>NC_064614.1:1128345023-1130845023 GCF_023898315.1 Schistocerca nitens
CACCCATACAAGATTATGCCTCCTCAAACCGTAACACCCATACCACCACTGTACGATTTCTCCATATGCGTTTGAAGAGGGCGTTCATTTTTATGGATGAGAATACACAAACACATCGAACTGCACAGGTAAAGCAGCTCGCGGAACGAGAGCATATTATGCGAATGGACTGGCTTACCCGTTCTCCTGACTGGGATTCAAACAAGCACGTATGGGATGCGTTGCAGGGATGTACTGTAGCACATCCGCATATGCCAACGACCATCTAGCAGTTGTAAATCGCCCGCATCTCGTGGTTGTGCGGTAGCGTTCTCGCTTCCCACGCCCGGGTTCCCGGGTTCGATTCCCGGCGGGGTCAGGGATTTTCTCTGCCTCGTGATGGCTGGGTGTTGTGTGTGATGTCCTTAGGTTAGTTAGGTTTAAGTAGTTCTAAGTTCTAGGGGACTGATGACCATAGATGTTAAGTCCCATAGTGCTCAGAGCCATTTGAACCATTTTTGAAGTTGTAAATCACGCTGGTGGAAGAATGCAACAGCCTACCATAAGAATTCCTAACCGATATTGTAGCCAGCGTGGGAGCACGCTGTAGGGCGTGGTGATCACACACGCTTCTAAGAACCGTGACCCAACTTTTGTTGTAATGTCCAGGTAACATCATGAATCGCCTTGACACCATGTAATCATTGTCTCTACACAAAAGTGTCATTTCTGTTCCTCTCATTGCGCATTTCTATCTGTTACCTTCTGTACTATACTACAGCAGCTCTTTCTATGTATGGTCCAAGTTTCATTGAACTACATATATTAGCTGGTAGTGACACACACGAAAGCTACTTTTGCACACCAACGTAAATTAGGTTCTGTCATTCTATTTTTTTTTTCTCTAACACTCCACTGTTCCCACTTTGTGAAAAGAGGTGAATAGTTTTTCACGTGATGACACAGGGTAGATTCGGTACAGGGCTGGGATGGAGCTCGAAGGTGGATTCACGACGCTTTATGGCCGGGGTAAAGTTGAGAGGGGGGTCCGCCACGAGTAATGGCCCAGACAGGGTTTGAATGTGAATCCACCCACAATATGTCCAGTGCGGTTGTAGGTTTGATGTAACATCTGGCGATCCACCACGTGAAACCGAAACACACACACACATACAGACAGACAGAGAGGGAGAGAGAGAGAGATTGATAGAGAGAGAGAGAGAGAGAGAGAGAAATAGCACAGTTGCGCTAGGTGTTGACAACTGTACTATATTTACAAGCAATTTTAGAATACATAGCCAGAAGCGAAGTCTACTGTAAACTTTACGTCCTCCTTAGCTAAAAACAGTGTACTACCAGATTGGGAACTGCAGTATACAATTGCAAAATGGATCGCTTGTTTGACCCTGTGCAAGACTGTTTACTGGGTTCCGCCACGAGTAATGGTCCAGACAGGGTTTGAATGTGAATCCACCCACAATATGTCCAGTGCGGTTGTAGGTTTGATGTAACATCTGGGGATCCACCACGTGAAACCGAAACACACACACACACACACACAGACAGAGAGAGAGAGAGATTGATAGAGAGAGAGAGAGAGAGAAATAGCACAGTTGCGCTAGGTGTTGACAACTGTACTATATTTACAAGCAATTTTAGAATACATAGCCAGAAGCGAAGTCGTGATCAGATAAGCAGAAGTGACATGTAATCGGTAAAAGTACGAAAATTGACGGAAGATACGTATAAATTGAGGGAAAATACGTGAATATATGGGAAAATTGGGGAGAACGAGGGACTACTTACGTGTTTGCTTGGCGCAGGAAAATTCTTGCACATGGGAACGAGTGTGTGACAGCAAGAGGATTACGAAAAAATCCGGTATAGATGCACTGGGGCCCAGAAGAACAGTAATTTTTCGTGGACCACGATAAGACGACTGGAAGAGATTGTTTAACGTGAATGATAACCAAACGTAGAGTAATAATTTTATATATGTGGGATCAGAAGCTCAGGTGTTACCCCAAAGTTATCAGCAACCAACTTATAGATTTTTATAAAGTGTCTGGATACGTGTCTACTATAAACTTTACGTCCTCCTTAGCTTAAAACAGTGTAGTACCAGATTGGGAACTGCAGTATACAATTGCAGAATGGATCGCTTGTTTGACCCTGTGCAAGACTGTTTAATCTAACAAGCCGTATTTACAGTGTCCGGACATGTGACTGCGATAAACTTTACGTCCTCCTTAGCTAAAAAGCGTTGTCTTACCAGCTTCGGGTCTGCAATATACAGCTACCGAATAGATCGTGTGTTTGATTATATGAAAGACTGTTTAAGCGTTTTAAACTCTAACAAAGTGTATTTATAACGTGATTGTCGGTACTCCCTGCTAGTCACAACCGCGCAGTGTCAGTTAACAAATACCATACAGAACAGTTGCAGCATGGCTTTTAACAACATTCTGCTGTATGTCTGCTGCGGTAATAGGAATACGTGCAAGTAGAGCGTTGTCTTGGATGCTTTCCTAGAAAAGAGAACCATCTGCCTTTAAATTGATATAGATCTGCGTTAAAGGATAATAAAAAGCAGGTGAAGTAATTAGTTGACAGGGATTGTAACGAGGTAGGATATAATGGTAGACAGATGTTGCATTCTAGAGAGAGGGAGATGTTGTGGTAGGTCATTTATCGCGCATTTAACCATTTTCTTTTCTGTTGCTCTCTCAGGGTGTATCACCTGTGTGGTATAACCTGCATTCAACAACTACACAGTTGCTTGTTGTGGGTGGGTTTTAGAGACCTATCTGCATCCATTGGTTAACAGAAAACCTCCCCGTTGCACATTCAGCAGACGACTTTCAAGAGATGTATAATGAATTATGTCCACCAAAACGATGAAAAACCTATTTCGGCACTCTCCTTTGGATTAAAGACGATGTATGCCAAGTACTCCATTTCCCTGACACATCTTGAACAAACCCCGGATTCAGTTTCATAAATGCAGTGATTCTACGTCACTGACATGGATTTGTGAGACACTGCAAACCCTGTGTACACATATGGTTGACAGATGTGTGTGGAAGAGACTGTGCCCTGTTCATGGAGTCAGTGCAGCATGGTGTATTATTTCACATGTCAAATACCGCTCCTATGCGTTTCTCTATTGTCTCAAAAAATGGTTCAAATGGCTCTGAGCACTATGGGACTTAACATCGATGGCCATCAGTCCTCTAGAACTTAGAACTACTTAAACCCAACTAACGTAATGACAGCACACAACACCCAGTCATCACGAGGCAGAGTCTATTTTCTCATAAGATATCGTTGTTTCACGCATTTTCCGTTCCTGATGACCATTTCACAGGATTGATGTGACCATAGCATAATTTATAAACTCTAAGCGGATGTGCACAGAGGGTGCTACACTCCTCTGGAAAGCTATGTAGTGTATGTATGAGAAAGAATCTATGTCTTTCGTTTCCTTTGGTGTACAAGGTAATAGTTTCATCATGTTAAAGATTCTCACGAAAGTAAATGAGAAACAAAACCCCCAGTGTGAATGTACGTCAGATCTTAGAATTTTTTTATTTCCTGTACTGAATATTAACAGCGTTCCATTCCACACGACTAATGCGTCGATAGCCACACTGCATGTTTAAATGCAGAACTGTACAGCCGTAGGAGGGCGTGTTTAAGTTCTACGATCATTTTGCTCTTTCGAGTACCTTCTTGGTATGGAATCCAAACACTGAAACACTAAAGAACTGATAGCACAAATGGTTAACTCCTTCCGACTTGAGCTCCACGATGCATGAACCATACGTTTCTTCTTCTTCTTCTTCTTCTTCTTGTTGATCATCACCACAGCGGTTCACACTCGTATCTAATATACACCAATCAGGAGTGCAAACCCCTCAGCATGCATACATGCGTCTAGAGAGATCGTAAGTGATCGGATGGGTGACATGTGTAAGGTTGGTACGGAACAGTCTTCGCAGAACGGCAGTTTCGTTACTGGAATGAGAATACCAGTCTGTATCACTAGCGTCGATCGGTTGTACAAGTTTGGGACACGTGTCATATTCTATCCAAAAGCAAAATATAGAAGTGCATTGATTACGTGAAACTCAGTTAGTTCTGTCGTGTAGTGAGTATAATACTTCCTACCTCTGATCAGTTCCAACTTAAATTGGAGACAATATTACTGGGAGGGTTGAGTAAAGACAGAGGAAGAGTTACGAGATGTGTAGAGAAAGACCATCTAGAGCTAAGCAGTGTAGCAAGGTTCGTGAAATGTCCACATATTTACAGCAATCGCAAAGTAAAATGAAGGGGGCGGGGGCTTAGCAATGATACATAAATTGAGAATCATGCTACAATGTCAGTGGCTGACAGCATCACGAGTTCGACACAATGAGACGTTTTGTTGATGTGTCAAGCCGTCATGAGTAGTGGTTTGGAACTCGAGTAATGAGATAAATTGCGTTTAAATTACGGAAAGACTGGTAAAATTATGAAAATTTATGGAAAAAAGGTAAAACTGAGGTAAATATGACAAAAAATGTGGATGAACGAGGGTACTCACATGCTCGGCTGGGTGTATTAAAATCAATCCATTCCTCCACCGGTGCGACTGACAGCTGATGGTGCATACTGTCCGTGCTCTATGGTTTTAAGTCCTGCGGAATACCCCCTTGTTCAACATATGGTCACGCTTTGTAAGCCATAAGAACGAAAGACGCAGTGCCCAAAGATTTGGAGGTCATCATAACCACCAGCCAAGACACCTAAACAGTGACCGTTTACCTGAGTGCAATACTAACAGCTTGTATGAGGAATCAGTGCTCTTGGTCTCTTCGAAAACGGATCACTGAGACATCTGATAATCTGCCACTGTGGAACATGAGACTAAATGTAGAGGTCATCATCACCTATTTTTTTCAATAAGAAACACCACCTCTGTCCTTTACTTCAACCATCCTGCGTGTTGTGGGAGCAGCTTAACTTACAAATTGACCTGTGCACAGTACCAATGCGTCTATATTTAGTGGGGTCACTACACGTGCTCGATGCCAACACGCAAATGGTATTTGTTTTCGGCATATGTGTTTATGGCAACTGGGACCATATAAGAAATTACCCGGACGACCTACGCCTGGCCTTCCTTGTTCCTACCAGTCAGCAACGCATCGATGAACTAGCAATTACATTTTATGGAAACAAAATCAATTATTCTGCTGCTGTAATTGTTTTAGAGGAGTTATGGCATTATAAACCAAATTTGCAGCAACTGATTGGTCAATTTAGGGAAGCATATAGGGAGCTTGTATTTATGCCGAATGGAATAAGGTGTGCGCATCGTTACTACGATTTCAGACAAGGGCGTTAAAGGCCTTTGTGGTATAATTATTAGAACCACAGGCATATCGGAAGAGAGACAAAGTAAAATCTTACCGAGTTCTCTACCAGGTGACATTAACGAAATTTATATAGTTAGTAGTTTTACTCCGCTGGATGTATTAAAAATAAAGCTGAGAGAGAGAGAGAGAGAGACTGTGTTGGCAACGAAGACTCTAACGCCATCACACTGTCGTATTCCTAGCGTAGAATCATAGGAATACGATACAGGAGATTAGAACATCTACAGGGGGATATTTATAACAGCCACTCGATGTCGACGAGTTGTAGGTGTTATGCTTCTAAAACTCTTCGTGCAGTCTGTGTATACTCTGCGTGGTTGCAAATTTCCTTGGTGTGCTATTTTTCTCGTTGTGATCGATCTCTACAAAGTCAGTGGAGGGTGGAGGACTAGTCAGCCTAACTAATGGAACAGTGCTGTGGGATCGTGATGGAATTTCAAGAGAATTGGCAGATATTTGTGACTTGGCGGGGGCCATCTCTTATTCGTCGAAAAGAGGTCGATTCAAACGTTGTATATCGGAGACTCGAAGATCCGTGAGAATACAGCAGGTAAGAGGTACTCTGACGAAAGAGGGGGGTTGATAGGTGAGCTTTGTACCGCTTCTGCTGTGTTGTGGGCAAACACATTACAATCTCTCACGTCTCGCGAAGTGACTGCAATGAGAAAATTAGAGTTTAATACGAGGATTTCTACCGACAGACAAATTACAGCAGAAATTCCTTCCTTTTCTCAATAAACGAGAGACAAGGTTATTCCGTGAGTTTCGTGTGCCTATAAATTGATGGACTGATATCTTACTAGGTACACTAAATTTGCACTTAAATCGGGATGCTTACTTCACAAGCCATCTTACGGTGTGGGGCGGAGGGTACTCTGTACCTGCGGTTGGTGTGAAGATGGGATCATAATGTTGTTTTCGCCAAATATCGGTTGATGTGGTGGAGGAAGATGGTTTTGTAATCACACTTTGATGCATACAAGATCTTGGCTATATGGGAAGTGTTTTCCTGCCTATTGCAGTATTCCAACAGTCAATCAAGTTCATGATATATTTCCCTCCAAATATGCAAGCAATCAATCAGATGTCCCTTAATATTTCCGGGGAACTAATGGGTTGTGGGATCGGTGTAGTAATTATTTTGACATAACTGCACCAGTATCGACCAATAGGATGTGACGTGATGTCATAAGAGTGGAGGTACCGCAATTGAGCTATTTTCCACCAGGGATGAGCTATGTCTCCCGCAGACTATGGAGCACTACGTTATTGACATTGATTTGAATTTCGTGCCGTGATATTCTTCCTTTCCAGCATAGACTGAATCTTTTTCCCGCCAATTTCTACGTGTGGGAGGGGAGGGGGGAATTCGAGAAGTGGACGGAGGGCTTGGGGATTTCCCAGGAGGAGGAAAAGTGGGTCAAAACTGAGCAAGTGATTTTTTTTTCTAGAGGGGATGGGGAGGATGAGGGGGAGGGGGATTGGGTGGGATTTCTCAAAAACATGAATTATCCCCAGACGGTCATAAATCTATTAGCATAACAGTGGGTATCCCCAGGGGGAGGGGGAGGGGGATTGGGTGGGGTTTCTCAAAAACATGAATTATCCCCAGACGGTCATAAATCAATTAGCATAACAGTGGGTATCCCCAGGGGGTCATAAACCACAGAACAATAGGTTAAGGGATGGGGGAGGGGGAGAGGGAGGAGTGGTTTAATGGATCGATTTAATTAATTGGCATATCAGTTTGATTTCAAAAGTGTCCTGGGATCAACTCTAAAGACGCGAATGAATGCAGAGCCCTCTGGCGGCGGCAATGCGAAATAATTCAGTTGGTCTGAGATGCTGCGATCACTGGCATTCGTCTCTTGTGTGGAGGGAGTCAAAGTTCGTTTCAGAAAACACGTGCTGTTCCACCACAAACATGTGGCCTCATTAGTTGAAAAATGCATCTTCCAGCCGTCCTTCTGCACAGCTATTATCTGCTGGAAAGTATTCTTTTTATGTTCCTCCATTATCATTTCTTTGCACTCCCCACGTAGAAAGGTACTGATACAGTCCTCAACTGCATGCTTACAGGTAACACAGTTATTAAAGTCATCTCTGTTTGACACCAGCATCTTATCAACTGAACACATCATGCTTTCACTGAGGCTGCCGAGTGACTGAGCATTTCCAGCCCAATTTTCAAATAGGGAAGAAGGAGGTTTGGGTGGGGGAGGGGAGAGGGTGGGAAGCGTGGGGGGACATCTGCATTCCCATTACACTGACAAAAATTTTGAAATTCCTGCCACTGCCAGTAGGGGAAGGAGAGACAGGAGAGGATGGGAGGTGGAGAATTCCCAGGGGGTGAGGGATGAGGGAGACACTCATGACATCATCAGTTCGATGCACATTTACGTCAGGGGGTTGGTGAGGGGTGGGGGAGGGTGGAAGTTTTCAAACAATGCAGACTATGGCAGGAGGCAGTGTACTCCACTACTCTCCTCAAATTCCACTCAGCGAATGTTGCCTTGTATGGGCCTCTGACGCAGCTGCCTGGTTGAAGCATCCATCCTGACTGCTTTTCATCAGTGACAAAGGTTGGAATTTGCGTGTCAATACACAACTGGACGTTGTGACAGATAGCCTTTCTAAATGAATCACATTTTATGCTTCATCAGACAGATGACTACTAGCAAACACCTTGCAATAATCGTCGGAAAAGTTCCAGGCTGGAGGAGGGAGCGTTATGATCTGGGGAATGTTTTCGTGACATTCTCTGCATTATCTCGTCATTCTGACATGTGCAGTGGATTAACACAACTATCATCTGTCCTAGGGGACCAGTCCACCTCTACATACAGTTTGTTCATTCTCAGAACCATGGTGTCTACCAGCAGGACACTGCAACGTCATATAGCTTGCAGCCTATGTGCGCCAGTTTCAAACAGCACCTTGATGAGTTTATCATACTCCCTGGCCACTCCCCGGATTTAGATCCAATCGAGAATCTGTGGGACCACCTCGAGTGGGTTGTTCGTGCCATAGATCCTCAACTGAGAAACCTATCGCAGATGACCATGACACTGGAGTCGCCATTGCTCCACATCCAAGTCGGTACCTTCCAGAATTTCATTGACTGTCTTCTGGTGCATCTCGCAGTGGTCTGCACTGCATAAGGTAGATAGTGAGGCTGTTGGAAGGTGGCCACATTAATGTGTGTGTGTGTGGTACTAGAAGACATCTTTTACCATGGAAAGCTCTCTCTGCCTCTGCTGATCTGCTTCTTATATACTCCTTGCTTCGTCCTTATTGCTTCTAAGGCAACAGAATTCACGTTGTGTACCACATGGCCTCCAATTTTGGTATTAGGTTTATCGCTAATCTTATTTCTGCTTCTTCTCATCACTTTCATCTTTCTTTGCTTTATTCTCAAACCGTATTTTGTGCATATTAGGCTCTTCATTATATTCAGATGGTCCTGTAATTCTCCCTCATTTTCACTGACGATAACACTATCATCAGCGAATCTTATCAATGATTTCTTTCCACCCTTCATTTTAATCGCATTCGTGAATCTTCCTTTAATTTCCACTGCTTTGTCTCCAGTGTAGATTTTGAACAGTTGAGGAGAAAAAATGCACCTTGCGCCCTGTTTTAACCCAAGCACTTCTCTCTTCAGTCTTATTGCTCCATTCTGTTTCTTGTACATATTGTATATTACCTGTCTTTCCCTGTTGCGAGTACAAATTTTTCGATAAATTTCGAACATCTCATGTTACGTTATGATGTCGAACGCTATTTCTCTTTCGATTCCATACAGTGTGTCTTTAAAAAAGTGTCGCATGTTCCAGCAGAGCGTCGTATTGGTCAAAAATAGGAGAAAGGTTCATATAGTGATACACTCTAAGGCAAATGATTGGCGGCAGGAAGGGCATCCGACCACCCCTTAAAACTTACTTTGCCAAATACGATTGTAACCACGCCGACCCTGCGCAACTGCGGGGCAAAGGCGTAAGCAAAAGATGAAGACTCTAAGGCAAATGATACACTCTAAGACAAAAAAGGACACACAGCGAAGGAATCATCCAAATGGGACGGAAATCGGTAGATGTGACGCATTTTTAGAGACAAACAAGTGATTAAAAAAATGCTTCAAATGGCTCTAAGTACTATGGGACTTAACATCTGAGGTTCAAAAAATGGCTGAGCACTATGGGACTTAACTGCTGAGGTCGTCAGTCCCCTAGAACTTAGAACTACTTAAACCTAACGAACCTAAGGACATCAGACACATTCATGCCCGAGGCAGGATTCGAACCTGCGACCGTAGCAGCAGCGCGGCAAGTGACTACAATTGCACAAAAATGCGAAGATTTATTCAAAGAAATAGCTTCACAATCTGAGCAAGTCAATAACACGTTGGTGCACCTCTGACCTTTAGGCAACCAGTTAGTCGGCTCGAGATTGATTGGCAGAATTGTTGCATGTCCTCCCGAGGGATATCGTGCAGAATTCTCTCCAATTAGCGCGTTGCATCGTCAAAATCCCGAGCTTGTTGGAGTGTCCTGCCCATAATGGCCCAAACATTCTCATTCGGGGAGAGATCCGGCGACCTTGCTGGCCAAGGGAGCGTTTGGTAAGCACAAAGAAGTGTGCAGGCGGGCATTATCTTGCTGAAATGTACGCCCAGGATGGCTTGCCATGAAGGGCGACAAAGCGGGGCGAAGAATATCGTCGACGTATAGCTGTGCTGAAGGGTGCGCTGATGACAACTAAAGGGTTTCTGCCATGAAAAGAAATCTCACCCCAGTCCACCACTCCTGGTAGTGGGGCCGTATGGCGGGCGACACTCAGGTTGGTTGGTATTCCATCGCTGTCCGGAGCGCCTCCAGACACATCTTCACTGGTCATCGCCGCTCAAGAAACCAGACTCACCACTGAAGACAATCCTGCTCCGGTCAACGACATTACAGGCTTGACAGTTTCGTGTTTACATGTTTTTGTTTCTTATCGATAATGTTATGTGTCCTTTTTACGATATCATTTTACACCCACGAATAAATTTAAAACAACGAAATGCATACTGGGGAAGAAAGCTGATACTTCATTTTATAAGCTTCATGGTAGAAGGTTGTTTCTGTGAAAAATAATTTGTGTTGATTATTGTTTTCATCAGTACACGTGTAAGACATGTATATTTCTATTGTCTATTGTCAAACCACAATTTATGAAAGATGTTTATATTTTATTAATAGGATTAAGTAGGAATAACTAATATTTGTCATGTTGGAAATAATTGTGGTAGCCGGTAATGTCTGTACCAAAGTATTGTTGGCAAGAAAAAGGGCGGGAGAGACCGCGTATGGATACATTTTAAGGAAAGAGCGGGAAAGACCGCGCATTGAAACATTTTGTAATGGTAGGAGGGATTGTCAGCACGAGAAAGCATTGTTGGTAGGAGAGACCGCACTTTAGCGTTCGTAGGAAGTCAGTAGTAAGCGAGATGTGAAGCGAGTTGGTAGCAGGTCTGAAGCGAGAGGTTGAGAGGAGCAGTATGCCTGCCAGCCACCAGCTATGGTTTACAAGAGATTATAAACGGATCTACAGAGACATCAGCTAACTATTATCATAAGAGGAACTAATATTATTGAATTATTTTTTTGAGAAACTCAAGACTACTGAAGGTATGGTTTGCTCAATGCTAGTTGTAACATTATTGTAGAAAGTAAGTCCCATTTGAACGTTTGTAAAATCATTTCATTCAGAATATAATTAATTTTTGCCAGCAATATTGCATTACTGATTATAATCCATCCCAAAAACCATCAAAGTAAAACTTTGCAAAATTTTATTGTTGTCAAGAAAAAGTTTAACTATGAATTACGTAACTTCAGTCAAAGTAATTAAAGAATAACGTCAGCTTTGCTATTAAAGAATAACGTCAGCTTTGGTAATAAATACAGCCACTTATTATGACAACACACCAGCAGCTAACAGAGTATAGTAAAACAGAGTAAGTATATTCATGTCGCAGTTCGATGTAGCAGTCAGATGGCGATCGAGTAACAGTAATAAAGGTAAGGAACAGTTTTGGGTTATTGCAGGTAACGACTGAGGGCCACGACGACGACACAGTCTATGTTTCATCGAAATAATCAGAAAATCACTTTTAATAAGCATCATTTAAATTTGTATGTTAAGATTGAGAGAGAGAATTAATTTCAAAGGGAAGATTTCATTTGTTATTATTAAGCAAGAAATAGAAATCCTAAGGGAAGGTTTAATAGGTTATTGTAGAAGGGACGGTTACGTAACAAAAGAGATATAGAGGAGACAGGAAGGTTTCACACAGTGTACGGTAAATGTCTGTTCTGTTTTTAGTAAACAAGATTTAATCGTATATTTTAACTATGGTTACCAGATTTCTCGGTCGTCCAACCAGAAAATTCCCAATTTCTCGATCGCCAAACCGGTACACAGTGAAAAAACGAATCTCAAGCTCTAATACAAAATACATTTATTAAAAACAAAAAGTACAACACACGTGATTATATGAACATATATGTCAGCTAGATTTGTGTCTTAATAAGGTACATATTTTTTTAGGAACAAAAACAATAAGTACAAAAAAAATTTCGTATATTTTACAACTTGACTATGGTATCACATAAATAAACCTGAACTTCTGTTCCTTCTTTTGTACTTCGCATATGATTTGGCCATTTTTAATGACGTTGTATTATTTAATAAATAATCGTTCTATGTGAAGATAGTAACTGTTCTCGAAAGAACAGATACCATTGGTGACCGTTCAGCTTCTCTAGAATAAATGATAATTAATTGAAACCCTCAGATGCCGACAGGTGCTGTTGATATACCTCGATGGGGACAGGTGAAAATGTGTGCCCCCACCGGGAATAGAAACCGGGATTTCCTGCTTGCATGGCAGACGCTCTATCCAGCTGAGCCACCGAGGACACAGATGAATAGCGCGACTGCAGGGACTTATCCCTTGAGTGAGGGGGGGGGGGGGGGGAGAGAGAGAGTGTGCTGGGGTAAGCAACTAACAGCGTTTCATAAACTACTGACGACATAAACTTCGGCCGATCATCCGTTACAGCAAAAATGTCACACGGAAATATCAAGGTTTCGCGACTGCGCTCTCTAAGAACGCTCATATTCAAGTGTAATAGTATATGTAATAATAAATAGTAAATAAAATAAATTCAAAGGGTAATGACTCACTAAGTAGAAAACCAATGACATTTTAAACTACGGTAGTGTATTTACTCGATGCCAGACTGTTAGATTGCAAGTGTTGAGGTCAACGACGAAAGGCACGATATCTATCGACTTTTAGCGACACCGCCCAGCGGAACAAGGGTGGGCTCAGTTCTTTAAAAATTAGTATCTTTGTAAAATTTACCTGCATCCGCAGCATGCTGTAAACAGAAGCTGTAGAAATTTATGATATTTGCATAAACATATTTTAAGACTTTATCGTCAAACGCCTTCTAATCAGCTGAATACAGTAACAATCAGAACCTCTGCGCGTACAGTTGCAGACGGAGACTTGCCAGAACATGACTGAGGAAGACGACGTGCTGCGCTCCGAGTGGAGAGGGTGCTACCGCTTTTATAACGCACACGCCGTTAAGAATCAAAAAAGTGGCAAACGGGGACATTTGTACGTCACGGAAGATGTAGCCGGGACACCGAAGCTTGATATTCAAAAACCGAACAATCCAGATTACTTGGAACACCTGGAAACCCTAATCTTAATTTTCTCGTCAATATATGTCGTTTTTTATGTTGGATGACTGGAAAAATTTAAACCGATCAGTACTTTATAACGCAATCTGCGATCTACTAAAATTCTGCATTCTGCGCAAAGTAAGCAGCTCGTAAACCGGTGGTGACGGTAATTATTATGGAACGTCTAAAGAGAAACCAGTGTACAGCTACTTCGACGGAACCCTTACAGCAAATTACCCAGGAGAATACCTTCACGCCTGCCATCGCTGTTGTCGGGCACCGCAACTTCTGCTCCCCCCGTGTGCCTTCCTATCGTTTCTCAGGCTGTGGCCTGTCATTTGGTGTGTTCGCCGCTGCGCCTTCAAAATGCCGCTCTGTGAACAACGATAATCAGGAGTGGCCTTAGTAGTCACAACGAGCTGTAATTGTCCGCAGCTCGTGGTCGTGCGGTAGCGTTCTCGCTTCCCACGCCCGGGTTCCCGGGTTCGATTCCCGGCGGGGTCAGGGATTTTCTCTGCCTCGTGATGACTGGGTGTTGTGTGATGTCCTTAGGTTAGTTAGGTTTAAGTAGTTCTAAGTTCGAGGGGACTGATGACTATAGATGTTGAGTCCCATAGTGCTCAGAGCCATTCGAGCTGTAATTGTCGTATTCCGGAGACGCACGCAGTGGAACGACGATCTCACGGAATTTATGTGTTTCTCCAGTTTCGTATTTAATTTCTCGTTCGGTTACCGAATCCTTCCCATTATTTCGGATATGGGAGATGTATCGCATTAATAGTTACTCAGTGTCTTTGGAATTGACGTGAAATGTTGCACAACTTTCTTTTTCCTGAAATAATTTCGGACACAATGAAAACCAATAATTCGTTGTAACTCTCACGTCACTGCAAATTTCAAGTACAGAATTTCTAATTAGCAATTTTTCTTCGTTGTCTTGAAGCTGAATATCAGACGCTTCTGTCACATGATACAAAACAACAATAAAAAAACTCATTAAATGAAAGTGGCCTAGTCTTGTGTTTTTGTTTGACGATTCCCCATACAACAACAAAACATCCGTATCACCCAGCGCTTTTTTCAACTAACACGCAGTACAAAAAATGACTTTTTACGGATTTTAATGACGACAGTTACATGTACTATTTCAGTAAATAACGTGAAGTTTGGTATACATCGTAATTAGTATGACAAGATCTTTGGCATTTCTGATTTATTTGGAGCTGTTCGTTTTATGACAGTGTAATGTCAATGATAACGCCTGTGTTTATTACGGTAGCTACTAGTGGTTCTAAAAACTGCCCGTAAACATTTTGCTACATTTGCTGTGAGTTTTTAACTAAGAAACTTCTGATGAACATTACAGATTTTGTACATAAATTACAGTTTCCATACCTGAAATGTTCGAGATAGAGACGTACATTTGTGCGCCTTTCTTTCCCTTTTTGCCATCGGTCTGCTGACTAGTTTGATGCGGTCCGCTACGATTTCCTATCCTGTACCAACCTCCACACCTCACCGCGGCATTTACACACAACTTCCTCAGTTATTTCTTGCGTATATTCCAATATCAGCCTTTTCCTACAGTTACTTCCGCCTCCATCAAGTACCATGCACGTGGTTATCTAATATTTCAGCATATGTCTTCTAATGCTGTCACAACTTCCAGTCACAGTTTTCCATATATTTCTTCCCTCGCCAAGTCTACAGGAACCTCCTGCTGTCTCTCGTATCAGTCCACTTACTTTTCACAGACTGGATTGGTAGTTAAGGGCTCGTATTGTTAGACTGTCAACTGATTGTAATAATTATTAGAAAGTGTGCAAACATACACATTTTTAAATTGGAAAAAAGCCTAGTGATATAAACAAACTATAAGTAGGGTAAATTACAATGTCAGTGGTGTTCGTTGCGGGATTCAAGTCCGAGTCGTTTTCGAGGTATCGTATTTTAGAAAGTGTTAGGCTTTTCACCCTGTATATAAATCATTTAGTGTTATTATTGTACATTACACGCGGTAGTACACACAAATGCATACACTAGTTATGTGGATTTTGACCAGTAACGAGACAACTATCACAGATTGTATTCAAAACGACAACTAGTAGCGGCAATACAGGCTTCCAGTCTGGTATGGAATGACTGCTGCACACGTACTAGCATTTCAGCGATGATATTCGAGCAGGCTGCAGTAATACGTCGTTGCATATCATCGGGTGTAGGTGGTATATCCTCGTAGACGCCGTCTTTCAGCTTTTCCCACAGAAAAAAAAAAAAATCTGCAGGCGTCGAATCCAGGGAACGGGCCAGCCAAGGTACAGGTCTCTGCGTCCAATCTATTGATTTGGAAACAATTCGTGAAGAATTGCTGTAATACTTTGTACACTATGGGCTGGACAGCCATCATGTTGGTATCACAGTACCCTCCTAGTCTGCTGAGGAACATTTTCAGCATCCGTGAAAGATGGTCTGTTAGGAAGCTGCGATACTTGAGCGCGTTCAGTGTTCCGTCTATGAAAAATAAGCCTATGAGCAGCTGGTCCACTATCCCACACCATACGTTTACATTCCATGGAAGCTAATGTTCCACCTGACGAAGCTAACGGGGATTTTCAACAGACCAATAGTCATTTTTCGTCGGTTTACCTGGCCATATTGGTAAAAGTGGCTTCACAATTAAACAAAAGACACGATACATCTGGAGTATCCTGTCGTAATGCCCGTATGGAGAAGTTAACATGATCCTCATAAATCTTTCCAGTCATCTCTTGATATAGAGAGATATTTATGTTGATGGAGAAGGTAAGGACACTTGTCTGACTCATGTCAGTTCCTTGCGCGATTGCACGGAAGTCAATGTGCGGATCAACTGCAACAGCATCCAGAACATTAATTTCCCCGTCTTCTGTCGTCACTTGTTCCCTTCTGTTACATACTTACCACTGAAAGTGCTGTTCACTACACTTTCTCGTAACTGGTTGAAGAGGATGATAAATAATTGCTGAGATTAGTGAAGTCTATTAGGATATCATGCCGAATACACCGTACAAGAACGAACTGCATTCTTCGTACACTCTCCATACACCACGAACATGTCGGCTTTTTCTGCGTCGGTAAATGTCATCATCTACTCACGACCTACTGCTTGGACTGTCACACGCTGACTAACAAGTCGCTGTGCACTGAAGGAACACACCAACACACTGTAAGCAAACATAACATTGTACCTAGGAATTACACAGACTCGATGGCACAAACAAGTGTTGGTGTGGAAAAAAATGGTTCAAATGGCTCTAAGCACTATGGGACTTAACATCTGAGGTCATCAGTCCCCTAGACTTAGAACTACTTAAACCTAACTAACGCAAGGACATCACACACATCTCGCAAATGACTTATACTAGAATCTGCAACAAACAGCACTGGCATTATAGTTTATCTTACTTTTAGCTTGTTAATGGCAATAGGTACTGTTACATTTAAAAAGTGTATGTTTCCATAAAAACCCCACTTTCTATGTATTATTACAATCAGTTTATTGGCTAACAACTCATTCTGTGAAAACTGCACGTCAATAGCGCTATCCATTTCCCCAATATTTGCGGTGCTTTTTACGGATATGCAATTAGTGTAAGGCATTTTCACGTACATTTACGCAGTTTTCAGTTAATGAAACTATTGAAATTATCTAACTTAATGTACATGTACGTCGTAAAATGTGTGCAATCGAAACGGAAGAATTTGTAGTTTCTTGACATTGTCAGTGTAGAGACAGCGATCTGTTATTTCGCTGAATGTTGAGTTTCTGTAAAATCTTTGTTAACCAAATTCGCATATAGAAAAAAAGTAGACAACCAGTTTCGACCGTTTTTCATCATCTTCAGATCTTAAAGATATTAAAATGGAGGGTTAAAAGACAAGAACTGCATTCAACGTTAATGGTATTTTTAGCCCTCCATTTCAATATGGAGGGTTAAAAGACAATAATCGCATTCAGTATTAATGATATTTCTAACCCTCCATTTCAATATCCTGCAGATCTGAAGATGACCGGAAATAGTCTACTCTACTTATCCATTTTACTACATGCGAAAACTAGTTATCTATTTTCCTACATGCGATCTTGATTAATAAATATTTTACAAACAAAAAAATCAGCACTCGTTATTAGAAGAATTTATTACATTATTAAAATTAACACTCGCCATAACCATTTTAAGTTAAACGCCCAACTACATATACAAGAACATGATTTAGGTGCGTCTTACACTCTAAATTAACATAAAGATTTCCAGTGTTTGATTTAAAATTCCCGCCAGTCTTAATAGTGGCCATATATTCGATGCTGCGGGAAACCTTTCTCTGTCAGGCAACATTGGATTCAAATGGCAGCTGCAGTTCACTGATGCGACGAACATTGAGTTGCGGGGATTCAAAAGCTTGCTAACACTGTCTCCCTCCCACCCCACCATCACAAACGCAAAACAAATTCCAGCATGTGATGGGTCAATGCAGTCTACGGTGCCAGCGAACTTGAATTGAAAGTGTTTTGTGTTATCGGCAACAGTAAAATATTTTTGTTCGTAGGTAGAAAAGAAGAAGAAAGTTCAGAGATGACGATTTTCAAGGATTTTAAAGGTGAGATCTGTTTTATAACCTAAGAATTTTTTCTTTAGTCTGGCTTTGCAATCTAATAATAAAAATGGTAAAAACGTTATTTTTAAGGAAATGCTTAAAAATTTAGACACGTCTTATAGTCCGTAATGTGTTATTGTCCATAAAATATGGCAGCTTCTTCTCTGACCTTGCTAGCCGAAGTTTGTAATATACGGCTCTAGGGCTGAAAGGTAAATGTCATCTAAAAAGGTGGCTTGTGTTTTCTTTGCACTTTTACACCTACTCTGAAGAGTTCCCCTCTTCTTTCACTAACTGAGTGACGTAAAACTTTAACAGAAGAGGTGATAACTATAATATTTTCTTACACAGCCTTTAACAATCATATACTTGCTTTATTACACTGATTGACAGTTGCTACGGAACGGAGTCATTGTTGGACAGAAATAACCATCGGCAATGATGGACGAAACGAAACACAGTAATAGCGGTGGAGCGCTATACTTGTAACTAAAAATGGTACAAATAACATCACATGGAAAAGCAGACATAAATAACGTTCATGTTCGACACAGGTCAGACTCCCAACGTAAAGGTCGATATTGGACTCGCAGTAAGGAATATGCCCTCCTCTGGCACTAAAGTGCATATAGAAGCTATTATTCATGCTCGATACCAAACTGTTGAGGTTACATTGAGGAATATTATCCTACTCGGCTCAAGTCGATTTTCTGTTCTTACACAGTTCGGGGAGGGAGTATTCGTTGAGAAACAAGTCTGCCAAGAGTAACCCAGGCACGCCTCTGTAGGTTTTATGTCCTGAGAGTGCACAGGTTTTTCCATACGTCTAGTATCTTTACTTTCCAGTGTGTCCGACACTTCGGTGAACCTGTGTGGGCGGCCATTGTCGTCCATAAACCAAATGTCAGGAGATACTGCATCTCTGAACAGACAGACATCGAGAATAATTTCCATGCAGTAAGGCTGTGCTGTAGCGGTACCTCGCGCAAACTTATGCAGCGGTGTTCGGCCATTGTGCTTAATCCCTGCCCGCACCATATCGGCTAGGCCATACTGATGATGTTTATGGACATTCCGTTCAAAATGGTTCAAATGGCTCTGAGCACTATGGGACTCAACTGCTGTGGTCATTAGTCCCCTAGAACTTAGAACTACTTAAACCTAAGGACATCACACACATCCATGCCCGAGGCAGGATTCGAACCTGCGACCGTAGCAGTCGCACGGTTCCGGACTGCGCGCCTAGAACCGCGAGACCACCGCGGCCGGCTGGACATTCCGTGCTGTGTAACGTGTTCCCCTCTCTTTGCACACTAGCTACTGGCACGAATCACTTGCCACATTGAAGATAGACTGTCAGAGGAGTTATGGCTCTCTATTTTGTGATCAGTAACAGCCTCTATAACACTACCTTGGCGCATAAGTTCGTAGCGTTTTCCATAACATCAATAAACACAAAAGATACGCTTAACGAAGACTTTAATCATCAATAATATATTCTCCTTCTATATATATATATATATATATATATATATATATATATATATATATATATATATATATATATATATATATATATATATATATAACAGTCTTCCAATGCTGGGATAACTTTTCCATTTCGCGACTGTAGAAATCACGTAATTTTGAGGTGAAGAGCTCGTCGGGCCATGTTCGGAGCTCATTTTCATCCCGAAAGCAAGTTCCTTGAATGCTCTTCGATACAGAGTGGAAAACGTCAAAATCTGATGGTGCAATATCAGGTGAATAAGGTGGGTGGAGAAAGAGTTCCCAACCCAACTCCTGTACAGTGTTTTTTGTCAGTCTAGCAGAATGTGGCCGAGCGTTATGATGGGGAAGAATCACTTCACGCAGTATTCCTGAACATTGTTCTTGGACTGCGTTTGCAAGACGTCTCAGTTGTTGACAGTAAATGTAAGCAGTGATGGCTGCACCTCGGGGAAGCAGTTCGTAGTCCACTACACCGTCGCAGTTCCACAAGGTGCATAACATTATCTTTGTACAGGGAGTTGCTACTTGTTTGGACTCAACCATTCCTTTCTTTTTGTTATGTTAGCATAAAGACACGATTTCTTGTCGCCAGTTGTGATATAGATCGGTGTTGTTCACGAACCGACTGACGACGAGCAAGATGAGATGCACATATGGCCACCCGCGGATTTTGGCTTAGAGCATGCGGTACCCACAAGCCCGATTTTTGAACCTTCCCCGTTGCATGCAAATGTCGCATTATGATCGAATGCGTTGTGGTGGTTAGTGTTTAACGTCCCGTCGACAACGAGGTCATTAGAGACGGAGCGCAAGCTCGGGGTAGGGAAGGATTGGGAAGGAAATCGGCCGTGCCCTTTCAATGGAACCATCCCG
Source organism: Schistocerca nitens (assembly GCF_023898315.1). NCBI lineage: Eukaryota > Metazoa > Arthropoda > Insecta > Orthoptera > Acrididae > Schistocerca > Schistocerca nitens. Next base: position 1,128,365,186 of record NC_064614.1, read on the forward strand.
GCATTTGCTTGAAACGATTTAGGGAAATCACGGAAAACCTAAATCAGGATGGCCGGAGACGGGATTGAACCGTCGTCCTCCCGAATGCGTGTCCAGTGTGCTAACCACTGCGCCACCTCGCTCGGTACTATGATCGAATGATCAGAGTTCATTACATCTGCCAGTTCTCAAGTACAATGACGTTGATCATTGTGGATTAATGCGTTTAAACGATCTTCATCAGACCCCGAAGGTCTTCTTGAACGTGGAGAGTCACTAATGTAAGGTCCTCCTCAAAACGAGAAAACCATTTTCTTTCCGTGCTCTGTCCAATGACATTATCCCAAGACACGGCGCAAACGTTTCTGGCTGCCTCCGCTGTTATCACGCCTCTATTGAAATCAAGGAGATGATGATGGGGTCACATACTCCGAGGAGCGTAGGGAACGATGCGGGAGACCCGCACTGCCGACTAGGAAAGGTCCTCGCGGAGGTGGTTTGCCATTGCCTTCCTCCGAGCTTAATGGGGATGAATGATGATGATGATGATGACAACACAACAACACCCAGTCATCTCGAGGGAGGGAAAATCGCTGACCTCGCCGGGAATCGAACCCGGGACCCCGTGCGCGGGAAGCGAGAACGCTACCGCAAGATCACGAGCTGCGGACAATCAAGGAGAAGAAAACCTCAGAAATGTTCCGATTTCTCCACTTGGCACTCCATTTTCTAGCGTCCACAGCACAACTCACTATCTCCAAATGACAACAAACAAAATGACAATCTGTAAACTCAGACAGCAACAGTGAACTACAAATCAAAATGACAATCGATAAATAAATCCGTAGCAATCGGAATACCAACATGGAAAACAAAAAAAAAACTGCGAATTTATGCGCCAACTTAATACTTTCCTGTATGTCGATCTCGTTCCGTTAAGAATTACATCTGGCGTAATATCTGATAGGAAGTTCTGAATCCAGTCACAAATCTCGATCCATACTCTGTAAGGTCGTATTTTGTCAACAAAGTGAGTGTGCAAATCAGTAATGAATGCTTTCCGGAAGTCAAGACACGACATGTGCCTAGCTGCTGTCGTGCAATTTAGAAACACTGATTTGACCCACAAATGCCCATTATGATCAGTTAACAACGTGTAATTCTGCATTCTCAACATATTTGTAAATCACAAGCTCCCGTTTCGTCGCTCGAGAATATTAAATTTATCGTTTGTCTCAGTAATGTCCGGTTGAGACTCTGGGTCAATGTCCCACGGAAGGAATCCGTAGAGGGCAAGCTGGCACCTAATTACGTAGGAAACCCATCCGCGCCAAGTTACAAGCGTATGTGAGAGAAGACCCGTCATTATATTACCGGCTCCTTCAGCTTCGTTCTCTGATGTACATTAATTATTAAGCATTTAACGCCAGCATTCCTTTTGCGTGCACGCGGCATTAGGATTTTTACCTGCTGTTGTCCGCCTTAATTACTGCTGCCAGATGCCTTACTTGACGCGGCTCTTCTTGCCTCTTTTTATGTCAACTGTGGCAGCCTGCAGTGCAGAGGTTGGAAACCAATGGAGACAAGACGATATCTGAAGCATTAACAGATTCCTATACGTGCATATTAGCTGTTGTACAAGCTTAAGCTTCATTAAAAACAGTCTGGGTGCAGTGCAGTGTCTCATAAATAATTACAAAGATAAAATAGCACCATTTTTAACCATAATAAACAGTAGATACCTTGAACAAAAACTGCGTCCTGGATGAAAGCATAGGTAAGACCCGTCTACAACAAAGGTACTACAAATCGTCCACAACAGTATCGTACATTACCATTGCCATCCACTTCTTGAACATAATGAGGTATGTCGAAAAGAATTGCGTTCTCCACGCCAGCCACCATGGTGTGCCCTAAAGGTGTCTCATGCGAAACGCAACATGTGCTTTCCACACGTGACATCCTGAAAGCAATAGGTCTAGGCATATGTATAGATGTAGTATTTCGTGTTTTACTAAACGCATCTGACTCACTACCACACTAAGACTTATAGGACGCTGCAGGTTATCTTGGTTGAAGATAATAGACGTAGAATTTACCTGAGATACGCCCCAGGGGATCGTGGAGGAATCCTTGCTGTTCATGTTAAGCTTCTAAATGTCTTTTTCCAAAGCTGTTTCACAGAGGAAGATTGCACTGTAGTTCCTTCACTAGATTGCCGCACAGATGACAAAATGGTAGATATCGAAACAGACGACAGAGGGATAGAGAAACAATTAAAATCGCTTAAAAGAGGAAAGGCCGCTGGATCTGATGGGATACCAGTCAGATTTTACACAGAGTACGCAAAGGAACTTGCCTCCCTTCTTGCAGCAGTGTACCGTAGGTCTCTAGAAGAGTGTAGCGTTCCAAAGGATTGTAAAAGGGCACAGGTCATCCCCGTTTTCAAGAAGAACTATAGACCTATAACTCTAATGTCTATCAGTTGTAGAATTTTGGAACACGTATTATATTCGAGTATAATGACTTTTCTGGAGACTAGAAATCTACTCTGTAGGAATCAGCATGTGTTTCGAAAAAGACGGTCGTGTGAAACCCAGCTCGCGCTATTCCTCCACGAGACTCAGAGGGCCATAGACAAGGGTTCCCAGGTAGATGCCGTGTTTCTTGACTTCCTCAAGGCGTTCAATACAGTTCCCCACAGTCGTTTAATGAGCAAAGTAAGAGTATATGGACTATCAGACCAGTTGTGTGATTGGATTGAATATTTCCTAGATAACAGAACGCAGCATGTCATTCTCAATGGAGAGAAGCCTTCCGAAGTAAGAATGATTTCAGGTGTGCCGTAGGGGAGTGTCGTAGGTCCGTTGCTATTCACAATATACATAAATGACCTTGTAGATGACATCGGAAGTTCACTGAGGCTTTTTGCGGATGATGCTGTGGTATATCGAGAGTTTGTAACAATGGAAAATTGTACTGAAATGCAGGAGGATCTGCAACGAATTGACGCATGGTGCAGGGAATGACAATTGAATCTGAATGTAGACAAGTGTAATGTGCTGCGAATACATAGAAAGAAAGATCCTTTATCATTTAGCTACAATATAGCAGGTCAGCAACTGGAAGCAGTTAATTCCATAAATTATCTGGGAGTAGGCATTAGGAGTGATCTAAAATGGAATGACCATATAAAATTAATCGTCGATAAAGCAGATGTCAGACTGAGATTCATTGGAAGAATCCTAAGGAAATGCAGCCCGAAAACAAAGGAAGTAGGTTACAGTACACTTGTTCGCCCACTGCTTGAATACTGCTCACCGGTGTGGGATCCGTACCAGATAGAGTTGATAGAAGAGATAGAGAAGATCCAACGGAGAGCAGCGCACTTCGTTACAGGATCATTTAGTAATCGCGAAAGCGTTACGGAGATGACAGAGAAAGTGAAAGACTCTGCAAGAGAGACGCTCAGTAGCTCGGTACGGGCTTTTGTCGAAGTTTCGAGAACATACCTTCACCGAGGAGTCAAGCAGTATATTGCTCCCTCCTACGTATATCTCGCGAAGAGACCATGAGGATAAAATCAGAGAGATTAGAGTCCACACAGAGGCATACCGACAATCCTTCTTTCCACGAACAATACGAGACTGGAATAGAAGGGAGGACCGATAGAGGTACTCAAGGTACCCTCCGCCACACAGCGTCAGGTGGCTTGCGGAGAATGGGTGTGGATGTAGATGTCGCAGATAATGTTAATGCGACAATCACCGACTTTTTTTGCAGACGACTGAGTTACTTATAATAAAGAAGCATCTGAAAAAACCTGCAAAAATATCAGACAGTGCAATTTTGTCAAATGAAGACATGGTTGGAGATCGACTGTTATATGAAATAAACTGCTGATGGTGTACAGCAACCAGCCACAAATTAGTTTCGTATTACTTTATTCAAAAGGTGCCGTTGTTGGTTTCCAATTTTTCACAATCTATCATCAGACGCTTTTATGTTTTCGTCAAAACGAATGATACCTTGGTTTCCTGTAAGCTGTCCTAGGAGAAACAATTATTTACGATTACAAACTTGCCACAAGTGTACCTGAGAAAGAGTTACGTGGTTTCTCCACTGGCAAAAGATTCCGGACTTTGCCTCTCTCCGGATCTCCGAGAGAGCACTGCCAAAGGCAGGTGACCGTGAGAAAAGGATTGAGCAACCAACAAAAGGATAACTTTCTGCGAGTCGGGGCGTGGAATGTCAGAAGTTTAAACGTGGTATGGAAGCTAGAAAATCTGAAAAGGGAAATTCTACGGCTCAATCTAGATATAGCGTGCGTCAGCAACGTCAAATTGAAAGAATACAAGAATTTCTCGTCAGACGAGACTAAGGTAATATCAACAACATTAGAAAGAGATATAAAAGGAGTAGGATTTATTATGAATAGGAAGGTAGGACAGTGAGTCTGTTACTGAGAACGATTCAGTGACAGGATTGTTTTCATCAGAATCAAATACAAGCCAACACCGACAAAAACGCTTAAGATCTACATGCCGAAGTCTCAAGCAGAAGAGTAAGAGACAGAGAAATTATATGTGGTCTAGTGGCTAGCGTTGCAACCTCTGGATCACGGGGTACCGGGTTCGATTCCCGCTCCGGTTGGGGATTTGCTTTGCCCGGGGACTGGGTGTTTGTTTTGTCCTCATCATTTCATCACCATCATCATCATCATTCGTGTCAGTGATTAGATAGAGTAAAAATTGGACTGTGTAAAGATTGGGATTTTGTACGGGAGCTGATGACTGCGCAGTTGTGCGCCCCACAAACCAAACATCATCATCATCAGAGAAATTATATGAGAATACAGAATGGGTAATTCAGTTCGTAAAGGGCAATGAAAATATAATAGTCAAGGGGAAGGAGTAAAGGTTTCGGGAGAATATGGGCTTGGTAGTAGGAATGAGAGAGAAGAAATACTACTTGAACTCTAAAATAAATTTCAGATGGTAATTGCGAATATTCTGTTCAAGAATCACAAGAGGTGGAGATATACTTGGAAAAGGGTAGGAGATACAGGACGATTTCAATTAGATTACATCGTGGTCAGGTGGAGATTCTGAAATCAGATATTCGATTGTAAGACGTACCGAGGACAGACACAGACTCAGATCATAATTTAGTAGTGATGAAGATCAGGCTGAAGTTGAAGAGACTAGTCAGGAAGAATCAGTGCGCAAAGAAGCCGGATATGAAAGTACTAAGGAATGAAGAGATACGCTTGAAGATCTCTGATGCTATAGATATGGCGATAATGAATAACTCAGTAGGCAGTTCGGTTGAAGATGAGTGGACGTCTCCAAAAAGGGCAATCGCGGAAAATGGAGAGAAAAACTTAGGTACAAGGAAGGCAACTGCGAAGAAACCAGATAATAGAAGAAATACTTCAGTTGACAGACGAAAGAAGGAAGTACAAAAATGTTCAGGGAAATTTGGGAATACAAAAATGAAAGTCTGTTATTGACGAAATAAAGAGGGATGCAACGAAGCTAAGGTGAAATTGCTGCATGAAAAAACGTGATGGAACCGGGGAAGAAACAATTGTCGGAAGGACTGACTCAGCAAACAGAAAAATCAAAACAGGCGTCGGTGAAATTAAAAGCAAGGGCGGTGACATTACGATTGCAATGGAATATTCACGGTTAAACGCAGAGGACAGAGCGGATAGCTGGAAAATGTACACTGAGGGCCTCTGTGGGGAGGACTTATCTGATGATGTGATAAAAGAAGAAACAGGAATCGATAAGAAAGAGATAGGGTTAAAAATGGCTCTGAGCACTATGCGACTTAACTTCTGAGGTCATCAGTCGCCTAGAACTTAGACTAATGAAACCTAACTAACCTAAGGACACCACACACATCCATGCCCGAGGCATGATTAACGGTCGCTCGGCTCCAGACTGTAGCGCCTAGAACCTCACGGCCACTCCGGCCGGCAGGAGATAGGGAATTTCGTATTAGAATTTAGAAGAGCTTTGGAAGACTTCAAACATAATAATGGGAAGGGATAGATAACATTCCATCAGAATTTCTAAAATCATTGAAGTAAGAGGCAACAAAACTATTATTCACGTGTAGAATGTATAAGACCTGCGATATACCATAAACAGTTTCGGAAAAACATCATCCACACTAGTCTCAAGATAGCAAGAGCCGACAAGTGCGAGAACTATGACACAGTCAGCTTAACAGCTCATACATCGAAGCTGGTAACTACAACAATATACAGAAGAATGGAAAGGAAAACTGAGGATCTGTTACGTGATGATCGGTCTGCCTTTAGGGACCAGAGAGGCAGTTCTGGCGTTGCGGTTGATAATGAAAGCAAGACTGAAGAGGATCACGGAGGACGTAAGAAGCAGACTAGCTCTGGCAAAAAGGGCGTTCTTGGCCAAGACAAGTCTGCTAGTATCAAACGTATTGCTTAATTTGAGGAACAAATTTCTGTTAATGTACATATGGGGCACAGCATTGTACGGCAGTGAGACATGGATTGTGGGAAACCAGAACAGAAGAGAATAGAAGCATATGAGATGTGTTGCTACGGAAGAATGTTGAAAATTAGGTGGAGTGGTAAGGTAAGGAAAGAGGAGGTTTTCCGCAGAATCGGCGAGGAAATAAATATGAGGAAACCACTGCCAACGAGGGATAATGCGATAGGACACCTGTTAAGGCATTAAGGAATAACTTCCATGGTACTAGAAGAACTGAGAGGGTTAAAACTGTAGTGGAAGACAAAGATTATGATACATCTGGAAAATAACTGAGGATGTAGGTTGCAAGTGCTACTGTGAGACGAAAAGTTTGACACAGAAGAGGATAAAAAACGAAGTCGACCATTCACCTTCCCTACCACAGTCAAGTGCTCGCTCTATTTCGTTTCGCTCTTCAGAGCTACGCCCAGATATTTGAACGACGTGACTGTAAGAAGACACTACAGCAGGAAGTGGCTACACGGGTAACGGGGGCTGTGTGGAAGGGACTGGGCGGTTTTTTAGGTTAGCGGGTCTCGGGAAAACACAAAAAGAGCTTCAGTTTCAAAGGGTACAAGACGAACACTGGAAAAGATAGACATAGAAACAATCAATATTGTAGTTGTAAACTGTCGGTTCTGTGTTGGAATAGAACCAGAGCTCCAAACGCTAATAAGGGGTGTTCAAAAAGTCTCTCCGCACTGCCGTATGATTGCTAGCCGCGCTTGTCGTATTCCGCAGTGAATATACCAAAATGAAACTCAGTGAAATACAAGTTATTAATTTATTGAATATTCATTTTTAGTTACAAATTTTCACATTAAATTCTTCTAATCATGTTTCCAAACACAGGCTGTAACATTTCTTCTGTAACAGAGGCAGTGAAAGTGGATATTGCAGTTTTCATTTCATCGATGGATTTTGGGCGGTTTTTATAGACAGTTGCTTTCGCTGGACCCCAGAAGAAAAAGTCAGATGGTGTTAGGTCAGGCGATCGTGGAGGCCAAAGTCCCTGTGAAATTATGCGATCACCATAAACATCAGGAGGCAGTGACATTGAAACGCGAGCTGTATGCACGGTTGCACCATCTTGTTGAAAATAACCGTTCAGTGTTTCACTTAACACAAGTTCTCCTATGAATGGGTACAGAATATCACTGCAGTATCGTTGTGCGTTTATTGTTTCGCTGAAAAGTATGGGACCCACAATCCGACGTCTAGAAATTCCAATCCAAACTCCGATTTTCACAGAATGAAATGGTTCTTCATGAACACACAATGGATTTGCAGTACTCTACATACGAGAATTTTGCGAGTTCATGTACCCTCATAAATGAAACCACGCCTCATCAGTGAAAAACGTTTCATTAAGAATATCCCTCCCATTTTGTTAAACGAAATTTTTGAACCATTGACAATAATGCAGTCTCTTGCCATGATCAGTATTTTTCAGTTCTTGCACGACTGTCACTTTATATGGGAAAAGTTATAATTTTTTCCTTACAGCTGTTTGGGCCGCTCCGACACTAAAATCGATTTCCTGGGCGAGTTTTCTTACTGACTTGCTCGGACTCATGGACATTTTATCGGAATTATCGAGTAGTGCATCCTCAGACAAAACGCTAGGACGACCACCTCTCGGAGCATTTGTTACTGAACCCGTACTTCGAAATTTGTTAATCAAATCTCGCACAGTATCGCGATGTGGAAGTGCTGTCTTCGGGAAAACTTAAATAAATGTTTGGCGAACAGAAACTGTATTTACCGCCAGCTTTGAAAACTTGTTCGACGAAAAACACACGTTCTTCAATGGTTAGCATTTTAACAGTGACAAAAACGAAACAGACGAGCAAAGGAACTAAACTTGAACGTTCACGTCAACACATAACGACACACACAAACGATACTACTGACGCTGGCTGAGATAAACGAAACAGTGGAATGTTGGGAGAGTCCACTTGAAGGGAAGTAACCCAGGCAGGCGAACAATCATACGGCACGCGCGGCTAACAATCATAAGGCACTGCGGAGAGACTATTTGAACACCCAGTAGAAAGCATTAAATCTCACATCGTTATAGGTCTGGAAAGCTGCATAAAGCTAGAAATAAGTTCTGCCAAAATCTTTATAGAAGACCTGACCCTGTCAGTTTAAAAGGACAGATTAAAAACTATTAGTGGTGCTGTGTTAATTGCTCCCAGAAGTAGTTTACCTTGTAGTGACATTGAAGTATAACGTTCCTGTTAGTTAGTATGGGTAAGAGTTATACTTGGCAATCGAAGTGAATGAATAATTGATTCATTTTACCGACCCACGACTTGTTACAGTTACTGAACAGTTCAAAGAAAACTTGAGTGCTATTTCGAACAGGTACCCCATTCATACAATTATAGTTGGTATTGAATTCAATCTGTTGCCAATAATACGTGTTTAAAATAGGCGGTAGGCACAAAACGCCATCCGAAATGGAACTATAAATGCCTGCTCAGAAAATTATTTTGAACAACTACTTTAAGAGCCCACTCGAAGTATAAATGTATGCGAAAACTTTTGTGACGGCCTTCGTAGCGACAACACTTCGCTGTAGAAACGGCCTACGAAGTCACCGCCACACTTTTAATAGCGGACCGACCGGTCCGCTGGAACAGTGAACAGAAAGATGAAAACCCAAACACTCGGATAAAATGAAAGTCGGTACTTATCTTTATTAACGACGATACAGAACACAGTGGTGAACATGGTCTACAGAAATCTGTCTAGTTCGAGTCGGAGCGGCTTGGTCAGCGTCGGCTGACGACAAACAACAACTCTGCTGCGATGAACACACAACTGACTAGCAGGTACACAATTCGGTGGCGAGTATACAACTGAGCGGCGAATCCAGAACTGTCCTAGCGCTCGCGACTCCAGCGCTTAAGAAGCCAGAAGCCAGCGGTGGCGCGCGCAGACTTGCGGCGATTTCCTGTATCGCTGGCGCTGCTTATGCGGACGGCGTCCAGACTTTGATGCTGCCAACCTTTTGGCAGCGGGCTCGGTTGGCATTACTGGCTAGGATATAACACTCCTCCCCCCCAAATCGCCGCACCGTCCTTGAATAATGACGTGGCGAGCGTCGACGGCGGGGGAGGGGTCTGGCCGCAGACGTAGCAGAAGAGACCGGGGCGGAGACTGTTGTCGGTGGCAGTCCCCGGTCCGCACCCCAGCATTGGCTGCGCGGGGCCTCGGGAAACACCGACTGAAAACCGAGGTCAGGGTGCACGCCTGTGACCACGGGCGCAGCTTCTGGTACTGGACGCGACGGGGCGTCGGGACCCACGAAGAGAGGCAGCGTCTCCTGACGCTGCGTCGACGGCTGCCGAGTGGGCGCCGGACAAGGCGCTGCGGCGTCAGACTCCTTGGGGATGCCCAAGGAAAGCGGCTGCAGGACAGGCTGCACAGCCACCGCTTGGGAAGGCGGCCCGGCTGAGGGGTCGACGTCCATCAGCTCCGAAGGCGGTGGCGACTGAAGAGGGACCGCAGGCGCCGGAGCGACCACCTTGGGCGCTCCCGGATGAAGCTGCGCGGGAGGCATCAACGGGACGGGCTGTCGGCGTGGTAGCGGCGACGGCTGCTGCTGCTGCCCTGGGGGCGGCAGCGAAGTCGGAAGGCGCGGCTGGAACCCGCCGCGGACCAAATCTGTGGACAAAGAACGAGCGGCAGAATCCGGGCGGCCAGCGCGGTGCAACTGGTTCTGATGCCTCCTGTGCACCCCAGTAGCACCTTGAACAGTATAAAAACCGCGACCCTGGACACTTATCACGGTACCACGTTCCCAACGACGGCGACCGTGATAAACTCTGAAAAAAACGGCGTCGTTGCGCTGAAAACGCGTGCGATGCTCAGAAGCGGCGGGTCGATCTGGGGGGTGCAACAACCGTAGTAGGGTGCGATGACGACGGCCGTGGAGAAGCTACACAGGTGAAGGGCCGTCGCGTGGCGTGGTCCGGTACGACGACAGGAACGTGATGAGGGCGTGCGGACGAGAGTGCGTAGCACGAAGGCGGTCCATATGATCCTTGAATGTGCGTACAAAACGTTCCGCTGCACCATTCGATTGAGGGTGGAACGGCGGAGTATGAACATGGCGAATGCCATTGGCAGAACAAAAACCTTCGAATTCAGCAGAGGTAAATTGTGGACCATTGTCAGACACTAAAACTTCTGGAAGACCCTCAATACAAAAAATTGAAGTCAACGCCTGTATAGTTTGTGCAGACGTTGTAGACTGCATGGGCACAACAAACGGAAAATTACTAAATGCATCTATCACGATGAGCCAACGAGAATTCCAATATGGACCAGCGAAATCAATATGTACTCGCTGCCAGGGACCGGCAGGATGTGCCCACACAAAATAGCGTTGAGGCGGAGCAGCTTGGTGTTCGGCACACGTCGAACAATCTGTAGACATCTGCGTAATCTGCTTATCAATGCCGATCCATGTACAATGACGGCGGGCAAGCTGCTTGGTGCGGACCACTCCCCAATGACCTTGATGCAACAAGTCGAGGACCTTGGATTGGAGCACTTGGGGAACCACTACACGAAGCTGGTCATTCTCGGCGCGTAACAGCAAAACTCCGTGCGAAACGGACAACAGATGACGTTGCGGAAAATAGCGACGAACCACAGGATCCGATATGTCCTTTGCCTTGGACGGCCAACCACGTTGAACAAAACGTAATAGTAAACTCAGATGAGGATCCGTAGCTGTCTCACGTGCCACCTGACGATAATCAATCGGAAAATCCCGGAGGGATTGATGCTCATCGGCGTCAATCTGATGGCAAGAGTCGTCAGAGGAATCGAAGACATCATCCGCAGCAATCGGCAATCTAGAAAGCGCGTCAGCGTTTGCATGCTGAGCTGTAGGGCGATACAGTATCTCATACTGGTATTGTGATAACAAAAGAGCCCAACGTTGTAGTCTCTGAGCTGTCCGCTGAGGAACTGGTTTAGACGGATGAAACAGTGACGTCAGCGGCTTGTGATCTGTTACTAAATAGAATGGTCTACCATAGAGGTAGTGATGGAATTTTGTGACACCGAACACAATAGCCAACGCTTCCTTGTCCAATTGGCTATAATTACTCTGAGCTTTGTTTAGCAATTTAGAGGCGAACGCAATAGGACGTTCGGTGTTACCGACTCGGTGAGACAACACAGCACCGAGGCTGAAAGAAGAGGCATCACAAGCTAACACCAGAGGCTTGTTAGGGTCGTAATGGACCAGACAACGATCATTCAATAAAGCCTCTTTAAGCTGCTGAAAGGCTGATTGGCAATCAGCTGACCACACAAACGGAACATTCTTACGGCGGAGACGATGCAACGGTGCAGCAATCTGTGATGCATTAGGTATAAACCTAATATAATATGTCAATTTGCCAAGAACTGCTTGCAATTCATGCAGATTGCGAGGGGCGGGCAAATCACGAATAGCTGCTAAATGTGACTGGGAGGGATGAATGCCTTGAGCATTAATAACATGTCCCAGATACTCCATCTCCGTAAGGAAAAATGAACATTTATCGATGTTGCAACGTAGGCCTGCCTGAGACAACACTGTAAACAAACACTCCAAATTACGGAAATGTTCAGCAGGCGTCCGACCGGACACAACAATATCGTCTAAATAGTTGCAACACGATGGCACATTAGCCAAAAGTTGGGACAAAAAACGCTGAAAAACAGCTGGAGCTGACGCACAACCAAAAGGCAAACGCAGAAAACGGAACAACCCCAACGACGTGTTTATGACAAAATACTGTTGTGATTGCTCGTCGAGGGGCAATTGCAAATATGCTTCACGGAGATCAATTTTGGAAAAGAAACGAGCTTCCCCTAACTTATCCATCAGCTCGTACGGTCTAGGTAAAGGAAAAGAATCAATGACAGTCTGAGGATTAACTGTCGACTTAAAATCAGCACACAAACGTAACTTGCCAGACGGTTTCTTTATAATAACTAAGGGAGAAGCCCACTGGCTCGCTGAAACGGGTTGAATAACACCGTTGTTTTGCCAACGACGAAGTTCATCTTCTACAGGTGCCCGGAGGGCGTGAGGCACTGGACGAGCACGAAAAAATCGAGGCTGAGCATTATCTTTTAACGTAATATGAGCGGCAAAGTTCGCAGCACAACCGAGTTCGTCTTTAAATATGTCACTGTATCGTTTACACAAATCGGTTATGCTGTCTTGAGGAACAACAACAGAATTAAGTTGCAACACATTGTCTTGGATAGACAGGCTAAACAAGTCAAAACTGTCTAATCCGAAAATGTTTACACTGTCTGTAGCGCGGAGCACTGTGAATGAAACTGTTTTTGTGTTGCCCCGGAATGTGGCTGGCACGCTACATACACCTAACACAGGAATGTGTTCGCCACTATAAGTAGCCAAAGAATGTTTTGCCGCTGAAAGTTTAGGGCGGCCGATAGCCGCATACGTAGCACTATTTATGAGAGTCACAGACGCACCAGTGTCTAATTGAAAATTGAAGGTCTTATCCTGGATGCGTAGCTTCACAAATAGTTTATTACACTGCCTCTGGATCGGTGCAGCGGAGGCGGAAGACACAAAATCAGCGCGTTTAGCGCGTGTTCGCTGCTTACGACAACTCGTGGGTTGGGCGGGTGGAACAACAACTCCCGCTTCACTTGCAGTCTGTACATTACTTTTTACAGCGTTTGAATTACGCTTGGGTCGCATAGCAGAGGGCTGGGTGGGTGGCTGATTGCGAACAAGTTTATTACCCACACGAACCGTGGAAGAGTCTTTAAACGCGACCTTCTGGGCGGGCTGGCTTTGAAGAACATGAATATCCATGGGCTGGGCAGCACTAGAATTGTTCTTGCGTTTACGCAAACAAACAGTCTGGATGTGTCCTTTCCTTTGACAAAAGTGACAAACCGCGTTTCGTAACGGGCAACGTTCACGAGGATGAGCAAGAACACACTTAGGGCAAGACTTAAGTCTATCATTTTGCACACGCGGCTGACGAATGTGTTTAACATGACGCGGCCGGCTAGTGTTTACAGTCTGACTCTGCCGGTGGGGCCGCGGGCGTGACATAACTTGCTTAGCACAGGAAATTTGAGAAATACATGGCTGATCTAACTCACACTCAGCATAGTCAAAAGTATCTTGGGCTTCAATGATGTTCATCACAGTCTCTAATGACGGGTCAAGCAACTTTAAGATAGCAGCACGAATACGAGAATCTGCAATGTTTTGAGTAATAGCGTCTCGTAACATGACATCACTGTAGGAAGCTCCACACACACAATTAAATCGGCACTGACGGGTGAGGCCCCGTAAATCTGTTAACCACTGTTTATTAGATTGATGTGGCAGTTTCTTTAATCTGAAGAACTTGAATCTGGCTGCTGCCACATGAACTCGCGACTCGAAATACTCAGCAAGCTTGTTAACAACAACGTCATAGTCTAAAGCTTCTCGCTTGGATTCCGGGAACAACTTACAAAGTAGTCTATAGACTTCCACGCCTGCAGTGGAAATTAAATAAAGCTGCCGCTCATTACCTGTGATTTTGTAGACTGACATGTGCGCCTGCAACTGCGCGAAATATTCTTGCCATTCTTCTCGTGATGCCTCAAAAGCACGAAAAGGCGGTGCTGCCTGTGCTTGTTCCTTGTGTGGTGGTGGATTAGCCGCTTGTTTGGCGATTGCTTCCACCAGACTTTGTATTTGCTGACTCTGTAACAAGATCAACTGTTGTAATTCGGCAGACATAGTGAACACAAATTAAACCAGCCCCCAAAATTCTATCTCAAGAAACAAGTTGAACCAGCCCTGCACACGAGTTCGGAAGTCCTCGTCGCCAGTTTGTGACGGCCTTCGTAGCGACAACACTTCGCTGTAGAAACGGCCTACGAAGTCACCGCCACACTTTTAATAGCTGGCCGACCGGTCCGCTGGAACAGTGAACAGAAAGATGAAAACCCAAACACTCGGATAAAATGAAAGTCGGTACTTATCTTTATTAACGACGATACAGAACACAGTGGTGAACATGGTCTACAGAAATCTGTCTAGTTCGAGTCGGAGCGGCTTGGTCAGCGTCGGCTGACGACAAACAACAACTCTGCTGCGATGAACACACAACTGACTAGCAGGTACACAATTCGGTGGCGAGTTTACAACTGAGCGGCGAATCCAGAACTGTCCTAGCGCTCGCGACTCCAGCGCTTAAGAAGCCAGAAGCCAGCGGTGGCGCGCGCAGACTTGCGGCGATTTCCTGTATCGCTGGCGCTGCTTATGCGGACGGCGTCCGGACTTTGATGCTGCCAACCTTTTGGCAGCGGGCTCGGTTGGCATTACTGGCTAGGATATAACAAAAACATACCTGAGTTCTTAGCAAGAAATAGTCCTTACCAAATTGGGAGCATCATGACAGATATAGGGATTAGTGACCACAAGTTTGTTGTAGCTCGTCTGAATACCATGACATCCTAATACACCAAAAATAAAAGCAAAATAAATCTATTTAAAAAAGCAGATAAAAATTCGTTTTACACCTTCCTAAGAGACAGTCTCCACTCCTTCCACTCTGACTATGTAAGCGTAGACCAGATGTGGCTGGCGCTAAGCATCTTCATGACTTGTAAATTTTGTGTGTGCTGTTGGTTTTTATTTTTGACACATTTGTTGTTGTAATTTCTGTGTCATTTGTCGATTGTTCCGGACGGAGAACGGCGTTGTGTTAACGTGTGTGATGGTAGATTATCTGTGGCTTCTGCATTTATTGTAGTTTAAGATAGTTTTCATTTGATATGCATTGTGAGACATTCAGAATTAGTGGCTCGACATAGCAAATTTCTTAGTAGAACAGTGTGACATTACCACAGGAAGGAATTGAAATCTCTCGGGACTTGAAATATGAATGCATGCTCAGTAAAATCAAGGCACGTTTGTTCCAAAGTAGTATTCGAATCTAGTCACAAATGGATCAATGTCAGACTGATAGCATTGATCAAGACGATGATTCGGAGAATTCCGAGTCGCATGTAGTAGCTGACCTTTTGGATATGTCGAAAGCAGAATTTTATGATTATGACGAGGTACTTCTGTCAGACAACGAGCGCGAAGGTGAACCCGCAGTAGAGCGCCAGGCAGATAGAATCTGCAGTCATGGAAAGGTGTACACGTAACGTTAGTGAGAGTGGCAGGTCAGAGTGACGAAGAAAACATCGCAGAATTATGGACCCGCGTTCGTTTAGTCCTGGAGGTATTAGCGGAGGATCTCAGTTTTAGGCCCTCGTGCGATTTATGCAGGAAGCGGAGAAGAAGAGGAAGGAGAGAGAGGAGGTAATCACGAAGGAGAGGAGGGAAT
This sequence comes from Schistocerca nitens, assembly GCF_023898315.1. Taxonomy (NCBI): domain Eukaryota; kingdom Metazoa; phylum Arthropoda; class Insecta; order Orthoptera; family Acrididae; genus Schistocerca; species Schistocerca nitens. The sequence continues at coordinate 1,128,381,081 of NC_064614.1, forward strand.
TAGCCACTAAGGAAACGAAGGAGATACGGATAGTAGCTGAAAAGCTTATTGAAAGTATAGAGAAGGTTAACAGGAAGCCGCGGGTGTGAAGCAAGAATTACAAAGGTCAAGACAACACTCACAGAGACACGAGAGGTCGCGAATGAGTCAAAACGCGATGCCAGGGCGGCAACGCTAGCAGTCCAAGGTGCGCGCAAGGCCGCTTTGTTGGCGAAATAACAAGTAAAACAGGCCAAGACCAAGATGCGCAAAATAAAAAAGGTTCTCATCATGCTCCAGAAACGCGGAAGAAGTATCGTTCAGTAAACGCAAGGAAAGATTAGCGGGAACACGAAGCAGATCGGGAATAAACAGGCAGAAATATCAGAGGTTAAAGAAGAACAGACTCGGATCTGCGCACAGCAAAACGAGTAAACAATCGACGTCCAGCAAACACGTCAGCGGGTTAGGCGATTGGAATCACGGTCTGGTACGGCAACACTACGTCATGATCAGGGAAGGAGAGAACAGCACACATTACATTTCTCTACTCAAATGAGGCTACCTCACCGGCGCAAAGGCGAATGCCACAGGAGAACACACCAGCCATCATAGGGCGCACGACGGAGCACGCGCCGTCAGAGAAGCAGAGACGAACCAGATCACAATTATTTACGTCTTCGTAGAACAGAAACATTACTTTGTGGGTCTGACGACACAACAAGAGGCCCTAACGGAGGGTAAGGATCGTTTGGACATGATGTATGGAGACGCATGCTGCAGAAACGAAGGAAAATTCGTTCGCAGGAAATGTTTGATCATTCGACCACGAACATTTCTTACCCACTCAAAATTTCCAAATGACAAGGAGAATAACAACACATTACATCCAAAAAGTTGGACTGCTCTGTACAATTGCTACTGGAATCGCGGCTACTGCAATGCAAACTGGAATTTATATGCGGATTTTTAGAGGGATCGATTGCGAAGCACGCGCACAGTATTGCTGAGAGCTGTCGCTCGTATGAAGAGTTCAGGGATGCGTTCCTTAACACATACTGGTCGCAAGACATGCAGAAAAGAATCAAGCAGGAGATTATGCTGGGGAAGAATCTAGAAACATTAGGATTCTGTAGTCTCGTGAAGTTTTTGAATCGCTAATTAAGAAGAATCGGTTTTTGGACCATCCACACAGTCCCAAGGAAATTATGAGGCAGTCTTATGTGAAATTATCTCTGCACTACCGACAACTCATCACCGGAAGGTACAACGACTCCACTGAATCCTTCACTGGAGCATTATGCGAATTAGACTATGTCAGCGAGATTCAAAACGCAAGAGGCAGAAACAGAAACACTAGCCGCAGTTGGTAAGGCTCGTCAGAAAGAACGACAACAGACGAATGGGAGTAATTATCGATCACAGGGACACAACAAGAACTCGAACTTAAGCGCGAGTAACCAGTCATCATGGGAGAACACAAGTAGACGTTGCAGTTACAACGACAATTACAAAGAACGGCAAAAAGGTGAGAGGATAGGACACCTTCTCCACCTACGTGATTGCCGCAGGTCTCAATATCAACAGCTGTGCTCCTGCTGACTTCCAGCAGTGGCATCAGTTATCAGCACCCTTCAGGGAGACCTGGCTCCTCTCCTCCAACACACCCTCCAATTTCCTGCCAACATCTCCTGTACTGCTACCTTCCTCCACCAGATCTTGACTATCATAGTCACCCATATCCCTACCAAAGCCATCCACTCTCACCATCCAGCCCTGACCCCATAGGCCGTCATTCTCCTTCATGAATCCCATCGACTCTACTGATCCTTTCTCCGCACTTGTGACTGGAACCACTCACTCGCCACTGGCAATTACAACGACACATCTGCAACATGCTCACTGCGTAGAAACGCCATGCCTGGCGACAGACATGCGCACAACTCAACACCGCGCTCCCAATAAACTCTTCAAAGTATTGGTCTGCTTTCCAGTGCCTTACTGGGAACCGTACGACCCCACAGTACCCTCTTCTCCATGATGACCTCACAACCTCAGTAAGGCCAACCACTTCACCTCCCACCTATCTGAAGTCTTTTCCATTCCCGATGATCCCCAATTTGATTATTCCCTCTTCCTCAATGTCATCGAACATATGCATACCTCTCCTCCCCCTCTATCTCCTAGCTTCCAGTAGTAGGGCTACACACCACTATCAGAACTTAACTCGCTACACAGGACGTCATCCTCACACTCCACACTAAACAAAACTCTGCCCCTGGCCACAACCACATTACCTACTGCCAACTTAAACACTGCCCTCTCCCCTTCCTTGTAGTCCTAGCTGCCCTCTACAATGCAATCCTTGACACCGGCTTCTATCCTGACCCAGAAAAAACTTGACGTCCTTCCAAAGATAGTACCACGGTACTAGATATTGATAACCACTGCTGCTGCCACTCGTGGACAGACAACGCTTGCAATGTAGTGGCACCAGTAAACACAAGAAGAAAACGAGGCGCCACTATCCCTATTACACAATGCTAACCTATCAGCAGCACCAACGCGAGTCTCAACACGGCTCACAGCCCTTTGTTTTTATGTTTTTAAGTTCAACACTCTTTACGCCTTTTTACAATTTAAAAAGTCACCGTTTTTATCGCCTTCTTTTATTGTTTATTATCTTCTTATTGTGTTTATAAATATTCTGTAGGCTGAAGAGTGGCATACTAAGCTGCTGCCAGCCCATCCTATTTGGGGGAATCAAAACTCAATAAGGAAAATGAAAAGGTGCAGTAGGACATTAGGTCACTGTTCTAATATTTTCCATTACCCAATTTTAAATTCCTCACAGAGCAGCTATATGCTTGTAAATCAGCAGGTTGCTGCCTCCCTGCTCTTCAGTGATAGTCTGCTATCCTGTCATTATTTCCCATTTAGGATTATTGGCTAGATTAGCAGCAAAAATCTTCTCTACACATCTAGCATTTACTAAGGAAACTCGATGGGGCTACTGTCTATATATCGAGTAATCGATCAATGGGAACTCAAATTGTTTTAATAAACAATATACTGCCCTACATTTAAAATACTTACTTCCACCCTATTCAGCAGCCCAGCAGAGACTGAGTCCTTTCCCCCCCCCCCCAACTGCCAGACGGGGAGGGGAGTGGAGGAGGAGGGGAGTGTGAGAGGTGAGTGGGGGAGGTCCAACAGCTCTCTCTGGCGGTGGTGATGTCATGGACTAGGGCACTTGGACTCTGGACTTCAAAGTGACAAAATTTGATATTCCCACCAATAAATCTGAATTTCCCATTATTGTGTCTAGCCTGCCATATTGGATTACATCACAGTAGTGGGGGGAGGGTGCTGGGTGTTCCCTCAGGGAGACCCACATGTCGGCTGGCGAAAACCCATGATGTTATCTGGGGTGGGGATACATAACTAATCAATTAATTTTCATAATTTGATATCAAAATTGCACCAGAAACCACTTTGTCCCACTACCATGTTTGACATTTTCATCAGACATGCGTGGCCGACCACTGCTCCTTCCTTTGCATATGCAACAAACTTTCAAGAATTTAGTTTTCCAGTCATAAATCAGCTTGTGCAGAGGCGGCTTCTTACTGAATCAGCGATGAAATGCATATTGCACTTGAAGGGATTGACTTCGCGCAAATTCCAACACACAAAAATATTTCTCTTGTGGTGTAGTCGTCGTGTTGCTACAAACAACAGAGCAGCTACATCAAAACTTTGAAGCTCCCTGTGTCCAGTGATATGGGCAATGAGTTTCTGTATTTTGTAGTTTGTCTGCCACAGACAAGTCCATTCTTTCTTCTCGAATCACCCGATACTTCAGTGGCGTTCCCTGTCTCCACCCTTCATCGTGCAGACCTACAGTTAGCTCGATTTGCCTACCCTGCAATGTCAGAAACTACGTTCTTATTAAATCCATTTATTACGAAATTGAAACAACGACGTGTTTGTTTTTCGTATTACATTGGCATCCTACAACAAGTATGTATTCGTAACGTATTCGTTAGGTTCACGTCTCATTGTTAATCTTCGTCATCTTCTTTCACTGCAGCCTCTGTAAAACGAGGATAGGCACTTCGTGGAACAGTTTTTGCGTTTGTCTTGCAAGGACCTTTTCATCCTTTCCTTCGTTCTCTGCCGCACTTCTTTTTGGGTCGTCTGTATCCTCTTATCTTGTCCGCACCACTGGCCCCTCTCTATCCTTTTCCTGTAGCTTTCTATGTTAGTAATTTCTGGTGTAAGCATATTGATCGGTGAGTATTTGTTTCTTCAGCTTTCCTTCCCTTCCATCTCGACCCCACCTCTGACCAATTCCCCAAAGTTCAACCAGCCCCGTCATTCCTGCCGTTCCTATCTGTTGTTTCTCATATTTTTTAGTCATTCTGTCCAAATTCACCCAGTCTACATTACCTGCATATCTAGCCCCTTTCAATATCATTTCTCCTGATATTTCCACATATTCAGTTACAGTTTTTCCTTAGATCTTCACTTATATTTCCCTCCGCCTCTGTTAGCCCCTAGTACTTTTGCTTCTTCTATCCTCTTAGTGTTATCGTCTCAGTGGCATATAGCAGCACATTCCTCACCTTCGCTTATACTGTCTGATTCGCAGATATATACTTTTTATTGAACAACTTTCTGATCACGCGAAAAGAACATGTTCACTATATCTAAATGATTCATTTACTCTTCTCTCTTAACCCTGAAAGATACTATATTGTGGTTGCTGGTGCGCTAAGACGGTAGATGGAGTAAGTTGACTTTCAGTGAGGCGAGAAGCCTCATCTCAAGGATGAGGAAAGCAAATCTTTTCGGGCATATCTTTGAGGGTGTGTGTGTGTGTGTGTGTGTGTGTGTGTGTGTACTCGGAACCGAGAGCTGGCTCAAAGCCGAAGTAGGAAGGTCCGAAATATTTAACGAGGCATTGAATGTATAACAGTTGTAGAATCACTCAAAGAAAGTCTACGCTCAGTAGCTCAGAAATACCCCGATCATGCAATATTCGTAGGAGGCGACTTTAACCTGCCGAGTATAGATTGAGACTATGAATTCACCACAATTAGTACGCATAGAGAGTCTTGGGAAGTAGTTTTGAACACGTCTTCGGTAAACTGTCTTGAGAAGCTAGTTCGACAGCCCATACGCAACTGAAATATTTTAAATTTTGTAGCTACAAACAGGAGAGTCCATATCGACAGTATCAGTAGAAAGACAGGGTTTAACGATCATGATGTCATCATAGCAGGGATGATTACTACAGCTAATAAATCCATCAAGGTTAGGGGGGAATTTTACCTGGAAAGATTAGATAAAATGTTGTTAGCAATTAGCGTCCTATTTAGACAATGAATGGACATCATTTTGTTCTGATATAATAGACGTAGCGGAATTATGTGCAAAGACATACCGCAGATTTATAACAAAATTTAGAAAATGCCGAAGAAGCAGAGACTGTTGCTCTTTTGGAAATGTCAAGAGGTAAAAGTAAGTAGAACTTAAGTGTCTGTAAAAATATCGATGCACAACATCTGGTGTGGCAATAGAAGACAGTAAAGGTGTAAGTAGGCTGTTTAGATTTTTATGTTGTAACGCCATGTAGCGCTCTGTATGAAAACCACTTACTGTGCTGTGTGCAATCTGTGGCTGGTTGGCATTGTTGGAATATTTGCTATTGTAGTGTTGGGCAGCTGGATGTGAACAGTGCGTAGCGTTGTGCAGTTGTTGGTGAGCCGCCATCAGTGGTGGATGTGGGGAGAGAGATGGCAGAGTTTTGAGAGCGGACGATATAGACGTGCGCCCGTTAAAAAAAGGAAATTTGTTAGACTGGATGTCAAGGTAAATATATTGTTTGTTCTCCATCAAAATCTTTCATTTGCTAACTATGCCTATCAGTAGTTAGTGCCTTCAGTAGTTAGAATCTTTTATTTAGCTCGCAGTATTGGCGCTCGCTGTATTGCAGTAGTTTGAGTAACAAAGATTTTTGTGAGGTAAGTGATTCGTGAAAGGTATAGGTTATTGTTAGTCAGGGCCATTCTTTTGTAGGGATTATTGCGTTGCGCTAAAAATATTGTGTGTCAGTTTAGTGTTGATCAGAATAAGTAAAGAGAGAAATGTCTGAGTACGTTCAGTTTCGCTCAGCTGTTTGAAAATCAAATAACGTAGAGGTTTACCAGCACAGTCATTTATAAATTTTTCTAAGGGGATCTTTCAAAGGGAACGGTGAATTTTTAAATTTCGCGTTTTAAAAAAACTATTCATGAAGGTCGATCGAACAGACTTACCGCCATCTGACCATCGTACGGACACCCATGTGCTGGACATTGTAATAGGTATCCTTGGTGCAGAGAAGCAACTGAAGGAGTCGAAAAGAAGTAAGTCGTCAGGTTTGGACGCAAGGAGAACTAAGGACAGATCAAGCAAGAAAATAGTCAAATATCTATTGGACGCAACAAAGTAGAAAAATCAACACTCAATCGTAAACATGAACCAGAGAAGAGTGGTTGCATCGACAAGGCATAGACTTTTTGAACGGTGATGATAACTTTGTTCACTGTTGTATGAAGTTTCACTCACTACCATACGTAGCGTGTTTTTACAGTAACTTGCTAGGTGCACAGACACGGTGGACTTAGGAGGGATCCCCCGCCGGTGGTACAGTTATTGTTCGTTAAAGCGGCAGCAGGGCGCCATTAAAAGACAGCGGACGCGATTGCGCGGGGGACTCGCAGTTTTACGGCGTGCTGGCAGATGGCCTGTGAAGGCGATAGGAAACCCCCCTCCACTCAACTCCACCTCACCACACCCTAGGCCCCCAGCGAGCTCGCCTTTCCTGCGGCTGAGATAGCAATCGTGCAGCCATCGAGCAATGCTGTAGTCCCGCAGATCGCTCTATATCCATACCTAGCAATAATTTCGTAACAATGGAAGTGTTGCGTACGGTGGACTACAACTAGGGTTGTAAAAGTACCGTAGGCTACCGTAGACCATCACAAGTAAGTGTAGACTATGGTAGCTTTCCTAGTAGCTTCGACCAGTTACGATCATATCCGCATTAGCTCTGATAGGTGCGTTGCATGCCTATTGGGCGTTACCTCGTTACCTATCGGGCGTTACCTCAGAAAGATTGGAAATTCGTGGAAAGGTCTTATGGGACCAAACTACTGAGGTCATCGGTCCCTAAGCTTACACACTACTTAATCTAACTTAAACTAACTTACGCGAAGGACGACACACACACCCATGTCCGAGGGAGGACTCCAACCCCGGACGGGGGCAGCCGCGCGGACAATGGCACGATGCCTAAGACCGCGCGGCTACGCCACGCAGCATAGCGATTGCTTTCTTTATGTATTAGCAAATCTTCTAGAAACTGTGTCATGGTAAATAAATGACAGTGGAACCTGTGGAACATTTGTGATTCCACATAGTTATCCTCCAGTCTGTAACTTAAACATAAACAGTATGGCAGCTGAACTTGTTATTGTGTAATTCAGGTTTTATTCGAAAACTGTTGACCTGTAACGTGAGACAGAGAGATTTTGAAGTAAAAATAAAAAAAATAACACAGATTTATTATATAGCACTAGAAAAGATAGTTTCTTCAATAAAAACGTAAAATTTAAAAAATGCAAAACAAAAATAAATCAAACATTGCTTCTATGCTATATCGAATTTATATAAAACATATTTCTGTTATTCATAAACAACTTTCGCATTTATCGGTAATAACAGGAAACTCTTGCCTTTGATCATGAGGAAGACCTTTCCACTGAATACAAAACAACAACAACAATTACGTATTTTTTAAAATTTGTTCATGTAAATTGTACTTGCATCAAAAGTAATTGATATTAGTTACACCAAAGAGCAGAAGTAACGCAATCAACTAATTTTTATAATTTATAAAATGCAATTTATGTTCTGTAGGGATATGAAATATGCAATGCATGATGTGTGGCTCTAATTATGTGCAAAACAAACAAGCAAACAAACAATAGCAAAGAGAAATCGTCACCACCGAGTGACTCTTACTCATTCATGCATATTTCTTTCGCTACCAACACTACTGGTAATGCCACCATTTACTAAATCGTTAATATATTGCACTGAAACAACCGAACCGTAGTTTTGATAGAACGTAACACCTTTACTATCTGCAATCTTTTCTGTTCCAGTTACGAAAGTTTTGTGAGTAAAGGCGGCATACAGAATGCTACCATATGAAATCTATACCTAACCACAGGATGTTCTTTTTCTTTTTTTTAAAAAAAAATGTTTTATTCCTCCATCAGGTAGTATCGTCAAAATTAGAAGAACATTCAAATAATGATATGGCCGGAAACCAATACCTGTTAAGATATGGACCGTTTAAGATCTGCAGTTCACAATCTGCATCTTATTTACAGATGAGGCAGAATTCATAAGAAATGGCATAGCAAATTACCACTACACGCCCGTGTATGCAGATCCAAATACTCGAGTAGTCATGGAGGTTACGCTTCAGTATCGCTTCAGTGCTAATGCTTGGGCGGAAATTCTCGGTGACCGACTCCTAGGGCAGTTTTCTGATTGGCTTGATGCGACCCGCCACGAATCCCTCTCCTCTGCCAACCTTATCATCTCAGAGTAGCACTTGTAACCTACGTCCTCAATTATTTGCTGAATGTATCCCAGTCTCTATCTTCCTATACAGTTTTTGCCCTCTACAGCTCCTCTAGTACCACGGAAGTCATTTCCTGATGTATTAACGATGTCTCAAAATTCTGTCCCTTCCTCTTGTCAGTGTTTACCACATACTCCTTTCCTCGCCGATTCTGCAGAGAACCTCCTCATGCTCTTTACCTTATCAGTCCACCTAAATCTGAACATTCATTTGTAGCACCATATCTCAAATGCTTCGATCATCTTCTGTTCCGGTTTTCCCTTAAACCGTTTTTCACTACCATACAACGCTGAGCTCCAAATGCACCATCTCATAAATTTCTTCCTCAAACTAAGGCCTGTATTTGATATTTAAGTCCGATCCACGAGCGATGGCAGTCCGCGCAGCTCGAGACACAGATGGGAATTGCATTGTTGCTGGTTGCAAGCGACGGTTGCTGTAAGCGCATACACGTGCACTGCGCTTGATGAAAGCTTGAATCCTGCAAATTACACTATGTGATCAAAAGTATCCGGACACTTGGCTGAAAGTGACTTACAATTTAGTGGCGCCCTCCATTGGTAACGCTGGAATTGAATATGGTGTTGGCCCAACCTTAGCCTGGAAGACAGCTTCCACTCTAGCAGGTATACGTTCAATCAGGTGCTGGAAGGCTTCTTGGGGAATGACAGCCCATTCTTCACGGAGTACTGCACTAAGGAGACGTCCGGATGTCGGTCGGTGAGGCCTGGCACGAAGTCGGCGTTCCAAAACATCCCAGAGGTGTTTTACAGAATTCAGGTCAGGACTCTGTGCAGTCCAGTCCATTAAAGGGATGTTACTCTCGTGTAACCACTCCGCCACAGGCCGTGCATTATGAACAGATGCTCGAGCGTGTTGAAAAATGCAGTCACCATCCCCAAACTGCTCTTCATAAGTGGGAAGCAAGAAAGTGCTTAAAACATCAATGTAGGCCTGTACTGTGATAGTGCCACACAAAATAACAAGCGGTTTAAGCCTCCTCCATGAAAAACACGACCACAACATAACACTACCGCCTCCGAATTTTACTGTTGGCACTACACACGCTGGCACATGACGTTCACCAGGCATTCGCCATACCCACAACCTGCCACCGGATCGCCACATTGTGTACCGTGATTCGTCACTCCACACAACATTTCTCCACTATTCAATCGTCCAATATTTACACTCATTACACCAAACGCTGCGTCATTTGGCATTTACCGGCGTGATGTGTGCCTTATGAGTAGCCGCTTGCTTGACCATGAAATCCCGGTTTTCTCACCTTCCGCCTAGCTATCATAGTACTTGTAGTGAATCCTGATGTAGTCTGGAATTCCGGTGTGATGGTCTGGCTAGGTGTCTGCCTAATACACATTATGACCCTATTCAACTGTCGCAAGTCTCTGTCAGTCAACAGATGAGGTCGGCTGTACGCTTTTTTGCTGTACGTGTCCCTTCACGTTTCCACTTCACTATCACATCGGGGACAGTGGACCTGGGAATGTTTAGAAGTGTGGAAATCTCGCGTACAGACGTATGACACAATCACCTGACCACGTTCGAAGTCGGTGAGTTCCGCGGAGCGCCTATTGTTCTCTCTCACGATGTCCAATGACTAATGAGGTCTCTGATATGGAATGCCTGACAGTAGGTAACAGTACAATGCACCTAATATGAAAAACGTATGTTGTTGAGCGTTCCGGGTACTTTTGATCACATAGTGTATGTCTCTCGCATTCTTGTGCAGAATGTGTCGCTTATCACCACCTTGACAACTCGTAACAAATGAAATACAAAATTCACTAAATAAATGGCTACCATCACGTTTAATGCTCGCACTGGCTACGCCATTCAAAGCAGACCGATGAGAATACTACTGAACGCTCACTAGATGTCGGAGAATGCATGACGCAGATGCGCAGAACAAACCTAAACCCGACCGCCATCTTTCGTGACTCCCACTTTTTTCTGTTGACCAGGAATGCCCTTTTTGCCAGTGCCAGACTACTTTTTATTTCCTCCTAGCTTCGTCGTCTTGGATTATTTTGCTGCATAAGTAACAGAATTCCTTAACTTAGTCTACTTCGTGATCACCAATTCTCGTGTTGAGATTCTCGCTGTTCTCGTTTCTGCTAGTTCTCCTTATTTTCATCTTTCTTCGATTCAGTCTCAATCCATTTTCCATTCTTCCGTATATTATTCTTGTCAATAAAATGTATGCATGAGCTAGTAAACTGACTGTGCGGCAAGCCTCACGATTGACGGCCCTTCCTGTCTTCGGAATCGTGTGGATTCCAGTCAACAGAGCCTGTAGTTCGTGTTCACTTTCACTGAAGATAGCAGCGTCATCAGCGAATCTTATTTCACTCTTGAACCTTTCTTTTATTTCCGTCATTGCTTCTTCGATTTATAGACTAAACAGGAGCGAAAGACTGCATCCCTGTCTAACTCCCTTTCCAATATGAGCCTTTCCTTCTTGGTCTTCCAGTTTTATTCTTCTCCTTTGGTTATTGTAAATATTCAATATTACACGTCTATACCTATAGCTTACCCCTATTTTTCTTAGAATTTTGAACATCTTGAACCATATCACATTTACTTTTTCCAGGTCGGCAAGTCCTATGAATATGTCTTTATTTTTATTCATTCTTGCTTCCACTAACAATAGCAACGTCAGAATCGCTTCTCTGGTGCCTTTACCTTTCCTCTAGCCAAACTGATCGTCATCTAACACACTCTCAGTTTTCTTCTCCACTCTTCTGTATAGTATTCTTGCCAGCAAATTGGATGCATGAGCCGGTAAGCTGATTGTGCGGTAAGTCTCGCAGCTGACGGCTGTTCCTGTCTTCGGAATTGTGTGGATGATGTTTTTCCGAAAGTCTGATAGTATATCTCCAGTCTCACATATTAACATACACCAATGTGAATAGTGTTGTGTGCTGTCCTTAGGTTAGTTCGGTTTAAGTAGTTCTAAGTTCTAGGGGACTGATGACCTTAGATGTTAAGTCCCATAGTGCTCAGAGCCATTTGAACCATTTTTTTTTTTAAATAGCCGTTTTGATGCAACTTCCCCGCCAGCCGCTGTGGCCGTGCGGTTCTAGGCGCTTCAGTCCGGAAACGCGCTGCTGCTGCGGTCGCAAGTTCGAATCCTGCCTCGGGCATGGATGTTTGTGATGAATGAAACTGTATGGCGCCAGAGACATTTTCACTCTCAAACATCGAAGATGTATATATACAGACAGAAGCGACGAATGAAAATTTGTACCAGGGCGGGGGGAAGGCATGCTCGGGTAATCGGTGCAATTTTCAAAACCACGGTGCCAGGTTGCTGTAGCGATTAGTGCATTTGCCTTGTGAACAGGAGACCCGGATTCGAATCCTGGCGTCAGTAGAAATTTTCATTTGTCGCTTTAGTCTGCATATATAAACACGGATTTTCATCATCAGTATACAGGGAAAGTTTACATTCACATATCATGCAGCACTGCTTATAGCGCCTGCTCCTACATAACAGACAGATGGTAATGAAAGGACAGACTGGCCCATATCTCAACAGATATTGGTTTCTAGACATATCCTTACAAGAATTTTTCTTCTAGTTTTGATCAACACCAACTTCTGTAGGAATATATTAGACTTCTTTTAAACAGCCTGTATATGCTCCTCAAGCCATTACACAGTATTTTCTGTCCTTCTTCATTCTTGTATTGAAGGAGGAAAAAATGACTGAGCTCATTCCTCTGTACATGCCCCAGTTTCTCTTACCTTATTCTCATGATGCCCTAAGTGAGATCTGAGATTTGGTAACAGTCTTCATCGAACAGCGGCCCTCCTAACAATATTTTTCAGGAACAACGTCGCACTGTTGGGCAGAATCCTGAAAAAATGTCCATAAATAAATGAAAAGCTTGAAATTAAGAAATTTCGTGTAATAGGGTGGCTAGAGTAATGTTGGTGCTGTTGAATCATGGTCTTAAAAGCGGCCAGCTGTTCCTTCTGAAGGTATAGTTTCAGGTCCAGGAGGCTATTTCGTCTGTCTTTAAGTAGGCCTATGCTAAAGTATCTTCGCGAATCGGCCTTAAAGTCCTGCTACTAGCCGCAGTGCCTACTTTGAGTCGTTTTTCGAATGACAGTTGCAAAATACCTTTATTTACACTGAGAAAGTGAAATTAAAATTTTGCTAAACTGTGAATAAAACACCCATGCACACACAATCATAAAACTGTTATTTCTATAAGACTGGTAATAAACTACTATAAAATAAAAACATAATAACTATAGTTTCATCAGTCGGTCAACTGTCGGAAAACTAGCAGGAATCAACAAACAAGTTAATAAGGCAATATCGCCTTATCTTTGCCCGAAAGTTCTCTCGCTTGAAAAATCTGGAGAATGTCTTCCGGAGATTTCTAATAACTATCGAACCCATTACTTCTTCCTTGCGGAAACCATCTCCCAGGAAAGTGAAAACTTTGTCGTCGGAAGCTGTTTCCCTCATGGTACCTGCTGCAGAGGATTATGAGGAATCAGAAGATGAGAGATGAAGAGGATACAAGTGTCTGTGAGGAAGAACACGAAGAAGGAAAAGAAGATGAATAACAAGTGGCACAATACGAAGATGAGTAAGAAAACTTAAGCAACTTTCAATTTTTGTTATTAACATATGTTTTCAGTCATCAGGACAGCTATAGTGGCAGTTTTGTAATAAAGTTTACCGTTAAAATTATAAACGTTCACCGGAAACATTTTTTTTTCCACTTCATTAATTTTCGTCATACTGTCTCCGCCATTTTGAATTTTTCAATTTTAATTCAAAAATCGCTATCAGAAGGTTCAGATACCCCATTTCTGGCAGTATTGAAGCATATTTTGGTCGGATTCTGTACATCGAATTACTTCCAAAGACTCACAGTTAAGCTGTCTGAGTCCTACTGCCACATGTTCGTAAAGACTGTACGGACCTGTTATGGTCCTAACACCACATCTCTGAATGCATCCGACGTCTGTGATCTCGCCCATTCGATAAGGACTCCACACGCTGGAGCAGTACTCTAAAATTGGTCGCACTAGCGTCTCGTACGCAAGTTCCTTTACAGGTACACTGCACTTGCCAGAACCCTTCCTACACATTTAACTCTCCTATTCGCCTCTCCTAAAACTTATTCTACATGTCCGTCCTAATTCATATAGCTTTTTCATATTACACCTACTCATTTAAACGTTGTGACATGCCCCAGACGGTAGTCAGTAATCTTCTAATCGTATATTATCTGCTTCTTTCTCTTTTTTTTTCTATAGCGACTATTATACGAGGCATATTCAGAAAGCAAGTGTACTAGGTGTTTAAATTTTCTTTAGAAAAAGTGTATTTGAAAAAACAAATATTAGACGATATTGTTGATACACTTGTTGACTATTTTCGCACACCATCGCCACTTCATGCAATGTGGTGAGCCGTGGCACAAATTTTTTTTTATGCCTTTCTCAAAGAGCTCTCCCGCCAGCTCCTTCTGCCACTTCAGAACCTCTTTCTGCTCCTGCTCGTCAGTTGAAAAATTTATTCCACTCATGTGTTCCTTCAGGGAGTTGAAAACACGATAATCTTAAGGCACCAAGTCGGGGGAATATGTGAGGTGGTTCAAAACATACCAACCAAATGAGTCCATGTGCGCCTTGGTAGCTAAGGCTATGCGAGGATGGGCGCTGTCGTGTAACAAGCACGCTCCCCTCGTCAGCATTCCCTCCTTTCATTCTGAATGCTCCTTTTCGGGTTTTTTAGTGTCTCACGATCTCGTTGTGCATTAATGGTCTGCCTCTGAAGCAGAAATTCGACCAAAACGATGCAGTTTACGTCCCAAAACATTAAGGACACGATTTTTTTGCCTGAATTGTGGCTTCGAATTGTTCGGCAGATGAAAATTGATGTGACCACTGTGACGACTCTCTTTTTGTCTCAGGCGTGTAATGATCCACCCACGTTTTATCCCCAGTCGTAACAGAGCTCAGAAAATTCTCACCTTCCAGTTCAAGTCGCTCGAGAAACACGCGAGTGCTTTCGATCCGATTTTTCTAGTACTCATCTGGCAGTTGTTTTGGGACCCATCTTCCGCACAGTTTCCGGTAGCCCAGTCTTTCTGTGAGTGTCTCGTAGAAGTGAGATCTGGAGAGTTGTGGAAACATGGCACAAATTTCATCCACTGCCAGTCGGTAGTCTGCACAAGCATTTATATTGATTTCTTGCACCAATTCATCAGTGAAAATGGAAGGCTTTCCACTCATCTGTTCGTCATGAACATTTGTTCTACCTGCGCTAAGCTCCATACATCGGTCTTTCTGTTCGTAACATCTTCGCCGTAAACTTTTTTGATTCGTGAAAAAATTTCGGAAGGCGTTATTCCTCCCGCGAGTAGAAAGCACACCACAGATACGTGGCTCGCACTTGAAGGGGTTCCTTACCGACATATTTCACGTAACTGGACACTACAGCCTGAGTTTACATGCTACCGTGTTCCTGTGATACTCACTGTGGTCACGTGATTCCGCTCTACAACTCACTACTGCCAACTTTCAACAAAAAAAAAGAAAAAAAAGACAGCCTCTTATGGTGCCTTGAAATAACGCACATTTAAAGAGAGTCGCCATTTATTACACCTAGCGCAATTTTTTTAAAACTCTTTCAGAGTTTCCATGCCATCGTCCAACGATGATACTTACCTTCGGGACAACCACATTTCATTTCACCGTCAACGAACCTTCTGATATAGCTGCTCACCCTATCTGATCAATCGTTTATGTATGTTGGAGGTAATACAGTGAAGCTTCCACTGCTGATGTTAAGTTAAAACTTACGTGCCGTGGTTGAGGAGTAAAACTATCCACTAACGTCTCGTCCCCATCTGCTGGAGAAACATTTTGATATGATAATTTACCTCTAAAGCTATCTCCCACGGATCAGAGCGTAACAATGCTTTAGGATTAGGTTGGTTTCACAATATTAACCTTCCTTTTTGCTATACCTGCATGGGTATAACATACCTTTAGGAGCACTTTTTGTTGCAAAATACACCACGTCACATAAACTGTACGTATAACTTACGAACTCAACAAGATTATTCAACCAATAAACCGAAGTCTATCACCTGCTTTATCCACAACTGACCATTCCATTTCATATCCGTAAGGCATTTGTATGATATGACCGATTCCAACATTGACTCGTTGATATTATAGTCACAGGATACAACGTTTTTTCCTTTTGTGACGTGCATAGTTTCACATTCCTGCACATTTAAAACAAGTAGCGTCTTTGCATCACTTTGAAACCTTATCAAAATCTGACCGAAAATTTATGCAGCGTGTCTCAGATAGTTCTTCATTATACACTCCTGGAAATTGAAATAAGAACACCGTGAATTCATTGTCCCAGGAAGGGGAAACTTTATTGACACATTCCTGGGGTCAGATACATCACATGATCACACTGACAGAACCACAGGCACATAGACACAGGCAACAGAGCATGCACAATGTCGGCACTAGTACAGTGTATATCCACCTTTCGCAGCAATGCAGGCTGCTATTCTCCCATGGAGACGATCGTAGAGATGCTGGATGTAGTCCCGTGGAACGGCTTGCCATGCCATTTCCACCTGGCGCCTCAGTTGGACCAGCGTTCGTGCTGGACGTGCAGACCGCGTGAGACGACGCTTCATCCAGTCCCAAACATGCTCAATGGGGGACAGATCCGGAGATCTTGCTGGCCAGGGTAGTTGACTTACACCTTCTAGAGCACGTTGGGTGGCACGGGATACATGCGGACGTGCATTGTCCTGTTGGTACAGCAAGTTCCCTTGCCGGTCTAGGAATGGTAGAACGATGGGTTCGATGACGGTTTGGATGTACCGTGCACTATTCAGTGTCCCCTCGACGATCACCAGTGGTGTACGGCCAGTGTAGGAGATCGCTCCCCACACCATGATGCCGGGTGTTGGCCCTGTGTGCCTTGGTCGTATGCAGTCCTGATTGTGGCGCTCACCTGCACGGCGCCAAACACGCATACGACCATCATTGGCACCAAGGCAGAAGCGACTCTCATCGCTGAAGACGACACGTCTCCATTCGTCCCTCCATTCACGCCTGTCGCGACACCACTGGAGGCGGGCTGCACGATGTTGGGGCGTGAGCGGAAGACGGCCTAACGGTGTGCGGTACCGTAGCCCAGCTTTATGGAGACGGTTGCGAATGGTCCTCGCCGATACCCCAGGAGCAACAGTGTCCCTAATTTGCTGGGAAGTGGCGGTGCGGTCCCCTACGGCACTACGGTCTTGGCGTGCATCCGTGCGTCGCTGCGGTCCGGTCCCAGGTCGACGGGCACGTGCACCTTCCGCCGACCACTGGCGACAACATCGATGTACTGTGGAGACCTCACGCCCCACGTGTTGAGCAATTCGGCGGTACGTCCACCCGGCCTCCCGCATGCCCACTATACGCCCTCGCTCAAAGTCCGTCAACTGCACATACGGTTCACGTCCACGCTGTCGCGGCATGCTACCAGTGTTAAAGACTGCGATGGAGCTCCGTATGCCACGGCAAACTGGCTGACACTGACGGCGGCGGTGCACAAATGCTGCGCAGCTAGCGCCATTCGACGGCCAACACCGCGGTTCCTGGTGTGTGCGCTGTGCCGTGCGTGTGATCATTGCTTGTACAGCCCTCTCGCAGTGTCCGGAGCAAGTATGGTGGGTCTGACACACCGGTGTCAATGTGTTCTTTTTTCCATTTCCAGGAGTGTAGATAACTGGATCATCTGCAAAAAGTCTGAGGTTACTATTAATATTGTCTGCAAGTTCATTAATATACAATGTTGACAACAACGATCCCAACACACTCCCCTGGGGCCACCTGAAAATACTTGTACATCTGACGATGACTCTACATCCACGATAATTTGCTGCGTCCTCCCTAGCAAGAAGATCTCAATCCAGTCACAAATGTCATTTGATACCCGTATGATCGCACTTTTGACAGTAAGAGTAAGTGTGGTATTGAGTCAAATGCTTTTCAGGGATCAAGAAATACTGCATCTACATAGTAGCCTTCATCGAAACGATCAAAGTCCGAAAACAATTTATTGGACTGTTCAATTAACCAAAACAAATTCTCCACGTATAACACCAACACAAAACAGTAATCCGTCTTCGAATCACAACTACATATAAGAATAATATAGAAAACAACTGAAATAATTTCCTAATAGTCCCCGCCAGAGACTTCTCAGATATACCAAGCCTAATCCAGAGATCAGCGAGAAGATCCAAGCCGGGCTGCCGGAGCGGCAGCTATCCACGTCTGCTGGCGGTTGATGAACTGCCGATGTGCGGTTTTTTTTTCCTTTATTGTTATTTTAATACCTGAACAATCAGGTAAGCTGTCAGCGGCATGCTACGCCGCTCTTCAGCCATAGTGTTGACAATAACAGTACACAGAATGGAGAATTAGAATGAACATAGTGACGGGCAAAAAAATAGTGGTCACAGATACACAAAATACACGGAGCCGTTCACACTCGACGATAAAGACACTGAAAACACGTTGACACGGCGCACATAACACTGATGAATCCGACGACACAAGTGAACGTAGAAGCGTGACGGCGGACACTAAAAACACAAAACGACGTCACACACACGAGACACTGATGGCGATGATCTCCGGCGCGTGAAAGTCCCCGTAGCATGTGCGAGTCCAGGGACCTGCCAAGAGGGGAAGAAGGGTGAGGGGGGGTGGAGAGGGTGGAGAGGGGAGAACAAAGATGCCAGTGGCTGAGGAGATGGGAGGAGGAGTAGAGGGACAGGGGAGGAGAGGCCCAGGGGAGGAGTGGGGAGAAAGGCAGGAGGGAGGGAGGGTGCCCAAAGGAACAGACACAGGAAGAGGGAGGGAGGATCAAAGTTGGTAGGAGGGGTAGATGGAGGGGAGGAGGATATCATCAGGGAGGGGGAGCTGGCGGAAGCCACCTTGGGAGAGGGTAAGGAGGGTGGAGAGATGGAGACCGGGTGGGACGTGGGAATACAGGCGCGGCAGCGGGCGGGGGTGGGAGAGGATTGGTGAGACAAGTGGATGAGGAGGATCGAGTTTGCGGGAGGTGTACAGGATCCGTATCCTTTCAAGGAAAAGGAGGAGATGGGGAAAGGGGATGAGATCATACAGGATCCGCGTGGGGGAGGGGAGACGGATACGATAGGCAAGGCGGAGAGCATGGCGTTCAAGGATTTGTAGGGATTTATAAAAGGTAGGGGGGGTGGAGATCCAGGCCGGATGGGCGTAACAAAGGATAGGGCGGATGAGGGATTTATAGGTCTGGAAGATGGTGGAGGGGTCCAGACCCCACGTACGGCCGGAAAGGAGCTTGAGGAGACGGAATTGGGAGCGTGCCTTGGCTTGGATTGTCCAGAGATGGGGAGTCCAGGAGAGGCGACGGTCGAGGGTGACGCCAAGATACTTAAGGGTGGGAGTGAGGGCGCTAGGACGGCCATAGATGGTGAGATAGAAACCAAGGAGGCGGAAGGAAGGGGTGGTTTTTGCCTACAATGATCGCCTGGGTTTTGGAGGGATTGACCTTGAGCAACCACTGGTTGCACCAAGCAAGCGGTGAACCGGTCAAGATGGGATTGGAGAAGGTGTTGAGAGCGCTGCAGGGTGGGGGCAAGGGCAAGGTAGGCGGTGTCATCGGCAAACTGAAGAAGGTGGACGGGGGGTGACGGCGGCGGCATGTCCGCCGTGTACAAAAGGTACAGAAGAGGGGAGAGGATGGAGCCTTGGGGCACACCGGCGGAGGGGAAAAAGGTGTAGGAATCCGTGTTATGGATGGTGATGTAGGAGGGGACGGTGGGATAGAAATGAGCCGATCAGACGGACATAGTTAATGGAAAGGGCGAAGGTTTGGAGCTTGAAGAGGAGACCGGAATGCCATATGCGGTCATAAGCACGTTCGAGGTCCAGGGAGAGGAAGATCGCGGAGCGACGGAAATTAAGCTGGTCGGAAAGGAGATGAGTGAGGTGAAGGAGAAGGTCGTCGGAAGAGAAGGACGGCCGAAAGCCACACTGGGTAACGGGAAGGAGGCGGTGCTGGCGGAGATGCTGGTGGATGTGTCGGGTGAGGATAGATTCCAGGACCTCGCTGAAGACTGAGGTAAGGCTGATGGGACGGTAGGAGGAGACAGTGGACGGCGGTTTGCCAGGTTTAAGGAACATCAGGATATGGGAGGTTTTCCACAGGTCGGGGTAGTAGCCGGTGGACAGGACTACATTGTAGAGCCTGGCCAGAGTGTAGAGGAAAGAGACAGGAGCTTCACGAAGGTGACGGTAGGTGACACGATCGTGACCAGGAGCGGTGTTGCGTTTTGTGCGGAGTGTAGCAATGAGATCCTGTGTAGTGATAGGGGCATTGAGTTCCGTGTGTGCAATGTTGTCCAAGTACTGGAAACCAGGTGCGAGGGGAGGGACAGAGGTGTCAGTTCGATCACGGACATCCGGGAAGAGGGAATAATCGAACTGGGGATCATCGGGGATGGAAAACACATTGGAGAGGTAGGAGGCAAAGTGATTGGCCTTACTGAGGGTGTCAGGGAAGGGGTGATCATCATGGAGAAGAGGATAGTAGGGGAAGGGTTTAGTTCCGGTAAGGCGACGGAAGGCTGACCAGAACTTGGACGAGTTGATAGGTAGGGTAGCATTTAAACGGGTGCATGTCTGTCGCCAGTCCCGGTGTTTCTTAGCCAAGCAAATTACGAATGTGTCGCTGGAGTTGCCGGTGGCGTCATAGTGTGTCCGGGTCACGCATGCGGAGGAAGGCACGGTAGAGACGGCGGGATTCATGGAGGAGGAGGACGGCCTGTGGGCGTAAGGTAGGACGGTGGGGGTGGATGGCGACAGTAGGGACGTGGGCCTCCATGGCCTCAGACAAGGTCTGCTGGAGAAAGGAGGCAGCATGGGTTACATCGTCAGGGTGGTGGTAGGTGAAGGGGTGGCTATCGACCTGGGTGGAGAGGGTATCCCAGTAGGCATTTCAGTTGGCACGGGAATAGTCATGGACGTACTTAGGGGGAGGGTCATGACGAGGGTCGGGGCGGGGGCGACGACCGTCTGAAATGGTGAGGAGGACAGGGAGATGGTCGCTACCAATAGGCTCCAGGACATCCACCATTATCCGGCCAAGGAGGTTGGGGGAGGAAAGGATAGCATCGGGAGTGGAGTTGTATTTGGGATGGGTGTGCTGGGGGATGGGGATGAGGTCGCCTTGAAGGGAGGAGAGGAACCGATGCCACCGCCGTAACTGGGCGGCGGAACGACTATGGATGTTGAGGTCAGCAGCGATCACATAGGAGGAGAAGGTACGGTCAATGTGGGAGAGGAAGTCGAAGGGAATAGGGGCGTTAGGGCGGACATAGATGGTGGCGCAGGTAACGGTAAGGCCGGGGAAGAAGAGACTAAGGATCAGGTGTTCGGTGGGGTTGGGAAGGAGAGGTTGGAGCTGAACGGGGATCTGGCGGTCATGACCAATGGCAACTCCGCCACGCGCAATCGGGAGGGGATTATCGGAGTGGTGGAGGAGATAGGGCGAAGTGTGGACGGTTTGGTGGGGTTGGAGGAACGTTTCATTGAGGAGGAAGGCATCCACGCAGTGGGTGGCAAGGGTGTGCAGGAAGAGTTTCTTGTTGGCGGGAAGGGAGCGGATATTGTTGAAAAGGATATGGTGCTGTCGCACCATGACAGGGATTTAGACAAGGGTGTCAAGACGGGAGAAGGTGAAATGGGCCTTGTTGTTGGAGTAGATGGTGTACATTTTGAGTTGGAAAATGGAACGGGCGGCGAGGGATATCTGTTGGAGAGTGTGGGGGCACTGAAAAGGATGAACATTCTGAAGGACGATGGTGAGGAATCTGATGTCCTCAGCGGTAGGGGGTGGGCGAAGGGAATTGCCGGGAGGGGTGGGGGCGTCCAGAGGACGGACAGGGACAGTGAGTTCAGGAGTGGTCAGAGGGGGTCGGGCTTTACACTTTTGGGAGTAGGTGGGATGGCGGAGATTGCAGGTATTGCAGGAGGGAGGGGATTGAAGGTTAGGGCACTGCCGGAGGCAGTGCGCTTGCCTACAATGCGGGCAGGTGGGGGCCTCGTGGCACTCGGCTGTTGGGTGTGCGTTATAGCACAGACACCTCTGGCAGCGCAGGGATTGAGGAGGGGAACGGGAGGGGTCGACCTTGTAGCGCTGGTTGAAGAGGAGGGCACCCTCCTTCAGGAGACAGTCAATGGAGGGGGCGTCCTCGGAGAAAACCCGCATAAGGCGGGTGGGGCCGGCTGAGTTGAAAATGCGGCGGACTGCCCGCACCTCCAGCGTTTGATGCGCCTTGAGCTCCACCAACACCTCCTCCTCCGTGATCGTCGGACTAAGCCGAGTGATCACGGCGGTGAGGGTCGGTGGGCGACGCGGGGGTTTGGGTTGGCAGGTAGGAGACGGAGAAGGAGCAGGGGTGAGGGAGGCGTTGGGGTCAAAACGGGTGATGGGGAGGTGGGAGAGGATGTCAGTATGGAGGGTTGGGCTGGGAGGAGGAGGAGGAGGCGGGAGAGATTCCAGACCTCGAGAAGGGAAGGATCGAGACGGGAGACGAGGTATTTGTATAAAGAGGGGGGAGGAGGAGGAGGAGGCGGAGGGAGCAGGGCCAGGCGGAGAGACATCCATGGCATCCTGGGGGGGGGGGGGAAGGAGGACGGGGCAGGGCCTTTTTGGGAGCGGAGGAGGTGGTGGTGCCACTAGGGCGTTTAACGGCGGCAGAAGGGTGGGTGGTGATATGAGGGACAGGAGCTATAGGGAGGTGGTGGGAAGGGGCAGGTCCCAGCGTGGACGCAGCAGTCCCACGCTGCTGGCGCTGGCGCTGGTGCTGACGGCGACGATGGGTGGCAGGAATGCCGCAGCTGCTGCTGCTGCTGCTGCTGCTGCTGCCGCTGCTGCTGCCGCAGACGGGGCCGGGGCCGCTGCTGCTGCTGCTGGGCTGGCTGGCTGGCTGGACCGCTGCTGCTGCTGCTGCTGCTGGGCTGGCTGGCTGCTGCCGGCTGGACCGCTGCTGCTGGTCGGGACCGCTTCTGCTGGCCGGGACCGCTGCTGCTGGCCAGGACCGGGACCGGGACTGCTGCTGCTGCTGCTGCTGCTGCTGCTGCTCGGCTGGCTGGCTGGCTGGCTGGCTGGCTGGCTGGCTGGCTGGCATCTGAAAAACCTAGCACTTCGATTAGTGCTGGAATGGCACAATCGAAGGGCGATATCCTTGCGGAGTACCGCCGGAGATGCCGATGTGCGGCCGAGCGCCGGCCTTTATAGCGCTTTGGCAGATGAGTACCTCGGAACTATTTTCCACCACTTGGTTTGACGTGTGAAAATAGTTCTGGGATCTGCAGCGACCTCTTCCTTATGTTTATGTGGGCCGGTAGTGGCCCCTGGTGTCTCTGCTGTGGTGTTGTTGTTATTATTGTTGTTGTTGTGGCCATTCATCAATAGTGCCTGTCAGTTGTGTAGTGCTTCGGTGTGCCTGCAAAGCAGGCAACCCGCAGCTGCAGGCTGTCAGTTTGGTTGCTGATACTCTAGGCGCCGTGATGTCTGGAGGAGAAGGCCACAGCACAGTACGTCGTAAGAGAAAAATGCGAGATGGATTTCATATAATCCATGCTGGTTGGCGTTGAGGAGATCATTGTGTTCAATCTACCTCATTATATTTGAGCTCAGAATATGTTCTAAGATTCTACAACAAATCTATGTCAAGGATACTGGACGATAGTTTTATGGATCACTTGCGCTATCCTCCTTCCAGAAGGGTGGGACCTGTGTTTTTTTCCAAGAACTGGGCCTGGTTTTTTTTTTTTTTCGAGGGATTTACGACAGATTATAGTTAGAAGAGGGACTAACTCAGCTGCAAATTCAATATAGAATCTGACAGGAATTCCAGGAGCGCTGGAGCTTTGTTCAACTTCAACGAGTTCAGCTGTTTCTCAACACTACTGACACTAATACTTATTATATTCATCTTTTCAGTGGCACTAGAATTGAATTGGGGCAATTCTCCTCGGGTTTCTCTTGTAAAGGAGGATTTGAAAAAGGCGCTAAGAATTTCAGCTTTTGCTTTGCTGCCCTCAATTTTAGTTGCTGCCTCATTCGCTAGGGACTGGAAGCTAACTTTGGTGCCACAAACAGTCTTTAAATACGACCAGGATGTAGTTGGGTTTTGTGAAATATCATTTGACAACAATCTGTCACTGTAGGCATCACGCAGTGCTCTCTTTAACAGCCAAATGAGTTTCGTTCAGCATTTCTCTATTTGTAGCCATATTCTTTATTTTACACTTATTATGCAGTAATATTATGCAGTAATCTCTGTTTCTTTAGACGTCTTTTTACAGTAACTGGATACTACCGAGGTTCCCTCCCATTATGATCAGGTCTTCTTTTAAACTTGAGCCATAGTTAGTTCCTCTACATGCTCCTGCCATGTGCTGAAAGTTTCAAGTCTCTCCTTGAGATATGACACTAATGATTTTTTATCTACTTTAATGAACATGTATATCTATCTGCTTGCTTTAGTTTTCCTTTATACTTTGGTAATCATTGTTGCCACAACAGTGTCATGGTCACTGATACCAGTTTCGACGTGGACATCCTGAAAGACGTCTAGTCTATTTGTTGCCATTACATCGTATATATTTCCATCATGAGCTGGGTGTCTAACAATGTGTTCTACGCAGTTTTCAGAGAAGGCATTTAGTAACGTTTCACAAGATGTCTTATCACGCCCACCATTAACTAAACTGCAATTTTCCAAATTAATTGTTGGATGATTAAGGTCTCAACCGATGATTGCAGTATGATTGGGAAACTTACGTACAAGTTAATTAATATTTTCGCTAACTTTTTCGACTACATCAGGAGACGAGTCCAGTGGGCGATAGAATTTTGTAAGAGCTGGAGTCCCTCCACGCCCACACCGGCATGATGGCCAACCCAAAAGGTCTACTGCCATCTCTGCATAAGGGTTAGTTTTCACTAGAGTGAGGTGTCGCAGGATGTGGGTACTGCGATGTCTGCGTACGTCTGGTTAAGGTTAACCATTATTACGCGCTCTTCTGGAGATAAATTGGGTCGGAGTTAAACGAAGGGTAGCGGTTTGAAGGGCAGAGGAAAAAAAGTGCCAAGGCAAGAGCTAAGGGAAAAAAACCTCTGCGTTAGTTTGGTCGAGTAGTAACAGCAGTAGCGGATGTCTTGCTGCCTGCGACAGGTGATGCAAGGGTAGGCTTTGTTAGTAGTGGGTATCATGCATGTCGATACCTTTGACGTTGTGCCGTGCTGTTACTCGGCGGCTGCCGCTGGGTGCCGGTGTTGATCTCTCGGTTAGCGTCAACGTATCGGCAACAGTTAGGTTCATCATCATTTTGTGTCCGATAGGTCTTATATCAGATGCACAGTTGAAAGGGTACAGTACCGCCCAACATTGAAAATAGGTACGAAATTCTTGTCAGAACAACACATTTTGTGTGTAAAAGTAACTCAATTTCAATTAATACAGCGAAGCCGGATACCAGTGTGGGAAAGAATGACAATTTATTTATTTAATTGATCACATGTGCACTACCTCAAAATAAATCCCTACATCCAGTTTGGTGAGATCTGTGTGGTGTAACTGAATGAATATATGATCATCTTTGAGTCGATCCTTTGGCTACCTTTGGTGAGATCAAAGAGATGGAAGTTACCAGAGCTTTGGAGCGTCTGAAATGTGGCTGACCAATAAGGTAGCAAGGTGCTTCTCCCACTTCGACAGAGGTGCGAGAGAACCGGAATACGGCCATGTTTCGGCACTCTGGCGCTGAACCTTCTGCTGTAAAGACCTGTTTTTTTGTTGTGCTCCGTAATGAAAGTGTGGAGGCATGGTATGGATGTGGAATATTTAAGAGTAGTTAGAACTAATCATTTCTCTTTCCTAGGAACTTTTGTGGGGAAAATTACAAAGTGAGGCAGGTAATTTTAAGGGAATTGTAGTAAACCAACGGTCACAATGAGACCACGTGTAGTTATAAGTTGAGATACTAGCGTGTGTACAATAAGCTGAAATATTTAAGAATTAATAGCGTGTGTACAATAAGCTGAAATATTTAAG
Organism: Schistocerca nitens; assembly: GCF_023898315.1. Classification (NCBI taxonomy): domain Eukaryota; kingdom Metazoa; phylum Arthropoda; class Insecta; order Orthoptera; family Acrididae; genus Schistocerca; species Schistocerca nitens. Next base: position 1,128,406,962 of record NC_064614.1, read on the forward strand.
AAATAGCGTGTGTATCATAAGTTGAAGTATTTAAGAAATATCATTCCGTGTGACACTAAATTTAAACTCTGAGTGAGAATCAAGGTGAGTCGGCCGTTTTTCCAGCAACGCCACTTGGCTTGCATTGCACAGGAAGACGTGCGCTTATCTCCAGAGTTCACAGTAGGAAAGTAAAATTACAAAGTGGGGCAGTGTCGTGTGAAACTGGGATAGATATTGATTGAAGTGGGAAAGCGGAAAGTGATGAAGTTGTAACCGTTCGTTGTGTAATATTTCATATTGTTGTGATGTGTATGTCTTGTAATTTGGGTATGTGTGTTTTGCATGGGAGTAGCAAGGTAGTTTCGAAAGATTTGTGGGTTATGCTTGTTCCTTCTGTATCGCTCGATCTGGAGGAAAGTTTCGTGAGGATGAATGTGAGAGACGAAGTGTGAGGTATAATAAAAGATCCATCATCCGATCCAGGGAGTGCACTGTTGGGGCAAATAGATTACGAGACCATAGTATAGAGATTCACTAACGTAAAGCCATGCCCACTGGGCGGAATTTCTCTTGTGATTTTGTTCTAGGTTGTAGAATTTGTGTGTTTAGGAATAAATCAAATAGTGAATAGAAAGAGATTGGTGGCCTTTTTCATTAAATTGTATGTTATCATAATGTCCCGAATTTATATAAAAGCCGTTAAATCAAGGACAAAAAGTAAGTGTGGTATTGCCAGTGCGTAGTGTGCAGTCAGGGTTCTATAAATCACTGATAGTCAGATGCGTGTTTCCGTTGCGTATTATTCATGCAGGAGGATAATTTGTAACTAAATAGTGAGATACGAGAATTCATGTTGCTCAATAAATTAAGGAAGAATCCACTCGCTTGGCAAACCACCCATCTTGCAGGCCTGACTGCTTGATGCCACAGTATGAGAAAGGCAAGTGGGTGCCTCTCACAGTGTAGGGTGATGTTGGCGATTTGTTTGTGCGTTAGTGGGCGAGCTCCTCGGTTTCCCTGCTGTAGCCTGTTGGTCGGCTTTAATAGCAGCTGATATATCCATTCAACGTTACTGATATGCAGGGGCTTGCCGACGTTTTTCGCTTGTTGGTGTATGTTAGCTTGCCATAGGTGGTTATGCCCTAGTTAATAGTGTCTTTGGCCGCTTCCACCTATGGTTGTGATATCTGGTGGGCGATAGAAGGATCCAGTTATCATTTTATATCAACTCCTGATACTGAGTCTTGCCCAAACAATCTCACATGCAGCTTCAATTTATATCACAGTGGATTTGAGTTTCTTGTTTAATGCGACAGATACACCACCATCATTTCCTGTTTGTCTATCCCTTCGATATTCACTTAAATTTTCATCAAATATCTCGCTGCTATCAATTTCAGTTTTCAACGAGCTTCCTGTACCTAGTATTATATGAGTTTCATTGCTTTTCATGAGGAGAACGCTTAGGCAGTTTATCATTAGTATGCTCTCACTTGTGGGAAGTACTTTTTCGCTATTGCGCTGATACTGTCTGGTTTCCTACAGCTATCGGTACCTGGATTGGATGGAGAGTCGCCTAATGTAACACACTACACACCTGACATGTTTATGGTGACACTACAGTTCTCAACCCTACGGCACAAATCCAGGAAGTCGTAGCCTAGCTTCTCTCACAGCCTTCGAAGTCTCTCGTTCAGTCATTCCACTCGACTTAAAAGGCCTCGATCCGTTCTGGAGACAATGCTAAAAATTGTGACCGTCGTAGAAACTCCACTCGCAAGGCAGGTTTTCTCAGCCTTCGCTAACCTCGGAGCCCAGATGAGAAGCACCATTGGTTCCAACGTGCGCCACAATTTGCAGTTGTTTGCAGCCTGTTTCCTCAATGGCTGCTGGAATAGGCACTTCAGCATGTTAGGCCCTCATGCGTACACACTGAGTGCACCAGGTGTCCTTTCCTGACACTTGCCGCGATTTCCCTAAGGGGTACCACCAATCGCTGTGTGTTTGAATTGCCGACGATTAACAGCCCCCTACCCTTTTGCGTTAGCCTCCTCTTGATGCCAGACAAGACAGGTTTCCCCAAAAGATGCGAAGTGAATCTCACTGACTCACTTTCAGTTTCGGTGAAAGACAGTACCTCAGATTTGTTGGTTAGGGGGATCGGTACGACATCCTGAGTCATCCCTGGTCCCCAACCACCTTGCACAGAATGCCTAAATGAAACCATCCCTTTCCTTGGGGAGCCAGAAACTACGTTTCGCAGTGCAATTAGCAACTGGACCACAGTTATGCCCACCGTTGACACTGCTGACACACCACTGACGATTCAACTCTTCTCTAAGGACATCATGAGACCAACCCCACTGAATGTGATCGCACCACTTTGGAGGGCTGTGCGAGCTCAGTTCTTGCTCCCGTAAACAAGGTGGAACCACCAGGGACCTCTCAAAACGATTCGACGAAATATGAACCTGAAGGGCCAGGGTGTTTGCGCTTTTACAGTCTTGTTTCACGGCCTCCTGTGGCGTGATCACGGATGAGAGGGACATTTACACACTCACGAATAAAACGGCAAACAACACAATCGGTCCATCCACGTACCTTTGTTGAGCACTTTAAAAATGTACTTGTTCGTCTGTAATGATGTCCTAGGTGTCTGCAGGCAGGCTACGCTGTTGCTCTTGCGCCTGATGGCAGGCGTGCGGGATCGGAGAGGTGTCGAAGAGGTTGCCTACCTGCAAGCGCCTAGAATTTCATCACAGGTTCTCTCTGTATAGGCACATTTTTAAAGTGCTCAACAAAGGCGGGCGGATGGCATCGAGGATGTTATGCGGGGGGGGGGGGGGGGTGGGGGGGGGCGGAATCTTAGAGAGACCTATTGCCGTTTCATTCACTCATGTGTCAATGTGGCACTCAATCCCCCTGCTCCTCCCCCCCCTTCCTCCCCCCCCCCTCTTGTGATCTGGCCACAGGAGGGCACGAAAGACACGAGGGCTGGAAAAACAGACAGCCTTCGCGGCTTCGGACCACGTTCAACTTCCGTCTAACTGTTTTGAACGGTCCCTAATGCTTCCAACCAGTTTAACAGAGCATAAAGTTGGTCGCACTACAAACAATGTGTGTGAAATCTTATGGGACTTAACTGCAAAGGTCATCAGTCCCTAAGCTTACACACTACTTAACCTAAACTATCTTAAGGACAAACACACACACCCATGCCCAAGAAAGGATTCGAACCTCCGCCGAGACCAGCCGTACAGTCCATGACTGCAGCGCCCTCGACCGCTCGGCTAATCCCGCACGGCGGTCGCACTACACTCCCAAGGGATGTGATCAACGAGCTCGCAGACTACACGATTTCCTTATCAAAGGGTTGAATCGTCCGTGGGCTGTCATCAGCGTTAAAGATAATCAAAAACGTAGTCCTGATGCTCATCGAACTATGAACTGTCATTTTCGAACACGAAATTTGTGGGAATCAACGCCCCAAGGTGAGGGATGGTTGCATTGACGCGCCTTATGCCACCCCCTAAAACCTTTTCAAGTCGTTTCTGAGTGGCGGTGTATCTGAAATGTCTTCCTCTTCCACCCATAAGAAACCCTTGCGATTTCAACGCTGGGTGTCGCGGTTCTAACCTCCATCGCGGAGACGTCAAAAGAAGGGGTGAAATTTGGGTAAGACAGGGTGTGACGACCTTGATATCGTGTGAAACGTTCACGTGGGACGTGGGATTGGGCAGAATTGTGGTGAAATATGACGGTAATGTGACATCATCAACCCATCCTAAACCTCACTTGCACTTCTAAGTCCTGGCCTTTTTTTTCGCATGTATCGACACCTTGGTGTTTGAAGCGTTGCCGAGCCTGAGGATGACGTCCCAGCATGCCTTGCTTTTGCACCATTACAGAGAACGGTTGATGATGATGATGATGTTTGGTTTGTAGGGCGCTCAACTGCGCGGTTATCAACGCCCGTATAAATTCCCAACTTTTGCTCTATCCATACTCTCCACATTCACGAATGATGATGAAATGATGAGGACAACACAAACACCCATTCATCTCGAGGCATGTGAAAATCCCTGACCTCGCCGGGAGTCGAACCCGGGACCCCCTGCTGGGGAAGCGAGAACGCGACCGCGAGACCACGAGCTGCGGAAGAGAAAAGTTGAAGGCACCTTTGATTCAAATTTCAAACTTATGCGTCGCAAAGGGAGACTACAGAGTTTCGAGAAGGTGATCCTTGAATTGTGTTCCGCAGTGTAGTTCTCTGTTCACTTGCACTCATCAGTCATCAAAAATATTCACGTTTTACTCGATTCATCCCTTCCACATTAGGCTAATAAATAAGCAAATATGATCTAGTACTTTTAACTGGCGGGCCTTGAAAATTACCTTCCCACTTCTTGTATGTTCTTTAGCCGAGAGATCTATCCAAACAGTTCGGTCTCATTCATAGCACCGCCCAGGAGTCAACAAATGGAGCCCCTACCTAGATCCTCAAAAAAACAGCTACATCTGCATTTCGCCTATGCAACTGATAGGCGAACTGCAAACCAGTAGTCAGGTTTAGAGATCAAGTCTTTCCGTACCGCAGTGCACTACAATACTTAGGAATAAAATTTGATAGAACTCTAACTTTCAAGTAGAATGTCTCAAATGTAGCTGCGAAAGTCAAAAGTAAAAATAACATTCTTCAGATACCTCAAGTGGAGCTAACGATCAAGTTTTAAGATCCACAGCATTATCTCTAACGTATTGTGGTGCTGAATACTGCTGTTCGATCTACACTCATGCTCATAAATTAAGGATAATTGCAGAATGTGGTGCCACACAACGTGGCACTACACAAAACTGGCGCTTATAGCTTAGGCACTTACGGAACACACACGACACAGATCTGTAAGTTCACGGTATTGGTGATAAATTGAGAAAACCATCCCGAAACACATGCGCTACAAAACGCCACTGTTCCCTGAGCATGTACCGCGACATCAATATGGGATATGGTTACCATGCACACGTACACAGGCCGCACAACGGGTTGGCAAACTCTGGAGCAGGTGGCCTAGCAGCTGCTGGGGTATAGCCTACCATTCTTACACCAGTGCCTGTCGGAGCTCCTGAAGTCTCGTAGGGGTTTGAAACCGTGCAGCGATGCTTCATCCCAGACGTTCTCGATGGGGTTTAGGTCTGGAGAGCAGGCAGGCCACTTCATTCGCCTGATATCTTCTGTTTCAAGGTACTCCTCCACGATGGCAGTTCGGTGGAGCCATGCGTTATCACCCATCAGGAAGAAGGTGGGACCCACTGCGCCCCTGAAAAGGCGGACATACTGGTGCAAAATGACGTCCCAATACACCTGACCTGTTACAGTTCCTCTGTCAAACACATGCAGGGGTGTACGTGCACCATTCATAAACCTACCCCACCACCATCAAACCACGACGTCCACACAGGTCCCTTTCAAGGACATTAAGGGGTTGGTATCTGGTTCCTGGTTCACGCCAGATGAAAACCCGGCTTGAATCACTGTTCAGACTATACCTGGACTCGTCCTTGAGCATAACCTGTGACCACTGTTCCAATTACCAGGTACTGTGTTCTTGACACCAGGCTTTACGGGCTCTCCTGTGTCCACGGATCAGTGGAATGCACCTTGCAGGTCTCCGGGCGAATAAACCATATCTGTTCAGTCGTCTGTAGACTGTGTGTCTGGAGACAACTGTTCCAGTGGCTGCGGTAAGGTCCCGAGAAAGGCTACCTGCAGTCCTCCGTGGCCGTCTGCGGGCACTGATGATGAGATATCGGTCTTCTTGTGGTGTTGTACACAGTGGACGTCCCGTACTGTAGCGCCTGGACACGTTTGCTGTCTGCTGGAATCGTTGCCATAATCTTGAGATCACACTTTTTGGCACACGGAGGGCCCGTGCTACGACCTGCTGTGTTTGACCAGCCTCCAGTCGCCCTAGTATCCTACCCTTCATAACGTCATCAATATGTGTTCTTTGAGCCATTTTGAACACACAGTCACCATCAGCACTGCTGAAAACGTCTGCACACTTACTCGCTGCACTGTACTCTGACATGCACCAACACACCTCTGCGTGTGTGGACTGCTGCCATCGCCACCGTGAGACAACCGCAGGTCAAATGCACCGCATGGTCATACCCCGAGATGATTTAAACCCTCAAACCGCCCACCAGACCGTTGTTTCACCGTGTATCAGCATTATCCTTAATTTATGAACATGACTCATCATCATCATCATCATCATCATCAAGACTGATTATGCCTTTCAGCGTTCAGTCTGGAGCATAGCCCCCCTTATAAAATTCCTCCATGATCCCCTATTCAGTGCTAACATTGGTGCCACTTCTGATGTTAAACCTATTACTTCAAAATCATTCTTAACCGAATCCAGGTACCTTCTCCTTGGTCTGCCCCGACTCCTCCTACCCTCTACTGCTGAACCCATGAGTCTCTTGGGTAGCCTTGCTTTTCCCATGCGTGTAACATGACCCCACCATCTAAGCCTGTTCGCCCTGACTGCTACATCTATAGAGTTCATTCCCAGTTTTTCTTTGATTTCCTCATTTTGGACACCCTCCTGCCATTGTTCCCATCTATTAGTACCTGCAATCATCCTAGCTACTTTCTATCCGTAACCTCAACCTTGTTGATAAGGTAACCTGAATCCACCCAGCTTTCGCTCCCATACAACAAAGTTGGTCGAAAGATTGAATGGTGCACAGATAACTTAGTCTTGGTACTGACTTCCTTCTTGCAGAAGAGAATAGATCGTAGCTGAGCGCTCACTGCATTAGCTTTGCTACACCTCGCTTGCCATCCTGTGAGAATATGCATCCTAAGTACTTGAAACCGTCCACCTGTTCTTTGTTCCTCCTATTTGGCACTCAATCCGTTTATATTTCTTTCCCACTGCCATTACTTTCGTTTTGGAGATGCTAATCTTCATACCATAGTCCTTACATTTCTGATCTAGCTCTGAAATATTACTTTGCAAACTTTCAATCGAATCTGCCATCACAACTAAGTCATCCGCATATGCGAGACTGCTTATTTCGTGTTCACATATCTTAATCTCACCCAGCCAGTCTATTGTTTTCAACATGTGATCCATAAATAATATGAACAACAGTGGAGACAGGTTGCAGCCATGTCTTACCCCTGAAACTACTCTGAACCATGAACTCAATTTACCGTCAACTCTAACTGCTGCCTGACTATCCATGTAAAGACCTTTAATTGCTTGCAAAAGTTTGACTCCTATTCCATAATCTCGTAGAACAGACAATAACTTCCTTCTAGGAACCCGGTCATATGCCTTTTCTAGATCTATAAAGCATAGATACAATTCCCTGTTCCACTCACAACACTTCTCCATTATTTGCCGTAAGCTAAAGATGTGGTCCTGACAACCTCTAAGAGGCCTAAACCCACACTGATTTTCATCCAATTGGTCCTCAACTAATACTCGCACTTTTCTTTCAACAATACCTGAGAAGATTTTACCCACAACGCTGATTAAAGAGATGTGTGTAGATCAATAATGCTCGCACTAAGAAGATAAGACGTGCAATTCACTCAGGTAATGCGAATAATTACAGGAAGTATTAGGAGTACAAAAGTACTATGGCTTCCGGTTCTCAGTAACATCCCACCTCCGGCTCCAAGAGGATCAGAAACTCTCCTGAAAGTCTGATTAAAATTCAGAAGAATCCTCAGCTGCCCATTCATTAAGGTATCGCACAAGCAGAATACCAGTGCTTCAAATCAAGGAAACCGTCTTGTTGCGCAGCAGACAATCTTGTTGAGTCATCTTTCAGTGTCAACCATTCGTGGAAAATCCGTTGGGAATAGTCATCAGTAGTCAACAAACACCTACTTGAAAACCCTTCCACGTGGATACTAGGATTCGATTTCCCGTACGACAATGGAGGAACATGAACTGGATTCGAACTGGATAAAGCAGATGCGATAATCTATTGCACAAGTGGGGATGGGTTGGTTCTGCAAAAGGCGACAGTCGTGCCACCTTGCAATCAGTCAAACATATCGTTGCTGACTCTTCTCTTTGAGGGCTCAAAGGAACAATAATGGACGTTCACCAAACATCGGATGAAGGGATCAAATTGATCAGGGAACTAGATCTGGAGATGTAGGATTGTAAAGTCTGAGGATAATGCACATTTGTCCACAAATGTTGTGTACTTTTGCTTTGTTCATCACACTATAAATAAAGTGTGTCTCTAACCACTGGTATAGTCCTACGTCCCGCGAACGATGACGAACATCACTTACATAACGTACAGTTTTGCTCTTTCTTGGCAGCGACTGTAGTTGAGTTTGTTATTTTAAGTGATCACGAACGACCTTTCAATTGTTTTCGTGGTAAAAGCCATTGCGATTCCGTGTAGCTGACAAACTATTTTATATTACAACTTGAAAATAATATTTTGACACAGCAACCACATATAAAGACAGGGTAGTAAAGAATTGACTATTCGTTGTGGCAGTCTGGCAATGGTGAACATTTCGGGCGTGATGCTGAGCTCTCCGATCTACATCTACATCTATAATCTGCAAACCTCTGTGAAGTACATAGCAGATAGTACGTTCCATTGTGCCAGTTATTAGGGTTTCTTCCCGTTCCGTTTTGTATGGAGCGCGAGAAAAATGATTGTTTAAATGCCTCTTTGTGCGCTAAAATTAAACTAATCTTGTCTACACGACCCCTGTGTAAGTAATAAGTCGGGGGGTGGGGGTTGTATTATATTCCTAGGGTCATCCTTTCAAGTCGGTTGTTGAAACCTTGTAAGTATGCTTTCTCAGGTTAGTTTACGTCTGTGACGCTCTTCCACAGGTCGAATAAAAACCTGTGATCGTTCGTGCTGCCCTTCTCTGCGTACGTCCAATACCCGTCTGTTCGTCCTATTTGGTACCGGTCCCACACACTTGAGCATTATTCTAGAACCGGTCGCACGAGTGATTTGTAAACAATCTCCTTTGTAGATTATTTGCAACTCCCCAGTGTTCTGCCAATTCACCTGCTTTATCCCCAACTGAGCCTCTGTAATCATTCCATTTCATATCTCTGACAAGTGTTACATCCGGGTATTTGTAGGTGTTGGCCGATTCCAAATGCGACTTATTGATAGTAGCGTCATACGATACTATGTTCTTTCGTTTTGAGAAGTGTACGTTTTACATTTCTAAACAAGCCGGCAATCTGTGCACCACTTTGAAATCTGACCAAGATCTGACTGAATATTTAACATCTTCTTTCAGACTGTGCTTCACTGTCAATAACTGCATCATCTGCTAAAAGCCTGAGGTTACTATTAACACTGTCCGTAAGGTCGTTAACATACAACACTCTTCCCTGGGGTACACCCGAAGTTACTTCTTCCAGGATAACATGCTTCGTCCTCCCTGCCAAAAATATCGTCAATACAGTCACAAATTTCGCTTGACACCCCGTACTTTCGACGATAAGCGTAGTTGTGGTACTGGACGAATGCTTTTCGGAAATCAAGAAATAATGCATCTATCTGACTGCCTTGGTCCAAATCTTTCCGTATGTAATGTGAGAAAAGTGCATGTTGGGTTTCACATTTTTGTCGTTTTTGGAATCCATGTCATAGCACGTCAGTTTGCCAAGCAGAATGTTGTGGTTCACACAATCAAAAGTTTTGCCATCGGTACAAACTACAGCTGCAGCATATTTTTTCTTGTTTAGCTTGGCAAGTCTTCTTTTCTTTTTCTGTGGCGGATCTCTTATGAAATTCAAACCGAGTAGCATTTAAACAAGTTCTGCTCAGTTAAATGAGTCGTTGTTATATATCATAGGCCACTAGCTCGAATACTTTTGTAAAGGCTAGTAGGAGTGAATCTTAATCAACTATAGTGATGATGCTCGGTTGGAACATGTCAGCGCCACACAATTCTCCGCGTATTGTTGCAGTTGCGGTGTCGAGAGCGGCCGCCCCGCTCAGTCGATTCTCGTAGGGCTGTAGCTTTTCTTTGTGTATCCAGCGCCATGACAGTTTACTCGCTGAATTGCCGCGACTTGGCATATCGCAAAGCGCAGTGTTGACATGAGTTTGTGCGTGTGCTTCGCGTACCAGTTTTATATCTCAGCCGGTCAACCGCTGCACCCGGTGCAAGTGTTTCCAATCACATTCATCGTCGTTCTGTATTGTTTCGCGGTGAACGTGGTAATGCACTTAAGTGATTTTTAATTATTTCAGATGCAAGATTTCTACAAAAAAAGTGCACCTAATTTAAAAGCATACTTTGTAAAACTTGACTCCATTTTACGGGGTAAAGCAACTAATTACTAAATATTGTCTAGTGTAATAAACAGTAAAATTACCTAGAATGAAATTTTCACTCTACAGCGGAGTGTGCACTGATATGAAACTTTCTGGTAGTTTAAAAGTGTGTGCCGGAGCGAGACTCGAACTCGGGACCTTTGCCTTTCGCGGGCAAGTGCTCTACCAAGTGAGCTACCCAAGCACAACTCACGCCCCGTCCTCACAGCTTTAATTCCTCCAATACCTCGTCTCCTACCTTCCAAACTTCACAGAAGCTCTCCTGCCATCCTTGCAGAACTAGCACTCCTGGAAGAAATGATATTGCGGAGACATGGCTTAGCCACAGCCTGGGGGATGTTTCTAGAATGAAATTTTCACTCTACAGCGGAGTGAGCGCTGATATGAAACCTCCTGGCAGATTAAAACTGTGTGCCGGACCGAGACTCGAACTCTGGACCTTTTCCTTTCGCGGGCAAGTGCTCTACCAACTGAGCTACCCAAGCACGACTCATGCCCCGTCCTCACAGCTTTAATTCAGGAGAGCTTCTGTGAAGCAAGGCCACCAGCCACATATGTTTCTGAATCTGCTTCTCTCACTCCAAGGCCTCCTAGGATCCCTCAGATGCACTACATATCTGGGTGTTTGGTCCTGGCTTGTGCATTTGGTCACCACGTCTGTTGGATTCTGGCAGTCAACTGCAGCCACTGCTGTTGGTGTTTCTCCACATTGCAGATGGAAGACAGGACTCATGGCGCACCACTACAATCAACTCTGACTCTGAGTGGAGGACTGGCCTCCTCTGCCTCCGTACACACACTTATGAGACTGTCTGCTTTCCCCACATGTGGACCTTCTTCCCCACCTACACTACCACTGCTTCTGCCTCCATAGATACTGTGCCTTCCTCACCCTCCTCCATTCTCGTTTCCAGCCTTTCACCAGTTCATCAAGCTGCCCAGTAGGCAGCTCTGGTGCACTTCCTCCAACCATGTGGCAGTCAACATGTTAAAGCCGTAATTATAAGTGTAGGCTTCCATGGCCAATGTCACAGTCAATAAAATTCTCCTTCGTATGTAGTCGCATTGTGAGTATGTAAAATTTTCTGACTTTTCATCACTGTCAGCAAAAACACTCTGGGGAAGGTCATTTACACAGTGGCCAAAATATCTGAGAATTTGACACATTCTATTCCACTGTAATGTATTGAACCAGGGACCTAGAAACAACGGAGAGGCTTCATCCCACTGCGGCCCTCAGTGGTTGACAACCCCACAACAGGCCACAGCAGTCCACCCACCCCATCGCCACCCCACACCGAAGCCAGGGTTATTCTGTGGTTCAGCCCCCAGTGGACCCCTGCCACCCCCCAACCCCACTCCTGGGAACGTCTCATAGCTGACGAGTGTAACCCCAAATGTTTGTGTGGTAGAGTAATTATGGAGTATGCATATGTGGAGACAGTGTTTGCGCAGCAACTGCCGACATAGTGTAACTGAGGCACAATAAGGGGAACCAGCCTGCATTCACTGAGGCAGATGGAAAACCACCATAAAAACCATCCACAGGCTGGCTGGCATACCGAACCTCGACACTAATCCACATGCCGGAATTTTGTGCCAGGAACTGGCACGCCTTCCTGCTCAGAAAGCAGTGCGTTAGATCGTGCAGCTACCTGGGTGGGCTATTTGACACATAGATAATGTGCTCACATAGCCAGAAGAATTTTATTAACTGTGTTAAAAAGCTGGTTAACGAAACTTCATGAATAGGCTTTTGTGGGATGGTTTCTATTCAGACATTTTCAATCCAGATTTTTTAGCATCTCCATGGTGCTTTCCCACGGATAAAAGAGATCTGTGATCATTCATGCTGCTCTTCTTAGTGCGTTTCCATGTCCCCTGCTAGTCTTATTTGGTAGGAGTCCCACATATTTGATCGTTATTCAATGATCGATGCCATAAGTGTTTTGGAGGCACTCCTTTGTAGGCTCCTTGCATTTTCCCAGTTTTATTCCACTGAACTGATGTCTACACCTGATTTATCTGTCTTTGCCTATGTTATCATTCCATTTCATATCTGTATTAATTGTTACAGCCAGGTATTTGCATGAGTTGACTGATTCCAGTTGTGATTCATTGATACTGTGGTCATAATATACGTACATCATTTCATTTTGTGAATTCCTCAATTTTATATTTCTGAATATTTAAAACAAGTTTGATGTATTATCAAGATTTAGCAATATTTGTTAGCTTTTTCCAGCTAGTATTTCATTATAAATAACTGCATAAAAACCATGTAAAAATGACATGTAGCCAAAGGTAAAGAAATTTGCACTGTGTATTTGTTGAAATATTGTATGTAGTCTTACATTACAATGCTGTATCCCTTGAATGAAACTGTTTACACCAAAATGAATAAGACATTTTGTTTGTGTTATACTGTAAGAATAACATCTGGGAATCGGTGAAACACTGATATTGCATTCTAAGGGCAAAAAAGGACATTGTAGTTCTACACAAACCAGTTGGAGAACTGAAAGTATTTTTTACCCTGTTGTCTGCATGAACAGTTATCCAGTAGTAACCACTTGCAAAACCCCTAACAGAGAAGACTGCACATAATGATAATCTTTGGATTTAACTGTGTTTGTGAACTGATAAACATCTAGAAATGTTGGACCATTCAGAAAACAATAATCAACACATAACTGTGATTTTGGTTCTCTTATAGACCATTTTTATTTTCTTATTTATTTTGTATAGGCAATTACTATTAGCAATATGTAAAGTGGACGTGATGGTCCTTTGGATTTGATGAAACCTACTTCCAGCTGATTATCAGTCATTTGTTTGACTAATGCCTGTTAACTATGTAAAACTCTGAAAGCCTATTGAGCTATTGGTACCAATCCTCCAGTGTATGATCTATGTTGATGAACAGAGATTTACTACCTACATATCTCAACCCTGAATACATATTTTTATCACACCTTGAGGATCTGTGTTCAACATCATTACAACAGGCTGTCATAATAGTTCAGCTTTTACATTACTCACATTAGCAACACTTTCTGCACCCTGCATTTCTCCATTGGGCACTTCTACACACACAGTGGCAATTCTCACTATACGACAATTTCGCTGATGTAGTACATCATCATTTAATTCTGGCTCTATAAAAATTACCTCTGTCACACTTTGACATCTTAACATCAATATTCACAGCTTTTCCTATTTCTATGGAGATGCATTCACATTCATTCAAACAGAATCACTATAGAGCTGTATAACTGCATTCCTACAAAAGATCAGCACCCAGCTAGGTTGATTAAGAAGAGCAGTTCTGCCTTGTTTATATTTATGAAACTCTCTAATTGTGTTGACTGCAGATAGAATGTAAAAAAGTAGGCTACTATGTTTTAACAGCAATGACTCATAATGGTAATTAGTCAACTAAATGTGTGTAACAGTTGGTGAGGCTAGGCTGCAAAATAGAATGATCACATAGCCTTAAACATCAGTAAAGCAAGTGGCATATTTCGGTTCATTGCTAGGATAGTGGAAAAATGCAATTAGTCTACAAAGGAGATTGCTTACAAAACACTTGTGAGTCTCATCCTGGAATACTGTTGACGTGTGTGTATTGGAGATATGCAAAGAAGGGCAGCACATATAGTCATAGGTTCATTAGATTCATGGGAAAGCATCATGGAAAGGCTGAAAAAACTTTTTCAGACACTTGAAGATAGTTTGATTATTGCTTGAAAGCTTTATTAGAAAGTTTCGAAAAGTGTTATCAAGTGAGATATCTAGAAATTTTCTGCAGACCTCTGGGTACTGTTGCCATAGGGACCATATGGACAGGATTGGGCTAAATACAGTGCACACAGAGGCATTTAAGTTGTCATCCTTCCCATGCTCCATACATGGATGCAACAGGACTCAACCCTAATATGTGCTACTATAGTGGCCATGGTGAGTGCCTAGTTTGGTTGGCTGCAATAGATCAGGATGTATGGCAGTTCACTTCTCAGCGTATGGCTGCAGTGGAGTGATAGCAGGTTTTGGACAATGATCCTTCATGGAAGCAATGTTAGTGGCATTAGTCCTTTATTCCATAACAATTACAGCAGTAGAGACAGAAATGAAGAGGTGGTTAATCACCTCCATGATGTAGGTGGCCATTGTGGCCTGACGGACTCAACAGTAGCCTGCCAGAAGGGCTGCCTGCTTTTTGTTCTACAGGGTAGTGGCAGTGGCTGACATGATGCTGTGGTCAGCACAGTAGCAGAGGTGCTGATGTCGAGCAGCAACGATGGCCGGTAGCGGACGACAGAAATTGGTCTCTGCTGCTAGCCTGCTTCTGCTGCCCAGCAGAAGGTTCACAAGGACAGATGGGGTCAAACCACAGCCCCCAGCATGGCTGATGATGATGGCATGTGTGTGCTGGGCATTGGAGAGTGACATTGTTTGTCTGCACAATGCGATGACGGCTAGGCAATTTGATGGTTAAATCTCATATTCCAGTCCACCAGGAAGACAACCAGCAACAAATGACTGTCACCCAACAGATGATTCACCAGTGGAAGGGCACCAAATCGGCAGCATTCGAACTCAGCACAGGCATTGGAAAGGCAGAGTCCAGCAATGGCAGTTGCTTGGTATATCTCAATGCATAAGACAGTTGTGGATCTCAATTCAATTATTGTTAGCATCATGTAAGAAGGCGGCCCAATTTTCACACGTTCTGTAAATCCCCCTCCACTATCCACTGGGGACCAATAATATTCATTCTGTTTCTGAGTGGCTAGCAGAGAATTACAGCTAGAGAGTGAGAATCTCGCTCCTACAAGCTGCACTGTTGCCGCACTTCGCGACAACCGAATTATTCATTCAACTGTCAATTTTTTGTTTCCATTTTTTCTTGCAGCAGTATAACTGTGAATGTGTGTCTTGTAAATGTTTAAGTGTGATTAAAAACAAGAAAAAGCTGGCCAGTGTGGCCGAGTGGTTCTAGGCGATTCAGTCTGGAACCAAGCGACCGCTACGGTCGCAGATTGGAATCCTGCCTCGGGCATGGATGTGTGTAATGTCCTTACGTTAGTTAGGTTTAAGTAGTTCTAAGTTCTATGGGACTGATGACCTCAGATGTTAAGTCCCATAGTGCTCAGAGCCATTTGAACCATCTTTGATTTAAAAAAAGTCAGGTGATGGCAATGAACATGAAGTGCTTCACAAGCAGGTGAGGTGGATTATTTACTGTATTTATAACTTTTTCAAATGTGAATCTAAAAGCAGGTCTGCTATGGCTGACATTGGAAAACACATGACTGGACTCCAGAACCATGTGGTATTGGTCAAGAGAACTGTAAAGAGAATTGTAAAGGAAAGTGTCAGAGCTGTAGGAACCATAGAAACAGTTGGTTTCGTGTCACCTGGAAAGCATCGAAATAGCCAGGAACCTGTAATGCAAATGGATAGTTTTAACAGCCATGTTTTAAAGTGCTCCATGTGAATGATGAATGCCCAACATAACAAAAACATGTTACAGTTATGCAGACTTCAGTGGTAAGCGCTTCTCCAAGGTAAAGAATTTTAAAAGACGTTGGTTCCAGGTGTGTTAAGAAGAGAGTTTTTAGTACAAAGAAGTGACCTAGGTGCAGCATGAACTATTTCCCCATAAAGATTCATGATACAAGAGAAGTGTATTACCTTGATGAAACATGAGTCAATCAGAATCATTCCAAGAAGATCTTTTGGAAAATGAGCGATGGTACTGGCAGTTTTATAAAGTTTTCATAGAGATAGGTTCTCGGATAATTATTCTGCATGCTGACTCTCCTTCCGGTTTTATATCTAAGAATAAACTTGTAATTACATGCAAGAAAAACAGCAGTGATTACCATTTGGCAATGAACGCTGTCAGTCTCGTGATGTGATTCACAATTCTTTTCATACCTTGCTTTGAAGTTAGTCATTGTCAGTTATATTTCAACTCTTATAGAGAAAAAAATCAAGCACAAACACCAGAAAAGTGTATATTTTTCTCCAGCTTAAAAATAAAAATATTAAGCACCATATAAACTAGAATTGTGCTGATCTCCTGCAACTTATTAGTTTATACTGTACAAGTAACATGATAGAACGTACAAACTTGACTTCCTTCCATGTGAATGGGATCACACAGGTTTGCATTTACCCACGTATCACTGTCATTGTAGCCCCATGGAATTAATTTGGGCAAAGGGTTATAAGGCTATGTGGGAGAAAAAACAAAACATTCAAGATAACATACAGTGAATCACTTGTGCCTGAGGCATAGACAATGAGGCAGCAGACAACATCCCATCTGTAGTGTAGGCAAAGATTGTGTGGCATGCTGAAAAGCTTCAAAAAGAAGAATTTGACAGGTAAGTGATGATGGATATAAGCCTTGAACCTATCATCGTAAATTTGAAATCAGATTGTTCGGAAGCAGACTCATATAATAGTGACGATGGTATTACAATGTAGACTTTTGTATGCTTTTAATTATGCAGACTATAATGTTCAACAAAGTGCCCTAGGAGAAGTTAAGCTTCTTCCACCATGTTGTAAACCTCTGTCATTTTCAAGGCACAAACTGGATAAGGCCCTAAAATGACAGTAACTGTGACTTGTCGAGATATCGGTGGTTTTCGATGTTATCGGTCAGATTCCCTGGAGTTATTCACAGATGACAGTTAATTTTTTGTTTGTTCAGTGGATTATAAATGCACTCTCTCGCTGTAATATCGAACGTGTTAGTCTGACTGTAGCTAATATCAAATTAAAAGTTACTCAGGGGAAATGATGGTGCATTGCCTGTAATATTTTATGGACAATACATCCAGAATGAATTTTACATTTGTAAGGCTCTTCTTGGCAGTTTGAAGTGGTGTGGAGGATAGGAGGATAAATTGTTTGATGAACACCCTGCTAGACACATAAGTTTGATTTGCAGAGTAGTCTGTAGTGCAGTAGTTGCTCATTTGCTTTGTTTTGTAAGCAACTGTTCATTTGGTAGTAAGCCAGTCAGTAAGGTTTCAGCTCTCAGCTGTTACACATCTACAGAGTGGTAAGTCAGGTGTTTATCTTTTTCTGTATTTTCCATGTAGAAATCTATTAAATTTCATGCATGTTTATCTGTTTAAAAGGTTTAATCTCGCATTTTTGTAAGTGTAAATTCATTCAGTCTGCACAGCAATAGCTGATCACTGAACAGCCAGCTTCGTAGCTCATTAATGCATCAGCATCCATTGGTGAGTCATCAGAAGGGTAGCCAGTTGCATATCTAGGATTGTCTGCTTTTATAGTTTACTTCTTCAGTTAATCTTGTTAGGATGGCTAGGATGTGTGCATGCTGTGTGCGGACGCAGGAGGAGCGGGCCGCAGTTCACAAACAGCTGAATTTGCTTTTGGCTATGGTCAATCACATTCAGGCTGCTGCCTAGGGGTGCAGCAGTGGCAGAGAATCTGGTGCATCACATGAGGCACCTCAGGTATCACTTGTTTTTCCCATGGGCTCTGCTTCGGAGCCACCTCCCAATACACCTGATGTGATGGGTCTGCCCTCACAACAGAGTGAGTGGCGGGTGGTAATGTGTTTGCATCACCGTGGCCACTCCTTCAGCAGGATCTGAGCAGGCACACAGAGGGAGGCATTTACTAGTTATTGGGAGCTCCAATTTTATGTGTATTATGGAGCCCCTTAGTCAGGTAGCATTCAGATCTGGAAATGAAGTCAATGTGCACTTGGTAGGTCTGCCAGGAGAGGGGGGGGAGCCTCATCCAAGATGTGGAGGTGGCAATCAAGCACACAGTGTACAGTTGTCTACATATTGTGGCTCACATTGGCACTATGATGTTTGTCTCATGGTGATCCTCAGTTTGTACAGACAGCTGACAGACGTGGTGAAGACTCATGCGCAGCGTGCAACTAGAACACACAATTTGCAGCATCATTCCCAAAGTTGATTGGGGTCCTTTGGTTTGGAGCCAAGTGGAGGATCTCAACCAAAGGCTTGTTGACTCTGTGATGGTCTTGATTGCAGGTTTCTAGACCTGCGTTATTGTGTGGGGATTTGATAGATCAGGATTGCACTACACGAAGGAAGCGGCTACTCAAGTTGCAGAGTTCTTGTGAAGTGCATATGAGAGTTTTTTAGGCTTGGCAGTAGCTCGAGGTGCTCTTTGCAACACTTGTCAGTTGATAAGCAACAAGAGATGTCAGACAGTGTTCAGAATAAAGACACTTTGACTGTCACAATTTCATCAGTAAACTGTCAAAGTTTTTGTAGAAAAGTTCCTGAATTTTCCCCCCTCCAAGAAAGTTCTCGCACTCAGATTATTCTTGGGACTAAGAGCTGGCTGAAACCAAAAGTGGAAAGCTCTGAGATATTTAGTGAGTCATGGAATGTATATCAAAAAGAAATATTAGAGGCCATAGGAAAAGAAGTGTTCATTGTAATCAACAAAAATATTGTCTTTGTTGAGGTCAAAGTTGAGTGTGACAGTGAAGTCATCAGGTTGTGTATAACAAGTGTATGTGAAACTAAGTTCATTGTTGAATGTTTTTACCAGCCACCCAATTCTGCTGTAACAGTTTTAGAGTCATTCAAAGACAGTCTACAGTCAATAGTGCATAAATACCCACAACATGCAGTACTGATTGGAGGCGACTTTAACCTGCTGAGTATAGACTGAGATGTCAATCATTGAAGGAGGTAGAGACAGACAGTCTTGCGAAATACTTTTAAACTACATTTTCTGAAATTTTTCTTGAGCAGCTAGCTCAGCAGCCCACACAGAATGGAAATATCTTAAACCTTGTAGCTACAAATAGGGAGGACCTTATCAACAACAGGAATCAGCAATCATGATTTCATTATAGCAACTGTGATTATGGAAGTTAATAAATTAGTCAAGAAGGCTAGGAGAGTGTTTCTGCTACATAGGGTAGATAAGCAGTTGCTAACAACTCACTTACACAGTGAATTGACATCACTTAGTTCCAGCAAGATGGATATAGAAGGAGTATGTGCAAAGTTTAAGCAGATTGTAAATCATGGTCTGCAGTTTTATGTGCCTAGTAAGGATAATGGATGGAAAAAACCCACAATGGTTTAGTAACAAAATTCGGCAGATGCCAAGGAAGCAGAGACTGTTGCACTCTTGGTTCAAAAAGGAACACATAAATGACAACAATTGAAGGTTAGTAGAGATTTGTGCATCTGTGGAAAGATCCATTCAAGAAGCTTACAACAACTACCACCCTCACACCTTAGCAAAAGATCTGGCAGAGAACCCAAGAAAATTCTCGTCACACGAAAAATTGCTAAATGAGTCTAAGGCTTCCATTCAGTCCCTTGTTTATCAGTCTGGCAAGGCAGTTGAATATAGCAAAGCAAAAGCAGTAGTTTTAAATTTCACATTTAAGAAATCATTCACACAGACAATTGTCAAACATACCATCATTTGACCATTGGACAGATTCCTGTACAGAAGACATAGTAATAATCATACCTGATGTAGAGAAACATCTGAGGGATTTGAAAGCAAATAAATCACCAGGTCCAAATGGAATCCTAGTTCAATTTTACAAAGAGTAATCTATGCCATTGGCCCCTTGCCTAGCGTGCATCGATCATGAATCTCTCACCCAGTACAAAGTCCCAAGCAACTGGAAAAAAGTGCAGATGATTCCCATATATAAGAAAGGTAAAAGAACAGACCCGCAAAATTACAGACCAATATCTCTAACCTCTGTTTGCTGCAGAATCCTTGAACATATTCTCAGTTCAAATATTAAAAAAAAAACTTTCTTGAGGCTGAAAAGCTTATGTCCACACATCAGCATTGTTTTAGAAAGCATTGCTCATGCAAAACTCAGATTGCTCTTTTCTCATATGATGTACTGAGAACTATGGATGAAGGGCAATAGGCAGATTCCATATTTCTAGATTTCCTGAAAGCATTTGACACTCTGCCCCATTGCAGTCTGTTAATGAAGGTACGGGCATAAGGAATAAGTTCACAGATATGTGTGTGGCTTGAAGATTTCTTAAATAATAGAACCCAGAATGTTGTCCTTGACAGAAAGTGTCCATCAGAGACAAGGGTATTGCCTGGAGTGGTGCAGGGAAGTGTGGTTGTTCTCTATATACATAAATGATTTGGCTGACAGTGTGGGTAGCAATTTGTGTTTGTCCACTGATGATGCCATGGTGTATGCTAAGGTGTTAAAGTTGAGTGACTGAAGGAAGATACAAGACAACTTGGACAAAATATCCAGTTGGTGTGATGAATCGTGGCTAGTCATAGACGTGGAAAAATATAAGTTAATGCTGATGAGTAGGAAGATCAAACCAGCAATGTTCAGATACTGTCTTACTAGTGTCCTGCTTGGCACATTCAAGTCATTTAAATATCTGGGCATAATGTTGCAAAGCAATATGAAATTGAACAAGCATGTGAGAATTGTGACATGGAAGGTGAATGGTCGACTTTGGTTTATTGGGAGAATTTTAAGAAAGAGTGCTTCACCTATAAAGAAGACCATATTTAAGATGCTGGTGTGACCTATTCTTGAGTACTGTTCAAGTGTTTGGGATTCATACCAGGTCAGATTGGAAGAAGACATTGAAGCAATTGAGAAGCAGACTGCTAGATTCATTACCAGTAGGTTCAAACAACATGTAAGTGTTATGGAGATGCTTTGGGAACTCAAATGGGAATCCCTGGAGGGAAGGTGACATTCTTTTCAAGAAACACTATTCAGAAAATTCAGAGAACCAGCATTTGAAGCTGACTGCTGCACGATTCTACTGCCACCAATGTACATTGCATGTAAGAACCACAGAGATATGAGAAATTATGGCTCATATGGAGGCATACAGACAGCCATTTTTCCCTCGCTCTATTTGCAAGTGGAACAGGAAAAAAAAGACACTGGACTCGCATTCGGGAGGACGACGGTTCAATCCCGCGCCCGGCCATCCTGATTTAGGTTTCCCGTGATTTCCCTAAATAGCTCCAGGCAAATGCCGGGATGGTTCCTTTCAAGGGGCACGGCCGACTTCCTTCCCTGTCCTTCCCTCATCCAATGAGACCGATGACCTCGCTGTCTGGTCTCCTTCCCCAACACAACCAACCAACCAACCAACCAACAGGAAAAGAAATGACAAGTAGTGGTACATGGTACTCTCTGCCACACACCATGTGGTAGCTTGCGGTGTATCTACGTAGATGTAGACATAGGTGAGATTTATGGAACACACTACATGAATGAATAACAGCTGTCTCACTTGAATGATTGTCTTATTGCAGTGCACCACTGAAGCAGTTCTTCTAACTGCAATAAATTAACATATCAGCTCTTGTAAAATTTGTTTTACAAGCAACATATTGTAAATGAATGCCAGAGCACATTGAAACAAAAGTGTTGTGTGTAGTGCTAATTAAATTTCACTTGGTTCAAAATTTGTGAAGAACAATTGATAGCTGATGAAAAACCACCCACCCATGCAATGCAATTTACCACTGAGGGTAGCATTAACTTGCGTGTGCTAAGCCATTCAGTCCACCATATGAACAGGAGGAGATAATTCATGGAAGGTCACTGAATTAATTACATCACTGAATTAATTACATCACTGAATTAGTATCGTAAAGAACTTTTGTTTCAAACAAAATACAAACTATGAGAATGTTAATGATTTTCACCCAAGTGGTGCTACATGCAACCAAACAGTAGTTGATCCATGCCAAGGTCATCAATGATGCAAGTAGAGTCTAATACACTTATTCAGTAATAAATCCACGAACTATGTCCAATGACTAGCTAGCAACCAGAGTCACAAATACAATTGTGAGATTAACAGCTATACATCAAGTCACAGTGATCAACAGTATTGGCATGAGAGTAAGCATGTAGAACTGATGACACCACGTTTTGATACTAGCTGTTTATGAATGCTTCTCTGTGCCAATTTGTAAACAATGGAATGGTCCATGTGAAACACGACTGATAATATTGATACAAAGCTCAGCAAAAGCACAATTTGCCAAAACTTCATCAGACATCATTGAGCACTGGGTGGGGGTACTAGTTCCTTTCACTTTATCTGGCTCATAGGAATGATAGTAGACAATAATGTGATGTGACCTGTGATGTACAGGTGAGATAACTCTTATGCTCCTTGCCAGTGGTCCTATAACAATGAATGAAATATCTATTTTTTCTGACTGGACTTCTGGCAATCTGTCCTTAGTCACTCCACGACAGTGAACACTCACAAGTAAATTTACATCTACATTCATAGTATGCAAGCCAAAATACAGTCTGTGGCAAAGGACAGCTTGTATCATTACTAGACATTGCCCTTCTGGTTCCACTCCCAAAGGGAGTGAAGGGAAGGTGACTTTCTACATATTTGTATAAGCCCTAATTTCTCTTAACTTGTCTTCGCAGTCCTTACATGAAAATCACATTGGTAGCAATGGAATCCTTCTGTAGCCAGCCACAAACGCTCATTCTCTAAATTTTCTGAATAGTGTATTGCAAAAAGAATGTTATCCACCTTGCCATGATTCCCATTTGAGTTCAAGAAGTATCTTTGTCATACATGATTTGAGGTATTACATATCATTCAGGCAGCTGCAGTACAATTCAATAAAGCAGGCTGACGCTACTCCCACAACACATCTGTCAGGCTACTCTCCGGGGGCCTGGAAATCATTATTTGCTCCTGATGTGTACACATGCAAACCACATTAATGAAGCAGGTCGATACTGCTCCAACACAACAGGCCTGTCATGCAGGGAAACCTATGTGCTGGGCCCCAGAAGATGGTTTCTTCTAAATATGTCATCTGCAGCAAAATACTGCATTCTGATGCTGAAAATTGGTAAAAGTTGATATAAAAGATTCATATTACACGAAAATTATGAATAACTGGACATTTTCTTAATTAAAGGTTTATTGAAGATTATTGCAATTGTCATTAGCAACTAAGTCAATAGCAGAACATTATGACATATTGAGTAAGTAATTAAACTCATGGAAGATAAAGAAATTTATGAAGGAATTACTTGTCAATGAATAATATTTAAGTTAATCAACAAAAATTGCATCCCAGAAGAATTTGTAAAGCCCACAAATCAGAAGATCAGTGGCTGAAAGTATAAAGAACTATAAGCAGTATAATCATGTACAGCTTCATCATGCCACAGTGATAACCAGATTCTATACCAGTTGCTTACCACCAAACAGCAGCCTTGTTTCACAGAGTACAGCAGTCTGGTTCCCTGTCAGAGCTTGATGCTTCAAGACATTCAAGCAACTCTGGTAAGCTATACTGAAGCCAGATTAAATTTGTTTATTTGTTTTGGCTGTGGTGAGTTTTGTGGGGTAGTTAAAGTGCAGAGGACTTTTTATGGAGTTACCTCCAGCAGTGTGACAGTTAGATTCAGGTCCTTCGTTAGTCATTCAGCATTTGTACATGCAATAGACTTTGTCAGTACATTTCCTTATTAATATCACAAAATAAAAATTTACACTGTTGTATTTGGCAGTTCTAAAACATCTTCTAGGGAATAAGATGGGTTTTCCAGCAAAAAGCTGAGCAGTGTTTCCTTAAATGATTTGACTGACATGCTTAGCAGGAGAAGATCAGTTTAAAATTAAACATCATTTTCACTGCAAACCTGTTGTGACTAGGAAGATGGAGGAGGCATTGAAGGCTCTTGATGATTTA
This sequence comes from Schistocerca nitens, assembly GCF_023898315.1. NCBI lineage: Eukaryota > Metazoa > Arthropoda > Insecta > Orthoptera > Acrididae > Schistocerca > Schistocerca nitens. The sequence goes on from NC_064614.1 coordinate 1,128,431,064, forward strand.
AACACTAAGTTAGATAAGACAAATAATAGACTAGATACTAGTAAATGCAAATATAGATGCTTAAGGTGTTAGGCTGGATACTATGAATACATGTATAAACACCCAAAGTGTTTCACAAAAGTAATTGCTGAAATAATTACTGAGATGATCACTGAATTAACTAATAAGATAGCACCAGTAATAACTTAAAAATACAATTAAAAGCTGATTTACAGGCTCTAGGTTATGACTTAAAAGCTGAATTACAAGTAGTTAAGTAGATATTAGATGAATATGTATCTGATTCCTGTGAAAAAAAGTTAGAAATAACAATATATCTGCAAGAGAAAATATCATTTTAAATATAACAACAGAGTTACATTTAGGTGTATTTGTACTGCCTGATTTCATTACAGATGTACAGCAAGCATATTGTGTTGAACTTAGCAGTGCTTTTAAATCAACTTCAGACAATAATGTCAGTTTGAATATTTCAAACAAAAGTAGCAATTTAAGCAAGGTAGAAATTTTATGTCCCACTTTTGCAAACTTGGATGTATGTACTAATGATTTACCTGAGCAAGAGTTTCCACAAAATGTTGAGTTAGCTAGCAACAAACCCCATTTGTTAGATGATGTATGCAATAAATCTATTTGGGAAAGGTTATTTAATTTTAATGCCAAGCTTCAGCTCAGCTGGTGGAACATACATTGAAGTGCCAAAGAAACTGGTATAGGCTTGCATATTCAAATACAGTTAGAACAGTGAACAGTTAGAATATGGTGCTGTAGTCAGCAACGCCTATATAAGGCAACAAGTGCCTAGCACAGTTGTTAGATCAGTTACTGCTGATACAATGGCAGGTTATCCAGGTTTAAGTGAGTTTGAACATGGTATTATAGTTGGCATATGAGCAATAGGACACAGCATCTCTGAGGAACCGATGAAGGGGGGATTTTCCCATATGACCATTTCATGAGTGTACCATGAATATCAGGAATCCAGTAAAACATCAAATCTCTGACATCACTGTGTCTGGAAAAAGATCCTGCAGGAACAGGACCAAGAACAACTGAAGAGAATCTTTCAACATAATAGAAGTGCAACCCTTCTGCAAATTGCTGCAGATTTCAGTACTAGCCTATCAACAAGTGTCAGCATGAGAACCATTCAATGAAAATTATCAGTATAGGGTTTCAGAGACAAAGGCCCACTCATTTATACTTGACTGCATGACACAAAGCTTTACGCCTCGCCTAGGCCCGTCAACACTGACATGGGACAGTTGATGACTGGAAACATGTCGCCTGGTTGGATGAGTCTTGTTTCAAATTGTGTCAAGTGGAGGGACATGTATGGGTATGTAGAAAGACTCATGAATCCATGGATCCTGTATGTCAGCAGGGGACTGTTGAAGCTGGTGGAGGCTCTTTAATGGTGTAAAGCTTGTGCAGTTGGAGTGGTATGAGACCTCTGATACATTTAGATATGATACATATGTAAGCATCCTGTCTGATCAACCTGTGTCCATTCATGTCCATTGTGCATTCTGACAGACTTGAGCAATGCCAGCAGGACAATGTGACACCCCATATGTCCAGAATTGCTACAGAGATGTTCCAGGAACACTCTTCTGAGTTTAAAAACTTTTGCTGGCCACCAAACTCCCCAGACATGAATATTATTGAGTATATCTGGGATGCCTTGCAGCATGCTGTTCAGAAGAGATCTCCACCGCCTTGTACTCTTATGGATTTTTGGACAGTCCTGCATGATTCATGGTGTCAGTTCCCTCCAGCACTACTTCAGACATTACTCGAGTCCATGCCATGTCATCTTGCAACACCTCTGCATGCTTGTGGGACTCTACATGATATTAGGCAGCTGTACCAATTCTTTGGCTCTTCAGTGCATTACATTTAGTTGATTCTGTCAATAATATAGAAATAGCTGAAAAGATTTTGGTAAACCATCATCTTATGTTTATGTGATAGTGTCTTCTAAAGAACTCCCTATTCTAAAGATATAGTTTTAACATTACGGTAAATATGGAAATTACTTACGGAATGGACAGAGTGAGCTTTGGCTGTAAATTCAAGTTTAAACAGTATGTTACATCACATGATGACTAAGTATTTATTAAAAATTAAAAAGAGATGAGAAGGAAGATTTGAAGTAGAATGTAGCTGACTTCCCACCTGTATCAACCAAACTGAGTTACCTGGTTTGACTAGTGTATCAAGAACTGCATCTTGGGATGTACTTTTCAATGCCACTGGCACAAAGTTGTAGTTACATTCCATGTGTCATCAGAGATTCACATTCTTTGTGAATTTTGCAGAGTGATAGCCACAAGGGCCCAAGTTGATTGTTATATTCCTTCATTCTTCACTTTTTGCATAATGATCATTCCCTTATTTCCTGTCTTATTCCCTTATTTCCTATCCTGTCTGATTTAAATCATATTTCCTTTTATATCCCTATCATCTGTGGTGGAGCCATGATATACATGTAGATGCATTTCAATGGAGAGATGGCTTTTTCCTTGCAGATTTTACTCAGTGTCTTTGAGTACAAATTATCCATTTATTTTGTATCAATATATGCTATTTGTGAGGGGTTGGGGTCATGTGTTTCGCTGGTTACATTTTTTTAATAGAGTGCAATGACAGTTCTGGAAATAAAACATGAGATGATGCACGGCTGCCAATTATTATTGATTGTCTAAAACTGTTATGGATTACAGAGTTGTCGGAGGTTACTAAAAAATTAAGGAAATAGACATTTTAAAATTTGATGTTTTAAAAAATCTAAAAAGGTACTGATTACATTTCACTAATTGTATTCTATTACTTCTGGATCTTGTGATGTACAAGGTTCAGCACAGTCAGAATCCCCATCAGAAGTAATCTTGTACTCTGTCGGTGGTGTACATATTTCCAATCCTTCCCCATGTAGAACTGGATGTATGGCAGATAGAATGTTAGGATGGATCACTGTCCACTTCTTCTTGTAAGATATTCCCTTCTCAATAGGAGGAATCATACAAAAGTAGCAGTTACTGACATGGTTAGTTGGCTCATGCCAGATCAAGGGCACTGCAAAGGGCATTGAACATCCTTTCCCATGCATACAATTCCTGAGGTTGCTGGCACAAGTGTTTCAGATCACATGCAGAGCCCAGGGTTTAACCTGATCACATAATATGCATCCAAAATAACAACTGTAAGCTTTTTTAATCAATGGAGTTGCTTGCTGTTTTGTGAAGCAAATGTCACTTCTCCACACACATAGCAAAATGTGTCAGCACAAGTTCTGACGCATCAAGGGATCATTAATTTAGTACTGAAGGGAAGTGTGGAGGATAAAAATCATACAGGGAGACCAAGAGATGAATACAGTAAGCACATTCAGAAGGATGCAGTAGTTATTCAGAAATGAAGAGGCTTGCACAGGGTAGATTAGCCTGGAGAGCTGCATCAGACCAGTCTCTGGTCTGAAGACCACAACAACAACATAGAAATATAACTTTTATTGTCTAGGTATCAGCTGTAAGGATGAGGAAGAGCACACATTATGTACTTATAAAAGAAGATAACCTAATGTTGAGGGAACATGACAAAATTCAAAGCAAGGCAAAAATTTCTGAAATGTCCAGAGGGTCTCATTATTGATACAAGCAGTCAAAATATGTGGATATGATGTTAAGAATAAGGTTAAAATACAGTCAAGCTGCAAATCAATAAAGAAACTGGCATCACATTTAGCATTATGCAGAGATGACAAAATAAAAAATTATGGATGAATTCTGTTGTATGTCATACTGAACATGTAATTATCACAATTAAGCAAACACAATCACACACATGACTATATTCTCAGGCAACTGAAACCATACTCTGCTAAAGTGATGTAACCCTTCATCCACCCAGCCAATTAATGATGGTCACAATAGTTGATTCAGATAATAACACTAGTCAACAGCCGTTTTGCATCTGGGATATGATACATCAACCAGTATGTATTTTGGTGTGTAGAATCCAAATATATCTATCAAAATGTTTTAGCACATACCATTTTTGAGTTTTTAAAGTTTTTTTAATTTTTTGTATTCAGTATTTCACTTTTTGCTGTTCTTCTGTTTTGATGTTTAATTGTTTGTTTTTAATTTGCAGAAGAGAGCTAAAAGATCTACAGACTGTCAGTAAATGATTGATGTGGTAACCCAGTGGTGTGAAAGAGATCCTCATTGAGTGTTTCCTGTGAAAGATAGTACAATTCCTGATCTGTTATTATATAGTCAATGACAGATAAGCTTACCCTGCCTTCCCAAGTATACCAGTGAATGTTCTTATGTTTAAAAAATGAGTTTGTGATTACTAAGCCTATACTGGCACAGAAATCCAAGAGTTGTTTCCCATTCCTGTTGGCCTCCATATCCTCTCCAAATTTACCCATAACCTTTTCATACCCTTCTGTTCGATTTCCAATCCTGGCATTAAAATCATCCATGAGCTGGTCCTCAAATACCTACACACTTCAGTTACATCTGCAAGATTTTGTGGCTTATGATTTCAAATGCCATTTAATTTAGAAATATTGCTGAAATGTGCTCTTTGTTGTCTATTGCTCTTAAAGCATCAGTTAAGGAGACCAATAATGGCAGTCTCATTAGGTTTGGATTTACAGAATCTGTGTTGCGTCACTGAGAAGTTATTTTCTTCTATGAATTTTACTAATATTTTATACTACATTTGTGCCATTCTTTTCAAAAAACACATAGCAGTGATATTGGTCCATAGTTTGATACATCTGTTTTATGACTTTTTGGAATAGGGGTTCACTTTACCCATAGTTTGTTTTGTGAAAAATCAGTTTCTATCAGCAAACAATTACAGATGTCAACAAATGGTTTTACTATGAAGCGAGTGGCCTTTGTAGAGGAAAATCTGGAAGCAAAAGCATCTGCTTTTGTTGTGCTGCTCTCACTTTCATTTCCTGAATCATCCATGAATGTATGGGCATTTTGGTCCAGCTGACAATTTCTACAAATGACCAAAATTTCTTAGTGTTTTGTGAGAGCCCAATAAATGTTCATATTTTAATGGTTAAAAAAGCTGCTGTAGATGTGATAATTAATTAGTTTAGTCTTAGTGCATCTGCAGTTGTAGGTGTCAGTGCAGATGTATTTACAGTCATTATATGTCAAATACTGATTATCATGATATTAGGAAAGGACAGACTGATACTCACTACATAGAGAAGATGATGACTCACAGACAGGCACAATGAAAAAGCTGGCACGTTTAAGCTTTCAGCCATAAAGCCTTCTTCCAAAACAAAGAACACACACAGCTGCTGTCACTGGAAACAGATGTGTTGTGTGTGTGAGTTATGCTTATGTCAGTGTGTGTTTGTTCTCTGCTTTGTAAGGAAGTCTTTGCCAAAAGCTTAAATACATAGCAGTCTTTTCATCCTACCTGTTGCGAGTCAACATCTCCACTATATGGTACGTAGCAATCTATACTTTTTATAATATTGTTATTATTCCATCCTGGATTTTCCACTGATTAAATGGTGATAATAGCTGGAGTTCTTTGTGTAATAAATCTAAGTACTTATCACAGCAATTTTGTAAAGAATATTCAACATTTTGTAAAGTGCTGTTTATATAGAGCAGTTGTAAGCTTTTTGTCAATTTAGAAGACAAAAACAACACATTGCATTACTATATTTCACTAAAATGTTTATTCACTTTATACCTGTGTACTGAATGCAACTTAACCTGATCTCAGTCTCTGATACTGTTGACAGCAGTGAGCTTGTTGTATTGAGTTTTCTTTATTGGCTTCATTTTCAGTTTTCATGGTGTGAGTGCACCAGATATTTATGTTCATTCTGTGTGCAGCCATGTTCTGTTATAAGTTTGACTTACATGCAGCCTACATGAAGATGGATAAATTGCGAATGTACAGGATCCAGACATTTGACAGTAAAAATTTCCAACTGTGGAAATATCAACTGCAAATTATTTTTCACACTGAAAAAATGCTTGATATCATTGAGGGAAAACTGAGGCCAAATGAAGCTGGTGAGAGTCACACTGCTTGCAACGTCTTAAATGCTAAGGTGATGCTCATTCTATCTACTGTGATGGAATTTGACCAATTGCAATCTGTTATGACATGCACAAATGCAGTGGAAATGTGGGTCAGACAAAAGACTATTCATGAACAGCTATCCGCAGTTAATAAAATGGCCTTAAAGCAGAAATTTTTTGATTACAGTATGTCACCAAAAGACACAGTTGCACAACACATTAGTCAAGTTGAGCCCTTGGCACAAGCATTAGCTGATATTGGGGAACCTGTTGCAGAAGCTGACAAAATGGCTAAAATTTTGAGAAGTCTGCCAGCAAAGTTTGCAGTTTTTTCACCTACCTGGGACTCGTGTGGTGAAGATCAACAGACGTTTGATAATTTGACTTTAAGGTTATTGAAAGAAGAACAAAAACTTTACAGCCTTCACAGCAGTTAATATGGACAAAATACACAAGTTCAGTTCAAATACCGGTAACAACAGCGTGTCTAACATGGTCAGCCTTCACAGCAGTTAATATGGACAAAATACACAAGTTCAGTTCAAATACTGGTAACAATAGTGCGTCTAACATGGTCAGTAGGAAAGATGTTGAATGTTACTACTCTCACAAAAAGGGACATTTTAAATCAGAGTACAGAAAACTTTTAGCAAAACTTAATACAAAAACTGATAAATCTGAGCACCAAGCTTTGAGTGCAGAACATGCGTATATTTTTGCTCCATGTTGTGAAAACATTTGGTCAGCTGACAGTACTGCATCAAAATATATGACATCACACAAAGAAGGGTTCAACACATTTAAGCCAATTGAGTTGGATGACTCATTTGTTCAAATTGGAGACAACTCAATCGTCAAAGCAAAAGGCATTGAATCAATTGAAGTATTGTCATTAGTTGAGGGCAAATGGCAACCTCACACTTTTGAAAACACATTATATATTCCTAAGCTAAAGAAAAATTTATTTTCGGTGGGAGCAGTCACATAAAGAGGAATGGAAGTTATTTTTGATGATAATAGAATGGAAGTTTGCAGTTCAGGTGTAATTGCAGCAGCAATTAAGATGGACAATCAGTGTTATCAAATGTTTGAATGTCCAAATGTACTACAGGCAAATTCTGCTTCCCTGAATTCCACCATGACCTGGCATGAGAGACTTGGGCACATTAATTTCAGTGGTCTCACGAACATGGCTGATCTGTACTTGATACCTGGTTTCAATATGAAGAATGTTGAAAATCATTGTGAACCACGTCAGTATGGCAAGATGGAGAGAAAATCTTTTAATTTCATATTTGGAATCAAGATTGAAAGTTCCTGATGAATTTATTCATGCAGATTTGAGTGGATGGATGAGAAAACAGTCTCTTGGAGGTGCACAATTGTACATAGTTATCAAGGATGATTGCACTTCATACAGGTTCATGTATTTTCTTAAAAGTAAGCATGATACTTTCCCTGAGGTTTTGGAATTTCAGAGACTGAGTGAAAGACAAACTGGAAGCAAAATCAACATTCTGAGAAGTGACAATGGGACTGAATTCATAAATAAGCAATTTGAAGATTATTTCAAGCAAAATGGTATAATACATGAGAAAACAAGTCCCTATACATCACAGCAGAATGGCCAAATTGAACAAGAAAACAGGTCCCTTGCTGAGTGTGACTTGTCTCACGAATTATGGGCTGTGGCAGTAAACTGTGCTGCATATATCTTAAATTGCTGACCATGTAAAGCAAATGACAATGTTACACCATATGAAAAACTGTTTGGAAAACCTTCTTCTTTAAGATACATGAGGAAGTTTGGATCAGCAGCATACACACATGTTCCTAATAAACTTAGATTGAAATGGGATAGTAAATGAAAGAAATTGATCATTGTTGGCTATGATGGGTATAGTACCAATTATCACCTCTACAGTCCAGAGTCAAAGAAAATTGCAATCTCCTGTAATGTCTATTTCAGTGAAGAACAAACCAATAGCTTAAACATAGAACAAAGATATACTGAATTTTACCTGGGAGACAATTCTGCAGAAAATGTTCAAGAGGAATCTGAAGAGGATGATACAGGTGAACAAATGAAAGAAAATCAAAAAGATGTTTTAGAGGAACCTGAAGAGGTGAAGAGGATGATACTGGTGAACACATGACAGAAAATCAAAGGATGAATCTGAGAGATCAGTCTAATCTGCGAGCACCTGCTCGTTTTTGGGACCAAGATATAGCTTGTTCTGCCATTATCTTTTAACCTCAAACTTTTGAAGAAGCAATGGCATCTTAAGAGTCATCAAAGTGGAAACAGGCAATGGCAGAGGAAATGACATCCTCGAAGAAGAACAAAACTTGGGATCTAATATCATTACCACACAACTGCAAGGCAGTTGGATGTAAGTGGTTCTATTGGGTGAAGCGGAATTCTGAGGGAATAATTGACCACTTTAAAGCTAGATGATGTGCAAAAGGTTATTCACAACAAATGGTCATTGATTATGAAGAGACATTCTCTTCTGTGGTCCGATATGATTCAATCAGAGTTTTATTAGGCATAGCAGCTTAATGGGATATGGAAATTAGGCCGGTTGATGTTAAGACTGTATTCCTGAATGGGGATTTGAAAGAAGAAGTTTACATGGTGCAACCAAAAGGTTTTGTTCTAGAAGGCTCAAATAAAGTTTACAAACTGAAGAAGAGTCTATATGGACTCAAACAATCACCATGTTGTTGGAATCAAAAATTTGTACATTTTCTGACAATGTTTGGTTTTGCACAACTGAATGCAGACAAATGTGTTTTCCATGCTTTAACAGGTGACACTTTATGTGGATGATAGCTTGCTTTTTTGTAAGTCTCCAAAAATACTGGAAAGTGTTTTGACAGCACTGAGATCAATGTTTGAAATTACTGTGGGTGACGGAAAGTACTTCTGTGAATTGGAAATTGAACACAGCCCTTCTACAAATAAATCTATGTAGGTCAGCAAATATACATCAATTGTTTACTTCAGAAGTTCGACATGGATGATTCAAAGAAGAACCCCACTCCTTTTGATGTTGGAACCATGTTACACAGTGGGCAGTCTCCTGCAAATCAACATGAGGTAAAGGAGATGAAAAGCAAACCTTATCAGCAGGCAGTCGGCAGCTTAATGTTTGCAGCAATTGTCTCATAGCCAGACATCATGTTTGCTGGGAGCATGGTGAGTAGGTTTTTAAATAATCCAGGTCTCGATCACTGGCATGTTATTAAAGGGATTATGAAGTATCTACAGGGGACCAGGGACCTGACAATAAAGTACAAAGCTGACTATAGTGGACTGGTGGTCTACTCAGATGCCGACTTTGCTGGTGACTGTGACACTCATCAGTCAACAACAGGCTATGTGAGCTTGTTTGCAGGTGGGCCTGTGACATGGTGTTCATGTTGGCAGAAATGTGTAAGCAGATCAACAATGGAGGCTGAATACATATGAGCTTCAGATGCTCCTACTGAAGTAGTTTGGTTGCGTAGTATTCTCAGTGAACTTGGTTTTCAGTTAGACAAACCAACAACACTCCATGTTGACAATCAATGTACTATTCACCTGATTAAAAACACAGAACATCACAAACACACCAAGCACATTGGCATTAAATACCATTATATAAGTGAAGATGTTGAAAATAATGAGATTGAAGTGTATTATGTTTATTCTAACAAACAGATGGCAGACAGACTCACAAAGCCTTTAACCAGATACAAATTCATATCAAACAGAAAAGCTCTGTCAATGATCTCAAAACAAACTGAATAAAACAAGAGTGGTAGTGTTGACAGCAGTGAGCTTGTTGTATTGAGTTTTCTTTAGTGGCTTCATTTTCAGTTTTCATGGTGTGAGTGCACCAGATACTTATGTTCATTCTGTGTGCAGCCATGCTCTGTGACATTATAAAATTATATCTTTGCCTTTTGCTTTTGTTGTTACGGTTACAGTGTAACTTTGGGTTGCAATGCTCTGATTTTCTGCCAAACATAATTAAAGACATCAGATACAGTGACAGTTAAATGATGTACTGGAAACATCACCTCTCATGGAAGATATTCAGCAATGTAACAATTGGCTAACTCAGTAATGTTTGTATTTCACATACATGATGAGTTTAATGCATAATTATATGCCAAATCATGTCAGTCATTTTTATTAAATAAATCTGCAAATAGTTACATAATCATATTTTTTGCTAAACAGCCACCACTAAATACTCTGTTTAGACAGAAAATAATGTCACAATGGACAGGTGTGGGAACTGCCACAAAGTAATGAGAGATGGTTGATAGTGTGAATACTTCCTAAACTTTTTTCATGTTGTGTGCTGCGAAGCAACCAGCTTTGATGGAGATATGGGTAGCCTTTGGCTCTGTAGTATTTGAAACTGTCACGTCATGATTAAGGAAAGAAAGCTGTAATATAATAAAAAAAATATTAAAAAGAGTTTGGGTATATGAAATTAATGAGATTAATTTTTTGGCACTCGGACAAGCACAATAAGCTGGGCTATGCCTGTAAATGGATTCATATTAGTTCATATTAGTTCTGCATGAATGAAATATTCTTTTTCTTGTTGTAGATTTGTGCTTACCAATTAATAATACTATGTCCAACCACCGTATCCACCTACAAAATATTGACCATGTCCATGTTGCATTAATCAGATCTTCATGAGTACTCCGAAGCACACACGTGGGATTCAGTTCTTCTTATTACAGTACTACTTGGAATAATGACTCATACAATCTTTCAGTTAGTAAATAATACTATATTATTTTCTTTAATGCACATAAAAAAATACAATTTTCACTTATTCACATAAATAAAATGGCTACCTCTGATTATGCTCTAAAAGAATGTGTGTCTACCTTCGTTCATCAGCAGAGAGTGAGTCCTTGCTCTTATCGAGGAACAGGGAAAACATCTTATGTTTTTTAACATTTGAAAATTAAAAATATGTGATGGTGGGTGCAGGCTCTATGCTGGACTACCGCTTCACCTTTTCTCTTTGTCTTTAAATAAAATGAAAACATAAAAGCAAGAAATGCAAAAGGTACATCAAAAATGCCCCCCTACTGTATACGGTCAGAAATAAGTCTCTTTATTTAGGGAGACAGTACACTGTAGCCTTATTTACATTGGGACTCATAGTTTGGTCACTTAGTGCATGTCAGTGGAGTTTTAATACCCTTATACTACTACAAGTATATCTAAATAGCTTCATTTCTTTGTCCATTGCAAATTCATACACATAAATACATTCACATATATTTATAATACATAACTTCACATCCATGTTGTGCTAACGTCTTAGTCTGTTATTTATCCTAACATTTGTTAAGCTATATGATGTGAACAGGGGAAAAATTTTAAATTTCTTAAATCATCCTTCCACCCTGTTCTTAAAAATTGTTTTTCTCACTTGCTTTCAGTTCATTGGCAATTCTGAGAAGGTGTCCTTTTGGCACATGCTATCTCATTGTTTGCTGCACTTATGGCCAGCAGCAGCTCATTGTGTAATGTGCCCACCACAGTGACACAAGCACCATGTGAGCAGCAGCACTGCCCATGCATCCATTATAATGTTGCTCCTGGCTTATGAAGTTGGTGTTGTATATGCCTTTCAGTCCGGAGACTGTATATGACGGATTCAGCTCCATTACTCAACCCGAAGAACACCAATACCTCATCTTGCACATGGACAAGGTTTTTGGCCAGTGGAATTGTAGGTAAGGGCCGCACTGCAGAACTCGGCATTATCTTCCATTGTGCATTGTAGTTTGGCAGTCTTCACACATTAACTAGTGGTTATATGGATTTCCTCTGATTTCTCTGTCGCACATGCGTCACACTTACTGTATTCACTTCACTAGACTGTAGCATTTACTCTTATCACAGCTCATCCATGATTTTCACTATTATCAGGCCTTACTATTTTTATATCACTTCACATGTGTAAATATTTTACTCAGCCATTGCATTGCACTTTACTTACATACATAAATGGTTCTTCATCAAGAATAAAATTTCACATAAAATCACAATAGTACATACATTTTACATAGACACAGACACTGACAATAATAAAGTTGACAAATAAATGTACAATTCTCATTCACATTTCATATATGGGCTCCATGACATGCACCATCTTACACACTAACACGTAAATCAGAAGGAATCTTGCGTTTATTCTGAATATTTGCATGTTCTTTTTTTGTCTTGCAGGACCGACCTCCTGCACATTTTTACCTTCACAACTACACATAGAAAATAGTACATACATTTTACATAGGCATAGACATTGACAATATTAAAGTTGACAAATAAATGTCCAATTCACATTCACATTTCATATATGGACTCCATGTTAGGCACTATCTTACACACTAATAAGTAAATTAGAAGGAATCTTGCATTTATTCTGAATATTTGCATTTTCTGTTCTTGTCTTGCAGAACTCCTGTGAATTTTTACCTTCACAACTACACATAGAAAATATGTCCCAGCACTACTCACTACATGGAAAAAAAGGATTTGCTAGTGTCTGCTTCAGAGATCAATCTACTTCTAGGATTGCTACTTGTAGTGCATCATTAGTGTACTTATTCTATACTTGGCATTTGATAAATCTTCATACTATGTACAATATTGACAAGTGCTTGTTTGTGAGCGAGTATGGGGAATGTTTTTTTATCCCTTGACAAGTCTGACTTCATCACTATTTGTTAATAGTCATAATAATTCACATTCATGTACACATATTTCAAGCTGCATTTCCGCCATATTTGTGCGACATATACGTGTTTACCTTCGTAATGTGTGACCAGTAATTTTACTGTATTTTTGTCATGTGTAATTCCACTCACAATTAATTCCTGCTAAAGCAGAAGGTGCTTAAGCTAAATGCACTTCTTTCACTTCTGCGTGTGTCAAGAGCTCAGAGTAAAAAATATTGTTTCACTGCATTTTGTGTTCATCCCTCATATGAATTGTATATCACATTTTCATTTATATTCTCCTTATAGTTGCTCAACCTATAACAGTTAGTCGCTAAGGACATATTTTTCATACTAAGTTGTTTTACATTCTGATGTATGGGTAGCAAATTACTGTGCTGTGGTATACATTAAAGGTACTGTGTACCTTTGTTACTATTGACTTCATTGTTTCTTCTTTCCTCTTCACTGCTTCTTCGAGACTTTTTTTTCACAGTTGCTTACCATACATGCATCATAATACTTCACTTTCCACACTCATACAATCATTCATTCTAAGACTTAAAACTATATATTTATTCTTTCTTACGTTGCCTTCGTGGCCCTTTCCTAGGTATCCCTGTAATATTACTCTTCATATTCATCACTGCATACAAATATAATTATTCATTAAAAATCTTCCACATATATCTCCATTTATACCCATGGCTTACCTGTGGGGTTCTCACACTAGCACTACCGCCCCATTTATTTCTTCCCACAAATATAAATAAACTCATATTACTCTAGTACACTTTCATTCTCTTCCTAGTTTTGCTCCATGTATTATATGTCACCACAAACATAGATTAACTAATTAATACCTCCAGTTGAATCTAAAATCTTTCACACTCTCAATTTCCTAGTATTATCCAGCAGTGAAATTCATTTATTTCTCCATATTGCTTTTTAAACATACAATACTCACCTGAGTTAATTTGTTTACGTTCATTTAATTACATTCTGTGCGTATTGGTTGGTTTTCGTATTTTCTTTGCTTATGTCTCCCGTGTTGTACGGTTCATGTTCACAGTTTCATTTTGCTTCTTATGCTTTTCCTATAAGGTACCATGTAATTAATAGCAACTAACATAAATGAGTTCTGTAATAGCAGATTTGTAGGTATGTATTCTCCCTGTACTCCATTCTCTGCTTCTAATGTTGTCTGTAAAGAAGTGAAGTTCTATAAGTGCACAACTGCTTCTCTTGCTAAATCTTGTGTGATATGTTATTTTATAGTTTACGTCTCAGTCACATTCATTTTTCTTTGTGTATATTTCATTCCACCTTTCTCATCATTGCTTACTTACGTGCTGTATGTAAGTCACTTAGTTCTTAAGTTCCATGCTGATCACATTCTTTTAAGTGTACATGTTGTTACTTCTCTTTTAAACTTGTCTTAATCCTGTTCCGTATAGTCAGATAGGTCATTTCCTGTGTATATTCTCTTCTACTTTGAATACTTATACTTATTTCTAGCTATTTACATTCAATAGCCTATGTTAAGCTCACAAGTCTATGGTATTCTACACTCCTTATACTTTACTTGTGCTGATGCGCTCCTTTTTTAAAACTACGTATGCTTAATCTAATGATACAAACCTTAAAATTAGTGCTTTTTACAGGATTGTCTCCAACAGGGCAATAAATGTCTCTATTCATTTTTTTTGTATAACTGATTTATGTCATAGTAAGCTGACAGGTAATCCATTTCGTATCACTTCTGTTTTGTCCAGTTGGCTGCGAGCCGTCGATGCCCATTCACTTCAACTCTAAAATGGTTTCCGTCGTGGTGTGCAGTGGGTCTTTGCACATCTTAAAGGGGACATTGAACTCAACTTTGCATTTTGCAATGCTATGATCAGCTGTTAGCCACTTCACATATAGTTGTTAATGTATGCTCTGCTTTAAGCGCGGCTGCGCATCTCAGTACACTTCCCCCTTCATGACTCTTGCTTAAAGCTTGCACGCTGTGAATTCCTTTCTTTTCCATCACTCTTATTCAAGTTTTTTGTCTGATATAGTGTAACTATGTCATGTAATGGTTTTCACTCGTTCAGTATTGTGTATAGTTGTTTTAGTTCTTGTTGTATATTCTGTGTTTCCTTAAGGAATATCAAAAGGTTTCCTTTGCTTCTATAGTTAATTAAGTCTTAAGGTAGTACAATATCAAAATACAAGGAAAATTTCTATTCACTAGGTTGCATCTCATTCTTTGCATGTTAGATAGTAGAAGAAAACTGAACATCCCTTATTGGCTAGACAGGATACTAGAACAGGGAGACGGTACCAGAAATATGAGTATTGTACCCCTAGCTGGAAAGGAACCAAGCACCAGTTGGTTCATTTGTCAAAGGGCAACAAACCTCCTACCCTCATGTGTTTTATTGATATAACAGATAAGGAAAGAACGATACTTGAATTTTCATTTAATAAATTTCTGCAAATCTTTCTGTAGATACATGCCTTTTATTTTACCAAGTTTTTATATTTCCTATCAAGTAGCACCCAGGACGTGACTTGTCAACAATGATATATGGACCAACATATAACAATTGCCTTTTTTTATTCAATGCTTTTAACTTTGATGATTTTGGATGAGTTCTTAGTAGTACCTCCTGTCCAGTCTGGAATTCTGTTACATTTTTCA
Organism: Schistocerca nitens; assembly: GCF_023898315.1. Lineage (NCBI taxonomy): Eukaryota > Metazoa > Arthropoda > Insecta > Orthoptera > Acrididae > Schistocerca > Schistocerca nitens. Next base: position 1,128,446,583 of record NC_064614.1, read on the forward strand.
ATTTCCTGTCATAAATTCCTTTCCTTATTTGAGCTTGCCCTTCCAGTTGTATTAGCACTTGTACTTTCTCATCTAAGGCTATGTCTTTGTGACCTAATTTTGGTATCAGTTTTACCTATTCATCTAGTTCCACCTTTTCAAACATAAGTTTGTCCGGTGTGTACCCTCTTGATGTGTTCAGTCGGTGATTTACTACATGATGAAATGGACCCAGGTATTCTATCCATTTCTTTAGGTTCTGTGGTATACATGTCTGGATAAAGCTATTAAATTCACGAAAGCACCATTTGACAGGACTTACTTCCAGGAGGAACTCTGACACTAAAATATGATGTATGTTTTGTGATTTCAGATATGATTTCTGTTGGTCACCTGTAAAACTTGACATATTATCAGTTAGTGCTGCATGGGGTTTACCAATGTGTGGTACATAGTCATCCAGAATCTGCCTTATAATTGGTCTAGACCTAATTGTTTTGACTGTGTATAGTTGGAGATACTTAGTAAAAACATCATACAAGGCTACAATGTATTTGACCCCGCCACGGGCTTGGGGATGTGGTCCTGCAGCATCAATGTACACAAGATACGTCAATGGATACAAGATCCCTTGATTGCTTTGGTATTATTGGGTGTAGTATGTTAAGATATGTCCTATTCTGATGCTTGACCTTTTGAAAAACCACACAGTATCTGATTACTTGCTCTATATGTTGCCTCATATTAGGGAAATAACAATGTGTAGAAATTTTAGCAGTACACTTTAGCACTCTATAGTGTCCCCATGTGTGGTGTGTGTGTTGAATTAAGTTGTCCACATATTCCTGAGGTATGTACACACACCACTTACCCATTCGTCAATATCTTCTATGAGAAAGGACACCATTATGATTTAATACTTTTCTAAATGTTCATCTGTTGCAGACTGTAAATTTTTTATTATCTTGCTCCATATCGGGTCTTCTTCCTGCAAGCGTTGCATGTTTCTGCACATTTATGGCTTAAAAGTTCCTTAATTTATTAAAAGTACCTTGAAATCCGATGTTTCTCCTCTAACTCATGGAAATCGGTGAGGCCTTGGGGGTAACCATGACAGTGCATCTTCCCCTTTTATGTACACTATTTCAAAATCAAACTCTTGGACATACATGCACCACCTCACTATTCTCTTATGTAACAACTTACATGTAAGAAGAAAGGACTAAGCTTGATGATCACAGTAAACTGTAGTAGGTTTTCCCCAAAGGTAACATTGAAATTTGCAAAATGCCCAAACTACTTTTAATCCTTCTAGCTCAGTTACACAATTAGATCTTTCACATTCTGTGAGGGTTCTACTAGCAAAACTGATTATATTGACTTCTTCTTTACCATCATTTGTTATTATTTGAAACAGACATGCACTGAGCCCCTGACAACATGCATCAGTGCTTAAACAAAGTCCAACTCCATATCTGGGTGTTTAAGGCATTAAATATGCTTAATCTGCTGAAAATCATTTTTGCATTCCTTAGTCCACAACCACTTGTGGTTTTTACACAGTAAGTTTAATAGTGAACTACTGTTCAACAATTGTTGTGGCAGCAATTTCCTGAAAAACAAGGCCAGTCCCAGAAAAACTTTTAATTGTTTTTTTGTGTAGGATGTTGGGAAATCATGTATCACATCTAGTATACTGGGGTCAGGTAGAATTCCTACTGGTGAAATGATGTGCCGTAAGAATTTTATTTTGTCTTTTCTGAATTCAGACTTTTGAAAGTTAACTGTGAAATCGTATTCATAAAATTTTTGCAATTAATAGGTCATCAGAGTGTAACCTGGCTAAGCAGTTCTAGTCCAAGTACTCTGTCTAATGCTTCAGTAAATACACCAGCACTCACGTTTAACCTGAAAGGTTGCACCCTAAACTGGTAGCTTCTTCCAGCACTTATGAAATCTGTATACTTACTCTCTTCAAGTAATAAAATTTGCCACTATGAAGCCTTCAAATCGAGGGATGTTAAGTACCTAATGCCATGAAACTTTAATAACTGCTCTTCTAAATTCTCTGGCCTTGTCCTTATACGAACGATGATTTTGTTTATTTCTCTTGCGTCTAACACCAACGGCACCGTTCCGTCAGTTTCACCAACTGTGAGAATCGGACTGCAGTGAGGTAAGTGTGATGTTTCAATAACCTTCCATCTAATCATACGTTATATTTCTTGTCTTGCTGCCTCTTTCTTTGCCCAAGGAATGCCATGCAATGTTCTACAATAGGTTTCATGCGGGTACACTTCCATTTTATATTCTTATACCTTAATAACAATGCGTTCTTTATAAAAATGCTATGATATTTAAAGAGTAATTTTGTCATTTCACTTCGCTGTTCAATGTGAAGACAAGTGGATTTTATTTCACTGTTTACTGTTCGTTCATCGAGGATCTCCCCACCAGCATCATCAAGTTCCATTTCATTTGCCATTAAGATTTGAGGGTACCACTAATGTCAGGTATCTGCCTAGTCTGATTTGTCATTGTAGTTCTTATTAAGTGCACTGTCAGTGTGCACTCTCCTACATGAAATTGACATTCCCCACTGCTGATGTCTATTTTTACCCCATATATTCTGAACACCTCCATACCAAGTATACAGTTCACTATAAGTTTGTCTACCAATAAGAAAGTACACTGTAAAATTACACCACATATGCTAATGGGTATGCTGGCCTATAATTTTATAACTTTAGATTTACTTCCCCTCACCATTACAATCTTACAGTTCTCTACAGGTTGCGTGGGTACATTTACTTCCCATGCTATCTCTTTAACTAAGCTGGTTGTCATCAGGCTTGTTGACACGCCAGTATCCAAAACAAGTGGTACATCTATGTTTCCCACCTTTATTGTTGCTTGAATAATTTCACTTACTTTGTGTGTTGTTTCTTTCTTTTCCGTGAACAAATCTTTCATTTCTGCTTCCCTATTGTACCTTAAAAATAGATTACGGATATGCTGTACATGCAAGTTTGTTTCAGTTTCTACTTCCTCCTTTCTATTTCTGTTTGTGTTAGTGTTTATGTCACTAATATTATTACTGCAGCACACTGACAGTTCATTACCTTCTTCCTCTAGTCATGCTCGATTATTATTCCCTGGAGACAGTAAAGGTATTGTTTCATTTTCTGCCATTGCTTCTACTGTGTTCACCATATGTTTGTGTGCTTGCCAGTTCGTGTCCCCGTTGTTTCGGTTTGACTGTATGGGCTGCCGGTTCTCTCTCGGATCCCTGTGTTCCTCATTCCGATCCTGGTAATTTGTGTTTCCTTGTTGCCTAGCATCAATGTTTTCTCTCGAATTTCTCCTATCTCAGCCACTGCCATACTTATGAGGCTGATATTTATTTTTGTACCTTCAGTCACCCTGTGGCTGACAGGTAAACTGATTTTATGGATTTCCATTGCAGTGCGGCAGTGCATAAGGATGCCATTCATTCATACGCACATGACCATTATAGTTTCCAAAGCCATTGCCGTTGCCATAGTTGTTTTTCCCATTTGGGTTGTGTTCATTACTGTTGTGTTACTAGGCATGGCTTGCCCATCTTCATGAATTAGATCTATTGAGTCGAGCACTAAGAGAAAATACTCGAGATCACATTCGGGAATGGTTATTAAATTTTCCCTAACATTTCAGGGAACTTGTTCTTTAAGATTTTCAATACATTGACATGAGATATCACATTATTCCAGTAGTGGGTCTTGTTTAGATATGTTTCAAAATAGTTTCTTAGACCCCTGAATTTTGGATGATATGATGCTGGGTTAAATACCTCCTGTCTTAATCTGTCCTGGATAGCTGTTAACCAGTATTTATGTATAAACATATTCTCAAATTGGTCATATGTCATGCACAGTTCTGACAACTCTGTAGCCCACAAAAGGGCATCACCTTCTGTGTGTCCTACCACATATTTGTTCTTCTTCTGTCCAAGTCCTTGGCAGTACGTTCCTAAAGGCTTGGACAAACAATACCAGGTGCACTCACTTTGTTTCATATGAAAATACAGGAAACTGTCAATATTAAACTCTCATCCATTAATAACGCTATCCAGTAGGACGGAACAGCATTTACATGCGCTGATGACATATCTGTTTCACAAAAGTTTTGCCCGTTGCTCATGTCATGCATCAGAATGTGGTTGCGTGGCGTGGGTTGTGCATTGTTGCACACACCACTGATTTCTCTCACTGGCAGACAACTGTTTATAGCTCTTCTTACCACCCCGACAAAGATATTATCGTAGTTTGTTTGTTAACTATTTCGTCCATTAACCTTTGTTCCACCTGTTTGATATCATGTGCTATGCATTTTAAAAATTCTTCTTCCTTGTCCCCCATTACTTCCTTTACCGCTTCCACATAAGTACGCTGTTCGCGTATTCATTTTTCCACAAACATTATGTTTCATCTTTTGTACTACCCTTCATTATTTCGTAAACTTGCACAATGTCTGAGTTGATTCTCTTATGTTCTAACTTAAGTAATCCTATCTCCACTGTGATTTTCTCTACATTTTCTGGTAAATCGTCACAGAAAGAATGCATCTTCACTACTTCTGATTGTGCATTGTCTATATTTACCTGCGTATTCTTTTGCATTACCTGTAAATTATCCTGAGTTTCTTTGATTCCGGATAGCTCCTGTCCATAAGTGCATGTGAGTGTTTCAGATTTTTCTTCCTCTATGCCTTTTGATTTCTCACTCATACCATGAACTGAAATTTGTACTTGTTCATTAATTTTCCTATCCACTTCTGTGGAGATTTGCAAAATCTGCTGCGGGAACTTCGTATCCAGATTATTGAGTTCTGTGTACAATTTTTTTTTACCTCGTCTGAATTGTGTGTCATGTTTGTATTTACCCTCCTGATGTTGGACTTTACTGTCGTCATGTCTGATTTCATATTATTCATGTCTGTTTATATTGTGTCTAAACTCGCCATCTTTGAATTGATTGTGTTCATGTCTGCTTGTATTGTTTCTAGCTTTGACATTTTTTAATTTGTCTATTAAGGCTCAAAATAAGGCTTGCAGATCTTCGTCACTTCTGGCCTACACCTGTCAGCATCTGAGCATCTGCATCTGTACTATGTGTACTACTTTCATTTCAATTATTCCTTTGCCTTGAGGTGTCATTAATTTAATCTACTGTAATCAACATATTACTTGTAATGAAAAGTTCTGGATTCACGAATGTCGAATGCAACAATGGCATGTCACACCCAGCATCAAAATAATAATTGCCTGATGGTTCCAAACCACACATTGTTGAGTTTTGCAAATGCAAGGCTACTACATTGGCATTTTCATTTTGGAATGACATTTCCTTATTGTTTTGTCCATCCATTATAGAAATCCTTATGCCTCTGCAGTTACCAAAATTAATATTTTCTCTGTTTGGATTTTACTTCCACACTATTTCTCATGTGACAGAATGAATCTACAGCTACATGTAATTGTAATCTCAACTGTTGTTCACTCAATATGATTCCATACTGATAAAGAAATGTCATTCTCTCTACTTGATTGCAATTGTGTTAACCTCTGAAGCTTTAAGTTCTGGATTTTAGGAAATAGGTGCTTGCATTTTCTAATATGTCTACTAGGAATGCATTTTCTACTTGCACTGCGCAGTCCTACCTTATTGTTGTCTTGTGACTAGTACTCCAACTATTGTGCTTTGTTGTCCACTCTTGGTATTGTTGTCTTCTTCCTTCTAATTTATTTATTATTTCCTTTTCTTTCAGTTAGTATTTTTCTAGTGCTACATCATTGTCTCCATCATGTCATCAGCCTACATGGAACATAAAAAAATTACTAACATGGATGTATATTCATTGTCTTAACACCTTATTGTTGTCTTGTGACTAGTACTCCAACTATTGTGCTTTATTGTCCACTCTTGGTATTGTTGTTTTCTTCCTTCTAATTTATTTATTATTTCCTTTTCTTTCAGTTGGTATTTTTCTAGTGTTACATCATCGTCTCCGTCATGTCATCAGTCTACATGGAACATAAAGAAATTACTAACATACATGTATATTCATTGTCTTAACATTACTAGTACTAACAGTTTTGCCCACCTGTCACTTGTTGCCACTTTATAATATTACTCAAAAAAGTGTTTGGCTATATGGAATTAATGAGAGTAATTTTTTGGCACAGTAAGTTGAGCTATGCCTGTAAATGGATTCATAATAAATAATTAAATCGAAACCCTTAGCTGCCAACAGATTTTGTTGATATACATCAATGGGGACAGCTGAAAAAGTGTGCCCCGACCGGGACCCGAATCCAGGATCCCCAACTTACATGGCAGACACACTATCCATCTGAGCCACCGAGGGCATAGAGGGAACTGCGACTGCAGGGACTTATCCCTAGCATGCTTCCTGTCAGACCCATATTCCCAACTGTCCACAACCTACATTTGTAGTGTTCCTAATAGATATTTGCCCATTCACTCATTACTCGCGCCAGACTAAGCTGATGAAACCCATAAGAGTTCGGGCAAAGTGTGCGCATTCACAAGGAAGAAGGTCAATGGCCGGGTAGCCTTCAACTGTATGAAGATGCCATATAAGCCATGTAAGCAGGAGATCCCGGGTTCGAGTCCCAGTCGGGGCACACTGTTTCATCTGTCCCCATTGATGTATATCAACAATACCTGTCGGTAGCTAAGGGTTTCGCTTTAATTATCATTCATTCAAGAGAAGCTGCTCGGTCATCAATGGTATCTGTTCTTTCAGGAACAGGTACCATCTTCATATAGTTAAAGGCTACCCGGCCATTGACCTTCTTCTGTGCAAATGCACACACTTATCCTGAACTTTTACGGGACTCATCAGCTTAGTCAGGTGCTTGTAATGAGTGCATGGGCAAATGTCTATTAGGAACACTACGAATGTAGGTTGTGAACAGTTGGGAATGTGGATCTTATGGGAAGTGTGCAAGGGATAAGTCCCTGCAGTCGCACTATCGTCTGTGCCCTCGGTGGCACAGATGGATAGAGATCCCAGGTTGAAGTACCGGTCGGGGCACACTATTTCAGCTGTCCCCATTGATGTATATCAACAACACCCGTCGGCAGCTAAGGGTTTCCATTTGATTATCATTTCATTCTAGAGAAGCTGCTTGGTCATCAATGGTATCTGTTCTTTCGGGTCAGATACCATCACCATATAGTTGAAGACTACCTGGCCATTGACCTTCTCCTGTGCAAATGCACACACTTTGCCCAAACTCTTACGGGTCTCATCAGCTTAGTCTGGCACAAGTAATGAGTGAATGGGCAAATATCTATTAGGAACACTACAAATGTAGGTTGTGGGCGGTTGGGAATGTGGGTCTCATGGGAAGCATGCAAGGGATAAGTCCCTGCAGTCGCACTATCCTCTGTGCCCTCTTTTTTGGTGAACAAATGCACAAAATATGAACACAATTTTCAAACTCCAAAAAAGAGCCATAAGAATAATAACCAAAAATACTAGTCAAGCTCATTGCAAGGATCTGTTCAGAACACTCAGGATTTTAACTGCTCCATTTGAATACATTTACCAGTCAGTTGCACACATCAAAAATAACATTCGTAATTACTGCACAAACAGCTCTGTCGATGACCATGCAACAAGAGATAGACTCAATTTACATTTACCAAGAAAAAATAAACGTAAAACTCAAAACAGCATCTTCTACCAAGGAATAAAACTGTACAATAAATTTCCAAAAGAGATTAAAGAAATTGTAAAAATACACTTATTTAAAAAGGCAGCTAAAAAGTACCTGTTATGAAATACATGTTATACATTGAAGGATTACTTAGCTAAAACAGAGTAGGGGTTTGATAAAAAATGTTATACAAATAATGATTATAAAATATCCAGCATTCCACATAACACCTTCACTTTGTTTTTTCCCTTCTTTTTTTCCTTTCTAGAAATACTTACCCCCAAGCTATGCATAGCACAGTACTAACACCGCTTCCTCTTTCTGAGCTTAACGTCTCACTCATTATGGAGGGATGCTGCCTCAGTTTTTCAGGATAGCAAACGGGAAGTTTCAGTACAGAAAATGGTACATTATTTAATAAGTTATTTGTAAAAAAAGTATTGCATACCAGGAGTAAATCTAATGATTGTTTCTAACTACAAGTCAGTAAATATATGTGTATATGAATTAGCTTATTTTCAATTGATCTAAATTTGTAAATACTTCGACATGTCCTATATCCTTGTAAAAAGAGATCTACAGATGAATAAAGGTACTACTACTACTACTACTACTACATCAGATTACCGTATCCACCTACAAAATCTTGACTGTGTCCCTGTTGCATTAATCTGATCTTTGTGAATACTCCAAAGTACACTGGTGGGATTCAGTTCTTCTTATTACAGTGACTCATACATTCTTTCAGTCAGTAAATAATGCTATATTATTTTCTTCAATGCACATAAAACATACAGGTTTTTCACTTATTCACATAACTAAAATGGTTACCTCTGATTACGCTCTAAAATAACATGCGTCTAACTTCATTCATTAGCAGAGAGTGAGTCCTTCCTCTTATCGAGGAACAGGAAAAACATCTTATGTTTTTTAACACCAATCAAAACAGATCAAGGACATTTACAGTTGAAGCCAAGAAAAAGGGTGGCTGACATTTGGAATAAAATATATTGTAGTGAAAAATTCTATAGTGCGTCACAAAAAATAAATAAAACATACAGGGTGGTCCATTGATTGTGACCAGGCCAAATATCTCACAAAATAAGCATCAAACGAAAAACTACAAAGAACAAAACTTGTCTAGCATGAAGGGGGAAACCAGATGGCGCTATGGTTGGCCCGCTAGATGGTGCTGTCATAGTTCAAACGGATATCAACTGGGTTTTTTAAAATAGGAACAACCATTTTTATTACGTATTCGTGTAGTATGTAGGAAATATGAATGTTTTAGTTGGACCACTTTTTTCGCTTTGTGATAGATGGCGCTGTGATAGTCACAAACGTATAAGTAAGCGGTATCACGTAACAATCCGCCAGTGCGGCCAGTATTTGCTTTGTGATACATTACCTGTGTTAAAATGGACCATTTAACAATTGTGGAAAACATTGATATTGTGTTGATGTATGGCTACTGTGAACAAAATGCCCAACGGGCATGTGCTATGTATGCTGATCGGTATCCTGGACAACGTCATCCGAGTGTCCGGACCATTCGCCGGATAGTTATGTTATTTATGGAAACAGGAAGTGTTCAGCCACATGTGAAACGTCAACCATGACCTGCAACAAATGATGATGCCCAAGTAGGTGTTTTAGCTGCTGTCACGGCTAATCCACACATCAGTAGCAGACAAATTGCGTGAGAATTGGGAGTCTCGAAAACGTCGGTGTTGAGAATGCTACATCAACATCAATTGCACTCGTACCATATTTATATTCACCAGGAATTGCATGGCGACGAATTTGAATGACGTGTACTGTTCTGCCATTGGACACAAGAGAAATTACAGGACGATGACAGATTTTTTGCACGTGTTCTATTTAGCGGCGAAGCGTCATTCACCAACAGCAGTAATGTAAACCGGCATAATATGCACTACTGGGCAATGGAAAATTCACAATGGCTGCGACAAGTGGAACATCAGCGACCTTGGTGGGTTAATGTATGGTGCGGCATTATGGGAGGAAGGATAATTGGCCCCCATTTTATCAATGGCAATCTAAATGGTATAATGTATGCTGATTTCCTACGTAATGTTTTACCGATGTTACTACAAGATGTTTGACTGTGTGACAGAATGGCAATGTACTTCCAACATGATGGATGTCCGGCACATAGCTCGCGTGCGATTTAAGCAGTATTGAATAGCATATTTCATGACAGGTGGATTGGTCATCGAAGCAGCATACCATGGCCTGCACATTCACCGGATCTGACATCCCTGGATTTCTTTCTGTGGGAAAGGATATTTGCTATCGTGATCCACCGACAACACCTGACAACATGCGTCAGCGCATTGTCAATGCATGTACGAACATTACGGAAGGCGAACTACTCGCTATTGAGAGGAATGTCATTACACATATTGCCAAATGCATTGAGGTTGACGGACATCATTTTGAGTATTTATTGCATTAATGTGGTATTCACAGGTAATCACGCTGTAACAGCATGTGTTCTCAGAAATGATAAGTTCACAAAGTTACATGTATCACAGTGGAAAAACTGAAATAAAATGTTCAAACATACCTACTTTCTGTATTTTAATTTAAAAAAACTTACCTGTTGCCAACCGTTCACCTAAAATTGTGAGCCATATGTTTGTGGCTATTACAGTGCCATCTATCACAAAATGAATCCTGCCTCGGGCATCGATGTGTGTGATGTCCTTAGGTTAGTTAGGTTTAAGTAGTTCTAAGTTCTAGGGGACTGATGACCTCAGAAGTTAAGTCCCATAGTGCTCAGAACCATTTGAACCTTATTTTTTCTCCATCTGCAAAGCAGTGTGTTTTTGCATAACAGTCCATGCCAGAGGAAAAATTTGGAGGCAGAAACATTCAAACTCACTACTAGCACAAGTGACAGGTAAAAAGATACGTGTATTTAATGTGCCAGAAAGCTCAGGCATTTTAGCAGTAAGATAGAGTTGATTTGTGAATGGACTAAATCATTTGGATAGGTGCCAACAAGTGATATGAAACACACACATCAAAAAAAGTTTTTCACCACCTTGGTTCCGAGAGTTCCGGAACCTGTACAGAAAATTGGAATAGAGATCAACATAAACATCATTTCTGCCCTTTTTATTGCTCATGAAAACCACACATTGCATGTTGCACCACCATACAGTGAGACCTTCAGAGATGGTGGTCCAGATTGCTGTGCACACAGATATGTCTACTACCAAGTAGCACGTCCTCTTTCATTGATGAATGCCCGTATTCGTCATGGCATACTATCCACAAGTTCATCAAGGCATTGTTGGTCCAGATTGTCCCACTCCTCACTGGTGATTCAGCGTTAATCCCTCAGAGTGGTTGGTGGGTCACATCATCCATAAACAACCCTTTTCAATCTATTCCAGGCATGTTTGATAGGGTTCATGTCTGGAGAACATGCAGGCCACTCTAGTCGAGCGATGTCATTATCCTGAAGGAAGTCATTCACACATGATGGGGATATGACTCATAATTCATGAAGACAAATGCCTCACAAACATGCTGCCAATATGGTTGCACTATTAGTCGGAGGATGGCATTCACATATTGTACAGCCGTTATGGCACCTTCCATGACCACCAGCAGCATACGTCGGCCCCACAAAATGCCACCCCAAAACAGCAGGGAACCTACACCTTGCTGCACTCACTGGACAGTGCGTCTAAGGCGTTCAGCCTGATCAGGTTGCCTCCAAACACGTCTCTGACGATTGTCTGATTGAAGGTATATGCGACACTCATCGGTGAAGAAAATGTGATGCCAGTCCTGAGCAGTCCATTCAGCATGTTGTTGGGCCCATCTGTACCGCACTGCATGGTGTCATGGTTGCATAGATGGACCTCACCATAGATGTCGGGAGTGAAGTTGTACATCATGCAGCCTATTGTACACAGTTTGAGTCGTAACATGACTTCCTGTGGCTGAATGAAAAGCATTGTTCAACATGGTGGCATTGCTGTCAGGGTTCCTCCAAGCCATAATCCATAGGTAGCAGTCATCCATTGCAGTAGTAGCCCTTGGGCAGCCTGAACGAGGCATATCATTGACAGTTTCTGTCTCTCTGTATCTCCTCCATGTCCGAACAACATTGCTTTGGTTCACTCCGTGATGCCTGAACACTTCCCTTGTTGAGAGCCCTTCCTGGCATGAAGTAACAATGTGGTTGCAATCAAACCATGGTACTGACCATCTAGGTATGGTTTAACTACAGACAGCACAAGCCATGTACCTCTTTCCAGGTGGAATGACTGGAACTGATTGGCTGACGGACCCCCTCCGCCTAACAGGCACTGCTCATTCATGGTTGTTTACATCTTTGGGTGGGTTTAGAGACATCTATGAACAGTCAAAGGGACTGTGTCTGTGATACAGTACCCACAGTCAACGTCCATCTTCAGAAGTTCTGGGAACTGGCGTGATGTAAAACTTTTTTTGATGTGTGTATTTATTAAAACACATAAGAAAGACTTGGCAGGCAGTGGATTAGGATTAAGTTTTTGTTGCAGTCCTGGTTAAGTAACTGAGTGCATGCTGCTGATGTGTGTTATATAACAGAATTTTCAATGCTTCTGTCATATCCAAAGTAGCCGTTAAGTTGGATAGATCCACTGGATTGTCACTAAGTCATACTGGATCAAATTCGTAATCTCACTGTGCTGCTATACTAACTAAGTAGCTACACTGAGGATCTGCCTAGTGGAACCGAGAAGGTTATCCTGGATATGGGTAAGCTGTACGTGTTGATGAACTCTAGTATCATGATTTTCAATTGCAAAAGGCGTAAGCTGATGGAAGGCCTTATTCCCCTGATCAGCACCCCACTGATCAGTAGTACCATATTTTGTCTTTATCATTGCTCCACAAGTATTCACTATTGAACCAAGCTTGTTTAACATGGTGGGGCAGTAAAGCATCACGAATGCATCACATGTGCTCTTGGGCAGTAGTAATTACTTGTCTTAAGTCCCATTGCACACAAAGGTTCCACTTTGTCCAGACTGTTCTAGCAGTGCTTCACAAGTTGACAGGTGCTTTTTAACTTGTTGTAGTACTACTTTATCTTCCCTGAGTAACATAAGGTTAACACCTCACAACCCGATGAGGAGTATATAGTAGATAGTCCAGCCATTCAAACATTATGCCAGAAGTTGAAGAATGGTTTTGAAATGATAGAATGCTAACAACATTGATAAACAAAGTAAACAGAACACATTACTCATTTCAGTTGGCTGATGACAGTACGTGAAAACACAACAGCTCAGGTAGTTGAACCAACAAGTGAGGGTGTCACCAGTTTGGGGCATGTTGGCAGTTGCTTACCATAGTCCCAGCTACCTAAAAATGCACCAATACACAGTGCTAAAACTTGAAAGGAAACTCCTGTGGCTGGATTAAATTTAAAACAATAAAACAGTATGTTCCACACAAGGCATCTGGCAGTAAATAAGCTTACTATAGTCCGATTTAAAGTAGTTGTCACTTGATGGGCAATGGGCTGCAGGGCTCCCGCCACCAATAAACCAATGGCAGCCAGCGCTGTCGGCTTCCACTGTGTTGCCACTTCGCTCTGCTGAGCTAAGGCATTGTGCCAGCCAGCCAGTCCTCAGCGAGCCATTGTAGACGTGCGGGTGAGAGATTTGAGTGACTTTTAGCTTCGCATGTTTACGATGTCTGATGAAAGTAGTCACAAGAGAGGAAGGCCGAAGTTGCACACTCCTCGGAAACCTCCAAAAAGTGGTGGACATGGTGTCGTTATACGCAGTCAGGCATGTGAATACCCTGTGTTCCTTAAGGGAGTATTTTGAGAGAGAGAGGGATGCAGGAGGGCCTCTCGTTCCTTTGGATGAGGTGGTGGAGAGAACTGCAGCTGCTCTGCAAGTTAATGAACGATCAGTAATAAGAATCTGCAAGGAGAAATTCATGAAAGAAAGCTCAAGTGAATCATCTAAAATGGAGACACCTGGGAAAAAGAGGCGACTAGAGAAGAGGGTCACAAAACTTGTCTCTTTTCAGGAAGATGGCATTCGTCGTCAAATATATGCATTTTATTCGAGGAAGGAGTATCCAACACTCAAAAAACTATGTGCTACCCTCACAGCGGCTGACCTGTTTCAGGGTAGTAAATCGTCTTTGTTACGAGTTGTGAAAATATTAGGATTCCGCCATAAATCCATCTCTGGCAGAAAGTTACTAATGGAATGCCAAGATATTGCAGCCTGGCGATGCCGGTTTCTTAGAGAATTAGTGGGGACAAATTTTGATGATATCGTTTGGCTTGATGAAACGTGGGTGAATGCAGGACACAGTTTAAAAAAAGGCAGCCGGTACCATCAGCAGTAGTATGGCAGCCCCGATCGGCAGAGGAAAAAGGATAATTGTAGCACATGCCGGAATTTCAAAAGGTTTCATTCCAAATTGTCTGCTGCTATTCAGTTCAAATAAGACCTCCAACTACCATGAAGAGATGAACCACAATACTTTTGTGAAATGGTTTGAAGACTGTGTGCCCCAGAATTTAACAAAAAACTCTATCACTGTTATGGATAACACTCCTTATCACTCAGTAATACAAGATAAAGCACCCAAAAAGGCAACGAGGAAAAACGACACTGTTAGCTGGTTATAGAAACATAAGGTACAGTTTGACGGTAATTTGACAAGGGCAGAATTATTAGAACTTGTATCTCAACACAAGACAAAGAACCTGATTTACATTCTGGATGAAGTAGCAAAAAAATACGGGCATAAAGTGCTCAGATTGCCTCCTTACCATTGCCATTTCAACACAATAGAGCTGATTTGGGCTCAGGTTAAATGGCATATTGCCGCAGAAAATAAGAAATTCACATTAACCAAAGGGGAACGCCTTTTGAAAGAGGCAGTTGAAATTGTGACATCGGAAGACTGGCAGAAGGTAGTACATCACGTGAAAGGAGTGACGCATGGAACAATGAAGGTATCTTACAACAAACTGTCGAAGACTTGATTATATCTGTCAATACGAGCAGCGAGATGGATAGTTCCACTGACTCTGACTCTGAATTAAGCAGCGTTTTCGCATTGTCTGATTAGTGTGTAGTGTACTTACTGCCATTAAATATTGTGTTTGTGAATTTATTTCGATTAATTCTTATTCTTGTTGTGAGACTAAGAAATACTGTTTGGCCAGCTCTTGTCATCTCCTTACAGTAAGTTAGACTGAATTTTAATTCTATTTCATTTAGTTTATACACCAAGGTGTTATTCAGTGTGTGTGATAGTTTTCGAGATTTGCAATCTAAAGAAGAAAACTTTTCCGGACGCGAAAATTTCTCACACTTCAATAGTTAATGTAACAATGGCCCTAATTAAGATTAAGAAAAGATATTTGATATGCTTATAGATACCACTGAGACCAATACTGTATGTAAATTTCAAAATATTTACATAATATTTATAGGAGATAAATATTTTAAACGTCATACTTGTTTCGAGTTCAGTACTGATAGGGTTGCTTAAAAACGCTGTTTTCAGAAATTTGTATATAGGAAACTAAATGCACTACGGAAACTTTTAAGGATTCTTTGCTGAGTGCATCATTTTGGTAATGAATGGAAAGAAAATATTTTGCTGTGACACCAACAGTTTTTCAGTAATGACGTGATACGTTAGAAGCTGTTTGCGAAATCGAGAATTTAAATGGTCCAAACAAATTAACATAACTCTTGTCCTAATTAAAATTAAGAATAGATATTTGACAGATTGAGAGACATTGTAGAGATATACATCATATGTGGGTTTGAAATTTTTTACTTACTTTTTGTAGAAGATACAGGCTTTAAAACGATTTTCTATCGCCGAGGGTAGTGATGCGCTGAGGCGGCTCCCTCCAGCCAGTGCTTGACGTGACAACGCCGCAACTCCGCAGCGCAAACGTCAAGTGACAACTACTTTAAATCAGACTATAGTGGTTACCTGTAGTGTGTTATGCCAAGTGAGTGCAAGTGCTTCAGCGATGGTAAGTTTGTTTGGCCTTGGACTTGAACACTCAGCTGAATGTTCATGGCATGTGGTGACCTTACACACTGGTGCAGAATGTATGCACAACCACCAAATTAACAGAAAATAACAAATTGTATACATAAAAAAATCTACTCACCAAGCAATAGCAGGAGAACACATGTATAACTGTATTTAAAATTGCAAGCTTTCAGAGCCAGTGGCTCCTTCATCTGGCAGAAGTGGTGGAGTAAAAGGACTGGTTCTGAAAGCTTGAAAATTTAAATACTTTTATTTGTGTATTCTCCTGTCACCTCTTGGGGAGTACATTTTTCTATCAATCCAATTACATTATATTTTCAAAAATTGATTATTTTTGTAGAAACTAATAAATGGACAGCAGAAAATAATAAATGGATATCATGAATTGAGTGGGCTACTGATACCACAGTAGTATCTCAAATAGTGTTGACTTGATGTAGGATTTCTTCAAATTTGTTGCTTTTTATTTTCCCAAAGACATGTTATTTGGTCACTGAGTGCAAAAACAAGTGAGATCACATTGCAGTATAATCCAGTGATGTGTTCATCAGAAGTGTTTCTTTTAACTCACCTGCAGTGTAACGCTGGTTCTTGTGGGGTTGAGTTGAATTATCTTGATGTGCGGCACTGATTGTTGATGATTGATTTAAATACAGTGATAATGATTCCAAATGCAATACTTTTCTACAAACTGAGTGCAAAATCAAATGATGTCAAATTAATTTGCCCGTGTCTCCTTTCTTGACCTCTAGTATTTGCTACATACTTTTATAAACAATTACCATGTTCAAGGAGGCTGCTAGGTATAGGTGGTCATTCAGTGCTTAAAATGTTTCTATAATAGCGTATAGATAGTCATTAAGGTGGCAAATGTGCAAGAGGTGCAGTCATAAGATGTTTGTCTCCAGACATATGCATAATAAATGGGTAATTAGACTGAAAAATCATTGAATAGTCAGGAGCACTAGTATTGTAGCAGGCTTTGTCTGACAATGTGTCTTTAGTTGAGGTGCAGAAAGCTTTTTGCTAACTCAGGTGAGCAATGCCAAGTGCTTGCTAAGCCATGTACAGCATGAGTAACTGTTACATGGCTTCAAACTTCATTAATGCCTCAGTGACATTGTTCTAAATAGCTTGCACTATGCAGCAGGGAAAGGATACATGGAGTTAATAACATGTCTTACATATTGAATATTTAAATATGCCTGCAGATACATGGGCCAATAATGATCCTGTGCTTGTGTTAAACTGGGGTGCAGGAGGCAAGAATGAAGAACATCAATAGCAATGGGGAAATGTTCCAGGGAGGTGGCATCTCATGTAGCTGAAGCTGTAGAAAGGGCACAACAAGCTTTTAAGGACTTGAAAAGGTAGAGAAATTCGTAAAGAGAAAGAAAGTTCTGTTGTTAGGTAGTTCCCATGGTAGAGGTGTTGGCCAACTACTGCAGGAAAATCTAGGTCCAGAGTACCAGGTCACAAACTTTTTCAAGCCTAGTGCAGATCTGGGTCAGGTAACAGAGGATGTAAGTGCTTTATGCAAGGATTTCACAAAGGAGGATGCCGTGGTTATAGTGGGTGGTCCGGGAAATAGCATTGACAGAGACTCTGAATATTCCATAGAGAATGACCTGGTGAAGGTAGCATCAGCAACGAAGCATACGAGTGTGGGATTTGTGTCTGTGTTGAGACGCCATGATCGGCCTCATTTGAACTCTTCCATAGGGAGGGTGAACTTGGAGTTGGAGTGGCTGCTTAGGACGGATATAGGATCCCATATTGGTTTGATTCCTGTGGATGCTATCGATAGGTGGGACTACACTAGGGATGTAGGCATGGCCTTCACCTCAATAGGAAAGGGAAGGGAAAACTGTCTGGGTTGATTGCAGAAAACTTAAGGGGGGGGGGGGGGGGACACTGGCACAAGTGGTAAAATACCAGTGGTCACAGGTGTCAGAGGGATGCCTTTTTTAGGATAGGGAAGGGGGAAAGAAAACGAGTTTTAAGAGAGATTGGCAGACACACTCAGTTTGAGAAAACAGATGAACAGGAGTCAGATTGTATCATACAGCCTCCATATAAACAGTGTTTAACAGAAAGTAATCAGAAACTGCCAGTTCATCTTCGCCAAAGCAGTTACAATCCCATTAGTATGCAGTATCAGTTATCTTTATTACACCAGATCGTTCCGGGACTTAGAAATAAAGTTGATGAACTAATCATTTGTATCAATGAAATGAATTCATCTAACCAAATTGACATAATCTGCCTCTCTGAACATCAAGTGACCACTGATATAGATATGTTAGACATTTCAGGATTTAAGCTAGCTTCCTACTTCTGCAGAGTAGATATGGATGGAGGAGGAGTTGCCACATTTATCAAAAACTGCCATAAAGTCAAGAACATTGACATTAATAAATTCTGTTTAGAGCAGCATCTAGAAGCATGTGCAACAAAAGTAGAGTTCCATAACAGATCCTATATAATAATAACTATTTACCGAGCACCTGCAGGAAATTATAATCTATTCTTAGATCATCTAGAAGCTCTTTTGGGTTATTTAACAGGAAGAAACAAAGACATTTTGATTGCTGGTGACTTTAATACAGATTTTCTAATGCAATCTTCCAGTAAACATTCACTGCAGTTAGTAATGTTGTCTTTCAATCTAACTCACACTGTAAACTTTCCAACTAGGATCACTAAATCCCCAAGGACAGCCATTGATAACATTTTTATAGACAAATCAAAGGAACAAAATCATATCATAAAACCTGTTATAAATGGACTATCAGATCATGACATGCAGCTCCTTGTTTTAGATGTAAATTCTAAGCAGATTATCAAGACTGCTAAATCTGAGTACAAGAGAGTAGTCAATCAACCAAAAATTGAGTGTTTTAGAAAACTGCTCAAAGATATGAACTGGAAAGATGTTTATAGTGCTCATGACATGAATGAAAAATATAACACATTCATGAACAATGTCAGTACCATGTTTGAAAACTGTTTTCCTCTAAAAGTTACTCAAATTAAACAGAAGTCTATAATAAAACCATGGATTACACAAGGAATAAAGATTTCCTGTAAGACAAAAAGGAAAATGTATCTGTCGACCAAGAATAGCTCCAATGCTGATGATTTAGCTAAATACAAGGAATACTGTAAAACATTAAAAAAAAGTAATTCAGACGTCTAAACAAATGCACTACGAGAAGAAGATAACAATGTCAGGGAACAAAATAAAAACAATATGGGATATAGTGAAAGAGCAGACTGGTAGAACAAGAAAGGAACAGGAGCAAATAGCATTAAGGGTAGATGACACATTAGTAACTGATGGGCATAGTGTGCAAATCTATTTAACAAGTACTTTATATCCGTTACTGATAGAATGGGACTTTCAGGATCAGTAAATAATGCCCTTGAATATCTGAAACTAGCCTTCACAAATAGTTTCAAGTACATGAATATATCACTCACTTCACCAAAAGAAATAACGTCCATAATAAAATCTTTAAAAACAAAGCATTCTAGTGGGTACGATGAAATATCAACAAAGTTAATTAAGGCATGTTCTTGTGAGTTTAGTACAATTCTAAGTTACTTGTGTAACCAGTCAATTATAACTGGGACATTTCCTGACTGGCTAAAATATGCAGATGTTAAGCCTCTATTCAAGAAAGGGGATAAAGAGATACCATCAAACTACAGACCGATTTCACTTTTGCCAGCATTCTCAAAAATTTTAGAAAAAGTAATGTACAGGCAGCTGCTCAACCATCTGACCACAAATAACATATTATCAAGAACACAGTTTGGATTTCTGAAGGGTTCTGATATCGAGAAGGCTATTTACACCTACAGTGAAAATGTACTTAATTCATTAAATAACAAATTACAAGCAGCAGGTATTTTCTGTGATTTGTCAAAGGCATTTGATTGTGTGAACCACAACATCCTTTTAAGTAAATTAGAATTCTATGGTGTCACGGGCAGTGCTGCAAAATGGTTCAAGTCATACCTCACTAACAGGAAACAAAGGGCGTCAGCGCAAGGGACTAGTGAATTAAGTCATCAGTCATCATCAGAATGGGAAGAAATTACATGTGGTGTCCCACAAGGATCCATCTTAGGGCCATTGCTTTTTCTTGTGTACATTAATGATCTCTCATCAGTTACACTGCCAGAAGCAGAGTTCGTTTTGTTTGCAGATGACACAAGTATTGCAATAAATAGTATGTCAAGTGTAGTTCTAGAAAGATCTGCTAATGATATTTTCATGGATATTAATAAATGGTTTAAAGCCAACTCACTGACATTAAACTTCGAAAAGACTCACTATATGCAATTCAACACCTGTAAGAGGTTTCCACCCAGCATATGCATAAAATACGAAGAAGAGCAGATAGAAGAGGTTGACAGTCTTAAATTCCTGGGATTACAACTTGATAATAAATTCAGTTGGGAAGAGCACACCACAGAACTGCAGAAACGCCTTAACAAATCTGTATTTGCAATTTGAGTGTTAGCAGACATAGGCGACATAAAAATGAAAAAGCTTGCATACTTTGCCTACTTTCATTTCATAATGTCATATGGTATAATATTTTGGGGTAACTCTTCAAGTCAAACAAAAGTTTTCAGAGTCCAAAAGCGTGTAATACGTATTATTTGTGGAGTAAATTCACGGACGTCCTGTAGAAACCTCTTCAAAGAACTGAGTATACTAACTACTGCCTCTCAGTATATTTAATCACAAATGAAATTTGTCCTAAATAATATATCTCTTTTTCCAACAAACAGCTCAGTTCATACATACAATACCAGGAACAAAAATGATCTGCACAAGGACTTAAAAGCACTTACTTTAGTTCAAAAAGGGGTCCACTTCTCAGGAACACTCATCTTCAATAATTTGCCAGTAAACATAAAAAATTTAGTTACAAATAAAGATCAGTTTAAAAGGAGCCTGAAAGACTTACTAGTGGCCAACTCCTTCTACTCCATTGACGAATTTTTTAATAGAAACAAATGATGTATTGTATATATTCATACTATTACTATTGTTATTTCAGCTTAAAAAAAAATTGACATGTTTCACATCCACGAGGATCTCCTCAGCACGGATCTATGGAACGAAAACTAATCTAATCTAATCTAAAGACAAAATAATGTAAATTTGAATTTAATTCAGCAGTAGTGCACATCAGATTTGATGTACCTTAAGTAGACAGTAATAAATGGTGCCTTTAGTTTCCAAAAATGGTATGCTAGGATAAAAGTCATCTTTGAGATAATAACCTCCACCAAAGACAAAGCACATATGAATGATTCTGTTTCCTTTGGCTGTCTTCTTATAAATAAACAACACTATTTTTAGAACATACTCGTAGGATGAAGAACAATGTTACATTACTGTCAAGAGTACATTGGAAATGAGGTCAAAATTAAATGCAACAGTCCTAATTCTTTCTTGGAGCAGCTCAAGAACTGGATGTGGACTGCAGTATGCATGGATGACACAACAGGCAACACTTCCTAATCGAACTAGACAGTCTGTCTTGTTGCATTCACAGAGCACACATATTTGAACTATTAGGTCTACACAAACATTCTAGTTGATCAGATAGGGAGCTGCTGTGAAAGTGTCTGCCACCATAGTGAAAATATATGTAGCTTGAACAGAAACTGACTTATTGACGAGTGATATTCTAATGATCTTTCTTCTTAATACCATCAAATAATGAAGAAAACATGGTCTTCAACCAGTAGAAGAAGAAAATATTGGTATAATGTAATTAATACACCAGTACCCAAATAGTAGAGTAACAGATTTACTTAAGACCACGTGTGAGTTGTATCACGTTGCAAATTTTGCAAGTTTGGTTGACAGTGTTCCAACAGTGGTATTACATGCAGTAAGAGGCACTGGTGCTCCGTGGTGAAGCATAATATGGGCATTATCAGAAAAGCGATGTGTGGTGTGAACTATGGTCTGACTGTGCCCAGCTGTGGCATATGCTCGCACTGATCTCACTGGCAAAGTAGAATTCGTTTTCGAAGGATTTGGATTTTGTAATTAATGAGGAATACAATGTTGTAATACAAGAATGTGATTCATAGTTATCACTCTACTGCTTAGTTAACGAATATAATGAAGTATAAAATTTTCCTTAAATTAAATTGTGAAAAAAGGAGTATTGGATCAGAGAAAGCTTAGTTGTGAAATGTGATCGACAGTGACGCTGACATAATTTCAGTGTAACAAGAATCTGTGATTCTGAGATTTATTAGTGACCTGATGTCTGAGTTTTCAATTAGGATCCCAGTATTAGCTCCACCCCCATTTAAACATGCTGTGTGCAAAAGTACATGCTGAAACAGTCAACTTTGTTAAGGGCATGTTCCTCTGCCAAATGTGCCTGTTTCAAGGGTGACAGGGGCAACCAAAATTCAATAGAAAATATTGGCTACCTATTGAGCCCTTTTACCTGAACTGTTTGACAACATTGTCATACTAACAGGAGAGTGGTTGAAAATCACTATCCGATGCTTTACCTAAATATTTATATTGCTAGTACAGAGTAAACTATCTACAAGACAGATTTAACCATGATTTACTGCACAATAGTCATTCTTGTTTCTATGTCTCACCCGTTAGAGAGATCAGCAGAGGTACCAACCCAAGAAGAAAACTCCAATTTTTACAGTGGAAAATCCAGGGTTGAATGTAACAACATTATGAGAAGGGTAGTTGCTACTCACCAAACAGAGATGCTGAGTGATGTTGTGCCTGTCTTCCACTCAGCATCTCTGCTATATGGTGAGTAGCAACTATCTTTTTCATGAAGTGTTACACTAATTTTTATTGTTGATTTGTTGATAACATGAGCAGCTTGCCATAACTGAGGGTTATACAGTATGAGTCAAAAGTACAAGAGGTTGTTGTACTGTATGGAAAAATCTGTTGGGGAAAAAGTAAGACAGTTCAGATAGCAAGTTTCGAAAAAGTAATAACTTAGATTGATTCTTTTGTGGTGGGATATTCTGTCAATGGATAGACCACAATGTGAACTAAGATTTCACTTAATCAATTACAGATAAAGCTTAGCAGTTCCCAGCAAACCTTGTCTTACATACTCATAGGCTGTATGGTAGATAAATATCAGATACAATTAACAGTGACCTAATTAGCAATATTACACAAAAATTTATTCCAATACAGAGCAGTACATGCACTTGGAGCTGTGGGCAGTGCCTGGCCACACAAATCTTATCTAGCATTTCACAATTGGCCAGGTCAAGCAAGAGCCAAGCATTGACAATATCACATGTAGTGCCATGTTGACAGCTGATATCCCTGCTGTCCAGGTTTTAGTTTACCATAATTATTCTTATTTGGCATTCTTTCACAGTTTGGGAGTTTTCCTTGAGTCCCCAAATAACCTTATATTACTGTTTCATAGATCAACATAAATTTTCTCTTATTAATACAGAAAAGTGTGTAACTGTATTGTTGCACCACTATCAAATCAGTTATACAAAACAATGCACACTTACAACAGATTATGAAGGCCAATGACTTACATTTGCTGGGTGTACTCTCCTTTACATGCAGAAAACAAACATTGTCTAATGAACAGGATTGGTGCTAAACAGTAATAGATGTTTACATCTTGTATGTGTAGGGACTTGGTTGCTATTAAAGTTATATGGTGTGAGTTGTCTACAGAAGGTTGCCACAACTTCCAAACACTGTTGTTTCATCAGTTATTGTTATCGACTAATGTTTACTAATTAAAAATCCTGTTTGTGTTTGCACAAAGAAATATAGTAGGCCCTTGCAGTAAAACTCCATCAAAACTGTATTAGACTGTTAGAATGCAAATATCAAACTTGGTTGTGTACAAACTGATCCACTGCCAACAGATAACTGAAAAGCAGTTTATTATTTATTTTATTTTATTTTATTTATCCATCCGTTGACAATAAATATTGTATGGATGTTGTCAAGCCATTTCAAAGAAATGGACACAAACAATATATACACAAAAAGTACAAAACAAAATAATACAATGAGGTTAATAACAATACAATGTAAGTAATATAGCCTATATACATCCCTGCTTGTTATTTTAAATGCATAGTCTGTTTTTCATAAGGCTTTAGTTTTGTCCTCCCTAAACGGCTGGTCCTTATATACACTACACTGCTTAAGTATATATTTACATCACACAACAGCTGTCCTTTAAGTATGTAATGTAATGAATGATTAGGTAATGAATTATTAGATACATATTGAGTATTTTCCATTTTGCCTTTATAAATATCATCAAAAAAAATTTATTGAGCTACATAGTCATTTACACAATAAAAACA
Organism: Schistocerca nitens; assembly: GCF_023898315.1. NCBI lineage: Eukaryota > Metazoa > Arthropoda > Insecta > Orthoptera > Acrididae > Schistocerca > Schistocerca nitens. Next base: position 1,128,470,752 of record NC_064614.1, read on the forward strand.
TTGTTCTACCAGAAATTTTTTAAATTTTGTTTTAAATTTGTTATCATCTTCTAACTGCCTGATGTTGACTGGCAGTGCATTGTACAGTTTTGCACCAATATGGCTCACATGCCTTTGTGTATTCGTTCTTTTTGTTCGCTGAGTATGGAGTGCTGCGCTATTACAGGTATTGTAGTTATGAAAGTCGGCATTTGTCTGAAAATCTGCAATGTGGGTCCTGACATACAATACACATTTGTGTATGTATAATGATGGTATATTAGGTATTCTAAGCTTTTTGAATATGGGTTTGCAGTGTGTCTGTGGATGACTGTGAGTTATTATTCGGATGGCCCTCTTCTGCAACCAAAAAATTTGTTTTAGGCGCCCTGTTGTGGAACCCCAAAATATTATTCCGTATGTAGCAAGAGATTGAAAATAGCCAAAATATGCCATTCTGGCACCCTCTGAGGTACAAACATTTGCAATAATTCTGAGAGCAAAGCAGGCTGAATTAAGTTTCTGTGCAAGTTTTATTACGTGGTCATTAAAATTTAAGTTTTCATCCACATGAATCCCCAGCAATTTTGTGGATGTCACTCTGTCTAAGGCTTTGTCACCCCACACCAGATCAAGATTTACATTTTGACATCTTTTCCCAAACTGCATATAATTTGTTTTATTTACATTCAGTGTCAACCTGTTTGCATTGAGCCAAGAGTGGATGTAATTTAGTACTTTATCAGCAGTTGTTGGTAGCAACTGCTTTGGTGCACTTATTATCACACAAGTATAATCTGCAAATATTATTGCTTTGGCTGCATCATCTGAGGTGTGAAAATCATTTATATAGACAAGAAACAATATGGGCCCTAAGGTGCTGCCTTGTAGTACTCCTAGTTCTACATTTTTTGCCTCTGATACTGAATTTATTTTGTGGTTGGAGTAACTTGATGTCAGTCCTACAACCTGTGTTCTGTTTTTTAGGTATGATTCAAACCATTTTTTTCCTATCCTATGTATACCCAACGATTCCAATTTTTCTAAGAGAATGTCCTGGTTCACCGTGTCAAAAGCTTTGGAGAGGTCTAAATTTACTCCTACTACACTATAATCTTTTTCTAGATTTTTGATTATTTGTTCAGTGTAGCACATTTCTGCTGTTTCGGTATTTTTATGTGCTTGGAAGCCATGCTGATTTCTGTTAAGTAAATTATGGTCATTTAGATATGTGTTGATTCGGTGCTTCATCAGTTTTTCTAATATTTTTGAAAATGCTGGGAGGAGAGATATTGGGCGATAGTTTTCTACCTTATACTTGTCGCCGTTTTTAAATAATGGCGTCACTTTTGAAATTTTCAGCCTTTCTGGAAAAGCTCCTTCACTTAATGATAAATTGGCTATGTGTGCAAAGGGCTTTGCGATTTGTGGTGCTGTCCTTGTTATGATTGACACAGGCACCTCATCTATGCCAGCCGACATTTTGGGTTTCAAGCTTTGTATCACTTTCAACACTTCACCCTCATTTGTTGGCTCTACCCTCATCCTACAAGCTGTGTTTGGATATTCAGGTTTTTCTTCGTTTGTAAATTTTAAGCTTAATGAAGTTGTTGCATTCATGAAATAATTGTTAATATAATTTGGCAAATCTTGTTTATTAATATTGACATTTTTTTAAATTTTTTGAGGCTAATGTCTTGGTTTTCACAACTTTTCCCCGTTTCAGTCTTCACAATACCCCATATGGCTTTTGATTTGTTTTCAGACTGTCTTATAAAACTATCATTACTCATGAATTTTGCTTTAGCAATTACTTTTCTATATAGCCTCTTGTAATTCCTGACATATTCTATGAATTGTGGGTCTGTGGATGTTTTCATTTTGGAAATTAGTCTCTTTAGAGTTCCACAGGAAGTTTTGATGCCAGCTGTGATCCAAGAACTTGGCTTTGTATTGCCATGTGACCTGATTTTTGACAGCTTTTTTGGAAAACACATTTCAATATCCCATGAAAATAGAAGAAAATGTGTTATATGCATCATTTGTATTTGTTAGGGATAGTACTTCTGTCCAAGCCTCATTAGTTAGCATATTTATGAATTCTACACAGGTCTCTGTAGAAAAATTTCTTTTATACATGAAGTGTGTTTTTTTCTCTTTCAGTGGCCTTGAAGGGATTTTGAGGACAAGAGCATTGTGGTCTGATAATCCCAAATCAGTATTTGTCACTTCAACTTCTGTGCATCCTACATTTGAAAATATATTATCAATAAGACTGACTGTATTATTTGTTATTCTTGTGGGTATGTAAACATCTTCAGATGCACACCTAAACCCTGTATCATTTGTAGTAGCTAATAAATGACAGTGAAAAAAATATCTTTCACATATATGTTTCCAGTTTTGCTTTATACTAATTACCATCCATAGCTAAGTTTTGCTAATGAAACCTTAACATGTACGGATGGTTCAAACAGAGCTGTGTAAATTTTTTTTAACAGTTGCTGTGTAAAACTGGTCAGTGAACCTTGTATCACTACTGTGTCTCTCACCTGTAAAGGTGTAGTTGAACTTCTAGAACTTTGTAGAAGCAGCATATTGTATTTTAATTTTATCAGCGCCTCAGTAATATTTCCTATGGCCCACTTATTAATGCAAACAAAGGAAAAATGAGGATCGAATAATGACTATATTATTTATTTATTTTATTTAGCATATGGCATCTACAGAGTAAAATTGCACACATACTATTAATTAATATAATAAACAAATTACAAATATATTATTAAATGATTGATTACAAACAACAATATGAGAAAGATTAGGGAGACAGCCACTGCAGCTATTACAAGTCCACATCTAAGCAGGTCACCCACTGAACAGCACATGGAGTAGCTTTCACGATATCCCTCCATTCTCCTTCAAACCTCCTCGCAGGACATTTGAATATCAGGTGAGGGATTGTTTGTTCTTCTGCACCATAGTCACATCGTGGGTCATCAGTGAGTTTCCATTTGTGGAGAATGGCCTTACACCTGCCGTGGTTAGTCCTCACACGATTAAGTCTGCACCAAGTTCTTCTGGGCATTTGCATTCCTTCCACCAGTATCGAAGGATCAAAATCAGTGATGAGAGGATGGTGATTATTCAGCGACCAGTATTGCCTCCATTCCCTTGTTATGTCATACCTTTCTTGGAATTTGAGGACTTCGTCTTCCCATATAGGTTTCCTGGATTTTAGGCAGGTAGTTGGTAGATGGTCCAATATTTTTTGGATAGGTATATCTTCAGAGAGAGGGGAGTCATTAATTTTCTTCTATTCTCAGATAGCTGCTTGTTGCCTCCTGAGGGAGGGAGGAGCTATATTGCAAAGAGCGTGAAGCCAGGGAAGTGGAGTTGATTGCAGAGTTCCTGAGACAATCCTCATGGTGGTATTAAGCTGGACATCTATTTTCTGCATGTGTGTGCTCTTGTACCAGACTGGGGCGCAGTATTCTTCCACCGAGTAAACAAGAGATTTTGCTGCGGTGCGTATATATTATGAAATGGATAGATTGCTACTCATCATATATAGGAGACATTGAGTTGCAGACAGGCACAACAGAATGACTGCCAAATATGAGCTCTCAGCCAAAAAGCTTTCTTCTTAAGTAGACAACACACACACATTCACACAAGCACAACTGAAACACACATGACTACAACCTCTGGCCACTTAGGCCAGATGGCAAGCAACTGTGCATGATGAGAGAAGAAGTCTGAGGAATAGGGCTAAGGAGGAGGCTGGGGCGGGCAGGGGGAGGGATAGCAAGATAGCGGTGGGAGACGGTAAAGTGTTGCTTGAGGGAACATGCAGGGACATGAGGGAAGGACCCTAGTAGTCGCCTAAACTGTTGGGCCTTAAAACTATCTGAATATGGTTCTGAAGTGTGTCACAAACCTGGTAAATTACACCAAAATGCCGACACATTAAGGTAGAAAGTCAGAATAGTGAAGACAGATGATGGGTTGCAAGAGGCACAGTAGAGACATGTAGAATTTCACCAGTATGGTTCCCTCCAGAATTTGTTACAGAGACTGCCACTTTGCATTATAAGATACCTCTTGGGAACAGGGTAGTAATTACTAAGGAACTACAATAATGACAGCTTACAAGGATGCTATAGTTGATGAACAGCCTCAAATGCTAGAACAGCTGGAAAGGCAGACAGACTGACATTGAAAAATGTATACGGAACTGCTTGCCTTGTGCATAGATGGTGTAGCCTAAGAGCTAGATCCTCCTTTAGCAGAAGCAGTTGATAGTTTCCCAGTACCCACTAATGTTAAAGAATTGAATAGTTTCCTTGGACTTGTGAATTATTACCATAGATCCATGAAGTATTATGCCATGCTAACTAATCCATTGTTTAAGTTGTTGAAAATAAGTGCAGTTTCTGAGGGTACAGAAGAGTGTGAGTTAGCTATGAAACAGATCAAAAATGTACTGCCAAGTTCTTCACTATTAATTTACCCAGTCTTAAAAGGTCTTTTATCCTTTCACCTAACACATCAGACTTTTCCGTCAGAGCTGGTCTCAGTCAAGAATAAAATGGTGAGAAATAGCCATTGGATATGCTTCCTGCCAGCTTAATCAGGCAGAGAAAAATTATAGTACAACAGAGAAAGAGGTACACTCATGTTTAGAGTCAACTATTCAGTCAAGAATAAAATGGTGAGAAATAGCCATTGGATATGCTTCCTGCCAGCTTAATCAGGCAGAGAAAAATTATAGTACAACAGAGAAAGAGGTACTGACACTCATGTTTAGAGTCAACTATTTCAAATGTGGTGTCTGTTCTTTAAAATATGTCCAAAAGAACAGAAACCACACTTCTTTATATTCACCTGATGGTGGCTAGTGATACCTTTAGTGTGGTTGAATGCTGTGTCCAAACTCTTGCAAGACTCAGGTGAAGCTGTGAACAATGAGGATGATGCATGGTGGATGCTACATGTGTAGGGTGTAACAGGTTGAGATTTGGATTGGATGGAAAATGTGCTCGGGTAGCTGAAGTGACTACGGCAATCGCTTGCATAAAGCAGGAAATCTGGGTTCAAGTTCTAGACAGCACAAATTTTCACTTTTTGTCATTGGATTTATTTCAGTGAACGATTATGTCATATATTTCAAATGTTATTTGTATGGGAGAAAATTCACTATGTCCACTGAACACAATGGTTTTTTGAGGTAGAGTGTAAGTGTCAGGTGTTGTCATTTTATTTACAGCTCTCATATTGACAAACAGACAATAGGTCTCTTCCCCATGGATTGACTTCTTTGGTATGACCATGACTGTTGAGTCCCATGGCCTGCATCTAACTGATGTTTGATGGTATTCTCCATGATAGAATGTAAATGACAAGGAATCTGGTAACTCCTCTGAAACAGCATAGAACAACTTTCATCCTGACTCAGTTAAGTACACCAACTTCTTATATTATAACTTATTCCTAAGAAGTGGAACAATTGTACACACATTTTCTCACTGCCAACTGCTTTTTCTTTTCACATTTGGACTGATACCCTCACTGTAATTCTTTTTCCTCTACTTCCCATTCTCTTGTAAATACCTCTATTTCTTCCTGCCCAAAATTATCAGTACACACTGGAACACAAAATTTCTTTCCTACAGCTTCTGCTCTGCTTATACTGCTCTTTACATGAATTTGTAAACTATCCAGAACGTTGTTTTGATGGAACAGATCAACCAAAAAGGTAGACCTCCTTGATTTTTGGGCTTTTGATGTCTATCCACAGAAATGTCACCACTGATTGTAACAGGATTGGTAGTTTTAAGTGTTCAGGATTGCGAATCTGTGGAAACCTGTGAAACAGGCCTTTTTAAAAAAATTTTAAGGTCCCTGCTACCACTGAAATGGATAGTTACCTCACTGAATCAAGCAGTTTGTGTTTTATAATCTATCACACACTGATATTGATCTGAGATGTTGGTCCCTAGGATGACATCAGAATCCCTTTTACCCTTCCTCACTACTTCCACATCAAAACCATAACTCCTACTGTCTTTGTAACTACCCAAAACACACTGCTGCTGGTACTACCACTTCCTCACCCAGAAGCAGCTTCAGTGTCCACTTGAAGCCATGAGAAACAAATAAAATGTTAAGCTGTGGAGGCCGGCCGAAGTGGCCGTGCGGTTAAAGGCGCTGCAGTCTGGAACCGCAAGACCGCTACGGTCGCAGGTTCGAATCCTGCCTCGGGCATGGATGTTTGTGATGTCCTTAGGTTAGTTAGGTTTAACTAGTTCTAAGTTCTAGGGGACTAATGACCTCAGCAGTTGAGTCCCATAGTGCTCAGAGCCATTTGAACCATTTTTTTTAAGCTGTGGAACTGTATCAACTAAAACTTTAACAGCCCTCTCATGACTTTTTTGTTGTAATACTACTTTTGTAACCCCATCTACATCCTTTTAAGAGACAGGATTCATCACTTTTACTGGGGTTGGAGTTGGGTGGCAGGGCCTGCCCCTACCCCCTGCCATTTCCCTGTTGTGGTCCCTCATACTGACTGTAATTTCACAGAAGGTTCCTCTATTGATTATACTGCCCTCGTGCCTGGGGACAGATATTGCCGGTGTACACTATTTCATGGCAATTGGGACAATATGGTGCTTGGCACTGGTCAGTGGTATGCCTGGTTTTTTACAGCACCTACAGCATGTGTCATTTGTGGGGCATGATTCAGTGTTATGTGGTGGAACAGAAACAAATCTTCCCACCTCCCCCTGTAGTAGGGTTAATGTCACAGCTTCATGTAAAGACATTGGTGAGACTCTTGAATCTCACTACCTATTTGTAGGTTTATACCTCTGATAAAAAATCAGTCATGCAAACCTCAGGTTCTTTTATCAACATGTCATTTCATGTCACACAAGTGCAAATGTCACCCTCAATATTCGGTCAGCAAAAGCCTCCGAGTCCTCACTGGCTTTTGCCACATTGGACAGATGGTCCCTGTAATAGATAACTCCTTTCTCATCTGAGTAATGGTCTAACAACCCTCATCCCAGAACTTCAAACTTTCTTGCATCTCTCACTGTGCCTGCAGATTCAACATACGTATGAGCGCATCCACTGTGAGCTTCAACTTTTCTTCATTTTAAAAAAATCTGTCCAGCCAGGAACTAATATTTCCTACATCATGGTCGCCTCGCAAAAGTGTAGTTACATTTTCATTTGTATTCCCCAATAAAGAGGGGATAAAAGTTACAACAAGAAAACTGTTCACAGTAGTAGAAAGGGAGGTCACAGAACTAACTGCAGACTCCTATGGAACTTCTGCAGGAGTTTGACTACTTTTTGCATAGTTGCCTGAAACTTTAATGCCTCGCATTGCCCTCCTAACTGATTTTTTTTTAACAGTGAGCTTGCTAATCTCTGAACAACTGCAACAACACTACTTCATTTGGTGGGTTCTCGTTTTTCTTATTGTCAAGAACGTAAGTCAGGCTTCGACCACAGAGGACAAGTGTGAAGTGCCAGCAGTACTTACATTAATTTTGACGTGTGGAATCCATGACAGCAGTTGCAGTGACAGTGTGATGCAGAATCAGCATTGGCATCAATGGTAGCATGTAGGCAGCAGACGCAATGTTCAGAACCATCACTGAAATGTCTGCTTGCTGATGTGACATCAAAATCTGGTGATGGCACAAGGTCCCTCATGATTCTGGCATCGATCGTGATTGGTGCATGTAGTGCTCCAATGAGTGGCAAGGTGACAGGCAGCCTAGGCAGTATGCTGGCAGTGACTGGCTGGCTCTATACAATGAGCCATTGCAGCAGGGCAGAGTGCAACCGAATGTAACTCATGCACATATACAAACAGTTTACTGCACAAAGGGACATCTAATGTCAATAAAAGAAGGGAAAATGCTTCACAATGAAGTTAGGCTCTAACTTGCCACACTGACTACGACAGGCAGGAGTAGCTACTGACTAAAATGATTTTCTGTTCAGCAACTATCTGCAGAAGATGAATAGTCTGTATACTGGATCAAACGGTGTGAACTACCCCAAGTTCTCACACAGGTGGTAGAAGTTGGCATTAGAAGAAAGTGGGCATCCAGGTGAGAAGACTATTGGAAGAACAAAAATGCTCGTTCTGTAAAAGTGGCCAGTTCTCCAGTTTTATTGCTAAAGACTAATGGATGCATCGGTGTCTGGTGAGGTCAGTGATGGACTGAGTGGACATGGTGACCAACAGGATACGAAAGGTATGTTTGCTAGGGTTGACAGCTGGCTGACAAGAGAGGCAGAACTCTTTGCTCCACCATGCTCCCCACTTCTCGCCCGGACTTCATGTCACCCTCTCCAGCCCTTGATTGGCAGGCTGCTTCTATTGATGATATTCTGAAAGTATTACCTCATTAGCAATGTCAAGCCAGAGTCACCTTGTCAGCAATACCGTCTGTGAGAGTAGAGTTTGCCCAGCAGCTTGTGAACAGGATATGGGTTTGTGTTGACATCTGGTTGGTATCTGGTGCCAGTTGGCTCATGTCAAGCCACAGCTCACAAGAGAAACTTCATCATCTCAAATGACAAACAAAAATTTACTTTAAAACTCAGTCTTCCATACAGTTGACCAGTGCACCTTGGGCAGCTTCTCCAAAAATTTTTGGCTGTACCAATATGTCCAATACATGAATTTTTTTAATTTGGTCACATTACTTATGGAACCCACCTTGGAATTGCAGGTAAGCTACCACAAACAGCATAGCGAACACATTATTGCGTCCAAGATAGACACGAAGCCCACGCCTACCACAATAGTACAAGTTTATATGCCAACTAGCTCCGCAGACGACAAAGAGATTGATGAAATGTATGATGAGATAAAAGAAATTATTCAGATAGTGAAGGGAGACGAGAATTTAATAGTCATGGGTGACTGGAATTCGATAGTAGGAAAAGGAAGAGAAGGAAACATAGTAGATGAATATGGAATGGGAGTAAGGAATGAAAGAGGAAGCTGCCTGGTAGAATTTTGCACAGAGTATACCTTAATCATAGCTAACACTTGGTTCAAGAATCATAAAAGGATGTTATATACATGGAAGAGGCCTGGGGATACTCGAAGGTCTCAGACAGATTATATAATGGTAAGACAGATATTTAGGAACCAGGTTTTAAATTGTAAGACTTTTCCTGGGGCAGATGTGGACTCTGACCACAATCTATTGGTTATGAACTGTAGATTAAAGCTGAAGAAACTGCAAAAAGGTGGGAATTTAAGGAGATGGAATCTGGATAAGCTGACAGAACCAGAGGTTGTAGAGAGTTTCAGGGAGAACATTAGGTAACGATTGACAGGAATGAGGGAAATAAATGCAGTAGAAGAAGAATGGGTAGCTTTGAGGGATGAAATTGTGAAGGCAGCAGAGGATCAAGTAGGTAAAAAGACAAGGGCTAGTAGAAATCCTTAGATAACAGAAGATATATTGAATTTAATTGATGAAAGGAGAAAATATAAAAATGCAGTAAATGAAGCAGGCAAAAAGGAATACAAACGTCTCAAAAATGAGACCAACAGGAAGTGTAAAATGGCTAAGCAGGGATGGCTAGAGGACAAATATAAGGATGTAGAGGCATATCTCACTAGGGGTAAGATAGATACTGCCTACAGGAATATTAAAGAGACTTTTGGAGAAACGAGAGTGACTTGTAGGAATACCAAGAGCTCCGATTGAAACCCAGTTCCAAGCAAAGAAGAGAAATCAGAAAGGTGGAAGGAGTGAGTATATAGAGGGTCTGTACAAGGGTGATGTACTTGATGACAATATTATGGAAATGGAAGAGGATGTAGATGAAGATGAAATGGGATGTAGATGAAGATGAAATGGGAGATATGACGAGTTTGACAGAGCACTGAAAGACCTTAGTCGAAACAAGGCCCCGGGAGTAAACAACATTCCATCAGAACTACTGATAGCCTTGGGGGAGCTAGTCCTGACAAATCTCTATTATCTGGTGAGCAAGATGTATGAGACAGGCAAAATACCCTTGGACTTCAAGAAGAATATAATAATTCCAATCCCTAAGAAAGCAGGTGTTGACACATGTAAAAATTACCGAACTATCAGTTTAATAAGCCACAGCTGCAAAATACTAACAAGAATTGTTTACAGACGAATGGAAAAACTGGTAGAAGCCGACCTCGGGGAAGATCAGTTTGGATTCCATAGAAATGTTGGAACATGTGAGGCAATACTGACCCTATGACTTATCTTAGAAAATAGATTAAGGAAAGGCAAACATACATTTCTAGCATTTGTTGACTTTGAGAAAGCTTTTGACAATGTTGATTGGAATACTCTCTTTCAAATTCTGAAGGTGGCAGGGGTAAAATACAGGGAGCGAAAGACTATTTACAATTTGTACAGAAACCAGATGGCAGTTATAAGAGTTGAGGGGCATGAAAGGGAAGCAGTGGTTGGGAAGGGAGTGAAACAGGGTTGTAGATGTTATTCAATCTGTATACTGAGCAAGCAGTAAAGGAAACAAAAGAAAAATTTGGAGTAGGAATTAAAATCCATGGAGAAGAAATAAAAACTTTGAGGTTTGCTGGTGACATTGTAATTCTGTCAGAGACAGCAAAGGATCCGGAAGAGCAGCTGAACGGAATGGACAGTATCTTGAAAGGAGGATATAAGATGAACATCAACAAAAGCAAAATGAAGATAATGGAATGTAGTCCAATTAAATAGGGTGATGCTGAGGGTATTAGATTAGGAAATGAGATGCTTAAAGTAGTAAATGAGTTTTACTATTTTGGGAGCAAAGTAGCTGATGATGGTCGAAGTAGAGAGGATATAAAATGTAGACCGTCAATGCCAAGGAAAGTGTTTCTGAAGAAGAGAAATTTGTTAACATTGAGTATAGATTTAAGTGTCAGGAAGTTGTTTCTGAAAGTATTTGTATGGAGTGCGGCCATGTATGGAAATGAAATGTGGTCGATAAATAGTTTGGACAAGAAGAGAATAGAAGCTTTCGAAATGTGGTGCTACAGAAGAATGCTGAAGTTTAGATGGGTAGATCACATAAATAATGAGGAGGTATTGAATAGAATTAGGGAGAAGAGAAATTTGTGGCACACCTTGACTAGAAGAAGGGATCGGTTGGTAGGACACATTCTGAGGCATCAAGGGATCACCAATTCAGTATTAGAGGGCAGCATGGAGGGTAAAAATCATAGAGGGAGACCATGAGATGAATGCACTAAGCATATTCAGAAGGATGTAGGTTGCAGTAGGTACTGGGATATGAAGAAGCTTGCACAGGATAGAGTAGCTTGGAGAGCTGCAAAAAAATCAGCCTCTGGACTGAAGACCACAACAACAACAGCTTACAACAGAATAATGAACCATCCTGAGAATATCCTATTATTGGCAGCTCAGTTTGGCTTCTGTAGAGGCTACTCTATTGATATGACCTCACTAACTCAGTTGTGGTATAATTACACAATAAAAAATTACCCTATTGGCATTTGCTCCAATCCTGATAAGGTCTTTAATGATGTAGACCATAAAAATCTGGTAAGGAAATTAAAATAATATGCCATTAAAGGTCTTCTCCTTGCATGGATAGTGTCATAACAATAGAAGAGTGAGGACTACACCAGTAAATGATATGAGGGGAAACATCTAATATGGTATGCTGCATGGTTTGGTGCTTGGCTCGCTCCTGTTCTTAGTGTACATAAACAATTTGTCAAGGACATGGAGGACTCTTCAAAAACTGTCATACTTGCTGATGGAACAAGTTTGTCAACAATGGGCCAAAGCACATTCACACCAAACACAACCAGTAGTAAACTGAAACAGACTAAAAACTGGTTCACAGCTAAAAATATTGCTCTTAATCTTACAATAGCTCATATAATGCAATCCAAGCAAATAGAACTGACACAGATATCAGATCAAACAATGGTAAATCTGGTACATAATAACAATGATACAAATCACGGCAGATTTCTACTCCCCATGCAGAAGATTGGTTCAGTGGCACATTTAAAAGCAGATCAAGCTATTTGACAAAGCACTTTTTCAGATTTACGTTTTACATGTGCCTGTCTGCTGCTCTACACCTCCTCTTTGTTGTTACAGCTGCCACAGTTAGAGTTTAGTGGGTGTATGCTGGATGAGGTTTTATGTGTGAAGTTTCTGGGAATCTATATACATAATAAAATGAGGTGACACTAGCATATGGGTAAGTTAACCAGAAAGCTGAGTTTTGCCTGCTTTACACATACATATTTCTCTCAATACATTGACTTGCAGATAGAATTGCTAGCATACCTTCCCTCATGTCAGTTCTGTCTTACTACATAATCCTTTGGACCATATCAGTTAAAATGAAAATGAAATATTTATTTATTCTGAAGTATGGTCCTGAATGAGTTTTTGATTAATAACAAGGATTCAGTAAGGAGTTTTATATTCTGGTGTAAAAATCTATAACAAGTTGTTTGTGGATATCACGCAAGGAATTGAAAATCACTACATATTTTAAAATTAAGTAGATGAATATCTTGTTTAGAATTTTCTCCCATTTATCAGAATATTTGGAATTAAGAATCTAAATTCCACATAACTCTAATACTTGTACTAAATAACTCCTTACTTTGCCAACAGATAAACAGCATATAATGTACTATATACATTTACATAAATGCATTGTTTGAAATATTACATAAAAACAGCAGATGAGTACTATAAGACGAGGAGAAGTACTTTTATAAAAGTAGCTGTTTTTCTCCTAAAATACATATGTAATGATGCCTAGATGTAATTATCATAATTATCAGTTTGAGTAGATTTGTGCTAGTCAAAATTTGTTGTTAATATCCATTACAGGAGTAGCCACCAGTGGCTGCTTCTGCCTGTTAATGTGCAACTCACTCATTCCATATCCCTGAAGACTCTTCTTCCATGACAGAATTTACAGTACCCAGTCTGTGAATGAATCTTTTGATAAGACTCTGCTAAAGTGGCCATTGAAGGCTTGATGCATTACCCTTTTGACAGAGAAACACCTTTCACTTAGTATCTCTCTATCTGTGCTTTGTTTTACACTTGTTGTACAGTAGTCACTGTTCAGAAGTTTTTTTACAGAGACTATATGATCACGAGTTCATCCCATCACAAACCATTCTACTAGGTAGTGCTTAGTTCACTATTAACTTGAGCCACAGTTCTTCTACATTCTTATGCTCAAGGCTAAACATTTTCTTCCTTGAGGTATGAGACTACTGCTTCTTTATCTACTTCACTGAAAACATAAATCTACTTACTTGTTTTAGTTGCCCTTTTATTTTACTAACCACTGTTGCTACAGCCACCTCATGGTCAGCAATACCAGTTTCATTATGGACTTCCTCATAGAAGTTAGGTTTATTTACTGCCATTAGATCCAATTCAATCATCATGAATGGACTTGCAAACTACCTGTTCTACATTATTTTCAGAGAAAGCATATACTATTGTTTTGCAGTATGTTCTGTGATACCCAAGGCTTAAACTCTAACTATCAAAAATCGACTGAGCCAGCAGCACATACTCTGATACTATCACACAAAAGTCACCACAAAAGAAAAACTTCAGTTTTGGATGCTGTCCTTGGTCTGGGTAAGAGTTTGCATGGCCTCAAAGTTGCTTATAAGAAGGTGCACAGATACCTGAACTTAAGTCATTTCAGTGTAACAATTTGTAATTCTAGAGATGTGCTGTGTTAGTACAAACAGTTGCATTGAACTTCATTTTGAGTAGTAGTTATTCAGTGCACTTCAGTGAATTGTTAGATGTTGGAAATTTGTTTAGTTTAACAAGTAAGTGCACTGTGCAGCACCACAGGCACAAATTAAATTTTGCCTGCCTGTGCTGTGCTCACTTTAATTGCACTGCTATTCCAAATCACATTTCATTATTGTACGTATTATCAGCCTTTGGAAGGCCGGAATTTCTAAATAGCTTGTTTTCAATGAAACTGACGTTGAACATAATTCCAGTGTCAGCCTACATCCTTGTACCAGCAGACTGCCATGTTTGTGCTGATGCTACAAAAGTGAGAAGAAAAGTATGAGAGAATTGTTTGTAATGGATCTGAATAAAGTGATTCATTTACATAGGCCACTAGGTGTGCTGACTGAAATTTCATCTTTAAGGAAAAGGCTGGCAGAATCTTTGCAGTGGGAACTCATTCACAGTCCCATTGATTCTTTGGATGAATTTCTCAACATGATTGAAAAAAATAGATAGGGCTCTGTTTGTAGGCCAAGGTATACTGAGAATGGTAGGAATCAGGATAGGGAACACAATAATAATTTTAATGGAAACAATGGCAACAGATGCACAGACAAGAGGAATGGAATGGGCACTGTAATGAAGACAGAAACTGGAGAAACAGAGAGCAGGAAAATAGAAGAAATTATGGGGAGAGGAGATAGAACTTCAATCATAGAACAAAAGATAAGATGGAAAAGGATAGAAAAGAAAGTCGGTACCAGTTATCATGATAGGCAGCAGGAAACTAACTGAGAACTCACTAAAGATCTGCAGGGAGGCTAGTGACAATGCAATAAATAGGACCAAACAGGATTCCAATGTGCTGAACAGTGACTATACAAAAGAGTGTAAGGAAAGTGTTACATGTAATATGTAAACTGTCTTTGGTAATACATGGATGTGGGGAAGTCATAATGATTAGTGCAGAAGATCTAAGGGGGAGAGAGTAGAGAAATTTATTAAAATTAGTAATGACAATAAGTACACCAGTTATTTTATTGGGGAGTTATTTGACAGCCATGAAGTGGGTGAATTAGAAGATAGGAATACAATGGAAGCAACTTCATTAAATGTCACTGAGACAGAGGCAGTGCTTATGCCAGAAATGGAAACAGATGTTAATATGGAACTGAGGGGCAATGTAATTAATAACAATGAAATTAATTGTAAGGAGGTAGTATATGTTGATGTAAGAATGAATCATAAGGGGAAGTCACCGAATATTGTATGGGAGCATGTTCGGAATGAAGCATGCATTGATTATCAATGTTCGTAGCAACTATGATGTGGGTAATGATGTACACTTATCATCATAAAAAGAACTGCTCTCAGAAGGACCTGATCAATCCACTGCAAACTGGGTGGGTCTGTGGTGCACCATCACCTATGCCTATGATTGCTCTTGCACAGTTAGCCATGTACCTGAGAAGTGTGATTGGGGCTGTGAGATTGTGCCCATCAGTTGATACAAGAAAGACCCATGCAGCTGTGCTGGCTGACAACAGCAGATAGCTTCACTAGAGTGTTACCTGAATATGCAGTACACCCCGGCAAGATGTTTAATAGCAGGCTGTCCAGTAGGGACTGCACTGCAGACTGCAGCAGGCTTGATTGTCCTATCATCACACATGCCACACTGACCATATGGTCTCCACCATTGCCCATTGTTGTTGGCAGAAGATAAGGAAGGCATTTGTGCATTACATGTAGTATCTAGATGTCCAACAAGCACTACTAGAAAGTAGAACCAACGGATGGTCTGTCACGTGTGAACAAATGTAACAGCAAAGATAGAGGCTGCTCAGCAGGCTGTTTTGCCTCCAAAACAACATCTCATAAGTGCTAATATCAGTCGCAACAAATTACGTGATGCAGCACTTGCCACACACTGACAGTTACAACACCTAGCACTCACATCCATGTAGTGTCACACCTTACTTGTCAGTTGTTGGCAGTGACAGACATGAGGGCCTGCAGACACTGCAGTGTGTCATCTTTAGTCTTGGAAGTGATAAACACTAGGACCATGTTTGGAGGTGCAGTGGAGTGTGCCTCATAGAGCAGTTTGTGCTGTCCCATCGAACATCCCACCAGCCTCATGTGATGGTTTGGGATCTGAGATCTCGTGGTGACCGTTCACCATTAGTGTCCCTAATGGGATCCATACAGCTACACTGTAAATGGAGGAGGTAGTGCAACTGTTGGTGCTGCCATTCATGAATGTCCAAGTCCGTGCCCTACTTCAACAGGACAACACTTGTCCTCATACTGCTGCCATCTCCCGAGCATGCCTTCAAGCTATGGATACTCTGCTGTGGTGAGCCACATCCTGTGATCTCTCCCCAATCGAGAACGTGTGGGATGCCATGGAGCATGTCATCAAGACTCCACCTCCACCCATCAATCGATGGGAACTGTGCACTCAGGTGCAAGCAACATGGAATGGAGTATCACAGGACTACACATGAGACCCATAAAATTCCATGCCACAACATCTGGATGCACGTATTCATAACCACGAGGGCTTGACACCATATCAGCAGGCACATTTTATGGCCATGTAAGGCAATAAATGTTGGTCCTTCAAAGTTGAAAGCATAATCATTTCATTGTATGGTACCATCTACCCAGGCAAATGCCGGGATGGTTCCTTTCAAAGGGCACGGCTGACTTCCTTCCCCGTCCTTCCCTAATCCGATGAGACCGATGACCTTGCTGTCTGGTCTCCTTCCCCAAACAACCCAAAATCCCATACCATCTACCTACCTGCCTGCTAATAATGATTGCAACCTACCTTGTCCTTCTGGCTGCTGCCTTTTTTATGACAATCAGTGTATTTGTTAATGATTTGTGCATACGAGTTGGTGTATATGATAATACTAACTGTAGTAAAGATAAGTTGGTGAGTGAAATAGGAATGAGCTGCAATAATGGAAATGATATTAATGAGGTCTGTCCTGAAAAACAAGCTGAGACACTTGTTTTTGTGGAGGAAAACCATGTGGTTCTGAATTGGATGTTAGTAGTGAATGGAAGGGAAAGGAGAAAGGAGAAAACAGCATTAATCATCTGGTATCTTATGGGAAATGCATAAAATGTTAGTTTCTGAGGAATCAGATTATTTGATATTTAAAGTTGTCAGTAAGCTGGAGGACTTGAGTAGAGGGAAGAATATTGAATTTTAATTATTTTAATTATTTAGTAATTTGCTTAAGGAAGATGCAGAGATTGAATCTGTGAAGGTATATAACAGTATGTGTGTAATGAATAAAGACAGCAGACGAGAAAATGAGGCTGACTTGTTAATAAAAATGAAATTTGTAGCGCTTCTACCAATTCTTAGGTGAAATTTGCAAGAAGCTGCTGTGGAACGTGTGGAATGTTGTATTAGCTACCACTGGCTAATAAGCATGGGGCGGCAAGATATAGGTTATAGCAACATGTACACAAAAGGATTGTGAGATGGGCTACCTGTGCTCTGCAAAACCTGTACTGTACAGTAGTAATAGTCAAAGTGGGCAGGACAGTGTTACCATACCAGTGCTAGAACTATGTTATGAACTACATGACAAGGAGCCAGGCAATAGTGCAAAAAATGCACCCTGGGGCAGTATACAACTATGAATTTTGAGACTGTAGCATTGGGAGCCTAGCAGTACTACCATAACTCCAAGGCTATACTAGATGACAATACAACTGGTCGCCACCAGCTGCAGCCATGGGCTGAAGACTGGGACGGGGCAGCAGCCTCTGGTACTAAGTCCACCTGGGGGACTTCGTGCTACAGCACGGCAGATCTGCCATTGACACCAGCTGACGCCAAACTTCTGCCAGGAGGGGAAGCGGGTAGTACCCTGTGCATGACAGTCATCCCTTACCACCACAAAAGATGTGAGCCATTTCTGGGCATTTGCATTCAACTTCACAAGGCCAATGCAGCAAGAAAAGGAGCACACAGCTGCCGTCAGAGCCTTGGCCTACTGATGAGCCATTAGCTCACTTCCCAGGTCTGATGTTAGCATCACTGGGTGCTGATACAAGTAATGCCCAACTGGAGTGGGGGGAGGGGGGGGGGGCAGTCAGCCACTGACACTTGCTATGTCAGAGTGACTGCCTCTCATTAATGATGCAGAAATGTTGTAATTAAAAGCAATAAAGCATTTTCTCAGTCACCAGTCTGTCACTGGGCTCCACACAGCCCATAACTCAGAGTGGTGTCAGGAGAACTGATGTCACTGCCACTGAACAGTAGAGGGTGTGCTAATCCCAGTAGTGTGACTTCCGAGCTGCAGCCAACAGTATCCTCATTGTGGATTGAGTGAAACTGTTGTTTGTGTTTTGTGACAGACATGGGGGTCAAGAATTGGGAGTCATCGCAGCTTCAGAATTACCTCTACGAGAACAGAAAATTGGTGGGTGTTTCTTAGTTCAGGGGTAATTGTAAGGATAATTGTAAGGATCAGTGGTTAGAGCCTGCAAGATGGACATAGTGTAATTTGCTTGGGCATTCCACCCCTTGCACAAGTCTGTGGCAGTTTTTCCATTTTATGTATCATCAGTTGGCAATAGGGTGAGACAATGCGTGGTGTCCAGGTGGTTCATGATATGAGTATTTTAAAGTTGCTGATTAAGGAGCGTTCTTTTGCTGTTATTATTATGTTTTTAAAACATGAGTAAAGGTAGTGCAATGCCAGAATCAGAGACATTAGGTGTCACTGGTCCGAAAGCTGTGCAATCATTAGTTAATGAAGTAGCATGATTAAGAGCAGAAATTATGAGCTGACAGTGAGGACTGAGGAGTTGGGATTATTAAGATCATAGAGTCTAGGATTAGATCCGGCTGTTGTGAACCTTGTTACCCCTTTTCCTGTTGGGGCATCTGAGGATGTGTTATCAATTGTCAAGGGTCTCATCATCTGCTGGGAGGGTTGGTCGGATGAGCAGTCGCTGCAAGTAGTGAGATGGCACCTATCAGGAGAGGCAAAGTCCTTTGTACAATGCACAGAAGCACTAAACAGGACAAAAACGTTTTAACAGCCAAAATAATTACTGTAAAGGCAAAAGAAGCAGGATAGTGCAGAGTTTTTTCATGAACAGCTAAATGTTATTGCTAAAAGGTCTAATGAGCCATAATTAAGAAAATTAATGTGCATACTTATGAATTAACACAGAGTCATGAGGCAAACAAGGAGTTGTTACAGGAAGCTGAATAATGCATTCCTAAGGAGTTTGGTGTTCAGAATTGGCAGGAGCCAATCCACGGGGTTTGGAGGAAGCCGAAAGGCACGCGTTTATGCTCACGCAGGCTGGCGTGAGGTCTGGAACAGGACACGGAATGAATACTAGCAAATAAAGTACGTAGCTTCTGGAATACTTAACTTTAATCCATAATTGGTGCACATCGGTCTGACGGTACATGCATCATAAGATAAATAGCAATTGATAATGGCACCTTGCTAGGTCGTAGCAAATTACGTAGCTGGAGGCTATGCTAACTATCGTCTCGGCAATTGAGAGCGTAATTTGTCAGTGAACCATCGCTAGCAAAGTCGGCTGTACAACTGGGCCGAGTGCTAGGAAGTCTCTCTAGACCTGCCGTGGGCGGCGCTCGGTCTGCAATCACTGACAGTGGCGACACGCGGGTCCGACGTATACTAACGGACCGCGGCCGATTTAAAGGCTACCACCTAGCAAGTGTGGTGTCTGGCGGTGACACCACATTTGGCACCTGAAATGTCTAGGAGGTGTGCACTTGCGCACCTAAGGATCTCCATGCAGCTGTGAAGGTGGCAATGGAATTTGAAGAAACTGATGCTGCAACAGAGTGAGAGATAGGTGAAGTGTGTTTGTGGCTAATGTAAAATGTTTTAATTGTGGATGTATGGGGCATGTTCAGAGGCAGTGGTATGAGCCATGAAAGAACAGGAGTGGTATGAACCATCAGCGGTATTATAAGAATGACAATAGGGGTGGTCAGAGTGGTAACAAGCACCCAGTAAACTCAAAAGGGAACCCGAGAAATGCTAAAAGGTGTTCCCAATAAAAACGAATGCAGAAAATACAAAGGCAGAGGTGGAATGTCGCAATGTACAGCAGGCTGACGAAGGTATAAGATTGTTGGTCACAGGTGTGCATGTGGCTGTGGCCTTGAGGGATTCAGTACATAGAAGGCAATAGGACCTACAATGTTATAATTTGTGTAAGTTGGAGGGTAATGATTACGGCAGCTGGGGTTGGTAATGGTGAATTTTAAATTGGAGGCAATCAAATTTGGCAGTGTGTAGAAGCATTTGTATCAGCATCATGCCATAACTAAACTGATCTTTGATGACATATGGTGTGATGTAATGGGAATACATTCTAGCTAGGGGTAGCTGTCATCTATGCTGATCTGTCGCAAGGAGCATCTATCGCAATCGGCAGTCCAGTTAAACCACAAGCAATGACATTAAGGCCTAATGCACATGATCATGTGCTGAGTGGTACTGGGAAGGGGCTGTGGGTGAGTGTGGAACCTGACTTACTGTTTGGTGAGTTGTGTATAGTGGGACAGCTGGAGGGTAGTGACTTAGAGGCAGGGTGTTGCTTAGTGAGACAAAGTGTTGTACACTTACAAGAAAAGGACAGTGGCAAGGTAATATCCATCAATTTGGATAATTCTGAAGGGAACATTTCTGTCAATGTTCATGATTATGGAAGTGGAAGACTGCTACACAGGAGGTGTGAGATATGAACAGGCACAGGATGCTGCTACGATTGTAATGAGTGAGAAGGTTAACCATTTAAAAGAAACAGGGAGAGCATATATGGAAGAACTTTCGTTGGAGTTTCAACATTTATTTTTTCCACAGGGGCTGTTGCCTGCAACACCTGTGATGCAACATGGGATTCCTACTGGGAATGAAGCACCAGTGTACTGGAAACTGTACAGAATACCATGCTACTGATTTTAGAATAATTTATCAATCAGCAGCTAGTCAATGGGATACAGAATAAAGTAGTAGCGGGACCGATGACCGTAGCAGTCCGGTCCCTTCAATCCCACAGACCAACCAACCAACCAAAGTAGTAGCCCATAACGGACAGTAATTGTAACTGTACTCAAAAAATCTACGGACAATTCAAGAAAGTATCAATTTTTCTGAGACTATCACTATTTGAACAGTAAGATGCCCACAGATGCATACCACATTCCGAATATCATGGAAACGGAATGAAATTTTCACTCTGCACTGGAGTGTGCACTGATACAAAACTTCCTGGCAGATTAAAACTGTGTGCTGAACCAAGACTCGAACTCAGGACCTTTGCCTTTCACGGGCAAGTGCTCTATCGACTGAGCTACCCAAGCATGACTCACGACCTGTCCTCACAGCTTTAATTCCGATAGTACTTGCCCATGAAAGGCAAAGGTCCCAAGTTCACGTCTCAGTCCGGCACACAGTTTTAGTCTGCCACTAAGTTTCATCATGGAAACAGTAGATAATCTTGAGCAGTACCAGTATTTCTTGACGGTGGATCTGAGGAGTGGGTACCATCAGCTGGAGATGATTCCAGAAGACACACAAAGACATTGTTTCTGTTACCACGATGGTTTTATAACAGTTCATTACAAACACATTTCACATAAGAGCACATACATTTTGAAGAACAGGGTTTGCATTCTTGTCTACGGTTCAGAGTGAGAACGTAATATTAGTATCTCTCAGTAACGTCAATATGCTGTAAGTAATGTTTATCCTGTTTAGTTCAATAAACGACCAGAAAATTTGTTTGTTACAGTGTTGTATTTTACAATTTGTACATTGTACTGAGTTTTCACATATTAATGGTATAAACATCTCTACTGATTTCAATAAAGTTTCTATTCTGTCTTATTCTATCCTATCCTATTCTTGAGCCATGAGAAAATAAACACTGATCTGGAATATTTAGTAATTTCACACAAGAAATAAAATTAAGGAAACAAGATTGTGGCTTCATGAAGAACATAAATGAATGAAGTTTTTACATCATTTCAAACCCATTTATAAGAGCATTCAGTTCACTATGGAAATGGAGAATGATGGTTGTCTAACTTCCCTGGATCTGGATTTTTTTGTCAGATGGAAGAATAGTGGCTCTCTGGGATATTCAGTTTATCATAGCCTTCTCATACTAACTCACATTTGCAATCATCAAGTTGTCAGCATCTGGCATGACCTGTGAGAGCACTTAAAATACTTGCATACAGAGCTTACATTGTGTCATATCCAAATAGTTTGCCTAAAGAGCTCACCCACCTTAAGACAATGTCTGGAGGAAATGGATATTCTAGCCGCAAGATTAACAAGACATTGCCAGTTAAATTCAGAAATCAGCAATTGGGTAAAGAGGATAGCGGTCTGGCAAAATCCCTA
This sequence comes from Schistocerca nitens, assembly GCF_023898315.1. Classification (NCBI taxonomy): domain Eukaryota; kingdom Metazoa; phylum Arthropoda; class Insecta; order Orthoptera; family Acrididae; genus Schistocerca; species Schistocerca nitens. The sequence continues at coordinate 1,128,492,974 of NC_064614.1, forward strand.
GCTTTTCTTACTTTTGTTGGCAACATTTCATTCAAGATATCCAGAATCTCCATAAATTTCAGGGTAAAGTGGTTTTCCATACACCATCTAAAACTTCAAACTCCTGGGATCAGTGAAGGATGATTTGTTATTGGGGAAGGCCAAAATCTGGAAATACGGTGCAAATGTCATGTCGCTTACATAGGCCACATGACATGCACCATGGAAGAACACTCCACTCACTTTATACAACCAACGAAGGCTGCCACTGCCAAACATTCAGTTCACCACCAGATATTTAATGGGTATGATAAAATATAAACTTTGAGCACAGCAACATAATTTTGGGACTTTGTTATTATTAAAGAATCCATGAAAATATGCTGGGTGGGAAATCTGATGAACTGTTTATGGGCTACCAGTTGGATAATGCATGGAACCCCATCATTTCTGCAATTGGTTCCCTACAGAGAAAACAGAGTGTATTGATGCCACGGAGAGCAACAATCCTGAGGACAGTTGATTTCTGAAACCGCATTGCTGAGGGACCTGCTATAGGGTAGTGTAGTCATTCTGCAACCACTATCTTAATACAGGATGAGATGCAGACAGCACGCTAATAAATTGTGAGATGAGAGAAATCATCTTCAGTCTTCGGTGGTTCACCTGCAGGTTCTGGAACTATAATAGCAATAGCTGGAGGGGAGGCGACACTTTTTCCAAGGAACACTACTGAGAAAATTTAGAGGACCGGGCATTTGAGGCTGATTGCAGAAGATCCTACTGCTGCTAACATACGTTTTACTTAAAGGCCATGAAGATATGATACTAGAAATTAGGACTCATATAAAGGCATATAGGCAGATGTTTTTCTCTAATTCTATTTTTGAGTGGAACAGGGAAGGAAAGGACTAATCATGGTAAAGGGTGCCATCTGTCACACACTGTACTGTGACTTGTGCAGTATTTATGCAGATGTAGAAGACAGCTGGCAGGTGCCCAATTGATGACTGGCAGCAAGCCTGAAACTTCTTTGAATAGATTGATATAGTTCATAAATGTACTGTATAATATTATATCTCATGGCTACTAAAATTTCAGTGTTCAGTTATTTCATACACCATTACTTCATTATCAATACAAATCGCACGTTATATGTACAAACATTGCATTAACATAATCTAAGAAACAAATAGAAATTAAGTGAAACTGACACAGAACAACATCTCAGTTGGTTGGTTGGTTGTTTGGGGGAAGAGACCAAACAGCTAGGTCATCGGTCTCATTGGATTAGGGAAAGACGGGGAAGGAATTCGGCCGTGCCCTTTCAGAGGAACCATCCCGGCATTTGCCTGGAGCGATTTAGGGAAATCACGGAAAACCTAAATCAGGATGGCCGGACGCGGGATTGAACCTTCGTCCTCCCGAATGCGAGTCCAGTGTGCTAACCACTGTGCCACCTCGCTCGGTAACATCTCAGTTGGTGGGTTGTAGAAACAGAAGTCAACACAAGCATTGTTATAGGAACCTAGCCAAAATGAGTATTCATTTATTTATAGAGGCCATCAAAACAAACACATATCCAATATATCTCCACTGTTTTATCCGCATCAGATTGTTTGGTTTCTCTATTATGGAGTGAGTTTCTGTTTAAAGTTGATAGCAGGCATGTAATACAAACTTGGGAATCTTTTGAATTTCAAAAGAAATTGGGTGCATACTTCCTATATTTCATCTTAATATCTGGAGTGTGTAAAGAAAATTATATTCTTAATGACATTTGTCTTTCCACTGATCTTAATTTTATCACTACAGGGTATACTACACATGAATATCAAAAATTCATTTCTAAATAAACTTCATGTGCAAGCAGGTTAAAGAGAACACCACTGATTAACTAGACATAAGTATAACAACAGTACGAAACATTATTAGTTTTTGCCTGGGCAAAGTTTATTATAAGTGCTTCTAGTCCTTAATACATTTCTAAATGAATTCCTGAACTCTGAACATTTTTTCCCCTTAACTGAGACCTAAAAGGAAACAAATACGAATGAACAACGTTTCTATGGGTATAGTAATTCATCAACAATACATCTCATGAAACAGTAGATACCGTACACTTAATACTGCGTCGAAATTCCTAAAATCTGAGATATATGCTTATGAGTGTATGTACAATAAAACTTGCTATCTCATTGCCTGCAAACGTTGGAATTCTTGGTTTTTCTGTGGAAGGACAATTCAATCATTTCGACGTAATCTGCCTCAATAAACTTCTGAAAGTGTTAAGTTCTGTAAGACAAAAGGACTGGCCTTTTATTGTTTCAGTGAAGACGCTATGCAGTAGCTAACATTGCCGTTAAAGGAGTAACAATAGCAATTAGCTGAACTCCGGACTGACTAATTTATTTTCTGCTTTTCATGTCAGTATTTCGTGATAGCTACGTGTCATCCCTAAAATCTGCAGGGATTTGCGTAATTATAAGACGTGATCACGGGATAGATAGGGAGAGGAGTAGAGCACTGAACGAAGAAAAGTACATTTGATCGGAAGTCACGGAATACAAAATTTAACATAGCTGGCTTCTACTTGTTGGCAATGTTTATCACAAATTCGCTTAATCGTCTGAAAACAGATCGAAACCTACAATATATACGCCGCGAAAAGACAAGCTGCAGGCTCTTTTTGTAGAGCTTACTTTAGCTAACTTGGCCTCTGTCACAGCACTTTTTCTTTCTGACTTACACAGTCATTAGGCTGCTCGATGATTTTAACTTGCTGTTTTCTGTCAAACTAAACCTATTGCATCGTCGAAGCATATTACGAACGCAAGCGTCTGCATAGATTAAGTTAGGGACATTTTATACTGTACTCCGTTATGTTGGCAATGTGTGCGTGTGTTTGGTTAAAATGGCAGTCTGACAGAAATTTGTTAGTTTCTTTCAAATTCTCTTGTTTAAATGTCAATTACCTTTTTCTGTTGTGCGTTGTTACTAGCAGTTTATAAATATTCGCGGATTATGTCAAATTAATGGTAAGTGTCTGAAGCTCCAGGTGAAAGATATCTCTGAAGTGTAATCTGTATTCGCGTAAACATCCCAGCCGAAACTTTTTAGTTCTATTATTGATCAGCGAGATTTTGCATCCGGGATTAAAATTTTAGATTTCGCTAATAAAGTCTTGCGCTTTACTCCATTACAGGCACCACATACCTATGGGATGGGCAACCCACCCATCACCTATGCACTTTGATTCTTTGAAAATTGTTCCTGAACATTTAGTGGAAAGAATCAAGCTGGAAGATACAATATTTCGCGATTCGTCGCAGAATGCTCCAGGCAGTCCAATGTATTCAGCAGCAGCACTTAACGCTGTGTCCTTCAACTCCTGGGGCATTACAAATCAGTGCAGTGTGAATGGAATTGCTACAGCTACTACCAATGGTGTATCCACCAAAGTACAAACGACTAATGAATCGAATGAACTTGCGGATAATGCATTAAATAGACATGGTAATAGAGCACCTAGTACCTCTAACAGAAATATGAATAATAGTTTTATGTCCACAACTATGTTTTTAATGAATGAGTGCCTCCAACAAAACAGCACACACCAGTCACATTTAAATGCAAAGAAACACGATATATTTAATATAGCGTGTGAAAAAGGGTGTAATTGTGACAGCACAAATTCTTTATTTCGTGCAGGTAATAGCCTGATGTTTGGTGCTGACAAGCATGTTGGGGCCAAGCACTTCATGACACCATGTGGTCCTCTTCAGCTAACAGCCCAAGAGTGTGGTGAATTCCTTCTGAAGAAAGCATCAGTTACTTCCAACTTACTAGGACCAGATACTGCTAACATAGGACAACAACCAGTCAGTGCAGGTAACACCAATACCACCGGTGTTACACATATAAAAGGCAGACCATTGGAGGGAGAAGCAACTGATGACACACAGTCATCAAACAACAGCAACGGCAAATTAACCATAACTACTGGCCATAACTTAAGTGGTGGCCATAGATATAGGTTGGATAAAGAACGACCGTTCTCATGTCCAGAATGTGGTAAATCATTTCTTCTCAAGCATCACCTTGTCACACATGCTAGGGTTCACACTGGTGAACGCCCACATGTATGCCCTGAATGTGGAAAAAGTTTTGCCCATAAACACTGTCTCAGCACACATCTACTACTACACAGCAGTGAACGTCCATATAAATGTTTGGAATGTAAAAAGTCATTTACATTAAAGCACCATCTAGTTACACATGCTCGTGTGCACAGCAGGGACCGGCCATTCATATGCCAGGAATGTGGAAGAACATTTCCACAGAAAAGACATCTTGTAACACACTCAAAGTTTCATTCTGGAGAACGGCCGTTTGTTTGTGATGAATGTGGTGAATCATTTTCTCAGAAGGATCATCTTGTGATTCATTCCCGGTTCCATGGTGGTTTGCATCCTTATGTGTGTCCAGACTGTGGCAGTACATTCACACGCAAGTTTGAATTGGTGAATCATGGACGGCTTCATGGGAGAGTTCCTCACTCTTGTGAAGTCTGTGGGAAGGAATTCTTGCAGAAAAGAACACTTCTAGCACACACAAGGTTGCATACTGGAGATGACAGACCCTTTGTTTGCCAGCATTGTGGGGAGGCATTTTCACGTAAACCAGAGCTTGTTGAGCATTCCAAAATACATACGGGAGACAAACCATTTGTGTGCAGGTAAGTATCACCATACAAAATTGAATACTTAAATATTCTATTGATCTGAATTTGCTAAGTCTTAAGAAATGTGAAACAGAATTCAGTCTTAGTAATGGAGCACTGAGTTTACTGGACTCGTGGTTCTTTTTTAATGTCATTCTCTTCCTGTGTTACACACAACGCAACAGCATAAAATTTATTCCCCAGCTATTTACCAAAAATTAATTTTTGTCAACATAGTTTCCTTTTTAACATGGAAAAGGGAATGTAGAGAAACTGAAAGCACCATTGGTTTTAAGGCTTTTGAATTCCTTTAAAATGACTTCATATCTTAAAATGTCTACTTCGCATGTTAAAAGTATGTTTTAGTGGCAGTGTGGATCAACTTAGAAGAAGGGAAAGCTGGCTAGTGTGTTACAGTGTGCCTCTGCCCCCTACCTAAAATCGTGGTTATAGATATTGAGAACAGCATAACCTGTGGTCTAGGATTGATAGGCAGCTGTTTATTTGGTTGTGAGGTGCCAAAGCCTATGAATGTGAAAATGAAATAAAGATCAGGAGAACAGATTGACCTGTACCATAACTTGTTGTATACGTTCGCATCAGTTTCAACATACTTTGCCACATTTTATGCACTTTGTTTCAAAAAACTAAAACTTCAAGATAAGTTCAGAAGATCAATATTAGATGAAGAACAAGTCTTTTAGGTATTTTAATGTGTATTATGTACATATATTGTACATAAACTATGGAAAATATAAGGTCATCCATTAAACAATTTTTACTGGAAAGGTACCGGTATGTATATTTTGCCTTACAGAGTGTAATTAAAAGTGATAGTAACTAGCTTATTGTTTCATGGTGATAAGATGTTAACAGTAAGACATGCCAATAACTTACATTCAGATCAAAACAGAAAAAAAAATGTGTATAACAGAAGTGTACTGATGTCTTGGTCACTGTTTGAAGTAAACAAGTGGGAAAAACATAAGGGAAAAGACGTATAATACATAAACAGAGTTAATGAAAATTTAATTCTTTATTAAACACATTACTCGAGTGCATTAATGAACAATTTAATTCTTTGAGCAATTTGAGTCCTGGGTTTTCATTGTAACAAATATGGATAAAATTAAAGAAGCAGTGTTGAGGGATGGCTAACATAAGATTTAGGTATGTTACACCAATAAGAGAAATCTTTACCTAATTCTACAGGCAAGGAGTAAGAAAGTCTTAAAACTAACTCACAATGACTATTGGGAAATCCTCCTGTCCGATAGAAACAGCAAAACATGCGTAGCCTATTATGCATAAACACTCGAAGAATAAAGTAAATAAAAATTTTACATTATTTGGTTAGTTTCATTTATTTATTTGTCTTATAATAATTCTGCACAAAAGTGTAGGACATGACAGATACATTACAGAAATATAACAGAGGGAAACATTCCACGTGGAAAAAATATATCTAAAAAGAAAGATGATGAGACTTACCAAACAAAAGCGCTGGCAGGTCGATAGACACACAAAAAAACACAAACACACACACAAAATTCTAGCTTTCGCAACCAACGGTTGCTTCGTCAGGAAAGACGAAGCAACCGTTGGTTGCGAAAGCTAGAATTTTGTGTGTGTGTGTTTGTGTTTTTTTGTGTGTCTATCGACCTGCCAGCGCTTTTGTTTGGTAAGTCTCATCATCTTTCTTTTTAGATACATTACAGAAATATTTACACATACACATGCCAGGAAAGAAGTTCATGCCGGGAAAGAAGTTAAGCTCGGATTGGATGAAAATGGGGCTTTTCGAGCAGAAGCATTACCACATTCACTTTAACTGATACAGGCAGATGATGGAAAACCTAAACCTTTCATTCTTAAAACTTCACTATTATTCCTCTGTGAGACTCACATCATCAAAAGTGCACTTATGGACCAATGTGAGTGAGATGTAGGTAGCCAATGAAATTCTCGGGTGTAATTTTCTATGGTATGTAAATGAATTGCTGGTATTTAATTGTATAAGGTTAAAATTTAATCACATCATTGAATTTTTTGGCTATATCAGAAAGAAGACATTGAAGTACATTGCTGAAGTGACGAATGTATGTTTTAGGTTATGCTAAATATTAGTTCATTATGGAAAGCTTATTTTCATGTTGAGATTTGTTGTCTTCGCCAGCTGACAGTCAAATTCACATATTCCATCCTAATCTAGACTTTGGGGTAAGCTACAGATTGGTAAGTCACCCCAACCAGGATTTTGCTTTCACATTCATTGGCTTCGTCAACTCATGAATAACCAAGGTGTCAGACTACATTACAGGTTAGTCTATTAGCACATCTTGGTTTTTCCAGTCACCAAAGAAATATGGAAATCATTACACAAGCTTGAAATTCGTAATAAATAGATCAATAAAAGTTGTTCTGGCTTTCTCCGTATCGAAAACAAATGTAATCAATTTGTATCTTCTGCTGAAAGAAATCGTGAGAATCAGCGATTGTTGGTGGCTACTTTATACTATTATAATATCTAGTTGGACCAATGTCCATGAATTGCCATTATCTGCACACAATGCAAGAGCTGCAAATTCTGCAAATGTGCTTTAGCCCATCACTGAATTCCTGTACCTGAAAGGAAAGAGAGAAACTATACACACTGAGCAAAAAAAAAAAAAAAAAAACAAGAGCAAAAGCTTTCTTCTGTAAATGCATACTGTCTGTGTGAAAACACACCCAAATAGTGAGTGCAGCTATGAGCCAAAATATTTGTTTAAATTGTAAAAATGATTATCAAATAGAAATGTTTATAATTCTGCTGTAATTTCCCTTCCTCTACTGGGCTTGTGGTTTATGCTGGCAGTGAATTTTGGAGGAGGATTCCAATGTAGCTCACATATCTTCGAATTTCAATTTTTTTTTTTTTACTCGTTTTTCATGGAGGGTCCTACAACAGTTCCATGTATTGCAAATATGATAGTCACAGTAAGTTTGAAAATCTCCAGATTGGCACCAAATCTTCGATGCCCACTTTCATTTGTAGAGGCAAGGTCATGTAAGTAGTCTACATAAAACTTTTTTTAATAAGGGTTTGCATTAAGTGACTTTGCACTGAAGTGTGAGTATATGCAAGCACTTAATCAGTAATATTATACAGTTAATTGTTACAATTCTCCAGTCATGAACGCGAAGATTGTGTCAATCCTACCAATCAGAAATGCACACAATTAGAAATACATGTACAATGAAATGGGAATTCATTAATAAAACAGAGAAAAGTTTTGTATGCCATTTATGTAAATGAGGAATTCCATGGAATCTAGTATGATCCGTTGTGGTACCCCTATTTTCTTTTCCTTCACATCTGATATGAATTTAAGATGACTAACTGACAGCCTCAGCTGCCGACAGGTGTTCTTGATATACCTCGATGTGGACAGCTGAAAATGTGTGCCTCGACCGGGACTCGAACCCGGGATCTCCTGCTTACATGGCAGACGCTCTATCCATCTGAGCCACCGAGGACACAGACGAATAGCGCGGCTGCAGGGACTTATCCCTTGCACGCTTCCCGTGAGACTCACATTCCCAACTGTCCACAATTCTACATATGTATTGTACCTTATAGACATTTGCCCAACCACTCATTACTCGCGCACGCTTTGGCAATTCCCGTAAGAGTTTGGGCAACCTGTGCGCATTCGCACAGACGAAGGTCAATGGCTGGGTAGCCTTTAACTATATATACGAAGACAGTAACTTGTTCTCGAAAGAACAGTTACTGTTGATGACCGTGCAGCTTTTCCCTGGAATAAACGATGACTAACTGACAACCTCAGCTGCTGACAGCTGAAAATGTGTGGCCCGACCGGGACTCGAACCCAGGATCTCCTGCTTACATGGCAGACGCTCTATCCATCTGAGCCACCAAGGACACAGACGAATAGCGCGGCTGCAGGGACTTATCCCTTGCACGCTTCCCGTGAGACTCACATTCCCAACTGTCCACAATTCTGCGTATGTATTGTACCTTATAGACATTTGCCCAACCACTCATTACTCGCGCACGGTTTGGCGATTTCCATAAGAGTTTGGGCAACCTGTGCGCATTCGCACAGACGAAGGTCAATGGCTGGGTAGCCTTTAACTATATATATGAAGATAGTAACTTGTTCTTGAAAGAACAGTTACTGTTGATGACCGTGCAGCTTTTACCTGGAATAAACGATGACTAACTGGCAACCTCAGCTGCTGACAGGTGTTGTTGCTATACCTCGATGTGGACAGCTGAAAATGTGTGCCCCGACCAGGACTCGAACCCGGGATCTCCTGCTTACATGGCAGACGCTCTATCCATCTGAGCCACCAAGGACACAGACGAATAGCGCGGCTGCAGGGACTTATCCCTTGGCACGCTTCCCGTGAGACTCACATTCCCAACTGTCCACAATTCTACATATGTATTGTACCTTATAGACATTTGCCCAACCACTCATTACTCGCGCATGGTTTGGCGATTCCCGTAAGAGTTTGGGCAAGGGATAAGTCCCTGCAGCCGCGCTATTCGTCTGTGTCCTTGGTGGCTCAGATGGATAGAGCGTCTCCCAGGTAAGCAGGAGATCCCGGGTTCGAGTCCCGGTCGGGGCACACATTTGCAGCTGTCCACATCGAGGTATATCAACAACACCTGTCGGCAGCTGAGGTTGTCAGTTAGTCATCGTTTATTCCAGGGAAAAGCTTCACGGTCATCAGCAGTAACTGTTCTTTCGAGAACAAGTTACTCTCTTCGTATATATAGTTAAAGGCTACCCAGCCATTGACCTGTGCGAATGCGCACAGGTTGCCCAAACTCTTACGGGAATCGCCAAAGTGTGCGCGAGTAATGAGTGGTTGGGCAAATGTCTATAAGGTACAATACATATGTAGAATTGTGGACAGTTGGGAATGTGAGTCTCACGGGAAGCGTGCAAGGGATAAGTCCCTGCAGCCGCGCTATTCGTCTGTGTCCTCGGTGGCTCAGATGGATAGAGCGTCTGCCATGTAAGCAGGAGATCCCGGGTGCGAGTCCCGGTCGGGGCACACATTTTCAGCTGTCCAGATTGAGGTATATCAACAACACCTGTCAGCAGCTGAGGTTGTCAGTTAGTCATTGTTTATTCCAGGGAAAAGCTGCACGGTCATCAACAGTAACTGTTCTTTCGAGAACAAGTTACTGTCTTCGTATATTGATATGAATTTGATCTTATGAGAAAATGTGAGTTCCAAACATGGTATTCTGTTTTGTATATGTAATTTAAACTACACTTTTTGCTTATTTCCTAATGTTTCCAGTTTGTCTGAGATAAATTTATTACTAAAGGTATCAAAAGCATATAAAAGATCTAGGTTGACTTCTAGCACTATAAAATAAAAAAAATGTACTTTGAAAATGCTAATTCCTCTGGTAGTAATAATATTTCTAGCATAGTATTATATTTCAATTAAAATAAGCTTGTTGGTAGGAGCAGGATGCTGCCCAATCTTAGTTCTCTTTTGAGTGCCATGTACTCACAGTGATGCCTGTCTTATAGCTACATGCAGAGCCTTGTCTAAAGTGGCTGTCCAGTGGCAACTCTGCACCCCACCAGTGCAATCAGTGCCACAGTTATTTTATTTCAGATATAAAATGCTTCACTAATTTGATAAGACCTTGACTGAGCTATCTTTTGTATCAGCTCTTGAGTGAAGCGATGTCTTCTGATTTAGTATATGTAATAAGTAACGCAACAAATTTTTTTTTTCTTGGCCAGTTTTGGTTGAAAAAATGCAGAATTCTTGGTGCGACATCACGGAATACGCTTGCTTCAGGCTCTGTAGCTTCATGTTGTTCTCATAGTTGGCACTGATATACATAGCCTTCAAAATTGTGTCTGTAATGGAGATGCATTCCAACCAGAGAGGTGCCATTGAGTTTGTTTTGGCAGAAAACCAGAGCATCTAAGTGCTAGGAGAATGTCTGTGGAGACGCGACAGTGAACAAAAGTATAGTGAGTCATTGGGCAAGGCATCTGTCAGCTTCGCATCAAGGTCAAACAAACCTGTCTGATCTCCCACATGTCAGCTGGCTACACACAGCTGTGACACCTGCAGTGTTGGAAACCCTAGACACACTCATTTGAGGTGGTCAACAGATCACAATCAAATTCCTTGATGAACAACTAGACATCTCTGTTGGTAGTGCTGACACACTTGTCCACCAGTTGGGGTTCTCAAAGGTGTGAGCTCACTAGGTTCATCACAGCCTAACAGAAGTTCTCACACCTTTTGACTTACATATGTTTGGCCCAATGAAGGATGCAATCCAGGGGAAACAGTACATGGATGACAGGGAGGTTAATGGTGCAGCAAGGCATTGGCTCCAACATCAACCAGTAGAGTGGTACAGTGTGGGCATACAGACCCACCCAGTAAGGTAGCGTGAGGTTGCCGCATTGAATGGAGTGTGTTGAAAAATAGTGTTTTGTAGCCAAAACAGTGGGGGTTAATATGGTGTATTTGAAACCTGAATAAAACCAACCTGATTTAAGAAAGAAGTGTTATTTTACTTATGGTATGCCTCTCATAGCTTACTAATAGTGACTTTCGTCTATAAAAAGGGGCAGACAAACCATCTCTTACTACAGACCCATTTCTCCCCAAGCAGCCTGCTCTAAACTTTTGGAATACATGTCCTACAGTGGAATACTGACTCATTTTGTGCAGCGTAACTAGCTGCTTGCCTCTTAATATGTCACAAAGGATTCTTAGAGACATCCACATTAGTGGTAGGCAATGAAAACCTCATAAATCCATTTGTTAAATTTTACAGGTGAAGCAAAAATGGTTTCTTAAGAATAATATAAAGTGATACAGCAAGTTGCTACGTGTGTAACTGTATAGTAGAAGCCTAGTTACTGACAGAAAAGAGAAACCCATGCAAATACAGATCTCTAATTATAGAGTTACTGGTTACTGGAATTACAAATTTTCACAGACAGATAGAGTTATGAGGTTTTCATTGCCCACTATTGATACATGAAACTATAAATGAATTACTGGAAGAGCTAAACAACAAGAACTATTCTCATGGTACCTCATGTGACTTGCCAAGGCATTTGATTTTGTAGGAAACTAAAATTTTGTGGCTTTAATGTATCCCTCTTGCATGCATAGGGTCTTATATTCATAACAGGAAGGAAAGTGTTAGTTAACAAATAGCGCAGCAGTACTAAAGCTAAACTCAGAATGGGGGAATGATAAGTATGTAGTCAGATATTCAGGCCACTCTTGTTCCTTACCTATAAGAGTGACATTCCAGCGACTTTAAAGAACTGTTGAGAAACTGTAATGATTGCTAATGACAGGAGCATGCTAATGAAGGACCAGATAAAGCCCAAATGATACCTAAACATCGCTGCAAATGGTTTACAGGAACAGTTATAGAATTAATTACACAAAGACTCATATTATGCAATTTAAAACAAACTGAATTTACCTGCCAGTTCCAGAAATAGGCATTAATGATCATACATAAAGTGAAATACTGTGTGTGTGTTCCCTGGGTTTTAGCTAGATAATGAACAAAACTTGAGTCAAAACATAGAAAAAAGTAATCAAGAATATGATTTTGACTTGCTAAGCACTTAGTAGTACCCCTCATTGTGTTGACCTAAAGACTAGAATATTAGCTTATTTTATATACTTCCGCTCCCTTTTGGTCTGTAGAAATATCCCTCATTGTGTAGGCCTAAACACTAGGGTATTAGCTTATTTTGCTTACTTCCATTCTCTTTTGGTTTGTGGAATTATCTTCTGGGACCAGGGAGCTCAAGGAAATAAAATATTTACTCAGCCGAAGTATGTAATAAAAATAATTTCCAAAATCAGTAACTTCACATATTGCTAAAACGATTTCTACTCAAACTGACAATTCTCTTATCGTTATTTCTTACAATACTGAGACATGTCTATGCATGTTTCCATTCAGTCACCAGATCATACCTGTACCAGCTGTGTGTCAAAGGGTTGACTTTGTGAACCAGATTCTCATAATGATTGATAATGAAGGCTTTGATGTTGGCTGAATCTTGTTCACAGGTGACACACATTTCCACGTTAGTGGATTCATGAATAAATAAAACTGAAGGTTTTCGGGGTTCTAAGAATCCTCATTTGTTGGAACCAAAATCATTGCAGTCTCCCAAAGTTACCATATGGCTGCTGTATGCAACAGTGACATTAGTGCTTCTTTCTATGCAAGAATTGCTAACTAGTCAAAGTTACATTATATTTGGAACAATTTTCCATCACACAGCAAACGTTGGACGTTTGATCAGGCATCAAGTGCCTCATTCAAGATGGGGCCAACCCACACCATACTGAACAGATGTTCCAGTTTCTTGATTTATACTAGGGGAATAATCATTGGAGCTGAATTATCCCAAACTTACCGGCACAAAGATGGTTGGCCTCCATGTTCACTCAGCCTTTACTCCTTATGACTTCTTTTTGTATGGCACCAGAATTATCCCATCACTCAGAACGAGCTTGAATCGTCTATCTGTGTGACAACTGACTCTATTTTCATTGAGACAGTACGAGATGTGATGGCAAATTACACTGTTCATTTGTTCCATCTGTCTATTGCAAGTGGTAGACATTTTGAAAAGATTGTGATGTGATTGCGGAGACTGTTTGCAGAGGACAATAAACATACCATGTGGTGTATTGTTGTATCGATCTGTGTTTCCTTGTTATTTAATTTTATTGAACACACATACCTTAAGTTATTCTTAGAAACCACAGGAAAACTATATTTTAATGGAGATTTGAGCCCTGTCCCTTTTGAATGCAGTTTAATGTCATTATGAAGTAGATACTTAGTTACAGTGTACACTGTTCTTTACAGTGTTAATGAGGTTTTGCCAAATACAGAAATCATATAATTTGAATAAGCGATCCCTGAGATAAGCTCTCAATTTGTTACTGCAATTTTGGAGCTTCCTAGCAAACTACCTTAGCAACTGTGGGCAACTTTTGAAAATGTTAACTTGACAATACAGAACGTCATATCCCAAGTAAACAGAGATGCATGTATGAAATGAGATCCCTTTGACCTTTAGAGGAGATTGGTGACATTTATATTTAAATAAATAGTAGAACTCCTAGTCCTGGTCCCATTTTATTTAAGCAGATAACCAGGTTTGGCTTTATGGTCACCATCACATTTGTTAGAGGAAAATAAAAATAAAGGTATTTCTGCATTTGTGAAATACAAGGAAAAACCTATTACATACAGTTGAAAAAATAAGCGTATTTCTTTATAAAGCATTTGACCCAGAAGATTCTTATTCATTAACTGATATTGTATGTATACATTCATAGGATGTGTGGTTGTTAACTGAGTCTATTGTATATTATTATTGGTCCGTGCCTATGTGTAACTGCCTTGTAAGAAAGGAAGGTTACGTGTTTCAGTGTATCCGTAAAAGGTTCATGCTCATGTTTCACAATTTCTGGAATACCCTTAGTTTTATTTTCTACTTGTAGATCTGTTGATGGGTGTAATGATGAAACTGATTATCTGATTAAATAAAATAAAATGATACCAAGGTTGTGGTTGCATTTGGTGTATTTAGAGGCACACAGACAAATTGAACCATGGACCTTGCCATTAGTGGGGAGGCTTGCATACCTCAGTGATGAGATAGCTGTACCGTAGGTTCAACCACAATGGAGGGGTATCTGTTGAGAGGCCAGACAGATGTGTGGTTCCTGAATAGTGGCAGCAGCCTTTTCAGTAGTTGTAGGGTCAACTGTCTGGACGATTGATTGAACTGACCTTGTAACATCAACCAAAACATCATCGCTATGCTGGTACTGCGAATGGATGAAAACAAAGGGAAACTACAGCCGCAATCTTCCCAAGAGCATGCAGCATTACTGTATGGTTAAATGATGATGGCTTCATATTGGGTAAAATATTCCAGAGTTAAAACAATCCCCCATTTGTATCTCCATGCAGGGACTACTCAGGACGACGACATTATCAGGAGAAACAAAATTGGCATAATGTGGACCAGAGCATGGAATATTCAGATCCCTTGATTGGGGAGGTTGGTTAGAAAATTTAAAAAGGGAAATGGACAGGTTGAAGTTATAGTGGAAATGAGTGAAGTTCAGTGGCAGGAGGAACAGGAATTCTGGTCAAGTGAATACAGGTTTATTATTGCAAATTAAATGTGTGTAATGCAGGAGTAGCTTTAATAATAAATACAAAAAGAGGAATGCTTATAAGCTACTACGAAAAGCATAGTATAGCCAAGATAGGCATGAAGCCCATGCCTACTACAGTAGTACAAATTTATATGCCAACTAGCTCCACATTTGTACAGAAATCAGATGGCAGTTATAAGAGTAGAGGGCCCTGAAAAGGAAGCAGTGATTGAGAAGGAAGTGAGACAGGCCTGTAGCCTATCCCCAATGTTATTCAATCTGTAAATTGAGCAAGTAGTTTAGGGGGAAAGAAAAATGCCTTAGGAAAAAAAATCAAGAGAGAAGAAATAAAAACCTTGAGGATTGCCGATGACAGCAAAGGGCTTGGAAGAATAGTTGAATGAAATGGACAGTGTCTTGAAAGGAGTATATAAGCTGAACATCAACAAAAGCAAAACGAGGATAATGGAATGCAATTGAATTAAATCAGCTGATGCTGAGGGAATTCGATTAGGAAATGCGACACTTAAAGTAGTAGATGAGTTTTGCTATTTGGGTAGCAAAATAGCTGATGATGGTTGAAGTAGGGAGAATATAAAATGTAGACTGGTAATGGTAAGGAAACCATTTCTGCAGAAGGGAAATTTGTTAACATCATGTTTATATTCAAATGTCAGGAAGTCCTTTCTGAAAGTATTTGTTTGGAATGTAGCCATGTATGGAAGTGAAACATGGACGATAAACAGTGTAGACAAGAAGAGAATAGAAGCTTTCAAATGTGATGCTACAGAAGAATACTGAAGATTAGATGGGTAGATCACGTAACTAATGAAGAGGTACTGAATAGAATTGAGGAGAAGAGGAATTTGTGGCACAACTTGACTAGAAGAAGGGATTAGTTGGTAGGACACATTCTGAGGCATCAAGGAATCACCAGTTTAGTATTGGTGGGAGACCAAGAGATGAATACACTAAACAGATTCAGGATGATGTAGGTTGCAATAGTTACTCAGAGATGAAGAGGCTTGTGCAGGATAGAGCAGCATGGAGAACTGCATCAAACCAGTCTTTGGACGGAAGACCACAACAGCTAAAACAACAACAACAACAACAGCAGACCAAATGGAAATTATTTTTTATATGTCATATTTTGGTCATACACTATCTGATCAAAAGTATCTGGATACCCTTAGGGAGGTGGGAGTGTTATATAAAGGGAGATGGGAGTGTTATGTTGTCAGTAGAAGAGCAGATACAGCAGAATGGGTCAGTCAGGACAGCTCAGAGACAGCAAACACAGACTAACCATTGAATGCCATCTGAGTAACAAATCTATCAAGAACATTTGAACCCTACTAAAGCCCCACAAGTCAGCTGTTGGCAATGTGATTGTGACATGGAAATGTGAAGGAGCAACCACGGCTAAACCAAGACTAGGCACACCTCATGTACTGACAGACAGGAACCAAAAAGTATTGTAGAGGGTAGTTGTAAAAAATCACATGAAATCAGCAGAACGAACCATTCTTGAGTTCCAAAGTTCCGCCAGATGACCAACTATCACAGTGACTGTGGGTAGGGTGTTATAAAAAATGGGGCACAATGCTTGAACATCACCTCATAAGCAGATTATTTCTGTAGCCTGTGCTAAGTGATGCTGGAGGTGGTGTAAAGAGTGACACCACTGGACAGTGGGTGACTGACAACAAGTGATTTGGAATGATGAATCATTATATACCCAGTGACAACCTGATGAGGGTGGGATTGGATTTAATGAATTCCTGGAGAATGTTACCTGCCGTCATTTGTAGTATCAACAGGGAAGTACAAAGGTGGTTGTTTTAAGTATGAAGGTGTTTTTTTGTGGTTAAGGTGTAGTCTCCTTATTCCTCTTAACAAAATACTGAATGTGGAAGGATATGAACACAAGTTATAGCACGGTGTACTGCAGACAACAGAGAAAAATTTCCGAGGCCGTGATTGTTTGTATCAGCATGACAATAGACCATAAAGTATCTGTGGCAGTGGCCTGTGGACAATAACATTCCTGAAATTGATTGGCCTGCCCACAGTCTCATCCTGAACCCAATGGATCACCTTTGAGCTGAGTTAAAACAGTCGACTTTGCTTCAGGCACCAGCATCCAACATCTGTATTTTGACTCTTGAGGAAGAATGGTATGACATTCCTCCACATACTTCATTGAACATATCCCCAGTAGATTTCAAGCTGTCATAAAGGCAAATGATGGACACACCCCATATTGACATCCTTTAATAACTGTACAGATACTTTTCATCAAGTTGTGTGTTTCTCACAGTGCATTTGAGATGATTTCATTAAAGGCCACATATAATGTTACAGGATAAGTTATTAACAGGCATGTATAAAAACTTCAAAGTCTTAGAAGAATCTCCTGAAAGAAATTCATTGTAAGTGGTATGAAAGATACCAGGTGGTTATAATTAAATTGCAGGTACTCACGGAGGTCCATGTGGGCTGTAATTATCATATGGCAACGAAACCTGGTATATTTGCCAATGTGTTAATACAGAACTGATTTATGCTGGGAAAAAACTTTGATCCAGTTTTGGCCAACTGGTGAAAATCTGACACTGTACAGCTTCTTGACAACATCTCCGCTGCTCATATTGAACAAATTGTATAAGTGGTGGTTGATAATAAATCTAGTTATGCCTTTTCAATTGTTTGACCTTTTCTGCCCATGTCCCATTCCTAATCTATTACATATGGAGACATTTCTATATGTCCTTACATTCAGAGTGCCAGATTTGCACCTAGTGGCCAAAATTGGAACTCATTTTTTCTAGCATATATCAGTTCCACATTAATGCATTAGAACATCTACTGAGTTTTACTGCCGTATGATCATTACAGCCCACAATGGACCACTGTGAGGGGCTGCACTTTAATTATAACCACACGGTACTACAATTTTCTAATGGACTAAAATTTTTATCTTATGTCCAACAAAGTGAGGGACATTTTCTGTAAAGTTGGATAAGCTTGATTTTTTTAATCAGTTGGTCAATGTGTTGATTTTTTAGTCTGTAAGGGGGCCAACAAATTTTGCACTTGAAGGTTCCTAGTAAGTACCCAGTCATGTTTATTCCAAGATCTGTGAGTCATTGTTATTTGTTTGGTATTACATAATATGTATTTGTCTAAGACTAAGATAGAAAGTCTGTAAACAGTTATAAGACCATACAACTCAGTCATATGCATGTTAAACTATAGTTATACTGTGTGTGATATGATTGAGTTTTGGGCTTGTAACTAGTATACTGCTACTGCACATTTGTTTTTAAAAAACATCACAGCATCTGAAATGTGTTTTAATGACTCTGGAAGATGTTTATATGGGTCAAAAGCAGTAGTAGACCAGGTAGGAAATCAGGTGAGATGCGATATTTTATTTGACTGTACCTTAAGTTTACCCTGCTCCTTTGTCATAGCCTGTGTTAATGTGCTTTTCTGTATTCCATTATGGTGAGGAAACTCAGGCCCTGAAAATGAGATGCCATTGATACTATAATATAGATTACAAAGTAAAGTTTTGTCATCTACTCTGAGTATTTTGACAAGATCATAGTAGAAAAAACAGGCACACTGAAAAGTTATAAAAATTGGAATGATTTGAACTTAACCTAATTATCTCCTATTTGATAAATGTATTTGTACTGTATTTTTTGAGAGTTTTGGGAAATATTCCTTGGGTAATTATCAGGTGCATAGATATATCAAGATGTGCCCTGTCAGGTCTTTTCAGACTCTGTGATGATTTGTTACTTTCAACAAAAATTCAGTTAATATGGGCACAACTATGAATTTTGTAACTGTGTCCTATGGACAGCGTTGAAAATCCTTTCTTTCAACAACTGATGAAACTGATCTATCGGAAACTCGAAATAACTTGGCATATGAATTCTGTAAAGAGTTTACAAACAGTGTGAAAAAAATTCCAAAATTCAACCTACCTTCATTCAAAATCACTACGAAGTGAGACTGCCTAACAAAAGTTGAGACATATTGATGGAAAAATTAAATTATGTCTGTAAAAACGACTGCCCTTTATCATGAAAATGTGAACATTGTTTTTATGACTTTATTTAACCCACAGTATTCAGTTTACCTCTGGAAATATTCTTTACATTTACATTTGGTGTTGCATTTCTCCACACTGCTGGAGAAGGTTCATGTGAAAATGGCTGTTTGAATGTTAAGAAACAAAAAATAATAAAGTGAAAAAAATAGACATGAAACATGGTACTATTTGAACTGACTGCTATAAATAACTCTATGTTAAAAATAAACTAATTTCGTGTTCTATACTGCAAATCTTGAAATGTTCCCCCGGACGACTGCATTATTAGGCACACCACTTGTGCTTTTTTGTTTATACACATTCTGCAAAATATTAGCTTGTACACATCTCATCATGATTTGTGCAGAATATATCACTACATATGAATAGTATGCTGCTCACCACACTGAAGACACTTTCAGCAGTGTACAAGCTCATTTAAAAGTAGGTTGTTTGTATAAGCTATCAGATTTAGCCATTCATCAGGTAAAGAAACAAACAAACAAACACACACACACACACGTTTTTATGTATGCATAACACACACACAGATGGCCATTGTCACTTCCAGTTGTTGAATGGGACCTCAGCACCCTGAAGATGACAGGTAACCATGTGTGTGTGAGTCGGATGTATATGAAAATGTGTATTGTGTCTCTTCATCTGATGAAGGGCGTTGTCCAACAGGCTATCCAACAGTCTTCTTTTAAATGTGCCAGCACACTGCTCATCACCTCCTCTATGTGGTGAGTAGTAGTTCACCATAATTCATATTGTTATAAAATCATGGACCTTTCACAACACAGTGTTGAAGGGGCGGACTGGGAAAAATAGTCAACAGAATTTATCATATATCAGTAGTTTTTGCTCTTTCACTGCATTGTGGTACCTCCATGAAAGTTTTGTGAATTAGTTATGCTAACTTTGTAGACAGGAGGAGGCTGTACCTCATACACAGTCATTCCTTCGAATCTGAGCTAAAATAGAGCTAATGAATTAAGAACAAAGACAAGTTATTTACTAGGAAAGTGATGTATACACTGCTGGATATTACAGTTGCTCACCATGAAGGTGGTGCGCAACAAACATCAAATTTGCATGACGTGTCCTATGTGTGTGGATATGCAAACAATTAGAATTTCAGTTTAAAGCCATGTTGACTATTAATTAACAATAACTCTTTCAAAAATTTTGAAAGATTTACCAGAGACCACCGTCAGTCAGTAATTTTTGTTGACTTATTTTTGTAATGTAGGAACTAGCAGCATATTTCAAGGTACAAACCTCATCTTCAGGCTGCAGTGTCAATACAAAAAAGTTAAACAAAATTACATATCAATATTCAAGTTGTTGGCATGTGCTGCAGCCATTCTGCATTCTGTTAGCAGCTAGGGTGTCCATTTAATTATCATTTCTGTATGAAATGGCTATCTTGTTGTGGTGTGTTCAGTTATTGCTGTGGCTTCTTGGATCTTGTTAACCACTGTTAATGAAAGTTATTAATATATAACAATTGATACAGCTTAATGCACCACGAGACAGCCATTTTATATAAACAAAGTGAGTGATTATTTAGAAAAAAGGATTATGTGGACAGCAAACCAACAAATGATCATATTAGTTTTTGAAATGATAATTAAATGGACACCCTAGCTGCTAACAGGCATTGATGAAGTACATCAATGCCTGTTTGCAGCTAGGGTGTCCATTTAATTATCATTTCATTTCTAGCAAAGCTGCATGGTCATCTACGGTAACTGTTCTTTCGGTAACAGATACTACCTTCATATATTAGTTTTTTCTTCGCTTTCTCTGAGGATGACCACAGCACATGCCAAGACTGTAAAGAACAAGTTCAGTATTTATGTGTACTTTTGTTAAATGTTTTTCATATTACCACTGCAATCTGAAGATTAGGGTTAGACTTCAAAATGTGTTACTATATTAAATACTTTAAGTTGTTGTTGTTGTGGTCTTCAGTCCTGAGACTGGTTTGATGCAGCTCTCCACACAACCCTATCCTGTGCAAGCTTCTAAATCTCCCAGTACCTACTGCAACCTACATCCTTCGAAATCTGTTTAGTGTATTCATCTCATGGTCTCCCTCTATGATTTTTACCCTCCAATGCTAAATTTGTCATCCCTTGAAGCCTCAGAACATGTCCTACCAACCGGTCCCTTCTTCTTATCAAGTTGTGCCACAAATTCCTCTTCTCCCCAATTCTATTCAATACCTCTTCATTTGTTATGTGATCTACCCATCTAATCTTCAGCATTCGTCTGTAGCACCACATTTCGAAAGCTTCTATTCTCTTCTTGTCCGAACTATTTATCGTCCATGTTTCACTTCCATACATGGCTACACTCCATACAAATACTTTCAGAAACGACTTCCTGACACTTGAATCCATACTCGATGTTAACAAATTTCTCTTCTTCAGAAACGCTTTCCTTGCCATTACCAGTCTACATTTTATATCCTCTCTACTTCGACCATCATCAGTTATTTTGCTCCCCAAATAGCAAAACTCCTTTACTACTTTAAGTGTCTCATTTCCTAATCTAATTCCCTCAGCATCAACCGACTTAATTCAACTACATTCCATTATCCTTGTTTTGTTTTGCTTTTGTTGATGTTCATCTTATATCCTCCTTTCAAGACACTGTCCATTCCGTTCAAGTGCTCTTCCAGGTCCTTTGCTGTCTCTGACAGAATTACAATGTCATCAGCTAAGTTTTTATTTCTTCTCCATGGATTTTAATACCTACTCCAAATTTTTCTTTTGTTTCCTTTACTGCTTGCTCAATATACAGAATGAATAACATCGGGGAGAGGCTACAACACTGTCTCAAACCCTTCCCAACCACTGCTTCCCTTTCATGCCCCTCAACTCTTATAACTGCCATCTGGTTTCTGTACAAATTGTAAATAGCCTTTCGCTCCCTGTATTTTATCCCTGCCATCTTTAGAATTTGAAAGAGAGTATTCCAGTCAACATTGTCAAAAGCTTTCTCTAAGTCTACAAATGCTAGAAACGTAGATTTGCCTTTTCTTAATCTAGCTTCTAAGATAAGTCGTAAGGTCAGTATTGCCTCACGTGTTCCAATATTTCTACGGAATCCAAACTGATCTTCCCCGAGGTCGGCTTCTACCAGTTTTTCCATTCGTCTGTAAAGAATTCGTGTTAGTATTTTGCAGCTGTGACTTATTAAACTGATAGTTCGGTAATTTTCACATCTGTCAACACCTGCTTTCTTTGGGATTGGAATTATTATATTCTTCTTGAAGTCTGATGGTATTACGCCTGTCTCATACATCTTGCTCACCAGATGGTAGAGTTGTTGTTTTGGTTGGCAGGAGAGCCAACACCGCGTTACTAGAGGAGGCCGAAAGGCACGCGTTTTAGCTCACGCAGGCTGGCATGAGGTCTGGAACAGGACAAGGAAATTAGAATTTAGAAAAACGGACGTAGCTGGTGGAATACGTGACTTTAATCTATTAATGGTGAACGTCGGTCTGGACGGTACATGATTCACATTATCAATAGTAACTGATAATGGCGCCTTGCTAGGTCGTAGCAAATGACGTAGCTGAAGGCTAGGCTAAACTATCGTCTCGGAAAATGAGAGCGTATTTTGTCAGTGAACCATCGCTAGCAAAGTCGGTTGTACAACTGGGGCGAGTGCTAGGAAGTCTCTCTAGACCTGCTGTGTGGCAGCGCTCGGTCTGCAATCACTGATAGTGGCGACACGCGGGTCCGTCGTATACTAATGGACCGCGGCCGATTTAAAGGCTGCCACCTAGCAAGTGTGGTGTCTGGCGGTGACATCACATTCCTCCCCCGCAAATCGGCGTACGGTGGTGGCATAAGGCTTCCGCCCACTGTGGGGAGGACCCCATGTTGACATATGCGACGAGGTGGGGAGCCTAACAACAGGCGAGGCTGTGCCACCCGCACCCTGCCATTCGGACCGCGGGGAGCTAGGAAACGCCTGAAAACATGCTCCAGTGTGCATGCCAACATGCGGTGTATGCGCCCGCAGAGAGACAGGAGGGGCCGAAGGGTTGACCTCCATTGGGGGGGGGCACCCGACGGGCGAAGATGACATATGGTCCGGAGCGGGCAAGAGTTCCATGTCGGAGGACAACTGGTCCCGGGAAGCGATCGGCGGCGCATGACCCAGGGAGGCGCCCTGCAGTTGCAGCGACGCGTCCACTGCGGGCTTTGCTGGCGGGAGATCAGGCAGTGGCGACGCGTCGCCATGGGGCAAAATAGAAGGCAGTGTTGGTAACACCTGGGGCTAAAGCGAGCCAGTAGATGGGTCCCCAGGGCGCTGACCGGACGGCACCGTCGCTGAAAGCAGACGGCGAGCGGCAGATCCCATGCAGCGACAGAGGCGCAGCTGGTTGAGATGCCGGCGCACCTCACCAGAGGCCCCCAAAACCAGGTACATAGCGCGGCTGAGGCAGCGAAGAATGCGCCCTTCGAGGCAACGCCGTGAACCTCGGTAGTGACGATAGTAGACAACGTCGCCTGGAGCAAAAGCAGGTATCTGCCGCTGCACAGGAACCTGATGCGGCGGATGTAGCAAAGACATCAAGGTTCGATGATGACGACCATGGAGCAACTCAGCCGGCGAGCGACCATCTGGGGGCTGAGAGCGATACGAGGACAAAAAGAGCAATAACGCGTCCTCCCGAGAATGCGACTCTTTTAACTTCAACATCTGGGACTTGAAAGTCCTGACCAATCGTTCAGCGGCACTGTTTGACAGTGGCGAAAACGGCGCGGATGTCAGATGTTGAATACCATTGGCCTCGCAGAATGACTGAAATTCTGCGGACATGAGTTGTGGGCCATTGTCGGAAACAATAGTCTGTGGAAGAGCTTCAATGGAAAAGATAGCAGATAACGCTTGGATGGTGGTAGATGACGTCGTGGAAGACATCCGGACAACAAAAGGAAACACATATTCGTAATCGCGGCATCAATTCCGAACCAAGTACAGTGCTGACGAGCAAGTTGTTTCGTTCTCACTATACCCCAGTGTCCTTGGTGGAGAAGCTGTAAGACAGAGGACTGTAACAAACGTGGTACCATGACCCTGGACTGATCATTATCAGAACGCAACAGCAAAACACCACGTCGTACAAAAAGTCTCCCCTGGTGAGCAAAAAATCGGCGATCCAACGGATCCCCGATCCATGACTTTGGCAAGGGCCATTGCGTAGCAACAAAACACAGAACGGTAGCAAGGACAGGGTCGGCAGCTGTGGCAGTAGCTACACGACGAAAATCAATCGGAAACAATTCGACCACGGCATCGGTTCGAATCAATGAACATGCAAGCAAGTTCGGAGAAATCGAATGCTCTATCCTCAGCAACAGGCAAACAGGACAACGCATCGGCGTTTCCGTGCTTAGCAGTGGACCGATACAAGATATTGTAGCGGTACTGCGAGAGGAAAAAGAGACCAGCGAATGAATTTCTGCGCTGTATGTGGAGGTACAGGCTTGTTCAGATGAAAAAGCAATGTCAAAGGTTGGTGGTCTGTGATTATGGTAAAGTGACGACCATACAAGAAATCATGAATCTTTGTAACACCAAATACGAGAGCCAATGCTTCTTTCTCGATCTGTGAATAATTTCTTTGTGCAGATGAAAGCAATTTGGACGCAAAGTGAATAGGGCGATCGTGTGATCCATCTTTGTGCGCAAGCACAGCACCGATCCTGAAATCCGATGCATCCACCATCAACAAAAGGGGCTTCTGGGGATCGAATGGCGTAAGGCAAGTATTGGAAAGCAATGCCGATTTCAACTGGCGAAAGGCGCATTCGCATTCCGTCGTCCAGACGAACGGAACACCTTTACGGCGTAAGCGATGAAGCAGAGCTGAAATGGAAGAGGCATGCGGCACATATTTATGATAATAGTTGATTTTTCCCAGCACACTCTGTAGCTGCTTCAAATTCTGCGGCGAAGGCAAGTCTTGTATGACACGGAGGTGCTCGGGACTGGGATGTATGCCTTGGGCATTGAGTACATGTCCCAGGTAGGGCAAGTCACGAGCAAAAAACACATTTGTCCTTCCGCAAGCGAAGACCATTTTGTCGCAAGACCTGAAATAATGTTCTGAGATTGGCTAAATGTTCTTCTTCCGTCTTTACGGAGATCACAATATCGTCCAGATAGTTTGCTGCAGTAGGGACCGACGCACAAACAGTTTGTAGATATTGCTGAAACAATGCAGTGGCGGATGCACACCCGAATGGCAGTCGTTTGAATCGATACAAACCAAGATGCGTGTTAACCACCAAAACGCGCCGGGAGTCTTCGTCCACTGGTATTTGCAAGTACGCATCTGCTAGGTCCAACTTCGAAAAATATTTACCCGGGCACAGTTTGTCAAAAAGATCTTCTGGGCGGGGTAAAGGAATCACTAGTTGTGGATTCACTGTTGCCTTGAAGTCCACACAAAGTCTCAATTTTCCGGAAGGTTTTGGCAAAATTACTAAGGGTGATGCCCAGAGAGAAGCCTGCACACGTTCAATTACACCTTGTGATTCCAAATCGTGTAATGTTTTTGTGACCTCATCACGCAATGCATGGGGAACATTGCGCGCTCTGAAAAATTTCGGTTGCGCCTTTACTTTCAGTTCCAAATGTGCTTTATAGTTCTTAGCGCAACCAAGGCCCGGTGCAAAAATGTCTGCAAATTCGTCACATAGACGACAAACACTGTCTGAAGGCACAGCCTGGTTCACTGATAGGACCTGATTTACTATAGACAAGTTAAACAACTGAAATAAATCGAAACCAAACAAGTTCACTGCAGAAGAAGAACGAAGGACGTAAAATGACACAAGTTTTGTGTGTCCTTTGTATGTTGCAAGAAGGCTGCACTGTCCTAACACAGGGATCTTTTGACCTGAATAACTAGTTAACTTAACATTTGCGGCACGCAACGGAGGTGTGCCCAGCTGTTTGTACATGTCTTGATTGATCAGTGAAACTGCAGCCCCGGTAACGAGCTGGAATGGTATCACTTTGCCGTTAATGTCCAAGTCTACAAAAAGTTTATTGTCCTGCTGACGACAAGAGCGACTGTCTCGTGCAACGTGAACTGACACTGGCACATAATCACTTGCAACTTGACGGGATTTCCGGCGATGTCGATGCACACTATGTGTGGGACGAACATAGTCACCGTTAGAGAGAGTGGCACTGAGCGGAGTGGAATGAACTACATGAATTTCCATGGGCGAAGTTTTACGAGCCTGAGTATCCTTGGTTCGAATTTGGCGCGAAGCAAAGGGCCTGGAATGGTTGTGAGTTTCCGATCTGAGCTTTTTCTGGCAAACACTCTGAACATGTCCTTTTTTATTACAGAAAAAGCAAATAGCCTGGCGTGATAGGCAATTCTCATGCGAATGTCCAGTAGCACACCGTGGGCATGATTTTAGCACTGCATTTGCGTGCCTGCGCGACACATGTGGCTGAGAACCTGGCGGCAGCGGCGCGGCCAGGTGCGAGGGCTGTTTAGTGCTCCATGCATCTCGCCCGGCGGGTCAGGTAACCTGACACATGGCTGGTGAAGTTTCAAATGATTCCTGAGCAAAGTCAAGTGTGTCCTGCCGATCCAATATGTCCATCACTTGTTGAAGGGAGGGACTGACTAGTTTCAAAATCTGTTCCCGTATACGAACATCAGAAACGTTCTGTGCAATTGCATCACGTACCATAGTATCTGAATAAGGGAGTCCACATTGACACTCAAAAGCACAATCCCTAGTAAGGCCTTGCAAGGTTGCAACCCACTCCCGATTAGTCTGACCTGCTGTACGTTTGGTACGAAAGAAGGTATACCTTTTTTTCGCAACTACATTTACTGAGTCTTTGAAATATGCATCTAATGCAGACAAAATTTCTTCGTAGGACAGAGTTGACTATCACATGGTACGTGGTCACCCCGACGGATGATAACAAAAAAGGCTGCCGCTCGTTACCTTGAATTCTGTAGGCGGCGAGATGGAATCCAAATTGGCGTGACCACTCCATCCAGCTTTCCAGTGCAGCATCAAAAGGTCAAAAAGTTGGTGCAACAGCGTGTTGTGGCTGCGTTAGCGGTGGAGCGGTGGCTGCCGCATCGTTTTGCATTGCTGGTTGACCCTGGACGAGCTGTCCAAGGGCATCCAGTAAGGCCTGCGTCTGCCGATTCTGTTAGCGATAAAATTCGGACAGTACATCTGGAGATTGTGCCGAAGCCATTACACAATTAAATCAGGGCAATAGAGAAGAACGCGGTTTTGCCTCATCGCCAATGTTTTGGTTGGCAGGAGAGCCAACACCGTGTTACTAGAAGGAGTCCAAAAGGCACGCGTTTCAGCTCACGCAGGCTGGCATGAGGTCTGGAACAGGACAAGGAAATTAGAATTTAGAAAAACGGACGTAGCTGGTGGAATACTTAACTTTAATCCATTAATGAAGAATGTCGGTCTTGACGGTACATGATTAATCAATAGTAACTGATAATGGCGCCTTGCTAGGTCATAGCAAATGACGTAGCTGATGGCTATGCTAAACTATCGTCTTCGCAAATGAGAGCGTATTTTGTCAGTGAACCATCGCTAGCAAAGTCGGTTGTACAACTGGGGCGAGTGCTAGGAAGTCTCTCTAGACCTGCCATGTGGCGGCGCTCAGTCTGCAATCACTGATAGTGGCGACACACGGGTCCGACGTATACTAACGGACCACGGCCGATTTAAAGGCTACCACCTAGCAAGTGTGGTGTCTGGCGGTGACACCACGGCTGTGTCAGGACTGGCTCTCCCAAGGCTGTCAGTAGTTCTAAAGGAATGTTGTCTACTCCCGGGGCCTTGTTTCGACTCAGGTCTTTCAGTGCTCTGTCAAACACTTCACGCAGTATCGTATCTCCCATTTCATCTTCATCTACATCCTCTTCCATTTCCATAATATTGTCCTTAAGTACATCACCCTTGTATAGACCCTCTATATACTCCTTCCACCTTTCTGCTTTCCCTCCTTTGCTTAGAACTGGGTTTCTATATGAGCTCTTGATATTCATACAAGTGGTTCTCTTTTCTCGAAAGGTCTCTTTAATTTTCCTGTATGCTGTATCTATCTTACCCCTAGTGAGATAAGCCTCTACATCCTTACATTTGTCCTCTAGCCATCCCTGCTTAGCCATTTTGCACTTCCTGTCGATCTCATTTTTGAGACGTTTGTATTCCTTTTTGCCTGCTTCATTTATTGCATTTTTATATTTTCTCCTTTCATCAATTAAATTCAATATTTCTTCTGTTACCCAAGGGTTTCTACTACCACTCGTCTTTTTACCTACTTGATCCTCTGCTACCTTCACTACTTCATCCCTCAGAGCTACCCATTCTTCTTGTACTGTATTTCTTTCCCCCATTCCTGTCAATTGTTCCCTTATGCTCTCCCTGAAACTCTGTACAACCTCTGCTTTAGTCAGTTTATCCAGGTCCCATCTCCTTAAATTCCCACCTTTTTGCAGTTTCTTCAGTTGTAATCTACAGTTCATAACCAGTAGATTGTGGTCAGAGTCCACATCTGCCCCTGGAAATGTCTTACAATTTAAAACCTGGTTCCTAAATCTCTGTAATCTGTCTGATACCTTCTAGTATCTCCAGGATTCTTCCATGTATAGAACCTTCTTTTATGATTCTTGAACCAAGTGTTAGCTATGATTAAGTTATGCTCTGTGCAAAATTCTACCAGACAGCTTCCTCTTTCATTTCCTACCCCCAATCCATATTCACCTACTATGTTTCCTTCTCTTCCTTTTCCTACTCTCGAATTCCAGTCACCCATGACTATTAAATTTTCGTCTCCCTTCACTACCTGAATAATTTCTTTTATCTCATCATACATTTCATCAATTTCTTCATCATCTGCAGAGCTAGTTGGCATATAAACTTGTACTACTGTAGTAGGTGTGGGCTTCGTGTCTATCTTGGCCACAATAATGTGTTCACTATGCTGTTTGTAGTAGCTTACCTGCACTCCTATTTTTCTATTCATTATTAAACCTACTCCTGCATTACCCCTATTTGATTTTGTATTTATAATCCTGTATTCACCTGACCAAAAGTCTTGTTCCTCCTTCCACTGAACTTCACTACTTCCCATTATATCTAACTTTAACCTATCCAGTTCTCTTTTTAAATTTTCTAACCTACCTGCCCGATTCAGAGATCTGACAGTCCACACTCCGATCCGTAGAACGCTAGTTTTCTTTCTCCTGATAACGACGTCCTCTTGAGTAGTCCCCGCCCAGAGATCCGAATGGGGGACTATTTTACCTCCGGAATATTTTACCCAAGAGGACGCCATCATCATTTAACTATACAGTAAAGCTGCATGCCCTCGGGAAAACTTACGGCTGTAGTTTCCCCTTGCTTTCAGCCGTTCGCAGTACCAGCACAGCAAGGCCGTTTTGGTTGCTGTTTTAAGTAAGTCAACAAAAAGCTGTGACTAGTAGCAGTCTCTGAAAAGCGTTTTCGGATACAGATTTCATCACAGCTGCACGAAGTAGATAGGAATAATTTGTATATAAGGATTTTCTTATTCAGGCATCACATTTGTATGTTGTTTGTTTGTGATAAGGTTGTGCTGTGCCTCACATAAGAAGGTAAAAGGTCTTATCATCACAACAGCAGGATTATGTGCTATTGAGACTGTGATATGCTTCTTCATTGACCGGAACCACGACTGTCACGTGAACATGGAATCAATGAGTCCCGAGGGCAATAATGATTTCCATGCAAGATGTCAGTATCCCCATGTGATTAGCACCTGACATGACAGATTTATTGTTTGCTCAGCAGTTTAAGAAAGTACAGCAACGTCATATCCTTTAAGTCAGGAAATGGACTTGTTTGCTGAAACACAAGTATCCACTGAGGTAGTACAACAATTGGAGCTCCACAGACTGTCAGCACGGTGACCATTGATGGGGCTTTTCCTTATGTGGAAGGAGAGGGAATTGTGCTACCAGTGGTGGACCCAGTGACAAACTACACACAGGAGCAATACCACCTATCACCTGCCATGAGGATTTATTAACTTTGGCATAGAGTCAAAGCAATGTGGAATAACTCAGTTCGACTTGATGCCCAGCTGAGTTAAGAGACATTATCGGTACCAGAGGTGGCAGCACCAAGTATTAAATTTCACATGCTGATGGCACCAAATTACCTAAAAATTAAATAACATTTGCTTTCTACTAGTAAAAGTTTGTTGTTTTCTATCCTTCCTGTTGCTCAAATGTTAATCGCCAGTAATGTATACAAGCAGTACTACGTTTTGCACCCTTGTTTCACAATCCTTGGCTTTCTTATAGTTTCCATTAGTTACTTTAGCATGCATCCCTTGTAGTGAATAGAAATAGTTTAAGTGACACCACTGCTAAACAGCTATGGCTGCACTTAAACGTTTATTTCATGTACATATTTCAGACCAACATAATTTTTCACCAGTTGTTCCATCAAAGATAATTTAAAACACAATGTGAAAATAAGCTTGATAATAGGATTACACAATTACAAATAAAACTTGTGGCAGAAAACAATGTTATAAAATAAAGGTATGAGGACCACACACACACACACACACACACACACACACACACACACACACACGACCACACTCTCTGGCTGCCAGTCTCAGAGCCTGGCCTTGGCAGTCAGAGACTGTGGTCATATGTGTGTGAGTTGCATTTGTGTGTGTGCGTATGTGTGTTATAAAATAAAGGTATGAGGACCACACACACACACACACACACACACACACACACACACACACACACTCTCTGGCTGCCAGTCTCAGAGCCTGGCCTTGGCAGTCAGAGATTGTGGTCATATGTGTGTGAGTTCCATTTGTGTGTGTGTGTGTGTGTGTGTGTGTGTGTGTGTGTGTTTTGCCTATTGTGATGAAGGCCTGTATGGCTGAAAGCTTTGTTTGACAAGTGATTTTGTTGTGGCTATCTGCGACTCAACATCTCCACTATATAGTGAGTAGTAACTATCTGTCTCATGATATTGTCATAATTCCATCTTGGATTTTCTGTTGTTTTATTTTATATAATGTTTTTGGCACTGGTGCTGTTATTTGTACCTGTTTACTTTCTTTTATCTTGCTTGTGCTGGTATTGCGTTTTCATTTCTCTAGGACAGGGTTGAAAATGGATTTTGTTGCCCAACATGTCCAGTCTGAGAAATAAAAGTTCATAGTGCAGTTGCAAGTGCCATTTAAACAAATTCTGCATTGGACATGTTTTCGGACGTGCGCCTGTGCTAGGCAACTTGCTGGTTTTTTCTAATATGTGGTTTTGCCATGTTGTTAGGGTGTCTGACCCCTGATAAATCTAGCACACAAATTGAAAGTGATATTAAAGTTAAACTTCTATACTTGGTAATTGTGAGAGTTAAAAAAATAATATGACAATCACATAATGCTTCCAGACTTTTTCTCTATTATAGCAAAGTTCAGCTTGATAAGTCCTTACCCTTCGTTATATTAGTGTTTAAAATGTTTATTCATTTACATTTCATTTCCCTTTATTATAAATGAATAAACTTTAATGTTTCAAATAATTTTGAGATTTATAATTACTGAAGTTCTTTGGCCTGATATCTGCAGAGAATGTGGGAACTGCTTCTCGAGCCGGGAGGGCCTCGCACTCCACTACCGGCTGCACGCAGGAGACCGTAATGTGGTGGCAGATCTCTGCGGCTTGGCATCAGCTCTGCAGCAGCAGCCAGCTCATTTCCTATGTCCACAACCTCTCCCCCCTCCACCACCTCCACATCCTCCTGTCAGCAAAGCTTCACCTGTTCCTCACACACATACACCACCAGCCGTGGCTGGTCATGGCTATCCAAAGCCTAAACCTCACGTTTGCCCTGACTGTGGTAAGTGCTTTACTCAAAAGCATGGCCTAGCACAACATAATCGTCGCCATAGTGGTGGATCCTGTGACATTAAGCGGCATATATGTGAGAAATGTGGCAAAGCATTCTATCAAAAAAATCATCTAGCTCTACACTCCCGTCAGCATATGGATCCACAGCAACAGCAACAACAGCAGCAGCAAAGGCAACAACAACAGCAACAGCAGCAGCAGCAGCAACATCAGCAGCAGCAACAACAACAACATCAGCAGCAACAGCATCAACAACAGCAACAGCAGCATCAACACCAGCAGCAGCAACACCAGCAGCAGCAACACCAGCAGCAGCAAACCCAATCCCAGCCTTCCACATCAGCAGCAGCAGCGGCAGCTGCTGCTGCGGCCGCCGCAGCAGCAGCAGCTGCTGCAGTTGCAAACAAATCATATGAAGTTCTTGTGCCTGCACAACCTGATGCCCAAGGACCTCCTCGGGAGGTAAAACCTTTTGAGAGCCTCATGCCAGCTCCTGGAGAATAACACTGCTGGAAGTAAGGCTGATTTTTTTTAGATTTTGTAGATGTAGGGTTTCATACCTACTACAGTTAGTGTTGAGCAGTTCGTACATGTTAGTCACTTGCCGGTCCACTGCCATTTTGTCTGTAATAGACAGCTTATTAGCTGTTTTTATCGCTCTTCTTTTATAAGGCAGCAGTTTCGTGAATCATGCATGTAAAATATAATCTTTGCTTGATAGCAGGCAGCCATTTTACAGAGTTTGTGTCCCAGTTGTTTAATTCATGTCTGTGATGTGTGTGATTGTTTTGTGGAGAGTAAATTAATTTTGTTGATGAAATGTGAATATTGGAAATATTTTTAGATCAATTGGGTCAGAAACTTAAAGTTTTTGGTAGTATACATCATGTGACATTCCCATTCACAAGTGCTAGAAGACAGATCATACAATCATTGATGGTCGACATCAGTTAAAAGAAGTATATTAGTATTACACTCAGTTTGATAAACTTTTTTCTAGTGCAGCTGGCAATTTAATTTTAAAAGTTTTCTTTTTCTGAATTTTTTGTCAAAACATTTGTTTGAATTGCAAAAAGCATTGTAATTGTATTACATTGCACTTTTTTCCATCAGAAAACCTTCTGACTGATTGTAACACTTGATTGTCATGAAAGCAAAAGAACTGAATGAACTCTTTAGCTGATAGTTGGCCTGCAATAACAATTGCCAACATTATATTTCATACAAACAAATTTTCTCAGCTGTCACAGTTCTAAACTGATCAGCAGTTTTCTAGTACTTAAAATTGTCAGTTTTAAATAAAAATTAACTTATTGCAAATTATTGTTGGAACATCTCTTAGCTAATTATTTAATGCGTATTTACTAACAGGTTTATTATGTGTATAATACTTTTGCTGGTATTTTCTGTGACATCACTTGCAGTGGACATCTAGCATCTGAAACCAACCAGATTTAGGTTTACTTGAATTCCATAAATTACTGCAAGCAAATTTTACATTGGTTCTTTTGAGAACTTCCTATTTGCCTTCAGTAGAGCTAGAGTGTCATTTCCAACAACATTAACAGTGATGGATAGTAAACTGTTAACTGTCCTTTCCACTTTAAGCTGTTGTTGAATTATCAGTGTCATGTTCCTTCCAAAGCATGTCAGTCTGTTACAGAAGAGCAGCATATTCCAGTAACTGTTTGGCAGTATTCAAAACAGAATGTTGTAGGTAACCCAATTTGAGAATGACAAAAGAAGTGAAGCAAACTTCTTGTGGTATGGTGAAGATTGTATTGTAACTGATACTAAAGCTTCTACAATGAATCTTCCACTGTGTAGTGCAATTTGAACTTCTTTGAACTTTACCAACAGATTTTAGCTGCGGGCTGCATTGGGACTTGAACATTGCCTTTCACGGGTAATGTTCTTTCTGAGTGACTTTCCTCCTCCTTTTCTTCCCTCCCATCAGTCATCTGACTGATTTGACATGGCCTACCACGAATTCCTCTCTTGTGGCAAGCTTTTCATCTCAGAGTAGCACTTACACCCAACACTCTCAATTATTTGTTGGATGTATTTCAGTCTCAGTCTTAACTTATAGTTTTTACAGCTCACTGTAGTACCGCCACACACTGTCAGGTGGTTTTCGGAGTATGGATGTAGATGTAGATACCATGAAAGTTATTTCCTGATCTCTGAACCTTTTAATAAATGTCCTGCCATCCTGTCCCTTCTTCTGTCAATGTTTTCCATGTATTTCTATCATCACTGATTCTATGAAGAACCTCCTTGTTTCTTGTCAGTCCACCTAGTGTTCATCATATGTCTGTAGCACAACATCTCAAATATTTCATCCTTTTCTTCTCAACTTTTCTCACAGTTCATGATTCATTTCCATACAGTGCTGTACTCTAGACACGCATTGTCAAAAACGTCTTTCTCAAATTAAGACCAGTGTTTCATACCGGTTGACTTGTTTTGGCCAGGAATGCTCTCTTTTCCTAGCCTGCTTTTTATGTCCTCTTTGCTTTGTCCATTATGGGTCATTTTGCTTCCAAGGTAGCAGAATTCTTTCACTTCATCTGTCCCTTCTGCTGATGACAGCAATGTCATTGGTGAATCTTATCTTTGATATTTTTTCACCCTGAGTTTTAACCCAACTCTTAAACTTATCATTTATTTTTGTCATTGCTTCATTGATGTACAGATTGAACAGTAGGGGAGAGAAGGCTGCATCCTTGTCTTACACCTTTCTAAATCCAAGCACTTAGTTCTTGGTCTTCCGTTCTTGTTGTTCTATCATGGTTCTTATACACATTGTATATTTCCCTTTTTTCCCTGTAGCCTACACCTATTTTCCTGGAAGTTTTGAACATCTTGTACCATTATACATTGTCAAACCCTTCTTTTAGGTCAACAGATCCTATGAAAGTGTCCTGATTTTCTTAAGTCTTGCTTCCATTATCATAGGCAATGTCCAAAGTGCTTCTTTGGTGCCTTTATCCTTCCTAAAGCCAAACAGATCATATGTTATTCTTGTTAGCAACTTTGATGCATGAACTGTTGACCAGATTGTAGGATAGTTTTCATATCTATACATCCTTGCTGTCTTTAAAATTATGTGGGTGACATTTTTCCAAAAGTTGGATGGCACGTCTCTAGCCTCACATACTCTACACACCAACTTGAATATTTATTTAGTTGCCACTTCCCCCAGTGATTTCAAAGTTCTGAATGAATTTAACAGCAGAATTCTTCTTGTACAACTAATGTTGATTCCTTTACTTTTAATTTCACTTGAGGTTGTTTTGGCTATTCTGTATGCTGTATACATTGCTATATTCCTGTCATTTCTTGAACGTTCTTGTTCTTCTTTGTTTCATCAATCTGCTGAAGTATTTCTTTTGTTAACCTAGGTTTCCTTGCAGTTACCTTCTTTGTGCATATATTTGTCTGTCCAACTTCTGTGATTGCCCTTTTTTTAGAGCTGTCCATTCCTCTTCAACTGAAATGCCTACTTTCGTATTCATTATTGCAGTATCTGCAGCCTCAAAAAACTACAAACAAACACCACCATTCCTCTGTATTTCAGTATTTCACTTCTTTCCTCATTGGTTCTTTCTCTGATCATCTTAAGCTTCAGCCTTCTCATTGATTGTGATCTGAGTCTATATCTACTCCTGTGCATGCCTCACAATCCAATATCTGATTTCAGAATCTCGGTCGGACTATGATGTAATCCGGATGGAATCTTTCTGTGCCTCCAGGCATTTTCCTCTTGTGAGTTTTGAACAGAGTATTTGCTATTACCAGTTGAAGATAATTGCAGAGCTCTATTAGTCATTCTCCTTTCTTGTTCCTACTGCCAAGCCAGTATTCTGCCGTAACCTTGCCTTCTACTCCTTCCCCTACTACTGCATTCCAGACACTCATGATTATTAGATTTCATCTACTGATTATTAGATTCCATCTCCCTTTACGTACTGAACTACATTTTCAGTATCCTCATATACCTTCTCTTTGTCATCTGCTTGAGATGTCGATGAGTATACCTGAACTGTCATTCTTGGCATTGATTTGCTGTCAGTTCTGATCAGAATAATCCTATCACTTAATTATTTGAAGTAACTCACTCTCTGTTCTACCTTCCTATTCATAATGAATCCTACTCCAACTGTACCATTTTCTGCTGCTGTAGAAATTACCCTATATTCGTCTGACCAGAAATCCTTATCTTCTTTTCATTTCACTTCACAAATACCCACTATATTTAGATTGAGCCTTTGCATTTTGCTTTTCAGATTTTCTAGCTTCCCTGTCACATTCAAACTTCTGACATTCATAAAATTTTGTCCTCTCATTCATCATTCGGTCTTTTTCTCATGACCGCCCTTAGCAGTCCCCTTGTGGAGATCAGAATGATGGATTTACATGGAGTTTTTTGTCAATGGAGAGAGCATTATGACACTTTTTCAATCACAGACATGTGTCCTATGGATGTGCATTGTGTGTTTTGAATGCAGTGACTTCCTGTACCATCTGCATCCTCATGATGTTGATTATTACTGATTCTTCCATGTTTTATGGGCAGTTTCTCAGGTGAAGGGCAGGAGGGTTCCCTGAGTGTTTTACCACTCCTCTGTCCTCTTTGAAAAGACCGTTGGCAGAACGAGGGTGACTACTTTTGCCAAAAGTCTTTGGCCGCCATTGCTGATATTTTACGAGAGAAGTGAAGTTGCTACTCACCATATAGCTGAGATGCTGAGTTGCGATAGGCACAATAAAAAGATTCACACAATCATAGCTTTCGGCCATTAAGGCCTTTGTCAGCAGCAAGCACAACTTGCACACATGTTTGCAGTCTCAGAGAGCTGAAACTACACTGCAGCATCTCCGCTATATGGCGAGTAGCAACTTTCCTTCTCTCGTATTGTTACATTCCATCCTGGATTTTCCATTGTTTGATTGCTGATATTTTTGTATTCCAAGTTTAAGCAGTGGCTGGGATTGAACCCAAGTCCCAGGATGTTTCGACTGTTGTGTCTAACCAACCAACTATTCACCCATAACTGAGCCCACTCTCACAATTTCAGTTATTCTAGTATCTTTCTCTTACTTTCTACATTTCACAGAAATTCTCCTACATACTCTGCAGGAATAGTTAAAGCTGTAATAAATTACTCCTAATTCAAAAGTTTCTATATTAGAAAAAATTATGATCCAAGATCTGGTTATTTTGGTTTGTTTTCTGTTTATGATTTACATTATTACTACATATAATCACTTACATGAAGACCATAATTGAAATGCAGTTATGGCAGTAAAGGAGTCATTTACCGAAGATTGATTCAAACACCATAGATACACTAGGCATGTTCCTGGTACAGTTCCTGTGCACTGTCTTACACAGAAATTAGTGTATGAGAAAGATGCAACTGAATGTGAAATAAAAAGTACAGTGATCTGATAATACGTCTTAATACTGTCATCATACTTCTAGCTAAAGTTTAGCAAGGATATATTTAATGCTGCTTTTACACTCCTTAAGCTTCTATTCAGCAGTGACAAAAGACACTCACTGTATGTGTCATTTAGTTCCATTAACACATAGAGGGAGGTGAAATGTTTGGATATATGTCTCCACACAGACTTTACTCCTGATCTTCATCGCATCACTCCTTCTGTGGCAACACTCACAAAGGAAAATGAATGGATGACCCACGTGAAATGTAGTCAGCTTCATGTCTTATTATCCTTCCATTGCTCTGTAGAATATTGTTCAAATACTTGTTCTTAAAATTTTGTTAATCATTTAAAATAGAGAGTACCTCTTTTATATCATTGTATCGATGGAACTGATGATCCATATCTAAACATATATATTCTAAAACCGTTAGCATACTAAGGAACTGGCTTAAGTTTGATTTTTATCTTCAAAAAACGCCACAGTTTCTCCGTTGAAGCTTGGTTTATCTGTTATATTCTTTCCAATCAACTGTTTATGTTCGTTAACTTCCATGTACTGTCATATACTTTCAGAATTTTTGATTAAGTTAATCTTACTCCAGGGATGAGTCACTGATGCAGTAATCAAGCTAAATTACTGTGTTACTTCCTGACATCAGAATTTCTTATGTTTTGTGTTTGTTAAGTCCATACCAGCAGTTTGTTGTTTGTGAGTAATCTTTCTGTACGAACACCACACACAGCCTTAAATTCTGAAGTAAATTAAAGTCTTGTACTGAATAATAAATTCAGATGTGTCATACTAAGCTCTGCAGTAGATCCTGCCCCCTGTGTTGTTAGCTATTGTTACTGCCATGTAGAGGGTGTCCGAAAAGTAACTAGCCTCATGGGAAAATATCTGAATTGCAACCATTGTTGAAAGTAGCTTCTATTATATAATTCACATAAGTGAATATGATGTTGTATGTTCTCAAGCACATGCTGTATTGTTTGTTGAGAAACTGCAGCAACACATTCAAGTTGTTTCTAAAATTTGAGAATGGTGTTAAAATGAGTCTTGTAAGAAGCATTCCTTAAGGTATTCCCACAGGAAAAAGTTATTTGGAGATAAACCAGGAGGCCGAGGCAATCACAATCCCTTTGGTATCACTTGTCCATGAAAATATTGATCCTTTGTTGTCAGCTGTTTGAGCAGTAGCTTGTCCTGTTCATATCACTCATGACATACCTGGTCTTCAGCTGAAGTGTTTACAAATTATTGTGCTCTATATATGTAGTGCAGATTGTTCACTGTGCAATGAAAGAACATGATGGTGGTGGTGATGATGATGGTGGTGATAATGATTCACCTAGTTTACACTACACATCAAACTCCCACGTGTAGAGATGACCAACTCTGTGTAGCAGGAGGGGCACAGAGGCTTGATAGCTGGCATTACTGTTGTCGGCTTTTAAGTACAAAGTGCAAAAGGCTGCTGTCATGACTAGCTTGAAGCAACAGTCACCTACAACTGTAGATATGTAAACAAAAGTTTGTTATGTAATTGGTTGTGGCAGACATGCAAAGCCTACTTTAAGTGTCAAGGCTTTTCTCTTCACTGTATGGTCTGTAGTATTAATGTAGATATTCAGTAGCCCAAATTAAAGGTTTTTTTTTCATTCAAACAATGGGAACTCCAGGTAGGAATATCAATAATGTAGGAAAGACAGATTGTTACTTACCATAAAGAAGACATGTCAAATTGCAGACAGGCATGATTAATAGACACTCTCATTTAGCTGGCCGAGATGCTGGAATTGGCTGTTGTGTGTGCGTGAGGTGTGCTTGCTTGTGTGTGTGCGTGTGAAAGTTGCGTGTGTCTCTCTCTCTTTACCAACGGAGGCTGTGGCCAACGGCTGTATGTGAGTGTCTTTTAATCATGCCTGTCTGCAACTTGAAATTTTATGCGTTCATATATCTTTCAAAGGGGAATTGTGCCTAGTCAGACCAATACACACCGTTGAGTTCTTTTCCATGTGGCATTACAGATGACATGAACCACTGACTAGAAAACTACATATTTTCCAATATCTTCATGTAACAACTCATGAACAACATGTGTCAATACGGCTTTAAATTACTAGACAAATGCATCTTTAAACGCTTGCACAGTGCGTTGTGGAGAGAGCAAACTGGCTGGATAGGCATCACACAAACTTCTCAGTATTCATATAATATGCAGATGGTATGTTGATCAAATTTTGTAGTGTTAGCACTAACAGTTTACTTATTTTGCCAGCATCTGCTACTTTTGCTATCTACTAGAACTTGTCATATAGCTGTTTAATGGTAGCCTTGTTAGTGACTCCTCATCAAACTTTTTTATGAAGGCATTCTGTATTTTTGCACATCTAATGTACTGGGTACTGATGAATACTTCCTTCTGCAACAAATGAACCATTTCTTCCTCAGTTAAGTGAGAGCCAGAATTGCAACAAAAAGAAAAAAATTCTTTTTGAAAACCCTGTACAACAATTTTTCAGGCGAGTAATACACAGATGAAGCCCATTCATTTCATATCAAAATATAACCATTTGTGTAAATGACTCACAGTTAATGGCTTATGAAAATTTCTACTTGTCTTTACAATACTATACCGGCATGTAATTATATAACTCCGGAACTGTTGCATGTGATGTGCAGATATTACTATTAATAAGCTGGAATGTTCTTATGTTTCCAATTATTTGAAATGTATTACAGGAGTATAAACCTTATCCGTAATATTATTCTTTTGTTGTAGATGCACAGCATTTTAGCTGTTCTGATTTGAATACTTCAGGAATGTCTTCATGATTACTTTTATATGAAATTTTTGAGTAAATGTATGCTGCAGTTACCCCAAATGAGTTGGTTAGGTTTTGCAAAGATGAGGTCAGTAAATTATTGTTAAGCATTTTCTTTTGGGTTCATGTAGCTATTACATGTAAATACACTGACTTTACAGTGTGATTAATAAGGAAAAATTGAAAAAGTTGTATTTTCCAGGCTGTCATGGAAGTGACATAAAATAATCTGTAAGATATCTCAAGCATTCAAGCCTCACTTTCGGCTTGAATCTGAAAGCCAAAGGTGAAGGTTGAACGCTTCCCTCAGATGTCTTAACTCTTGATGTAGAAATTGCCTCAAGGCGTTAACTTTCTTATTATTTTTCGTTATCAGTGAAAGCTACTGTCCCCTGTTTTTCTGAGTACACCTTTTTCATTTTTCTGGTTGGAACTTACATTTTATTTGACTTTTTGTACTCAATGTTAAATGTTGTGCTTATTCTATTCATCACTTTAAGATTGTGTCCATTAAAGATGGCAGAGAACCAGTAGATTAGAAAATGCAGATATTGTCTTTTTTAATTTTTTTTTATGAATGTGGATGTTTTCCATATTAGAAGCAAATGGGAAAGTTAGAAACTTAACTTTGTTGTATGTATGTATGTGAAGTTATGAATTATGTGAGTGAATTGTGTAAATGCATTGGCCCGACTGAGTGGTATGTGTTACTAAAATTACAAAATAATGTGACGGGATCGCATTATCTCATTGTTCATGTAGTACTCTTGGTTGACCTTTACTGTTTACTATGGATCCATATAGCCACAAAATGAGCTGTATTTTTGCACATAATATGTTGTCATTTATTAGATAACTGTGTTGAACTACAGCAGGAAACCTGCCCAATGTGGAACTTCTAGGACTGAAGTATGGGTTTTGGAATGAACAGAGAGATATTGAAGGGAGGATCCAAGTGCTAGTCAGTTTAGAATTTCATGCTGACAGTAATAGTCATGGCTTTCTTCAGCATTCACCTGTTTATCACATAGCTCTTAAAATTAGAAGCATTATCTCATGAATGGCCACTAATAATGTTAGAAGAGAGAGTGTTCCATCAGTGGACTTTCCTAAATCAAAGTAACATGAATGAGATGGCAGAAAGTTTATTGATGCAATAATCATAGCCTATTGGCATAACTTAATAATTAAAATTGAATGTATTTTTCATGTTTTCCCTCTTGTTTAATTGAATCTCTCTCCATATATTAAATGCATCTTCATCAGTATTGTAGTTAAATTATATTTTTTAGTTTTGTGGAAAATCACAAAATTCAGGTGTCTAATATTTCGTGTGTTGTGTTATGATTGGAAAAGCTTATTCATGTGCTTCAAATTCAGTTAAGTGACAAGTTTTTAGACAACCATTAATAATATTCATGATAATGTTTGTTTTGTTATACCAACACCAGGAAGAGAGCAAAATTGTTCAATTATTATGTAAATAGTATAAATACATAGTATTAAATCAAGACATAAATCATGAGAAATGTTCACACATATTACAGCATCTATTTTCTCAAGTATCTGTTTTCATAATATAAATGATTTAGGAGTAAAGACACCACTCACCAATTAGCAGGAATGTTGAGTCATCAACAGGCACACACGAAAGAGAAAGAAAATTTACTAGCATTTGGAATCAATACTACACACACACACACACACAGATGCCGTGATTGCCAGTTGGCAGTGTTTGTGTGTGTTTTATGTATGTACTTGTACTCCAGCTTGTCACAAAGGATTGATTTTGATGCTAG
Organism: Schistocerca nitens; assembly: GCF_023898315.1. Classification (NCBI taxonomy): domain Eukaryota; kingdom Metazoa; phylum Arthropoda; class Insecta; order Orthoptera; family Acrididae; genus Schistocerca; species Schistocerca nitens. The sequence continues at coordinate 1,128,535,060 of NC_064614.1, forward strand.
CAAGTTTTCTTTCTCTTTTGTGTGTGCCTGTTGATGACTCAAAAGCTTCTGCTGTTCTGTGCGCTGTCTTCTTTACTCCTGAGTTATTTACGTTCTACCAGAACATTCATACATATTTTCATAATTTCTTTTATTTTTCTAAGGTACTTTTGTTTCCCTTTCATGTTTGTGCGTAATGTAGTTTAGGGGATTGATGGGGAGGAGAGTGAGTTTATATCTACTTTGAAAAGGAAGTTATTGTGAGTTGAGTGCACTGCTATTTTCCACTTCATATTTTACATACTAATTCTTCACCATACATCAAGTCTAAAAGGACTTCAGAATGTATATGAGAGTTAAACAAAAAAATAATTTGATGCCTTTTCATGAAGACACCCCTGAACATAAGAAATGGATTTGAATCTGCTGTTCTTTGAATTGAGAAACTTGGTGAAGGAATGCTTGAACTATCTGAAACCATGCAGCTGTCATTTCATGTTTTAATTTGTGTGTGATATTGTTCATCAGTTTTCTTTGAAAACTGAAATAGCATTGTAGCTTCGTCACTTTCCATGTGTCCCAGTAATCGTCTTTACTGTGTTGGTAATTTGTTAGCAGAGGAACAAATAGTCAGATTGACAAATGCAATAGTGTTTCATCTACAATTTCTGTGTTCTTTACTCTCTTTCAGCCATATCTTCAGAAGTTTTTTGATTTGTAGGCTTTGAATGATTCATTTTCTATATCATATATATGATTGCTTTGTGACAGAGGAATTCTTTGTGACTGTTTCAAAATATGAGCTTTCCATTGGCAAGGCTGAAATTTAATATTCATGAAATTTATTCTGTTATTTACTGGGATCTAGTAATGATGATAACAAGGCACCGTATTGCTTCTTCATCTTCAACCTGGCAGCAACTCTGTGAGCAGTAATTTTATGAGATATATGGGCATTAAGGATAATGCTGTAAATATTTCAGCAACTGCAATTGAATTACACCACAGTATTACTGAGTAATAATGCATTATAATGGGACATTTTTATTAACATTTCACCATGAATGTATTAATGACAAATATTTCTGATTTAACTTGATGGGGGTTGACATAAACCAGAGGAACACAGAAGTGTTGTTGGCACAGATGAGGATGACAGTGATGAAAGTGCAAGTTTCACTGTACATTTTGTTTGCTTATCTGACTTGTTAGTGAATTTAATGGAGTGTTTTATTAAATTGTTGTAGTGAAGGAATACATTAGCATTTAATACATGAAAAATATGTTGTAGGAAGAGGAAAGGAAAAGAGAGAAAGAAGAAGTGAAGCTCTTTTTTTTTGTGTGTGTGTGTGGGAGGGGGGGGGGGGCAGAAATACAAAAGTGAACAGTTTCCATTCTAAATCATTACATTTTGTATAATAATTGTATGTGTTGACATGTCTCTTAAACTTTGGAAACTGGTGCATAGATAAGAGTAAAACCATTTGTTTCAGAAAATGGTTAAGTATGGGTACTCTGCTGACTATTTGAATATATCTCATTGTATCTCATTCCAGAAAGAGAAAGGGAACTGTTTTTCAGTCATTAGTTCCTTTAAAAATGATCTTAATAAATAATAGTACAAAGTATTCTGTGGGTGTCTGAGTTGAAAATGTAACAAATTTGTGTGCCCTCTGAAAGTTTACGGCAAAGTTGTATACCAGTTGTGTTTAATTAACTAAATAGAAAATCTGAAAAGAATGATAAATCTCAATAGTGTATGAAGTAATTGTACTAAATTTTCTTGTAGTTTTCATTTCCATGAGAACTAGTGCAGAAGTAGGGAAATGACTGTGAATTGCCCACCCAGTAAATTGTGATGAAATTGTAGTATTACAGTTATCTATTGTCTGAATACTGCTACAGTATACACTTTAATGTATAGACTACTTAGTATTTAGTGTTATATTTGACTTTGGAGTGCAACATGTACAATAAGTTTTATTACTGTAGCTGCTTTTAATGATAATGTAAATATAAGAGATGCGGTATGTTAGAAGAAATGGTGCACACACAAATGCAGCTTATGACAATAGTGGTATTACAGCATGACAGTTCTGTTTTTATGTAGGTTTTGTACACATACATATCAGATTGGCGTCATGAGACAATAAGTTCCTTCTATTCGTGTTATCTTGCAGATTTTTCTTTTTCCTTTGTGCATTTTGTTTCTCTGTGTATTTCACACAGTTCTTGATTTGTATTAATACAACAAGTATTGTGTATGTTTTTAGAGATTTTGTAGTGATGCAGTATTTTTTAGTACCTATTTCATTCCTGAAAGCAACTTTTAAGCAATACACGAACATTCAGTCTTAGAGCGAAGATAATGTTTAACTTTTTAATATAACTGTAGATACAAAAATTCAACAAATGTTTTATTTAAAAAATAGTTTTTACAATATATAAAGCACCCTTACATTATGCTTTCTGCTAACATATGTGTCAGATCATTCTGAAAGTATTTGCATAAAAGTAAGGAATGTCTGTATTAACATCACTGTGAGAATACACAAAAAATATTAAATTTGTGTAGTTTCCACAAAATTTAATCTCTCCAACTGACTGTCTTTTCCTTATTGTATATTTAAATTGAGATTAATATTTTCTTACAGAAGCACTGTGAACATCTTATTACACATCTTATAACACATCTTATAAAAAAAGATATGTTATACCATGTCTTTAATACCAAATAGCAGTTATACTTGACCTAGAGAGAATAGCTTTGATTCTCAGTGGTGAAATAAATTCTCAACACTAGCATTCATGTATTTATGCCTTTGTAACCACTTGCTTGCTTAAGTGGTGAGAAGAGATGTACTTGAAGCTCTGACCACAAAGCTGAACCTGAGCGTTCTACATTAAATTCTCAACCTCTCAGAAGTGTTTTGTGGCATGAAGGCAAGTACACTTGCCTTTAGCAACCCATTTGCACAACAGGACTTCAAATTTGTGGCTGTCCTTAGAATTTTCTAAGAGGAATGGACTTTGTGGTGTCACAGATAGATCCGTGTAAAACAATGATAAAGCACCACCACTAACACCATACTATGAAACAATGTAAGTGTTACTATATTATCTCCATATGCACTCGACTAGCCCTTTACATTCTGTTGTGAAGAGAATTTTGAGTACTGCTACCATTTCCCTCCTTTCCTGTTCCACATGTGAATACTGTATGAGAGAGGCAGTGATTTGTCTGTGACTGTAATTATGGGTGGTTGTTTGACATCAAAATTGGTATGGATGCATACCTATAGTTATTTAATAAGTGTGACTGTTTCTAGTCATTGTTGCCAATTGTGTAATTAAACTATAATTAGGCTTTCTACCTATTTATGTGCTATATATCACATTTGTATAGATAGCCATCTTCCAGTCCTTGTGTTAACAATTGAGCTTCTGCATGTCTCCCACACATTATACTACTGTTTTTGGCATTGAAGCTTCCTTACATATTACAGCATCAATCATGACCAGCCTAATGAACCTTCTGATATTACCCACCAGGTAATTTATACATGTTGCGAATAGTAACACTTGCGTGCGATGTGACCAAAGCTCCTTTCACATCTGACAGTTTCTCACCATTAAGACTGACACATTGACTTGTGGATGAGACATTATTGTATCAAAAGGAAAATTCACTTATAAAAAACTGCAAAATTTCAAGAAGACAGAATGACTGGCAAATTCCTACTTTCATTAGGCACAGTTTAGTACTGCCAATAAACACATGTAAAATTAGAAGCAAATTTCCCAACTTTGCAGAGATTAGAAAGGAAGGTCACTAAGACCCCAGGTTTAGAGGCATCACCCTGTTGTGAGGAAAAGCCTCTTTCCTTCCTGAGGAAAAAACGTAACAGTTTCAGAAACTTGTGTAATTTTTTGTACTTTGTGTGTATCTGCCAGCAGTATTGAGAATTTCGCGTCCTGTAGGTGAATACTGACAGGTATTTTTTCTCCTTGAGATATTATAGTAAATATTTTCTGTGGCTAAGTTTTAGAAGTACTGTTTTTGTGGATTTTTCAAGTAATGTCAGTTCTTTAGGCTGATGGTTTGTATTTCACTGTATGTGAGAGTCACTATGAAATTCTGAGTACAGGAATGCTGTTACCTTCACAGATCTTCTGTTTAAATTACACAATCCTTCAAGCTGTGTACATTGGTGCATCTTCTCAGTCCACATAACTGCATAATATGCATCCTTGGGGAGGTACCAGAATAGCTTGATAGGCAGGCACAGATGCTTTGAGGACACCAAATGGTGCCCATGAATGGCATATAAATTACACAATCCTTCAAGCTGTGTACATTGGTGCATCTTCTCAGTCCACATAACTGCATAATATGCATCCTTGGGGAGGTACCAGAATAGCTTCATAGGCAGGCACAGATGCTTTGAGGACACCAAATGGTGCCCATGAATGGCATATTTTGTTTGTGGGAAGAAGTAGAAAAGAAATAAGGTGTGTGGTGTGTGTGTGGGGGGGGGGGGGGGGGAGATATGACCAGATTCAAGTTAGTTAAAGAAATACATATACAGATATGCAAGGTGATATACAATTTCTGTTACAGGCTTCTAGGGGTTATACAAGAGAATTAGTAGACAAAATTTTGATAGGAAACCATGTCCAGAAGTGTACCATTTGTATGTAAAATAAGTTTGGAAATTTAGATTACTTGCACATCTCCCATGTCACAGCATGAACACAAGGGAGACAATGAACTCTGACCTGTGCGCATCACCCAAACCCATGGTGTGGGCATTATTTTGAGTAGTCATCAAGTTCTCTTGTTTGTGATCAAACACATCGTCTTCAAAGCCGAGAATGCAGTGCGTTGATGTAGCACCACAACCAATCCTCCTAGTTCCAAACCTACCAGTTTCTTATAGCTAGTTGGACGAAAATGGTGTATGAATGGGTCTGTCGACAACACCCTCCTCTCAATTTGTGTGCATACTGTGAATCAGGAGATTTGAAAGTGATCCATTCTTCTAAATTATTTTACATCCAAACAGTACATTTTCAGACATGGGTTCCTTAACCAAGCTTTATCTGCTAAGTCACCTGTACAACTATTAGAAGCTTGTAATAGTAATTCTGAAACATCCTGTATATTGCATGCTCTGAGTGGTGACACAATGTTGTGGGGGAAAATTTGCAAGGTCCTGACATCAGTTGATTCTCCAAGGTTCATCCGAAAAAATGAAGGTGACATACTCCAGCATACCAGGCTGTGACTGTGTTTTCCTTTCTTCAACTGTAACTGCAGTTAAAAAAGTGGTCCCCTTTATTGTTCATATTTCATCATAATACTTATCCTCTTTTGTTGGACAATAATCATTAGGAAAATCTGCATGTATGACAGCTGCTGTGGATCATGGGATAGTCATATTTTGTTCCAAGTTCCACCAGAATGGAACCTGTAATTCATCTATTAAAATGCAGGTGTTTCTTTTTCTGGTTTAAACCGTATCGTATCCAACGATTTCATATCTTCCTGACATTGAGAGTCATCATGTTAAATCTATAAGTTGACCACTTATGCAGTCCTGTATGTTATAATGAACATGTTAGTCAGTGTACTGGAAATCCCTTATAATCATTCTATCAATTTAAGATGTCACTTCTTTGGTAGTGTATGTTGCTGGATGCCGAAAATAGTGTCATTTTCCTAGGAAATGCAGAGGTGTTTCTGGACATATTAAGACTTTCAACAGTGGATGTAGCTAGGTGAGCCCTTTTCTGGAAGGGCAACAATGGATCAGTACCAAGTCATTCTCAGAATTTCCAGAGTGACCTCATAAATAGCAATGCAAATATGTGTATGTTGTGCAATTATGTTGGAGTGAGTGATTTTTAAAGATCATAGACAAATGCAAGAGTTGCAAAGTAAAATGAGAACTTTTTTTTTAAGTAGAAAAAGTGCACCATTTAAAAGCTGTAAGTCAAAACATTTATTAGCATTAGCACAGGTTACAGTAACCCTAAAAAAGCCAGTTGGAACCACTTGGAAACAAGGCAACCCTGCTAAGAGAATGAGGAATAAATATACCATCATACAAGTATTTCCATGCATTATTGTTTCACACCTATTTTCTACTGATGGCCTTTCCTTTCCTTATGTACACTGTAAGTGAACAGTCTATGTGCTTTATCTTGCCATGCATCCTCACTCACATATGCTTGGTAAATGGCAGGTAATCAAGATTTAAGAGAGTTTAAACATGGTGTTACAGTTGCCGCACGAGCCATGGGACACAGCATCTCTGAGGTAGTGATGAAGTGGGGATTTTCCTGTACAACCATTTCATGAATGTACCGTGAATATCAGGAATCTGGCAAAACAGCAAATCTCCGACATCACTATGGTCAGAAAACAATCCTGCAAGAATGGGACCAATGACAGCTGAAGAGAATTGTTCAACATAACAGAAGTGCAACCCTTCCACAAATTGCAGCAGATTTCAGTGCTGGGCCATCAACAAGCGGTTCAATTGATATAGGCTTTCGGAGCTAAAGGCTTACTTGTGTACACTTGATGACAGCACGACACAAAGCTTTATGCCTTGCCTGGGCATGTCAGCACCAACATTGGACTGTTGATGACTGGAAATATGTTGTCTGGTGGGATGAGTCTCATCCAATTGTATCCAGTGGATGGACGTGTACATGTATGGAGACAACTTTATGAATCCATGGACCCTGCAAGTCAGCAGGAGACTCTTCAGGCTGGTGAAGGCTCTATAATGGAGTGGGGCATGTGCAGTTGGAGTTATATGGGACCTCTGATACATCTAGATAGGACTCTGACAGGTGATACGTACATAAGTGTCATGTCTGTTCACCTGCATCCATCATGTCCATTGTGCATTTTGACGGGCTTGGGCAATTCCAGCTAAACATTGAGTCACCCTACATGTCCAGAAATGCTACAGAGTGGCTCCAAGAACACTATTCTGAGTTTAAACACTTCCGCTGGCCACCAAACTCCTCAGACATGAACATTACACTATTGAGCATATCCGGGATGCCTGCGACATGCTGTTCAGAAGGTATCTCTGCCCCCTCGTACTCTTACGGATTTATTCATGGTGTCATTTCCCTCTAATACTACTTCAGACATAAGTTGAATCCATGCCACATCATGTCGCATCATGTCTGCCTGCTTGCGGGGGCCCTATACAATATTAGGCAGGTGTACTAGTTTCTTTGGCTCTTCAGTACAAATTGGAATCAGCTGTAGCCTCAATGTGCTGCCTTATTGTACACTTCTCTCTCTTGATATGAAGTCTTCTGTCCTTACCCTCAGTGTTCTGTGTTGTAGATATGCTGTCATCTAACATGCTACTCTTTCATGAAGATCTAGTCCTTTCAGTTTTGTTTACAGTACCATGTCATTCACCCTACTAAAGTTTTGGAAAGATCAAGTAGCCCTCCCCTGCAAATCGCTTCTGATGTATCCTGCTGAAAATCAGCTAGCTGTGACTCACATGAAACCCTGCTCAGCATCCATGCTGGCTCCTACATCAACACCATACTTCTTGCAAAGATTCTCTTACATATTCATCTGATTCCTTCAAATATTTTACTTACAAAACAGGTAAGACTAATTGATCTATATTTTTTGCTATTGTCCCTTGCTCCTTTTTCCTTTGTACACAGGCATTATTATTTTATATGTGGCTGTAATTTTCAGCTACTGTAGTATATATTTCAGAATGAAATTCTGTCATCAGTTCAAAGATATTTTTATTTGGCATTACTGGTTTCAACAAATTAATTTGTCATCTTCATAAGACCACAAAATTAGGAATGATATAAATCTTAAGACCTTGGCTATACACTTGGGTACGATATAAGAAGTGCATTACAAAAACTTACTTAGTATTGGTTTGGAGATATCAGTGTTGTCTTCATAGAAGCTAAATGCCATGATATTTCCAAAAATTTGCATGTTGTATGTAATAATTGTAAACACAGACTGACAATTTACAGTAACTGAATCACCTCTATATACATGTCAAGCAAGGAACATTTGTAAAGACATATAAGAAGTATAACTAAGGTACGTAAAGGAGTTTATATATTACATTTGAAAAAAGAAAAGAAACATGGCATACAGTTCTGATATATAAAAGGAAGGGCTAGTTTCCACATTTTATAAGATATGTTATGCAATCAAAATAACGTCTATATTTTAATGCAAGTTGATCATTCAATATTTTTTTTTTTAATTAGGTGAACCTGTTTATATATTTCAAATTTTTCTAAAAGGTTCATTCTGCAGCCCTTGCCAACTATATACAAAATTTTCATATTAAGCAAGGGCAGAGGAAGATGAGTGTGTTTCTCGATTTTTAGATGTTCTGCAAAAGTTGACTTGCATGAATCCTCACTGTCTTTGTTGGCCGTATACTTGCACGTTTTGATATTACAAATCTTCCCACTAACATTTCTATAGACAAAATGATCCATATTATTGAAGACGAGTTTTACTAAGCACAAAAAATGGATTAAAATGAAAAAGACATTACAAGGTTTTCGAGAATCACTCTAAAGTATAACTAGTTTAGTTTCAGTAGTCAGCTGTATCAACAAGATGAAGGCCTTGCTACGAGAAATTTCCTCGCTGGATTTCTAGCTGACATCTTCATTAATAATTTTTAAATATGTTTTTTTACCAATTGTAGCCAGTAGCATTTCTTTCTACAGATGATGTGTTGATGATACCGTCATTGTATTAAAAGGAGATGTGAAGAATGCTGCTCCCACCTTAAAATAAAATTTACGTATGAAATAGAAAATCAACATAATGAACTTAGTTTTCTGTTCCTGAAACTGTGTTTTGCAGAACATCAATCATGCCTCTTCTTATACCCCTTTAAGCACAAAGTGATGTTCTTTCATGCTATGATTGACCAGTTTATTGAGGTGCCCCTAATCCCTTCTGTTATTGTTACAGAAATTAATAACTTAAAGTATGTTGTGGTCAAAAATGGATATCAAGCAAGCCTTCCACAGAAACTTTTTAAAAATACAAACAGCAAGAATATAAATTTATTAACACAATAAAAATGGCCTTGCCATTAAGAAATACATTACACTGCAATTTCTAGGTGACATTTCATATTGTATAGATAGTTTGTTTGAAAAATGTGAGATCACTGTGTCCTCTACTACCAATAACGCCACCAAGTTCCTCTTTATACATAATGAGAAACCTCCAACTGAAAAATTTCTCAAATCTGGTGTGTATAAAATACAATTATACAGGACAGGGCAATTAAGATCCAATTTTGTGAACACTTGCTTAACAAAAACTGTGTTAATTCATAGTAGTCAACTTTTGCAAAACACCTAAAAATCGAGAAACACACTCCATCCTTGCTTCATGTGGAAATTTTGCATATAGTTGACAAGAGCTACAGAATGAACCTTTTAAAAGAATTGGAAATGTATAAACATTCCCACCTAAATTCAAACAAAATAATGAATGATCAACTTGCATTAAAAGATAGACACCATTTTGATTGCAAAGTGTATCTTATAAAATGTGAAAACTAACCTATTCCTTTTGTATATTAGAACTATGTGCCCTTTTTTTCCAAATGTGGTATATAAAGAAGTTATACTTCTTATTGTTTTTACATATGTTCCTTGCTCCTAACACAATTGCTTTACATGTATATAGAAGAGATTCAGTTACTATAAATTGTTAATCTGTGTTTACAGTTATCCCATATAGTATGCAAATTCTTGCCTATATCATGGCATTTTGCTTCTGTGAAGAAGATACTGACGTCTGCTAAACCAACACTAAGTAAGTTTCTGTAATGCACTCCGTATATTATACTTAAGTGTGTAGCCAAGGGCTAAAGATTTATATCATAACTAATTTTGTAGTCTTCTGAAGATGACAAATTAATTTGTCAAATCCGGTAAAGCCAAATAAAAAATATATATTTGCAACTGATGACTGAATTTTATTCTGAAACAGATATTTCCGCTGTGACCACACTATTATTTATACAGATATCAAATACTAATCTTAGGTAAGACACAATGTGTCCATTTGATGATCTCCTATTCTTGCCCATTTATTTCTTACTTTTGCCCTTCCCCAGCAGTACTCTCCATTCTAATGTTTTTAAGGTTGAATACCTTTGTTTTTCTAGATCCCTTGTCATTACTTTGTTCATTGCTTGAATATTTCAGAGTCTCCTTTGTGTTCCTTTATGGCTTCTTGCATAGCCTAATATGCTTCATAAGGGGTTCCAGACAAGCTGTGCTACCTTTTCTCTTCCTGATCTTATTCCTCTGCATCCTCACCTTCCTTTTTATTATTCTCTATGCTCAGTTATTTTAAATTGGGTCTCACAATTGCTTTATGGTGTTTTATGGAACATACTTTGCTTAATATTCTGATATAGTTCTTCATTTCAACCACAGTGTATTAACATCTTTCATGTATTTACCTATTAATTGAACACCTCAGCTAAGCTCTTTTCTATCTTCCGTACATTTCCTATGTGATTTTCGTCATCTGTTATTTTTTATTGTTTTTTCAGCCTTTTGCCTCTCTTCCAGGCTATATTTTTTTTAGAAATATTTCACCACATGCAGATGTATTCTTATCCAGTTACAGATATTACATGAAGAGAGAACACTGCCTGATGAACACTGCCTGTTGATCCCAGTGATTCCTCTTCATTCAGGCCCACATTTCCTGAAATTTGTTCACTTCATCAGTATTTTCATGGTGAAATCAAATCATTGTTACAAGAGTCATTTTTTACTTCATGTTGATATTCAGAGAATTGAACAGAAATGATAAAGAAATATTTTGCCCTCTTATTCTCAATAATGACATTTTCCATTAGTTGTCAACAAGTAAATTACCTTATAATGACTTATATGCTTACAGTCTGATATTTCTTGTCTTATTTCATTACTTCTTTTCTTCTCTTCTCCAAAATGATCTTATAATAAAAGAACTCCAAGCATGTTCTATTTTTGTTTCCCAGATTTTGTATTCCCCCCCCCCCCCCCCCTCCTCAATGATAGTGATCAGCCACTTGCTTACATCACGTAAGGCAAATGACCACAAGAAACTTCATGCTCCTAAAATCAGCTATAAGCTACTCATTTAACTGAAAATAAAACTACTGTGAACGTGGTCCCGGACTGAAACCAGTCAGTAAATAAATCATATCGAAGTCAGTATATGTGTTATGCATTTCCTACATAAAAGTATCCATGTGTCATAACTGTACAATACATCAATTTATTTATTTATTCAAATGAACTTACACCCATTGTACTAAATAAATTACAGGAACTATTAAAAACTTAACTAAAGGGACAGATATTTATTGCGTTTTTTGTCACAAACTGAGCACTGTGGATCAGCCATTCCACTGCTTCAGGGATAAGATCATGGATATCTTTTATCACATCCCTGAAGGATGTATCAGGGCAAACCAGGACCAGATGGGTGACTGTTAGATATTCAGTTTCACATTGGGGACATTCTAAAGCTCCGTATTGAATTAGGCTCTTTTTGCAGAAACCGTGGTTTTTGTGATTCCTGTTGATGTTGCACCACTGTTTTCTAGTGTGTTCAGATTAGGATCTGTGATGAGGTGGGAGTGCATGACATTCTTGCCTTGACAGAGTGTTGTCCAATGATCACTGACATTGTAGCCATTGAAATGGTTGGCAGTTGTTGCAGGTGGGTGTCTTGACTTTAGTCTCAGTTGCTGCTATTTAAGGAAATTTGCATCAACATGAATGAGAAGAGATGGGTTGGCATTACATGTTTCCAAACATGATATGAGGGCTGGCAGTCATCTGGTTTAGGGAGAAGCAATATTGCTCAGTAATGGTAGCCACTTGATCAGAGTTGTTCTAATAGTTCCAATTGTGATTCGTATATTTGTATACTTGTGTATGTAATATTGTGAATTACTAATTTGATTTTTACAAAGTTCTGAATACATTCTGTAAAACAGTGTGTGTCATCGAAATGAGCAACATTCACATAACAAAATGAGGAACATTCACATAAAAGAGTATGGGAGAAAGAACATCTCTATTTTCTTTAATTTATCTATTTAAAACTGAAGAAGATACAGCAATACTTTTTACATGAAAAGTACATAGTATGCCAGTTTACATCAATGAGTTTTGAACAGATCATCACTCAAGTGGTATCCTTTGACATTTATACACTTTTGTTGCCTGTTTCATTAATTATTTCTGGTGTTGAGAAGCATTTGAGGTGTGACAGCAGAAACTTTGTCATACTGCATTATTTATACTGGATTATTTACATCTTCCATAATTAGGGGCATCTTTTGTGTGCCTTTGCTTTCCTGCTGAAACCATAGATTATTAGTATTATGATCACTGAGGGGTTTGCCTAACTGACGGTGAAAAATTCTGTAACATTGCAAAAACAATGGTTGGTGTTCACTGTATGCTGTATGTCACTTCTCTTCAAAACAAAGTGTGGATCCAGTGACAAAAAAAATTCATACTGTCACTTCAGGATCACATTTTGTTTGTTGGTGAAGTTGCTGAAGGCTACTCTCTGGAAATAAGTGATCATGGCATATAAAAGCATCTGAAATCACAAACCACATAGCAGATGGAAGGCTACTGCACATGAAGGCAGACAAATACAATTGTACATAAAGTATTCAAAAGAACTTTGCTCTCTTGTAGCAGCAGTGTACTGTAGGTCTTTGGAGGTAGGGAGTCTTCCTGATGATTGAGAAAAGTACAGGTCATTCCCACTTTCAGAAATGGTTGGAAAAGTCCTCTAGAAATCAATAGCGGTTCTGAAAACAAAGACAATGTGAAACCTAGTTCACTCTGTTGCCCATCATACACAGGGGGGCATTCGATAAAGTTCTGCACTGCCACATAATGAACCAAGTATGGGCATATGGAATATCAGATCAACAGTGTGATTGGATTGAAGAGTTTCTAGCAAATATAACACAGCATGTCATTCTGAATGGAGAGAACTGATCAGACATAAAAGTAACTTCAGGCATGCCCCAGGGGAGTGTTACAAGATATTACTTTTCACAATATATGTAAATGACCTAGTAGATAATGTCGGAAGTTCCATGGGACTTTTCACGGATGACGCTGTTGTGTGCAGAGAAGTTGCGACACTAGAAAATTGTTGCAAAATACAGGACGACTTGCAGAGGATTGACATGTAGTGCAGGGAATGGCAATTTACCCTCAACATAAACAAATGTGACACATTATGAATAAATAGACAGAAATATCATTTTTGTATGGTTACACAATTACAAAACAATCACTGGAAGTAGTTGCTTCCATAAAATACCTAGTGTAATGCATACAGAGTGATTTGAAACGAAATGACCACATAAAATTAATTGTAAGGCAGATACCACACAGATTCGTTGGAGGAATCCTCAGGAAAAGTAGTCTGTCAACAAAGGAAGTAGCTTACAAAACACTCATGTGACCAATACTTGAATATTGCATGTTAACATGGGCTCCATACCAGATAGGGCCAATGCAGAAAATTGGAAGATCCAAAGAAGAATGGTGCATTTCATTACAGGTACATTTAGTAAGTATGAAAGCCTCAAAAAGTTGATCTCACAGGACTGTGGCAGATGCTGCAAGAGTTGTTCTGCATCAGGTGTAGTTTATTGTTAGTTCTGAGAGTGTATGTTTCTAGAAGAATCAACAAATATATTGTTTCCCCTTATGTATATCTCATGAAAAGACCATGAAAATAAAATTGGAGAGATACAAGCCCACATGGGGTGTGCCTGAGAGGTGCAGATGTGCTTCATCGGAAAAGAAACACAGCATGTGTAAGATGTGAACATTCAGAGGAACTCCACACAACTTCATATAGTTTTCAAAATCTATCTCCTTCATTATTTATGTAGCTTCTGTTTTGTAATGATCCATTTGCAGACCTCATGGCAGAAGTCTCCTCAACCTTTATTGCTGCAGCATGTTTCTATGCTGTAGGAATTTCTGAATTGAAGCTCTGCCAGCTGCCACATTTATTAGTTTTTATAAACTCTTCAACAATAAATGATTGGTACGTTCCCAGCCACATCATAGTGTACACTGAAAAATGCACTTATTCCACTATTTGGCATCATGCTTTCCACCACTGTATGCACCACTCAAGTAGTGCCTCACACTAATTTGGAAGTTCTTTCTGCTGCATTCTGTCTAATTTGTGCCAACGGTTTAAAAAAATTAGTATTGCTGCATAACTCATGAAAATACATAAATGGCCTGGAGTTGAGAGTGAAAATTTTAATCACGAAAAATATATTTGAGAATCTAGAATGGATTGTGTTAAGTGTAGAAACATAGCTGCAAAGAGGTGGTGAGTATTTGGGTGTCTGTCCCTGTGTATTTGTGTGTAAACTGGAAACAGAGTGATACTTCATTTGAAAACTACTGAAATGTTGTTTTGTATTGTTTCTTGTTTGTACGAGAGTGAGTCAAATGAAAACCTTAAATTTGTAATAACAAATCAAAATTTTGCACTGTTATCCTGTAAGTTGGTAAGTGTGCTACAAACAGCGTGCAGAATGGCCTATTGGTGGCAGCATAGTGCAGATGCACACATACCATCGCGGTATCAGGATAAATATGGCCGCCCCTCTTGCGACTTGCACCAGGGAAGAACAGCATTCTGTTATTCGGTTTTTGTGTAGTGAATGTGTGAAACCTATTGAAATTCATCGACAAATTAAGGTTCAGTATGGTGATGCATGTTTGTCACAGCAGCAAGTCTACAAATGAAGTAGGAAGTTCACAAATGGTCTGACTTCAGTGGAAGATGCTCCTCGTCCGGGTCAGGCACAACGAGTTGTGACTCCACAGAACATTGCAGTAGTTGAATTCATAGTGAAGGAAAACCGCCGAGTGACACTGAATGACATTGCAGCATGTTTACAGATTAGTCATGGGTCAGCACACCACCTTGTGCATGATGTGCTCCAGTTTCACAAAGTGTGTACAAGATGGGTGCCACGGCAGCTGACTCCTGAAATGAGAGAACGACATGTTGATGCTTGTGAAGAACTTCTTCGGCGCTTTGAATAAGAAGGTGATTGCATCCTTGCAAGAATCGTTACTGGGGACAAAACCTGGGTTCACTTCCACCAACTGGAAATGAACAGAGCGAGCAAGGAATGCCGCCATTCCTCATCACCAAAACCAAAGAAGTTTCGAAAAGAACCATCAGCGGGGAATGTTACGCTGACTCTCTTTTGGAATGAAAAAGGCGTCATTTTGGAGCATTACATGCCTAAAGGGACCACTGTCACCAGTGCATCATACACAGATCTCCTAAAAAATCATCTGCGGCCTGCAATCAAATCAAAGCGACGTGGATTGCTGTCAGCAGGTGTCCTTTTGCAACATGACAATGCAAGGCCCCACACTGCCCATGTAGCAGTTGCAACAATCACAGACCTGCATTTTGAGTGTCTTCTTCATCCACCATACTCACCAGACCTTGTCCCAAGTGATTTCCATATGTTTGGACTGCTCAAAGACGCAACAGTAGGAAAGAAGTTCCGTTCTGATGAAGAGGTACACCTTGTGGTGCATGAGTGGTTGCGAAGACTACCAAAAGAATTTTTTTCTAAAGGAATTTATGCACTTTGTAAGTGCTGGAGGACTTGCATTGAGCAGGGGGGAGATTATCTTGAAATGTGATACAGCTTTGTACGACTTCTCCACAATAAATAATATTTAAAAAATATTTAAGGTTTTCATTTGACTCACCGTCATATTTATCATCCATCAGTCAGCTGCAGGTGAGTAGTACGATTACATCATGTTTATTTATTGTTTCCATCTTGGAATTTACATTATCACAAAGTTGATAATTAATTATTCAGTGGGGATATACACTCCTGGAAATGGAAAAAAGAACACATTGACACCGGTGTGTCAGACCCACCATACTTGCTCCGGACACTGCGAGAGGGCTGTACAAGCAATGATCACACGCACGGCACAGCGGACACACCAGGAACCACGGTGTTGGCCGTCGAATGGCGCTAGCTGCGCAGCATTTGTGCACCGCCGCCGTCAGTGTCAGCCAGTTTGCCGTGGCATACGGAGCTCCATCGCAGTCTTTAACACTGGTAGCATGCCGCGACAGCGTGGACGTGAACCGTATGTGCAGTTGACGGACTTTGAGCGAGGGCGTATAGTGGGCATGCGGGAGGCCGGGTGGACGTACCGCCGAATTGCTCAACACGTGGGGCGTGAGGTCTCCACAGTACATCGATGTTGTCGCCAGTGGTCGGCGGAAGGTGCACGTGCCCGTCGACCTGGGACCGGACCGCAGCGACGCACGGATGCACGCCAAGACCGTAGGATCCTACGCAGTGCCGTAGGGGACCGCACCGCCCCTTCCCAGCAAATTAGGGACACTGTTGCTCCTGGGGTATTGGCGAGGACCACTCGCAACCGTCTCCATGAAGCTGGGCTACGGTCCCGCACACCGTTAGGCCGTCTTCCGCTCACGCCCCAACATCGTGCAGCCCGCCTCCAGTGGTGTCGCGACAGGCGTGAATGGAGGGACGAGTGGAGACGTGTCGTCTTCAGCGATGAGAGTCGCTTCTGCTTGGTGCCAATGATGGTCGTATGCGTGTTTGGCGCCGTGCAGGTGAGCGCCACAATCAGGACTGCATACGACCGAGGCACACAGGGCCAACACCCGGCATCATGGTGTGGGGAGCGATCTCCTACACTGGCCGTACACCACTGGTGATCATCGAGGGGACACTGAATAGTGCACGGTACATCCAAACCGTCATCGAACCCATCGTTCTACCATTCCTAGACCGGCAAGGGAACTTGCTGTTCCAACAGGACAATGCACGTCCGCATGTATCCCGTGCCACCCAACGTGCTCTAGAAGGTGTAAGTCAACTACCCTGGCCAGCAAGATCTCCGGATCTGTCCCCCATTGAGCATGTTTGGGACTGGATGAAGCGTCGTCTCACGCGGTCTGCACGTCCAGCACGAACGCTGGTCCAACTGAGGCGCCAGGTGGAAATGGCATGGCAAGCCGTTCCACAGGACTACATCCAGCATCTCTACGATCGTCTCCATGGGAGAATAGCAGCCTGCATTGCTGCGAAAGGTGGATATACACTGTACTAGTGCCGACATTGTGCATGCTCTGTTGCCTGTGTCTATGTGCCTGTGGTTCTGTCAGTGTGATCATGTGATGTATCTGACCCCAGGAATGTGTCAATAAAGTTTCCCCTTCCTGGGACAATGAATTCACGGTGTTCTTATTTCAATTTCCAGGAGTGTATAATTAAAAACAACATCAAAATTTTCAGTTCATTTTCCTGGGTATGTGACCATGTTGCCTTGTTGTAATATAGGCCAATATTTCAGTCACTGTTGCAAATAGCATTCCTTAAGGTAGTTTATTTACTAGTTACCTATGACAGCACAGAGATCATGTGGGTGTCTACGCCTTTGTGTGTGTAGTTATGTGTGACAGAGAGAGGAATGAGTGTTTAAATTGGAAAAGTAACAAGTAACAGTAGCTGATATGTTAGTCTCTATAGCGGTATGATGAGTCGCATACTCAGGAAACTTTTACTGGGAATGAAAGTGGCTGGTCTCAAAATATCTGTAAAAAAAACCTGTGACTATTGATTCTGCTTGTTGTTTGACAAGAATCTCTAGTAAAGTTTTACAGTATATACAATATGAAATTATTCCCTACCAGTAGTCAGTTTATCTAGCAGCAGCACACTGATAACTTTTATATTCTATCAGTGTGTTATTGCATAATAAACAGGCAGTTCTATCTTTATGCAGTTGTGGTTTCTTGCTGTAATGATCTTTTATTTACATGTGAAACCTTTATTGTGAAATATTGACATGCATGTTTGTCTATTTTCTTAAAAGTTGAGACATTATGTGAAATTTACATTTGGAAACCCTCCCCCCCCCCCCCCCCTCGCCCTGCTGAGAGGCAGTGAGGAGGTCAGCAAACTTGAAGTAGGAATATGTTATGTCAGATTTTAAGGAAAGGTCCATGTTAAACATTGTAAATCTGACATTGAGAAATACAGTAATAAATAGTTATGTTTATCGAACTAGCTTCTCATATTACAAGCAAGTAAAATTTAAAATCTCACACTTAGTACTAAACCTTCATGATCATCTGCTGATAACAGAATGCCCACCCCTACTACCTCTCCACCCTATGGCAACTGACATTTCAGCTGCTGCATCTATTTGCTCACTGCCCAGGTCAATTGTGGTCCAAATACTCTGTTGAGTCTACCCAATGTCTGATGTGATTGAATATAAGTTCTGCATTATCAAAATAACAAGTGAGGGCCATGTAACTCACATCTGGGACAACAAAATAATTGTCTTCCATCTTATACAGCCTCTTATGACCTCATCATTGATATAATGTTAAACCTTAATCTTTCTGCGCTCAATTTGGGTGCAGTTAATTCAGTGATGAAAATCCTGAGGATGCTCAGCATGGAGCTGCAGCTCCATTGAATGTGATATAACCTGTTTAGAGAGTAATGTGACCACACTTTTTGCTCTGCTGTGCAGCTTTAAATCACTAGTGATTGATAAAAATCCTTCAATGAAATCTGAAGAGCAAAGTGTTCATATGCGTTTTGATCCCTCCTTTTTCATGCCCTCCTGTGGTGTGATCACAGGAGGGTGGAACATTAAGATGTAAGTGAATAAAATTGCAAAGGGTCCCTCCTCTAAGATCCCCTAGTTCAACAACATGCTCAATGCCACCCTCACATGTTGAAGGGGCTGCGTAACTCTCAGGTGCTGGAGCAGCCACTAGACCGCTAGACAGAATGTATTTAAAAGTTACATTTGCAAATGCTCAGCTAAGGTGTGTGGGTGGTACCAAGGGTGTTGCTGAACTGGAGGATCTTAAAGGGACCCTTTGCTGTTTTATCCTATTCACACACATTGTAATGTTGCACATACTGATTACAAAATGCTGCTCAGGATATCTGGTTCTTCTTCCATCTATTGTAATATGGAATCAGCAAACTCCATCATAACATTGCAGTCTTCTGGTGACAATGCTTGGACAAAGTGTGGTTTCCATGGTCTCCAGTTAATCTCCTTCTTTTTCTGTTGTACCAAATCATACCAGTTTCCCTCTATTTGGCCTAAGGGACTTTGTGCAAATACCACAGCAGTGCTGGCATTAGATTCTTCAGAGACAACTCCCAAGGGGCCCAGCATGCCTTTGGTGGGTTACCGAACATGTATGCAACAAATTCTCATGCAGTCTCTGTGTTGTTTTCATGTCAAGGGTTGCTTGTCTTCCCCTGTCCTGTCTCCACCATCATTTCATCATTACAGGTGACTGCCATACTTCCATTCTAGTCGCAATCCGGGTGCTGTCAGAAATGTGTAGTGTCTGCACCACCTTCACTTAATTCGTGGGTAGGGCTGCAACAAACAACAAATATGTAACAGTTACGTAATGGCCTAGAATAGAGCATAATGTAATTGTAGAGCAATCTTCCATCATTTTTGATAGAATAGCAGTAAAATAAAAATATGGATCACCCAGTATTAGTGACTGGGAATTGTTTCGAGTGAAATGTCGGTCATAGATGGGTATTTTGCATACCTTCCAGAACTGCACTTCAAGGGTGGAATCTAGCCATTAGAAAAGTATTGCACAAACTGAACTGAGCTAACAGAGAACTTTCAAAAAATAAGTATGCATCATACTATAAGACACAAACAGCAGCACAGCCACAATGAACCAAAGTATATTCTTCTTCCACATACCAGGGAATAACAGTTGAAAACATAGACACAAACCTAGAAATTTTCTAGGTACTGATACAAGCAGTTGCTTTCAATAACTGTGAACACAATACGAGAGTGAGTGCCCTCTGCACTGTGCTAATAAAGAGTAGGGTGCCAGTCGACAGTGTGGAGGTTGCTGTGCCATATGTGCAAGTGATGTGACCCACCACAGGCAGCCTCTGGTGGCAGGCTCACATGCATGTCAACAGATCAAACAAAGCGTAATGGGCTGGTAGCCTGGCGCTTTGGCACTTATCCAAGTATTACATATAGGGTTACAGCACCCCTTTGGGAAAATGGTGCTCTGCCAATGTGGGTGTCAGGGTGACTGTTGAAACATCCACGGCTTCTGTGGTGGACGCTGCAGGTGATGGCAGCAGCAGAAGGTTGTTCCAGGCTGGAACTAGTGAGTAGAAGTGGTGCAGTCATAGACACGTGGTGGCTGCTCCCCAGTGAAATACCACAAGAGAGGACTGATAACTAGGTCACTGGTAGCATCTCAGTGTCTGGTTCCTGCACACAGTGAAACTGCACCAACGGTGAAGGCACCAGCTGCTCGATGGGGGCACGGGATGTTGACGTTGAAGGGCCGGTACTGGCCCAGCCACTGGCAGAATCGCTTGTGGCAGCAAAGTAATGCAGGCAGGCCTAGCAGCAGGTGCCGGGGAACTGAATCCTTGAGGAGAGGCAGAAGGCGGTGATATCCACAAGGTGGGTGGGTTCTCTC
Organism: Schistocerca nitens; assembly: GCF_023898315.1. NCBI lineage: Eukaryota > Metazoa > Arthropoda > Insecta > Orthoptera > Acrididae > Schistocerca > Schistocerca nitens. The sequence goes on from NC_064614.1 coordinate 1,128,555,698, forward strand.
CTGCAGGAGGGACGTTCTGTGAGACCAGGACAGTTGCTGGGGTAGGAGGCAGCAGCAGATCCACCTCCCTCCTTGTGGCATGAGGATGCAGCTTATCACGGTGGCATGCCACCAGCCCATCACAGATCCATACCATGCAGAGATGGCAGCCTCAGCACCTGTGGACCATGGCTGGAATCCTCTTCAGTTGGCGGACAAACCACCAAGCCCAGACCACAGAGCCAGCAGCAAACCGCAAACAGTGCCGCACTGGCGGTCATTGGTGGGGTGGCAAGATCAGATGTAAGAGGAGGGCATATGGCTGGCTACCATGGAGCACCTTGGCCGGACACCAGTCCTCCCCTGGTGTAAATCTGTAGGAACTTGAGAAGTGTGTCAAGGTGGCAGTGTCCACGTACTTCCTCATTTGAACCTCGAATGTGCAGAAGAGGTGTTCCACCCCACTGTTAGAATGGGGGTGAAAATAAGGTGCAGTCGTGTGGTGAATGTCTTGGCAGATTCCAAAATCTAGTTTGCCTACTTACCTTGTGCAGTAGTTTTCAGGTAAGCAACGTTTCTAGTAACGCACATCCACTTCAGTAGAGAAATTTATTTCTGTTTAAGATTTTGTCTTCTCAGGGCATACTGAGAAATCTGCAGTGTTTCTTCAATATCCTCATTATATTTTGCGTACATTCCAAACTCAATTGCGCCATTTGAGATTCTATATGTATTTGTACATGCTACAATATGGCTAGGGACTGTGCTTGTTGTGAGTGAACATAAGGAGATTTGGCTGCTGTCTGTAAACAGCCGGAAACAGCATTTGCTACTGTCGACAGGCTTCTGGCTAATGCCTAAAGTTGGGACGACATTGGGGTGCTCGGAACAAGGTCTGCAATACCTTTCGTGTCATTGTAATCCCCTGCCACTGCATCTTCTGATATGCAACATCTGGCCAATTCTTTCTCACGTGAGAATGGCTGGCAGACCGTGGTGGGTTTGTACATCATTGGATGGAAAGCAAAAGAGGGAGCAGGTCACATGGCTGGCTCCCTATGCCTCAGCAATGGATACAAGGTGCTACCCACTGTTGATTATAACTCTGAGCCAGCAAGGGATGCCCCTCCTGCTGGGCCAGCAGATGATTTTCTTGCCCAGTCCAGACAAGAGCAGGGAGTGGGTATGCTTGTTGTTTGGGGCTCCATTGTTAGGCTGAGGAATATCAGGCAAGGAGGGAAAGAATGCCAGTGTACACTCAGTATGTTTGCCAGGGGGTCTTATCTACAATGTGGAAGAGGCCGTGCCAGCAGCTATCAAATGCACTGGGTGCAACTGGCTGCATGTAGTGGTACATGTCAGCATGAATGATACCTGCCACGTGGGCTCTAAGGGCATCCTCAGCTCATTAGTGGCAGATGGCTGATTTGTTGAAGGCAACTAGCATTACATGTGGGGTGGAGGCTAAGCTGTCTGTTTGTAGCATTTCACCAGTGTTGATCGTGTTCCTCTGGCTTGGAACAGAGTGGAAGTTATAAACCAGTGGCTCAGATGGCTCTGCAATGGTATTGGATGCGAATTACTCAGCTCCGCTATTGGGTACAGCATTGTAGGGTTCCCCTTAATAGATCAGGTGTGCACAACATGCAGGAAGCAGCTACTAGGGTAGTGGAGCATGTGTGACATGTAAATGGAGCTTTTTTAGGTTAGAAAAACTGTCCCTTGGGATCAAAGAGGATTTGACTGATAAATTAGTCACAATGTCCACAGAGATCATTCATTGTTGCAGATCAGAGCTAGAAAAGGGTAATATAATTTTAGTAAACTGCAGGAGCATCCAACGAAAGGTCCCAGAATTGCTTACTGAAGGTTACGATGCACAGATAATATTAGGAACAGAAAGTTGGTTGATACCAGATGTTAATGACGAGGAGATCTTAAGTTCAGGTTGGAATATTTATCGTGAGGATAGGTTAGTCGCCCATTGTGGCAGTCAGTTTATTGCAGTAAAGAATTTTACGAAATCTAGCGAGGTTATCATGGATTCCGATTCTGAATTAATCTGGATGAAGTTAAGTATCAAAGATCAGTCAAAAATGGTAATCAGATGCTTTTAAAAGCTGCCTGGGTCAGGAGCCCTAGTGGTAGAGCAGTTCAGACAGATGTTGCAGAATATTGTTAATAATTTTTGTGATCATGATGTTTTAATAGGAGGTGATTTCAACTTGCCAGGTATAGATTGGGAATGTCATGCTGTCAAAACTGTTGTCAGTGACAGGAATACATGTGACATTGTTCTGGATGTCTTATCTGTAAATTACTTTGAGCAGACAGTTACAGAAGTAACATTTGGGGGTAACATCTTAGACCTTCTGGTAACAAACAGAACTGAACTTATTGAATCAGTTAATGTAGAGGAGGGTGTCAGTGATTATAAGGCTGTGATAGCATCTATGACAATGGGTCCAACAAAGAATGTTAAGGAAGTAAGAAGATATTCTTGCTTAGCAAGAATGACAGGATACACATTTCAGAGTTTCTGATCAGTCAGCATCAAATATTAAGTGAAGAAGACGAAGGTGCAGAAAACAAATGGAAAAAGTTCAAAGGTATCGTGCTGTATACCCTAGACAGTACGTTCTGAGTAAGTCATTAAGGGTTGGGAAAGACCCACCATGGTTTAATAGCCATGTTGGAAATGTGCTACATAAAGAAAGAGAACTTCAGCTCAGATTCAAGAGAAGTAAAAACATAGGTGACAAACAAAAGCTGAACAAAGCAAAAATGAGCATAAGGGGAGCAATGAGATAAGCTTTCGATGATTTTGAAAGTAAAACTTTGTCAGCTGATCTGATTAAAAACCCTAAGAGGTTTTGGCCCTATGTCAAATCAGTAAGTGGGTCAAAATCATCTATTCATTCACTCAGTGACCATACTGGCACCAAAATGGAAGATAACAGAGAGAAGGCCAAAATATAAAATTCAGTCTTCCAACATAATTTTACTGAGGAAGATCATAACACGGTCCCTCCTTTCAATTGTCATATGAACATCAAAATGGCAGATATTAAGATGACCGATCATGGAATAGAAAAACAACTACAATCCCTTAGTAGTGGAAAAGCTTCAGGACCAGATGAGATACCTATAAAATCCTACAAAGATTATATGAAAGAACATGCTCCCCTTCTAGCAGGAATTGATCATAGATCACTTGACCAATGAAGGGTACCGAGCGACTGGAAGAAAGCGCAGGTCATTCCCATTTTTTAGGAGGACCGTAGGAGAGATGCACACAATAATATATCTTTATTGTTGATGTCTGTTGTAGAATAATGGAACATGTTTTATGCCCAAGAATGAAGACATTGGAGAAGGAAAATCTCCTGTATAAAAATCAACATGGATCCCACAAAAAGAAATCCTGTGAAACTTAGCTCACTCTGTTGCTCAATGAGATCCACAGTGCTGTAGACAATGTCACTCAGGTTGATGCCATTTTCCTTGACTTCAGGAAGACATTTGACACCATCCCACACTGCCGTGTAGCAAAAAAGATATGAGCTTACCAAGTATCAGAGCAAATTAGCTCTGTATTCAAGACTTCCTTGAAGATAGAACTCAAAATGTTGCTCTTAACAGAACAAAAGCGATGGATGTAGAGGTAACTTCTGGAGTACACTGAGGAAGCATGATAGGACTGTCACTGTTTATAATATATACCATATACCAATGATCTAGTAGAAAGCATCAGATGCTCCCTAAGGCAGTTTTCAGATGATATGATTGTCTATAACAAAGTAGGAGCACCAGGAGATAGTAATGAATTGCAGAATGACCTCCAGAGAATTGATGAATGCTGCAGGCTCTGGAAGTTGACTCTGGATGTAAATAAATATAACCTATTGCACATACATAGGAAAAGAAATCCACTGCTGTATACCTATGCTGTTGATGATAAATCACTGGAAACAGTATCTGCTGTAAACGTTTCATAATGGTATTGTTTAGTCAGAATGAGAGCATTACAGAGATGCTCAAAAAACTCCATTCACAGATGTCAAGAGAGTCATCATGCATCACAGAGAGATTTACTATTGAAATTTCGAGAGAAAGAGTCGGATAACTTATTACTTCCCCCCACATATGTCTCACGTAATGACCATAAGGACAAAATTCCAGAAATTAGAGCCAATACAGAGTCTTAAGGACAATCATTCTTCCCACATGATATTTGCGAGTGGAACGGGGTTGGAGGACTCAGTTAGTGGTGCAGAAAGTACCCTCCATCACACACCATTAGGTGGCTTGTGGAGTATGATGTAGATGTAAATGAAGGCCTGAGACAAACTGTGGGTCATTATCTGTCACAAACATATAAGGCAACTCTTCAATAGAAAAAACTTTGGAGTGGTCCTGAATCATAGTTGTAGCTGATGTCGAAGGACAGTGGATAACATGGAAATTTAGAGAAAGTATTGACAACCAACAAGCAGGAAGAATTTAGGAAGGGTCTGATGAAGTCAACATGGTCACAGTCCCACGGATGCAGCAGCACAGGCCACAGAGAGAGTGTTGCCCATGGTGCTGTCTGCCAGGTAGCCCACTGAGAGTAGGTCATGACAAGGTGTGCAATATCACTATTGATGCCAGGCCAAAACATGTACCAGTGGACCAATAACTTGGTATATGAGACTCCCCCCCTTCCATTCCCCTTCCCCGATGTCCCTAATGTAGGAACTGAAGCACATCACGCTGTAAGGATGGTGGATCACAACCCAAGGCAACAGCCCTTCCATAGGTAAGAGAACAATAGCATCAGATACTGAAAGGCAGTGATGGGAGGCAAAATAGTTATGTGTAGGATTGGAAGCCCTGCCCAGAGCCCTCTCTGGCCAATCATGCTGAACAAAGTGAACAACATGACACAGAATCAGATTGGCAGTGACACCAGCTGGGATTCATTGAGTCCAAAATAGGAAACCCTTCCATTGTACATTGCACCTCAACATCTAAGTGAAAACAAAGGATGCCAGGATGATGCATTGTCATTGGCTTGTCACGTAGTAGGCTGAAAATGTATTTCATAGTTATAGTGAGACAGAAACAAGACCCAACATCAGAAGTGATATGCTGCTTTGTTGGGGAATGCAGCAGAAGGATTAAGCAATGAAACCAGGGGCTTGTGGTCAGCAGCGAGGTGGAACATAGACCCATACAAGGACACATGAAACTTTTTGAGGGCAAAGGTGGTAGAAAGGGCTTTGTTTTCAACTTGAGAGCTGCTAAGCACAGCTGAGCATCTTTGATGCAGAAGATATTGGATGTTTGTGGCTTTGTGTCCATACTCAAAGGCATTTGTAGCCAATAGCAGGTGGTGGCCAGGATGGAAAGTAGCTAAACAAAGAGCAGAATGTAATTTAGATTTCAAAAGCAGGCCAGCATTCACTGAAGAGAAACATTCTTGTGGAGCAACTCTTGGAGGGGATGGGCCCATGCACCTGGAATAAATTTGTGATAGTAAGCAATTTTACCTAAAAATGCTTGGAGTTGTTTGATATTTGTAGTGCAAGGCAGAGCTGTGACAATAACAACATGGTGACATAAAGGCTTACACCATCCTGAGAAACCTCAAACCACAAATACACAGGGGATGGCTGAAAAAAGTGTGACTTGATGAAGTATCTTGCAATATGCAAGGCCATGAATGAGGTTCACAAGTTATGTAAACACTCTTCTGTGGATGCACCCATCATGATGACAGTGAGATGTCTGATCTGCCCCCACCCCCCCTTACAGACATCATTAGTTGCTCTAAAAAGCACCGAAAAATTCCTGGGGCACTAGCCACACTGAATAGGAGGTGCTGATGTTGGTATACCCCAATAGCCCAAAAGGTGTGTTAACCACAAGGAGCCATTTAAAACCCTCATCCAACAGAATCTGTAAATAGGCTTCAAATAAATCAGTTTTGGAGAAAAACTAGTCCCCAGTAAGTTTAGCCAATAACATGTCCAGACAGGGCCAAGGGTAGGTGCCAGTAATAGACTGAGCATTAACTGAAACTTTCAAAGTCTCTGCAGAGGTGAAGGTGACCAGTCAGTTTTTTAACAATCGCAAGGGGATTTAGACCACTCACCCTATGTAACAGGCTGTATGACCCCAAGTGATGCCAGCCTGACAAGTTCTAATCCCACTTGATAACACAAAGTCATTGGAATGGGGCACACACAGAAAAATCACGGTCACACCATAGGTTTCAGAGTAATGTGGGCCACAAAATTAATGGCACAACGTAAGCCATCCAAGACAAGAGACGAAAATTTGGAACACAGAGAATCTGACTGTTGGTAAGGGACCAAGTTTGAAACAATATGCACAGTACCTGAAATTGAAAAATCAATAGCATTGAAACCATCCAGACTCAACAAATTTGTGGTACAGCATCATCCACTACCAAAAAAATCAAGAAATGACACAAATTTATAAATACAGCGAGCTGCAGGATTGGAACATGCTGCTTGTTGTAACTCACTGAACATCGACTAACCAGAGACAATGCCACAGATTCCAGATCTACATGAGTTAGTGAGTTCAGTAAAGTCATACTTGTACCCTTGTCCATTTGTAGTCTGGGCACTTTGTACATCATCTGCACTTCAATAAACAGTTTATTATGGTTCACAAGCACTAGAGGGACACAATTAACATCCATGTCCATGTCCTCAGGAGGTGGCTGGGAGTGACACAAAGACACTATACATCCTTTTCTCCTACAATTGTAGCAAGTTGCCCAGCAGTTAGGGCACACAGCTCTGTCATTTTAAGAACAATACAACTATGATAAATCTTCAACAGGTGGAGGGCCCACAGCTTTATCTTGAAAGAATGTGATCCTTGATAAGTAAGAACCTTAAAACTTAAAGGCTGAGGGCCCATGCTTAAAAAAACAATACAACTACAATAAATTTTCAACAGGCAGAAAGCCCACAGCTTTATCTTCCAAAAGGTAATACTTGATAAGTAAGGTCCTTAAAACTTAAAGCCACTGAAGGCTGATGCTTTTAAAAACAATACAGTAAATTTTCAACAGGCAGAAGGCACAAGCTTCATCTTCAATCAACGTAAGGCTTGCCCATTTTAGAAAACCTTACTATTAAAACGGCTGAAGGCCTTTGTTTTTAAAAACACAATTTCAAGCATACAAATTCCAACCATCGGCTATGAGCCATTAAAAATACACAATTAAATGCTAATAAGAAGGCAGTGTAAGCAACGGTGCTCAGAAGTTTCCAGGGGGCTTGGTCTGCCCTTGAAATATTAACGTTCACTTAGGTGAGACAAGAAGTGGGCCCAACTGTACTCAATCTGCCGGCAACACAACCAAGAGACAGTCAGGGACCCACCGACAAGACAACTTGCTAATCACCGACCAGTATACGAGGATTCCAAAGCCAAAACATTACAGACACAGCCGCCCACAAGCAAATATATATTAAGATATCTGTAACTATACACCATGTTGGACTGAATTTACGTCAGCAACCAGGGCAGGTAACCAGAACACTAACAGCCACAAGGCAGAAAATTCCGCTGGTACACTTGAATTTCAAATCGACAAATATAGTTAAGTTATCAGTGGAAATGACACCAACTACACACACAGTTTGACAAACACTTGCATGAAGACTTGAACAACACTCAGCAGTGGCTGTGCCATCACGATAACAAATTGGGTGCGATACACACTCACAGCCAACCCATAAGTGATTGGCGAGCCAATTCACGTCGTCCAGTAGGACGACCGACCAACAATCCACGATCACCGCCCCGGCTCAAGAGATGCATGGCGGCAACGGTCGGTCGAGCCATTGACATCTAGGCCTCACTGCTGTTCCAACCTGACTGAACTAGTGCCGTGTTCCAACTCCATGACTCACAGGTCCGAACTGTCCTCCTGGCACATTCGAACTGACTCCGCGATAGACGTCAAACGGGAAGTAATAGCAGTGCAGCAAAGGTAACACGTTAGGGCTATATCGATAGGCACTGCTGCTGCCACTGACGGGCAGACAAAGCAGAACAACAGAAATGTAAACTAACATAACAAGGTGGCATCACGAAAAAACAGGATGTAAAATAAGAGATGGCACGAGCGCGAGCCACGCACATATCAACAGGTGGCACCCGGTTACCCGCCCTGGTCACTGACATAAATTCAGGCAGTGTCCTTTCCTCACATGTTGTCACTGTCCAACATGGTGTGTAGTTTTTGACAGCTTAATGTATTTTTGGTTGTAGGTGGCTATGTCTGTATGGAATTCTTGTATACTGGTCGATGGTTAGCAAGTCGTCTTGTCGGTGGGTCCCTGACTCACTCTTGGTTGTGTTGCCGGCAGATCGAGTATAGTTGGGCCCACTTCTTGTCTCACCTAAGTGAATGTTAAGATTTCAAGGGCAGACCGAGCCCCCTGGAAACTTCTGAGTGCCGTTACTTATACTGCCTTCTTATTAGCGTTTAGTTGTGTATTTTTAATGGCTCATAGCCAATGGTTGGAATTTGTATGCTTGTAATTGTGTTTTTAAATACAAAGGCCTTCAGCTGTTTTGAAAGTAAGTTTTTCTAAATTGGGCAAGTCTTACATTGACTGAAGATAAAGCTTGGGCCTTTTGCCTGTTGAAAATTTATTGTATTGCTTTTAAAAGCATTGGCCTTCAGCCGCTTTAAGTTTTAAGGTTCTTATTTATCAAGTATTACATTCTTTCAAGATAAAGCTGTGGGCCTTCTGCCTGTTGAAAATTTATTGTAGTTGTGTTGTTCTTAAAATAATAGGCCTTCAGCTGCTTTAAAATTTTGGATTCTTACTTATCAGGTCTTACATCACTTGGGCTTAAATACTATTTAAGGTTAAAAGCCTTGGGCCTTCTGCCTTGAAAAATTGGTTGCAGTTTTTTTGCTAAACAAAGGCCTTCTGCCGTTTGAAGTAAGGTTTCTTATTGGTCATAAAGCTTGGGCCTTCTGCCTATTGAAAGGTTATTGTAGTTATGTTGTTTTAAATTTATGGTCCTTCAGCCACTTTTTAAAACTTAATGTATCTGACTACTCAAGTCTTACATCGCTTGGCCTTAAATACTATTTAAGGTTAAAGCCTGGAACCTTCTGTCTCAAAAATATAATTATAGCAGTTGTATTTAATTCATGGGTCTTCAGCCATTTTAGAATTAAAGACGTTTTCTGTCAAACTTAGAAGTTGTGCTGTAATGTTTGAATAACTAAATAAAGTGTAATGTTTGGAGTGTAACTGACAGCCGCTCATTCTGGCCCCCTTCCACAATTCCTACTACTTGTCCTGTCCTGCGGGTTTAGCAGGGCATCTCACTGGTAGCAGAGTGTGGTTACACTTGTGCTTGCCATTCTAGTTGCTGTCAGTTTCACTCTTGTTTCTGTCTGTATTTGGTGGTACCATATTGCTCTCTGTGTGACTTGTTTCAGGTGCATGTTAAAATGGCAGTCAGACAGTGTCCGGGGATCGGGCTGCTCCAGAAAGACCACCTTGTCTTCTAGCTGGCAATAAGATGCCAACCGATCGAAGGAAGTGCTCTGGAATTGGTAGGCCATTGGTGCGCTGCCGTGCTGCAGCCAGTTGGCATCACGTCAGCAGTGGTTGGTGAGACACAAGCAGCAATTTAGTTTTGTTTGAGGCAATTAAAGGCCTTGAGGATACTATTTGTCTTCTAGAGGGAACCCAACGTAGAGACAGTTAGTCGAATAGGGTGTGGGCACATTTAGTCCATTTTCAGTAGGTGGTCAACCTTGATGGTTTTTAAAATTCTCATAGCTCCTTTGGGTAGTTCAGCTTCGAATTGTTCTTTAGATTGGTTGTCTTGTGAGGCTTAGCTTGGTGCCTTCTTCAGTGTAGGGATGTCGGGTTGCCTGGAAGCACGTTTCCTCTGCATTGTTGAAGCCCGAGTGGGTATCTCGCTATTTTCATTGCTGGCTTAGCAATGGTTGTGAATTGGTCGTCTTGGGGGACTTCCGTTGGCCTCTTCCCATGGCAGGGAGGTCAGTAGCCAGTGGGAGTGTTCCCACTGTAGCTTCCTATAATGAATTATGGGTATGATTCCCACTGAAACATGTACTTATTTCTTCTATGTATTATATTTCACTTAACTACTGAGATTCATGCTGGTGACATTAGTGCATGTGTTTGCAAGTAATATACACTACTCGCCATTAAAATTGCTACACCATGAAGATGATGTGCTACATATGCAAAATTTAACCGACAGGAAGAAGATGCTGTGATATGCAAATGATCAGCTTTTCAGAGCATTCACACAAGGTTGGTGCCGGTGGTGACACCTACAACGTGCTGGAATGAGGAAAGTTTCCAACCGATTTCTCATACACAAACAGCAGCTGACCGGTGTTGGCTTGTGAAATGTTGTTGTGATGCCTCATGTAAGGAAGAGAAATGCGTACCATCACGTTTCCAACTTTGATAAAGGTCGGATTGTAGCCTATCGCGATTGCAGTTTATCGTATCGCGACATTGCTGCTCGCATTGGCCGAGACCCAATGACTGTTAGCAGAATATGGAATCGGTGGGTTCAGGAGGGTAATACAGAACGCCATGCTGGATCCCAATGGCCTCGTATCACTAGCAGTCAAGATCTTATCCGCATGGCTGTAACGGATCGTGCAGCCACGTCTCGATCCCTGAGTCAGCAGATGGGGATGTTTGCAAGACAACAACCATCTGCATGAACAGTTCGACGAAATTTGCAGCAGCATGGACTATCGGCTCGGAGACCATGGCTGCGGTTACCCTTGACGTTGCATCACAGATAGGAGCGCCAGGGATGGTGTACTCAACGACGAACCTGGGTGCACGAACGGAAAAATGTCATTTTTTGTATGAATCTAGGATCTGTTTACAGCATCATGATGGTCACATCCGTGTTTGGAGACATCACAATGAATGCACATTGGAAGCATGTATTCGCCATAGCCATACTGGTGTATCACCTGGCTTGATGGTATGGGGTGCCATTGGTTACACGTCTCGGTCACCTCTTGTTCACATTGAGGGCGCATTGAACAGTGGACGTTACATTTTAGATGTGTTACAACCCGTGGCTCTACTCTTCATTCGATCCCTGTGAAACCCTACATTTCTGCAGGATAATGCACGACCACATGTTGCAGGTTGGATACGGAAAATCTTCGACTGCTGCCCTGGCCAGCACATTCTCCAGATCTCTCATCAATTGAAAACATCTGGTCAATCGTGGCCGAGCAACTGGCTCATCACAATATGCCAGTCATTATTCTTGATGAACTGTGGTATTGTGTTGAAGCTGCATGGGCAGCTGTACCTGTACACGCCATCCAAGCTCTGTTTGACTCAATGCCCAGGCATATCAAGGCCGTTATTACTGCCAGAGGTGGTTGTTCTGGGTACTGATTTCTCTGGAGCTATGCACCCAAATTGCATGAAAATGTAATCACATGTCAGTTCAAGTATAATATATTTGTCCAATGAATACCCGTTTATCATCTGCATTTCTTCTTGGTGTAGCAATTTTAATGGCCAGTAGTGTATAATAAAAGAGTATGATCAAGTGTACTCAGTTTAAAATTTTTTTTTTGCATTAATGAGTACACTGTGAAACTACAAGACACTGATAAATGAGTATGGTGGTAGTACATGTTGAAATAGATGGCCAAAACTAGTACACCAGCGGAAGACCTGTGAGAAGTATTTGAACTTACCTTAGTTGAGATCAGTGGACTGCTATCCACTTGTGGTGCAGCATCAAAGGTTAAAATTTTCCTTGAATGAGATGAAACAGTTTTATATGCACTTGTACTTAACGAATTGCTAGGACAGACACATAATGAACACTGTATTCTGGTGTTGTGTGGCCAACTCCCATCTGCCTCCAGCATAACCTGATTGTTAATATGGTGCACTGTGTGCTCTGTCATTATTGATTTAAAATCTATGATAAACATAAATTAAAATTAGCCGACAGAGACAATTTCTCAGTGCATGTTGTGGTTAGTAACTTAAAGACTGCTATTGACCGTATGCCTGATTAGCTGAGTGGTAATGTGCTTGCCTCCCATGCAAGCGAGCCCGGGTTCAATTCCTGGCTGGGTTGGAGATTTTCTCCGCTCAGGGACTGGGTGTTGTGTCGTTCTCATCATCATTTCATACTCATTACTGGTGCACAAGTTGCCCAATGTGGCATCAAATTAAATAAGGCTGAACTTGGTGGCCATACTTCCCCCAATACGGGTCTCCCGGCCACCAATCCCATGTGCTCATTTCCATTTTTGCTATTGACCTCATCACCTGATTCAAAACAAAAGTTGATGGTTTAAATTGCAGTGTACTGGACACTGAGCAATGCTATAGAAATGGAATACAAAAAGACTCCCCCAAGCTAAACATGGATCCATTCCACATATTTGAATCAAATTATTCTCTGTTGTTTATGCTTGTATGAAAGATTACTTTTTTGTTAACAAAGTTCTGCTTTTCAGTGTAACTTATGTAAGTTTTGCATCACATAGTTTTGATTCCTTTTTACAACTATTACATTTAACCTGATTGTGAGAAGCTACTTGGTGCCTCTTTGAGATGCAGCCGAAACTACTGTGAGGCGTCGTACCTGCAGTTTTGGTCATTGACCTCTTGGTCCAGATCCTGGCCATTAAGGTGGATCCAAATACAATGACAATTCTACCTACATCCTGTCCTCGAATCCATCTTAACTTCACCACCTCCAGCTGAACCATCACCCATCATAACAATCCACCATCTCCTAACTTCTGGCACACACTGTTATTGTATCTACTTGTGCCAGTTAGTAAATGAACTTAAAAATAAGAACAGTATCTAAAAGTTTATGTTCATCTCATGAAAGGAAAATATTCAAACAAATGTAAACTGCACAACCATACTTTTAAACACATACTGAATGACATTGTTACTATGCAATGTGTTTTGTTAAATGAACTTGACTACAGCAACACCTAAAAGACTCAATATATGTAGCGAATTTCATACCGTATTCATTTTGCAATTATCTGTAACATTTTTAATCCCGTAAAGTGTTAAAATATGAAGGGCCTGTCACAGTTTTCTCAGGTTTCCTATTGACTATGCACAGATGGTGGGGCAAAAATTCACTTAAATAGTCATGACTATGTAAATAATTCCTGACTTTAACCCTTACTCATGACATGTAGTTTTTTACTGCAAAATTTTAGCAAACCCGTTGTCATCAAATCTCATGCATAAATGTCATGACAAAGAGATAAATCCTTCTCATATTGATTAACAGAACTGTTTTCAAGAAACCATTATTATTAGCCTAGAACAAGATAAGTGTTTCAACAAAACTATATCATATTCTGTAGTAGCCACCAGAAAGATCGCGGGAGGCGCACATTGGCACGGCGCGTCACGGGCGGTAGTTGCCGCAAGTAGAGTCCCGTCCACCAGAGGGCACGCGAGAATTCGGACGCGACCTCTGCCGGCGTAACAACAAGAACAACAACAACAACTCCGGCAGCACGGGCCGTGCCCAGTGAGTTAACATCGGGCATGCCTAGGACACAGCCCCGGTCTACGCTAAGTGAAGTGCGACGTAACGTGAACAGTGTTACTACACAATTGGCGACGAGTAGGGTCGTTCTTTCGCGTGTTGCGTCGTTGTTCCGGTTTCGCAGCTTCTCCACGGCATGGAGGATTTGGTGCGGGTTTTGGTGGCGCAGCAGACGGAGCTCATGGCCACCATGAAACAAGTGCTTCCGGCGTTGCTCTCCACGCCGTCTGCTCCGGCGCAGTTCCCCCCTCCCTTTCCCCCGTATGACGAGACGGCGGAGGATTGGGACGCATATGAACATCGCCTTCGGCAGCATTTCCAGGCGTTTCATGTTACCGATGCGGAGGTATGTCGTGCTCTCTTCTTGTCTTGGATATCTCCCTCGCTGTATCAAGTTTTGCGGCAGCTAGCGCCGTTGCAGGAACCCTCGTCCTTGTCTTTCGACGCATTGTGTTCGTTGCTGTCTTCCTATTATCGCCGCCGCACGCATGTTGTGGCGGCTAGGGTCGAGTTCTATCAATGCAAGAAACAGCCCCATCAGTCTTACCGGGCGTGGGCCGCTGCCCTGCACGGTCTTAGTCGCAAGTGTCATTTTGTCACGGAGCAGTCGCGAGAGTCGTATGCCCACGTTATGGTACGCGACGTCATTGTTCGTTCGGCCCCTGATAGGGAGGTCCGGCAACGGGCCATGCAGTTAGAAGACCCTTCCCTCGAGGAAGTCCTGTCCATTGCTCAATCGTATGAAGTCTCTCACGCAGCAGGTCAACAGCTGGAAGCGTGGTGCGACGTCGCGGAGGTTCAGGGCGGCGCGGGCGCGTCCACTGTGTCCGGGGTGGACGACGTCACTAGAGCATCTTCTTCAGGGTGTGCGGTCTTCACCCTGGTTGGTCGGAGTATTTGCAGGCTTTCCCTGCATTGCCTCCAGAGCATCTCTTCGACGAATAGTTTTCTTGGTTCTTCTCTTTTTGTTGATGTCTTCTGTTGGCCCTATTCAGGTTTGGTTGTCTTCTGTGTGCCCGCATGTGCGGACAACGGTGTTGGCCCGTGGCGGGCCGACTGCATTCCTCCCGGCGCGGACGGCGCAGGGAGCGCCTCACTGCGGCTGCTGCTTGGCGGCCGCTAGTGTGGCCGTCATCAATGTCTCTGCAACTCGCTGCAGCGTCTCGGCAAGGTTTGCAACCTTGTCGATCGCCGCAGACAGTGCAGAGACGGCTGCGACCAGGATGTCTTCGTTCGCTGCAGTTGCAGCGTCTCGCCTTGGCGCAGCAATCGGACGGGCGGAGGCAGTCATGTTGCCACTCTTGCCTCCGCCCGATGTTGTGGCGTCTTCTTCTTTCCGCATTTTCCCCTTGGGGGGGAGAACACGCTCGGCCTCGGGTGTGCCCTCTCGGGCACGTTTGCTGGCGCGGATGCGCCTTCTTCTGCTCCCCACATTGGTGGAGTGGTTGTCAGCGCCTGCGGCTGTCCTCTGGGTAGTCGCTGTTGCCTGCCGCCTCGCCGGTTTCGCGCCTGGGCGCGGACGGCCGGGGGAGCGGCCGGCAGACTTCTGTGCTGGCTTCCCGCGCTGGCGAGCAACCGCGGCTTTGAACACTTCACAGCCGCGATAACTTGCCACGTGCGGGCCGCCGCAGTTTGCACACTTGGGTGTGTGCGTCCTGGGTAGCGGGCAGAGCCCACTTGCGTGGGGGCCTGCGCACTTCACGCATGCCTCGGGAAAGGCACAGTGGCGAGCCACGTGTCCCATTCCCTGGCAGCGGAAGCACTGCACGAGCCCACGTGCGAGCGGTACAATCCGGCCGTTACGGCCGCTCCCGCACGGCGCGTAAACAGAATTCCGGCCGCCGGCCCCTGTTGCCGTCCTGTGCGTCGTGCTATATACATCATGATCGGTCAGAGTGCCGCCGGCGTTGGTCCGTTTGTCGCAAATGTAATAAAAAAGGTCACATTGCTAAAGTTTGCCGCTCAGCCTCGAAAGAATCGAAGGAAGCAAGTACAGAGGGCATGGACGTTAACATTCAGGAAGTTTCATCGGGCCAGGCTCCCGACGCATCGGCACGCAAACTCTTTATCGAGGTGTCGGTTCGGTCGCGCCGGTTACAACTGCAAGTAGATACGGGCGCGGCAGTTTCGTTGTTGAATGCACAAACTTATTCCGACCTTGGATCGCCCCCGTTGGCGCCAGTTTACCGGCGTCTACGCGGTTATGGTAAACAGTTCATTCCCCTACTGGGTCAATTCACTACCGACGTGACTTACAAATCAGTCACTCGGCCTATTACTTTTATTGTTGTCAGTGATGCGAGCTCCGCTAACCTTTTTGGCCTGGATGCCTTTCAAGCTTTCGGATTTCTATTGCTGACACCATACAGTTGGTCTCCGAAGACGTTCCCTATCACTCATTGGAATCTTTGATCTGAGACTTTCCAGATATTTTTGAGGAGGGCCTGGGGCGTGTTTCCGATTTTGAAGCTCACTTAACGTTGAAGGCGTCGGCTCGCCCGCGTTTTCTCCGCGCGAGACAGATCCCCTTGGCTCTCCGCCCTCAGGTAAAGGAAGAGCTAGACCGGCTGACAGCCCTAGGGGTCGTTCTTCCCGTTTCTTCCAGTGATTGGGCTTCGCCCCTCGTTATTGTCAAGAAGCCCCTGGGAAACTTACGTCTTTGTGGCGATTTCAAGGCCACCATTAATTCCCAATTGGTGGTGGACACCTATCCTTTGCCTCGAGCTGATGAATTGTTCTCCGCCGTGGCGGGAGGCCAATATTTTTCGAAAATCGATCTGTCGGAGGCTTATCATCAGATACCACTTGATGAGGACTCCAAACGGCTGGCGGTCGTCAACACCCCTTTTGGCCTTTACCAATACCAGCAGTTGGCTTTTGGAATATCCAGTGCCCCGGCGATATTCCAGCGTTATCTTGAGCATGTCACGTCGACAATCCCTCATTGTATTAATTACCTGGATGACATAATTGTCACAGGCCGCAGCACGAAGGAACACTTGCACAACCTTCGCACCCTCTTTCTCAAATTCAGGTCTGTGGGCTTGCGTTGCAACCTGCATAAGTCAACCTTCTTCCAACCGTCCATTGAGTATGTGGGCTACACCATATCTCGGCATGGCATCCAGCCACTAGGAAGTTTGCTCCAAGGTATCGTCAACCTTCCTCGGCCCACTTCGCTGAAAGAGTTACAAGCTTTTTAGGCAAGATAGCCTATTACCACCGGTTCATTCCCAGGGCTTCCACTATAGCCCACCCCCTGTACTGCCTTCTGCACAAGGGTGTTCCTTTTTATTGGTCGCCTGCATGCGAGCGAGTGTTCACCTCGTTGAAGGGCCTCCTCGCTTCAGCCCCTTGTTTGGCTACTTTTGATCCCCATAAGCCGTTGGTCCTGGCTACAGATGCTTCACAGTATGGGGTGGGGGCGGTCCTGGCCCATCGCAACGCAGATGGTTCCGAGCAACCACTGGCGTTTACGTCTAAAACGCTTAGTCCCGCGCAGGCCCATTACTCCCAGGTGGAAAAAGAGGCTTTGGCCATTGTCTACGCTGTTACCAAGTTTCACCCTTTCTTGTATGGCACGAAGTTTCAGTTAATCACTGACCATAAGCCGTTAATATCGTTATTTGGCCCCGCCTCTCAGATTCCGGATAGGGCGGCCCACAGACTACAGCGCTGGGCCTTGTTCCTCTCTAAGTACCATTATGACATTCATTTTCGCCCTACAGGACAGCATGCCAACGCCGACGCTCTTTCCCGTCTTCCGGTGGGCCCGGATCCTACGTTCGATCGAGAGGAGATTATGTGTTTTCATTTGGATGTGGCGTCCCGCCAAGCAGTTGATGGCTTCCCGATCACTAGTTCTCGAGTCGCCAGGGAAACGGCGGCTGACCCGGTTCTCCGGCAAGTAGTTCGCCTCATTCAGCAGGGGTGGTCCTCCTGCCCTCCGGGCCAGGCCTCGGACCCTCTTCGTAATTATTTTCTTCTACGAGACCGCCTCTTGGTCTTGGAAGGAGTTCTCCTTCTGGCTACCGATGATACAGCTCCTCGCGTGGTTGTTCCTGCAGGTTTACGAAGGGAGGTCCTCACGTTATTACATGCGGGGCACTGGGGTGTTTCCCGTACTAAAACCTTGGCTCGCAGACATGTGTACTGGCCCGGTATTGACAAAGAAATCGAGCACTTAGTGGCCGCCTGTTCCCAGTGTGCGAGCCAACAAGCGTCTCCCAGGGCAGCGTTCTCTTCATGGCTGCCGGCAACCCAAGCATGGGAACGTGTTCACATCGATTTTGCGGGCCCGTTTCTCAATGGCTTTTGGCTCATTGTCATTGATGCTTATTCCCGATTCCCATATGTGGTTCGCTGCTCCTCAACCACTTCAGATGTTGCAATCCAGGCACTAGCAAAAATATTTTCTGTGGAAGGTCTGCCAATCACCCTGGTCTCAGACAATGGACCGCAGTTTATTTCGCAGACCTTCCAGGATTTTTGTAGGCACTTCGGTATTCGGCACGTTTGCTCTCCCCCCCTTCCATCCACAATCAAATGGGGAAGCCAAGCGCATGGTGTGCACATTTAAGACGCAGATGAAAAAGTATGTGCACGAATTTCCTGCAGAGGAAGCCTTGACGTTTTTCTTGACGGCATACCGGACCACACCAATGGGCGAACGCAGCCCCGCAGAGCTCCTCCATGGGCGTCAACCTAGGACTGCTGCACCTCCTCCGGCCTGGTCTTCGCCAGTCTTCACAAAACGGAGTACCTGGCTTTCCACTGGGTATGTCGGTCTGGGCCCGTGGATTTGGTCGCAATCCACGTTGGATACCGGCGGTGGTCCTGCGCCGAAATGGCCGCCGGCTCTATACGTTGCAGGCAGGGGATCGGGTGGTACGTCGTCACCAAAATCAGCTACGTCCACGTTCGGGCACCCACCCTCCGACCTCTCGGACACCGGCTTCCCCATTGCCGGCACCTGTATTGGTTTCACAGGGGACGTTACCTCCTCCTCCCCGCTGTGACTCTGCCGCCCTGCGATGGTTCTCAGCCTTGGCAGCCTCCAGTAGCTCCAGCACCGGCATCGACATCATTCGAGATGCCCCAGCGAGAGCCGGCCCCCCTAGCAGGCCCGGTTTCTCAAGGGGCTAGTTCACCTGTGGTCGTCCCTTCCCCTTCGTCCCCGCCACTGGGTCTTGCCCCTCCCGAGGTGGAACAGGATCCGGAGTTCGACAGCTTGTCACCCGTTCTGTTCCGAGCTCCGGTTGTGGGACGATGGGGGCCTCTTCGTGTGGGTCACTTCCAGCCGTATTCGAAGGTTCCGGCTCGAGGGTTGGCAGATCCCCTCGACTCCGGCCATCCAATGGATGTGGAGGTCATCGCTCCTGCCCGACGCTCCACCTTCCGATGCAGTGGATCACAGTGGCTTCACCCCCCGAAGGAGGAGGAGTGTAGTAGCCACCAGAAAGATCGCGGGAGGTGCACATTGGCACGGCACGGCGCGTCACAGGCGGTAGTTGCCGCAAGTAGAGTCCCGTCCACCAGAGGGCACGCGAGAATTCGGACGCGACCTCTGCCGGCGTAACAACAAGAACAACAACAACAACAACAACAACAACTCCGGCAGCACGGGCCGTGCCCAGTGAGTTAACATTGGGCATGCCTAGGACACAGTCCCGGTCTACGCTAAGTGAAGTGCGACGTAACGTGAACAGTGTTACTACATATTCCTTTAATTATAGCTGCATGTTTACTATCATCATATGTCAATTATTCAGCCCCTGAGTAAAGTGATGTTGAATGGTGCAGGCGTGTAGTGTAATAGACACAACCATTCAGGGGGCAGTGAAGCAAAAAATTGTTATTTAATGATATTAGAGACATGATTGAATCAAAGAATGTTACCTCCCCTTTAATATTTCTATTATCTGTGATATTTCTTTTTTCTTCACTTAAATAAAATAAGAAATGCTGATAGTCAGTGGTCCTCCTCCTCCTCCTCCTCCTCCTCCTCCTCCTCCTCCTCCTCCTCCATTAGTTTTGAGCCAGTTGGTCTGGTGATGCATTGACTGGACACCATAAACATGCTATGATTTTTACATTTACATATTTTTAAGTCAATCCTGCAGTCCATGTTTTTAACGAAGTCTTATTGTGATCATCATGATTGCACAAACTAATTCGATTACACAAACTAATTCCTTGCATTAACAATAACATGGTGTTGTGTCACCAAGCTCACTGCTTTCCAATGATGACTTCTAGCTCTGTTGCTATCATCTGCATGGTAAGAAAAGATATCTGAAGAGACTAGAAATATTTCATGCAACAGGAAGATTGTTTTAAGTTCCTAGTACCATTACTAAATGTTATACAATATGTTTCCTTTTCTTGCTGACTATGTATCCTTCATCAACATTTTACTTTCACATTTAAATTTTAAGCCTGTGCTGATATGAAGGATATGAATTTTTAGTCCAATTCCCAGACAAAGACATTGAGACCTTATCTTGTTAAGAATGTTAAACGCTATTCTAAAAGCTGTATCTCATCACAGTATCATGTTGTCACTTGGAGCTGTATAACTAAAATGTCAACAAAATATCTTGCAACAAAGGACTCTGCATTTAGAACAAATGTATCATAAGAAAACATGAAGTGCTCTATCTTCCATTGTTATATTGCTTCTGAAATGATGGACAATCTCAATGTGAGTGGTATATGCTCTGTCTCTTTTGCATCACTGACAGTGATGTACTAGCGAATCTAAAATTGTGTGTTTCTCATAGGTCACAGTGTACACTAGCATATACCTAGACTAGGGCAAAAAATTTCAGAAACGTTTTTGGAACACAGTACTGTGTGAATGTGAAATATACTCAAGGGAAATCAGAAAAAAATGGATGAGACATGTCTGAGGTATGTGCTGAGGTTTGCAGAACTAAGCAATCTGGCAGAAAAGGAAATAGCAGATGGAAAAATTATTGGAATTACGAGTGGAATATGCGACATAGAGGCTCCTGAAGGAACAGAACATACTTGTACTCACAAGTCCATCATGTATGTGTAATTGTCCTGATGTGAAGTTTTCATGTGTTGTATCTCTCTGGTTAGCAGACAAACACCCATCATCCCATAAAACCTTGCCTCAGTGTCATAAGATGATGGCATTACTCTCTTGAATTTCTGGCTGATTATTTGTTTTTTCTTCCTTGTTACCAAGAATGGAGTTGTCCACAACTGCAGCTTCCATTTTCCAGAGGAAATTTTTTTCTACCATTTGTATCACCTCTTTTTGTAAATCCATATAACCCACAGTTGATTTGCTCTGTTGTTTCCTCTCATGAACCTTGTGTATTCTACAGTAACTATGGTTTTTCCAAACTAAAATGGCTGTTCCTGTATATAACCAGTGATCAGCTGTGTTTGAAAATCAAAGATAATATTTTGCACTGTTTCTCAGCTTTTGTCATGAAAGGATCGACACATCATTTTAATATTAGACTGATATGTGTAATTCTTTTTAAACTATTAAAAATCGTTTCCTGCAAGTCATAACTGTTCCTGTAGTACAAATTTTAATTTTATGCAGTTCTTGATGAGGTTGGGGCATTATATGTAATCTGTCATAGTTGATGTGATAGCCTGAATGACTAAGCACTGGTGTATGCTTGCAGGACTTCTGACAAATAATTCACTAATCAAAATAAAATGCCAAAGAAGAATTAATAAGACTTGCCACAATATGGAATGCAAGAAAACACTGAGATGTACCTATTTTATTTTCTGGTATTGAATTGTGTCCTCATTTGCAGATGCCAAAATCAACCATTCCCATGGATATACTTATTTTAGGTAATATCATTTCATCCAAAGTTACAGGTCCACAACGTCATTTAATGTCTGAGTTGATACTTAGATCTGAATAACAAACAGAAAGTTAATGTATTCTTCATTTATTTTTAATTGCTAACACAAACATAAATACAAATGTGATGCTCTCCAATATGACTGCCATCAGTGTTGACACTGTACCTCTATTCAAAACAAAAATTCAGTACCAGTAGTCCAGTACCATCTGAAATGACATGTATGCTGTCATAATAACAACTATCTGTCACTGCTGATACTCTCTGTCCACCTCCAGCTGAGGCTGCTTCTTTTGTAATGGTGACCTGTGACAGCATTGTTATGGCATCAATCATATTATGTCACAATTAAAACATCTCTTTCAATTCATACTATCATTTAATAAATTATTTTAAAGTTATGCCAAACGCCAACTTAACAGAAGATTTAGTGTACCAAAATAAGAATTGCAGAACCTAATGGGTTATCAGCTCTATTCACATGCAAAATTACATTCGTAATATGTTTATAGAACTGGGTTAACATGGGGATAGGAGGGCTAAATACATACATAAACAAAAATCTCTTCCATAATGCCAAAATAAAAATTGAAGAGAATATTGTAGTGTGCAGTAAATGATTGCATTTGGTTATGGGAATACAAATATGAAATAGAATTTTAACGATATTAGGGATAGGTTACATTGCTGCTCACTGAGTTTTCCTTGGAAGAAGGCTTTGTCCGAAAGCTATAATGTATAACACTCTTTTCATTGTGCCTCATGTCTGCAACTCAACAGTTCATCTTCCATTGTTTGAAATAACATTTTGTCAAGGCAAAATATTTAGATAGCTACCAGTGTTCTGGTTAATTAATATTTTAATTAGTTACAAAATTGTTAAGGCTTTCATGGCCACTTGTTGACAAGCTGGCTGTTGGCCTCTGCCCCTGGTTCTGTGTCGAATTTTTTTCACACTGACAGAATGAGTGGCTGGCATTGTCAAAGATTCACCCTACATTGCTGGTGGTGGATATTAATTGAAGCCTCTTCTCTTAGGTTGAACCCATAATATGAATTGAGGTATTTTAGTGTTTATCTTTGACTCATACATCAACAACTTAAAAGGACTTTTTTTTAAAGTATTTACAAAGAAGTTGATCAGTGCCAGGCATCATGGAAGCTGTCCGCACTGAAATCTACCAGTATGAGTTGGTTTTGACTTTCAATAAAATTTAGTAAAATTAGGCACAGTTTCTGAAAATACACTCCTGGAAATTGAAAGAAGAACACCGTGAATTCATTGTCCCAGGAAGGGGAAACTTTATTGACACATTCCTGGGGTCAGATACATCACATGATCACACTGACAGAACCACAGGCACATAGACACAGGCAACAGAGCATGCACAATGTCGGCACTAGTACAGTGTATATCCACCTTTCGCAGCAATGCAGGCTGCTATTCTCCCATGGAGACAATCGTAGAGATGCTGGATGTAGTCCTGTGGAACGGCTTGCCATGCCATTTCCACCTGGCGCCTCAGTTGGACCAGCGTTCGTGCTGGACGTGCAGACCGCGTGAGACGACGCTTCATCCAGTCCCAAACATGCTCAATGGGGGACAGATCCGGAGATCTTGCTGGCCAGGGTAGTTGACTTACACCTTCTAGAGCACGTTGGGTAGCACGGGATACATGCGGACGTGCATTGTCCTGTTGGAACAGCAAGTTCCCTTGCCGGTCTAGGAATGGTAGAACGATGGGTTCGATGACGGTTTGGATGTACCGTGCACTATTCAGTGTCCCCTCGACGATCACCAGTGGTGTACGGCCAGTGTAGGAGATCGCTCCCCACACCATGATGCCGGGTGTTGGCCCTGTGTGCCTCGGTCGTATGCAGTCCTGATTGTGGCGCTCACCTGCACGGCGCTAAACACGCATACGACCATCATTGGCACCAAGGCAGAAGCGACTCTCATCGCTGAAGACGACACATCTCCATTCGTCCCTCCATTCACGCCTGTCGCGACACCACTGGAGGCGGGCTGCACGATGTTGGGGCGTGAGCGGAAGACGGCCTAACGGTGTGCGGGACCGTAGCCCAGCTTCATGGAGACGGTTGCGAATGGTCCTCGCCGATACCCCAGGAGCAACAGTGTCCCTAATTTGCTGGGAAGTGGCGGTGCGGTCCCCTACGGCACTGCGTAGGATCCTACGGTCTTGGCGTGCATCCGTGCGTCGCTGCGGTCCGGTCCCAGGTCGACGGGCACGTGCACCTTCCGCCGACCACTGGCGACAACATCGATGTACTGTGGAGACCTCACGCCCCACGTGTTGAGCAATTCGGCGGTACGTCCACCCGGCCTCCCGCATGCCCACTATACGCCCTCGCTCAAAGTCCGTCAACTGCACATACGGTTCACGTCCACGCTGTCGCGGCATGCTACCAGTGTTAAAGACTGCGATGGAGCTCCGTATGCCATGGCAAACTGGCTGACACTGACGGCGGCGGTGCACAAATGCTGCGCAGCTAGCGCCATTCGACGGCCAACACCGCGGTTCCTGGTGTGTCCGCTGTGCCGTGCGTGTGATCATTGCTTGTACACCCCTCTCGCAGTGTCCGGAGCAAGTATGGTGGGTCTGACACACTGGTGTCAATGTGTTCTTTTTTCCATTTCCAGGAGTGTAAAACCAAAACCAAAAGCTAGAATCACACAACCAAAAGCTAGAATCACACAATGGGAGGTGAGGGAGTAAATATTGGCAAAATGACTTATGTGTAAACAAGTGGATAATTTCAGGATATTTTATGTTGTGGACAAAAATGTCTGTTACATTAGATCAGAACCAACTTTTATTTAGGAAAAATTTAGGGAGTGATTAACAAAGAGCCTTGCTTCTGAGGCAGTCAATTAGATGTAGAATGAGTGCTTGTAATCAGTCTTACATTGAAAACAAGAGTGGGGAACTGAACAAAAGTATATTACAATAGATAAACATTTTTCTCAGTCACAGGTGCAATGTCTCTGAAGACACACTTGAAAGGCTTTCTTAGATTAAAGTATTTGAACTGTATTTTACGAGGTGGCTGATAGTCACAAATTAAAATTTGAGGTATTTTCCAGGTTTTCATGGTTCAGTTTTACTTTGTCTGGGTCTCTCATTTTTGTTATAGTATGTAAATGCCTTCCTATCTACTTGTTATCAAAATGCGTCCATAAACATTCAAATTTTCTAAAATAAAAAGTGCCTGTCAGTCAATACTACTTAAAAATTGAAAATAATAAAGAGAAAAATAATGCACTGTACTCACTATCCAGGTGTCTGAATTTTAAACTACAGTATTTCTCATTATAGTGTACATAAGATTTTCATGTAAAGCACTAAATTTTATTTCACTAAGCTGAGTTTCTTAATGTATACAGATATTCTTACAAAACAGTTTGCCGAATGATTTCCGGACACAGAAAACACTAAGATCACACACTAAATATGAACATGTTTGTCCTCCAAGACATTAAAATAGTAACAGAAAAAAGTTTATATAATGAAACCTGATGAAACATACTTCATCATTTGTTTTTCAATAACTGAGATTGATTCTTCTATTTCAGCCATACCGCTAAATATCTCATGTTTTGAATTTCCAGTTCTTAGATTTGACTACTTTTGTGTTTTTCATGAGATTCCTGTTCCATGTTCTTCTCTCTACTGTTAAACAGTTTAACCTCTTATTCTTAGAATGAGCATTATGCATTGAATGTATGAAACTTTTGTTTATTGCTGTACATTCCACACTTTCTGCATCTTGATCAGAAACATAAATTCATTGTTGTGCCCCCAAGCATTCTTCATGTTGATTTTCCAATAAACACTGTGAGTTTACAGAAAAGCCACAGTCAGTGCTTGCACTGTCATGGTATAAGATAAGAATCTTTTTAACAAAATCCTTAAAATTTTCACAAACCTTTTGTGAATTGCAGATTAAATCCATCCAACATTTATCAAGATGAGTTGTTGAATGTTCTACAGTTACCTTTTATGTACAGTTCACTGAAAAGGTCCATGTATTCTTGTTTTATGTGGTTGGACTTAATGCCAGAGTGTCTAGCTTTATACAACAGAATTTTTAAACGGAATGATAATTTTTCAGCTGATGGATCTATATGTGAAATTCCCTGTGTCAGCTTATACTTTAAAGGCAAATGCTATCTTAGTGTGTCCAATATTCCTAAAATGTATGCTTATTTTTCTTGTTTTAGATGTAGAATGGTCAGCTCTGATGGTCTGTTGTGTTTCCTCAGTACTAAAGTCAAAATCAAACTTTCTTGTTGTAACTAATTTTTTTCTCCCCTGAAAGGTGTATTTTCCAAAATGAAAGAGTAGATTATAAGATATAATAGTAGATAATCCCATGCTGCATTGGAGAAAGCTGTGAAGACCACAAGTTACTGTACAAGAATGGAGCCGTGGGATTAGTTGTCTGGTGCTTTCACACAAAAGGCTCAACTAACAATGCTGTTGCACCAGAAAAAGCAAGTTTTGATGCTAGCATTTTATCACTGAGAGCATCACATATAGTTTCAAAGCTCTGTGAAGTTGGCACAGATTTTTCTTTTATTGATTCTGAAACATATTTTTTTTAAAGTAGGCAACATTTACAGTTCTCTCTAAGCAACATCAATAGCCTATATCGATCTGACTGAACAAATTTATTTAGAGAAGTTTGTACTTTAAAATATTCTGTATATTGTGCTCTGCTATCAGGAGAATAAATCAGCCATAAAAAGGCAATAATGTTCCAATTAGTTTTTATTATACCAATGTTAAATGCCCCATGTACCACATGAAACTCTCATCTGCCTATATCTAGAAGACCCATACCATTAAACAATTCCTTAATCTCTGCATTTAAATCCTTGAGTATTTTAAAGTTTAAATTAGGGCCATCCATAGATGCTTGTAAAATTTTATTCAAATTATCCATTCCAACAGAAGATTTTAGCCCTCCTACAAATCTACAGCAGAAGTACACAAATAAAGAAAAAAAAATCAAAATATCATTTTAATATTTGAGAGGTTTCTCGATTCCAAAACCATACAGTGGTATCCATCTGTTCTTTCTGTGCAACAGTGTTTAAACTTTTATCAAAACCTACAACCATATCTTCACAAAAATAAGTAAGGAGATCTGTTCTCTGATAAAATGGGGAACAATGCTGTAAACTATACTATAAGCCAGTTTTACCTTGTGTAGCTACATTCTTTGTGCTATTTTTAAATCAGGAAACGTCAGTGAAAATATGGATGAACATTCTGAAGAACAATGGAATATGATATGGCTCAGCACAATATGAAGACACCAAAGTATTATTGACATGGTAATGTCATCTGATAACATTAATGATCTCAATGATATTGATATTTCAACTTTCGGTGACTAAATTACTGTAAACCATGCAGAAGTTGAAGTATTTTCAGGGCCACATGCAATTGCAGTGCTTCCCAAAAACAAGAACTCTACATTAGACTTATCACACATACTTAATGTAAGAAGTTTTGCATTTTAATATTTACATAGAGAGTAGCAGTAAATTCAAAGAGTATCTTGTAGACACTTATTTAAAGAGCTTCCATAGTTAAAGTTGTGCAACCAAAGAGAAAATTTAGATTTTTTGCAATAAAAGTTGTTTTCACTTTTTAAACAACAGCAATGTACTCATAATGCCCTTGGAAGGTGATTTTCATGCCTTGCTTAAAACACATCATGTTTATTTCGTTACATACACTATGTGATCAAAAGTATCCGTACATCCCCAAAAATACACCTTTTTCATATTAGGTGCATTGTGCTGCCATCTACTGCCAGGTACTCCATTTCAGCAACCTCAGTAGTCATTAGACATTGTGAGAGAGCAGAATGAGGCACTCCGCGGAACTCACGGACTTTGAACGTGGTCAGGTGATTGCGTGTCATTTGTGTCACACGTCTGTATGTGAAATTTTCACACTCCTAAACGTCCATAGGTCCACTGTTTCTGATGTGATAGTGAAGTGGAAACATGAAGGGACACATACAGCACAAAGGCGTACAGGCCGACTTCGTCTGTTGACTGACAGTCTGCCAACAGTTGAAGAGGGTCATAATGTGTAATACGCAGGAATCTTTCCAGACCATCACGCTGGAATTCCAGACTGCATCAGGATCCACTGCAATTACTATGACAGATGAGAGGTGATAAAACTTGGATTTCATAGTTGAGCAGCTGCTTATACACCACACATCACGCAGGTAAATGCTGAAAAATGCCTTGCTTGGTGTAAGGAGCATAAACACTGTATAATTGAACAGTGGAAAAATATTGTATGGAGTGACAAATCATGATACACAATGTGGTGATCTGATGGCAGGGTGTGGGTATAGCGAACGCCCGGTGAACATCATCTGCCAGTGTGTGTAATGCCAACAGTAAAATTCGGAGGTGGTGCTATTATGGTATGGTCATGTTTCTCATGGAGGGAGCTTGCACTCCTTGTTGTTTTGTGTGGCACTCTCACAGCAGAGGCCTACATTGATGTTTTAAGCACCTTCTTGCTTCCCACTGTTGAAGAGCAATTCGGGGATGGCGATTGCATCTTTTAACACGATTGAGCACCTATTCATAATGTACGGCCTGTGGCAGAGCAGTTACATGACAATAACATCCCTGTAATGGACTGGCCAACACAGAGTCCTGACCTGAATCATACATAACACCTTTGGGATGTTTTGGAATGCCGACTTTGTGCCAGGCCTCTCTGACCAACATTGATACCTCTCCTCAGTGCAGCACTACATGAGGAATGGGCTGCCATTCCCCAAGAAACCTTCCAGCACCTGACTGAATATATGCTTGTGAGACTGGAAGCTGCGATCAAGGCTAAGGGTGGGCCAACACCATACTGAATTCCAGCATTACTGATGGAGGGTGCCACAAACTTTGGAAGTCGTTTCAGCCAGTTGTCCTGATACTTCTGATAACATAGTGTATGTTGGCAATATTGAATTTGCTTGTTCTGTTGGTACTCTTTTGTTTGTATAGTACATTGTCTTTCCGGTAAATTTTCATGATTTTGAGTAATTGCGTCCCTACATAGTAAACAGTTACCAAATATTCTGAAATAAAAAAAGGTTAAAAATTTTATATATTCACCAAGTTACATGGTTCTTGGAACTTACCTTTTTCTGAAGAATTACTGCAGTTGGCCTCTGTTCTTTCATTCACTTCATGATTGTCATGTTTCAAAAACATGTTGATGGACAAAGATTGTCTTCTATGTTCTTCTGTTTGTTCAAATGTGTATGGCTGGTGCTATAGCCAGAAACAACGTAATAAACATATCACAGTTCTACAGTTTATTAGCACAACACTGATACAAATAATTCTGCCACCAAGTGCAAAGTGGTAGGTGAACACTTTATGAAAAAATATAAATTGATGGTGGTTGTACCAACATACAGAAACTGCAAGTGGAATGTGGGATTCCAGCAGGAATGATAGGTCCATTGACACACTAAGCCTAATGATTGTTGAATTCCAAGTTACAGTATGGCAGCTTGATTCTAAGTCCAGAGCACAGACAAGATAGCATCAAGCAGCAGGTACACCAGTCCAAGACACGAAACAGTCTATCACAGCGTACTGCAGCAAGATTGGGGATTAGAACATAGCATGATGAAAACTGTCTTGCAGACATCAGTGGCATTGTTAAATAAGGCTCAATAGTTAATGTAGCCAGCAGCTGTGGTCACTGTATATTTTGGGCAGCCAGTTGCTGAGTGTTCTGGTTGGCCAATCACTCTGGCTTGAAGAGCACACATACAAAGGCAGCCTGCGACGCTAGCAGCGGGCCACACATGGAGAAATGTGGCCAATGATGAGTTTCTTGGCTGTGCATGATGTATAATGCCATTGCTTGGTGTGGAGATTTAATAGGGGTGGAAACCACAACTGGGAAGAGCTGCTTGCCACATAGAAGATTCAAGAGAAGTAAAAACCTAGCTGACAAACAAAAGCTGAACGAAGTGAAAATGAGTGTAAGGAGAGCAATGAGAAATGCGTTCAATGATTTTGAAAGTATGATGTTGTCAACCAACCTGAGTAAAAACTCTAAGACATTTTGGTTGTATGTAAAAATCAGTGTGTGGGTGAAAATCATCAATTCATTCTCTCAACGACCACACTGGCACCAAAACGGAAGATAACAGAGAGAAGGCCAAAATACTGAATTTGGTCTTCTGAAGTTGTTTCACCATGGAAGATCATATCACTGTCCCTCCTTTCAATCATTGTACAAACATGGAAATGGCAGCTATTGATATAACTGATCATGGAATTGAGAAGCAGCTACAATTGCTTGGTAGAGAAAGGCTTCAGGACCAGATGAGATACCTATAAGATTCTATAAAGATTATGTGAAAGAACTTGCTCCCCTTCTGGCAGTAATTTATTGTAGATCACTTGAGCAATGAAAGGTACCCAATGACTGGAAAAAAGTGCAGGTCATTCCCATTTTTAAGAAAGACGATAAGACAGATCCACACAATTATAGGCTTGTATCATTGATGTCAATCTGTTGTAGAATTACGGAACATGTTTTATGCTCAAGAATTATGACTTTTTGGAAAATGAACAACTCCTCTATAAAAATCAACATGGATTCAGCAAACAGAGATCCTGTGAAACTCAGATCACTCTGATCCTCCATAAGATCCACAGCGCAGTGGACAAAAGTGGTCAGGTTGATGCCGTGTGCCTTGATTTCAGTAAGGCATTTGACACTGTACTGCATTGCCGTTAAATGAAAAAATACGAGCTTGTGGAGAATCAGAGCAGACCTGCAATTGGATTCAAGACTTCCTTGCAGATAGAACTCAACACGTCACTCTTAATGGAACTAAATTAACATATGTAAAGGTAATATCCAGAGTACCACAGGGAAGTGTGATAGGACTGTTGCTGTTTATAGTATATATAAATGATCTAGTAGAAAGTGTCAGATGCTCCTTAAGGCTATTTGCTGATGACACATTTGTCTGTACCAAAGTAGCAATGTCAGAAGATAGTAAGAAACTGCAGAACAACCTGCAGAGAACTGGTGAATGGTGCAGACTCTGGCAGTTGACCCTGAATGTAAATAAATGTAACATATTGCACATACATAGGAAAAGAAATTCACTACAATGCAGCTGCACTATTGATGACAAACAGCTGAAGACACCATCTACCAAAAAGTATCTAGGTGTAACTATCCAGAGCGACCATAAGTGGAATGACCATATCAAACAGATGGTGGGAAAAGCAGACAGCAGATTCAGATTTGTCGAAAGAATCTTAAGGAAATGTAACTCATCCTTGAAAGAAGTGGCTTATAAGGTGCTTGTTCACCCGATTCTTGAGTACTGTTCATCCATCTGGGATCCCTATCAGGTAGGACTTATAGAGGAGATAGAGAAGATCCAATGAAGAGTGGTGCGTTTTGTCACGGGATCGTTTAGATGGAGAAAGAATGTTACGTAGATGCTAAACAAATTCCACTGGCAGACATTACAAGAGGGGCATTGTGCATCACAGAGAGATTTACTATTGAAATTTTGGGACAGCACTTTTCAGGAGTAGTCAGGCAACATATTACTTCCCTCCACATACATCTCGCGTATTGACCATAAGGAGAGAATTCAAGAAATTAGAGCCAATACAGAGGCTTACTGACAATCATTCTTCCCATGCACTCTTCACAAGTGGAACAGAGTTGGAGGGATCAGATAGTGGTACCAAAAGTACCCTCCGCCACACACTATTTGGTGGCTTGTGGAGTATGATGTAGATGTAGATGAGAAGAAATGTTTATAGAAGTATTGCTGCTCCCAGTATACACTAAACCTGTCTTAACATTTTCTCTCTTGACCAACAGAAAACTGAATTCATAAGAAGCTTGATATAAAATTGTGCCTTTCGCTTTTCCCATGATGGTGTCACAAAAATTGTTCACATTTCATCACAAATAAGAAAAATAACAAATCACATTATATATTAACAGCTGAAATTTATGTAACATTCAGTGATACCAACTGGGCCTTTAATGTGGCTGAACAGAACAGAATGGAATATCAATATTTTGTTAGATTTTATACTTATTTCATGAGCTTACACTACAAAAAAGTTATTTATAATATTTGTTTGTATAAAAATAACAGCACATATTAGGTGCATGAATTTGAGATGTGCATGCATTCCAACTACTTACGTGTTCCACCCCTTGCTGCATGCCCTGTCATCAAAATTAGGATAAGCCATATTTTGTCAACTATCGAAGTGATGCTAAAACAAAATGAGAACAAAAAGCACAAGAGAAAAATTTTTGTTCCTGTTTTAATAAGAAGGGTAAATATTGACTTTATTATATAAAAGTGATAATAGAGCAGAATGTTTCACATTCCAGGACTTCATTTGAATTTCCCAGTTTTTCAAGATTATGTAAGATTTCTGACTAATTGTCAGTTTTCAAGGATTCAGTTACCACTAGCCACCCTGTGTTTAACTTCGAACCTACTGTGCTCTTATCAATAGCCACTTTTCAATGTTCTACATAAATTTCTTTAGATTTGTTACTTTATTATCCCCACCAGTGGACATCAGTATGGATGCAAATGAACTCGCATGAGTCATGGAAGTGCAGTGCAGGAAGCTGTTGTGGATGTTATCACAGAGCGTTGTATGGGGAGAACCACTGACTCAGCTGTTTACCTGCTGCCAATGACAGGCTGACCCTCCCAGTTCTTAAGCTGACTTTAGCCAGCTATGACCCCCCCCCCCCCCCCCCCACCTTCATATGGGCCCATGCTCTTGGTTAGCTGGCAACTTATTTAGTCATTTGCACTGGTCATGTTTCGAGCTTTTTTCCCTGCCCATCCCTGTACAGTGTTGAGACCCTCTGCTCCCCTATAGATTGATCTACACATCAAGTCTTTCAGGGTACAATTTCCTGGTTTCGATAGTTGAGACATCACTGGCTGGAGTAGTTACATTTGTGCTGACAGGATGGTTTTGCAGTGTTGACAGACCAAGCAGATACAAACATGCTGACAGAGAACATTCTTATGTGGGTGGTGCTTTTATTTTTATTTTTATTTTCATAGTGTTTGTTTGTGGCCAGCATCAATCCACCATTTTTGCAATTCTGGCTGTAATAGTTGGACCTCTAGAAGCAGCGACAAAAGCTGCAGCAGGAATAAATGCAGGAGCTTCTTAGATGGAATAGGGAACTGACCTGCTCTCACTCCACGCTGGTTGCGGGCCAGGCACCTACAGTAAAGCCTTCTCTCCAGCCACCCCAAACACAGTTTGCAGGTTCAATGAATTTATGGAAAGGTAGGAGAATTACCTATGCCAGATGTTGCTGCACTGCCCGGTAAGGTGTATCATAGATCCAGCTGATAAGGCCACCATGTTATTGTACAGAACTGTGAAAAATTTGGAACCCTCTACTGAGCCTGAGAAATTTAACTTTGAGGAACTCTGTCAGTGCTCACACACTTGGCAACTTGGTTGCAGTTTAACAAGAGCAATAAGCATTGTGGGTAGTCAATGTGGCCTGGGTTGCCAACCTGCAACACCCCTTGCACAAGTGCTGGTTCGTGTGTCCGCAATGTGCCACCTCATATGCCAACTCACTGATTAGGAACATGATCATTCATTTAGCACTGAATCCTGAGGTCCACACTAGGGCACTGGTCTTGTCTGACTGTCTTTAGCCAAAGTTGGTGAGATTTCTGAAGCAGATGAGCTTACATCAGTAGCAAAGAACTTACTTTCTGACAACTGAGTGGTGGCATAGTTTGATAAACATAATAAACTGTCCCCAGTGCCCTGTGGGATTGACCAGGTGACCTTGTGTTCCACTGAGGTGTCATGTGTTGACAATGTTGCTGTTTCTAGTTTGGTGACAACACAATGCTGTCCATCTTTGCTCACTTCTACCTGTGTAGGCCATTTGGCATTGGTTTGTGCCAGTTGGTGAGTTGCAGGATAGTCGCTGGAAGTCCTAGTGTTTTATCGGGTCACAGAGGATATTTCTGACAAGCATCAGCCCAGTGGATTCTGCTAACATTGATTGTGGTTGGGTGATTGAGTTTTAGGTAGATATGGGAGCAACAGTCAGCCTAATTAAATTAGACACATACAAGCTCTGAGGCTACCCTGAATCACAATGTCCACTGTGTCAATCTGTATCTTACAGTAAACAGTATATTCCATTGTTGTGGTTAATTCACTATTGGTGCAGAATATTTTTGGGTTAGATGCCTTTTCCGTTTTTGGCATCCAGTTCATTAGAAAAATCCATTTAGTGTCCCAACCAGACCCCTTTCAAGATTTGGACTCTTTACTATGGGTGTACGGACAACTTTTTGAGCGTGTATTGGTCTGGGCAGAAAAACTGGAGGCCTATGTCTCCCTTAAGCTGATAGAAAGAAATACCTGAATTTTGTCAACCATGTCCCATTCCCTTTGCCATGTGCAACAAGATCAAAGTCCCATACCTTCCAGATTTCATAGAGCTTTCCTGCAAAATCTGCAAGTCTAGCACACCTGGACAAAAGGATATAGTGGAGACGGCTTAGCAACAGTCTTGGGGATGTTTCCAGAATGAAATTTTCGCTTCACAGCAGAGTGTGTGCTGATATGAAATTTCCCGGCAAATTAAAACTGTAGCCAGACTGAGACTCAAACTTGAGACCTTTGCCTTTCTGAATGACAGCTCCTTCTACCCAATAAATGAATTTTTAGGTATGAAGAAGCAAATGTAAAAAAAATATAAATTAAATAAATAAAAATAATTATATTGTGTAAAGAAAGCTAATGTTAAATTGACATTGTCCACATCATTACGAAATTCGATATTCATGATCTATGGGACAAGTATTAATGTAATGTAATGAACTATCTGCTGCATAATTACATATCCAGACTTTCTGGGAAAAGCATTATTTGTTGCGGACTGTTCATGTTTGGTAGCCCATCTTAAGTCTGTGTATTTGTCCATGAAATTCTACTTTTTCCAAATGATTTTTCAAGATAATCTCACATGTGTACTACTTTGTTGTTGTCTCCATACTTTGTGTTGCCATTCTCAGTGGGATGTAGCCATTTTTTGTTAGCTTTGTTTTTCAGGCTTATATAATATTTTTAAGAAGACAGTGAAATAGCAATGAAGACAAACCATTCCCATGCCACATGGCTTTTTTTGACAGCAAAGGAGTACAAAGACAGCCTAGAAACTTCATTATGGATTTTGTGTCTGCCAGGATGAATAACTGTAGCTAGCAGTTTCCAGTCACACCTTATTTGTTAAAGATGTTTAACAACACCTCGTGCTCCATAAAGTCACATGGTTTTTTAAACATCTCAAATACTTCCTTGTAAGATTTAAACCTAAACATAAGGTGTCTCAAGACTGTTTTGAGGTTGTGGATCTGTTTTCGTTCTGTGAACCACGTTTTCATGAATCTCCGTTGGTATCTATCTGCAAGTGACAGAATTTTATTTCATCAGTGGAAGGGAGATTGCTTCAAAATTACAGTTTCTTGTCATGACCACTCATGTTGCTTGTCTTGTCCAGTGGATGATGCAGCAGCATTTTCCAATCTTCAGATAGAGTTCAAATGGTTCAGATGGCTCTGAGCACTATGGGACTTAACATTTGAGGTCATCAGTCCCCTAGAACTTAAAGAACATCACACACATCCATGCCCGAGGTAGGATTTGAATCTGCGACTGTAGCAGTTACGCGGTTCCGGACGGAAGCACCTAGAACCGCTCGGTCACCGTGGACAGCTCAGATAGAGTCTGTGCTTTCCAGTTCTCTTCTGATTGCTTTTACAGGATCATGTTCTGTAACTTCTGAATCTTCTGGTGCCTTGTTGCTTTTAATTGGCCAGTGTGACTGGGTACTGGAGTATGGGTTCCTTAGTTTTGGGTACCTTCTTTGTCTTTCACAGCCAAGTAGTTCTTAAATTGTTTGTAAGGATCTTACAGTGTTCTTTGAATGAGATTATGAGAAGAGAATCATTGTGTTGGCTTATAGACAAGATTTTTCTTTTGGAGAGTCTGTAGTACTCTCAGGTTTCATTTCACTTAAAGTTTTGTTCTATTTTTTTCAGAAAGTGACTTTTCATGTTTCTGGACTCAGGTCACTTTATCTGTGTGAGTTCTTTGGATTTTGTAGGCCTCCCAGAGGGCGTCTTATATACTGAGTAAAATTATTTCCAAGTCTGAAATCTTTCTTTGGTGATCAGTTACGAGATGGTGTTCCTCTAGTATTGTCATTTCTAATGGCATTGGCTGTTTGCAATGACTGTGATAGTACTAGAATTGTTTCTCTCTTAGTCATATGCATATCTGGTTGTAATAATTCTTTCACAACTAATATTACCATAACTATTACTATTGATGAGTATCATTAATTATTAAAAATTGGTAAATTATTAAGAAATGAACTGACTGGCCAGTATGCACTTCATGTACACTCAAAAGTAGAAAAAACTTTCCAAGCTTTTAGAGCTTTTATTTTCTTTTGTCAGGGACAAAAAAGGGTTTAGTGAGGGGAGGTTGTAAAGGAGGGGCAGGTGATTCACACCTCAAGCAGAGAGGTACTCACCTGTTATGAGATGAGGGAGAGAGGAGAAAAAAGAGAAGGAGTAGTCATGAAATGGACTACACAGGGCCACCTTAGGCCCAAGTGACATGAGTGGCCTTTTGTGGTGCCAAGCAGAGGTGCAGAATTTTTAAATCTTTTGTGCAGAGTGCAAGGAATGTCAGTTAATGTCTGACAAGCAGTGGCATGAAACCATATGTCTTTTGTGCAGAAAAAGTTCTTGAACCATCCATGAGGTTAAGAGGCTGAAGATAAGCACCTTTCATTATTTATTCAAGCACTTTTTATCTTCACCTGCTCATCTATATCTCTTTTCATGTTTACCCTCTTTTCCCATTTCCCTTCATTTCTTAACACATTATTCAGTCCACCTTTCATTTCTTTTCTTCTTTAATCCCCCTTCCCTCCTCAGTATGCACCTGCTATCAACCTGAAGAGAAACCAGACCTCCTACTCCAGTATTGCTACTACAGTACTTGAATTCCTTTCATGGCTGTATTTCATCCTCCTTTATCCTAATAAGGTCATAACAAAGCAATTGCTGATTCCTAATTCTGAAAAATATGTTGTCTTGATGTTTTCTGACATGATGCAGTCATGAAACTCTGTATGTCACAGATAGTCCCTTGATATGAATACTGTAATGAAGAGGAACTGGAGGAAGACCAGTTACATTTCAGAAAAAGTAAAGATACCAAAGACAAAATTCTAAACTTGTGCATACTAATGAAAGGAAGGATATAACAAGACAGAACACCTTATTAGTATTATGGATATAGAGAATGTTTTCAGCAACTGAAGTTGAAATAAAGTGTCCAGAACTCTGTTGTGAATGAATATAAATGTGAGTACACTTGTCTGAAGACTGGTTGGTGCAGCCCTCCATGCTGGTCTATACTGGGAAGCATTTTCACTTCTGCATAACTACAGCAACCTACACCCATTTGAATCATTTAGTGTCATCAAGCCTTGATATCCTGATACTTAGTTTAACTCCTCACAGTCACCACCGGTGATAAAGTAATGATTCCTTAATGTCTCAGAGTGTGTCCTATCAACTGATCCCTTCTATTCATTAAATTGTGCCATACATTTATTTTCTGTCAAATTCAGCTCAGAACTTCCTCATTAGTTTCCTGATTTGTCCATACAACATTTTTCTCTGGTACATTTCAAAAGCTTCTATTCACTTCCCACCTAAGCTGGTTATCATCCATGTTCTGCTTCTGTCCAAGGCTACACTCCAGACAAATAACTTCAGAAAAGACTGCCTGGCACTAAAATTTATATTCAGGGTTAACAAAGAGCTCTTTTTCAGAAACACGTTTCCTGCTGAAACTTCCTGGCAGATTAAAACTGTGTACCAGACAGAGACTCCAACTTGGAATCTTTGCCTTTCACGAGCAAGAGCTCTACTGACTGAGCTACTCAGGCATGACTCAGGACACATGCTCACAGTTTTACTTCCACCAGTTCCTCATCTCCTACCTTCCAAACTTCGTAGGACCTCTCCTGCAAAAGCTGCAAGTCTGGCACTGCCAGAAGAAATGATATAGTGGAGACATGGCTTAGCAACAGCATTGGGGATGTTTCCAGAATGAAATTTTCACTCTGCAGTGCAGCATGTGCTGATATGAAATTTCCTGGCAAATTAAAACTGTGTGCCAGTCCAAGACTCGAACTCAAGGCCTATGCCTTTTGTAGGCAAATGCTCTGTTGACTGAGCTACTCAAGCACAACTCATGAATCATCCTCACAAATTTACTTCTACCAATACCTCATCTCGTACCTTCCAAACTTGACACAAGCTCTCCTGCGGAACTCACAAGACTAGCACTCCTGGAAGAAAGCATATAGTGGAGACATGGCTTAGCCACAGCCTTGGGGATGTTTACCAAATGAAATTTTCATTCTGCAGCAGAATGTGCACTGATATGAAATTTCCTTGCAAATTAAAAGTGTGTGTCGAACTGAGACACCAACTCGGGACCCTTTCATATAGCAGGCAAGTGCTCTACTGCCTGAGCTACATAAGTGCAACTCACAACCTGTCCTCACAGCTTTACTTCTGCCAGTATATCATTTCCTACCTTCCAAACATCATAGAAGCTCTCCAGCAAAACTTGCAAGACTATCTTATCTACCACGAAATTTCAACTCAGTGCACACTCTGCTGTAGAGTGAAAATTTCATTCTGGAAACATCCCAAAGGTTGTGGCTAAGCCATGTCTCCATTATATTCTATCTTCCAGGAGTGGTAGTCTTGTGAGTTCCGCAGGAGAGGTTCTGTCAAGTTTGGAAGGTAGGAGAGAGGGCAGTGACAGAAGTAAAGCTGTGAGGACAGGTCGTGAGTTGTGCTTGGGTAGCTCAGTTGGTAAACCATTTACGCACAAAAGGCAAAGGTCCTGTGCTGGAGTCTTGGTCTAGCACACAGTTTTCTGCCAAAAAGTTTCATATCAGTGCACACTCCACTGCAGAATGAAAATTTCATTCTGGACTTTTCTTGCTGCTGTCAATCTGCATTTTACATCCTCTCTATTTTGCTTCTTAAATTGTGAAAAGCACCTGCTTTTAGTGTGTCATTTTCTAATCTACTTCCCTGATTTCACTGCATTCCAGTCTTGTTTTACTTTTGTACACAGTGTTTCAAAAATAGGGTATATAAATTCAGCTATAGTACCCCTCACACATAGACATCAAAAAAGTTTGTTACAACAGGTGTCTGGAAATTCTTGGTTTCTGAGCTATAGCCATTAAAACAGTTGTATTCATGGGAATGTTTTTCTAACAATAGGTCTTTACAGAAGATATTAACAGGGCACTTAATTCTGAGGCGAAGGGTACATTGAACATTGTCTTTGGTGCTGAATGTGTACTCAAATCAGGTGCTCACAGAAGTGCATTTCTTGTAGATAAGATAGATGGCAATGCTGTGATGACTTGTTTGCACCAGGAGTGTTACCCACAGTGAAGACATCCAGGTTGGAAGATATTTGAATGTCTCCATTGCCATCTATGTGTTGGAAATTTTACATTTCATGGTCTGGTGGTGGGTCGAACATGATCTACAACTTCAGATGTACAGTAGGTACATTAATCAAATGTTTCCTGATTTACGGATAGGCAGAGGAGAGCCCTAATTGCTTGGCTTCCACGTTCACCTGATTTGAACCCTATCGATTTCTAGTTGTGGGGCCATTTAAAATCATTGGCGTATTCATCTCCAGTACCTGACTTGGAATCCCTTTGGAATTGGATTGTGGAATGTTGTGAGGAAATACGCAATACTCCTGGAATTTGAGGTCATGTTGAGAGTGCTGTGAGACATCAATGTGACGCCTGTGTTGAAGCAGGCGGTGTACATTTTTAACAACTTCAGTAAAGACAAATACCTGCAGGGAGAATAAGCTACAGTGAATATCAATGTTTTGAAGGCTATAACTCATAAATCACACATTTCCAAACACATCGTAATGAACTTTTTTTACCATCTGCACATGGGGAATAAATTCCTAAAATTACACCCTCTGTTTTTGAAACACCCTGTCGACAAAAACAAAAGTAAAGGTAAGAAAAGTGGAACCTCAAAAAGGCAAGTTTCTGCTAAGAATTGGGCAAGGTGGAGTTGCAGCTTATCAGAACATGTATCTTGAAGAATCAAAACAAGTGATGTGGTACAAATGTTAAGGTAATGGACACACATTCAAGAAGAGCAGAGGTCAAATCACCATCCATCCATCCATTCATCCATCCATCCATCGGAGTTCACTAACTTCTCTAGTTTGTTTAAGGTAATGTGGGGATGATTCCTTTGAAAAGGACACGGCATATTTGCTGCCTGAAACTTGTCCCATATGACCTCATGCTCCATCTCCAATCAAGTGGTCTCTCATTGTCAAGATGATTAACTTTATTATTCCCTTCTTCTTTTGAAGAATGAGTGAATGAAGTCACAGAAAGTGTCAGAAAAGTAATAAAATTGCAAGGAAAAAAAATTATGAGTGCTAATGTTCAGGTACAACACAGTCCTTCTGTCCTAAATTTGGGAAGGGCTGTGAAAAGAAACAGAATACATAATGTGCACGTAAGACTTGAAGGATAAAAATCATAAGACAAAAAAAAGGGTAGTGACTTTTCCTATTTACATAGAAAGATCACATAGGATGCTCAGAGCAAGGGAAACTTCAGAAATAGATTGACACACAAGTTTTGGAAAAAAAATGGAGGATTAAAACTGTGTTTCAGG
The DNA here is from genome assembly GCF_023898315.1 of Schistocerca nitens. Lineage (NCBI taxonomy): Eukaryota > Metazoa > Arthropoda > Insecta > Orthoptera > Acrididae > Schistocerca > Schistocerca nitens. Next base: position 1,128,596,080 of record NC_064614.1, read on the forward strand.
AATTGTATAACGAATTTCTTTTATTTCTGCCACTGATCACTAAACTTTTTGTCTTTAGATTACCAGTTTCAGTCAGCAATGACCATCTACTTTATGATATATAATTAGCTCCATAAACGTGTTCCTGTGTTTATTATTATTTTCATCAGAAACGACTGCAAGAGATCTCAGAATCATACATTATTGCTTAACGATCTCCTTTTAACGATTTTAAATTTAGTTTTATTCGTTTATTTTATTATAACACTTTATCACTGTAAGAACTTATACATAAGGCAAGCCCACTATAGATTTTACTTACTGTACTCTTTACATATTTCATACTGTACAATTTTTATAACTGATGAATGTGTGTAGACTTACAGTAGCGACATCTAACGGGCTTATGGCACAAAGATATGTTGTGCCTACTATATTGCAGTTTGTTATGACTAGCAGCGATAGAGACATTATGACTCTGCCAGAACTGTGGCCTAGTTTACATCACATTTTACATATGTGCAATGATGCTATGCTGATTTTGTGTACATTTTGTGACGATGCCACTGTGGATTTATTATTTTAGAGCAAATTGTAAAACAGGTATAGGTAGTAAGTTCCTATGGGACCAAACTGCTGAGGTCATCGGTCCCTAGGCTGACACACTAATTTATTTAACTTATGCTAGGGACAACACACACACACGTACCCGAGGAAGGTTTCGAACCTCCGACGGGGGAAGCCGCGCGATCCGTGATAAGGAGCCTGAGACCACGCGGCTAGAATGCGCGGTTGAAAGAGGTATGCCTCGTCATATTTTAAGTTCATGTTTTCATATCCATGAAAGTAATACTTTTTTGTTACGTCAAATTTTATTGTTCTAAGACGTAATCTATTCATTGGTTACATTCCGTTTCCAATGTTTTGCTGCAGATCTGAAGATGGTCATTGCCGACTGACACCAGTGACCAAAAGTTTTGTGATCAGTGGCGGAATTAAATGAAATTCATAGATTGGGGCATTCGAAGAAAGCTTGCTTCAGTACTTTTTCTATCGATGTGCAGTGAAGAAAATGGAAGAAAAATTCGGAAGAAGAATAAAAGTGCAAGGGAAACAAATACCAAGGTCCACGGGCGACTTACAGGGGGAGACCGCCAATTGTGAAATTCAGATTCGATTCATACTGCGCATAATAAAAGCTCATGGCCAGAGGTGTAATGTGGCAAAGCACCAAGATACACTTCTCAGCCGTTGTCGACAGTTAAAAGAAACCGTTGTGGTGAAATACTCTCGACGAGTAGTAATCTTCTACAGAGTCGTGGCGCAGCGGTAAGCGCTCGGTTTCGTAATCCGAAGGTCGCCGGATCGAATCTCGCGCCATGCAATTCTTTTTTATTATTAGTTTTTTGTAATTCAAATATATATATATATATACTATTAATGAATTGCTTATGCATACTAGTGAAGGCGGATCGCTCTCCAATTGTACCGCCTCCATTTTCCCGTTTTTTTTTTAACAAGGTGTACCAAAGCTCTCCCGTCCGCACTGATTTTCGACGATGTTATAAGTTGCGCTAGGGACCGCATCTACCTTCTTTCGAAGTTAGCAGGTAACTACGCTGTTATGCGGCGGCTCGTTTCGGCCCATTCAACATATGTCATTCAAGTGTAACGAGCGATTAACGGAGTTTATATTTCATACCCGCCACAGCAAATTTGTGTTCGTGGGGTCTCTATTCTAATTCGAACGTTTGACTTACGCTATACGTATTCGTTTCGGAATATCGTTTCTACGTCTTCCGTTAACTATGCGTGGTTAACATTATGAAGACAATTAATAACATTTGTGAAATACAACTTTGTTTGCGGAAAACATAATGATGTTCGAAGTCGCCAGTTTTTCCACGACAAACGACTTTCAATATCTTATTATATGCATAATTGTTGCAACTGATTGCCGGGAATTATATATATATATATTTGAATTATAAAAAACAAACACTAAAAAAAAAGGTTGCTTAGCGCGAGATTCGATCCGGCGTCTTTCGGATTACCAACCAGAGCGCTTGCCGCTGCGCCACGACGCTGTAGAAGATTATTAATCGTAGAGAGTGTTTCACTGCAACGGTTTCTTTTAACTGTCGATTTTCTCGACAACGGCTGAGAAGTGCATCTTGGTGCTTTGCCACATTACACCTCTGGCCATGAGCTTTTATTATGCGCAGTATGAATCGAATCTGAATTTCGCAATTGGCGGCCTCCCCTTGTTAGTCGAATGTTCAAATGTGTGTGAATTCCTAAGTGAACAAACTGCTGAGGTCATCGGTCCCTAGACTTACACATTACTTAAACTAACTTATACTAAGAACAACACACACACCCATGCCTGAGGGAGAACTCGAACATCGGTGGGAGGGGCCGCGTAATTCGTGGCATGGCGCTTCGAACCGCACGGCCACACCGCGCTGCCGACTTAGTTGGTTCAAATGGCTCTGAGCTCTATGGGACTTAAAATCTGAGGTCATCAGTCCCCTATAACTTAGAACTACTTAAACCTAACTAACCTAAGGACATTACACACATCCATGCCCGAGGCAGGATTCGAACCTGCGACCGTAGCGGGCTTGCGGTTCCAGACTGCAGCGCCTTTAACCGCACGGCCACTTCGGCCGGCCATCATCAGTTATTTTGCTCCCCAAATAGCAAAACTCCTTTACTACTTTAAGTGTCTCATTTCCTAATCTAATTCCCTCAGCATCACCCGATTTAATTCGACTACATTCCATTATCCTCGTTTTGCATTTGTTGATGTTCATCTTATACCCTCCTTTCAAGACACTGTCCATTCCGTTCAACTGCTCTTCCAAGTCCTTTGCTGTCTCTGACAGAATTACAATGTCATCAGCTAAGTTTTTATTTCTTCTCCATGGATTTTAATACCTACTCCGAACTTTTCTTTCGTTTTCTTTACTGCTTGCTCAATATACATATTGAATAGCATCGGGGAGAGGCTACAACCCTGTCTCACTCCCTTCCCAACCACTGCTTCCCTTTCATGTCCCTCGACTCTTATAACTGACATCTGATTTCTGCACAAATTGTAAATAGCCTTTCGCTCCCTGTATTTTACCCCTTCCACCTTTAGAATTTGAAAGAGAGGATTCCAGTCAACATTGTCCAAAGCTTTCTCTAAGTCTACAAAGTCTTCTAAGATAGGTCGGAGGGTAAGTAGTGCCTCACGTGCCAAACTGATCGACCCCGAAGTCGGCTTCTACTAGTTTTTTCATTCGTCTGTAAAGAATTCGCGTTAGTATTTTGCAGCTGTGACTTATTAAACTGATAGTTCGGTAATTTTCACATCTGTCAACACCTGCTTTCTTTGGGATTGGAATTATTATATTCTTCTTGAAGTCTGAGGGAATTTCGCCTGTCTCATACATTTTGCTCACCAGATGGTAGAGTTTTGTCAGGACTGGCTCTCCCAAGGCTGTCAGTAAGTCTAATGGAATGTTGTCTACTCCCGGGGCCTTATTTCGACTCAGGTCTTTCAGTGCTCTATCAAACTCTTCACGCAGTATCATATCTCCCATTTCATCTTCATCTACATCCTCTTCCATTTCCATAATATTTTCCTCAAGAACATCGGCCCTGTATAGACCCTCTATATACTCCTTACACCTTTCTGCTTTCCCTTCTTTGCTTAGAACTGGGTTTCCATCTGAGCTCTTCATATTCATGCAAGAGGTTTTCTTTTCTTCAAAGGTCTCTTTAACTTTCCTGTAGGCAGTATCTATCTTACCCCTCGTGAGATGAGCCTCTACATCCTTACATTTGTCCTCTAGCCATACCTGCTTAGCCATTTTGCACTTACTGTCGATCTCATTTTTGAGACGTTTGTATTCCTTTATGCCTGCTTCACTTACTGCATTTTTGTATTTTCTCCTTTCATCAATTAAATTCAGTATCTCTTCTGTTACCCAAGGATTTCTACTAGCCCTCGTCTTTTTACCTACTTGATCCTCTGCTGCCTTCACTATTTCATTCGTCAAAGCTACCCATTCTTGTTCTACTGTATTTCTTTCCCCAATTCCTGTCAATTGTTCCCTTATGCTCTCCCTGAAACTCTCTACAACCTCTGGTTTAGTCAGTTTATCCAGGTCCCATCTCCTTAAATTCCCACCTTTTTGCAGTTTCTTCAGTTTTAATCTACAGTTCATAACCAATAGATTGTGGTCAGAGTCCACATCTGCCCCTGGAAATGTCTTACAATTTAAAATCTGGTTCCTAAATCTCTGTCTTACCGTTATATAATCTATCTGAAACCTTTTAGTATCTCCAGGGTTCTTCCATGCATACAATCTTCGTTCATGATTCTTGAACCAAGTGTTAGCTATGGTTAAGTTATGCTCTGTGCAAAATTCTACCAGGCGGCTTCCTCTTTCATTTCTTAGCCCCAATCCACATTCACCTACTACGTTTCCTTCTCTTCCTTTTCCTACTGTCGAATTCCGGTCACCCATGACTATTAAATTTTCGTGTCCCTTCACTACCTGAATAATTTATTTTATCTCATCATACATTTCATCAATTTCTTCATCATCTGCACAGCTAGTTGGCATATAAACTTGTACTACTGTAGTAGGTTTGGGCTTCGTGTCTATCTTGGCCACAATAATGCGTTCATTATGCTGTTTGTAGTAGCTTACCCGCACTCCTATTTTTTTTATTCATTATGAAACCTACTCCTGCATTACCCCTATTTGATTTTGTATTTATAACCCTGTATTCACCTGACCAAAAGTCTTGTTCCTCCTGCCACCGAACTTCACTAATTTCCACTATATCTAACTTTAACCTATCCATTTCCCTTTTTAAATTTCTAACCTACCTGCCCGTTTAAGGGATCTGACATTCCACGCTCCGATCCGTTGAACGCCTAGTTTTGTTTCTTCTGATAACGGCATCCTCTTGAGTAGTCCCCGCCCGGAGATCCGAATGAGAGACTATTTTACCTCCGGAACATTTTACTCAAGAGGACGCCATCATAATTTAAGCATACAGTAAAGCTGCATGTCCTCGGGAAAAATTACGGCTGTAGTTTCCCCTTACTTTCAGCCGTTCGCAGTACCACAACAGCAAGGCCGTTTTGGTTAGTGTTACGGGGCCAGATCAGTCAATCATCCAGACTGTTGCCCCTGCAACTACTGAAAAGGCTGCTGCCCCTCTTCAGGAACCACACGTTTGTCTGGCCTCTCAACAGAAACCCTTCGTTGTGGTTGCACCTACGGTACGGCTATCTGTATCGTTGAGGCACGCAAGCCTCCCCACCAACGGTAAGGTCCAAGGTCCATGGTTCATTAGGGGGGGGGGGGGGTTAGAAGAGAAAAGAAGTCTTTAAAAGTGGTACATCACAAGAATATTGGAGGTTAAACGGACAAATCTGATAACTAATGAGAAAAGAAGTTTACGCCAATAGAAGGGGTCGATTAACTAGACATACCCTCAGATAAGAAGGAACATTAGTTTGGTAGTGGAGGCGAGTGTGGGGAGTTAAAATTGTAGAAGAAGATAGAGGCTGGACTAATGTAATCTGCTTTAAATGGGTGTAGGTTACTGTAGTGATACACAGATGATGAGGCTTCCAACCGATTATACGATCGGCGTTCAATAAGTGATGCAACACAATTTTTTCTCGGCCAATTTCAGTTGGAAAAATGTGGAATATGTTGTGTGATATCGTTGACTATTTCCGCTTCACTTCCTGTATTTCCATGAAGTTCAGTTAAGTTATGGCGCTATTCATAGCCTTCAAATGGCGTCTGTAACGGAGGCGTGTTCCAAGCAGAGAGCTGTCACTGAGATTCTTTTGGCGGAAAACCAGATAATACCAGATATTCGTAGGCGCTTACACAATGTCTGCGGCGACCTTGCAATTACGAAAAACTCGGTGAGTCGTTGGGCGAGGCGTGTGTCATCATCGCAACAACGTCTCACACATGTCACACCTCCTGTGTGCTGGCTGGCCGCACGCAACTGTGACGCCTGCAATGTTGGAAGGTGCGGACACTCTCATTCGTGGTAATCGATGGATCAAAATCAAACCCCTCGCAGCACAACCGGACTTTTCTGTCGATAGTGCTGTCCACCCGTTGGGGTACTGAAAGGTGTGTGCCCGCTGCATTCCTCGCCGCCTAACAGATTGTAAAGTTGATGCATTAATTTGTTCTGAAAGCTGTGCTGATATTCAAGGCAATAAAAGCGGGTTAAAAGCTGTGAGCTATCTGGGGAAGTTAACCTTGCATTACTGAGCAACTGTTTCACCAGATATTCAATCTAGCTTACCAAATTCCCAACCAGACTAACATTAAATTATAATCTTTTAACAGTCATCTTACGACAACCGATATATAATTTAAATAAAAAGAAATAAATCAGTTTATATTTGGACCTTTATTTTAACATTGATCATTGGTCCGTTAAAATTTAAACATATTAAACTTGATTCATAACTAAACTGGTGCCTTATTTAGGATTGTGAAAATGTGAGTTTGTAATCTTACGGAAGACATCAAATAGGGAGCCAAGATTGGGAGACTACATACAACACTGCATTTGAGAGGTGGCATGAGCCCCCTCTCATATTTCTATCTTACGATTTTCCTCTCTAATTGCATGCGGTGAAAAGTTGCTATTCCTTCACACGCGGACTTCCCACACAGCGTCTCTCGTCACCCGGGTGGTCCGGTGACAGGCGGGCCCTGCAGATCTTGAAAGGGTAAGCCGACAGATGTGAGGGAGTCAAGTGAATGCTTTCCAGACGCCGTCATTGTCAAAAGACACGCCCGGAGGGGCCTGAAGTAGCGGCTGGGCTAGAGGTTCCGTTACATCGAAGAAACTTAGCGAAAACACTTTCTGGTGGGCTACCAGCGAGGCGTGGGAATGACTTGTGTTCCCAAGCAGCCTTGGCGCGCAAATTCCCGCGTTTTCTGCCGTATAGTAACTGTGATTGGCTTGCTCAGGGCATATCTCCGTGACGTAGCAAAAATCGGCGCAGAAATTGGCGCCAAGAATCTCCATTGGTGGAATGGTAGTGCTCCGGCAATAGAGTGGAATATTCCGCCGGTTTTCGAGTTGCTGATTGGAACGTTTAACCACGGCCACTGTCGTGGGGGCGGGAATGTTCGGTGTTCGGCCTGTACGGGTGCTCTAGGGCAGTCGGCTCTCGCCTTTCGGTCGAAGTAGGTTACAAGACTGAGCTCTCGCTGCGCGGGTCAGCCTGCCTTCCGTTGGCTGTCTAATATACTTCTATTTAATTGTAACTGTTTGACGAAGTTGTTGAAATTTCGACTTCAACGTAACTATCCGAACACAGTTGGCAATTGAGCGTTCTGTGTACAAGAGGCCTATGTTGTCTGTCTTGAACAGTTTTGGCTAATGTTGACTGTATCAGAGTTACTGGGTGACTTCGCTTGTTAAAATCAATCACTGTACCATCAGTGATTGTGTGGCGAGCCTTCTTCGTCTCCCTCAGAGGCGCATTTGTATTGCTAGGAAGTCTTTAGTCTGGAACAACCAGGCCAGGATAATTTGTTTCGGGCTATACTCGCGACATTATCACCACCACGACGGGACGTCGAAGCAACCAGCCATCGCTTCCAGTACGCCAGATCGTGTCCTTGCAGCTAAGAAGACAGCTTGGTAATGTACATCCACAGCACCGGCAAAGCAGGCATTTTTGCTAGGAGATAATCAGAGCTCAGCAGAGCGCGCCTGTTCGTCTTTTCTAACTTTGTTCTATCTTGGGTGTTCATTGTCTGAGTTCTCACTAACGTAGCAGCAATTAATGTTGGGTTAGCGGTGTGTCTCTCTTAAGATTTGAGTGGCAAGGAATTGGCTCCACATACCACTTCGTCATAAAAGTCACGATCTAGTTTAGGGACAACTTCACCTTCACAGCGTTTGTTTGAGTATCCAATTTGAGCCAATTTGATGTATTGTAAATGTTTCATGTGTTTTTGTTTATTATTTTGTGTTTAGTCTTAATAAATCATATTGTTATTTTGGACAGAAATTTCATTCTGTTAATCGGTAGAGCAACCCTATCATTTCTCACTACGTTAATGAAACCTTCCTTTATTTAACTTATTTATCAAATTAAATTATTGCAGGTGCCAAACTCTTTTCTACTCCACTTACAGGGTTGATTACAGTCAGTTCGCGTATCTTTTTTAATCCATGTGCAGCAGCAAAAGTCGGAGTTAGAATAGGGGGGGGGGGGCTTAGAGCATCATTTACATATGTAGATTCTAGAAGAATTTAGTGTTAAATACACTGCTAGGCCCGGCACCTCGCACATTCATAAAATAACACACGAAGAACGTTGAAACATATGCAAGAGGAAATTAACCACAACCAACCGATTCAATTTTCACGCAAAGGAGTTACGGTCGTAGCGCAATCCTGTCCGTCATGAAATTACCACACACTGGTATACTAAATTCATACTAACTCTCTGTGAAATCTTCCCGAAAAGAATAGCTGAGGGCTACTTTGGTGATTACACCATATGCTTCACGTGGTCAACTTGGTTTACACAAAGAGTGTAACTCCACAATAATTTTGATAATTAAAATAAATTACATCGAAACGCAATTTACAAAAGAAAAACCTCAAACTGGTTACTATTGTCTTACTATTAACCTAATGGGTCAAACAATTGTATAAGCACGTGGTACTGGTCTCACAAAGTACACCCCACGTGGATTGAACATAAACAAAAGTTGCTATATTGAAAAATATTGTCAAGACGAGACGTTATAATCTCATGGACATTCGCATTTAAGATTAATGATCTTAGTTAGAGTTACGGATCTTCAACACTGGTTCCACTTTACTCACAAAGTAGTGACAAAGCAACTACTGGAAGATATTTTGAACTTCACACTTGAATTACACTGCGTTGCAATTTAAGATAACATAAGATATTTTAGATCTAAACCTGAAACAAAGGTGATTAAATTTTCAGTTAGGCTGAACTTAAGAAATCCATTGTCCTACAGACTTAGCAGAGACGCGCTTAGCCGGAGATCTTACCACTTCAGACGCTCGCTGCGAACAGACTGGCGTGGGCCCCTACCGAGGGTGCCTCACAGATACAAATCGAAGTGACCAGAGAGGCAGCTTCCTATACCAACATGACAAGGGACGGACAGGACCATACCGAGAATAGAAACCTCTTTGCTTTTAGAAAGCGTAGCTACCTGTTCCGATGTTGGTCCTACTGTTCTCTAGCAAACAGGCTTGTCTGCTACCATCAAGCATGCAACTAGAAATACATTTGCTCATTCATCCTTTCACACAGAAGGGAATGGGGATGACAGTATCTTATCATACAGGGTGTTACAAAAAGGTACGGCCAAACTTTCAGGAAACATTCCTCACACACAAAGAAAGAAAATATGTTATGTGGACATGTGTCCGGAAACGCTTACTTTCCATATTACAGCTCATTTTATTACTTCTCTTCAAATCACATTAATCATGGAATGGAAACACACAGCAACAGAACGCACCAGCGTGACTTCAAACACTTTGTTACAGGAAATGTTCAAAATGTCCTCCGTTAGCGAGGATACATGCGTCCACCCTCCATCGCATGGAATCCCTGATGCGCTGATGCAGCCCTGGAGAATGGCGTATTGTATCACAGCCGTCCACAATACGAGCACGAAGAGTCTCTGCATTTGGTACCGGGGTTACGTAGACAAGAGCTTTCAAATGCCCCCATAAATGAAAGTTAAAGAGGGTTCAGGTCAGGAGAGCGTGGAGGCCATGGAATTGGTCCGCCTCTACCAATCCATCGGTCACCGAATGTGTTGTTGAGAAGCGTACGAACACTTCGAATGAAATGTGCAGGAGCTCCATCGTGCATGAACCACATGTTGTGTCGTACTTGTAAAGCCACATGTTCTAGCAGCACAGGTAGAGTATTCCGTATGAAATCATGATAACGTGCTCCATTGAGCGTAGGTGGACGAAACTAAAATGAGCTGTAACATGGAAATTAAGCGTTTCCGGACACATGTCCACATAACATCTTTTCTTTATTTGTGTGTGAGGAATGTTTCCTGAAAGTTTCGCCGTACCTTTTTGTAACACCCTGTATACAGTATATAAAAGAAAGCGGATGTAGGATCCGTATGAGACTGTGTGACATGAATTACATATAAACTGTGTTTTAAAGTGTAGTAGTATGACAGATCGTGCTTGTTTATGTGTAAAAGTAACACGTTCCACTGCTCCGTTTCGTCCCAGATAGAGTCAGAAACACCACAGTAAATTTAGAAGAGGAATTTATGCCGTAAATGACAACAGATTTAAGAAATTAACATGAAAGGAATCCAACAGAGACCTTTCAAGGTGACTATAAAGAGCAACGAAGGACCATCAGTGCGGAATTGCTTGCACGTCAAGGAGGCTGACCGTGACAATTTTTTTTTTTTTTTTTTTTTTTTCCCGAACAGCGTCACAGGCGATGAAACATGGGTTCATCACTTCGAACCGGAAACAAAACGGGAATCCCTGGAGTGGTGCCGCACCATCTCTCCACTGAAGAAAAGCTTCAAAACCACCTCCTCAGCTGGTTAGGTTAAAGCGACAGTCTTCTGGAACTCAGACGGAGTTATTATGTTCGATGTCCTCTCTCATAGCCGGCCGCTGTGGCCGAGCAGTTCTAGGCGCTTCAGCCCGGAACCACTCGGCTGCTACGGTCGCAGGTTCGAAACCTGCCTCGGGCATGGATATGTGTGATGTCCTTAGGTTAATTAGGTTTACGTAGTTCTAAGTCTAGGGGATGATGACCTCAGATGTTAAGTCCCATATTGCTTAGGGCCGTTTGAACCATTTTTGAACCTCCCTCATCGTGCAACGATCAGGTCTGAAGTGTATTGCGCTACCCTCAGGAAGTTGACAACGGAAGCCCTAACTCAAGTCTGCGCACCCGAGAGGAGCTCACAAAACTTCATTGGACTCTTCTATCTGATCCACCCTGTTTGGCCCAGGGAAAGATGCACTGCACGAGAAGCAATACGGGGATGATGGAAGGGTAATTGATACGTTGGCTCAGACGTCGATCAGTAAAGTGTTACCATGCGCGCATACTAGTCCTGCTAGTAAGGCGGTGTAAGGCCGTCGCATTGAACGGAGATTGCGTTGAGAAACATGGTTTTGTAATCAGAAGAGTGGGTTATAATATGGTTTAATGGAATCCGAATAAAACCAAAGTGCTTCCAGAAAAAATGTGTTGCAATACTTTTTGGAAGCCTCTCGTAATATACTATAGCGTGGAGAGCTGCATCAAACCGGTCTTCTGACTGAAGACCACAATAACAACAACAACCTCTGAAAGTGCCCGCTCTTTCTCTTGAGGACACTTACGCTTCGCAAAAGAACAGATAGATTAGTGGAACATGGTATACATCACTACTGAACGTATCGCTTTAAGTAACAATAGAAGAAAAAAGTTGTAGCAGCGACCTATGACGAGAGTGTTGGATGTACAGAAAAGAGAAGAGAAAATAGCGACTTAGTCACGGTACGAAAGTTCTCGTTTAGATACACCTGTCATTTGTCAATAAGTGAGCACAATAACATTGTCGTATGACGCTCTTTGTGCTCCCCGAGTCACAGGAGTCGCTATCAGACAGCGTACAGTTTACATCCGTGCGCCGTCTAATCGACAAGCCAATTATTTATACAGCTCGTCCACAGTTCAGGTGTCCCAGTGGACCAGACGATAATGCACCGCCGACTTGTTTCTGACCGTAGACATTTCCTCCTTGTTTTTCTCACTCTCCTGAAGATTGTTTCAATCTATTGCAGTTTTCGCTGCCGGCCGCTGTGACTGAGCGGTTCTAGCCCCTTTAGTCTGGAACCGTACTGCTGCTACGGTCGCAGGTTCGAATCCTGCCTCGGGCATGGATGTGTGTGATGTCCTTAGGTTAGTTAGGTTTAAGTAGTTCTAACTCTAGGGGACTGATGACCTCAGATGTTAAGTCCCATAGTGCTTAGAGCAGTTATCGCTAACTTGAGTCACACCGGCAATCGAAGGGTGTGTAGATATTTACCTGAACATTTAGACAGTCTTCCCGCTGTATGTCCATGGGACACTCAACTAGCGTCTTTGGCGATTACTCTAAATTTGTCGGTGTATTTTTGCCGCGTCGCACTCATTCATATTTTATTATTTTTTCACATTCGGCAAAACTATAAAGAAATTACGTATGTGAAACAAAAATAAGACTAAACAAACACACAAGAATATTGACAAACTGAATAAAATTATAGCAAGTGAAGATTTAGAGAGCTTGCTAGTGTTACAATTCTATCACAGCTCTATATCTAGCAGTATAACGATGCTATAGCCTTTGGAGCGGCCTTTATGAAGTCGTTCCAGAGGTAGCAGACTACGCCTTTTATAGTTGTTTAATAATTATAGAAAATATTAGCTCTGAGGTATGGCCTGATGTGACAGGTTTAATGTAAGAAACTTTAACAATTAAATGATTTTAGTATGTAAGTACACTGACCATTGTATTCAGTACGTAATGGCGACAAATACTGTGAGCAAATTAGTACGTCTGTTCCGTACAACAGTCTTAGAGTCCGCCGCTAGTGATCCGCTCGTTTGTTCCTTCTCCGCGAACAGATGAATGGACCAATTCAGCAAAGTACTCACCCCATCGCAGACAAAGATATCGTAACTCGGCGACATTAAATTACGCGGAGATACATGGGAATATTCCATATTAAAGTGTTCTAGTGTTTGCTCTATTGAGACACTGTATGGTTTGCTTTCCATACCACCGAGTAGAAATATTTATGGAATGAGCATAGCATTCTGCACATGTCACCGACATCAAACCGAAGTAGACACATATTGTTTGCATTTTGCACTATGGCTGAAACTTACACAGTAGAGTCTCGATTATCCGACCTAAACCGGCCACGGCAAGGTCGGATAAGCGGGAAGGTCGGATAACACGGAAAATAATACAAAAAAACACAAAATTAAACTAAAGTAGGCCAAATGAGTTAAACATTTAATACAATACAAATCAAATTAGACTGAGTAGATATTCACTGTGTGAAGAAGCTAGTAATTGTCTTTTGCTTGCCTGCTGTTTGCCGTTTTTTGGCGCTAAATCACATAGTCTCTAAAGAAGTAAAACCTCGGTAGACGATGTTTCCTCCAGTTGCACTACATATTTTAAAAAAGTTTCTAAGGCCTTGTGTCCTTCGTTGTGAGAAATCTTGGGCGCACTTTCCTCCACTACATCCGCTTCTTCGTCTTCTTCTTTTTCGTTTACCATGTTGACTATTTCTTCACCTGTCACTTCAAATTTTATTGGACAATCCATTCATTTATGTCATCTTCTGTGGCGTTAACACATCCCGGAACTTTTGGTAACAATGAAAGCAGGGTAGTATTTTCTGGTTCGATCTGCTCCTGTAGATTTTCATCATCTGGAGAATTTTCTTGATTTTCCTGTAGCAAAATTTTCCAGGATTTTGCAATTGTATTTGCTCCAACACTCTCCCAAGATTGGGCCAAGTCATAAGCTACGTCTTTCAAATTAATACGGCGCAACTGCTCTAGCGTGTCTTTTCCCTTGTCCATAGCATTAATTAAAGAGGAAAGCAATTTTCTGCGGTAGTTCCTCTTCCGTGTCTCTAAGGTCCCTTGGTCCATAGGCTGACATAAGGCAAAAACATGGCCTTTATATCTTGATCTTGCAGTTCATCTTCATTAGGATGACAAGTGGCATTTTCTAGAAGCAACAGTGCTTTGCGGGGCAAGTTGTTGGCTTTCAAAAACTTTTCAGTGTGTGGCACGAACTCGTTAATTTTTGGTTGTAATATATCACCGGTAAAGTATTTTTAGATACATTTTTAAATGCTCTTGGTTGTTTTGGCTTACCTATCATAGACAGTTTCATTTTCAAATTTGCTGTGGCGTTACTGCATGCAATAATTGTCACTCTTTCTTTGCTACGTTTGTAGCCTGGCACTGCCTCTTCGGCCATTGACGCTAATGTTTTTTCCGGTAACATTTTGTAATTGAGACCAGTGTCGTCGCAGTTAAAAATTTGATTGCCTGTTAAGTTTTCCTTGTCCAATACCTTGTGAAGTTTATTCCTAAACGATTGAACAGCTTCAAAATTTGCTGAAAGTTTTTCACCACAGACATTAAGTTGCCGAATTCTGTATCTTTTCTTCCATCTATCGAGCCAGCCTACACTAGCTGTGAAATCAGGTTCACCTTCGATTGTTCGTTACGAAACTTTAAGGCTTCTTCCTGCAAAATAGGTACCGACATGGGTACACCTTTATCTCTATGTTGAGTAAACCATAGCAACATAGCTTCACTTAATTTTTCATAATCACATTTTTTCATGGTTTTCCGATCTTCCAAAACAGCCGAGGTTGCTCGCTGAGAACACCACTTCTCAATTTCATTGCGGTTCCTTTTCCAGTCTCCGACTGTTGTTTTCCCGACGTTATAATCTTGCGCCACTTTGAATAAAGTTTCACCATTGTCTATTCTTTTTAAAGCTTTAAGTTTTCTTCCATTGAACCGACCACCCTTTTCCATTATGAAGCCATCACCACAATTCTTTTTTTTTTTTTTTTTTTTTTTTTTTTTTTTTTTTTTTTTTTTTTCCACCGAGCGAGGTGGCGCAGTGGTTAGACACTGGACTCGCATTCGGGAGGACGACGGTTCAATCCCGCGTCCGGCCATCCTGATTTAGGTTTTCCGTGATTTCCCTAAAATCACTCCAGGCAAATGCCGGGATCGTTCCTCTGAAAGGGCACAGCCGACTTCCTTCCCCATCCTTCCCTAATCCGATGAGACCGATGACCACGCTGGTCTCCTTCCCCAAAACCAACCAACCAACCAACCACAAATTTTTACAATAAACAAAGTGCAACTCGTCCACTCCACTACAGATCTAAGTTAGCACTGAGGAATGAGGAGTAGCAGACGGCGACAATGAACTGAGTATCAACAAACAACACGTTAGCCACTGACGTGTCCTCGGCTGGCGCACGGCCGGCGCGGTGAAAGAGTCGGATAACACAGAAGGTCGGATAGCCGAAGATCGGATAATCGAGACTCTATTGTATTAATATTAAACGTGTTTTCCCTGTTTTCTCTTATTTGTTTATTATTAATGGCAGTGATATTGAATTGATTCTGTTACAGAAGCAAATTGAAATTCATCAAGAGAGTAAAACTATGATAAAAGTCTAATTATAGTTATCATTCTAGTAATAGTTGCTTTATGTTTTCACTGATATGGAGCCAAAGTTATAGGCCAGTTTATGTGACTTATGACCACCTACAGCAGTTGAGTCCCATAGTGCTCAGAGCCATTTGAACCCATTTTCGAGATAAGTGCTAGACACATTCGGTAGTGCAATAGGGCGCTGCCAGTCAATCCGTTGAATGTGTACAAATATCGATTGATGCTCATCTGCATATATCATTTATATGTGACTGACTGGGTCATTTTCCTCGTATTGTATGCACAGTTTTCCAAACTATTGCGCTTATTTCACAGTAGTCATAAAGTTCTTCTGACATGGTGTAAAGTTATGTGTGATTAATATTTTAGTGTCTCTGAGAATGGCCGGCCGCGGTGGTCTCGCGGTTCTAGGCGCGCAGTCCGGAACCGTGCGACTGCTACGGTCGCAGGTTCGAATCCTGCCTCGGGCATGGATGTGTGTGATGTCCTTAGGTTAGTTAGGTTTAAGTAGTTCTAAGTTCTAGGGGACTAATGACCACAGCAGTTGAGTCCCATAGTGCTCAGAGCCATTTGAACCATTTTTTTCTCTGAGAATGAACGAAGATTGAACCATAAAGTGAAAACAGAAATTGTAGTTCTTAAAAATATATATCAGAGTGTTATATGTAGTTAATTTGTTGCGTGTCGTAGCTCCCCGAATTCGAAGATTTTTGGGACACTTTTCAGACTGGTGTACTAGGTAGTTCTTTTGCAATGCCATCGCAGCATAATTCACGAAAACCAGTTTCCAGTTAGCTGTCCCTTGCTGCAAAAAGGAGTAGGTTAATGAGAGATGTTGGGATCCACCACAATTTTTCTAGATTTAAGCCTGTTATGTGGAAGGCGAAAGGCCGGTAGACATCAAAAAATGGTTCAAATGGCTCTGAGCACTATGGGACTCAACTGCTGAGGTCATTAGTCCCCTAGAACTTAGAACTAGTTAAACCTAACTAACCTAAGGACATCACAAACATCCATGCCCGAGGCAGGATTCGAACCTGCGACCGTAGCGGTCTTGCGGTTCCAGACTGCAGCGCCTTTAACCGCACGGCCACTTCGGCCGGCCGGTAGACATCCCATTGGCGTTCATGGCCTGGCGAGGAGCTAGCTTTTATGTGGAAGATGAGAAAGATTTGTAGAGTTGCTTGGAACTGATATGTTACATATCTGACAAGGGAGGAAAACAGGAAAGTTTGTTTATTTTATCGGGACAATGACATTTGTCATTCTATCGTTGAGCCAGGGGTCAATCTAGTTGGCATGACTGCTTATAGCCTCACAGAAGCACAGTATTTCGCAGCAAAGTGCACAGTCCATGGTGCCCATGTACGTTATGGATCTGCCTGTGCACCCCCATCTTATTCCAGCCAACTTTCTGACAATGCTGTTTCTAGTTTTTGTTTCTTCCAGTTAAATGTTAGAGAGCGATTTAGTATTCCACCCTAGATATTTAGGATGTGGACTGTGGTTTAAAACTGTGCTCTGCAGAAGTCAGTATTAAGTTTGGTATCGGAGAACATATTATTGGTGTGAAATGTAGACGCCTCTGAGTTTGGTATATCTGTTGAGTGTATCTACATCCTCTGAAAGCGTTTCTCCACAGTCATATAAAAGCTTGCTTGGCTCACTAAAGAGTTATCATTGCTCTGTCAGGTCACATAATTATGGTCAACCTTTTGACATCTACAGGGGGTTTGGTAAGTCACTCCCGACTTAACAATTTCTGCAAATTAAATCTCTTTAGCATTGCAACATTGATACTTAGTCATTACACATATCGCTTAGAACATTCGAAAGAACAGTTGTGATTGTTACTTCTAATTCATTGGTGGTTCTTAATTTCCCTTGCTACACTTCTTCTGTTGCTCACCGCCAGAGTGTAAAGTGAAAGGGCGTTAGACCTGTATTACGTGTAGGTAAGGTCTGCCAATCTATCATCCAGGGAAACAACCAGCCAACCACTCAGGAACGTCATCTGAGAAATAAAAGCTTCCAGTATCCTGCATAAAGTGAAGTCGCACAGTGTTGTCTTGTTGAGCAAATACTGCCCACACGCCATACATGTATCATAGTGTTGAGAAAAAGGTTTAGGACTAACCAGGGGCGATTCTAGAAGTCGGTTAACTGGGGGAGGGCTAATTGGGTGGGGGGGGGGGAAATGGAATATCGCTTAAAAAAGGAGAGTTGGCGTCTTCCACCGACAAACCGGTAAAATTTGGTTTTACTGAAAGTAGATGTTGGTAATTGCTTTGGAGTTGAGGGTAAAAAAATGTACATCAATAAATAAAAAGACGCCCATTTTAAGTTAAATGATATTTATTGATTTAGATAGTAAGCTATTTGCTGCTCTTATTTTTTTGTTAAAAAGTGTTTGAAATATATTGCAACCTGTATTGCTACATAATTATGTTTGAATCTGTTGGAGTAATATATTCGCTTATTTCTGAAGCCATTTTATAATATGATATTCCATTGCTATAGCCCCCACAGCCCCACCTCCATTGCCACTGCCCCTGGGACCAACAACGAAGGACTCTCTAATCCCGCATCACTCTGTTATCTTCAGACATGTCTGTGCTTTTTGAACATAAATTTGTGGATTCTCGCTTGCCCTATATTCAGGATCTTTTTAAGAGCCGAGTGACACAAGCAGCAACTTGCAACGTGAAGCCGAGAGGGGCACCCCGAATGCAAAATTTGTGTCATAATTAGCAGCGAAAACTGACACAGGTGAAGCTTTTTGCTTGTGGAAGTAAAAAGGTTCCAGTAAACGTAGTCCACCAAAGAGTCATTTTGTGGGACGGCTGTGAATGCGTGAATATAAGTTTCCTCTAACTTCAGTGTCAAATATTACCCTATTTAAGGAAAACTTTTTGATTAAGTCCTCGTGTAATTTTTTCGATTCAGTCCATCCTCATTAGCATTTACTCGATTTACGTTCTTTAGGGCAAGCAGGGGACGGAGGGGGAGGAGGGGGGGGGTGGTGAATTACGCCACCAATGAACTTCTTTGGGCGCGGCTTGCTTTCTTTGCTAGTCTGCTTCTTATGTCCTCTTGTATGGTCCATCATGCGTCGTTTTATTTTAAAGGTAGTAGAATTCCATTAGTTTCTCTACAACGCATGAGGTCCCAAAATTTGATACCACCTAACGGGTGTTTCGAAAGGCTTCGCCCGATTTCACAATACTGCTTCACTTACACGGATGAAGATAAATACTTGGGAAGATTTAAACTTACGTATCGAAACTAAAATCTTGCTGGTTCGTGGGGTTGCTAGTAGGGGTCTCGCAGGTGCAGCTAGCTCTCACGATTCTTCGTTCATTACCCATCGCACGTGGAGTCCAGATTGTATAAACAGCACAGCAAGTAAAGCCGTTTTGAGTTCTCTGTTTCTGCAGACGCAATTCATTTACAACAGAGCGGTGTGATATTCTTTGGTAGCACGTCACTGCACCTCCTACTGGTAAGAGCTGACCGAATCTCGCCTTGCTTCTTTGTGTTCCATAGACTTATCGTTAGGGACAGCTCTCTCCGAAACAAGAATAACCAATGGCGTTCCAGGCTAGCGAGAGCCAATGGGACTGCTTCGTTTCCGATGAGCCTGTGTGCGGTCTGGCTTAGACCTTTTATCTCTGGTGTTCTGCGGCCGCTGAGGCTGACATTACGAAAGCTGAATGTTTATATGTGAAAAAGGGGAGTGAAATAAAACTCGGTCCATATTTTCGATTCGTGAATGGTCGTGTTGCTGGCTTCTCCTTCTGGAACATTTGCATATTGCAAAGATTCACTGACAATCTTTTTTGTAATTTGTAGCAGTCAGTGTATTCAATAGTTGTAGTTTTGCTTGCTACAACTGAAAGTATATTTTGTCCTTAAATGATCATGTAGCAAGGCGTAAAAAGCGAAGTCGGACAACAATTTTAATGTCCATTCTTCACTTAACACAAAGTTCATTATTACTTGCCGTGGGGTCGATCTTTGCGTTTACCGCCGAATTTACAGCAGTAATATTAAAGATTCAATCGCAGCAAAATATTTCTGACAAGCAAGCCTAGAAACTTGTTTGCTGCTTGTTTTACTCGCATCGTCCTCTTAGGTTCCTGACTATACACACCCTCGGAGATTGCGACATATTCGGAGTAAACAGCAACTCATTCGTTACAGACCAGAATACAAGTATCATTGCTGGTCGTTTCACTTTCAGGAGTTTCATCATTCGTTTTTTAATCGGACTGAACTAACAAAATCGAAGAAAGTCTATTGTATGAAAATAACGTCGAATATTGCAGAACAGTCTTCTGTTACAGGAATAAGAAAGAATTTCACACATGTGAAAAAGGGAAAAATATTAGCATGTAACACGATTCGAACCGACTTCTTCCAACACTAGAGCGACATGTCTCTAACCAAAAGAACACGTTCACATATTCCTCTCTGCTTTAGTATCGTTTATCATACGATCTCCTAAAGGCTTTTTACCGTTAATGTGTCATTAACTGACATTTAATTGTACCAAATCGTAGCAAGAGCGACATTTGTGATAAATCTTCAATGCGCTATTGCCTTGAAACGGCATACTGTCATAACAGGCAAGTTATAATACAGAAACAACAAAATACGATGAAATCCAGCATGGAGTATCCAAACTAGGAAGCGAGGGACGTTACGTGACCCGCCCTCAATGCCGTGAACTGCTATTGGCTATTCGTGTTTTGAACCGAACTATAAGACTACATCGTCGCCTGACTACAAGGTCTCTGACTTTTTTGTAGGATTTCTGAAAGAAGGCCGTCTATGTGCCTCCGTTTCCGAAAACGTTGGAAGCACTTCCAACAAGATCAGTCGTATTTTACGGAAATACGATGTGAAATGTATTTTCCGACCTCCATCAAAAATTAGAGTGCTTCTGGGTTCCGTTAAGGATGATCTTGGTTTGCGTAAGGCGGGTGTACATCGCATTCCTTGTAGCTGTGGCATGGCATATATTGGTCGAACTATCCGGACCGTGGAGGACCGATGTACTGAGCATAAACGCCACACACGATTACAGCAGCCAAGTAGATCTGCTATTGCCGAACATTGCTTGACTACTGTTCACCCTACGTTATATAACAACACCGAGATAT
Source organism: Schistocerca nitens (assembly GCF_023898315.1). NCBI lineage: Eukaryota > Metazoa > Arthropoda > Insecta > Orthoptera > Acrididae > Schistocerca > Schistocerca nitens. Next base: position 1,128,616,532 of record NC_064614.1, read on the forward strand.
TGGCATGCACATTAAGAAGGCAATTGAGATTAAATTAACGAGCTGCCTTGAAAACAGGGATGGAAGTTTTTGTTTAAACTATGTTTGGAATCCTCCTCTCTCCCTTGTCAAAAAACAGAGGGACAGAATCGATGTTAGCTCACCTGCTAGTCCGTAGTCTCACTATTGATATCTCTGACGTAGGTCATCTTTGGTGGTACTAGTGTTCAGTGTGTGTGATTCCTGCATTAGTTCAAGAACCGAGGTTTTAATTTGCCTGTACATTGCCTGTCCGTTGCAGTTTGTGCCTTGAAAGTGGCGGGGTGTACTCCTGCCGAAATACTGGCGGTCGCTGTAAATATTACCTGGCTGAATTCCCGTATGTTGTTTGAAAAAAGTAGAATATGTGCATATACTAGTTAGAACTGAAACTATTTTAAAGTCACAGAGCTATAACAGAACATGCCAGACATTAAAAAAGACCAAAAATAGACAATATACCATCAGAAGCTTAACCGAACAAAGATTGTTAGTTTTTTTAATAAAAAGTCCTACATAATTCTTGTAGATGAGGAACACTCTAGTTCGTATAAAGACTATCCTCATTCAGAGTAAACCGTCGCGATGTAATCTATGAGGTACACAGAAGTGTGCATATCTATAGCCTGAGTATTATACTACTGGTGATATATCAGAGTTAGTTGTCACATCAAAAACGCAACCAGATGCTAAGGCCAACGGCAGACAACATATTATGCAAGAACGTGCGAATAATACTTATAAAATACTTCGAGAGCATTTGCTGTATACCACATCAAAGGAAAAGGATATGACTTGGTGTCCCCTACATCACTTATTAGACGGGCAAATATAAGAGTGAAACAAACTGGGCACCAATCCATGTTTCCTAAGGGACGTCCTTCAAAATCTCAGCTGATAATGTAATATTATTTCCCTGGGAATATAAGGTATTACACTATCGACCTATCTATAAAATGCCGAACCCATCCAAATAGAAACTGACAAATAGCAAGCTGTATTGCGATAAGTAATGCGAGGATGGAACAAGCTAAAAGCGAGGTACGTGTGCGAAGACCAACAAGACACCAGAGTATAAGACCACACTGTTTTGGTCTTTTATAAGCTTGTACGTATCTATGAAAGGGTTTTCCTTATGGCAATAAGGTCTTCTTGAAATTTAGGACGGTGAGGTTGTTATTGTTTCCTTATGTCTGAAGTCGTTTCTGAAAGTATTTGTATGGAGTGTAGCCATGTATGGAAGTGAAACATGGACGATAAATAGTTTAGACAAGAAGAGAATAGAAGCTTTCGAAATGTGGTGCTACAGAAGAATGCTGAAGATTAGATGGGTAGATCACATAACTAATGAGGAGGTATTGAATGGAATTGGAGACAAGAGGAGTTTGTGGCACAACTTGACTAGAAGAAGGGATCGGTTGGTAGGACATGTTCTGAGGCATCAAGGTAGATGAAAAAGGTTGCACAGGATAGAGTAGCATGGTGAGCTGCATCAAACCAGTCTCAGGACTGAAGACCACAACAACAACAACATGTGTGATTTGTTGTAGTCAATTCGTTTGCGTACCATTTTTTGCAGGTTGCATTTTTAGACCCAAACTGACATATTCCTCGGTTCACTTGTGGGATATTCGGTAATTCTTGAATCTCATGTTTAATGTTTGATTGGTTGAACATAGTTCTATCTTTGTGATCTTTACTTCACCATTCACCTTATGGTGAATGATGGTGAATGTCATGATGTTCTTGCCACATACTCGTATTTTATGGTGTTTATGGATTTTGGATTGATGTCGACCTGTGGATATTTATGGAAAATTTGTGTTATTGTTTTATGGGACCAAACTGCTAAGGTCACCGTTCCCTAAGCTTACACACTACTTAATCTAATTTAAACTAACTTACGCTAAGGACGACACACACACACCCACGCCCGAGGGAGGACTCGAACCTCCGACGGGGGAAGCCGCGCGGACCGTGGCAAGACTCCTAAGACCACGCGGCTGGATATTTATGAGTTTTGAGTTTATGTACTACTGCTGTGACCCACAAGTTTTACTGTGTGGCTTGAGACTCCTGGCATATTTAGGCTTGCGCCAATACATGTCTATTCTTTTTTTATCGTCTAGTATTGAGTAGTATTGTTCGACTCTACGGTTGGTTTGTAGCGTGACGTCATTTAACATCTCTTTTTCTCTCTCACAATTGTTGCTCTTCCCCTTTTTTGCGCAAGTATGTTGCTTAATTAGTGCGCTTGTACTCTGGTGTCTTGTTGGTGTCCCCACGCTTACCTTACTTTTAGTTCGTTCCATCTCCGCGTTACATATCGCGATAAAGCTTGCTTTGTGTCATTTCCTGTTTGGATGGGTTCGTCATTTTGTAGATAGGTCGATAGTGTGATACCTTAAAATTCCCAGGGAAGTAGTATTACGTTCTCAGCTGAGATTTTGGAGGACTCCGTTAGTTAACATGGATTTGAGGTCCTTATTTGTTACACTCTTGCTTTTTCCGCCTATTAATTGGCGTAAGGGACATCGAGTCATCTCTTTTTATTTTGGTTTGGTATACAACATATGCTCTTCAGGTATTTTATGAGTATTCCTCCGCAGGTTCTCTGCATACCGTTATTCACTTAATATGTTGTTTGCTGTTGGATGTTGCGTCTGGTTGTGTTTTCGATGTGACAACTAATTCTGATATACCACCAGTAGTGATAACACTTAGGCGATAGATATGCACACTATTGTGTACCTCATAGATTATGTCCCGACTTTACTTAGGATGAGGATAGTTCTTCGTATGGACTAGGGTGTTTCTCATCGACAAGATTTTATATATAAACTTTGTTCGGTTGTACTTCTGATTGTATATTGTCTATTTTTGGTCTTTTTTAATGTCTGGCATGTTTTGTTATAACTCTTAGATATTAAGAGCTTCAATGCTAACCATTATGTGTGCTGCATGTGCGCAGGTACTTGTCTTAACACTGCTACTTGCTGTTTGTAAGTTTTAAGAACTTTTATTACTACTCTACACTTTCTGTAAAGTCAGCTGTGGTACACATTGAAATACACTACATGCATACTCGTTTTAATAAGCAGGGGCCTAGAAACGACACTGAATTGCCGAAACTGGCTGCGAAAATAAAATAAAATAACTCCTCAAATGGCACGGTTGATTGGCAATTTTCCTTGTTAAAGATTTTCTACGAGGTTCAGGTCAGTTGATTTTGTGGGCCAATCGAGGTGTCATAGTGTGTTCAGAAAAATCAGTCCATATTCTTCCAGTACGACGAACTTATGTGCCTGTGAGCACAATGGCCTCTCGCGAAGTGACAGACTCCAAATGTTCATTCCATGCAAGTCTCGTCGCAATGTTCTCTCGCTAACAGGGTGGGATGGACCTTCATTCACTGGTGCAGCAATTCCTGTCGGGTTGGGAAGAGAATTTGGTTCGCAACTCGTGAAACGTATCTCACAAGGGAACATTACCAAGTGTCAATAAATGTTCTTGATGAAACCTGGCGGGTGTGTAGACGGGACAAATTAATGCAATACGTGCTTTTCTGCTTGTGACCAATTTCACTTTTACGGCATAAAACACACCCCGATAAATAATTTGACGTATTAGGTGTGGAGGGTATATCTTCGAAACGATGATACGTAAAAATGTTTATTATAAACGTTGATATGTAGGTAACGTTCGGTGAAAACTATATAATCGAATTTTGGAATAATTTGAAACTTTGCAGAATATCCCACCACCATTAATTAATTTTGAAAATGGTACGAAATAAATTAAACAAGCTTTCAAGCTACACACATCAAAGTGTAATAAACCTGGTTTCCGAAATACCGTTTTTGAAAAATAATCTGAACACAATGTGCCGTCAGAGAATTTTCGACATACCCAATTAAAATATCTAAACATTCATTATTAGTCTAGTTACTGATTTTACTTACATTTGTTTTATGTTTTAAACTGTTATTCTACGCTTTATATGTACGGCTTTTTCTTTTAGTTTACCGTCTCACATATGTATATTTTGTTAACTGAAAATAAGTAACTCATTATTATGATACAAAATCATTACAATAATGGTAGTCTCTAAGTAAATGTTTCAAAATGTTTTCTTACACCATACATATAATATACATGACAGAGAAGACAGTATAAAAGAAAATTCAGCAGGATTTCAAACTGTCGCCGATGACCCTATAAATATCCTGTTCGGTATTTGGCACTTTTCAGTAGATTATTAAGCGATGGCGAAGGGAACTGATTAAGTACTAGTGACGGCACCTTGATTATTATCGTTTCTCAAGTGGATATCAACGTCATAACCATTCAACAGAATTAGATCTGAAAATCTTTTCACAAAGTTCCTCCAGAATCGAAAGCCGTAGATATTCTACGGCTGCAATGTGCCAAATTACCTTTCGGGTTGTATTTTACCCCTTAAACGTGAAATTGGTCAGAAATTAAAAAAAATAGGGGTTGCATTTTTTGCCCCCTCTTCACCACCGGCAAGTTTCATCACTTTGGAATGTTCTCCTGTCAATCAGGACTTTTTTTTTAGACGATAATTCTGACGTAGTGTTTCGTGGTCACGTGTCTTACAGCACTGCCTAGACACGCGTTGAACAGTACGCCGCGAAACCCCAAGGAATCCAGAAACTTCCCACACTGTATGGCCATGGAAATGATTTCCCCCTTCTGTCACTCTGTCACTTCCTTAAATTTAGCCATTTTTCAGTACGATGTCCGCGGGTGAAACATCTCATTTATCGCTACTGCCCTATGCTCACGTAGAGGCAGCGCATGTGCGGTTGAGCGCGAGACTATCTCTGCGCCATTTGTAAAGACTTAACGATTAATCTGTGCGTGCTTATTTGTCTAAATTATAATTTCCTGGAAGTTATGTTGAAGCCATATGAGAAACATCAATGTTAAACTTATTAGTCGTATTATTATTATTAATATATTAAAATATATTATACACAGTAATTTGTTGTAACTCTTATTTACGCCTAGGCGTTGTGGCGTGTTAAAACTGAAGGCGACCGTCAGCTATCTATATACAGGGTGATATGGATAAACTGGGATAAATTGCGTTAAATGGTCCCTGACAGAATAAGGAGCAGAAACGGTCATACGGACACACACTGAGGTGACAAAAGACAGCCGGACGCTGTGGCCGAGCGGTTCTAGGTGCTTCAGTCCGGAACCGCTCTGCTGCGAAGGTCGCAGGTTCGAATCCTGCCTCGGGCATGGGTGTGGGTGATGTCCTTAGGTTAAGTTAGGTTTAAGTAGTCCTAAGTCCAGAGGACTGATGACCTCAGATGTTAAGTACCATAGTGCTCAGAGCCATTTGAACCATTTGACAAAAGTCATGGGATAACTGCTAATATCGTGTCGGACCTCCTTTAGCTCAGTGTAGTGCAGCAACTCGACATGGCATGGACCCAACGAGTCGTTGGAAATTCCCTGCTGAAATATTGAGCCATGCTGCCTCTAAAGCCGTCCATAATTCTGAAGTATTTCCGGTGCAGGATTTTGTGCACAAACTGACCTGTCGATTATGTCCCATAAATTTTCGATAGGATTAATATCAGACCATTTGAGTGGCCAGATCATTCGCTAGAATTGTCCATAATGTTCTTGAAACAAATCGCGAACAATTGCCTGGTGACATGGAGCATTGTCTTCCACAAAAATTTCATCGTCGTTTGGGAACATGAAGATCATGAATGGCAGCAAATGGTCTCCAAGTAGCCAAACACAACCATTTCCAGTCAATGATCGGTTAAGTTGGACCAGAGGATCATTCAGCCCACACCATAATATAGTTGCCAGCAGCTTGCACAATGCCTTGTTAACAACTTGGGCCCATGGCTTCGAGGGGTCTGTGCCACGCTCGACCCCTACCATCAGCTCTTACCAACTGAAATTGGGACTGATCTGACCAGGCCACGGATTTCCAATCGTTCAGGTCCAGAAGTTAAGCTGCTAGCAAAGGCACTCGCGTCGTTCGTCTGCTGCCATAGCGCGTTAACGCCAAATTTCGCCGCACTGTCCTAATCGATATGTCCATCTCAAGTCCGTCCGCCCCTGTTAGCTGAGTGGTCAGCGCGACAGAATGTCAATCCTAAGGGCCCGGGTTGTATTACCGGCTGGGTAGGAGATATTCTCCACTCAGGGACTGGGTGTTGTGTTGTCCTAATCATCATCATTTCACTCCCATCGATGCGCAAGTCGCCGAAGTGGCGTCAAATTGCAAGACTTGCATCCGGCGACCGGTTTACCCGACGGGAGGCCCTAGTCACACGACAGTTATTTTATATTAATTCCGACATTGATTCCTACAGTTATCTCGTGCAGAGTTGCCTGTCTGTTAGCACCAACAACTCTACGCAAACGTCACTCTCACGGCCGTTAAGTGAAGGCTGTCGGCCATTACATTGTCCGTGGTGAGAGATAATGCCTCCAATGTGGTATTCTCGGCACACTCTTGACACTGTGGATTTCGGAATATTGAGTTCCCTAACGATTTCCGAAATGGAATGTCCCACGCTTCTGGCTTCAACTGCTATTCCGCGTTAGAAGTGTGTTGATCCCCGCCGTGCGGCTAGAACCACGTAGGAAATCTTTTCCAGTGAATCACCTGAGTGCAGATGACAGCTCCACCATCGCACTGCCCTTTTATACCTTGTGTACGAGATACTATAGTCATCTGTATGTGTGCATATCACTATTCCATGACTTTCTCCACCTCGGTATATAGCCGCAAATGCGATTCAAGGAAGGTACACCCACTTGAAGGTAGAGATATTTTTCGCCAGCAGAGGACTTGTAGCCCGAAAGCGTGGGGTTAACCCAGATAACAATGCAGAACATTGTCCACGACAGCTGTCACCATCCGTTTCACTTACAATGTGTGCAGGCTTTGTTTGCCTCGTTTGCTGCCGTTTGCGCCCATTTAGTAGCTACATCTCCGTCTCCATCTTCATCAACATGATTACTCTGCACTCTGAAATTCACAATTAAATGTCTGGCATGGGGTTCATCGAACCACTTTCAAGCTTTCGAAGAGCGCGCTGAAAAAACGAACTCTTATTAACTCTTTCCGTGCTAGCTCGGATTACTTTTATTTTATTATGATGATCATTTCTCCTTACTTAGGTGGGTGCCAAAAAAATATTCTCGCATTCAGAGGAAAAAGTTGCTAATTAAAATTTCATGAGGAGATACTGCCGCAACAAAAGGACCTTTGTTTTAATGATTGCCACCCGAATTCGCGTATCATATCAGGTGCACTGTCTTCTCTATTTCACGATAATACGAAACGAGCTGCCTTTCTTTGACCTTTTTCGATTTCCTCCTTAAATCTTGTCTGATGCGTATCTCATACCGCGCAGCAATACTCCAAAAAACGACAGGCAGACATAGTGTAGACAGTTTCTGTTAAATTTTCTCAGCGCTCTGCCAATAAAACGCAGTCTTCGGTTTGCTTTCCCTTCAACATTGTGTATGTGATCGTTCCACTTTAAATTATTCGTTATTATAATCCCTAAAAATTTCGTTGAATTTACAGCCTTTAAATTTGTATGATTTGTCTTGTCACCAAAATTTAGAGAATTCCTTTTAGCATTAATGCGGATGACTTAACACTTCACATTATTTAGAGTCAATTGTCACTTTTCGCACCGTACATATAGCTTGTCTAAACAGTTTTACAGTTTGTTTTGATGATATAATGACTTTATACGATGGTAAGTGACAGCATCATCTGCAAACGGTCTAAGAGGGCTGCTCAGATTGTCTCCTAAATTGTTTATGTAGATCGGGAACACCAGAGGACTTGCAACACTTCCTGGGGAACGCTGTATATTGCTTCTGTTTTACTCCGACGACTTTCCATCAATTACTACGAACTTTGATCTTTCTGACATGAAATCACGATTCCAATCACACAACTGTACCGATACTCCATAGACACGCAATGTTTTGAGGAATTGCATGCAAGGAACTTTGTCAAAAGGCTGGAAATCTAAAAATATGAAATTCGTTGACATTTCTGTCGATAACACCCATTACTTCGTGAGAATAAAGAGCTAGTGGTGCTTCACAAGAACGATTTTTCTGAATCATTGCTGACTATATGCCAATAGGCCTTTATCTTCGAGGCAATTCATTATATTCGAACACAGTATCTATTCCAAAATCCTACACCAAATCGACGTCAGTGAAATCGGACTACTCCTACTCCCTTTCTTGAGTATTGGTGTGACCTGTTCAACTTCCCAGTCTTTAGACTCGAAGAGCGAGCGGTTCTATATCACTGCTAAGTGTGGAGCTAGTGTAGCAGCATATTCTAAAAGGAACCTAGCTAGTATACAATCTAGACCGGAGGTCTTGCATTGCATAGAGGATATCTACTTCTAAGCTACTCATGTCGACAGTAATCTTAATTCGGGAATAGTTACTTGGTTTTCTTTTGTGAAGGAACTACGGGAAACCGTGTTCAGTAACTCCGCTTTAGTGGCACTGTCATCAGTAACATTACCATTTTTATCGTGCGTTGAACGTATTGATTGTTTCTTTCTTCTGTTGTGTTTTATGACCAGAATCACCTTGGGTTTTCTGCTAGTTTTCGAGACAGACTTTCGTTATGGAAATTATTAAAAGCAACTCGCATTGAAGATAGCGCTAAATTTCGAGCCTCTGTAACACTTCGCCAATTTTTGGGATTTTGCATTCTGTTAAATTTTGAGAGGCACCCACATGCCTTACTCATACTGTGGCATCAAGCAGTCAGGCCTGCAAGATGAGTGGTCTGCCAAGCGAGTGGATTCATTCTTATCTGTCGAGTAACATGAACTCTAGTACTCACAATAAAGTTACAAATTATCCTCCTGTATGAATAATGCGCAACAGAAACGCACATCTGACTATCAGTGATTTACAGAACTCTGACTGTCCACTACGCACTGGCAATACCACATTTTCTTTTTTTTATTTAACGGCTTTTATCAACACGTGGCCATCGCACTGAATATGAGTGGCGCACACATTATAAATTCTGGATATCATGACAACATACAATTCGAAGGAAAAGGCCACCAATCTTTTTCTTTTCACTATCTTATTTATTCCGATAAATTCTATAACATAAACACACAAATTCTATAACCTACAACAATAACACATGAGAAATTCCGCCCAGTGGGCATGGCTTTACATTGGTGAATCTCTATCTTATGGTCTCGTAATTATTTAACGCTACAGTGCACTTTCTGGATAGGATGGTGGATCTTTTATTATTTCTCACACTTCGACTCTCACAATCATCATCACGAAACTTTCCTCCAGACTGAGCAGTACGAAAGGAACACGCATAACCCACTACCTCTGAAACTACCTTGCTACTCTCCCATGCAAACCACACGTACTTAAATTACGTGACATACACCACACTACAACATGAAATACTACACAGGGAATAGTGACAACATTATCACTTTCAGCTTTCCCACTTCAATTAATATTTATCCCAGTTTCACACGACACTGCCCCACTTCATAATTCTACTTTCCTACTATGAACTCTGGAGATATATGCACGTCTTCCTGTGCAATGCAAGCCAAGTGGCGTTGCTGGATAGACGGCTGACTCACCTTGTTTCTCTCTCAGAGTGTTATAGTTTGAATCAAGCGTCACACGGAAACATAACATGCAAAGTAATATTAAGAACATATTCATCACACACACGAGTCCTCAACTGATACCATGGACGAGTACTTCTCTTTATCCTTGGTCTCATACACAGATTGAGACTCGCGCAGTACTCACCACGTGGAAGTACTCGCCTCTAATTTCAAGTCCTGCACACGCTATTTCTTAAATATTTCAACTTATAGTACACACGCTAGTAATTCAGCTTAACTTAAGCACGCGGAAGTATTTCAACTTATTGCTACACGTGGTTTCATTGTGACCGTTGGTCACTTCCGAAGATTACTACGATCCCATTAATATTACCTGCCTGACATTTAATTCTCCCCACAAAAGTTCCTGAAATAGAGAAATTATTATTTCAAACTACTCTTAAATATTCCACATGCATACCATGTCTCCACTCTTTTGTCTTTACGGAGCACAACTAAGACAGGTCTTAACAGCACAAGATCCAGCGGCAGAGTGCTGAAACATGGCCGTTCTTCAGGTCCTCTCGCACCTCTGCCGAAGTGGGGGAGCACCTTGCTACCGTATTGGTCAGCCACATTTCAGGCGCTCAAAGCTCAGGTAAATTTCATCTCATTGGTCCCACCAAAGGTGGCCATAGGATCGTCTCCAAGATTATCATATATTTACATTCACTATCTGCGGTTAGCAGACGACCATACATTCATTCATTTCACAGATCTCACCAAACTGGATGTAGGGATTTATTTTGTGGGAGTGCACATGTGATCAATTAAATAAATAAATTGTCATTCTTTCCCACACTAGTATCCGGCTTCGCTGTATTAATAGAAATTGAGTTATTATTAGAAAAAAATGTGTTGTTCTGACAAAAATAATGAAGTATGTTGTACCTATTTTCAATGTCGGGCAGTACTGTACCCTTTCAATTTGTCATGCTTTTTTCGTTGCTTCTGCAACTATGTTCCGACCTGGTTCGTGTGCTATACGGGATCAGCACCGTCTTTAGTTAATTTGTTTTGTGTAAATCTTTCAATTGCAACAGATACTATTTCTTTGAATTTGTATCCCATCTCATGTACACTTACATAGTCGGATTGGAAAGAGTGGAGACGGTCTCTTAGGAAGGTACCAAGTGACGTTTCCTCTGATTTTTTAAATAGATATATTCTGCGTTTACTATTGGTGGGATGAGATGATACGGTATACAATCAAGCTACAATAAACTTGTGGTCAGTAATCACTCAGTCATCATGATGCTTCCTATTTACTCAGGGTTATTTTTTGCTAAAGGTGGAGTATGTTTTCACAGCCATTTACAATTAGAGCGGGCTTCAGAAAAAACTATTCAAAATAATTTTCCAGTTAACCGTTCAGTATGGTTTCGGACGACAGTTTATGCCTACAACCGACTTTGAACATGTATTTTCGACAACCCATCGAGGATAGATCGAAGTCACTACAACTATAACTGTATGAGTGGGGTAGCTCTTTGAAATAGACTTAAGTTTTCCTTGAACTGTTCAGCAACTGTATCATCTGAGTTGGGTGGTCTGTAAAAGGAGCCAATTATTAATTTATTCAGAAGGTAATCTACTTTTGACAGCAATTTACACTCCACCAACAACTATATTTTTTTCTATCCTTTCTGAACACGATTGGTTCTTGATAAAAATTTCGGCTGAATTTATCTCCAGCTTTAGCCAGTTTTTCTTACCTACAAGGATTTGAGCTTTAGTGCTTTCTGTTAGAGCTTGGTGTTCTGGTTCTTTCCTAACGCAGCTACGACAGTTTACAGCTGTAGTACCGATTGTTGCTGGGTCTGCTCTCGTCCTGTGTTTGCCCTGCACCCTTTCTGCACCTTTTAGGCTGATGCCCGTTCTGTAGTGTTCCGAGGCTTTCTAACCCAAAACACCACCCAGTCCCCTATACACAGGCCCGCTAGCTGTGTAGCCGCTTCCTGTGTGTAGTTGACCCGTGACCTATTAAGCGGAACCCGAAAACCCACCACCCTACGGCTCATGTTAAGGAGTCTGCAGCCTACAGCCAACATGGTCGCAGAATCATCTGCGCTTCTGATTCAGACCCTCCACTCGGCTCTGTAGTAATGGACCACAGTCTGTTCCGTCGACGATGATGCAGATGGTGATCTCTCCCTTCATCTCGTAAGTAGCACTGGCAGTCTTTACCACTTCAGTTAGCCATCCAAAATCGGAAAGAATCTCTTCCAATCCAAAGCGACACACGTCTTTAGTACCAGCATGAGTCACTATCTGCAGCTGACTGCGCCCTGTGGTCTTCATCTATCTGGAAGCATCTGTCCCACGTGTGGAATGACTCCTCCTGGTGTGCACACGGAGTGCACACTGGATTCCTTCCCCTCCTTGATGCCTACGTTGGAGTTCCCAACTACCAGTAATCCCACCCTCTGTGAACACACAGACGTGGAGGACTGAGAGGCTTCCTCTGGAAAAGGGCGAGTGATTGGATCTGTCCCTGACAGCGCCCGAAACCTGTTCGTCAGAGAACCGCAGAGGCCCTCCGTCTCCCCCATGGACAGTCTTTCACTGCCTGCCACACCTACGAACAACTTCCAAATCGACCCCAGGTGAGAGATCGTCCTCTGTGTGGACAGTACGTGAGGCGGCCACAGCAGTGGACTGATCAGGGACACAGGGAACGTGCTGGACGTCCCTCGGATCCCCACGTGCTCCCCCTCCCTCCCACCCCTCCAGTGATATTCTGTGAGTGAAGGATGACCAACTCTGCTCGCATTTCAACGCGGCAATCACAGTTCCTACCCGAACTAACGACGGCAGAAATATATCCTAGGCAGTTAAAAACGCAGAACTGTGCCTAATAAATACCCAAACACGCACGAAATATGGGTGCACAGAGGAAATTTCAAATAAGTCGCTTGCTACGAGAATCTGTATCAACTCACAAACGAAACAGTGTGCTCTGTTGCACTGCTTAAGTTGCGAATGCTACCATTCAACTGAAGGATCTGACAGCCGCAAGTGGCAGGTCAAAAAAAAGGTAAATGCCTGTCGTGATGTAAAACAACGGTACTACGCATTACACAGTCAATAAGACGCGGAATTGTGCCTGATAAATACACAAACATGCACGAAATATAGGAGTTTAAACTAAAGACCTCGGAGGATATTTAAAATAACCCGCTTCTTATGAGAAGCTGTGTTAACTCAGCAATGAAGCGATGTACTTCGACGCGCTGCGGCAGTTACGAAAGCTACATCTCGAGTGAAGGATCGAACAACTGGAAGCGGCTCTTCAAAACACAAGACAAATGACTATCGCAATGCCAAAGAGCGGTAATATTTTAATATTTTGAGGTATCAGCCTCAGTTGCACAAATTTTCTGGTCTTTGCCAGGTTTCGGCTAAATCTAGCCTTCTTCAAAAGCATAAAATTACTATAACATGCCAGAGTAAGGCATAGTCAACACTAAATTACAGTGAAATGAACACCCTTAGCTGCTTACAGGCGTTGACATACGTCAAGGGGGACAGATGAAAATGTGTGCCCCGACCGGGACTCGAACCCGAGATCTCCTCTTACATGACAGACGCTCTATCCATCTGAGCCACCAAGGACACAGGCGATAGCGCGACTGTCTGAAAGAAGAGATACCATCTTAGTATATACATATAGTCAACATTAAAATTAAAACCTGTAGTGCTTCAGTGCCAACGTTAGCTGCCGCTGCCAACATACCGCGTGGTGAAGAGATGCCGCGGCTGGACTTCAGCTAAGTAGTTTTGTTCGACATGGTACCACGGTACTATAGGTTTTAATTTTAATGTTGACTATACCTTAATTTGGCATGTTACAGTAATTTTATGCGTCTGAAGAAGGCTAGATTAACTTAGCCGAAACCTGGTAAAGACCAGAAAATGTGTGCAACTGAGGCTGATTCCTCAAAATCTTAGTCTATTACAGTTGCTGACGGGGCTGCAACATGCTAAAAATTCCAAAGAGCGGAACTATGCACTACACAGTTAACATAATCAGCCTGGAAGTATCTACATCTACAGCTTCACCCAGATGACTTTTCAGCAATTCACACTTGTCTGCTTGCCAGAAGGTTCCCAGGTCGGCATTTTCCACATTACCCACCTCCGCTTTCGCACAATTTTTCGAACGTTCCACTCTCAAATAGCACACGGGAAAAACGAACAACTAAATCTTATTGTGCGAGTTTTGATGTCTGTTAAAATGGTCATTTCTTCGTATGTAGGTGGGAGTCAACAAAATATTTTCGCACATAGTGGACAAACTTGGAGACTTAAATTTCATGAAAAGATCTCGCTACAACAATTAGATTTAATGACTCGTGTATTATGTCTGTGACACACTCTTCCTGATTTACAAATAGCTGATTTACATAATTAGCTGCCCTTCTCTGAACATTTTTGACGTCCTCCGTGAATCGTATCTGGTAAGGACCCCACACAGCAGTAACCCAGAAGGTAACAGACAAGCGTAGCGTCGGCAGTCACTTAAGTACATCTGTTTATCCTCTTAAGTGTTCTGCCTATAGAACGCAGTCTTAATTATTGCCGGCCTGTGTGGCCGAGCGGTTCTAGGCGCTACAGTCTGGAAACGCGCGACCGCTACGGTCGCAGGTTCGAATCCTGCCTCGGGCATGGATGTGTGTGATGTCCTTAGGTTAGTTAGGTTTAAGTAGTTCTAAGTTCTAGGGGACTGATGACCTCAGAAGTTGAGTCCCATAGTGCTCAGAGCCATTTGAACCATTTGAACCATCTTAATTATTTGCTTTATTATTTTTCTCCTGTTTTTAACTTAATGATTTCTTTGGCTGTTTGAGTAATTTTCCCCTATTTAACTTATATGTGTTCTTTCTCTTATGGTTTTTTGTTTTTTTATGCTGTACTACTAGATTAGGTGTTTATACTGTTATAATTGCTGGTTGGTCTTCTAATTCAAATTATTCTTTATTAGGTTCCCTTCGTAGAACCCTGGGCGAGGAGGGGGGGGGGGGGAATTATAAATTATGAACCCACTCCCCCCGTAACCCATCACCGCGATGTGCCCTTGCTCTCCTCTGGCCTTTGAACTAACTTACACGGGCAGTTCAACGAGAAGCTACAGTTTAAATTGGTCCCCAAGCAACAGTGCATATTGTCATTTTGCACATTACCATACCATAGGGAGAGGTGAAAGAAAGTACCTGCAAGAAAGAGGGGGAAAAACAGGACCGACAGAGGATTGATCTCTGGATCTTTGGATCTGCATGACAATTGCCCAATTTTAAGACATATACTGGCTGTTAGTTTTTCCGTATTGTCTCTTGCTAGCATCGGTCCCGCGACCGCGTTTCCTTGCGGCGCGCAGTGCACGGCAACAGAAGTCAGCAGGTCGGTGCAGGCCGGCCCCCGCGGCGCAGGATCTAGGCTCTCCCGGGTGCCGTCTGGCGGGCGGCAAAAAGACGCTCGGCCGTTGAACGAGCATCCAGGAGGCGGGAGGCAGTGAACTCGGACAAAGAGCGGCGGGGCCTGCACTGGCGGCGGCCCGGCTCTGCCGCACTGCCCACTGTCGCCGCAGGCCTCGCACCTCGCTGGGGCATTAGAGCGCGTCCGAGTTACGCAACCAGAAGATAATTTTGCGTGCGAGGTTTTCTTTCGACGGCGACAATGGAACTACCGTATTGAACAGTTCTCCGTGGCGGATACGTACCAGGACTTAATGCACTTAAGATATGAAACAATTTCTTTTGGACTGTGCCACTTTGTCTGTGGTCCAGAGTGGAGTTATGTGCCCTCGTGCAAAGGTACGGATAAGCTCTCTTCTAACATTAACCACTCCAACAAATAACCTGATCATCTACGTCTTTCCAGACCTGAAGAAGCGCCCACTGTTGAGTGCCCGCCATATTCTCCCGCTTTATGGTGTCTTGCGGATGTGGTATGGAGCGATACGGGGTCAACATACCATTCTTTCGGCAGTTGCCGCCTTCCCAGACGTTGAAGCCGCTATTTCTCACTCAAGCAGCTCCCAAATTGGCCGCCGGCCGAAGTGGCCGTGCGGCTCTAGGCGCTGCAGTCTGGAACCGCGAGACCGCTGCGGTCGCAGGTTCGAATCCTGCCTCGGGCATGGATGTGTGTGATGTCCTTAGGTTAGTTAGGTTTAAATAGTTCTAAGTTCTAGGGGACTAATGACCTCAGAAGTTGAGTCCCATAGTGCTCAGAGCCATTTGAACCAAAGTGGCCACGCGGTGCTGAATGCACTCCGTTCCAGTCCTCCCACTACAAAAAATTTCCTGGCTGTATCGGGAACTGAATTTGAGTCCTCTGAATTGCAGAATCGCTGACCAATCATCTACGGAGGTGAACGATTTCTAGGCTGAAAATTCTTGTTAGCTGGGAAGTAACAATGACCATTGTGGAGCGCCATGACAAGTAGTAACACACTGCAAATTCTCAAACTCTGTCCCAACCCACCTTGAAGACCTGACAGTACCGATCGACCATAGTGTCCAGAGGGCATGTGATCAGCATGCCACTCTCCCAGTCGTTGTCTATTTTCGTGATTGGAGTCGCTACTTCTCGATCAAGTAGCTCCTCATTATTGGCCCCACGAGGGCTGAGCGCACACCACTTGCCAACAGTGCAGGGAAGACTCCAATGGTCAACTATCCAAGTGCTAACTCTGACAGGGCTTAACTTCGGTGATCTGGCGGGAATCAGTTTTACCACAACAGCAAGATTATTGGCGATGCATTGCAAACTGCGGTTGTGTTATTGAAGATGTACATAATCAGTTTTTTTGAAAAATACCCATGCAATCAAATTTTAAGCCACAAACAGCACCTTTTTCTTCTTTATTGTAATTTCATTCCCCTGCCCCACACGGGCAGGGGAGGGCTAGCAGTGGCACAGTCCACCGCTCTTCATCCAAACGGCTTCATAAAATACGGAAAGGGGGATTCTTGCATAAAAGGGGGATAAAAAAGGGGAACATAAAAAAAACACTGGAAATGGAGATGAGGGGATTTAAATACACACCAATATGGGTACATGCACTGGGGGAACAGTTAGTAGTAGACGTAAAGTTAAAAGAACACAGCTGGCAATTTGAAGCACACTTAAAAATCACACGAGGCAAAAACAACGTAAAAGGTGGCAACAGCATAAAAAGCACTCCAAAAGTGTGGACTATATACAGGTCGAGCACACAATTAAAACCACATTACTAGATGACACTGTATAAAGGCACCGAACACACCACTATACATAGCACACTTCATAATGAATAAAAACCTGGGAGGATCGGCCAGGAGTGGGAGGGGGGGGGGGAGACAAGGGAGAAAAGTAAAGGATGGGAGAGAAAGGGGGATGAGGTGGGGGGCATGCTGAAGGAGAGCTGGGGAGGGAAGGGACATGAGAAGAAAACAGCCGAGGAGGAGTCGAAGGAAAGGAGGGAAATCCGCTGTGGGAGAAGGATGGGAGAGGAAAAAGGAAGGGTAGAGTTGAACATCCAGGAGGGGGAGGTGCTGGAAATTGCCCTGATGAAGGAGATGGATGGTGTGGAGGTGGAGAGAGGGAGGGATACGGCAATAGAGGCGTGGCAATGGGCAGATGCTGGAGGGGAAGGAGGAAACCAGTGGGTGCGAGGGATCAAGCCTGCAGACAGTGTAAAGGATGTGGAGATGTTGGAGGAAAGGAGGAGGTGGGGGAAGGGGATGAGGACATACAGGAGTCGTGTGGGGGAAGGAAGGTGGATAGGGAAGGCAAGGTGGAGCGTGTGGCGTTCGCGGATTTGGAGAGCTTTGTAAAAAGCAGGAGGGGGCGGAGATCCAGGCAACACTGGCATATCAGAAGAACACATAGCATAACAGCGCCAGCTATAGATAGATTACGTATCATAAATTGAAGTCCCCCACCGTTTTCTCTGTCTTTGTGTTGTGGCTTATCGCAGGAACTACTGTAAAGATTTTTGTACTGCTTTCATTAGTAGATAGACTGATTCACGAGGAAGCTTTGTTCAAAAATGGTTCAAATGGCTCTGAGCACTATGGGACTTAACATCTGAGGTCATCAGTCCCCTAGAACTTAGAACTACTTAAACCTAACTAACCTAAGGACATCACACACATCCATGCCCGAGGCAGGATTCGAATCTACGACTGTAGCAGTCGCGCGGTTCCGGACTGAAGCGTCTACAACCGCTCGGCCACCGGTACTGGCAGGAAGCTTTCTGTATCAAGTTTATAGTTTGTAGTAATGATCTGTCAATAATATGTGTAATGTTCTCTACTCCATATTTAATTGACGATGGGGGTGACATCTCGTGGCAATGATGAGAGGTGCGAGCGAATCGGCTTGAGAGGACGTAGAATCTGGCGGGAAAAGCAATAGAGTAACATCTGCCGCAACTCCTGAGAGCAGGGTTTCTTGACCAGTATCTACCATTACATATTATAAATTAAAGTCTCCCGTCGTGTCTCTCCGTCTGTATGTGAAAGCATTTGTCATGGAGTACTGTTGAGATTTTGATGACATTTCCACTAAAATATATACTGAGTCATGCTGAATATTGTGTGTATAATTTATAAACATTTCGTCCAAATTGGCTGAATTATTATGACTTAAAGTCTCCTGCAGCAATTACCTTAGGGTAATTGCGCCAACATGTCCATCACATTTCACAGACCAGTGCTGTTTACCTGTTCATGTACTGAATTAGCATTTTCTTTCTTTCTTTCTTTCTTTTTTTTCAGGAACACGCTTCTAGTTGCTTAATACGCTATCAAATTTTTTACAGTCTGCTTAAATTTCAGAATAGTTTTATCGAGATTCTGCGATTCTTTGAAGAAATACCTTGCAGGCAATTTCAGATATAAGCAGATATTACCTTCTAAGACTTTTGTGTGTTGTGAAATGCAGAGGTATTAAAATACTTCAGCGAACACGTTCGGTGTTATATCCGTTTCCAAAGATGGCGCTCCAGCAAGTCGTACTGCGTGTTGCCTGCCGAGCAATTTTCCCTCCAGGAGTGAACTTCAGAGAATATTTCGAAAGTAGTCCATCTTTATTGGTGAAAGGACATTCCGATAAAACTGTGGAATTACGTAGATATTAGAAGCAAATGAGGTGGGTAATGCAGAGCAACACCAGCACCTAATTAACATAACAGAACACTTAAGCATTGTTTCCAGGACTTTCGTAAAAAACTAGACATACGGATACAAATGTATCAAAGACGTATGAAGACAATAAGCTGAGCAACGCCTACACATGGGTTACTGAGTTTCCTGCACGGCTTCTGTGCTCTACGGGTAGCGTTCAAAGTAAAGAATAGGCGTTCCCTAGGAAGAGAAAGTGTGGCAACTTCTTCAGCGGGTGTCTGCGAACAGGCGAAATGCAAGTAAGGAATCGCCTCTATAACAAAGTGAATGATTTTCCTAGTTCTAGAGAATCACCTTGTACGTACAGGTAGTGATTCAGTGATACCTAACGTGGAATTAGGAGATTACAGACTTAGTTGCATAAACATAATTATAAAATTTCACAATAAACCTTTAGTTTCATCGCGATCATGTTTTACCCTGAATTCATGCAAATCTTTCAGTAAGCAGCCGTGTGCTGCTCCCTTTCAACTTGGTCACAGAACAGTATCTCCAATAAGGGACTAGTTGCAGACGACCACTTTAATAAAGAAACATCCGACAATAGGTAAGCCAAACCTGACAGTGATCAGTGGTGAAACAATCAAAGACTGTAAGACTTTGGAGAACTCCAAGAAATTAATGTTTGTAACATGCCAGAAGAATGTTATGATCCACGTTTGCTTCTATTTTTTGTGCTAAATAACTTGGCTTTGAATTCTGTCGGTATATTTTTGCTTGCATTAAACATCAAATTGAGCCGCACTTTGCATTTTGCATGAAGCCAAGATATCTGAAACCGGATCGATAAGGTAAGCTGCCAGGTTAAAAATATGCAAGGAACTATACCACATTCATTACGGGCCATGTCCATTAAAGCATCGTGAAGCTGCGATCAAAGTGCTACGAGACCGGGTTATTGTACAGAACCGTTTTAGTCTTCA
The DNA here is from genome assembly GCF_023898315.1 of Schistocerca nitens. Classification (NCBI taxonomy): domain Eukaryota; kingdom Metazoa; phylum Arthropoda; class Insecta; order Orthoptera; family Acrididae; genus Schistocerca; species Schistocerca nitens. The sequence goes on from NC_064614.1 coordinate 1,128,636,350, forward strand.
CGTCTGAGTGATGGAACTGTCTGTAGTCTTCTTCTGGTGGCCCAGAACACAAACATGTCACCTGTTGCTAATTCACACGCTCCCTTGTTCAGTCAGACGATGCCTCTGCCTCAGAAATGGGGCAATTGGTAATTCTCAAAGATTTCCAGCGTAGCAGTAGAAATTCATAACAACTCGACTTACGAACATTGTCAGAAAAGACACGAAATAGCCCGCGCTATTGAGGAGCTATCTGACAAAATACACGGTCCAATCACATTAATGTGAGCACCTGTCAAATGTCTGAATAACCACCTTTTGCAGGGCTGAGCGTGCGGGAAGACAGTCAGTGAGGTTCTGAAAGGCACCAACAGGGATGTGAAGCCATGCCGCGGCCAGCTGCGCAGGGTTTCTCGGTTGAGAATACGTGACGCGAAGAAACCGATCGAGGTGCTCCTGCAGATTCTCGGCTGGTTTTAAATCCGGGGAGTTTGGTGGCCAGAGCAGTATGGTAAACGCATCCTGGTGCTGTTCGAACCACCAACGTACACTGCGAGCTATGTGACACGTTGTATTGACCTGCCGGTAGACGCCTTAGTGCGGCGGAAAAAAACTGCATGTAGGGATGGACATGGTCCCCAAGGATAGACGCATACTTGATTTGATCTATTATGCCTTCCATATTGGCTAGATCACCCAGAAAATGGCACGAAAACATTCCCTCCTACGACTTGGACAATTCCGACGATTGTTGCGGAGCAGTACATGCTAGTGGCCATCTGTCCAACGGAGCATAAAACGTGATTCATCTGGAAAGGGCACCTATCACCATTCCGTGGACGTTCAGTTCAGGTATCGGTGCGCAATTTCGAGCGTTCGTCGCCGATGAACAGAGCGGGCGCTTGAACCAGGTGCCTACTGCGGAGGCCAATACACAGGAGACCGTCGCTGGGGAGACATTGTTCCTATCCACTTGGTTCATGTGGGCGGTCCGTTGCTCAACAGTTGCACGTCCGTTCATCCGTATACATCTGCGCAGCCGTCGTCCGCCCCTGTCATTTATGGCCTGTGGTGCACCGCAGTTGTCTCGGCTCCAGTTTTGGATAGCACCATTTTGGCATGCACGGTATGCTTTATCCACGGCTGCATGCGAATAGTTTGCAGACTTAGCCGTTTCGAAAATACTTCCACCCTTGGCCCGAAAGCCAATGACCACGTCCGTCCGAATATCGGATAAATCGATTCGTTTCCGCATTAAGGCAACGAGAGTACTTTTTTCCGCGTCTCCAATACCTTCCACCGCTACCACCTGCCGTCTCTGAGTGGTTACTGCAAGTTGACGTCGGATATGGGCGGTGGTCACGCTGATGTTACTGGACCGCGTAGTAATCATCCCGAAATGAGCACACTGGTCGGGTTGGATTGCTGTAGGTGGTGTCGAACTAATTCAAGACGGTCATCACTTGTCCTTAATTTCTGTTACAGGAAGGTGATGCCTGGCTCATGATCAGGACAAGAAGCAAGGATGGTGGATGATTTTTAGTGTATATATACGAGGGTAATCCCAAAAGTAAGGTCTCCTATTTTTTGTAAGTACATAGACCTGTTTATTTTTACAATGGCTTACATCAGTTTACAGCTAGAGCATTTAGTTATTTTTCGACGTAATCACCATTTCTGTCGATGCATTTTTGTAGACGCTGTGGCAGTTTTTGTATGCCAATGTCATACCAGTTCGCTGCCATGCTGTACAGTAAGTTATGAACCTCTTCTTTCACCTCGTCGTCGGAGCTGAATCGCTGCGACCCCAATTAACGCTGACAGGTACTGCGAGACTCTGAAAAAACGCAAACGGGCAATTCAGAACAGGAGAAGAGTAATGTTGAGCAAGGGCGTATACATTCTCCATGACAACGCTCGCCCACACATCGCTCGGCAAGCCGTTGCTCTCCTACAACAGTTTCAGTGGAACATAATCACCCACCCACCCTATAGTCCTGACTTGGCGCCCAGTTCTCTAGGTTAAAAGAACATTTGGCTTGAAAGCGATTCAGCTCCGACGACGAGGCGAAAGAAGAGGTTCATAGCTTTCTGAACAGCATGGCGTCTAGCTGGTATGACATGGGCATACAAAAACTGCCACAGCGTCTACAAAAATGTATCGACAGAAATGGTGATTATGTCGAAAAATAGCTAAATGTTCAAGCTGTAAACTGATGCAAACTATTCTAGAAATAAACAGGTCTATGTACTTATAAAAAATAGGAGACCTTACTTTTGGGGTTACCCTCATAAATCATCCTTCATCCTTGCTTCTTGTCCTGATCATGAACCTGGCATCACCTTCCTGTAACAGAAATTAAGGACAAGTAAGTACATTACAAAGCTGTATAAATAAGAGTAATAGACAAATTTAGGTAAACAGTGTTAATTAAAGCAGGTAGATACAGATACAAGTAGCTCACTTAAAAACTCAATGTGATAGCACTGAAATAAACAGGGTGGGCGAGAACTAACTTCCTGTTAAAATTGCTTATAACGTTTTTACTGCTTTATTAATTTTTATGAAACGAAATATATATATTAGATGTCTTAACACATGTGTTTTGCATATACTCCTTTCTTCGTCGATTCTCCTCCTTATCTTATCAGCCAACCTAATTTTCATCATTCTTCTGTAGCAGCACATCTCAAACGCTTCTATTCTCTCCTTTTTTAGTTTTCCCACCATATATATAATGACTGAATTACGGAACCACCAGGTGTGTTTGTGGTATTACCGCGGTACTTGTTGTTCCTTCGCACCATCACAAATATTAATATTGCTCGCTTCATGAACCACATTTACTGTTTGAATTATTGCTAAACTAGTATAAGTCACACTAGCAAAATTTTACATTTGCCTAATACCAAAACACACGTCGCATACGACACACGTGTGTACTAGTCGTCGACCAACAGCGCATTGTTCGTCGCACTCGCTGACCACGCTCATTGGTCAGCTGTACACGTCGTGTAACGCAGCGACACTATGCCATGTGCTTGGTGAAATTATTTCAAGGTAAATTTGCAACAGACATTGTACTACTTTATGTCAGGAAGTGACTACAGCATCCTCACAATGTGTATTGCAACGGGTATATTTCTTCCAGCGTGACCAGGGGCCTCATCTAGTCAGGTTTAAAGCAGCGTCCACGTCACACCGCGCCGCTCTGCGCAACGGCCAAGACGTTCCGCGCAGTATCGGTGCATCAGACTAGATTAGATTAGATTAATTATTCATTCCATAGACCCGTAAAAGAGGGAATCCTCCTGGGTGTGGAACATGTCAGGAAATGGTTCGTTCGTGTGCGTTGTATTTGAAGGGCTTTTCTCGTCTGTTATTTTATTGACACGCGCGCGCACACTGGAACACTGCCGCGCTCCTATGAACACCGCTCCGTTCGGCTCATTTCTGTCCTTGTCTGCGCCTTGCGAGGCTCGGTGCTGCCGGCACGGGTCGGTGTGTCCAATGTGGACGCTGCGTAAGGGGGAACGTCGATGAAAAACACACACTAGTTCAAAAATGCACCAAATCTACAGTTTTGGGGATATGGCAAGGAAATTTGGTACCACGCTTTACATGAAACTAACACATTTACATATAAAACTCTTTAATTATATATATATTCAACGTTTTTTGAACGAAATTTGAAGTTTTATTTTCGAAAAATAATGTATGTTCCTTTTTATCAGAAAGTATTCAAGAGATATCTACAAAAATTTCTCTGTTTCATCTCTTCATATGTTGTAAGCTTCTCTCATGAGGTTTTTGGAATAGGTGAAATAGGAGAATTGTCATAGTTTTTTAATTATAATTCGACAAGTACAATTTGAAATTCATGCAAAATTCCAAGCACTCTGCCCCATGTGTCAGCTTGCAATCAGAATTTTAAAACTTGCTGTTGAGACAACGTTTATTATTATATATGTACAATATTTCATAATTCTAGCATTCATAGAATCTGAGGAAAAGGTACATAAACTTTAAAAAAAACATTTTCAGGAAACGCAATTTAAAGTTCAACCTAACTTTTTTCCTTATGTCACTTCTTCAGAAAGCACCACATTTGTACTGAGGGTCGTCTTTCCCTTCACGGCTTCTCTTCTGGTTTCTTATTGTCTGTCTACTTTCCTTTACCAGGTCTTCAACTGACTTTTTAGCCGCAGAGACGCGCTGTAAATCTATTTTTCTCAGGATGTCTTGAGTAAAATTTCCTATCTTCAAGCCCATTCTTTCTAATACCTTCATCCTCCCGACGTTCCCATCATTAAATACGATAACTGCATCATAAGTTGCAATTCTGACAACTGTAGCAGATGTAAATCTGTTTTTAGGGCAGCTAGTTTGTTATTGTTTATAAGATACTGGAGTCAAAGATGATCTGTAAAACCTAAGAGTATATATCACGGCCTTCTAGATGTATCCCGCACATGTTTGGTTGAAACAAAGTAAGAGCATATGGACTATCAGACCAATTCTGTGATTGGATTGTTCCTAGATAACAGAACGCAGCATGTCATTCTCAATGGAGAGAAGTCTTCCGAAGTAAGAGTGATTTCAGGTGTGCCGCAGGGGAGTATCGTAGGACCGTTGCTATTCACAATATACATAAATGACCTTGTGGATAACATCGGACGTTCACCGAGGCTTTTTGCGGATGATGCTGTGATATATCGAGAGGCTGTAACAATGGAAAATTGTACTGAGATGCAGGAGGATCTGCAGCGAATTGACGCATGGTGCAGGGAATGGCAATTGAATCTGAATGTAGACAAGTGTAATGTGCTGCGAATACATAGAAAGAAAGATCCCTTATCATTTAGCTACAATATAGCAGGTCAGCAACTGGAAGCAGTTAATTCCATAAATTATCTGGGAGTATGCATTAGGAGTGATTTAAAATGGAATGATCATATAAAGTTGATCGCCAGTAAAGCAGATGCCAGACTGAGATTCATTGGAAGAATCCTAAGGAAATGCAATCCGAAAACAAGGGAAGTAGGTTACAGTACACTTGTTCGCCCACTGCTTGAATACTGCTCAGCAGTGTGGGATCCGTGCCAGATAGGGTTGATAGAAGTGATAGAGAAGATCCAACGGAGAGCGGCGCGCTTCGTTACTGGATCATTTGGCAATCGCGAAAGCGTTACGGAGATGATAAACTCCAGTGGAAGACTCTGCAGGAGAGACGCTCAGTAGCTTGGTACGGGCTTTTGTCGAAGTTTCGAGAACATACCTTCACCGAGGAGTCAAGCAGTATATTGCTCCCTCCTACGTATATCTCGCGAAGAGACCATTAGAATAAAATCAGAGAGATTAGAGCCCACACAGAAGCATACCGAGAACCCTTCTTTCCACGAACAATACGAGACTGGAATAGAAGGGAGGTCCGATAGAGGTACTCAAGGTACCCTCCGCCACACACCGTTAGGTGGCTTGCTTAGTATGGATGTAGATGAAGAAAGTAATACACAGAATCGTTGTTCACTGATCTGGTATTGAAGTGCTGCTTCAAAACGTGGGCGTGGCATGGAGGCCGCGTCACACTTTTAATTAGTTTTCAGTCACTTCGGATGCGATTTTAACATTGAAACCTTGGGAACTTATTGTCCATCGTCCATCAGTTGTACTAACAAATAAAAAATAAATCGAAAATTGACATTTTTGGTCAATTTCATCAACGTTCCCCCGTAAGATGCGCAAGAGAACTTTACATCCCCTTTGGAAAATTATAAATTACTGTGCTGGTAAACCTCTTACGTTATTTGATTTTCAAACAGCTGAGCAAAACTGAACGTACTCAGACATTTCTCTCTTTACTTATTCTGATCATCACTAAACAGACACACAATATTTTTAGCGCAACGCAACCTGACTTTCATTAATTCCTACAAAAGAATGGACCTGACTAACAATAACCTATACCTTTCATGAATCACTTACCTCACAAAAATCTTCGTTACTCGAAGTACTGCAATACAGCGAGCGCCAATACTGCCAGCTAAATAAAAGATTCTAACTACTGAAGGCACTAACTACCGATAGGCATAGTTAGCAAATGAAAAGTTTTGATGGAGAACAAACAATTTATTTACCTTAATAGTGTTCAAAAGTCATAGATAGATAGGTACAAATTGACACACATGCTTGGAATGACATGGGGTTTTATTAGAACAAAGAAAATACAAACGTTCAAAAAATGTCCAACAGACGGCGCTTCATCTGATCAGAATAGCACTAATTAGCATAACAAAGTAAGACAAAGAAAAGATGATGTTATTTATAGGAAATGCTCAATATGTCCACCATCATTCGTCAACAATAGCTGTAGTCGAGGAATAATGTTGTGAACAGCACTGTAAAGCATGTCCGGAGTTATGGAGAGGCATTGGCATCGGATCTTGTCTTTCAGCATCCCTAGAGATGTTGGTTGATCACGATACACTTTCGACTTCAGGTAACGCCAAAGCCAATAATCGCACGGACTGAGGTCTGGGGACCTGGGAGGCCAAGCATGATGAAAGTGGCGGCTGAGCACATGATCATCACCAAACGACGCGCGCAAGAGATCTTTCACGCATCAATATGGGGTGGAACGCCATCCTGCATAAACTTCGTACGTTCCAGCAGGTGTTTATCAGCCAGGGTGGGGATGATGCGATTCTGTAACATATCGGCGTACCTCTCACGCATCACGGTAGCAGTTTTGCTGTCCAGCGCCATCTGTCGGACATTTTGTGAAGTTTTTTTTTTTTTTGGTTCTAATAAAACTCCATGTCATTCCAAGCATGTGTGTCAATTTTTACCTCTCTATTTACATTATTCCGTGGTTTATTAAGTTTTCAAATTTATACTGACTTTTTGATCACCCTGTATATCAGTGCATGACATCCGGTCTTACAAATTTCCTTTTTCTGACGGACACACGTCCAGATCCTCCGCTCTCAAAATTCTGCCATCTCTCTCCCCACATCCACCACTGCTGGCGGCTCACCTCCAACCGCCCAACGCTACGCGCTGTTCACATTTAACTGCCCAACACTACAATAGCGAATATTCCAACAATGCCCATCAGCCACAGATTGCACGCAGCACAGTCAGTGATTTTCATACAGAGCGCTATGTGGCGTTACCAACATAAAAACCTAAACAGCCCACTAACAGTACTTCTTCCAGTGGGACCTGGGGCTGTGTCTAGCGAAGTCTGAGATGACTGACCGGCAGTACAATGTACGCAAGGGTCTGGTCCGTTGATGCTGGTAGAGAAAGGAGAAGCAGCTTATAGTCGCTGGCGACCCGGGACGGGTCCAAGGCCGGTGGAGGCGGGCAGCTGCAGGCGAAGAATGCAAGAATGGAGGCCGCGGAAGGAAGCGGGGGAGGGGTATTTATGGAGCGCGCCAGGCCGCTTTGTGTGACTCACAGTGGCGGCAGCACGCGGCGAGCACGTGGTGGCCAGCCAGGGACCAGAGGATAGGTGCCGCATCAGCTGCCGCACAGCTGCGCCGCCTCCAGGTTCCCCCGCACAGACAAAGGCAGGCGGCAACACAGGCTGCGCCGTTGTTACACCCTCTCACCACAGACTGCTGCCACCTGCCACTCACATCGCCCCACCTCAGTGATCTAAATTCTCTCAGTGTCCAGCTGATCATGTAAAGCAAAAGCTGTATCTGCAAAGCTGGCCGACTATCCACATCTGCCTCCCATTCACTCACCAATATCATAACGTTCAAACCTACATCTTCTTCCGACTTCTTGATTTTTGTTTTTTCTCTCTCTCTCTCTCTTTTGAGCCTTTAGTCTTCTGATTGGTTGACGCAACCTGCCACGAATTCCCCTCCTGGAAGAACCTCTTCATTTCTGAATGGAGCTTGCACCCTACGTCTTCAGTTATTTGGTGGATTTAAATAAGTTATGCAAAACTGCAACAGTCACTTTTTTTAATAATTATGTTTTATTCCATGAACCGGTTTTCGAAACTGTTCAGGTTCATCTTCAGATGGTTTCAGGAAGTTACATCATTATTGCTGGCATAATGCTGGGTGATGAAAATCAAGAGCTTAGATGGAAACCCAGTTCTAAGCAAAGAATGGAAAGCGGAAAGGTGGAAGGGCGAGGTACTTGAGGGCAATATCATGGAAATGGAAGAGGACGTAGATGAAGACGAAATGGGAGATATAATACTGCGTGACGAGTTTGACAGAGCAGTGAAAGACCTAAGACGAAACAAGGCCCCGGGAGTAGACAACATTCCATTAGAACTACTGACAGCCTTGGGAGAGCCAGTCCTGACAAAACTCTACCATCTGGTGGGCAAAATGTATGAGACAGGCGAAATACCCTCAGATTTCAAAAAGAATATAACAATCCCAATCCCAAAGAAAGCAGGTGTTGACAGATGTGAAAATTACTGAACCATCAGTTTAATAAGTCACAGCTGCAAAATACTAACGCGAATTCTTTACAGACGAATGGAAAAACTGGTAGAAGCCGACCTCGGGGAAGATCGGTTTGGATTCTGTAGAAATATTGAAACACGTGGGGCAATACTGACCCTACGACATATCTTAGAAGCTAGAGTAGGAAAAGGCAAACCTACGTTTGTAGCATTTGTAGACTTAGAGAAAGCTTTTGACAATGTTGACTGGAATACTCTCTTTCAAATTCTGAAAGTGGCAGGGGTAAAATACAGGGAGCGAAAGGCTATTTACAATTTGTACAGAAACCAGATAGCAGCTATAAGAGTCGAGGGACATGAAAGGGAAGCAGTGGTTGGGAAGGGAGTGAGACAGGGTTGTAGCCTCTCCCCGATGTTATTCAATCTGTATATTGAGCAATCAGTAAAGGAAATTCGGAGTAGGTATTAAAATCCATGGAGAAGAAATAAAAACTTTAAGGTTCGCCGATGACATTGTAATTCTGTCAGAGACAGCAAAGGACTTGGAAGAGCAGTTGAACGGAAAGGACAGTGTCTTGACAGGAGGATATAAGATGAACATCAACAAAAGCAAAACGAGGATAATGGAATGAAGTCGAGGTAACTCGGGTGATGCTGAGGGAATTAGATTAGGGAATGAGACACTTAAAGTAGTAAAGGAGTTTTGCTATTTGGGGAGCAAAATAACTGATGATGGTCGAAGTAGAGAGGATATAACATGTAGACTGGCAACGGCAAGGGAAGTGTTTCTGAAAAAGAGAAATCTGTTAACATCGAGTATAGATTTAAGTGTCAGGAATTCGTTTCTGAGAGTATTTGTATGGAGTGTAGCCATGTATGGAAGTGAAACATGGACGATAAATAGTTTAGACAAGAAGAGAATAGAAGCTTTCGAAATGTGGTGCTACAGAAGAATGCTGAAGATTAGATGGGTAGATCACGTAACTAATGAGGAGGTATTGAGTAGAATTGGGGAGAAGAGAAATTTGTGGCACAACTTGACTAGAAGAAGGGATCAGTTGGTAGGACATATTCTGAGGCATCAAGGGCACCAATTAGTATTGGAGGGCAGCGTGGAGGGTAAAAATCGTAGAGGGAGACCAAGAGATGAATACACTAAGCTGATTCAGAAGGATGTAGGCTGCAGAACGTACTGGGAGATGAAGCAGCTTGTACAGGATAGAGTAGCATGGAGAGCTTCATCAAACCAGTCTCAGGACTGAAGACCACAACAACAACAAATGCTGTGTGCTGGCTCTATGACAAAAAGATGGAACATACTTTAATTTATCGCCATGACTATAGCTTATCTGTCGATATGGATGTAAATTTAGTTTTTGACTTACTGCGACAGTATAGGCGGCTTTTTTCGGTTAGTGTCCATCTGTCTGCCACCATTTTGATGTACAGTTGTTATATCACTACACACACTTCCACACAAATTATGTTAATTTACATTCTGACAGCGAGACTTTTCCAGCATCCAGCATGCGCTTTACAACTGTTTCTTGTAACAAAGATCTTGACAGAAAGATACGGCATAGACCTATTTTGCACAGAGATGTAATTTATTCTTCTCTACATGTATTAATGTCGATATAAGGCAAATATTTTAATCAGACTGGCCATAACATGAGAGCACAAAATAAAATAAATAAATAAATTACTACAAGAACAAACTTCAGGTGATCTTATTTCTATTTGTATATTACGTATAATACAGGCAGTTCATGGCAATTTTTTAAATCATGATTGGCATTAACATGAATACCCAGGAATCAATGATACAGAGTTATTGTATCTGCAAGATAACTTTTGTTCATGATTTTTTAAATACTCGTATAAAGTGTACAGCCATACAAACAGCTTTAGTCCATTACAATCACTATAACTTTTAAACGTATACCTTTAGCTAAAATAAACAGAATCTACTCTTGCTAATACCCCAGATCATGTTAACATAACTAGAGAAATAAGTCAACAGTTCATCTGAAGGTTTGTTATTAATTTAAATTTAAATATAAAGGTCCTAGTCATACAGACAGCTGCTTCTCACTGCAGAAACAATAACTCTGTATCATTGATTCCTGGGTATTCATATTAATGCCAATCATGATTTAAAAAAAATTGCCATAAACTGCCTGTATTATACGTAAAATACAAATAGAAATAAGATATCAGATCACCTGAAGTTTTTTCTAGTAGTAATTTATTTATTTATTTATTTTATTTTGTTCTCTCATGTTATCGCCAGTCTGATTAAAATATTTGCCTTATATCGACTTTAATACATGTAAAGAAGAACAAAAAAAATGGTTCAAATGGCTCTGAGCACTATGGGACTCAACTGCTGAGGTCATTAGTCCCCTAGAACTAAGAACTAGTTAAACCTAACTAACCTAAGGACATCACAAACATCCATGCCCGAGGCAGGATTCGAACCTGCCACCGTAGTGGTCTTGCGGTTCCAGACTGCAGCGCCTTTAACCGCACGGCCACTTCGGCCGGCTATAGAAGAACAAATTACATATCTGAGCAAAGTAGGCCTATGCCATATCTGTCTGTCAAGCTCTTTGTTACAAGCAATAGTTGTAAAGCGCATGCTGAATGCTGGAAAAGTCTCGCTGTCAGAGTGTAAATTAACATAGTTTGTGTGGAAGTGTGTGTAGTGATATAACAACTGGACATCAAAATGGAGGCAGACAGATGTACACTAACCGAAAAAAAGCCTCCTATACTCTCGCAGTAAGTAAAAAACTAAATTTACATCCATATCGACAGATAAGCTATAGTCATTACAGTCTACATTACAGTATGTTCCATCTTTTCATCATAGAACCAGCACCCAGCATTATGCTAGCAATAATGATGTAACTTCCTGAAACCATCTGAAGATGAACCTGAAAAGGTTCAAAAACAGGTTCATGAAATAAAACATAATTATTCAAAAAAGTGACTGGTTGCAGTTTTGTATAAGTTATTTACATTCACTATACAGTCACGGTCCTAAAATATCCGTAATGGATAAGCATAACTTGGTGGATGTATTCTAACCTCTGTCCACAATTACCGTTTTTACTCTCTACAGTTCCCTCTAATACTATGGATGTTATTCCCTGATCCTTTAGCACATGTCTTCCTATCCTGTCCCTTCTTCTTGTCAGTGTTTTCCATATGTTCCTTTCTTCTGATGACAACTTCACCTGATTTTCGACGTTGTTCTATAGACTGCATCTCAGAAGCTTCGATTTTATTCTGTACCGGTTTTCCCACTGTCCGTGTTTCACTACCATACAACGCTGCGCTCCGAACTTACATTCTCAGAATTTTCTTCCTAAAATTAAGGCCTGTGTTTGATAACAGTAGACCCCTCTTAGCCGGGAATGTCCTCTTTGGCTGTGCTAGTCTGCTTCGTGCGTCCTTCTTGTTTTGTTCACATGGATTATTTTGCTTCCGAGGTAGCATATTTTCTTAAGTTCATCAACTCCGTGACCAACTATTCTCTTTTGTGATATCTCGCCTTTGCTTTTCCTTTCCGTGGCTTACTCTCAATTTATATTCTGCATCCTTATGCTATTCTTTCCATTCAGCATATCTTATAATTCTTCTTCACTTTCGGTAAGGGTAGCAATCTAATCAGCGAATATTATCATTGATACCTTTTCATCCTGAATTTTAATCCCACTCTCTCCATCTTTCTGTTATTTCCGTCATTACTTCTTCGACGTGTTCACTGAACCACTGAACAGCAGGGGCGGAAGACTACATCCCTGTCTTACACCCTTTTCAATCCAATCACTTCCTTTTCCGTCTTCCAATCTTATCGTTCCCTCTACATGTTGTATATCACTCGCTTTCCCCTGTAGCTTATCTGTATTTTTGTCAAAATTTCGAAAATCTTGTACCATTTCACATTGTCGAACTGTTTTTATAGATTCCTAAGAGCGAATCTTGGTTTGTCTTCAGTCTCGCTTTGGTGTCTTTACCTTTCCTAAAGGCAAACTGGTTGTCATCTAACAGATCCTCAGTTTTCTTTTCCATTCCTTTGTACTTCATATTATCCTTGTGTATAGCTTGGGTGCGTGAAATGTTAACCTGATTGTCTGATAGTTTTTGCACCTACCTACATTTGCTATCTTCAAGATTGTGAGAACATAACAATAAGAACAATTGTGAATTATGTACGTATCCTGTATCGACTCATACTAACAGTTAGACTAGTCTTCAGCCTGACTGTCCAGAGTAATCCTTTTCTAAATCAAGTTAACTTCAACTCAAGCCTCCTCAATAATAGTTTAAAACAAACTCAAAACGATAGCTTACTTCCCTCCGTCTGTAGCTACTACTGTGTATACTCGGCAAGGGGTGCTTAATTTCTAAAACTTTAGGTGGCGGAACGCACCTCTTCAACCATACAACTCCCCCCTACGCCACCCCAGTCATAAAAGTCACAAGTTTTGATTTCGATTTTTCAAAACTTGTGGTAACTTAGAATGAGAAACCATTTTTACGAAATACTGTTCTGAAATTTTGGTTTTTAGAACAGCTTGTTATAATCAAAACAGTAAAACCAGAAGATTTAATGCAAACAACCGATGTTACCGTCTGTCCCCATCGCAGTGGCACTTGCTCCCTAATCCTTCTCGGTACACTGCTGAAACAGGCCACCTCAAATGACCAAAAAGTATCATTGCTGGCCAACTGTAAAGGATAACCGTACGTTCTCGCGGAATTTTATTTACATATTTTTGAGCTCTACATTCTGGTCATACGTAGCTTGATGTATCTCTTACGGATAACATAGCTTATATATCAAGAGAGCGCCCTGGTGGAAACAGTTTTTACTTCACATAGCTGATGAAATTTAAACGGCTGAACAAACTTCCATCGAACGTAGCTAAGAACCAGCCCAATTAAACCAACTTTCAAATAAAAAAAATGCTTTAAAATCGGACCTTTCGTTTGGCGCACACGCACATGCAGACTGATTCAGAGATCAAGCATGTAATACCCACGTTTTGCATCGGGAGTTAAAAAAAGCCCCCACTGGGAGCTCCCCTCTACTGTATAGGTAATCCAAGATAAGCTGAGAGTCGACCTACGTTCTAACAAGGTTGCGGGGCAGGGAAGGAGGAAAAGGTCTTGAATGTCATGGGCAAAGCGACGTGAGGGGAGGGATGTTTACGTGTCGGTTCGGGACGTTGCCAACTTTTACCCATGCGTTTGCCTTGCGCACATTTGATCAGCATCTGTGCCATAAAGTACGACACGGAAGAAGCAAGATTTCGTGAAAGTACACTGTACAGACGCTCATGTTCAAACACTTCTAACTTTATTTATTTCTCACTGATACACATAATAGGAGACGTCGCCGTGGCTACCACATCGTCGAGGTTGCTGCTAGTCGCAAACAAAAGGCGATACGTACCGACCACAAGTTCGGAACGAAGCTTAACTTATCTTGTGTATACTGTACACACATGCATATACACATACACTCCACACACACACACACACACACACACACACTCACTCACACACACACACACACACACACACACACACACTTCGCCCTACGCCCCTGTCCGTTGCATCACGTTGGTCACCCATTGTGACGTTGACCGGTACCGGCGCAGCGGCAAATTATTGTTATGCTGCGATTTAAGACACTGTGCTAAAATGAGTTTATAAAAAATTCTTGGAGGGTGCCGAAATGCCGTCCCAGTACGTTCCGTCCGAAATTAAGCTCTGTCGTAAGCGACAGCGCAGTGCATGGAGGGTACTTTGTAAAAAAGGAAAAATTACTCTGTACATGCCCTAATCTCTGTTATCTTATTCTCATAATCCTCATGTGAGATACGCGATAGTAGCGGCAGAATGGCCGTACAGTCTTCTTCGAATACAGATCTCTCTCGATCCACCCAACAGTATTTCGCGAGACCCATGTCATCTTGAAATTTCCTGGCAGATTAAAATTCGTAACCTTTGCCTTCCGCGGGCGAGTCGTCCAGGTCGTCCGCGGGAGGCAAAGGTTCCGAGTTCGAGTCTCGGTCCAGCTCACAGTTATATTCTTCCACGAAGTTTCATATAAGCACACACTCCTCTGCAGAGTGAAAGTTTCATTATGTCGCCTTTCTTCCAAGGACCCCCATTCGAGTTCTGCTACATTTCCGTATTGTTTGTACCGACCTGTCAGTTGTCATGCAAACTTGAAAATGACTCCAAACACTCTAACAATACCCTAGAATTTGTATCACTAGCTTACTGTATGCGATTTTGTTTACACACGCGTTGAATATTCCTAGAAACATTACAGTGAATTGTCTTCCATTCGCCATCCCTAACTCTGATTTTACATTATGGTCCCATTACATATCGCTTCTTACTTTTACCGCTAATAATTATACAATTTGGCGTGCTCAAGATCTTCGCCGCTAAAACTGTAATCGGCTACCATAAAGTTGTTTCTAATTCGTTAGCTGCTTTATATTACATTTGTCCACATTTGAAGGAGGCTGACATTCATTGTACCAAGCGGAAACTTTTGCTAGAATGATTCTGCAATTCATTACGACGGCCCAAGGACAGTAATTTCCTGTAGACAACATCATCGTCAGTGAAGAATCTTATAGTGTTTCTGATCCTATGTGATATGTCGTTTATGTCACTGACGCCACTAGAGGAACTATTACACTTCGTTGCAACACACCTAATGTTGCTTTCGTTTCTGTGGAACGTTTGCCGACTCGTAGAACGCACTGGGTTCTATTAGTCTAACATTCCTCCAGCCATTCACATATTTACGAATATACTCCATATGTTGGTATCTCGGTAATGATCAATTATGCGGTGGAATTTATCGTTCCGCCCACATGCAATATATCTTGTACGCATAAAGAAAGTGTTCGAATGTACGTGAATTCCTAAAGGACCAAACTGCTGAGGTCATCGGTCCCTAGACTTGCACACTACTTAAATTAACTTAAACTAACGTATGCTAAGAACAACACACATACCCGTGCCAGAAGTAGGATTCGAACCTCGAACCTCCGCCGGGAGGGCCGCGCAATCCGTGCATGGCGCCTGTAACCGCACGGCCACTCCGCGCGGATACGAATACAGCAAGCTGTGTTTCGCACTAGTGGTTTTCTTCTGAATCCGTGCTGATTCTTTGAGAGCAATTGTTTCCCGTCAGAAACGTCGTAGTGTTTGAGGTTAGAATATGTTCTAGGATCTAGCGTCAGGCGGACGTCAGTCATACTGGTCCACAATTCTGTGCATGCAATCAATTACCCATTTCCCAGTCACGTGGGAACATTCGCTTCCCAACAGATTCTCGATAAATCCCAGCCTCAGTTTCTCGCCGGGCGCTGTGGGCGAGCGGTTCTAGGCTCTTCAGTCCGGAACCGCGCTGCTGCTACGGTCGCAGGTTTCGAATCCTGCCTCGGGCATGGATGTCCTTAGGCTACTTACGTTTAAGTAGTTCTAAGTCTAGGGGACTGATAACCTCAGATTTTAAGTCCCATAGTGCTTAGAGCCATTTGAACCATTTTCATCCAGTTTTTCATAAACTACTTGTTTAAACCTGTCTCATAGAGATATAAGGGTTGGACAAGAATTTGGGAACGCCGCGAGAAACGCAATCTTCAACATTATGCAGATGACAGACAAATGAGCAGGTTGCGCTGTTGAACTTTAACATAGACGGCACTTGTGCAATTTCCTCAATACCTTGCAAAAGTCAGGAGTGGTCAGACAATGTTCCCTGTAGTTGTGAGTGCGTTGTGCCGCAGCTGAGTGTATTCGATCGTCGACAAGTTACTGTTGCTCGTATGGTGGGTGATTCCGCAACTAACGTAACCGAGGTGTTTGGTGTGTTAAGAGCCACCGTACCGAAGATTCATACTGCATAATAGGGAATGCGGGAAAATGCCATCCGCTATATCACAACGCCGAGTGATCTTGACGGACAGTCATTCAAGTGGATTTTGACGAAAAATAGAAGGCCGATAGTTGCAAAGGTCGCTTCAGAACTGAATGTCGCACTAGCGAACCCTATCAGCAGCAAAGCATCACGAATAATGGTCGAAAATCTGGGAACTACAGAGAGAGCTGAAATTCCTAAAACGTTCACGATTGATGCAAATGGCTGTAACAGGAAAACCAGCACTCTGGAGAAATGGAAGAAAGTAATTTTGTCGGATGAATCTTGTCTCACAAGTTTCCAACTTTTGGCTGAATTTAACGTCCCAAGAGTGAAACATAGTGGGGCTTCGGTGGTGATTTGGGCAGCCACATCCTGGTATTCCATGGGTGCCATGGTTACACTGCAAGGTAGAATTACTATCAAGGATTATGTGACCGATTTGGGTGATCAGGTCCATTCCGTGTTACAATATTTGCTCTCCAGTAGTGATGTTGTGCTCCAAGACAAGACCCCTATGCACACATCATCCAGGACTGATTCTGTGAGCACTAGGATCAGTTTTCGCAACTCCCATGGCAGCCACAGTCACCAGACTTGAGAACTATTGAGCCTTTGTGACCTACTTAGAATGGAACACGAGCTTGCCACTATTTTGCATGAAGAATGGTGTAAACATCATACAGGATCCATTCCGAGACGACTGGACGCTCTTTCGAATGTCAACTGTTTTCCTACACCGTATTAGAATGTTAGTGTGTTGTGTTTTAGGTGTTTCCATATATTTTGTCCACGCCCTGTCGTCCTCTAGCTCCTTCAACACAACGCCCAAATCTCTCGTAATCTCACTCTATGGCCCAATTCTTCCCCAAACAGTATCCATTCTACAGAATCCGGTCCCAACCCCGAAAGCCTCGCACCACACATCCCCGGGTCATGTGTACCTAAGGAGAGTTCTTAATACTGAAACGTCTGGTCCCATGCGTAATTATAACCTAGAAATGCCAGCTACAATTACGTCGGTGCTTTCAGTACCACTTTTACTGCCCTCAGCTGTTTCATCATCAAGACCAGAGCTCCAAACAGTTATGTGAATCATCAGGTTATCTTCCATTCAGAAGGCTGTTGCACTCACTGTTATATTGGATTTCAGCTATCAGTCGTCCTTTTTAAATTTTATTGGCAGATCTAGATTTCAGCTAGAAAGTAGCCATTCTCAATGCACTATCATTTTTGATCAGTGCATATAATGCCTGTTGGTCGGGCTTCATCCAAATTTCAATGAACTGTAGAAATGACGCGATTTTGAGGCGAAGAACCCGGCGAACCGCTTTCGGAGTGCGTTTTCATCCGGAAAGGAAGTTCCTTGAAGTTCGTTCGATAGAGAGCGAAAAGGTGAAAATCTGAGGTCACATCAGGTGAATAAGGTGGGTGCGGAATGACTTCCCAACCCAACTCTTGGATATATTTTTGTCAGTCTATCAGAATACGGACGGGTGCTATCGTGTAGTAGCACCACTTCACGCAATCTGCGTAGACATTTTTCTCGGACTGCATCTCCAAGTGTCTTGGTTGTTGACAATGAACGTCAACAGACTCTGTTCCACCAGATGTATATCAACACGATGGATGTCCAGCACATGATGCCTTGGGTACACATCATGTTCTGAACCGAAGGTGTCCTGCCAGATGGATTGGTCCAGGAGGAACAGTTACTTGACCCGCTACGTCTCCTGATTTAAATCCTCTGGACTTTTTTCTTTGGGATACGTTAAAGACGTTGTCTGTTGCGATATTCCAACAGCTCCAGAGGACATGCAGAAACGTATCGTGCTTGCTTGTAATTATCTTCAGCAGGTAACACTGGAAGCAGTAAATAATTCTTTCATTCAACGAGTGCAGCAGTGTATCGGTGTCCAGGGTCACCACTTTGAGCACCTTTAAATGTTCTACTCCTGGGCAATGGTACAGGAGAGTCAAAGGCAATTTTGTGTTATGTTTCTACTTGGTCTTCGTTTGTTTTCTGATAACTCCAGCAACTGGGAGAGTTTGTGATTCCGGGCTCAAAGTCAATGTTTCTACATCTACATGGATACTCTGCAAATCACATTTAAGTGCCTGGCAGAGGGTTCATCGAACCACCTTCACAATTTTCTATTATTCCAATCTCGTATAGCTCGCGGAAAGAAAGAACACCCATATCTTTCCGTAAGAGCTCTGATTTCCTACTAATCTTTTCTCCCTATGTAGGTCAGTGTCAACAAAATATTTTCGCATTCAAGGAGAAAGTTGGTGATTGGAATTTCGTGAGAAGATTCCGTCGCAACGAAAAACGCCTTTCTTTTAATGATGTCCAGCCCGAATCCTGTATCATTTCTGTGACACTCTCTCCCCTGTTTCGCGATAGTACAAAATGTGCTGACATCTTTGAAGTTTATCGATGTATTCCGTCAGTCCTATCTGGTAAGGATCCCACACCGAGCAGCAGTATTCTAAAAGAGGACGGACAAGCGTAGTGTAGGCAGTCTCCTTAGTAGATCTGTTACATTTTCCAAGTGTCCTGCCAATAGAATGCAGTTTTTGGTTAGCCTTCCCCACGACATTTTCTATGTGTTCCTTCCAATTTAAGTTATTCGTAATTGTAATACCTAGGTATTTAGTTGAATTTACGGATTTTAGATTAGACTGATTTATCGTGTAACCGAAGTTTAACGAATTCCTTTTAGCACTCATGTGGATGACCTCACACTTTTCGTTATTTAGGGTCAACTGCCAATATTCGCACCATTCAGATATATTTTCTAAATCGTTTTGCAATTTGTTTTGATCTTCTCGTGACTTTATTAGTCGATAAACGACAGCGTCATCTGCAACCAACCTAAGACGGCTGCTCAGATTGTTTCCCAAATCGTTTATATAGATAAGGAACAGCAAATGGCCTATAACAGTACCTTGCGGAAAGCCAGAAATCACTTCTGTTTCACTCGATGATTTTCCGTCAATTACTATGAACTGTGACCTCTCTGACAGGGAATCACAAATCCAGTCACATAACTGGGACGATATTCCATAAGCACGCAATTTCACTATAAGCGGCTTGTGTGGTGCAGTGTCAAAAGCCTTCCGGAAATTCAGAAATACGGAATCGATCTGAAATCCCTTGTCAATAGCACTCAACACTTCATGTGAATAAAGAGCCAGTTGTGTCTCACAGGAACGATGTTTTCTAATTCATGTTGACTGTGTGTCAACAGACAGTTTTCTTCGAGGTAATTCATAACGTTTGAACACAATATATGTTCCAAAATCCTGCTGCATATCGACGTTAACGATATGGCACTGTAATTTAGTAGATTACTCCTATTACCTTTCTTGAATGTTGGTGAACCTGTCCAACTTTCCAGTCTTTGGGTACGGAGATTTCTTAGAGCGAACGGTTGTATATGAGTGTTAAGTATGGAGCTAATGCTTCAGCATATTCCGAAAGGAACCTAATTATTATACAGTCTGGACCAGAAGACTTGCTTTTATTAAGTGATTTAAGTTGTTTCAGTACTCCGAGGATATTTATTTCTACGTTACTCATGTTGGCAGCTGTTCTCAATTCGAATTCTGGAATATTTACTTCGTCTTCTTTTGTTGTGTTATTTGATTAATAACGTTGTGTTTCAGTGAATGGTACGCTGTGATACATTTTTGAATAGGTCTTTAGGAGAGGAAATGAATTACCGAATAAAAAATACAAGGTGCCATTTAAAAAAGTCGTACCGCTGTTCATATCTTTGTAAAAAACAAAGCTACAACCAAGGCAGTCATTTTGATTGATGTCCCTCTGACGGCTAAAGAACATTTGCTTCAAACATTTTGTAATTTGCATCTGGACAACAGTTATTTAGGGTGGTCAAGATAAATGGGACACCCTATATAGTCTCAAAACAGTATTTCCAATAAAAGCGCGGTCTTACATAGAATGTGATAAAAGCTTTGGTTTGATAAAAAAAAAAGTTATTGCAGAGTTACCAAAAGACTGCGTTAATGCTTTTGAAATCGGTAGAGTGAATCCAACGTCTTACAAAGTCATTCCTGTTTAAGAAGACATTATACGAGACTGGACGACTTTTTTAAAAGCATTTTACAAGCCGATGTGCTCTCTCAACACACGACTGCTCATAGAAACTCTGGTTGTAAAGGAAGGTACAATCGCACCAAAAAGTATTGGCACAGTTACATTTTAGTGGTTGTAGGTTAAACGAAACATATATTTCAGAACAGAACCCATACATGTGACACCTTACATTACATAGTTTACAAATATGTCAAAATCACCTGTCCTTAAAGTAACATACAGTGTCATGAAAAAAAACATCGCTCTTCTGCACCCAAAAAAGTATTGGCACACGCATATGAATCGGACAGTGTGTTCGTTTTCTTCATTGATGTTCACCATCTAATAGCTAGTGTGCATCCCTTTAGCATCTATAACAGCACGTAAACGCCTAGGAATGCTTTGTATTAAATTCCGGGTGATATCAGGGGTAATTTTCGACCATTCCTCCAGGAGCACTTTCTCCAAGTCGTTTTTACCGGACGGACGCCTTTTTCTGACTTGTGTGTCAAGATGAGCCCACAGGTTCTCAATGGGGTTCAAATCAGGGCTCTGAGGTGGTGTTAGAACCCTTCTGGGGGCATTGTACAGTAACCACTCCCGGGTTTTCATGGCGGTATGTTTTGGGTCGTTGTCTTGCTGGAACTGAAACACCCCAGTAAGGCCCAATTTCTGTGCACTAGCGTGTAAATTACCTCGCAACACGTCAATGTATCTCATATGATCCATTGTGCCGTGAATTACAGCTAGATTTCCAACGCCGGAAGCCGCCATACAGCCCCAGACCATGATACCGCCCCCACCGTGTTTGACTGTGGGATGCATGTGTTTGATGTCGAGGTGCGTATTCGGCTTGCGCCAAATTTTCTTTCTTGCATCAAATCCGAACACATTGAACTTCGATTCGTCGCTAAATATCACAGTGTTCCAAAACTCCATCGGCTTGCTGATGTAGTCCTTGGCAAACTGCAGGCGTTTCTGCCGGTTAATTTCCGAAATGTATGGCTTCTTCCTGGGAGAACGTCCATGCATGTCAGCCTCATTCAACACATTTCGTATAGTCTGAACACTAACCGTCTTGTCGGACGTTGTCTGAACAATCTCAGCAATAGTTGCTGCACTTGTAGCAGGTTCCTTCCGAGCAAGTGCGATGATATGGCGACGCTCTCGGGTTGTAAGCACTTTTGGACGTCCAGGACGACACTTATTCACTGTTGTTCCAGTCTCTTTATATTTCTGAATGATGGCTCTTACCGTGGTGTAGCTCACAGACACCTCTGCTCCGATTTGTCGATAGCTTCTCCCTTGTGAATGGAGCAATACCACTCTCTCACGCAACGCCACTGAATGTTCCTTCTTCTTCGGCCCCATGCTGACCACTATCGCGCACTACAGCAACATACTGGCGACCGGGCCGTCAACAACACGCAGTGTCTAATGTGTCAGCAGATGGCGTTCCGGTACCTGAAAACCCAGCAATATACCGAGATGCCATGCTCTGTGCCAATACTTTTTGTGTGCAGAGGAGATACGTGTTTGCTCATAACACTGCATTTCTTTGTTAATGGTAGGCACTATGGGCAGAATTGTAATGTCTGGTATGTGCGGTAGCACGTACATGTACTGTGTACCGGAAAGTGCGGCGTTTGTAACCAGCAACGATAAATACGCACGTGTGCCAATACTTTTTGGTGCGATTGTAAGCTATTCAAATAAGGCATTACTTGCAACGGAGACTGAACTCCAGTATATTGGGAACGTTCCGGTGATCTATGAATAGACGTCGAGACCGAGTATCAACCGCAGGGACCTGACGAATTATTAGAGCTTCATCGAGCACGTAATGGTACATGTTTCGTATTATGAAACCTTTTGTAAGGTAAATCACGACTGTTTTGCAAATAACCAATTCCAGGGATATTTTCAGAGTTCCTGCCAATAGGTAATGAAAAATAGAAGACATTCAGAAATTTAAACAGTTTTGTGTTCAAGACGCAACAAATTTCTACCCCAGTCCACCACGTAACGAACCAAAACCCAAGACCATATAAAAAGAAACATCCAATGCAATGCTAAACAACACAAGAAGGGACGGAAGCCTACCGAAACTGACGACTTACTTTCTTTGCATTCGTTATCTTTTTTAGCATACCGTTTTAGTTGTTATTTTTTTCTAATGTGCAACCTCTACAATTACGAAAATTTGGAACCGTAATTCTATTAGTTACACTCGGCTGGCATGCCTTACGTATATTTTTTGTAACCTTCAAAGCTTAAATTTCCTCTCCTGAGAAATGTACAAAATGTGACTTACCTCATTTATTCTGTGGGCTCTTGGGATCTTCTGATATCTATAATAAGTTGAAACTGGTTATCCTGAACCAAAAATAACGAAACAAAAAGTAATTACCTGTGATGGAGACTGTGTAAAAACAAATAGACATAAACAAATATTGTGGAATGAAATTAATAGGAAAACAAGTCGGATACAGTTATCATAAGCGTAGTCCAAAGTAGCTCATATTTTTTTTAAAAAAGGTACATCGTTACGCTACATAAAATGTTAAGTCTAAGAAAGTCTAAGATAAGACTTGGCACATTAGCAATTCAACGTCATGTATTACAAGGAAAAGAAAAACTAAAACCGCTGATTGCGGTGTGGGAGATACCAATCAGCGGCAAACAGCTTTATTTCCCACGGCACCGCTGCTAGCGTAGCTTGCTGAGAAGAAATTACTAAGAGGAGTGCCGCTGGCAGATCTACACCGACTTCCGTGAGAACACGGCTGCTGAAGCCTTGAACGGCTCTGCTGCTAACGGAGTCCGACTCCGACGGAGCTGCTGTAACAACAACACGCGAAGAAGGCAGGGGCAGCGAACTGCTGCGTCATTTCTGGGCGCGGCGATCTCGATACTTTCAAGGAGGAACAAGATTTATCCAAAAACTTTCCGGTATCTAAAATCAGCTTTCGGCCATTCTAAGCTTCTTTATTCAGTAATTTATCACCAATTTAAAATATGAGTTAAAGATATTTTACTGTTATTTCCATTAAACTGGGTTTTTTGAATGTAATGAGGAATTTATACACTCCTGGAAATGGAAAAAAGAACACATTGACACCGGTGTGTCAGACCCACCATACTTGCTCCGGACACTGCGAGAGGGCTGTACAAGCAATGATCACACGCACGGCACAGCGGACACACCAGGAACCGCGGTGTTGGCCGTCGAATGGCGCTAGCTGCGCAGCATTTGTGCACCGCCGCCGTCAGTGTCAGCCAGTTTGCCGTGGCATACGGAGCTCCATCGCAGTCTTTAACACTGGTAGCATGCCGCGACAGCGTGGACGTGAACCGTATGTGCAGTTGACGGACTTTGAGCGAGGGCGTATAGTGGGCATGCGGGAGGCCGGGTGGACGTACCGCCGAATTGCTCAACACGTGGGGCGTGAGGTCTCCACAGTACATCGATGTTGTCGCCAGTGGTCGGCGGAAGGTGCACGTGCCCGTCGACCTGGGACCGGACCGCAGCGACACACGGATGCACGCCAAGACCGTAGGATCCTACGCAGTGCCGTAGGGGACCGCACCGCCACTTCCCAGCAAATTAGGGACACTGTTGCTCCTGGGGTATCGGCGAGGACCATTCGCAACCGTCTCCGTGAAGCTGGGCTACGGTCCCGCACACCGTTAGGCCGTCTTCCGCTCACGCCCCAACATCGTGCAGCCCGCCTCCAGTGGTGTCGCGACAGGCGTGAATGGAGGGACGAATGGAGACGTGTCGTCTTCAGCGATGAGAGTCGCTTCTGCCTTGGTGCCAATGATGGTCGTATGCGTGTTTGGCGCCGTGCAGGTGAGCGCCACAATCAGGACTGCATACGACCGAGGCACACAGGGCCAACACCCGGCATCATGGTGTGGGGAGCGATCTCCTACACTGGCCGTACACCACTGGTGATCGTCGAGGGGACACTGAATAGTGCACGGTACATCCAAACCGTCATCGAACCCATCGTTCTACCATTCCTAGACCGGCAAGGGAACTTGCTGTTCCAACAGGACAATGCACGTCCGCATGTATCCCGTGCCACCCAACGTGCTCTAGAAGGTGTAAGTCAACTACCCTGGCCAGCAAGATCTCCGGATCTGTCCCCCATTGAGCATGTTTGGGACTGGATGAAGCGTCGTCTCACGCGGTCTGCACGTCCAGCACGAACGCTGGTCCAACTGAGGCGCCAGGTGGAAATGGCATGGCAAGCCGTTCCACAGGACTACATCCAGCATCTCTACGATCGTCTCCATGGGAGAATAGCAGCCTGCATTGCTGCGAAAGGTGGATATACACTGTACTAGTGCCGACATTGTGCATGCTCTGTTGCCTGTGTCTATGTGCCTGTGGTTCTGTCAGTGTGATCATGTGATGTATCTGACCCCAGGAATGTGTCAATAAAGTTTCCCCTTCCTGGGACAATGAATTCACGGTGTTCTTATTTCAATTTCCAGGAGTGTATAAACGTGTTAAAAAGTAAGTGTTGCTCTTAATCGAGTAAGTCCTTCCCACACCTAAAATAAGAAAACGTACATGAATACCTTTTACGAAAGTGAATTGATAAAGGCTTACCTCATTCGCTTTCAAACTATCAAAAAGGGTGAGTCAAATGAAAACCTTGAATTTGTAATAACAAATCGAAACTTCGCGCCGTTATCCCGTAAGTTGGTAAGCGTGCTACAAACAGCGTGTAGAATGGCCTGTAGGTGGCAGCATAGTGCAGATGCACACATACCGTCGCAGTATCAGTATAAAGATGGCCGCCTCACTTGCGACTTGCGCCAGGGAAGAACAGCGTTCTGTTATTCGGTTTTTGCGTAGTGAAGGTATGAAACATATTGAAACTCATCGACGAATGAAGGTTCAGTACGATGATGCATGTTTGTCACAGCAGCAAGTCTACGAATGGCAAATGGTGTGACTTCAGTGGAAGATGGTCCTCGTCCAGATCAGGCACAACGAGTTGTGACGCCGCAGGACATTGCAGCAGTTGAAGCCCTAGTGAAGGAAAACCGCCTAGTGACACTGAATGACATTGCTGCATGTTTACAGATTAGTCATGGGTCAGCACACCACATTGTGCATGATGTGCTCCAGTTTCACAAAGTGTGTGCAAGATGGGTGCCACGGCAGCTGACTCCTGAAATGAGAGAACGACGTGTTGATGCTTGTGAAGAACTTCTTCGGCACATTTAACGAGAAGGTGA
The DNA here is from genome assembly GCF_023898315.1 of Schistocerca nitens. Taxonomy (NCBI): domain Eukaryota; kingdom Metazoa; phylum Arthropoda; class Insecta; order Orthoptera; family Acrididae; genus Schistocerca; species Schistocerca nitens. The sequence continues at coordinate 1,128,662,091 of NC_064614.1, forward strand.
TGGCTTCCTTGCAAGAATCGTTACTGGGGACGAAACCTGGGTTCACTTCCACCAACCGGAAACGGAGAGAGCGAGCAAGGAATGGTGCCATTCCTCATCACCAAAACCAAAGAAGTTTCGAACAGAACCATCAGCAGGGAAGGTTATGCTGACTCTCTTTTGGGAAGAAAAAGGCGTCATTTTGGAGCATGCCCATAGCGACCACTGTCACCAGTGCATCATACACAGATCTCCTAAAAATCATCCGCGGCCTGCAATCAAATCAAAGCGATGTGGGTTGCTGTCAGCAGGTATCCTTTTGCAACATGACAATGCAAGGCCCCACTCTGCCCGTACAACAGTTGCAACAATCACAGACCTGCATTTTGAGTGTCTTCCTCATCCACCATACTCACCAGTGATTTCCATATGCTTGGCCCAGCCGGCCGGAGTGGCCTGGCGGTTCTAAGCGCTACAGTGTGGATCCGCGCGACCGCTACGGTCGCAGGTTCGAATCCTGCCTCGGGCATGGATGTGTGTGATGTCCTTAGGTTAGTTAGGTTTAGGTAGTTCTCCGTTCAAAAGTCGCGTTTTAAACAGCCACTGCCAATTTTTCAATCATACATGCGTTATCTCGCGAACTAGTCTTCACGGATACTTTTGTTGGCACATCAAATCAGTATTAGAGCCAAGAATAAAACGACGCCCGTCGTAGCGCATTTGCCCAGTACGCAACAGTTGCGTAACGAGTATAAACACTCGGGGCGCTGGAACAGAAGCAAGCAAGGATCATGTTGCCACAAACTGTGCGAAAGAGAACGTCAGAAACACCTCATTGAGCACCATGGTATCACTCCAAAACAGTCGTAATGATGTTAACAGGGCAGCTTGAAGAAACTAAACCTAAAGACTACGGAAGAACACCTTTCAAGCTGCAAACCTTGCATAAAAGAACGCTCTGAAGTTCTTAAACTAAACATTAGTCCATCAGGAAGCTGACAGGTTCGAGAAACTGGAGCACATTTTGTCATCTGTTCAAGGGACTCAAGCCATCGACCACTGTACAATACTCCCTTCCACTAAGGGTCAGAGTCTATCTATTTCATCTGCATCACTGATACCGGCGGAAGCTGAGCTCCATTAGATGTAGGATGGTCTGTTGACACATGCTCTGCAAGATGCCATTCCTGCCAGTCACGATGGTGACTGACTGAAGATGAGGGTTGGTTAGATCTTTCATCGACGAAGAACTGATCCGTCCAGCTACAAGCTGTTTGACTTGGGAGCAGTACGGCTGGTATCCCTCCTCCGTGGCAGAGTGTGTAACACCTTACCAGCTGGGTAAGCTGGGACTGCCTCTCGAGGTGTCTTCTGTGTCGCTGTCAGGACTAGCACCTCTCCATCACAACAACCGTCATTAGGGGTATGCAGATTTCTTGGGGTAAGTAAGTGCAATTACGCACAACGACACAAAGATAACGCTGAACCTTGGGCAGACGTCCACAGTCACATTAGGCTTTGGGACACACTGGCCGTGACACCGCCCTGCACGAGGCTGAGGAACTGTCCATTGGCAACACCAGGGACTAAGACTGCAGATTCCACGAGAGGCACCTACGCGCCACTCATTGTCTTCCTACGATGTGGACGCAGCACGGCTGCTACCTGGCTGCATTGAGGAGGAGACTGAATCACTGTTGTAAAGGATGAGCCAGACAGTAGGGGATTTTACTTTATTATATGAGCTTTCAAATGGTAAGTTCAATTTTCCATTACAGTCAAGCCCCAGCTGGCAGAGTTAGCTGCCTGTAAATTCTTTTGTTCCACTGTCTAGTAACAGGAAGTCAGCACCGAGGAAGGGCACCTTGATCATGCGCCTCCCTCATGTGCTTACGAGGTAACACCACCGCAGACGTCGCTTAGCAGGCAACGCTCTGGAATGTTCCGTTACCACCCCCGCGGGTTGCTCAGCCCCGACCAATCGGGCTGGAGGAAGCCTCATGGTGCGTCGAATATACCCGGTCGCCCGTCACCGGGCCAGCTCTCTTGTTATCGTGTCTTCCCACTCTGTCGGACGCGCGCCCTGCAGCGGTGAACAACTCGCGCTTCTCCCGGTGCAGCGGGCATGCTGCTCGGACTGGCCCGATTGGCAGGCGCCAACTTTCGGTAGCTTCACGAACTATGTTTCACCAAACTCCACGCTCTGCCTCACCCTAGCCTCCCTAGGCCTGGCTATGGGACCCCTTTTTAAGATGCTTTCGCCAATAAATGGCCTTTGTCTAATAATATCCTATTCATTCGATAACGCCCACCGCCTTCCCATACGCCCATCCTGTACACTGTAAAACCCTCAGCAATAAACTTATGTTAATTTAATGCTGTCTCATTTATACGTTGGGCGTGAGACAGGGCCTCACCACGGCCTCTCCGCTCGACCGTCCTGAACCATCGTAGAGGGTCACATCCAATGATCCCCTACAATAGGCAAAGATGTTTCTGTATCCAGAGACTGTCACGATCTTTTGTGATGCTTGGCGAAAGCTTTTGATCACGAACTTCCAGATGCATTGGCCGCTCATTTCTGGGGCAATGAGGTAGCACGCTGGCCAATAGCTTTGTAATTGACACTCTGTTTGTAGTGTTTTGAATGTGTAGAAAGCTGAGTGGTGTTAGGCGTCGCTGCCGGATTTGCAGTCTTCGTGAGATAGTCCTATTCACTGTGAATGTCTGACGATATTGCTATTATGCTCAGATACTTTCTTAAACTATCGAATCGAAAAGCAATTGCAGAAACCGGTTCACTGTGCAAAAAGTGAGGTCTGCTAACAATATTCTAATATTCTATTTTATTATTGTTCAAAGACAGATTATGTGAAATGATCCTTATGTCCTGTAAGGTAACGGGCGACAGAGTCGCGTCACAACACATATCACAACTGTGGCCATTTCGTCTGCTGAACATGTGGAGGATTTTACCAATAATTTTCCGACAAGGGAGAAAAGTTACTGAAAAAAATAAGCGCCAAGACAAGTCATCAGCAATGAAACAGTTAAAGTTCTACATTAATTCATATAGGATTTGATGTATGTTTTGAATGAAAAGATGGAAACTGGTACTGAAAACAAGAATAACATTTGAATAATGTAGTGTGCAAACGAATGGTGTAAATATAGTAAGACTCTTGACTATTGACTTGGATTCCGACAATGTAATGATCTAAAAAAACAGAAATGGTGAATTTTGTAACAATTATGAATGAAATAATTTTCAACGAATATAATGTAAATTTTAAACATAAATGACTGTTTGCGACCAAATGTGGTTGGCTCCAGATGAACTTTTGACTAGGATAGTAGTCACGCTCGCTGATCGAGATCATATAGAGGTGTTTTCGTGGTCTTTCTTCAAATGGCTCTGAGCACTATGGGACTTAACATCTATGGTCATGAGTCCCCTAGAACTCAGAACTACTTAAACCTAACTAACCTAAGGACATCACACAACACCCAGTCATCACGAAGCAGAGAAAATCCCTGACCCCGACGGGAATCGAACCCGGGAACCCGGGCGTGGGAAGCGAGAACGCTACCTCACGACCACGAGCTGCGGACCGTGGTCTTTCTCCGTTGGACGCCGATGTGGTAAGGTCGTTTAGGCAGCAAAGTGCCGCTCGTGTATATGAGCCGAGTAAGGCGTATTGTGAGTCTGTTTCAACATTCGGACTGAGATACACCTGTATTTGACTGTTTATGAGATGTCTTTTGTGCACAACATAAAGCCTTTTTGACGAGCAATATTTCCCTGCCAACTGCTCTGCGTACACTGGTAGACACATGACCAATTCAATTTGTTCTTGTAATAATATCGAACAGGTTCGTGCTACTTGATGTCAGATGTCATAGTTCATTCTGTATTTCGTATTGACGAATCTTCGTTTGAGCCAGCTCTCTAATGTGATTTATTGTCAATAAATCAGGCGTTTCAAAAGCGTTAATGTACTGTGTTTTCATTATTCACTGACTGAGATTCTTTGGCCGCTTGATAAAACAGACGAACACAGGAGGGTGCAAATGCAACGGCGGATAACCGCTCCCCTTAGTAGACGAGCCATCTGCTAATTTTACGTTGTTCACTCGCCTCTTCGGTGAGAAAGTAGCGTTGGTTCCTCATATTGCAGTTTGGTAGGCACGACAGGTGTTTATTAGAGCACACTACTCCCCCGGTAGATTGCAGTCCGTCACGGCCAGTCCATCGTTGAAATCTTTTATTGTTAAAAAATGCTCCTACATGCATGTGCCAGTGCGATGAGGAGTCATTCTGTTGAAAAATGAAACTTTCCTCGTTTTCTCACAATTATGAAAAATCCAGATGCCCAGCATACCCAGATAAGTGATTCCTGTAACCGTCATTTCCGCAAAAAAGAACGAACCGCGAACATTTTCTCGGGAAACGGTGGAAAATGCATGGTTAGGTGGGTGTCTCTCATGCTCGGCTATGTCGTATGACCGCTGTGTTTCCCACGTTCTTACGTTGTGGTGGTTAACTTTCCCTCTTAAATGGAACTTAGCCTCACCATTGAACACTAACCATGAAAGGAAACTCTTATCCTTTATCTCCACGCCAAGGCTCCACACATTTTTTTTTTTTTTTTTTTGTTTTACAAAGGTCTCTGTGATCAGGGCATCCACAGCTGTGGTAGTACATTTTTTGGCATGAAGCTGAACCAGTTTTATCAACCCACATCATCAGGTGCATATAAAGATCTGAACATGGTAAACATTCTTCCAATCCATATGTGGCATGCAGCAAACCAGTGTTTAACAGTATTGGTTAAAAACAGTCTTGGATGCAATCTTAGTTTTTTATTTTTCAACTACGCGTTTCGCCTTCTTTAGACTTCTGGTTATCTTAAATTTGGTATTTCTTAGAAGGATCCAAAGGGCATCGTCGAATATATCAGGCCAAGATCACCTTCGTTAAACTCAGTAAAAACTTTTCTAGATGGACGCGAGTAACACCAAGACCTGTATAACGAGTTCCCGTACACAGGAGTGAGTAACAGAATAAGCATATTATGCTTACTACCTGAGCCCCATCTTATTCTTTTACTCGCTCCTGTGAACTGGAACGCGTTATACAGGTCTTGGTGTTACTCGCGTCCATCTAGAAAAGTTTTTACTGAGTTTAACGAAGGCGATGTTGGCCTGATATATTCGATGATGCCCTTTGGATCCTTCTAATAAATACCAAATTTAAGATAACCAGAAGATGTCTAAATAAGGCGAAAGGTGTAGTTGAAAAATAAAAAAAACTATAATTGCAACCAAGACTGTTTTTAACCAATACATGGTAAACAATATGGCAGAGAATATAGATGGCCCAACATTCGTTATTAATATCATAATATTCGTAGGCGGATAGTCAATGAATAAATAGCTGGGCGATGAAAAAATGTCTGCACATAAACATTCATAAATGGTAAACAATATGGCGCGGAATATATAAGGCCCAACCTTTATAGTTGCAACCATAATGTCAATTGGACCGACACTCAATGAATAAAAAGTTGAGTGACAGAAAACATTCTATGCCATGTAACAAGACAGCCGCACAGCACATACTGAGCGAGGAGGTGTTTGGACGGCTCACTTGGGTGACTCCGTGTTGCACTGACCAGTTGGCGCGTCCTTGTTACATGGCATAGGACGTTTTCTGTTGTCCAACTTTTTATTCACTGTGTACCCGCCCTACTGGACATCCACGTTCTCAGGGAAAGGACAGGTACTTTATTTCAGTTTCTATAGTAATGTGTCACATCACCTACAACTTTAATCTTGGCACAATTCATGCACCTTTAACCCATACGGACACAGACACTGATTCGTTTCCTTTACGACGATTCCTTGTCCTAAGAACCAACGGCATTGTAGACATATACTAAGAAGAACCACGATCTCTGAAATGTACGATAAGCCATATTGTTCATCATGTTTCAATGTTTGTATGCACCCGATGACGCGGCTGTAAGCCCCGAAACCATTAGTGGCTTAATAAAATTGGTTCAAAATACAGTTGCTTACAAAGTTCTTGCCAAAAAATAAAACTATACGTTGTTTATCACTATCCAAAAGGGCTAACAGTAATTGAACCCTTTATAGTTTGAAAGTATTGAATAGAATTGGGGAGAAGAGGAGTTTGTGGCTCAACTTGACAAGAAGAAGAGACCGGTTGGTAGGACATGTTCTGAGGCATCAAGGGATCACAAATTTACCATTGGAGGGCAGCGTGGAGGGTAAAAATCGTAGAGGGAGACCGAGAGATGAATACACTAAGCAGATTCAGAATGATGTAGGTTGCAGTAGGTACTGGGAGATGAAGAAACTTGCACAGGATAGAGTAGCATGGAGAGCTGCATCAAACCAGTCTCAAGACTGAAGATGACAACAACAACAACAACATAGTTTTAAATATTATTGTTGCTGTAAAACACACCATATGAAAACTTGAGGGATGGCCAACTCTCGGCTGGCACAAATCTGTAGTCTATGTTCAAAACTCTGTTGACTGTGCTCTCCATCTTGAACGAGCACACTGGGACGATCTGGTGATTTCTCCTTGCAGAAACAGACAGTGTCTTGAAAGTCCAGGTGCTATCGTTGAGTGCTTTGAGCTCTGGGGCTGCAACGCGCTACATTCGATGAAAATCACGCCACATAGTTCTCACTAGGTACACTGAACTTCGTGGAAAGAAGACGCAAAACAGCTTTTGTTGGGTACTTTATCGTCTTGACTCAACGCACATTTGATAACGAACTGAGAGAGCATGCTAGCTGCACCCTTATAGGCAATCATATGAATTGGCAACCTATGGCTGGCACTAAGATAAACTTGGAAACTCAGGGAAGAAGTAGCTGCAGAGACAGGTCGTGATTTTAAGTTATTAGTATAAAAAAAGTACATATGACACCGACTTTCGTATGTAGCTGGGCACTTGTCAAAAGCAGACACACATAGTGTTTTATATGACATGACATTTAATATTAATTTCTAACATTATAGAAATAGCTCCTTAATACTTAAACTGCAGATGGTCTCCCATCATTGACTTCACAGCTTAGCCGGCCGGGGTGGCCGAGCGGTTCTAGGCGCTACAGTCTGGAACCGCGCGACCGCTACGGCCGCAGGTTCGAATCCTGCCTCGGGCATGGATGTTTGTGATGTCCTTAGGTTAGTTAGGTTTAAGTAGTTCTAAGTTCTAGGGGACTGATGACCTCAGAATTTAAGTCCCATAGTGCTCAGAGCCATTTGAACGAAGCACTTTTCACAGCTTAATTTCACAATATTTTCTGGTGTAGCATATTGATTCTGCGAAATTATATTTCCACGGCCGGTAAGATGATCATTATCCTTTCTTTAGATTGTTAGCTGAATTTGAGAGACGAAAATGCGAAAACGCTTTTTCTTCTTTTTTAACAGAAATTGTATTTTTCTTGGAAATATTCATGACTTGCGGATCAAGGTCCTTCTCAGCATTAACAAAATTACATGCCATACGTACAAGCTTTGCAATACACAGAGTCAATGTTTGTTTCAATAACTTTGTGCAAAAAATCCCATTTTGCGCTCATGATTCCAGAAAATCGTTACACAAACCCTCTTCCCCTTTTCAGAAATTATTTAAAGATTTGCTGGCTGCCATTCAAGATTCTTCTCGAGGATGGTCTCGTAAAGTACGGTAAAACAGGATGCGGTTCGCCACTTTCCAGAGCGAACGGGATTTTAAAACGCGTCTGTTTTGCATCTCGACTCGTTTCATTGACACTAAAACATGACGCTATCCTACCATATTCAAAGAGTCAAACAGTTGAATACCTGGACTGTAAACTATTCTGTATGACGTGCTGTATTCGTATTAGTTGATAGGGCCACGATAAACCTAGAAATGGCGTCCCTATCTGTAATTCGGCATTGTCACTAATAACTTTGTCAGGTTGTGAGGTGCGCATGTCGTTTTGAGTTTTGTAAGCTACCGATGTGCACGTCAGAGAGAGAACAAGTTATGATGCACTTAAACAACCTTTGGTGTTGCCGTGATACAGTCGTTACTTTTGCGCAGACTAATGCATTCTTAGTTGAAGTGTGGTAGGTGATGAACGTATTCAGTAGTGCTGTGTTGACTTGCGACTGTATCTGTTAGATGAAGAAATATTTATTGTAAAAGACAGCAAGGATGAATATGATGTAAATATAGGAAGGTGAAAAGAAAATACTGTTAATTATTTTGAAGAGAAGAATTTTCAGCTAAGACTGCAGCACTGTGCAGCTAGTTTTCAGAGCGATTGTCGTCAGCTAGTTGGCTTGCTCTGGATTGAGGGAAAGACCACCCCACTTCCCTGAGTCATGCATTACGATATCAACTGATTAAGCTCCATGAACATTCTACCATTTTCAAATCACTGTTCACTTTGTTAAGTGTAGTATTGTTCAGACCAATGTTATGTGTGAAGATTACACGATATTTTAATCTGCCGTTTTGAATATACACTTCATTTTAAAATCGTTATATTGGACTGTCATTTCATAGAATAGTTACTCTCCCGATCCCACTGTTTAAAGAAAGTGTATCATTACATATTACCATAATGCATCATATGGCATGCACCACTTTGAATATTGTTTGCAAATTTTATTTAACAATGGAAATCTAACTTAGCAGCTGCCTGGTTGCTGTTTGCTGTTGTGCTTTCAAGAAATCTGTAATATTGTTGTCAAAACGAGAGGTAAGTGGAAATTTTTATTATTGCCAGATATTTTTTTTTACTTCAGTTGTGCTATAGCCGCCCACTTCATACATCGTAGCGTCTACTACATCGGCACCCCACTTCACATCCAAGTAACACGGGATGCCTGCGTCGTCTATGTTGTCTACACAAATATTTACCGTTGGCCACAACACAACACCAGGCCACCAGGGACCGCTACCCGTTCGCGGAGCCTGCAGAACAGTTTCACCAGAGGTTGCAGCTACCCCAGGCACGTGACTGCAAATAGTTCCGGCAGATACATCCGCCAGACGGGCTTTATAGGGCAGCGCACTGCAGGCAATGGGCTTCTTCTAGCTGGCCGATCTCTTGCAGCTGGACTTGGTATAGTCGACAAACATCTTGACATTGTAGAATTGTTTTATTGTGATCTCTCCTCATGAAGAGACGGGTCTTTTCTTCTATTATTTCATTTTTTTATATTTGTGACGATCCACAGTTGGGGCTCACGTCTGTTGTTCTTTTGGAGATTGTATTATTGTTTCGTTTCGGTGAGTCCAATAAATTGTTTTCGGACCTGTGTTTTCCGCATTTCTATTCTTCTAGCGCAGATACTTCAAGTTGAGCATTTAATATAAAGACAAACTGTATTCAGAGCAGCTATAGCTCAGTTCAAGTTAGGCTCTGTTTAGTCAAAGGTTGCATGCGAGTTTAAGTTGGATAACAGTTAGTTGGTCCATAATTTTGCTAAAACATATATTTTTACAGAGTGGGAGGTAAATTTGGGCTAAGTTCCAACAGATATAGTTGGCAGCTTTTCTGCCAGGATAATTCTTTGGTTATATTGGTAATACGTAGTCAGACAGTGTTGAATTTCTCGAAAGAAAATAAAAATACCATTGCGCTAAATTTACTAATATTGTACTTCCTTTTCAGGCAATTAATTTAAAATTCTTTGTTCAATTTGTGAAATTTGTATCGTGTGACGATTGTCGATTACGTTATTACATAAACAGTTGGCGTAATAGTACAGATGCTATGTAGATTTCATTTATTATTGAGTATTTGCGTACACGATGATGCAGCTATTGTTTTTGGTCATTGTAGCAATTTCGTTTTTCCAAGAAATAGTATTTCATCATGTTTAGCTCAACAGAAAACAAGTTGAACATCCGTAGAAGCAAAAAACAACAGTGTTACAAATAACGAGTCTGTACAGGATGAGATAAACCACCTTGAGCATTTAGCAACTACCAACAGTTCACATGAGACCGCAGGAAATTGTGCGGCTCCACAATTATGCGAACAATAATGAAACAGAACAAACGGTGGGTAATGAACACGCAAAATACTGAATGGATCTACAGTCTGCTTCAAGAACATACTACGTATTTTACCGTTTGTGCATTTGTGGGGTTGTCAGCTGAGAATTGCGCTTCGTCTCACTGAGTCTGCTCCCATATACCTTCCCTCAACAGTGACATAACTACTAAGAGCTACAGAAAGTTTCGTCGTTTGTGACAAGGACACTAACTACTTTCACCTTGCAAAATACTACTCCCATATATGACTGTGCTTCAGAAATGTAGAACATGTGTTATACACACTAATGGCCTTTAAATTGCTACACCAAGAAGAAATGCAGATGATAAACGAGTATTCATTGGACAAATATATTATACTAGAACGGACATGTGATTACATATTCACGCAATTTGGGTACATAGATCCTGAGAAATCAGTACCCAGAACAACCACATCTGGCCGTAATAACGGCCTTGATACGCCTGGGCATTGAGTCAAACAGAACTTGGATGGCGTGTACAGGTACAGCTGCCCATGCAGCTTCAACACGATACCACAGTTCATCAAGAGTAGTGACTGGCGTATTGTGACGAGCCAGTTGCTCGGCCACCATTCACCAGACGTTTTCAATTGGTGAGAGATCTGGAGAATGTGCTGGCCAGGGCAGCAGTCGAACATTTTCTGTATCCCTAAAGGCCCGTACAGGACCTGCAACATGCGGCCGTGCATTGTCCTGCTGAAATGTAGGGTTTCGCGGGGTCGAATGAAGGGTAGAGCAACGGGTCGTAACACATCTGAAATGTAATGTCCACTGTTCAAATTGCCGTCAATGCGAACGAGAGGTGACCGAGACGTGTAATCAATGACAACCCATACCATCACGCCGGGTGACACGCCAGTATGGCGATGACGAATACATGCTTCCAATGTGCGTTCACCGCGATGTCGCCAAACACGGATGCGACCATCATGATGCTGTAAACAGAACCTGGATTCATCCGAAAAAATGACGTTTTGCCAATCGTGCACCCAGGTTCGTCGTTGAGTACACCATCGCAGGCGCTCCTGTCTGTAATGCAGCGTCAAGGGTAACCGCAGCCATGCTCTCCAAGCTGATAGTTCATGCTGCTGCAAACGTCGTCCAACTGTTCGTGCAAGTGGTTGTTGTCTTGCAAACGTCCCCATCTGTTGACTCAGGGATCGAGACGTGGCTGCACGATCCGTTACAGCCTTGCGGATAAGATGCCTGTCATCTCGACTGCTAGTGATACGAGGCCGTTGGGATCCAGCACGGCGTTCCGTATTACCCTCGTGAACCCACGGATTCCATATTCTGGTAACAGTCACTGGAGCAGCAGTGTCGCGATACGATAAACCGCAATCGCGATAGGCTACAATCCGACCTTTATCAAAGTCGGAACGTGATGGTACGCATTTCTCCTCCTTACACGAGGCATCACAACAACGTTTCAGCAGGCAACGCCGGTCAAGTGCTGTCTGTGTATGAGAAATCGGTTGAAAACTTTCCTCATGTCAGCACGTTGTAGGTGTCGCCACCGGCGCCAACCTTGTGTGAATGCTCTGAAGAGCTAATCATTTGCATATCACAGTATCTTCTTCCTGTCGGTTAAATTTCGCGTCTGTAGCACGTCATCTTCGTGGCGTAGCAATTTTAATGGCCAGTAGTGTAGAAATTCTAACCTGTTTCCTCTCTGCTACAAAAAAAGAGCAGAAGCCCAATACTACTTACTACGTTGCAAAATGTGACTCAAAAATTTTCAAAGTAGCCCTGTGCGAAACGTTCTCATAGACATCATAAAACATGGTAACCTGTGGTGAATTCTATTGACTTCTTCATTTACATGTTCTTAAATTGTGTAACTATTTTTTACTTATAGTTCTGTAACTCATATTCTTGTAAAGCAATGTTACTCTTCGTATTTGTAACATGTGTTGTATGTTCCTATCCACAATATTTAGAGTTTTGCCATCATTCCATTGCTATCTGAAATGACCCTCATACGAAACTCTATTTGGGGAAGGTGGAGGATTCGTAAGATGGGCATGTTATTTTCATTTTTGTAAGCTATCGATATACACATCAGAAAGAGAGTAAGTTATGTTACTGTTAAACAGTCTTTGGCCTTTGTTGTGGTACAGTCGTCGCCTCTGCTCAGTCTGACACATTCTTAGTTGTAGTGTGGTAGGTGATGGATGTTTTCATTAGTGATGTATTGACTTGTGATTGTATCTGTTAGATGAAGAAAGAATTACTGTAAAGGACAGCAAGTTTGCATATGATGTATATACTGGAAGGTGAAAAGAAAATAAAATTTGAATAATGTTAATTACTTTGAAGAAAAGAAGTTTCGGGTAAGACTGCAGCACTGCGCAGCTAGTTTGTCGGAGTGATTGCTGTCAGTTAACTTGCTCAGAACTGAGAGAAAGACCACCCTCCCGTCCCTGAGTCATGCCTTAAGATATCAACTGATTAAGCTGTTTGTTTTTTATAGAAATTCTCCGTTATCATTGTACCCTTTTCAAATCACTGTTCATTTGTTACGCATAGTATTGTTCCACCAATGTTATGTGTGAAGATTACACGAAGGTTTACTCTGTCGATTTGAATCCATATTTCGTTTTAGAATCGTTATCTTGGAATATCATTTCATGGAATAGTTACTCTCTCCATCGGACTGTTTACAAAAAGTTTATCACTACACATCACCACATTGCACCATATGGTATGCAACAGTTTGAATATTGTTTGGAAATTTAATTTAAAAATAGATATCTAGATTTATACTCTGCAAACGACCGTGAGGTGCCTGGCAGAGGCAACGTCGCATTGTACCAGTTATTACGGTTTCTTCCTGTTCCATTCACGTATGGAGCGGGAGAAGAGAGATTGTTTGAATGCCTTCGTGTGTGCAGTAATTATCCTAATCTTATCCTCACAAGCCATATGTGAACGATACGCGGGGAAGTTGTAGTATAATCCTAGAAGAATCACTTAATGTCGGTTCTTGAAACTTTCTCGGGATAGCTTACGTCCATCTTCGAAGTCTTCCAGTTGAGTTCGTTCACTATCTCTGTTACACTCTCCCATGTCTTAAACAAACCTTTGACCATTTGTGCTGCCCTTCTCTGTATACGTTCAATATCCCCCATCAGTCCTATCTGGAATGGGTGCCACACACTTGAGCAGTATTATAGAACTGGTCGCACAAGTGATTTGTATGCAATCTCCTTTGTAGACTGATTGCACTTCACCAGTATTCTACCATGAACCGAAGCCTACCACCTGTTTTACACACAACTGAACCTATGTGGTCATTCCATTTCATATTCCTACAGTGTTCCCCCAGGTATTAGTGTGAGTTGGCCTATTCCAACAGTGCCTCACTGATATTATAGGACACTACGTTTTTTCGTTTTGTGAAGTACCATATTTTACATTTCTGAACATTTAAAGCAAGTTGCCAATCTTTGTACCACTTTGAAATCTTATAAAAATCTGACTGAATATTTATGCAGCCATTTTCAGATAGTACTTCATTACAGATAACTGCATCATCTGCAAAAAGCCTGATTTTATCATTAATATTGTTTGGAAGGTCATAATGTGCGATATGAACGGCAAGGGTCCCAACACTTTTCCCATGGACACACCAGAAGTTACGTCTACATCTGACGATGACTCTCCATCCAAGATAACATGATGCGTCCTCCCTGTCAGAAAGTCCTCAATCCAGTCACAGATTTCACTTGACACCCCATGTGATTGTACTTTTGATACTAAGCATACGTGTACGGAGTCAAATGCTTTTCGGAAATCAAGAAGTACAGAAGCTATCTGATCGCCTTGATCCAAGCTTGCCATGTCCTGACTTAGGTGGGAGAGAGAAAAAGGGGTTACTGGTCAGTCTGCGCTCCCGAGCGGTACAGAGCAGAAGGCAAAATGACAATTCACAGGGAAGGCATTTGATTGTTTTCTTCTATCTGAGCCAACACTGGTACAGGCATTTACTAGAAATTCAGGTGGTGAGACGCGGTGGGGAACTCGTTGTGGAGACTCTTGGACAAACAGGGTTTTGAAATAGTTGTTTATTCCAGACAGGACTAACTAATAATCTGGAGACTAGTTCTAGGGTCCCCCCTGCGGGTCCAGGGTAAGAATAGGCCCGAGGTATTCCTGCCTATCGTAAGAGGCGACTAAAAGGAGTTTCAACTGTTTCGGCCTCCTAGTAGTAGGTCCCCCTTGGGGTTTGACCCCCGTTTTTCAAAATTCTACAGAAGTACGAGCCTTTTGGGGAAGGACGCCTTACGTGGTGTATCACTGGTCCTCCGTGCACTAAGACCTTGGCACTCAGCATTGTAACGGCGTTGTAACCATACCCACTATTCCTCAAATTGGGCCTAAACGCCTGATGGGTTGCACAAGTTACGCCCATAGTGCGTCCCCATCTGCACCTACGATCATGATGGACCTTCCGTGGCACCCGAAATCCAGCACGGTAGCCAGCCCGTTGTGGTGGGGTCGTCATGTACCCTCTAGGTTGTAGCCCCCAGACAACACAGGGATCGCACTGCCGATACCTGAGCTGCACCCTCCCCACGTCGGCCAAGGAGTAGATGCCCGTCTCCTTGGGGCATCAGGACTCCCGGCAACGGTCATCCTGCCAGGTGGCCCTTGCTGAGGCTGGGTGGCGCCCGTGGGGAGAGCCCCTGGTCGGAGTGGGTGGTATCGGGGCGGACGTTTCGCAGATGAAACGTCAACATGTATCGGGTCGCTCTGCGGTCGAGTCTTTTAAAAAGAAAGGTACTGTCTCTGGTTCTGGTTCTCCTGCCCTATCCCCCTTGGCCACTCCCTGGGAGGGAGGACAGACCCGCCGGCTTGGGGCGAAGTACTTCCCCCGCTATTTAGTCTGTTCTCGGACCGATGGGCGGACGTTCGCCACCTCCAAGCCCATGTTCTTTGTCCAGCACATCCAGGACATCTTCGGGGAAATCGAGGCTCTCAGTAAAATGCGTTCGGGGTCCGTTCTTATAAAGACCGCTTCCGCCACACAGTACGCGGCGCTCCAGGCGTGTGACCGACTAGGGGACATCCCAGTGTCTATTGTGCCGCATCTGGCACTGAATAGGACGCAGGGGCTTATTTTTCATCGGGACCTCCTGGTGCAATCTGATGAGGAGCTCAGGGTCAACCTGGAGCGCCGAGGCGTACATTTCGTCTGGCGAGTTCAGCGCGGCCCCAAAGACCGTCGCATCGACACCGGAGCCTTTATCCTCGCCTTCGAGGGGGACGTTCTCGCAGAGAAGGTAAAGGTGATGTGCTACCGGTGCGACGTGCGACCTTATGTCCCTCCTCCTATGCGCTGTTTTCGGTGTTTGCGCCTTGGGTACATGTCGTCACGGTGTGAGGATGAGCCCCTTTGTGGCGATTGCGGACGTCCTCTTCGTGAGGAACATACATGCACCCCACCACCTCGGTGCGTCAATTGTCCTGGCATCCACTCGCCTAGATCTTTAGACTGCCCCGCGTATCACATGGAGAAGAAGATTCAAGAATTAAAAACTTTGGATCGTCTCTCTTATTCTCAGGCCAGGAAGAAGTATGACCGCCTCCATCCCGTGACGTTGACAACTTCGTTTGCCTCAGTCATGTCCACTCCTTTCACAGTATCCTCACCCCTCTCCTGTCCCCCGTCCACCTCCTCACCCCATCCGGGGTCTATGTCTCCGCCTCACAAATCCCTCCCTTCCAAATCCCCCCTCACGGCCCCTGCCCCCTCTGCCCCTGGGGCCACCCTTCCTCCTCTTCCCCCTCCGCCGCCTGAGAAGCGATCCTCTTCTCAGGCGTCCATCGGGGAAACGTTCCGGACCCCGGCTTCCGAGGTCCGGCGTTCCAACAAGGACCCCGCGCGTGAGGCCCTTCTTCGGGTCCAGCCCACCATCCCCGTGCCTCATCGGTCTTCCAAGAAGGCTTCCAAGAAGAAATCTTTATCCCCCTCTCCACCCCGGCGCGTTTCGTCTGACGCTCCATCTGTGAGTCGCTGCTCCCGGCCGTCCTCAGTTTCGCCGGGACGCTCTGCTGCCAGGCGCTCAGCTGGCCTCTCGTCGGCGAATGATGCTGCCCCTCCTACGCAACCCGGGAAAGCGGCCGCCGCTGGCGACAACTCGATGGGACAGGATCCGCCTCCCGTCGGTTGTAGCGTTGTTCCCTCGACACCTGGCCCTCCGCGGCCGTCGAGGTGACCAGTTCTTCATCCGTCTCCAGGAAACCAAGTTGCGCCCAACTGACCGTATTGCCTT
Organism: Schistocerca nitens; assembly: GCF_023898315.1. Taxonomy (NCBI): domain Eukaryota; kingdom Metazoa; phylum Arthropoda; class Insecta; order Orthoptera; family Acrididae; genus Schistocerca; species Schistocerca nitens. The sequence continues at coordinate 1,128,678,456 of NC_064614.1, forward strand.
TACCCTCTATACCTCGGAGCGGTCTGACCTCCCCCCTGTGGACGGTATCCCAGCTTATGGTGGGGTCATGTTGCTCGTTCGGGACGATGTCTATTACCATCCCCTCCCATTGACCACCCCACTCCAAGCAATAGCTGTCCGTGTTACTCTTTCTGCCTTTACTTTTTCTGTTTGTACCGTCTACACTCCATCGTCATCCACAGTTAGTCGGGCTGACATGATGCACCTGATTGTTCAGCTTCCTCCGCCGTTTTTATTGTTTGGCGACTTCAATGCCCATCATCCCCTTTGGGGCTCTCCTGCATCCTGTCAGAGAGGCTCCCTCTTGGTGGATGTCTTCAACCATCTCCATCTTGTCTGCCTCAATACTGGCGCCCCCACTTGCCTCTCGGATTCTACTCATACCTACTCCCACTTGGACCTCTCGATCTGTTCTACCACTCTTGCCCGTCTGTTCGAGTGGTATGTCTTTTGACACCTATTCGAGCGACCCCTTCCCCTGTGTGGTTCGTCTCCTGTACCACACCCCATCCCCACGTCCTTCCCCCCTGCGGGTCCGGGGTAAGAATAGGCCCGAGGTATTCCTGCCTGTCGTAAGAGGCGACTAAAAGGTGTTTCAACCGTTTCGGCCTTCAATGTGATGGTCCCCCTTGGGGTCTGCCCTCCATTTTTCAAAATTCTACAGAAGTACGAGCCTTTTGGGGAAGGACGCCTTACGTGGTGTACCACTGGTCCTCCGTGCACTAAGACCTTAGCACTCAGCATTCTAACGGCGTTGTAACCATACCCACTATTCCTCAAATTGGGCCTAAACGCCTGATGGGTTGTATAAGTTACGCCCATAGTGCGTCCCCATCTGCACCTACGATCATGATGGACTTTCCATGGCACCCGAAATCCAGCACGGTAGCCAGCCCGTTGTGGTGGGGTCGTCATGTACCCTCTAGGTTGTAGCCCCCTGACAACACAGGGATCGTACTGCCGATACCTGAGCTGCACCCTCCCCACGTCGGCCAAGGAGTAGATGCCCGTCTCCTTGGGGCATCAGGACTCCCGGCAACGGTCCTCCTGGCAGGTGGCCCTTGCTTAGGCTGGGTGGCGCCCGTGGGGAGAGCCCCTGGTCGGAGTGGGTGGTATCGGGGCGGACGTTTCGCAGATGAAACGTCAACATGTATCAGGTCGCTCTGCGGCCGAGTCTTTTAAAAAGAAAGGTACTGTCTCTGGTTCTGGTTCTCCTGCCCTTTCCCCCTTGGCCACTCCCTGGGAGGAAGGACAGGCCCACCGGCTTGGGGCGAAGTACTTCCCCCGCTATTTGGTCTGTTCTCGAACTGATGTGGGGAACGTTCGCCACCTCCAAGCCCATGTTCTTTGTTCAGCACATCGAGGACATCTTCGAGGAAATCGAGGCTCTCAGTAAAATGGGTTTGGGGTCCGTTCTTATAAAGACCACCTCCGCCACACAGTCGGCGGCGCTCCAGGCGTGTGACCGACTAGGGGACATTTCAGTGTCCATTGTCCCGCATCTGGCACTGAATAGGACGCAGGGGGTTATTTTTCATCGGGACCTCCTGCTGCAATCTGATGAGGAGCTCAGGGCCAACCTGGAGCGCCGAGGAGTGCATTTCCTCCGGCGAGTCCAACGCGGCCCCAAAGACCGTCGCATCGACACCGGGGCCTTTATCCTCGCCTTCAAGGGGGACGTTCTCCCGGAGAAGGTAAGGTGATTAGCTACCGGTGCGACCTTATGTCCCGCCTCCTATGCGCTGTTTTCGGTGTTTGCGCTTTGGGCACATGTCGTCACTGTGTGAGCCTGAGCCCTTTGTGGCAATTGTGGACGTCCTCTTCGTGAGGAACATACATGCACCCCACCACCTCGGTGCATTAATTGTCCTGGCATCCACTCACCTAGATCCTTAGACTGCCCCGCGTATCAGAAAGAGAAGAAGATTCAAGAACTCACTACTTAGGATCGTCGCTCTTATTCTGAGGCCAGGAAGAACTATGACCGCCTCCATCCCGTGACGTTGTTCACTTCGTTTGACTCCGTCGTGTCCACTCCTTCCACAGTATCCTCACCCCTCTCCTGTCCCCCCTCCACTTCCCCCATCCAGGGTCTATGCCTCCGCCTCCCAAATCCCTCCCTTCCAAATCCTCCTCCCCCATGGCGCCCGCCCCCTCTGCCCCTGGGGCCACCCTTCCTCCTCCTCCCCCCCCCTGCTGCCTGAGAAGCGATCCTCTTCTCAGGCGTCCATCGGGGAAACGTTCCGGACCCCGGCTTCCGAGGTCCGGCGTTCCAACATGGACCCCGCGCGTGAGGACCTTCTTCGGGTACAGCCCACCATCCCCGTGCCTCCTCGGACTTCCAAGAAGGCCTCCAAGAAGAAGTCTCTATCCCCCTGTCCACCCCGGCGCGTTTCGTCTGACACTCCATCCGTGAGTCGCTGCTCCTGGCCGTGCTCAGTTTCGCCGGGACGCTCTGCAGCCAGGCGCTCAGCTGGCCTCTCGTCGGCGAATGATGCTGCCCCTCCTACGCAACCCGGGAAAGCGGCCGCCGCTGGCGATAACTCGATGGGACAGGATCCGCCTCCTGTCGGTTGTAGCGTTGTTTCCTCGACACCTGGCCCTCCGCGGCCGTCGAGGTGACCAGCTCTTCCCCCGTCTCGTTTCCCCCCTTTTCTTTTGACTAGCGATGGCCTTGTTACATTGGAACATAAGAAGTATTCGATCTAATCGGGAGGAATTACAACTGCACCTCCGCCTGCACTGTCCGCTCGTCCTTGGTCTCCAGGAAACCAAGCTGCGCCCAACTGACCGTATTGCCTTTACCCACTATACCTCGGAGCGGTCTGACCTCCCCCCTGTGGACGGTATCCCAGCTTATGGTGGGGTCATGTTGCTCGTTCGGGACGATGTCTATTACCATCCCATCCCATTGACCACCCCACTCCAAGCAATAGCTGTCCGTATTACTCTTTCTGCTTTTACTTTTTCAGTTTGTACCATCTTCACTCCATCGTCATCCGCAGTTAGTCGGGCTGACATGATGCACCTGATTCTTCAGCTTCCTCCGCCGTTTTTATTGTTTGGCGACTTCAATGCCTATCATCCCCTTTGGGGCTCTCCTGCATCCTGTCAAAGAGGCTCCCTCTTCGCGGATGTCTTCAACCATCTCAATCTTGTCTACCTCAATACTGGCGCCCCGACTTTCCTCTCGGACTCTACTCATACCTACACCCACTTGGACCTCTCGATCTGTTCTACCACTCTTGCCCATCGGTTCGAGTGGTATGTCCTTTCTGACACCTATTCGAGCGACCACTTGCCCTCTGTCATTCGTCTCCTGCTCCACACCCCATCAAAATGGCTCTGAGCACTATGGGACTCAACTGCTGTGGTTATCAGTTCCCTAGAACTTAGAACTACTTAAACCTAACTAACCTAAGGACATCACACACATCCATGCCCGAGGCAGGATTCGAACCTGCGACCGTAGCAGTCGCACGGTTCCGGACTGCGCGCCTAGAACCGCGAGACCACCGCGGCCGGCCCACACCCCATCCCCACGTCCTTCGAGCTGGAACATACCAAAAGCTGACTGGGGACTTTACTCCTCCCTGGCGACCTTTCCAGACCACGATTTTCTCAGTTGTGACAGTCAGGTCGAATACCTCACGGCTGTTATCATCCATGCAGCCGAACGTTCCAGTCCTTGTACTACCTCTTCTTCACGTCGCGTTTCCGTCCCCTGGTGGAATGAGGCTTGTAGAGACGCTATCTGTGCTCGACGACGTGCTTTACGCACCTTTCGCCGCCATCCTACGTTGGCGAATTGTATTGGATACAAACGACTCCGAGCGCAATGCCGTAGAGTCATCAAAGACAGCAAAAAAGCTTGTTGGGCCTCTTTCACCAGCTCCTTTAACGGTTTTACTCCCTCTTCTGTCGTTTGGGGTGGCCTGCGCCGGCTGTCGGGTATTAAGGCCCACTCCTCGGTACCTGGCCTGACCTCAGGTAATGAGGTCCTTGTTGATCCTGTGGCCGTCTCCAACGCCTTCGGCCGTTTTTTCGCAGAGGTTTCAAGCTCCGCCCATTACGACCCTGCCTTCCTTCCCAGGAAAGAGGCAGAAGAGGCTCGGCGACCTTCCTTCCACTCGCTGAATCTGGAAACTTATAATGCCCCCTTTACTATGCGGGAACTCGAACGTGCGCTTGCACTGTCCCGGTCCTCTGCTCCGGGGCCAGATGCCATTCACGTTCAGATGCTGGCACACCTTTCTCCGGCGGGCAAAAGCTTCCTTCTTCGTACCTACAATCGCGTGTGGACCGAAGGTCAGGTCCCCATGCGTTGGCGTGACGCCATCGTTGTTCCTATACCCAAACCCGGGAAGGATAGACACCTTCCTTCTAGTTACTGCCCCGTTTCTCTTACAAGCTGTGTCTGTAAGGTGATGGAGCGCATGGTTAATGCTCGGTTAGTCTGGATTCTTGAATCTCGACGGCTACTTACCAATGTCCAATGCGGCTTTCGTCGCCGCCGCTCCGCTGTTGATCACCTTGTGACCTTGTCGACGTTCATCATGAACAACTTTTTGCGAAGGCGCCAAACGGTAGCCGTGTTCTTCGATTTGGAGAAGGCTTATGATACCTGTTGGAGAGGAGGTATCCTCCGCACTATGCACAGGTGGGGCCTAGGCGGTCGCCTGCCCCTTTTTATAGATTCCTTTTTAACGGATCGAAAGTTTAGGGTACGTGTGGGATCCGTATTGTCCGACGTCTTCCTCCAGGAGAACAGAGTGCCTCAGGGCTCCGTCTTGAGCGTAGCCCTTTTTGCCATCGCGATCAATCCAATTATGGATTGCATTCCACCTAATGTCTCAGGCTCTCTCTTTGTCGATGACTTCGCGATCTACTGCAGTGCCCAGAGAACATGCCTCCTGGAGCGCTGCCTTCAGCGTTGTCTAGACAGCCTATACTCATGGAGCGTGGCAAATGGCTTCCGGTTCTCTGAAGAGAAGACGGTTTGCATCAACTTTTGGCGATATAAAGCGTTCCTTCCGCCATCCTTACATCTCGGTCCCGTTGTTCTCCCATTCGCGGAAACAACTAAGTTTCTAGGGCTCACATTGGACAGGAAACTTTGTTGGTCTCTGCACATCTCTTATTTGGCTGCCTGTTGTACATGTTCCCTTAATGTCCTCAGAGTTCTTAGTGGTTCATCTTGGGGAGCGGATAGCACTGTCCTGCTTCGCTTGTATCGGTCCATAGTCCGATCAAAGCTGGATTATGGGAGCCTCGTCTACTCGTCTGCTCAGCCATCCCTCTTACACCGTCTCAACTCCATCCACCATAGGGGGTTACGTCTTGCGACCGGAGCTTTCTACACTAGTCCCGTCGAGAGTCTTTGTGCTGAAGCTGCCGAATTACCATTGACCTACCGGCGCGACGTACTGCTTTGTCGGTATGCCTGCCGGCTGTTGTCAATGCCCGACCACCCCTCTTATCAGTCCTTCTTCGCCGATTCTCTCGACCGTCAGTATGGGTTGTATGTGTCTGCCCTGCTGCCCCCTGGAGTCCTCTTTCGTCGCCTGCTTCGACAATTGGATTTTGCCCTCCCTACCACCTTCAGAGAGGGTGAGAGCCCAACACCACCTTGGCTCCAGGCTCCAGTTCATGTTTATCTCGACCTCAGCTCGCTCCCGAAGGAGGGTACTCCGGCTGCAGTGTATTGCTCACGGTTTGTCGAACTTCGTGCGCGACTTGCCAGTCACACCTTTATTTACACTGATGGCTCCAAAACTAACGATGGTGTCGGCTGTGCCTTTGTCGTCGGGGCCGTCACCTTTAAATACCGGCTCCTCGACCAGTGTTCCAGCTTTACGGCCGAGCTTTTTGCTCTCCATCAGGCCGTTCAGTATGCCCGCCGCCACCGCCATTCATCGTATGTACTCTGCTCTGATTCACTCAGTGCTCTTCAGAGCCTTGGAGCTCCATATCCGGTCCATCCCTTGGTGCAACGGATCCAGCAGTCCCTCCATTCTTTCGCTGAGGGTGGCTCTCCTGTCAGCTTTCTGTGGGTTCCCGGCCATGTAGGAGTGCCTGGGAATGAGGCTGCTGATGCTGCAGCCAAGGCTGCAGTCCTCCTGCCTCGGCCAGCCTCCAATTGTGTCCCGTCATCTGACGTTAGTGGTGTTGTTTGTAAGAGGCTTGTGTCCTTGTGGTGGGATACTTGGTCCTCACTTCAAGGAAACAAGCTCCGGGCAGTAAAACCGTTCCCAACTGCTTGGACAACCTCCTCCCGACCATCTCGGCGAGAAGAGGTCCTTCTGACCAGGTTGCGGATTGGGCATTGCCGGTTTAGCCACCGCTACCTGCTCTCCGGTGACCCAGCCCCGCAGTGCCCTTGTGGTCATGCATTAACAGTGCGCCATGTTTTATTGTCGTGTCCCCGTTTTAGTCAATCTTGTGTTGCCCTGTCTCTGCCATCTACTTTACAGGATATTTTAGCGGATGACGCTCGAGCAGCTGCTCGTGTTCTTCGTTTCATTACTTTGACTGGATTGTCCAAAGACATCTAACTCTTTCACTTATTTTATCTGCATCTTTGTAAGAACTTTCTGGTGTTCCCCCCCCCCCCCCCCCCTTGAGTTTTACTAGATTCTATGTGCTCTAACAATTGTGACTGGGCGCTAATGACCTCAGTAGTTGAGCGTTCTTAAACCGCAAACAAAGAAAAAAAAATTTCTAGGGTTAGAAAAAGCATGAATAACACTGTTACAACAGAAGCCAGTGCAGAAGTCCCAGAAGTGGATGATAACCACAGTAGCAAACATTAGCAGCATCTTAAGGCAACAACTCAGTTGCAAAACAAACATACTGAATGTGACACTGTTCACTGAGGCACTCCAAGTGAGAGAGCAGACTTACGCGGAGCTGGACCGAGGCTGGAGGCGACGGACGCGGATTCGGCGCCCAGATCGTCTTACTGAGAAGTCCGCCAAAATGCGGAATTTAGGGGTTTTAAAGAGTCGCGTGGGGGCACTGTTTTTCCCACTTAAAGCCACCCAGCCAATCCCGTATGTCTCTTGTAGGTGCCTGCCAATCACGGTTTAGTTAGGTCCCCTCTACTGCTCCTAAGGAGCACTAAGTCCGTGTTTGGTATCAATATTGTTCAGCTGAAAGCGTAACGTAACTGCTCTGCCAAATAAGGCTTGCAACATTATTGTTATACGTCATTTAGCCCCGCCCCTCGGGATCCCCGTACTAGGGACTGCTAGGTCAACAGTTTTTGGCGTTTTCGCTCTCTTTCTAACCCTACTGCCATTGCTGTCTCTACTGACATTGCTATTCTCAGGGCTGATATCAAGCTGGCTTTATACACTAGTACGTGCCTGTTGATTACCAAGTTCTACGGTGACAACCTACTACAGCGTCTAGACGACATATGAAGTTACATGTCAATTCCTTGAATAGTAACTAGCGCCCTGGGATCGGTTCTGGGGGCGTCTGTAGTTTTACGGTTTACTTCATGTAACAATATCTCTCCTAGTTTCGTCTGCCCTCAGTATCGTCTCTGTTTCCGCGCCTTGGAACGCCTGTCCTCCTTTCTCACAGCTTCAAGATAGCACTACAGTAGCAAGGAATAATCAATATATTACAAGCTTTCAGTATTTGATGTTAGAAAAGTGCGAGTTATGTTTCTTATGACCGATGTTTTCGAAATTCATGCTGGTTGGCACTGAGAACGTCATTCTGTGGAAGACACCTCATTATGTTTGAGCTCAGAATATGTTCTAAGAATCTACAACAAATCGATATCAAAGACATTGGACAGTAGTTTTGTGGATCACTTCTACTACCCTTCTTGTAGACGGGTGTGATCTTTGCTTTTTCCAAGAGCTGGGCACGGTATTTTGTTCGACGAATCTACGATAGTTTACAGTTAGAAGAGAGGCTACCTCAGCCGCGAATTCAGTATAGTACCTGACAGGCTTCCATCGGGTTCTGGAGCTTTGTTGAACGATTTCAGCTGTTTCTCAACACCACTGACAATAATACTTATTCCATTCACCTTTTTAATTTATGAGGATTGAATTGGGGCAGCTCTCCTGGGTTTTCCTTTGCGAAGAAACATTTGAAAACGGAGTTATGCGTTTCACCTTTTGCTTTGCTATTAGTAATTTCAGTTCTCGTCTCATTCGCAAGTGACTGGACACTAACTTTGGCACCACTCAACAGCCTTTACGTGCGACCAGAATTTGTTTGGGTTCTGTCAAAGATCACTTGATAACATTCTGCCACGGTAGTAATTGAAAGTATCAGGCATTGTTCGCTTGATACCCAAATGCGTTTCATTCAGCTTCTCTCTATCTATATTCCTACACTTTGTTGTACACCTATTCTGCAGTAACCTATTTTTCTTTAGAAGTTTCTTTACAGTGACTGTATACCATGGAAGTTCCCTCCCATTTTGAACTGTGTTACTGGGTACATATCTATACCGTTCACGGTCAACTTTTCTTTTAAACTTGAGCCACAATTCCTCTATATGCTCCTGCCCTGTGCTGGAAGTTTCAAGTTCCTCATTGAGATATGACGCTACTGAATTTTTATCTAGTTTACTGAACATACATATCTTTATGCTAGTTTTAGTTGCCTTTTGTACTTTGGTATTCATTGTTGCCACAACTGTGTTATAGTCACTGATACCAGTTTCGATCTGAACATCCACGAAGCTGTCAGGTCTGTTTGTTGCCATTAGATCCAAGATATTTCCATCATAAGAGAGGTTCCAAACTATCTGTTCTCGATAATTTTCAGAGAAGGCATGTAGTAAAGTTATACAGGAAATCTTATCACGTTCGCCGCTAACAAAACTGTAACTTCCACAATTAATTGTTGGATAATTAAAGTCTCCACCGATGAGTACAGTACTAAAGTTTTCGGTTACATCAGAAGATGAGTCTGGTGGGTAACAGAAGGATCCAAGTATCATTTTATGCCCACCCCCGATACTGACACTTGCCCAAAGAGTCTCACATGCAGCTTCTATTTCTACCTCGATGGGTCTGAGTTCCTTGACTACTGCGACAAATACACCACCTCCGTTTCCCATTTGCCTATCCTTTCGTGATACACTTAAATTTTCCCCAAAAATCTTACTGCTATCAATTTCAGGTTTCAACAAGCTTTCTGTACCTATCACTATGTGAGCTTCACTGCTTTTCATGAGCACTTCACAGTGTGAGTAATCCACTAAATTACAGGCCATATCGTTAACGTCGATATGCTGCAGGAGTTTAGAACATATGTTGTGTTCGAACATTATGAAGTACCTCGAAGAAAACGGTCTATTGACACACAGTCAACATGGGTTTAGAAAACATCGTTCCTGTGAAACAACTAGCTATTTATTCGCATGAAGTGTTGAGTGCTGTTGATAAGGGATTTCGGATCGATTCCGTATTTCTGGATTTCCGGAAGGCTTTTGACGCTGTACCACACAAGCGGTTCGTAGTGAAATTGCGTGCTTATGAAATATCGTCTTAGATATGTGACTGTATTTGTGATTTCCTGTCAGAGAGGTCACAGTTCGTAGTAACTGACGGAAAGTCATCGAGTAAAACAGAAGTGATTTCTGGCGTTCCCCAAGGTAGTGTTTGCAGATAACGCTGTCGTTTATCGACTAATGTTGTCATCAGAAGATCAAAACAAACTGCAAAACGATTTAGAAAAAATATCTGAATGGTGCGAAAAGTGGCAGTTGACAATAAATAACGAAAAGTGTGAGGTCATCCACATGAATGTTAAAAGGAACTCGTTAAACTTCCGTTACACGACAAATCAGTCTAATCTAAAAGCCGTAAATTCAACGAAATAGCTAAGTATTGCAATTACGAACAACTTAAATTGGAAGGAACACATGAAAAATGTTGTGGGGAAGGCGAACCAAAAACTGCGTTTTATTGGGAGGACACTTAGAAAATGTAACGGACCTACTAAGGAGGCTGCCTACACTACGCTTGTCCGTCCTCTTTTAGAATACTGATGCGCGCTGGCCGGCCGAAGTGGCCGTGCGGTTAAAGGCGCTGCAGTCTGGAACCGCAAGACCGCTACGGTCGCAGGTTCGAATCCTGCCACGGGCATGGATGTTTTTGATGTCCTTAGGTTAGTTAGGTTTAACTAGTTCTAAGTTCTAGGGGACTAATGACCTCAGCAGTTGAGTCCCATAGTGCTCAGAGCCATTTGAACCATTTTTTTTGATGCGCGCTGTGGGATCCTTACAAGATAGGACTGACGGAGTACATCGAAAAAGTTCAAAGAAAGGCAGCACGTTTTGGTATTATCGCGAAATATGGGAGAGAGTGTCACAGAAATGATACAGGTTTTGGACTGGTGATCATTAAAAGAAAGGCGTTTTTCGTTGCGACTGAATCTTCTCACGAAATTCCAATCACCAACTTCCTCCTCCGAATGCGAAAATATTTTGTTGACACCGACCTACATAGGGAGGATCACCACGATAAAATAAGGGAAATCAGAGCTCTTACGGAAAGATATAGGTGTTCAAACTTTCCGCGCGTTACACGAGATTGGAATAATAGAGATTTGTGAGGGTGGTTCGATGAACCCTCTGCTAGGCACTTAAATGTGATCTGCAGAGTATCCATGTAGATGTAGATGTAGAAACTCTGGGACTTTGCCGCGAACGCTTTGGCAGTTTACCATTAGGATTTTAATACTCTCATCTGTGGGAGGCATTTCTTTCAATCTTACACTGATGCTTCTGGGTTCTTACAACTTTAATTACCTGGATTGGATGGAGAGTCGCTTAATCTGAAAAAAAAAACCTTATGTGCACATCACACACAGTCAGCGACCATTTATAGTTCAGTTCAAATTAAGTTCTGTTTAGCCAAAGTGTATCGTACGAGTTTAAGTTGCATAATAGTTTTCAGGTACATTGTTTTGATAATACGTAGATTTTTATAAAGTGGGAGGTAAACTGGGCTAAGTTTCATACAGAAGCACATAGTGCGGGGATTACAAGGATGTGTGCTTGTAAATAGTATTAACTGCAAAAAACGTTGCTGTTAGTAGTAGTAGTAACGCATGATGTGTTTGTGCCAGGAAAATGCGTTTCAGGGATGAGTTATACGGATCCGAGGATGATGTGGATCTCAGATAAAGATCTTGAATGTGTTCCTGAAAGCAAATGCGCTTTAAATGTTGTTGCTTAGCCGTAAACATGAATAAATATTTCATCAAGTAAACAATGGTGCTTTTGTTACCATAGTTTAGGCGAATTTTCGCCACTGTGTAGACACAAATTTTAGGGACCATTCTTAACAATGTTTGCCATTGGTTCCAATACCATTAATTTTATATTGTGCTGAATCATAGATTAAGTTTTGAGGTTTTTATGTTTCATCATTGCAAAAACTGGTAATGTAGATCATAGTGAGACAATTCGGACCTTTTAAACTTGTGTCTTTGTGAAGTTTGATAGTACTGTTTTGTTAATGCAACCGGTGGTAACTCACTTCAGTTATATTTTATCATAGAAATAAGGAAACTTCGGTCTTTTGCAACTGAAATTTATTCTTGAGTACCAGACATCTTTCGCCTATTCATGTCAGGCATCTTCAGTAGTGTACAATACGACGGGCGTTCAGTTAGTAATGCAACACATTTTTTTTTTCTAAAAGCTGGTAGGATTTAATCAGGATTGCAATACACCATATTATTTTTAAGGCTACGTATAGCGCCGCCACCTGTCAGAACTTCATGAAACTATAGCGACTGAAAAGGGATTATTCCACGACGTCGCACAACAAATTCACTATTTTTACAACCGAAATTGGCCGAGAAAAGATATGTTGGATTACCGACTGAGAGCCCCCCATACACACAAAGTTATTTAATTATATATATTTTGATGTGAGATTTGTACTGATTCATTGGCGGTTTATTTACATGTAGCTATTTCTATTTACAGTTATGTTTGTGTTTCTTACGTACACTCATTTTTGTGTCCTGTTCATGCTGTCGTTTGTTCTTCTATATGTGCTATGGTAAGTCAATGCTAATGCTAATCCATGTTACTTACACTCAATTTCCAAATAAACGATGCTAAGTACCCATTAACGTATTTTAGATAAAATTTAAATTTTTAAAAATAAGTCGTTATATTAGAAAAAAGTGTCTATGTCTTATCTGAATAAAAGGATCGAAATGAATGTACTTGAAACGTTTCATACATGAGATTTAATTCAATCTTTACACTGCAGTTTCTTAAAACTTGTCCCTTACCACTGTTTACAGGCAAGGTCTTCAATTAGACGAGCTTGTATCGATGCTGCACTGCCTTGCTTAGCTCATCGGACTCACAGGTAGCCGGACATGCGACAAATCTCACAAGAGGATCTTTGGTTACGGCAGACAGTCAGGCAGCTGTCGCAAGAATTTACTGTAGGATGAACTTCAGTGTAGTGTGATCACGAAATCTGGTGTCAGTCTTGGATCTGGCTGGCCACGCGGTTCACTTCGTGTGGTTGCATATCTGTCTGAAATCTCTCTCTCTCTCTCTCTCTCTCTCTCTCTCTCTCTCTCTATATATATATATATATATATATATATATATATTCGTTTGTCACAGTGTATGTCATGTAGTTTACTTTTCTTAATGATGTTTCTGAATTTAATTCTGTCGTTTATTGTGTCTGCTGTTATGTTCAGTTGGTTCATGTCGTTTTTTACCTCTGCCACCCATTTGTTGTTTCTAGTGGTTACCCAGTCAAAGATCTGTTTGGTCAGTCTGTGTGATGGCATTCTGTATAGGTGTCCATAGAATTGTAGTCTGCGTTTTCTAATCTTTTCTGTGATTGTTTCCGTATGTTTGTATAGTTCCTCTGTAGCTTTCTTGATCCATATTCCATTGTTGTTACTTGCGCCAAATTTTTTCCTAAGTATTTTCCGTCCTACTTTTTCTGGTTGACTGATACGTGTATGCCCTAGGCTTAGTGTGGTCTCTGCTGCATATAGTGCCTCGGGGAGCACCACCGTGTCGTAGTGGCGTAATTTGGCTTTTTGTGAGATCTTGTTGTAATGATCCACACTACTTTGTATGCCTTGTCCAGTTTAGTTTTTCTTTCTTCGTTTGAGTATATATAGCTTCAGCGGTTCATTGCATGTATAACCATCTGCAATCACGTAGCACGGATTACATTTCTTATGTCGCAGTTACGTCCAGTAAATGTTTTACTTTTCTTTGACATTCTGGCTGAAAACAGGACGCAGTTATCAGTGGATGTGTTTGAGTCGTGTACCCTTGTGGATTGGGATATACAGGAATTCTATTGGCACTCATGATCGTACAAGATGTTAAGCTGCCGTCTCATCTAGTAACAAGTCGGTCGGACTGACATCATAATTTTATGTTTCCCATAAGGCATATTGTTTGTACTTAGTTTGAATTTCGATCTTGATCAATGACCTTCCTCTACTTATTCCGTAATAGAAATGTTCTTCCTAGCAGAGCAGGTTGTTAGCAAACCTGTTAACAAATGGTTCAAATGGCTCTAAGCACTATGGAACTTAACATCTGAGGTCATCAGTCCCCTAGACTCAGAAGTACGTAAACCTAACTAACCTAAGGACATCACACACAGCCATGCCCGAGGCAGGATTGGAACCTGCGACCGTAGCAGCCACGTGGTTCCGGGCTGAAGCGCCTAGAACTGCTCGGCCACAGCGGTCGGTGAACCTGTTAACCAAACGATTGTTTTTCCGAAGTTTCGCTTGTTTATCCCATAACTGCTTGGTATGCAAGACCGCGATTTTCATCAGGCTGCACTACGATCCTATGTCCTGTTTAGCTGTACTCACATTCACAAATATTTTGCACATTTCACGGTGAAGTCACGTTTATGTGACCAACTGTCAAGAGCTTTAATAACTTTCTTTTGCAGTGCAGGCGTGCAGGAAGAGAGTCAATGATGTCTGGAAAGTATAAACAGGGATTTGGAGAAATGGTGATTCCAGTGCCGTGGTCAGCTGTACTACGTCTTTCGGTTGAGGATATATAGCGCGAACAACTCGATAGAGGTAATTCCGTGGACTCTCGACGGGGTTTAATCTAGGAAGTTCGGTCACCGGGGGTAGTAAACTCATCCTGATGCTGTTTGAACCACGCAAGTACACTGTCAGCTGTGCATTGTCCTGCTGGTAGATGTCATCGTGCCAAAGAAAAAAACAAACTGCATGTTGCTGTGAACTTGGTCCCAAAGGACAAGTGCACACATTTGTTCATGCACTGTCCCTTCCAGAATGACGAGATCACCCAAGGAATGGCATGAAATTTTCCAGGCCATAACGCCTCCTCCTCCGGCCTGAATGTTTCCCACGATCGTTGCAGAGACACTCTCACCAACCGCCATCTGGCTGATGGAGCATGAAACGTGACTCATCTGAAATGTCCACCTGTCGCCGCTCAGTATATGTTCTAGAGATGGGCAAACTGAAACACGTAACTGTTTCGAAACAAATGAAACAGTACAATGTAATGTTTCGATACGCTGTTTCGAAACAGTGAAGCAGTTTGTGTTTTGTAATCTAATAAACCTACACCTTTTATCATCTTGACTGTGTACTGTATAAGTATGTCCACATAAACACAAATGAGGTGCGAAAGCGCTAATCATATCGCAGGAAGTATGAAATTATCACTTAGGCGTCTTGGCAGTTTCGTATTTCCTGCAGCAAATGCGATGCTTTCGTGTCGTGTGACTTTCATACTTTTCAATTGGCTGAGGACAGCCATAGCTGAAGACAGAAGAGCCACCACGAACGGGAGGTGGGAGCAACCTGCAGATACAACGGATATGCCACTGGGATTCCCACATTCCGTTAGTATGGGTAATATACCCATCCTGCTAATTTCCATGCACACAAAGGGAATCATTGAGGATAATAGGCACAGTGACTATAGACTCACAAATAACGCCAAATAATTCGAATAAATAACAAAATATAACAGAAAAAAATTTTGTCTTTCAAGGTGTTTCGAACCGTTACTATACATTCACCATGCTTATTAGTCCTTCCCGTTCACCAGTAGACTATCAGTGATATGTCAAACAGATTGCTTGCAATTATACCTACATCAAATTTATGTATATGTCTAATAACTGTCACTATACGCCTTTTTTTAAATTCAGAATGTTGTAGACTTACTTACGTTTCTTGATATGATTACTGTACATGAACAGAGAAGCGTATGTTATCAAAAAGTGTAAATTAACTGAATGATTTTCACATATTTTTTATTTTGAATGTGAATAGTATGCGTTGTTTTATTGTTAGGTTAGTGTTTATAAAGCAAATGTTAACACCATTTGGAATATGACAGTCAGCTAGAAACGAAGCTTTATTTTCGGATATCTTAAGCTTCATACTATTGCTTGTCAAAAAGATTTCGACACCCTTGAAAGTGTTTCATGAAGTGGTATGTTGTTTCAGTACCTGTGCCGAGCCCGAATCTCGTCCGACACAGAGGGGAATGAAACATCACTGTTTCGATACAATTAGTCTGTTCCAAGAACAAGTGGTCTGAAGCAGCCTTATTTTGAAACAACGATACAGTTTCTGTGTCTGGCTCTAGATCGAATTTGGTCCAGTTGTCAGAGACAGGGACGGAATGAAACACCACTGTTTCGAAACAGTGAATCGTAGCCGTGCCGAAACACTGAAACAGTTCCATGTATCGATACACTGTATCGAAACATAGAAACAGTGGCCAAGTCTAATATGTTCATTTTCGATACTGGCGTACGACTTCCGGCCTTCGTCCCCGATGAACAGTGAGCGGTCAGCAAGGGTCCACGTACCGGCGCATGTTATGGAGGTCCACGCGCAACAACGTTCGCTTAACGGTAATCGAGAAGACACCGTTTGTAGCCCTTCGGTTCATCTGGCCGGTCAGTTGCTCAACTGTTGCACGTTTGTTCGTTCGTACACATCTCCGCAGCCGTTTTCACTTCTGTCATCTATGGCCCATGGTACACCAAAGTTGCTTCGGCTACGGTTGTATGTGTGTGGTTTCCTAACGGACCAAACTGCTGAGGTCATCGGTCCCTAGACTTACACACTACTTATACTCAATTATGCTAAGAACAACACACACACTCATTCCCGAGGGAGGACTAGAACCACCGGCGGGAGGGGCCGCGCAATCCGTGATATGGTGCCTCTAACCATGCGGCCATTCCGCGCGGCGCGATGGTTATGGATAGCGCTATTTTGCCATGAAAAATATACTTTAACCACAGACGGTCGCGAACAGTTTACAAACTTAGCCATTTCGTAAATGCTTCCACTCTTATCCCGAAAGCCAATGACCATGCCCTTGTAAGAGGTCCATGACTAAGAAATTTATTGGTAGCGCACTCGAGCAGATGTAACTTCTATGGACTGCTCACGCGCTGCCTGCGATATGCAAGCTACAGTAGAATCGCAGACCAGAGAGCAGTGTCAGGAGCAGTAGTGGTAGTAGCTGGCAGTCGGGCGGTTGGGTGAGGTCGCTCTTAGAGAGCAGTTGTCTAGTTGTATAGCTCACAGAGAGCACTTATGTCCTATATGGAATTACCAAGGCCGGACGGGGAGAACGATGTCGGTGCCTGAGCGATGTAGTATAAGGTAAAAGCAATTCTAATTAACTACTCACCCGAAATCGATGAAACTGGCGTTACTTCTCTACGTAATCGCTCTGCAGACGTACACATTTTTCACAACGCTGACGCCATGATTCCATGGCAGCGGCGAAGGCTTCTTTAGGAGTCTGTTTTGACCACTGGAAAATCGCTGAGGCAATAGCAGCACGGCTGGTGAATGTGCGGCCACGGAGAGTGTCTTTCATTGTTGGAAAAAGCCGAAAGTTACTAGGAGCCAGGTCAGGTGAGTAGGGAGCATGAGGAATCACTTCAAAGTTGTTATCACGAAGAAACTGTTGCGTAACGTTAGCTCGATGTGCGGGTGCGTTGTCTTGTTGAAACAGCACACGCGCAGCCCTTCCCGGACGTTTTTGTTGCGGTGCAGGAAGGAATTTGTTCTTCAAAACATTTTCGTAGGATGCACCTGTTACCGTAGTGCCCTTTGGAACGCAATGGGTAAGGATTACGCCCTCGCTGTCCCAGAACATGGACACCATCATTTTTTCAGCACTGGCGGTTACCCGAAATATTTTGGTGGCGGTGAATCTGTGTGCTTCCATTGAGCTGACTGGCGCTTTATTTCTGGATTGAAAAATGGCATCCACGTCTCATACAGTGTCACATCCGACGAAAAGAAATTCCCATTCATGCTGTCGTTGTGCGTCAACATTGCTTGGCAACATGCCACACGGGCAGCCATGTGGTCGTCCGTCAGCATTCGTGGCACCCACCTGGATGACACTTTTCGCATTTTCAGGTCGTCATGCAGGATTGTGTGCACAGAACCCACAGAAATACTAACTCTGGAGGCGATCTGTTCAACAGTCATTCGGCAATCCCCCAAAACAATTCTCTCCACTTTCTCGATCATGTCGTCAGACCGGCTTGTGCGAGCCCGAGGTTGTTTCGGTTTGTTGTCACATGATGTTCTGCCTTCATTAAACTGTTGCACCCACGAGCGCACTTTCGACACATCCATAACTCCATCACCACATGTCTCCTTCAACTGTCGATGAATTTCAATTGGTTTCACACCACGAAAATTCAGAAAACGAATGATTGCACACTGTTCAAGTAAGGAAAACGTCGCCATTTTAAGTATTTAAAACAGTTCTCATTCTCGCCGCTGGCGGTAAAATTTCATCTGACGTACGGTGCTGCCATCTCTGGGACGTATTGACAATGAACGCGGCCTCATTTTAAAACAATGCGCATGTTTCTATCTCTTTCCAGTCCAGAGAAAAAAAATCGGAGGCCTTAGAACTTGAATGCACCTCGTACTATTGTTATATCAAAGTCACATGTAAATATTTTTCAATAATTTTTCAATAATAATCTTTCTTATACAGATAAAATTTGACAATCATTCATCTGAATTTAAAGTTTTTACTAATTTCTCCTGTCCATAGACATGCCAATTATCGTAAATAAAATCAGTTGTTTTTCATACATAACAAAATCTAGTGGACAGCATTGCACTGGGCTGTGCTAGAAAAGTTTCTTATAGGAGCAGATATATACGCGTTGTCCGCCGACTTCACTGAGGTAAGAATTTTCAGTTTATTCAGAATGACTTTTCAGGGCCATGACGCAGCATTGCTGACGTCCAGATTTACCAGTTCAGATTCATAGTCAGTTAATTATTGAAAGATTATATATGAGTCACATTTTTATTGGGAGGTTACGCCCTTTTGGACTTTAGATCAATCGCTCCGTTTCCGCATTAGAACAATGACGGCCTGCTTTTAGGCTTCCAATTTGCAAATAGCTCCAGTTTTTGCTGACTTGTTCAACTAACGAAGATGATAATTGGCTTTTTAGTTTTGCGCAGCATGTCTCGTAGTATTTCCATATCTTCTGGCACATTAATCATTCCTACTTCTAGTTTCTGAAATAGTGAAGTTGTCCAAAATGTTCCCCCATTGCTTTGCCGGCCTGCACCACTCACCGCAACAGCAATTAATTTGCAGCTGCGTCAGCTACTGCCGGAGGCACTATTGGCAAACACTGCTTGAATATGTGTAGTGAGCCAGTGCTGGCTGGACCTTTCACTGCAATGTGTTTCCATGTATACTCCACTTACAGTTTCGGAAGTTCCATTTCACAGAACATTTCGTTGCTATATCGTGCCACATTTGTGTCGTTGGTTGTGGTATGGAGTCTTCACGAACAACCTCCCATGTTTTCGTGCAGGCATCTTTGACAGTTGCTACGGTGAATTTTTTTCACTGTGAAGTGAAGTGATAGTGATGCAAATGAGTCGACAACTGCACGAAATATGAAAAGACTCAAGACGGAAACTGAAATAACATTATCTTGACGAAACAAAATAGGGATGTTTGCATAAGTAATATATATTCATTTATTAACGTTTACGTTCACTGAAAAAAGATAAAAAATGAATATTACTAAAACATTTCCAACAACATTTATGTGCAAGTTATAAGCTAGTAGAAACTTATCGTGTTACTTCAGGGTAGTACAAGGTCGTTCTTGTGTTGAGAGCCTTCTGTAGTTAGCTTGTAGAAATAAGGAAGACCAGCAGCCGTATTTTTTATATAATATACTAATTAAGCGACCAATTTCGACACTACATTAGTGTCATTTTCAGGCCCCTTTACACCAAAAACCCAAGACATAGAACATATTACAAGTAACGCACAAATGTTGTTGAGACTGTAAAAAAAGATACCTTAAAATGGTTATTTGAAAACAAACATAAAAAAGCTAGTGTATGAACTGATATCTATAGTTAGGTTGTTGTTGTGGTCTTCAGTCCTGAGACTGCTTAGATGCAGCTCTCCATGCTACTCTATCCTGTGCAAGCTCCTTCATCTCCCAGCACCTACTGCAACCTACATCCTTCTGAATCTGCTTAGTGTATTCATCTCTTGGTCTCCCTCTACGATTTTTACCCTCCACGCTGCCCTCCAATGCTAATTTGTGATCCCTTGATGCCTCAGGACATGTCCTACCAACCGATCCCTTCTTCTGGTCAAGTTGTGCTACAAACTTCTCTTCTCCCCAATTCTATTCAATACCTCTCCATTAGTTACGTGATCTACCCACCTAATCTTCAACGTTCTTCTCTAACACCACATTTCGAAAGCTTCTCTTCTCTTCTTGTCCGAACTATTTATCGTTCATGTTTCACTTCCATACATGGCTACACTCCATACAAATACTTTCAGAAACATCTTCCTGACACTTAAATCTATACTCGATGTTAACAAATTTCTCTTCTTCAGAAACGCTTTCCTTGTCATTGCCAGTCTACATTTTATATCCTCTCTACTTCGACCATCATCAGTTATTTTGCTCCCCAAATAGCAAAACTCCTTTATTACTTTAAGTGTCTCATTTCCTAATGTAATTCCCTCAGCATCACCCGACTTAATCCGACTACATTCCATTATCCTCGTTTCGCTTTTGTTGATGTTCATCTTACATCCTCCTTTCAAGACACTGCCCATTCCTTTCAACTGCTCTTCCAGTCCTTTGCTGTCTCTGACAGAATTACAATGTCATCGGCGAACCTCAAAGTTTTTATTTCTTCTCCCTGGATTTCAATACCTACTCCAAATTTTTCTTTTGTTTCCTTTACTGCTTGCTCAATATACAGATTGAATAACATCGGGGAGAGGCTACAACCCTGTCTCACTCCCTTCCCAACCGCTGCTTCCCTTTCATGCCCCTCGACTCTTATAACTGTCATCTGGTTTCTGTAAAAATTGTAAATAGCCTTTCGCTCCCTGTATTTTACCCCTGCCACCTTTAGAATTTGAAAGAGAGTATTCCAGTCAACATTGTCAAAAGCTTTCTCTAAGTCTAGAAATGCTAGAAACGTAGGTTTGCCTTTCCTTAATCTTTCTTCTAAGATAAGTTGTAACGTCAGTATTGCCTCTCGTGTTCCAATATTTCTACGGAATTCAAACTGATCTTCCCCGAGGTCGGCTTCTACCAGTTTTTTCATTCGCCTGTAAATAATTCGCGTTAGTATTTTGCACCTGTGACTTATTAAACTAATAGTTCGGTAATTTTCACATCTGTCAACACCTGCTATCTTTGGGATTGGTATTATTGTATTCTTCTTGAAGGCTGAGGGTATTTCGCCTGTTTCGTACATCTTGCTCACCAGATGGTAGAGTTTTGTCAGGACTGGCTCTCCCAAGGCCGTCAGTACTTCTAATGGAATGTTGTCTACTCCCGGGGCCTTGTTTCGACTCAGGTCTTTCAGTGCTCTGTCAAACTCTTCACGCAGTATCGTATCTCCCATTTCATCTTCATCTACATCCTCTTCCATTTCCATAATATTGTCCTCAAGTACCTCGCCCTTGTATAGACCCTCTATATACTCCTTCCACCTTTCTGCTTTCCCCTCGTTGCTTAGAAATGGCTTTCCATCTGAGCTTTTGATATACCTCCGGAATATTTTACCCAAGAGGACGCCACCATCATTTAACCATACAGTAAAGCTGCATGCCTATAGTTCTGTACACACTACATATTCGAATAAAAGCTGTTGTTTCGATACTGATAGGTATTGTCAATACAAAATAGATATAACAAAATGAGAGAGGTGAAATATCATATCAGACTCATGAACAAATGTAAGATACGTAATAGTTTATGTTACAAAGTATAAAGAAAAAGTCCACAAAAGTTTTTTTTTTTTTAATTTTAGGGGCTGATAAGGGAATACCACAACTACGATATCGAAGCAAAACGTTAGCCATAGGAGTATTATTTATTATTTTTAAGGTGAGTTATATGGAAAAAGAAAATGTTTGGAGTCTAGTTAGCGAATGGAGAGACAGTGTCTGACAAAGAAAAATGTGAACTATAGAACCATAGAGGACAAAAATGAGTGATGTCCTCTGTGGTTCAAAGCTGGAGACACAACGGGAATAACATTGTTACCATGACTGTAGACTGTGGCGTGGTTTATTAAAAAATGTATAAAACGAAATAAACGGTATATACTGTGTTAGGTACCCATACTGTAAAGGATATTAACACATGGGATACTACCATAAAGCCGTCAGACTGAAAATTACCAATATTTTGCCACAATGGGTATCTCTCTTGTTATTTCAATTTATTCTATTTTGTTTTAACAGTATAAGCATGAAAATAGTAGCTTGTGTCGACATTGATCGCACAGCTTATTAATCTATTTTATAAAAAGGACGGCTGCTGGTATTCATTATTTCTACACTACTGGCCATTAAAACTGCTATACCACGAAAATGACGTGCTACAGACGCGAAATTTAACCGACAGGAATAACATGCTGAGACATACAAATGATTAGCTTTTCAGAGCATTCACACAAGGTTGGCGCCGGTGGCGACACCTACATCGTGCTGACGAGGAAAGTTTCCAACCGATTTCTCATACACAAACAGCAGTTGACCGGCGTTGTCTGGTGAAACGTTGCTGTGATGCCTCGTGTAAGGAGGAGAAATGCGTACCATCAGGTTTCCGACTTTCATAACGGTCGGATTGTAGCCTATCGCGATTGCAGTTTATCGTATCGCGACATTGCTGCTCGCGTTGGTCGAAATCCAATGACTGTTAGCAGAATATGGAATCGGTGGGTTCAGCAGGATAATACGGAACGCCGTACTGGATCCCAACGGCCTCGTATCACTAGCAGTCGAGATGACAGGCATCTTATCCGCATGGCTGTAACGGATCGTGCAGCCACGTTTCGGTCCCTGAGTCAACAGATGGGGACGTTTGCAAGACAACAACCATCTGCACGAACAGTTGGACGACGTTTGAAGCAGCATGGACTATCAGCTCGAAGACCATGGCTGCGGTTACCCTTGACGCTGCATCACAGACAGGAGCGCCTGCGATGGTGTACTCAACGACGAAGCTGAGTGCACGAATGGCAAAACGTCATTTTTTCGGATGAATCCAGGTTCTGTTTACAGCATCATGATGGTCGCATCCGTGTTTGCCGACATCGCGGTGAACGCAGATTGAAAGCGTGTATTCGTCATCGCCATACTGGCGTATCACCAGGCGTGATGGTATGGGGTGCCACTGGTTACATGTCTTGGTCACCTCTTGTTCGCATTGACGGCACTTTGAACAGTGGACGTTATATTTCAGATGTGTTACGACCCGTGGCGCTACCCTTCATTCGATCCCTGCGAAACCCTACATTTCAGCAGGATAATGCACGACCGCATGTTGAAGGTTCTGTACGGACCTTTGTGGGTACAGAAAATGTTAGTCTGCTGCCCTGGCCAGCACATTCTCCAGATCTCTCACCAATTGAAAACGTCTGGTCAATGGTGGCCGAGCAGCTGACTCGTCACAATACACCAGTCACTACTGTTGATGAACTGTGGTATCGTCTTGAAGCTGCATGGGCAGCTGTACCTGTACACGCCATCCAAGGTCTGTTTGACTCAATGCCCAGGCATATCAAGGCCGTTATTACGGCCAGAGGTGGTTGTTCTGGGTACTGATTTCTCAGGATCTATGCACCCAAATTGCGTGAAAATGTAATCACATGTCAGTTCTAGTATAATATATTTGTCCAATGAATACCCGTTTATTATCTGCATTTCTTCTTGGTGTAGCAATTTTAATGGCCAGTAGTGTACAATTTTATTACCAGCCGCAGTCCAGCGTCGACTTCAATAATGGATGATGTAAAACATTTTGTATTTAGTTTCTTCTCTGTGGAGACGTCCATCCAGCTTTTCCATTATTGAATGAAACATCTCTATAGACATTCGTAGGTTGTTGAAAATATATCAGTGTACTTTCAAGCATCACGGGGGACAGATACGTTAAAAACTAATATTTATAGACACATTGAATTCATGCCCACGTGTGTCCGCAGCTCATGGTCCAGTGGCTAGCGTTGCTACCTCTGGATCACGGGGTCCCTGGTTCGATTCCCGGCCGGCTTGGGGATTTTCTCCGCCCGGGGACTGGGTGTCTGTGTTGTTCTCATTATTCCATCATCATTCATAAAAGTGGCAACAATGGACTGCGTACAGATTGGGAATGCGTACGGGCGCTGATGACTGCGCAGTTGAGTTCCCTGCGAACGAAACATCATGTCCACCTGGGAGACAAAGTACCAGGGTCGTAAATTTTATCTATGGCACTTTCTAGCAAATACACTTTCCTTGATACCGTTGTTGGCGCCTTTCTTTCAGTCCCAAACGTCCCAGGCAAGTGCCTGCAGCAAACTGCCTAGTGTGGTGGTGCGGACGGCTTCACGTCACCGGCCAACCTGCTCTGCCTACCTTTCAGCTCCAGTGTGAACACGACCTTATTATTCCGATGCATAAGTTAAGTCACCTTTAGTTTCCATCTTGATTCATTTAGAAGACAGTCTTGTGTAATCTATTAAATGAAAACGATATGGATGGAAAAAAAAAGGAAATTTCTTGTTACTTTTAAAAAAATAGCTATAATGTTATCAAATGTACTCCTTCCAGGAAAAATGTGTGCGGTAGCCAACAGGACCATCATTATACCCAGGCGTCCCTCTCATCCTCTGAAGCAAACCAATGGCCACAAATGTCTTTCTTCAGGGCTCCAGAAATATGGCGAGAGATTGGATGATGTGTTATGTCCTTCCAGCGAAACCTCTACAGAGCACCTGAGACAACCTTGGCAACATTTCCCACCATGTTTTTGGAGCCCTGAAGAAAGGCATTCATGGCTATCGATTTGCTTCCGATGTAGAGGTGCACTCCGGGGTACTGTTACGGTTTCATAGACAGCCGCAGGCATTTTCCCATGAAGGCACTGAGTGGGATAAATAAATGAAACAGTTATGGTGATCAGTTTTGAAATAATAAACGGTGTACTTACCTATCTTCCATCTCTCTGGTTTTCATTTGACTGCCCCTTACAGATCTACGTGATTACTCCGCAATCCACACTTACATATGTGGTGTCTCTTCTTTCAGGTATGTCACAAAAAAGACATCATTTTGGTACTGCAGCCACTACGAACACAAAGGAATCAAAGACATTAACCGCCAGCGGCCTTTCAGTTATACCTAAATAAAGTGGCAGCTTGAATGAATGTTAATTTCGCACCTTAAATGAGATTTTATATGTCATAACAAGGAGATGGATATGTCACCTGACATATTTCGGTGATAGTGAGTAGATTTGCCTATCAAAATGTATGGTAAGTAATGCAAAAAGGTATGACACTCGATTTGTTGATATTAACACACTGAACCCAAATCCTGCATGTCAGTGAGCAAAAGGTGAAAAAATCTGCTAGAAGAAACGCTTTAGTTTGCGACAGACTCTAGTTGTGCAGCCACGGCCCGCATACAACGAAAAGCTTCTAACAGGGGCTGGTGACCCATGGTGATGGAGACAACAAACGCACCAGGCGATACATCAAAGGGAGCAGGTAACAGCCCAGCGCTGCCTGCGACAGAGAAATTCTTTAGAAAAATGCGTTAGGGAATTTCCAGTTGGATACAAACAGGCCGGAGACACAGTTAAAAGAATATCGCATTTACTGATCACATGAAAGGCCTGTGATGCTCTTGTGATGTATGCGTGTAACTTGTAGACATCAGGAGTGGGCACAAAATGTCCGACTGGCTGAAATAAACTCGGAAGGAGTAGAAGTGGCGAGAGTACGGAGCACTATAAAGATACCCTTTGCGATTGGCGGGGGTAGTTTCCGCGAGATGAAAGGAGTGCTCCTACTGGTCCAGAAAGACCGTGATGCGAAGCACAAAAGAATAAAGGTGGAGGGGACTGTTTTTGTTATGAAAGATAGAATACCGAGAACTTTGAGGACTCTCCTCTGAGCCAGTGTCAAGTGTAGAACAGAGCGCATCGCGCTCTGTATGACGCCAAAAGAGGGATTTTGTGTGAACACTGCATTCACTTTGGCTGACATTCAGGTAGAAATTAGCTGAAAAGTCATTGAGCTCCGACAGCAGAGAAACGAAACAGCCACGTATTTAATTGTTCTTGCGAGAACTAAGAGGGCGTTGGAGTATACATGCTGCTCCATCTATTCACGTGTATATCGCCATATTTTCCAGACTAGGCATGAGTGCATGTTTTCTTGCCTAACGAGAAACATAGGGCGGTTTCAGCTGATAACATCAGTAAAGATTTTGATTAACTTTGTATGGGATTTTCAGACGGCGAGAACAGACATGCAGCCGACAACACATCGCAGCTAAAGGTAAATGCCGCTAGTAGAAGTATAACATTGGATCACCAGATTGTGTCCACTGTGAACATGAGCAACTTTGAGTAATATTTTGCATGTCTTGTCATAAAAACTAATCATTCTCCGTAGGCTTGATTGTCATACTAAATAGTACCGAAATTGGAACCAGAATTGGATGATTAGACGTAATATTGGCCAACTCAGACAGTGCTTCACTGTCTAGATGTAAGAAAAATCTTGTAGAGTACCTTCTATTTAAATTTGATATTGTTGTGTTCGGTGTTATTTCTGCTAATCAGGGCGTAATACGTTACCTTCACAATTTTCCTGAATTGTCATGTCACTATGCATGTAAACCAGTGTGCTTCATTGACAACAACACAGAAATTAAACAAATTTTGTGCAGCTGAACATCGACGTGCTCTGATATAGAATAAGGGCCCACTCCTAACCCCAGGAATTTATTCTAGTGACGCTAACGCACTCACAGGGTGTTCTTGCTGTTGTCTGACGAATGTGAAAAAGAGTGGAGTGTCAAAAGCTGCAGAGATTACTCTAGTATGCCTGCCACCAGGCACAAATTTTCACCTTTATCACACTGGTCAGATGAGTATCGGGTAAAATCAACAGCAGCAGAAAATGGTATAACAGGTGTAGGATTCGTTATGAATAGGAAGGTAGGGCAGAGGGTGTGTTACTGTGAACAGTTCAGTGACCGGGTTGTTCTAATCAGAATCGACAGCAGACCAACACCGACAACGATAGTTCAGGTATACATGTCGACGTTGCAAGCTGAAGATGAACAGATAGAGAAAGTGTATGAGGATATTGAAAGGGTAATGCAGTATGTAAAGGGGGACGAAAATCTAATAGTCATGGGCGACTGGAATGCAGTTGTAGGGGAAGGAGTAGAAGAAAAGGTTACAGGCGAATATGGGCTTGAGACAAGGAATGAAAGGGGAGAAAGACTAATTGAGTTCTGTAACAAGTTTCAGCTAGTAATAGCGAATACCCTGTTCAAGAATCACAAGAGGAGGAGGTATACTTGGAAAAGGCCGGGAGATACGGGAAGATTTCAATTAGATTACATCATGGTCAGACAGAGATTCCGAAATCAGATACTGGATTGTAAGGCGTACCCAGGAGCAGATATAGACTCAGATTGAGAGGCACCCACATGCCTTACTCATACTGTGGCATCAAGCAGTCAGGCCTGCAAGATGAGTGGTCTGCCAAGCGAGTGGATTCATTCTTAATTTATCGAGTAACATGAACTCTCGTACTCACAATTAAGTCACTAATCAACCTCCTGTATGAATAATACGCAACGGAAACGCACATCTGACTATCAGTGATTTACAGAACTCTGACTGTTCACTACGCACTGGCAATACCACATTTTCTTTTTGTCTTTTATTTAACGGCTTTTATCAACACGTGGCCACCGCACTGAATATGAATGGCGCACACATTATAAATTCGGGACATCATGACAACATACAATTCGAAGGAAAAGTCCACCAATCTTTTTCTTTTCACTATCTTATTTATTCCGATAAATTCTATAACATAAACACACAAATTCTATAACCTACAACATTAACACATGAGAAATTCCGCCCAGTGGGCATGGCTTAACATTGGTGAAACTCTATATTATGGTCTCGTAATTATTTAACGCTACAGTGCACTTTCTGGATAGGATGGTGGATCTTTTATTATACCTCACACTTCGACTCTCACAATCATCATCACGAAACTTTCCTCCAGACCGAGCGGTACCGAAGGAACAGGCATAACCCACTAATCTTTTCAAACTACCTCGCTACTCTCCCATGCAAACCACACATACCCAAATTACATGACATACACCACACTACAATATGAAATACTACACAGGGAATAGTCACAACATTATCACTTTCAGCTTTCCCACTTCAAATAATATTTATCCCAGTTTCACACGATACTGCCCCACTTCGTAATTCTACTTTCCTACTATGAACTCTGGAGATATATGCACGTATTCCTGTGCAATGCAAGCCAAGTGGCGTTGCTGGATAGACGGCTGACTCACCTTGCTTTTCTCTCAGAGTTTGAATCTAGCGTCACACGGAATCATATCATATCATATCAAAGTAATATTAAGAACGTATTCATCACACACGCGAGTCCTCAACTGATACCATGGAGAGTACTTCTCTTTATCCTTTGTCTCATACACAGATTGAGACTCGCACAATACTCACCACGTGGAAATACTCGTCTCTAATTTCAAGTCCTGCACACGCCATTTCTTAAATATTTCAATTTATGGTACACCGCTATTTCTTAAATATTTCAACTTATTGCACACACGCTAGTAATTCAGCTTGACTTAAGCACACGGAAGTATTTCAACTTATTGCTACACGTGGTTTCATTGTGACCGTTGGTCACTTCCGAAGATTACTACAATCCCATTAATATTACCTGCCTGACATTTAATTCTCCCCACAAAAGTTCCTGAAATAGAGAAATTATTATTTCAAACTACTCTTAAATATTCCACATGCATACCATGTCTCCACTCTTTTGTCCTTACGGAGCACAACTAAAACAGGTCTTAACAGCACAAGATCCAGCGGCAGAGTCCTGAAACATGGCCGTTCTCGAGGTCCTCTCACACCTCTGCTGAAGTGGAGGAGGACCTTGCTACCGTATTGGTCAGACACATTTCAGGCGCTCAAAGCTCAGGTAAATTTCATCCCTTTGGTCCCACCAAAGGTGGCCAAAGGATCGTCTCAAAGATGATCATATATTCACAGTCACTATCTGCGGTTAGCAGACGAACATACATTCATTCATTTCACAGATCTCACCAAACTGGATGTAGGGATTTACTTTGTGGGAGTGCACATGTGATCAATTAAATAGATAAATTGTCATTCTTTCCCACACTGGTATCCGGCTTCGCTGTATTTATTGAAATTGAGTTATTTTACAAAAAAAAAGTGTTGTTCTGACAAAAATAATGAAGTATGTTGTACCTATTTTCAATGTCGGGCGGTACTGTACCCTTTCAAGATCACAATATAGTAGTGATGAAGAGTAGGCTGAAGTTCAAGACATTAGTCAGGAAGAATCAATACGCAAAGAAGTGGGATACGGAAGTACTAAGGAATGACGAGATACGTTTGAAGTTCTCTAACACTATAGATACAGCAATAAGGAATAGCGCAGTAGGCGGTACAGTTGCAGAGGAATGGACATCTCTAAAAAGGGCCATCACAGAAGTTGGGAAGGAAAACATAGGTACAAAGAAGGTAGCTGCGAAGAAACCATGGGTAACAGAAGAAATACTTCAGTTGATTGATGAAAGGAGGAAGTACAAACATGTTCTGGGAAAATCAGGAATACAGAAATACAAGTCGCTGAGGAATGAAATAAATAGGAAGTGCAGGGAAGCTAAGACGAAATGGCTGCAGGAAAAATGTGAAGACATCGAAAAAATTATGATTGTCGGAAGGACAGACTCAGCACACAGGAAAGTCAAAACAACCTTTGGTGACATTAAAAGCAACGGTGGTAACATTAAGAGTGCAACGGGAATTCCACTGTTAAATGCAGAGGAGAGAGCAGATAGGTGGAAAGAATACATTGAAAGCCTCTATGAGGGTGAAGATTTGTCTGATGTGATAGAAGAAGAAACAGGAGTCGATTTAGAAGAGATAGGGGATCCAGTATTAGAATCGGAATTTAAAAGAGCTTTGGAGGACTTACGGTCAAATAAGGCAGAAGGGATAGATAACATTTCATCAGAATTTCTAAAATCATTGGGGGAAGTGGCAACAAAACTACTATTCACGTTGGTGTGTAGAATATATGAGTCTGGCGACATTCCATCTGACTTTCAGAAAAGCATCATCCACACAATTCCGAAGACGGCAAGAGCTGACAAGTGCGAGAATTATCGCACAATCAGCTTAACAGCTCATGCATCGAAGCTGCTTACAAGAATAATATACAGAAGAATGGAAAAGAAAATTGAGAATGCGCTAGGTGACGATCAGTTTGGCTTTAGGAAAAGTAAAGGGACGAGAGAGGCAATTCTGGCGTTACGGCTAATAATGGAAGCAAGGCTAAAGAAAAATCAAGAGACTTTCATAGGATTTGTCGACCTGGAAAAAGCGTTCGACAATATAAAATGGTGCAAGCTGTTCGAGATTCTGAAAAAAGTAGGGGTAAGCTATAGGGAGAGACGGGTCATATACAATATGTACAACAACCAAGAGGGAATAATAAGAGTGGACGATCAAGAACGAAGTGCTCGTATTAAGAAGGGTGTAAGACAAGGCTGTAGCCTTAGGGAGAGACGGGTCATATACAATATGTACAACAACCAAGAGGGAACAAAAAGAGTGGACGATCAAGAACGAAGTGCTCGTATTAAGAAGGGTGTAAGACGAGGCTGTAGCCTTTCGCCCCTACTGTTCAATCTGTACATCGAGGAAGCAATGATGGAAATAAAAGAAAGGTTCAGGAGTGGAATTAGAATAGAAGGTGAAAGGATATCAATGATACGATTCGCTGATGACATTGCTATCCTGAGTGAAAGTGAAGAAGAATTAAATGATCTGCTGAACGGAATGAACAGTCTAATGAGTACACAGTATGGTTTGAGAGTAAATCGGAGAAAGACGAAGGTAATGAGAAGTAGTAGAAATGAGAACAGCGAGAAACTTAACGTCAGGATTGATGGTCACGAAGTCAATGAAGTTAAGGAATTCTGCTACCTAGGCAGTAAAATAACCAATGATGGACGGAGCAAGGAGGACATCAAAAGCAGACTCGCTATGGCAAAAAAGGCATTTCTGGCCAAGAGAAGTCTACTAATATCAAATACCGGCCTTAATTTGAGGAAGAAATTTCTGAGGATGTACGTCTGGAGTACAGCATTGTATGGTAGTGAAATATGGACTGTGGGAAACCGGAACAGAAGAGGATCGAAGCATTTGAGATGTGGTGCTATAGACGAATGTTGAAAATTAGGTGGACTGATAAGGTAAGGCATGAGGAGGTTCTAAGCAGAATCGGAGAGGAAAGGAATATGTGGAAAACACTGATAAGGAGAAGGGACAGGATGATAGGACATCTGCTAAGACATGTGGGAATGACTTCCATGGTACTAGAGGGAGCTGTAGAGGGCAAAAACTGTAGAGGAAGACAGATTGGAATACGTCAAGCAAATAATTGAGGACGTAGGTTGCAAGTGCTACTCTGAGATGAAGAGGTTAGCACAGGAAAGGAATTCATGGCGGGCCGCATCAAACCACTCAGTAGACTGATGACCAAAAAAAAAAAAAAAAAAAAAAAAAATCACACACTACTTTTGTAGTGCCCCTGCAGAATTTGGGTCTGACGGGAGGCATCCTAGTCTAGTTCATGCAGTTGTGGTATCCACTGTGTCCGGATGGCATAATCGTCAGCTTATACCACTGATTTAACGCTTCCTGAAGGATTTGGTCTGACAGCAGGCGTCCTAGGGTAGTCTCTGCAGGTAAGCTGAGCACTTTGTCCGGATAGTGTAGTGGCCTGCGCATCTGCCTAGGAAGCAGGAGATCTGCGTTCGAATCCCTGCCTGGCATAAATTTTCAGCTTATCCCATTGTTATAACTAGTGAACATTGCCAGCTAATGTCTTTAATTCCGTTGTGTCTTCATACTTAACAATTTGGCAGAAGGTTCACAGTACCAGACTGCCGCGCGGGGAGGGACATTTCTCCCTATGTACGTGGGAGTCTGCAAAGTATATTGGCATTCTGATGAGTACGCTGATGACTGAAATATCGTGAAACGGCCTCGTCGCAACGAAAAAGTCTTTGTTTGAATCATTGCCACCCCAGCCCATTTATCATATCTGTCACACTCCCTTCTCAATTTCGCAATAATACAGGGTGGAGTAGAGGAAACGCATGTTTTTTGAACCGCTATTACGCGGTGACGAGAGGGGTATTGACCTTGAATGAATGTTGGCAGACTGCCCACACAGCGCAGTTTCAGTCGCTGTGGAGCGTTGGAGCGTAGAGCATTATGTGTTCGCTGTCGAGCAGTACTTTGGAAACGACGATTCCTTAGTCACAGTGCAACGTCTTTTCCGTCAAAATTTTAGAGTTGGACGTCGAGTTGCAGTGCCTGATCGAAATACTGTACTCCGATGGGTTGCAGCGTTTAGAAGTACTGGATCTGTGATGAAAAAGAAACCACCGGGTCTTCTCCGTTCAGTTCGTACTCCGGGAAATGTAGACCGAGTGAGAACGGCAGTTCTTGCTAGTCCGATAACATCGGCTGGACGACAGGGTGTAGCGCTGGGTATGTCACGTCGTTCGCATCACCGCATCTTACATGATCTTTAGTTTCACCCATACAACATAATGATCGTCCAGCAGCTTAGTGAAAGGGATTTTGTGCAGTGCAGAGAGTTTTGTCGCGTAATGGACGAAATTTTTACAGAACATGCAGATGCTACAGTCTTCATGCGTGATGAAGCACATTTTCATGTAGACGGTTACGTCAGTGTTCAAAATTGTCGGTAATGGGCGTCGGAGAACCCACATGAATTGCACCAAAGATCTCCCCACAGTTCAGAAGTAACAGTGTGGGCCTGCATTTCAAAGAAGGGGGATTGTTGGACTCTTATTTGTTTGAAGAGGAAGGAACTGCAGTTACTGTGACATCAGTGCGCTACGTTAAAATGTTAAACAACTTTCTTCGTCCAGAACTTGAAAGGTGTCAAGTGAACCTGAGAGAAGTATGGTTTCAGCAGGACGGTGCCACAGCTCACATGGCGAGAGCATCCATGGGAATGGTTCCACAAATGTTCCCTGGACATATTATTTCGAGATATGGTGATGTTTACTGGCCCCCTCGCTCACCCGATTTGTCGATATGCGACTTCTTTTTGTGGGGATATTTAAAATGAAAAGTCTACACGAAAATCGATGACCTGAAGAATTCCGTTCGTCAGGAAATTGAAGCCGTACCGAATGAAATGCAGAACTTTAGTTAGAGGACCCAAATTTGTATCCAGCAAGGAGGATGTCATCTCCAAGACATTATTTTTCGAACCTAAAAGTATGTATATTTCAAAACTGCATTAAAAAATCTATCAGTTAATGGCTTGTTTTTATTATTTTTATCAAACCGTGTCCCAGTCATTCAACAGTGAAAAACATGCGTTTCCTCTGCTCCACCCAGTACAAGACGATATGTCCTTCTTTTAACTTTTTAGGTGTCCTACATCAGTCCTATATGGTAAGCATCCCATAGTGTACAGTAACATTCCAGGAGAGGACAGACAGTCGTAAGTATGCAGTGGATTTTTCGCACTTTCTTAGTAGTCTGTGGCCAATACAACGGAGTCTTTGGTTTTCATTCCCCATGACATTTTCTACAAACTATTTCAATTTAAGCTGTTTGTAATTGTAATCGCTAAGTACACTACTGGCCATTAAAATTGCTACACCAAGAAGAAATGCAGATGATAAAACGGTGTTCATTGGACAATTATACTAGAACTGACATGTGATTACATTTTCACGCAATTTGGGTACATAGATCCTGCGAAATCAGTACCCAGAACAACCACCGCTAGCCGTAATAACGGCCTTGATACGGCTGGGCATTGAGTCAAACAGAGCTTGGATGACGTGTACAGGCACAGCTTTCCATGCAGCTTCAACACGATACCACAGTTCATCAAGAGTAGTGACTGGCGTATTGTGACGAGCCAGTTGCTCGGCCACCATTGACCAGACGTTTACAGCTGGTGAGAGATCTGGAGAATGTGCTGGCCAGGGCAGCAGTCGAACATTTTCTGTATCCAGAAAGGCCCCTACAGGACCTGCAACATGCGGTCGTGCATTATTCTGCTGAAATGTAGGGTTTCGCAGGGATCGAATGAAGGATAGAGGTCGTAACACATCTGAAATGTAACGTCCACTGTTCAAAGTGCCGTCATGCGAACAAGAAGTGACCGAGACGTGTAACCAGTGGCACTTCATACCATCACGTCGGGTGATACGCCAGTATGGGGAAGACGAATACACGCTTCCAATGTCCAATCACCGCGGTGTAGCCAAACACGGATGTGACCATCATGATGCTGTAAACAGAACCTGGATTCATCCGAAAAAATGACGTTTTGCCATTCGTGCACCCAGATTCGTCATTGAGTACACCATCGCAGGCGCTCCTGTCTGCAGCGTCATGGGTAACTGCAGCCATGGTCTCCGAGCTGATAATCCATGCTGTTGCAAACGTCGTCGAACTGTTTGTGCAGATGGTTGTTGCCTTGCAAACGTCCCCATCTGTTAGGGATCGAGACGTGGATGCACGATCCGTTACAGCCATGTGGATAAGATGCCTGTCATCTCGACTGCTAGTGATACGAGGCCGCTGGGATCCAGCACGGCGTTCCGTATTAACCTCCTGAACCTACCGATTCCATATTCTGCTAACAGTCATTGGATTTCGACCAACGGGAGCAGCAATGTCGCGATACGATAAACCGCAATCGCAATCGCAATAGGCTACAATCCGACCTTTATCAAAGTCGGAAACGGGATGGTACGCATTTCTCCACCTTACACGAGGCATCACAACGTTTCACCAGGCAACGCCGGTCAACTGCTGTTTGTGTATGTCAGCGTGTTAGCACGTTGTAGGTGTCGCCACTGGCGCCAACCTTGTGTGAATGCTCTGACAAGCTAATCATTTACATCACTGCATCTTCTTCCTGTCGGTTAAATTTCACGCCTGTAACACGTCATCTTCGTGGTGTGTCAATTTTAATGACCAGTAGTGTATTTAGTTGATTCTACAACTTTTAAATTAATGTTGTTATCGTGTAATCGAAAACTGACGGATATATTTTAGTTCTCATGTTGGTGGACATCACAATTTTTGTTGTCTACGTTTAATTGACGCGTTTCGAATGAGGCGGATATCCTGTCTCAAAGATTTTCCAGTTCGTTCTGATCTCCTGGTGACTTTAGTAGATAGTAAACCAAAGCATTATCAGCAAACAATCTAAGAGCGCTGCCTCGATTATCTTTTGCATCTTTTTCCTGAGAACTGTTTTTCAAACATCCTATTTTAACATTGTAGAAACCGGGGAAGTATGAAAAAGCAGAACGACGAAAGAAATATTCAGCTGCTGTAAGTAGGAGAGTTATGCATCAGCGGTGGCTGACGGGGGACTACAATCTGCCTGTGTACTCGCAGAGGACGAGGGGCGGATGGGGGTGGGGTGGGGGTGGGGGTGGAAGCTGCGGCGCATATCTGGCAGAGCCGCGGCGGCGGCAGCGAGGACCGCGGCCCGCCGACCTACCTCCCACCTGTCGCCATCCGTCTTAGTCGCCCAGCATATCAGCCGCTGCGCCGCCGCCCGACGTCCCGTCAACATAGCTGTCCAACTTGGCTGGCTGGAAACTCACCAGGCAGCTGCTGTTGTGGCAGCCCTGGCACGCGCAGAAATAACCGTGTCCAATTGCCGGCGACACGCCCTTTATCACACCCGTCTGTCATATGCAGAGACAAGTCTACACCTAACGAATTTAATATGGTGTGTAATTGAAACGCCTGCCGTGGGAAAACGACGTACTGTCTTGGAGCTCAAGTGATTGACGTAAGTTGTTTTTAGTTGTATACAGGGTGGTCCATTGATCGTGACCGGCCCAAATATCTCACGGAGTAAGTCTCAAACGAAAAAACTACAAAGTACGAAACTTGTCTACCCTGAAGGGGGAAACCAGATGGCGCTATGGTTAGCCCGCTAGTTGGCCATATTCGTGTAGTATGTCAAGAAATATGAATGTTTTAGTTGGGCCACTTTTTCGCTTTGTGATAGATGGCGCTGTAATAGTCACAAACATATGGCTCACAATTTTAGACGAACAGTTGGTAACAGGTAGGTTTTTTAAATTAAAATACACAACGTAGGTACGTTTAAACATTTTAATTCTGTTGTACTAATGTGATACATGTACCTTTGTGAACTTATCATTTCTGAGAACGCACGCTGTTACAGCATGATTACCTGTAAATACCACATTAATGCAATAAATGCTCAAAATTATGTCCGTGAACCTCAAAGCATTTGGCAATACGTGTAACGACATTCCTCTCAACAACGAGTAGTTCGCCTTCCGTAATGTTCGCACATGCATTGACAATGCGCTGACGCATGTTGCCAGGCGTTGTCGGTGGATCACGATAACAAATATCCTTCAACTTTCCCCACAGAGAGAAATCCGGGGACGTCAGATGCGGTGAACGTGCGGGCCATGGTATGGTGCTTCGACGACCAATCCATCTGTCATTTAATATGCTATTCAATACCGCTTCAACCGCACGCGAGCTATCTGCCGGACATCCACCGTGTTGGAAGTACATCGCCATTCTGTCATGCAGTGAAACATCTTGTAGTAACATCGGTAGAACATTATGTAGGAAATCAGCATACATTGCACCATTTAGATTGCCATCGATAAAATGGGGCCTAATTATTCTTCCTACCATAATGCCGCACCATACATTAACCCGCTTAGGTCGCTCATGTTCCACTTGTCGCAGCCATCGTGGATTTTCCGTTGCCCAATAGTGCATATTATGCCGGTTTACGTTACCGCTGTTGGTGAATGACGCTTCGTCACTAAATAGAACGCGTGCAAAAAATCTGTCATCGTCCCGTAATTTCTCTTGTGCCCAGTGGCAGAACTGTACATGACGTCCAAAGTCGTCGCCATGCAATTCATGGTGCATAGAAATATGGTATGGGTGCAGTCGATGTTGATGTAGCATTCTCAACACCGACGTTTTTGAGATTCCCGATTCTCGCGCAATTTGTCTGCTACTGATGTGCGGATTAGCCGCGACAGCAGCTAAAACACCTATTTGGGCATCATCATTTGTTGCATGTCGTGGTTGACGTTTCACATGTGGCTAAACACTTCCAATTTCCTTTAATAACGTAACTATCCGGCGAACGGTCCGGACACTTGGATGATGTCCTCCAGGACACCGAGCAGCATACATAGCACACGCCCGTTGGGCGTTTTGATCACAATAGCTATACATCAACACGATATTGACCTTTTCCGCAATTGATAAACGGTCCATTTTAACACGGGTAACGTATCACGTAGCAAATACCGTCCGCACTGGCGGAATGTTACGTGATACCATGTACATATACGTTTGTGACTATTACAGCGCCATCTATCACAAAGCGAAAAATGTGGTTCATCTAAAACATTCATATTTCTTCACGTACAACACGAATATGTAATAAAAAATGCGGGTTCCTGTTTAAAAAACGCAGTTGATACCCGTTTGACCTGTGGCAGCGCCATCTAGAGGGCCAACAATAGCGACATCTGGTTTCCCCCTTCAAGCTAGGCGAGTTTCGTTCTTTGTAGTTTTTTCCTTTGATGCTTATTTCGTGAGATATTTGGCCCGGTCACGGTCAATGGATCACCCTGTATACACTGGTCTGCAAACTTAGCGACGAAAGTAGCTTTCGCTTGACGTGTCACAGCCTTGATGAGATTTGGCCCATACGTAGAAAGAACTACGCTGAGCCAAAGAAACTGCTACACCAGCCTAATACTGTGTAGGGTCCCCGCGAGCACGCAAAAGTGCCGCAACACGACATGGCGTCGATTCGACTACACCTGAAGTAGTGCTAGAGGAAACTGATATCATGAATCCTGCAGGGGTGTCTCTAAATCCGTAAGAGTACGAGGGGGTGGAGATTTCTGAGATGCAAAGCACGTTGCAAGGCATCCCAGATATACTCAATAATGTTCATGTCTAGGGAGTTTGTTAGCCAGCAGAAGTGTTTAAACTCAGAAAAATGTTCCTCGAGCCACTCTGTTGCAGTTCTGGACGTGTGGGGGGGGGGGGGGGGTCGCATTGTCCTGCTGGAATTATCCAAGTCCGTCGAAATGCACGATGGGCATGAATGGATGCAGGTGATAATACGGGGTGCTTACGAACGTCTCACCTGTCAGAGTCGTGTTTAGAGGTATCAGTGGACCCATATCACTCTAACTGCACACGTCCCACACCACTACAAAGCCGCCACCAGCTTGAACAGTCCCCTGCTGGGCGTCCATGGATTCATGAGGTTGTCTCCATACCCGTACACGTCTATCCGCTACATACAATTTCAAACGAGACTCGTCCGACCAGACAATATGTTTCCAGTCATCAACAGTCCAATATCGGTGTTGACGGGCCCAGGAGAGGAGTAAAGCTTTGTGTCGTGCAGTCAAGGGTATACGAGTCGGCCATCGGCTCCGGAAGTCCATATCGATGATGTTTCGTTGAATGTTTCGCACGGTGAGACTTGTCGATGGCTCAGCACTGAAATCTGCAGCAATTTGCGGAAGGGTTACACTTCTGTCACGCTGAACGATTCTCTTCAGTCGTCGTTGGTACCATTCTTGCAGGATTTTTCCCGGCCGCAGTGATGTCGGACATGTGATATTTTGCCGCATTCCTGATATTCACGGTACAGTTGTACGATAAAATCCCCACTTCGTCGTGTCTCACCGCTCGTTCGCCGATTATAACACCACGTTCCCACTCACTTACCTCTTGATAACCTGTCATTGTAATAGCAGTAACCGACCCAACAACTGCGCCAGACACTTTGAAACGTCCGCTTGGAAAAATTTATAAATGACAGTGCTGGAAAACCTCTACGTTATTTGATTTTCAAACAGCTGAGCAAAACTGAACGTACTCAGACATTTCTCTCTTTACTTATTCTGATCAACACTAATTTGACACACAATATTTTTTTATTTTTTTTCGCGCAACGCAATCTGACTTTCAATAATCCCTACCAAAGAATAGCCCTGACTAACCATAACCTATACCTTTCACAAATCACTTACCTCACAAAAATCTTCGTTACTCAAACTACTGCAATACAGCGAGCGCATATACTGCCAGCTAAATAAAAGATTCTAACTACTTAAGGCACTAACTACTGATAGGCATATTTAGCAAATGAAAGATTTTGATGGAGAACAAACAATGTATTTACCTTAATGGTGTTCAAAAGTAATAATATTTATATCAGTTCATGACATCTAGTCCTACAATTTCCTTTTTCTGACAGACACACGTCCAGATCGTCCGCTCTCAAAACTCTGCAATCTCTCTCCCCACATCCACCACTGCTTGCAGCTCACCTCCAATTGTGAAAAGCCACGCGCTGTTTACATCCAACTGCCCAACACAACACTACAATAGCGAATATTCCAACAATGCCAACCAGCCACAGACTGCACACAGCACAGTCAGTGATTTCCATACGGAGCGCTACGTGGCGTTACCAACATAAAAACCTAAACAGCCTACTTACAATTTGTCTTAAATAGGCGTTGCCGACCGCAGCACCGTATTCTGCCTGTTTGCATATCTCTGTGTTTGAATACACATGCTTATACCAGTTTCTTTGCCGCTTAAGTGTATGTCAGTACAGTACAGTACAGAAAGTAACTGAAAGCAATAGAAATGACTCATTTTTATTCAAAAACAATAACTACGAGATAAAACTCGCATTTCGCTAAGGAAAGATGTCAAGCATTTCGAACTAGGAAGCTGAACCTACCCGTCGGCCTCTCAGAGCCAGTAACGGATAACGAGTTTACATCTACACTACTGGCCATTAAAATTCCTACACCAAGAAGAAATGCAGATGATAAAACGGTATTCATTGGACAAATATATTATACTAGAACTGACATGTGATTACATTATCACGCATTTTGGGTGCATAGATCCTGAGAAATCAGTAACCAGAACAACCACCTCTGGCCGTAATAACGGCCTTGATACGCCTGGGCACTGAGTCAAACAGAGCTTGGATGGCGTGTACAGGTACAGCTGCCCATGCAGCTTCAACACGATACCACAGTTCGTCAAGAGCAGTGACTGGCGTATTGTGACGACCCAGTTGCTCGGCCACCATCGACCAGACGTTTTCAGTTGGTGAGAGATGTGGAGAATGTGCTGTCCAAGGCAGCAATCGAACATTTTCTGTATCCAGAAAGGCCCGTACAGGACCTGCAACATGCGGTCGTGCATTATCCTGCCGAAATGTAGGGTTTCGCAGGGATCGAATGAAGTGCAGAGCCACTGGTCGTAACACATCTGAAATGTAACGTCCACTGTTCAAAGTGCCGTTAATGCGAACAAGAGGTGACCGAGACGTGTAACCAATGGCACCCCATACCATCACGCCGAGTGACAAGCCAGTATGGCGATGACGAATACACACTTCCAATGTGCGTTCACTGCGATGTCGCCAAACACGGATGTGACCATCATGATGCTGTAAACAGAACCTGGATTCATCCGAAAAAATGACGTTTTGCCATTCGTGCACCCAGGTTCGTCGTTGAATACACCATCGCAGGCGCTCCTGTCTGTGATGCAGCGTCAAGGGTAACCACAGCCATGGTCTTCGAGCTGATAGTCCACGCTGCTGCAAACGTCGTCGAACTGTTCGTGCAGATGGTTGTTGTCTTGCAAACGTCCCCATCTGTTGACTCAGGGATCGAGTCGTGGCTGCACGATCCGTTACAGCCATGCGGATAAGATGCCTGTGATCTCGACTGCTAGTGATACGAGGCCGTTGGGATCCAGCACGGCGTTCCGTATTACCCTCCTGAACCCACCGATTCCATATTCTGCTAACAGTCATTGGATCTCGACCAATGCGAGCAGCAATGTCGCGATACGATAAACCGCAATCGCAATAGGCTACAATCAGGCGTTTATCAAAGTCGGAAACGTGAAGGTACGCATTTCTCCTCCTTACACGAGGCATCACAACAACGTTTCACCAGGCAACGCCGGTCAACTGCTGTTTGTGTATGAGAAATCGGTTGGAAACTTTCCTCATGTCAGCACGTTGTAGGTGTCGCCACCGGCGGCAGCCTTATGTGAATGCTCTGGAAAGCTAATGATTTGCATATCACAGCATCTTCTTCCTGTCGGTTAAATTTCGCGTCTGTAGCACGTCATCTTCGTGGTGTAGCAATTTTAATGGCCAGTAGTGTATCATATTGCACTGCCTGTGTTATTCTGAATTACATGCAAAGTTCCTTCGGACATGTAGACATCCTCTCGTTTCAGGTTGTATGCAGAGGGTGAACGTGTACGGTTATGGAGATAACCTCAAGAGTCCATGGAAGCTCCATGTCAGCGGGGGACTGTTCAAGCTGGTGGAGGCTCTGTAACGATGTGGGACGTGTGAAGTTGGAGTGATATGGGCCCCCTGATACATCTAGATACGACCCTGACAGGTGAGACGTACGTAAGCATCCTGTCTTATCACCTGCATTCATTCATGTCCATCTTGCATTCCGACGGAGATGCAGGCATGCATGTACGAGTACGGGTTGTAGACGCATGATTGACGGCATATGGAAATTTGAGTTTGGCCAAGGCTCTTGCACGGACAGTCAAATCATAAGTGACCGCTCGCGTTGAGAAAGAAATTCGTGGTCGAGTCCCGGTCCTGCACAATTTTCAGTCTCATCATTCTATTCTACACATGGTGGTTGTCCATATTCGCCGCTGCGAATACATTTTATGACTTTACATATGGTTCACAAATTGGACAGAGGTCACATTGGCTCTGATGCTGGACACCAACGTAACGGAATTCTCAAAGGAAATACCGTAAACATATTCATTTTAGTGACTATTTTCAGAGAAAAATAATTTAGTGCGCAGTGATGGCTGGAGTGGGATAAGGTACATTCTTTGTCGGTTCTTAAAATTAAGTAGGTACTCAAACACTGGCATTACGACTTGATTACCAGAGCGACTGTAACGAAAATTATTGTCATTGTGTTCGTTACAGAAGAAAACGTGTTATGTTACTTAAAGTTCAAGATAGGAACCAGCGGTGTTCATTATCTTTCTTACATAATTGCGAGTAGAACCTCCAGCTTTGCCCAGTAATTCATTTGAGACCCATTGTGTAACCTTCCGTATCCATAACTTATTCAGGCGGTGTGCACGGTTTTATCAGTGACTCTATATCTTTTATTTATATATGGTTTGGGTTTGTTGAACCATACTGCCAACAGATGGCAGCAAATTTAGATGGTGGTGGTGGTGGGTAGTGTTTAACGTCCCGTCGACAACGAGGTCATTAGAGACGGAGCGCAAGCTCGGGTTAGGGAAGGATTGGGAAGGAAATCGGCCGTGCCCTTTCAAAGGAACCATCCCGGCATCTGCCTGAAACGATTTAGCGAAATCACGGAAAACCTAAATCAGGATGGCTGGAGACGGGATTGAACTGTCGTCCTCCCGAATGCGAGTCCAGTGTGCTAACCACTGCGCCACCTCGCTCGGTCAGCAAATTTAGAGTCATATATACAGAGGAATCGTAATATAACTTGTTTGAATACTGATTTAGGATTATTTTGCAATGCTCACGTAATTACAATGCTTACAGCCAAGGAATCTTGAAATGCTGGGTAGAAACAAAGTAGGATGTATAAAAGAACTCAACAGAGATTTGGAAGCATACATATGGAAATTAGAGTTTTTACCACCATGGAGACAGCAACAAATTTCGGACGTACTCTTATCGAACTCGTATAAAACAAGAAAGGTCTTTGTACATTTGAGGATCTTCGTGAAACAATAAAAAAGAAGCACTTCAGTTTCAGAAGGTTTCGTAGGACACGGTCTTGCCGTGTTTGGAACAAACGCGAGAAAAACAGCAACTGAATTTTATCTCCTTCTTTCTTCTAAAAGACACACAATGTGTTGTCCCTGATGCCTATGCAATGTGAGAGCGAAGGAGTTGAACCACAGTTCGTACACGTTAGTACCAACGTAGTTATAGGCATCCTGCTGCCCTGATTTATCTTTTATTCAACCCCCACGAAAGGAATTCGCAGCACATGAGCTATGAGCTTCTGCCAGGGGCACACAAGAGGTTCTTTTCGTTCCCAAAACTTTCCTGGAAGTCTCTTGCTCGGACAGATACGTACGGAAAGCAGTTTATGAGGCATTGCGCCGTGTTTCTTGATAACGAGTTTATTAATGCTTTTCCAGTCAGACACAGTGAGTCATGCATATATAATAACACGTATTATAATTTAACGTTTTAATGTTTTAAGTTTTTACTATGTCCCCGTGTGCTGATTATCGATCATATACACCTTTGGAGAAAAGAGAACCAATTGTATGAATATCAAGAGCTCAGATGGAAACCCAGTTCTAAGCAAAGAAGGGAAAGCAGAAAGGTGCAAGGAGTATATAGAGGGTCTATACAAGGGCGATGTACTTGAGGACAATATTATGGAAATGGAAGAGGATGTACATGAAGATGAAATGGGAGATACGATACTGCGTGAAGAGTTTGACAGAGCACTGAAAGACCTGAGTCGAAACAAGGCCCCGGGAGTAGACAACATTCCTTTAGAACTACTGATAGCCTTGGGAGAGCTTGTCCTGACAATACTCTACCATCTGGTGAGCAAGATGTATGAGACAGGCGAAATACTCTCAGACTTCAAGAAGAATATAATAATTCCAATCCCAAAGAAAGCAGGTGTTGACAGATGTGAAAATTACCGAACTATCGGTTTAATAAGTCACAGCTGCAAAATACTAACACGAATTCTTTACAGACAAATGGAAAAACTGGTAGAAACCGACCTCGGGGAAGATCAGTTTGGATTCTGTAGAAATACTGGAACACGTGAGGCAATACTGACCTTACGACTTATCTTAGAAGCTAGATTAAGAAAAGGCAAATCTACG
Organism: Schistocerca nitens; assembly: GCF_023898315.1. Classification (NCBI taxonomy): domain Eukaryota; kingdom Metazoa; phylum Arthropoda; class Insecta; order Orthoptera; family Acrididae; genus Schistocerca; species Schistocerca nitens. The sequence goes on from NC_064614.1 coordinate 1,128,722,201, forward strand.
TTTCTAGCATTTGTAGACTTAGAGAAAGCTTTTGACAACATTGACTGGAATACTCTCTTTCAAATTCTGAAGGTGGCAGGGGTAAAATACAGGGAGCGGAAGGCTATTTGCAATTTGTACAGAAAACAGATGGCAGTAATAAGAGTCAAGGGACATGAAAGGGAAGCAGTGGTTGGGAAGGGAGTGAGACAGGGTTGTAGCCTCTCCCCGGTGTTATTTAATCTGTATATTGAGCAAACAATAAATGAAAGAAAAGAAACATTCGGAGTAGGTATCAAGATCCATGGAGAAGAAATAAAAACATTGTAATTCTGTCAGAGACAGCAAAGGACTTGGAAGAGCAGTTGAACGGAGTGGACAGTGTCTTGAAAGGAGGATATAAGATGAACATCAACAAAAGCAAAACGAGGATAATGGAATGTAGTAGAGTTAACTCGGGTGATGCTGAGGGAATTAGATTAGGGAATGAGACAAAGTAGTAAAGGAGTTTTGCTATTTGGGGAGCAAGGGAGCAAAATAACTGATGATGGTCGAAGAAGAGAGGATATAAAATGTAGACTGGGAATGGCAAGGAAAGCGTTTCTGAAGAAGAGAAATTTGTTAACATCGAGTATTGATTTAAGTGTCAGGAAGTCGTTTCTGAAAGTATTTGTATGGAGTGTAGCCATGTATGTAAGTGAAACGTGGACGATAAATAGTTTAGACAAGACGAGAATACAAGCTTTCGAAATGTGGTGCTACAGAAGAATGCTGAAGATTAGATGGGTAGATCACATAACTAATGAGGAGGTATTGAATAGAATTGGGGAGAAGAGGAGTTTGTGCCACAACTTGACTAGAAGAAGGGATCAGTTAGTAGGGCATGTTCTGAGGCATGAAGGGATCACCAATTTAGTATTGGAGGGCAGCGTGGAGGGTAAAAATCATAGAGGGAGACCAAGAGATGAATACACTAAGCAGATTCAGAAGGATGTAGGCTGCAGTGCATACTGGGAGATGAAGCAGCTTGCACAGGATAGGGTAGCATGGAGCGCTGTATCAAACCAGTCTCAGGAGTGAAGACCACAACAACAACAACCATTCTGTTAGGTACACCTGTTGGTTTCATTAAAAGTTTATCCATTACCGTCCTTGCAGTGTGTTCTAGGGATCTATCGACATAAATGCTAACGGGAAAGTAATTTTTGTTATTTTAAATTTATTTTAATTCTGGACGATTGTTTCAAGAAATATTAATCGTGCTGTTCAAAGGACGATATAAAAGGAAATACGTTACCACAAATTTGTCACTAGCACCTTTCTTCAAAAATGGCTCTGAGCACTATGGGACTCAACTGCTGTGGTCATCAGTCCCCTAGAACGTAGAACTACTTAAACCTAACTAACCTAAGGACGTCACATACATCCATGCCCGAGGCAGGATTCGAACCTGCGACCGTAGCAGTCGCACGGTTCCGGACTGCGCGCCTAGAACCGCGAGACCACCGCGGCCGGCCACCTTTCTTCGACATGAAGAGGGAACTAACATCTGAGTATGGTGCTTGGTCTGGTTAAAGTTCAGTGAAAAGAAATAAAAACTTTATGGTTTGCTGATGACATTGTAATTGTCAAAGAAGACGAAAGACTTTGAAGATAAGTTGAACGGATTGGATAGTACTTGAAGAGAGATTATAACATGCAACATAAATAAAACTAAAACTAGCTGAAAGCAATATACGAGCTTCGCTATTTGGCCATCAAAATACCCGACGACGGCAGACGTTAAAAGAATACAAAATGTAGACTGGCATTAGTATGAGAACCTTCTCTGAAATATCTAAGGTAAATGTTAGGAAGTTTTCTTAAAGTATTTATTTGGAGCTGTTCTTGAAACGTGGAAATGAACAGTACAGACACACAGAGAATACAAAGTTTCGAAATTTGGTAATACAGAAGGTTGAACATTAGATGGGGAGATCGAATAATTAATGAAGAACTAATGATTCGAATTGGGAATGAAGGAACTTTATTTGACTACGAATAGGAAAATGTTAGCACAAATACAATGAAGCGCCAACGAACAATTAAGTTGGCAGCGGAGGGAAGCGTGTGAGTAAAAAGTGTAGAGGAAGACCTCGGTTTGAATACAGTAAACAGATTCAGATGGATGTGAGGTGCAGTGGTGATGAGAAAGAAATTGCAGAACATAGAGTGGAGAGTTGTGTCAAAACAGTCTTCGGACTGATGCTTACGACAACTATTGTAGATGTAACAAGCATATGACGTGATACTTTGTACTGTAGATAACGAGATGTTTGCTGTGTTTTATTCACCCCATACGTTTTATATTGTGGTTAGTAGTTTGTCACTGTATCTTGTGCGTGTCTTTTTCTAACACTATATGAGTACGGACAATGGCCGAAACTATCCAATTGGAAAACATGTGCAATATAATTGCGATCTTAATAGTATATTTTGGCAAAGTATGTCACCTCTTATGCAGATCTTCGATCCATATGTGTTTACCATCTTAACCTTTGCGCGGTGTCCGGGGTCTTTTTTGACACCAAGACTCATTTAACTACAAGATACAGTTTTAATTTCGAAGTAGGCTTCGGACATTTTTTATTATAACTGGGTAAAATATTTATGATTCTATTACAGTTCGTAATACAATAATCTGAATGTTTTGCAGTGGGCTCAGGAAATATCCCAGGTATACAATACGTGATTTTCAAAAGTACATTTCAACTTTATTAGAAAATAAAAACTTGGCAACACTGCGTATATTAAACGACATTTATATGTCCATTGTTGTAAACAATTCGTAGAAAAACATACCGGTGAGCTGTTATGACAAATTCGCAGTTAGGAATTGCGTTTTGTTGAAGCAATAGGTAGTGTTATATTTTAGTTTCGCCATGTTGAAAGGGGCTATAGTCTGGAGAAGGCTTTAGCAGATTTAGAGAAGAGTGATATTGATAATAAGTGAATTTTTGGAAATGAGGATGAGAGTGATGCTGATGTGGATATGACAGAGGAAAATATACATGCCAGAGATGAAGTGGATGCGAACGAATGTAAAGAGCATGATACTGGTATTCAAGAAACCAGTGCGCCTACTCTTCTATCTGGAAGTGGGCAGGTAACATAGACATAGTACCACCTGAAGTGCGTAAGCAGGTTTCAAAGGATGCAATACGTGAAACTGCACATATTCTACGTCACCTTACACCACAATTACAGGCAAGGGTCGATTGTCGCAGACTTTTTCTCACCAACAAATACATAGTATAATTATAATGCATACCAATAATCGTGCAGATAACAGTGAAATTCTGCCTCCGTATCTTGAACGCCGAGTTGAATTTGACTCTATAGAACTGCAGGTATTCTTTAGTCTGCTAATAATAGCTGGTATGCACAGGGCAAGTGGGAAACCGTTGAGTGAATTTTGATCAGATCAGTATGCCTTACCTATTTTTCAGCCACAATGAGGTGTTGAAGATTTCATAATGTTCTGATGTGCCCCCTATTTAAAGCAAGAATAGCTGTTTCTGGATCAAAAACTGGACCTAAAAGGGCTGTATTTAATATGTTAGTTGATCAATCTATTTGGTCTTATATCCCTGGGCCTCATATTACAGCTGATGAGCGCCTGTATACTTTCAGGAGACGTTGTCCATTCAAGGTGTAAATTCCTTCGAAGTCTGGACAACATGGAATGAAAGTATGGGCTGCTGTACATTGTGAGACCAATTATCTCATAAATACACGAGCGTTTACAGGGAAATCTGCTGAAGGAAGGAAAATAAATCAAGGGAAACGAGTGATACACTATTTAATTGATCACCTGAGGGTAAGTTGTAGGAAAATTACCACTGATAACTTTTTTTTTGCAAGTTTTGAATTGGGACAGAAACTTCTTGCTAAAAGACTGACACTTGTGGGAACTCTTCGGGCCAAACAAAAAGAGATACCAAAAGAAATGTTGCCATCAAAACAAAATGCTCCATTATCGACCACTTTTGGATACACACAGAATAATTTTATAGCTTCTTATGTCTCTACACAAAACCAATCAGTTATTTTGTTGTCTACTCTACACCAACCACTTGATATAGGTGAGTATGAGCACAAAAAACTTGAAATAATAATGTTCTACAAACTCAACAAAGTCAGGAGTTGACATAGTTAATACGATGCTAGACATTATTCAGTGAAACCAGGAACAAGAAAGTGTGCACTTGCTGTATTTTTCGATATACCTGATTTTATATGTCTCAATGCTTACGTTCTATATAGTAAATTTTCACATGACATGAGATGTATAAATGCGAGCAGAGAATTCCTCTCACAATAGGGAAAAGAACTAGTCAAACCTCACATTGAAAGACGAATTCCGTCCACCCACAGCAGAATACAACGCATTCATTCGACAATAATTTCTACAGGTTTCAAAGATCTTCTAAAGCACACGCAACGTGATAACCAGAATGTGGATATTTCAAATCTGAAACGAAAAAGGTGTGATTTCTGCCCACAGTCAAAGAATAGGAAAGTGAATCAACAATCTGATGAATGTTTGTCTGTAAAAAACATGCCAGGGTAAGAGTGTTGTGTGATGAGTATTCATCATATGACGCGACAAGCGAGTATAAGTTTATTTCTAACACAGTTCCTTATAAATGATATCACACATCGTATTAGTTAATTATAATAGTGTCTAAATTCTGACTCGCGAATCCGAGCAACAATATTAACACTTTGAGCACGATATCTATCTATAATGCACCCTTTGACTAATGTTGACCGAATACTTACCTGACTGCACTTTAATTTGCCTAGTGAGCTTTCTCTGAAGGTTTTGTAGACAAACTATTGGGTCGTTGCTTTTAGCAACAAAGTGCTCGCTGCATTTCACTGCTTACCTTGTATTATTGTTTTGATAATTTTTTATTAACCGTAATGACTGCATCTACATTAACATACTCCGCTAGCCATCAAGCAGTATGTGGCGGAGGCCACAATTCGCGCCAAAGTCATATTTCCCCCGCCTCTGTTCCACTCGAGGATCGCGCCAGGGAAAAACGACTCTCTGAACGCGTCAGTACGAGCTCTAATTTCTCTTATCTTTGAATATTCACTACTGGAATATTTTATGTTAAAATAACTTTTGGAACTAAAAAAACTAAACATTACATATGTTTTCATATTTCAAATATAGCTAGCACATAATTACAACTTACACAAAACTTTATTATTGCAAGCAACTGTGGAGTTGTAGTTTCAACTTTGTGCATGGGTCCCTCAATAAATCATTACTGTTTTTGGAAATATTTTACATTTTATCACCTCAAAAAAGGCCCCAGAAATGTAATACATCTTTCAAGAGCTGATACTATGCGAGGGTTAAAAGTGAAGCATAGGTATTGTGGTGTCATGTAACACGGGACCATTGCCCTAATTGGTTGTCATTTCCTACCGCACTTTAACACTTGGGTGGTATGAACATCTTCTGCTGTCACCTTAGGTCCTGGTTCACACTGGTGGTAGCAACTGTCTGTGTACGAAAATTCAGACATGGCAAGCAGCTTCACATGACTTCAAAAATTTTTCAAACAGCTTTTGCTTACGACTCTTGTCAACTCAACATCAACTGCCCAAATTTCATGTTGTAATCAAAATAGACTGGTGTGACTTTCTCTATGTAACAACTTTTTAATCTGTGGGAACATAAATCCTTACAGAGTATAATATGGACTGCGTGGGTTACCAGTCCACTTTCTTGGGCAGCCTGACACATGGATTTATTGGGCTGTGCATGAGCGTTTTCCAAATGGATGTTTTTCCATCAATTTCTCACTGAGACCGTAGTGATACACTTGGCCTGGCAGTTCCTTGTTGTTTCAGGACATATCGCAACATTTTTTCACTGCACTGTGAACCACCAGCTCTGAACAGCAATTATCCTCTGAAATCGAGCTCATTAACGCTGACTTGTGTAGTGCCATTCTACTCGAATGTAACGCGTTCAAATCCCGGTGACGGTAGAAATTTTCATCGCTGGTAGGGCGAGGCTGGTAGGGGGAAACGAGGTAATGTCGCACAGTTCTTGATCACCAGATTTTTTGACAGTGTCCGCACCAATATTTCAAACATCACAACAGTGTCTCATTGACTGAAGGCATTTGACACCGTTGGAGGTGATAAGTTCGTCAGTTGGGGACTTTAAATTCGGAGGACATCTTGCTGCTATTCGAGTGGAACAGGCGATGAGCCAGGAGCCGGGTTTCACTACTCATATATATATATATATATATATATCGCCGTCACCAGAAACGGAAACATGAAATTACACTCTACATGCCCCATCGTAGTCATCTAAACTGAAAAGATATGCTTAAGACAACATGCTTGAAAGAAAGGTTCCATTTTTGCGAGAGGAGGAAACGCCATTCCAATTGGATCGCTGAACAACCTCTCGAGAGTCTCCGAGAAAGCGATGCCATAGGATTGAACTTTTTATTTTCAGAGTAGCCATTGAATTGTAGACGGTATAGCAATATACTCTAAACCAGTTATGAGTCTGGGTATCTTACTACTGTTGAAAAATGGGAATGAGAAATCTTGAAAATTTCTTCATAGGTGTGCCTATACTTTTGCGAATAACTGAAGTCCGCAGCGGAGGATACTTCTGACTGTACGAGGTACTGAGGTTCTTCTTCGCTCTACTCACAGACAGACAGTGCCGAGCTGCTATCTGTCTGACTAACTGCACGTTTCCTTCAGCACAGACATAGGGGGTTGTAGAATATGGGTAGTTTTTCTCTCTTGCAAGTCAAACAAACCTGTGACATTTGAGCCGCCCTTCTTTATGTACGTTCTATACTTTTAATAATCAGGCCGTATATGAATCCCATACGCCTGAGCAGCTTTCAAGTATGGGACATAACGGATTAGGTTTGCAGATATGTGACTCGCTGATTTTATGACGACCTTTCGCCCTCTTTTATATTCCCAATACATAGTTCTTTTTACTTCTGTTTTTACGCGAGTCTGCTCGCGTCTGTGAAGCAGTGTAACCTTGCTAAGGTTTTGTCTGTCTCCCGTTAGCTTCTTCTGAAGCCTTTTGTAGCCAAACTATTGGGTCGCTGCATTTAGCAACAAGATATTCACTGCACTTCACTGCTTACCTTGAATCATCGTTTTGATAATTTATGTTTTCCATTAAACATAGTGACTGCAATCACTACGGAACAGAAACCGCGGATAGCCTCACCGTGAGTAATTCCTCCTGAAAAACAACTCAATTATATGCTATTTACGGTCGCCACGTTCTGAAGGACATAAATCGGAAAATGAAATCTTTCCATTCAACCTGGAACCGTTATATACGTTTTAATAAAATTAAAACTTGATTTTCTTGAAGCAGAATGGAACCGACAGGATATTTACGATTTCCTTTCGTTATTTGAAGTCCTTTAAAAATTTTTACACTCAGTACCTGTCATTTGCATTAAGTTCATATGGTCTTGAAACTTAAAGAAATTGACTTTATGGAAATAAGATTTACTCAAGAACTGCAACAAAGCAGCCCATCAAAAATGAGAAATTTGACTACAACACTACACTCAACAGTGATAAATGTTTATATAGAATTTAACAAAAATGAAGTGGCTACTTGAAATTAAATAGTCTAAGCTTTAGACACAACAAAATCACACTTGCTCACAGTATGAGTTGAATTAAGCACTTAATTGAACCAAAAACACTTACGCAATTTTTCACATATCTAGTTAAAATGATATGACAGTGTAGTCGTAATGGCTGTTCTTATTACCAATGCCTGAAGTTAATTGGAGCAATCTTTGCAAAATCATAACTTAGCCTGGTAAGTCTAGCAGGCACGTCTCATAATCAACAGAGAGGACTTTTAATGCGGAAATATTAATGAAAGTTTTCTTTCAATAACAGGTCCATATGTAAGCACAAATTGTACTGTCTTGCGGGGCGCACCAAAACATGCACTTTCACCATCACTGCTGTCTGCTACTTCCCACTGCTCAGTCTGTCTGTGGTAAACTTTTATCCACTTAAAATGTGTTCACCAAAATGGAACGCGACAAGGCCACTTGCTACAAGGTGAACAGTTGCTTCAAATGGCTCTGAGCACTATGAAACTTAACATCTGAGGTCATCAGTCCCCTAGACTTAGAACTACTTAAACCTAACTAACCTAAGGACAGCACACACATACATGCGCGAGGCAGGATTCGAAACTGGGACCGTAGCAGCAGCACGATCCCGGACTGAAGCGCCTAGAACCTCTCGGCTGGGTGAACAGAAATTTGCTGTTGTTTGCTAATGACGTTTTTGAGCAAGAGAGGTGTAGTCATTGACTGACTGTAGGAGGATACAAGCTGACGCAGACGTAAATCCTAGTTGGTGTAACGCATAGGCAGCTTGCTCTAAATGTAGAAAAATGTGAGTTAATACAGACGAGCAGGGAAAACATTCCTGTAATGTTTGAAGACGGCGTTAGCAGCGTACTATTTGACACAGTCATATATCTAGGCGTAATCCTGGAAAGCGATTTGAAATACAAAGAGCACGTGAGATGGTAGTAGGTAAGCCTAATGGTCGACTTCTGTTTATTGGCGAAATTTTTGGAAAATGTGGCTGTCTACAAAGGAGACCTTATAACTCTAGTGCGACCCATTTTAGGTACTGCTCGAGTGTTTGGGATCCACACCAGGTTGGATTAAAAGAATACATCGAAGCAATTCAGAGGCCAGCCGCTAGATTTGTTACCGAAAGATTCGATCGACACCTGAGTATTACGGGGATGCTTCGAGAACTCAAACAGGAATCCCTGAAGGGAAGACGACGTTCTTTTCGCGAATTCAGTTAAGAAAATTCAGAAAACCTGCATTTGAAGCTTAGTGCAGAATGATTCTACTGCTGGCAGCAAATGTTTCACTTAAGCACCAAGAAGATAAGAGAAATTAGGGCTCATACGGAGGCACATAGGCAGTCGTTTTTCTCTCACTCTACTTGCGAGTGGAACAAGAAAGTAAATGATTAGTAGTGGTATAAGGTACCCTCCGCCGTACACCGTACAGTGGCTTGCGGAGTATGTGTGTAGACGTAGATGGAAAAGCCTTATGCAATAACTCCGCAACAAGTGTATCCTACATAATGCGATGGAGTTAAAGGGATGAGTCGAATATATCGTTAAAGCATGAAACAAAGTAAGAAAGACCGAGGATTGTTACGTAATTATGTTATGCATAAATTGAAAGAAATTTTGTAGTTTTTGACTGACATCTGAACAATTACTGAACAAACGTCGGCTGGAGATCTTGGAGCGAAATCGAACAGGCAATACGCCAGCAATGGTCAGGAAAGCCTCAAGAGGTTTGTAATTTATTATATTTTAATTAATTAATTTATTTATTTAAGAAATTTGTTTAAGAAAATTCTCTGCTTCTTATTTATTTTTGGTATTTAGTTATGATTTCCAGTGGTTTTATTTAGGTTTTAGCTTCAGTCTTTTAAAAGCTAAAGAATATGTCTTTGGTTTTAAATACCACAGGGGAGCTACATATATGTCCCGCATCGTCGATCTTGCTGATACTCCTCACCGGAACTGCTCAACCTGAAGTCTCTGAAATGTTTATTTCGCTACGAAGATCGTTCGGCACAGCTAGGTGCAATATTGTATGGTGCGTATGGATTGATGTGTCCAACTTTTTTTATCAATGAAAAGTTTATTGCTTCTAAGATATTCTCTCGAAGAATATTGACCGTGAAAAGATGCAGGCTCGCACTATCGCTCCACACTGCACCTCTGATCGATTTACGTCACGTGATCTCTGAAGAATGTTTGTCGAATATTTTATAAATTGATAAATGCCTTGAATGCGTATTATTTTCTTGAATTTGTTTATTGTGCCACCGACTAACTAAACATACACAATGGAGCTTAATAGCGTCGCACAACAATAGGAAAATCTTTCCAACATAAAACACGTCCGATCTCTGTAAGCGCTTCACACAGAGTCCCCAGAGTCACATCTTTGGTTACTTATTCCAGAGAGATACGTCCGTAGCACGGAGCGTCCAATTCTCGCAGGCAGTTTATACTACTTTCGGCACTAATAATTCGCCGCACCTGAACAATCCACTACAATACCGCTTTTTGAGCGCGAATATTCTTTAAAAGTCAATACGTGGCTAAGTACGTTTCAAAATTGATACTACTGCTACTGTTTCTTACGTTATTACTGAGTAGAATACACTGGCGGGTGATATAAGTAACTCTGTTAACGGCTCACGTGACCATGGACTTTCGATCAGAAGAGCCTTATCATTCGGGCCAGGGTTCCTGAGGGAGACCATGGAAAACCTGGAACAAGGCTAATTTAGCTTTATGTTCCACCCAGTAATTCACAAATATTAATTAAAAGTTTAAATAACAGATCTGACACTGTCTTTATGTAGGGTGTTCTTGCATTGGTGGAGTGGGGTAAATGTGAAGATGTCTTGGTAGCGACGTCAGCATGACGTCTGATGGAAGTTGCAGGACAGGTGTGTGTAGAGACGGAGAATGACCCTCTTGCTAGTGTGTGTGGGATGGTAGGGTTGGTCAGGAACAGGGTTCATTTTCGTATTTGACGCACTTGAGTATATCCTTTCTTATTAGCACTGTATCTCATCACTAATTTCTTTTTATGACACTGCACCAGCACGTGTTCATAATTTATTTTGTACCTGAAAACACACAACACTTCAGGTGAAGTTCGTTGCTGTTGACAGAATCCATCACTACTCCGCACTTCGACCAGCCTTCGAAATTAGCTTTAACCTTTACAGAATATAATTACGAATTTATCTACTTCCCCCAAATCTACACAAATTCAGCCCAGTCGTTTCTCTTCATCATTTATCATACATTAAATAATTACAATTTAATACCAAACCTCCCCATGAACCATGGACCTTACCGTTGATGGGGAGGTTTGCGTGCCTCAGCGATACAGATAGCCATACCGTAGGCTCAAATGGCTCTGAGCACTATGCGACTTAACTTCTAAGGTCATCAGTCGCCTAGAACTTAGAACTAATTAAACCTAACTAACCTAAGGACATCACACACATCCATGCCCGTGGCAGGATTCGAACCTGCGACCGCAGCGGTCGCGCGGTTCCAGACTGTAGCGCCTTCAACCGCTTGGCCACCACGGCCGGCTGTACCGTAGGTGCAACCTCAACGGAGGGGTATCTGTTGAGAGACCAGACAAACGTGTGGTTCCTGAAGAGGGGCAGCAGCCTTTTCAGTAGTTGCAGGGGCAACAGTCTGGATGATTGACTGATCTGGCCTTGTAACACTAACCAAAACGGCCTTGCTGTGCTGGTACTGCGAACGGCTGAAAGCAAGGGGAAACTACAGCCGTAATTTTTCCCGAGGGCACGCAGCTTTAATGTATGGTTAAATGATGATGGCGTCCTCTTGGGTAGGAGAAAGAAAACTGGCATTCTACGGATCGGAGCGTGGAATGTCAGATCCCTTAATCGGGCAGGTAGGTTAGAAAATTTAAAAAGGGAAATGGATAGGTTAAATTTAGATATAGTGGGAATTAGTGAAGTTCGGTGGCAGGAGGAACAAGACTTTCGGTCAGATGAATACAGGGTTATAAATACAAAATCAAATAGGGGTAATGCAGGAGTAGGTATAATAATGAATAAAAAAATAGGAGTGCCGGTTAGCTACTACAAATAGCATAGTGAACGCATTATTGTGGCCAAGATAGACACGAAGCCCACGCCTACTACAGTAGTACAAGTTTATATGCCAACTAGCTCTGCAGATGATGAAGAAAGTGATGAAATGTATGATGAGATAAGAGAAATTATTCAGGTAGTGAAGGGAGACGAAAATTTAATAGTCATGGGTGACTGGAATTCAACAGTAGGAAAAGGAAGAGAAGGAAACGTAGTAGGTGAACATGGATTAGGGCTAAGAAATGAAAGAGGAAGCTGTCTGGTAGATTTTTGCACAGAGCATAACTTAATCGTAGCTAACACTTGGTTCAAGAATCATAAAAGAAGGTTGTATACATGGAAGAATCCTGGAGATACTAACAGGTATGAGATAGATTATATAATGGTAAGACAGAGATTTAGGAACCAGGTTTTAAATTGTAAGACATTTCCAGGGGCAGATGTGGACTCTGACCACAATCTACTGGTTATGAACTGTAGATTAAAACTGAAGAAACTGCAAAAAGGTGGGAATTTAAGGACATGGGACCTGGATAAACTGACTAAACCAGAGGTTGTAGAGAGTTTCAGGGAGAGCATAAGGGAACAATTGACAGGAATTGGGGAAAGAAATACAGTAGAACAAGAATGGGTAGCTTTGAGGAATGAAATAGTGAAGGCAGCAGAGGATAAAGTAGGTAAAAAGACGAGGGCTACCAGAAATCCTTCGGTAACAGAAGAAACATTGAACTTAATTGATGAAAGGAGAAAAATATAAAAATGCAGTAAATGAAGCAGGCAAAAAGCAATACAAACGTCTCAAAAATGAGATCGACAGGAAGTGCAAAACGACTAATCAGGGATGGCTAGAGGACAAATGTAAGGATGTAGAGGCTTATCTCACGAGGGGTAAGATAGATACTGCCTACAGGAAAACTAAAGAGACATTTGGAGAAAAGAGAATCACTTGTATGAATGTCAAGAGCTCAGATGGAAACCCAGTTCTAAGCAAAGAAGGGAAAGCAGAACGGTGGAAGGAGTATGTAGAGGGTCTATTCAAAAGCGATGTTCTTGAGGACAATATTATGGAAATGGAAGAGGATGTAGATGAAGATGAAATGGGAGATATGATACTGCGTGAAGAGTTTGATAGAGCACTGAAAGACCTGAGCCGAAATAAGGCCCCGGGAGTAGACAACATTCCATTAGAGCTACTGACAGCCTTGGGAGAGCCAGTCCTGACAAAACTCTACCATCTGGTGAGCAAGATGTATGAGACATGCGAAATACCCTCAGACTTCAAGAAGAATATAATAATTCCAATCTCAAAGAAAGCAGGTGTTGACAGATGCGAAAATTACCGAACTATCAGTTTAATAAGTCACGGCTGCAAAATACTAACTTGAATTCTTTACAGACGAATGGAACAACTAGTAGAAGCTGACCTCGGGGAAGATGAGTTTGGATTCCGTAGAAATATCGGAACACGTGAGGCAATACTGACCCTACGACTTATCTTAGAAGCTAGATTAAGGAAAGGCAAACCTACGTTTCTAGCATTTGTAGACTTAGAGAAAGCTTTTGACAATGTTGATTGGAATACTCTCTTTCAAATTCTGAAGGTGGCAGGGGTAAAATACAGGGAGCAAAAGGCTATTTACAATTTATACAGAAACCAGATGGCAGTTATAAAGAGTCGAGGGACACGAAAGGGAAGCAGTGGTTGGGAAAGGAGTGAGACAGGGTTGTAGCCTCTCCACGATGTTATTCTATCAGTATATTGAGCAAGCAGTGAAGGAAACAAAAGAAAAATTCGGAGTAGGTATTAAAATCCATGGAGAAGAAATAAAAACTTTGAGGTTCGCCGATGACATTGTAATTCTGTCAGAGACAGCAAAGGACTTGGAAGAGCAGATGAACGGAATGGATTATGTCTTGAAAGGAGGATATAAGATGAACATCAACAAAAGCAAAACTAGGATAATGGAATGTAGTCGAATTAAGTCGGGTGATGCTGAGGGAATTAGATTAGGAAATGAGATACTTAAAGTAGTAGAGGGGTTTTGCTATTTGGGGAGTAAAATAACTGATGATGATCGAAGTAGAGAGGATATAAAACGTAGATGGGGAATGGCAAGGAAAGCATTTCTGAATATGAAAAATTTGTTAACGTCGAGTACAGATTTAAGTGTCAGGAAGTCGTTTCTGAAAGTATTTGTATGGAGTGTAGTCTTGTATGGAAGTGAAACATGGATGATAAATAGTTTAGACAAGAAGAGAATAGAAACTTTCGAAATGTGGTGCTACAGAAGAATGCTGAAGATTAGGTCGGTAGATCACATAACTAATGAGGAGGTATTGAATAGAATTGGAGAGATAAATTGTTTAGACAAGGAAGAGAATAGAAACTTTCGAAATGTGGTGATACAGGAGAATGCTGAAGATTAGATGGGTAGATCATATAACTAATGAGGAGGTAGTGAAAAGAATTGGAGAGAAGAGAAATTTGTGACACAACGTGTCTAGAAGAAGGGATTGTTTGGTAGGGCATATTCTGAAGCATCAAGGGATCACCAATTTAGTATTGGAGGGCAGCTTGGGGGAAAAAATCGCAGAGGGAGACGAAGAGATGAATACACTAAGCAGATTCAGAAGGATGTAGGTTGAAGTAGGTACAGGGAGATGAAGAAGCTTTCATGGGATAGAGTAGCACGAAGAGCTACATCAAACAGTCTCTGGACTAAATACCACAAGAACAGGGTGTTCTTGCATTGGTGGAGTCGGGTAAGTGTGAAGATGTCTTGGTAGCGATGTCAGCACGACTTCTGATGGAATTTGCAGGACAGGTGTGTGTAGAATGACTCTATTGGTAGTGTGTGTGGGATGGTAGGGTTGGTCAGGAACAGGGTTGATCCTCAGGTAGGGGAACGGCTGAATCATACCCTCATAGGGCCATTCACAGGGCAGTGATGTGTGAACATGTAACATACCCAGGAACAAGTGTCAGTGCTAATCATTACTGATGGGAAAGCGCTGTGAGAGAACGGGTTAGTACATACACTCTTCATTCTCACGCTACTGGTCTGAATTTAGTGATCCGGATGAAGTAATATACATTTTATTACTCAATATTCGGGTAATCTTTCACCACAATTAGCGATTCTTTTCTCCTTTATACATTTGTTTATTAATATCAGAGTACCACATCCACACTCGTTGTCCTTGGTAAACTCTGGTGATAATTCTCTTTCGTGACTTCACCTTTTTCTTCAACGTAGCACAAAATTTGACGCACTTGAGTATATCCTTGCTTATTAACACTGTATCTCATCACTAATTTCTTTTTATGACACTGCACCAGCACGTGTTCATAATTTATTTTGTACCTGAAAACACACAACACTTCAGATGAAGTTTGTTGCTGTTGACAAAATCCATCACTTCTATCAGCCTTAGAAATTAGCTTTAACCTTTACAGAATATAATTACGAATTTATCTACTTCCCCCTAATCTACACAGATTCAGCCCGACAACGAGCACACAAATCCCTCTCAATGTAGTCCAGCATTGTCCCACCAAATACTTTCGTTGGTAATCTAGTAATCTACCTCAATAAAATTTCCCGAAACTCCACCCAGTGAATTGACTTTATTCAACTATATTGTTGTGTCGTTGCTTCTTTAACTTGAATATTCCCATGTACCTGTTACTAACAATCACATGAAAACTGAAACAGATACACAATACAACAATATTTTTCGCTGAAATTAAAAAACATCATAATTACTTTTCCTTAAGAATATACAAAATCACTTTGCTGAAAGAAAACATATGTATTAACGTAATAATTATTATTCATCTCTTATGGATCCCTGTCGACACATTATTATCTTATCTGAAATTATGAAAAAATTATAATACTATAAGAAAAATTATCTTCCTTTTCTTATATTTCTTCATTCCCTCAGGTATGAAACATTTTTAAATCGTGATGAGGATATAATTCCTTTATATTTCTCTTCTCAGGCTGTCCTAAGATTTATGCTCCTGGATTTGGTATCCTAATCACTTCAAATGGTTCTCGCGTCCGTCGACCGTGGCAATTTAATATATTATTTATTGGTAACGTTGATTGTTGCCGAATTACGTGGTGCACCTTAACCAAAATGATACTTCATTTTAATTCTGATGTACAATTAAACGTTTTTGTGAAGTTTTTTTTTTAACAATATTGATCTTCAGTGGAATTAGACTCGCTCAACCTGAAGTCTCTGAACTGTTTATTTCGCTACGAAGATCGTTGGCACAATTAGGTGCTATGTTATATGATGCGCGTGAATTGATGTGT
The DNA here is from genome assembly GCF_023898315.1 of Schistocerca nitens. Classification (NCBI taxonomy): domain Eukaryota; kingdom Metazoa; phylum Arthropoda; class Insecta; order Orthoptera; family Acrididae; genus Schistocerca; species Schistocerca nitens. The sequence continues at coordinate 1,128,738,295 of NC_064614.1, forward strand.
CCAACTTTTTATAAACGAAAAGTTTATTGCTTCTGATACATTCTCTCGAAGAATATTGACCGTGAAAAGATGCAGGCTCGCACTATCATTCCAGACTGCGCCTCCGATCGACCTACGTCACGTCACGTGATATCTGAAGAATATATGTCAAATCTTTTATGAATTGATAAATGCCTTGAATGCGTATTATTTTCTTGAATTTGTTTATTGTGCCATCGATGAAGTAAACATTCACAATGGAGCTTAATAGCGTTGCACAACAACAGCAAAATCTCTCCAACGTAAAACACGTCCGATCTCTGTAAGCGCTTCACACAGAGTCCCCAGAGTCACATCTTTGGTTACTTATTCCAGAGAGATACGTCCGTATCAAGGAACGTCCAATTCTCGCAGGCAGTTTATACAACTCTCGGCATTAAGAATTAGCCACACCTTAGTCTTACCTTTGCAACATTTACGATCTACTACAGTAACCACGTTATGTGTTTTTATTTTTTTACGACCTCTCTGTGCAGTCTACAATGTATTCAACATCAGGTTTATAATGATTAAATTGACTAAATTTTTTATTCTTATACGACGAATAGTATAAAAAATGGTTCAAATGGTTGTGAGCACTATGGGACTTAACATCTATGGTCATCAGTCCCCTAGATCGTACAACTACTTCAACCTAAGGGCATCAAAAACATCCATGCCCGAGGCAGGATTCGAACCCGCGACCGCAGCGGTCACGCGTTTCCAGACTGAAGCGCGTAGAACCGCACGGCCACACCGGCCGGCCGAATAGCATAGTCAGTGTCACTACCGTAAGCAAAGCACAGACGTGTAAATACCAATATTGTCCCGTAACATCCCGTGGTTCAGTTCTAGCTCTTTTTTCGATCACTTGTGATCTTCAAAATCAATTAGAGAGAAGAAGCTAGTAACCGTTACGCGTTAGTAAATACAGGCTTGGAAATGTTTGACAGCGTAGTAAAATGTAAATTTAAAAGTCTCCTGCTGCCTTGCTTATTTTGTTTCTGTTGAATGTACTGCTACAGTCTTATACTGTCCTCTGAACTTTGTTTCTTGTCCTATGCATTTAATCTCGGCTCTTTAATGATGGTGACAAATGCGGTATTTAACACGTTGTGGCCTATCAAATTGGACCAGACTGCTTACTCTACGCGTAATTAATTTTAGTTCCGCGGGCGTTATGATTAATTGGAGTCCGTTGCATAAATGAGAGAAAATGGTGGGGCCTTGGTTTTGTCATCGTATCATATAATTAAAATATTCCGCAGTTTTTAAGGCTATAACGTCCTCGATCCGTCCTCATTTGCATAAATACCTTGCCGACATTAATGAATAAAGTCGGCTTAATGAGTCTGCATTGAGACCTTGTGCCTTGCGTCCTACTGCGGCTTTCTACCTTTTAGACAGCTCCTGCATGACAAGGTCGACATCTGTGGTGAAAGGGAGTCACCATTATTTGAACAAAATGAGGTTGCACTGAAGTCCGTCTTCGTAATTAATTAAATGCAGTGAAATAATATAATACGATACGGCTGTTGAGAAACGAAGCTGGTACCGCGCAAAAACCGCAGTGGTTTCAGCATCCGTAATGGGATGCTTGCTTCCAGCTTCCGCCTTTTTCCGAGCTCCGCTTCTGCGTTTGCGTGTGTGATGTTCAGCGTATGTGGTCTACGAATGATTCTTTTGCCTGAGCTACAGCAGGTAATCGTGCTGACGGAATGGTCAGGTTGATACTAGTGGTCAAATTCAGGTAGAAGTTGCTAAACATGAGAGGCTCAGGATGAAAGCTTCATACTCGAAAATTTTGGCTTTGTTCCGTCAGATAAGCGAAGAGAAGTAGAAATTCTGGTTTCATGCACGATGTAGACGCACAATGAAACACGACGCTACCATTTCTAAGCTAAAGCGCAATGGACATAGTAGAAAAATGAATATTAAATCCTACAAAACAGTGTTCAGTTTAGATTCTTTGGAACGATGATTACAAACCCAATGTCGGAACTAGAAAATTCAAAATGGCGGGTCAAAAATGAATATTTAGCGGATTCCAGTAAAACTTATGATATAAAGTATTTTGAGGTTGCTGACAACGAATTAGAAGTCGAAACTGCCGAACTGAAATGTTTTATTCCATATTTTACATTTTTTAGACGAATTCGTAGTCACATATGTCTCGCCTGTGATTACCGCATTCAGAAGGGTCACTGTCAGGTTGTCCGCTAACAGATGGTTCGAAAAACAGATCTTTTATCTCAGGTGGCATCTGTTAATCTTATTCAGTTGGTATCTTCTGGAATCTCGAGATGAGCGGATCCCAAGACGCCAAAAGCCGATGGGAGACGTCATGCCTCGTTCTCTTACTGGAACATTTGCGCGTAAAATCTAGTCAACAATGCCAGATATCCTTATTCCGAGGTTCTTTCATATAGCCGACCAATAGATAAACTAATACCTTTTATTATGGCATGTCCTTGCATCAAAACTATATGGATTTATGACCGCAATGGGTATTATTGCAGAATAATGAGTTTCTGGTGAAGTTGGCACCGGACTTTCGAGAAGTATACATTTTTCAGAGTTCTTGATAGATATGCTACAGTTTCAGAGTTCTCCATACAACATTTGAATAACAGTGCAGAATTTTGCCAAAACAAAAAAAAAAAAAAAAACAATAGTACCCCGGTAAAATTTAATTTTATAAAGAAAATCTCGAATTTTCTAGTTTTCAAAAAAAATTATCTTTAAGTTCTGCATAGCTCCCCAAGAGGCAACGGCCTTGCCGCAGTGGATACACCGGTTCCCGTGAGATCACCGAAGTTAAGCGCTGTCGGGCGTGGTCGGCACTTGGATGGTTGACCATCCAAGACGCCATCCGCTGTTGCCATTTTTCGAGGTGCGCCGGCCGCGGTGGCCGTGCGGTTCTAGGCGCTGCAGTCCGGAACCGCGGGACTGCTACGGTCGCAGGTTCGAATCCTGCCTCGGGCATGGATGTGTGTGATGTCCTTGGGTTAGTTAGGTTTAAGTAGTTCTAAGTTCTAGAGGATTGATGACCTAAGATGTTAAGTCCCATAGTGCTCAGAGCCATTTGAACCATTTTTCGGGGTGCACTCAGCCTCGTGATGCCAATTGAGGAACTACTCGACCGAATAGTAGCGGCTTCGGTCAAGAATACCATCATAACGACCGAGAGAGCGGTGTGCTGACCCCACGCCCCTCCTATCCGCATCCTCCACTGAGGATGACACGGCGGTGGGATGGTCCCGGTAGGCCACTCGTGGCCTGACGACGGAGTGCTTTATAGCTCTCCAAGAGTTCTACAGAGAACTCTAATGACATTTTTTGTGCAGACAGTAATTTATTATATAATTGCAATAATGAGGGACCAATTTTTATCTTATGGAACTGCCACACGATGGAAATAGGCCATCCACTGGAAACGTCTAGATATGTGCACACAAATACATTTGAACTCCTTAACTATACAACTAAGGCTGTTGCACAACCAGTAACAAATGTGGAGTCACGCAGCTGCCATTTTGTAGCCAACGATTTCGGACAGTATCGGTAGCAATTTAGTTTTAAGTCGATATACGTCATTAGACCGATTAAAAATCTAATAAACATGCTCTTTGAAGTGCTAGCCATCTTATTTCATCCTGACAACTGTCACGGCACGCGTCATTTCGACCCTAGGCTCGAATACCACTGCAGCATCGGACAAGTATGTATCATGGCAACTACACAAGATTTCGTGGAATTTAAGTCTGAACGCGAATCTTTTTCTGTTCTGTCCTGGTTTTGAAGCGCGTTGGCTCACTGTGTAACAATAAGATAAGACGGCCATATTGAGAATTATGAACAACTCATCGTTAAGAAAATTAATTTTTTAGGGAACCATGTACAGCATGATCCATTAAATTTCCGGCATGAGGCCGTAGAAACTTGATTTCTTGCAATGATATGTCGGCTGTATACCTTTTGGCCATGTTACGAGTGACTCGACGTGCTAAAGCTACAGCAGTAGCGTCCACATACGCCTACAGCTACACTGAAGAGCCAAAGAAACTGGTACACCTGCCTAATATCGTGTAGAGCCCCTGCGAGCACGCAGAGTGCCGCAACATGACATGGCATGGACTCGACTAATATCTGAAGTAGTGCTGGATGGAACTGGCACCATGAATCCTGCAGGGCTGTCTATAGATCCGTAAGAGTACGACAGCGTGGAGATCGCTTCTGAACTGCGCGTTGCTAGGCATACCAGATATGCTCAATAATGTTCATGTCTGGGCAGTCTGGCGGCCATCGTAAGTGTTTAATCCCAGAAGAGTGTTCATGGAGACACTATATAACAAAATGAAATTTTCACTCTGCAGCGGAGTGTGCGCTGATATGAAACTTCCTGGCAGATTAAAACTGTGTGCCCGACCGAGACTCGAACTCGGGACCTTTGCCTTTCGCGGGCAGGAGAGCTTCTGTAAAGTTTGGAAGGTAGGAGACGAGGTACTGGCAGTAGTAAAGCTGTGAGTAGCGGGCGTGAGTCGTGCTTCGGTAGCTCAGATGGTAGAGCACTTGCCCGCGAAAGGCAAAGGTCCCGAGGTCGAGTCTCGGTCGGGCACACAGTTTTAATCTGCCAGGAAGTTTACTATATAACAATTTTGGACGTGTGGGGTGTCGCACTATCCTGCTGGAATTACTCAAGTCCGTCGGAATGTATGATGAACATGAATGGAAGAAGGTGATAAGACAGGATGCTTACGTACGTGTCACGTACACGCCCCACACCATTAGAGAGCCTCCACCAGCTTGAACAGTCCTCTGCTGACTTGCAGGGTCCATGGATTCATGAGGTTGTCTCCATAGCCGTACACGTCCATCCGCTAGATAGAATTTGAAACGAGACTTGTCCGATCAGGCAACATCTTTCCAATGTCCAATGTCGCTGTTGAAGGGTTCAGGCGAGGCGTAAAGCTTTGTGTCGTGCAGTCATTAAGGGTGCACGAGTGGTCCTTCGGCTCCGAAAGCCCACATAGATGATGTTTCATTGAATGGTTCGCACGCTGGGACTTGCTGATGGCCCAGCACTGAAATCTGCAGCAATTTGCGGAAGAGTTCCACTTATGTCACGTTGAACGATTCTCTTCAGTCGTCGTTGGTCCCGTTCTTGCAGGATCTTATTCCGGCCGCCGTGATGTCGGAGATTTGATGTTTTAACTGGTTCCTCGTATTCACGGTCCACTTGTGAAATCCCCCCCCTCCCCACTTCATCACTACCTCGGAGATGCTGTGTCTCATCGCTCGTGCGCCGACTGTAACACCACGTTCAAACCCCTTTCAATCTTGATGCATTGTAGCAGCAGTAACCGATCTAACAACTGCGCCAGACACTTATTGTTCTATACAGGCGTTGCCGACCGCAGCGCCGTATTGTGCCTGTTTACGTATCTCTGTATTTGAATACTCATGCCTATAGCAGTTTCTTTGGCGCTTCAGTGTGCATCGGCAGCTGCTTGATTACTCCGTAGCTCACACTTCAGTGCTTGGCAGAGCGTACAAAGACCACTTTCAGACTATTTCTCGACCATTCCTATCTCGAAGAACACGAGGGAAAGACAGATACCTCAATTTTCCATACGAGCTCTGATTTCTTTTATTTTATTATTATGGTCATTTCTCAACATGTAGGTGGGAGCCAAAAAAATATTTTGGCATTCGGAGGAGAAAGCTGGTTTTTGAAATTTCGTGAAAATATCTCTCTGCAACGAAAAACGCCTTTTTAAAATGATTGCCACCCCAAAATCGCGTGTAATATCCACGACACTCTCTCCTCTACCTCGCGGTCATACAAAACGAGCTGCCGTTTTTTGAAAGTTTTCGATGTCCTCCGCCAGTCCTATGCGGTAATGATCCCATATCGCACAGTGACTCTCCAGAAGAGTATCGACAAACATAGCGTAGACAGTCTGTTTAGTTGATTTGCTGCATCTTCGAAGTGTTCTGCCAATAAAATCCAGTGTTTGTTCATCTTCCCCACCATATTTTTTGTGATGGTTCCAATTTAAGTTTTTCGTAATTTTAATCATTATGTATTTAGTAGGGTCTATAGGCTTTAAAATTGTCTGGTTTATCGTGGAACTGTAATTCAATAGATTTTTTAGTACTCGTGATGACTTCACGCTTTTTATGGTTTAGGATCAGCTGCCACTTTTCGCGACTTATAGATATCCTAGCTAAATCATTTTCTAAATCTTTTTAATTCTCTGGCGGCTTTACGAGACGGTAAATGACAGCACTGTCTGCAAATAGTCTAAGAGAGTTGCCCAGTTTGCCTCGTAAATCGCTTATGTAGATTATGAACAGCAGGGAGCCTAACACGTGCTAGAGGAACGCTAGATGTCACTTCTGTTTTACTCGATGACTTCTGGTCTGTTGCTCTTGTAAGTGGGCTGCTTTGTGTTGGCAGCGCTGGGTAACGCTTTGCATTGGGTCTCTGTGGCTGGTTGGACTCATTGTTGGAAGTTAATCAGCAGCATTGTTGGGCAGTTGGAAGTCAGTCGCCAGCAGTGATGGAGGTACAGTTGGGCAGTTACAGGTGAACAGCCAGCAGTGATGGATGTTAGATGTGAGAAGTTAGCATTGATGGAGGGTAGAGGTCTGAAGTGTTAGCGTAGGCTAATGATCTGTACATGTTCGACTTGGAGACTGAATATTATTCATGATCATTTACCCTTGTGCTAGATGTCAATGACGATTTATACGAGGGCGGTTCAGAAAGTAACCTCCGATTGGTCACAGTGCGGGTTGTGGGGGGAGTAGCGACGCCATCTGTGCGTTCACGCACTCAACAGGTCAGTCGGCATCAAGCCATGGTCGAGTGAACGTCGTACCTGCGCTAGTTTAGTTTTTGTGGCAGTTTGAAATGTGTGCTGCAATAGAAAACCCCGCCAAATGTGAAGTGCGTTTTTTACAGCCAAAGGATATTCTGCAGCAGCTATTCATCGTGAGCTTTGTGCCGTGTACGGACCAAGAGTTATGAGTGAAGGAGTTGTCTGTGAATGGGTACGTTTATTTAAAAGTGGACGAGAAAACGTTCATGATGAAGAGAGGAGTGGTAGACCATCATTGGTGACTGACGAACTCGTTCAGACAGTTGATGCAAAAGTTCGTGAAAATCGACGTTTCTCAATGTTGGAGTTGTCTACTGGTTTTCCACAAATTTCTAAGACTCTCTTGTACGAGATAGTGACAGCAAGATTGGGTTACCGTAAGTTCTGTGCACGATGGGTGCCCAAAATTCTTACCGACCACCACAAAACTCAAAGAATGGCCTCTGCATTAGACTTTCTGTCACGTTATGAGGACGAAGGAGAACCATTGTTAAACAGAATCGTGACCGGTGACGAAACCTGGATTAAGTACGTGAACCCTGAGACAAAAGAACAAAGATGTGGGCACATTCAAATTCGCCTACCAAACCAAGAAAAGCCTCGCAAGATTTTTCTGCCAGAAAACTGATGGCAACGGTGTTTTGGGATGCCAAAGGGGTGTTGTTGGTTGAATTCATGGAACGTGGTACGACCTTTAATCAAGACGTGTACTGTGAAACAATAAAAAAGTTACGACGGGCTATACAGAACAAACGCCGTGGTATGCTGACTTCCGGTATCGTTTTTTTGCACGATAACGCCCGTCCTCACTCTGCTCGCAGAACAACGGCCCTTCTTGAGTCCTTCAAGTGGGACGTTATCAACCATCCACCTTACAGCCCAGACCTGGCGCCAAGTGATTATCACCTCTTCATGTATTTGAAGAAATGGCTCGGGTCACAGCGGTTTGATGACGACGAAGAGCTCAAAGATGCGGTCACAGGCTGGCTCCAGGCACAAGCGGGTGATTTTTATGCAGAAGGAATTTCAAAGCTTGTGGAGAGATACGATAAGTGCCTCAATCGCTATGGAGACTATGTAGAAAAATAGTGCAAAGATGTAGTTGTAAGATGTATATATTAAAATATTTTTATTTAACTTGGTGTATTTTTTAAATCAACCGGAGGTTACTTTCTGAACGGCCCTCGTATTTGTGTTTGAACTGGATGTCACATTATTAAGGTAAAAAATACAGTATTTGGTTTGCAACAAAATCTTTCCTTTCCTAACCACATGCCTATTAGTAGTTAGAATCTTTTATTTAGCTGGCAGTATTGACGCTCGCATTATTGCAGTAGTTCGCGTAATGAAGATTTTTGTGAGGTAAGTGCTTAATGAAAAGTATCGCTTATTGTTGAGATTTTTTAGTCAGGGCCATTCTTTTGAATTAGTTATTTGAAGTCAGGTTGTAATTTTTTTGAGCAGTCAGATTGCGTTGCGCTAGAATATTGTGGGTCAGTGTTGACATGATAAGAAAAAGTAGAGAGAAAGTAGGCTCAGTACGTTCAGTTTTACTCAGCTGTTTCAGACTCAAATAACGTAGAAGTTTCATCTTCTCAGTCATTCTGCAGTTTAAATACAGACACTCTCATTTAAATAAAGAAGTTTCACTCTGAACGGCGACAGTAAAACACGAATCCAGACGTACAAGTGAGACGATTATATGTAGAGAAGCAATTAGATTAGAAGCGTCTTGTAAGGTAAGGAACGGTGTTAAAGGCCATCTGGAAATCGAGAAATAGTGGAGCAACTCGAGATCCCTCGTCGATAGCAATCATTACTTCGTGTGAATAAATAAACAATTATGTTTCACAAGAAATTTTTTATGACTCCGTGTTAGCTATGTGTCAACAGACGGTTTTCTTAGAGCTATTTCATAATTTTCAATACACTATAGGTACAAAATCCTACTGCAAAACGATGTCAGTGCTTTGGGTCTACAATTCAGCAGATTAATTCAATTTCCTTTCTTGAATATTGGTTTGACCTGTTTAAGTTCCCTGTCTTTAAGTATGGATCTTCCATCGAATGAGCGACTGTATGTGACTGGATCTAAAGGATTTTAACTGATATACAATCTGGACAGGAAGATTTGCGGAATACTGAGTGATTTAAATTGCGCAGCTACGCCAAGGCTGCCTACATACTCATATAGTTACTCATGCTGACAGTTGTTCTTTACTCGAATTCTGGAATATTTACTGCATATTCGTTGGTGAAGAAATTACGGAAGAGCGCGTGTAGCAACTTCGCTTTAGTGGTGTTATCACCGGTAACAATACCCTCGCTATCATGAAGGGTGAATATCAAGAGCTCAGATGGAAACCCAGTTCTAAGCAAAGAAGGGAAAGCAGAAAGGTGGAAGGGGTATATAGAGTGTCTTTACAAGGGTGACGTTCTGGCGGACAGTATTATAGAAATGGAATAGAATGTAGATGAAGATGAAATAGGAGATATGATACTGCGTGAAGAGTTTGACAGAGCACTGAAAGACGTAAGTCGAAACAAGGTCCCGGGAGTAGACAACATTCCATTAGAACTACTGACAGCCTTGGGAGAGCCAGGCCTAACAAACCTCTACCATCTAGTGAGGAAGCTGTATCAGACAGGCGAAATACCGTCATACTTCAAGAAGGATATAATAATTCCAATCCCAAAGAAAGCAGGTGTTGACAGATGTGAAAATTATCGAACTATCAGTTTAATAAGCCACGGCTGCAAAGTACTAACACGAATTCTTTACAGACGAATGGAAAAACTGGTAGAAGCTAACGTCGGGGAAGATCAGTTTGGATTCCGTAGAAGTGTTGGAACACGTGGCAATACTGACCCTACGACTTATCTTACAAAATAGATTAACGAAAGGCAAACCTACGTTTCTAGCATTTATAGACTTAGAGACAGCTTTCGACAACATTGACTGGAATACTCCCTTTCCAATTCTTAAGGTGGCAGGGGTAAAATACAGGGAGCGAAAGCCTATTTACAATTTGTACAGAAACCAGATGGCAGTTATAAGAGTCGAAGGGCACGAAAGGGAAGCAGTGGTTGGGAAGGGAGTGGGACAGGGCTGTAGCCTATCCCCGATGTTATTCAATCTGTATATTGAGCAAGCAGTAAAGGAAACAAAAGAAAAATTCGGAGTAGGAATTAAAATCTATGGAGAAGAAATAAAAACTTTGAGGCTCGACGATGACGTTGTAATTCTGTCAGAGACAGCAAAGGACCTGGAAGAGCAGCTGAACGGAATGGACAGTGTCCTCAAAGGAGGATGTAAGATGAACATCAACAAAAGCAAAACGAGGATAATGGAATGTAGTCGAATTGAATCGGGTGATGCTGAGGGAATTAGATTGGGAAATGAGACGCTTAAAGTAGTAAATGAGTTTTGCTATTTTGGGAGCAAAATAACTTATGATGGTCGAAGTAGAGAGGATATAAAATATAGGCTAGCAATGGCAAGGAAAGCGTTTCTGAAGAAGTGAAGTTTGTTAACATTGAGTATAGATTTAAGTGTCAGGAAGTCGTTTCTGAAAATATTTGTATGGAGTGTAGCCATGTGTGGAAGTGAAACGTGGGCGATAAATAGTTTGGACAAGAAGAGAATAGAAGCTTTCGAAATGTGATGCTACAGAAGAATGCTGAAGATTAGATGGGTAGATCACATAACTAATGAGGAAGTATTGGCTCAAATGGTTCAAATGGCTCTGAGCACTATGGGACTCAACTGCTGAGGTCATTAGTCCCCTAGAACTTAGAAGTAGTTAAACCTAACTAACCTAAGGACATCACAAACATCCATGCCCGAGGCAGGATTCGAACCTGCGACCGTAGCGGTCTTGCGGTTCCAGACTGCAGCGCCTTTAACCGCACGGCCACTTCGGCCAATGAGGAAGTATTGAATAGGATTGGGGAGAAGAGAATTTTGTGGCACAACTTGACCAGAAGAAGGGATCGGTTGGTAGGGCATATCTGAGGCATCAAGGGATCATCAATTTAGTATTGGAGGGCAGCTTGGAGGGTAAAAATCGTAGAGGGAGACCAAGAGATGAATACAGTAAACAGATTCAGAAGGATGTAGGTTGCAGTAGGTACTGGGAGATGAAGAAGCTTGCACAGGGTAGAGTAGCATGGAGAGCTGCATCAAACCAGTCTCTGGACTGAAAACCACACACACATCATGAAGTGAAGTGAAGATACTGCTTGTGTTTTGACGTTAGTATGCTTTACATACTAGAATATGTTTGGATTTTCTGTCGGCTTTCGAGACTGAGTTTCGTTATAGGAACTATTCAAAGCGCCTCGCATTGAAGTCCACTCTAAATTTGCAGCTTCTGTAAAATATCTCCTGTCGTGGAGATTTTACGTTCTTCTAAATCTGGCATGCTTCCTTTGTTGCTTCTGCAAGTGGTTAATGACCTGTTTTGTGTACAATGGCGGATCTTATTAGCTAGTTGGAAGGTTTGGTGACACTCTTACGAAGGCGTCAAGGAAATTTTGATTTGATTTTTTAAGTAGTTATATTAAGCATTTACTTGTGATGAATTTGGTTGTTACGGTATTCTGTCTCGCTATAACGACGTTGCGGTTACAAATCCATTTATCCATCTCAACATTCTCTATTTTCTAGGAGGTTTAGTACGCTATCCCAACCATTTACACATCGTGTGGGTCCCTGAACTAATTGCTTTATCTTATTTTACAGACCTTTCTTTCACTTTCCATTGTAGTATCACATATTTCCTGCTTTTCTGCAATTTGCGCTAGAACTGCGTTCTGTCTGCTTGAAGACACTGACGCACCTTTTCTTGATATCCTCCAGCGCCACGTAGCATTGGTTACGCAGCTGTTCTTTGACAGACCCAAGAAGCTGATAGTCGCAGGGAGCCAAGTCGGGACTGTAGGTGGGAGGGGTGCGGTAAAATGTGTTCTAAATCTCCGCACAGTGGCACAAGCAGTGTTATAGTGCTGTAGTATGACCTGCTTCTCAGTTCGTCAATCGTGCAATGCGCAACGCAACTTCGAAAGTGTCTGGATGCACGACTTATGGTCTATCCGGGTTCAAGAAAATCGACGAGAATGCAACTCTCTACGTCCCAGAAGCCGCAGCCCGTAACTTTCCAAGCCGATCACACTGTCTTTTATACCGTTTCTGATGGCGAATCCAAATGATGCTACTATATTTTAGCGTCTTATTTCCGGCTCGTAATTATGGAACTAGATTTCATCGCCTGTCACATTACACATAAAAACTATCTTCCAATCCGAAATTTATTTCGTTTTGTACTATCGCGAAACACAGGACAAAGTGTCACGGATATGATAAGTGATTTGGGGTGACAATAATCAAAACAAAGAGGTTATCCGTTGGGGCGAGATCTTTTCATGAAATTACAATCACCAAGTTTCTCCCCCGAACGCCAAAATATTTTGTTGACCCTTTTACAAAGGGTGAAAAGACCATCGCAATAAAATAAGATAAATCAGAGCTCTCACAGTAAAATTAAGGTATTCTTTCAGTATATCCATTGTGGATGACGAACTACGACTGTGATTTAAATTGGCGATTTACCTGATAATAAATATGCAACCAGTCGCTTTCCTAACGATATATTCAACCATGAACTTGTTTTCGAGCTACTGCAGGTTCATCGTCAGATGGAGGTGTTATAAGAACGTAATGTTGTGGACCAAGTCTAGCTGCACTTGGTCTACAACATAATGTTCTTGTAACACTTCCATTTTATGGTGAGTCTGCAGTGGCTCGAACACATGTTCATGGTTGAATAAATCATATTAAAGCGACTGGTCGCATATTGATTACCACATAAATCGCCAATTAAGGAGTTCATTTATCGCACGTACTGTTCTAGGGTGGAACGATCGAGAAATAACCTGAAAGTCTATCAACGAAACTTCTGCCAAACACTAAAGTGTGAGCTGCAGTGTAATTACGTATACGTATATGTAAATGTAGACCTGCGAATGCTTTGTAAAGGCACAAGGTTCAAATGGCTCTGAGCACTATGGGACTTAACATCTGTGGTCATCAGTCCCCTAGAACTTAGAACTACTTAAACCTAACTAACCTAAGGACATCACACACATCCATGCCCGAGGCAGGATTCGAACCTGCGACCGTAGCAGTCGCGCGGTTCCGGACTGAGCGCCTAGAACCGCTAGACCACCGCGGCCACAAGGATGCGAATGGAAATTGGCTATGGTATTTTCAAACAGAGCACATAATTCGCCATAATCAGTTACAGGAAACCTCGGAAAACTTCATTTTTATGACCAGATGACTCCAACGCCGCACCTCCAGACTGTGAGTCCAGGGCCCTAACCTCTGTGTCGTTTTACTCAGTAGTTCTAGAGTAGATTCACATGTTTTGTTTCTCTAATGTACACTGAGTCGTCAGAGGTCGTGGGACGCTTTTGGATCTGTTAACACCAGTCGATCTTCCACAAACCATTAAAAACAGCAACAGTTCATAGAGTCAATGGACTCTGTGAATGTTGGAATCATTCTGGAGAGAGACTGATCCACGCAATTCACAGTGCTATCCACACGTTTATCGACATCATCCTATAAACACACGGAAGCTCCAAAAAATCGTTATAGGTATGCGTATTCAAATTTGTGTATTCAAATACAGAGGTATGTAAACAGGCAGAATACGGCGCTGCGGTCGGCAACGCCTGTATAAGACAACATGTGCCTTGCGCAGCTGTTAGATCGCTTACTGCTTCTACAATGGCAGGTTATCAAGATTTAAGTGAGCTTAAACGTGGTGGTGTATTCGGCGCACGAGCGATGGTACACAGCATCTCAGAGGTAGCGTTGAAGCGCGGATTTTCCCGTACAACCATTTCACGAGTGTTGCCTGGTCGGACGAGTCTCGTTTCCGATTGTATCGAGCGGATGGACGTGTACGGGTATGGAGAGAACCTTATGAATCGATGTGCCCTGCATGTCAGCAGTGGCTGTTCAAGCTGGTGTGGGGTGTGTGAAGTTACAGTGATATGGGGGCCCCTGATACGTCTACATATGACTCTGACAGGTGACACTTACGCAAGCACCCTGTCTGATCACCTCAATCCTTTCGTGTCCATTGTTCATTCCGACGGATTCGGGCAATTCCAGCAGGACAATGCGACTCCCCACACGTCCAGAAATGCTACAGAGTGACTGCATGAACACTATTCTGAGTTGAAACACTTCCACTGGCCACCAAAACCCCAGACACGAACGTCATTCAACATATCTGGGATGCCATGCAGCGTGCCTATCAGAAGAGATCCCCACGGAATTACGGATAACCCTGGAGGATTCATGGTGTCAGTTCCCTCCAGCACTACTTCCGACATTAGTCAAGTCCATGGCATTTCGTGTTACGGCACTTCTGAGTACACGCGGGAGCCCTGCACGATATTAGGCAGGTGTTCGAGTTTCTTTCGGTCTTCAATGTATTAGATATCATTAAAATCGGCTTATCTGCGAGGACAAGTCATCCAAAGGTCGTGATTTCAGTGGTGTGATTTTCATCCCAACTGTGGGCAACCAAGAAGGGATGACGTATTTCAAATCTCATGTTGAAATTGGTGTCTCCATCAGGGTTCTCGAACGCCAGAAAGGGATCCAGACTGTTTGCAAGAATGCCCACATTACGTGCACTTGTCACTGATAGTTGTAGCTGGACAGTCGGACTTAACTGTGACCTGCGTGACTCAACAAAGAGCGCAACAGAGTCACCTGCTGCCTCGACGTAACCTTGTTTGTAGGCAACATACATAGCTTCATAAGGCCTGCACGACACTCCCAGGCGTCGATCAGAATGATACAACCGGAACCCTGATTCACCGAACCGTACTACTCGCCATCACTGTTCCATGGTCCAATGATGGTGTTTGGAGACCCATGACAGATCTTGAGGTGTGTCGTCAGTAAGAGACATGAGTCGGCTGTCATCTGCTGAACCCCATGTGGTGCTTATGTCTCCATACAGCCGTGGTAGAGATGGCTTCGTGGCGCCCCGAGTTCATATACACAGCGATCTGCATCGCAGAAGACCGTCAGTTGCCCTGTACGGCTCTGTGGGAGTGGCTTGACAGCTGTTCGTCAGAGGGTTGTGATTGTCATGTGTGTGGGTTTACGCCTGTGGAAACACTACCTTTGTGATATTGAACATCCACCCAAGACACTGTTGGTCTCGGAAACATGAGTTACTGCGTTATCTTCGGTCGTTTTGAACGGTGACCTGGCTGGGCATTGTGTAGACGGGGGGCTCAATTTAACGGTTATTTTACTAACAAGGGAATCTCCCCATCGCACCCCCCACAGATTTAGTTATAAATTGACGCAGTGGATAGGCCTTGAAAAACTGAACACAGATCAATCGAGAAAACAGAAAGAAGTTGTGTGAAACTATGAAAAAATAAGCAAAATATACAAACTGAGTAGTCCATGTGCAAGATAGGCAACATCAAGGACAATGTGAGCTGAGGAGCGCCGTGGTCCCATGGTTGGAGTGAACGGCTGCGGAACGAGAGGTCCTTGGTTCGCGTCCTCCCTCGAGTGAAAAGTTTATTTTCTTTATTTTCGCAAAGTTACGATCTGTCCGTTCATTCATTGACGTCTCTGTTCACTGTAATAAGTTTAGTGTCTGTCTTTAGCGACCGCACCGCAAAACCGTGCGATTAGTAGACGAAAGGACGTGCCTCTCCAATAGGAACCGAAAACATTTGATCGCAAGGTCATAGGTCAACCGATTCCTCCACAGTAAAACACGTCTGATATATTCTATACGATACTGTTGACGGCATGTGCGTCACATGACAGGAATATGTTGTCGACCCACCAAACTTGCACACTTGGCGAATGGGTAAAAAGATTCTTCTACCTTGCCCGATTTAGGTTTTCTTGTGGATGTGATTATCACTCCCAAAAAAGTGATCGCATCGGACGGACAGATAATAATTGTCTGAAAACAAAAAATTAAAATTTTCAGCTGCAGGAAGACTTGAACCGTGGACCTCTTATTCTGGAGCTAGTCACTCTAACCACAAGACCACGGCGCTCCTGGCTGCATGTCACCCTTGAAGTTGCATATGTTGCACGTGGACTACTCAGTTCGTATATTTTGCTAATTTTTTTCATAGTTCCACACAACTTCTTCCTGTTTTCTCGATTGATCTGTATTCAGTTTTTCAAGGCCTATCCACTCTGCCAACTTATAACTAAATCTGAGGGGGGTGCGATAGGGAGGTTCCCTTGTAAGCATACAAACTGTAAATAACAGAATAGACAAACCATACAATAAATCAGAAGATATAGCCTGAAAGAATTTTAATTAGGACTAAATTAACTAGTAGCACAATTAGCCTCATAACATTAACATAATTAGGTCAAATCCAGAAGCAATCGAATCTTGTCTTACATTTACAACTGAGCAACAGTAAAACATTTTACAATGTCTGGCACTTCATCATAACCAAAAATAATAACTGTAAATCTTAAATGCCAAGGAATACTTAACCTTGTCTAGGATCAGTAAATATAACCTGTAACTACAGCGTGATCTACTATTACTACCGTAACCACACGGCTAAAACATCAGCTCTCTACAACACTGGAAAGCTACCCATGCTTATGTCTGAATAACGTCTTAGACGATAACATATGTTCACATAAAAGCAATAACAAAAAGCTCTTAATGTAACATGTGTGAGCCACAAGCTCAGTCACATAAAATCAATGAAACAATAGTTTCAACCACTGGAGTGACCAACAGATTTAAACTCACAGCAATAAATCATTAATTTCTGCTCACTACACGTAATTATGCCCACAGCGTGCAATAACACGGTTATGCCTGCTGCCTGCTCTGCATCAAAGAGCACACAGTCACACACTACATGTGCCATAAATAACAAGCAACTCGTCACACAGCACCCACAGACTTCTGTGCAAGAAGTTATTTATAAGTGGCTATGCTCGATACATGGTTCACTCATAACACTGTGCACTACTTCAATCACGTGCCACCACGATGCCACCATTAGTTTTGAAAGGACTCAGTGGCTCTTATGACGTGCAAAAGCTATTCCTTCACCTTTACTGGGAGCGCTGTGTCTTTCTCCAGGACAGACAGCAACCACCCTACGAAGTTATTGTCCGTAAAGCAGCAGCTCCCACCAGTGCTGACCATCTTCTCATCCGCTAGATTAGATTTACTTTCATTCCAACTGATCCACAGTGAGGAGATCTTCCAGGATCTAGAACATGTCACAAAAACAATAATACATGACAAATATTTACTACTCAAATAAGCTAATGTACCATTCACAACAGGTCCCAAGTGGAATGATCGTCATTTTTAATGAACACTATATGAAAGAACCATTTTCCAAATACTAATGCACTGAATTTAAAATAAAAAAGCTTTTTATTTATTTATAAGGTAATAAACGTGTAATACAACTACTATAATACTTCATCAGTAAATACTTCCGGGCTAAATTGCCGTGGTCGATCTGTAGAACTTCTTCTCCCTGACGTTTCGTTCTCAACTACGGAGAACATCTTCCGAGGTGAGTCGACGACTGGCTGCTAGGAGCTGGGGCCGCCGCTTATATGGAGATCGTAGAGGGCGCCACCGCACGTCACATGGCGTCGATGTGTAGCTGTCTCTGGCTATCGTCTGTTCTCTCGATTGCAGGCAATCGATTGTCACGTGATTGATGCAACGTCGACCGCCATATCTTGTCCAATTTTAATCCTTCTTCTTTACGATTAAAATTGTATTGATGTTTGTGGATTTCAATTGCCTCTCTATACATACGTGTATAATAATGCGACGTCCTCGCTAGCACGCTTGTCTCACCAAACTTTATTTCGTGATCTCCATCCTTAAAAACATGTTCCGCTACTGCCGATTTGTCGATATGTCCCAAGCGACAGTTTCTTTTGTGCTCCGTCAAACGTGTATTGATGCTTCTTTTTGTAGTTCCTATGTAAACCCTGCCACAACTACACGGAATTTTATGTACCCCTGGGGTGGCTAGGGGGTGATGAGCATCTTTTGTTGATCTTAAGCATTCACTAATTTTCTTAGTAGTTCTGAAAATAGTCTCCACCTGAAACTTGGCTAGTACTTTCCCAATGCGATCCGTAATGTTATGGATGAACGGAAGAAATACTTTTCCAGCTGATGGTTGTTGCTGTCTCCTATTTTTATACATTTTTCTACTTTA
The DNA here is from genome assembly GCF_023898315.1 of Schistocerca nitens. Lineage (NCBI taxonomy): Eukaryota > Metazoa > Arthropoda > Insecta > Orthoptera > Acrididae > Schistocerca > Schistocerca nitens. The sequence goes on from NC_064614.1 coordinate 1,128,756,492, forward strand.
ACCATTTTTCGCAAAAGCCATTCGTAAATGATTTAGTTCTTCTTGTAAGTATTATTCTATATTAGCAAACGGTTATTAATTTATCGGAAAAAGAATTGTCTAAGGAAGAACTTTCTGTTCTGTCTAAAGGAGGGAATTTTGCAATCACTCCATCCAAGGTTCCTATGGAGGACATTATTGCTAATATAGAGGCAGGAATTCGTCAGTTACCATCATATTCTGCAGATGAAATTTGGATGGAAACCTCCAGGATATTACGTAAAGCTAAGCCACCCAGCAGCAATCTGTCTCAAGGGGAAAGGAAGGCATTGCGGGAGATCAATGCAGACAAGAATGTTATTATACTGTAGTTGCCGCTGACAAGGGAAATGTTACTGTTTTAATGAATACTGAGGATTATCACAAGAAGATCAGTGATCTCCTGGAATCCAGCACATACAAGAAGTTGAAAAAGGATCCCACAACGAATGTGCTGAATGCCACCAATCGTCTGATAAAACAGTCTTCCATTCCTACAGAAGTTAAAAAGTATCTTTGTAAAACGGAGGCTTATCCTCCGAGATTATATGGATTACCAAAGATACGTAAGTCTGATGTTCCTTTGAGACCGATAGTCAGCGCAATTGGAGCTCCTACCCAAGAACTAGCCAGACACCTTGCCTCTTTGTTAAAACCTTACATAGGCAAAACTGAGAGTCATATTAAAAACTCTCTACACTTCATTGAGAAATTGAGGGAAATTACTGTCGGTCCTAATGACATCCTTGTCAGTTTTGATATAGTGTCTTTATTCACTATGGTTCCAGTTGATGAAGCTCTCTCTCATATAGCCGATATGTTCCCTACTTATATAGTGGCCTTGTTCCAACACTGTCTATCCTCGACCTATTTTCAGTACAATGGTGAATTTTATGAACAGATTGATGGGGTAGCCATGGGAAGCCCCCTAAGCCCCGCAATTGCGAATTTATTCATGGAATATTTTGAACACCAAGCACTGCAGTCGGCCAAAAAAAGCCCCTCGAAGTGGTATCGGTATGTGGATGATACCTTTGTAATATGGAATCATGAGGAAGAGGACTTGAATGATTTCCTGGTGCACTTAAATAGCATCAACCCAAAGATCAAATTTACCATCGAGAAAGAGAATAATGGACAACTTAACTTTTTGGATGTATAAGTTATCAAACGGGCGGATGGGACCTTAGGCCATAAGGTCTACAGGAAAGGTACACATACTGATCGCTACCTCCATAAGAACTCAAACCACCACCCTAGGCAAAAGAGGGGGGTCATAAAAACACTAGTGGATAGGGCCAACAATATTTGTGAACCAGGCTACTTACAAGAAAAACTAAATCATTTACGAATGGCTTTTGCGAAAAATGGTTATACGAAAAACGAGATTAGCGAGCATTTCACCCAAGTAGAAAAATGCATAAAAATAGGAGACAGCAACAACCACCAGCTGGAAAAGTATTTCTTCCGTTCATCCATAACATTACGGATCGCATTGGGAAAGTACTAGCCAAGTTTCAGGTGGAGACTGAAAGGTGGCTACACTGAGCCACAGCGCCAGAGATCGCACTAGAGAGTATTGTTCCGCCGCCTCCACTGGCAGTGGTTGTTGAGAACTCGTAGTAGTCAGTGCTGAGATGTCTTAGTGAGGAGTGTTTGTTGAGATGAGCTAGTAGGCAGTGCTTGCTGAGATGTGATACTGAAAAGTTCTTGTTGAGATGTGATAGTAGCGAGTCGGTGTGGAGAGATTGTAATGTCTAGAGTGCTTTTCATCAATATAAATTAAGGTAACAAACTACTTTTCTTTTCTTTCTCATTATTTCAATGTCCTGAATAATGCGTCATTACAGGTTCAGTCAACAAAGCATCTGGCTTGTGTTCTTGTATTAGAGTGTAATTCTGGTTTTCTTAAGTAATTATGGTATTTCTATTTTCTTTAATTAATTCAGTATAAATGATATTTAAAATTTCTTGTGTTGTTGAAGAAGAACCGTGCCAGATGCGTACGTTGAGTCATACTTCCACACACAGAACAGTGACACTTGTGTTTTGGTTTCGTAGGTTTTATAGTTGCTGGGGACTTAATTAATTAATTGTGTTAACGAAAATGTTCATTTCATTCTTTGTTGTTGTTCTATGCAGTCAGATTGCGTAATAATACTAGTCAGGGCCAACCGTTTACGACACTTCGTAATCGAACAGACAGCTACTAAATCAAAAAATTAAAATTATTTGCATTTTAAAATAATTAAGCCCCCATGCAAGACTATTTTCAGAACTACTAAGAAAATTAGTGAATGCCTAAGATCAGCAAAAGATGCTCATCACCCCCTAGCCACCCCAGGGGTACATAAAATTCCGTGTAGTTGTGGCAGGGTTTACATAGGAACTACAAAAAGAAGCATCAATACACGTTTGACGGAGCACAAAAGAAACTGTCGCTTGGGACATATCGACAAATCGGCAGTAGCGGAACATGTTTTTAAGGATGGAGATCACGAAATAAAGTTTGGTGAGACAAGCGTGCTAGCGAGGACGTCGCATTATTATACACGTATGTATAGAGAGGCAATTGGAATCCACAAACATCAATACAATTTTAATCGTAAAGAAGAAGGATTAAAATTGGACAAGATATGGCGGTCGACGTTGCATCAATCACGTGACAATCGATTGCCTGCAATCGAGAGAACAGACGATAGCCAGAGACAGCTACACATCGACGCCACGTGACGTGCGGTGGCGCCCTCTACGATCTCCATATAAGCGGCGGCCCCAGCTCCTAGCAGCCAGTCGTCGACTCACCTCGGAAGATGTTCTCCGTAGTTGAGAACGAAACGTCAGGGAGAAGAAGTTCTACAGATCGACCACGGCGATTTAGCCCGGAAGTATTTACTGATGAAGACGCCGTCCGTGAAAGCCTACATGGGATGATACTATAATACTTATTTACAATGAACACATTACTGCACTGAAATGGAGGAGAAGTTAGATTGTACTTACACACACACACACACACACACACACACACACACACACACACACACACACACACACACACTTATTTACAATGAACACGTTATTGCACGGAAATTGTGCAGAAGTAATATTGTACTTATATATATATGTATACACACAAATCAGTTGGTTCTACTGAGAAATTCACCAATGGAGTAGAAGGAGTTGTCCACCAATAAATACTTTAGGCTTCTCTTAAACTGAATTTCATTGGTTGTTAAGCTTTTTATGGCTGCTGGCAAGTTATTGAAAATGTGTGTTCTTGAATAATGCACACCTTTTTGTACAGGACTAAGTGGCTTTAAATCCTTATGAAGATTATTCTTATTTGTAGTATTGATTCCATGAATTGAGCTGTCGGTATGAAAAAGTGATATATTTTTAATGACAAATTTCATTAAGGAATAAATATATTGGGAAGCAGTAGTTAGTATCCCTAGTTCCCTAAACAGCCTTCTACAGGATGTTCTTGAGTTCACACCACATATAACTCTTACTGCACATTTTCGTGCCCGGAAAACTTTAACTTGGCTTGATGAATTACCCCAAAAGATAATCCCCTATGACATTATGGATTGAAAGTAAGCATTTTCATTTTTACATCATCTATGTCTGACATTTTTTCATTTTTATATCCCCTGTGTCTGACACAATTCGAATTGCAAAAAGAGATTTGTTAAGACGCTTCAGCAGTTCTGTGGTGTGCTCCTCCCAGTTGAATTTATTATCAAGGTATAATCCCAAGAATTTAACACTGTCCACTTCTTATATCTGCTTGTCATCGTATGTTAGTCGTATACTCGTAGGACACCCCTTACAAGTTCTGAACTCCATGTAGTGTTTCTTTTTTTTTTTTTTTTTTTCAAAGTTTAGTGACAAAGAATTGGCTAGGAACCAGTGATTAATGTCCACAAATATTTTATCAGCCGATCTTTCTAAGACTACACTTGATTTGCTATTTATTGCAATCTTTGTATCATCGGCAAACAAAACGTACTTGGCATCTGGTAATGTTACTGATGAAAGGTCATTGATATACGCAAGAAAAAGTGGGGGCCCTGAAATGGAACCTTGTGGGACCCCACATATAATTAGTTCCCGGCTGGATGGTACCTGATAGGTTGATACATGTCTCTTTCCTAATAACACGCTTTGTTTCCTGCCAGCGATATGAGATTTTAACTATTTTGCAGCATTTCCTGTTACACCATAATATTCTAATTTAGTTAAAAGGATATTGTCATTTACACAGTCAAATGCCTTTGTCAGATCACAAATTATACCAGTTGCCTGCAATTTTTTTGTCTAAGGAATTAAGCACATTTTCACTGTAAGTGTAGATGGCCTTCTCAATATCAGAACCCTTTAGAAATCCGAACTGTGACTTTGACAGTATGTTATTTGAGATAAGATAGTTATAAAGACGATTGTGCATTACTTTTTCTAAGATTTTTGAGAATGCTGGCAAAAGTGAAACTGGATTGATATTTCATCGTACCCACTAGATGTTTTTGATTTTAAAGATTTTAAGACGAACATTATTTCTGCTGGGGTAGTGAGGGTCATATTCATATTATCGAAGTTGCTAGAAATGTCTGGTCTGAGGTATTCCAGATCCTTGAGGCCCTTGGACGTGCCTCAGCTCAGAACTGTCTTCTTTGTGTCCCTGCAGCAACTAACTACCTCCAATAATTTCAGACCTAGTCCGCCATAACTGATACCTCGGCCAATGCACCAAACCGTTCCCCAGGCGATGTGTCACAGGCCTCTGCATCTCGATGATGACGCCGGTATCAGAAGGTGGTGCTAGTTTCAAACGCTCTAACTGAGTACCACCATCCACAGGTCGTCCACGGTGGCGCTCGTACGAATGACGGTGCATTCAGAGTGTGCCATCCAGCGGTATGAGTGCGACTCTCTACTCAAAAAGAATTTCCGGTGGCGGGGAATCGACTATGCCGTTCTACACGGCACACGTTTCAATCCACGTCCTAAATCTACTACTTATTTAACACACTGCTTACAAGGGAACCTCCCCATCGCACCCCCCTCAGATTTACATATAAGTTGGCACACTGGATAGGCCTTGAAAAACTGAACACAGATCAATCGAGAAAACAGGAAGAAGTTGTGCGGAACTATGAAAAAATAAGCAAAATATACAAACTGAGTAGTCCATGCGTAAGAGAGGTAACATCAAGGCTTAGGGGAGCTGATGAGCGCCGTGGTCCCGTGGTTAGCGTGAGCAGCTGCGGAGCGAGAGGTCCTTGGTTCAAATATTCCCTCCATTAGAAATTTTAATTTCTTTATTTTCGTAAAGTTATAATCTGTCCGTTCGTTCATTAACGTCTCTGTTCACTGTAATAAGTTTGGTGTCTGTGTTTTGCGACCTCTCCGGTAAACCGTGCGATTAGTAGACGAAAGGACGTGCCTCTCCAATGGGAACCGAAAACATTTGATCGCAAGGTCATAGGTCAACCGATTCCTCCACAGGAAAACGCGTCTGATATATTCTATACGACACTGGTGACGGCATGTGCGTCGCATGACAGGAATATGTTGTCGACCCACCTAACTTGTACATTTTGAGAATGGGTAAAAAGATTCTTCTACCTTACCCGATTTCGGTTTTCTTGTGGATGTGATAATCACTCCCAAAAAAGTGATGAAAACGTAAGAGTTTGTCACATAAACTGAAAAAAAAATTAAACTTTTCACTGGCGGGATGACTTGAACCAAGAACCTCTCGCTCCGCAGCTGCTCACGCTAACCACGGGACCACGGCGCTGATGGGCTTATATTAGCCTTGATGTTGCATATCTTGCACATCGACTACTCAGTTTGTATATTTTGCTTATTTTTTGTAGTTCCATACAACTTCTTCCTGTTTTCTCGATTGATCTGTGTTCAGTTTTTCAAGGCCTATCCACTGTGCCAACTTATAACTAAATCTGAGGGGGGTGCGATGGGGAGGTTCCCTTGTCAGATATCGTGTCTTTACTAGCGCCATACACTGCCGTTAGCCTCAACATTCGGGCATACGGATGGCGCACCGTCAAATGGGACAAAATTACTAGTGAGTTTTGAACGTTCAGTTTAGTAAAAGAACTTCAGAATGCCCCAAGAAAAATAAATGAAAATTACAAGGTGTACAACTTTGCTTCCGCCGTTTTTTCCCCAAAATTTGAGTCTTTAATGAAATAAATTGGTTACATATGTATCATTCAAACTATTTTCGATCGCTGGCCACTACTTTCTGCCATCTTTCCGGCTGTGTAGGAATCCCGCGTCGAAAAAATTGTTCATCTTTTGAAGCGGTCCACGAATCGATCTAATATGTGACTTCTTCATGAGATCGGACGTGTTGGTCAGCCAGGCCATGCTTCATTGATCTAAACAGGTGAGAATCAGAGGGAGCAATGCCTGGAGAATACGGCGAGTGGGGTAGGACTTCCCATTTTAACGTTTCCAAGTACGTTTTGACCTCTTTTGCAACGTGGGGTCGAGCGTTGTCGTGCTTCAAAATCACTTTATCGTGCCTCTCGCTGTATTGCTGCCGTTTGTCTTTTAATGCTCTGCTCAAACGCATTAATTTCATTCGATAACGAGCACCTGTGATTGTTTCACTTGGTTTTAACATCTCATAGTACACGATGCCGAGCTGGTCTCACCAAATGCAGAGTCTGATTTTGGAGCCGTGAATATTCGGTTTGGCCGTCGACGTGGAAGCATGGCCGGAATATCCCCATGAGTTTTTGCGTTTAGGGTTATCGTAATGGACCCATTTTTCGTACCCGGTCACAATGCGATGGAGAAATCCCTTCCGTTTTTGCCTCTGAAGCAACTGCTCAGAAACACACAAACGCCGTTCAACGTCTCTTGTTTTCAGATCACAAGGGAGCCAAGTTCCTTGTTTCTAAATCATGCCCATAGCCTTCAGACGTTTTGAAATGGCTTGCTGTGTCACTCCCACTAACCGTGCCAATTCTTCTCGAGTTTGACGCGAGTCCTCACTCAGCAATGTCTCCAATTCTGCATCTTCGAAATCTTTCTCTCTTCCACCACTACACCGGTCTACGGCGTTAAAATCACTGTTCTTGAAGCGTTGAAACCACTTCTTTCACTAATATCGTCCTTACCATACGTATTTGAGAGCATTCGATGAGACTCAGCCGCTGTTTTCTTCATACTGAAACAAAACAGTAACACCTACCGCAAATGACGACAGTTAGGCTCGTAAACTGACATTTTCAATCAAGAACAACTTTATAATGTTTCTTATAATCCGTCTTGATTATAAGTAACATTATACAATCACTGATTGCTGCTATACAGCAGACATTATGTCTGTTTTTGCAAAGAACAACTTTATGTTGCAAACACAAATCGACTAATGTCTGAATGAGGTTATGTTGACCGTGGTCCAAGCTAACTGCCTGACGTCTGCGATCTGTTCCTTTCGACCGCTGCTTACCATTGTCGCCACCTATCGGCAAACGGCGGAAGCAAAGTTGCAAACCTTGTGTTATTTTATATTGAAACGTCCCCTTTGAACAATTATTACACGACTGTGCTTAAACTGACACACAATATTTTTTTTAGCGCAACGCAATCTGACTTTCAAAAAAATCCCTACAAAAGAATGGCCCTGACTAACATTAACCTATACGTTTCACAAATCACTTACCTCACAAAAATCTTCGCTACTCAAGCTACTGCAATACTGCGAGCGCCACTACTGCCAGCTAAATAAAAGATTCAAACTACGGAAGGCACTAACTACTGATAGGGATAGTTAGCAAATGAAAGATATTAATAGAGAACAACCAATGTATTTACCTCAATAGTCATAATATATATAGCAGCATGACAAATTACAAAACTCCGCCATCTCTCTCCCCACATCCACCACTGCTGGCGGCTCACCTCCAACTGCGCAACGCTACGCGCTGTTCACAACCAGCTGCCTAACACTACAATGGCGAGTATTACAACAATGCAAAGCAGCCACAGGCTGCACACAGCACAGCCAGTGATTTTCATACAGAGGTGGCGTTACCAATAAAAAAACCTAAACAGCCTACTTACAATATCACCTAACAAATGTGACCAATGAAACATATTATAGGATGCAGGCGTTACTACTTTGTCGACAGAAAAGCAAACTCTATAGATACATCGAGGGTAAACTGTAATTAATACGTTATAACCAAGCAACAAGAACAGAACTTAAATATTCAAATACATGATAATAAATGTTTATAGAACTGTACATTTTTATCCAACAGTAAAAATGATGTCTCTGGAGGCCACAAAACTGCGTGGAAAACATGTATTGTTCCCTACACGCTGTTGTTGTTTTAATTAACAGGCTGGCAGTATTTCTTCCGGCAGTAGCGGACATTCCATTGTGTGACAACCGGCCAGCGTATGAATTAATTCCCGGGATCGATCTGTGTAGCCCCGAGGCGGGACTCACGCAAAGGCGCCACTGTTGCTGAAAGGCTCATGAAGGTAAGCACATACGCACGAACACTCGGCAGCTGACGGGCATAGGGGTGTGAGTGTGGGGCATTTTATTTAGACTGTGTTCTTTGCTTTCGACTGTGTGCGTTTAATGGAGATATGTTCTGCAGTCCCATGGTGCCAGTGGTGCAGTGAGCAGACAACACTGCCTGTAGAGTTCTGGAGAAAGTACAGTAATATCTTCAGAAAAGTCGTGCTGAAGTATTTAGATCAGGGTATCAGTAACGAAAAGCATAGCAACACTTGATATTTATGGTGCTATAAAATTATGGCAAAAAGCTCTGCTGTTGTTGTTGTTCTGGTCTTCAGTCCCGAGACTGGTTTGATGCAGCTCTCCATGTACTCTATCTGTGCACGCTTCTTCATCTCCCAGTACCTACTGCAACCTACATCCTTCTGAATCTGCTTAGTGTATTCATCTCTTGGTCTCACTCCATTATTTTTACCCTCCACCCTGCCCTCCAATACTGAACTGGTGATCCCTTGATGCCTCAGAACATGTCCTACCAAGCGATCCCTTCTTCTAATCAACTTGGACCACAAACTCCTCTTCTCCCCAGTCCTATTCAATACCTCCTCATTAGTTATGTGATCTACCCATCTAATCTTCAGCATTCTTCTGTAGCACCACATTTCGAAAGCTTCTATTCACTTCTTGTCCAAACTGGTTATCGTCCACGTTTCACTTCCATACATGGCTACACTCCATACAAATATTTTAAGAAACGCCTTCCTGACACATCTATGCTCGATGTTAACAAATTCCTCTTCTTCATTAACGCTTTCCTTGCCATTGCCAGTCTACATTTTATATCCTCCCTACTTCGACCATCATCACTTATTTTACTCCCCAAATAGCAAAACTCCTTTACTACTTTAAGTGTCTCATTTCCTAATCTAATTCCCTCAGCATCACCCGATTTAATTTGACTACATTCCATTATCCTCGTTTTGCTTTTGTTGATGTTCATCTTATACCCTCCTTTCAAGACACTGTCCATTCCGTTCAACTGCTCTTCCAAGTCCTTTGCTGTCTCTGACAGAATTACAATGTCATCGTCGAACCTCAAAGTTTTTATTTCTTCTCCATGGATTTTAATACCTACTCCAAATTTTTCTTTTGTTTCCTTTACTGCTTGCTCAATATACAGATTGAATAGCATAGGGAAGAGGCTACAACCCTGTCTCACTCCCTTCCCATCCACTGCTTCCCTTTCATGCCCCTCGACTCTTATAACTGCCATCTGGTTTCTGTACAAATTGTAAATAGGCTTTCGCTCCCTGTATTTTACCCCTGCCACCTTCAGAATTTGAAAGAGAGTATTCCAGTCATTGTTGTCAAAAGCTTTCTCTAAGTCTACAAATGCTAGAAACGTAGGTTTGCCTTTCCTTAATCTATTTTCTAATATAAGTCGTACGGTCAGTACTGCCTCACGTGTTCCAATATTTCTACGGAATCCAAAGTGATCTTCTCCGAGGTCGGGTTCTACCAGTTTTTTCATTCGTCTGTAAAGAATTCGCGTTAGTATTTTGCAGCCATATAAATATCGTTTGACTAGGGCCTCCCGTCGGGTAGACTGTTCGCCGGGTGCAAATCTTTCGAACTGACGCCACTTCGGCGACTTGCGCGTCGATGGGGATGAAATGATGATGATTAAGACAACACAACACCCAGTTCCTGAGCGAATAAAATCTCCGACCCAGCCGGGAATCGAACCCGAGCCCTTAGAAGTGACATTCTGTCACGCTGACCATTTTTTTATATTTTTAACACCATGACCACTTTTTTATCTCATTTTGTTCGCTTTTGTTCGTTGCATCTGCTCGGGGAGGACGTCGTAAGACATCCGTTTAAGTTCGTTGTTGATCGATTAACTCAGTTAAAAAAGCAGAAGGCAGCGAACCCTCTGATCGAACATACAGAGCTACCGTGCCGGCACCACTCAGCTACTGGGGGCAGACAAAAGCTCTGCTAAATAAGGCAAACAATGCAGAAAGGAGAGTCCCACAGGGCTGAAAAGCAATGGTCCCATAACACTCCCCAGTGGCACGCCAGAGGTTACTTTAACGTCTGCAGACGTCTCTCCATTGAGAACAACATGCAGGTGTAAATTATAACTCCAAGAAGGAATTTCCGACCACTGAACTTGAAAATTCAGTATGTTACAAAGCACCCTTGTGTAATAATACTATCTCTCAATATACCGGCTTGACACCAAAGAGGGCGTGAATGTTTTTGTGAAGAGTCTTCATCCACGAGGTTTTTATGCGAGTAAACAAAATATCAACAGAGGTTGCATGGGGATAAAGACGAATAAGTTGCTGACCCTGCTATAAATGATGTCTTCAATAGGTGCCGTATAAGACGGACGTGTACCGCAAGTCTCTAGAGGAACGGAAGGTTCCAAATGATTGGAAAAGAGCACAGGTAGTTCCAGTTTTCAGGAAGGGTCGTCGAGCAGATGCGCAAAACTGATCTGACATCGATCTGTTGTAGAATTTTAGAACATGTTTCTTGCTCGCGTATCATGTCAATTCTGGAAACCCAGAATCTACTCTGTAGGAATCAACATGGATTCCGGAAACAGCGATCGTGTGAGACCCAACTCGCTTTATTTGTTCATGAGACCCAGAAAATATTAGATACAGGCTCCCAGGTAGATGCTATTTTTCTTGACTTCCGGAAGGCGTTCGATACAGTTCCACATTGTCGCCTTATAAACAAAGTAAGAGCCTACGGAATATCAGACCAGCTGTGTGGCTGGATTGAAGAGTTTTTAGCAAACAGAACACAGCATGTTGTTCTCAATGGAGAGATGTCTATGGACGTTAATGTAACCTCTGGCGTGCCACTGGGGAGTGTTATGGAACCATTGCTTTTCACAATATATATAAATGACCTAGTAGATAGTGTCGGAAGTTCCATGCGGCTTTTCGCGGATGATGCTGTAGTATACAGAGAAGCTGCAGTATTAGAAAATTGCAGGAAATGCAGGAAGATCTGCAGCATAGGCACTTGGTGCAGGGAGTGGCAACTGACCCTTAACATAGACAAATGTATTGTATTGCGAACACATAGAAAGAAGGATCCTTTATTATATGATTATACGATAGCGGAACAAACACTGGTAGCAATTACTTCTGTAAAATATCTGGGAGTATGCGTACGGAACGATTTGAAGTGGAATGATCATATAAAATTAATTGTTGGTAAGGCGGGTGCCAGGTTGAGATTCATTGGGAGAGTCCTTAGAAAATGTAGTCTATCAACAAAGGAGGTGGCTTACAAAACACTCGTTCGACCTATACTTGAGTATTGCTCATCAGTGTGGGATCCGTACCAGGTCGGGTTGACAGAGGAGATAGAGAAGATCCATAGAAGAGCGGCGCGTTTTCGTCACATTGTTATTTGGTAAACGTGATAGCGTTACGGAGATGTTTAGCAAACTCAAGTGGCAGACTCTGCAAGAGAGGCGCTCTGCATCGCGGTGTAGCTTGCTGTCGAGGTTTCGAGAGGGTGCGTTTCTGGATGAGGTATGGAACATATTGCTACCCCCTACTTATACCTCCCGAGGTGATCACGAATGTAAAATTAGAGAGATTCGAGCGCGCACGGAGGCTTTCCGGCAGTCGTTCTTCCCGCGAACCATACGCGACTGGAACAGGAAAGGGAGGTAATGACAGTGGCACGTTAAGTGCCCTCCGCCACACACCGTTGGGTGGTTTGCGGAGTATAAATGTAGATGTAGAAGGTGATGAGAACCGCTCGCAACTATCGCGTTCCACGTAGACAACTTACAATTTTCTCATCGCATGTGGCAGCACGCTGTACCAAAAGAATATGAAATTCATAGTTTCCTGAAGGAAGGGATACCTCCCTGATGTAGCCGCTATTGTTATTTCATTGTCAATACGAAGCAGTCAGGACCACAATTTATACTCAGACCACCATATGCGGCATTTCTACACAAAGCCACACGGTGTCCAGGTTGTTCATATTACAGCAGTTGTCGTAAGAGCTGAACAGACTTGAACATAAATCGTCCGAAAACATTACCTCGTGACAGTTTGATCCACTGCAGGCTGACGTGTTCGTTATTTCTAAGCAATACAGCTAGTGAACTCCTACCTCCACGAGGCGGCACTTAAGTGGGTGGGGACACTACCGTTATTCGGCTAGATGATGCAGTTATCATGGTGTGGCGCCAGTAAAGAACGTTCGTAAGGCCACACTGTCACAGAAGCTTATGCCAAAATTTCATGACAGTTATGCAGATGTGACGGAGGCTGTGTAGCCGAACTCTCGCTGGATGCTGTCCGAGGAAGTGTTTCTGTTTCCCAACAACGCCTCACTCATTCTACACGGGCTACAGTCACACATGCTGCTTCTTTGGGCTACTGGATATTGCCTCTACATGTTTTACAGACCGCTGAAGAGGCTTGGAAATCAAATAAGTTGAACTCTTTTGCCGAGAAATTTATGGCGTCCCTTTAAATTCAGCATCTGATTGTTTTTGGAAGGACAGAAATACATATCCCTACGATCTGTGTAAATCAGGGATGAGCCGTAGTGAAATTTGTTGTTTTGAAGAGCGCGCCGCTGCGCGCAGTGTAAAGCAGTCGCCCTCCGTTTCTGGCGGTGGCGCCGCTGTGGCAATGGCAGCTTTGGTGTCCCCGTGCATTTAAGGGACGCTATGAGCTCGCTAAGGGGTCAGTCTGTCAGTCTGAGTCTAGTCAGTAGGTCAACCGGCTCAGTGTCGGGCAGTCAGTGTCTTTTTGTCTGTCGGTTTGCCGTACGTTTAGGTAGTCAGTCGGAGGCAGTTGGTCAGCCAGGGCAATCTGTCAGTCTCGCCGAGTCTAGTCAGTTGGTCAGTAAGAGTGAGGCTAGGTCAGTCACTCGTCACCAGTTGCTGGTCTGTCTCTCGTTCGCATTTGTGCGGCAGTTAGTGTCTGTCTGTCGTCCGGAGTGCTAGTATGCGTTAGACCGCCTGTCTACTCGAGTTTGTTTAGGCAATGGGCATTGGCGGTTGGATCGATCGGTTGGTCGGTCGCGCACTGGGACAAGAGATGACTTGTCCGCCTTGAGCGTCGGCCCATGAGGTCGCCACCTGAGTCCAGTGGGCCGCGGCGTATAGTGAGGGGTAGTGGCTTCGCGGTCGACACGAGAGCAACAGGAGTCAACCCACGACATCAGTCTGGCCGGTGCGAGCTGCGACGCCGTGAGACGGGAGATCGGCGCGCCTTCCTACGTCCGTTGAAGCGGCTGGCAGCGGACGGTTCGGGAGAGCGTTTTGGGGTTCCTGCGCCAGGTCTTCGCTAGACATTGCAGTTTTTGTCAAGTGATTTGTGATATGTTGTTTCATTTACTTGTTAAATTCTACTTGTTTTCTTGGTCAGTCTCTCGTCCCCAGCTTGCTCGTTTCTCTCGTCCGCATTTGTTAGGCAGTTAGTGTCTGTCTGTCTGTCGGTCTGCCGTCATGTTTGTCGGATTCGGTGTTAACGAATTAATTGCTTAAAGGTCTAATTCCTGAAATATGTTTTTATCTTGCCTATCATCTCGCGAGGTGGTATATGTGTAATGTAGAGCATGTTGTTCATTTTATGTAAGTCTGCATTTCATGGATTTTATTTAAATAGTTATTTTAGTTTATAAAGTGGCCACCCTTCCACCGTAAGAGTTCTTTAAAAACAAATTGCACTTTCGGTGGCCAATAATTTGAGTGTTGTACCATTTCCATTCCTCTTACGGAGTTCATAGTTTACATGTTTGTGTGAGTTGTTAAAAACTTTTTATTTAAAGTAATCTGGTGTGTTGCAGATTTGCACCAGTGTAGTTTTTGAGAGGTGGTTGTGAGCGGTCATGACTACGGCCGTGTTGAAAGGGAGTAGGCAAGCTTCTCAGCCCGAAGGCTCATACTGTTCATATTGTTCTTTGCCTCTAATTAAATTGTAACTTGATGTTTAGAGGGTGCTTTTCTGCTTATAATTTTAAATCTGTTTTGGAAAGCTTTTAGAAATAAAATTCACATTTGTTAAATTGTAACTTGATATTTCGCGGGTGCTTTTCTGCTTATAATTTTAAATCTGTTTTTGAAAAAGCTTTTAGGAATAAAATTCACATTTGTTAAAAGTAATTTTCCATCAGTTACTTCCTGGCAAATACTTCCACGCTCACCTAGTGTGATTAAATGTGATAATGTTCTTGATGAATCGCCAGTAAATAAAGTAAATTCTTTAAGAGAAAATATTTTGAAAGCAAATTCACGGTTCAAAGGACTTCCTGCACAAAAATGCCACTCCAGCAAGTTTATTTATACTAAGTACTAAATACACGGTCCAGTCACATTAACGTGACCACCACCTATGATCGACGTAAACGTGCAGTAACATGTCACAGATTGCACGTGGCAGCACTAGCTGTGTAGGGTATATAAGGCGCATCGGGGAGATGTTGAAAACGGTGCAGTCCTTGCCTTAATCCGGAAACAGAGCGATTTATCTGACGTCGAAAAGGGGTATGATCACTGGTTTTCGGGCCCAAGGTGGAAATACTGCCGAGCGGGGCCGAGGCAACTGGGTGGTGCACCATGGGCCATAGATAACAGAGGCGAGTGACGGCCGCGGAGATGTTTACGGGAGAATAGACGTATAGCTGTTGAGCAACTGACCGTCCATGTGGACTACTAACAGTGGTTGCGTACGGGTCTCTGCAGCAAGCGCCTGTTTCATGCAGCCAGGCTGACTGTTGTTCATCGGTGACGAAGACTGAAATCTACACTCCAGTCCTGCAATTGGACGTCTGTTGAGTGGAAACAGGTGATCTTTCCAGATGAATCACTTTTTATGCTCCATCGGACAGAAGGTTGTTGGTGTGTACCGCGTGAAACGTCTGAAACCAAATATGGTACAACCAGAAGGGAGTACTATAGTCTGGGGAATGTTTTCGTGGCATTTACTGGCTGATCACGTGATTCTGGAAGTCACAATGGATCAGCACAAATATGGATCTACCCCTGGGGCCACATCAACCATTACATTACATGTCAAAGCGGTAGGTGGATCAAACCAAAATGTCCAGACACTCTGTGACCAAAATGGTACTGAAACAGAGGATGACAGACTAAAGGCCGAAATACTAAATGTCTTTTTCCAAAGCTCTCCTCTAGATTGTCGCACAGATGACAAAATGGTAGATATCGAAATAGACGACAGAGGGATAGAGAAACAATTAAGATCGCTCAAAAGAGGAAAGGCCGCTGGGCCTGATGGGATACCAGTTCGATTTTACACAGAGTAAGCGAAGGAACTTGCCCCCCTTCTTGCAGCGGTGTACCGTAGGTCTCTAGAAGAGCGAAGCGTTCCGAAGGATTGGAAAAGGGCACAGGTCATCCCCGTTTTCACGAAGGGACGTCGAACAGATGTGCAGAACTATAGACCTATATCTCTAACGTCGATCAGTTGTAGAATTTTGGAACACGTATTATGTTCGAGTATAATGACTTTTCTGGAGACTAGAAATCTACTCTGTAGGAATCAGCATGGGTTTCGTAAAAGACGGTCGTGTGAAACCCAGCTCGCGCTATTCGTCCACGAGACTCGAGAGCCATAGACACGGGTTCCCAGGCAGATGCCGTGTTTCTTGACTTCCGCAAGACGTTCGATATAGTTCCCCACAGTCGTTTAATGAACAAAGTATGAGCATATGGACCATCAGACCAATTGTGTGACAACAGAACGCAGCATGTCATTCTCAATGGAGAGAAGTCTTCCGAAGTAAGAGTGATTTCAGGTGTTGCGCAGGGGAGTGTCGTGGGACCGTTGCTATTCACAACATACATAAATGACCTTGTGGATGACATCGAGGGTTCACTGAGGCTTTTTGCAGATGATGCTGTGGTATATCGTGAGGTTGTAACAATGGAGAATTGTACTGAAATGCAGGAGGAACTGCAGCGGATTGACGCGTGGTGCAGGGAATGGCAATTGAATCTCAATGTAGACAAGTGTAACGTGCTGCGAATACATAGAAAGATAGATCCCTTATCATTTAGCTACAAAATAGTAGGTCAGCAACTGGAAGCAGTTAATTCCATAAATTATCTGGGAGTACGCATTAGGAGTGATTTAAAATGGAATGATCATATAAAGTTGATCGTCGTTAAAGCAGATGCCAGACTGAGATTCATCCTAAGAAAATGCAATCCGAAAACAAAGGAAGTAGGTTACAGTACGCTTGTTCGCCCACTGCTTGAATACTGCTCAGCAGTGTGGGATCCGTACCAGATAGGGTTGATAGAAGAGATAGAGAAGATCCAACGGAGAGCAGCGCGCTTCGTTACAGGATCATTTAGTAATCGCGAAAGCGTTACGGAGATGATAGATAAACTCCAGTGGAAGACTCTGCAGGAGAGACGCTCGGTTGCTCGGTACGGGCTTTTGTTGAAGTTTCGAGAATATACCTTCACCGAGGAGTCAAGCAGTATATTGCTCCCTCCTACGTATATCTCGCGAAGAGACCATGAGGATAAAATCAGAGAGATTAGAGCCCCCACAGAGGCATACCGACAATCCTTCATTCCACGAACAATACGAGACTGTAATAGAAGAAGGGAGAACCGATAGACGTACTCAAGGTACCCTCCGCCACACACCGTCAGGTGGCTTGCGGAGTATTGATATAGATGTAGATGTAGATGCAGTTTGTTTCTTCCTCGGGACGATGGCATCTATCAACGAGACAAAGCAATGTGTCACAGAGCTCGCGATATACGTGTCTGGTTCCAAGAGGAACACGAAGAGTTCAACGTAGTCCTCTGACCACCAGACTCCCCGGATTTAAACCAATCAAGAATCTGTGGGGCCACCTCGATCGGGCAGTTTGCGCCATGAGTCCTCACCTCAGAAACGTTGCGCAGTTGGATACAACACTGGAATCGGGGTGGCTCCACATTCCTGTTTGTGCCTTCCAGAACATTACTGACACTCTTCCTGCACGTCAACCCTGTTACGGGGAGGTTTACTATCTTTTGGTTCAAAAAATATTTTTTTAATTGCATTTTTGGATTCATAAGTGTTTAGAATCCACCCTTGAAACGGTTTTTCCGAATACGGAAAGGATATGTTTGTTATTCGCGATTGAACAAAAAAATGCACCTGCCTGAAATCGGCCTTTTTCATGCACCAGTTTTTTTCGGGAATTTCCACTTTGTAGCCGCGAAAAATTATTGCGTGTTCTTTCCCATGACTAAAACTGACTCGAGCGATCGCTAGATGGCGCTGAGTGTCTACTTCATTTACCGACCGTCGGTACAGGGTGATCAAAAAGTCAGTATAAATTTGAAAACTTAATAAACCACGGAATAATGTAGATAGAGAGGTAAAAATTGACACACATGCTTGGAATGACATGGGGTTTTATTAGAACCACCCCATATTCCTAGACGCGTGAAAGATCTCTTGCGCGCATCGTTTGGTGATGATCGTTTGCTCAGCCGCCACTTTCGTCATGCTTGGTCTCCCAAGTCCCCAGACCTCAGTCCGCGCTATTATTGGCTTTGGGGTTACCTGAAGTCGCAAGTGTATCGTGATTGACCGAGATTTCGAGGGATGCTGAAAGAGAACATCCGACGCCAATGCCTCACCACAACTCCGGACATGCTTTACAGTGCTATTCACAACATTATTCCTCGACTACAGCTATTGTTGACGAATGATGGTGGACATATTGAGCATTTCCTGTAAAGAACATCATCTTTGCTTTGTCTTACTTTGTTATGCTAATTATTGCTATTCTGATCAGATGAAGCGCCACCTGTCGGACATTTTTTGAACTTTTTGATCACCCGGTAGATTACTACGTAAGATTCGCTTCTTGGATCAGTTTAGTCTGTGTTCCCGGCGTGTAAACAAGCACACGTGTGACAAGTGCGGCGAAAATGCCGCGAAAACACGGGAGAGACCGTCGCTAGATTGAGAGGCCGAGGAAATTCAAAGGGAACCAGCACACGGCTGAGCACGACACTACGTTCGTGAGCACATTCGCGAAAAAGCTGAAATTCACTGACTACGATGACATCGAGATTGATCCTGGGTTTTTCTACGTGATGCTGGACTTTTTGGCACTCTTCAACTTTTTGTCAACAATATTAAAGTGCAAAACCTGCAAATTCACCCGAACCAGTGAACAAGGCCTTGGTTTGAAGTTGACTATACGATACAAGTGTCCCGTACGTCATGTCAAATTATCTCCGACGGTGAACCAGTCGTATGAAATTAATCGCCGACCGGAGTGGCCGAGCCGGCCGCGGGCCGGCCCTGTGACCGAGCGGTTCTATGCACTTCAGTCCGGAACCGCGCGACTGCTACGGTCGCAGGTTCGAATCCTGCCTCGGGCATGGATGTGTGTGACTACGGGACTGATGACCTCAGAAATTAAGTCCCATAGTGCTCAGAGCCATTTTTTGAAATTAATCGTCGCCTTACGTTCTTTATGCGTCTGCTATGACAAGGTATGCGCGGCGTGAACTTATTTTGTGGGCTCATGGATCTGTCAGTTGGCTTCTCTACTACTCTGTACTGCAATTGCCTGGAAAATGTGTAAGTTGCTGCGAAGGCTGTATTTCAGGTCGTTCGGACGAGAGCAGTATCTGAGGAAGTTGAACTAAACGGACAGACGGGTCAGGAACGAACGCATTTATCAGTCTCAGTCGATGGATCATGGAAAAATCGCGGCTTTTCATCATTGTTCGGAATAACTTCCCTAATCGGCAAATATTCCAAGAAAGTATTAGATTTTCATGTAAAGTCATCGTTTTATCGGAGTAGTTGTGATAAGAGAGCGTCACTAGATCCCGCGGAGTATGAAAAATGGTACGAGTCTCATGAAGAACAGTGCAGCACGAATCATTCCGGGAGGGCGGGCAAAATGGAGATCGACGCCGTGAAGGAGATGTTTTGTCGTTCGGAAGAGTTATTCGGCGTGAAGTACAAATACTAGATTGGGGACGGCGATACAAAAACTTTCAAAGGCCTCGTTGATTTGAACCCGTACCCAGATGTGATCATCGAGAAGAAAGAATGCGTAGGACAGGTAGAGAAAAGAATGAGCACGCGGCTTAGAAATGCGAAGAAACAAAACAAAGGCAACGGAGAAAAGGACAAGGGGAGCTTACTGATAAAGTGATCAAGGAGCTTACGACGTACTACGGATTGGCAATCCGACGGCATTCCAATTCGGTGGAACAGATGAAGAAGGCAATTTGGGCAACGTATTTCCACAAGTGTTCGACGGATGACCACCCACAACACCAAAATTGTCTGGCTGGGGAAAGTAGTTGGTGCAAGTGGTGCATTGTAGAGGCTACCGGACATCTGGACGAATATCGACCAGCCGCTCTCCAAAGAAGTTCAAAAAGTGATTCATCCGATCTACGAGGCCCTTTTGGAGGACGAGTTATTGTGCCGGTGCTTGGGAGAAAACACACAAAATTCAAATGAAAGTTTGAACGCGTGTGTTTGGAAGTTAGCCTCCAAGCATTTGCATTCTGGTGCGAAGACCGTGGAGATTGCGACTTTCCTGGTAGTGACCAGCTTAAACGAAGGGTTTTCAGCAATTCTGAAGACCATGACATCAATGGACGTCACCTTGGGACTCTATTCGACGCAGTTCGCCAAGCATTCGGACGACCACCGGATTCAAGCGGCTGAAAACCGCTTGTCACCGGCCGTGCGAGCGGCTCTGGAGCAGCGCAGGATAGCCCAGATCGAACAGAACGCCCTCTATGGGGAAGAGGAAGGACTAGTTTATGGACCCGGAATAGCAGATTGAAAGTACGTTGCATAATTTTGCATTTATATGTAGTGATCATCATTTAATCATACAGTAAAGCTTCATGACCAGAAGAAGGGATCGGTTGGTAGGACATGTTCTGAGGCATCAAGGGATCACCAGTTTAGTATTGGAGGGCAGCGTGGAGGGTAAAAATCGTAGAGGGAGACCAAGAGATGTATACACTAAGCAGATTCAGAAGGATGTAGGTTGCAGTAGGTACTGGGAGATGAAAAAGCTTGCACAGGATAGAGTAGCATGGAGAGCTGCATCAAACCAGTCTCAGGACTGAAGACCACAACAACAACATGTAGTCAAAACTTCAAACGCGTTTTTCTCGAAATGACTTTTTTTATCGCGTGGTATGATAACTTCAAATCTACTGAACCCGTACCCAGATGTGATCATCGAGAAGAAAGGATGCATAGGACACGTAGAGAAAATAATGGGCACGCGGCTTAGAAATGCGGAGGAACAAAATAAAGGCATCGGAGGAAAAGGACAAGGGAAGCTTACTGATAAAGTGATCAAGGAGCTTACGACGTACTACGGCTTGTTTCTGACGAAGCTAACTAAACTGCCTAGGAGTTGTACCACTTTTATTCCGATCCATCAACTATAAATATTTTTACTTGGCCGACGAAGTCGAAAAATCGGTGAAAAAAACCATATTTTCTTCAAATGGCCGCCAGTTTGTTTCATATGGTCCAAATAACTTAAGCGAGGTACAACTCCTAAAGAATCTTACAGACTTCGCTAACGTCAACTCAATTTTGATTTCAGACGAGCCGGCTGACCTGTGACATACCGCGCGTGGAGGTCTACATCGAAAATTTGTTTCGTTCCGACGGCACTTCCGCCTTTGCTCTTCGACATTTCCTGTCGAAAAAATTCCAGTTTGTAGAGGAAATATCAACAAACATTTTGACCAAATTTGACATTGATATCTGTAACACATCCCGAGAAAAAAATTCTCAAATAACATGCTTTTTTCGGGCCAAAGATAGTAAACCTCCCCTTAAGGTGGTTATTCAGGCTTTAGACAGTAGGTCACACCAATGCGATGGGACCATGTAGCAATCGATCTGAGGAAGTCAAGGACTTCCTGCTTCCTGCACAAAGATACCACTCCAGCAAGTTAATTTGTACCGGGCGCTAAATAACAGCACCGAAGTTTTCTTTCCGCGTGCGTCAATTAGCGGGTTGCTGTGACGCGTAATGACGTGGCAACTTGCGTAGATGGCCAACTGGTTTATGGTCGCTGTATAGTCTGACTGGGCGAGGTCGCTTGCTGATAGGGCAGGCAGATTTCAGCCAGACCCTGAAACGTCGATAACACGTAATCCGTCTGGCAACACTCGCCGATACGTTATCGCCCCAAGGCTCCGTTCCTCGTAGTACATCGCTTTTGTTTATGCTTCGCTGACATCAGACTCAAGGACCAGTCTGCAGACTATCAGGAGACCAAACGCCGGCACAAAGAGACGCTGCAATCACCGGCTGTTGCTCCTTCGAGGAAGGACGCGATTCACATTACGCAGGGATTGCCCTCGAGCAATGGCTGACAAGCTTGTAAATCTTTTCTCGTTTTACGACCGCTCTAGTTTTGTCGATTTGACAATGCCTCCCACTGTTCTTTCTTATAGTGAGCTAATGCTTTCATCTCTGCTTATTTATTATATCAATAATTGTCAATAAACTATCCGCCCCCGGTAGCTGAATAACATCATCAGCACTAATGAGCGTCTCTTTGCCATCGGTTTAAGTGACACAAACCTCTGCAGCAAATGCAACCTCGTTGATAGTGTGCCTCATCGTTACACTTGTGGAGATCGGATTATCAACTGGAGGTGGACCAGGGAGAAAATTGCTCAAATAACAAGAATTTCAGCAAACAATGTACCGACTAACATTTTCTTCAGACCAGAGGAAAGTTACTGCCCTCAGGCAAAAACTGAAGCAGTGATTTGGTTAATGGGCAAATATACAAGTTATGTTTTTAACAATATTGGGAGCGATGAACATATTGAATGCAAGATGTATATGGAAAATGAATTCGAGAAAATGCTCAAATATCAGAATCACAATAAGAAATATGGTAACATGCTCCGAATTGTCTTCAACCGAATGGGTATAGGTTAGGAACTGGATTCCTAGTAGAGAGGGAATGGATTGGGTCACGTTCCCGACCCTAACCTCACCTGCAAGTCACACATGAAAAATAAATCAGCAGTACAGCAGATACAAGAATATGGCGAGAAACATCTGGTGATATAAAGGAAGATCTTGAACTCCCTACAGATGCGTTTAGAAGGCTGGAACTGACAAAAATAACAAGGCTGTGAAATATTTTGCGATGTTGCTGTTCGGGACTTCTCTTCTGTCCATGTAATTTACCCTGGAAGGAACTCACATCAAGGATTTACTGAATGATTAACTTTGGTCTGGGAAATGATGATGAGGAACCGGCTGCAGAAGAAGAAAATGTGCATGCTGATCTGCCACCAGTTGAAGGTGACAGTGAAGGTGCTAAATTGTGCTACTGCTAAAGACTCATTTTTTGAATGCTGTAATTTATGACTGCAATTATCTGTCACCTTATTTATGTCATTTCATTGTAGCCATTTTTGTTACTGTTTTTGGTGAATAAAAAAAAAGTGGTCAGCGCGACAGACTGGGAATCCTAAGGGCCCGGGTTCGATTCCCGGCTGGGTCGGAGATTTTCTCCGCTCAGGGACTGGGTGTTGTGTTGTCCTCATCATCATCATTTCATCCTCATCGACGCGCAAGTCGCCGAAGTGGCGTCAAATCGAAAGACTTGCACCAGGCGAGCGGTCTACCCGACGGGAGGCCCTCGTCACACATTTCCATTTTACCTGTTCTACGTGTTCTGCTCTTTCTAGCTTATTACTGTTCTGCCCGTCCTTGCCTTTCAACCGTGCAAACTATCGCAGTTGTGTGAAACTAGACAGGCATTTGAGAGGATGGTTGTTCACGTCTCCGTCCGACCAGCCGGATGTAGGTTTCCCGTGGTCTCCCTGTTTGCTTAAGGTAAATGCCGGGATGTTTCCCCTGAAAGGGGGACAGCTGATTTTCTTTCCCACCCAACTCCACTCTGAGTTTGTGCTCTGTCTCTAATGACCTCGTCGTCGACCGCACGCTACACCAGGATAACTTCCTTCCTCGGTTTACTCCTTCCACTCACTCCAGCACTAGTCCTCCATGACGTAGTAGACATCGCACTAAGCTCTCCCTTCTTGTCATTAAGATTTCCCAAAAGTCCTTTCCTCACCTGTTCTTCCCACTACCGCTTCATTTCTTATTTTTCTGTCGATTTGATTTTCGACTTCTTCCTGGTCACGCTTCAGAAAACTCCAGTGTCTCTTTCTCTGTATTTTCGACTCTGCACATTTCACTTCCAAACAGCGCTGTACTTCAGACGTAAAGAATCAGAAACGTCTCCTCACTTGTATATCAATATTTGATACCAGTGAAACTCGTTATCGGCGAAATGTTTCTTCGCCAAGACAGTCTGCTTCTAAATGGAGTCTTTCCATCCTAAATAACAGAATTCTTCTGTTACGTCTCCCACGCGTCTAATCTTTGGCAAATCATTATTCTCCTTCCTTCTCCTACACGTCACCGGTCTCCTTCTTCGGCACCAGAAACTATGATCCACAGACAGTTAAGACACGATAACATTCGTATAATGCCAAACTTCAAGCACAAAATCAAATCACAACTAAAGAAAAATGAAAGTAAGCAGAGGACACTAGCACTGCAAAACCCCAGAAATGACACAGACACTAAAGTGCACACACACACAGTCCAAAAACAGACATGATAAGACTATCAAAAAGAAGTAGTACGCTTTGACAGACAAACATAAATGAACACACAAACTAACAAAAATTCTGAAGGACCAGGAGTTACACGTAGCATACAGAACAAGAAACGTACTCCACTCATATTTATAGACAGCAATAGAAAAACCTGACAAATACTGAAGTGCTGAAACACATCAGAATGCTAAGGTGTATTTGGGGATTACAGGCAGAAATTTCAAAACTGGATACAAAGAATATATAAGAAGCTAGAAGCATGAAAATACACTACTGGCCATTAAAATTGCTACACCACGAAGATGACGTGCTACAGGCGCGAAATTTAACCGACAGGAAGAAGATGCTGTGATATGCAAATGATTAGCTTTGCAGAGCATTCACACAAGGTTGCCGCCGGTGGCGACACCTACAACGTGCTCACATGAGGAAAGTTTCCAACCGATTTCTCTTACACAGACAGCAGTTGACCGGCGTTGCCTGGTGAAATGTTGTTGTGATGCCTCGTGTAAGGAGGAGAAATGCGTACCATCACGTTTCTGACTTTGATAAATGTCGGATTGTAGCCTATCGCGATTGCGGTTTATCGTATTGCGACGTTGCTGCTCGCGTTGGTCGAGATCCAATGACTGTTAGCAGAATATGGAATCGGTGGGTTCAGGACGGTAATACGGAACGCCGTGCTGGATCCTCACGGCCTCGTATCACTAGCAGTCGAAATGACAGACATCTTATCCGCATGGCTGTAACGGATCGTGCAGCCACGTCTCGATCCCTGAGTCAACAGATGGGGTCGTTTGCAAGACAACAACCATCTGCACGAACAGTTCGACGCCGTTTGCAGCAGCATAGACTATCAGCTCAGAGACCATGGCTGCGGTTACCCTTGACGCTGCATCACAGACAGGAGCTCCTGCGATGGTGTACTCAACGACGAACCTGAGTGCACGAATGGCAAAACGTCATTTTTTCGAATGAATCCAGGTTCTGTTTACAGCATTATGATGGTCGCATCCGTGTTTGGCGACATCGTGGTGAACGCATATTGGAGGCGTGTATTCGTCATCGCCATACTGGCGTATCACCCGGCGTGATGGTATGGGGTGCCACTGGTTACACGTTTCTGTCACCTCTTGTTCGCATTGACTGCACTTTGAACACTGGACGTTACATTTTAAGATGTGTGACGACCCGTGGCTCTACCCTTCATTCGATCCTTGCGAAACCCTACATTTCAGCAGGTTAATGCACGACCGCATGTTGCAGGTCCTGTACGGGCCTTTCTGGATACAGAAAATGTTCGACTGCTGCCCTGGCCAGCACATTCTCCAGATCTCTCGCCAATTAAAAACGTCTGGTCAATGGTGGCCGAGCAACTGGCTCGTCACAATACGCCAGTCACTACTCTTGATGATCTGTGGTATCGTGTTGAAGCTGCATGGGCAGCTGTACCTGTACACGCCATCAAGCTCTGTTCGACTCAATGGCCAGGCGTATCAAGGCCGTTATTACGGCGAGAGGTGGTTGTTCTTGCTACTGATTTCTCAGGATCTATGCACCCAAATTGTGTGAAAATGTAATCACATGTCAGTTCTAGTGTAATATATTTGTCCAATGAATACCCGTTTATCATCTGCATTTTTTCTTGGTGTAGCAATTTTAATGGCCACTAGTGTAGTTAATATACCTTTTCTGAACATCCAATAAAGCAGGGGTATGAACCACCTATTACGGATCGTGCTCTATATTATGGGATAAAGTATTAGAATAAACAATTTCAACAGAAAAACTCCTAACATTACAGGGAAACTTTCATATACTAATAGCTCTTGCAATGAACAAGACAGTAATAAATGACCAAATCAATACATCTAAGGACTCACTATCATGTTGATTGCTACAGCAATACCAAACAGAGATGCAGAACATACGAGATTAAATAGTAACTTAATCTCCCAAAACAACAGAGTTTAAAAATTCCTTCCACTCAAAATCAGAGCAAGCTCCTACACTCACACACACACACACACAAAACAAGCAAACGAATTTCAAACTACATACAGATACCACAACGCAAACAAAAGTCGAACGAAAATCTCACAGCGACTGTTTGCAGCACGTTATACAGTAAACACACAAAATAAACGCACAGTAAAAGTAAAGCGTTCAATTGAAATGTGTTCGAAAACGTCGAAAATCGGAGATCCTGATCGCAAACAGAACCAGACGATACTCTAACACTAGGTAACTTAAAAATTGTTTCTCACAAAAGAAAATTGTTTCTTACCTAATAATTAGAGAACAATGAACGACTGCAGTATCGTAACAAATCTGTGTTCATTGTAGCACGCAGTTATTATTTATGTAAAGTAAACATGTATTAGAGGTCACTAAATATGCGGCCGGCCTGTGTGGCCGTGCGGTTCTAGGCGCTTCAGTCTGGAACCGCGTGACCGCTACGGTCGCAGGTTCGAATCCTGCCTCGGGCATGGATGTGTGTGATGTCCTTAGGTTAGTTAGGTTTAAGTAGTTCTAAGTTCTAGGGGACTGATGACCTTAGATGTTAAGTCCCATAGTGCTCAGAGCCATTTGAACTAAATATGCTTCGTAAATAAAATAAGGCGAAACACGTGTGACACAAAACAAACAGCCTCTCATTTAGTTACACGGACGGACCACGTCCATAAGAATACAGGAAGAAGTTTACACGGTTCACAAACACGGATATATACGAATTCCCTTCCTTAGGTTAATTGTCATAGTGGAAACACTATCCGGCCACAAAATTAGGTATGTAAACTCGCCAGATCATTAAAAACAGGAGATCCAGTACAAGGGTATAAACGCAAGGAAAGAGAATCAAAAACCACAAACCTTGACGTTCCGTGTTAATTTATTTAGCTGGCCGATTTTCGATTTATAAGTACATCATCAGACAATAACCCACTATCATGAAAGCGAATAGAATGTTGATGAGCGAGGTTGTTCATAAATATTTCCCGAGTATTTATGTATAAGTTCTCCAGGGTCTAATCACAGAGTAATTACATTTGGTGAACTTTCTTACCGAAGTTTATCTTTCTTTTGCACTGAAGATATCTGCAAAATAGTGCAAATTTCAACAATATGAGCTGTGTGTCTTGTTCCATTCTCTCGCTGTACTTATTGCTGGCTACAGTCGGATCTGCTTTAGGCCTCGCACTCAGGCTTGGTTTCAGTATTGTTTGGTTACATAGTGGGTTTGTTTCTCCGGTGCTGATAGTTGTACGTTAATAATAACACACAACAGCTTGGCTAAGTTCACTGATGAAAAACTGGGCTATACGCACCCATCATTTGGCTGCATTAGCACTATAGAAAAGTGGCACAACGTCGCTATGCTAATCTCTTCCCACATCGACGGCAACCGTATCACAGTAATTTTACATCTGGGGATTATTGCGTACTCTTTTGGTTTGTGTTGTCCATCTGATGACAGAATATTACAGACTTTTCACTACTGTGAAGCTATTTTCGAAGAAAAGAAAGTAACCGGGATTACAGATGTGTAAATCGCAATTTCAAAATTATTACCACCGGGTCACAGAGGTACCAGGGGCCACATGTACCTGATGCCAAAATACTCTGAAATTATCCCTGAAAACCATTCGAATTCTGTCAGTGGATTTCGGGGCTCACCCTTTACCAACTAAGCAGTAATTATATTGAAAGGGAAAATTTACCGTTTGGCTAAAATATTTTCATTCATGTTAACAATATCGTACTGTCAAAGAAGACGTTTACTCTGTTTTTGAATCGCACCCTCCATATGTGATATATTTTCAAAGTCGTTCTCGCGTATGCTATTCTTTTTTATGACAATAATCAGTTACTGTATGGTGACGTCCTTGAAAGCCAACCTTTGCTGACTAATAACTGTAAACAATGGTAAAGTACAAGCTGACTGTTTTGAGAAATTGCGGGGTAAAGTCACTATAAAATTACGATATTTCATGTATGTGCAATGTGATTTTTTTAAATAAATACATATATCTACAGTAACGATGTATTTCAATTTCTACTAACTCTTGTATTCTTAAAAATTCGCCGATGAGTACTGAACATTTGTAAGCTAAGCTTGCGCGGCCTTTGTCACAGTCAATAAAATTTTTCAAGATATGTGATCGCATTACCAATATACAAAACTCTCAGACGTTTCGGCCACTGTTACAAATTGCCTTCCTCAGAGTGTTTTTTCTAATGATGTGGAAGACTTTTACACACTGACAATACGGTTACATAGCTTGAAAATTTTTTCTGACAGTGCTTAACATGTTTACTTGCAAACTGAGTGTACTGAGCATGAGTTAGCACTGGCTTACCACTGTTTGCTTGCTGGGCGAATGAACGAAACATTGCTGCGAAACCTCACATAAATACAAATTTAAAAGGTCGTGACTGTGGTGTCACCGCCAGACACCACACTTGCTAGGTGGTAGCCTTTAAATCGGCCGCGGTCCGTTAGTATACGTCGGACCCGCGTGTCGCCACTATCAGTGATTGCAGACCGAGCGCCGCCACACGGCAGGTCTAGTCTAGAGACTCCCTAGCACTCGCCCCAGTTGTACAGCCGACTTTGATAGCGATGGTTCACTGACAAAATACGCTCTCATTTGCCGAGACGATAGTTTAGCATAGCCTTCAGCTACGTCATTTGCTACGACCTAGCAAGGCGCCATTATCAGTTACTATTGATATTGAGAATCATGTACCGTCCAGACCGACGTTTACCATTAATGGATTAAAGTTAAGTATTCCACCAGCTACGTCGTTCGCACCTCGTGGTCGTGCTGTAGCGTTCTCGCTTCCCGCGTCCGGGTTCCCGGGTTCGATTCCCGGCGGGGTCAGAGGATTTTCTCTGCCTCGTGATGACTGGGTGTTGTGTGATGTCCTTAGGTTAGTTAGGTTTAAGTAGTTCTAAGTTCTCGGGGACTGATGACCATAGATGTTAAGTCCCATAGTGCTCAGAGCCATTTGAACCAGCTACGTCCGTTTTTCTAAATTCTAATTACCTTGTCCTGTTCCAGACCTCACGCCAGCCTGCGTGAGCTAAAACGCGTGCCCTTCGGCCTCCTATAGTAACACGGTGTTGGCTCTCCTGCCAACCAAAACAGTAACTGTTTCAGTTTTTGTGATACGATTTGCATTAACAGCTTCTGTAATAATAATGTTCGACAACCTCAAAAATTAATCTATGATACAGCACTACATAAAATTAAATTTAGCAAACACCCTACTACAGCACATTTCTACCATCGGCCTGTTACATAAACCCACGTAAATTATGGTACACGCCTTAAAGTAGTTTATATTATTTTTTTGGAAGTCGGGCAACTGCAACTAAAATTTCACATGGTGAACAAAATTTTCCCCATTTGCTGTTAAAATATTTTTACTAAACAATCACTAGCGGTGTCGCATCAGTAGAGATACATCTTCAGGTGCTCTGTGCACGAAATTAAAACATTATAGAATTACAACAATTATGTCAATAAGGGCTGTGTACTCACAGGTTTTTAAACAGTCATGGCGCGGCAAAGTGATTGCTGAGAACCAAGTCCCAAATAACGTTATTTACTTGCTTAAATAAATATTCGCATTTACGTGATTAGCAACAACTTTTGAAACGCTTTTGCTATCAGAAACATATTTCAAGATCTTTATCTGACAAGGGAAGCCCTCCATAGGTTGCTCCCTGACACAGACGAAATTTCGCAGAGTGAAAGAAGGGCGAAAATAAAGGAACGCCTATTTTAGCTTAGGCGCCGACACTCAATAACATCCGAGACAAAGGTGGTTAAAATTACGACGCTAGTTAATTAGCCTATTCGTGCGATGTCAGAATAAGTGCGTCGGCACTACTGTGATTAAGAGCACAGTCTGAATTTTTTACGCCCCGTGGTCAAACCTATTTTACGTTTCTCTTTTTTTTTCTTTGTAGTTTTGTAGTTGCGTGAGTACGTAACAGCAATATTTTTTGCGACATCATGAAGTACAATGGAGTTACCGACAAAAGAAGTAAATTTTTCAAATCTAATTAATAATAGATTTTACCATCACAAAACATATATAATCATGTGTCATCAACAGAAATTGGAAATGAAAAAAACATGTGAATTCTAGTATTCCAATACTTTTGCTTCCATTTCTACTTTTATATTGCAAAATAATCAGTGCGTTCCCCACGGCGATAGCTGTGACAATAACATTCAAAGCGTAAAAACCGAAGCACCAAGAGCAAACTGCGAAGGCATATACGCCGTAGTCACATTTTTAGATTGAAAGTCACTAGGAAAAGCAACCTCGTTAATGTTGATAAGCACCTCGCAATCTGGCGATAATTTCGCGGAAAACCATGATCAATACAGGAGCATTTTCTCGAAAGCTGCAGCGTGCAGCTAATGACGACTGAAGGCGTATATTTGAACTGCACCGCTTGTGGCAAAAGTACACATCGCAGAATTAACAGAACGGCGTACAGTTTAGTGGAATTATTTAATGAACACGTTGGTATACCTGTTTCATCGACAATCGACCGATGGTATAAGGAAGTTGACATATTGTGATTTATATGTTTTTCATTTTCAGTTATTGTTCACACATTATATACAGGGTGGCCCATTGACCGTCACCGGGCCAAATATCTCACGAAATAAGCGTCAAACGAAAAAACTACAAAGAACGAACCTTGTCTACCTTGAAGGGGGAAACCAGATGGCGCTATGGTTGGCCCGCTAGATGGTGCTGCCATAGGTCAAACGGATATCAACTGCGTTTTTTTTAAATAGGAACCCCCATTTTCTATTACATATTCGTGTAGTACGTAAAGAAATATGAATGTTTTAGTTGGACCACTTTTATCGCTTCATGATAGATGGCGCTGTAATAGTCACAAACATATGGCTCACAATTTTAGACGAACAGTTGGTAACAGGTAGGTTTTTTAAATTAAGATACACAACGTAGGTACGTTTAAACATTTTAATTCGGCTGTGCTAATGTGATACATGTACCTTTGTGAACTTATCATTTCTGAGAACGCATGCTGTTACAGCGTGATTACCTGTAAATACCACATTAATGCAATAAATGCTCAAAATGATGTCCGTCAACCTCAATGCATTTGGCAATACGTGTAACGACATTCCTCTCAACAACGAGTAGTCCGCCTTCCGTAATGTTCGCACATGCATTGACAATGCGCTGACGCATGTTGTCAGGCGTTGTCGGTGGATCACGATAGCAAATATCCTTCAACTGTCCCCACAGAAAGAAATCCGGGGACGTCAGATCCGGTGAACGTGCGGATCATGGTATGGTACTTCGACGACCAATCCATCTGTCATGAAATATACTATTCAATACCGCTTCTACCGCACGCGAACTATGTTTCGGACATCAATCATGTTGAAAGTACATCGCCATTCTGTCATGCAGTGAAACATCTTGTACAGGGTGTTTCAAAAATGACCGGTATATTTGAAACGGCAATAAAAACTAAACGAGCAGCGATAGAAATACACCGTTTGTTGCAATATGCGTGGGACAACAGTACATTTTCAGGCAGACAAACTTTCGAAATTACAGTAGTTACAATTTTCAACAACAGATGGCGCTGCAAGTGATGTGAAAGATATAGAAGACAACGCAGTCTGTGGGTGCGCCATTCTGTACGTCGTCTTTCTGCTGTAAGCGTGTGCTGTTCACAACGTACAAGTGTGCTGTAGACAACATGGTTTATTCCTTAGAACAGAGGATTTTTCTGGTGTTGGAATTCCACTGCCTAGAACACAGTGTTGTTGCAACAAGACGAAGTTTTCAACGGAGGTTTAATGTAAGCAAAGGACCGAAAAGCGATACAATAAAGGATCTGTTTGAAAAATTTCAACGGACTGGGAACGTGACGGATGAACGTGCTGGAAAGGTAGGGCGACCGCGTAAGGCAACCACAGAGGGCAACGCGCAGCTAGTGCAGCAGGTGATCCAACAGCGGCCTCGGGTTTCCCTTCGCCGTGTTGCAGCTGCGGTCCAAATGACGCCAACGTCCACGTATCGTCTCATGCGCCAGAGTTTACACCTCTATCCATACAAAATTCAAACGCGGGAACCCCTCAGCGCCGCTACCATTGCTGCACGAGAGACATTCGCTAACGATATAGTGCACAGGATTGATGACGGCGATATGCATGTGGGCAGCATTTGGTTTACTGACGAATCTTATTTTCACCTGGACGGCTTCGTCAATAAACTAGAACTGGCGCATATGGGGAACCGAAAAGCCCCATGTTGCAGTCCCATCGTCCCTGCATCCTCAAAAAGTACTGGTCTGGGCCGCCATTTCTTCCAAAGGAATCATTGGCCCATTTTTCAGATCCGAAACGATTACTGCATCACTCTATCTGGACATTCTTCGTGAATTTGTGGCGGTACAAACTGCCTTAGACGACACTGCGAACACCTCGTGGTTTATGCAAGATGGTGCCCGGCCACATCGCACGGCCGACGTCTTTAATTTCCTGAATGAATATTTCGATGATCGTGTGATTGCTTTGGGCTATCCGAAAAATACAGGAGGCGGCGTGGATTGGCCTCCCTATTCGCCAGACATGAACCCCTGTGACTTCTTTCTGTGGGGACACTTGAAAGACCAGGTGTACTGCCAGAATCCAGAAACAATTGAACAGCTGAAGCAGTACATCTCATCTGCATGTGAAGCCATTCCGCCAGACACGTTGTCAAAGGTTTCGGGTAATTTCATTCAGAGACTACGCCATATTATTGCTACGCATGGTGGATATGTGGAAAATATCGTACAATAGAGTTTCCCAGACCGCAGCGCCATCTGTTGTTGACAATTGTAACTACTGTAATTTCGAAAGTTTGTCTGCCTGAAAATGTACTGTTGTCCCACGCATATTGCAACAAACGGTGTATTTCTATCGTTGCTCGTTTAGTTTTTATTGCCGTTTCAAATATACCGGTCATTTTTGAAACACCCTGTAGTAACATCGCTAGAACATGACGTAGGAAATAAGCATACATTGCACCATTTAGATTGCCATCGATAAAATGGGGGCCAATTATCCTTCCTCCCATACTGCCACACCTATACATTAACCCGCCAAGGTCGCTGATGTTCCACCTGTCGCAGCCATCGTGGATTTTCCGTTGCCCAATTGTCCATATTACGCCGGTTTACGTTACCGCTGTTGGTGAATGACGCTTCATCGCTAAATAGAACGCGTGCAAAAAATCTGTCATCGTCCCGTAATTTCTCTTGTGCCCAGTGACAGAACTGTACACGACGTTCAAAGTCGTCGCCGTGCAATTCCTGGTGCATAGAAATATGGTACGGGTGCAATCGATGTTTTGCCTAGCATTCTCAATACCGACGTTTTTGAGAGTCCCGATTCTCGCGCAACTTGTCTGCTACTGATGTGCGGATTAGCCGCGACAGCAGCTAAAACACCTACTTGGGCATCATCATCCGGCGAACGGACCGGACACTTGGATAATGTCGTCCAGGATACCGAGCAGCATACATAGCACACGCCCGCTGGGCATTTTGATCACAATAGCCATACATCAACACGATATCGACCTTTTCCGCAATTGATAAACGGTCCATTTTAACACGGGTAATGTATCACGAAGCGAATACCGACTGCACTGGCGGAGTGTTACGTGATATCACGTACTTTTACGTTTGTGACTATTCAAGCGCCATCTATCACAAAGCGAAAAAAATGGTCCATCTAAAAACATTCATATTTCTTTACGTACTACACGAATCTGTAATAAAAAGTGGGGGTTAATATTTAAAAAAAACGCAGTTGATATCCGTTTGACCTTTGGCAGCACCATCTAGAGGGCCAATCATAGCGCCATCTGGTGTCACCCTTCAAGCTAGACGAGTTTCGTTCTTTGTAGTTTTTGCGTTTGATGCTTATTTCGTGAGATATTTGGCCCGGTCAATATCAATGGACCACGCTGTATATTGATATATGATAAAATCTGTTTTTAATAAGAGCTGAAATACTTATTTCTTTTGTCAATAATTCCATTGTATTTCGCGATGTGAAAAAAATGCTGACGATACATACTTACACAACAACAAGAGATAAAGAAAAAAAAACATAAGATTGGATTTGAACAAGGGGCGCCAAAATTCGAAATTGTTGGCTTGACCACTACTCTATCGGCATCTTTACTTGTACTATGCGCAAGGAGACTGATGAATTCGCGTCGAAATTTCAACCGTCATTTTCTCGGAAACTACTGAGTATCAGCATGTAACCCAAAGTAGATGTCTCTTTATTTTATCACTCCTTTCAGCCCTATGTGATAAAAAATGCTGGACAATATCCAAGGAGACAAATATTCAGAAATGAAAGGACTGGCTATGGAGAGACGAAAGTGGAAGAGGCTTAGCCCATGTCAAGACCTGCCGTAAGGCAAAATACCTACTACTATTACTTCAGTCTTCCATGTTTCGTTTGTGTCAGAGGGCGACTTACGCGGCGTTACTGCTGTGAGTCGTAGTTATCCACATCATCGTCAGATTCGTACAAATCGTCCCTTAAAACAATTTTCAAGGCACAAACACTGCTAGCGTTACTGCTGTTGGCAGTCACGTTTATGACACTTAACCACTGTTAACATGCACACAGTCTAACATAGCTGCCGTTACCGAGAATCTGAAATTAGAAACAGAACTGCTGTTTCTCTGTTTATCGTGGTACTGTCAACTAATATGAATAAAGGTCATCACTTACCGTGTTTTACATGTAATAACACTGTTTCTCACTGTTTCTTGTCACTGTTTACAGCCGAGGTGTTCAATTAATACTGTAGAATACCCAAAATGTTTGTTTTTCATTCATAAATTTGAATGTTTCTGCCTAGTAACTGTAAAGCCATCTGTTAGAAAACGTCTTTCACATCATTTCTATTTATATGAGTTGTAGTACACTGACGAGGTGCAAAGACGCTCTACGCAGGGTTTTCGTGGAGGCAAAAATAAGAGGAGCTGTCATGACATCAATAACTTGAAGCTAACGTCCACTATCTTGGTTGCCGCAAAATATTACCTTCGGGTGTTTTGATTGTTTCGAGTCGTGGAAGCTGTCTGATCGAAAATTTCAACTTGCTTCATTTTATGGATATAAGACTCTTTTTGATCGTCCTTTGTTCGAAAGTGTTTCGTCTCACGTATAGAATACAGATTTCCCAGAAGAAAACAAATGAATATAGAATGAATAAAATGATAGTTGCCTGTGATAATATGCTTGATTGAATAAAATACTGGGAAGCGGGAGATTCGGAAGATTGTTCTAGTTATCCATACATATTGCTTTCTTAACCACGGATTTTCTGGAGTTCAAACATTCGGAAAGTTTAGTCACGTAAGCCTCGTCTCCTTTCCTCTTCTCTAGTTCATTTTAAGTCGTTAGGTGTTGTTTCTGCTTATTCCAACTTTATATCTGAGTTGCAACTTTCTCGTTGTTTATATGTACATCAAGTTTAGAATAGTCGGCTCTAAATTTGTCACACACTGAGCATGTGTCAGTTCTGGGGTAGAGTAGCCAAAACTTTTGTTGTAGTTCGTCACAAAAATCAGTCGATGTCGTTCGTATGACACGGGGCTTGGAGGATTTTTCTCTGAATATAACAGGCGTAATATTCTGAATATTAAGTTCTTCTAGTGAATACAACAGTTTGCTGTCATAAATACTATAATGTGAGTTGCGGCTTCTCAGTGGCTGTACATGTTGAAGCACTGTAGATACTGTTTCTCCTTTACGTCCGTTTGGTCTAGAGTTACGTTTTCCTCTGGTCTCCATATGAGCTTTCCCTGCAATAATGTATTTTTAAGAGTAATCAGACGTCTGATGGTGATGCCACGTAGTGGTAAGAATGCTAGTTGAAATACCTGAACATCCTGTATTTGTCCATCTCTATTAACACGCACTTTATGTACACAGGAAAAATCATCGCATGCAACTTCATCTGGATTTTTGTTTGGACTTCGTAACACAGGATACACACTAATAAGTCCAGTCAGGTGAGTTTTGTGTATCGCCGGAAGTCGCCCAACATTAATCTATTCCTTTCTACGACTGTAATATTCTGAAAACATCTCAGTCGTAAGCACTTACAATCGCTATTTGTGACGTGGTTCATGGTCCGTAATATTTTTGAAGAATCGGAAATACGCCCCAACATTTTTCTTTTCCTTGTAGGATGCAAAGGAATGTTCATCTTCATTCTTTGACATTTCTGATGTCTTCATTTCACTTAGGAAATAACTTTACACGCAATCGCGGTAACAGTAACACATTAATATTTCTGCTCAACTTACCGAGAAAAACTGCTTTTCCAGCCTGGTGCTATTTTATATCGAT
This sequence comes from Schistocerca nitens, assembly GCF_023898315.1. NCBI lineage: Eukaryota > Metazoa > Arthropoda > Insecta > Orthoptera > Acrididae > Schistocerca > Schistocerca nitens. The sequence continues at coordinate 1,128,793,166 of NC_064614.1, forward strand.
CTTTGCTTTATTGCTTGATAATGTAACAGTTGGAACTTCGTTTGCAATGTGTGACTGACTGGCAAGTTTTGTTGGAAAACCAATAACATGAAGCTACAGATTTATAAGATGAAACATAAAGGGAGCAAAAAAAGCTCTAAGTAGAAAATGTATCTTGCTCGTTCTTCCTGAGCACTGAGTGGATTTTGGTCGTAAAAAAAAAGAAAAAAAACGCAGTAAAAATTGCATTGTATCTTAGTATTAGGCCTATTACTGGTTTTTCACGAAGCTTGTTGTAGGCTTTGAAAACCTCAAAACGAATTTCAAAAGTTAAATCATGTAGGTTATTCCTGGAAAACTGACACCCAGAGGTTCTGGCAAGAAATATTCTGGGAAATGAAGCAAATAGGCTACTGCCAAAATGATACAATTATTTAGTGTGAAAACCAAGTATACAACTCCATGCTATTAAGTAAATCTTTATCAAAATATATATGAAACACCTGTTGAAGAAGCACTTACGTGTTAAAGAGGTTAGGCTATCGTTAATAAAAAAAATGAGTTACATTCTTGTTGAAGCGAAATATCCGTTTTGCATGGACTTGGCTGTTGAGACCATTCCTTTACACACAGTGAGGCTTTTTGCAGTATCTAATATAGGAAGCATTAGTTTAAATGCTCATTAGTATCATCAGAACTGTCCACTGGTGCCATTTATTGAAATACGAATTGCTGGAATATGCTTCTAAAAATGAAATTGTCGTTTTAGCTATTATTGGCCACACACTGAATGACACTTCATAGGTAACATTTCAGGGCGAGAAGATGTGTGAACTACAGAGACGTTGATGCACTGACAGTCTAATAAAATAAGAACTCAATTCTGTACGAAGGTATATTTCCATGCAGTTCTGACCCTTCGAGATTTCATGAATCTTTCACTTTGTTGACTTGAAAGCATACCTTGCTTACTTCTTTCCTCATTGCACACGTTTATGGGCTATCAAGGAAAGCACAGGTAAGTTTTTTCCAAACGTGAGCCTTAAACAAGTTGTTCATAAGATTTGAACGTTGAAAATGTAACAAGTAAGAACAGTAGCACCAAGCAAACAAGCATTGTTTTCGGAGTTCTGGCTTCATCGGCGCAAATCAGTAAAAGCTTTAACTGGATTACGAAAGCATCCTTTTCAAATCACATACTGCTCTCTTTGGTTATTTGAAATGCATAAACAAAAAGGAAGTTACATTCACGAGAGTAAATTCGTCGTATCAGTGGCTGAAATAAGCATTAAGACCAGAAAAAAGTTTGAAAATTTCTTCTTGATATCGCGTTATTAGTGTAAACACTGTAAAATTTACTATTTAAAACAACTGTCGCTTGCACACGACAGAAATAGCGAACAAAAAGCAACGGTAATCTATCTCCACGTAAACACTGGTCTGTTAATGTTTTGAGGCATATGACATGGCGGCATAGGCTTCAAACCAACGTACAGCTTAAGTCCGTATCGCCAGTTCCCTTATTTTTACCTCCATGTTTTTCGTTTGGTGGGGAAGTGACAATCTTTGCAGCGGTACCTTACTGACAAACCCAGGAACAGGGAGTTGAGATATGCGTTAGCGTGCCAGTGTGGGTGGAAGTCGAAGTACTTTTCTGTTTCTGCTAACCGTTGAGATAGTCAAATCGCGTGTACACTGCCTGCAATTTTCGTGTCCTATTGGTTCAAATTCGAGGACTTTGGCTAATGTTTTATTTCATTGGCCATTTCTACTGTGCAATTTAAAGGGAGAAAGTTAGTCGCCAGTGCGCTTTGGCGTAACATTTCATTGTACACGATTTTAGGTTTTAAAGATGTGCTTGTTTGTGACCAAGGTTAAATCTGTTGTTCCGAGCGACCGTCTCTGTTCCATGTTCAAGGATTGATTTCGATCTTTCACTAACTCATCGACTAATATAGGTCAAGGTTCACATTACTATTCCACTTATTTAATATCACTACGAGAATAAATTATGTGAGATTGCCTTTGTTTTATCCTAGTTTTCACTCGCAGCGGATGGCCCTGAAGTTCCGAATAGGTACGCTGGCATGAGCGACAGCGACACTTCCCATCCGTCGTCAAATTGAGATTGTGAAGAGTCTTCACTTGTCCCGTCGTGCGTTGAAGAATTAATTGTGTTATGTTCATCACTTTGGGTTTGTTGGTCATTATTGGTAAGGCTTTCATAGTCTGCTCTTCTGAATCCCACAGCGGAACGCAGGTTGTACGCCATCCCGCAATATCCAATAAATAATACAAACGTCGCAACAATTGCCACGTCAAATGTAAACAAAATTCATATGAACATTTACAATGCCAGTGCAACTTCTCTTTTGATAACTTGTGTACAAGCCTATATTTATTTCTACCCTGATCAGGAGACCTCACTACCCGTGAGGCCATTTTCTAGGATGGCCTTCGGCTGTGCGTCTGAGGTATGACTTGTGAGGTTAACTTATTGAGGTTCTAATAATTGTACCACAATGGCCTATAACGGCCTTGCCTAAAATCAAAATACCTATTAGCACACCTTATACCATTAGGCATAAATACATATTCTCTGTATGCATCCCTAAATTGACGAATTAAATCGTCCAAATTAGGCTTATAATACCACAGCTCTTCTAAAACAATAACAGCTGCTGCATAATTAATCCTGTTGCCATAGAATGTTATAGCTAATTCATCAATCCTCTGTTGATTGTTGGGAACAAGGAAAGCCAGGCGCAGGTCGTCCGGATAATTTCGGATATGGTCGCAGTTGGCATAAAAAAACTCCAACGCAGACTTTGGCTGTAAACAATAACCTTTATTCAGAATGTAACAGTGCCTTTCCTCTTACAAAATGTCATATGCACTCTATATCTTACAACATAGGTTAAGTATTTCACTTCGCTCTGAACATTATCTGACTTCTCAGGTTCATCACCAGCTATTTGAAGACCAATATAAAATAGATTACTACCTTGGAACAAACGATTCTTAACTTTACATTGCGTCTCTAAATCTGTCCAGGATTTGACTTTAGATATATCTGCACTAGTTTCAGGTTTAGAATATGTTACAAACTTAAACCTATTCTTCCTAGTATATTTACGCCATGGAACACCTGCCGAACGCTCAGGAATAAGGTCAAATGCACCGATTTTATTGGTACAAGCTATACGCACTTTCTCTAGTGCGCCCTGATCTTCGAATATCTTCTTGTTAGCTCTTTCATCCAAAGTTAGTCGCTCAATCCGAACATTAATTCTATAAACATATGTTACAACCTTATTAATAATTACAGAAGCATACTTATTAGAAAAAAAACTTAAATTCATCTGCGATATCATAATGCTGAAGCCTTGCAAAATTTTTGGCAGTTTCGTCATGCTTCTCAACGGCACCCATTTTACCATACTCAAATCGAACACCATCAGTTTGTGTGAACTCTGTACGCCATCTACACATTCGACCAAATATAGGCCTCGTTAGATTCGTCCGTCGGCGTATCCAACGCCTCGGGCGTGCAGTGCGAAACTTCCGGTACATCCTCATCAGACGATATACAGACAATTTCCTCCGGGGTTTCCACGTCCGCTTACACACTACTTAACCTAAATTATCCTAACGACAAACACACACACCCATGCCCGAGGGAGGACACGAACCGCCGTAGGGATCAGCCGCACAGTCCACGACTGCAGCGCCTTAATTCGCTCGGCTATCCTAGTTTATTTGTGGTATTGTATTCGACGTAGTAACATGGAAGACATATGTAATTTCTTTCCTTATTTCTTAAATAATAATCAAGTATGAGAACTGAGTTCCCCAAAACGTATACAACGCTCAAATAACTTACGGGAATACAGCCGAGTGACGTCGTGGAGAAGTGCCGATATTTCAACAGGTACACACCCCGTCATTTTAAAAGCATAACTGCAGCAAAAAAGCTCTGTATGATAGCAGAGCAATTCCGGAAAGGTAACGCAGGCGCACTGAATATACACGGCTGGCCACCGTAAATGCAACACCAAGAAAGACAAGAGGTAGCACAACAAAATTTATTTTGTAGATAACATGTTGACCAAGTATCAAATGATTACGTTTACAGACGTCTGTGACATGTGGTTCCTGCCAGAATCAGTAGCCAGAGTAGCCGCCATTGTTGGAGATCACAGCTGCCACACGTCTCGGCATTGAGTCAAAGAGACGTTGGATGTGTTCCTGGGGTACAGCAGCCCAAGCAGCTTCCACACGTTGCCAAAGATCATCTGGTGTGGCAGCTGGGGATGTAATCTGGGTCACTCGTTGAGCAACCATGGACCACATGTTTTCTACCGGCGAAAGATCCGGAGAGCGAGCCGGCCAGGGAAGCAATTCAATCTGGTTATTGACGAAGAACCTTTGGACAATGCGTGCCACGTGTGGTCGCGCATTATCCTGTTCAAATATGGCTGTGGCCGAGCCCTGAAGGTAAGGAAGGACAACTGGCTCCAGCACCTCAGATATGTAGCGCCGGCTATTTAAAGTACCGGCAATGCGTACTAGAGGCGTGCAAGAGTAATATCCAATACCGCCCCATACCATAACACCCGGTGAAACGTCCCCTTTTAATAATTTTACAAGACTGTGCTTATACTGGCACACAATATTTTTAGCGCTAATCGTTCATCACAGTAAAATATCAGTCTTTTTCTCAAAGTCTGAGCAGTAAAAGAAAATGCACACGGAAGTAGTGGATTTCCATGCAGTATTGAAGAAGTATTGTTGTCCTTCCAACGAAAAGACAGTGCTGACTCTACATGCAGACAGGTAATGGGCCACAACAGAGTAAACCCACAGCGGAGTCAGTCGAAATTTTGAAGAGTATTGGTGGGTAGGTCATCACAGAGCAGACCCACTGTAGTCCTGGTAGAGATTACGGTATTGGTGGGCCACCAGAGGCGCAGACCCACTGCAGTCCTTGTAGAAATAATGGTACTGGTGAGACAGCAAAGACGCAGACCCACTGTAGTCCTTGTAGAGATTACGGTACTGGTGGGCCACCAGAGGTGCAGACCCACTGTAGTCCTTGTAGAGATGGCCAGCAGCCATCTGTTGTGACTGTGCAGGTGCACAATCACCACTGAAGAGTCTTGCGGATAATATAGCAAGTCCATAACCACCACTTGTGCACTCACAAAGTTTTTGGGATTGTCCTTAGAACCAGCAATGCTGTTATCCAGTCCCTTGCTGAATTATTAACACACGCGCAAACACTAGCAGTCCCTACTTCTCACATATTATCCATATACTATGACCAACAAAAACGTGTGCAGTGAAATGTAACTTACAAGTTGCTTAATTTGATGAACTGGTGTCAATTACAATTTTATAACATAAGAACACAATAACAAAGGTACGAAACACATCAGTAAAGAACATAACAATACAGATAACATTTGTGGTAATAGGGGCTTTACAAAAGAATAGAAATAGACATATACGTCAGTGTTACAAGAATTATGACATGAGTACATACATAAAAGATCAGAATAACTTTCGAAACATCAACTTCACACATGAGCATTAAAATAAAACAAAATAAATAATGTCTAAGCATATTTACAAGGTAAATAACATATTATTAATGCCAATTATATTTGAGTATAACAGTATTCCTCATCATAGCGAATGTAGCTTAGTATTAGAAGAAGAAAAAATTCTATGAAACTACACAGAGACAGGAAGGAAACAAATACACAAGGGTACACAAACACATAGTGGGATAACACAAAAGGAAAGGACAGGGTTTGTTTTACTGCAGTATTTTGCATGGAGATCTCCCTTCGTTCATCATTATTCACAAAAGTCCTATCTAAGCCTGTTTTCTGTATTCTGTTCACATCCTCTGTCAAAAATAGTTTTTCTCCACTGTACAGTATCCCTGTTTTTTTTTTTTTGCCAAACCATTTTCTGATAGCTTCTCAATGCATTTCTTATAAATTCATCATAGTTAGTTTCTTATATAGTCTACCCCCTCTTAAGCTAACTTAAATCTACTGAGCTCAGATATATATACCAAGGGACGAGGCAATGCAGCATCACATAAAACAATTAATATAAACAGCAATGAAAAAAAACGCAGATTTGCGAAGCAAGCAGCATTAAGAAATTAGCAAAGCAATTGTAATATTACAACTAATCTAAGGCAATGTGCAGCAAACAATAAAAATAAATCATTAGTAAAACTGGCTTAACAGAATAATACAAAGTCAAATTCAATAACACTATGCCTGGCAAACAGCAGCAGCAAATAAAATTTAAACCTATACCTCAAGCAGAAAAAAATATTACACTAAAAATGGCCATGTCTAATACCTATGTCACATCTTAACACTAGAGTGATGCATCACAATTTATTCTAGAAAAGAAATTACCAAGTACTTGAAAAGAAAATTATGAATGCAGTTCCTGTGAAGGTAAATGTCTTTTTGTGCTCCCTCATTTTTTTGAAAAAAATTATTAGTTACTCGATCTGTAGACAGAAAATATTTATATTAGTACATCAATAAAATTTTATTTTAACCAATGCTGCAGTGCAGCTAGAAACTAGATATTAAACAAAATCAGTTAATAAATACATAAAGCAAGCCATATGGCATTTCTCTCGATTAGCAAGACAATAGCCGTGAAATGTTTCTCATCGTTTCATTAGGCATTTTAGTAAATATCATAAATTAAGAGCTCCACAGTGTAATCATATGTTTTCAAGTTCGACCGTGTCGTTTTTGCGATGCTCTCTACAAGGGAACGTCAATAGCGAGGATAATGGCCTCCCCTTTTTTTTCCACCTAATGGCTTTTTCTCCGGGCGGCTGGCCCAGCTGGGCGCCACAACACATTACATCAAGGTCACTTACCTTTCTTACTGAAATATTTACGACAGCAGTTTCCGCTACAGTGGCAGTCTCGTATAAAAATATTTCACAGGTCAAGAATTTGCGTTACAAATCTGTAGAAACAAAATCCTATTGATATAACAGTGTCCAAAAAGTTTTCGTCGGCATTGTAATACATTCACGCATTTACACACATTTCATAACCTTAAAGTACGATTTCTCGGTTTCCAACATCCTTTTTCACAAACCACAGTCCCTAAACACTATTCATTACTCCTTACCTTTTTATACATATACATATTCGTCGACACTTCAATATTTCATCGTAACATACGTAGCATAATCAGATTCCTCATATAGCATCATCTCATTGATAATAAACATACCTCAACAACATAATACACATCGTCGCCGTAATAATAACATCATAAAACCTCAGTCAAATCTCAAAAACGTCGTAGCTTCCTCCAATAATTTCAAAACCAAAAAAAATTCTCTGCTCATGTCAAAAGTGTCATCTACCTCAAATGTACTTTAAAATCATGCTCCCTTACCAAATACATCATTCATAGCTCTCATAGTATCACAATGGTTCCAAAAAATATGAAAAGTTCACAAAGTACAGACAAAATACAATTTCATAAGTGTGAAATTACCCAACTGTGAAATTGCGTAAACATGTGTCACTGATGTAGTAAAGAAATGTTTGTTTCTCTGTTAAATAATCAGATAGCTGTGTAATTCTGTGTTAGAGAAATATGGTACCGATGTGTAAAGTTGTATAAGCAAATACCATATTAGCTAGGGCTCCTTGTGCGTGCCAAACACATGGTACACAAAGTAGGCGTGTACCCCCCTGAGAATTAATGTAATTATACCCTCAGGTGTTACAGATTACAGCAATGGAATGAAATGTATCATGGAAAACTTTCTTTGTAATTCAAAAATCTTGAAAAATAAATGGCATAAGTACAAAATTAATCTCTCAAATGCGTGTCCTGTAGCGCTAAATGTGCGTCTTGCTGTAAGATAATTCTGTGGAAGTGTCGTAGTTATCGTCCTCCGAAAGCTAAGTTCTGCAGAAGTCAATGTACTTACCTCATGATAAACAAAAGTGAAATGCTTTGTGTATAGATATCGTAGTTATTACGCTTATTGTTGTGATGAAGAAAGTACTGTACTGTAACGTATTGTTGTGCCACGAAAAAGGCTGTCTCATTGTTGCTATACCACAAAAGTTAAATACTAAAACATGTTTCACTTTCCAGAAGAATTCAGATAAATTGTGCAGATGTAAAACAGTTACACTGCAAAAGCAACATTGTAAATTGTCACTCATTAGTAGCGTCGTGATAACATCGTGTAGCTGTCACATAAACTAACCACTGTGTCCTCTGGTATTTCACAGAAAGTACTTTAAATCCAGAATTTTTTTTTTAAGTAAACCAAAATGTTGCATGAAAATCTCATTAGCGTTGCCGGTATATGTTCTAAGTATGTGATCCTTATAGTCGTTACGTGATAGTGGAACTAACAAGCAAGAATGTACACACACAATAACACTGTGACGCCGCTCTGTTCACTATAACAATGTATTCGTAATTTCTGTTTCAATAAGTTCTCTTGGTTCTTGACTGGATATTTAACTTCAAACATTGTTGCATGTTAACAGTTTCTTAAGTCTGACAAAGCATACTAGTAACGTGAAATGAAAAATTTTATAGCAAAGACTAAGTTACAAAGCAGATCATCTCTCAATAAACGGTTTTACATGTGAAATGTGGTGTAAACCCTTACTCTTCCTAGTACTCAGAGTTTGAACTTGAATGCAATTATCATGCGGTATACGTCGGTAAAGAATACTGGAATTTTTCTCAAGGTTAGCGTCTTATGTTATTTGTCTCGGAGCCAGCGGGCGCACGCGGCTGCCTGCTGTGCGAGTCATTGTCTGTTTCTTTGTTGGCGCGCGTCGTTATTGGGATTAGGAGACCGAACTTCTACAAATTCGCCATGCCGAGAGGGCCCAGCTCTGTTATAATCCCGCCAGTTCTGATGAAATTCAGGTCTGTCGTTCTGTCGGTAGTTTACATAGTTTCTTTCTTGTCGGTCATGTGATGGAGAGTTTCTTCCTGAATCGTACCTGCGCTCTGAACTGTTGCGTCTGAAGTTATTCTGTCTCCCTTGATAATAATTGTTTTGGTTCCCATAATGTGTTTCTCTCATTGTCTCTGTGATAGTCATTACTATGGAAATGCGATCTTTCTCTGTAATTATTTTTACTCTGCCAACGGTTGTCATACGGGTGGTGTCTGTTTTGGTCACGATTTGCGTTGTAAGAATAGCCTTGTCGTGTCCAGTTATTATTTCTTTCGTCGCAGAATTCCGACGGATGTGACCTGTAGTGATTGTTTTCCTGTTTTCGCATCCCGCGACTGTCTGTGTCGATGTCTAGTTCTTGTAACAGTCCCTGAAAAGCTTCAATGTCGTCTTTGCAACGTCCTGCCAAAATAATGTGTCGTAAATGTTCAGGCAGTTTGATTAAGCAAATGCGGATGAGTTCTGAGGGGCTGTATGGGTTTGACAGGTACTGATTCTTGTGCAACATGTCTTCAAAATATTTCACAAGACTGGAGAATTCAGATTGTTGGAAATGTTTCATCATTATGATGCCATGTTTTACTCGGTCTTGTGTGGCTTGAGACCAATATGCTGAGAGGAAGGCATGATAAAAATCTCCTTCACTGTGACAATCGTGAATGACCGATCGCATTCTTACAGCTGGTTCATTCTCCAAGTAGCCACACATAAATTCTAACCTGTGCTCCAATGACCAGTTGGGGGGAAAACAATGAGAGAATTGATGGAGCCACGCTTGTGGATGAATGTCGTTGGCAGAATTCTTAAACGTTTTGAATTTACGTGTAGTAATGAACAGCTTATAGTCAAACTCATCGTGTCGGCGAGTAGCGTATCGGTCATTGTTGCGTCGTGTCGGCGGTTCAATCTCAAAATTCGGTGCACATTGCCAATTTCTTACATAATTTCCGAAATGCCCTGTGTTATTATTTTGCGGCTTTTCCGTATTTCTAAGTCCCTCTTCCCGTGTTGGAGCGCGAGTGTCCTCTGAAATACGTAATTCTTGTATTACCTGTGTCAGCTGATCTTGTACTTCCCGGATTTCTCTTTGGTGTTGTGTATTAATTTGATTCAGATTTTGTTTCAGTTTCCTAATTTGTTCGCTCTCTTCTGTGTCAGTGAAGGCTACAGGTCTTGTGTCATTCAGATCATCAGCTACCTTTGTAGATAAGTTAGTGACCTGATCCGAAAGTTCGGCTACTTCCTCCGATAGTGAACACATTTCCTCAGTGTGTTTTTCTGAACCAAGTTTCAGAGTGTCCATTTGTGTTGAAATCGAATCTACTGTGTCCTTCAAGTTTTCCTGAGTTTTTGCAAGTTTCGTAACCGAATCGGTAGATGCAACTGAGTCAAATTTAGCTTGCAAGGTCTCATGATTTTCATGAACAGTAGTTTGCAGTTCTTTTATGGCTGCTTCGTGATTCTGTAGTGCATTTTCATGACGCGAAAAAATAGGTTGGAAATGCTCACAAATTTGTGTTTTTACGTCACTACAGACTTTTTGACATTTCGATTCAATGTGATGTAACTCAGTAGTTAAATCCTCGCGTGTTTGTTCAAGAGTTTGCTCCAATGAGTCTAACTTTTGAAGATTTTGTTCCATTGCGTCTAACTTTTGAAGATTTTGTCCTATTTGTTTCTGATTTTGTTCAAGTGTTGTGTCTAACTTTTTAAGATTTTGTTCCACTGTGTCTAACTTTTGAAGATTTTGTTCCATTATGTCTAACTTTTGAAGCTTTTGTCCCATTTGTTGCATTAATTGTAATAACAGTGCACTGGTGTCTGAAACATGTTCCTCAGTGCTATTCGGCAGTGAAGTTGCACCGGCAACATTCACATTTTGACAAGCAGAAAATGTGTCTTGACTCATTTGAGAAAACGGTGAGGACCCAAAACCTGAGTCTACAATATTTGCGAGATTGTTTCCTGTCATTTCAGATTCCTGAGGCGAGCTGTTGCCGACCGATCGATCGATAATGCTTCCCTGTTCTCTAATTGTTTCACTGTCTACACCATTGTTTGCCTTCCGCTCCATTTCCCTATGCGCAATTACCAAATTACTACTTTGAACATTAGTTAATTCATTACTCTGCGGCGCTAACACACTGCTTTCGTCTTCACTGTCATTTCTCAATTTAGTTTGGAGCCTAGTATTACGTTTTTCACACGCCATTATTGTCACAGTATTTCACACGACAACACATAAAAGCACAATTTGAAGAGCAAAAATAAGAGAACACATTAACATAACACTGAAAGTAATATCTAGTTAATTGCAGCTGTGAAATACTTGGTGCAAATCTACATGCATGCCACAACTGTTTTACTGTACAACAATGAAAGACTGCAACTACAAAGGAGATTCTCTCTACAATTACGCGCTAGCAATAAACAAAAGCTACACTAATTACACAAACTACAAGAAAAAAATCAGAAGATTCCAGTGAGGTATCCTAGGCTAAGGGTCGACATATGAAACGTCCCCTTTTAATGATTTTACAAGACTGTGCTTATACTGACACACAATATTTTTAGCGCAACGCAGTCTGACTTTCAAGATTCCCTACAAAAGAATGGCCCTGACTAACATTAAACTATACCTTCCACAAATCACTTACCTCACAAAAATCTTCGCTGCTCAAGCTACTGCAATACAGCGAGCGCCACTACTGCCAGCTAAATAAAAGATACAAACTATGGAAGGCACTAACTACTGATAGGGATAGTTAGCAAATGAAAGATATTAATAGAGAACAAACAATGTATTTACCTTGATATCATCATATATATAGCAGTTCATGACAAATTAAAAAACTCCGCCATCTCTCTCCCCACATCCACCACTGCTGGCGGCTCACCTCCAACTGCCCAACGCTACGCGCTGTTCACAGCCAGCTGCCTAACACTACAATGGCGAGTATTACAACAATGCAAAGCAGCCACAGACTGCACACAGCACAGCCAGTGATTTTCATACAAAAAAACCTAAACAGCCTACTTACACCGGTGCAAGATCAGTGTGGCGGTGCATAATGCAGCTGACCAGCATCCTCTCTCCACGGTGTCTCCACACTCGAATCCGACCATCGTTGTGCTGCAGACAGAAGCGTGCCTCGTCAGTAAAGACAACGTCATTCCATTCTGCCGTCCACATCCGTCTGTCATCACACCATTGGCGACGGAGACGTCTGTGGTTCTGCGTCAATGGTAGACGAAGCAATGGACGTCTTGCGGACAGACCACTCTGCTGTAAACGGCGTCGAATGGTACGCGCAGACACTGGATGATGCGTTACAGACGCAATGTGCTGTGCTATGGTTCGGGATGTCACTGAGCGATCCGTCACTGCCATGCGCACAATTTGCCTATCAGCACGTGCAGTGGTGCACCGAGGTGAATGCGATCGACCACGTCGGTCCGTCGTACCCTCCTGCATCCAAGGGTTCCCGGGTTCGATTCCCGGCGGAGTCAGGGATTTTCTCTGCCTCGTGATGGCTGGGTGTTGTGTGCTGTCCTTAGGTTAGTTAGGTATAAGTAGTTCTAAGTTCTAGGGGACTGATGACCATAGATGTTAAGTCCCATAGTGCTCAGAGCCATTTGAACCATTTGAACCTGCATCCAACGGTCACATATCCGCATTACAGTTGTTTGGTTTCGTCCAACACGGCTAGCGATTTCTCTGTATGATAATCCACAATCTCGGTAAGCCACTATCCTTCCTCTGTCGAACTCGGATACTTGATCAAACGATGTTCTCTGTTGTCTACGAGGCGTAACTGATCGTCTTGTGAAACAACCACAAGGTAAACACACGTGCCGAACGTACACTCGTCGAAATCGCCAAGCCTTAAATGGCGCTATGAGGTGGCGCCACAGGCGCGCGTGATGTGCGTCTGCGCTGAAATTCTAATCAGTTGCATATCTCATCGCTGCAAACCCATGGTGTAAATTTCACTTGATTCGGATGCTTCCTTCAGGGTGTTGCATTTACGTTGGCCAGCAGTGTACTAGCGCCACCACACAACTGTAGACGTCGGTCATCTTTAGTTGGGTCGTGGCCCCCAGGGAGATAAAAAAGGAGGGAGTCGTCATTACATCACAAACTTGGAGCCGACGACCGCCATCTTACATCATACCTCCACGTTTCATCGCGGTAATACTTTCCCGTTATGTCACTCCGACGTGCCCATGCCCAGTTTTGACCGTTGGGAATACCTATCGACTTTTGTGGTCGTATCCCAAATAGCATCTGGTACCTTGATTGTTCGGAGATGTATCTGTCTTTATAAAATTGCCAGCCTGCGTAGTTTACGGGTGTATCGTAATCTAAAGTTGAAAGAAATCGCAGTTCACTCAGAAGTGGAGCTATTCAAGTAATATTATCTTTTGTCTACGTGAATTATGGCTCCGCTGTATACTTTTATTCTTTCCTGTGATTTCCGTTGCCTTCCAAACCGCAAACGCTCCGACATCCGAGCCACACTGTTATCAACGGTGTCGTCCGCACACAACACAGGGCTACGTGGCCGCGCTCATTGTTGGTGCAGCATCTCGTGTCCTAAATTTCTCCCGCCGATAATGATTCATTTTCCACCTTTCCTCCCGCTTAAAAAAAATTCTGGATAGAACAGCCAGAGAATGCGGTCACGTGTGTGGTGTGTGAGTTTTGTGTACATGACTGTGTGTGTGTTGCTTCCTTTTTGAAGAGGGCCTTGGTCGAAAACTTACGCGAACACTGTTCCCGTCGTGCCTACCTGCTGCTGGGCAAGTGGGTAACAGTCTATCCCTTAACAGTACAGTTATTCCCTCATGAAGTTTGTTGCAAATAATCCACTACAGTTCAAAAGAAACAATGGCGTACGTAATTAAAATACCAGAAAAATGACATTCATTACGCCATATTAAGGTTGTTTGTAGTACAAACAGGGGTTGACAATGCTGCAATCAAAAGTTTTGATCACTTACCCTGTGGTATAAAAGCCGGAGAGACAGCAAAATAAAATTTTAAACCAAACTGAAAACGTTTCTGTGACAACCCTCATATTCTACAGAATACAATCTATTATTGTAATGCGTAAATGGTGATGTGTAGGAATTACTAACATCTGTCTGTCTTGAATTAAAAACCAAAAAAGGTAATTAATGATCAGCAAGAAGGCGTATTTAGAGAAAAAATGATCGTAATATAAAATGGTTCGTTCCAAATCATTACGATTTATCGTGGAAATAGTACACGGAACGTGCAACTAACTAATTAACTAACTTACTATTGGTACATCACAAAGTATGGTACAGATGTGGATACTGTGTAAATTTCCAAAAGACGTTCAAAAGTAAAATGAAGCAGATGGTCAAAGTAGAGGTGCATTCATATTACGATATGTTTGGTTATTCCTGAAAGCTGACAGAGTTACCGGCTTGAAATTTTCCGAGACAAGAACCAAACAGACTATTGTTGGAAGGTTACACAGGTTAGGCTATCATTACTAAAAAAATGACTTACATACATGTTAAAATATCTATGTTACGGGAGTCTAAGCGCTTGAGACAATTCCCATAATCGCATTTACTGTATACAGCCGTGCTGGAACATGTTTAAAAATTATATTGTTTTTGCCTTGTAACTTGCTATTACGTTTCAGACATTGAATGACGCATCATAAGCAAGATTTTAAAGTGGGAAGATGTATAAACTGCAGTGAAACTAATGCACTGACAGTCTAATAAAAGAATAACTCCATGCAGTTCTGTTTCTTTGACATTTCAGTAATCGTTTACTTTGTGGATATGTACAAGATAAGGTAACATGCCTTGCTTCTTTCCTCATTGCTTACGTTTATGAGCTAGTAAACAACATATAACTGAGTTTTTTTCGAACGTGAACACAAAAAAATATTGTGCATACAAATTGAAAGCTGAAAAAGTAACGAACAAGAAGTAGTGACGTGAGGAAACGAGCAATGGTTTCAAGTTCTACCTTCATTTGCTGTCGATACAAATGCAGTAAAAGTGGAGTTAAATGGATTACGGGCGCATGCTTTTCACATCAATTCCTTGTCTTCTTGGTTATTCGGAATACATCACCAAAAAAACAAGTTTCGTTAAGGAAGCCAAATGTGTCGTATTACTAGGCGAAATACTCATTCAAGAACAGAAAAACGTTCGAAATTGCCTTCCTGATACTACATCATTCATGAAAACACCGTAATTTTTAGTATTGCACATGACATAAATAATAAACAAGAAGCAATCGCACTCAGTGATCTGCTAATGCTTTGGACTATTTAAGACGGGGCAGGTGCCGCCCACTGTGGCTTCAAAATAACGTACGGCGTAAGTTTATAGCGTCGCCTGCCTTCTTTTTTTACCTCTATGGGGACACAGCGCTTACTTACAGCAGCTTTGCCTTCAAAACGATAGGGTGTGCACCAGTGGAAAAACCGTCGGTTGTCGACGACGTCACCGGTCTGCATTCACATAAGTCATTTGAATAATCAAATTGATTTCGAGTAGTAGATTAGTATTAAAAGTCCCATCGACAACGAGGTCATTAGAGAAGGAGCACAAGCTCCGGTAAGGGAAGGATGGGGAAGGAAGTCGGCGATGTCCTTTCAAAGAAACCATGTCGGCATTCGCCTGAAGCGATTTAGGGAAATCGCGCAAAACCTATACCAGGATGACTGGACGCGGGTTTGAACTGTCGTCCCCTGGAATGCGAGTACACTGTGCTTACCACTGCACTACTACGCTTGGTATGCGATTTCGAATTCTCTTCAATTATTTTTCATTCCGAAGTCACTTATCATGTTTCCATAGTCAGATCCCCTGTGCTCACTCATCGATTGCCTGCAGTCGTAGTTGTGAACAGACTTCACCTTGATTGCCATTCGTAGATTTTGTTAAGTTCTGTTTATAATGTAGAGCCCTCCTTGTTGTGTGATGTCAGCTTTTATCAGGGTGTCGGAAACTACCTCCCAATAAGTCCCTCAACAAGTCACCCATACAATCATTATCCATCGACTTTCCAAGAAATCAGCCAACATTCTCGATTCTCTGTAGGCAACCAAAGCTGCAACTTGATGCAGTCATCTTCCGCTTACAACAGCTTTTACTGTGCACAGATGTCACACACCCCCTCTTTGACAGCCATAACATCACTGCACTGTAAAGTGCTTCTTCCCATGAAGTCGGCTGAGTGAGTAATATGCCAGCCCCACCTTCTTGCTAGTTCCTTGTCAGTGTGAGTATGAAACATGAAACCTGTATTAAACGCAATTATCTTGGTATTATGTATCGCCCCACTGACTTGAGGGCTGGAGTTCAGCAACACCACCTGTTTGGTACTGCTTGCAGAAACAAACTTGTGATTCACTGTCTCCATTACACAAGTGAAGAACGGGACACTAGGTTTTCGTTAGTAAAATAATGTTATTGATGGAGCAGTCAGAATGAAACACAGTTTAGTTAGCCGGCCGGAGTGGCCGTGCGGTTCTAGGCGCTACAGACTGGAACCGAGCGACCGCTACGGTCGCAGGTTCGAATCCTGCCTCGGGCATGGATGTGTGTGATGTCCTTAGGTTAGTTAGGTTTAATTAGTTCTAAGTTCTAGGCGACTGACGACCTCAGAAGTTAAGACGCATAGTGCTCAGAGCCATTTGAACCATTTTGAACAGTTTACTTAGAAGAGCAGTAACTTCCAAAATCATGGCGCAGAGAACAAATCACTTCTCCATTAACGCTTGTACGTGTCACCAAAGCAGGGAGAGTCGGGCCAACCTGAATAATCCCGAGCATATCTATCAACACACGCCCTGTTTTCACACTACCCAGTTGGCGTATATTTTTGTACTCGTCATAGCCCACTAACAACTTTTCTCCAGCAATATTAACGTATTCTCAATTACGTACGTTGCCCATTTTGGGAAGGGGAGAGGTATCCGTATTTTATGACCATCACGAAAGAGAACAGGTTTCGTTAACTGTCGTTGACTTACATTAATAACATCTTTTTAAGGAGATACTGATGTGTACATGGGATTTAGGACCTAAAAATGCTTTTTAGCATTGTCTTCAAAGAGTATTTCCCTTTGTTTTACTTATTTATATTTATTTACCGTTATTTTTCTGAGAAATATCCGTTATTTAAGTGAGCTACCACCGGAAGATGGTATATTTACTTCTTTGAAAGCATATTACAGCAAGTATAAGGTAGCTCTAAGCTGCTAAGATCTTCGAGACAAATGCTGATCCCGAATATGTTGAGAGTGACTATTACGGTAAATGCTTCTTATAAGTAGACCCTCTACAATGTGAAGTCTACATCTGCGTTGCATGCGCTCTACTTTCGCGGTCTTTTTTCGGGTTTCGGTGCATTGGTCGTAATCACGTATTATTTAAATTCAAGATCGCCTGTAATTACTTGTTCTCACATAAAAGTATTTCCTACATACGAATAACACATAAACAGAAGTCAGATAGTGTTACCATTTATTCACAGCTCAGAATTTTGTATATGAAGGGGAATATTTTCAGGGCATTGGCGCTAATGTCATACTACACTACTGGCCATTAAAATTGCTACACCAAGAAGAAATGCAGATAATAAACGGGTATTCGTTGGACAAATATATTATACTAGAACCGACATGTGATTACATTTACACGCAATTTGCGTGCATAGATCCTGAGAAATCAGTACCCAGAACAACCACCTCTGGCCGTAATAACGGCCTTGATACGCCTGAGCATTGAGTCAAACAGAGCTTGGATGGCGTGCACAGGTACAGCTACCCATGCAGCTTCAACACGATACCACAGTACATGAAGAGTGCTGACTGGCGTGTTGTGACGAGCCAGTTGCTCGGCCACCATTGACCAGACGTTTTCAGTTGGTGAGAGATCTGGAGAAAGTGCTGGCCAGGGCAGCAGTCGAACATTTTCTGTATCCAGAAAGGCCCGTACAGGACCTACAACATGCGGTCGTGCATTATCCTGCTGAAATGTAGGGTTTCGCAAGGATCGAATGACGGGTAGAGCCACGGGTCGTAACACATCTGAAATGTAACGTCCACTGTTCAAAGTGCCGTCAAAGAGGTGACCGAGGCCGGCCGCGGTGGTCTCGCGGTTCTAGGCGCGCAGTCCGGAACCGTGCGACTGCTACGGTCGCAGGTTCGAATCCTGCCTCGGGCATGGATGTGTGTGATGTCCTTAGGTTAGTTAGGTTTAAGTAGTTCTAAGTTCTAGGGGACTTATGACCACAGCAGTTGAGTCCCATAGTGCTCAGAGCCATTTGAACCATTTTTGGTGACCGAGACGTGTAACCAGTGGCACCCCATACCATCACGCCGGGTGATACGAAAGTATGGCGATGACGAATACACGCTTCCAATGTGCGTTCACCGCAAAGTCACCAAATAGGGATGCGACCATCACGATGGTGTAAACAGAACCTGGATTCATCCGAAAAAATTACATTTTTGCATTCGTGCACCCAGGTTCGTCGTTGAGTACACCATCACAGGCGCTCCTGTCTGTGATGCAGCGTCAAGGGTAACCGCAGCCATGGTCTTCGAGCTGTTAGTCCATGCTGTTGCAAACGTCGTCGAACTGTTCGTGCAGATGATTGTTGTCTTGCAAACGTCCCCATCTGTTGACTCAGAGATCGAGACGTGACTGCACGATCCGTTACGCCATGCGGATAAGATGCCTGTCATCTCGACTGCTATTGATACGAGGCCTTTGGAATCCATCACGGCTTTCCGTATTACCCTCCTGAACCCATCGATTCCATATTCTGCTAACAGTCATTGGATCTCGACCAACGCGAGCAGCAATGTCGCGATGCGATAAACCGCAATCGCGATAGGCTACAATCCGACCTTTATCAAAGTCGGAACGTGATGGTGCGCATTCCTCCTCCTTACACGAGGCATCACAACAACGTCTGACCAGGCAACGCCGGTTAACTGCTGTTTGTGTATGAGAAATCGGTTAGAAACTTTCCTCATGTCAGCACGTTGTTGGTGTCGCCACCGGCGCCAACCTTGTGTGAATGCTCTGAAAAGGTAATCATTTGCATATCACAGCATCTTCTTCCTGTGGGTTAAATTTCGCGTCTGTAGCACGTCATTTTCGTGGTGTAGCAGTTTTAAGGGACAGTAGTGTAGTTACGTACACAGATTAAGTTTAAAAAGGAACAGGGGCTAAGAAATTTGATGTTGTTGTGCACGTGTCTGCGACCATTTCCGGCACTGGCTGCTGAGATTCTACTGTATTCTGTATTGGGTCAGATGGAAGCAGAAGCGACAGTGCTCAATCTCCAGAGACAGTACTGGTGACGCGGGCTGAGGTAGGCTGGGGTCATCGCAGAGCCCACCGGTGGCCGAGTCCGTGCGCAGACAGCGCGTCGCCGGGGGCTGCTGGCGAACGGCCATAGTGCAATCTGCGCGGCTAGTCCGACTCGTGGATATTGCGCTGCTGCTGTTGTTGTTGTTCTGCCTTCAGTGACGGGACAACCGGCTGCTTTTAACAAACGACTGGCCAATCAGCCGTTTTTTTATTCCGTCGCTTTTTTCAGTCGAATAAAACAAACGAATATAACTAGACTCTGCACGATGTCAGCTGTGTGAATTTTTCCACTCAGTCTGCGGTTTGAGTGGTTTCATTTAATGTGAGACAACCGACTGACGTAAGTCCTTGGCGGTTACGTCAGTTATATGACTTTTTTCACTCAGTTCCCGGGTAGCAGTGGTTTCATATAAATAAGTTACATAAAACAGCAACCAGTCCCTTTATGAATAATTATGTTTCATTCCATGAACCGTTTTAGAATCTTTTCAAGTTCATCCTCAGATGGTTTCTGGAGGTTACATCATTATTTCTGGCGTAATGCTCTGTGACAACAGGATTTTACACGCTTTAATGTATCGCCAGACATTGTTTATCTGTCGATATGGATGTAAATTTAGTTTTTTACTTACTGCGACAGTATGAGAAAAAAACCGCTCATACTGTTTAATAGTGAGTTTAACAACTGCTTTTGATTGAAGTTGTTTTAATTAAATTTATTTTGATCAAGGTTATTATTTCGTGTTGTCCACAGCGAACGTCATTTTCTCATAAACGATAAAGTCAAATCTGTTTCCACACACGGTGTTTTAAATATTTTAGACAAATTTTTGAAGTATTATGGTTTTCATTAAGGTCCGGACCCTTACCACTCCACCACATAGCTCCCTACTATTTCATTTACGTACTGAATGTACAGTATCTGCTACATCTGTGAGCGTGACAGTTCACTTTTAAGTAAAAGCACTGTTCACAGACGAAAAACTGAACTAAAAGTTACTTCCACTTTTATAGTACTGTCGCCCTCATTTGCTTGTAATATTATGGTATGTTTATAATTAGTACTTTAGGTCTGTCTAATCATAACTGAATAAAATACAATTTTTGTGACATGCGTTTTTGGTCTTCATTCTTTGAAAAGCATCTTCAGTAGCCTAGAATATGTACATATGTTTGTTTGTACTATTTAGTTCACATTTAGGACGTTGTATATTGAGGTTATAAACAGTTCTGGCATTTTTTTACTTTCTATGACGTAGTAATAATTTTAAATCCCACTTACAAGTCTCGTGGATGGTGATCTACATGTCTTCTTTTTTCTTCGTGACAAATTTTCTTTGTCTGTTACTGTAATTTGTAATTTCATTTCCAAAGAACTGAATACTGGTTTTGCTGTTATGTTTTCAATGGAGCTGCCAGTTGTCGAATCTTATTGCCATGTATTGAATGTGTTTTTGCAACATCACTGATCTCTCTCTCTTTTTCTCTCTTTATCTGTCTCTCTCTGCCTCTCTGTCTCTCACTCACACACACACACACACACACACACACACACACACACACACACACACACACACACAGATATCACTTTCAATAGTGGGCACTAATATTTGGTATTTGTCAACACCATCCAAAACATAACATCAAAACGAGTGTCCACTTCCTAGTGCTGTGAAAACGAAATTTAAAATAGTAGTAGGCAGATGAAGAACAGCTGTAAGTTAGGAAAAAGAAAACAGGTAGATCAGCACCCACGAAATCTGTAAGTGTAACTTTAATTTATTACTGCATAACAGAAACGTAAAAAATAGCAGAACTGTTTACAACCTCAGTATACAAAGTCGTAAATGTTAACTAAATACACTGACGGAAAATACTCGCAATAAAAAAAAATTAAGTAGAGTAATGAATTTTCGGGAATACATTTGCGTAGGTAATATATTTAACTGATTAACATAGCAAGACCGCAGGTTAATGTAAGCGCGAGATAAGCCATATTGGAATGCTGGTACATTAATAACAGGTGTAACCACCAGAATCGAACGGCCTTGGCGCAGTGGTAACATCGGTTCCCGTCAGATCATCGAAGTTGAGGGCTGTCAGGCTGGGCTAATACTTGGATGGGTGACCATCTGGTTTGCAGAGCGCTGTTGGCAAATTGAAGAGCTATTTGATTGAGCAGTAGTGACTCCGGTCTCGTAAAGTGACATGCGGCCGGGGGAACGGTGTGCTGACCGTATGCCCCTAAAATCCGCATCCAGTGACGCCTGTGGCCTGAGGATGACACGGTGGCCAGTCGGCACTGTCGGGCCTCTTCGGGCGGAGTTTTAGTAACCGCCAGAAAGCTGAATGCAAGCTTGTAGATGTGCATGCATTGCGTTGTACAGATGTCGGATGTCAGTTTGTGGGACAGAGTTCCATGCCTGTTGCACTTGGTAGTCGGTCAGTACAGAGACGGTTAACGCTGTATATGGATGACGTTGGAGTTGTCTTCCGACGTCTCGACTGGAGACAGATCTGGTGATCGAGCAGGCCAATGCAACATGTCGACGCACTCTAGCATGATGGTTACAATAGCGGTATATGGGCGACCGTTTTCCTTTTGGAAAGAGCCTCTGGTGTGCTGTTCATGAACGGCGGGGCAACAGGTCGAATCACCAGATTGACGTACAAATTTGCAGTCAGGGTGCGTGGAATAACCTGCTGTCATACGAAATCGCACCCCACACCACAACTCCAGGTGTAGGTCCAGTGTGTTTAGCACGCATACAGGTTGGTTGCAGACTCTCAACCGATCACCTTCTAAGCAACACATGGCCATCACTGGCACCGAGACAGAACCAGTTATCATCAGAAAACACAACAGACCTCCACCCTGCCCTCCAATGAGCTCTCGCTTGACACCACAGGCTGCAAATGGTGGTAATTTGGGGTCGGTTGAACGCACGCTACAGGAAGCCAGGTCCGGAGTTGTCCTTGAAGTAACCGATTGGTAACACTTCATTGTGTCATTGTGGAACCAACTGCTGCTTAAATTGCTGCTGCAGATGCAGTACGATGCCCCAGAGCCATATTACGAACACGATTGTCTTCCCTCGCGGTAGTTCCACGTGGCCGTCCTGAACTTAGTCTACATTCTTGTAACCACCGCTACCAGCAAATCATATACAGTGGCTACATTCCTGGCAGGTCTTTCTGCAATACGGCAGAAGGAACGTCCAGTTTCTTGTAGCCCTGTACCACGCCCTCGTTAAAACTCAATGGGCTGTTGATAATGGCGTTTTTATCACCTTAAAGGCATTCTGCATTACATCAATTCACGATGTCCAGTCTCGTAATTAATGCTGACGGCCGTACGGTTAGCCGTGCGATCTAACGCACGGCTTTCCGGATTGGGAAGGAGGGCCTGGTCCCCGACACGAATCCACTCGGCCGACTTGTGTCGAGGTCCGGTGAGCCGGCCAGTCTGTGGATGGTTTTTAGGCGCTTTTCCATTACTCTACCACGAAAACATAGGGGTTACACTCATCTGGTGTGAGACGTTCCCTGGAGGGAGCCACCGGGGCCGAACCGCACAATAACCCTGAAAGAGTGGTTCGGTGTCGGGCGGCAGAGGGTTGACGTGGACTGCGGTAGTCGCCGTGGGGTTGTGGACCACTGCGTCTGCGGCGGGGACGGAGCCTCTCCGTCGTTTCTAGGTCCCTGGTTAACATACATACATACAATGCTCAGGGCCGTTATAGTGTGCATTAAAGAAGATTTGATTTGCATCCTCATAGTGGCACTATTATCACCACTCTTATGCGACTGGTGCGAACTGGAATGGACATAATCTTTTAGAGCGAGAAACACACCTGCCAATTCTCGATTATGTCGCAAATCTGCTTCTTGATCTTGCGATATTTCTCCGTCAGTGTAGTACAAACAAAAATACATACGTATGCCAGGCCAATGGAGAAGCCTTGCAAATAATAAATGCGAAACGGGTACGACACAAAAATTGTTTTATTCAGTTGTAATCAGACGATCGCAAAGTAATAATTATCAACATTCCATAATACACGTTACTTGTTGGCACAAAATAAAAAGCAAATATCGGAACGACAATAACAAAGAGAGCAGGCAATAGTAGAGTACAGTCAACTATGTTTTAACAAAACCAAAAGGATCGAGTGTTTCCACTCAGAACTGAATGCGGCGGGGGACAGGTGCATCCATTTGGCGCTCCCCACCTTCAAGAGAAATGCTAACTTGGTTCCACACGGTTGCTTGTTAGATAGAAACAGGCTTCACTGCTAAATTGAGTACCAATATGTGGATGTAAATAGTTCTTTCTCTATACTAGCGAAATACTATTCTTCCTACTTTTCACAGGATGTGAAAAGTGAACATGGGTTGATTTGTGCATACTTAACCTGAGACGTAATTTCCTGCAAATAATATTCTTTCTCACAAAAAAATGGCCGAGTGGATGCTTAAGAACTCGAATCAGATGACTCTTAATTTATTGAGACCACCACACCTTTTCAATAAAACAGAACGCAAACTATCGCTATAATTTGTCAACGTTCGTTTCTTCCTCGAATTGGTCAATTCAGAACGTAATTAAATGAACAAGTATAATGATAAGTTTGACGTACCCCTGAAATGTCTACAAATTGGTTTCACTCAGAAGAATGACTGGATAGATCTGTCAACTAAAACAACAAGCAATGGTTTCAGTTAAGCGAAGAAATAAATAGTTAAACTGACAGAAAGACTAAAGACTGGATTTCTTTCGAAAGAATGAATGGATAATTCAGTCAACAGGCAAAACTACAATTGACTGTACCGACTGTCTTATTCCGCTGATCCCAAAGACTGGTTCCTCTCAAAAGAAATGAATAAATGTCACTGAATCGAATGTTTTCATTCGCTTGTTTCCACAGACTATTTTCATCGAAAAGAATGAATGAATGTTGTTATAGACCGTTCCGTCACTTCTTGGTGGAACAGTTCGATATTTAAGGTTGAATAACAAGTAAACTGTCTTTCTTCTGCTGATATTTGCTTATTTCTAACTAGTTTTCGACTTACTGGCGCCATCTACAGGGAAAAATTGGCTAGCGTCCGCAAAGGACAGCAGTTCCTAGGTAACCAACGTTGTAAACACAGACACAATCCACTTTCACAGAATTTTCTGCATCAAACTTGTTTTTTAACGTTGTAAATTACACTTTACGTAATGGATAATATTAAACGGAATAAGTAGCAAAACTAAAGAGTATTATCGATTAGAGATTATATGGTTATGATGCTGACGTTAGCGAGGTCGCGACATTGGTTGAGAAACTGTCAAACTGAGCACTCTTCTTTTTTGCTGTACCAAAACTGATTTTTAACATTGTAAGTCGCAATTTTCGCAGTGGACGACATTAAACACAGTAAATAATAAAAAATTACGTTTTACCGGTTATACGGTTATAATTCTATAGTTTGTGAGGTAGTGACAATGGCTGAGAACTAACTGAGCACTAGTCACTTATGTTGTGCAACAAACATTTTACATTGTTAATTACTGTTTATGCAATGGATAATATTAAACACGATATTGCAGTATTACGAGTTATATGGTTATAATGTTGAAGTTTGTGACGTAAGCAACATAACGAGCATGAAATTCTATTATATTTTAATTTTGTGTAGCAGTACGTGTCATTCTGGCGGTCTGTGGGTATATGACTGGTTGATTGCGTCGAGTGAAGCTTAAAAGTTTGGATGTGCTCAGCTGTAGTCGATCATTTAGTACCAGCTGGGGTTCTGAGCTAAATGTTGATCTACCTCAAGTGCTTCTGAAAGGCTTAGGTTTCTCCCTTTGTTGGCAATCTTCAGCACTTGACATAGTATCTGTGTCTTCCTTCAGCACAAGTTCGGTAGAAGTGGAGTCTGACTTACGTAATCTCCTGCTGCGTTCTTGTTCATTCAGCCTGGTTGCTATACCCTGCTTGTTTGACCAATTTACAGTTTGTCACAGTCATTGCAAGTGGTTTTATAACCATCACTGTTACTTAATAAATCTGTTTTGTCCTTGCTGTTGAATAAGATATAAGCTGTAGTGCCTCTTACATAAAATGAAGTTTTGTAGTTGCAGGATTTGAGGGTTTTGAATAATTTGTAGAATAGCTTTCCTAAATACATATAGCACACCAGTTGGTCTTAGATATGAGAGTTTCTCCAGAGGGGGCTTACACGAAAGACAACATTTCTCTTCTTTGTTTCTTATATAGACTGTTGTCAGTTAAATCAGGGATATTGCAGCTGTTAGATGCAGTACTTATGATGGTGTACAGTTCTGTTTGAAAATTCTGTTTTGACTTTATTATGGATGTAAAACGATATACCGTGTAATGGAAGGCAGATATGTTTGTGAGTTACTGGGTGTTGTGAACTTGAAGGTATTACCGTGCCTGTCATTGTGGATTTTCAGTAAATGTTGAAATGGTATGTATTTGTAGTGATATCTTTGTTGGGTTTAAGAAGTTAGTGGGTCTCTTACCAATCTCCGTGGTGAACTGTATGTTTCTCAGTTGTGAGTTCAAATGTTCTAGGAATGTGTTCAACTGTCTTTCGGTACCAGTCCACAGACACAGTACACTATCTGCATATCTGTATCATTGTTCGATATTATCACCGAGAGGTTAGTTGTGTAGGAACTGTTTTTAGAAACATTGAGGGCAACGGTGGGGCGAAGCCTCTCCGTTGTTTCTGGGTCCCCGGTTTAATACGTACATACATGATTAAAAGAAGTGTTTGGTTGATAGCATACATTCTGAGACATCGGGAAATCGTCGACTTAGTATTGAAGGGAAGTGTGTGTGGGGTTGAGGACAGGGGGGGGGGGGGAGGGCTAAGAATTTGCAGAGGAAGACAAGAGATGAATGCAGTAAGCAGGTTCCTATGGATGTGAGTCACGGTAGTTCTTCGGAGATGAGGAGTCATGTACAGGATGGCGAAGGACGGAGGGCTGCATCAAATGGTTCAAATGGCTCTGAGCACTATGGGTCTCAAATTCTGAGGTCATTAGTCCCCTAGAACTTAGAACTAGTTAAACCTAACTAACCTAAGGACATCACACACATCCATGCCCGAGGCAGGATTCGAACCTGCGACCGTAGCGGTCTCGCGGTTCCAGACTGCAGCGCCTAGAACCGGACGGCCACTTCGGCCGCAGGGCTGCATCAAACTAGTATACTGACTGAAGACCACAACAAAAACAACAAGAAAACAAGTGAGGACTCCTGAAGACATGAAATGCTCCATAACATAGGTCTATGAAATTCGAAGTGCAGTATTGTCTGTGCGGAATTGCTTCATACCATGTACCTGTGCTCAGTGTCAACATTTTGAACAGTTGGCACCACGGTCATAATAATAAACACACGGACCGTACCTGAGTTACGTGTTTGCATAGATTTGATACAGCACGGCAGAACTTTGTCGGACATCTTCTCGTGTTGGTAGGACGGTGTTTTGCGACGCAGTTATCTTGTTACTATCTGATCAAGTTTCATACACGTTTCATACACGTTACGTCATGGAAAGTACTTTTGAGTGCCCTGCTCAGTTCCACAGGAAAATGCATATATTTCCATTAAAAGAAAAAAAAATTGGTCGATGTCATAATTTGGCAGCTACAAATGTTGAGAACTAATTGTGTACATTAATAAATTCGCTATAACTCAGCTGATATGGCACCTCGATAAATTTATACATGCTTGATATCCTCTTTCATCCCGAGCACATATTAAAAGTGCAACTGAGCTACATTTGTGTTAACTGCTTTGTCATAATGCTAGTTAGGAACGAATGGTCCTCAAAAAAAGTTTTTGAAACCATAGTGAATTTTCGTAGATGGTATCATATACGATATCTCGGGACTTAAGCAGGACAATTTTACACATAACTGTAGAGTTTCAGCCGGCCGAAGTGGCCGTGCGGTTAAAGGCGCTGCAGTCTGGAACCGCAAGACCGCTACGGTCGCAGGTTCGAATCCTGCCTCGGGCATGGATGTTTGTCATGTCCTTAGGTTAGTTAGGTTTAACTAGTTCTAAGTTCTCGGGGACTAATAACCTCAGCAGTTGAGTCCCATAGTGCTCAGAGCCATTTGTAGAGTTTCATGTTGCTTTATTACAAAAAAAGCATGCAGGCTTTCAAATAACAAAATGAAATGGTGTGGTGGCCCTCAACTACGTACCCTCAGACTCAGAGTTGAAATATTAAAAGTTGTGGCTGGTTTCGTTGTCTAGGGGCTGGGATACGTAGCTGCCGCATTACAGAGCCAAATACTGCTGAGTCTACAGTATATAATATGAATACACACATGAATCAAATGGTCGAAGGTTCCTATCACTCAGCAATTGCGAATTTTGAATGTAACGTAGCAATTTCAAATGGTTCAAATGGCTCTGAGCACTATCGGACTCAACTGCTGAGGTCATTAGTCCCTTAGAACTTAGAACTAGTTAAACCTAACTAACCTAAGGACATCACAAACATCCATGCCCGAGGCAGGATTCGAACCTGCGACCGTAGCGGTCTTGCGGTTCCAGACTGCAGCGCCTTTAACCGCACGGCCACTTCGGCCGGCCGTAGCAATTTATAAATGAAAGGTTGCAATTAAATGAAATCTGCAGCTACTATTTTTAACGACTTTAAATGATGAGTACGATGGCAGAAGTACCTTTAAGAATGCCATTTATTACTGTAATACACTTGATGGTGTCGACAGTCCAGCAATTAAATAAAATATAAGTTAAATAACAGGGAAACAATAGATTCCTACTCCTGGTGATAAGTTATGAACAACATCATAGCTCGCGAGATATTCACTTCTAAACGCACACTACGTCTTCACTGCAGAAGAAACGGAAATCTCACAAGTGCCGCGCGGGATTAGCCGAGCGGTCTGAGGCGCTGCAGTCATGGACTGTGCGGCTGGTCCTGGCGGACGTTCGAGTCCTCCCTCGGGCATTGGTGTCTGTGTTTGTCCTTAGGATAATTTAGATTAAGTAGTGTGTAAGCTTAGGGACTGATGACCTTAGCAGTTAAGTCCCATAAGATTTTACACACATTTGAACATTTTTCTCACAAGTGCGCAAGTCGGCACTACGAAATATTTCTATCTCCCGCGATCACGTGCAAACTGCTCCACTGTCGAAGTCTTTCCCGCGACTGAGCATCGCAGATTCCCATCTAGCACCTTTCTCGTGTCCTCTGCCATACTCTCCTTCGTGCCAAACCGTTGAGAATTCCTCGTCCTCTCCGAACGATGCTCCTCCCCCTCTTCGGTAGTCGCTTGCTGTAGTAACGAGCGCTGTGATTGGCTAGAGCGCTCCCGCCATCTCTTCAAGCCAACGCACACTCACAAACATAATGAAACACATTCGAAATACTTTATTTACATTTAAATAACTTGAAATTAAATAAATATTCCTATGATTGGACCATAAACACGCTCTTACACACATTATTAAATAGACAAACATACATAAATAAACATATATCAAAGGAATAACAACAATAGGTAGGCCAGCCTATTGTCTCTCTGCTTTCTAAAACACAGTAAATAATTGACCAATTTCTTCATGAATAGTATATATCGGATATAAAAAAGACACAGATGAATAAATTTATTTATAAGCATGCTGCTACCGTTTTTTCGTGTAACTGTGGAGTACTTATGGCTTGACGCGATCGATAGTTATAGACCACTTTGACCTCCAATAACTCATGTACTATTCAAGTTGCGTGCCTGTAATTTATACCAATTTAGGTTTACACTAATAGCTTTCTAAAGACTCGTCGATCGACAAAATCGGATGTACGATTTAGATTTTGGAAATTCGTTGCTGGGTGTTACTTGTACGTATAATTTATCGTCAGATACTAAACTTTTAACTAATAAAGATATTGAAAATCTGATTACACCATCAGAATCTTCATGTAAGTAATGGTAATGTACGTGTTTCTTTTTGTGGTATCGTGATGCATCTGGCTGCTATTAGTTTCTATACGAACTATGAAATGTCTGCCATTAAGGTTTTAAAAGTTCGCCATCTTCGGCACTCCATGTCTCCTTCTTTGACACAGCTTCACTATGGAATTCCCAGCCACGTGTCGGCTGGACCACGCACTGGGCCTACGCCTCTTGCTCAGCTTATGTTCGGCACCACGTGGTTGCTGCCGGGTCACGGCTTGCGGAGCGGCCCCTGCGCCACGCCAACTCCGAACTTCGAATATTTTCAGGTCGGCACACACGCCCGTTACCTCACAAGCACTCATAAACATATTGTTCATAACTGCTGTAGATTTCAAGATACGTCAAACTACAAACTTGGTACGAAAACTTCCAACAGCTGTAAGTCATCAGCTAATTTTAGATATTACCTTAGGGGTTGAAACATGTCCTTTGAAACATTGTCTAAGATCAGTACCTAGTTTTCGTCTCTCAGCACATTCTTGTACATTACTTGTGCAGCAGAATGCCGTGGTTTTCCTGTGTTACTGACATGGATTATGTTTCTGAACTGAGACATAGCCTTATAAAATGAAGCAAGAAAGTATTTGGAAACATATTCAAACGGCTTCTTGAGTTTACCTGTGGCTGCTGAATTGATGGCAGCAATGTTAGGTTGGAGGTCACTGGAAGTGCCGCCCATCTGGAACTCAAAAAAGGCAAATAAGGTTTTTGAGTAAAATATCTAGTGAATGACAGAAATTCTTTTAATAACACATTTATTCTTGCTCATTAGCTTGCCTCCGGAGCTCGTTTCTTTTTCGATTTTCAGCTAGAGGCACAGTTTCCTTGTTACCTCCCAACAGTTAAAATTATTATAAGATTCACATTAAGTGTAACCTCCCAACAGTTTAATTCCTTCCGTAACCTCGGAATAAAAGTGTGATTAACCTCTCAATGAAATTGTGACTCATATATAACATTTCAATAATTAACTGACTGTGAATCTAAACTGATAAATCTGGACGTCAGAAATGCTGCGTCATGGCCCTGAAAAGTCATTCTGAATAAACTGAAAATTCTTACCTCAATTATGTCTCCGGATAACGCGTATATATCTGCTCCTATAAGAAATTTTTCTGGCACAGCCCAGTGCAATGCCGGCCGCTAGATTTGTCATGTATAAAAAGAAACAACTGATTTTTTTTTCTTTACGATAGTCGGGATGACCTTGGATAGGAGAAATTAGTAAAATCTTTAAATCCAGATGAATGATTGCCAAAAATTAATTTTATGAGGAAGATTATTATTAAAAGATTTTAAAAAAATTTACCTGGGATTTGATATAACAATAGTACAAAATCTGTTGTTACAAATTACTTATGCGCGCGGCTATGAACACTAATTCTTGGTTTTACCTTATACTACATCGCTCAGGGACCGCCATCGCTCTCCACGACCGGCCCAACCGTCCGACAGCGAGCTACTACTCTACTACTACTACTACTACTGCCGACACTGCTCTCTGGTCTATTGTAGCTTACATATCGCAGGCAGCGGGTGAGGAATCGATCGAAATTACATCTGCTCGAGTGCATTAGCAATAAATTCCTTATTCATGGACCTCTTACATCCCCTTCTGGTGCACTTTCTTGACTTCGATCTCTTTCCATCAAAATGTCATCTTCAGATTCCTCAAAGTCAGTCAGACTCATATGCATTAATTTTGCTGACGAACTCAATGATCTCATCATCAGTCAAGCCTGGTAATCAAGTAGAAAAAAATATAACCACGCTTCAAATGAGGTAAACCAAGTCGACATTGAATCCCGAGGTATCATATGTCATACCAAAAAGTTTAAATCGTATGAATAAGTTATAATGTTAATTTATAGTTCGCTATTAACTGAGGGATGTCTGTGAGGTTTTAATTCAGTATTTACCTTGATTTCGTCGAGACACGGTGAGCAGTAGCAGAAACCGAAGTTTCCAATTAGTGCTGACACCTCACGGTGTTCGGCAGACTGAGCTGCCGCAAGCGCGATGTCTTTCGTACACGATACCACTGCCCAGCTGTGTACGCGCCCGATAAAAACATAAAACCATCAAGTATCAATAGGACACCTCGGAGTATATCTGGAGTGGCGTATCTCAGCTGCCTTAGCCTGTAATGAAACGCTGTAGCTTAAGAGCAACAAATGTTCGTTTCTTGCAGTACACAATTCACCGCAAATCAGATATTGTTCGTGTTATCAAAAAGTTCAATAACTAATACGAGGGTCACTCCAAAAGAAATGCACACTATTTTTTTTAAATACATCAATTATTCTACATGTCTGAAAGTTTTACAGTGTGTAGATACATCCTTTAGGAACAATATTTTCATTTCTCCACATAATTTCCATCCCTCTCAACTGCCTTACGCCATCTTGGAACCAGCGCCTGTATACCCGTACGGTAAAATTCTGGACCAACCTGTTGGAGCCACTGTTTGGCAGCGTGCACGAGGGAGACATCATCTTCAGACCTTGTTCCACGAAGAGAGTCTTTCAGTTTCCCAAACAGATGATAGTCATTCATTGCCTCTTCGTCTCTGGTGAAAAATGATGGAGCCATGTTTCATCACCTGTCACAATTCTTCCAAGAGATTCATCTCCACCATTCTCGTACTGTTCCAAAAAGTTTGCTGCGTCCCGTTTTTTTGTTTCTTTGTGAGCCACTGTCAACATCCTGGGAACTCGGGTGGCAGAAATCTTTTTTAACGCCAACACTTTCAGTATTCTGCAAACACTTCCTTCCCGTATCCCAACGTAGCGTGACAATTCGTTCACTGTGATGCGTCTGTCAGCAGTCACCAATTCGTTAACTCTCTGCACATTGTCTGGAGTGTGTGCAGTACGAGGCCTGTCACTGCGAGGACAATCCTCAATATTCCCGTGCCCGCTTTCATCACGTAACCTGCTTGCCCACCGACTAACTGTACTGCGATCGACAGCAGCATCTCCATACACCTTTTTCAATCTCTTGTGGATGTTTCCCACTGTCTCGTTTCCACAGCACAGGAATTCTACGACAGCACGTTGCTTCTGACGAACGTCAAGTGTAGCAGCCATCTTGCAGACATGCTGCGACGGCGCCACTCACGGGAACAGGTTGAACTAAGTTTGAAAACAAGCGGGAAGGATGTATCTACGCACTGTATAACTTTCACACGTGCAGAATGAAAACTGTATTTTTACAAAAATAGTGTGCATTTCTTTTGGAGTGACCCTCGTAGAAAGAATTCCCTAAAGCGGGGTTTCTTCAAATTAATCGGGTGACCAACATCAGATTTGTCGTGAATTGAGAGAACATTATGTAAATTTATGCTAATTCGAAATGATAAAACGAGAATTGTCTACTTGTTCCTCCTGTCGGCAGCACTGCGACTGACAGTCGGTTAAGATTATGTCCACTGGCGCAGTCGAGCAGAGCGCCGCCTGCAAGTTGACCCAAGGCGCGCGGCTTTCGCCGCCGGCGCTGTCTCCAACCAGAGTTCGCAGAACGCATCCGGCTCAGAAGCAAAGTTTTAACATCCGGTCCTCTGTGTACTTTCCTCTCTTTACTAACACGCTGAACTAATCCTGCATAGTTATCAGGGCGGTCCCGCTGGAGTTAAGGAACCCACCAGTGGGAGATTACAACTTTGCTTTGGCCCGCCGGAACACTTGCAGGGAGGCCGCCTCTCTCTCTCTCTCTCTCTCTCTCTCTCTCTCTCTCTCTCTCTCTCTGCCTCAACCACGCGAACTAAGCAACCGAAAAACTGCGATCCAATACACTTTTCGTTGATAACTAAAAATTTCTTTTAGTTTAGAGAACGAGAAGGAACTTACCACTTTAAAAAAATGCACTGACTTGAAAATAAAAAAAATTACGCCCTCTAAGAAATGCATGTTTCTGATATAAACCTCTTTCAGCTCACAACTTTTACAGGAACACAACTGGTTTCACGATATCAGATCACATCTTCAGGTATACATCTACAAGATAGAAAAAGTACAATCGACATCAAGACAAAAAACAGATACCTAGCCTAATAATCTATGTTCTGTGACAATCAATATGAAATACCCCCACGTCAGCAAAACATTTAAGAGCTTATGCGGGAAGGAGGGGGACTCAAACTTGAAACGTTCCCTTAGAAAAATTAATGAATTACTGTGCTGATAAACCTCTACGTTATTTCATTTTCAAACAGCTGAGCAGAAATGAACGTACTCAGACATTTCGCTCTTTACCTATTCTGATCAACACTAAACCGACACACAATATTTTTAGTGCAACACAATCTGACTTTCAATAATCTTCACAAAAGAATGGCCCAGACCAACAATAACCTATACCTTTCATGAATCACTTACCTCACAAAAATCTTCGTTACTCGAACTACTGCAATACAGCGAGCGCCACTATTGCCAGCTAAATGGTTCAAATGGCTCTGAGCACTATGGGACTTAACATCTATGGTCATCAGTCCCCTAGAACTTAGAACTACTTAAACCTAACTAACCTAAGGACATCACACAACACCCAGCCATCACGAGGCAGAGAAAATCCCTGACCCCGCCGGGAATCGAACCCGGGAACCCGGGCGTGGGAAGCGAGAACGCTACCGCACGACCACGAGATGCGGGCTGCCAGCTAAATAAAAGGCACTAACTACTGATCGGCAAAGTCGGCAAATGAAAGATTTCGATAGAGAACAAACAATGTACTTACCTTAATAATGTTCAAAAGTCATTATATATACATATATACATATATATATATATATATATATATATATATATATATATATATATATATATATCAGTTCATGATATCCAGTATTACAAATTTACTCTTTCTGGCGGACACACGTCCAGATCGTCCGCTCTTAAAATTCTGCCATCTCTCTCCCCACATCCACCACTGCTGGCGGCTCACCTGCAACTGCGCAACGCTACGCGCTGTTCACGTCAAACTGCCCAACACTACAATAGCGAATATTCCAACAATGCCGCCCAGCCACAGACTGCACACAGCACAGCCAGTGATTTTCATACAGAGCGCTACGTGGCGTTACCAATATAAAAACCTAAACAGCCTACTTACAACCTTTCTTTCTTTTGCTTGGGCCGTTTTTCCCGTGGATACGCAGGGTGGGCATGGTTAATCAGATGTGGCAATGTTAGTTGAAGGACTGGCCGGATGCCCTTCCTGCCGCCGACCCGGGAAGGAATTAGTGTACCCCAACTGTCTGCGACTAGTGTAATCCATGGAAAAGTGCGAAAGTGTTCAGATGTCTGCGGGCCGTCTGAGGCGGGACGTGGGGACCAGCCCGGTATTCACCTAGGGGGATGTGGAAACCGCCTAAAAACCACATCCAGGCTGGCCGGCACACCGGCCCTCGTCGTTAATCCGCCGGGCGGATTCGATCCGGGGCCAGCGCGTCTACCCGAGTCCAGGAAGCTGCGCGTTAGCGCTCTCGGCTAACCTGCGGGTTGGGGGGAGAGGGGGGGGGACTCAACCTTATTAAAATAAAATACTGTTAAAACTGATATGATAATATCGCGTTTACTACGATGAAAAGAACAAAATAAGAAAACATGGAAAGGTAACAATCCCGAGCTAGTAACACTGAAAGCCCATGGAAAAACGCGCAGCGCGGAATAGCCGCGCGGTCTGGGCGCCTTGCCACGGTTCGCGCGGCCCCTGTGCAGGGCTGAGACAAGAAGTTAAAAACATAAAGGATAAAGCCAGCGTCCTTTATCCCACAGAATCTTGACGAAAGATTTGTACATAAGGAAAAGGTAGCTCGTAGAGAATACCACCAGAGTTGAGGAATTACATGTCTACGTAACCTCTCACGTCATTCTGGCCACACAATAACAGGCATGGCCAATAATTTAAAGACTTACACAGAGAAGTGAAGGGGCACACCTTGAAGAGTCTGGAAGGTATACCCTCCAAAACACCCTTAACAACTAGATGGAGTTAAGAGATTGCAAATACTGTCGAACTCAGACTGTCTTTCAAGGACATAATGTAACAGTTGTTCGACTGCTTGATTATTGAGCCTGGGCCTGTTGTTATACCGTATATGCCATTGCGTCTGGTCTATTTGGCCTCCCAGGCGAGGCAGTGGGAGGGTTGCTGATGCAGCTCTTTGGTATGAAGTGAGTTTTCTTAACCACC
The DNA here is from genome assembly GCF_023898315.1 of Schistocerca nitens. Classification (NCBI taxonomy): domain Eukaryota; kingdom Metazoa; phylum Arthropoda; class Insecta; order Orthoptera; family Acrididae; genus Schistocerca; species Schistocerca nitens. The sequence continues at coordinate 1,128,828,742 of NC_064614.1, forward strand.
GAGTTTTCAACGTTACTAGCCGGGGCTTTTTACCTTTTCTTGCTTCCTTATTTTCCCCTTTTCATTGTAGACAACGCGCTTCTAAGATGTCAGTTTCCAACTGTCCGATTTGAACTACGACGCATTTCTTGTTGCGGGTAACAGCATTTTGTTTTGAGAAGACTGAGTCCCCCTTCTTCGGGCTTAAATATTTCACTGACTCGTTGGTATTTCATTTTTGTTTTGCAAAGAGCATTGATTAGTATGATGGGTGTCTGTTCAATTGTGCTTTTCCTGTCTTGTAGATGCACACCTGAAGATGTTATTTCACATAACGAACCAGCCGCGTTCCTGTAAAAGTTCATATAGAGCTGACAGCGGTTTATTTTAGAAACATGGATTACTTCAGATGCGGTTGCCCTTTACAGGAAACTATTTTTACCTGAAGAAATGATTCTACAGTGCGTACACAGAAAACTTAATAGTGGCAGAGCACAGATGGGGATATAATTTATCATTTTATTTCGAATAATTTTAAATGTTTCCCGTATCTTTGATTATTGTTCGATTACGAGGACGTTTCCGCGCGATATTCAAATGTCGCTGTAGTTATTTTCGTTCTACTCGATGACCATTAGAAAATAGCGGCCATTTTTTATTAATCTCTATTCTGTGCTAGAGTTTGCCTAGGCCATATCTGAGTACCAGGGCTTATTGAATTGATTAGATAATGCGTACCTTGAGAATTATTTCAAGACAAAAACTTATCTTTGCGATGTAGCTACGCGGAACGCATTATAAGTTCACGTATATTTTACTATGAATAAAACAATAGTACATAATTGTTATTAAATATTATTTATTCTCATGAATGAAATATTTAAGACTGTAAAGGTATAGTCTGGAAAAAGTCGAATACACATAAATGTCATGTTCAATTTCGCTTTCTTATCTGGGAGGCAGAATTTCGTACTCGCTATTCAGACAAAATTTTATTTGATGATATAGGAACGTGTTACACATGTCGAATATTAAAGCAGACAACAGTTAGAATCTTTTCCAATGCCCGTAGCTGCCAGATAAGACTAGAGTTATTGTCATACTGAATATTAGCACTCGGAAACAAAGCACTGGTTTCTCTACTCAGAAGCTTTGTAATAGTGCCTGGCAAGCGCTAAGGAGCGAGGAATCGATGAGAATCTGCCCGACAACGGTATGTGAGAAATGGAGCGTTAAGGAGCCGCGGTCGTTAAGCGTTAGTACTTCAGTGACGAGCACGTCGAAACAAACGACCCTCAAGAGCTAGTCGCAAAAGTTTTTTGAAACCACGACAATCGTTTTGCAATATACCAGCAATTGTTGAGAGAGTGAACCAATAGTTTTTCGGCGGACTCAAATATGCAACAACGTCGGAGGCTGAAATTTTAATTAACACCATAAAAATGATATTCGAGACAATAAGTTTAATTTTTGTTTTCTTTTCAGTCAGTGCCTTATTTTACAGTAACTGATCTCATAGTAAGAATGAACATTCATGTGTGCTCTCCGAAACTAACAAAAATTAAAAGGCGTGACCTGAAGGTTTCATTATGAAAACAGTTGCATCTTCCAGTACCAGTCGCCATCTACCTTACTACAGTATTATTGTTACAGTGTCGTTTGCCATCTTAATGAACTATCAGAATTACGGAACTTCTAGCGTGGTTGACTTAATAGTCGAGTTTTGCCCTATTACCTTAACAAAAAATCACTTATAATGAAAATAAGCGTGGATAGGAATTTGAAGTTTACGTAGCTTTGACTGTTGAGCGTATAAAAGTTACCTGGAGCTAATAGCTGTAACTGCACTGCGTAGCATAACAGGTACTGGCTGGCTCAAGTTAGGTTAAATGCCCACACTGACGTCCTTGTCTTTAATTTGCTCTAGCTCCGTGGTGATGCATTTCCAGTCTATGGTAAAATGGCAAATGTTTCTCAGTTGCAAGTTTCTTGCCTTGTTCTGATCTTATCAAGTTTTTTTTTCTGTGCCCAGAGGAGATGAAATAACACACGATACTCATTGTACATTTTATATCATCATAATCACAGCATAATGCATTTACGGGCAAATTGTTTTCACCAGTTTTAATATCTTGTATTGATTTCTTTAGCGCTACGAAACCATTCACAGAGACAATGAGACAAGTTTCGAATATTTTAGGGGTAGTTTTCTGAAAAAGAGTTCGTTTCATTCCTTTCGTCACCAACAATTAATATAGTGAAACGGTTCTCTTTCTTTCTAAGCCGTATTGAGTAACATCGCTATCCGTTAATGTCAGACAAAAACTTTCACCTATGCGAAGTCACTTTGTGGTAAAGTTATCTTTGGCGATTTCCCCTGAGAGAGTCGGCACGCATGGTGCTAGCAACTCGTCTGCTGGGCCTTGACGAGAAATGCAGATGAATGGGCTTTGGCGTCAACCAGATATCGTGAGTGTGTGGTGGAATACAAAAGTAATCTGCTCATTTACATGTTTCTGATGGTTCATTTCACTGCATTTATTCAGGTTCTTCATGGCTGTAGGTTCCAGGGTGATGCATTTCTAGAATTGCCAAACCATTTCTCGATGATATGGCCCCGAATTACATATAGTTATTTGAAGACACTTTTTAGTACAAACTGCCCAATATTTGTTTCATTTGACGCATCGACAAATATCGCCATCATCAGTGGGTTCTTTAAATCTAAAAAATGAAGAAAATAGCGTAGTTATACAAACACTGTAACACATTAATACGTTTTTACTGTTTATTTAATTATAGTTTTCTGTGGATACTTTCATACTGTCTTACTTTTTGCACTTTAGGGCATGTTTTTAAGTACAGCGAGGGAAACGGCAACAGAAAAAGCATGGAAAATACCCGCAAACAGCGATAATTTTTAAAAACTAGTTTCGGGAAATAATTTCTGCATTGTTGTTTTTCTATGCAAACACGGACCAAATGGAAGAGTTCAAAGAAACATTTATTGTAGCGAGACGTCCTCATGTTCTGTGAACAATCCTCAATTTTCAGGCTTTGTTCTCAATTCCTTCAAAACAAATGCCCACAATTTCTAATTTTTTGTCCTCAATTTTTTAAATGTCACAAAGTGAAATTGAAATAGAAACAATATGCTGACCATTTTAAACTACAACTCAACTAAGTATACTAGTGCAACAAAATGTGGCAGGAATTGCTTGTTTGATGTCATTGAAAGAAAACGGACCATTAAAGGTATGGAGTTATTTCTGGTGCGAATGAACTTTTCCATGAATTCATAAGTTATGCTAAACCGGTACAACATTGCCGTGGGCGGAGTTTGTGTGGTACGCAACTCTGGCGCTGAGGGTGTACAGCGCAACTCATGGCCAATTCAGTGCCGCCTGTGTTGTCGACTTGGCTTGCTCAGTTCATCTGCAGTGATTGTTTTTACTAGCGCTGTTTTGTTCTTGTTTCGTTAAGTTTAAGTGAACAACGTGCAGCTCTGAAATTTTGTTTCCCACTCTGTAAAAATGGTGCCAAAAGTGTTTTAATGTTGAAAACAGCCTACCAAGATGACGACACGTCGATTGATGACAAGCCTCGTTTTGGACGTCAATCAACTGGCCGAATCGACGAAAATATTGAAGAAAATTTGAGAGCTTGTGCTCACAGACCTTCGACAGACGTTTGATCAACTGTCAGCGATTAGTGTTCGCCAAAAAAGATCCGATTTGTGGCAGACAGGAAACTGGTTCTTCCATCACGACAACGCAACTGCACACACATACATCTCTGTTAGTTTTTGGCCAAAAATGGCGTGGTTCCGCTGCCCCACGCACCTTACTCGTCTAACCTGGCTCCATGCGACTTCTTTTTATTTCCACGCATGAAAAGGGTGTAAGACGTGTATATTTCTATTGTCTATTGTCAAACCACAATTTATGACAGATGTTTATATTTTATTAATAGGATCAAGTAGGAATAATTAATATGTGTCATTTTGGAAATAATTGTGGTAGCAGGGAATGTCTGCACCAGAAAGCATTGTTGGCGGGAGAGACGGCACTTTAGCGTTCGTAGGAAGTCAGTAGTAAGCGAGATGTGAAGCGAGTCGGTAGCAGGTCTGAAGCGAGAGGGTGAGAGGAGCGGTGTGCCTGCCAGCCACCAGCTATGATTTACAAGAGATTATAAACGGATGTACAGAGACATCAGCCAACTATTATCATAAGATGAACTAATATTGTTGAATTATTTTTTTTGAGAAACTCAAGACTACTGAAGGTATGTTTGCGCAATGCTAGTTGTAAGATTATTGTAATAAGTAAGTCCCATTTGAACGTTTGTAAAATCATTTCATTACCAAAAGTAAATATTTCAAGAATCTTTTTAAGAATATAGTTAATTTTTGCCAGCAATATTGCATTACTGATTATAATCCATCCCAAAAACCATCAACGTAAAACTTTGCAAAATTTTACTGTTGTCAATAAAAAGTTTAACTATGAATTACGTAACTTCATTCAAATTAATTAAAGAATAACGTCAGCTTTGCTATTAAAGAATAACGTCAGTTTTGGTAATAAATGCAGCCACTTATTATGACAGCCCACCAGCAGCTAATATAGTAAAACAGAGTAAGTATATTCACGTCGCAGTTCGATGTAGCAGTCAGATGGCGATCCAGTAACAGTGAAAACGGTAAGGAACAGTTTTGTGTTACTGCAGGTAAAGACTGAGGGCCACGACGACAACACATTCTATGTTTCGTCGAAATAATCAGCAAATCAGTTTTTATAAGCAGCATTTAAATTTGTATGCGAAGATTGTACTTATTATTATTGAGAAAGAGAATTAATTTCAAAGGGAGGATTTCATTTGTTATTAATAAGCAAGAGATAGAAATCCTAACGGAAGGTTTCATAGGTCATTGTAGAAGGGAAGGTAGCTTAACGAAAGAGATATAGAGGAGACGGGAAGGTTTCTAGGGGCATGAAAGAACACCGATTGACAACACTGAAGAAGTCAAAGAGAGAACGAAGCAGGAGCTGTAAGCCATTTCTGAAGATAACTACAAAAAATATTTCGAAATGGTTCAAATGGCTCTGAGCACTATGGGAGTCAACTCCTGTGGTCATAAGTCCCCTAGAACTTAGAACTACTTAAACCTAACTAACCTAAGGACAGCACACAACACCCAGCCATCACGAGGCAGAGAAAATCCCTGACCCCTCCGGGAATCGAACTCGGGAACCCGGGCGTGGGAAGCGAGAACGCTACCGCACGACCACTAGATGCGGGCAAATATTTCGAACAGTGGAAGAAGCACCGGTGGGACAAATATTTTAGTTGTAATGGAGAGCATTTTGAAGGGGATAAGATTGTTTTGTAAACAATTCAAAAATACGAGGTGGAGTTGGAAAAAAAATTTCCCCTGTCGACTGTGGTCAGAGTTGTGTGTGAAAGGAAAAAAAAAAAAAGAGAATGAGATATTAAAGATAAGACATATCTTTATTTTTCTACATAATTTCCAAGTACATTTTGACATTTGCCATACCGCTTTATAAGCTTCAAAAAGCCTTCCAGGAAAAAATCAGGGCGTTGCATACGGAAGAAGCGTTGAACGGCTTGTTTGACGTCAGCATTGCTGCCAAAGCGCCTTCCGCCCACAGTCTTCTTCAAAGTAGGAAACAGATGGAAGTCACTTGGTGCGATATCCGGACTGCAAGGCGGATGGTGTAGGCGCCCCCAACCAAGAGTTGCAATATGGTTTTGCGTTGCCGTCGCCGTGTGTGGTCTCGCATTGTCATCCAACAGCAGAACGCCAGATCTGAGAAGGCCAGACCGCTTTTTCCCAATCACCTCTTTCAGTTTCGACAGAGTGGCACAGTACTGTGCAGCATTGATGGTTGCATCCTCCAGAAAGTCCAGCAGCAAAACTCAATTGGCGTCCCAGAAAACGGTGAGTAGCACTTTTCCTGCAGACGGAGTGCTTTTGAACTTCTTTCGGACAGGCGATGACGGATGTTTCCACTTCGTGGATGCGGCCTTCGATTCGGGAGTGTAATGGTGGACCCACGTTTCATCCCCCGTCACAATCCTAAACAGAAGGTCGTTGGCAGATTCGTGGTAACGCACGAGCTGTTCCAGGCTGAACGCCATGCATTGTTCCATGTGTGTCGGGGTCAGCTGGCGGGGCACCCATCGTGCGGATACCTTCCTATATCTAAGAATGTCGTGGATGATCTTGTGAGCTCGCTCATGTCTGATTCCAAGTTCTGCCGCTACTCCATCGTTGGTGATACGCCAGTTCGCTTTAATCATGCCATTCACCTTCCTGACATTTGCATCTGTAGTGGCCGTCCGCGTCCGTCCAGGTCTCTGTGTGTCCTGCACGTGCTGGAACCATCTCCGCACCATTTGCCTCCAGATCACACCTGACCCATACACCTCAACAAGGCGGTTATGAATTTCTGTGCCTGATACTCCACGTGCCCATTCATAGCGGATAACAGCTCTCACGTCCGCTTTTGACCACGACTCCAAAACGCACCTTCTCTCCACAGCTCCGGGAATAGAGTGAGCGGCTGGCCTCCGCTTTGCCATCTGCTTGATCGCGGTCGACTCTACCCAATGGTGTATCGGTGTCTTGCACGTGCGCGTTCACCTGCCGTGTCGTCTTTCGCTCATATCACACACCTCTGCCCACAGTCGACAGGGGAAACTTATTTTCCTACTCCCCCTCGTATATAGCTTTTAAAAAATAATTGCGATTCTTTTTGGGTATCCACTCCTACTATGAACGCTGTGGTCTGAAACACTTGTGCGTGCACAATCATTGTGTTCTTTTGGCAGAGATGCCACATATCACCATGTATCCTAGGTTACTGAGCAGACAAGCCTCCAAATCCCACGTTCAGTGAAGATTCGTGAAGGTCCAACCATTTAGCGCCCAGTGGTATTTACACTGTCGTTCTACCTTTCCCCGTGTATGCACACGACAATAGCAAGTGAACATTCGACCAGCTTCACCGTTTTCGAGATACTCATTCACAGGCTCTGCGTAATACACCCCTGGAAATGGAAAAAAGAACACATTGACACCTGTGTGTCAGACCCGACATACTTGCTCCGGACACTGCGAGAGGGCTGTACAAGCAATGATCACACGCACGGCACAGCGGACACACCAGGAACCGCGGTGTTGGCCGTCGAATGGCGCTAGCTGCGCAGCATTTGTGCACCGCCGCCGTCAGTGTCAGCCAGTTTGCCGTGGCATACGGAGCTCCATCGCAGTCTTTAACACTGGTAGCATGCCGCGACAGCGTGGACGTGAACCGTATGTGCAGTTGACGGACTTTGAGCGAGGGCGTATAGTGGGCATGCGGGAGGCCGGGTGGACGTACCGCCGAATTGCTCAACACGTGGGGCGTGAGGTCTCCACAGTACATCGATGTTGTCGCCAGTGGTCGGCGGAAGGTGCACGTGCCCGTCGACCTGGGACCGGACCGCAGCGACGCACGGATACACGCCAAGACCGTAGGATCCTACGCAGTGCCGTAGGGGACCGCACCGCCACTTCCCAGCAAATTAGGGACACTGTTGCTCCTGGGGTATCGGCGAGGACCATTCGCAACCGTCTCCATGAAGCTGGGCTACGGTCCCGCACACCGTTAGGCCGTCTTCCGCTCACGCCCCAACAACGTGCAGCCCGCCTCCAGTGGTGTCGCGACAGGCGTGAATGGAGGGACGAATGGAGACGTGTCGTCTTCAGCGATGAGAGTCGCTTCTGCCTTGGTGCCAATGATGTTCGTATGCGTGTTTGGCGCCGTGCAGGTGAGCGCCACAATCAGGACTGCATACGACCGAGGCACACAGGGCCAACACCCGGCATCATGGTGTGGGGAGCGATCTCCTACACTGGCCGTACACCACTGGTGATCGTCGAGGGGCACTGAATAGTGCACGGTACATCCAAACCGTCATCGAACCTATCGTTCTACCATTCCTAGACCGGCAAGGGAACTTGCTGTTCCAACAGGACAATGCACGTCCGCATGTATCCCGTGCCACCCAACGTGCTCTAGAAGGTGTAAGTCAACTACCCTGGCCAGCAAGATCTCCGGATCTGTCCCCCATTGAGCATGTTTGGGACTGGATGAAGCGTCGTCTCACGCGGTCTGCACGTCCAGCACGAACGCTGGTCCAACTGAGGCGCCAGGTGGAAATGGCATGGCGAGCCGTTCCACAGGACTACATCCAGCATCTCTACGATCGTCTCCATGGGAGAATAGCAGCCTGCATTGCTGCGAAAGGTGGATATACACTGTACTAGTGCCAACATTGTGCATGCTCTGTTGCCTGTGTGTATGTGCCTGTGGTTCTGTCAGTGTGATCATGTGATGTATCTGACCCCAGGAATGTGTCAATAAAGTTTCCCCTTCCTGGGACAATGAATTCACGGTGTTCTTATTTCAATTTCCAGGAGTGTAATAATCCACCCTTTGTCAAAGCTGATTATCTCGATGGATTTCCCCATTTACAGCCCATATCTTTGCTAGGGTGATCCCCCGTCCGTATTTGCTCCACTTACATACTTTTGCTACCGCGCCACGTGCACGCAACGCCACCAGGAGACATCCAACGTCGAGTTGGGCAGTGGTCATAATGTTTCGGCTGATCAGTACAGTCATAGGGAAATCGAAGTGCTATATTGTTTATGTTTTAATTGAAACATTTTTAGAATGAGGAATAAACTTCATTCATTCAGCATCCATTTTCATCAAAGACTTATGGAGTAACAGTTCTATATGTTTATGAAAACAATTCGCGTTTTAATTTTTCATCTTTTTTATCGTTTCTCCTCATTTCCTCAATTTTTCAGCTCTTTGATTTGAAATTAAATTTTTCCGCCCTTTGCCGCCCCTAAAATTTTGTCGCCCTAGGCGGCCGCTATAAAATGACTTTGATCTTAATAATGTGTGTTTGGAGAGAGATCAGCTTCTGCACCAGTTGGTGACGTATTATAATTTGGAGGAAGTTATTGTTCTTTAACGTTTAAAATACGACTCTGTTAGTTACTTGGCCGTATTGCGGATAGCTTTGAGCCCAAGTTTTCGTGGCTTTACATACCTAAGGGACCACTGTTGTAAGTAAATAAGATCAAACAGCAATCTGCTTTTCGTGAGAAAAGGAGATTGCTTAGCACACAAACTTCCTTCAAACTACACGTCCTGCTGCATCAAAATTGGTCAGTGGAGCTCAGCAGCATACTATTATACAAGAACATAATCCAATTACAGCAATTAAAAATTATGAGAGGTTGTTACGTATTTAATGAAAACTGTAGAGAATGCATTTCCTTTCCTGTATTTTAGTGAACTTTGTACATTTACAGTTCTGATAGCCGGCGACGACAATGAAGTTCACCTGCTTTTCCAAATGCAAGATATTTCTATTCTTCACTTCCAAAAAAATTGTATACATAAGTGTTTGGCAACTATTACACATACTTTACTCGGTTTTATCACTGAAACAGCAATTTTCATTAAATGTGACAATACGTTCTGAGCGACGCCATGGCAACACGTCCTCTTTGCACAAGATACAGATTAACAGTCCTCTTTTTTTTTTTTTAATAAATGAGTTGTCTTATTTTTAGAGTCCATACTCAAAGATTCGCAACTACTATGGTTGCGGGGATTGCGCCCTAAAGAGTTTGTTGCTGTCCAGCTGCGCTTCACTTCAAGTACTTTTTGAATCAGATTTACATTTACGGTATTTATATACATTACTGAGTTTCTCAGAATAAAATCAGGCACAAATTAGTTAAAATAAAGGGGCATCGAGGCTCACATAACATTACACCGCCTTGTGTTGCCTAAGATTAGAAAAGGCCCTGCTTGTTTCGAAATACACTCCTGGAAATTGAAATAAGAACACCGTGAATTCATTGTCCCAGGAAGGGGAAACTTTATTGACACATTCCTGGGGTCAGATACATCACATGATCACACTGACAGAACCACAGGCACATAGACACAGGCAACAGAGCATGCACAATGTCGGCACTAGTACAGTGTATATCCACCTTTCGCAGCAATGCAGGCTGCTATTCTCCCATGGAGACGATCGTAGAGATGCTGGATGTAGTCCTGTGGATCGGCTTGCCATGCCATTTCCACCTGGCGCCTCAGTTGGACCAGCGTTCGTGCTGGACGTGCAGACCGCGTGAGACGACGCTTCATCCAGTCCCAAACATGCTCAATGGGGGACAGATCCGGAGATCTTGCTGGCCAGGGTAGTTGACTTACACCTTCTAGAGCACGTTGGGTGGCACTGGATACATGCGGACGTGCATTGTCCTGCTGGAACAGCAAGTTCCCTTGCCGGTCTAGGAATGGTAGAACGATGGGTTCGATGACGGTTTGGATGTACCGTGCACTATTCAGTGTCCCCTCGACGATCACCAGTGGTGTACGGCCAGTGTAGGAGATCACTCCCCACACCATGATGCCGGGTGTTGGCCCTGTGTGCCTCGGTCGTATGCAGTCCTGATTGTGGCGCTCACCTGCACGGCGCCAAACACGCATACGAACATCATTGGCACCAAGGCAGAAGCGACTCTCATCGCTGAAGACGACACGTCTCCATTCGTCCCTCCATTCACGCCTGTCGCGACACCACTGGAGGCGGGCTGCACGATGTTGGGGCGTGAGCGGAAGACGGCCTAACGGTGTGCGGGACCGTAGCCCAGCTTCATGGAGACGGTTGCGAATGGTCCTCGCCGATACCCCAGGAGCAACAGTGTCCCTAATTTGCTGGGAAGTGGCGGTGCGGTCCCCTACGGCACTGCGTAGGATCCTACGGTCTTGGCGTGCATCCGTGCGTCGCTGCGGTCCGGTCCCAGGTCGACGGGCACGTGCACCTTCCGCCGACCACTGGCGACAACATCGATGTACTGTGGAGACCTCACGCCCCACGTGTTGAGCAATTCGGCGGTACGTCCACCCGGCCTCCCGCATGCCCACTATACGCCCTCGCTCAAAGTCCGTCAACTGCACATACGGTTCACGTCCACGCTGTCGCGGCATGCTACCAGTGTTAAAGACTGCGATGGAGCTCCGTATGCCACGGCAAACTGGCTGACACTGACGGCGGCGGTGCACAAATGCTGCGCAGCTAGCGCCATTCGACGGCCAACACCGCGGTTCCTGGTGTGTCCGCTGTGCCGTGCGTGTGATCATTGCTTGTACAGCCCTCTCGCAGTGTCCGGAGCAAGTATGGTGGGTCTGACACACCGGTGTCAATGTGTTCTTTTTTCCATTTCCAGGAGTGTATATCACACAAAAAAGCATCCTGAAACGTGGAAAAAAGTTGGAAATTTGTGGTAAGGTCTTTTTGGGACCAAACTGCAGTGGTCATCGGTCCTTAAGCTTATACACTACTTAATCTAACTTAAACCAACTTACGCTAAGGACAACACACACACCCATGCCCGAGGGAGGACTCAAACCTACGACGGTGGAAGCCACGCGGACCGTGACAAGGGGCCTCGGACCGCTCGACTACCCCGCCCGGCGTCTGAAATGTGGTTCTTGGTAATGTTATGTAGTTTTTGGAAACTCAATAGTAAAGAATTTTCGAAGTACAATTTATTTCAAACTTATTGGTGGGAATGAGTACAGAAGAGACTGCGACGATAACGACTCAGCGTATCAGGCTCTGCGCCATATATTCCCCAGCACTGCCATGTGTACCGTCCCGACAGCACAAGGACGCTCGCACTGTTATGGCGCACTCAGAAGTGAGAGATTTGACCTATAGCAGAAACGTGACACGTAGACATTCTGGTCACAACAATTTGCCTTCGTTCTGATTTGATCGTTATTTTCCTGGTGGCTTGATTTACAGTCCGCAGCTCGTGGTTGTGCGGTAGCGTTCTCGCTGCCCACGCCCGGGTTCCCGGGTTCGATTCCCGGCGGGGTCAGGGATTTTCTCTGCCTCGTGATGACTGGGTGTTGTGTGATGTCCTTAGGTTAGTTAGGTTTAAGTAGTTCTAAGTTCTAGGGGACTGATGACCATAGATGTTAAGTCCCATAGTTCTCAGAGCCATTTCTTGATTTACAGGGGGCGTACTGAGCCTTTTGTCACAGTTGGTTCAGCACTTTTACTATCCTCAGGTGCTCTCACTAATGTCGCAAAGTAGCATACTTGAAGGGGAGGAGTATTATGTAGGACATGCGTCGACAAGGCGGGTAAACTCTATCGGTAAACTTTGAGACCTTTGGAGCTACTTCTAAGCAGCGAAAATCCGACATTACGAGACGGTTCACTGAGAAAGAGGGAATTCAAACTAACGGCAACGTTTAAGAAGTTAAAAAAAAGGCTGAGTCAACATTTTCTGCAAATATTTTGCTCCCGAGTGTTGCGACAGGCGGGGGGAGCCTCACACGGAAGTTTGTGGCCCTCACAAATACGTCGGCTGCCTTGGAAGCCAGCCAGGGACGCCGTGGCGCGTTGATGTTTCACAGATGTGCGTGGCGCGGCGTGAGCAACGGCTGCTGCTGCTGCTTTTGCTGCCGAAATCACTCAACGCAGGCCAAAGACAAAACGAAACACCGCGGGGGCGGAGCGTCGTCGTGGAAAACTGGGTCAATATCGCGCTTGCGTGGGTGTAGTGGAATGTTCCCCACCTGACAGAGAATGTGGGCTGCATATCGCAGTTAATAGCAGAAACTCATACGGGTGAAAATATGCGGCAATGGAAGCAAAAATGTTTGCAGGAAAAATTTCTGCTAACGAGCAATTATTTCACAAACCTCTACTCTTTGGACCCTTGTTAACTGGAACGTTTCTGCTTGTGAGGTTGCGATCCGCCACCGACTTCCCTATGAAATGTTTATTTAGCACAATTGTATCTGAAGTGTAACCAAGTCCCCATGTAATTGGGCCTACATTTCACCAATGGCCTACATTAACAAGAAATACAATACTGCTTCAACATGGTGTATGCTAAAATTTACTGTGCCTGCGTAGCCGTTAAATGAGGTGTCCCATGTGTCCTTGGACTTAGATCAATACTGCACTCGTTTCTACAGTTAGGTACGAATTCTTAAAAACACCTCCACATCATTTCGTAAAGCTTGACGAGACTGTAAAATTCGCTGTTTCAATTCTTCATTCGTGTCAACGGTAGTGCTGAACAGTTCACTTTTGAGGCGACTTCAGACAGAAAAATGCAGTGGATTGAGGTAAGATGACCTTGGAGGTCACGTTACATTCACAGGCGCTGCTCCCATCTATCACCTTAAACGTGCGTTAGATGTCTTAAGCCCCTATTACACGATGCCCCTAAACCGTACACCTATGTACCAGCATCCCAAGTGTGGATACTTGTAACTACAGACTGGTTCAAGTCGATCTATTACCCCATCCACGCGGGATTAATTGGCCCGCATGCGCAGTAGACGGTAATAACGCGCGAAACGCAAATAGAACTTCTGATCTCTTTTAAAGTCGTTCGTTCGACCACGCGAAACTCAATGGAGACTGTTATATATTGGAACATCAGTCGTTCAAATTATTTCTGTGAGCTCAAATTCCTATTTAACAAGAATTTTTTTCATTATTTATATAGTAATTGTTATTCTTTTATGATGGTTACTTCTGTTGTGAGTTACAGACTCAACAGTTAGTTTTATATTATGACACTTGGTTACACAGGTATAAGTATATATAAATTTACGTTTATACAGCAGTTTTCACATGGAGGCCCCACTTGTTTATGGAACTATTGCTCTGGCGGTGGCAGTAAATCTTCGCATTAGCGCACAACGATGACGAAAACGAAAAGCCACACGTTACTGAGTTCGACCCTGGCTGGAAAGGAGGAACGAAGGTAGGGGATTATATTCACTGGTTATGAAAGAACAGAGGCCCGAAGATCCGCAAGAATTTCGGAAATTTGTGAGGATGGACATGGCCTGTTTCGGAAAGCTGCTGTTTATGATAGAAGATGGATTTAGCAAGTGTGACATAGTCATGAGTGAGGCTGTCTCACATTCTCGAAAGTAAGAATTAAATATGTTTATACGTTTTGTGATCATACCAGCCTAGATCAGTTATAAAATACCGGTAAACGCCCTGTTATGTTGCAGGCTGGTTGTAACATTACGTTTCCTGGAGAATGGGGAATCTTTTTCAGCCACAGAATAGCACAGCCCACCATTTCAAAAGTTGTTGTGGATGTATGCACTGCAATTTGCAGCACTTGAAAGGACAAATACTTAAAGATGTACTTGTGTTAATTTTCCAAGGTTTGAATATACGAGAGTTGGAACTTAAATAGTGGCAACTATTTATTCACAAGCGATACAAAAGAGTTTCATGTTCGCACCTGTTACTGTCCTTCAAAGTAGTCACCAGCGTTGTGTAGAGCCCGTTGCCAGCGATGTGGAAGGCGTTGTATACCGTTAGCAGAGCCTGTTCTGTTGATGGTGCGAATGGAGCGGTCTACTGCCTGTCGAATCTCTGGAACAGTTCTGAAGCGAATGCCACGAAGTTGTTCCTTCATCTTCGGAATCAAATCAAAATCACAAGGACTTAAGTCCGGGCTGTATGATGGACGGTACAGTACTTCCCAGTCCCATCGACCGAACAGAGTAGCCACAATGAGATTTTCACTCTGCAGCGGAGTGTGCGCTGATATGAAACTTCCTGGCAGATTAAAACTGTGTGCCCGACCGAGACTCGAACTCGGGACCTTTGCCTTTCGCGGGCAAGTGCTCTACCATCTGAGCTACTGAAGCACGACTCACGCCCGGTACTCACAGCTTTACTTCTGCCAGTATCTCGTCTCCTACCTTCCAAACTTTACAGAAGCTCTTCTGCGAACCTTGCAGAACTAGCACTCCTGAAAGAAAGAATATAGCGAAGACATGGCTTAGCCACAGCCTAGGGGATGTTTCCAGAATGAGATTCTCACTCTGCAGCGGAGTGTGCGCTGATATGAAACTTCCTGGCAGATTAAAACTGTGTGCCCGACCGAGACTCGAACTCGGGACCTTTGCCTTTCGCGGGCAAGTGCTCTACCATCTGAGCTACCGAAGCACGACTCACGCCCGGTACTCATAGCTTTACTTCTGCCAGTATCTCGTCTCCTACCTTCCAAACTTTACAGAAGCTCTTCTGCGAACCTTGCAGAACTAGCACTCCTGAAAGAAAGGATATAGCGGAGACAGGCCAGGAAGTTTCATATCAGCGCACACTCCGCTGCAGAGTGAAAATCTCATTCTGGAAACATCCCCTAGGCTGTGGCTAAGCCATGTCTCCGCTATATCCTTTCTTTCAGGAGTGCTAGTTCTGCAAGGTTCGCAGAAGAGCTTCTGTAAAGTTTGGAAGGTAGGAGACGAGATACTGGCAGAAGTAAAGCTGTGAGTACCGGGCGTGAGTCGTGCTTCGGTAGCTCAGATGGTAGAGCACTTGCCCGCGAAAGGCAAAGGTCCCGAGTTCGAGTCTCGGTCGGGCACACAGTTTTAATCTGCCAGGAAGTTTCAGAGTAGCCACAGCTTGCGCTGTATGTGCCCGCGCATTGTCGTGCAAAATGATGGGTGGGTTGCGCAGAAAGCGTCGCCGCTTCTTTCGCAAAGCTGGTCGCAGTTGAAGCTCCAAAACCGAACAGTAATACTGTGCATTGACTGTCTGCCGTGGAGGAACGTAATGCTATAGGATAACAGCATCACAGTCGTCCACGAGAATCACCACAACTTTCACCATACTGGGGCTCTGACGCACTTCCGACTTTCGCGTCGACCAAAATGACGCCATTCGTTGGATTGGCGTTTCAGTTTTGGCTCGTACGATGTGGCCCATGTCTCATCCAGTGTTACGATACGGCGTGAGAAAGCCTCTCCTTCGCGCCCATAGCGCTCCAGGTGCGTCTGAGCAGCGTCGTAACGCATCCATTTCTGCATTTACGTCAAGTCATGCGGGACGCATCCTGATGCAATTTTTCGCATGCCCAGGCGTTCCTTCAGGATGCGAACCACAGTCGTATGCGCTAATCCGGTTTCGTGGGCGAGCGCAAGAATTGTATGGCGGCGATCACTGTCCACTAGTAGGTGCCACGAAGTACTCGTACTACAAGAATAACATCAGAAGAAATTTGAGACGTAGGCTGTCCTGATGTATTCCAGCGACTAAATCCGAGTACATATTGAACTTCACCGATTCATGAACAGATACAAAATACATTCGTGAACTTTGGGCACCTAACATTAGCGAATGAAGAACTGCTAGGTTCTATACGACTGAAAAAGATTGGTGGAATCTCAAATAGAGGCTTTCTTACAGTAGGTTCAAGGCTGCTATTTTTTTCCATTTGCTGAAGGTATTCCAAATGAAGGCAGATGCTTCTGCAATTCTACCCTCTAGTAGCAGCACGTTTTGAATTGAATAGGTTCCCTGTCACTTGATCATTGTACCACATCGAACATAGCAACAAATGTAAATTAAGAAAGGTGCTCACTCATCAATAACCTAGATGTAAACCCCAGTAGTTGATACTGTTGTACGCAGTAACGCAGAAGCCACGTTAGCGGTAATAGATACTGCATCATTTCGTTTCATTGTCCGCTACGCTGCTACAGCAGTAAACAACATCGGAAAGAGCTCATTTAGTCTTCTCTCGCGTGAGTGAAGGTGGAAGAAATCTGAAATTTTGTATATACTGTTGCGTATTCTGTTCTTTACCAGTAAATGTACTTCCAACTATAACCCTCCATCATTTTCTTCTTGTGGAGGGGAGGAAAGTAAGCTTAGGGTTTAACGTCCCGTCAAAAACGAGGTCAGTAGAGACGGGGCACAAGCTCGGATTGGAGAAGAACAGGGGTCGACATAGGCCCTGCCCTTACAAAATAAACTACCCCAAGATTCGCCTTAAGCGACTTACAGAAATCACAGAACAAGTTAATTTGGATAGCCGGACGGCGAACTGAAGCGTCGCCCTCTCTAATACGAGTCCTGTATACTGTCACAGCGTTACTTCGCTCGATTTAATATGAGCAGTCAGGCTCCTCGGTGTGAGGCTATACCTCATGCACTAAAGCAACATGTCCCTGGCGCTAATAAATGTTCTTTACGTGATGACATCCATGGCGAGAGTCTATGCTGTATGCTAAAGTAGAGGATAGAAGAAGAAATAACTGAATCTGAAGAACAAAATGGATTCAGATCAGGTCGCTTCTGGACTGATGGAGTGTTTACCCTCAAAAACCTAGTGGAGAAAAGGACAGCTAGGGGCCTTACGACCCACCTTGTCTTTGTATACTTCCAGAAAGCTTATGACTCAATTCCACAGAACAAGCTATGGACTAGTCTAATTGATAATGGCGTGTCAAATGGTTCAAATGGCTCTGAGCACTATGGGACTTAACTTCTGAGGTCATCAGTTCCCTAAAACTTAGAACTACTTAAACCTAACTAACCTAAGGACATCACACACATCCATGCCCGAGGCAGGATTCGAACCTTCGACCGTAGCGTCGCGCGGTTCCAGACTGTAGCGCCTAGAACCTCTCGGCCGCTCCGGCCGGCAATGGCGTGTCACCGAGCTATGTGAAAGCTGTCAGACTCCTCTACCGAGGTTGCACGGCAATGGTAAAAGTGAGAAATCAACTATCTCAATAGTCTGAGGTGACAAAGGGATTACGCCAGGGATGCACACTCGGCCCTACACTCATTGAGATCTACCTAGAGGCGGCACTAAAATCCTAGAAAAGGAAATGCGGAGGAAAGGGTATCCCCATAGAGGATGAGATCTTGTTCACTTTATTTTTTGCTGACGACCAAGTGTTAATAGCTGGAAATGAGGAATATGCAAATTACATGTTCCGAAAATTAAAAGAGAATATGAAAAATGGGGTCTTGTCATAAACATATCTCAAACAGAATATCTGAAAGTGGGAGAAAATGCTGTTAACGACTTACAAAAAATGGTTCAAATGGCTCTGAGCACTATGCTACTTAACTTCTGAGGTCATCAGTCGCCTAGAACTTAGAACTAATTAAACCTAACTAACCTAAGGACAAATGGCTCAAATGGCTCTGAGCACTATGGGACTCAACATCTTAGGTCATAAGTCCCCTAGAACTTAGAACTACTTAAACCTAACTAACCTAAGGACATCACACACATCCATGCCCGAGGCAGCATTGGTTCAAATGGTTCAAATGGCTCTGAGCACTATGGGACTTAACATCTATGGTCATCAGTGCCCTAGAACTTAGAACTACTTAAACCTAACTAACATAAGGACAGCACACAACACCCAGCCATCACGAGGCAGAGAAAATCCCTGACCCCG
This sequence comes from Schistocerca nitens, assembly GCF_023898315.1. Lineage (NCBI taxonomy): Eukaryota > Metazoa > Arthropoda > Insecta > Orthoptera > Acrididae > Schistocerca > Schistocerca nitens. Next base: position 1,128,847,086 of record NC_064614.1, read on the forward strand.
CCGGGAATCGAACCCGGGAACCCGGGCGTGAGGCAGCATTCGAACCTGCGACCGTAGCGGTCGCTCGGTTCCAGACTGTAGCTCCTAGAGCCGCACGGCCACTCCGGCCGGCAACGACTTACAACTCGGTGCTGATACTGTTAAAGGGTGTCATAATTTTAAGTACCTGGCAGTGACACTGTCGTGCAATGGTAGATGTATGGATGATATAAACAATAAAATTGGCCAGGGCAGGCGAGCCATAAAACAAGTAAATGGTATCCTCTGTAACAAAAACATAACGTGCAGAACAAAACATACCATCTACCACACAGTTATTGAAAGTATTACAACATATGGCGCAGAGTTGTGGGAACTAACTTAGAGGCAGAAAGGTCGCCTGCTGGCTGTCGAAATGGATTTCTGGAGACGGAGATGTGGATATTCCAGGCTTGATCATATTAGGAATGATAGGATCAGAGAGGTTATGAATGTCGGAAGCACAATCCTAGACTGCATGGAAAGGAAGCGCCTACTCTGGTGTGGTCACTTACAGCGCATGCCAGACGCAAGATGGCCAAAACGTGTATGGCAATGGACTCCAGATCAAAGAGGAAAGCGCAGTAGACCTGCGAGATGCTGGAAAGGCGACGTCAATGAAGCAATGGCGGCGAGAAGTCAGAATGAAGGAGACTGGAATGACTGTGAACGATGGAGATTGGGATGCGAGAGGCGGCGGCAGCCGTAGACACCTCGGTCATCGGGCATATATATATATATATATATATATATATATATATATATATATATATATATATATATATATATATATATAGGAAGTTTCAAATGAGAGAATGTATATCTTTTGCCGTTTTTTTCGCGTAGCAGTTGATATGTTTCTGATTATGGTATTGTACGAACTCCAGTACTATATCGACACCATTAAAAACCCTAAATCTGGTCATCGCTGAAACTGTAACAAACACCATTTGACTTGTCCAACAATAATTGATCTAACAATAATGAACAATTTCCGTACAGCGCACCTGTCTCTCAAATACCGTAACTTCATTTTCATAAAGTTACCTCACCCGTATTTACCTACACTATGCCCTCCGACGGTAATCTTCATCACTGAAATTCCTATGCTGAAGTTAACAGTTTTGACGGCAGTTGCGTCCGCATAGCTACACTTTCGTCAGATGTCATCGGCGGACACCACATATCACACAATTCCCCGTGCAACGTACGGGAGTATAATGTCTATGAAACTTCATGAGTTCATTACTGCTATCTGACTTAACGCAGCGAATATACCCGCAGTGTCGTTTGCATCGAATTAATATGATAATTTATTTTATTAATAAAACTCTTATTCTATCAGTAGTGTGTTACCTATGGAAATGATAATGCTTTGATTATGGCCTTTTATTAAATCTTACATTTATTCACTAAAAACAGGATGAGCAATATTCCTAACCTAAAACATTACAATCAAATTAACTCCCTAAACTGACTATCCTATCATTGGCACAATGCAGGCTCTATCCCTTTCCTTAACTTACGTAGATTAATACTGGCCACGCAAGTGGTTTTACTGAAGATCCGCCTAGATAGTATCAGAGGGCTCAAGCAAAGTGCTAGTGGAACGCGTTCGCAATTTCAATTACAATGCTCTACTTTGCCAGATGTTTGCTCTAACATCACCATAATTCAGCACGTATATTACGACAGTCGTCCCAGGCACCAGGCCGGCCGGAGTGGCCGAGCGGTTCTAGGCGCTACTGTCTGGCACCGAGCGACCGCTACGGTCGCAGGTTCGAATCCTGCCTCGGGCATGGATGTGTGTGATGTCCTTAGGTTAGTTAGGTTTAATTACTTCTAAGTTCTAGGCGACTGACGACCTCAGATGTTAAGTCGCATAGTGCTCAGAGCCACTTGAACCATTTTTGAACCCAGGCATCAGCGTGATGTCGCCTTTCCCCTGTGAGAGCGCTTGCGGAGCAGTCCCTCAGCGTCCGCCAAGGACCACCGCCGACACCAGAGTTCCGATCTTGTTACCGCCAAACTTTGACATCCCTAGCACATGTATCCAATCGCGTGTTTTAGCCAATCACAACTCTGAATTTCACGCGGTTCTTGTTGCCATCAAACTTTGCCGTTCCTCTCACATGTATTCCTACGCTTTTCGGCGAATCAAGACTCTAAAATTTTGCGCGGATCTCCCACCTTTCATGGGCGCGTCGTTTTTGTGTCCCCTTAGCCGCAACGGCGGCTACAGTCTCTCTCTCTGTCGCGCACGTACGCCCTCTCTCTCTTCTTCGATCTGTGAGGTCTCAGGCTCCCCCAATACCCCCTGTGGTCACAAGTCACCGACAAAGCAGCCGCCGTGTGAAGCACCGGCCAGCTGCCGGCCACATCGCTTGTTGGACATCACAAACAACTCTTTCCTGTGTCCGTCAAAACCACCTTCCCAATGATAATACGCGCGGTTCTGTTCAAATATGTTCAAATGTGTGTGAAATCTTATGGGACTTAACGGCTAAGGTCATCAGTCCCTAAGCTTACACACAACATAAGCTAAACTATGCTAAGGACAAACACACACACCCATGCCCGAGGGAGGACTCGAACCTCCGCCGGGATCAGCCGTTGGCTGTTCTAAAATTTTACGCACCAGTATTAACCTTGATGCTAGTGTCGTTCTGTCAAATGGCTATCGCTGTCCGCGTGGTATTTCTCACGTATTATTTTCTGAATAAATATCATGTAAGATGCTAAAATCTGCCATCTTACACCCGAAGTGCTTCAGCCTCTCCGAGATGACGTAGTCATATGGCACTCGTGTCGTCGGGAGTAGGATGGTTCAAATCCTCGATTGGCCATACATATTTTAAATCCCCCCTCCCCCAGATGGTAGAGACAAATGTAAAGACGTTCTTATTGAAAAGGACGCGGACGATTTCCGTTCTCATTCTTACCCAATCCAACCTTCTGTTCCGTCTCTAATGAACTACTCAAACACCACCACGAAGCTTTCGATAAAACGCATACCCAGCGCAGCGCACAAATTCTGTGACGAACGCCCGCATCTCGTGGTCGTGCGGTAGCGTTCTCGCTTCCCACGCCCGGGTTCCCGGGTTCGATTCCCGGCGGGGTCAGGGATTTTCTCTGCCTCGTGATGGCTGGGTGTTGTGTGCTGTCCTTAGGTTAGTTAGGTTTAAGTAGTTCTAAGTTCTAGGGGACTTATGACCACAGCAATTGAGTCCCATAGTGCTCAGAGCCATTTGAACCATTTTTTTTGCTCAGAGCCATTTTTTTCTCTGACGAACGCCGGAAAAATTCAAGCTGCATCAGGTGACACTCTCTCGATAACGAGTACCAGGTGATCAAAAAGTCAGTATAAATTTGAAAACTTAATAAACCACGGAATAATGTAGATAGAGAGGTAAAAATTGACACACATGCTTGGAATGACATGGGGTTTTATTAGAACCACCCCATGTTGCTAGACGCGTGAAAGTTCTCTTGCACTCGTCGTTTTGTGATGATCGTGTGCTCAGCCGCCACTTTCGTCATGCTTAGCCTCCCAGGTCCCCAGACCTCAGTCCGTGCGATTATTGACTTTGGGGTTACCTGAAGTCGCAAGTGTATCGTGATCGACCGACATCTCTAGGAATGCTGAAAGACAACATCCGACGCCAATGCCTCACCATAACTCCGGACATGCTTTACAGTGCTGTTCACAACTTTATTCCTCGACTACAGCTATTGTTGAGGAATGATGGTGGACGTATTGAGCATTCAGAATGAGATTTTCACTCTGCAGCGGAGTGTGCGCTGATATGAAACTTGCTGGCAGATTAAAACTGTGTGCCCGACCGAGACTCGAACTCGGGACCTTTACCTTTCGCGGGCAAGTGCTCTGCCATCTGAGCTACCGAAGCATGACTCACGCCCTGTCTCACAGCTTTACTGGCAGAAGTAAAGCTGTGAGGACCGGGCGTGAGTCGTGCTTCGATAGCTCAGATGGTAGAGCACTTGCCCGCGAAAGGTAAAGGTCCCGAGTTCGAGTCTCGGTCGGGCACACAGTTTTAAACTGCAAGCAAGTTTCATATTGAGTATTTCCTGTAAAGAACATCATCTTTGCTTTGTCTTACTTTGTTATGCTAAGTATTGCTATTCTGATCAGATGAAGCGCCATCTGTCGGACATTTTTTGAACTTTTGTATTTTTTTGGATCTAATAAAACCCCTTGTCATTCCAAGCATGTGTGTCAATTTGTATCTCTGTATCTACATTACTCCGTGATTTAATCAGTTTTCAAATTTATACTGACTTTCCGATCACCCTGTACATTAACGTAACTGACTAAGTCTTCGAACCTGCCGATAGCTACGGAAACGTTAGAGTGGATGTCACTCAGACTGCGTGGCCTCGCGTCTAGGAATAGCCGGCCGTTGCTGCCACATCTTACCGCTTCGCACACACCTCCGGCGGATGCTCCAAGTTCGACACTCTTCCTCGAGTGTTTACCAGCGCTGGCACAACCTGCTAGACAAAGGCGCGTGCGTGGCGCCACCGTCGACTGTGCCTGGTTCGACGACCGCTGTATTAAGAGCGGCGCATGTGTTGACCAGTCCGGTCGATCGCTATGTTACGTGTCAGCAGCGCTTATTGCTACAAGTGCTGTGTACACATCCAGAAATGGGGCACGATGGCGGACTCGAAACGTCACAGCTGGCGGTCAAATGTTCTCTCACACTGCATATGTTCCAGGAAATTTAGTACAAACCACTCGACATTTGCAGACCACCTTGAAGACGAATATCGTAGCCGAAGAACCACAATTGGATATGAACGGGAATCAATAACAGACGTATCCACACTTTTCAAGAAAAACTACCACACACCCAAAGCGCTAACACCCCATAAATAAATAATGACTAACTGACAACCTCAGCTGCCGACAGGTGTTGTTGATATGTGAGTCTCACGGGAGGCGTGAAAGGGATAAGTCCCTGCAGTCGCGCTATTTGCCTGTGTCCTCGGTGGCTCAGATTGATAGAGCGTCTGCCATGTAAGCAGGACATCCCGGGTTCGAGTCCCGGTCGGGGCACACATTTTCAGCTGCCCACATCGAGGTATATCAACAACACCTGTCGGCAGCTGAGGTTGTCAGTTAGTCATCATTTATTCCAGGGAAAAGCTGCACGGTCATCAACAGTAACTTTTCTTTCGAGAACAAGTTACTGTCTTCGTATATATATAGACCACATAAATGTTGAAAACCAAACGTAATACGAAACCACTGCACAAATCAATTAATAAACGTACTCCCTAGTGGCTCCTCCCCTCTCTCCCTCCCCAGCTGCCTCTCCCTCCCCCCTCCTCTCTCTCCCTGTGTTTCAGCCCTACGCCCCCACCCTGTCGCTCTGCATCCCATTACCAACACACTTTACCTTTTCCCACTTTGCATTCACCTTGTACTTATCTTTGCCGGCATCCATTCTTACATTTTGATAATTAAATCCTACACAACTCTCACATCCCAATAATGTATGGCAATGCACAAATGAAAAGAACGAATTTGACACACACGAAAGGCACAGACAGTGTTTAGCCTGGTGAACGGAAATAGATATTAGTGGTGCAATATTTTGTCGTGATTTTACTTCGAAGAATATGTAGTGCTCCAAACGATAGATAAATTAGTTCAAAAACATCATTGCCAAACCTAGACGCATTACATGCGGACGACACTTACAGGTGTAAACACTCGGGAGGACGACGATTCAGATCTGCGTCCGGCCATCCAGATATCGTCGACTTAAAACGTAAACCTCGTATCTCAACAAAAAAATCAAAAATGAGCCTCGTACCTCTTGGTAAGCCAATGACCTACGCGCTGCGCTCTAGTGAGGAAAAAATAAAAGAAATCAGTTTTATTGCTGGGTAACCCTGTTAAGTGAGAAAGCCACGCATAACGTGTGAAGTTTTTCGTTCCTGTTTTTAATGATTTTCAGCAGTTTTCAACAGCGGAAGCAGGCGTTTATCACCGTTAAATACATACAATTCTTTTTATCTTTAAGTTAAGACATTAATCAATACGCCCGATAATTTTACCTGTGAAATGCTACAATTAGATTTGAAAACCAAGTATAAAGATAAGGTAAGATAGAATGAAAAACTCGTGATTCATAATCAGTTCTTTCACCTGCTGTAAAATTTTTGTTTTCTGCGTCCTTAATCTTTCTCATTGATGCCACTTTTCAAATCAATATTCCATTCCCTGATTTTTTGAAAGTTAATCTGCTTGCTTGTGATGAACAAGAATGGGGGAAAAAAATGAAAGTGAACGGGTGTACTGTCTCAAATTAAGGAAGTCACATTTAGTTAAACGAGCTCATTGATGTACGACATACAATACTGTTAATCTTGTTAGTTTCTCTGAAAAATTTGCATTCTTATAATTAAATTCTTAATTTAATTATGCTCATAATTTCCAGTTCAGTCTTTTCTTAATTGTTAGGAAGGACATGGGCTGGTGGCCACCCTGTAATTTTTAAATTTATAATTGTCCCTGTGAGGGGGCTTTACCAGAAATTGCGCACAAGGGTTACATCTCCATTATTCTTGGTACGTAAAATATGTCGAGCCTTGGCTAGGATCGGTTTACAGTTCTACATACATACGTTACACAAGCACGGATGAGATGGAGCATCTAGATTACCCAAGCTGCAGTGGCTCTACCTTTCTGCCACATCAACGCCTCTACCCGGTCGCAGCTTGTGGTAATCGACCTGAAGCCTTGGAGCCAGTATTTTAAATGTCAGGTGGTAGCCCTTATTGTAACTTAGTTGTCTCCAGTTTGGCCCACTTCCATGGTCTATTGCATTAGATGCAGCAGCAGCATTTACTCAGCCATGCCCAAAAGTGGTAGTGGTTCTAGATACTATATTACACAGTCCTGTCTCATCAACGTGATCACCGCCTACGTTCCAAGTCAATGTGCAATAACCACTCACAGTCGGCAGGTGTATAAATCATATCGAGGGTACACAGAAACAATGGAATCATTGTCGAAATGCGGAAACGGATGATTCATCTGACATTCAAGAAGGCATGATGACTGGCTATCGGCCGAAGGCTGGAAGCATTTCCGAACAGCAGAGATCGTAAACTGAGTGCCACCATGGTTAAAGTATACCACGCATGGCAAAATGGTGGTATCCAAAACGTGCACTGAAGCCACTCTGCTGCACCAGGGGTCATAGATGACAGGGATGAACAACGGCTGCGGAGATGTCTATGGATGAATCATTGTGCAACTGTTGAGCAACTGACCGCCCAATGAACCAAGGGGCTACCAACAGAGCCTCCTGAATATTGCTGCGTATGGGCCTCTGCAGGTGCTTAAGTCATGCACAGAAACTGACTGCTGTTCATCGGCGTTGAAGCTGGAATTTGTACGCCAGTACCACTACTGGAGGTATATTGAGTAGCGAGAGGTGGTCTTTCCAGATGACCCACGTTTTATGCTCCATCTGACAGATGGCCTTTGGCGTGTGCGGTGTGAAATGTTGCAAAGCAAACACCCTTCAACGAGGAGGGAGAGTTATGGTCTGGGATATGTTTTCGTGGCATTCTTGGGTGATCTCGACATTCTTGAAGGCACAATGGATCAACGCAAAAATGCATCTCTCCTTCAATACTATGTCCACGCCCGCCTGGTTGGCAGTGCTGTCTAACGCACGGCTTTCCGGGCGGGAAGGAGCGCCGGTCCCCAGCACGAAACCGCCCGGCGGATTTGTGTCGAGGTCCGGTGAGCTGGCCAGCCTGTGGATGGTTTTTAGGCGGTTTTCCATCTGCCTCGGCAAATACGGGCTGGTTCCCCTTATTCCGCGATTCGGCGATTGCTGCGCCAACAAGTTCTCCATGCACGCGTACACCACCATTACTCTACCATGCAAACATAGGGGTTACACTCGTCTGGTGTGAGACGTTCCCTGGGGGGTCCACAGGGGGCCGAACCGCACAATAACCCTGGGTTCGGTGTGGGGCAGTGGAGGGGTGGACTGCGTTAGTCGTCGTGGGGTTGCGGACCACTGGGGCTGTGGCGGGGGCGGAGCCTCTCCGTCGTTTCCAGGTCCCCAGTTAACATAACATAACATAAACACCACCGTTACTCTACCACGCAAACATAGAGGTGACGCTCGTCTGGTGTGGAACGTTCCCTGGGGGGGGGGGGGGGGTCCACCGGGGTCCGAACCGCACAATAACCCTGGGTTCGGTGTGCGGCAGCGGAGGGGGTGGACTGCATTATTCGTCGTGGGGTTGCGGACCACTGTGGCTGTGGTGGGGGCGGAACCTCTCCGTCGTTTCCAGGTCCCCGGTTAACATAACATAACATAACATAACACCACCATTACTCTATCACGCAAACATAGAGGTGACACTCGTCTGGTGTGAGACGTTCCCTGGGGGGTCCACGGGGGCCGAACCGCACTATAACCCTGGGTTTGGTGTGGGGCGGCGGAGGGGTGAAGTGGACAGTGGGGTTGTGGACCACTGCGGCTGCGGCGGCGACGGAGCCTCTCCGTCGTTTCTAGGTCCCCGGTAACATAACGTAACATAACTATGTCCACACCCACATTGAGTTTACTTTTCCTCGATACGATGGCATCTACTAGCAGAACGATGCAGTGTATCACACAGCTCGCGGCATATGTGCATTGTCTGAAGAGTACCAGGATGAGTTGGCTGTGCTCAGCTGGCCTCCAAACTCCACCCATTTAAACACGATCAAGAACCTGTGCAAACATCTGGATGGCGATTATCGTGCCATGGATCCTTATCCGAGAACCAAAGCGCAGCTGGCCATGACACTGGAGTCAGCCTCGCTCCATATCCCTGTCGGTGCCCTTCAGAATCTTTGCAAAAGGTAGTTATTCAGCCTTTCGACAGGTGGTCAGCTTAATGTGATTGGACGGTGACTGTTCGTACAGTAAAGTATAAATTCGTTATTGGCTATCTCTTCTGGTGTTGCAGTTTTGATGTCCATCAGTGTACATGGCAGCCACTGGGAATAATGCCGAGTTATTAGTGGGACCCAGCGCCCGCGCGCTGCTGATATCCGCGCAGCAGCTGCCGTTGCGGCCAAACACGCCACGCCCTGCGTTATCGGAGCCGGCAATTCGCTAATGGCCCTGGCGCGCTCTGCAGTGGCTCAGCCAGCACACAGCACATTCACTCGACAAGCGCTGTTTCCCCGGTTGTCGGCCAGCTCGGCCCTGCACACTCGCCGCTCTAACAGGGCGAGTGGAGTGTGGATTGTGGCTGTCGAGATCCGATTTGGTGGTTTCTCTGAGCCCTGCATCTAACAAGCTCTCGTCTGGGAGCACTGCGCGCAGTTCTGTCCCCCTTCTCGCTGGAGATCCCAGATAATGACCTCATTACTTCTGTTGAATTAGTGACGCACGACGCGGATGGCGGTACGGCTAGGCCTGTGGACCAGAAATGATATTCTGAACTAGAGTGGCGAGAAAACGAGAAGGTGGAGGACGTGCATTAACAAGAGGCGGTGTACCACGTGATTCACCAGCCAATAGCGTTGCTCCGCCACGCCTGTATACCGTGTTCTCTCTTGGAACCACGCTAAACATTCAGCCCTCATTTTCCTGTTGGGTACATGTAGGCTGTAAAAAGTAACTGTGGGTGCCAAATTTTATAACTGATTTTGGATCCCATACTGTAATTCTGTCAGAGACAGCAAAGGACTTGGAAGAGCAGTTGAACGGAATGGACAGTGTCTTGAAAGGAGGATATAAGATGAACATCAACAAAAGCAAAACGAGGATAATGGAATGTAGTCGAATTAAGTCGGGTGATGCTGAGGGAATTAGATTAGGAAATGAGACACTTAAAGTAGTAAAGGAGTTTTGCTATTTGGGTAGCAAAATAACTGATGATGGTCGAACTAGAGAGGATATATAAAATGTAGACTGGCAATAGCAAGGAAAGCGTTTCTGAAGAAGAGAAATTTGTTAACATCGAGTATAGATTTAAGTGTCAGGAAGCCGTTTCTGAAAGTATTTGTATGGAGTGTAGCCATGTATGGAAGTGAAACATGCACGATAAATAGTTTGGACAAGAAGAGAATAGAAGCTTTCGAAATGTTGTGCTACAGAAGAATGCTGAAGATTAAATGGGTAGATCACGTAACCAATGAGGAGGTATTGAATAGAATTGGGGAGAAGAGGAGTTTGTGGCCCAACTTAACAAGAAGAAGTGACTGGTTGGTAGGACATGTTCTGAGGCATCAAGGGATCATAAATTTAGCATTGGAGGGCAGCGTGGTGGGTAAAAATTGTAGAGGGCGACCAAGAGATGAATGCACTAAGCAGATTCAGAAGGATGTAGGTTGCAGTAGGTACTGGGAGATGAAGAAGCTTGCACAGGATAGAGTAGCATGGAGAGCTGCATCAAACCAGTCTCAGGACTGAAGACCACTACAACAACAACTGATTTGTTCTTTGATGTTCCCCATCACCTAGATAATTTTAGTTGGCGTTACGTCCAGAGTATCTTAGCAATCGTTTAGAGTTACCGAATGTTACTGTACCTTGTTTTCAAGAATTTGTTTTCACTTCATTCCGCTGCGTCAGAGAGACCAAACCAAAGCGACTGATGTACAAACAAATACACGAGTCGGAGCAGCTGAAGCTTCAACCAACCAACAGCTCGCGATTAAAAGGTTCAAATGGCTCTGAGCACTATGGGACTTAACATCGGAGGTCATCAGTCCCCTAGACTTAGAACTACGTAAACCTAACTAACCTAAGGACATCACACACATCCATGCCCGAGACAGGATTCGAACCTGCCACCGTAACAGACGCGTTCTTTCAGACTGAAGCGCCTAGAACCGCTCGACCACAGCGGCCTGTCCAAGATTACAAACTTCGAAACCACACAGTTGATAGTAGACATTGATAATACCGGTTGTCAGGTTTTTTTTATTTTTAAATGCTTAGACCACGAGTGGCTTCTTGGTATTACATGCACCTTGTTGATGTTGTTGTGGTCTTCAGTCCTGGGACTGGTTTGATGCTGCTCTCCATGCTACTCTATCCTGTGCAAGCTTCTTCATCTCCCAGTACCTACTGCAGCGTACATCCTTCTGAATCTGCTTAGTGTATTCGTCTCTTGGTCTCCCTCTACAATTTTTACCCTCCACGCTGCCCTCCAATGCTAAATTTGTGATCCCCTGATGCCTCAGAACATGTCCTACCAACCGGTCCCTTCTTCTTGCCAAGTTGTGCCACAAACTTCTCTTCTCCTCAATTCTATTCAATAATCCCTCATTAGTTATGTTATCTATCCATCTGATCTTCAGCATTCTTCTGTAGCACAACATTTCGAAAGCTTCTATTCTCTTCTTGTCCAAACTAGTTATCGTCCATGTTTCACTTCCATACATGGCTACACTCCATACAAATACTTTCAGAAACGACTTCCTGACACTTAAATCTATACTCAATGTTAACAAATTTCTCTTCTTCAGAAACGCTTTCCTTGCCATTGCCAGTCTACATTTTATATCCTCTCTACTTCGACCATCATCAGTTATTTTGCTCCCCAAATAGCAAAACTCCTTTACTACTTTAAGTGTCTCATTTCCTAATCTAATTCCCTCAGCATCACCCGACTTAATTCGACTACATTCCATTATCCTAGTTTTGCTTTTGTTGATGTTCATCTTATATCCAACTTTCAAGACACTGTCCATTCTGTTCAACTGCTCTTCCAAGTCGTTTGCTGTCTCTGACAGAATTACAATGTCATCGGCGAACCTCAAAGTTTTTATTTCTTCTCCATGGATTTTAATACCTACTCCAAATTTTTCTTTTGTTTCCTTTACTGCTTGCTCAATATACAGATTGAATAACATCGAGGAGAGGCTACAACCCTGTCTCACACCCTTCCCAACCACTGCTTCCCTTTCGTGCCCCTCAACTCTTATAAGTGCCATCTGATTTCTGTACAAATTGTAAATAGTCTTTCACTCCCTGTATTTTACCCCTGCCGCCTTCAGAATTTGAAAGAGAGTATTCCAGTCAACATTGTCAAAAGCTTTCTCTAAGTCTACAAATGCTAGAAACGTAGGTTTGCCTTTTCTTAATCTTTCTTCTAAGATAAGTCGTAAGGTTAGTATTGCCTCACGTGTTCCAACATTTCTACGGAATCCAAACTGATCTTTCCCAAGGTCGGCTTCTATCAGTTTTTCCATTCGTCTGTAAAGAATTCGCGTTAGTATTTTGCAGCTGTGACTTATTAAACTGATAGTTCGGTAATTTTCACATCTGTCAACACCTGCTTTCTTTGGGTTTGGAATTCTTATATTCTTCTTGAAGTCTGAGGGTATTTCGCCTGTCTCATACATCTTGCTCACCAGATGGTAGAATTTTGTCAGGACGCTCTCCCAAGGCCGTAAATAGTTCTAATGGAATGTTGTCTACTCCCGGAGCCTTGTTTTGACTCAGGTCTTTCAGTGCTCTGTCAAACTCTTCACGCAGTATCGTATCTCCCATTCCATCTTCATCTACATCCTCTTCCATTTCCATAATATTGTCCTCAAGAACATCGCCCTTGTATAGACCCTCTATATATAAGGGGGGGGAGAGACATGCCCCTTATCAGGTGCGATACTGAAAATAGACAAGAGACCGAAGCTAACAATAATTTTCACATGCACTAATACACAAGAGATAACAAAAACAGACTGTCCGTTTCGCAACCTGCACCACGCAAGTAACGAGCAGCCCTTAGTGGCTCACCATCACAGTATTCTTTATTTTAAATATCTTTGTGACTAATGCCCTTTTGGAATACTTATTATTTTATAAATGACATATAAATACTGCCAGTCTTTCACGACGTTTCCATACTTATACTCTATCATACGAGGGCAGTTCAATAAGTAATGCAACACATTTTTTTTCTGAAACAGGGGTTGTTTTATTCAGCATTGAAATACACCAGGTTATTCCCCAATCTTTTAGCTACACAACATTCCACTGGTCGATGTCGGAGCCAACGTCGTACTGCATCAATAACTTCTTCATCATCCGCGTAGTGCCTCCCACGGATTGCGTCCTTCATTGGGCCAAACATATGGAAATCCGACGGTGCGAGATCGGGGCTGTAGGGTGCATGAGGAAGAACAGTCCACTGAAGTTTTGTGAGCTCCTCTCGGGTGCGAAGACTTGTGTGAGGTCTTGCATTGTCATGAAGAAGGAGAAGTTCATTCAGATTTTTGTGCCTACGAACACGCTGAAGTCGTTTCTTCAATTTCCGAAGAGTAGCACAATACACTTCAGAGTTGATCGTTTGACCATGGGGAAGGACATCGAACAGAATAACCCCTTCAGCGTCCCAGAAGACTGTAACCATGACTTTACCGGCTGAGGGTATGGCTTTAAACTTTTTCTTGGTAGGGGAGTGGGTGTGGCGCCACTCCATTGATTGCCGTTTTGTTTCAGGTTCGAAGTGATGAACCCATGTTTCATCGCCTGTAACAATCTTTGACAAGAAATTGTCACCCTCAGCCACATGACGAGCAAGCAATTCCGCACAGATGGTTCTCCTTTGCTCTTTATGGTGTTCGGTTAGACAACGAGGGACCCAGCGGGAACAAACCTTTGAATATCCCAACTGGTGAACAACTGTGACAGCACTACCAACAGAGATGTCAAGTTGAGCACTGAGTTGTTTGATGGTGATCCGTCGATCATCTCGAACGAGTGTGTTCGCACGCTCCGCCATTGCAGGAGTCACAGCTGTGCACGGCCGGCCCGCACGCGGGAGATCAGACAGTCTTGCTTGACCTTGCGGCGATGATGACACACGCTTTGCCCAACGACTCACCGTGCTTTTGTCCACTGCCAGATCACCGTAGACATTCTGCAAGCGCCTATGAATATCTGAGATGCCCTGGTTTTCCGCCAAAAGAAACTCGATCACTGCCCGTTGTTTGCAACGCACATCCGTTACAGACGCCATTTTAACAACTCCGTACAGCGCTGCCACCTGTCGGAAGTCAATGAAACTATAAGAGACGAAGCGGGAATGTTTGAAAATATTCCACAAGAAATTTCCGGTTTTTTCAACCAAAATTGGCCGAGAAAAAAAATGTGTTGCATTACTTATTGAACTGCCCTCGTACATGTTTAGTCATAATTCTGCGACCATGTTATAGAATATAGACCATTCTTTGTTTTAAATTCTGAGGAAGACACTCCTAGCAGTTTCGAAACCAGGTTAATTTGTTCAAAATTAGTGACCGAGGGCTGATTTTTCCTTCAATTGATATCATAATACATTTTTTTTAGAAAGCAGCGGTAAACGGAAGTCAATGCCAAAGCGAAACAAGACAACAACAAGACTGAGTGAACAAGTATGGAATGAACAGCAGTATACTCACCTTCTGGACTGCGACCCCCAGCGCCGCGATGGAGAGTTTAGGACGCGGTATACCAACAGCGAGCGCAGAGCAAGGAGTAGCGTACACGAAAGAGAAAGTCAATTGGTAAAATAGACGGGCAGTAGTACTGTCGTCTGTTGACTGGAAGAATAACGCGGGACCAACTAGCCCGGCCGTTCACAATTTTAGTTAATGGTTTACACACACACACACTCACTCAAACACTCACAAAAACCATTACATTCTTTTGCATGTAAATCACAAATTCAAACTGCGAACGGCCGCCCTAACTGGTTCCGCGTTATTCTTCCAGTCAACAGATGACATGGCATTCTGGTTTACCTGTTCTCCTTCCTTCGTGTAGGCTACTCTGTGCCCTCCGCTCGCTGGTGGCACACCGCGTCCTAAACTCTCCATCGCGGCGCTCGGATAGTACCAGCACATAACGTGTGCTCTGCTCTTCATTCCACACTTCTTTACTCAGGCAGTCGTTCGTTGTATTGTATGGTGTCGCTCTGAAATTGACTTACGTTTTACCGCACCCGCCAGACGGCTGTTTTCTAAAATCTTCGTTTGCAGAATGAGATTTTCACTCTGCAGCGGAGTGTGCGCTGATATGAAACTTTCCTGGCAGATTAAAAATGTGTGCCGGACCGAGACACGAACTCGGGACCTTTGCCTTTCGCGGGCAAGTGCTCTACCGTCCAAGCTACCCAAGCACGACTCACGATCTACCCTCACAGCTTCATATCTGCCAGTACCCCGTCTCCTACCTTCCAAACTTCACAGAAGCTATTCTGCGAAACTTGCAGAACTAGCACTCGTGGAAGAAAGAATATTGCGAGACATGGCTTAGCCACAGCCTAGGGATGTTACCAAAGCACTTGCCCGCGAAAGGCAAAGGTCCCGAGTTCGAATCTCGGTCCGGCCCACAGTTTTAACCTGCCAGGAAAGTTTCATATCAGCGTACACTCCACTGCCGGGTGAAAAGCTCATTCTGGAAACATCCCCCAGGCTGTGGCTAAGCTATGTCTCCGCAATATCCTTTCTTAGTTCTGCAAGGTTCGCAGAAGAGCTTCTGTGAAGTTTGGAAGGTAAGAGACGAGGTACTGGAAGAATTGAAGCTGTGAGGGGGGTTTGTGAGTCGTGCTTGGGTAGCTCAGTTGGCAGAGCACTTGCCCGCGAAAGTCAAAGGCCCCGAGTTCGAGTCTCGGTCCGGCACACAGTTTTAATCTGCCAGGAAAGTTACATCTTCGTTTTTATTTTCTCGGGTGTACTAGCGCGTGTAAGAATTATTGTTACTTCGGGATCTTATTTTCAGTACCACACCTGATGATAGGCATTTATTAACCCGAAGCCAGTGGTGCTGGTCTAAGCATTAAAAAATTTAAAAAAAAGAAACCTTACAACTGAAGGGGTATTCACAATTCCACAATAATGCTCAGTTGCGAATATTACATCGGCAGGATTCTTTGCAGTCCACATTCGATGGTTTAATATGATGCAGACTGAAAACCGAGAATAGTTTATCGGTGATACTGAAATAAGTGAGCACTGCACAGTTTCCAGCCTGGAAATTCCAAGTAAATATTATTTAAAAATCAGCTTAAAGGTCCGATCCACACACGCGGCAGTTGTTGGGACGCCCCCAGAAACTACGTCCTAAACTCCGTGACAGGATTCAAGAAGATGGCACATAGGTTTACAGGCTGACCCAAGACGAACAGTCACTACACGGGGAGAGCACTGTGGAGGAGTTTTAAAAGTTCAGCGGACTAACAGATGCGGTCAACGAACGCGACCCGACGGCTAAATCGGGGTTTTCCTACTGGTGCACTAATTCCCCATTCTTTCGAAACTGAAGCGCTCTTTCAAATAAACTTCACAAACCTTGAGGTCTTGCAATGGAGACTGAACAAGAATCATTGTTAATAACAACACATATTCAGGAACAGAACGTTTCCTTGTTACAGCAACAAATGTACACTATGTGATCAAAAGTATCCGGTCACCCTCAAAAACATACGTTTTTCATATTATGTGCATTGTGCTGCCCCCTACTACTAGGTACTCCATATCAGCGACCTCACTGGTCATTAGACATCGTGAGAGAGCAGAATGGTGCGCTCCGCGGAACTCACGAACTTCGACCGTCGTTAGGTGATTGGGTATTACCTGTGTCATACGTCTATACGCGAGATTTCCACACTCCTAAACATCTCTAGGTCCACTCTGCGATGTGATAGTGAAGTGGAAACGTGAAGGGACACGTACAGCACAAAAGCGTACAGGACGACCTCGTCTGTTGACTGACAGAGAGCCGGCCGCGGTGGCCGTGCGGTTCTAGCGCTGCAGTCCGGAACCGCGGGGCTGTTACGGTCGCAGGTTCGAATCCTGCCTCGGGCATGGATGTGTGTGATGTCCTTAGGTTAGTTAGGTTTAAGTAGTTCTAAGTTCTAGGGGACTGATGACCTAAGATGTTAAGTCCCATAGTGCTCAGAGCCATTTGAACCATTTTGAACTGTCAGAGACTGTCAGCAGTTGAAGAGAGTCGAGATGTGTAATAGGCAGACATCTATTCAGACCATCACACAGGAATTCCATAGCGCATCAGGATCCACTGCAATTACTATGACAGTTTGGCGGAAGGTGAGAAAACTTGGATTTCATGGTCGAGCAGCTGCTCATAAGCCACACATCACGCCGGTAAATGCCAAACGACGCCTCGCTTGGTGTAAGTAACGTAAACATTGGACGATTGAACAGCTGAAAAACGTTGTATGGAGTGAGAATCACGGTGCACAATGTGGTGATTCGATGGCAGGGTGTGGGTATGGCGAATGCCCGGTGAACGTCATCTGCCAGTGTGTGTAATGCCAACAGTAAAATTCGGAGGCGATAGTGTTATGGTGTGGTCGTGTTTTTCATAGAGGGGGCTTGCGCCCCTTGTTGTTTTGCGTGGCACTACCACAGCACAGGCGTAGATTGATGTTTTAAACACATTCTTGTTGCCCACTGTTAAAGAGCAATTCGCGGATGGCGATTGCATTTTTCAACACGATCGAGCACCTTTTCATAAAGCACGGCCTGTGGCAGAGTGGTCACACGGCAATAACATCCCTGTAATGAACTGGTCTTCATAGAATCCTGACCTGAATCCTATAGAACACCTTAGGGATGATTTGGAACGCCGACTTCGTACCAGGTCTCACTGACCGACATCGATACGTCACTTCAGTGAAGAATGAGCTGCCACTCCTCGAGGAACCTTCGAGCACCTGATTGAACGTATGCCTGCGAGAGTGGAAGCTGTCATCAAGGCTAAGTGTGAGCCAACGCCGTATTGAATTCCAGCATTACCGATGGAGGGCGGCATGAAGTTGTAAGTCATTTTCAGCCAAGTGTCCGGATACATAGTGTAGAAAATAGTGGATTCCACTCTGCCTCAGCCCGCATCTCGTGGTCGTGCGGTAGCGTTCTCGCTTCCCACGCCCGGGTTCGATTCCCGGCGGGGTCAGGGATTTTCTCTGCCTCGTGATGGCTGGGTGTTGTGTGCTGTCCTTAGGTTAGTTAGGTTTAAGTAGTTCTAAGTTCTAGGGGACTTATGACCACAGCAGTTGAGTCCCATAGTGCTCAGAGCCATTTGAACCATTTGAACCACTCTGCCTCTATCACCCAGGCAAAAACAAAGTCGTATGGCACTGTTTCCTGGGAGACTGTGGGTAACTGTTGTGTGATAACGAGAAAACAGAGAAGGTGAACTCCGTTGCTAATAGCACCGCGGGGGCCACAGAGCTTAACGTTGCCCTATAAATGAATGACCATCAGTGGCGGCTCGTGCAAAATTTTACTATTGTGCTACATTATTACAAAAATAAACACATCGTGTTTCACTATCTTGTCACGATAGGCACGACTTAATATTGTTGCGACATTGGCTTTACTTGATGCATTAAGATCAACTATGTTTTTTATACGTTTTTGATTTCTGCTACTATTTTTATTAATATATTGATATCCCCAAGATCATTCAGTTCCCCGGTACCCCACTCATCTCTGTTTCTGAGCACCAAACGTGAAAAGGAAAAAAGTGCATCATGACCATCACACATGCAGATCCAATTTCTTTCATACACTTTCGTAGTACATTTCCTAGTATAACTGCTTTTTTTACCACCACCTACAGCTTCTGATTTACAAGAGCAGTAATCGTAACCAAACTTACTGGTTCAAATGGCTCTGAGCACTATGGGACTTAACAGCTGTGGTCATCAGTCCCCTATAACTTAAAACTACTTAAACCTAACTAACCTAAGGACGTCACACACATCCATGCCCGAGGCAGGATTCGAACCTGCGACCGTAGCGTTCACGCGGTTCCAGACTGAAGCACCTATAACCGCACGGCCACACCGGCCGGCACCAAACTTACTACATTAATTTTACATATACAGGGTGTTACAAAAAGGTACGGCCAAACTTTCAGGAAACATTCCTCACACACAAAGAAAGAAAATATGTTATGTGGACATGTGTCCGGAAACGCTTACTTTCCATGTTAGAGCTCATTTTATTACTTCTCTTCAAATCACATTAATCATGGAATGGAAACACACAGCAACAGAACGTACCAGCGTGACTTCAAACACTTTGTTACAGGAAATGTTGAAAATGTCCTCCGTTAGCGAGGATACATGCATCCACCCTCCGTCGCATGGAATCCCTGATGTGCAGATAGAGTCCTGGAGAATGGCGTATTGTATCACAGCCGTCCACAATACGAGCACGAAGAGTCTCTACAATTGGTACCGGGGTTGCGTAGACAAGAGCTTTCAAATGCACCCATAAATGAAAGTCAAGAGGGTTGAGGTCAGGAGAGCGTGGAGGCTGTTGAATTGGTCCGCCTCTACCAATCCATCGGTCACCGAATCTGTTGTTGAGAAGCGTACGAACACTTCGACTGAAATGTGCAGGAGCTCCATCGTGCATGAACCACATGTTGTGTCTTACTTGTAAAGGCACATGTTCTAGCAGCACTGGTAGAGTATCCCGTATGAAATCATGATAACGTGCTCCATTGAGCGTAGGTGGAAGAACATGGGGCCCAATCAAGACGTCACCAACAATGCTTGCCCAAACGTTCACAGAAAATCTGTGTTGATGACGTGATTGCACAATTGCGTGCGGATTCTCGTCAGCCCACACATGTTGATTGTGAAAATTTACAATTTGATCACGTTGGAATGAAGCCTCATCCGTAAAGATAACATTTGCACTGAAATGAGGATTGACACATTGTTGGATGAACCATTCGCAGAAGTGTACCCGTGGAAGCCAATCAGCTGCTGATAGTGCCTGCACACGCTGTACATGGTACGGAAACAACTGGAGCGTAGCACTCTCCATACAGCGACGTGGCCAACGTTACCTTGTACAGCAGCAACTTCTCTGACGCTGACATTAAGGTTATCGTCAACTGCACGAAGAATTGCCTCGTCCATTGCAGGTGTCCTCGTCGTTCTAGGTCTTCCCCAGTCGCGAGTCATAGGCTGGAATGTTCCGTGCTCCCTAAGACACTGATAAATTGCTTCGAACGTCTTCGTGTCGGGACACCTTCGTTCTGGAAATCTGTCTCGATAGAAACGTACCGCACCACGGCTATTGCCCCGTGCTAATCCATACATCAAATGGGCATCTGCCAACTCCGCATTTGTAAATATTGCACTGACTGCAAAACCACGTTCGTGATGAACACTAACTTGTTGATGCTACGTACTGATGTGCTTGATGCTAGTACTGTAGAGCAATGAGTCGCATGTCAACACAAGCACCGAAGTCAACATTACCTTCCTTTAATTGGGCCAACTGGAGGCGAATCGAGGATGTACAGTACATACTGACGAAACTAAGCGTTTCCGGACACATGTCCACATAACATCTTTTCCTTATTTGTATGTGAGGAATGTTTCCTGAAAGTTTGGCCGTACCTTTTTGTAACACCCTGTATAAACTGAACTGTTTAAATATGTTTTGTAGTGTCGGCAGACTTGCCAACACTACGCACACTAATTGAAAGAGGCGGCCAAGATGCACGCGCTAACTCACGAAGGATGGAGTGAGGTCTGAAACAGGAGACTTAATGAATGTGATAAAGAAAATACGTATCTTTGGAATATACTTAACTTTTAATACATCCTTGTATACATCGTTCTTGATGAGACATCTGGAGATTGTGGCGATACAAGTGACTCTTTATATACAAGCTATTTAAGGCTAATGGCGCCTTGCTAAGTCGTAGCCATTAACTTAGCTGAAGGCTATTCTACTGTCTCTCGGCAAATGAGAGCAAAGGCTTCGTCAGTATAGTCGCTAGCAACGTCGCCGTACAACTGGGGCGAGTTCTCGTACGTCTCTCGAGACCTGCCGTGTGGTGGCGCTCGGTCTGCGATCACACAGTGGCGACACGCGGGTCCGACATGTACTAATGGACCGCGGCCGATTTAAGCTACCACCTAGCAAGTGTGGTGTCTGGCAGTGACACCACATTCCTCCCCCGCAAATCGGCGAACGGTCGTGTTATAAGGCTTCCGCCCGCCGTGGGGAGGACCCCATGTTGACGTATGCGATGAGGTGGGGAGCCTAACAACAGGCGAGGCCGTGCCACCCGCACCCGGCCATTCGGTCCGAGGGGAGCTAGGAAACGCCTGAAAACCTAGTCCAGGGTGCACGTCAACATGCGGTGTATGCGCCCGTAGAGAGACAGGAGGGGCCGAAGGGTCGACCTCCATGTGGCCGGGGCACCCGACGGGCGAAGACGACATCTGGTCCGGAGCGGGCAAGAGTTCCATGGCGGAGGACAGCCGGTCACGGGAAGCGAGCGGCGGCGCGTGACCCAGGGAGGCGCCAGGCGGTTGCAGCGACGCGTCCACTGCGGGCGGCGCCGGCGGGAGAACAGGCGGCGGCGGCGGCGGCGCGTCGCCATGAGGCAAAATGGAAGGCAGCATCGGTAACACCTGGGGATGAGGCGAGCCAGTAGATGGGTCCCCAGGGCGCTGACCGGACGGCACCGTCGCTGAAAGCAGACGGGGAGCGGCAGAACCCAGGCGACGACAGAGGCGCAGCTGATTGAGATGCCGACGCACCTCACCAGAGGCCCCCAAAACCAAATACATCGCGCGGCCGAGGCAGCGAAGAATGCGCCCTGCGAGCCAACGCCGTGAACCTCGATAGTTGCGGTAATAGACAACGTCGCCAGGAGCCAAAGCAGGAGTCTGCCGCTGCACTGGAACCTGATGCGGCAGATGCAGCAAAGACATCAAGGTTCGATGAGGACGACCATGGAGCAACTCAGCCGGCGAGCGACCATCGCGGGGCTGAGAGCGATACGAAGACAAAAAGAGCAACAATGCGTCCTCCCTAGAATGCGACTCTTTCAACTTTAACATCTGTGACTTGAAAGTCCGGACCAACCGTTCAGCGGCACCGTTTGACTGAGGCGAAAACGGCGCGGATGTCAGATGTTGAATACCATTGGCCTTGCAGAATGACTGAAATTCTGCGGACATGAATTGTGGGCCATTGTCGGAAACAATAGTCTGGGGAAGACCTTCAATGCAAAAAATTTCGGACAACGCTTGGATGGTGGCAGATGACGTCGTGGAAGACATCCGGACAACAAAAGGAAAATTACTGAAGGAATCCACCACAACCAACCATCGAGCATTCCAGAATGGACCAGCAAAATCGATGTGCAAGCGTTGCCAAGGGGAAGTGGCTGTCGGCCATGCAAAGAATTTCCGCGGCGGGGCGGATTGTTGTTCGGCACACGCCACGCAAGAAGAGCACATATTCGTAATCGCCATCGATTCCGAACCAAGTACAGTGCTGACGAGCAAGTTGTTTCGTACGCACTATACCCCAATGTCCTTGGTGGAGAAGCTTTAAGACAGAGGACTGTAACGAACGTGGGACCACGACTCTGGATTGATCATTATCCGAACGCAACAACAAAACACCACGTCGTACAAAAAGTCTCTCCTTGTGAGCAAAAAATCGGCGAACCAACGGACCCTCGATCCGTGACTTTGTCAAGGGCCATTGCGTAGCAACAAAACGCAAAACGGTAGCAAGGACAGGGTCGGCAGCTGTAGCTGTAGCTACACGACGAAAATCAATCGGAAACGATTCGACCACGTCATCGGTTTCCGCATCAATGAACATGCAAGCAAGTTCGGAAGAATCGAATGCTTTATCCTCAGCAACAGGCAAACGGGACAACGCATCAGCGTTTCCGTGCTTAGCAGTGGACCGATACAAGATATCGTAGCGGTACCACGAGAGGAAAAGAGACCAGCGAATGAATTTCTGCGCTGTACGTGGAGGTACAGGCTTGTTCGAATGAAAAAGCGATGTCAAAGGTTTGTGGTCCGTGATGATGGTAAAGTGACGACCATACAAGAAATCATGGAACTTAGTAACACCAAACACGAGAGCTAAAGCTTCTTTCTCTATCTGGGAATAATTGCGTTGAGCAGACGAGAGTAATTTTGAAGCAAAAGCAATAGGACGATCATGCGATCCATCTTTGTGCGCAAGCACAGCACCGATCCCGAATTCTGATGCATCGACCATCAACAAAAGGGGTTTCTGGGGATCGAATGGCGTAAGGCAAGTATTTGAAAGCAACGCCGATTTCAACCGGCGAAAGGCGCGTTCGCATTCCGTCGTCCACGAACGGAACACCTTTACGGCGTAAGCGATGAAGCGGAGCTGAAATGGAAGAGGCACGGGGAACATATTTATGGTAGTAATTAATTTTTCCCAACACACTCTGTAGCTGTTTCACATTTTGTGGCGAAGGTAACTCCTGTATAGCACGGAGGTGCTCTGGACTCGGATGTATGCCTTGTGCATTTATGACATGGCCAAGATATGGGAAGTCACGAGCAAAAAACACACATTTGTCCTTCCTCAAGCGAAGACCATTTTGTCGCAAGACCTGAAATAACGTTTGTAGGTTTGCTAAATGTTCGGCTTCTGTCTTTCCGGAGATCACAATATCGTCCAGATAGTTCGCAGCAGTAGGGACCGACGCACAAACAGTTTGTAAATATTGCTGAAACAATGCAGGGGCGGATGCACACCCGAATGGTAGTCTTTTGAATCGATACAATCCAAGATGCGTGTTAACCACCAAGACGCGCTGGGATTCTGCGTCCACCGGTATTTGCAAGTACGCATCTGCTAGGTCCAACTTTGAAAAATACGTTCCCGGGCACAGGTTGTCAAAAAGATCTTCCGGGCGGGGCAAAGGAAAACTTGCAGTCACAAGTTGTGGATTCACAGTTGCCTTGAAGTCCACGCAAAGTCTCAGTTTTCCGGAAGGTTTTGGCAAAATTACTAAGGGTGAGGCCCAGAGAGAAGCCTGCACACGTTCAATTACACCTTGAGATTCTAAACCGTTTAATGTTCTGGCGACCTCATCACGCAATGCGTGTGGAACATTGCGCGCTCTGAAAAATTTCGGTTGCGCGTCCACTTTGAGTTCCAAATGTGCTTCATAGTTCTTAGCGCAACCAAGGCCCGGTGCAAAAATGTCTTCAAATTCTTCACAAAGACGAGAAACACTGGTGGAAGGCACAGTCCGATTCACTGAGAGGACCTGATTGACGATAGACAAGTTAAACAACTGAAACAAATCTAAACCAAACAAGTTCACTGCCGTAGAAGAACGAAGAACGTAAAATGACACAAGTTTTGTTTGTCCCTTGTATGTGGCAAGAAGGCTGCACTGTCCTAACACAGGTATCTGCTGTCCTAAATAACTATTGAGCTGAACATTTGCGGCACGCAACAGAGGTTTGCCCAGTTGTTTGTACGTGTCTTGATTGAGCAATGAAACTGCAGCTCCGGTATCGAGCTGGAATGGTATCACTTTGCTTCCAAAGTCTAAGTCTACAAAAAGTTTATTGTCCCGCTGACGACAAGAGCGACTTTCACTTGCAATTTGAACTGATACAGGTACAGAAGCACTTGCGACTTTACGGGAGGTCCGGCGACGTCGACGCACACGTTTTGTAGGACGAACACAGTCACTGTTAGATAAAGTGGCACTGGACGGGGTGGAATTAACGACATGAATGTCTAGGGGCGAAGGTCCACGAGCCTGATTGTCCCTGGTTCGATTCCGGCTCGAAGCAAAGGGCCTGGAATGGTTTTGATTTTCTGATCTTAGCTTTTTCTGGCAAACACTTTGAACATGTCCTTTCTTATGACAGTAAAAGCAAATAGCTTGGCGTGACGGGCAATTTTCACGCGAATGTCTAGTTGCACACCGCGGGCATGATTTGAGCACGGCATTGGCCTGCTTACGCGGCACACGTGTTTGCGAGCTAGGCTGCAGCTGCGCTGACGTGCGCGAGGGCCGTTTAGCGTCCCGTGCTGCGCGCCCGGCGGGCCGGTCAATGCGACACACTGCTGGCGAAGTTTCAAATGATTCCTGAGCAAAGTCAAGTGTGTCTTGCCTATCCAATATGTCTATCACTTGTTGAAGGGAGGGATTAACGAGTTTCAAAATCTGTTCCCGTATGCGAACATCAGAAACGTTCTGTGCAATTGCATCATGCACCATAGTATCTGAATACGGAAGTCCACATTCACATGCAAAATCACAATCCCTAGTAAGTCCTTGCAATGTTGCAACCCACTCCCTATTAGTCTGACCGGCCGTACGTTTGGTACGAAAGAACGTATACCTTTTTGCGACTACATTAACTGTTTCTTTGAAATAGGCATCTAAAGCAGACAAAATTTCTTCGTAGGACAGAGTTGCTATGTCGCGTCGGGGAAACAATTTCACTATCACACGGTAGGTGGACACACCGACACAAGAAAGCAAAAACGGCTGCCGCTCATTACTTTGAATTCTGTAGGCGGCTAGATGGAAGCCGAATTGTCGGGACCACTCAGTCCAAGACTCGTGGGCTGCGTCGAAGCTACGAAACGGAGGTGCAACGGCGGGTCGTGGCTGCGGTAGCGATGAAGCGGCGGCGGCCGCATCGTTTTGCAGCGCACGTTGACCCTGGACGAGCTGTCCAAGGGCATCCAATAACGCCTGCGTCTGCTGATTCTGCAAGCGATAAAATTCGGACAGTACATCTGGAGAAGCCATGACACAAGGAAGTTAAGCAAAGCAAGAATAAAGAAGACCGTTTTTACGCTCGTCGCCAAAATTGTACTGTCGGCAGACTTGCCAACACTACACACACTAATTGAAAGAGGCGGCCAAGATGCACGCGCTAACTCACGAAGGATGGAGTGAGGTCTGAAACAGGAGACTTAATGAATGTGATAAAGAAAATACGTATCTTTGGAATATACTTAACTTTTAATACATCCTTGTATACATCGTTCTTGATGAGACATCTGGAGATTGTGGCGATACAAGTGACTCTTTATATACAAGCTATTTAAGGCTAATGGCGCCTTGCTAAGTCGTAGCCATTAACTTAGCTGAAGGCTATTCTACTGTCTCTCGGCAAATGAGAGCAAAGGCTTCGTCAGTATAGTCGCTAGCAACGTCGCCGTACAACTGGGGCGAGTTCTCGTACGTCTCTCGAGACCTGCCATGTGGTGGCGCTCGGTCTGCGATCACACAGTGGCGACACGCGGGTCCGACATGTACTAATGGACCGCGGCCGATTTAAGCTATCACCTAGCAAGTGTGGTGTCTGGCAGTGACACCACATGTTTAAAGTTTATAATCAATCGTTTAGCACTGTGAAGAATAAATTAAAGTGAAATAAAAAAGGAAAAAACTGATGGTAGCAGTGGAAATTGAACCCAACCGATCAAATTGGCTGTCACTGCGCTTGGCCACTTTTTTAAGCGCCAAATAAGATTCTATGCCTAAAGTATACAGACTAACACTCTCCTTTCGTATTCCCGGTGTATGTCTGCCATTTGTTTGTTCTCTTCTGTGATGTGTGTGAAATCTTATGGGACTTAACTGCTAAGGTCATCAGTCCCTAAGCTTACACACTACTTAACCTAAATTATCCTAAGGACAAACACATACACCCATGCCCGAGGGATGACTCGAACCTCCGCCGGGACCGGCCGCACAGTCCATGACTGCAGCGCCTAAGACCGCTCGGCTATTCACGCGCGGCTGCTTCTGTGATGTTCCTGTTCTGAAGGGAGCGCTCACTTCGCGGCGATCGCTCGGTTTCAGCGTCGGTGGCCGCGAGAGGGCGTGATCGGCAGAACGGTGGATGGACGGAGTCATCGATGCAAGTCACTCGTGTAGGACGGCCCTAGTGGGACGGAAGGGGCAGCGTGAGTCAGGATGCGACCGCCAGAACGGACAGGAGCGGCCTACTGGTGTCTGCGTTCGATGTTATGCCATCGTCAACCGCCTGGTCGTTTTTCTTCTGTTTAGTGACCTTCTTTAACTTCTGTTATTCGGTGGAGTGGCTTAATGGTGTGATCCCGGACACGGATGTTGATCCTAGTTACAAAATCCTGACTGATGGCTTAGTTGTATGCAAACGTGAATTCCAGAAAGAATGAGCCCGGGCGGTGTCGCCTTGCTGGAAGTTGTTTCATATTTGTTCAGTTTGTGGTGTCACAGCCAGACACCACACGTCCTAGGTGGTAGCTTAAATCGGCCGCGGTCCTGTAGTACATGTCGGACCCGCGTGTCGCCACTGTGTGATCGCAAACCTAGCGCCACCACAAGGCAGGTTTCGAGAGACTGACTCGAACTCAGCCCCAGTTGTACGGACGACAGAGCTAGCGACTAGACGTACGAAGCCTTTCTCTCTCATTAGCCGAGAGACAGAATAGCCTTCAGCTAAGTTAATGGCTACGAACTAGCAAGGCGCCATTAGCCTTACAGTGATTGTAATTAAAGTCTCCTTTGTGCGATGTACCACAATGAGTTATTAAAGATAAGTATTATACCAGCTACGTACTTTTCTTCATAGCATTAATTACGTATCCTGTTCCAGTACTTCACGCCCGTCTGCGTTAGTCTAGCGTGCATTAAGCCACCTCTATCTACAAGGTGTTGGCCCAGCTGCCGACACATCACAGTTAATCTCAACTACCCTGCCCCCCCCCCCCCATTCCATTGTTCTATTCTTGATATTTCCTGGCATCTCCAGGGTAATGGGTGTGTATCATTGAATCCCACCGTTTGAACTGTGCTAGTTGCTGTCTTCTCCAGAGTTGATCTAAGTTGGGTGGCTGTCTGGTTTAACCTTTACGTCTGGTGGCTATCTCTTGAACTGTTCCGGGTCTCCGTAAAGTCTCTGAGCCGTAGTAAAGTTAGCTTTGAAAAGCGCTCCGAAGCGCGTAGCGTGAAGCAGTCGCCCTCCGTTTTCTGGCGGTGGCGCCGTTGTCGCAATTGAAGGCCTCGGTGTCTCCCTCTAGCGGGAAAGGGGAAAAGTGGGCTATTCGCGTGGGTTTAAAAGTGGCTGCATGGGCTCTCGTGGAGGGTTGGCAGTCGGGGCATCAAGAAGCGACTTCTCTGCCGGTGCTAGAGGGACAGCACGCAGACCGCGGCATCAGCGTAAGCGACGCGAGCAGCTGCTCCGTGGTATGCGGCGTTAACTGCTCATCGTGAAAGGAATCTTCCTGAGCGTGGGTCCGCGAGGGGCCTAATCTGCAGTTCGGCCGTATGCTGTCGACCGGCGAGCAGGTTCTGAAAATCGGCGCGCCTTCCTGCGTCCGTTGAAACGGCTGGCAGCGGGCGGCTCGGCAGAGCATTTGGAGGTGCTGCGTTGGTTCAGTCCTGGGAGTCGTAACGCACCAGAAGTTGAGTATGGATTATTAACAGATTTTATGAAGTTTAATTGAATTTAATTTACTTATTCTTGTTAATTGTACTAGCCGTATTTTTTAGGGGTTTCCCGCCATTCATTCTCGTCTGCCCACCAGCGGGAAGGTGATAATATTAGAAAGGGTGGTCCGTTTGTCCCCTTCTGAGGACGAAAGGGGGGGAGTCAGAGTAAATCTGTGGTTCGGATTGCTTCTTTCCCCTCCCAGTTTACCTAAGGGTTTATTCGATTCAAATGGTTGAAATGGCTCTGAGCACTATGGGACTCAACTGCTGAGGTCATTAGTCCCCTAGAACTTAGAACTAGTTAAACCTAACTAACCTACGGACATTACACACATCCATGCCCGAGGCAGGATTCGAACCTGCGACCGTAGCGGTCCCGCGGTTCCAGACTGCAGCGCCAGAACCGCGCGGCCACTTCGGCCGGCGGGTTTATTCGACTGTTAGCCTCCGCCATGTCTGTGAAAGTCTAAGTCACCAATGACTGTACTGTTTAAAATGCAAGGCACTAAGACCTGATCCATTCTCTCGCCTGCCATAACTAGTATTACTAGACTCACGTGTAAAAGGTACTCTGAGAAAGAAGAAAAATTCATTTTGCCTCGTGGTAAGAACTAGTCAATTGCATAACGAATTCCTGCTCATCTGGAAGCTGTACCTTACGTAAATTTGTGTTTATGTATATTTGGCTTTAATAAGCAAGGCTGTTAATGTACGCCGTAGTAGATATCTTATATTGTTACTAGTCAGCAAAAACTGTTGTGTGTTTTTTCAATTCAGTACCTTTTAAGGCTTTTACTCAACGTGCTTATGTGTTTTATACAGGCAGTTGGTTATTAGTGTGTTTTCTTGCCATGCAAAAGTTTGCCATTTCATTACGGGTAGAAATTGTTGCCTTGAAAGGAGAATGTTGTAAAAGTTCGCAAGTTCTACCTGGCGATCGTGTGTGTTTGCCGTAAGTGAACTGGTAGAAATTTGTAAAATTTGTTTTTTTATATACTTTGGAAATGTTAATGTTATTAACTGTCAACAGCACTTCCGGCATCTATCAGTGTTTTCTGGAGACGGTGGTGAGGACCCGTCGAAATGGCTGAAAGGATTCGACCGAGTCGCCATGTAAAACAGATGGGATGACATGATGTGTTTGGAAAATGTGTACTTGTACTTCGATGGCACAGCCCGGCAATATTTCGAGAACAATGAACAGAAGCTGAGATGAAGTCCTGGCTGAATTGAAGAAAACATTGGGTGACAATCAACAATATGTCCGCTTAGCTGAAGAACAATTGAAGAACAGAGCCCAGCGTCATGGCGAAACGACACAGTCATACATGCACAACGATTTGACCGCTTTCTACATTGTGAATTCGAATATGACAGAAACTGACAAAATCTCACATAGGCGAAAGGAGTTACAGAAGACAGCGAACCGAGGAAATGCTACAGAAAAAAGGTCAGACGAAAGTGGAATGGTCGATACTTCATTGTGGTCTCGATTTTCTCACACGCATGGCTGAAAGAGAAGAAATACAGTATATTGTTGTTGTTGTTGTTGTGGTCTTCAGTCCTGAGACTGGTTTGATGCAGCTCTCCATGCTACTCTATCCTGTGCAAGCTTCTTCATCTCCCAGTACCTACTGCAACATACATCCTTCTGAATCTGCTTAGTGTATTGATCTCTTGGTCTCCCTCTATGATTTTTACCCTCCACGCTGCCCTCCAATGCTAAATTTGTGATCCCTTGATGCCTCAAAACATGTCCTATCAACCGATCCCTTCTTCTAGTCAAGTTGTGCCACAAACTTCTCTTCTCCCCAATCCTATTCAATACCTCCTCATTAGTTACGTGATCTACCCACCTTATCTTCAGCATTCTTCTGTAGCACCACATTTCAAAAGCTTCTATTCTCTTCTTGTCCAAACTGGTTATCGTCCATGTTTCACTTCCATACATGGCTACACTCCATACAAATACTTTCAGAAACGACTTCCTGACACTTAAATCTATACTCGATGTTAACAAATTTCTCTTCTTCAGAAACGATTTCCTTGCCATTGCCAGTCTACATTTTATATCCTCTCTACTTCGACCCTCATCAGTTATTTTACTCCCTAAATAGCAAAACTCCTTTACTACTTTAAGTGTCTCATTTCCTAATCTAATCCCCTCAGCATCACCCGATTTAATTTGACTACAACCCATTATCCTCGTTTTGCTTTTGTTGATGTTCATCTTATATCCTCCTTTCAAGACACTGTCCATTCCGTTCAACTGCTCTTCCAAGTCCTTTGCTGTCTCTGACAGAATTACAATGTCATCGGCGAACCTCAAAGTTTTTACTTCTTCTCCATGAATTTTAATACCTACTCCGAATTTTTCTTTTGTTTCCTTTACTGCTTGCTCAATATACAGATTGAATAACATCGGGGAGAGGCTACAACCCTGTCTCACTCCTTTCCCAACCACTGCTTCCCTTTCATGCCCCTCGACTCTTATAACTGCCATCTGGTTTCTGTACAAATTGTAAATAGCCTTTCGCTCCCTGTATTTTACCACTGCCACCTTCAGAATTTGAAAGAGAGTATTCCAGTTAACGTAGTCAAAAGCTTTCTCTAAGTCTACAAATGCTAGAAACGTACGTTTGCCTTTTCTTAATCTTTCTTCTAAGATAAGTCGTAAGGTTAGTATTGCCTCACGTGTTCCAACATTTCTACGGAATCCAAACTGATCTTCCCCGAGGTCCGCTTCTACCAGTTTTTCCATTCGTCTGTAAAGAATTCGCGTTAGTATTTTGCAGCTGTGATTTATTAAACTGATAGTTCGGTAATTTTCACATCTATCAACACCTGCTTTTTTTGGGACTGGAATTATTATATTCTTCTTGAAGTCTGTGGGTATTTCACCTGTCTCATACATCTTGCTCACCAGATGGTAGAGTTTTGTCAGGACTGGCTCTCCCAAGGCCATCAGTAGTTCTAATGGAATGTTGTCTACTCCCGGGGCCTTGTTTCGACTCAGGTCTTTCAATGCTCTGTCAAACTCTTCACGCAGTATTTTTTCTCCCATTTCGTCTTCATCTACATCCTCTTCCATTTCCATAATATTGTCCTCAAGTACATCGCCCTTGTATAAACCCTCTATATACTCCTTCCACCTTTCTGCCTTCCCTTCTTTGCTTAGAACTGGGTTGCCATCTGAGCTCTTGATATTCATACAAGTGGTTCTCTTCTCTCCAAAGGTCTCTTTAATTTTCCTGTAGGCAGTATTTATCTTACCCCTAGTGAGACAAGCCTCTACATCCTTACATTTGTCCTCTAGCCATCCCTGCTTAGCTATTTTGCACTTCCTGTCGATCTCATTTTTGAGACATTTGTATTCGTTTTTGTCTGCTTCATTTACTGCATTTTTATATTTTCTCCTTTCATCAATTAAATTCAATATTTCTTCTGTTACCCAAGGATTTCTATTAGCCCTCGTCTTTTTACCTACTTGATCCTCTGCTGCCTTCACTACTTCATCCTTCAGAGCTACCCATTCTTCTTCTACTGTATTTCTTTCCCCCATTCCTGTTAATTGTTCCCTTATGCTCTCCCTGAAACTCTCTACAACCACTGGTTCTTTCAGTTTATCCAGGTCCCATCTCCTTAAATTCCCACCTTTTTGCAGTTTCTTCAGTTTCAATCTGCAGTTCATAACCAATAGATTGTGGTCAGAATCCACATCTGCCCCTGGAAATGTCTTACAATTTAAAACCTGGTTCCTAAATCTCTGTCTTACCATTATATAATCTATCTGATACCTTTTAGTATCTCCAGGTTTCTTCCAGGTATACAACCTTCTTTTATGATTCTTGAACCAAGTGTTAGCTATGATTAAGTTTTCTACATTGTGAATTCGAATATGACAGAAGCTGACAAAATCTCACATAGGTGAAAGGAGTTACAGAAGACAGCGAACCGAGGAAATGCTACAGAAAAAAGGTCAGACGAAAGTGGGATGGTCGATACTTCATTGTGGTCTCGATTTTCTCACACGCATGGCTGAAAGAGAAGAAATACAGTATATTATGGCAGCTAAAACTCTCGGATCGAGTAGACAAGGGATAGCAGCCACGAATGTCGACACCATACGTCAGGAGGTAATACAGACGAAGAGCTATATCAGTCTTCGTAAACAAATCCCCACCACCAGTCGAACTCGCAGTGAGGAATGGACTCGGCCAACTTGGACTTACGCCAGCGATTATCCAGCATCTGACCCAAGCAGCTACAGCCAACTCCTCCATCAAATAAAACGCTCCGCCTGCAGAGGAACAGACATTCAGCGAACGGAGGACAACGCTCCAGTCTGTTTTCAGTGTGGACGCTCTGGACACGTTGTACTCTACTGCAGAGAAAGGAGACGAACTTTCGACTACTTTTACGCCGGAAGTCGTTAACCGTCACAACAGTCCTATTCGTCATTCAACTACAGAAGATTGTAGACGAGCTGTGAGCCGAAACATATTGCTGTACTCTGGACGATGTCGCTCCCCAACGTGCTGTAGCAGTTTCCCAGCGCCGTACAAAGGTATCAACCACTCGCCTAACCGCCGAATTCTAGAAAACTAAGCGAGGTAACCGTCTCTGAAGCCGCCACTGATAAAGATCCTGCTTGGAGGACAGTTACCAAGACGTTAAGCAATATATCATCAACAGTCAAACTGTGTGGGTGCTAGTTGATTCAGGGGCTTCTTTTTCTGTAATGTAGAATGCTAATCGACGTCAGGTAGAGAAGACTCTGACCAATCGTACGAAAGTGATTGTGCAGAAGTCTGCAAATGGGAGAAATCCTCGTGTGACAGGAACATATATTGCAAGAATAATTATCAGTGGTAGACCACAGCCCTTCATATCTGTCACTTTAACAGAATGTAGTAGTGATGTTACTCTCGGACGAGACTTCTTGCAGGCATCAGAAAGAATCATAGACAGTGGAAGATCAGAGATCCAGTCTGATATATCTATTACAAGAAGTACAGACAACAAAGACTGCTTTGAGCGTTGTTATCCTGCCATCACCAATGAGAAGTTTTAAGGCCTCAATCGATACTTACAGTTAAACTGTGAAGCTTTTGCCGCAGCCAAAAGCTACTCACACTCACAAAAGAAATCTACTTATCAGTGACAGTTATGAGTATCATGGGTGGACGCCTCTGGTAAAACACTGTATCAACAATGGAGATCTTCCACCAGCTAGCCAGCACTGATGTAGAATGTGATCAAGTGAATGATGGATAATCCAGGAGGAAGTGGAGAAGATTCTGTAAGATGACATCAGTGAACTTTCAGAGAGTCCTTAGTCCTCCACACTGATTCTTGTGAAGAAGGAGGACAACACATGGCATTTCTGCATCGACTACCTTTGACTGAGAAAAACCACGAAGAAAGATGTGTACTGTACTGCCTGGAAGAAGCAGAGTATTTCTCATCTGTGGACATGTAGCCAGACCACTCGCAAATCGAATTTGATGAGGATGACTGGGGGAAAGACTGCCTTCATAACTCTGAGTTCAAAGTTATGCTGTTTGGAGTGTGCAATGCTCCAGTCACATTTCAACATATGATGGACAACTTGTTTTAAAAGGATGACATTTCTTTGATACCTAGATGCCATTTTCGTTTTTTTTTCGAAGACATTTGAAGAACATCCGAGCCACCTGACATCCATCTTAAAGTACAGATTACAGATCTGCACCTGAATTAAAAAAAGTGTCTCTTTGTCATCTAAGAGATAATATATTGGGGCACATAGTGAAAGATGATGGAGTTCGCCCTGATCCACAGAAATTAAGAGCAGTCACAGATTTTCCCATTCTTCAGTAATCTGGTGTTGTGAGAAGTTTTCTCAGGATATGTTGATACTACCTGCTACCTGTAAAGGACTTTCATACTAAGAGATATCCCATGCAAAAACTACTACAGGGGAAGGCCGAATGTGCTGTCGGTGTACATTGATGTCAAACAGATTAGGATACAGTACTTCCTTTAATAACATTCACATACAGTACAGCAAAGCAAGGTACTTCAAGCTTCACACCATTCCAGGATGAGATTTTCACTCTGCAGTGGAGTGTGCGCTGATATGAAACTTCCTGGCAGATTAAAACTGTGTGCCCGACCGAGACTCGAACTCGGGACCTTTGCCTTTCGCGGGCAAGTGTTCTACCATCTGAGCTACCAAAGCACGACTCACGCCCGGTACTCACAGCTTTACTTCTGCCAGTATCTCGTCTCCTACCTTCCAAACTTTACAGAAGCTCTCTTGCGAACCTTGCAGAACTAGCACTTCTGAAAGAAAGGATATTGCGGGGACATCGCTTAGCCACAGCCTTGGGGATGTTTCCAGAATGAGATTTTCACTCTACAGCGGAGTGTGCGCTGATATGAAACTTCCTGGCAGACCAGTAAACGATCTAGAGTCTCTTTTCACGGCTACACTAATTCCAAAGACATCGGTACCAAATTCGCTTTTTCGTATTGAAGTATTGTAATTTTTGCCGCTATTAAATTGCTTCTAAAAAGAGCGAATCCAACGGCGTTTCACTCTTCAAAGTCTGATTATACTCGTAGTTTCGGTGTAATTACAATATTTAGAATTTAAGATTTGCCTGTGTGTGTCATAATAGGGCTTTATGACACCCTTGCCAACCGAATCATTGCGTGCATCCAGACCAGAATTGATGCAACGCCATACTGATGAGTGGGATTATATTGTCAAGTTCTTTGTAAATTTGACTAATTTTTTAACCACCGGAATAACATCAGATACTCTCTCAACGTGTGAAGGTTCATTCCGTTTCCTCCTCTCTTTCCAGTTGCTTCACTTGCTAATCAGGCAGTGTAGACTGCATCATGTGCAAAACGTCTGCGGTTACTGTTAATACTGTATGCAAAATCATTATTATACAATACTAGCAATAAGGTTCCAACACTTGTGTTGATGACCGTTCAAGAAAAAATGTTGTGTCCTTCCTACCAATAAACCCCAGATTCAGTCAAAAATGTTATTCGATGTGACATATAATCGTACTTTTGTTAGCAAACGTTTGATTTGGTATTAAGGCAAATGATTTTCGGAAATTATGAAATACTACATTTACCTCATTGCCTTGATTATTCGCTTTCAGAAAATTGTTGGAAAAAAGTGCAGTTGGGTTACGGATGATCGATGTTTTCGGAATCCAAGCTGGTTATCATGGGGGACATCATTCTCTTCGAGCTACCTCATTATATTTCAGCTATAACGTTATGTTTGAGTTCAGTATTCGTTCTATGATTCTACTACGGACTGACGTGGATGAGACTGGACGGTTGTGCGAGTACCTGAGCTTTCTTTCAAATTGACCCTTAATCACAACTGAAGAGTAAGGCAAACAACCAGGGAAGGTTCTAATACCAATACCTGATGGTCCCGCCGTCAGTCGTTAGTATCCATAAGGTAATAAATCATCTCCATTGCAAGCTTTGTAGTGAATAAAAGTGGATGGGCTACTGACAATTCCGTTATGAAAACCGAGTAGTGAATCGACGATTACCGGGACTAACCGCATTACGCGTCGCTGGAAGACTGACTAGCCGTAAATTACAATACTAACATGAGATGCCAGCTGGTTCGTGATCAGCTTGCAAACTGGGATTTTGAACTACTCTGGTTCGGGCTAAGAATAGCTCTACCGAGATTTATCACTATTCACAAGGCCCTCAAACAGTGCGCAGCACTGGACTCATTTCATCATACCACACCTCTCTAAAGAGTACCCAAAATGAGACAGGCCAGCTAAAAAAAAAAAAAAAAAAAAGGACGATATCCTAAGCGAACGGATCGCATTTATTCTCCGTTTGAGAAGAACTATTAAAACAAAAGAAGAAAGATAAAACGGTCGTCAACTCGAAGATTGGTATGAACAACACAATAGTGTACCTCCACTGGAGGTGGTATACCTTTAAACTCGTCTGACCTTCGAACTGACTTACCTTCCCAGCTATAGGGCGACCTGCAGCTTAACGTGGATTCTGAACTACGGTGCACATCGGCGTTTATCACGTTAACGAACATTGCCAATGGTGACAGAAGTGGTAAGCAGCGAATAAAAATCTTAGGTTTTACCAAATATCAATCGCCAGACCTTTCAGTCTGGTAGATAGCATCTATCTACTGAGCAGTAAGATCCTCACATTCTTTAAAGATTTGTCTTTTGCGTCTTGACTCACACTGATATACCCACATTTTGTGCCTTGCCAGAAATCCTCTTTTCCGATGTTTTGCACCAAATAGGCTCTAGTAGTTTGCACATGTACCGTCTTGTATTCGTCGCTGAGAATCTCACGTACTAACTTGCCACTGCGCCGGAATGGTTTTGATCTGAAGTGAGTGTACTAGTATCCCTTTTGTGAAGTCCTTGTGTGCACAAAAGTGGAAACAATATGTTCCTAAACAGATGTGAAACTATCGAGAAAAAAAGATTAGTAGACTTCAGTGCTTGAGAAAAAACAATGGATTTACAGTACGGTAAATGAATTTGTTTTCTCACCGCAAGCAAGCTGATTCACTTCTGCACGTTTACGAAGGAAAGCGGCACTCATCACCCAGAAACAAGTCACCTAACCGCATTATATTACTCCATAAGGAAGAAGAATGTAATAATATAGGTGAAATGCGCTCCCTTGAACAATTCTTATTTAGCCTCGTGGAGGATGACGCCAAAGCAAATGCTGTTTTTCTAGTCTCAAGGATTGAAAACTTTTTATCAAGGTGATCAGTTTTTCGGGTCGTTTTTTGCTGTCCTCAAGCATTGCATACAAGGTGCGGCTAGAAAAAAACCGGACTGATGCTGGAAAAAACATTTACTTACAATTATTTACAATTTCATGTTATCTCCTTCAATGTACTCTCCTCCTCGGTCTCTACACCGCTCCATACGAATTTTCCACTGTTCATAGAAATGCTGCAGATCATTTTCGGTAAGTCCATACATTACTTCCGTCGCTTTTTCTTTTACTGCTTCAACAGTCTCAAATCTAGTTCCTTTCAAAGCTGACTTGACTTTAGGGAAAAGAAAAAAGTCACAGGGGGCCAAATCAGGTGAGTAGGGTGGATGATCTAAGATGGGAATGTTGTGTTTTGCCAAAAACGTCTTCACTGACAACGCACTGTGAGCTGGGGCATTGTCTTGGTGAAGGATCCATGACTTTTTTCTCCACAAATCGTTCCGTTTTCTCCGTACTCGCTCACGTAGGGTAGCCAGGACGCTAATGTAGTAATGCTGATTCACTGTTTGTCCCTCTGGTACCCAATCAATGTGCACAATCCCTTTGATGTCAAAAAAAAAAAAAAAAAACAATCATCATTGCCTTGAATTTCGATTTTGACATTCGTGCTCTTTTTGTCGTGGAGAAACAGGAGTTTTCCAATGCATCGATTGGCGTTTAGTTTCGGGATCGTAAGTAAAAAACCACGATTCATCGCAAGTAACAACGTTTTGTAAGAAGGTGGGATCACTTTCAATGTTTTCCAGGATGTCAGAACAAATCATTCTTCGGCGTTCCTTCTGTTCAATTGTGAGACACTTTGGAACCATTTTTGGACACACTTTGTTCATGTTGAAACTTTCATGAAGAATCTGCCTAACACTTTCTTTGTCAACTCCTGTTAACTCAGACACTGCTCTGATTGTTAAACGGCGATCTTGTCGAACAAGTTTACCGATTTTTTCAATGTTTGCATCAGTTTTTGCTGACAATGGTCTGCCAGTGCGAGTGTCATCACTGGTGTCTTCGCGGCCATCTTTAAATCGTTTAAACCACTCAAACACTTGTGTTCGCGATAAACAATCATCGCCGTACACTTGTTGTAACATTACAAACGTTTCACTTGCAGATTTTCCTAGTTTGAAACAAAATTTGATGTTAACACGCTGTTCTTTCTGTACACTCAACATTTTCCGACGCACAGACAAAACGTCAACTACTTAAAACAGACGCCACGGGCAGACTGAGTGCAGGAGGCAGATGAAACTCGAGAAGTAGGCGGAGCGAGAGTCACGTGACAGGCCACGCGACTTTCAGCCTTATTGCATTCGTTTTATTGTTTCACCAGTACTAGTCCGGTTTTTTTCTAGCCACACCTCGTATATTGTGCTGTTTATTTCACTTACACAGAACAGGTACACAGTATCCACTGCAGTATATTTTGCTTATTCCAGTCTTTATCTGCTCCCACTATTTCCCACTGTACTGTACCTACCAGCGCTACGTTCACCATTGCCAGTGGCTGTGTTACTCTAACCGGTCTATTCTTCTGGTAAGTGTCTTCAAGCGATTTCATTCCTAACACATTCTTTTTAGTGCTTTTCGATGTGGTGCTTTATCTGTCCCCTTAACTTCTAACATTCGTAGGTAACACGGCACTTCAAATGCCTACACTCTTTCTTTGTGTTTCAGATGGTCCAAGCTTTCATTTTCACACAATCCTGCTCTTCAGATGTGCACTTCCAGGAACTGCTTCCAAAGTTCCGTATAAATACCTGATAACAGTGATATCTTTGTTAGAGGAAACCTTTCTCCGCCTGTGCCAATCTTCTTCATATGTCATCGTCGCTCAGGCCAACCTGTATTTTGCTGGGTAGTGCGATTGTATGAGTCGTGTGAAGCGTTTAAGAACTGAAATGCTTTCACTGTATTGTTCGTACGGATTTCGTAACTTGCGGATTCCAGGGGACCGAAACCTGCTTTGTAACGCACAATCACAATTGTAGCCAACATATACTCTCACCTCTGAGCCCCAACGGATGCACTCAAAACTCCACATGCAGCACGACCAACAACATGAGTAGGAACTAATACACTACTGGCCATTAAAATTGCTACACCAAGAAGAAATGCAGATAATAAACGGGTATTCACTGGACAAATATATTATACTAGAACTGACATGTGATTATATTTTCAAGCAATTTGGGTGCATAGATCCTGAGAAATCGATACCCAGCACAACCACCTCTGGCCTTAATAACGGCCTTGATACGCGTGGGCATTGAGTCAGGTACAGCTTCCATGCAGCTTCAACATGATACCACAGTTCATCAAGAGTAGTGACTGGCGTATTGTGACGAACCAGTTTCTCGGCCACCATTGACCAGACGCTTTCAGTTGGTGAGAGATCTAGAGAATGTGCTGGCCAGGGCAGCAGTCGAACATTTCCCGTATCCAGAAAGACCTGTGCAGGACCTGCAACATGCGGTCGTGCATCATCCTGCTGAAATGTAGGGTTTGGCAGGGATCGAATGGAGGGTAGAGCCACGGGTCGTAACACATCTGAAATGTAACGTCCACTGTTCAAAGTGCCGTCAATGCGAACAAGAGGTGACCGAGACGTGTAATCAATGGCACCCCATACCATCACGCCGGGTGATACGCCAGTATGGCGACGACGAATACCCGCTTCCAATGTGCGTTCACCGCGATGTCACGAAACACGGATGCGACCATCATGATGGTGTAAACAGAAACTGGATTCATCCGAAAAACTGACGTTTTGCCATTCGTGCACCCAGGTTCGTCGTTGACTACACCATCGCAGGCGATCCTGTCTGTGATGCAGCGTCAAGGGTAGCCGCAGCCATGGTCTCCGAGCTGGTAGTCCACGCTGCTGCAAACGTCGTCGAACTGTTCGTGCAGATGGTTGTTGTCTTGCAAACGTCCCCATCTGTTGACTCAGGAATCGAAACGTGGCTGCTCGATCCGTTACAGCCATGCGTATAAGATGACTGTCATCTCGACTGCTACGAGGCCGTTGGGATCCAGCACGGCGTTCCGTATTACCCTCCTGAACCCACCGATTCCATATTCTGCTAACAGTCATTGGATCTCGACCAACACGAGCAGCAATGTCGCGATACGATAAACCGCAATCGCGATAGGCTACAATCCGACCTTCTTAAAATTCGGAAACGTGATGGTACGCATTTCTCCTCCTTGCACGAGGCATCACAACAACGTTTCACCAGGCAACGCCGGTCAACTGCTGTTTGTGTATGTCAGCGTGTTAGCACGTTGTAGGTGTCGCCACCGGCGCCAACCTTGTGTGAATGCTCTGAAAAGCTAATCATTTACATCACAGCATCTTCTTCCTGTCGGTGAAATTTCGCGTCTGTAGCACGTCATCCTCGTGGTGCAGCAATATTAATGGCCAGTAGTGTAATATGTCAAGATTGCCATCGGGCCTCAGCCTAGAGTAACTAAAGCTAAGTCAGGATAAGACTGCATTTTATTATAATAAGGACGCTCCATTTGCATCAGAATTTTACTTTAGGAAGCACTAATAACGTTCTTATGCTAATTATTTACTAAAAAAATGTAGGCCACGAAGCAGTCCTGGACAGAGGAAAACTAACAATTAACGCAAGCTAACTGTTACACAACATCTCGTCTGTACTGAAATTTGGCACGAGTGTCGACGGCGAAGTCTTGCACGTCCACCGCTCACGAGTGCCCAGGAACGAATGTCGTTTTCGAGCAGTATCGCTCTCAGACTCCCTCAAAGATCGAGTGTTTGCCCCAATCGGTGAGGAGCCTGTATTTCGCTCAACGCACTTAATATAATTTAATATTGACATCTTGGGTTGTCGGGTGTTCTGCCGGATATCAGCGTCGTACTTGCACGATATTTCGGTCACGTAGCTCGTAACCTTCATCAGGTGCGAC
Source organism: Schistocerca nitens (assembly GCF_023898315.1). NCBI lineage: Eukaryota > Metazoa > Arthropoda > Insecta > Orthoptera > Acrididae > Schistocerca > Schistocerca nitens. Next base: position 1,128,888,137 of record NC_064614.1, read on the forward strand.
CTGAGACTGCTCCTCGAGTGGACCTGGTCCAGTATTTATGCCTATGGCCTTCCCCCTCCACCAACGGCTGCAGGCGCTTCCTCTGTGGTCCGCGCCCATTCCCCGCGACCTGCTGGAGCGTTGCTGCTCCGTTTTCCGTCCGCTGCGGTTCTAGGTGTTCCCTCTGCGGTCCGCGCCCACCAACACCGCTCCTGGGGGTTTCATCTACGGTCTGGGGTACCAAGCGTTCCCCCTGCGGTCCGCGCCCGCTCACCACGACCTGTTGGAGCGTTGCCGCTCCGTTTTTCGTCCACTGCGGCTCTGGATGTTCCCTCTGCGGTCCGCGCCCACCAGTCCCACTTCTGGGTGTTCCATCTTCGGTCTCCGCCGGGGACGCCGTGAGAAGAGGCAAAATTGTTCGTGTCCAGTTAGGTCGAAAAAGATAGGCGAGATATTCTGGAAAGCCGGAATAGTAGGGACCTGATAGCATAGGGAACGCTGCAAGGTCAGGGCCCCTGCTGCGGCGGGACAAGCCCGCGCTTTGCCAGGACAGGCTCAATAAATTAGGGCAAATTGAAAGTCGGGAATAGAGAAGTAGTCTCCCAAAATATCCTAACCACAGGAAAAAAATGCCCTCCCCGTGAGGTATACCAACAACCACCTCCACCAGCCAGAATATGGGGAAAATAGGACCCCATACAAAACTGGCAAAAAACACATCACCAGACGGGGAAAAGTCCCAAACAGACGGCACGACCGTGCCAAATGACACAACAACACGACTCCTCTCTCCCGATGAACAGCGGGGACGAGAGAAGGAGAGTGAGATATTAGCGAAAGAAATGTCAAAAAAGAAACTCGCCAAACCGGCGAGCGTCAAATACTTCACAACCCGACAGAGCCGCCAAAACCGCGCTTTGTCCGCGACACAAAAGAACACAACGGGCACCCGCGTCGGCACCACGAAACCCACGCACAAAAGCCCAACCAACCGCGTCGCGTCGACGTCCGCATCTGCGAACAGACCGACGGCGACAAACACACCAGAAAACTCCACCCCACGACAACAGCAAGGGGCAGGGAAGAGAAAATCACAAATACCCACAAGAGTTCCACACAATTTCGAGAGTCCCAACCGATTTGAGGCCCTAGGGGACTCGGATGAAGAAGGCGAGAAAACCGTCTCTCCAGACGTCAACCCGCCACCGCCACCACAACAAGCACCACCAGGGGATACACCTGCACCCTGCACCTCTACATCACACGACGACAACTCGACTCCCGCCGTCGCGGGTCGACAACAGCCCACCGTCAGCGGAGAGGACGAGACAAATCCGAGGAATGTACCTCCAATAGTGGTGTACCAATTAGAGGGGTACACCAAACTAAACAAAGATATAAAGAGCAAGATATCAGGCCCCTTAAAGGCCATCTTCCGGGGTGACTCGGTCAAGTACTACTTCGAGTCCCTAAGCGATTACTATGCCGCGGCAGCCTTTCTAAGAGAAAGGGAGGTACCGCACTTTAACCACCAACCGCCCGAGAAAAAGGATTTGCACGTGGTCTTCCACGGCCTACCAGCCCAAGTCCTAGAGGAGGAATTACGAGAGGCCCTTGTAGAGATAGGGTTCAGCCCTACATACGTGCACCAGTTCAAAAAACGAGCACGCAATTCACGAAGGCTCATCCGTGAGCCAACGTACAAAGTCTCCCTCCCCAGGGGCTCGGGCGGTGAGAGGATATACGAAGTGCGGTATATCCTCCACACAAAGGTGACGGTAGAAACATACCGTCCCAAGGAAGGCCGCGCGCAGTGTCACCGCTGCCAGCGCCTAACGCACACGGCAAACTATTGCAACATGCCGGCGAGGTGCGTAAAGTGCGCGGGCCTCCACGCCACAAAGGACTGCCGGAAACCTGAGAGCGAGCCGCCAAAATGTGTATTGTGCTCCGGAGACCATCCAGCATCTTGGAAAGGCTGCCCGGAACACCAAAAGTACATACACCGTCCCAGACAGCCGACAGAGGGACAACACAAACAGCGTGCGCCCTCGAAAAACAAACAACCCCGACAAAACAAAAATAACGGCGAAAGACAGACGAGAACTGACCCCAACCAGGAGTTAGGAAACACACCACACACAAGACAAGGCCAAACAAACAGAAACGACCTCCCAGCAAGAGTCCCCGCTCCAGGGGAAACAATGCACCAGGTGACAAATGACGAAACCGAAAGAACGACACGCAGAGCAGACAGACCAGATACAAACCCAACAGAGGGCGCACGCCCCCCACGCTCACGACAAACAAGACCACAGTTTCCACCTCTCCCTGCGCGACGACAGGTCCATCCGGACATTGCCGCACACGCGGAGGCGGCAGGCACAGACAAGAACACGCCAACACCTCGCCGCCGCTCCTTCAGAGAGGTACTAACACCACCAACGACCGACACAACACCAAATCACATCCAAACAAACACGACAAAACAAACGCAGACAAAAAATGAGACAACACAAAACAAACAGGAAACCACGGCCACACCACACACAAGTGAGAAAGGACTGCTCGTGGACGCCCTATGGGTGATCATAAACACGATCCGTTCCCTCGAGCAGGACTCAAACATAGTCACAACAATATTACACACGGCAAACGCGCTCCGTCAAGCATCGGACAAGACGGAAAAGACACAAATAATACTACAGGGTCTGCTTAGTGCGTTCATGTAAAGATGGCGCAACGAGGCAGACAAAACACGGACACAACACTTTGCATCTGGAATGCAAACGGCATTAAAAACAAAAAGACGGAGCTACAGACGTTCATATCGGACCATAATGTGGACGTCCTGTTAGTCTCCGAAACACACCTCCGGCCCTGCGATACCTTTAAACTGCGGAACATGACGGGTTACCGCACCGACAGACAAAATCAAAGAGGAGGCGGTACGGCCGTGTTCCTGAAACGGAAAATTCCGCACGATGTGGTGGACGCGCCTCCGGTGCAGGACATCGAGGTCACTCTGGTCACAATATACACGGACAGAGGGAAATTGACGGTGGGGGCAGCATACCTAGCCCCAAACCGCCAGTTACTGGAAGAGGACCTCAGAGTGATCTTCGACAGGCACCAAAGGGTGGCGTTGGGCGGGGACCTAAACGCTAAAAATCCAGCGTGGAATTCCCGCACAACGAACCCGAAAGGAACAAAACTCCTGCAACTGGAGGACGCGTACCACTACATCGTCCGCGGCCCAGACGACGCGACACACATCCCAGTCATAGCCGGTCACAGACCGGACGTCCTGGACGTACTGCTGACGAAAAATATTGGAGACGACGTCACGCTAGATGCGATCCAGGACCTAACGTCTGACCATAATCCGGTTCTTGTGAAGCTCCGCAGGATGAATTCTATCCCGGACATCCCAAGAAAAGTAATAAACATAAACTGGGAACAGTATCGCAGGGTCCTCACAGACACAATAGACCCAACACTGGACCTGTCGTCAGAGGAAAAACTGGACGGTGCTGTCGACTACCTTACATCGGCAATACAAAAAGCCATCAAACAGACCAGAACAACCACAGTACTACCGGATAGACACGAGACAGAACTCCCTCCGCTACTGCGGGAGCTCCGATGCCAGAAAAACAGACACAGAAAACTGTGGCAAAGAAGCAGGGACCCGCGGGAGCGGAGAGAAATGAACAGGCTGTCTCGTGAACTCGAAAAGCGGCTAAAAGAATGGCGCACGGAAACCTGGGAAGACAGGATGGAGACATTCTGCCTCCAAACCCAGGACGAGTGGCAACTGGTCAAAAACATCCGACAGCAGCGACCAGCAAAAAGGGCTATGCTAGGACCCCAGGGTACCGTGTTTGATGCCTTGTCGAAAGCCGAACTGTTTGCGGACACATATGAGGAGCAAAACACAACACCACAGATCGACCTCACAGCCGCAGAACAGCTTGAGGAAGAAAATGTCACACAAACAGTTCAAAATCTCCGAGACACACCGACACAAACAGCACCAGAACTCACAACACCGACACAAATAAGGAAAATAATAGCCTGCAGAAAGGGCAGATCCGCACCAGGACTAGATAAAATTTCAAACATACATCTAAAGAACCTATCTAGGAAACCACTAGTCCTGCTAACACGCATAATAAATAGCTGCATGCTGCTACAAAAATTCCCTGCGGCCTGGAAGGCAGCAAAAGTTATTACAATCCCAAAGGCAGGGAAAGACCCAAAACTACCGGCGAACCACCGTCCTATCAGTTTACTCTCCACAATGGGGAAAACACTTGAAAGAGTAGTTTTGGACAGGATCAACAAATGTCTCATAGACGATGAAACCATAAGACCGGAACAATTTGGGTTCCAGAAAAAGGTCTCTGCAGAGCTACAAGTCCTTCGACTAACAGAGCACATCACACACAATTTCAACTACACAAACTCTACAGCAGCAGTATTCCTTGATTGGGAAAAGGCATACGACAAGGTATGGCATGATAACTTGATCTTTAAGATACACCACAATACGACGATCCCCGATGTGTACACACGATTAGTAGACAGCTTTCTGACAGACCGGACGTTTCTTGTTGAGGTAGACGGAAAACGCTCCTCAAGAAAGACCCTGAGGGCCGGCATCCCCCAGGGGTCGGTTCTATCACCCACACTTTTCAACATATACGCAAACGACATCCCCCTGTCACCGCATGCCAGGATAGCCCAATTCGCGGATGACACAGCCTTCTACACGAGTGGCAGGCAGCACCATTCAAACATAGCACGCCTCCAAAGGCAGCTAGACATGGTAGAAGACTGGTGTAGGGGAAACAAAATGACATTAAACGCAGACAAAACTACAGCTGTCTATTTCACAAGAAAGCGGCCGGTACTCAGAAACCAGCTGTCCCTAAACGCCCAGGAATTACCGTGGAGAGACTCCGTGAAATACCTGGGCGTAACACTAGACAAAAAAATGTTGTTCCACCTTCACATCGGGGAAAAGCGGAAGAGAGGTATAAACCTCGCAAAAGCCCTCCTGCCCTTCTTCCTCAGCAGGGAGATGTGGATAGAAACAAAACGAACATTATACAAAACAACAGTCCTCCCAGCATTAACGTACGGGTGTTCTGCGTGGGGAATCACGTGCCAGACCAACCACAACAAGTTGCAAAGGGTGCAAAATAAGGTACTAAGGTGGATTCTGGACGCCCCACCGTGGACACCCGTACGAGAGCTCCACGAAACGGTGGAAATCGAGAGGATACAAGACACAGTGAAAAGACTAGTGACAACAATATTTGACAAACTAGAAGTAATAAGAGACAACTGCAGACAACTCAGGGGCACAGGTACTGTGATACCCCGAACGTGGCACAGGCAGAGAGTGCCACGCCAAATCACACAAGACCCCATAGACTAGACTAGTAAGAAATTAGTAGACAATAGTAAATAAGCATAATAGTTAATAAAATTTCGATTTAGCTTAGTACACTTTGTAATTGTCCTTAAAAACCCATGCTCCCTTGTTGGGAACCACCAGGGAACACAAATATGTCTATTTATATTGTGCATTGATTGTTAGTTAAAAATTTTCTAGCTGATTAGTAGCGTAGGACCAGAACTAAGTCTAAGATGTAGTCACTAAGCCCCTCCCCCACTCTCTGTCGGCTGCACGACCACCCTTAGCCACATAGATTTAACCACACTTGACAAATGTTGTAAAAATAAATGTTAAAGTAAGACGCAGGTCTGCTGCAGACCATTAATTGTACGTCGCCCGTACCCAGCGGGCAAGCGGCGGAAAACAACGGGCACAGCAGCCGCCACGGAACGACGACCTCATCTCGCCGAGCGGCCGACTGGCACAACTCCACAAAGGAAAGCAGTGGGAAGCAGCACCAGCTGCACCCACTGCACAGAACCCACGCCTCAAAAATCGAGGATGGTCGGGGGCCGCAAGGCCTTATTGTTACCGACCATGCCCTCCAAAGCCCACGATTTTGTTTTTGTAAATAAAAATTTAATCACAGAGAAAAACAAACGCAACCACACACAAATACACGTAGATTCGGCAAAGCCGAAGGCACTGTAAAACACCACGTTACACACAAAAAAAAAAAAAAAAAAAAAAAAAAAAATCTTCGGTCTGGTGCTCCTGGCAGTCCGTCAGGGGCTCGTTTTCCATCTCCATGTCTCTGGTTCTTCTGTTTGTGCAGTGTTGCAGCTGGCCCCGTTGCTCCTTTAACAATTCCAGAGCCGGATCCCAGGCTCTGCTTAGCTGGTACCCTGTGTCACGGTTCATAAGATCGTCAGCCATTTTAATTTCTATCGATTCTCTTATAACACTGTCCCAAAATCTGGGTGTTTGTGCTAGAATCCTGGTATCCTCATACTTCATGGCATGATCTAGTTCTAGACAGTGTTCAGCAATGGCTGACTTGGTCACCTGTCTTAATCTAGTGTGCCTCTGATGTTCTTTGCACCTGATCTCCACAGTTCTTGTCGTCTGGCCAATGTAGGAACTGCCACATTGACAAGGTATATTGTAAATCCCTGGTTTTCGTAACCCCAGGTCGTCTTTGACACTCCCCAGCAGTCCCCCAATCTTGTTGGATGGACAGAAAACACACTTGATATTGTGTTTACGGAGGATCTTACTGATTCTGGCAGAAATAATATTAATATTAATATTAATTATTAGCATTCAATATAATTTTATAGCAAATTGCAGCTTGCAAAAATAATGAATCTCTGCAGATGACTTAAATAATTTAACTGCACTTCATAGCAAATAGAACAATCACACAAGCTGCGACATTGTCGCGAATAAAACAGTGACCCGTGTATACAATAAGTTTCCTTTAATTTACGTCTATGATCACTAACTTTTTGTTAACAGATTACCGGTTTCGGTCTATAAGGACCATCATCAGATCTGTTTTATAGGACTTTGTTTTTGTAAAACAGATCTGATGATGGTCATTATAGACCGAAACCGGTAATCTGTTAACAAAAAGTTTGTGACCATAGACGTAAATTAAAGGAAACCTGGAACACTCACAATTTAAATGCAGGACTGAGCTTCGTTGCTTTCAGTTATTGACAGACTCCAGTATTCTAGGCGCGTTAGGCAGGAAGGGCCGCTGCGCATGGCCCCACGGGAGTCCCAGTTCCAGCCCGTCAGTGGAATTTTACCGTGACGCATTCCTTTATCTTTTTAGAAAAGGCTTAAAGGGGGAAGATGTGGGAAGGATTCATCTAAAACTACAACTCTAAAGCTTATGTGCTCAAGCCACATCTGCTGCAGCTAGTGATAAACAATGTCCTAACGTTAAATCGGGCCACTGTACAAAAATGACAACACAGACACAGCAAAGCACAACTTGATAGTACACCAGGTTATTTTTATCCTAGCTTTCCTAGTTAAAGTTACAGGTCAAGTTAAGGGTCTTGTCATGTCATTGAGACCTGCTGTCAACAAAATTTTTATTTATTCTAAAGATGGGCAATATAAATCAAAAAGTTGTCTTTAACAGCACTTTTTTAGTTTTACTTTTTGTGAAACAGACTGTCTGCGCCCTGTGGTGTCACCCGCATTTACAGAGTTATTTATCAAAAAAAATATGCCCAGGTATGTATTTAGCCGGCCGGACTGGCCAAGCGGTTCTAGGCGCTACAGTCTGGAACCGCGCGACCGCTACGGTCGCAGGTTCGAAAACTGCCTCGTGCATTGATGTGTGTGACGTCCTTAGGTTAGTTGGGTTTAAGTAGTTCTGAGTTCTAGTGGACTGATGACCTCAGAAGTTAAGTCCCACTGTGCTCAGAGCCATTTGAACCATTTTTATGTATTTATTCCACTGTTCTATCAGTCTACCTCCTCCTTCCCCTCTCTCTTTCCATTTCCTCATTCTCCTCTCTCCCTGCCCACCTCCTCCACCGTCACTCTCTATAGATCTGTTTCTCGAACTCTCCCTGCCCAATTCCTTCTTTCCTCCTCCCCCTCTCCCTTCCATCTCCTCCCCCATCTCGCTATCTTCTCCTCCCCCCTCTTTCTGCCCATCTCCTCCTCTTCCATTTCTCTGTCCATTTTCTCCTCTTGTGTCTCTATCATGTACTCCCCCAGTGTGCGTCCATCTTCTTCTCCTCCCTACTCTCTCCCAATAGGAGACAGATGCTTCCTACCCCTAAAATACCTTTTTCTAGATCGTAACTAATATGTGTACCAAATTTAATTCAAATCCTTCCAGCGGTTTAGGAGATCTTTCTATCCCGGGCTGCACCCACATTCACATGTGTTTCACATGTGTTTAACGTATTTCACACGTATTTCACCTGTATCTCCAGCGAATTTCTTTCTGCAGTTTCATTTTCACTCAGCTCAACGTTTGTGATGTCTTATTTCCTGAACTATGTGCGGTAACAATGATATATTTACCCAGGTACATTCAGTGGCATAGGTGGATACTGTGTGAAAAGTGCATTGCGAATAGAGTTGGTATCCAGCAAGTAATAAATTTAAATCTCATACATGGTGTGGCAGTTTTAAAAGCATCTCACAGACGTCGTACCTCCTGAACTATGAGTCATAAAATGATACAATTTTGCTGATGTTTTTAGTGGCATCTGAAAAGACTTTCTGTAAAATATACCGGTCAGTAGTAAAGAAGTAGTAAATTAAAACGTAATGCTTCAGATGACAGTTTTACTGCATGGGCAGCGAAAATGTAGTAAGCGATAAACTCTTTCCCTTTCTTCATTTTATGGGGGTTGTCAGTGAGAAAAGGTTTCATAAGGGTTTGAAATTATGTGTAACGTTTGCTGGAGATCACTAAGTGCTCCCATTCTGAAATACTGGATGAATAAAGATGGGTATTCACACGTCAGGGGCTACAATACTTTTTCACCCCCACCCCTATCCCTTTGAATGGTAGATGTAGTGTCCTCATCGCCACTGTAGAGTGTTGTACCGTAGAAATCAAGGGAGAGGATGTTGTTTGTTGTCCGGTATCCTCTTTTTACGAGACGACTGCACACATGTATTAACAGAATTCTTTATTTACATGTACAGGAAGCTACTTATCTTTAAGAGAGTCCATGTGTTGTGGTTCAAGCTCTCCGTAATAGTCCACGTTAGCCTCACTGCTGGTGAAGTACAAGCCTCGCTATGAGATGAACGACAGACGCCAAACTGGAGTGCGAGTTGGTGCGTCAGTGACTGAGCCAGCGACTGAGCGACTGCGCTATCGACTGAGAGACTGAGCTTGTGATTGAGAGACTGCACTAGTGACTCAGAGACTGAGCTAGGGACTGAGGCAGACTGGGGCCCCTCGGTCAGTGGTGGAGATCTAAACACTTGAGGTTGAGAGGGTGTTGGCGGCGTGTTGCTTGCAAGTCTGTCTCTGGCCTCCCTCCTGATAGGTGCGCTTGTTCCAGCCGCTGCTATCGATCTTCTTGCTACATCTTTGCCGACCTGTGTGTTGGCGACAGGTTATGCCAGCACAGTATGTATAGATAAAGGTAACTTATGTGTTAGAGTATAAGCTGTCTCCATTCCAGATTTCTTCCAAATCCGTCCACTGGTTTCACTGTGAAGGAGTAAAACACACACAATCACAAACTTCTGCATTTATAACATACATAAGATTAGTTACAATAACTCTGCTCTCAAGAAAATCTGATTTTTCTCTTAAATTGAGCAACTATTAAACCAAGCTTGATACTGAAATCTGATTTTGCTCGTATATTAAACAAACTTTGCCGAAAGAAGTAAATCAGTTGACCCTCGAATTAGTTTAAGTGACGGCTTGATATTGACACTGTAGGAGGCCTCCCTATGGAAGGAACACAGTTCGAGTGCAACAGCGCCAATAGGTCCTAATGTGTGCAGCTCCCTGATGCAGGATTAAAGAAATTAAATTACAATTGCAGTCAACGCATCTATTTAGATTGCACAATCAAACATACAGAAAGTAAAATGAAATTAGCGTTTGGCGTCATTGGCCGGGAGGCCCATTGCAGGGCAGGTCCGGCCGCCTTGGTGCAGGTCTTGCATGGAGGCTTAGTTATATACTGAATGCAAATACTTTTTAATTTTAGTAGCTGACTGTCCGGTTACGCAGTCTCGTAAATGGTTGGCCCTAACTAGTATTACTCCGCAATATGACTGCATAGCATAACAACAAAGAATGAAAGGAAATTTCCGTTAACACAATAATTAATTAAGTCCCCAGCAACTATAAAACCTACGAAACAACAAAGCACAAGTGTAACTGTTCTGTGTGTGGAAGTGTGATTCAACGTACACATCTGGCACGGTTCTTCCTCAATAAGACAAGATATTTTAAACACCATTTATACTGAAGTAATTAAAAAAAACAGAAATACTATAACTGCACATAGAAACCAGAAATACAGTCTAATACAAGAACACGAGCCAGATGCTATGTTGACTGAACCTGTGACCAAGAGGCATTATTGTTTGAGATATTGAAATAATGAGAAAAAAAGGAAAAAAAGGAATTTTTTACCTTCATATATATTGACTAAAGGTACACTCTGATCATTACAGCATCCCCAATCCAACAACATCTGGTGTCTAGCCCATCAAAACAATACTACAACTTTTGAACAAGCACTCACTACCGCAACTTCTCAACTACGACACGCTACTGCAACATCTCAACAAGCACTGCCAGTGGAGGCGACTGAGTAATACTCTTTGGCGCAATCTGTGGCGCTGTGACTCAGTGTAGCCACCTTTCATATGCCCCTCCTCCACGGGCTAGAATTTGATGGTATTTTTGCCAGCATTGGTGGTGAAAATACCACCAAATTCGTCCAAAAAATACAGACAAAAATTAAAAAGTAATATTAATAAGTAAATATCATATAACTAAATAAATTTTGGCTTTGCACTGACCCTTCAATAACCTAATATATAAAATACAGTAAGGAATACAAATGCTTGCAAACATATGATTTTACATAATAGTTTACACAAGTATCATGTAGTTAAACAATTCAATCAATAGCGTCAGCCATGACGAATAGGTGCAGGTAAGAGTCTCATAACATCTCATCAACAGTAAACACACAAAAAATCAGTTTATACAAATATTCACATAAAATCCTTTCAATAGTTCAATAAACAAGTAGAACAACTCAGAGTAGTTGACAGTTCCAACAGCAGCACCCAGCAATGCTCAACAGGTGCAAATAGCAGTCTCACAACATTTCATCAGCAGTATTTAAACAGCTTCAACAGTGGCACCCAAAAATGGCGAGAAGGCGCAGACACCAACAAGTGACATCATTTCAGCAGAAGCAGTTCCATCAGTACCACCCAGTAATGTTGAGCAGGTGCAGACACCAACAAGTGACATTATCTCAGTAGAAGCAGTTCCAACAGTAGCACCCAGCAATGTTGAACAGGTGCAGACACCAACAAGTGACATCATTTCAGCAGAAGCAGTTCCATCAGTGGCACCCAATAATGTTGAGCAGGTGCAGACATCAACAAGTGACATTATCTCAGTAGAAGCAGTTCCAACAGTAGCACCCAGCAATGTTGAACAGGTGCAGACACCAACAAGTGACATCATTTCAGCAGAAGCAGTTCCATCAGTGGCACCCAGTAATGTTGAGTAGGTGCAGACACCAACAAGTGATATTATCTCAGTAGAAGCAGTTCGAACAGTGGCACCCAGCAATGTTGAGCAGGTGCAAGCACGAACAACAGTTTGAAGGCACACACAATTGCTTTTACAAAATTATTATCAATGCTCTTACACTAAACATACAAATTATAATAAACACACGAATGATATCAGATAATTGTCATATTAAATATTACAAATACACAAATATCAGTAAACCTATAATATTTATGGGTGTCAGTGCAAGCCACAACAAACAAGTAAAATAATATTTAGGAGATAGGTCGGTACCAATAATTTGGGATTAGGAAAGGAAAACACACTCACTCACCTTTCATCCACATTAATTACTACTGTGTAATTGAATAGTGTTAACTGTGTAAATGCAATTCTGTCCAAAATTTTATGTTCAACTTGTGTATCAAGTAGTAGTGGCAGTAATGTATAACAGTCAATAATAGTTAGTCAACGTCATAGTCATCATGTCAAGACCAATGTTTGCCAAGCCAAATCAAAATGTACGGTTGCTGAACAACTGTCAGTGTGCCAAGATATGCAAATACTTCCTCTCTCCAAAAAAAAAAAGTATATACTGCTTACTGATTTAACGAAGTGTGTGTGTAGACAATCTTCCTTCTACTTGAGTGTTCTAGTCTGCCATCTTCATCCTCCTTGTTCTATATAAACCAACAAAAAAATATGCTCCTCACTTACTTTACCTCTTATCCACAAAAACTCCAATAATCATCAGCATCACATAAACTTAATACTTCAATAATACCTCTTACGTCGATACATATAAACCTTATCATCAATATCATTTACCTTACCTCTTGTCCACCAAAACTCCAATAATCATCAACTTCACAAAATCTCAATACCTCAATAATACCTCTTCAATACGTCGACATATATAAACATTATCGCCAATATCATTTCACTTCCATAACAACTCTTTCCTCTAGTCTCCTAGAACAAGTACAGATAAAATCCTAGTGCAAACTTCAATTCATCATCCCATACAATCCGAAGACACAATGTCCACACACAACCTCTGTGTAATTTATCTGACCCAAATCTTCTACTCATTATGAATTATAAAATACATTTTGGTTACCTTGTCCATCATAAAATAAAGGAAAAGCATACATGACCTCTAACAGCCTTTAGTTTGAATAACTTTCAGTAAGTAGGTGCGAGTACGTAGTATGAAAGATCACATAAGACTTTGAGTGAATAAATCATAATATTTCACAGTGTGTACACCACTTCAAGAATCACGGCAAAACAGAAGCAAACATGTGGAGTATTTCTTGTGTCAAGTGTCACTTGCTATTTCAATTGCTCACGAAGAATGCAGTGTAATAACTGTCAATGGTCTAAACCTAGTGTTGGTATGTCATGTCGTTAGCTTCCTTCCTATTAGCATACATTTATATAGCTTCCATAAAACCTCCAGCTCATGTGACTTCAATTAAGTTTCTTGTACTTGTCGTTCGTCGAATTATAGCAGTTCATTTTCTTATCTTACAAATATAAGGCACTGAGCGTAAGCAAAACATGCAATAGCGAGTAAATATACCAGTAGAGAACAGAATGTCAACAAGTGGATGCAGCACAATCCCTATAACGAGGCTCTGCGAAGCAAACAATCTATAATTAATACCGTAGTGTGACCTAAACTCCATGTTCGTACACAGTATATCAGCATTTCTATATACCAAATTAAGGAGTAGTTATGACAACAAAACAGAAATGTGTAAATATGCAATCCATACGCAAAGCAGCAAATATATATCTTAGATAATAAACAGGTCATTAGCATCATATCAGCATAAGCAAATAAATGTTCATATGTAATCTTAATAAGTGAACATGAAGGCGCAAGCAGATAAATCACAAAGTATAACTTACATACAGCCAGCACAATTAATCAGGTGACAATTATAATTTAAATAAATAAGCACACCAGGCACATAATAAAAAAAATATGACGTCAGTGAAAAAGCATAGCAGCCAAGCGATGCATAATATACACAAGTAACAACCCTGTTCATTAATAAAACATTGACAAAAATCAGTTAACGTACGCAAGCACGTCGCTTCACAAGTAAATTCATAGAACATGAAATTAGCACAAAGTATGAATCACGTAATCGCGAGCAGAAAATTACGTCTAAAGTACGTACCTAAGTGGAAATATGTTACCTGAAAAATAAACTCAATTAATAGTTACCTTTTTAGTTTATTACTTTCTTCTTCGAAATTACATTCTTCCTGAAAATTTCTCGATAGTAAGTCCTCTTAACGTCGGACACACACAGAATTTACCTGAAGTTCTTAAATATTTTATACAACCATATCCTGAAAAATACTGAACGTTAATAACATAATTTATCAAGTCACTATAGCTTTATACTGAATTTAATCGGAGAAATTAGACTGTGTATTTGTTTACGGCTGTCAGTGCGTTCGCACTGAGCGCTCGATCAGCTGTAGGTACGCGTGGCGTAGGAAGTAATTGTTTGCGGTCAACGACTGCCTTGTGCGGCGCGCAGACTTGACTGTTGCTTTGAGTATGTGCCGCCGCCGGAACACGGCGCGGTATCCTTGTACTCTCCGTGTGTTTACGTATAACTGTTAGTTTCTCAAAAGTATGTCATTCCACAAAAATTTTAACGTTCGATATATGATGTGTTCCCTTAGAGCGTCGAGATTTAAGAGTTTCTACTTCGACAGTGTTATCATGAATAATTTTGCGAATTCTATATGGACCGTTATAAAGCAGAAAAAATTTGCGACACAAGCCCTTTCCTTTGAGAGACAAACGGTGAGACTTAATTAACACCTTTTGACCAACTGACAAGATTTTTAAACGACCAGGATGTTTAGCTGATTTCTCTCTTCTAGCAGCCGCAGATGCAATATTTTGCAGAGCCAGATTGACAACTTCAGAATGCCGCAGTTTCCGTGTAGGTGGAAAAGGAACTATTCCAGAAATGCGATTTGACGGTGCTTTATTTTTTAATATCAATATAGGCGGTAAAGAAGTTGAATCATTAGGGAGTTCATTCAGAATGTTTTGAAACATATGAAGATACTGATCCCAAGTTCTGTGATTCTGATGACAATAAAGTCGACACAATTTATTGATTTCCTTCATCCGTCTCTCTGAAGCGTTAGATTGAGGGTGAAAAGTGAAATGAAAATTGGTTTAATCTAACGACGCCGTAGAGTACGAAGCCAAATTTTAGAGCGAAACTGTGATCCTTTATCTGATATAACCTTATCAACATGACCCACTTCTTAAAAAAAATGTTTGATAAAAGAGTTAGATACTGAACTAGCTGTTTCTTTGCGTAAAGGTGTAAAACACATATATTTTGATGTCAATTCCACTGATACCAAAAGATACGCAAAACCATTAGTAGAACGAACCACTGGACCGAACAAATCGACTGCAGCCATGTCCTTTAATTTCGCTGGAATGATAGGAAACAACGGTGTTCTGTGAGAAATAGTTGGCGGCTTAGCGTTTTGACATAATTTGCACAAACGAGGTGTGCCCAAATCGTCCAATCTAACAAAGCGTCTAAGAAAATTACAGACACCAAGGAAACTACGAACATCACGTTTTGTAGTAGGAACAGCATGATTGCGAATAGCGTCTAGTTTCTCTGGATCAGGAAGAATACCTTCTGTAGAAATAATATGACCAAGAAATTTCACCTGAGAACGACCAAATTCAGATTTTTCCTAGTTCACTGTAATGCCAACTCTTGCAAAAATACGTAATAATGAATCCAAAATTTTGTTGTGCTCACTCCAAGAACTTTTAGCAATAAGAATATCGTCAACATATGAAGTAATATTGTCACGAAGATAAACAGGTAAAATTTCGTTTAAACTACGAATGAATGCTGCTGAAGATGAAGATACAGTAAGTCCAAACGGTAATTTCCGAAACTGATAACAGTTACCAATCGCTAAAAAGGCAGTGTATTTTCTACAATCAGGGTGGAGTTCTATTTGCCAAAAACTTGCGCGCATATCAATCGTGGATAAAACTTTAATTCCATGGAAATGTTGAAGAAATTCATCTAAATTTTGTGGACGGTCAGTTTCAGGAATGATGGTATTATTTATCTGTCTGGAATCCAGAACCAAACGAATTGACCCATCCTTTTTAAGAACGACGTGTAATGGGCTGGTATAAGGACTGACTGCTGGCTCAATAATGCCTTGATCTAACATGTATTGAAGTTCATTCTTAACCTTGTCTCTGTACGCCAAAGGAATGGCGTACGTTTTCCCCCGAAATGGTGTGTGTTCTTTTACTTTAAATAAATATTGTAAGCCTTGTATAGTTCCTGTGTGATGACTAAATACTGTAGCATGTGAAGTCAAAATTTGGTGCAGTTCTTCTCTTGCAACGTCATCTGGCACTTCAGCTTTCTTAACCTTTTCATTAATTAATTATTCGCTATTAATTACATCATCCATCGCGTCTCTGTATCTATTGTCGTTGTCATGAATGAACACATTGTCGTCATAATACTCAGCGAAAACATCAGAAGTAAGAAACCTTAAACATTTTGTGTCTGATTCAGATTTTGTTAAACACTCGAAAAATTTCAAACTTTTCGGCATTCCGGCAACAGTCAAATTCGCACTTCCTTCTTTAAAGTTTAAAATTGCCTTATGTGCGTTAAGAAACTCCATACCTAATATAATTTGTGTACTGAGTAATGGAACAATAATAAAATTAGCAGAAAATTCGTATCCTTGACAAATGAAATTTAAGTTGGTCTGTTGTTTGACTTCCACACTTTTTCCAGAAATAGCGCCTCGAATTGTAGTTTTAGAAAGAGGTAACACAGGACAAGCAATAGTTCTTACACATATACGAAAAACTGATTCACTAATGACATTCAATGGGCTCCCAGAATCTAAAACTGCAGTGAACTTATTCTTACCCACACATACTTCAATAACAGGATGTAAAAATGCGTCTACATTATTTTCCTTTTCGTCTAGCAAAATGTCTCTCATGTCTTCCAGGCGTACGTAGTGTAAAGTCGTAGTGTCATTACTTTCTGAACCGTCTATATTGCTGCCAGAAGCCGAAGCTACAAGTCATTGTCGATTGTTGGCGTCACGTCTTTGATTATTTCCGTCATTTCGCGGATCAATTTCTACGATTTGCACTTGTCTCTCTGAATTTCTGTCACGCGGAGGATGCCAATTAGGTCCCTCCTGTCTGTTACATGTAAATTCTTGGTTGTGTCTGTTATTAAAATTTCTGTTTTCCTGGCTATCTGCACGACTACTTCTTGTGTAATTTCGACTGTCACTTCTGAAATTATTGTTATATCTACTACCCTGGTTATTTCTGTAGTAAGAATTCCTATTATTGTATGAATAATTTCTGTCTTGATGATACCGATTACTGTTTCCGTATGATTGATCATTCCGGTAGGAATTTCCGTAATTATAACTGTCTGTGTAATTTCTGTTAGACCTTCTGTTATTGTCATAAGGCTGGTATCTTTTGTCCTGTCTGTTACGTCTGTCATTTTCAAAATTACCACTATAACGTCCGTTCCGATCACTATCCCTTTTCTCTGAAAATCTATTGTAGTTGCTGTTACTGAAAAAATTACAAGAAGTCCCATCGTCGTTGTCATACTCAAGTTCTTGTAGCAACGTCTTAAAAGTCTCAATGTCGTCTTTACATCTTCCGGCTAAAGCAATTTGTCTTATCGATTGTGGCAGATTAGTTAAACAAATGCGAATTAATTCAGTCGGGCTATAAGGATCGGAAAGGAACTGATTCTTTCGAATCATGTCTTCAAAGTATTCTGCTGGCGTGCGGAACTCAGACTGTTTAAAATTACGCTGCATAATAAGACTATGTTTGACTCTGTCTTGCGTGTTTTCGGACCAATATGCCGATAGAAATGCATGATAAAAATCATTTAGATTATTACAATCTCTAATAAGTGCGCGCATGCGCGTCGCCGGTTCGTTTTCTAAATATCCACACATAAATTCCAGTTTGTGACTTAGTGGCCAATTTGGTGGAAGTGCGTACATAAATTGATCTAACCATGAACATGGATGTATGTCATTCTTAGAATTGCGAAAGATCTTAAATTTCCGAACAGTTAAGAAGTGTTTATAGTCAAAGTTTTCTCCTCGTGGCGACGAAGACCTACCGCGTCTGTCCCAGTCCCAATGTCGATTATTGTCAAGTTCGCGCGCCTGGCGCTCTCTTGATGCTTCTCGTAAATGAAATAAATTACTTTCTTCAAACCCCTCTGCTATCTGTGATTCTAAATTTCTTCTGCTGTCTTTTCCTACGATTTCACCTTCAATTTGTTTGACTTGCTTTCCTAATGCCTCGAATTCCCTGTTAATGCGTTCATTAAATTTTCCCTGATTTTCAACATGTTTATTTATGTTCTGGTATTCTTCGGTTTCTACAAATGGCAATGGAGCTGTATCATCTGCATCTCTGTCCCCATTTAAACTAAGATTTGTCAATTTATCTGAAATCTCCTCAACTCTTTCCGATAAGTCACCTATTTTTTCTTTCTGTTTATTTACGTCTTCCGTAAGTGTCGCGACTCGGGTTTCAGTATTGACACATTTAGTAGTTAACTGTTCATACTGTTGTGTTAGGTTATTTATTCTGCCATTTGGTACGGATTCCTCGATTCTTTCAAATATTTCTTCCTTGTCGTGTGCACGTTGTAAACTTAACTCTGAAAATTTTTGTACTATCACGCGATCTCTTTCTTCCTGTTCTCTATCCTGTTCCTTTTGTCTGATTTCTATTGAAATTAATCTATTATTGTGAGCATTCAAAATCGGTTGTACTTCTTCTCTAATTTCTTTCTTTAATTCATCTTTCATGTTTTTGAAGCATGTCCCTATTCGTGAGTCTAACCGTGTTTCCATTGTTCCCATATCAGTTTCTAACCGTGTTGCCAAAGTCCCCATCTCTGTTTTTAATTCAGATCCTAACTGTGATCCCAGTGAGTCTAACCGTGTTTCCATTGTTCCCGTATCAGTTTCTAAACGTGTTGCCAAAGTTCCCATTTCTGTTTTAATTGTTCCTATTTGTGATCCCAGTGAGTCTAACCGTGTTTCCATTGTTCCCATACCAGTTGTAATTGTTCTTATTTGTGATCCCAAATTTAATATTGCACTCATCAACTGCTCCATATTAACTGGTTCAAAATTCTTTTCGCCCCTAAAATTTCCCATAAAACTAACTACCTTCGTCATAGCCGTAAAGCTATCTGTGTTTGATACTATTCCAGAATCTTCTGTCGTTAATCTCGTATTCTGAAAATTTTTTGATTGTGAAAAATTTTGAATTGGTTCCGGACTATTTTCCCGACTTATTAAATTGTTTTCAACTTCATTATTCATCATCCTGTTCTCCTGTGTTGGCGAGTTCGCATGTTAACAATTTCGTCATTCTCACTATTCATCATTTTTGCCTTTTTCATTGATCGCGTAATCATTTACAAAACATACAAAACTCGTCACTATACGAAAATTACACACAATGACACTTTATCACCAACAATATCATTCACACGAAATGCTTCCCTCAAACACGATTAACGAACAATTGAAATCTTCATAATTGCACAAAATTGTCAAACCCGTATACAAGACAACAAAAATTAAATTCTGCAAAAAATACCATTAGAAGAATGACAATTACCAAATCTACACATGAAATATAGACTACAATTACTAAACTACAAATTACTACAACAATACTACTGTCTGCTATTTTTACACTCAGAATTTCAAGGGACGATCCTGGCAGGGTCGCCACGTGCATGGGGTCTTAATTAAATATAGTATGCAAATAATTTTATTTTTTGTCGCTGTATGTCCGGCTACGAAGTCTCGTAAACGGTTGGCCCTGACTAGTATTACTCCGCAATCTGACTGCATAGCATAAAAACAAAGAATGAAAGGAAATTTCCGTTAACACAATTAATTAATTAAGTCCCCAGCAACTATAAAACCTACGAAACAACAAAGCACAAGTGTAACTGTTCTGTGTGTGGAAGTGTGATTCAACGTACACATCTAGCACGGTTCTTCCTCAATAAGACAAGATATTTTAAACACCATTTATACTGAAGTAATTAAAAAAAAACAGAAATACTATAACTGCACATAGAAACCAGAAATACAGTCTAATACAAGAACACGAGCCAGATGCTTTGTTGACTGAACCTGTGACCAAGAGGCATTATTGTTTAAGATATTGAAATAATGAGAAAAAAAGGAAAAAAAGGAATTTTTTACCTTCATATATATTGACTAAAGGTACACTCTGATCATTACAGCATCCCCAATCCAACAACATCTGGTGTCTAGCCCATCAAAACAATACTACAACTTCTGAACAAGCACTCACTACCGCAACTTCTCAACTACGACACGCTACTGCAACATCTCAACAAGCACTGCCAGTGGAGGCGGCTGAATAATACTCTTTGGCGCAATCTGTGGCGCTGTGACTCAGTGTAGCCACCTTTCAGTCTTATTACATTCGACACCACATTGGGCGACCTGCGAGCCGGATTGGGATGACTGATGATGAAGACAACACAACACCCACTCCCTGAGGGGAGAAAATCTCCGACACAGTCGGGAATCGAACCCGGGCCCGTAGGACAGCAATCCGTCACGCTAACCACTTTTTTTTAAATCTCATTTTTTTCTTCCGTGTTCTTTGTATCTGCTCGGAGCGGACGTCGCATGACACCCATTTCAGTTCCTCGTTGATCCACAAACTCAGTTTTTTTTTTTTTTTTTTTGTTACAGAGGGCAGCTAACCCTCTGACCGAACACGCTGAGTTACCGTGCCGGTGATCACTCAGCTATCACGGCGGCCATACGGAAAGTCAACCGCTCAGACTTCGGAACGTGCTGTTGCGGATTGCAAAATCTCACCTCTGCTCCAAAACAGCAGAATTCTGCGAGCAGTCATGCCGTCCGTCTGTCTCGATCCGTTCCCGCGCCAATCGAGCCTCGGTCCCAGATTCCCGAAAAAATTCGTTCCTCCTGCCTAATCTGCAACCTCTCAAAACTCTCACGTGTGGGGCAGGAGGGGAGGGCTAACTCTATAATGTTGCGAACATAATGGCCGAGAAATGCCAAAAAATTTTCTAAAAACCTGGAAAAACACAGCAGATTTTTCCGCTTTCCTTTACGAAGTGGGTACTGGACTGAAATCATTTCCGACTGACCCATGAACAGTTTACTTCTTGTAAAACTGCGAATTTTCAGTTGTGTTTAATCACCCTCTTATTCCACCATTAGGATGCCGTTTCTACAACATTGTCCATAATTTGTGGACGCAGGGAGCTTCTTAGAAAACACTCTAGGAACGCAGATTCGCTCTCGTGATAATGTGAATAGGCCGAAGAGAATTAGGTGAGGATGCCCTGAAGGTAAACAGAGAAGTAAATGTGCAGTGTCCGTTAAGCTGGCTTTCAGGTGGAAGCGCTAGGGAATGAGCGGCAGGAAGCGTAATGGGATGGAGAGGGGGGGGGGGGGGGGATTTGGAAAGAAGACAGACGGGTTGGGCGGGATAGGCAGGACAGGACAGGGAGACGTGGTATTTCGCAGGTAATGCCGGTAGTGTCGGAAATGTCAGGCGCGCCGACAGAGCTGCCGGGATTACATACAGCCTCCTCCTGCCGACACCGCCATGGCCTGCCCAAGACGCGGCGTTCTGACCGTCTCCCTGTTCCCCTCCCCCACCTCCCCCATCCCCCCTACCACTCCATCTTCCCCCTCGTCTTCTTTTTCTGTTCCTTCAGAAATCTTTAAAGCGGCCTGCACACGTTCAATATTTATTGACAATACTACATTCAATGTATTGAAGCGACCTCACGCTATCAACAACACTGACAAAAATTGTCAGTTGACAACGCTATTCTACAAGGTTAAGATGTCGAACACCCAAAAGGAAGCGTATGCTGCAATTATATTAGTTACAGCTTACATGCAACAAAGAAAACCAAAAGAGGAAAATTCTCCGTGATTGGTTGCAAAAAGGAGTGACTTATCACAAGTTAATATATGTGGTGTCACCGCCAGACACCACACTTGCTAGGTGGTAGCCTTTAAATGGGCCGCGGTCCGTTAGTATACGTCGGACCCGCGTGTCGCCACTATCAGTGATTGTAGACCGAGCGCCACCACACGGCAGGTCTAGTCTAGAGAGACTCCCTAGCACTCGCCCCAGTTGTACAGCCGACTTTGCTAGCGATGGTTCACTGTCTACATACGCTGTCATTTGCAGAGACGACAGTTGGCAGAGACGTGATTGGTTGCAACATATACAGTGATTACCCTTGTATAGGAACATTAAAATTCTTTTATATTAAAAGACTCCTTAAAAATTGAGTCTGAGGCATGACATACACAACGACGAATTGAAAAAAATTAACAGTGCATAATAACCTGCGTAGCCTTCAGTTACGTCATTTGCTACGACCTAGCAAGGCGCCATATTCAGTTACTATAATCTGAACAGATAATATTGTGAATCATGTACCGTAAAGAACGACGTTCATCATTAATGGATTAAAGTTAAGTATCAAACTAATTACGTCCGCTTTCTGAATTCTAATCCCTTGTCATGTTTCAGACCTCACGTCAGTATAATTCTTCCCTCCTCACGCCAGCCTGCGTGAGCTAAAACGCGTGCATTTCGGCCTCCACTAGTAACACGGTGTTGGCTCTTCTGCCAACACAACAATATAGGCAACTGACTGAAAGCAGAATCATGGACCGAAAGTTTTCAGGAATTATTTTCCGAGGTATTCTGCATCTTAGACAAGTTATTAGAGTTGAAACGAGATAAAATATAGAAGAAAACTGCGTTAATGAGAGAGGCAAGCGCATCTGACAAGAGATTAGGTGACAGACAAGTCATTCTAATGCTCGAAGTTTAGTTTCGCAATATCAGCAAGCTCAATTAATAAAATTCTGTGAAAGTCCGTGAAGCAGTTATATCTGCCTAGCAAAGACCTGTTCAGGGAATTAATGTAAAACTTTTTTTACGCTTTGTGAAAATCTGGTGAAATTGGCATGCATTTCGCTGGTCATTTTAGATGTACGACGTATATTTCGAATTGGGATCGTTTTTCAAAACTATAATGTAACACAACAATCTATACTATATTTTCAAATTAAAGAAGTAAGTAAGCAATGTCATAGTGAATCTTCAATTAACCATCCTACAGCAACATATACAGTGATTACACTTGTATAGGAACGTTAAAATTCTTTTATATTAAAAGACTCCTTGAAAACTAAGTCTGAGGCATGATATGCACAACGACGAACTGGAAAAAATTAACAGTGCGTAATAACGCTGCGTCGCGGGTTCCTGAAGCTCTGTCAACATCGGAACGGAGAATATTGTCAGTCAATATTTGACCTCACACGCTCGGTATGTATTAACAATACTGAGAATACTTTGAGGTCCGTCAATACTGCTCACCAATATTTCTAGTATTGACAATAAGTCAATACGCGCCCTCAGACGGTTAATATATTGACAGTTTAACAATATTATTGAATGTTAAGGCCGGATCCACACACTGGGGCCATCGTTGGCACCAACAGTATTCGTCCAACGTGTGCATCGATGAAATAGGATTGGAACTAACACTGGGCCCAGTGTTGGTACAACTCTGTCACTTGTCGGTATTTGCACCAAACATCAAAGGACGTTGAGACAATATTGATACGACGACCACGCTTTGGTTGAAACATTGTTTCTTTTCTGTCTGCGCCATTTCGCAACGGTGTTTGTTCATTTGTTTCTTCGTCGTCTTTGTATTCGTTTCCAGACAGTTTTAGAAGTATCTCAGGAATAGTGGAGCGATATTATTCAACGCCCAAAACCGCAAATGCAGTATCCGCGATCTGCGCGTCAGTCATGTTTACGTTGACTCCACACGAATACAACTACATGTTGGCTCCAATGTGTAAGCGCTGTCCCATATACGCCAGTGTTGGCGCCAGCGATGACATCAACGTGTTGACGAAGAGTTAACAGTCAGAATTAACTCGAAGGGCTGGTTGTGATGCACATTTGCTATTGTTGAGGCACTGTACAGGAATTTGCAAGTGGTAGAGTTTGATCCCTTGCGTGGCCACCAAAATCTAGGTTTCCTTTCTTTTACGTGAATTGATTAAGGCGAATGCTGGTTATGACTCGTCCGGGAGAACAAATGTACGCTGTTAAAAAAATACCTCGAGAGGTTACAGGCTGCTTACGACCTACTCCTGTCAACAAGCTGTACCAAATTATGGGTATAGCACCGCGATGCATTCGAAGGCAAGCTGCAACGGAAGTGGAGAAAAAAAAAAAAAGAAATCGACCCTAGACATCCTTTGTTCGGACATGACCCTCAACAGCCAAGACTGAGGTCAAGAAAAAGCTTCCTACAGAAAACTATGGCAATTCGTTCGTCTCCCAGAACTCGCAGAGAGGAGCTTTGGCGAGACTCCCTAGCTGAAGATAATCACATAACGCTCAAGGAGGAAATAGCCGAAGGTTCACACCTGTCATACGTGACCTGGAAGACTTTGAACAGACTGCGAGGTGGGTTGTCAAGGTGCAAAGCCAACCTCAGGAAGTGGTTAATTCAGTAATGAGGAAACTTGTCAGTGTGGCGACGTACAGGACGAACAACGTCTGCTAGTCTGCAGGAACCTACCGGCTGCATGCACTATCTGTGATCCTGCTGCAGCCAGCGAAACTGCAGTGATAACCGCCGAATACTGGGTCCGTCAAAAAATATAATCTTCTTGCTGCTTGTTTATCTTCTGCTTGTTTGTATATATTATTGAATCTATGTAATAAATACTACTGTACATATTTAATTTTGCAAATTTGCTATGTGAAACAATAATTATTAGTTTTGTAATTATTTTATGTCCTAGACTCGAAAAATAAAAAATAAAAAATCAGCATCGTCTGCTAAAGAACTATCTTGACATTATTAAAAAAAAAATCTCACGAGCGGTCTGGCGCGACCAATAACCACCACACCACTAAAAATAAAGACAATAAAGATAAGAAAATTTTAACAATAACGACTATAATAAAGACAATAACGATAAGAAAATTTTAACAATAACGACTATAATAAAGACATTAAAAACCGGAAGTTAATTTTCTGCAATTAATCGTTATCAGCGCCGTAATCTCCATAAGAATAACACAGACCGGAAGTGAATTTTTGAGCAACACGGGTTAAGTAAATATACTGCATGCTGAAAATTTCTAAGTCCGAATCAAGGTCATGCGCAGCCAGAAGCGTGAAGCGCAGCCTCAGGCGTCTTTATTGTCTTTATTATAGTCGTTATTGTTAAAATTTTCTTATCTTTACTGTCTTTATTATAGTCGTTATTGTTAAAATTTTCTTATGTTTATTGTCTTTATTTTTAGTGGTGTGGTGGTTATTGGTCGCGCCAGACCGCTCGTGAGATTCTTTTTTTTTTTTTAATAATTAAAACTAGTTACATTTTGTTTGTCTCTGAACGTCGACTATTGTGGACGCATGGCGCCGGGTGTCGCTGGGCGTTGGCTTGCTACGTTCACTTGTGTTAACGTGTATAGTAATGCCTTTTCGACGTTCTATACTATTGTTTGTGATTATTAGGGTAAGAGGTTATAACCTCAATAAAATTGAAACCTCAAAGTTCTGCTCAGACACACAGCCGTAGGCCATCCTAGAGATTGACCTCACGGTAAGTGAGGTCTCCTTATCAGGGTGATTAAAATAGGTTTTTATATTAAAGAAGTGTTGTATGGGTGGCCAACTGTGTATAGGTGTGGGGACGGTGGGTGGGTCTCGCTTTCAGACCTGGACATAATAGAAACGTGCATATAAATTCTACAAAACTTAATTCTTTTAAGATTTTTGTGGTCTCTGACTACGAATCAGATGTCAGAATTACGAAATTCAAAATGACTGTACAATTTGCAGGATAAAAAATTTAAAAAAATTAGCGGATTTGAGAAAAATTTCGGGTATGAGGTATTTTGCGGTTCTTGATAACGAATTAGGACTCTAAATTGCCGTATTGAAATGTTTTATTCGATATTTTACATTTTCAATCGAAATCATAGTTACATTCGTCGTTTGCATTGTAATGGCTATCATGGCTGTCGGATTGTCGATAGGGAGATGGTGCGAAAAGGACGTCTTTAACTCCGGTGGCATCTTCTTCAGTTCTCATTTTCTGGAATCTTCCGATGAACGGATCCAGAGATGGCAGAAGGCGATGGAATACGTCATGCATCATTTCCCCGCGGGAATATTTGCCGGTAAAATTTTCTCGGTAACGACGGGTACCCTTATTCCCCGATTCCTCCGCATCTTCAAATACCCGATCAATTGGTAACAGATCATTTTCGATTATGGCACATCCGTGCACCAAAATAATATGTAATGGTGTCGACATCCGGTATTATCACAGAATACTGTGCATTTATTTATTTATTTTTTTTTATTTATTTATTATTTATTTATTTATTTTTTTTTTTGAGCCCGCCACGAATTCCTCTCCTGTGCCAATCTCTTCATCTCAGAGCCTTCCTCTGCAGTTTTTGCCCTCTACAGCTCCCTCTAGTACCACGGAAGTCATTCTTTCATGTCTTAGTAGATGTCCTATCATCCTGTCCCTACTCCTTATCAGTGTTTTCCACATATTCCTTTCCTCTCCAATTCTGCGCAGAACCTCCTCATCCCTTATCAGTCCACCTAATTTTCAACATTCATCTGTTGCGCCACATCTCAAATGCTTCGATTCTCTTCTGTTCCGGTTTTCCCACAGTCCATGTTTCACTACCATACTTCACACGTACAGTCTCAGAAATTTCTTCCTCAAATTCGAGCCGATAGTTGATATTAGTAGACTTCTCTTGGCCAGAAATGCCCTTTTTGCCAATGCTAATCTGCTTTTGATGTCCTCCTTGCTCCGTCCGTCATTGGTTATTTTACTACCTAGATAGCAGAATTCCTTAACTTCATCTACTTCGTGACCATCAATCCTGACGTTAAGTTTCTCGTTGTTCTCATTTCCACTACTTCTCATTGCCTTCGTCTTTCTTCAATTTACTCTAAGTCCATATTCTGTACTCATTAGACTGTTCATTCCGTTCAGCAGATCATGTACCAATTCTTCCTCACTTTCACTCAATATAGCAATGTCAGCAGCGAATCGTATTATTGATATCCTTTCACCTTGAATTTTTATTCCACTGCTGAACCTTTCTTTTATTTCCATCATTGCTTCCTCGATGTACAGATTGAACAACAGGGGCGAAAGGCTACATCCTTGTCTTACACCCTTTTTAATACGATCACTTCGTTCTTGGTCGTCCACTCTTATGATTCCCTCTTGGCTCTTGTACGCACTGTACGAGGGTTATTCGGTAAGTAACGAACGATAGGTCGCGAAATGGGAACCACAGTGAAAATCAAAACTTTTATTTGCAACAGTTAGCTACAACTTCCAGTTACTTATCTCCATGGTCACCGATCCGACTCAGACGTTTGTCGTAGCGTTGTACCAACTTTCCAATACCCTCGTTATAGACGGCACCCGCCAGTGCTTTCCGCCAATTCTCTACGCTCGTTGTCTGTGCCAAAATGTTGTCTTCATAGCCAGCGGTTCATGTAAGCACAGATGAAACTCAGAGGGAGACAATTACGGGCTGTACTGTGGGTAATCAGACATTTCCAACTGAAAACGATGCAGGAGCATCTTCATTGCCCCTCAGAATGCGGCTGAGAATTGTCTTGAAGAAGAAAATGCACGACAGTTATGTAATGTTGGCTGCATAGATTCAGGCGAAATTTCTCACCAGGCCCTTGTACTTGGCGGGAGGCACTATTGTTCTAGGTACCTTTATGTGCCCCCTGTGTGCTCAGAACTAAAACGAACGACGTAACGCGCTCGATAGGCATACTAGAGACACTGCCCAACACACCTGTGCAAAACTTCGTCGGATTTTTACTGTGCTTTCCATTTCGCGACCGATCGTTCCTTACTTTCCGAATAATCCTCGTATATGACCCGTCTCTCCCTATAGCTTACCCCTGCTTTTTTCAGAATTTCGAACATCTTGCACCATTTTACACTGTCGAACGCTCTTTCCAGGTCAACAAATCCTACGAGCGTGTCTTGATTTTTCTTTAGTCTTGCTTCCATTATTAACCGCAACGTCAGAATTGTCTCTCTCGTGCCCTTTCCTAAAGCCAAACACAATAATTGTCCATCTTCTGGCACCGCCGCCTGATAGAAAAACAAACGCCCACAAAAACGTCAAAAAATGGGCACGCAAATACATTTGAACTCGTTAACTATACTATTAAGGAGAGCCATTTACAAAAGTGGAGCCACGTAGAGAAAATTTTGTAGCCAACACTTTCGTACAACATCGGTAGCAATTTAGTTTTAGGTCGATTACGTCATTACGCTGGTTAAAAACACCGTAAACGTGCTTTTACGAAAGGTACACATTTTATCCTTATAACAGGACAGTGTCGCTAACATGAAGTAAGTCCAGGTTCTCATTCAAAATGGTGGAAAATTCGATTTTTTATTGCATTTTTGAAAGGTGTGTGTGTCTAGAATGTTGGGACGAAAGGTTTTTTAACCGGTGCGTAACACAAGGTTACACAGTCCATTGTTCGAAGCAGTGTCACGGTCGCCGTGGGACGCTCTCAGTTGCAGACGGTCGACTCGCGCAAAAAATTTGCCGTGCCGTGACGCACAAAATGATTTCTATTGCAGTATACATGCAAACATATTGACCGGAAAAGCTGACCAACAACGTTTGCAGGCTGCCGAACGCAGCATATCCAGCTGGGCCAGATCTGCTTCTCTCGCCTCGAAAAACGAGGAAACTGCTCTCCAGGAACAATTCGACTTAAAGGAAGGGTTGATATACGATCCTAGTATTACAGACTAAACTTAAGTAACGAAAACATTTTTTGGTCAAATTTTGGTCAAAACTGGTCAGAACAAAATTTGTGGTCCGCCATATTGCATTAGCAATTTTGAATTTTGAAAGTCTGACTAGATTTGTGGTCAGTGACATCAAAAACACATAACAACATGTACTTTTTATGCAAATTGAACTAATAAAACACAAAAAGTTTTCACTAAACTTAAAACAGGTTTTTCTCGAGAAACGATTTATCGGAACTGCTTGCAGCATAAAACAAAAACAGTTCAACCTGTTAACTTCTACCTTTGACCACCAAAAAGGAAACACTTTTCATGGGAGCTGATACCTGTAATATAAGAAATTTGTTAATATTAACTGTTTTTGAAAAGCCGAAATATCGAATTAGCATCATATCGTTAACTTTCAGGTTATTTCATTGTAATTAGGTATAAGCTTCCATAAATTTAATGTAGTTTCGACTGATGGTATACATTTTTGAATTCAGATAACCCCTGAGGTGCTACACTGCATGCAATCTGTGTACTTCAAACTCGCAGACCTTTGATCGAACCTTAAGTATGGGTGCCATTTTATTGCTTTTTTTGTATTGAAAATCTAAACCAGGGGTCTCCAAACTACGGCCCGCGGGCCGAAACCGGCCCGCGAGGGCCGGCAAACCGGCCCGCGTTAGCTGGCCGGACATCCCCGGTATCCGGCCCGCCAAATATTTGAGGTGGTACCTATACTGCCAACAATTGAGTTTCGAGGCCTATCGCGACCAATACACCGCGCTCAGGTACGACGACCAATCAAAATTATGTAATTAAATAAAAATCGTAGTTCGTTTCAGTGCTAGCTGTTCCCACAACCTTAGATTTTTGCGATTTCATCTTTCCTTTAGCCTTACATTACGGCGACCATGGAGTGCTAGGGTGCTTTAATCCCACTAGGTAGATCTTGGCCCTTATGACTTCGTGGAAGAGTCAGTGTGGCCCGCGGACTAAAATGTTTGGAAACCCCTGATCTAAAGTGCAACGTATAGTCAATCAAAATCCCAAAGCAGATCTTTTGTGTGTCTTTCCTTTTCCTCAAAAAGATCTCCAAGTTTTCCATATTTTTTGCTCATTTGAATGAGAATGTGGCCTTAAACAGCCCATACAAAAAATATCTGAAAACTGTCTCGTTGTCCCATTCACCAAGTGTCCTGTCGACTTGTAACTGGGAGCTACAAGTATGCACCAGTGCTGTCTATAAAAGGCTTCGCGCGACTAAAATCGGAAGGTGTACCTTTTTCTATTTCCGTGCTGTTCAGGTTTTGAAGCGAGCTGGCCCACTGTGCGTCGCATAGCCTCTCCATCTGCGAACCCTCGCAGAGCACTAAAGAGACGCTGTACGTCTGGAGTCGCGTTTGCATCTGGAGCACGAGGTAACAGCTGGTCAGACGTGAGTCTGCGCCTGGCCAGCGGCAGGAATAGCCGGACAGCTGGCCCACAAAGCGACCAATCGATACCCGGACGCGGCCGCCATAACTCGCCTGATAAGCTGGCCGGCTGCTGCCAAATGAGTTCCAACTTCTGTCCCCCCCCCCCCCCCCCCCCCCGCCCGCTGCTCCAGACTTACTTCCTCTGGTCTGAGGTGACGGGCTGCGCACTGACTAGTCCATCACCGGAACTTCTGTTCTTGTTGCTGTTGTAGACATTAGTCCGAATAATGGCCTGATGCACCGTAGTCTGCCTGTGGAAGCCACTTTGTCCCTGCTTAGCTGCTGTAACCTTCGTCAGTTTGAATCTGCTAGCTGTAATAAAGCTTCGGCATCTCTCTACAATTCTTCCCCCCCCCCTCCTCCCCACCCCCTCAGCACCACTTTCATTCACTGCCTAACTGATGATTGCTTGATGCGTCAAGATACAGGGCCTTGAGCTTCCGGTTCTAGATGTACCCTTGTCCGGTTAGTGGCTGACGCTACAGATCTTTATTTATGGATTTAATCAGCTACAAATTTTACATATTCACATACACCTTTACCTTTAACCCAAATAAATACAGATCCATTTGATTAATTTTTCTTTTGCTACGAGTATACAAGATAAGTGGAGAGGTTGAGTCATAAGCTGGTTTACCAAAATCTTTATTAGCAATAGGTACTGTTGTGGATTGGCAGGAGCCAATCCACGGGGTTTGGAGGAAGCCGAAAGGCACGAGTTTAAGCTCACGCAGGCTGGCGTGAGGTCTGGAACAGGTCAAGTAATGGATACTAGCAAATAAAGTACGTAGCTTCTGGAATACTTAACTTTAATCCATAATTGGTGAACATCGGTCTGACGGTACATGCATCACAAGATAAATAGCAAATGATAATGGCGCCTTGCTAGGTCGTAGCAAATGACGTAGCTGAAGGCTATGCTAACTATCGTCTCGGCAATTGAGAGCGTAATTTGTCAGTGAACCATCGCTAGCAAAGTCGGCTGTACAACTGGGACGAGTGCTAGGAAGTCCCTCTAGACCTGCCGTGTGGCGGCGCTCGGTCTGCAATCACTGATAGTGGCGACACGCGGGTCCGACGTATACTAGCGGACCGCGGCCGATTTAAAGGCTACCACCTAGCAAGTGTGGTGTCTGGCGGTGACACCACAGGTACGATAGGCAATTACATCCCTATCGTTAAAACTTTCGAGTCCAGGTACACTAGAAACTCCACTACCACCTCTCACTATGGCAACAGTGAACCATCCATTTCCATGTGAGAATGTGTCGTTTATATCCAAGCTAAAATTAAGAACATCCAAGAAATACAGAAGGTCCATCGACGAGGGCGTGGGCTGCAACACTCTTCACTGGAATGCGATTCTTCTTGTCTCCTGATGTTGTTGTTAGTTGAATGTTTTCTATGGTTTTGTAGAGTGTTGTGAGAGAACAACGTCGGTATATCCTGTAAGTCATGCCTTACAGGAGATGCCGACGTCGTTCTCGCACATCCATAGAAAACATTCAACTAACAACAACATCAGGAGACAAGAAGAATCGCAACCATAGAAAACATTCAAGTAACAACAACATCAGGAGACAAGAAGAATCGCATTCCAGTGAAGAGTATTGCAGCCCACGCCCTCGTCGATGGACCTTGTGTATTTCTTGGATGTTCTTAATTTTAGCTTGGATATAAACGACACATTCTCACATGGAAATGGATGGTTGCCACAGTGAGAGGTGGTAGTGGAGTTTCTAGTGTACCTGGACTCGAAAGTTTTAACGATAGAGATGTCATTGCATATCGTACCTATCATATGTTTGAAATTGCTAATAAAGATTTTGGTAAATCAGCTTATGACTCAACCTCTCCACTTATCTTGTATACTCGTAGCAAATACCGAGCGAGGTGGCGCAGTGGTTAGCACACTGGACTCGCATTCGGGAGGACGACGGTTCAATCCCGCGTCCGGCCATCCTGATTTAGGTTTTCCGTGATTTCCCTAAATCGCTCCAGGCAAATGCCGGGATGGTTCCTTTCAAAGGGCACGGCCGACTTCCTTCCCCATCCGCCCCTAATCCGATGAGACCGATGACCTCGCGGTCTGGTCTCCTCCCCCAAAAACCAACCACCTCGTAGCAAAAGAAAAATTAATCAAAATGAATCTGTATTTATTTGGGTTAAAGGTAAAGGTGTATGCGAATATGTAAAATTTGTAGCTGATTGTACTGTATATTTCCATAAATAAAGATCTGTAGCGTCAGCCACTAACCGGACAAGGGTACATCTGGAACCGGAGGCTCAAGAATGCAACAGCTTTGTTATCTAAACACTGTTATCGCTTGGCCTTGGCGGCGAGGTTTTAACGCTCTATAATATTTATTATAGTAAACTTACAGTTATAAATGATATGTCAAATGAAAGAACAATTCAAACAGTTTTGCTAGGAACCTTATTGAGCCGTGTCACGGCTCAGCTCATTTGATTTACCCGCGAGATTATTTCACTTGTTTTCGCCGCAGCGATAGGGGGCGTGATCGCTGAGCGCTGTTGGCGCTGGTGCGCGAAGCAAGAGTTTTGGGAGGACGGCTCGGTCGGTATATGGCGGGGAGTGAACTGGTGCCTGCCGATTAAGGACTGCGATGAGTGTGGCTGTTTGCGAGCATGTGGGGAGGACGGAATGCTCGCTTGCTTAGCGTGGTTCTCCTTGACCAGCTGTTGTTTGTTGGGCCTAGCACTCGAGTGTAACAGGAAACTGCATTGGTGTGGTTCTCGTCACCTGGCTAAGGCCGGATTTTCATATGCTTTTATTATATGTGTAGTGGACTGACAAGGCAGCCAGTCCACAGAGACGGGTAGCCGAAAGGGCACACGTACACACACGCCGACTGGCGCGAAGTCTGG
This sequence comes from Schistocerca nitens, assembly GCF_023898315.1. Classification (NCBI taxonomy): domain Eukaryota; kingdom Metazoa; phylum Arthropoda; class Insecta; order Orthoptera; family Acrididae; genus Schistocerca; species Schistocerca nitens. The sequence goes on from NC_064614.1 coordinate 1,128,921,195, forward strand.
AACAGGATTCGTAATGAATGTGATAAAGAAAAGAACGAAGCTACTAGAACACTTAACTTTTATATCGTCCTTTCGTATACAGCATTCTTGATGATACAACTGAGACTATCTTGAGATACATGCAATGGTACAAATGGCGCCTTGCTAGGTCGTAGCCATTAACTTAGCTGAAGGCTATTCTAACTGTCTCTCGGGAAATGAGAGAAAGTCTTCGTCAGTGTAGTCGCTAGCAACGTCGTCGTACAACTGGGGCGAGTGCTAGTCCGTCTCTCGAGACCTGCCGTGTGGTGGCGCTCGATCTGCGATCCTGACAGTGGCGACACGCGGGTCCGACATGTACTAATGGACCGCGGCCGATTTAAGCTACCACCTAGCAAGTGTGGTGTCTGGCGGTGACACCACAATATGATCATTACTTTATTATGGGGTTGATACTTGTAGCCAACATTTTGTGATTTGAAATACTTCAGAGAATATCATCATGTGCCAGGTGTCTACTGTGAATAATTCTTAATTTGTTTCATAGTGTATGGCACGGTATCCACTATCATCGATCATTTTATTAAAGTTCTGTCCAAATTATTATTACATTAGACTTTGTTAAAATTGGTGCGTTTAAATTGCAAATTTCCTAATTCTACTAATATTGCTTGGGATAAACCCATCTATTTCTTGATATTGCCATATTTGTGTATTAAGTTGTGTTTCTTCTCGAGACTGACTGAATTGATTTTGGTCAAAATTTGCTAGATAACACAACCGTCGTGAAATTGAAAACTTGACAGTGTTTACTCATGTCACCAATCGTTAATGTTATTTCTGTCTTGTAGCTTACTTAACTGATATAAAATAATTTAGAAATTTTGTGTATTTGACACGAAAGGTGAACTGATGTCACATGGCATTGACATTTGTGTAGGGTTCACGTAAGCTTAAGTGAAATCAGGTGGGGGAAAAAAACCCTGATTATCATTGCAACTTTTTTTTTAGCAGGCAGTAGGGAATTTGTTGCACTCCTGACAAACTGGATTTTTTAAAGGTTTGATTTACATGTAGTACAAATCACAAGTTCAATATTTTTCTGGTGTAATTGTTAATATTTGTACATGTTGCGCTATTGTACGATGTAATATACCCTTTACTAGCAGTACCTTCATGTAATGTTTCAGAGTGAGGCTGCATGTTCTTCTAGAGAATGTTTAAAAAAAATTATTGCTAAAATTTCCTTTTAAACTGTTAATTGTATTAACTTGGATGTATAACCAATTATTGTTAAATAATAAATTTGTGTCAACTAGGCTTGGACCAAATAAATGTGCCTACACCTTCCCCATCCTGGCTCCGCTACCGTCTGTACATTACACTTATAAATGTTCAATTTTTTGTCACACGCAAACGTTGATAAGTGTGTCTTCACTGATTGTAGCAACAGCTGCTTCATTCCGGTTTCTTAATTCAGGGAGGTCTGCTGGTAGCGGAGGCACGTATACACGATCCTTGATGAAGCACCAAAGGAAAAAATCGCATGGCGTTAGGTCGGGTGAACGTGGAGGCCATGCAAAGCAAGCCCTGTCATTGGGGTCCTTGCGGCCTATCCAGCGCTTGGGTACAGTGAAGTTCAACTAATCGCGTACTTCGCTATGTCAGAGAACATTTATAAGGTTCTTGGTAAAACTGTTTGAGTTGCTCTTTCATTTGACATATTATTTATAACTGGAAGTTTAATGTAATAAATGTTATAAAGCGTTAAAACCCCGACATTCATTTATAAACACCCTGTGTATCGTAGGAACAGATCTGTTCTTTTAGTCAAGTTGTGCCGGATGTTTCTTTTCTCGACGACTCGACGCGGTATCTCTTCTCTAGTTACTTGATCAAATCATCTCTAAAGGTGCTTTCACTTGCACATGAGGCTACACTCGAAGACATTCGCAAATAAGTTCCTAACCCTTTAAATACACTGAAGCACCAAAGAAACTGGTATAGGCAAGCGTATTCAAATACAGAGATATGTAAACAGACAGAATACGGCGCTGCGGTCGGCAACGTCTATATAAGACAACAAGTGTCTGGCGCTGTTGTTAGATCGGTTACTGCTGCTACAACGGCAGGTTATCAAGATTTAATTGAGTTTGAAGGTGGTGTTGATATCGCCGCAAGAGCAATGAGACACAGCGTCTCATAGGAAGCAATGAAGTGGGGATTTTCCCGTACAACCATTTCACGAGTGTACCGTGAATCTCAGGAATCCGGTAAAACATCAAATGTCCGACATCGCTGCAGCCGGGACCAACGACGATTGAAGATAATCATTCAACGTAACAGAAGTGAAACCCTTCCGTCAATTGCTGCAGGTTTAAGTGTTGGGCTATCAACAAGTGTCAGCGTGCGAACCATTCAACGGAACCTCATCGATATGGGCTTTCGGAGCCGAAGGCCCGCTCGTATACCCTCGATGGCTGCACGACACAAAGTTTTACGCCTCGCCTGGGCCCATCACATCGACGCAGGACCGTTAATGACTGAAATCTGTTACTTGGTCGTTTCAAATTGTATCGAGCAGATGGACGTGTACGGGTATGGAGACAACCTCATGAATCCATGGACCCTGTATATCAAAGGGAACTGTTCAAGTTGGCGACGGGTCTGTAATGGTGTGAGGCGTGTGCTGTTGGAGTGACGTGGGACTCCTGATACGTCTAGATACGACTCTGACAGGTGACACGTATGTAAGCATACTGTCATGTCCATTGTGCATTCCAAGGACTAGAGCGATTTCAGCAGGATAATGCGACACCCCACACGACCAGAATTTCTAGAGAGTGGCTCCAGGAACACTTTTATGAGATTAAACACTTCCGCTCCTCAGACATGAGCATTGTTGAGTATATCTGGGATGCCTTGCTGTTCAGAAGAGATCTCCACCCCGTCGTACTCTTATGGAGAGCCCTGCAGGATTGATGGTGTCAATTCCTTCCAGCACCACTTCAGACATTAGTCGAGTCAATGTCACGTCGTGTTGCCCTAGACGATATTAGGCAGGTGTACCAGTTTCTTTGGTTCTTCATTGTATTGCTCGATCTTAATAAACATCTATTTGTTCGTAAGAGTTCTCTTCGTATTGTCAGCGAGCGAGATGACGCAGTGGTTAGCACACTGGACTCGCAATCTGCGTCCAGCCACCCAGAGTTATCTTTACCGAGATTTTGCTGAATCGCTCCAGGCAAATGCCACCATGGTTCCTTTGCAAAGGGCATGCCCCTATTTCGTCCCCCACGCTTGAAACAATCGGAGCTACTGCTGTGAATCTAATAACATCGATGTCGACGGAACGTTAAGGCCTAATCTTCCTTCTTTTCCTTTTCTTTCGTATTGTCAGTCTACTTCCGGTCCGTAAGATTTCTCTTTGCATTCTCAGTCTTTGATTCGTCTTGTCGGGCCTTATGGTCTAGCGGCGCCGGAATGGTAGCTTGGCGTGTTCTGCTGCTGAGAATTCTTCCGGGATGTATGGCCGTGTTCTGTCAGAGGGCTGGCTGCCCTCTGTAATAATTAAAAAAGAGCGAGTGAAATATTCAGTACTGAACTTGAATGGGTGTCATGTGATATCCGCTCAAATCAAATGGCGTGACTAGAAACTAAAAAGGTCTCGGGGCCGAATCCTGGACGGTCTTTGGAGTTTTCAGTCTGACCTTTAACCTTTCTTTCACCTCTCAACGATGTGGGGAGTCGCCAGAAACGACGCGTTGTCCGGATTTCACGTTAAACTGTAGGTCCCCTATCCCTGGTTATATAACTGGAGTAAGTTAGGAATCCGTAAGTCGCCGAAGTGGCGCCCAATTGAAAGATCTGCACCAGGCCAGTGGGCCACACGGAACTGTTATTATCAAATCATCTGTACTTCTTATAGTTAATTATTTTGCCGCCCAAATAATGAGATGCGCTACTACTTTCGGCATATGCTTTCCTCCTCCCGGTCTCTCAGCTCCCCTGATATAATGCGACCACACTAATTACCTTCGTTATATTTGTGGATTCTGACCACAATCTATTGGTTATGAACTGCAGATTGAAACTGAAGAAACTGCAAAAAGGTGGGAATTTAAGGAGATGGGACCTGGATAAACTGAAAGAACCAGAGGTTGTAGAGAGTTTCAGAGAGAGCATAAGGGAACAATTGACAGGAATGGGGGAAAGAAATACAGTAGAAGAAGAATGGGTAGCTCTGAGGCATGAAGTAGTGAAGGCAGCAGAGGATCAAGTAGGTAAAAAGACGAGGGCTAATAGAAATCCTTGGGTAACAGAAGAAATATTGAATTTAATTGATGAAAGGAGAAAATATAAAAATGCAGTAAATGAAGCAGGCAAAAGGGAATACAAACGTCTCAAAAATGAAATCGACAGGAAGTGCAAAATGGCTAAGCAGGGATGGCTAGAGGACAAATGTAAGGATGTAGAGGCTTGTCTCACTAGGGGTAAGATAGATACTGCCTACAGGAAAATTAAAGAGACCTTTGGAGAGAAGAGAACCACTTGTATGAATATCAAGAGCTCAGATGGAAACCCAGTTCTAAGCAAAGAAGGGAAGGCAGAAAGGTGGAAGGAGTATATAGAGGGTTTATACAAGGGCGATGTACTTGAGGACAATATTATGGAAATGGAAGAGGCTGTAGATGAAGACGAAATGGAAGATAAGATACTGCGTGAAGAGTTTGACAGGAATACTCTCTTTCAAATTCTGAAGGTGGCAGGGGTAAAATACAGGGAGCGAAAGGCTATTTACAATTTGTACAGAAACCAGATGGCAGTTATAAGAGTCGAGGGGCATAAAAGGGAAGCAGTGGTTGGGAAAGGAGTGAGACAGGGTTGTAGCCTCTCCCCGATGTTATTCAATCTGTATATTGAGCAAGCAGTAAAGGAAACAAAAGAAAAATTCGGAGTAGGTATTAAAATCCATGGAGAAGAGATAAAAACTTTGAGGTTCGCCGATGACATTGTAATTCTGTCAGAGACAGCAAAGGACTTGGAAGAGCAGTTGAACGGAATGGACAGTGTCTTGAAAGGAGGATATAAGATGAACATCAACAAAAGCAAAACGAGGATAATGGAATGTAGTCAAATTAAATCGGGTGATGCTGAGGGAATTAGATTAGGAAATGAGACACTTAAAGTAGTAAAGGAGTTTTGCTATTTAGGGAGTAAAATAACTGATGATGGTCGAAGTAGAGAGGATATAAAATGTAGACTGACAATGGCAAGGAAAGCGTTTCTGAAGAAGAGAAATTTGTTAACATCGAGTATAGATTTAAGTGTCAGGAAGTCGTTTCTGAAAGTATTTGTACGGAGTGTAGCCATGTATGGAAGTGAAACATGGACGATAACTAGTTTGGACAAGAAGAGAATAGAAGCTTTCGAAATGTGGTGTTACAGGAGAATGCTGAAGATAAGGTGGGTAGATCACGTAACTAATGAGGAGGTATTGAATAGGATTGGGGAGAAGAGAAGTGTGTGGCACAACTTGACTAGAAGAAGGGATCGGTTGGTAGGACATGTTTTGAGGCATCAAGGGTTCACAAATTTAGCATTGGAGAGCAGCGTGGAGGGAAAAAATCGTAGAGGGAGACCAAGAGATGAATACACCAAGCAGATTCAGAAGCATGTAGGTTGCAGTAGGTACTGGGAGATGAAGAAGCTTGCACAGGATAGAGTAGCATGGAGAGCTGCATCAAACCAGTCTCAGGACTGAAGACAACAACAACAACATATTTGTTCCTCGTATAGTCTCTTTCAAAGTCACTATTCATCTTTTTTTTATTTATTTATTGTTCCGTGGACCAAATTAAGGAGAAATCTCCATGGTCATGGACCGAGTCAATATATGAAATTATAACACGGTAGTAGAAACAGATAAAATGAAATATAAGAAACATATTCAGGCGACAAGTCGTAAGTTTAAATAAAGAAAATCAACAATGTAACATTGGAATTTGCTTAATTTTTCAGCTCTTCCAGGAGTTCCTCGACAGAATAGAAGGAGTGAGCCATGACGAAACTCTTCAGTTTAGACTTAAAATTGTTTGGGCTACTGCTAAGATATTTGAGTTCTTGTGGTAGCTTATTGCAAATGGATGCAGCAGAATACTGCACTCCTTTCTGCACAAGAGTCAAGGAAGCGCATACCACATGCAGATTTGATTTCTGCCTAGTATTAACTGAGTGAAAGCTGCTAACTCTTGGGAATAAGCTAATATTGCTAACAACAAACGACATTAAAGAAAATATATACTGTGAGGGCAGTGTCAGAATTCCCAGACTATTGAATAGGGGTCGACAAGATGTTATCGAACATACCCCACATATAGCTCGAACAGCCCGTTTTTGAGCAAAAAATACCCTTTTTGAATCAGAAGAATTACCCCCAAAAATAATACCATATGACATAAGCGTATGGAAACAGGCGAAGTAGACTACTTTTCGTGTTGAACTGTCACTTATTTCAGATACTGTTCTAATAGTAAATAAAGCAGCATTTAGTTTCTGAACAAGATCCTGAACGTGGGCTTTCTACAACAGCTTACTATCTATCCGAAAGCCTAGGAACTCGAACTGTTCTGTCTCGCTTATAATATGCCCATTCTGTCTGATCAAAATATCGGTTCTCGTTGAATTGTTAGAAACTGTAAAAACTGAGTCTTACTGTGATTTAGCATCAAATTATTTTTCACAAGCCAAGAACTTATTTCATGAACTACATTAAAAAAAAATGTTCAAATGTGTGTGAAACCTTATGGGACTTAACTGCTAAGGTCATCAGTCCCTAAGCTTACACACTACTTAACCTAAATTATCCAAAGGACAAACACACACACCCATGCCCGAGGGAGGACTCGAACCTCCGCTGGGACCAGCCGCACAGTCCATAACTGCAGCGCCTTAGACTGCTCAGCTAGAAGTACATTATTTGATACTGTTTCAATATTACACACAAGATCCTTCATTACCAAGCTGGTGTCATCAGCAAACAGAAATATTTTTGAATCACCTGTAATACTAGAAGGCATATCATTTATATAAATAAGAAACAGCAGTGGCCCCAGCACCGACCCTTGGGGAACGCCCCACTTAACAGTGCCCCATTGGGACTGAACATCACTACCACTCTCAATATTGCGAAGAACTACCTTCTGCTTTCTGTTCTTAAAGTAAGAGGCGAACGAATTGTAAGTTACGCCCCTTACTCCACAATGGTCCAACTTCTGCAGTAATATTTTGTGGTCAACACAGTCAAAAGCCTTCGTTAAATCAAAGAAAACACCTAGCGTTCGCAACCTTTTATTTAATCCGTCCAAAACCTCACAGGTAATTGAGAATATAGCGTTTTCAATTGTTAAACCATTTCTAAAACCAAACTGTACATTTGACAGCAAATTATGTGAATTTAAATGCTCCAGTAACCTTGTATATACAACCTTCTCGATAACTTTAGCAATCACCGAGGGCATAGAAATAGGTCTAAAATTGTCAACATTATCCCTGTCTCCCTTTTTATAAAATGGCTTCACTAACGAGTACTTTAATCGGTCAGGAAACCGACCACTCCTAAAGGAAAAGTTACAGATATGGCTAAGTACTAGGCTAACATACATAGAACAATACTTCAGTATTCTGCTAGATACCCTGTTATATCCATGAGAGTTCTTGGTCTTTAGTGATTTAATTATTAACTCAATCTCCCTCTTGTCAGTATCATGGAGGAGCATTTCAGGTAACAGTCTCGGAACACTGTTTTCTAAGAGCGCTATATGATTCCCTGTTGGGTCTAGGTTTCTATTTAGTTCACCTGCTATATTCAGAGAGTGATTATTAAATACTGTACATATATGCGACTTATCAGTAACATGGGCGTTCCCACTACGCACTGATTCTATAACCTCGACGTGACTCTGCATACCAGCCACTTCCTTTACGGCTGACCATATGGTTTTAATTTTATCCTGAGACTTAGCTATTCTATCTGCATACCATATACTTTTTGCCTTCCTAATAACATTTTTAAGCACCTTACAATACTCTTTGTAATGGGCTGCTGCATTTAGATTTTGACTGTTTCTAACGTTTTGATATAATTGCCACTTTGTTCTACAAGTTATTCTTATCCCTCTAGTCAGCCACCCAGGCTGCCTGTTTGTGCTAGTACCATGTTTTGAACGTTCTAACGGAAAGCAACTTTCAAGGAGCACGAGAAAAGTCTTGAGGAAAGCATTATATTTATCGTCTACTGTATCAGCACTATAAACATCTTGCCCCTCTTGTTCCTTGATGTTTACAAAGGTCTCTACAGCAACTGGATCAGCTTTCCTAAACAGTTGATAACTATATTTAACATGTGTTGCAGCACAAAAATCTTTTAGAGTTAAAATTTGTGCATCATGATCTGAAAGGCCATTCACCTTTTTGCTAACAGAATGCCCTTCTAGTAATGAGGAATGAACAAAAATGTTGTCTATGGTTGTTCTACTGTTCCCTTGCATTCTCGTTGGAAAGAATACTGTTTGCATAAGATTATATGAATTAAGGAGGTCTACCAGCATCCTTTCCCTTGCACAATCACTTATACAGTTAATATTGAAGTCACCACCTATAACTAACTTATTGTATTTCCTATAAAGTGAACCAAGAACCTCCTCTAGGTTTAGCAAAGATGTTGTGAAATCGGAGTCTGGGGATCTATAAATAACAACAGTTAGAAGTTTAACTCCACTAAATTTAACCACACCTGCACAACATTCAAAAACCTTTTCAGGGCAGTACTTTGAAACATCAATTGGCTCAAATGGGATGCCGTTTTTCACATACATGGCTACTCCACCACACCGCAAAGAGCTCCGAGAAAAGCTGCCAGCCAACTTGTATCCTGGTAAAGGAAGCCTCTGAATTATCTCCTTATTTAAGAAGTGTTCAGATATAATTTCAGAGTCAACATCTATAAGCAGTTCACTAACTTTATCTCTAATACCTTGTATGTTGTGACGAAATATACTAATTCCCTCATTACTCGGATACCTAAGCTATGTCGAAAGTGGTTCCTTTGTTGGAGAGACTTCCCTTAATCAGAAATACCTATTAGCTGACTTCAATCAAAAAAAGGTGCAGCTCTAACACCCACTACTACATGAATTTCCCTATGAGTGATCCCACCACTCCTACCTATGCTGTCACCGATAAGCTTTGCCAACCTCCCCTTCCCATACCTGTTGAGGTGCAGGCCATGTCTAGTGAAACCCGTCCTACTGATAGACTCCACCGACACCTCTGAAATGTGACCCATGACTTCTGTCAGTTCCACGAAATGCACATTCGTGTTGCCAGTCTGAGTGTTCTGAACACTGAAGTTGCCATCTGTGGCGGAATCACGATGTCCTCATCTCCTTTAAAGCCACTATTCCCTTGACCATTCAAGCTGTCACCTGTGACAGAATCACAATATGAGAGAACCTTAATTCCCTTCCCAAATTTCCCCCTTTCTCAAATTCTCCTCCATTTTCATGCCCTTTGACTCTTACAGTGAGTTGATGAAAGTGATGGAATAGCAACATGCGCATATACAGATGGAGGTAGCATCGCGATTTTTTTTTTTTTGGTCATCAGTCTACTGACTGATTTGATGTCCTGTGCTAACCTCTTCATCTCAGAGTAGCACTTGCAACCTACGTCCTCAATTATTTGCTTGACGTATTCCAATCTCTGTCTTCCTCTACAGTTTTTGCCCTCTACAGCTCCCTCAAGTACCATGGAAGTCACTCCCTCATGTCTTAGCAGATGTCCTATCATCCTGTCCCTTCTCTTTATCAGTGTTTTCCACATATTCCTTTCCTCTCCGATTCTGCATAGAACTTCCTCATTCCTTACCTTATCAGTCCACCTAAGTTTCAACATTCGTCTATAGCACCACATCTCAAATGCTTCGACTCTCTTCTGTTCCGGTTTTCCCACAGTCCATGTTTCACTACCATACAATGCTGTACTCCAGACGTACATCCTCAGAAATTTCTTCCTCAAATTAAGGCCGGTATTTGATACTAGTAGACTTCTCTTGGCCAGAAATGCATTTTTTGCCATAGCGAGTCTGCTTTTGATGTCCTCCTTGCTCCGTCCGTCATTGGTAATTTTACTGCCTAGGTAGCAGAATTCCTTAACTTCATTGACTTCGTGACCATCAATCCTGATGTTAAGTTTCTCGCTGTTCTCATTTTTACTACTTCTCATTACCTTCGTCTTTCTCCGATTTACTCTCAAACCATACTGTGTACTCATTAGACTGTTCATTCCGTTCAGCAGATCATTTAATTCTTCTTCACTTTCACTCAGGATAGCAATGTCATCAGCGAATCGTATCATTGATATCCTTTCACCTTGTATTTTAATTCCACTCCTGAACCTTTCTTTTATTTCCATCATTGCTTCCTCGATGTACAGATTTAAGAGTAGGGGCGAAAGGCTACAGCCTTGTCCTACACCCTTCTTAATACGAGCACTTCGTTCTTGATCGTCCACTCTTATTATTCCCTCTTGGTTGTTGTACATATTGTATATGACCCGTCTCTCCCAATAGCTTACCCCTACGTTTTTCAGAATCTCGAACAGCTTCCACCATTTTATATTGTCGAACGCTTTTTCCAGGTCGACAAATCCTAAGAAAGTGTCTTGATTTTTCTTTAGCCTTGCTTCCATTATTAGCCGTAACGTCAGAATTGCCTCTCTCGTCCCTTTACTTTTCCTAAAGCGAAACTGATCGTCACCTAGCGCATTCTCAATTTTCTTTTCCATTCTTCTGTATATTATTCTTGTAAGCAGCTTCGATGCATGAGCTGTTAAGCTGATTGTGCGATAATTCTCGCACTTGTCAGCTCTTGCCGTCTTCGGAATTGTGTGGATGATGCTTTTCCGAAAGTCAGATGGCATGTCGCCAGACTCATATATTCTACACACCAACGTGAATAGTCGTTTTGTTGCCACTTCCCCCAATGATTTTAGAAATTCTGATGGAATGTTATCTATCCATTCTGCCTTATTTGACCGTAAGTCCTCCAAAGCTCTTTTAAATTCCGATTCTAATACTAGATCCCCTATCTCCTCTAAATCGACTCCTGTTTCTTCTTCTATCACATCAGACAAATCTTCACTCTCATAGAGGCTTTCAATGTATTCTTTCCACCTATCTGCTCTCTCCTCTGCATTTAACAGTGGAATTCCCGTTGCACTCTTAATGTTACCACCGTTGCTTTTAATGTCACCAAAGGTTGTTTTGACTTTCCTGTATGCTGAGTCTGTCCTTCCGACAGTCATATCTTTTTCGATGTCTTCACATTTTTCCTGCAGCCATTTCTTCTTAGCTTCCCTGCACTTCCTATTTATTTCATTCCTCAGCGACTTGTATTTCTGTATTCCTGATTTTCTCGGAACATGTTTGTACTTCCTCCTTTCATCAATCAACTGAAGTATTTCTTCTGTTACCCATGGTTTCTTCGCAGCTACCTTCTTTGTACCTATGTTTTCCTTCCCAGCTTCTGCGATGGCCCTTTTGGAGACGTCCACTCCTCTTCAACTGTACTGCCTACTGCGCTGTTCCTTATTGCTGTATCTATAGCGTTAGAGAACTTCAAACGCGTACACAAGATATAAAAGGGCAGTGCACTGGAGGAGCCGTCATTTGTACTCAGCTGATTCCTTTCAGAACGTTTCCGACGTGATTATGGCCGCACTACGAGAATTAACAAACTTTTAACGCGGAGTGGTAGCTGGAGCTAGACATAAGGGACATTCCCTATCGGAAATCGTTCCGACATCTTCAGTACCAACAGGTGCCGAGAATAACCAATTCCAGGTTTTACCTCTCACCGCGGACAACGCAGTGGCCGACGGCCTTCACTGAACGACCGAGAGCAGCGGCCTTTGCGTACAGCTGTCATTGATAATAGACAAGCACCACTGCGTGAAGTAACTGCAGAAATGTGAGATATATGACTAACATAACCGTCAGGACAGTGCGGCGAAATTGGGCGTTAATGGGCTACGGCAGCAGACGATCGACGTGAGAGCCTTTGCTAACAGCACGAGACCGCCTGCAGCGCCTCACTTCGGCTCGTGACCATATCGGTTTGGTTCTCGACGACGGGGGAACTGCCGCCTGGTCAAAAAGGGTGGTAAGAGTTGACGGCAGCGTTCGTGTGTGGCGCAGAACGCACGGAGCCGTGGACCCAAGCTGTCAACAAGGACTGTGAAAGCCTGAGGTGGATGCATAATGGTGTGTGCTATATTTACATGGCATTGACTGGGTGCTCTGGTCCGACTGAACCAATCATTGACTGGAAATAGTTATGTTCGGCTACATGGAGACCATATGCACCCTTTCATGGACTTCTTGTTCCCAAACAATGGCAGACAATCCGCCGTGTCACAGCGGCACAATTGTTGGCTATTGGTTTGAAGAACACTCAGCACAAATCGAGTGAATTGTTTGACCAAACAGATCGCCCGGCAAGAATCCCATCGAACATTTATGGAACATAATCGATAGGTCAGTTCGTGAACAAAATCCTGTACTGGAAACACTTTCTCACTTATGGCTCTCTGTAGACGAAGCATGGCTCAATATTTCTGCAGGGGACTTCCAACGACTAAGCCGGACAGGAGGACTTGATATTAGATGGATCCATTTACTTGTGTCACCTCAGTGTGTAACTGCAGTCTGGTGTTCATACAAGCAGTAAATAAGTTTTTAGGTGTAATCTGTCCAATAATTGGATTTACCATTTAGTAAGTATTTACCACGTTTTACTGCAGATCTGAAGATGGTCATTGCTGACCGGAACCGATAGTCTAACAACTAAAATTTTTGTGATCACTGACGGAAATAAAAAAAAGTTCATTCTACATTCCCTGAATCACTGTTTTGATCAGCGACCATGTCGAAGAATGTGAAACTAGCGCCATGTCTTCTTAGAGTAAATAATCTTCGACTCCCTGCACTTTATCATGCCTACCTTCAGAATTCCACATATAGTACTGCATTCAACATTATCAAAAGGTTTTTCGTAATCTACAAACGCTGTAAATGACTATTTGCCTGTCTTCAGTCTATCGCGAGCTGTTCGAGAGTGGGATAATAGAGCATTATTGTAAAAGTGGTTGGATGAACCCTGTGCCAGACACTTAAGTGTGATTTGCAGAGTGTCGATGTCGATGCAATTGAACATTTTGTCACTATGATGCGACAGGCTGACTTATAATTGTCACGTGATTAGTTGTGCTGATATGGTTATGTATGTAAGTTATACTTTGTGATTTATCTGCTTGCGCCTTCATGTTTACTTATTGAGATTACATACGAACATTTATTTGCTTATGCTGATATGATGCTAATGACTTATTTATTATGTAAGATACATACTTGCTCCTTTGCGTATGGATTGCATATTTACACATTTCTGTTTTGTTGTCATAACTACTCTTTAATTTGGTATATAGAAATGCTTATATACTGTGTACAAACATAGAGTTTAGGTACACTATGGTATTCATTATAGATTGTTCGATTGGCAGAGCCTCGTTGTAGGGATTGTGCTGCATCCACTTGTTGACATGCTGTTCTCTACTGGTATATTTACTCGGTATTGCATGTTTTGCTTACGCTCAGTGCTATGTATTTTAAGATAAGAAAATGAACGGCTATAATTCTACGAACTACATTGGTACAAGAAACTTCACTGAAGTCACATGAACTGGAGGTGCTATGGAAGCTGTATTAATCCGTTTCTAATAGAAAGGAAGCTGACGACATGAAATACTAACACTAGCTTTAGACCATTGACAGTTATTACACTGCATTTTTCGTGAGCAATTGAAATAGCAAGTGACACTTGACACAAAAAAATGTTTCTGTTTTGCCATGATTCTTGAAGTGGTGTACACACTGTGAAATATTACGGTTTATTCATTCAAATTCTTAGGTGATCATTAATAATGTGTACTCGCACCTACTTACTGAAAGTTATTCATACTGAAGGCGGTTAGAGGTCATGTATCCATTACTTTTATTTTATGATGGACAAGGTAACCAAAACGTATTTTCAAGATTTTAAACATGGCTGAAAAAGGTATTTTATAATTAATAATGAGTAGAAGATTTGGCTCAGGTGGATTACACAGAGGTTGTGTGTGGACATTGTGTCTTCGGATTGTATGGGATGATGAATTGAAGTTTGCACTAGGATTTTATCTGTACTTGTTCGAGGAGACTGACTAGAGGAAAGAGTTGTTATGGAACTGAAATGATATTGGTGATAAGGTTTATATGTATCGACGTATTGAAGAGGTATTATTGAAGTACTGAGATTGTGTGATGTTGATGATTATTGGAGTTTTGGTGGATAAGAGGTAAAGTAAGTGAGGAGAATATTTCTTTTTTTTTTTTTTTTTTGTTTATATGTAACAAGAAGGATGAAGATGGCAGACTAGAACACTCCAGTGGAAGGAAGATTGTCTACACACACACTTTGTTAAATCAATAAGCAGTATATACTCTTTTTTGGAGAGAGGAAGTATTTGCATATCTTGGCACACTGACAGTTGTTCAGCAACCGTACATTTTGATTTGGCTTGGCACACATTGGTCTTGACAAGATGACTATGACGTTGACTAATTATTATTGACTATTATAGACTGCTGCCACTACTATTTGATACACATGTTGAACATCAAATTTTGACAGAATTGCATTTACACAGTTAACACTATTCAATTACACATTAGTACTTAATATGTGGATGAAAGATGAGTGAGTGTGTTTTGTGTGTTTTCCTTTCCTAATCCCAAATAATTGGTACCGACCTACCTCCTAAGTATTATTTTACTTGTTTGTTGTGGCTTGCACTGACACCCATAAATATTATAGGTTTACTGATATTTGTGTATTTGTAATAGTTAATATGACAATTATCTGATATCATTTGTGTGTTTACTATAATTTGTATGTTTAGTGTAAGAGCATTGATAATAATTTTGTAAAAGCAATTGTGTGTGCATTCAAACTGTTGTTCGTGCTTACACCTATTATCATTGTTGGGTGCCACTTGGAAATGTTTAATTTCTGCTGATGAACTCTAATGAAATGTTTAATTATTGCTGGTGAATATTATGGACTGTTACCTGCACTTGTTCAACATTGCTGAGTGCCACTGTTGGAACTGCTACTATTGATGTGATGTCACTCATTCCTGCCTGCACCTGCTCGCCATTGCTGGGTGCCACTGATGAAACTGCTCCTACTGAAATGATGTCACTTGTTGCTGTCTGCACCTGTTCAAAATTGATGGGTGGCACTGTTGGAACTGTTTAATTACTACTGGTGAATTTTATGGGACTGCTGTCTGCACCTGCTCGCCGTTGTTGGGTGCCAGTGCCACTGTTGTACACTGCTACTATTGATGTGATGTCACTCATTCTTGCCTGCACCTGCTCGCCATTGCTGGTTGCCACTGTTGGAACTGCTGCTACTGAAATGATGTCACTTGTTGCTGTCTGCACCTGCTCGCCATTGCTGGGTGCCACTGTTGGAGCTGTTCAAATACTGCTGATGAAATGTTATGGGACTGCTATTTGCATCTGTTGACCATTGCTGGGTGCCACCGTTGGAACTGTCAACTACTCTGAGGAGTGATACTTGTTTATTGAACTATTGAACAGATTTTATGTGAATATTTGTGTAAACTGATTTATTGTGTATATACTGTTTATGAAAGGTTATGAGACTCTTACCTGCACCTATTCGTCATTGCTGGTGCCATTGATTGAACTGTTTAACTACTCTGAGAAATGATAGTAGCGTAAACTATTATGTAAAATTACATGTATTGAAGCATTTGTAGTCCTTGCTGTAGTTTTATATATTAGGTTATTGAAGGGTCAGTGCAAAGCCAAAATTTATTTAGTTATGTGATATTTACTTATTAATATCATCTTTTATTTTTTCTGTGTTTTTTGGGCGAATTTGGTGGTATTTTCACCACCAATGCTGGCAAAAATACCACCAAATTCTAGCCCGTGGAGGAGGGGCATATGAAAGGTGGCTACACTGAGTCACAGCGCCAGAGATTGCGCCAAAGATTATTATTCCGCCGCCTCCACTGGTGCAGTAGTAGTTCAGAGGATGTCGAGGGCAGTCGTTCTGTTGGGCGAGAGAGTAGATGCAGTGCGGTCGGTATAATGTTCAGATGGAAGACGTTGCAATTATCACAGTGTATTTTTCGTCAATATATATTGAGGTAAAAAAAAAGGTATTACAGATTTCTTTAATGACAATGCCTCTTGGTCACAGGTACAGTCAACAAAGCATCTGGCGCGTGTTCATGTATTAGACTTGTAATTCTGGTTTCTATGTGCAATTATAGTATTTCTGGTTTTTCAATTAGTTCATTGTAAATGGTGTTTAAAATATCTTGTTGCATTGAGGAAGAACCGAGCCAGATACATGTACTCTGAGTCACACTACCACACACAGAACAGTTACACTTGTGCTTTGTTGTTTGCAGGGGACTTAATTAATCAACTGTGTTAATGGAAATTTATTGTCATTCTTTATTTTTATTTTATACAGTCAGATTTCGTGCTAATACTAGTCAGGGCCAACCGGTTACGAGATTTCGTAACCGGTCACACAGCTACTAAAATTATTGCATTTATCCTTTCTTTTTATTTAAGCCCCCATGCACATGCTCCTCAAGGCTAGATGAATTCTTCTTTTGATCCATTGTTCCTTCCCGAATGCCGAGACCACACAGGCAATGCAACGAAAACATTCCCCAGGCCACAACGCTTCCTCCTCCGGATTGAACTCTTCCAACGGTTGTTGCAGGGCCGTACACCCCAACGGCCGTCTGTCCGACAGAAAATAAAACGTGATTCATCTTAAAAGGCCATCTGTCGCTAGTGGACGTCTAGTTACGGTATTGGCGTGCAAATTCCAGTCTTCGTCGCCGATGGACTGAAGCCAGCGTAGGTGCATGAATCAGACACTCATTAGCAGAAACAGCTGTTGCTGAGACACTGGCGGTAACCCCGTCTCGTTAATTTGGGCAGTCAGTTGCTGAACTGTTGCCTGCCAGTTCTCCCACACACACTTCTCCAGAGCCGCCGTTCACCCATGTCGTCTACAGCCTGTGGTGCACCACAATGGCCTGGGCGCCGGTTTTAGATAACTCCATTTTACCATGCACGGCATGCTTTAATATCGCTAGTTCAATAACTTAGCTGTTTCGGAAATAGTTCCACCCTTGGCCCAAAACCCCTTTTGGGCTTCAGATAAATCGTTCTGTTTCCACATGAATGTATTGCGCATCCCTCTAACACACTTTATTTACCCTCCACTGCTAGTGCTATTACCTGCCGCCTTTGGGTGGTTATTGCGCGTTGAGACTGAACATAGACGGTGGTCTCATTAATATGTGTGGAGCGTGTATTAAAAACTACACTACTGGCCATTAAAATTGCTACACCAATAGAAATGCAGATGATAAACGGGTATTCATTCGACAAATATATTATACTAGAATGACATGTGATTACATTTTCACGCAATTTGGGTGCATAGATCCTGAGAAATCAGTACCCAGAACAATCACCTCAGGCCGTAATAACGGCCTTGATACGCCTGGGCATTGAGTCAAGCAGAGCTTGGATGGCGTGTACAGGTACAGCTGCCCATGCAGCTTCAACACGATACCACAGTTCATCAAGAGTAGTGACTGGCGTATTGTGACGAGCCAGTTGCTCGGCCACCATTGACCAGACGTTTTCAATTGGTGAGAGATCTGGAGAATGTGCTGGCCAGGGCAACAGCCGAACATTTTCTGTTTCCAGAAAGGCCAGTACAGGACCTGCAACATGCAGTCGTGCATTATCCTGCTGAAACGTAGGGTTTCGCAGGGATCGAATGAAGGGTAGACCCACGGGTCGTAACACATCTGAAATGTAACGTCCACTGCTCAAAGTGCCGTCAGTGTGAACAAGAGGTGACGTGTAGCCAATGGCACCCCATACCATCACGCTGGGTGATACGCCAGTATGGCGATGACGAATACACACTTCCAATGTACGTTCACCGCGATGTCGCCAAACACGGATGCGACCATCATGATGCTGTAAACAGAACCTGGATTCATCCGAAAAAATGACGTTTTGGCATTCGTGCACCGAGGTTCGTCGTTGAGCACACCATCGCAAGCGCTCCTGTCTGTGATGCAGCGTCAACGGTAACCGCATCCTTGGTCTCCGAGCTGATAGTCCATGCTGCTGGAAACGTCGTCGAACCGTTCGTGCAGATGGTTGTTGTCTTGCAAAAGTCCCCATCTGTTGACTCAGGGATCGAGACGTGGCTGCACGATCCGTTACGGCCATGCGGATAACATGCCTGTCATCTCGACTGCTAGTGATACGAGGCCATTGGGATCCAGCACGGCGTTCCGTATTACCCTCCTGAACCCACCGATTCCATATTCTGCTAACAGTCGTTGGATCTCGACCAACGAGAGGAGCAATGTCGCTATACGATAAACCGCAATCGCGATAGGCTACAATCCGACCTTTATCACAGTCGGAAACGTGATGTTACGCATTTCTCCTCCATACACGAGGCATCACAACAACGTTCCACCAGGCAACGCCGGTCAACTGCTGTTTGTGTATGAGAAATCGGTTGGAAACTTTCCTCATGTCATCACGTTGTAGGTGTCGCCATCGGCGCCAAACTTGTGTGAATGCTCTGAAAAGCTAATCATTTGCATATCACAGCATCTTCTTCCTGTCGGTTAAATTTCACGTCTGTAGCACGCCATCTTAGTGGTGTAGCAATTTTAATGGCCAGTAGTGTATATAGCCATCGTCCGTCCGAACGTTTATTTGACTATGGCGTAAAAATTTGAATTACGGTTAAGAACTTCTCGAGATTTTTGCATAGTATGTTTCCCCATTAAGTATTATACTGAAGAGCCAAAGAAACTGATACATCTGCTCTAATGTCCTGTAGGGCCCCGCGAGCACGCAGAAGTGCCGCAACACGATGTGGTATGGACTCGACAAATGTCTGAAGTATTGCTGCAGGGAACTGACACCATCAAACCTGCAGGTCTGTCCATAAGTCCGTTAACAATATGAGGGCGTGGAGATCTCTCCTGAACAGCAAGTTAAAAGGCAGATATTCTCAATAATGTTCAAGTCTGGGGAGCTTGGTGGCCATAAGAAGTGTTTAAACTCCAAAGAATGTTCATGGAGCCACTCTGTAGCAATTCTGAACGTGTGGAGTGTCGCCTTGTCTTGCCGGAATTGCAGAAGTCCGTCGGAATGCACAATGACATGAATGGACGCAGGTGATCAGACAGGACGCTTACGTACGTGTCACCTGTCAGAGTAGACGTATCAGGGGTCCCATATTACTCCAACTGCACACGCCCCACAGCATTACAGAACCTCCATCAGCTTCAACAACCCCTGCTGACATGCGGAGCGTAGGCGTGGCTTAAAGCTTTGTGTCGTGCAGTCATCAAGGGTACACAAGCGGGCCTTCGGCTCTGAAAGCCCATATCGATGATCTTTCATTGAATGGTTCGCATGCTGACGCTTGTTGACGGCTCAGCACTGAAATATGCAGCAACTTGCGGAAGGGTTGCATTTCTGTCACGTTGAACGATTCTCTTCAGTCGTCGTTGGTCCCTTTCTTTCAGGATCTTTTTGCGGCTGCAGCTATGTCGGAGATTTGATGTTTTACCGGATTCCTGGTATTCACGGTATACTCGTGAAATCGTCGTACGGGAAAATACCCCTTCATAGCTGCCTTGGAGATGCTGTGTCCCATCGGTTGTGCGCCAACTGTAACATCACTTTCAGACTCACTTAAATCTTGATAACCTGCCATTGCAGCAGCGGTAACCGATCTAACAACTGCGCCAGAGACTTCTTGTCTTCTATAGACACTGCCGACCGCAACGCCGTATCTCTGCATTTGAATACGCATTCCTATACCAGCTTCTTTGGCGCTTCAGTGGATATCCTAAATGTGCCCCTTGGTGTTACGCGCAGTTAAAAGTCATTCATAAAAAAATGCCCAGTTACGTATTTACTTCCATCTCTTGTTAGTCCATCTCCTCTTTCCCCGCTCTCTCTGTCCATCTGTTCGTTCCTCCATTCTTGTCCATCTCTTCCTCCCTCCTCTTTCCCCTCCAGCCCTTCCTCTGTCCATCTCCTCCACCTCCCAATATCGATCTACTCCTCCCCTTCTCCGTGTCATCTCATCCTCCTCCCCCTGTCTCTGTCCATCTTCTCCTCATCCCTCTCTCTGTCTGTCTCCCCCTCTTTTCTCCTATGTTCATCTCCTCCACTCCCCCACCTCGTCCGTCTCCTCCTCACATCCTGGCTGTCCATATTCTCCTTCCACTCCTCTCTACCCATCTCTTCCTCTTTCCTTTCTCTGTCCATCTCCTCATTCACCCTCTCTGCCGGTCCATCTCCTCCTCCTCTCTTCTCTCTCCACGTTATCACCCCCACCCCAATAGAATGCTGGTGGGTTTTAGCACCACAGTATTTCTTTCCAGATCATAGCTACGATGTTTACCAATTTATGTTGAAATCGTCCAAGAGTTTAGGGTGAGCTTTTCACCCGTTGCCTTGCCCCATTCACAAGTGTTTCACACGTATTTAACACATTTTATAGGTATTTGTACACATATTTCACGTGTATCTCTAGCGAATTCCACTCTGCAGTTTCATTTTCACGCAGCTTAACGTCTATGACGACGTATTTCCTGACTATGTGTCCTACAACCATATAATTTTGCAGGTAGATCCAGTGGTATATGTGGCTACAGTCTGCTAAATGTGTTGTGAATAATGTTAGTAGTAAATAAACAATAAACTAAAACATCATGAATGATACAGCAGTTTTTCAAACGTCTCAGGGTTTGTCGTCGTATATTCTGAACTATGTGCCGTATCGTAATATATTTTTCTAAGTACATTCTGTAGCATATTCGGATACTTCCTCCCAAATCTATTGCCAATAGAGTTGTTAGCAAAGAAGTAATAAATTTAAGCGTCATACTTGATGCCGCAATTTTTCACGCATCTATATCTTCTGAAGTATGAGTCGTACAAAATATAATTTTGCTGCTACATTCATATATGAATACTCTCTCCAAAATACGTCGCGAATACAATTTGCAGTAAAGAAGTAATAAATTAAAACGGCACGCTCCATTCAGCTGTTTTACCGCATGAGCAGCGAAAATGTAGTGAGCAATAAACTTCTTTCCTTCCTTTTTTTCGGGGACTGTTAGCGAGAAAACGTTTCGTAAAGGTTTGATATTATGTGTCAACTTTGTTGCAACTCACTTCTCAGGTACTGTGAGAAAAAGTATGGGTATTGTGGTCTACACGGCTTCTTCACCCTCACACCATCCCTACCCCTTTGATAGGTAGGTATGTACGAGGTAGCCTGTGTGTCAACTCAGAGTATAAGCCATCTCCATTACAAATTTCGTCCAGATCCATCCACCCGTATCAGAATGAAGGAATAACAAACATGCTAATACACACACACTCACAAACTTACGCATTTATAATATATACAAGATATATTTATACATTACAAAAGTATATAACCCAAGTTTGTCTGAATCTTTATTAGCGCATTTGGCAAAAATATGACCACTTTTCAAGATTTTCGCTAATTATATTTCCCTGTTACATACATATTTGCATATTACATTGTATTGTTAGAAAATATATAGCCAGCGTCCGTCCAAATGTTTAATAGAGTATCGTGTAAAAGTTTCAAGTAGATCGACCAAGAACTTTTCGAGCTTTTTTCTAACAGCGTATCCTCATTACATCTATACCTACATCTCAATATAAAGACAAGATGTCGTTTAACGTAGTTACCAAAAATCTCGGAAAGTACTTGAGCACTTTACTTCAAATTTTTACACGATACTCTGATAAACATTTGAACTGACATAGGCTGTATATTTGTAATATAGCATATAAATATCTGCACATACGATAGAGGAAGCAAAAATCTCAAAAAGTTATTGACTGATTTACTTCAAACTTTTACACGATCCTCAAGTAAATATTCAAACGGATGTAGGCTTTATATTTTTTAAACAGCATATAACAGGTGCAGCTATCACCTGCCGTAATTTCATTTTTCTGTCTATTTGTGAATTTTTAATGTCCCATTTACAGTGGAGCATAGACTCAAGTAATATAGTTTCCTACATAACTGACGTGCTGCAATTGTTTCAAAATCTGATCTTCAGTTACAATTTTGTTCCGTAGTAGGTATTGCTCATAGTATTCTGTTGTCTAACTTTTATTTAATGCTACCTTAAAATTATAATCCTTTCCAATTCAGTTTAAAAAATTAATTTTTTTGACCATCTTCAGAATTTCTCACTAATACAGCGTAGTCAGGATGTAATAGTACGTTAACATACGCACTATTTCCTTATTTACATCGATATCTTCTGGAGGCGTGTCTTTCTGCTTTCGAAAGGAATACTAAAAAAGGTGGTCAGAAAGAATACTCTTGTCTGACACCTGGCTTTCTTAAAATATCTTCCTCTGTGAAATACACAGAATAGGCAGCCTACGTCCATCGGAATGTTTATTAGAGCATCGTGTAATAATATCAAATAAATTGGTCAAGAACTTGTCCAGATTTTTGGTATCAATGTTAAACAACGTCTATTCTTTAAATAGTAGTATGAAAGTATAGATTAAAATTACAGCGCAACCGCCATTGCACTCAAGATACTGAACAAGGAATGAAAGCCGCGAGAAAAATATATAACAAAGGAAAGAGAAAATGTCTAAACATAATTATGAAATCGTTCATACTTCATCAGTTTTATATTTATTGGAATCTCGTTAATATTCGTTCATCCGCAACTGTAGCTGGGTAACTATTTTGTTAGGCGTATGCGTGGATAACTTGGTAACATCGTTGGTAGATGGTGTTTCTTGGTATCGATAGTAATAGTTGAGCAAGGTGTAGTTAGAGACTATGACTTTGATCCTAAGTAAGTCTAAGTATTATCTGACATCGTACTTTTTCAGTTGTCATGTATGATGAGGACAGAGTGCCCGATGTTTTAAATTGTTGTCTTGTTACCAGATTGTGCTTTGTAGGGGCAGATTGAATTTGTTCCGTATTCCACCTTGTTCTGTTGTAAAAGGGTGGTTTGTACTTGATTATACGAGACTTACTTATGTTCTTTCGAGTTACATGTAACTGTATTGTTTTGCTGTATGTATGCTACTGGTCATTAAAATTGCTACACCAAGAAGAAATGCAGATGATAAACGGGTATTCATTGGACAAATATATTATACTAGAACTGAAATGTGATTACATTTTCACGCGATTTCGGTTCATAGATCCTGAGAAATCGGTACCCAGAACAACCACCTCTAGCCGTAATAACGGTTGTAATGTCCCTTTTGCAATATTCACCATTATCGAGGTGAAACATAAATAAAAATGACTGTATGTGAGTCAAAATGAATTGCAAACATCGATTTATCAGCGAAAGGTAATAACACTAACTGTAAAAATATACAATATAGATCGATAGATGCAGAAAAGACATTATTTTTATTGTATGAGATTATAATGTGTAAGTAATTAAAAGAAATATTATCTTTGTAAGAGTAAAATTACAATGCAATGCTCATTCTTCTGTCTAGTCTGTTCGTTCTGGTGTTAGCTGGAATAAGGTACGCAAGCTATTGTGCTGCGCTAGCATTTGTTTCTGTCGTAAGGTAATTGCAAATATTTAATGGTGTAAACTGTATCCTAGTAAGAATATATTAGTATAAAGTGATCTCCGTGTGTTATTTCAAGAACCTACGCCACATTTATCTTATGAAAAGAATATTTAAAGAAAATTATTTAGCATGTTTCCAGCTGCTGCGGAGCGAGTAACAGTGACCTCTGATCGTTAGCAATTAGCCGCCATTACGCGGTACATTTAAAAATATTTTTTCACACCACAATGTCTGATAGCCGGTGCGGAAGAAATTATGTAAAAATATTCAGTGAGATTAACTGAAGGAATCCAGTGAAATAATTTTATTAAAACTTGTCTATTTTCTGTGATAGTGAACTGGACCTGAGTAATACTACGCTATTGCATTTAAAGTAATTTGTAGGG
The DNA here is from genome assembly GCF_023898315.1 of Schistocerca nitens. NCBI lineage: Eukaryota > Metazoa > Arthropoda > Insecta > Orthoptera > Acrididae > Schistocerca > Schistocerca nitens. The sequence goes on from NC_064614.1 coordinate 1,128,945,456, forward strand.
AGCCTGGCGCTCGATAAAACCAGATATAATACGTAATTGGCAACCTACGAAATTAATTATATTCCTTATTATATCTCTTTTGTATTTTGTTTTTGAAAGCTAAACGTAAGAACTAACTTCACTAAAAATCAGTAACATATCACGATAAATCAAAGGACAAACCAATTTACTAGGAGAGTATGTCCTCTAAGTAAATAGTACACATTATTTTTTTAAAGAGATATAATACGGCCTTGATACGCCTGGGCATTGAGTCAAACAGAGCTTGGATGGCGTGTACAGGTACAGCTGCCCATGCAGCTTCAACACGATACCACAGTTCATCAAGAGTAGTGACTGGCGTACTGTGACGAGCCAGTTGCTCGGCCACCATTGACCAGACGTCTTCAATTGGTGAGAGATCTGGAGAATGTGCTGGCCAGGGCAGCAGTCGAACATTTTCTGTTTCCAGAAAGGCCAGTACAGGACCTGCAACATGCGGTCGTGCATTATCCTGCTGAAACGTAGGGTTTCGCAGGGATCGAATGAAGGGTAGAGCCACGGGTCGTAACACATCTGAAATGTAATGTCCACTGTTCAAAGTGCCGTCAATGCGAACAAGAGGTGACCGAGACGTGTAACCAATGGCACCCCATACCATCACTTTGGGTGATACGCCAGTATGGCGATGACGAATACACGCTTCCAATGTACGTTCACCGCGATGTTGCCAAACGCGGATGCGACCATCATGATGCTGTAAACAGAACCTGGATTCATACGAAAAAAATGACGTTTTGCCATTCGTGCACCGAGGTTCGTGATTGAGTACACCATCGCAGGTGCTCCTGTCTGTGATGCAGCGCCAAGGGTAACCGCAGCCATGGTCTCCGAGCTGATAGTCCGTGCTGCTGCAAACGTCGTCGAACTGTGCGTGCAGTTGGTTGTTGTCTTGCAAACGTCCCCATCTGTTGACTCAGGGATCGAGACGTGGCTGCACGATTCATTACAACCATGCGGATAAGATGCCTGTCATCTCGACTGCTGGTGATACGAGGCCGTTGGGATCCAGTACGGCGTTGCGTATTACCCTCCTGAACCCACCGTTTCCATATTCTGCTAACAGTCATTGGATCTCGACCAACGAGAGCAGCAATATCGCGATACGATAAACCGCAATCGCGATAGGCTACAATCCGACTTTTATCAAAGTCGGAAACGTGATGTTACGCATTTCTCCTCCATACACGAGGCATCACAACAACGTATCACCAGGCAACGCCGGTCAACTGCTGTTTGTGTATGAGAAATCGGTTGGAAACTTTCCTCATATCAGCACGTTGTAGGTGTCGCCACCGGCGCCAAACTTGTGTGAATGCTCTGAAAAGCTAATCATTTCCATATCACAGCATCTTCTTCCTGTCGGTTAAATTTCGCGTCTGTAGCACGTCATCTTCGTGGTGTGGCAAATTTTAATGGCCAGTAGTGTAGTTTCTTTTTGTTAATTCGAATTTTGGTGCTAACCAAATTATTGTTAAACTGTGCCCCATGTCTGTACAACCTCCAGCCTGAACCCACGCTACATAGGACTGATGGATATGCCGCAGTCCATATGCGGAATTTGGCTTTATACTGACACGGTTTCCAGGCAATGGCGCACCCACGCAGCAGCAGTAGCTGCAGAAGCGAGCGTGTATCGTGCGCCCAGACAGCCTTTTACTCAACGCGACGCGAAGAGTCGCTCTTTTATTGCTGCGTTCGGAGGAAGTCATCTCGCGCATGTCTCTTTTTTCGCCAACATACACCCTCCCTCCATCCTCTCCCCCCGCCCCACCCCTGCCATACTCCCGAAAGGAAAAAGGAGTGAACTGCTGGCGCCAGCTTCATTGTGTCGGCTCAGCCGAGCAGCGACTAGGTCGGGGGCGGCCAGACGCTTCGTTGTCCTCGTGGCAAGCCAGTTGTGTGCCTCCGCTATAAAAAGAGTTTTAGATTTGCCGCCACATTGACCGCACAACATACTACTGGCCAACAAGATAGTTTCTTTCTTTTGCTATCCCGGCTGCAGCAAGCCCAGCTACGCTAGTCTGTAATACTCCAACATGAAGCCCACTAGGTTCAAAAAGCATAAATACTGGTCAACTGACTATTAAGTGTATAAAAAAGGACACAGCATCAGACTTACAATTTGTAACGTTACAAATTACCCTCCTCACCTGGGGTTACAGACGTGATGCTGTCATGTTAAGCTGTTGTCTTTTTCTCTCGTCTCTTTGTTCATAATTACTAGGCTTCAGAACTTGTCTACCACAACTCGTTCTTGGATAGTGCTTAATCTAAACTCTCCTATTTCTCAACTTATAAAGATTACCCTCGTCGTATCATTGTTTTTGAGTCTATCTAGTCTCCTGCAATCTTTCGCTGGCCTCGTCTCTTTCCTTGAGGATTAAATCGAAACTTTCGTTAGGTTCTTGATAAGTCTCAAATTCCTTCCTTATTATGCCGTTGATACAGCTGCTACTTCATCAAATTGCATCCTAGCATGTTCTCGTATTTCACTAATGGAAAATATATTTATTTCTCCGTATACGTTACTGAACATTGATAGATTTCAAGTTTTTTTATGATATTCTTAACTTATACCCCAGTCTAAATATTTATGGAGCCTATTTTTACTGTTTCTTAATTACTTAGGATACATGTTTCCTCAATCTTTTTAGAATGAAAATTAAAGTTTACGTTTCTTTATAGAATATGATGTACATGAAAGACAATACTTTGCTTTGAAAATATTAAGACCTTTAAACAGATTTGAGATAGATGTAGCACAAATAAATGAAGTAAGTCTTACACTAATTTGTGGTATAATTTAAAGGCAAGTAGTTTTATATAAAAATATAACTGCCTGTTATCTTACAAGAAATGGAAAAATAATTAAAAAACGAAAGTGCTAGAAAAGTGCTGGTCCTAAAGGAAGTTGATTAAACATTGTGGATTATTGCTTTCCAATTTGATATCTGATCAATATCTGCTGGTTAATTCCAAAAGATTGGTTTATATCAAAAGCGTTGTCACTCTTTACAAAAGGTGATCGCTAAAAAACTTAAAATTATAGAAGCAGTAGCGCAGTGTGTTAAACACTGCCTACAAAATGTATTGTGTGTAAAATAGCACATAAAAGATTATTATAGACGTTTTAGGTCTTGAAGAACAATGGGTATTCATAAGAGGAAGGTCATGTAGCAATAACATACCCACTGTGTCACAAATAACAAATTGCATCAAGAGTCTTTACAATGAAATTTACATTATACTTTACATCCCCAGTCACACAGAGAAAAATATTTCAATACATCACGGTGTCAGACAACGGTGTACTTTATCGCCTACTTTTTTTAAAATATTTATATAGACGATGCCATCCGAAAACGGAAAGAAAGAGTGTCAAAGGGATCCATACAAGCAAGAAAATATATGGCGACACTGTATTAGTGAAAAAATCTGAAGATCAGCTAAAAACCCTTTTGATATTTTAAACTTGATTGTAGAGAACTATAATTTTTAGATACCAGTAAATAAAAATAAGATTATGGCATTCCATGAGAAATACCATGTACGAAACAAAATTGTAGCTGAAGATTAGATCTGAAACAAGCTCAGCAATTCATTTATCTTTCAACTGTAACACTTCTAACGAAGATAAGAATGCAAATATAAAATTACGGAGATTTAACTTTTTAAGCCACTATAAGCAGAACATTAGAAATTCAGAGAGAGACACAAAAATGAAATTCTATAAGGTGCCTGTTCGACTGTATAGCAGTGAAATAGTGAAACCTGGCCATGAAGAGAATTCCATGGGAAATAGTAAGAAACGAAATTCTAATTGGATATCTGATTCTGAAAGATGTTCAGCACTTCAGTTACCTAGGGAACTGTATTTCTTTTAATGACGGTAAGGATGAAGATGTTAAATTACAGAGATAGCAGAGTGTATGTGCCACTAGAAGCAGAACATTGAAAAATACAGAAAGAGCTCCGAGAATGAAATTCTGTAAGTTGATAGCTGTACATGTTCTACTGTATAGCAGTGAAACCTGGGTTATAAGGAGAAAAGATTGTAGCTACATTTAGACGGCAGAAATTAAATTTTTACGTGTAGCTAAAAGCTGCCTCAGTTAGGCAAGATCTCTAATGAAAACATTAGAAAATAACTGACTATTTTTGCAGTTGTGACAAAATAGAACAATATAAACAAAAGTGGGACATCTGCAACGAGTGGAACAAAGATGGATTCCAAAAGTGGCCTTTTAACTCAAAGGACGGAGCGTCATAAGACGTCCAATTAAGGAACTAACCCCAGAAAGTTTCGATAGGTCTAATCAGTGAAACGCAGAACTAGATATAGAATAATAAGAAGTTCCTTTCTCTGATATTTTAATTCCTGTTGTTAGTCTCTTTGTCAGCATATAGGTACCCTTTTGTTACAAGCCTTCACGTAGGACAACCATCGCAGCTGAAGTGAAGACCGAGGCACATTAAAAAAAAATACTGATGTGACTTGACCTGCATCTGCATCATCTCTAATGAACTCATTATCAGTAGGACACTTAAACCCCTTCCCTTCTTTTTCCTGCGTCTGTCTCGCTGCCTCTTCGCCCACGCAAATCAGTGGAGTGGTGGAAGGAACTGAACCAAACTCGCTGAAGTGAAATTTATGACATCAGCTCCAACAATAAAGATGGAATCACATGAAACGATATTAGCGGAAACCAGGACTTGGGTGAACACCACTTTCAGAAGTACTTGGGAATAGCTACACCGACGAATATCTGTGGAGGAGGAACCATGACTTACTTTGTTGCCAGGAGTGTATGTACGCTAATGAGTCAACCCTGACTTACACAGTTGTCAGGAGTGTATGTACGCTTATGAATGAGCCACGACTTACTATATGGCCAGAAGCGTATGTACACCAATTAGCGAACCATGAATTACTTTACCAGGAGTATATGTGCCCTTATGAGCGAGCCCTGACTTGCCATGTTGGCAGGAGTGTATGTACGCTACTTAGCGAACCATGACTTACTTTGTTGCCAGAAATGTACCTAGGCTAATGAGCCAAAACATGATGCACCCAGCCGGCCAGAGTGGCCGAGCGGTTTTAGGCGCTTCAGTTAGAACCGCGCGACCTCTTCGGTCGCAGGTTCGAATCCTGCCTCGGGCATGGATATGTGTGAAGTCCTTAGGTTACTTAGGTTTAAGTGGTTCTAAGTTCTGGGGGACTGATGACCTCAGAAGTTAAGTCCCATAGTGCTCAGAGCCATTTGCGCCATGATGCCCCCGTGCTTAATAGTGTTTTGGATCACCTCGGAAATGTGACAACGCAGCTTTTCTATGTAGTCCAGATTGGACAAGTTGTTGGTAAGTTTCCAGAGGTATGTGGTACCAGATTTTTACGCACAGATCACTCAATTCCCGTAAATTACAGGCAGATGGTCTGTGCTCTTGGAGCTGGCGTCCGATAGCATTCCAGATATGTTCCAACGGATTCAGATCAAGAAAATTTGGTGGCGAAGATAATAGCACGAATTTTCACTTTCATGTTCGTCATTCCACTGTAGCACATTCCTGGACAGTTATCCTGTAGGAAGATTCCACCACTGTCAGAAAGACATGAAGCATGAAGGAATGAAGGTGGTTAATATTAAGATTGACGTATTCCACAGCTGTCACGCTGTTTCGATTTCTACCACACGTCCCTTGGAAGCTCAGGTGATACTGCGCCCTGCATGGCGCGCTGCATGTTTCAAGCAGCTTTCGCCAGAGTGATGGCATATCAACCTGATGCCACAAGTAACGTGATTTATCCAACAAGGCGACATGTTTCCATTGATCCAATGCCCAATCGATCACCCAGCGCCCATTTATTTTATTTATTTAGCGTATGGCTAATACAGACATATCATGAAATTACATATACATATGCACATATTGACACACAAGAAACTTAAGTTTGTCTTTACAACTGAATATCCAGTCCTTCAATCCAGCGCACTGCATCTGGAGTTGCTAGCAGGAAGTCCTCTTTGGCGCCGTGATAGGCTCGAATCCTGCATTCACTGACAATGTGGTGAACAGTCTGGTATGGAGCCCCGCAGTCACAAGCTGGATCAGGCAGCTTCTTCCACTTAAAGAGAGCATCCCTGCATCGCCCATGGCTGGTACGGATTCTGTTGAGAGTAGACCACATCTTGCGTGGTAAGTCGAATCCACTTGGAAGGTTAGCACCTGAGAAGATGTTATGCAGGTGCACATCTGTCACTGCTTCCCACCGACCTTTCCATTCTTCAAGAGGTTTGAAATTCTTAGCAACCATGTCAGCAGCATCGCACAGAGTTGGATGACGTGATTTCAGTCTCTTGCGATTTAAAAGTGGCATGTCGCTATGCACGGGTAGGTTAGAATTCCTGGAGATCTTGTGGAATTCTCTCATAAGGGAAGTACATCTGCGTAGATCAGGAGGCATTATACCGGTTAACAGTGGAAGCCAATAAACTGGAGTAGATCTGATTGTGACAGATATTATGCGCATTGTCGTATTCAGCTGGGTATCAACAAGCCTTGTGTGATGACTATTCATCCAAACAGGTGCACAATACTCAGCACTTGAGTATACCAAGCCCAGAGCTGAAGTTCGCAGGGTGGTTGCTGAAGATCCCCAGGTAGTTCCGCATAGCTTATGGAGGATGTTGTATCGAGTCCTCAGCTTTTGAGCTAACTTAAGAAGGTGTTGTTTGAAGCATAGTGTACGATCCAGGATGACACCAAGATATTTTGGGTTCCAGTTGTGACGAAGAATTCTGCCTCTGAAACTTACCTCCAGTTTTACGTTCGCCAATGAAACCGTAACTGACGATGTTGGTGAGTCAACATTGGAACACGTAGGAGACATCTGCTGTGGAGCCGCATGTTCAATAACGCGCACTGAACGAAGTGCTCTGAAATATTTGTGCTTGCACTCACTTTGGACTATGTCATCAGATTTGCGACGGATCGCCTCTTCTGCGTTTAGAGATTGGGTAAGCCACCGACCTCCAGGTTCAGTGATGAGTCGTGGGCATCCTACATCATGTAGCATAGTCTTGGTTTCACTGTGCTTCAATCACTTCCCATAGATCTTCACAATACTGTTCAGGCAAACAACCGAGCAGCTTCCGAGAAGCTCGTTTCCAGAACAATTAACCCTTGTCAAAGTCGCTTATGTCGGCTGATTTCCCGATTTCCTGACCATATCGTCGCTTTAATGTTTCCTCATTCGCCTCTATTCCGCTTGTGTACTTCCGTTATTGCACCACATACCTGCAGTAATACCAAGCCTTATTCAGGCTCGTGGCGAGTAGTGGCGTTAATGTTTTGCATCATGAGCAGATACAAAGTGTATTTCTTAAGAACCGTCAAGCGATTTTTCTCGCGTGGGTCCGCAGATATTTCCACTTTCGTTTTTGCTGCATACAGCTGGTGGCAGCCCAAACAAATACTGCTCATCACTTCCCTCATGCTACTCCCAGTATCGATGGAAATCATCGGTTTCTTTCCTTTTGTAAACAAAATGATTTTTAAAGCGGAATTTTACGTGCCCATTGGGTAAAGGAGTTCCATATTAGTCAAATGCAATATTCGAATCATCGACACGTATTGGCAGGGACAGAAAACACGAATCGTAGCCGGTACTCCAACAGAGGCAGCACCACCACCGCCTCGTGCTGACTGCCACTAACACACGAAAGCAGCACTACCCAGTCGCTGTTGGTTATTCTTCGTGTCTTGCTGTCCCTCTTAATACATATCGATAATACGAATATCGCACTAAAGTCATTTGGAACCGCTCAATCGAATAAGCACGTAAGATTTCGCTTTAAAAATAAATTTGTTTGCAACTGGAAAAAACAGAGACAATATGTCCGCATTGGGCGTTGCATTAAAGATATGATGAGCAGCGTTTGTTGCATGGGGGCTTAATTAAAATAAAATGCAAATAATTTTAATTTTTTGTTTTAGTAGCTGTATGTCCGATTACGAAGTCTCGTAAACGGTTGGCCCTGACTAGTATTATTACGCAATCTGACTGCATAGAACAACAACAAAGAATGAAATGGAAATTTTCATTAACACAATTAATTAATTAAGTCCCCAGCAACTATAAAACCTACGAAACCAAAGCACAAGTATAACTGTTCTGTGTGTGGAAGTATGACTCAACGTACGCATCTGGCACGGTTCTTCTTCAACAACACAAGAAATTTTAAATATCATTTATACTGAATTAATTAAAGGAAATAGAAATACCACAATTACTCAAGAAAACCAGAATTACACTCTAATCCCAGAACACAAGCCAGATGCTTAGTTGACTGAACCTGTAACGAAGCATTATTTACGACATTAAATAATGAAAAATAAATCAAGTTTCGTTACCTTCATATATTGACCAGAATCACTCAAATCATTACAATATATCTCCACACTGACTCGCTATTACCACATCTCAACAAGAACTTTTCAGTATCACATCTCAGCAAGCACTCCCTACTAGCTCATCTCAACAAACACTCCTCACTACGACATCTCAGCACTGACTACCACGAGTTCTCCCAAAGCACTGCCCACTACGAGTTCTCAATAATCACTGCCAGTGGAGGCGGCGGAACAATACTCTCTAGCGCGATCTCTGGCGCTGTGGCTCAGTGTAGCCACCTTTCATATGCCCTTCCTCCACAGGCTAGAATTTGATGGTATTTTTGCCAGCATTGGTGGTGAAAATACCACTAAATTCGTCAAAAAAAAATGCAGACAAAAATAAAAAATAATATTAATACGTAAATATCACATACTAGATAACATTTTGGCTTTGCACTGACCTTTCAATAACCTAATATATAAAATACAGTAAGCAATACAAATTCTTTCATACATGTGACTTTACATAACAGTTTACACAAGTATAATGTGGTTAAACAGTTCAATTAATAGCGTCAGCAATGACGAATATATGCAGGTAAGAGTCTCATAACTTTTCACAAACAATAATACACAAAAAATCAGTTTATACAAATATTCACATAAACGCTTTCCATAGCCCAAGAAACAAGTAGTTGACAGTTCCAGCAGTAGCACCCAGCAATGGTCAACAGGTGCAAATACCAACAAGTGACATTTTTTCAGTAGAAACAGTCCATCAGTGGCACCCAGTAATGTTGAATAGGTGCAGACACCAACAAGTAACACCATTTCAGTATGAGCAGTTCCATTAGTGGCACCAGCAATGTTGAACAGGTGCAGACACCCACAAGTAACATCTTTTCAGTAGAAGCAGTCCATCAGTGGCACGCAGTAATGTTGAATAGGTGCAGACACCAACAAGTAACACCATTTCAGTATAAGCAGTTCCATTAGTGGCACCAGCAATGTTGAACAGGTGCAGATATCAACAAGTGACATCATTTCGGTAGAAGCAGTCCATCAGTGGCACCCAGCAATGTTGAGCAGGTGCAGACATCAACAGGTGACTTTTTTCAATAGAAGCAGTCCATCAGTGGCACCCAGTAATGTTGAATAGGTGCAGACATCAACAGGTGACATCTTTTCAGTAGAAGCAGTCCATCAGTGGCACCCAGCAATGTTGAGCAGGTGCAGACACCAACAAGTGACATCATTTCAGTAGAAGCAGTCCATCAGTGGCACCCAGCAATGTTGAGCAGGTGCAGACATCAACAAGTAACGCCATTTCAGTATAAGCAGTTCCATTAGTGGCACCCAGTAATGTTGAATAGGTGCAGACACCGACAAGTAACGTCATTTCAGTATAAGCAGTTCCATTAGTGGCACCAGCAATGTTGAACAGGTGCAGACAGCAACAGGTGACATCTTTACAGTAGAAGCAGTCCATCAGTGGCACCCAGCAATGTTGAGCAGGTGCAGACATCAACAAGTGACACCATTTCAGTATAAGCAGTTCCATTAGTGGCACCAGCAATGTTGAACAGGTGCAGACACCCACAAGTAACATCTTTTCAGTAGAAGCAGTCCATCAGTGGCACCCAGCAATGTTGAGCAGGTGCAGACATCAACAGGTGACATCTTTTCATTAGAAGCAGTCCATCAGTGGCACCCAGCAATGTTGAGCAGGTGCAGACATCAACAAGTAACACCGTTTCAGTATAAGCAGTTCCATCAGTGGCACCCAGTAATGTTGACCAGGTGCTGACCGCAGTCCATAAAATTCACTATCACTAATCACACTGTTCATCAGCAGAAATTAAACATGTCCTAGTGGCACCAATCATGTAGAAAAAGTGCAAATAACAGTTCATAATATTCCCTATCACTAATCACACAGTTCATCAGCAGAAATTAAACATGTCCAGGTGGCATCCACCATGTTGAAAAGTGCAGCACCATCACTAATCAGACAGTTCAGGCATGAACAATAGTTTGAATACACATACAATGCTTTTACACTAAACATACAAATCATAACAAACACACAAATGATATCAGATAATTGTCCTATTAACTATTACAATACACAAATACCAGTAAACCTATAATATTTATGGGTGTCAGTGCAAGCCACAACAAACAAGTAAAATAATATTTAGGAGATAGGTTGGGATCACTTCTCTGGGATTATAAAAGGAAAACACACAAAACACACTCACTCATCTTTCATCCACATTAGTACTACTGTGTAATTGAATAGTGTTAACTGTGTAAATGCAATTCTGTCAAAATTTTATGTTCATCATGTGTATCAAGTAGTAGTGGCAGCAATGTATAACAGTCAATAATAGTTAGTCAACGTCATAGTCATCATGTCAAGACCAATGTTTGCCAAGCCAGATCAAAATGTACGGTTGCTGAACAACTGTCAGTGAGCCAAGATATGCAAATACTTCCTCTCTTCAAAAAAAGTATATACTGCTTAGTGATTTAACAAAGTGTGTGTGTGTAGACAATCTTCCTTCTACTTGAGTGTTCTAGTCTGCCATCTTTATCCTCCTTGTTCCATATAGACCAACAAAAAAAATATGCTCCTCACTTACTTCACCTCTTATCCACCAAAACTCCAATAACCATCAGCATCACATAATCTCAATACTTCAATAATACCTGTTCAATACGTCGATCATCAATATCATTTACCTTACCTCTTGTCCACGGAAACTCCAATAATCATCAACTTCACATAATCTCAATACCTCAATCATACCTCTTCAATACGTCGATATATATAAACCTCATTGTCAATATCATTTCACTTCCATAACAACTCTTTCCTCTAGTCAGTCTCCTCGAACAAGTGCAGACAAAATCCTAATGCAAACCTCAATTCATCATCTCATACAATCCGAAGACACAATGTCAACACACAACCTCTCGTGTAATCCATCTGATCCAAATCTGCTACTCATTATAAATTATAAGATACATTTTGTTTACCTTGTCCATCATTAAATAAAAGAAATGCGTACATGACCTCTAACAGACTTAGTTCGAATAACTCTCAGTAATTAATTACGATTACGGAGTGTGAATGATCATAATATTTCACAGTGTGTACACCACTTCAAGAATCATGGCAGAAGCAAACATGTGGAGTATTTCTTGTGTCAAGTGTCACTTCCTATTTCAATTACTCACGAAAAATGCAGTGTAATAACTGTCGATGGTCTAAACCTAGTGTTGGTATGTCATGTCGTTATCTTCCTTCCTATTAGCATAAATTTATACAGCTTCCATAAAACCTCCAGCTCAGGTGACTTCTATGAAGTTTCACGTACTAATGTCGTTCGTCGAATTATAGCAGTTCATTTTCTTATCTTAAAAATATAAAGCACTGAGCGTAAGCAAAACATGCAATAGCGAGTAAATATACCAGTAGAGAACAGAATGTCAACAAGTGGATGCAGCACAATCCCTACAACGAGGCTCTGCCAAGCAAACAATCTATAATTAATACCATGGTGTGACCTAAACTCCATGTTCGTACACCGTATATCAGTATTCTATATACCAAATTAAAGAGTAGTTATGACAATAAAACAGAAATGTGTAAATATGCAATCCATACGCAAAGCAGCAAATACATATCTTACATAATAAACAGGCCATTATCATCATATCAGCATAAGCAAATAAATGTTCGTGTGTCATCTTAATAAGTAAACATGAAGGCGCAAGCAGATAAATCACAAAGTATAACTCACATACATAACCACAGTCAGCACAATTAATCAGGTGACAATTACAATTTAAATAAATAAGCACAGCAGGCACATAATAAAAAAAATATGACATCAGTGAAAAAGCATAGCAGCCAAGCGATGCATAATATATACAAATAACAAGCCTGTTCATTAATCAATAATTGTCAAAATCAGCAAATGTACACAAGCACGTCGCTTCACAAGTAAATTCATAGAACATGAAATTTAGCACAAAGTATGAATCACGTAATCGCGAGCAGCAAATTACATCTAAAATACGTACCTAAGTGGAATTATGTTACCTGAAAAATAAACTCAATTAATAGTTACCCTTTTTTAGTTTATCACTTTTTTTTTAATTACATTTTTCCTGAAATTTTCTCCATAGCAAGTCCTCTTAACGTCGGACACACACAGAATTTACCTGAAGGTCTTAAATACTTTATACAACCGTATCCTGAAAAATACTGAACGTTAATAACATAATTCATCAAGTCACTATAGCTTTATACAGAATTTATTCGGAGAAATTAGACTGTGAATTTGTTTACGTCTGTCAGTGCATTCGCACTGAGCGCTCGATCAGCTGTAGACGCGTGACGTAGGAAGTAATTGTTTGCGGTCAACGACTGCTTTGTGCGGCGCGCAGACTTCACTGTTGCTTTGAGTATGTGCCGCCGCCAAAACACAGCGCGGTATCCTTGTACTCTCTTCGTGTTTACATGTAGCTGTTAGTTTCTCTAAAGTATGTCATTCCACAAAAATTTTAACGTTTGATATGTAATGTATTCCCTTAGAGCGCCGAGATTTAAGAGTTTCTACTTCAACAGTGTTATCATGAATAATTTTGCGAATTCTATATGGACCGTTATAAAGCAGAAAAAATTTGCGACACAAGCCTTTTCCTTTGTGAGACAAACGGTGGGACTTAATTAATACCTTCTGACCAACTGACAAAATTTTTAAACGACCAGGACGTTTAGCTGATTTCTCTCTTCTAACAGCCGCAGATGCAATATTTTGCAGAGCCAGGTTCACAACTTCAGAATGCCGCAGTTTCCGTGAAGGCGGAAAAGGAACGATTTCAGAAATGCGATTTATTGGTACTTTATTTTTTAATATCAATAGAGGCGGTAAAGAAGTTGAGTCATTAGGAAGTTCATTCAGAATGTTTTGAAAAATATGAAGATACTGATCTCAAGTTCTGTGATTCTGATGACAATAAAGACGGCACAATTTATTGATTTCCTTCATCCATCTCTCTGAAGCATTAGATTGAGGGTGAAAAAGTGAAATAAAAATTGGTTTAATCTTACGACGCCGTAGAGTACGAAGCCAAATTTTAGAGCGAAACTGTGATCCATTATCTGATATGACCTTATCAACATGACCCACTTCTTTAAGAAAATGTTTGATGAAAGCATTGCTTTGCGAAAAGGTGTAAAACACACATATTTTGATGTCAATTCCACTGCTACGAAAATGTACGCAAAACCATTAGTAGAACGAACCACTGGACCGAACAAATCGACTGCAGCCATGTCCTTTAATTTCGCTGGAATGATAGGAAACAACGGTGCTCTGTGAGAAACAGTTGGCGGCTTAGCCTGTTGACATAATTTGCATTTGGCAAGAACAAATTGAATACGTTTTTCCATATTATTGAAGTAGCAATTTTCCCGTAGTTTATGAAAGCATTTTCTGGGACCAAAGTGTGCATAACTGAAATGCGTATACCAAATCAGCTTATTAACTCACTCATCAGGAATACAAACTAACCAAACACAGTTGTCGACCGATTTTCGTTTAAAAAGAATGTCGTTGCGAACTAAATAATGCTGTCTAATCGCTACGCTTTCCTTTCTCCTCCACTTCTCCTTAATGTCCTTCCAGATTGGATCCTTATTTTGCTCCTTAGCGATGTCCTGGAGCGAAGACGAAATAAAGTTCTCAAACGCAACACCTTGAATGTACATCAAACAATAATGGTTTTCTTTGCAGTCCTCTTCAGCACTTTGTTTCAAACCCATAGGTGCACGTGATAAAGCATCAGCAACAATATTTGAAGGTCCCTGTATGTAAACAATACTAAAATCAAATTCCTGTAGGTACAACGCCCATCGTGACAATCTGCCATGAGTTAATTTTGTTGACATAAGAAATTCCAAAGCTCGATGATCAGTGTAAACCTTAGTATGTCTACCGAACAAAAATATGCGAAATTTTGTGAAAGCCCAAACAACAGCCAAAGCTTCAAGTTCCGTAATCGAATAATTCTTTTCGGATTTAGAGGGAACACGACTTCCAAATGCAATAGTTTTCTGTACTACAACGCCGTTTTCTTCTATCTCTTGAAATAAATGTGCACCTAGGCCTTTGTATGATGAGTCCGTCGCCAAACAAAAATCTTTAGATAAATCCGGATGTGAAAGAAGTGGAGCAGCAACTAAAGCATCACGAAGTTGTTCAAATTCTGACTGAGCTTCCTCATCCCAACACCAATTAGAATTTTTTCCAGATAGTTCACATAAACGAGGTGTGGCCAAATTGTCCAATCTAACAAAGCGTCTAAGAAAATTACAGACACCAAGGAAACTACGAACATCACGTTTTGTGGTAGGAACAGCATAATTACGAATAGCGTCTAGTTTCTCTGGATCAGGAAGAATACCTTCTGTAGAAATAATGTGACCGAGAAATTTCACCTGAGAACGACCAAATTCAGATTTTTCCAAGTTCACTGTCATACCAACTCGTGCAAAAATACGTAATAATGAATCCAAAATTTTGTTATGCTCACTCCAAGAACGTTTAGCAATAAGGATATCGTCAACATATGAAGTAATATTGTCACGAAGATAAACAGGTAAAATTTCATTTAAACTACGAATGAATGCTGCAGAAGATACAGTAAGTCCAAACGGTAATTTCCGAAACTGGTAACAGTTACCAAAGGCTAAAAAGGCAGTATATTTTCTACAATCAGGGTGGAGTTCTATTTGCCAAAAACTTGCGCGCATATCAATCGTGGATAAAACTTTAATTCCATGGAAATGTTGAAGAAGTTCATCTAAATTTTGTGGACGGTCAGTTTCAGGAATAATAATATTATTTATCTGTCTGGAATCCAGAACCAAACGAATTGATCCATCCTTTTTAAGAACGACATGTAATGGGCTGGTATAAGGGCTGACTGCTGGCTCAATAATGCCCTGATCTAACATGTATTGAGGTTCATTCTTAACCTTGTCTCTGTAAGCCAAAGGAATAGCGTACGTTTTTCCTCGAAATGGTGTGTGTTCTTTCACTTTAAATAAATATTGTAAACCTTGTATAGTTCCTGTGTGATGAATAAACACTGTAGCATGTGAAGTCAAAATGTGGTGCAACTCTTCTCTTGCAACGTCATCTGGCACTTCAGCTTTCCTAACCTTTTCATTAATTAATTCTTCGCTATTAATTACATCATCCATCGCGTCTCTGTATCTATTGTCATTGTCATGAATAAACACATTGTCGTCATAATGCTCAAAGAAAACATCAGAAGTAAGAAACCTTAAACATTTTGTATCTGATTCAGATCTTGCTAAACACTCGAAAAATTTCAAACATTTCGGCATTCCGGCAACAGTCAAATTCACACTTCCTTCTTTAAAGTTCAAAATTGCCTTATGTGTGTTAAGAAACTCCATACCTAATATAATCTGTGTACTGAGTAATGGAACAATAATAAAATTAGCAGACAATTCGTATCCTTGACAAATGAAATTTAGGTTGGTCTGTTGTTTAACTTCCACACCTTTTCCAGAAATCGCTCCTCGAATTGTAGTTTTAGAAATAGGTAACACAGGACAGGCAATAGTTCTTTCACATATACGAAAAACTGATTCACTAATGACGTTCAATGGGCTCCCAGAATCTAAAACTGCAGTGAACTTATTCTTACCCACACATACTTCAATAACAGGATGTAAAAATGCGTCTACATTATTTTCCTTTTCGCCTAGCAAAATGTCTCTCATATCTTCCAGGCGTACGTAGTGTAAAGTTGTAGTGTCATTACTTTCTGAACCGTCTATATTGTTGCCAGAAGCCGAAGCTGCAAGTCATGGTCGATTGTTTGCGTCACGTCTTTGATTATTCCCGTCATTTCGCGGATCAATTTCTACTATTTCCACTTGTCTCTCTGAATTTCTGTCACGCGGAGGATGCCAATTAGGTCCTTCCTGTCTGTTAGATGCAAATTCTTGGCTGTGTCTGTTATTAAAATTTCTGTTTTCCTGTCTGTCTGCATAACTACTTCTTGTATAATTTCGACTGTCACTTCTGAAATTATTGTTAGACCTACTACCCTGGTTATTTCTGTAGTAAGAGTTTCTATTATTGTATGAATAATTTCTGTCTTGATGATACCGATTACTGTTTCCGTATGATTGATCATTCCGGTAAGAATTACCGTTATTATAATTGTCTGTGTAATTTCTGTTAGAACATCTGTTATTGTCATAAGGCTGGTATCTATTGTCCTGTCTGTTACGTCTGTCATTCTCAAAATTACCCATATAACGCCCGTTCCGATCACTATCCCTTTTCTCTGAAAATCTATCGTAATTACTGTTACTGAAAAAGTTACAAGAAGTCCCGTCGTCGTTGTCATACTCAAGTTCTTGTAACAAAGTCTTAAAAGTCTCGATGTCGTCTTTACATCTTCCAGCTAAAGCAATTTGTCTTATGGATTGTGGCAGCTTAGTTAAACAAATGCGAATTAATTCAGTCGGGCTATAAGGGTTGGACAGGAACTCATTCTTTCGAATCATGTCTTCAAAATATTCCGCTGGCGTGCGGAACTCAGACTGTTTGAAATTACGCTGCATAATAAGACTGTGTTTGACTCTGTCTTGCGTGTTTTCGGACCAATATGCCGATAGAAATGCATGATAAAAATCATTCAGATTATTACAATCTCTAATGAGTGCGCGCATCCGCGTCGCCGGTTCGTTTTCTAAATATCCACACATAAATTCCAGTTTGTGACTTAGTGGCCAATTTGGTGGAAGTGCGTACATAAACTGATCTAACCATGAACATGGATGTATGTCATTCTTAGAATTGCGGAAGATCTTAAATTTCCGAACAGTCAAAAAGTGTTTATAGTCAAAGTTTTCGCCTCGTGGCGACAAAGACCTACCGCGTCTGTCCCAGTCCCAGTGTTGATTATTGTCAAATTCGCGCGTCTGGCGCTCTCTTGTTGCATCCCGTAAATGAAACAAATTACCTTCTTCAAACCCCCCTGGTATCTGTGATTCTAAATTTCTTTTGCTGTCTTTTCCTACGATTTCGCCTTCAATTTGTTTGACTTGCTTTCGTAATGCCTCAACTTCCCTTTTCACGCGTTCATTAAATTTATCCTGATTTTCAACATGCTTATTTATGTTCTGGTACTCTTCGGTTTCTGCAAATGGTAATGGAGCTGTATCATCCGAATCTCTGTCCCCATGCAAACTAAGACTTGTCAATTTATCTGAAATCTCCTCAACTCTTTCCGATAAGTCACCTATTTTTTCTTTCTGTTTATTTACGTCTTCCGTAAGTGTCGCGACTCGGATTTCAGTGTTGACACATTTGGTAGTTAACTGTTCATATTGTTGTGTTAGATTATTTATTCTGTCATTTGGTACGGATTCCTCGATTCTCTCAAATATTTCTTCCTTATCGTGTGCACATTGTAAATTTAACTCTGAAAATTTCTGCACTATCACGCGATCTCTTTCCTCCTGTTCTCTATCCTGTTCCCTTTGTCTAATCTCTACTGCAATTAATCTATTATTGTGAGCATTCAAAATCGGTTGTACTTCTTCTCTGATTTCTTTCTTTAATTCATCTTTCATGTTTTAGAAACATGTCCCTATTCGTGAGTCTAACCGTGTTTCCATTGTTCCCATCTGTGTTTTTAATTCAGATCCAAACCGTGTTTCCATTGTTCCCATATCAGTTTTTAATTCAGATCGTAAAGTTCCCATCTCTGTCTTAATTGTTCCCATTTGTGAGTCTAGTGAGTCGAACCGTGATCCCAATTTTAATATTGCACTCATCAACTGCTCCGTGTTAAGTATTTCAAAATTCTTTTCGCCCCTAACATTTCCCGCAAAACCAGTTTCCTTCGTCATAGCTGTAAAGCTATCTGTGTTCGATACTATTCCAGAATCTTCTGTCGTTAATCTCGAATTCTGAAAATTTTCTGATTGAGAAAAATTTTGAAATGGTTCCGGACTATTTTCCCGACTTATTAAATTGTTTTCCACTTCATTATTCATCATACTATTCTCCTGTGTTGGCGAGTTCGCCATGTCAACTATTTCATCATTCTGACTATCCATCATTTTTGCCTTTTTCATCGATCGCGTAATCATTTACAAAACATACAAAACTCGTCACTGTACGAAAATTACACACAATGGCTCTTTATCTCCAACAATATCATTCACACGAAATGCTTCCCTCAACCACGATTAACGAACAATTGAAATAATTGCACTAAATTATCAAACCCATAGACAAGACAACAAAAAAAAATAAATTTTGCAAAATACCATTAGAAGAATGTCAATTACCAAATCTACACATGCAATATAGACTACAATTACTAAACTACAAATTACTACAACAATGCTACTGTCTACTATTTTTATAATCAGAAGATTTCCAAGGGACGATCCTGGCAGGGTCGCCACGTGCATGGGGGCTTAATTAAAATAAAATGCAAATAATTTTAATTTTTGTTTTAGTAGCTGTATGTCCGATTACGAAGTCTCGTAAACGGTTGGCCCTGACTAGTATTATTACGCAATCTGACTGCATAGAACAACAACAAAATGAAATGGAAATTTTCATTAACACAATTAATTAATTAAGCCCCCAGCAACTATAAAACCTACGAAACCAAAGCACAAGTATAACTGTTCTGTGTGTGGAAGTATGACTCAACGTACGCATCTGGCACGGTTCTTCTTCAACAACACAAGAAATTTTAAATATCATTTATACTGAATTAATTAAAGGAAATAGAAATACCATAATAACTCAAGAAATCCAGAATTACACTCTAATCCCAGAACATAAGCCAGATGCTTTGTTGACTGAACCTGTAATGAAGCATTATTTACGACCTTAAATAATGAAAAATAAATCAAGTTTCGTTACCTTCATATATTGACCAGAATCACTCTAATCATTACAATATATCTCCACACTGACTCGCTATTACCACATCTCAACAAGAACTTTTCAGTATCACATCTCAGCAAGCACTCCCTACTAGCTCATCTCAACAAACACTCCTCACTACGACATCTCAGCACTGACTACCACGAGTTCTCCCAAAGCACTGCCCACTACGAGTTCTCAATAATCACTGCCAGTGAAGGCGGCGGAACAATACTCTCTAGCGCGATCTCTGGCGCTGTGGCTCAGTGTAGCCACCTTTCATTGTTTGGGTGGACTTCAGCTACACACTGAAAAATCTAAATTGTGAATACAGGGGTTTTAACGCTTTATGATATTTATTACTTTAAACTTACAGTTAGAAATGATATGTCAAACGAAAGAGCAACTCAAACAGTTTTACCAAGAACCTTATAAATGTTCAATGTGAGCACCATTTGTCACACGGCACACATCAAGTCTATAGCTGAGTTCTTCCCAAACGTTGGTAAATGTGTCTTCAGTGATTGTAGAAACAGCTGCTTCAATCTGGTTTCTTAATTCTAGGAGGTCTGCTGGTAGCGGAGGCACGTTCACACGATCCTTGATGAAGTCCCAAAGGAAAAAATCGCATGGCGTTAGGTCGGGCGAACTTCACTGTACCAAAGCGCTGGACAGGCCGCGAGGGGCCCAATGACAGGGCTTGCTTTGCATGGCCTCCACCTTCACCCGACCTAACTTAGAACTACTTGAACCTAACTAACTTAAGGACATCACACACATCCATGTCCGAGACAGGACCGTAGCGGTCGTGTGGCATAGAGGTTTTTGCAAGGTAGAGAGTTGAGGAGGGAGAACTAAGATTGGTGGCTTATTGTCTGCTGGTCGCTATCTGGTGCTGATACGCGCACACCTTGCTGGTTTTCGGATAATATAAATGTTGCTATCCGAGGTAGCGTGATCCATATTCTGACCAACTCGACAGTTTTTCTTTCTGGTACGCAGCTTGAGTTGCTGACTCGACCTTTTAATTTGTGATTTTGCGTCGTTAACTTCGAATTCTCAAGTTGTCCAGATAATGCTATCGTGTTGCATTTTTCCTTGCAGTCTTCTGTATAATTTCGTACCTCTACACAGTGTACGCGTCAGTTTGTTTGGATTCAGTCAAGATAACTTTGGTTTCTGCCAACATTCGGTGAGGTGCCGCTCAGTTACAGCAAATACACTGAAGAGCCAAAGAAACTGATACACCTGCCTAACATCGTGTAGGGTCTCCGCGAGCACGCAGAAGTGCGCAACACGACGTGGCTTGGACTCGACTAATGTCTGAAGTGTGAAATTGCAATGAAATCCAGACCTTTAGCTGCTTACAGGCGTTGATAAATACCAACGGGGAGAGTTGAAAATGTGTCCCCAGTCCAGGACTTGAACCCAGGATCTCCTGCTTACATGGCAGACGCTCTATCTGTCTGACCCTCCGAGGACACAGAGGATAGTGCGACTGCAGGGACTTATCTCTGACACGCTCCCCGTGAGACCCACATTCTCAACTTACTGTCCACACACTACATTTGTACTGCCCCTGCCCACGATACTCATCACTCGCGGCAGTCAACCTACCGATTCCCGTAAAAGTTCGGACAATGTGAGCGCACCCGCCTCTTGGGCAGGGGCACTACAAATTTCATTCTTCGAGAGCTGCAAGATCACCAATGGGATCTGTTCTTTTTGACATCTCCGAAAGAACAGATACCATCTTCATAATGTCTGAAGTAGTGCTGGAGAGAACTGACACAATGAAACATGCAAGGCTGTCCATAAAGCCGTAAGATCATGAGAGGGTGGAGATCTCTTCTTCACAGCACGTTGCAAGGCATCCCAGATATGTTCAATAATGTTCACGGCCGGGGAGTTCGGTGGCCAGCGAAAATGTTTAAACTCAGAAGAGTGTTCCTGGAGCCACTCTGTAGCAATTCTGCACGTGTGGGTGTCGCTTTGTCCTACTGGAATTGCCCAAATCCATCGGATTACACAGAATGGATGTAGGTGACATACAGGATGCATACGTACGTGTCACCTGTCAGAGTCGTATCTAGACGTACTGGAGTCCATATCACTCCAACTGCACACGCCTCATACTGTTACAGAGCTTCCACCAGCTTGAACAGTCCCCTGCTGACTTGCAGGATCCATGGATTCATAAGGTTGTCTCCGTACCCGTCCATCCGCTCGATACAACACCTCCCCACCCTCCCCCACCCCCCCCCCCACCCCACCCGGCATACGTTTCCAGTCATCAACTGTCCAATGTCGGTGTTGACGGGCCCAGGCGAGGCGTAAAGCTTTGTGTCGTGCAGTCATCAAGGGTACACAGGTGGGCCTTCGGCTCCGAAAGCCCACACCGATGATGTTTTGTTGACTGGTTCACACGCTGACACTTGTTGATGGCCCAGCACTGAAATCTGCAGCAATTCGTGGAAGTGTTGCAGTTCTGTCACGTTGAACGATTCTTTTCAGTCGTCGATGGGCCCGTTCTAGCAGGATCTTTTTCCAGCCGCAGCGATGTCGGAGATTTGATGTTTTACCGGATTCCTGAGATCCACAGGACACTCGTGAGCTGGTCGTACGGGAAAATTCCCGGTTCATCGCTACCTCTGAGATACGGAGTCCCATCGCTCTTGCGCCGACTATAACACCACGTTCAAACTCACTTAAATCTTAATAAGATTCCATTGTAGCAGCGGTAACCGATCTAACAACTGCGCCAGACACTTGTCTTACATAGGCATTTCCGATCGCAGCACTATATTCTGCTTGTTTACATATCTCTGTATTTGTTTACGCTTGCCTATACCAGTTTCTTTGGTACCTCAGTGTACACCTGTTATAATCAGACATGAAACTTTAAACTTTCTAACAGTTTTTCTGTGGTTAAGTGATGCACTAATAATAAATACAAATTGTTTCACATCTAAGCTTGTCTTTCTCGTTGTGAAGTTTTGTCGCCCTGCGCAGTGGCCACACTCAACGATCAGCGAAGGTAACGAACATTGGGCTCGCTCGTTTTTCGTGATTAAAGATTTATTCAGTGACTAGGGAGAGTTCTGTCGCTTCCCCCTGTGGTTACCTTTTTGGGTGTTGTTTCATGATAATATGGTTAACGACCTGGCAGTATTCAGATGTAATAAGCACCGACATTTTTATAAAAAACAAACACCGTGAAAACAGGCCCTGAAGGCTCGACGATACCGACCAGCCGCCATGCCATCCTCAGACATTAGGCTTCACCGGATACAGATACGGAGGGGCATGTGGCCAGCACACCACTCTCCCTGGCAGTTTTCGTGAACGGTGCCGCCACTTCTCGTTCAGATAGCTCCTCAATTGGTCTCACAAAGTCTGAGTGCACCTCGCTTGTGAGCAGTACGCAAAAGACCCGGACGGTGACATATACAAATGCTAGCCAGGCCCAACAGTGCTTAACTTCGGTGACCTGGCGGGAACCGGTGGTACCACAGCAGCAAGGGCACACTAATCTCCCGATCAGAGAACAAGCGCGTCTTTCAGATTGTTTTGTAACGTTCTGTGGTAGATAATTCGTATCTGGTCACTTAAAAGAGGAAGCTCGGCACAAGAATACTGCTTTGTGTTGTGGTGTCCGTAGGACAGGTTCAGTTTCATCCCACATATTTTGTATCGACAAAACGGCATGTAATGATGAACCACAAACATTTATTAATGCTTTCAGATCGTCCCTTGCCATATAAACAGTCTGATGTGATATGTACTCTTGCTGGAACGTTTCCACAAGCAGCAAAAGCATAGAATGAGGGCAGCTAGTTTCGAAATACATAGGGTGCAATTAAAAAGGAAAACCTCATAGGACCAGGGTAGCAAACGTCGAATCGAACAAACTTTGCCAGATAACGTTATGTCAGGACCGCACAGTTGCCGAGCTACGGCACAGAACGGCAGCCAATTAGCGGCAAGTGCGTTTAAGTGTGGACATTAAACCTAACTTGCCCCGGCTGCTACCTGCCATGCCAAAGAGCGCAGCCACTCGTTAAATTAGTTCATGATAATTGTTTAAGCCGAACACACAAAGCTAGGGAAACATTAAATTACAGCTGGTTTTGTTAAACAGGAATTTTCAGCGATATTTACTGTACTAAGCTACACTATTAACTTAACTACGGTAGAAGTACCGTAATTCTCTTACAAGGGGAGGCCGCCAATTGTGAAATTCAGATCCGATTCATACTGCGCATAATAAAAATCCATGGCCAGAGATGTAATGTGGCAAAGTACCAAGATGCACTTCTCAGCCGTTATCGAGAAAATCGACAGTTAAAAGAAACCGTTGCTGTGAAATACTCTCTACGATTAAAAATTTTCTACATCGTCGTGACATAGCGGTAAGCGCTCGGGTTCATAATCCGAAGGTTGCCGGATCTAATCTCGCGCCAAGCAATTTTTTTAATTATTATTTTTTTGTAATTCAAATATAAACTATTAATAAATTGCTTATGCATGTTGGTGAAGGCGGGTCGCTCTCCAATTGTACCGCCTCCATTTTTCCGTTTGTTTAACAGGTTGTACCAAAGCTCTCACGTGTGGACTGATTTTCGACGATGTTATAAGTTGCGCTAGGGGCCGCATCTACCTTCTTTCGAAGTTAGCAGGCAACTACGCTGTTATAAGGCGGCTCGTTTCGGCCCATTCAGCATCTGTCCTTAAAGTGTAACGAGCGAGTAACCGAGTTTATATTTTATACCTGCCACAGCAAATTTGTGTTCGTGGGGGTCTCTATTCTAATTCGAACGTTTGACTTACGCTATACTTATTCGTTTCGGAATATCGTTTCTACGTCTTCCGTTAACTATACATGGTTAACATTATGAAGACAATTAATAACATTTGTGAAATACAACTTTGTTTGCGGAAAACATAATGATGTTCGAAGTCGCCAGTTTTTCCAAGACAAACGACTTTCAACAACTTATTATATGCATAATTGTTGCAACTGATATATATATATATACATATGTGTGTGTGTGTGTGTGTATACACACATTTGAATTACAAAAAACAAATACTAAAAAAAAAAAATTACATGGCGCGAGATTCGATCCGGCGACCTTCGGATTACGAACCCTAGCGCTTACCGCTGCGCCACGACGCTGTAGAAAGCTATTAATCATAGAGAGTATTTCACCGCAACGGTTTCTTCTAACTGTCGATTTTCTCGACAACGGCTGAGAAGTGCATCTTGTTGCTTTGCCACATTACACCTCTGGCCATGAGCTTTTATTATGCGCAGTATGAATCGGATCTGAATTTCTCAATTGGCGGCCTCCCCTTGTTAGTTTATTAGGATAACAACCCACTGTGCAGAAACAGTACTTCAGTAAGGTAGCAGGCATATGCTACTGAAGGGTCCAGAGTTAAAATAATAAAAAATAAAGCCCACGTCTTTTAATTTTGACTAATGTACAGGTAGTTGAATGAAATGTTATTACAAGTAGATCGGTGATGTAGCAGTTACTGAGAACTTCTCCTTAAATTACAGTATCACTAGCTGACAAATCCGGCATTGTCTGGATTCTCATTTTGTCCATTTTCTGTCAGAAACGATCCTTATATTATGAATCAGATTATAATCTTATCTTTGTACCTGATGGTAGCGTAACAGACGAAAACCGGTTCATATCACAAAAAATAAATTCGAATCCTGCCGCGGACATGGATGTGTGTGATGTCCTTAGGTTAGTTAGGTTTAAGTAGTTCTAAGTTCTATGGGACTGATGACCTCAGAAGTTAAGTCCCATAGTGCTCAGGTCCATTTGAACCATTCTACCAAGAAGCGACGGAACGATTAATCAACGCGAAACCTTATATGTACTTTAAATGAAACAACAAGTTTACTGTTACGAGTCACTGTTTATTTAACTCCACGACGCGTTTCAATGGTTTAAACCTCCATCATCAGATGGATTTACGTTTGTTAGTATAACATCTGTGTGGGTGTTGTGTTATGATTTTTTGGAGGAACTTGTGGCACTGTGTAGTGGAGAAACAAAACACTATTTCAGAACATGGTTTTGGGTTTCTTTTGACAAAAAATTAAATGTATGTCTAACGGTAACATAAAAAAGTAAAATAAAGTACCCCCCCCCCCCCCCCCCCAGTGGCCACAGGTTCCTTTGACTGTCGTAACACATCTCATACATGTGTGCATGTTACCGTTAGATATACGTTTAATTTTTTGTGAAAAGAAACCCAAAATCATGTTCTGAAATAGTGTTTTGTTTCTCCACTAGACAGTGCCACAAGTTCCTCCAAAAAATCGTAACACAACACACACACACATTTCATACTAACAAATGTAAATCCACCTGATGATGGAGATTTAAACCTTCGAAACGCGTCGTGGAGATAAATAGTGACTGGTAACTGTAAACTTGGTGTTTTATTTAAAGTCAATGTCGCTTACGGTAAAGCCTAATCTAAAACGTTCGCATTTAAATCTTATATGTACTCCTGCAGTAGACTGCGTGTGGGATGATCCTGAGCAGTTTCAGGATGCTGGGTGCAGCTGCTTCGTGTGTCTACAACGCGATTCTGTAAACGTCTCTTTTTCACACATCTGAGTATTATTGCGTCATATCTCTTGAACTATATGTAGTACAATGATATGGTTGTGAAGGTACATTCGGCTGCATATTTGGGTACTGTGTGCGAAATATGTTGCCAGTAGAGTTGGTAGCAAAGGAGCAATAATTCAGATTCACGCACAATGCGGCAGTTTTTCACGCATCTATGTTTATGACGTCATGTCTTCTGATCTAAGTGTCGTACAAAGATATAATTTTGTAGGTGCATTTAGCAGCATATGTGGATACTGTTGTGTCCTCGTCGACAGTGGAGAGTGTTGTACCACGGGAATCGAGGGAGAGGATGTTGTTTGATGGCTGGTATCCTGTTTCTACAACACAACTGCGCACATGTATTAACAGAGTTCTTTATTTACAAAAACAGGAAGCTACTTGTATTTAAGCCAATCCATGTGATGTCTTCCATAATAGTCCACTTATCCTCACTGCTGATGAAATACAAGTCCCACTACGCAATGAATGACAGATGCCGACTTGGAGTGCGAGTTGGTGCGTCAGCTGGCTGCACTAGTGTCTGAGATTGAGACTGTCTGAGACTGCGACTGAGCCCTCCAGCCTGCGGTGGCGATGTAAATACTTGCGGTTGAAAGGGCGTTGGCGGCACGTTGCTTGCGAGTTTGTCTTTGGCCTCTCCCCTGATAGGCGCGCTTCATTCAGCACCTAGTATCGATCTTCTCGCAATCTCTTTGCCGACTGGTGTGCTGGTGACAGCTTATGCCAGCACAGAAATTGCCTGCGAAATTTATTGCGAATATGTAGGAGCACAGTAGTAATAAATTATACATCATGCTGATACGGCAGTTTATTACGCATCTCGTTGTTCATGACCTAATATATCCTGGGCTATGGTAGGTAGGTGCTCGTTACCCCTACAGCGATTGCTGCCTGACAGTAAGAGATGTGTGCAGCAAGTTCGGTTGAAATTGGTCCAGTGGTTTAGGAGCAGATGTGGAACACAAATACGCACACATTAACACACAAAAACACACACACACGTCTATTTTTATAATGCATGAATTGAATTAGTAATAACTAAAGGAAGGCAACGGCCTTGCCACAGTGGATACACCGGTTCCCGTGAGATCACCGAAGTTAAGCACTGTCGGGTGTGGCCGGCACTTGGATGGGTGACCATCCAGCCGCCATGCGCTGTTGCCATTTTTCGGGGTGCACTCAGCCTCGTGATGCCAATTGAGGAGCTACTCGACCGAATAGTAGCGGCTCCGGTCAAAGAAAACCGTCATAACGACCGGGAGAGCGGTGTGCTGACCCCATGCCCCTCCTATCCGCATCCTCACCTGAGGATGATACGGCGGTCGGATGGTCCCGATGGGTCGCTTGCGGCCTGTAGACGGAGTTAGTTAGTTAGTTAGTTAATAACTAAAGGAAGGTAGACATCGAATTTCAATTTTTATATCGTGATTAGTTTCGATACAAGGAAACTTTATGATCGAATTTTGCATGTTTAATTATGTTGGACTGAACAGGGAGAGGTTTTGACAACATTAGTCGTTAATTCATTAGTTAAAATTCACAGGAGCTAATGAGAACCATACACTGCACAGTTTGAACGAAGCTACTTCGTTGAAGCAACCTTCCATCACGCATTGTGGTGGAAGGTTATCATTAGTTCCAACAGTCCCTCACACTGCCTGTTGCTGGCTGTGGCCACTGGTGCTACCACCGCTAGAGGGTCCATAACATGCAGACTTTTGCACTCTCCTGTTTTTCCGAAACGGCGCTAATAAACTAACAAGGGCACTTCGTTTCACTCTCACAAGCTGCCTGCGATCTTCCAATCATATCCTTGTGCAAATAAGTCGTCCTGTGTAGGACAAAGAAGATGGACCAGCTGTACTGGAACCGTTAGGTAGGGCGTACATCTTCTGTTACGCGTATGGTAAGACAGAGATTTAAGAATCAGATTTCCAATTGTACGACGTTTCCAGGGACAGATGTGGATTCTGACCACAATTAAGTGGTTATGAACTTTAGATTAAAAGTCAAGTAATTGGAAAAGGATAGGAAATTAAATTGATGGGGCTCGGATAGATTGAAAGAACCATAGGTTGCTGAGAGTTTCAGAGCGAAAATTAGGCAGCGGTTGACTAGAACAGGGGAAAGGAATACAGTAGAAGACCAATGGGTACTTTAAGAGATTATCATC
The DNA here is from genome assembly GCF_023898315.1 of Schistocerca nitens. Classification (NCBI taxonomy): domain Eukaryota; kingdom Metazoa; phylum Arthropoda; class Insecta; order Orthoptera; family Acrididae; genus Schistocerca; species Schistocerca nitens. The sequence goes on from NC_064614.1 coordinate 1,128,973,742, forward strand.
ACGAGAGTGTTACGGAAATGCTTCAGGAACTCGGGTGGGAGTCTCTAGAGGAAAGGAGGCGTTCTTTTTGTGAATCGCTACTGAGGAAATTTAGAGAACCAGCATTTGAGGCTGACTGCAGTACAGTTTTACTGCCGCCAACTTACATTTCGCGAAAAGACCACAAACATAAGGTAAGAAAGATTAGGGCTCGTACAGAGGCACATAGGCAGTCATTTTTCCCTCGTTCTGTTTGGGAGTGGAACAGGGAGAGAAGATGCTAGTTGTGGTACGAGGTACCCTCCGCCACGCACCGTATGGTGGATTGCGGAGTATGTATGTAGACGTAGCTGTATAAATAGTGAAGACTGCAGAAGTTCACGTATGTGAAAAGACAAGAGATGCTGAATTTAACAGACGAAAGGAGAAAATATAAAAATGCAGAAAATGGGAATACAAACGTCTAAAATATAAGATTGACAGGAAGTGCAAAATAGCTAAGCAGGAATGGCCAGAGGAAAAATGTAAGGATTTAGAAGCGTACTTCGCTAGGAGAAAGATAGATACAGCCTACAGGAAAATTAAAGCGGCCCTTGTGGAAAAGAGAAGGAGCTGTATGAATATTAAGAGCTAAAATGGAAAACAGGTCCTAAGCAAAGAAGGGATAGCTGAAAGTTGGAAGGAGTACATAGAGGCACTGTACAAGGGAAGCAAACATGAACACAATATTATAGGAAGGTAAGTGGACGTAGATTAGTAGATATGATAATGCGAGCAGAATTTGACAGAGCTCTGAAGTAAGTCGAAACAAGGCCCCCAGGAGTAGACGATATTCCGTCAGAACTACTGACAGCCTTGGGAGGGCCAGCCATGACAAAACTATTCCATCTGGTGTGCAACATGTGTGAGACAGCAAAATACCCTCGGAATTTAAGAAGAGTGAAACAATTCCAATTCCAAAGAAAGCAGTTGCTGACACGTGTGAAAATTACCGAACTGTCAGCTTAATAAGTGATGGTTGCTGACACGAATTCTTTGCAGAAGAATCGAAAAACTGGTAGAAGCCGACCTTCGGAAAGATCAGTTTGGATTCCTGAGAAGCGTAGCAACACGTGAGGCAACACTGACCCTACGACAAAGCTTTTGACAATGTTAACTGCAATACTCTCATTGAAACTCTGAAGCTAGCAGGTGTAAAAAACGGGTAGCGAAAAACTATGTACCACTTGTACAGAAAGCAGACACCAGTTGTAATAGCCGAGGAGCATGAAAGGGAAGCAGTGGTTGAGAAGAGTGTGAGACAAGGTTGTGGCCTGTCCCAGATGTCATTCAACCTGCACACTGAACAAGCAGTAAAGCAAACCAAAGAAACATTTGGAGTAGGAATTAAGGTTCAAAGAGAAGAAATAAAAATTTTGAGGTTTGCCAGTGACATTGTAATTCTGTCAGAAACAGCAAAGGACTTGGAAGAGCAGATGAACGGAATGGACAGTGTCTTCAAAGAAGGATATAAAATGAACATTAACAAAAGCAGTACAAAGATAACGGAGTGTAGACGAATTAAATCAGGTGATACTGGGGGAATTGGATTAGGAAACGAGACACTTAAAGTATAAGATGAGTTTTGTAGTCTGGACAGCAAAATAACTAATGATTGTCAAAGTAGAGAGAATATAAAATGTAGAGTGACAATGGCAAAAAAAGCATTTCTGAAGACGAAAAATTTGCTAACATCGAATATAGATATAGTAAGTGTTAGGAAACCTTTTCTGAAGGTATCTGTGTGGAGTGTAGCCATGTATGGAAGTGAAACAATGGCGATGAATAGTTTAGACAATAAGAGAATAGAAGCTTTCGAAATATAGTGCTACAGAAGAATGTCAAGATTAGGTGGGTAGATCACGTAACTAAAGAGGAGATACTGAACAGAACTGGAGATAAAAGAAATTTTTAGCAAAACTTTATTCATGGAACACATTCTGAGACATCAAGTGATCACCAGTTTAGTGTTCTAGGGAAGTGTGGGTGGTAAGAATGGTAGAGGGAGACCAGGAGATGAGTACAGTAAGCAGATTCAAAAGGAAGTAGGTTGCAGTAGTTATTTGAAGATGAAGAGGCTAGCACGGGATAGAGTAGCACAGAGAGCTGCATCAAACCAGTCTTCGAACTGAATTCCACAACAACAACTAAAGGGAATGCAGAAATTATATGATGAAGTGGCATCAAGAGTGAAATGAAAGTCACACTGCGAAGGAGGTGGTAGTCTTTGTGGCGTTCATGGCATACCACCACCTACATTTTTTACGTTCTCCACTACGTTTTAAAATTTAGTACAGGATGATTCGTGTCGCTGGTAGCGAATAGCATACACGTTTCGTCACGCGACAGAAGGTGTCAAAGCGTCAGAATGCTGCGGTGAGTGGCTACCGTATCCTGCTGGGACAAATACAGACAGTAGGGATTCACCTTGACGCGAAGGAGCATAACTTTCATCATTTCAAAAGAAATTGCAAACCGATTTAGAAAAGATATCTATTGTTGTTGTTGTGGTCTTCAGTCCTGAGACTGGTTTGATGCAGCTCTCCATGCTACTCTATCCTTTGCAAGCTTCTTCATCTCCCAGTACCTACTGCAACCTACATCCTTCTGAATCTGCTTAGTGTATTCATCTCTTGGTCTCCCCCTACGATTTTTACCCTCCACGCTGCCCTCCAATACTAAATTGGTGATCCCTTGATGCCTCAGAACATGCCCTACCAACCGATCCCTTCTTCTGGTCAAGTTGTGCCACAAACTCCTCTTCTCCCCAATCCTTTTCAGTACCTCCTCATTAGTTATGTGATCTACTCATCTAATCTTCAGCATTCTTCTGTAGCACCACATTTCGAAAGCTTCTATTCTCTTCTTGTCCAAACTATTTACCGTCCATGTTTCACTTCCATACATGGCTACACTCCATACAAATACTTTCAGAAATGACTTCCTGACACTTAAATTAATACTCGATGTTAACAAATTTCTCTTCTTCAGAAACGCTTTCCTTGCCATTGCCAGTCTACATTTGATATCCTCTCTACTTCGACCATCATCAGTTATTTTGCTCCCCAAATAGCAAAACTCCTTTACTACTTTAAGTGTCTCATTTCCTAATCTAAAACCCTCAACATCACCCGACTTAATTCGACTACATTCCATTATCCTCGTTTTGCTTTTGTTGATGTTCATCTTATATCCTCCCTTCAAGACACCATCCATTCCATTCAACTGCTCTTCCAAGTCCTTTGCTGTCTCTGACAGAATTACAATGTCATCGGCGAACCTCAAAGTTTTTATTTCTTCTCCATGGATTTTAATACCTACTCCGAATTTTTCTTTTGTTTCCTTTACTGCTTGCTCAATATACAGATTGAATAACATCAGGGAGAGGCTACAACCCTGTCACACTCCTTTCCCAACCACTGCTTCCCTTTCATGTCCCTCGACTCTTATAACTGCCATCTGGTTTCTGTACAAATTGTAAATAGCCTTTCGCTCCCTGTATTTTACCCCTGCCACCTTTATAATTTGAAAGAGAATATTCCAGTCAACATTGTCAAAAGCTTTCTCTAAGTCTACAAATGCTAGAAACGTAGGTTTGCCTTTCCTTAATCTTTCTTCTAAGATAAGTCGTAAGGTCAGTATTGCCTCACGTGTTCCAGTATTTCTACGGAATCCAAACTGATCTTCCCCGATGTCGGCTTCTACTAGTTTTTCCATTCGTCTGTAAAGAATTCGTGTTAGTATTTTGCAGCTGTGGCTTATTAAACTGATTGTTCGGTAATTCTCACATCTGTCAACACCTGCTTTCTTTGCGATTGGAATTATTATATTCTTCTTGAAGTCTGAGGATATTTCGCCTGTTTCATACATCTTGCTCACCAGATGGTAGAGTTTTGTCAGGACTGGCTCTCCCAAGGCCATCAGTAGTTCCAATGGAATGTTGTCTACTCCGGGGGCCTTGTTTCGACTCAGGTCTTTCAGTGCTCTGTCAAACTCTTCACGCAGTATCGTATCTCCCATTTCACCTTCATCCACCTCCTCTTCCATTTCCATAATATTGTCCTCAAGTACATCGCCCTTGTATAGACCCTCTATATACTCCTTCCACCTTTCTGCTTCATCCTCTGTGCTTAGAACTGGGTTTCCATCTGAGCTCTTGATGTTCATACAAGTGGTTCTCTTATCTCCAAAGGTCTCTTTAATTTTCCTGTAGGCAGTATCTATCTTACCCCTAGTGAGATAAGCCTCTACATCCTTACATTTGTCCTCTAGCCATCCCTGCTTAGCAATTTTGCACTTCCTGTCGATCTCATTTTTGAGAAATTTGTATTCCTTTTTGCCTGCTTCATTTACTGCATTTTTATATTTTCTCCTTTCATCAATTAAATTCAATATTTCTTCTGTTACCCAAGGATTTCTACTAGCCCTTGTCTTTTTACCTACTTGATCGTCTGCTGCCTTCACTACTTCATCCCTCAAAGCCACCCATTCTTCTTCTACTGTACTTCTTTCCCCCATTCCTGTCAATTGTTCCCTTGTGCTCTCCCTGAAACTCTGTGCAACCTCTGGTTCTTTCAGTTTATCCAGGTCCCATCTCCTTAAATTCCCACCTTTTTGCAGTTTCTACAGGTCATAACCAATAGATTGTGGTCAGAGTCCACATCTGCCCCTGGAAATGTCTTACAATTTAAAACCTGGTTCCTAAATCTCTGTCTTACCATTATATAATCTATCTGATGCCTTTTAGTATCTCCAGTGTTCTTCCATGTATACAACCTTCTATCAGATATCTATATGGTGCGGAAATTAGCAATTGACCCTAAATAATGGAAAGCGTGAGGTCATCCACATGAGTCTAAAAGGAATCCGTTAAACTTCGGTTACACGATAAACCAGTCAAATCTGAAGGCCGCTAATTCAACTAAATGTCTAGGGATTACAATTACGAACAACTTAAATTGGAAGGGACTCATAGAAAATGTTGGGGGGAAGGCTAACCAAAGACTGCGTTTTATTGGCAGGACACTTAGAAAATGTAACAGTTCTACTAAGGAGACTGCCTGCACTACGCTTGTCCGTCCTGTTTTAGAATACTGCTGCGCGATGTGGGATCCTTACCGGATAGGACTGACGGAGTACATCGATAAAGTTCAAAGAAGGGCAACACGATTTGTATCATCGCCAAATACGGGAGAGAGTGTCACTGAAAAGATGTAGGATTTGGGGTGGAAATTAAAACAAAGGCGTTTCTCGTTGCGACAGAATCTTCTCACGAAATTTCAATCTCCAGTTTTCTCCTCCGAATGCGAAAATATTTTTTTGACGTCGACATAGATAGGGAGAAACGATCATCGTAACAAAATAAGGGAAATCAGAACTGGTACAGAAAGATATAGGTGTTCGTTTTTTCCGCGCACTATACATGAATAATAGAGAATTATGGTGAAGATGGTTCGATGAACCCTCTGCCAGTCACTTCAAAGTGATTTGCAGAGTATGTTGATTTATATGTTTTTCAATACTAATACGCTTCTCCAGCCGTGCTACTGACGTTGACTGCACCGTTAGCTTATTAATAAGAATTTCAATAACTTTAATCCACACGTAAAACACTAAAGACAGAGTTCAATTTATGTGGATAACGAAGAGCGCATCACAGGCGTGCTCTGAGCGAGAAGATGCTAGACTGTTAAGATAGCTCATGAAGCAATCTTTGAGTAGTATTTAGGGTGACAAAACGTACACACTGCGAATGGATACTTTATGTTGTTCAAATTAAGTTAAATTACGAGTCAGTCTCTGGAAACGTTCACTATGAGTCTGCGATCGATTTCCGGGCAGGCAACTTTAATGGGTCGACTGCGATTTAGAGTAAAAACTAATCGAATCATTAAAAATTTTCTCGGAAAACTTTATGTGTGATCTCATGTCAACTGTGAGATCGTATGGATCATTTTGTTGTGGCCTTTGCGTTGCTCTGAATATAATTAGAATCTGGGAACTTTGCCACGGTTAACGATGGCAGACTAGCTCTCCGAAACGTTTCTTGATATTTCGTTTGGTGAGTAGAAATAAAATCAAGAGGCATCCCTATATTTCGACCCTTCCTGTCAGTAGCACTGAATTCTTTCCCATTTGCCATATCACTACGCACTTTTACCGTTTGCATACAGCGGCCTGTGGCCAGCGGAAAAGGAACTGATTAGGACATGAGATATGATGCAGCATCAGAAGAAGTGAGGTAAGCAAGTTGGCTCCAGTTGTGCTAGGATAAGTGGTCGTGGGTATTATTTTCTAAAATCCACCGTGTTTGTTTAATCTCGGCGCATGTTTAAGGTAGGAAATGTCATTTTCTGTCACCTACCGTGTAGTTTATGGAGGTCAAATTTAAGTTCGCCGTGGGAGTACATTTTGAACACTTGCCAAATCCCCCCCATGGACAGTGCATATTCTACAACTAAGTATTATTCATCCTTCAAGGAGCGCAACGGTCGCCGTGAAGCGCTGCATGTGGGGTAGAACTGGTACCAGACGGTCAAGAGACACTCCAACGCTGATGTAAATTATGGCAGTTGTACAGAGTATTGTGTCTTCAGTGTTATGACCTAGCGATATTATACTTCTTACTTACCGCTTGAGTCTGGAATTTTCGACGCTGAGCCTGCCTTTCCTCTGGAGAGAGCATAACGTCATCAGTGGCTCAGCGGTATTGGGTCACGCACCAGGTAATGAGCGGAGAGTTGTTGTTGGGCTTGAATACGGAGCGGACGCGCGCAGCCGCGTCGCAGATAAATATTTTGAAGAATTTGCTAGAAAGTATAAGGGACGATTAAAAATCTGGGCTCAGGGTGGGGCGCCGCTGGGGTGAGTGGACTGCTGTAGCCTGTAGTGGGGTTGTGAACCACTGAGGGCTAAGGCTGGAACGAATCATCTCCGTCGTTTCTAGGTCCCCAGATCAATTCAATACAATACAACACGCCAACTCAAGCGGTGGATACTCGAACACCCATCTTCTAATCTCACCCCAAGTGATTATCACGCCTTAGATCCCGTAAACAAGGCGTTGAAAATTCGATTATTCTCGTCCGCAGCTCGCAGTCTACAGGTTAGCGTTGCTGCCTCTGGATCATGGGGAACCGGGTTCGATTCCTGGCGGCGTTGGGGATTTTCTTTCCCTGGGAACTGGGCGTTAGAGTTTTCATCATCATCATCATCATTCCTGACAGTGGCTAGATTGGACTGTGTACGAATTGGGACTTTGTAGGGGCGCTGATGACTGCGCAGTTGAGAGACCCACAACCAAACACCATCTTCCCGTCAGACGACGATGTGCAGCAGGTGTTTACGGACTGCTATACACAGCAAGGCACGGTGTTCTAACGAACAAGTACCCTCAACCTGGTGGGATGATCGTCACATTGCATCTTCACACAGCAAGGCACGGTGTTCTACTGAACAAGTACCCTCAACCTGGCGGGATGATCATCACAGTGCACCTTCACACAGCAAGGCACGGTGTTATAGCAAACAAGTACCCTCAACCTGGTGGGATGATCGTCACCATCTTCACGCAGCAAAGCTCGGTGTTCTACCAAACAAGTACACTCAACCTGTTAGGACGATCGCCACCGTGCATCTTCATGCAGCAAGGCACAGTGTCTACCAAACAAGTACACTCAACCTGGTGGAATAATTGTCACAGTGCTCTTGGCGACTTTGCCTGATTGACAAACCCATTCTGGACTGTACGACATTCGAACAAAACTTTTTCATCGTCCCTTACACAACTAAGTGTTGTTGATGTTACATTGGTTCGATGGAGAAAAGTGTTCGTGTAGTTCAGATATTTCAAGTAAAAACCATGGAATTGGTTTTGAGATTTTTGGTTGAAACAGTATCGCGTTTGTGAATCAGTAGATCCTCCTTTTGATTAATGTTGCAACGCGACATAGCAGTGGTTTCCTCAGTACGAATAAGAAACGAGCTGAACTGTTCACACAAGACTGGACAAAATTAGGTATTGTTAGAGATGTTTGTTAAGTGTTAAGTGACAATAAAACTACATAATTTGACTTGTACTGTTATTACTTCAAAGTGAAGTTTTCCATTTTTCATCTGAACAACTTTAATGTTTCAGAAGTATAAGAGAGACGTGTTCACGTTACGTACACGGGTAGGTTTGTTTCGTCACGAAGGGCGTTGCGTCCGCAAAGCCACCAAACTGTAGTCCGATAGCATCAAAATAATACTTTAACAAACTAAACAGGCAGGAACAGACATATTGCACAGTGAAGTGGTCTGTATGTGGCAGTCGGTTGTATGGAGTCTATACGTCAAGGCGAGCGACGTGGACATGTGACAGAATGGCAGAAATGAATGAAGTTTCCCGATTTGTTGGCGTATCTTTGCCAAATTCCCGTTGTGTCTACAAGGAAGTATGTACCCTCATAGCTACCCTCATAGCTATGTACCACAGCGTGAGAACGTTGGTCCGAAGATCCAACGACGAAACCAACCGAAGACGAGTGTCACGCTTTGTCAATGGTAGTTGGTTTCAAGCTCAACAAAAATTCTAAAACTTTGAAATATGTTCATTATGAAAGTTTTTGCCCTACCGGGACTCGAACCCGAATTTTCCTCTTTAGGTGAGCCGTCGTCTTAACCACTTCGGCCGCTGTGGCACACCTCTGGGACATATAAAGGTTTAGGTCAGTACAAGGGCTGTGCTCCGATAGGCGAAGTGCTTAAGGCAACTGCTAGCATACAGCGGGAAATGCGGGTTCGAGTCCCGACCCGGCACAAATTTTCATTCGTCGCTAATAAATTTTGCAGTTGAAATCTAATGTTATCCACGATTTCCAATAAATTTCTTTGACAGGAATTACTGCTGTCTGTGAATGCAGGTCCATATCAAACAGTTTCCAACTATCGATCTGAAGGGAATTGCTCGAAGTGGGCACCGGCAGTCGGATACCTCGCAGTGAGCCCATGCTCATTGCAGATCTTCAGTGGGCCAAACAACACAAAAAGTGGTCAGTAACTGACTGGAGGCGTACAGTGTAACCCGACGAGATGCGATTTTGCATCTATCCAAGCGACGCAAAAGGCACAAACTTCATCAACGGCCCAGTGAGTGGTTAATCAGCAGTACGTGGTGTAATGTTTTCTCGGTGTTTGTTTTCGGGGTATTTTTCTTATCATGACTCGTGTGAAGTGATTCAGGTTAAGCCGTGGTAAAACAATTTGCTGTTTTGAAGAGCGCGCCGCAGCGCGTTGTGTGAAGCAGTCGCCCTCCGTTTCTGACGGTGGCGCCGCTGTGGTAATCGCAGATTTGGTGTCTCCCTCTGGTGGGAAAGCTGAAAGGTTGCCTGTTCACGTGCATTTAAGTGACGCTATGAGCTCTGTAAAGCCCCCGCCCGCTGCCGCGCCTGTATGCCCACGTCCCACCTGGTCTCCATCTCTCCACCCTCCTTACCCTCTCCCAAGGTGGCTTCCGCCAGCTCCCCCTCCCTGATGATGTCCTCCTCCCCTCCATCTACCCCTCCTATCAACTTTGACCCTGCCCCACCCCCCACTTCCGGTGTCCTTTCCTTTAGGCACCCTCCCTCCCTCCCTTCTCGTCCCTTCCCATCTCTTTCCTTTTCCCCCGTCCCCTCCCTCCGCCCCTCTTCCCCCGGGCTTCCCCTCCCCCTTCCTCCCTCCCCCCTTTCTCCCCTGCCCGTGGCATCTCTGCTCTCCCCTCTCCCTCTCCCACTCCCCTTCCTCCTCCTCCTCTCTTGGCAGGTCCCCGGACTCTACCCCGCATAGTGAACATTCGCGCGCCGGAGATCATCACCATCAGTGTCTAGTGTGTGTGCTTCGTTTTGTGTTTCGTGCAGTTACAACTCAACTGTTCACATGTGCCGTCGCCGTTCTCCTTGTTTTGTGCGCCGTGTCAACAAGTGTTAGTGTTTTTATCGTCCAACGTGAACAGCTTCTTGTTTATTGTTTTTTGTATCTACTTTCTTTGCCCGCCATTTTTTGTATTGTCTGTGTCACCTATATATCGTATTATTGTACCCCTTAAGGCTGAAGAGCAGCGTATTATGCTGCTGCCAGCCCGCCTTGTATGAGGTGATTAAACTTACAATAAAGGAAAAAAAAAACTCTGTAAAGGAGGGTCGGTTAGCCGAGGCGAGCCTAGTCAGTTGGGCAGCCGGCTCAGTGTGGGGCAGTAAGAGTCTGTCTGTCGTCGGAGTCCGAGTAAGGCTGTCGTTTAGATCAAACTTTAAGCGAGAAAATGAGAGTATTGCCGCCAGTAACAGAACTCAGCTAGTAATCGCCCGGTCGGGGCTGAGTTCCTGCATCTGAGTCTGTACGTTAGGCCGCCAGTCTGCTCCAGTTGCTCAGGCAACGGTCACTGGCGGTTGGATCGTTCGGTTGGTTGGTCGCGCCCTGAGACACGAGATGACTTGTCCGCCTTGAGCGTCGGCGCATGTGAGGCTCTGAGCACTATGGGACTTAACTGCTGAGATCATCAGTCCCCTAGAACTTAGAACTACTTAAACCTAACTAACCTAAGGACATCACACACATCCATGCCCGAGGCAGGATTCGAACCTGCGGCCGTAGCGGTCGCGCGGTTCCAGACTGTAGCGCCTAGAACCGCTTGGCCACTGCGGCCGGCTTGCGAGGCGATATATGTGTAATGTAGAGCAAGTTGTACACTTTATGTAAGTCTGAATTTCATGGGTTTTATTTAAATAGTCATTTTTATAAAGTTGCCACCCTTCCACCGTGTTGTTGTTGTGGTCTTCAGTCCTGAGACTGGTTTGATGCAGCTCTCCATGCTACTCTATCCTGTGCAGGCTTCTTCATGTCCCAGTACCTACTGCAACCTACATCCTTCTGCATCTGCTTAGTGTATTCATCTCTTGGTCTCCCCCTACGATTTTTACCCTCAACGCTGCCCTCCAATACTAAATTGGTGATCCCTTGATGCCTCAGAACATATCCTACCAACCGATCCCTTCTTCTGGTCAAGTTGTGCCACAAACTCCTCTTCCCCCCAATTCTATTCAGTGCCTCCTCGTTAGTTATGTGATCTATCCATCTAATCTTCAGCATTCTTCTGTAGCACCACCGTAAGAGCCCTTTTAAAAACAAATTGCACTTTTGGTGGAAAATAGGTTCTTAGTGTGAGTGTTTGTACTATTTCCATCCCTTTTACGGGGTGCATAGTTAATGTGTTTTTGTGAGTTGTTAAAAATTTTAGTTTAAAGTAATCTGGTGTGTTGCAGATTTGCACCAGTGTAGTTTTTCAGAGTTGTTGTGAGCGGTCGTGACTACGGCCGTGTTGAAAGGGAGCGGAAGCTTCTCAGCCCGAAGGCTCCTACTGTAACCAAAAAAAAAAAAAAATTCTGCCTCTTGATATTTCGAGGGTGCTTTTCTGCTTATAATTTTAAAACTGTTTGAAAAGCTTTGGGGATAAAATTCCGCTACGGTCGCAGGTTCGAATCCTGCCTCGGGCATGGATGTGTGTGATGTCCTTAGGTTAGTTAGGTTTAATTAGTTCTAAGTTCTAGGCTACTGATGACCTCAGAAGTTAAGTCGCATAGTGCTCAGAGCCATTTGAAGCATTTCTGAATAAAATTCACATTTGTTAAATTGTAACTTAATATTTCGAGGGTGCTTTTCTGCTTATAAATTTTAAATCTGTTTTTGAAAAGGCTTTTATGAGTAAAATTTCCATTGGTTGAAATTTAATTTGTTTCCATCAGTTACTCCTTGGCAACTACTTCCACCCTCACATAGTGTGTTAATGTTCTTGATGAATCGCTAGTGAATAAATTCTTTAAGAAAAGATTTTGAAAGTAAATTTTCACGGTTCACATGTTACCGCGAACGTGAACTAGGACAGGGTGCAGAATAAAAACCGCTACCACTCACAAGAGAAGGTGATTTTATTTAATAGACGACCAGTTGGGGGTTGTGCCCATCTTCAGAAGGTTTTTGTAGTGGACTGTTAAGGCAGCCAGTCCACAGTGAAGTAGCCGAAAGGGCACGCGTCAACTCACGCCGTCTGGCGTTAAGTCTGGAACAGGATTCGTAATGAATGTGATAAAGAAAAGAACGTAGCTACTAGAACACTTAACTTTTATATCGTCCTTTGGTATACAGCAATCTTGATGAGACAAGTGAGACTATCTTGAGATACATGGAATGGTACAAATGGCGCCTTGCTAGGTCGTAGCCATTAACTTAGCTGAAGGCTATTCTAACTGTCTCTCGGCAAATGAGAGAAAGGCTTCGTCAGTGTAGTCGCTAGCAACGTCGTCGTACAACTGGGGCGAGTGCTAGTCCGTCTCTCGAGACCTGCCTTGTGGTGGCGCTCGGTCTGCGATCCTGACAGTGGCGACACGCGGGTCCGACATGTACTAATGGACCGCGGCCGATTTAAGCTACCACCTAGCAAGTGTGGTGTCTGGCGGTGACACCACAGTTTTACTTTCGATTACATGCTTCAGTGCTCACTGTTGGAGATCAACGCACTTGGAGTACCACGTCTTTTCCACCATAATGTATAATATACAGTTAATGTGCAAAAAATCAAGATATTTTTGTAAAAAAACGTAATGAAAGTAATGTGGAAGCGATATGGATACTCCAAGTGTATTGATCTCCAGTACTAGGTACTGAAACATGTAACTGAATGTAAAAGCACCTGAAGATGGATGCAAGCCTGAAATCGGCCTTGCATTAAATAAAATCACCTGTTGTTATTGCTAGCGGTTACTATTCTACACCCTCTATAGGAACAGTGACGGACTTCAGCTGCATCAGTTGTGGATGAAATTCACTAGTGGACTAGGATGTTTATCACAATCTCCTAGTTGAGCAAGTGTAAACAGTTCTTCCATATCTTTATGATGGGGAAAATTTGGAAGAAAATTGACGAATCGCTCCTTTTTATCGCTAAATATGAGGAATTTAAATTCTTGGTGAACATTCAGTGGACTGTCTCGTCTGCCAGCATGACAGCAGCCGTGTTCACAGAGCTGTAGGCATACATTCCTCGTTCGAAGAAGCTTTAATCAGCTCACCGCAACTAAGTCACTCGATATTAATCCCATAAAAAATGCCTGGGACTGTTTAGAACAGCGGATGAGATGAAATAACCGTATAACATTATTGGCCGGGAGATCCCGCATGGAGTTGAAACGTAGCAAACAGCATCCTGGCAGTACGGTAGCTGTACAGTATCTAATCGTAAACGAGTGGCTTCAGCAGGATATCGCATATCTGAAGAAACTTGCGAACACGGTGGTTGCTGAACGGAGACCGCTGTCAAAGCTAGAGACTATGTTACACGGTATTAACTTACCTTGTACAATACAGCGGCTTCTGTCTGATCATCGAAGTTAAGCAATGGTGGTCTTGCCCATTATTTGGATAGGTTAGATGAGTACGTTACGTGCTGTTGTCAATTAACCATTTGTCTTTCTGGCAAAAGGCAGGAGGGGTGATGGCGTAAAGTTCCTGATCAGAAAATATTGAGCCAATGGCCTAGATTAAATTTCAAACATGGGAACACATTTGCTTCATTGCACAAACAAAACCTTTATTCCTCTATAACACTAGATTCTACACAGCAGATAATTAATACCAACCTACAAAATCACAATAAAATCCATTCCACTCACATTACTGAACTAACGGACCTGTTAGATTTCACATAACTATTTCAAATTCAATAATAAACCCTACAAAGGAACAGATGGCCTACCAATGGTACCAAACCTTTCCGGACTGTCAGCCGAAATATTTGTACTAGACACCATCTTTGTTTAGAAAGTACGACAATTAACATGTGATGTATCACGACAGAGTAAGGAGCCTGTGACCACTAAAGACAGTGCCACAGGTTACTCCAAAGTCGTAACACATCATACACATGTTGTGCTAATACATGTAAATCCATCTAATAATGGAGATATTTAAACCTTCGAAACGCGTTGTGCAGAGAAATAAACAGTGTCAAGTAACAGGAAATTTGTTGTCATTCGATCGAAGAAGGGTCTCATGGAGTGAAGGCATATGACACTGTTGACTGTGTCCATCCGTCGGATGAGGACATTAACCTCGACGGTCTCATTGATGCTATTCGAGAACAGTACGCTATGCTCCGGCACCAGGTGTCATGTTCTCGCATCTCTTGTCACCCTCCAATGCAAATATGACACCGCCCAAAACACGCACATCCATTACGGTCGTCTACACATACCAGACGCACTGATCAGCCAAAACATTATGACCACCTACCTAACAGCTCTGCACGGATAACAGTGGCGACACTTTATGGCATGGAAGCAATGAGGTCTTGGTAGGTCGCTTGAGGGAGTTGACTCTACAGTTGCACACACAAGCCATCTAATTAATTCCCGTAAATTCCAGGGAGGGGGGCTACGAACTCTGACGCCGCGTTCAGTCACATCCCAGATTTGTTCGATCGGGCTCAGATCTGGCGAGCTGTGGGGCCAGCACGTCAACTGGAATTCTACATTGTGTTCTTTGAACTACTCCATCACACCCCTGGCCTTGTGACAACGCGGATTATGTTGCCGAAAAATCCCACTGGCGTCGGGAAACGCGATCGACATGAAGGGGTGTACGTGATCTGTAACGAATGTACAATACTCCTTGGCCGTCATGGGCCTTGCACGTGTTCCGCTGGAACCATGAATGCCCACGCGAATGTTCCGCAATACAGGTGTCAAAGAACTGTTCCCCTGGAAGACGACGGATTCGCGTCCCATTGGCATGATGGAGCAGGTATCGGGGTTCATCAGAAGGTGCAACGCTCTGGCACTACGCCATGAAGTCCATTGCCGATAGTCACGCTCCCATTTCAGTCGTAGTTGCCGATGTCGTGGTGTTAACACTGACACTGTGTATTCAGACACTTGTATTACGCCCAGCATTAAAGCCTTATTTTAGTTCCGCCATAGATTGCCGCATGTTCTACCGAGCGAGGTGGCGCAGTGGTTAGCGCACTGGACTCGCATTGGGGAGGACGACGGTTCAATCCCGTCTCCGGCCATCCTGATTTAGGTTTTCCGTGATTTCCCTAAATCGTTTCAGGCAAATGCCGGGATGGTTCCTTTGAAAGGGCACGGCCGATTTCCTTCCCAATCCTTCCCTAACCCGAGCTTGCGCTCCGTCTCTAATGACCTCGTTGTCGACGGGACGTAAAACACTAACAACCACCACCACCACCACCACACCATGTTCTGTTTTACCAGTTTGTCTAACCTACTACGTCCGACATCTGTGATGAGGGGTAGCCGCCCAAACCCACAGCGTCTGGGCGTGGTTTCACTTTGGTTTCTCCACGTGCTGAAGACACTTACTACAGCATTCCATCTGAAAAGTGGTGCAATTTCACAAATGCTCCCGCTGAGCCTCCGGGCCATAACAATCTACCTCGGTTAAACTCAGATACGTCGCGCCTTCTCCTTCTAAACACAGACAGCACGCTCTACACACACCAACGGTGTGTGGCGGAGGTCACTTTACGTGCCCCTGTCATTACCTCCCTTTCTTGTTCCAGTCGCGTACGGTTCGCGGGAAGAACGCCTGCCGGAAAACCTCCGTGCGCGCTCGAATCTCTCTAATTTTACATTCGTGATCTCCTCGGGAGGTATAAGTACGGGGAAGCAATATATTCGATACCTCATCCAGAAAAGCACCCTCTCGAAACCTGGACAGCAAGCTACACCGCGATGCAGAGCGCCTCTCTTACAGAGTCTGCCACTTGAGTTTGCTAAACATCTCCGTAACGCTATTAAGCTTATCAAATAACCCTGTGACGAAACGCGCCGCTCTTCTTTGGATCTTCTCTATCTCCTCTGTCAACCCGACTTGGTACGCATCCCACACTGATGAGCAATACTCAAGTATAGGTCGAACGAGTGTTTTGTGAGCCACCTCCTTTGTTGATGGACTACGTTTTCTAAGGACTCTCCCAATGAATCTCAACCTGGCACCCGCCTTACCACAATTAAATTTATATGATGATTCCACTTCAAATCGTTCTGTACGCATACTCCCAGATATTTTACAGAAGTAACTGCTACCAGTGTTTGTTCCGCTATCATATAATCATACAGTAAAGGATCCTTCTTTTTATGTATTCGCAATACATTACATTTGTCTATGTTAAGGGTCAGTTGCCACTCCCTGCACCAAGCGCCTATCCGCTGCAGATCTTCCTGCATTTTGCTGCAATTTTCTAATGCTGCAACTTCTCTGTACGCTACAGCATCATCCGCGAAAAGCCGCACGGAAAAGCAATGGTCCCTTAACACTCCCCTGTGGCACGCCAGAGGTTACATTAACGTCTGTAGACGTCTCTCCATTGAGAACAACATGCTGTGTTCTGTTTGCTAAAAACTCTTCAATCCAGCCACACAGTTGGTCTGATATTCCGTAGGCTCTTACTTTGTTTATAAGGCGACAATGTGGAACTGTATCGAACGCCTCCCGGAAGTCAAGGAAATGGCATCTACCTGGGAGCTTGTATCAAATATTTTCTTGGTCTCATGAACAAATAAAGTGAGTTGGGTCTCACACGATCGCTGTTTCCGGAATCCATGTTGATTCCTACTGAGTAGATTCTGGGCTTCCAGAAATGACATGATACGCGAGCAAAAAACATGTTCTAAACTTCTACAACAGATCGATGTCAGAGATATAGGTCTATAGTTTTGCGCATCTGCTCGACGACCCTTCTTGAAGACTGGGACTACCTGTGCCCTTTTCCAATCATTTGGAACCTTCCGTTCCTCTAGAGACTTGCGGTACACGGCTGTTAGAAGGGTGCCAAGTTCTTTCGCGTACTCTGTGTAGAATCGAACTGATATCTCGTCAGGTCCAGTGGAATTTCCTCTGTTGAGTGATTTTAGGTGCTTTTCCTTTCCTTGGACACTTTGATGTCAGCCATTTTTTCTTTCGTGCGAGGATTTAGAGAAGGAACTGCAGTGCGGTCTTCCTCTGCGAAATAGCTTTGGAAAAAGGTGTTTAGTATTTCAGCTTTACACGTGTCATCCTCTGTTTCAATGCCATTATCATCCCAGAGTGTCAGGATATGCTGTTTCGATCCACTTACTGATTTTACGTAAGTCAAGTCGGTACATAGAATTTTACTTTTGAATTCACTGAACGCTTTACGCATTGCTCACTAATACTGCATGCACCGTGCTTTTGTCTGACTACCGATAATTCCTCACCAGATTTATTTATTTATTTATTTATTTAACCTGGCAAGATTAGGGCCATCAGGCCCTCTCTTACATCTAACCAGGCATTCCACTTATTTTACATTCATATGTTTTAGTAGGCATGTTAAACTACATCTAGTACAAAAAGTGAAATAAACAATTTGAAAGGTACACCTGGAAAAATACATACATATAGAGTTTATATTCTTAGATCACAAGTACTATTATAATTAGACATTATTGAAGAGACAGATTTTAGATAGGTGTGCTGGCAGCAGGGAGTATGAGGGAGACTCATGGTGAAGGGAGGAGAGGAATAGAGACATGATGAAACATAATTAAGGAAATATAAAGGAAAAGAAGATTGCGTGGCTAATTGAGATAGATGAAGAGGAAGGCATCTCAGGAGCAAGATAGCTTTGCTATTTGACAGATGAGGGGATTGCCCTTGTACATTAATTTTGTGGAGAACTTTATGAGGATGATAGTAGGAAATGCTTCAACTTCTTCTTAAAAGCAGCAGTAGATTGAATTTTGCGGAAGGTAAGGGGCAGTTTGTTCCAGAGGCGGACAGCGGCAACTGAGAAGGAGTTTGCAAAAGTTTTTGTTTTGTGAGTGGGCACAGTTAGGATACCAAATAAGAGTGACCTTGTGTTTCGATTATGATGACATGACAGGTTTTTAATCTCTGAAGCAAGGTACTGGGGTGCTTGCGCGACGAGGAGTCGGTGGAGTAGACATAGAGTGTGGTAGTCACGCAATTTGTCCGGCCGCAGCCACCCTAGCTCGGAGTATGAAGCACTAACATGATCATATCGGCGAATGTTGCAGGTGTAACGCACACAGGCATTCATGGTTAGCTCTAGCCGTCTTTTGTTTTCACTACTCATGCGTTGTTGAATCACATCACAATAGTGGAGGTTCGGTAGAACGAGTGCTTGCACGAGCTGGCGTTTCAAGTCCTGTGGAAATATGTTCCGAAACTTTTTGAGAGCATAGAGACAAGCAGACGTCTTTCGGCACACTGCGACTGTATTCTCCGCCCAGTTGAGATGCTCATCCAAAGTTACACCCTTCACTGTTTTCTGATATGGTATTGGAGTACCGTCGAGCAGAATAGGAGGTAGCCGTTCGCGGAAATCTGAACTTATTAATTTCTGATGGGCTATTAAGATTACTTGCGTCTTTTTTGCATTTAGTTTAAGCCCCAGGTTTTTCGCCCATGTCACTACTGAAGACAGATCATCATTAATCTGAGCGATTGCAGTGTTTACATCTTCAGGTCTGGCGCTTAGGTAGAGCTGGAGGTCGTCGGCATAGAAATGATATTTACAGGAGGACAGAACCGACGAAATATCGTTGACATATAAAGGAAACAAAAGTGGTCCTAAGACTGATCCTTGGGGCACTCCCGAGGAAACATGTTTCCAGGAAGATTTTTCATTTACGCAGACAACACATTGCTGTCTGTCTTTTAAGTAGCTTTCAAACCATCTCATTGCACTATCAGATAAATTAAGCTGTTGCATTTTCCTGAGCAATATGTCAAAGCTAACAGTGTCAAAAGCTTTGCTGAAGTCCAGTAGCGTCAAAATTGTTGCCTTTCGATTGTCGATGGCATATTTCAGGTCATCAGTTACTTTAATTAGAGCAGTGTTTGTGCTGTGATGTTTACGGAAACCGGATTGAAATTTGTCATATAGGCTGAATTCATGCAAGTGTTCAGTGATTTGGTCATGAACAATATATTCAAGTGCTTTGGAAACAGCAGATGACTCTGCTATCGGTTCGACGGGTTTATTTCGATAGTAGGTCGGTGGCCGCAATGTTCTGGCTGATAGGTGTACAGTCAATAAGCAAATGTCACTCTTCACGAGGGAAAGGTGCCAGTGTGCACAGAGGACAGGAAAAACTGAACTTGCTCCACGGGGTTTCCCAGTCAGTCATGTCACCTTCTTTACTTCTAGCGTGACGTCTCATGGAAGTGTGTAAACTTTTTGCTTTGCCTGTTTCTATAGCAATGTACTGTTCTGGTCGGGTGGTTTCTACAGTGGTACGCTGACGGACGTGAAGTGGAGCGGCGCCTCCCACGGGGACACGTGTGTTCGCCGCTGCCCCCTCGGCTGAGCCCAGAGAGGTCGGCTCGCTGCCCTGCCACGTGCCAATCCGCCAGAGTGGCGTCTGCCGCCCACCAGCTGGCGCCAACACCGACCCCGTCCGTCTTTTTCTCCTGCCGCCCTGCCGCGTCCGCTGGCCGAATCCCTTTGTTCTCTAGCGCTTCCATTGAAAAAATAGGTACCTTTTCTTTCTGTTGCTGTTGCTGGTACCTGTTTTCCCTACGAAATGCGAACCGAAGCCCTCTCTTGCGTCTGCGAGTCCACAGGCAATTCTATAATTGCTATGTTAAAGTCTGCGCGAGGTATATATTTTTTTTAATTTTATTAAGTAAATACCATTTTATATTACACAACCGCAAGTTCATTTACAGGGTTCCGTACCTCAATTGGTAAAAACGGATCCCTTATAGAGTCGATTAGTTGCCCGTATTTCTCTCTGTCTGTGCCACTGTTAAGACGCCTTTTTCTCTGGAACGGTTAGACGTATCTATATCTACATCTACATCTACATGGTTACTCTGCAATTCACACTTAAGTGCCTGGCAGAGGGTTTGTCGAACCATTTTCATACTACTTCTCTACCATTCGAAACTAGAATGGCGCGTGGGAAATAAGAACACCTAAGTCTTTCCGTTCGAGCTATGATTTCTCTTATTTTATTATGATGATCATTTCTCCCTACGTAGGTGGGTGTCAACAAAATATTTTCGCATTCGGAGGAGAAAGTTGGTGATTGAAATTTCGTAAACAGATCTGGCCGCAAAGAAGACCGCCTTTGTTTCAGTGACTGGCACCCCAACTCGCATGTAATATCAGTGACACTCTCACCCCTATTGCGCGATAACACGAAACGAGCTACCCTTCTTTGCACTTTTCGATGTCCTCCGTCCACACCGCGTAGCAATATTCCAGCAGAGGACGGACAAGTGTAATGTAGGCTGTCTCTTTAGTGGGTTTGTCGCATCTTCTAAGTGTTTTGCTAACGAAGTACAGTCTTTGTTTCGCCTTCCTCACAATATTATGTATGTGGTCTTTCCAATTTAAGTTGCTCGTAATTGTAATTCCTAGGTATTTAGTCGAATTGACAGCCCTTAGATTTGTGCGATTTATCGTATACCAAAAATTTATCGCATTTCTTTTAGTACCCATGTTAATGACCTGAGCGAAATTTGTCACACACTACAGTATACCGTCCTTTGGCGAGGTAAAAAAGTTTAAGCTTCTAAGTCAATGCAGTGGAAAGATACGGCCATTCATGCAACATATTTTAACACTCGCAAACTCACTCGTCAAAACTTATAGGTTACTTCACGTTGACCTAGAATCAGAAAATTTGCGAAGAAGCGAGGTTTCATGGTACAAGAAAAGGAAAAAAAATCACGAAATTTCTTAACTGTAACTATATCACACGAAATTTTTTGTCGTCATCCGTCTGTCTGTCAGAAATTACAGTAGCAAATGTGAAATTAGGCAGAAAATTTAATCTCAAAAGTTAGTTCTACACCTACACGTACATCTACGCGACTACTCTACCATTCTCATTTCAGTACCTGGCACAGAGTTCATCGAAGCACATTCACACTGTTTCTCTTCCGTTCTACTCAATAACAGCACACGGGAGAAACGAACACTTAAATCTCATCGTTCCAGCTCCGATTTATCTTATTTTGTTGCGAAATTCCTCTCGATTTAGGTGGGTGTCAACGAAATATTTTCACATTCGTATAAGAGAGCTGAAGCTGTAATTTCGTCGAAAGATCACGCCATAACTGAAAATGTCTTTGTTTTAGTGATTGTCACCCAACTCGTGTGACAGTCTCCTCTCTATTTCGCACTATACAAAACGAGCTGCTTTTTGTTAAGGATCGCCTACCACACAACAGTACTCTAGCAGAGGACGGACATCCGTGGTGAAGGAAGTCTCAATAGTGGATTTGTTGTATCTTTTAAGCGTTCTGTCCATAAAACGCAGTATTTTGTTCATTAACCATGTGATCGATCGTTCTGATTTCAAAAGTTCGTGACTGCAATTCCTGGGTATCTACACTACTGGCCGTTAAAATTGCTACACAACGAAGATGACGTGCTACAGACGCGAAATTTAACCGACAAGAAGAAGATGCTGTGATATACAAATGATTACCTTTTCAGAGCATTCACACAAGGTTGGCGCCGGTGGCGAAACCTACAACGTGCTGACATGAGGAAAGTTTTCAATCGATTTCTCATACACAAACAGCAGTCGACCGGCGTTGCCTGGTGGAACGTTGTTGTGATGCCTCGTGCGAGGAGGAGAAATGCGTACCATCACGTTTCCGACTTTGATAAAGGTCGGATAGTAGTCTATCGCGATTGAGGTTTATCGTATCGCGACATTGTTTCTCGCGTTGGTCGTGATCCAATGACTGTTAGCAGAATATGGAATCGTTGGGTTCAGGAGGGTAATACGGAACGCCGTGCTGGATCCCAACGGCCTCGTATGACTAGCCGTCGCGATGACAGGCATCTAATCCGCATGGCTGTAACGGATCATGCAGCCACGTCTAGATCCCTGAGTCAACATATGGGGACGTTTGAAAGACAAAACCATCTGTACGAACAGTTCGACGACGTTTCCAGCAGCATGGACTATCAGCTCGGAGACATGGCTGCGGTGACCCTTGACGCTGCATGACAGACAGGAGCGCCTGCGATGGTGTACTCAACGACGAACCTGGGTGCACGAATGGCAAAACGTCATTTTTTCGGATGAATCCAGGTTCTGACTGCAGCATCATGATGGTCGCATCCGTGTTTGCCTACATCGCGGTGAACGCACATTGGAAGTGTGTATTCGTCATCGCCATACTGGCGTATCACCCGGCGTGATGGTATGGGGTGCCATTGGTTACACGTCTCGGTCACCCCTTGTTCGCACTGACGGCACTTTGAACAGTGGACGTTACATTTCAGATGTGTTACGACCCGTGGCTCTACCCTTCGTTCGATCCGTGCGAAACCCTACATTTCAGCAGGATAATGCACGACCGCATGTTGCAGGTCCTGTACGGGCCTTTCTGGATACAGAAAATGTTCGACTGCTGCCCTGGCCAGCACATTCTCCAGGTCTCTCACCAATTGAAAACATCTGGTCAATGGTGGCCGAGCAACTGGCTTGACACAATACACCAGTCACTACTCTTGATGAACTGTGGTATCGTGTTGAAGCTGTATGGGCAGCTGTACCTGTACATGCCATTCAAGCTCTGTTTGACTCAATGCTCAGGCGTATCAAGGCCGTTATTACGGCCAGAGGTGATTGTTCTGGGCACTGATTTGTCAGGATCTATGCACCCAAATTGCATGAAAATGAGTACCCGTTTATCATCTGCATTTCTTCTTGGTGCAGCAATTTTAATGGCCAGTAGTGTAGTTGAACTGACAGGCTTTAGATTTATCTGGTTTATGGTGTAGACGAAATTTAACGGATTCCTATTAGTTTCCACGTAGGTGACCTCACATTTTCCATTATTTAGAGTCAATTAACACTCTGAGAACTATACAGATGTCTTGTCTAAATCATTTTGCGTTTCATATACAGACTTGAAAACGCCATGCGGGACTTTAGTTGTGTACTATGCATAGAAAATGCCCTAAAACGTGAAATTTGTCATTGTATCCGTTTCCGTCGTTCGTTAACTGCTTCAAAATTCGTGGAGGTGTATTCCATTTTTGCAACTAAATAAAAGGCTCTTTGTTTTTTGTCATAAGCGTTTCGCTTTTCTCTTGTTTTTCAGGCTACTAACAAATTTTCCATCGCAAATTTCGTAAGATTAAATTATCATTTGGCGATGTTGTTAATCGATGTACGTCGCACTAGAGATGTATTTGCCAGATATTTGTGCCTCTCAATCTGTGAAACGCTTCCGGCCTGACAGCAGGTACAGCGAGGCTAGTCGTTCGCCATGGCAGTAGGAGGAAAGGGTGGCAAGGCCAATAACCCGGCCGCCTTCTAACCCATGGGAAGAGCACTGGTTCTTATTC
Organism: Schistocerca nitens; assembly: GCF_023898315.1. Taxonomy (NCBI): domain Eukaryota; kingdom Metazoa; phylum Arthropoda; class Insecta; order Orthoptera; family Acrididae; genus Schistocerca; species Schistocerca nitens. The sequence continues at coordinate 1,128,997,158 of NC_064614.1, forward strand.
TGACAGCAGGCTGAGTGAACCTCTTATACCGGTAAACGAGATGGCAATAAACACAAGGAGACCTCTAAAAACAATTAAGACACTAATGAATTTATTTACATTACGTACAGTTAGTAATTGAGTTATTCATAACTTTGACTGCTGTAGGTTCTTAAGTCGTGCTGAGTTATATTCAAATGATGTTCTGGATAGCAATCAAATAATAATCCTGAACGCTGACGCAGCTATACAGGGTCGCCAGAAACAGTCTGAAAAGCTTGTAGGGGAGTTGCGGGGCAAATTATGTTGAGAAATATTTATTGAGACAAATTCGGTACATTGCGCCGTTTCCGAGTTAATTAGCACTGAAGCCGAAAAATCATGCCGTTGGGCGCGCGAATTCCAGCGGCCCGCTAGAGACGACGTCGCCAAACGTGTCCTGCGAACGGTTTCCTAAAACCGAACAACAGACCGATACAAAATTTAGACGTGGGACGGTAGTAAGGATCGAACCCGAGACAAAGGCTCAGCTGTCCCGTGCGCTATTATCTAGGCTATGAGAACAGATGACCCTAATTGTATCTGGCGGGCCGCTCGAATTTTCGCGCACAACGCATTGATTGGCCAACTTCAATGCTAATTCACTCGCAAGCGGCGCTATGTACCGAATTTGTTTCAATAAATATTTCTCGATACAATCTGCCCCGCAACTCCCTTACAAGGTTTTATACTGTTTCTAACCACCCTCTGTAAGTCTCTAAGTATTAATAATACCGAGCGGTTATAAATCTCATGTACTGGGCAGTTATAATTAAAGTACATCTACTCACCAAGCTCCAGTGGGGCTCTAATCATTGTATGCCAGCGAAACTTGGAGGATATGCTAATGTGTTAATGTGGAACCGATGTAGCTAGAAAACAGTTCCAATTTTGACCACCCGGTGCAAATCTGGCGCTAAACAAGCCATAAAGTTAGTGAACAATATGGCTGTCGAGAAGAGAGACGATGTGCTGTTAGTGAAACTGTTTTATGTGAAAGGCAGGAATTATGGTGTTACACTGAAAGAATATCGCCGGCTAAAATATCTGAGGTCCGATGTCGTTAAACGGTTTAAAGAAGATAATAAAATGTAAATGTGTTGTGACTAGGGCCCCCCGTCGGGTAGACTGTTCGCCGGGCGCAAGTCTGCCGATCTGACGCCACTTCGGCGACTTGCGCGTCGATGGCGATGAAATGATGATCATTAGGAAACACAACACCCAGTTCCTGAGCGGAGGAAATCTCCAAGCCAGCCGGGAAATGAACCTTTTTTTGTAACCATATATATTTATTTAAATTATTAACAACGATACATTTTTAAAAACATTCTTTCTATTAACCTAATATACTCCTACAGTTGGTTAACATTCCTGTCGTGTTATAGGTTTTCGTTTGTATATTCTTTTCTTTTTCGTTTTCTCTTATTGTTGTTCCTCGAACCCTTTTTCATGGCGATTTGTTGTCTTTTTTGGGTAAAAACATTGCAGAACAGGCATAATAATTCAGGCATAATAATTTATATCTAGCGTCGACACACTGATTTTAAGTTCAAATTTGTGTATGTCATGCACTTGTCGTGACACAAGCACATTGTGCTAGCTGGTTTGAGCGCTTCCTCTAGTTAGCACTGTTAGGTGGGACAGTATGAGGGGAAAACATCAGCATGACAGATGGAGCAGAAGTGGAACAAAAGTATTCACATATACTACAATTTATACATAAACCGAAGAAGAAAGAAAAATTATGTCATATTATATGAGAGAACCAGAGAGGAAAGTGTGAGTAAACAATATAAATTTTATAAAGCACATAGCAAAGGAAAGCATTCAAAAAAATTTATGAATACTTGGCACTTTTCACTAAGTAATGCTTGTATCCTAGACAACATAGTACAAATAATGAAAAACACTGTTAGTTCTATTGGGCATACTTTTGACTCTGATTTGGCTGTGAGCATGACAGATGAGAAGCACTTTGTAGCACTGATTTCACAAAGAAGAAATACTTTAGAATGCTATACTTCACCATTTGAGGCGAGAGGAGAAAACACTTTATTTTTTGATGCACTTATTCACTTCCACTGCACACGTTATTCTTGTGGTGAGTTTGGTGAGGTGGCTGGTGGCTGTGCTCTGGGTCACAGGCTGGGGAGGACTCAGGCGATTGCTGTCTGCAGTGGAATCTGCAGGAAGTTTTTGAAGTTCTCGTGGTATCGCCTGTGCTGCTGGGCCGTCTTGTTCTCCTCCCAGAGGTCCATCAGGAAGGCCAGCTGGTCGGTCTGCCTCCTCGCTACGATGGCGCGTGCCGTCATGGCGAGGATCCAAGAGAGTCGCCAGTCGCTTGGGTCGTGGAAATGGGTTGCAATCTGGGGCGGTGATTGCTTCCACTGTGATGCCTCCCGGAGGAACCCGGGCCCTTAGGATTGACATTCTGTCGCGCTGACCACTCAGCTACCGGGGGCGGACAAGAAGATAATAATGAAATTCGGAAACACGGGTTAGCTTGTGTAGCACCAGGAAGAAGAAGGCCGCCATTGTACATCTCGTGTAAGGTTCCCGAATAAAAAATAATAGAAATCAGGGCTCGTAGAAAGGCACGTAGACACTCGTTTCTACATCGCTCTATTTGCGAATGCAACAAGGGACGGGAAGACTAGTAATGGCAGAAAGCGCCCTCCGCTTGCGGACTACGAGTGTAGATGTAGATGTAGATGGTCAGCACGCATGCGCGTTTCGCCTACTGCGATAATACAGTGGCCATATTTGCAAACGCCCGATACGTACGGAATACACATCGTACATCATCAGCCTGTTGTCATATCGGTCCGCGTACGACAGTGCACGGTACCAATTTGTTACAAACAGCCGCGCGTGAAAAACAATTTTTCAGGGGTCATGTCTCGGTTTCTATTGGTCACAGAGATTAGGAGCCAACTGTTTTGCATAGCCCTTGGCCTAGCGGCCCTTTGCATACCTATCGGAAGAACGGGAATACTGTAGCAGTCCCACAGTACAGCGTAAAACTTAAACATTACACATTTCGCTGCGCAGGATTAGCCGGGCGGTCTTAGGCGCTGCAGTCATGGACTGTGCGGCTGGTCCCGGCGGAGGTTCGAGTCCTCCATCGGGCATGGGTGTGTGTGTTTGTCCTTAGGATAATTTAGGTTAAGTAGTGCGTAAGCTTAGGGACTGATTACCTTAGCAGTTAAGTCCCATAAGATTTCACACACATTTGAACATTACACACTTCCTCCAGCACAGTCGAAACGAGCACATCGGTTGGTTCTTTTGCATTAGGAGTGGTCTAGGGACGGCTTTACGCGGCTTATAAAAACACCTTTTGAGCACGTGCGCTTCATGAGGAATCCGCGGAAAACCATGACTTCTGGGTACCAAAAGTACCAATTGTGGGAGTGGTCACCTCTATAATAACTATTCGTGGCAAATCATTGAAATTTTGACCATGTGTTTTCAAGATGATATACTCGGGGAAATCTGAAAATTTTCCCATATCATTCCCCCATCGGGGATGCAGACGTTTAAAGTTACGGTACTTACGCAAAAAAAGCTGTAAAAACTTGTTATTAGCCGTTTTTACATCTTAGGTCGCAATTATCTAAACAACTAACAATAGAAAATGCTCAGATTTTTAACTATGCATTATTTATTCATCTAGAAACACCATTTTCCCGTTTCCAAAAATCCGCAGTGCTATTATCCAGGATATCAAGGACTAGTGGCAACAGTTGTGGACAAGCTTGCCTCAGGAGGATAGAACGGCTTTATGACATCCTTCGTAACCTAATCAGTGCATGAATGCCGGACTGAGGATAGGTGGACTCATGTTTCCAAGTTTCTTGTGAATCTCACTTGATTTCGTAATCACTGAAATAACTCCATATACCGTCTCAATTTTGTCTTCTTCTTCCTGGCCACTTTTTCGAGGCTAATGTTGAATATCTGTGACGACATCTCATTACCTTGTCTAATATCTGTTCCACTTAGATACGATCTTGATAGTATGCCCTTGAACTTCACTTTTGACTTTATGCCAATAATGGTTTCTTTGATAGAACTCTTGGTTTTGTAATGAATCCCATATCATTCCAACGAGTCAATGAATTTGCTTTATGAGTCGAATCATTTGCCTTCTTGAAGCCTGTCATCATTATTACAAAAAATTCTGGTGTAGCGGGAGAAAACTGTACACCTCTCACGCGTCTGACACTTTTTTGAAGTAGGTGCTTACAAAAGCATACACCCTCAGTCCAAAATCTTTTGAGGTCGGATTAATTACAAATAGAGACAAGATAAGGTGGTGGTTTTAACACTGCAGGTGTTCTACATAGTCTCAGTCTATATGAGTACAGCGCATAGAATGTTCATTCAACAATGAAAGTCCTTCACTGGAATATCGCTCAATTTTCGCATCACACTGACAACTTGTTTGCTCTTAGCGAACTACCGGAGAATAATTCTGCTCTTTGTGATTTTATGATATGTTAGTATTGATAACACCAAGTCTCGTCACCCTTGATGACTTTTTCTAGAAACGTTCACGTTTTACATTTCAATCAAGTTGGGTCAGATTTCGACACACAGCTGCTTTCGTTCGGGAGTCAAGGTTTGTGAGACAAACATTACACACACATTTCTCCTCTTCAATACGTTCTGGAGACCGTCGATTTAGAGATGTTCAGTCCGTTTATAATAAAGTAAAGTGAAAAATATGTGACAAGAAGGAGAACAATAGAACCAGAGGGCAAGAATTTTGTTGCTATGCCGGACAACGGTGCATTTTCCGACAGAATTGCACAGGCTTTCAAAAAAAGAAGGTAAAAATCGGATTTGAAACGAAAAGTACAATTGGTTGTAAGCTACGCCACATAGCTGGCAACAACAGTAACAAATATACGGAATCTGGTGTCTGTAAGATCAACTGCCAAGACAGTTACAAGTTTTATATCTGTTAGACAGGAAGGAATTTCAAACTTGTTTTAGAGCATACTTATAACCATAATAACAGCGCTTTCGGTACACATTTGGGCAGAGAAAAACATCTGGCAGGAAACATAGAGAATAGTATGAAAGTATTGCATAGGGTACGAAAGGGGCAGCTACTGAACCTACTCGAGGAAATGGAGACTTATGTACACAAAAAATGGAAACCGAATTTACTGCTCGATCAACAGAATGAGTTTAAACTGAATGCTTGCTTTGATACATTCAGAAACCTACCGGTTTCAGCAACGTCTAGCGCCCCACCGGCTTGGCGTGCGGTCAACTACTTAAAGCTAACTAACCTAAGGACATCACATACATCCATGCCCGAGGCAGGATTCGAACCTGCGACCGTAGCAGTCACGCGGTTCCGGACTGTAGCGCCTGGAACCGCACGGCCACACCGACCGGCTTTTATACAACAGATATGATTTCACTCTTAAACTTTTATACTGGCTTTTAAAAAATTGTATGTTTTACTTTGCCAGGCCAGGAGCTTCACATGATTAGATTTGCACGTTTTATGTGGTTTTTAAGTATGGATCAATTCCACGTATGCCGACCACTGTGGCAGAGCGGTTCTAGGCTCTACAGTCTGGAACCCTGCGACCGCTATGGTCGCAGGTACGAATCCTGCCTCGGACATAGATGTGTGTGATGTCCTTAGGTTAGTAAGGTTTAAGTAGTTCTAATTTCTAGGGGACTGGTGACCTCAGATGTTAAGTCCCATAGTGCTCAGAGCCATTTGAACCATTTTTCAATTCCACATATAGTATGTGAATACATATTTTATTGTCAGACGCTCGTTTAGCCATGTGAAGTAATTTCAGGTGATGACTACGCGTACCGTATTATAACCATTACATTTGCGATAGTGGTCAATCATGTTCCCTAGCTGTAGTGCCTTCTGCTGACTTCAGGTTTTTTTTTTTTTTTTTTTTTTTGTCTAAATACGAGAAGCTTTCTGATCACCACTAGCGCTTATTATGTACCTATATGTTTAGTTTAACGTTGATACTACATGAGAATATTTTATGGTATGTGTGGCTGGTATACATGGCTTCTAATTATGTAAACACTTTTTATATTTATTATGTAGCACCAGACCTTTTACAGATTTAGCGTCAGAAAACTGAACTTAGTTGGTTATACCCTTGTTTTCGTTTTTGTTTTTTAAGAGATCTGAAGATGTCAGTATCCGAAACTGGTAAAGTGTGTGATGAGGACGGACTGTAAAATAACGTGTTTCTTAAATCGTGCTTGTATTATCATTCACTTAGTCAAAAATGCCTCTGTGATACTTTTACTTTTCCGAAAAACCAAATAGAATGCCAGCTAACAGATCCTCAGATGTCTTTCCCATTCTTCTATACAGGGTGGTCCTAAACTATAAGCCAAAATGTAAAGGCAGGTATAGGGGACTTAAATAAACAGATTTCGTATAGCAAAGTGTGTGCCGTAATGACACACTACGGCGTTAGCTTGTGCAGCAGTATGACTCACAGGAACTGAAAAGGTATGTAAAGACAAATGACATCAGAAACTGATTAATAGTTTAGAAGAGGTACTCGAAAGAGCGGCCATCATCAGCGGTACACGATTCAGAGCGACGGCGCATGGATCGGCGTACATTAGAAAAGACGTCAGACATGTCGGTCACATATCCAACAGCATAGACATGCGGGCTACTTGATGGTTCAAATGGTTCAAATGGCTCTGAGCACTATGGGACTTAACATGTGAGGTCACAAGTCCCCTAGACTTAGAACTACTTAAACTTAACTAACCTAAGGACATCACAGACATCCATGCCTGAGGCAGGACTCTAACCTGCGACCGTAACACCAGCGCGGTTCCGGGCTGAAGCGCCCAGAACCGCTCGGCCACAGCGGCCGGTGCTACTAGATCTTCTTCAGATGTGACAGGACTCATACACCAGGCTTTTCATATGACCCCACAAGAAAAAATGCACGCAGGTTAAATCAGGAGAACGCGGTGGCCAGGGAACTGGACTGCCCCGTCCCATCCACTGCTGGCCGTACACAGCATCCAGGAGCCGCGCGGGGTAGCCGACCGGTCTGGGGCGTCTTGTCACGTTCCGCGCAGCTCTCCCCGTCGGAGGTTCGAGTCCTGGGAATGGGTGTGTGTGTATCGTCCTTAGCATAAGTTAGTTTAAGTTAGATTAAGTAGTGAGTAAGCTTAGTGACAGATGACCTGAGCAGTTTGGTCCCATAAGTCCTTACCACAACTTTCCAATTACATCGTCCAGGTGATTCCTGACGTTTTGACTGAAGTGAGCTGGGACTCCATCCTGCTGGAACCAAATCCGTCGGCGGACAGCTAGAGGAACATTGCCCAGAAGTTCAGGAAAGACCTCCTCTAGGAAGATATTGCATGTGTGAAGATGTTCTATGTGTGGCCAGTTAAACAGCTAGGTAGAATGTACGGCCCTACTATGTGCACAGTGCCTGCCCAAACATTAATGGAAAGCCTTTCTTGGTAGGCATGTGCTATTGTGCCATTTGATTTACCGTGATAATTATGCATGTTCAGCATGCCCGACCTGCTGCAAGTACCAACGAGCAAAACTGAAACATGGAAGATAATCGCCAAGAGTCATTGCTTGCACACTTTTTAAATGATGTGGATGCATTCCTTCATCATGTAAAGCCCTAAAAACACTTTGACGGCTCACACCCAAAGCACGTCGTCGTCTCGATCTTTTCGGAGGATTATCTTCTACCGTGTTTAGTATTATTCCTTCCACTACATGAGTTCTGCGATATCTCCCAATGCCAGTTCCAGGTCTGGAAGCATAAAACGATTCTCTCGTCCGTAACTCCCGATGAAGACTTCAGAATGTTCGGCGATGCGGCTGATTCCTATCCGGGAGTAGTTTCCTGTGCTTGCTTTGAGCAGCTAATCCATTTCCTTGTGAAGCTCCACATTGGTGAAACAATGCATGCTGCTCGAGATCCATGTGGGAAATAATGAAACCTGCTAGCGAAGCGCTTTTATACGGCACAGATATCAGCGCTCAAGACTGCATTATCGCACACACATTCCTATACGATATCTGCTTATTTCGGTCCGCTCTACTTGCCGTTACACTTTTGACACGCAGTTTAAGACCACCCCGTGTGTTACTCCCACCATACAGTAAACAAATAGCAGCTGGAACTCCATTGTTGAACACGAGCGAGCTGTGTAGGCGGCAGCGGTGTGAACTGTATACGTTGTTAGCGATAGACGTACATTCGGTTGTACTCGTTTTTTTTTATTAATTTCTTGGACGAAATAGCAGTGTAGAAATGACACTGTGACAACAGCGTAAATTTCCAGTCGTCGACCGAGAATAAGGCTCGTTCTCGAAGACAGATCATAGAGACAAGTGGAATAGGGCAATAAGTACATCTCCATGACAATTCTTTTTATTTTAAAAAAATCATCTTCGATTGTTGCTTTTTCGTAAGTTTTTGCGTCCTCTTAACCACCACCCCCTCCCCGCCATTGACTGTGCCGGAGGGGACCAAATGTCGACAGCAGCTTTTGGTCGTCTGTACAGTGTACGTAATTAATTGGAGAGGTTGTTCAAGTGTCTGGGCTAAATCCAAAACATGTCAGTTTTCGAATCGGTTATTATTTCAAGATAATCGTCGGAATTCGTTTTTCAGTCGAGTGAGATGGTTAACCTCCTTGACTTTGTCACTGAAATCCGTGACAATAACGATGCCGGTATTTGTAGTGCAACAGCAGTCTAGTGCAATGCGTGAACAGACTGTGTGACACTTCACCATATGTATACGTGAAATGTATTCGCAGTTGCGAATATGGACACATTAGCTGTATAATGGAAAGACAATGAAAATTTGTGCCAGACTGGGCCTCGAACACGGGTTTTCCACTTATCGCGACAGCGCCTTACCATTAGACCCAAACTTCTATAGGTCGTCAACCATATGTCTACAACCTGTACTCGGTCATCCATTATATATATTAACGTACAGGCGATACATTTTACTTGAAAGTCGGTTGCCCGATATCGGCGAATAAATACCGTACCGTATTACAGCAATTGTGTTATTCCGAATTACGATGCAATGTTCCTATGTACACGCATGCCCAAAGGAACATTACATCGTAATTCGGAATAACACAGGTAGCGCAATATCGTATCGTCTTCACTGTATGGGCTGATACATTCTTAAACATTTTTGTGGTTATCGAATCTAAGTGAATCCATTGCTTAAATTTTGTTTTGAGTAAAATTAGTTACTATGAATTCATTTTTATCCAATTTTGCTGCCTTTCCTGTTACATACAGAGATAGGAGTGTACTGAATTATTCATTTACTGCGCTGGCAGTCCGTATAGTTAGCAGTGTAATATTAGGAGCGGTATGTGATTTCGTTATTCCAGTTATGATTCTGTCCGTAATTAAAACTTTGTTTGTGTTTTTGTGTTGGTATATCATTCGAGTAAACGGAGTTGCAAGGGAGAAGTAAAGACAGTCATTGAAAATCATAGTGTATAGGTAACTGGAGATATTATCCCAATATATGGGTTTAAGTTCTGTTCTGGTCGCTTCATGTGGACAGCACATCTGGCTGTGGTCTGCAATAAAGTGTCTTAGTCTCCGGCCTACTTCAAGGGAGGTTTACAGTTGATTCGAGAGTACAAATAAAATTAGTAACGTCGAAATGGCTACTTAGCCCTGTCGGTACTAGAGGCTGCTAGTGGATTCTATCGCAATGTGTAACGATCGTCGCCTGCATTAGAAAAAACTATGATTTAGGAATATCTGCCGGAGAGGCTGTGGCCATACCACGAACGGTTATTTACAGCTAACGACTGCTGCATCGCCTGTAACAGAAAAACAGTTGAAAATTAAATCTGTCAGCCACTCATTAAAAGTTTGTGTCGATATTATTTGGTCCGAGTTATATGACATAATGGCTATACAGGACCTCAGAACTAACGGAAACGTGACAGGTGGACAAAGAGCACAAATAAAGCACTACCCAAATTAATTTCATATACCGCTATAAAAAAATTACATGAGGAGCACCCACACGTATACGAGGGCGTTCTTAGAAGTAATGCCTCCGAATTTTTTAAGTGAAAACTCTTAAAATTTTTACATAAAACAAACATTATTAATATTCTAAATCTTGATTTTTCAAGACTATATATGTACAGTACTGTGCCGCTAGAGGGCTGCGAAATGAAGGGTGTAACGTGGTGGTGTGTAAAGTCACTATGTAGGTACGTACTGTCATCTAATTTCGAATTCGAAGAGTTCGTCCACAGAAAAAGCGCCCTTCTTCCAGCATGGCGATGCCTGGCCGCACACGAGCGCTGAGATATCTGCAAGATCCGACGCCTCGAGTTCACTGTCATCGATCTTCCTCCTTACAGTCCCGACTTGGGTTCATCCTATTTCCATCTGTTTCCAGAACTTAAAGAACACCTTCGAGGACTTCACTTTGACAGTGACGAAGCAGCGCAAGCAGAGGTGAGACTATGGGTCTGTCAGTGAAGTCAAACATTGTACAGGGACGGTATCAACAAACTAGTCTCTCGTCGGAAGAAATGTATTCTTCGCCAGGGTGACTATGTTGAGAAATAAATATGTAGACATGGTGAATAAGGATGTAGAATGTTAATAAAGTTCGTTTTATATAAAAGTCTGTAAGACCTTTCATATAAGACATTCATAGGCACTAGTTTTCAGTACACCGTAGTACATTCTAAAAATAAACGTAACAAGGCACAATATGTGTACAAAAATGACGCACAACATTAATTAGTCGGTCAGCTATCCAACTTGTTGTCTGTCACTGGCTCATGCGTTCTGTAATTAACTTCACAGCAAACGGTGTGATACCAAGACCCGTGTATATTTACTGAGCGCATTGTTATAGTGGAAGTTAGTTAAACTCATTAATAAGAATACCAGTAAAACAAATTCGTTACTAATTGTTACTTTCATCAAGTTAACTTTGAAGCTCTTAGTTTATATCACAGAACAGTTATTGGAACTTTTAGTGCTTTACTCACGTATCAAAATCATCACATAAACCACTATTCAATTACACAGTAGCTAACTGAAACAAACAGAGAGTGTTTGAAAAAGAACTCCCTAGTTTTAAGTATAAATTTAATGGGAAAATTAATGAAAAATTACATCAATGAGTACATATCATGAAGGAGAATTCCTTCAAGTTTTGTTTAATGTTAGTAGACTTCAACGTGGTACCCATGTGTTGCCCTGCACACATCGAGACGATATGCCACTTCTCGCCATATATTCACAAACATTTCAGGTGTAACTGTCCCCAACGCTGCGACGATTCTTTCCCATAAATGATTGATGTCTCTGATCTTTTCACAGTACACAACATTTTTTATGTGGCCCCAAAAGAAAAATTCCAGTGGGGTTAAATCTGGGTTTCGTGGTGGCCAAGGTATTGGGCCAGCCGTACCTATCCACCTTCCTGGAAAGCGAGTGTCAAGAGCCGCATGCACGTGGTTACTGTAATGAGGTGGGACGCCATCTTTTTGGAAAAACACAAGCCCCTTCTCCGCCTCAATATCATGTATTTGGGGAAAGACGTACTCTGTCACCATGTCACAGTAATCGTCCCTGTTTACTGCTTTCCTACAAAAATGAAAGGACCAACCACACGATCTTCCATCAAACCGCACCAGACATTAACTTTCGGAGAGTCACGTTGATGCTGAATAACTTCATGTGGATGCTCTGCCCCCCAAATTCTGCAGTCACAAGCCAAATAACACACTGCGCTTTCTGTTGCGGAGTACAAAACACATTGTTGCTGACTTGCTCTGCACTGCACTGCACGCACGCCTGGACTGAACGGAGGGAACTGAGGAAAGAAACAGCACTGGCGCTGTCTCAAGGTCAAGCAGACCAGCAACTGCAGGGGAGCCAAACTTGGAGAGATGATGAATCAAACACCACAAAAAGGAATAGAGTATGTCACTTCGTACTGGTTCTAGAACACATTAAAACTAGAGAGTTCTTTTTCAAACACACTGTATTATTAGAAGATAATGCGTTCCTAGTGTTCTCAATCAATACTGCTTAAATTACGATTTCTACATATGTTACTTTAATTACTTTACAGTTCATTGTACATTATGATACAGCTCATAAGAGATTAGTTCCATATTTAAATTAAAGAAACTCAGAACACATATCTCTATTAACCGCTCCATTGACTGCAGGCAAAAATATTAGTCACTATCATAATCTAATTTTGTCGAAGCTATAGTGCATGTGAATATGTAATTTTACAGCGATCATACGAAGTAACAAGCTATGGAGTGCTCATTCTACAGTGAAATACTTTACGGGGACATGAAACTTTTAAACGTGATTCAGTCGGAAGGGGGAACATATTTCGAATATTTCCGAACCCTGCGCTAGTTTGTCAATCTGTTTCTCCCCGTACCCTTTCTGTCTACTTAACATTTGCTCCTAACGGAACACTATCAGCTACATACGGTACCTAGTCAATAATTTTGCATGGTACTTATCATACACAATTTGCTGATACAGCTTTGTATATTAAACTTTGCGATCATATCACTTGTATGGGCTAAGAGAAGTGTGTCACCGTCTTTAAAGCTGTCTCTTTATGAGTCCAGATGTCTCCAACACATACGTCACATGACATGATTTGCGCTCTGGCACTTCAAGGAAATTTAATTAAATTGCAGGTAGAACATTGTCGGCAGAGAATAATTCTTTTCGGCACAGTGTGGCTGTAGTTTACTAAATTACAGGTTTATTCCACATGTTTATGTGGACTGGGAGTGCAGTGAATATGTGAATGATTGAACCTGCTGATCTTAAAAGTTTCGCGGTGAACAGAAACTCAACGCTACCCTGCATGAGCAATACCAGCCTTGTCGTAGTCTGATAGTCGTAGAGCTAGCACAAAATGCAGGGCATGCCAGAGATGTTCCATTGCCTGGAACCACGCTGCCATGCAGATGAGAAGACAGGTGAGGTAACAGGTAAAGGTAAGGTAAAAGTGGTGAGGTAACAAGGAGCTGCCTTTTGGGCCTCTTTTTATTTTAGCGAACGTGGAGAACCGCATGAGACAACGCAGTGAAGCAGCGCAGCAGTTAAAATATTTTGTGAGCCTTGCTTGCATTTTGGCAATCAATAGCTTATCACGTAAAGGCGATAGATAACCGACTGGTGAAAACGTCGCTGGAGATCTCCTCGCAAAAATAAAATTGTATGGCATGGCTGGGAATTCCCGAAGGGTAGGTTCATCTGCCTAACTGCGAAGGTTTCTCAATGCCACCTTTCGTTCACGAAGTGTGAGACACGTGTGTTAAATTTGTCTGTCGATTTTAGGTGACAAATAGACAAAGAGAACGAAAGAAAGAAAGATACGTACAGGGTGATTTTTTCCACTGTGTACAAACTCTAGGGATTTATCGGTGAGAGTATACGAAACGAAAAAGTTATAATGAACCTACGTCCAGAAATGCATGGTTTCCATGCTAGACAATATTTATTCAATCATACAGAGACTGCAGTCTAACACGCGCTGTACCTTGCAGCCACAGTATGTGTTAAAATGGTTTCCATGAGCCTCAGCGCATGCGTGTACGCACGGTAGCATGTTCTGTCTCACACTTTCACATCGGCCAGGCTGCATCCGAACAGTGTCAAAGGCAACATGGTTCAAATGGCTCTGAGCACTATGGGACTTAACATCTATGGTCATCAGTCCCCTAGAACTTAGAACTACTTAAACCTAACTAACCTAAGGACAGCACACAACACCCAGCCATCACGAGGCAGAGAAAATCCCTGACCCCGCCGGGAATCGAACCCGGGAACCCGGGCGTGGGAAGCGAGAACGCTACCGCACGACCACGAGATGCGGGCCAAAGGCAACATGAATACGCTGCTCCAGTGTCCCCACATCTGGAATGGGCTCAGCATACACGATAATTTTGAGATGGTTACGTAACCTGAAATCGCACGGTTTAAGATCCGGTGAACGAGCAGGCCATGCAACTGGACTCCCTCGTCCGATCCATCGATCAGGGAAGACACGACTGAGATGCGTCCGCACGTTAACGGCGAAGTGAGCTGAAGCAGTCACATAGCCCTTCGAATCACCAATGGCACTTCTTCCACCAGGGGAGGCAAAGTCACCTGCAAGAATCGCCGATAGTTCTGGTGTGTTAGGTGAAGTGGAAGGAAGATGGGTCCCAAAATACAGTCGCCAATTATCCCGGCCCACACATTCCGGCTGCACCGATGCTGATGATTCGTTGCCATCATACCATGGGGTTCTGCATACTATCCCACAGATGACATGTAAACTGAAGACACCACTCCGCGTAAGGGTGGCGTCATCTATGAATGGGAAGGCTGACACACATCCCGGAATTGTGGTTCCCTGGTGAAGAAACCAGTGACGAAACTGTTCCTGAAGAGGAAAGTCTGTCGCTAGTAAAACCTTCACATGCTGTACGTGATAAGGGTAGCACCAATTGTCATGGAGAATCCTCCACACTGTCGTCTGGCTTATCCTGTACCGGCAGACCAACTGCATGGTACTGACACGGCGGTCGCCTGCCACAGCGTTAATCACGTTTTCCTCCAAATCTGGTGTCTGAACATTTCGGGAACGTCCTTCATGATTTCCTTCTTCCTGAAACGACCATGTCTCAGACAAATGGCGACACAATGTTGCAGACACTCAATGCTATCGTTGTTGGCGGGGATATGTCTCCTGATACAAACTCGCTGCCCGCCGCCCGTCGCCATTTGCCTTTCCCTAACAAGGGAACCTCCCCATCGCACCCCCCTCAGATTTAGTTATATATTGACACAGTGGATAGGCCTTGAAAAACTAAACACAGATCAATCGAGAAAACCGGAAGAAGTTGTGTGGAACTATGAAAAAATAAGCAAAATATACAAACTGAGTAGTCCATGTGCAAGATAGGCAACATCAAGGACAAGATAAGCTGAAGAGCGCCGTGGTCCCGTGGTTAGAGTGAGCAACTGCGGAACGAGAGGTCCTTGGTTCGAGTCCTCCCTCGAGTGAAAATTTTACTTTATTTTCGCCAAGTTACGATCTGTCCGTTCGTTCATTGACGTCTCTGTTCACTGTAATAAGTTTAGTGTCAGTGTTTTGCGACCGCACCCCAAAACCGTGCGATTAGTAGACGAAAGGACGTGCCTCTCCAATAGGAACCGAAAACATTTGATCACAAGGTCATAGGTCAACCGATACCTCCACAGGAAAACACGTCTGATATATTCTTTACGACACTGGTGACGGCATGTGCGTCACATGACACGAAT
Organism: Schistocerca nitens; assembly: GCF_023898315.1. Classification (NCBI taxonomy): domain Eukaryota; kingdom Metazoa; phylum Arthropoda; class Insecta; order Orthoptera; family Acrididae; genus Schistocerca; species Schistocerca nitens. The sequence continues at coordinate 1,129,012,546 of NC_064614.1, forward strand.
ATGTTGTCGACCCACCTAACTTGTACACTTGGCGAATGGGTAAAAAGATTCTTCTACCTTGCCCGATTTAGGTTTTCTTGTGGATGTGATAATCACTCCCAAAAAAGTGATGAAAACGTAAGAGTTTGTCACATAAACTGCAAAAAATGAATGCAACAGTTTCACAGTCGCACAGTTTTCCCTGTGCTCTGTCAAAACATATGTTTTTTACGTTTTCAAATGTTTCCGTGCGTAGACCGTCAAATCCTGCATATGTCCAAGCAAATCTGAACATGTCCTGGAATTTTGGAGAGCGAAGTTGATTATGTGTGAGTGCCTGAACTTTGATAATTATCTGAAAATAAAAAATTAAAGTTTTCACCCGAGGGAAGATGTGAACCAAGGACCTCTCTTTCCGCAGCTGCTCACGCTAACCACGGGACCACGGCGCTCGTAAGCTGACACTCTCCTTGATGTCGCCTAGCTTGCGCATGGACTACTCAGTTTGTATATTTTGCTTATTTTTTTCATAGTTCCACACAACTTCTTCCTGTTTTCTCGATTGATCTGTGTTCAGTTTTTCAAGGCCTATCCCTGTGCCAACTTATAACTAAATCTGAGGGGGGTGCGATGGGGAGGCTCCCTTGTAAGTAAACACCAGGTAGGCAAGGTCTCGAATACGGAACGCTGGACGCTGTGGCCGAGCGGTTCTATGCGCTTCAGTCCAGAACCGCGCTGCTGCTGCGGTTGCAGGTTCGAATCTGCCTCATGCATGGATGTGTGTGATGTCCTTAGGTTACTTAGGTTTAAGTAGTTCTAAGTCTAGGGGACTGATGACCTCAGGTGTTGTCCCATAGTGCTTAGAGCCATTTGAACCATTTTTTCGAATACGGATCCATTGTGTACAATACTCTATCACGTCCACTACAAGGTGAGTCAGCAAGACAAGTGAATCGGACTCAACATTCCCAATTATTAGGGCAGGAGAGGGCGCTAGGGCATGAGATATGAGGAACAGTACTACCCTCTAGGAGGAAACCATGCATACTTAACTGTGGCTGCATGCTACAGCGCCAGCTAGACCGCAGTCTCTGTAATAACGTATGTTTCAGTAAATGAGCTCTAGCGCGGAAAGTATGCATTTCCGGACGTAAGTTCATTACACCTTTTTTGTTCCGTATCCTCTCATCGATCAATCCCTGGAGTTTGTAGACGGTGGAAAAAATCTGCCTGTAGAGGAGGTACTATAAAAGCTGCCATACCATCAATAACTATGGGTGATAAAAGATATGGCACAAAACAGTGGTAAAATAATATTGCTTATCAAGTGTGACACGAATGAGCATGCAGAAGTCAAAATTTTATTGGCAGACAAAGGTAAACGAAGGCAAAATGAACTTAAGGAGAGCAGTGTCGGAAGGGTTCACTGAATTCGAAAGTAATTTTTGCCAACGATCTCACAAAAAACCGTAGAAAGTTTTAATATTATGCCGCATCAAAAACCGATCAGAATTACTGACTCCACTGCTATGTGATTGTACTGGCACCGAAACGGAATAGGACAAACAAAAGGCTGAAATAACCAATTCGGTCTTCCAAACCCATAAAATTGCGGAGGATCTTAATACACTTTCAACGACCACACGAACGTCGAAACGGCACCTACTGAGATAAGTGATAACGGAATAGATGACCACTAAAAACACTTAGTGAGTTAAATAAGAGGAAAACTGATTACCTAGAACGTGTATCTCAGACAAGCGACACGATTGTCATAGAGAAAAAATCAGGAAAATGCTTTGGCTCTCTCATAACTTCCGCTAGCGAGGCGCTCTCACATGACTGACTGCGAGTTAATGGTGAATGCCTGAAAAGGCGCCAAGTCGATGAAGTACTACGTTGCGAGGTGCCGGGGCTAGCAGTGTATTTATCACTAAATTCTACTAGAATCCACATATGTAAATCATGCTCTAAGCCCCCTATTCTAACTCCAACTTTTGCTGTTGCACAAGGATAAAAAAAATACGCGAACTGACTCTAATCAACCCTGCCAGTGGAGTAGAAGAGAGTTTGGCACCTGCAATAATTTAATTTGATAAATAAGTTAAATAAACAAAGGTTTCATTAGCATAGTGAGGAATGATAGGGTTGCTCTATCGATTAACAGAATGAAAGTTCTGTCCAAAATAACAATATGATTTATTAAGACTAAACACAGAATAGTAAAAGAAACACAGGAAATATAATACATCAAATTGGCTCAAATTTGGAGATTCATACAAACACTATAAAGGTGAAGTTGTCCCTAAACTAGATCGTGAGGATTAAGACGAGGTGGTATGTGGAGCCAATTCCTTGTCACTCAAATCTCAAGAGAGTCACACAGCTAATCCAACAGTAATTGCTGCTACTCAAGACAGAACAAAGTTAGAAAAAGACGAACAGGCGCGCTCTGCTGAGCTCTGATCATCACCTAGGAAAATTCCTATCTGCCGGTGCTGCGGACATACATTACCAAAACTGTCTTCTTGACTGCCAGAACACGATCTGGCGTACCGCAGGCGAGGGCTGGTTGCTTCGACGTCCTCGACCGAAAGGCGACTGCCGACTCTCCACAAGAGCACCCGTACAGGGCGAACACAGAACATTTCCGCCCCCACGACAGTGGCCGAGGTTAAACGTTCCAATCAGCAACTCGAAAACCGGCGGAAATTCCACTCCATTGCCGGAGCACTACCATTCCACCAATGGAGATTCTTGGCGCCAATTTCTGTGCTGATTTTGCTACGTCACGGCGCTATGCCCTGAGCAAACCAATCACCGTTACTATTTTGCAGAAAGTGCGGGAATTTTCCCGCCACAACTGCCAGGGTACACAAGTCATTCCCACGCCTCGCTGGTAGCCCGCCAGAAAGTGTTTTCGCTAAGTTTCTCCGAAGTAACGGAACCTCTAGCCCAGCCGCTACTTCACACCCCAGCAGGCGTGTCTCTTGACAATGTCGGCGTCTGCAAAGCATTCACTCGACTGCCTCACACACGTCGGCTTAACCCGCCTGTCACCGGACCACCCGGGTGACGAGAGACGCTGCGTGGGAAGTCCGCGTGTGAAGGAATAGCAGCCCTCCACCGCATGCAAATAGAGAGGAGAGTCGTAAGATAAAAATATGAGAGGGGGCTCATGCCACCTCTCAACGTGACAAGACAGTACCCATCCATCTTAAGGGGAAGATTCTAGATCCATCATCCACCTGGAGGCTCTATACGGCTCATAATGTTGGAAAACAACAAAAAAACATGAACAATCGGCGGATGGATCAGAAATGAAAATGTTGCCCCGGTCCGTCGATGCCACAAGATTAATTCATACGCAAAGCGAATAGAAGTGCATTGGATGGAAGTGATAGTGATCACCAACAAATGAAGAGAAGCAAGCCTTGAGTGGTGTGGATACATCACTGGAAACAACGACTCAACAGCAGAAACTTAACTTCCAATACAATCCAGCAGGATGCCTGCCTGCTCTGTGGTCTTCCCATGAATCGGTAGTTACACAGAGTCAAGCGGGACATGCAGCTGACAGGCCTGCAAACCGAGGATAAGCGGAAGAGAAAGTTTTGGTGGAAAACAACCAAACATCAGTGTGGACTACACGCTAGCAAGGCAGTAGTGTAGAATAAGATGTCTGAAATGGAAGAAGAAAGGAACTAAATGCTTTAGGATGTGTTAATAAAAGGAGAGCTGTAGTGTCAATGGAGTTAGCTGGGATTTGGCATTTACATCTACATCTTCTGCTACATCTGCATGATTACTCTGCACTCATACTTCAGTGCCTAGCAGAGACTTCATCAAACCATTCAAGCTATTTCTCTACCGTTACTCTCTCTAACAGCGTGCGGGAAAAACGAACAGTGAAATCTTTCCGTACGAACTCTGAGTTCTCTTATTTTATAACAATGATCACTTCTCCACATGTGTGCGTCAACAAAATATTTTCACACTGAGGAGAAAGTTTGTGATTGAAATTTAATGAGAAGATCCTGCCTCAACGAAAAACACATTTGTTTTGTTGATTGTCACCCGATAATATTCGTGGCACTCTGCCCTATGTTTCGCGATAATACAAAACGAACTGCGTTTCTTCGAACTTTTTCGACGTCCTCCGTCAAGCGTATCTGATGCGAATCCCAAACCGCTCAGCAATACTTCAGAAGGGGACGAACAAACATAGCGTAAGCAGTGCCTTTAGTAAACCTGTTGCATTTTCTAAGTTTTCTGCCAATAAATTGCACTCTTTGGCTTGCTTTTCCCACAATATTATCCGTGCGATCGTTCTGCTTCAAGTTATTCTTAATTGTAATTACTAGGTATTTAGTTAAATTTTCAGCTTTAGAGTTGTGTGACTTACGGTATAAATGAAATTTGGTGGATTGCTTTTAGTACTCATGTGAATGGCTTCACATTTTACATTATTCGTCCGCAGCTCGTGGTCGTGCGGTAGCGTTCTCGCTTCTCGCGCCCGGTTTCCCGGGTTCGATTCCCGGCGGGGACAGGGATTTTCTCTGCCTCGTGATGACAGGGTGTTGTGTGATGTCCTTAGGTTAGTTAGGTTTAAGTAGTTCTAAGTTCTAGGGGACTGATGACCATAGATGTTAAGTTCCATAGTTCTCAGAGCCATCTGAACCATTTTTTTTTTTCATTATTCAGAGTCAACTGCCACTTTTCGCACCATACAGATATTTTGTCTAAATCATTTTACAATTGGTTTTGATGATCTGATGACTTTACAAGACGGTAGATGACAGCATTATCTGCGAACAGTCTAAGATGGCTGCTCAGATGGTCTCCTGAATCATTTGTATAGATCAGAAACAGAAGAGAGTCTATAACAATTCCTTAGGGAACGGCAGATATTACTGATGTTTTATAGACGACTTTCTGTTAATTACTAGGCAACCACGAATCCATTTGCACAACTGAGATTATACTACCTAGGCACGCAATTTGATTAGACGTTGGTTGAGAGGTATGGTGTCAGAAGCCTTCAGGAAATCTAATAACATGGAATCAATCTGACAGCCTCCGTCGATAGTACCAATTACTTCATGAGAATAAAGAGCTAGTTGTGTTTCACAAGAAATACATTCTCTGAATCAGTGCTATTTGTCAATAGACCGTTTTCTTCGAGGTAACTGATAACGTTCGCACAAGGTTCTGTTGCACAGTCGTACTGCAAGTCGACGTTAGTGATCTGGATCTGTAATTCCGTGGATTACTCCTATTTCCTTTCTTGGCTACTGGTGTGACTTGCGCCAGTCCTTAGGTACGGTTCTTTCGATGAGAGAGTGGTTGTATAAGTATGGAGATATTGTATCAGAATACTCTGAACGAACCTGACGGATATACTTTCTGAACCGGAGGCCTTGCCTTTATTAGATGATTTATGCTGCAGACTGATAGCGTGCTGGACCCCTCCCGACAGCAGTAAATCATAAGCGCATTTCTGAATTATTATGGAATTGTTATGGAAAATACAGACGTAAAATTTAATACTTGCTATGAGTTAAATACTGACAAAAAATGCCGCCTTTCGTAGTTTATACACATAAAACACAATGCGACACGCAACTTTCGAAAGGTCCGCTACCGAGGGAGATATATTGGTAATCAACAAAACGAGTTCCTTTTATGCTCCCTAATGTCACATAGGGGCGAGTTAGATCTTCTACGATTAACTGGCCCGCCCGTCCCACAGTCATGACTCAACAAACCATTGTGTGGCATCCGATGACGGAGCTACAGGTCTCCAAATTGGTCGTACAATGAACGATATACGAGCGTCACTCCAAAAGAAATGCAAACTATTTTTTTTAAATCCATGTTTTATTCTACATGTTTGAAAGTTTTACAGTGTTTAGATACATCCTTTAGGAACAATATTTTCATTTCTCCACATAATTTCCATCCCTCTCAACTGTCTTACGCCATCTTGGAACCAGCGCCTGTATACCCGCACGGTAAAATTCTGGACCAACCTGTTGGAGCCACTGTTTGGCAGCGTGCACAAGGGAGTCATCATCTTCAAACCTTGTTCCACCAAGAGAGTCTTTCAGTTTCCCAGAGAGATGATAGTCACATGGAGCCAGGTCAGGTTTGTAAGGTGGGTGTTTCAGTGTTGTCCATCCGAGTTTTGTGATCGCTTCCATGGTTTTTTGACTGACATGTGGCCGTGCATTGTCGTGCAACAGCTAAACAAATTGTTCAAATCGCTCTGAGCACTATGGGACTTAACATCTGAGGTCATCAGTCCCCTAGAACTTACAACTACTTAAACCTAACTAATCTAAGGACATCACATACATCCATGCCCGAGGCAGGATTCGAACCTGCGACCGTAGCAATCGCGCGGCTCCGGGCTGTAGCGCCTAGAACCGCTTGAAACAGCGAAACATCCTGCTTTTGCCGATGTGGTCGAACACGACTCAGTCGAGCTTGAAGTTGCATGGGGGCTTAATTAAATAAAAAGAAATGCAAATAATTTTAATTTTTTTGCTTTAGTAGCTGTATGTCCGATTACGAAGTCTCGTAACGGTTGGCCCTGACTAGTATTATTACGCAATCTGACTGCATAGAACAACAACAAAGAATGAAATGGAAATTTTCATTAACACAATTAATTAATTAAGTCCCCAGCAACTATAAAACCTACGAAACCAAAGCACAAGTGTAACTGTTCTGTGTGTGGAAGTATGACTCAACGTACGCATCTGGCACGGTTCTTCTTCAATAACACAAGAAATTTTAAATATCATTTATACTGAATTAATTAAAGAAAATAAAAATACCATAATTACTCAAGAAACCAGAATTACACTCTAATACAAGAACACAAGCCAGACGCTTTGTTGACTGAACCTGTAATGAAGCATTACTTACGACATTAAATAATGAAAAATAAATCAAGTTTCGTTACCTTCATATATTGACCAAAATCACTCTAATCATTACAATATATCTCCACACCGACTCGCTATTACCACATCTCAACAAGAACTTTTCAGTATCACATCTCAGCAAGCACTCCCTACTAGCACATCTCAACAAACACTCTCTGCTACGAGTTCTTAACAAGCACTGACTACCACGAGCTCTCCCCAAGCACTGCCCACTACGAAATCTCAATAATCACCGCCAGTGGAGGCGGCGGAACAATACTCTCTAGTGCGATCTCTGGCGCTGTGGCTCAGTGTAGCCACCTTTCATATGCCCTTCCTCCACAGGCTAGAATTTGATGGTATTTTTGCCAGCATTGGTGGTGAAAATACCACCAAATTCGTCAAAAAAATACAGACAAAAATAAAAGATAATATTAATGCGTAAATATCATATAACTAGATAAAATTTTGGCTTTGCACTGACCTTTCAATAACCTAATATATAGAATACAGTAAGCAATACAAATTCTTTCATACATGTGACTTTACATAATAGTTTACACAAGTATTATGTGGTTAAACAGTTCAATCAATAGCGTCATCAATGACGAATATGTGCAGGTAAGTGTCTCATAACTTTTCACAAACAGTAATACACAAAAAATCAGTTTATACAAATATTCACATAAACGCTTTCCATAGCCCAAGAAACAAGTAGTTGACAGTTCCAGCAGTAGCACCCAGCAATGGTCAACAGGTGCAAAAACCAACAAGTGACAATTTTTTCAGTAGAAACAGTCCATCAGTGGCACCCAGTAATGTTGAATAGGTGCAGACACCAACAAGTAACACCATTTCAGTATAAGCAGTTCCATTAGTGGCACCAGCAATGTTGAGCAGGTGCACACAGCAACAGGTGACATCTTTTCAGTAGAAGCAGTCCATCAGTGGCACCCAGCAATGTTGAATAGGTGCAGACACCAACAGGTGACATCTTTTCAGTAGAAGCAGTCCATCAGTGGCACCCAGCAATGTTGAGCAGGTGCAGACACCAACAAGTAACACCATTTCAGTAGAAGCAGTCCATCAGTGGCACCCAGCAATGTTGAGCAGGTGCAGACATCAACAGGTGACATCTTTTCAGTAGAAGCAGTCCATCAGTGGCACCCAGCAATGTTGAGCAGGTGCAGACATCAACAGGTGACATCTTTTCAGTAGAAGCAGTCCATCAGTGGCACCCAGCAATGTTGAGCAGGTGCAGACATCAACAAGTAACACCATTTCAGTATAAGCAGTTCCATTAGTGGCACCAGCAATGTTGAGCAGGTGCACACAGCAACAGGTGACATCTTTTCAGTAGAAGCAGTCCATCAGTGGCACCCAGCAACGTTGAGCAGGTGCAGACATCAACAAGTAACACCATTTCGGTAGAAGCAGTCCATCAGTGGCACCCAGTAATGTTGACCAGGTGCTGACCGCAGTCCATAAAATTCACTATCACTAATCACACTGTTCATCAGCAGAAATTAAACATGTCCTAGTGGCACCAATCATGTAGAAAAAGTGCAAATAACAGTTCATAATATTCCCTATCACTAATCACACAGTTCATCAGCAGAAATTAAACATGTCCAGGTGGCATCCACCATGTTGAAAAGTGCAGCACCATCACTAATCAGACAGTTCAGGCATGAACAATAGTTTGAATACACATACAATGCTTTTACACTAAACATACAAATCATAACAAACACACAAATGATATCAGATAATTGTCCTATTAACTATTACAATACACAAATACCAGTAAACCTATAATATTTATGGGTGTCAGTGCAAGCCACAACAACAAGTAAAATAATATTTAGGAGATAGGTTGGGATCACTTCTCTGGGATTATAAAAGGAAAACACACAAAACACACTCACTCATCTTTCATCCACATTTAGTGCTACTGTGTAGTTGAATAGTGTTAACTGTGTAAATGCAATTCTGTCAAAATTTTATGTTCATCATGAGTATCAAGTAGTAGTGGCAGCAATGTATAACAGTCAATAATAGTTAGTCAACGTCATAGTCATCATGTCAAGACCAATGTTTGCCAAGCCAGATCAAAATGTACGGTTGCTGAACAACTGTCAGTGAGCCAAGATATGCAAATGCTTCCTCTCTCCAAAAAAAAGTATATACTGCTTATTGATTTAACAGAGTGTGTGTGTAGACAATCTTCTTTGTACTTGAGTGTTCTAGTCTGCCATCTTCATCCTCCTTGTTCCATATAGACCAACAAAAAAAATATGCTCCTCACTTACTTCACCTCTTATCCACCAAAACTCCAATAATCATCAGCATTACATAATCTCAGTACTTCAATAATACCTCATTTACCTTACCTCTTGTCCACGAAACTCCAATAATCATCAACTTCACATAATCTCAATACCTCAATAATACGTCGATACATATAAACCTCAGCACCAATATCATTTCACCTCCATAACAACTCTTTCTCTAGTCAGTCTCCTCGAACAAGTACAGACAAAATCCTAGTGCAACTTCAATTCAGCATCCCATACAATCCGAAGACACAGTGTCCACACACAACCTCTGTGTAATCCATCTGACACAAATTTTCTACTCATTATAAATTATAAGATACATTTTGGTTCCTTGTCCATCATTAAATAAAAGACTTAGTTCGAATAACTCTCAGTAATTAAGTACGATTACGAAGTGTTAATGATCGTGATATTTCAGTGTGTACACCACTTCAAAAATTATGGCAAACAGAAGCAAACATGTGGAGTATTTCTCGTGTCAAGTGTCACTTCCTATTTCAATTGCTCACGAAGAATGCAGTGTAATAACTGTCAATGGTCTAAACCTAGTGTTGGTATGTCATGTCGTTAGCTTCCTTTCTATTAGCATAAATTTATACAGCTTCCATAAAACCTCCAGCTCATGTGACTTCTAAGCAGTTTCTTGTGCCAATGTCGTTCGTAGAATTATAGCAGTTCATTTTCTTATCTTAAAAATATCAGGCACTGAGCGTAAGCAATACATGCAATATCGCGACAATATACCAGTAGCGAACAGAATGTCAACAAGTGGATGCAGCACAATCCCTATAACGAGGCTCTGCCAAGCGAACAATCTACAATTAATACAACAGTGTAACCTAATCTTCATGTTTGTACACTGTACATCAGCATTCCTATATTCTAAATTGAAGAGTAGTTATGACAACAAAACAGAAATGTGTAAATATGCAATCCATACGCACAGCAGCAAACATATATCTTACGTAATAAACAAGTCATTAGCATCATATCTGCATAAGCAAATAAATGTTCATATGTAATCTTTAAAAAGTAAACATGAAGGCGCAAGCAGATAAATCACAAAGTGTAACCTACATACATAACCACTGTCAGCACAATTAATCAGGTGACAATTATAACTTAAATAAACAAACACAACAGGCACATAATAAAAAAATATGACATCAGTGAAAAAGCATAGCAGCCGAGCGATGCATAATATACGCAAGTAATAACACTGTTCATTAATAAAACATTGTCAAAATCAGTAAATGCACACAAGCACGTCGCTTCACAAGTAAATTCATAGAACATGAAATTTAGCACAAAGTATGAGTCACATAATCGCAAGCAGCAAATTACGTCTAAAGTACGTACCTAAGTGGAAATATGTTACCTGAAAAATAAACTCAATTAATAGTTACCCTTTTTAGTTTATTACTTTTTTTCTTCAAAATTACATTCTTCCTGAAATTTTCTCCATATCAAGTCGTCTTAACATCGGACACGCACAGAATTTACCTAAAGGTCTTAAATATTTTACACAACCGTATCCTGAAAAATACTGAACGTTAATAACATAATTTATAAAGTCACCATAGCTTTATACAGAATTTAGTCGGAAAAATTAGACTGTGTATTTGTTTACGGCTGTCAGTGCATTCACACTGTGCGCTCGATCAGCTGTAGGCGCGTGACGTATGAAGTAATTGTTTGCGGTCAACGACTGCCTTTTGCGGCGCGCAGACTTCACTGTTGCTTTGAGTATCTGCCGCCGCCGGAACACGGCACGGTATCCTTGCATTCTCCACCTTTTTACGTATAACTGTTGGTTCCTCAAAAGTATGTCATTCCACAAAAATTTTTACGTTCGATATATGATGTATTCCCTTAGAGCGCCGAGATTTAAGAGTTTCTACTTCAACAGTATTATCATGTATAATTTTGCGAATCCTATATGGACCGTTATAAAGCAGAAAAAATTTGCGACACAAGCCTTTTCCTTTATGAGACAAACGATGAGACTTAATTAACACCTTTTGACCAACTGACAAAATTTTTAAACGACCAGGACGTTTCGCTGATTTCTCTCTTCTAGCAGCCGCAGATGCAATATTTCGTAGAGCCAGGTTGACAACTTCAGAATGCCGCAGTTTCCGTGAAGGCGAAAAAGGAACGATTTCAGGAATGCGATTTGTTGGTACTTTATTTTTTAATATCAATAGAGGCGGTAAAGAAGTTGAGTCATTAGGAAGTTCATTCAGAATGTTTTGAAAAATATGAAGATACTGATCCCAAGTTCTGTGATTCTGATGACAATAAAGACGGCACAATTTATTGATTTCCTTCATCCATCTCTCTGAAGCATTAGATTGAGGGTGAAAAAGTGAAATAAAAATTGGTTTAATCTTACGACGCCGTAGAGTACGAAGCCAAATTTTAGAGCGAAACTGTGATCCATTATCTGATATAACGTTATCAACATGACCCACTTCTTTAAGAAAATGTTTGATGAAAGCATTAGATACTGAACGAGCTGTTGCTTTGCGTAAAGGTGTAAAACACACGTATTTTGATGTCAATTCCACTGCTACGAAAATGTACGCAAAACCATTAGTAGAACGAACCACTGGACCGAACAAATCGACTGCAGCCATGTCCTTTAATTTCGCTGGAATGATAGGAAACAACGGTGCTCTGTGAGAAACAGTTGGCGGCTTAGCCTTTTGACATAATTTGCATTTGGCAAGAACAGATCGAATACGTTTTTCCATATTACTGAAGTAGCAATTTTCTCGCAATTTATGAAAGCATTTTCTGGGACCAAAGTGCGCATAACTGAAATGTGTGTACCAAATCAATTTATTGACCCACTCATCAGGAATACAAACTAACCAAACAGAGTTGTCGACCGATTTTCGTTTGAAAAGAATGTCATTGAGAACTAAATAATGCTGTCTAATCGCTACGCTTTCCTTTCTCCTCCACTTCTCCTTAATGTCCTTCCAGATTGGATCCTTATTTTGCTCCTTAGCGATGTCCTGGAGCGAAGACGAAATAAAGTTCTCAAACGCAACACCTTGAATGTACATCAAACAATAATGGTTTTCTTTGCAGTGCTCTTCAGCACTTTGTTTCAAACCCATAGGTGCACGTGATAAAGCATCAGCAACAATATTTGAAGATCCCTGTATGTAAACAATACTAAAATCAAATTCCTGTAGATACAGCGCCCATCGTGACAATCTGCCATGAGTTAATTTTGTCGACATAAGAAATTCCAAAGCTCGATGATCGGTGTAAACCTTAGTATGTCTACCAAACAAAAATGTGCGAAATTTTGTGAAAGCCCAAACAACAGCCAAAGCTTCAAGTTCCGTAATCGAATAATTCTTTTCGGATTTAGAGAGAACACGACTTCCAAATGCAATAGTCTTCTGTACTACAACGCCGTTTTCTTCTATCTCTTGAAATAAATGTGCACCTAGGCCTTTGTATGATGAGTCCGTCGCCAAACAAAAATCTTTAGACAAATCCGGATGTGAAAGAAGTGGAGCAGCAACTAAAGCATCACGAAGTTGTTCAAATTCTGACTGAGCTTCCTCATCCCAACACCAATTAGAATTCTTTCCAGATAGTTCACATAAACGAGGTGTGGCCAAATTGTCCAATCTAACAAAGCGTCTAAGAAAATTACAGACACCAAGGAAACTACGAACATCACGTTTTGTGGTAGGGACAGCATAATTACGAATAGCGTCTAGTTTTTCTGGATCAGGAAGAATACCTTCTGTAGAAATAATGTGACCGAGAAATTTCACCTGAGAACGACCAAATTCAGATTTTTCCAAGTTCACTGTCATGCCAACTCGTGCAAAAATACGTAATAATGAATCCAAAATTTTGTTATGCTCACTCCAAGAACGTTTAGCAATAAGAATATCGTCAACATATGAAGTAATATTGTCACGAAGATAAACAGGTAAAATTTCATTTAAACTACGAATGAATGCTGCTGAAGATACAGTAAGTCCAAACGGTAATTTCCGAAACTGGTAACAGTTACCAAAGGCTAAAAAGGCAGTATATTTTCTACAATCAGGGTGGAGTTCTATTTGCCAAAAACTTGCGCGCATATCAATCGTGGATAAAACTTTAATTCCATGGAAATGTTGAAGAAGTTCATCTAAATTTTGTGGACGGTCAGTTTCAGGAATAATAATATTATTTATCTGTCTGGAATCCAGAACCAAACGAATTGACCCATCCTTTTTAAGAACAACGTGTAATGGGCTGGTATAAGGGCTGACTGCTGGCTCAATAATGCCCTGATCTAACATGTATTGAAGTTCATTCTTAACCTTGTCTCTGTAAGCCAAAGGAATAGCGTACGTTTTTCCGCGAAATGGTGTGTGTTCTTTTACTTTAAATAAATATTGTAAGCCTTGTATAGTTCCTGTGTGATGACTAAACACTGTAGCATGTGAAGTCAAAATATGGTGCAGCTCTTCTCTTGCAACGTCATCTGGCACTTCAGCTTTTTTAACCTTTTCATTAATTAATTCTTCGCTACTAATTATATCCTCCATCGCGTCTCTGTATCTATTGTCATTGTCATGAATAAACACACTGTCGTCATAATGCTCAACGAAAACATCAGAAGTAAGAAACCTTAAACATTTTGTATCTGATTCAGATCTTGCTAAACACTCGAAAAATTTCAAACATTTCGGCATTCCGGCAACAGTCAAATTCACACTTCCTTCTTTAAAGTTCAAAATTGCCTTATGTGTGTTAAGAAACTCCATACCTGTGTACTGAGTAATGGAACAATAATAAAATTAGCAGACAATTCGTATCCTTGACAAATGAAATTTAGGTTGGTCTGTTGTTTAACTTCCACACCTTTTCCAGAAACCGCTCCTCGAATTGTAGTTTTAGAAATAGGTAACACAGGACAGGCAATAGTTCTTTCACATATACGAAAAACTGATTCACTAATGACGTTCAATGGGCTCCCAGAATCTAAATCTGCAGTGAACTTATTCTTACCCACACATACTTCAATAACAGGATGTAAAAATGCGTCTACATTATTTTCCTTTTCGCCTAGCAAAATGTCTCTCATATCTTCCAGGCGTACGTAGTGTAAAGTTGTAGTGTCATTACTTTCTGAACCGTCTATATTGCTGCCAGAAGCCGAAGCTGCAAGTCATGGTCGATTGTTTGCGTCACGTCTTTGATTATTCCCGTCATTTCGCGGATCAATTTCTACTATTTCCACTTGTCTCTCTGAATTTCTGTCACGCGGAGGATGCCAATTAGGTCCTTCCTGTCTGTTGATGCAAATTCTTGGTTGTGTCTGTTATTAAAATTTCTGTTTTCCTGTCTGTCTGCATAACTACTTCTTGTATAATTTCGACTGTCACTTCTGAAATTACTGTTAGACCTACTACCCTGGTTATTTCTGTAGTAAGAATTTCTATCACTGTATGGATAATTTCTGTCTTGATGATACCGATTACTGGTCCCGTATGATTGATCATTCCGGTACGAATTACCGTTATTATAATTGTCTGTGTAATTTCTGTTAGAACGTCTGTTATTGTCATAAGGCTGGTATCTATTGTCCTGTCTGTTACCTCTGTCATTCTCAAAGTTACCCATATAACGCCCGTTCCGATCACTATCCCTTTTCTCTGAAAATCTATCGTAATTACTGTTACTGAAAAAGATACCAGAAGTCCCTTCGTCGTTGTCATACTCAAGTTCTTGTAACAAAGTCTTAAAAGTCTCTAAGTCGTCTTTACATCTTCCAGCTAAAGCAATTTGTCTTATGGATTGTGGCAGCTTAGTTAAACAAATGCGAATTAATTCAGTCAGGGTTGGACAGGAACTGATTCTTTCGAATCATGTCTTCAAAGTATTCTGCCGGCGTGCGGAACTCAGACTGTTTGAAATTACGCTGCATAATAAGACTGTGTTTGACTCTGTCTTGCGTGTTTTCGGACCAATATGCCGATAGAAATGCATGATAAAAATCATTTAGATTATTACAATCTCTAATGAGTGCGCGCATCCGCGTCGCCGGTTCGTTTTCTAAATATCCACACATAAATTCCAGTTTGTGACTTAGTGGCCAATTTGGTGGAAGTGCGTACATAAATTGATCTAACCATGCACATGGATGTATGTCATTCTTAGAATTGCGGAAGATCTTAAATTTCCGAACAGTCAAAACGTGTTTATAGTCGAAGTTTTCGCCTCGTGGCGACAAAGACCTACCGCGTCTGTCCCAGTCACAATGACGATTATTGTTAAATTCACGCGCCTGGCGCTCTCTTGTTGCATCCCGTAAATGGAACAAATTATTTTCTTCAAACCCCTCTGCTATCTGTGATTCCAAATTTCTTTTGCTGTCTTTTCCTACAATTTCCCCTTCAATTTGTTTGACTTGCTTTCGTAATGCCTCAACTTCCCTTTTAACACGTTCATTAAATTTTCCCTGATTTTCAACATGCTTATTTATGTTCTGGTACTCTTCGGTTTCTGCAAATGGTAATGGAGCTGTTTCATCCGACTCTCTGTCCCCTTGTAAACTAAGATTTGTCAATTTATCTGAAATCTCCTCAACTCTTTCCGATAAGTCACCTATTTTTTCTTTCTGTTTATTTACGTCTTCCGTAAGTGTCGCGACTCGGGTTTCAGTATTAACACATTTGGTAGTTAACTGTTCATATTGTTGTGTTAGGTTATTTATTCTGTCATTTGGTACGGATTCCTCGATTCTCTAAAATATTTCTTCCTTATCGTGTGCACGTTGTAAATTTAACTCTGAAAATTTTTGTACTATCACGCGATCTCTTTTTTCCTGTTCTCTATCCTGTTCCTTTTGCCTAATCTCTACTGCAATTAATCTATTATTGTGAGAATTCAAAATCGGTTGTACTTCTTCTCTAATTTCTTTCTTTAATTCATCTTTCATGTTTTTGAAACATGTCCCTATTCGTGAATCTAACCGTGTTTCCATTGTTTCCATCTCTGTTTTAATTGTTCCTATTTGTGATCCCACTGTTTTTAATTCAGATCCCAACTGTGATCCTAGTGAGTCTAACCGTGTTTCCATTGTTCCCATATCAGTTTCTACACGTGTTGCCAAAGTTCCCATCTCTGTTTTAAATTCAGATCCTAACCGTGTTTCCATTGTTCCCATATCTGTTTTAATTGTTCCTATTTGTGAATCTAACCGTGTTGCCAAAGTTCCCATCTCTGTTTTTAATTCAGATCTTTGTGAGTCTAACCGTGTTTTTAATTCAGATCCCAAATTTAATATTGCACCCATCAACTGCTCCATAATAGCCGGTTCGAAATTCTTTTCGCCCCTAACATTTCCCGCGAAACCAACTTCTTTCGTCATGGCTGTAAAGCTATCTGTGTTCGATACTATTTCAGAATCTTCTATCGTTAATCTCGTATTCTGTGAATTTTCTGATTGAGAAAAATTTTGAAATGGTTCCGGACTATTTTCCCGACTTATTAAATTATTTTCCACTTCATTATTCATCATACTGTTCTCCAGTGTTGGCGAGTTCGCCATGTCAACAATTTCGTCATTTTGACTATCCATCATTTTTGCCTTTTTCATCGATCGCGTAATCATTTACAAAACATACAAAACTCGTCACTATATGAAAATTACACACAATGACACTTTATCTCCAACAATACCATTCACACGAAATGTTTCCCTCAAACACGATTAATCGAACAATTGAAATAATTGCACTAAATTGTCAAACCCGTAGACAAGACAACAAAAATGAAATTTTGCAAAAAAAATACCATTAGAAGAATAACAATTACCAAATCTACACATGCAATATAGACTACAATTAGCTACAAATTACTACAACAATCCTACTGTCTACTATTTCTACAATCAGAAGAATTCCAAGGGACGATCCGAAGCAGCGGTCGCCACGTGCATGGGGGCTTAATTAAATAAAAAGAAATGCAAATAATTTTAATTTTTTTGCTTTAGTAGCTGTATGTCCGATTACGAAGTCTCGTAACGGTTGGCCCTGACTAGTATTATTACGCAATCTGACTGCATAGAACAACAACAAAGAATGAAATGGAAATTTTCATTAACACAATTAATTAATTAAGTCCCCAGCAACTATAAAACCTACGAAACCAAAGCACAAGTGTAACTGTTCTGTGTGTGGAAGTATGACTCAACGTACGCATCTGGCACGGTTCTTCTTCAATAACACAAGAAATTTTAAATATCATTTATACTGAATTAATTAAAGAAAATAAAAATACCATAATTACTCAAGAAACCAGAATTACACTCTAATACAAGAACACAAGCCAGACGCTTTGTTGACTGAACCTGTAATGAAGCATTACTTACGACATTAAATAATGAAAAATAAATCAAGTTTCGTTACCTTCATATATTGACCAAAATCACTCTAATCATTACAATATATCTCCACACCGACTCGCTATTACCACATCTCAACAAGAACTTTTCAGTATCACATCTCAGCAAGCACTCCCTACTAGCACATCTCAACAAACACTCTCTGCTACGAGTTCTTAACAAGCACTGACTACCACGAGCTCTCCCCAAGCACTGCCCACTACGACATCTCAATAATCACTGCCAGTGGAGGCGGCGGAACAATACTCTCTAGCGCGATCTCTGGCGCTGTGGCTCAGTGTAGCCACCTTTCAAAGTTTCTTCAGTGTCGTCACACATGCATCAGAATTTATGGTGGTTCCACTTGGCATGATGTCCACAAGCAAGAATCCTTCGGAATCGAAAAACACCGTAGCAATAACTTTTCCAGCAGAAGGTGTGGCTTTGAACTTTTTTTTTCTTGGGTGAATTTGTATGATGCCACTCCATTGTTTGCCTCTTTGTCTCTGGTGAAAAATGATGGAGCCATGTTTCATCACCTGTCACAATTCTTCCACGAAATTCATCTCCACCACACTCATACTGTTCCAAAAGTTCGCTGCATACCGTTTTTCTTGTTTCTTTGTGATCCACTGTCAACATCCTGGGAACCCACCTGGCACAAACCTTTTTTAACTCCAACGCTTTCATTATTCTGCAAACACTACCCTCTCCTATCCCAACGTAGCGTCACAATTCGTTCACTTTGATGCGTCTGTCAGCAGTCACCAATTCCTTAACTCTCTGCACATTGTCTGGAGTGTGTGCAGTACGAGGCCTGCCGCTGCGAGGACAATCCTCAATATTGCCGTGCCCGCTTTCATCACGTAACCTGTTTGCCCACCGACTAACTGTACTGCAAACGACAGCAGCATCTCCATACACCTTTTTCAACCTCTTGTCGAGGTTTCCCACTGTCTCGTTTTCACAGCACAGGAATTCTATGACAGCACGTTGCTTCTGACGAACGTCAAGTGCAGCAGCCATCTTTAAGGCATGCTGTGAAGTGCGCCACTCACGAGAACAGGTTGAACTAAAACTTCCTGGCATATTAAAACTGTGTGCCGGACCGAGACTTGAAATCGGGACCTTTGCCTTTCGCCGGTAAGTCCTCTACCAACTGAGCTATCCAAGCACGACTCACGCCCCGTCCTCACAGCTTTACTCCTGCCAGTACCTAGTCTCCTACCTTCCAAACTTTACAGAAGCTCTCCTGCGAACCCTACAGAACTAGCACTGCTGAAAGAAAGCATATTGCGGAGACATGGCTTAGCCACAGCCTTGGGGATGTTTCCAGAATGAGATTTTCACTCTGCAGCGGAGTGTGCGCTGATATGAAACTTCCTGGCAGATTAAAACTGTGTGCCGGACCGAGACTCGAACTCGGGACCTTTGCCTTTCGCGGGCAGAGTGAAAATCATTCTGGAAACATCCCCAAGGCTGTGGCTAAGCCGTCCCCGCAATATGCTTTCTTTCAGGAGTGCTAGTTCTGCAGGGTTCGCAGGAGAGCTTCTGTAAAGTTTGGAAGGTAGAAGACGGAGTACTGGCAGAAGTGAAGCTCAGAGGACCGGGTGTGAGTCGTGCTTGGGTAGCTCAGTTGGTAGAGCACTTGCTCGCGAAAGGCAAAGGTCCCGAGTTCGAGTCTCGATCCGGCACACAGTTTTAATCTGCCAGGAAGTTTCATATCAGCGCACACTCCGCTGCAGAGTGAAAATCTCATTCTGGAGGTTGAACTAAGTTTGAAAACAAGCGGGAAGGATGTATCTACACAATGTAAAACTTTCACACATGCAGAATGAAAACTTTATTTTTACAAAAATAGTGTGCATTTTTTTTGGAGTGACCTTCGTATCTTACCTGGTCCCCAATCGGTCCCAGAGATTTATCCCAACTCGTAAATGCGTGCTATAGCTGACTTCGAGGAGGTGGGCGAGTCATGCCATTGATACTTTAAAAGTTAGCACGCGGGCGTGATCGGAGACAGACTGTATGGCGGTTATCAGCGAAACAAGCTATTTTCGGTTATATCGCTTTTTTGAACTGCGATTTAATCCGAGTGTTAAAACCGCTCAAAATAACCGTTTTCTGAAATAAATTATTTTCGATTTTTAATTCCTATTATTTCCTGTAATGAACATCTAAACCGAATGAAGATTAAGAATTATGATTCCCTAAGTTTCAAGATATATAGAATCAAAATATTAAACTGGCAAATAAAGGAAAACTTAGTCCACCCACAATTCGCTGCTTTCCTCGAAAACTGTTATGTGGTTGAATACTTCAAAAAATCGCCACTATTCTCCTATAGACTTTAAGTTTTTTTAAATAATGCTAAAAAATCTTGTGTCAATGGATGATCATACGACTGTTACGAATAGTCAGTGCTAAAGGGTGAAAACATTTGTACATTTTAAAGGTTTCAATCAGATAAAGGCATATTATGTAGACGCAAGCAGCATATGAGATATTTTCTATTTTTGTTGCAAGCTATGAATAAATTGTTAAGTTTTAAGTTTTGTCCTTAAATGACGTCGCGAGTTTGTAGTGGCTCCTCCCGTTCTTTATCTCTTAAAGCAAATCGAGCATTGTACTTCATTGATACTGTATTTCATAAAATATTTCCAGACTCTGGATGGTCCCATTCTGTAATTATTTGTAATTTCGACAACGACAGCTAGAAACGACCAAGTAGACTAAATGCGTTAAGTCTTGCACAGTGCATGTAATCACGTACCATCTAATAGGCCATGGCACGTGGTAACAGGTTCATTATTATCTCAGCAATGCTTCGTTGGTTCGTTTAAGTCAGCATTGTGGTTAAAACAGCACTGATTGCTTTTCCCACATTCAGTACTGAAGCGCCAAAGACACTGGTATAGGCATGCGTATTCAAATACAGAGATATGTACACCGACAGAATACGCGCTGCGATCGGCAACGCTTATATAAGACAAGTCTCTAGCGCGGTTGTTAGATCGGTTACCGCTGCTACAATAACGGGTTATTAAGATTTAAGTGAGTCTGAACGTGGTGTTATATTCGGCGCCCGAGAGATGCCACAAAGCATCTCCGACGTAGCGATGAAAAGGGGATTTTCCCATACAGCCATTTCACGAATGTATCGTTAATATTAGGAATCCGGTAAAAGATCAAATCACCGACATCGCTTCGGCCAGAAAAAGATCCTGCAAGAACGGGACCAACGACGACTGAAGAGAATCATTCAACTTGGCAGAAGTACAACCCTTCCGCAAATTACTGCAGATTTCAATGACGCGGCATCAACTAGTGTCAGCGTGCGAATCATTCAGTGAAACATGATCGATATGGGCTTTCGGAGCCGAAAGCCCACTCGTGTACCCTTGACAACTTCACGACACATAACTTTAGGCCACGCCTGGGCTCGTCAACACCGACATTGGACTGTTGATGATTGAAAACATGCTATCTGGTGGGATGAGTCTCGTTTCAAACTGTATCGAGCGGTTGGACGTATACGCGTATGGTGAAAACCTCATGAATCCGCAGATCCTGCATGTCAGCATGGGACAGTTCAAGCTGGTGGAAGTTCTGTAATAGTGTGGGGTGTGTGCAGTTAGAGTGACATGGGACCCCTGATACGTCTAGATACGACTCTGACAGGTGACACCAATAGAAGCATCCTGTCTGATCAGCTCCTTCCATTCATGTCCATTGTGCATTCGGACGGACTTGGACAATTGCAGCAGGACAATGCCCACTCACACGTCCAGAATTGCTACAGAGTGACTCCAGGAACATTCTGAGTTCAAACACTTCTGCTGGCTACCAAACTCCCCAGACATGAACATTATCGAGCGTATGTGGGATGCCTTGCAACGTGCTGTTCAGAAGAGATCTCGACTCCCTCGTACTGTTACGGATTTATGGACAGCCCTGCAGGAGTCACGATGTCAGTTCCCTCCAGCTCTACTTCAGTCATTAGTCAACTCCATGCCACGTCGTGTTGCGGCGCTTCTACGTGTTCGCGGGCGCCCTACACGATATTAGGCAGGTGTACCAGTTTCTTTTGCTCTTTAGGAATACAAAGCAATGGAAATTTTAAGTATAAAAATTGCTCTTTTTTTAAAAGAAGAGTTTATTTAGTAATTTTAGCACTGCTGCTATGGCTAACTGATACAGGGCTATTACAAATGATTGAAGCGATTTCATAAATTCACTGTAGCTCCATTCATTGACATATGGTCACGACACACTACAGATACGTAGAAAAACATAAAAGTTTTGTTCGGCTGAAGCCGCACTTCAGGTTTCTGCCGCCAGAGCGCTCGAGAGCGCAGTGAGACAAAATGGCGACAGGAGTCGAGAAAGCGTATGTCGTGTTTGAAATGCACTCACATCAGTCAGTCATAAGAGAGCAACGACACTTCAGGACGAAGTTCAACAAAGATACACCAACTGCTAACTCCATTCGGCGATGGTATGCGCAGTTTAAAGCTTCTGGATGCCTCTGTAAGGGGAAATCAATGGGTCGGCCTGCAGTGAGCGCCGAGTGTGGGAGGAACTTAATTATCGGTTTGATGTCTGCCGAATCACTAAAGGGGCACATATCGAACATTTGTGAATGCCTAAAAAAACTTTTTGAGTTTTTGTATGTGTGTGAAAAGCATTGTGAAAATATCTCAAATAATAAAGTTATTGTAGAGCTGTGAAATCGCTTCAATCATTTGTAATAACCCTGTATTTCGGTTTTTTACACGGTTATTAGTAAAAAACAGAAAACATCTGTTACAACAGAGAACAAACAAATTCCAAAACATATCGGTTATTCAGAACCGACCGGTCGGTTTTTCACATCCCTGGCCTTGCTTTATGTCTTGGTTGAAGCGTTATCTCGTATAGAATACTTTCATTTTGCGTGAACGGAGTCGTACCAAGCCCGTTGTAGTGTGTGTCCTGCTTTGGGGCACGACGTGCTGTGTATCCATTGCCACACTGAACCTTAGATGGCGCCGGCCGGTGTAGCCGCTGTTTACTGTGACGTTCGCGGTCCAAAGTGAAAGGAGTTTCATGGATTGAATTTGAACAGATGGAGGCGTCTTCTCAATCCCTTCTTAAAGTGAGTAACGCCATTAGACTGTTGTTTATTTACAGCCTTACATTTACACTTACACAATCAATAGTGTATTTTAATACGACAGTATGCCATCTTAGGTAACTTATAACACTTGTAAATAAGCACTACAAACATGGATTCTTATACGGTTATAGCACTTGTTAGCTACAGTCCGGAACCGCGCGACCGCTACGGCCGCGGGTTCGAATCCTGCCTCGGGCATGGATGTGTGTGATGTCCTTAGGTTAGTTAGGTTTAAGTAGTTCTAAGTTCTAGGGGACTTATGACCTCAGCAGTTGAGTCCCATAGTGCTCAGAGCCATTTGAACCATATAGCACTTGTTATGTATTTCACCTTTATTGTCTAACCTGCTTTCAGAAAACACTTGGAATGGCACTTTGAAGCCGAAATCATGATTGTGTAAGTGTAAATGTAACACTGTAAATAAACAACAGTCTAATGGCGGTACTGACTTTAAAGAAATATGTTACGACTGTGGCCCCGCATTATGAAAAACTTATTAGCTGTCCTTACGGGTGTCGAGCACTCGCAATGGGTGAACAACTAGGTCATGGAACCTGTTTGTGGAGGCTACAGCACTGCATTTTGGAAACTGTAAGCATCGGCCAGTTTAAATGTGGATGTTTTCTTGCCTTGGCCGTGAGATAAGTGGTTGAAAGATGTGCTCTCCCTTATCATCGCTAGTGTCACGCTTTAGTTGTAATGGACTGTTGGCAACGTACTCGTACTTCCGTGCAATGCTGTCACTTTGTTGTCCTGCTTGTGTAGCATTGCTGGTTAAAAAGAAATTTACTGTTCCCGTTGAAATAGCGAAGTTGCAGTGCCAAGCCACGTACAGCTTTATCTGCATGTTTGTCTGTTATTAATATCAAGCATATTCTGGCTCATTTAATTCCGACTGTGTCTCCTCGTAATTTGTTTGAGAACAGATTGTCTAACAGTTTGCGTAACTATTTAAAATTTCAGATCTGAGCCGTTAATTCTAATTGTTGTACTCGCCGGCACGGTTTAGTGTTTCATTTGTCTTAGAGATAATTTTTAAGCTCGCGCTAATCTCTGCACTTTGGAGCAATCTGTGTGTTTTGTCACGTTTAATTGGTGTTCATGATTTATCCTCTTTTGGTTGTCACATATCGTATAGTCCCGAAGTCAAGTGGTTTTTTTGTTTAACGGGCGTTTAATATTAACTCAGTGCTTTCTTGAAATTTCTCATGTGTCGTAACTGTTTTACTTTATGCGTGTTTCAAAAATTCCTGTCCATACTGTTGTAAATTGTTGTGTAACGCTCATTTCAGGTGGGCGTCGTTGGCACGTAGCTGATACCTTCCGCAACTAGAATCATTTGTTGTATCCATTGTTGTAATAATTTAATGTAATAAGTTTCCAGTTTTAATTAATTTTCTAAATTTTTATGTAACATAATTTTGAAATGAAAGTTCGCCCCTTCCGGGTGGGTTGTTTAAGCACCTTACACCATCGTGCCCGAGAGTTTATTTCTGTGGCCTTTTATTTGGTTAATTCTGTGTTCCTGTTGATGTGTTTCCTCTTTCCATTAAGTAATTTTGCTGTGTTTCTGACTAATTTAAGTAATTAAGTAATACGAATAGAGTAATGTAATAAAAGCGCAGTGTAAACTGATTCTAAAGCTTAAAGTAAACCAACCGCGCCTCAGTGTCATTAAAAATTGGGGCGAATTTTCAACCTAATCAAAAGAATTGAGTTCAATAGCTTTTTTTTTTTTTAGGTATCACACGACAAGTTTAAAGATATAGATCGAGCGGGAAAATGTCATCTGTTTCAAGAGAATTAACATAATTAAAAGCAGATTTCTCACAAGTTTAGATCCCTAAATCGTTTCAGGCAAATGCCGGGATGGTTCCTTTGAAAGGGCACGGCCGATTTCCTTCCCCATCCTTCCCTAACCCGAGCTTGCGCTCCGTCCCTAATGACCTCGTTGTCGACGGGACGTTAAACAACGCTAACCTAACCTAACCTCACAAGTTTAGAACACACAGTGAGTTACGCCGTAGATTTTCGGGATTTTTGTTTTATTTTTGTAGGAGAGACAGGCTTTAAAGCGGAGAGTGGAGGCTGGGACAGCTGCCTACAGGCAGTACTATTCTCCACAACGAAGTACTATTTGAAAAAAAAAAAAAGAACCTGAAAAATTTTCAGTGCAATCTTGATAAGATTTCAGAGTGGTCCAGACGTAGATAGTTTGCCTGAATTGTCCACAAATGTAAAATTGTGCACTAAACAAAACGAAAAAAATTTGTATTTTGTGACTACAATATCAGTGAGTCACAAATGGAATCGGTGAACCCATACAAATACCTGAGTGTAACAATTCGTAGTAACATGAAATCGAACGTTCACTTAGGCTCAGTCTTTCGTAAACGATGGGGGCAGACTTCGGTTCATTGGTATTATACTGCAACAACGCATTCTACAAATCAGATGGCTCGCAAAACACTCGTCCGGTCTATCCTAGAAAACTGCTCAAGAATGTGTCGCCCGCATCAAACAGGAACAAGGAGGGTATTGAATGTATACAGAAAATGTCAGCACGAATGGTCACAGGTCTGTTGCATCCGTGGGAGAGCGCCAAGGAGATACTGAAGAAACGGGACATTGCAGACTCGTGGAAGATAAACACAAACTATCCCGTCAGTTTCAAGAACCAGCTTAAAGCAACAAATTTAGAAATATATTGCAAGCCGCTCCTCCTGTAAGTATCGCGAAAACGAGACTCATTGCACGAGAACAGGGACGGATACGCAGTCATTCCAATTATTCTACTAGCGGTCCATGCATGAATGGATCGGGGAAAAACCGCAATAACAGGTTCAAAAGCAACTACCCACTGACAAGCACTTCCGGTGGTTTTCATAGTATGGATGTAGATGTCGAACGTAGCAGCTTTGGGCCTTAAAAGTCAGAATCAGCTGATTTACATCAAACTATAAGTGAAGTGACAAAATCTTTTATTATTAGGACAGAGAATATAAAATTCAGTACTATGGGGAAATCAATGTGGGATATTCTTAGACGCTGACAACGGATAGTGGTAGCTGCATACAGTGTGCAGTACGCGCAAGAGAGAAATCAGGCGAATGCTAGCGTGTCGGCAGGCAGTACGCACAGGACACGGGCTCGGGTCACGTACGCTCTTGTTTCCTCAGGAGACTATATTTGTCCCTGAGACGGAAAGGGCAGGCAGCAACACCGACGGAACTTTCACTGTAAATTAACGAACAACGAATGACAGTCTAAATTATTCCATCTGCAAACATAATCTGTTAATGTAAACACTTCGATAGTCCGTCTCGCTGACTGGAATGATTCTATAATTAAGGGCATTTTCCTGAAAAAGGATCAATAGGTCTGTGTGCCCTTTTTCGGGAAATTGTTTAAAACTAATCATCGGGATATGCAGAATATTCTAACAAAGTTTTTGTTTCATTATCAAAATTGCATCAGTCTTGTTGCTTCCTTCCTCTCCTATCGTCCCAACTATGTATCCACATTACTAACTCCCGTACTTTCTATCCCACTGCCAGCGTGTCCCAATGCACAGTCTTTTCCCCTCTCCTTTACCTTCTGTATAGTGCCGATATCACCAAACCTTCCCCACCTGTTCATCTCCTCCAATTTAATGATGACACCACCTTCCTGGCCCTTTATCCTACCCTTAAATGGTCCCAATGTTCCCTTCAAACCCACCTCGACCAGTTCACTACCTGGTGTAAGCAGTGGCTCCTTCACATCAACCCTTCCAAGACCCAGGTAATGATCACAGGTTGTATCACCCCTTCCAGCTCCACGATTTTTACCTCAACATTTATGGTCTTCCTATCCGCCTCAGTCCTACCCTGAAATACATTGGCCTCCTCACCTGGACTCCCCATCTCCTTACAATCCAAAACAAAGCCCACAATAGACTCTGCCTCATGAAACTCCTGTCCAGCTGAGCATGGGGACTGCATCCTTCCACAATCCTTCACACCTATAAATCCTTGATCTTCCCTATCCTTTGCTATGTCAGGGTCGCTAAGATTTCTGCCCATTCTAGATTCTATGAAGCCCTCCAAATCCTGGTACACCATGCTCTTTGCCTTGCCTCCCGTATCTGCCTTCTGTCCTGCATGCACATCCTCTACAACCTCCTCCCCTTTCCCCACTTGAGGAACACATCTGGATGCTGCACATCGTCTGCCATCTTGATCCCCCCCACCCCCTGTGTCCCCATTTCTCTTCACCCCCAACCCATTGCCACACCTTTACTGTTGTGTCCCGCTCTCTCTCCATCTCCACACCCTCCACATCCTTTCCAAACGCAGCTTCCAGTACCTACACTTCCAGATAATGAGTTTTGCCCCTCCTACCAACTCCAATCCCACCTTCCTCCTTCTCCTCCTCCATCCTATCGCACCCCACCCGTTTCCTGCCTCTTGGTGCACCCTCTGCTCCCCTTTTTTCTTTTTCTCGCACACCCTCCTGCTCCCCCCCCCCCCACTGCACCTTTCTCTCCCCTCTCTTTACGTCCTCTCAGGGCTATTGTCCCTTGGCATGTCCCTACCAGCAGTTTTTATTCTTCGTGTGTGCTCCATCGCTTACAGTGATTTCTTAAGTGTCTCTCGCTCTGTGTGTTTTTATATTGTAGCCGACTTTTAGCTTGTGTCTATCTTAAGTGCCCCAAAAATCGCCGACTGCATTATTTTAACTTTGTGTTGACTTTTTAACTGTCCCCCAATGAACGTCCCCATGTTCATATTTTAACTTCCATTGTCTTCATTTACTGTGTTTTTATATCCCCCTTTTTCCCCCCTTTTTTACATGTCAGTTTACTCTTTTACACTCCTGGAAATTGAAATAAGAACACCGTGAATTCATTGTCCCAGGAAGGGGAAACTTTATTGACACATTCCTGGGGTCAGATACATCACATGATCACACTGACAGAACCACAGGCACATAGACACAGGCAACAGAGCATGCACAATGTCGGCACTAGTACAGTGTATATCCACCTTTCGCAGCAATGCAGGCTGCTATTCTCCCATGGAGACGATCGTAGAGATGCTGGATGTAGTCCTGTGGAACGGCTTGCCATGCCATTTCCACCTGGCGCCTCAGTTGGACCAGCGTTCGTGCTGGACGTGCAGACCGCGTGAGACGACGCTTCATCCAGTCCCAAACATGCTCAATGGGGGACAGATCCGGAGATCTTGCTGGCCAGGGTAGTTGACTTACACCTTCTAGAGCACGTTGGGTGGCACGGGATACATGCGGACGTGCATTGTCCTGTTGGAACAGCAAGTTCCCTTGCCGGTCTAGGAATGGTAGTATGATGGGTTCGATGACGGTTTGGATGTGCCGTGCACTATTCAGTGTCCCCTCGACGATCACCAGTGGTGTACGGCCAGTGTAGGAGATCACTCCCCACACCATGATGCCGGGTGTTGGCCCTGTGTGCCTCGGTCGTATGCAGTCCTGATTGTGGCGCTCACCTGCACGGCGCCAAACACGCATACGACCATCATTGGCACCAAGGCAGAAGCGACTCTCATCGCTGAAGACGACACGTCTCCATTCGTCCCTCCATTCACGCCTGTCGCGACACCACTGGAGGCAGGCTGCACGATGTTGGGGCGTGAGCGGAAGACGGCCTAACGGTGTGCGGGACCGTAGCCCAGCTTCATGGAGACGGTTGCGAATGGTCCTCGCCGATACCCCAGGAGCAACAGTGTCCTTAATTTGCTGGGAAGTGGCGGTGCGGTCCCCTACGGCACTGCGTAGGATCCTACGGTCTTGGCGTGCATCCGTGCGTCGCTGCGGTCCGGTCCCAGGTCGACGGGCACGTGCACCTTCCGCCGACCACTGGCGACAACATCGATGTACTGTGGAGACCTCACGCCCCACGTGTTGAGCAATTCGGCGGTACGTCCACCCGGCCTCCCGCATGCCCACTATACGCCCTCGCTCAAAGTCCGTCAACTGCACATACGGTTCACGTCCACGCTGTCGCGGCATGCTACCAGTGTTAAAGACTGCGATAGAGCTCCGTAAGCCACGGCAAACTGGCTGACACTGACGGCGGCGGTGCACAAATGCTGCGCAGCTAGCGCCATTCGACGGCCAACACCGCGGGTCCTGGTGTGTCCGCTGTGCCGTGCGTGTGATCATTGCTTGTACAGCCCTCTCGCAGTGTCCGGAGCAAGTATGGTGGGTCTGACACACCGGTGTCAATGTGTTCTTTTTTCCATTTCCAGGAGTGTATTATGTGTATGCCATTCGGCTGAAGAGCAGCGTATTGTGCCACTGTCAGCCCTTGCCTGCTCGTGAGGGGCTGAGGAATGAAATTACAATAAAGAAAAAAAAACTAGCAGCCTCCAGTGCAAAAGATTCACCTGAAGATAGCTGAATGGTTGTCAGGCGAAATTTCGTGGCGGGAAGTCGACGTTATCAGGCTGCAATCCCGAAATTGCATGGAAATATGTATCAGTTACTAGCAACATACATCGCGATCTCATTTACCACAAATATATACTTCGTGTCATTTATGTTTCATCTGAATGTCCTTCAAATAGGGCACAGCCAGCTTGTTGCTGTGGTTTCATGTAAAGTAACTACTGAAGTGCAAGCCATTCAGGTAATTAATTCATTGCCAGTGAACCATGGTTGGAGGTTGACAATAATGTTGAGTACAGTCTCTTTGTATGTTAGCTAGTTTTCAAGAACTGAATAAAGTAGAATGGCATGTGTTGCTATGTCGCTGGGCACTGGTACGATACGTATTCGGCACTGTGTCACTCAGCTGTTATCATTCTTAAGTACGAAAGGTGCTGGAGCTCTATTAAATGATCTTTCAAATGGTTAACAAATTCACGAATTTTGAACTGATGGCTGCATACCTGGGGAATGTGTCCCACAGCTCTACTAATCGCTACAGGCGAGAAGATAACATGTGTTAGGACAACCAGTTGCCTTCACAAGACTATTCACTAATGTTCTATACCATATATTATTTTATGATATGCAGGCCCTTATCTCTTCCATTTCATAAGAGTACATGAAAATACGTGCTTTGTGATTACTTCATACATGTTTTTCAAGTCACATAGCATTAGAATCTCGTTTCCTGGTCATTATATACACTACTGGCCACTGAAATTGCTACACCAAGAAGAAATGCAGATGATAAACGGGTATTCATTGGACAAATATATTATACTAGAACTGACATGTGATTACATTTACACGCAATTTGGGTGCATAGATCCTGAGAAATCAGTACCCAGAACAAACAAATCTGGCCGTAATAACGGCCTTGATACGCCTGGGCATTAACAGAGCTTGGATGGCGTGTACAGGTACCGCTGCCCATGCAGCTTCAGCGATACCATAGTTCATCATACCAAGTTGCTCGTCCACCATTGACCAGACGTTTTCAGTTGGCGAAATATCTAGAGAATGTGCTGGCCAGGGCAGCAGTCGAACATTTTCTGTATCCAGAAAGGCCCGTACAGGACCTGCAACATGCGGTGGTGCATTATCCTATTGAAATGTAGGGTTTTGCAGGGATCGAATGAAGGGTAGAGCCATGGGTCGTAACACATCTGAAATGTAACGTCCACTGTTCAAACTGCCGTCAACGCGAACAAGAGGTGACTGAGACATGTAATCAATGGCACCCCATACCTTCACGCCGGGTGATACACCAGTATGGTGATGACGAATACACGCTTCCAATGTGCGTTCACCGCGATGTCGCCTAACACGGATGCGACCATCATGATGCTGTAAACAGAACCTGGATTCATCCGAAAAAATGACGTTTTGTAATTCGTGTACCCAGGTTCGCCGATGAGTACACCATCGCAGGCGCTTCTGTCTGTGATGCAGCGTCAAGGGTAATCGCAGCCATGGTCTCCGAGTTGATAGTCCATGCTGCTCCAAACGTCGTCGAACTGTTCGTGTAGATGGTTGTTGCCTTGCAAACGTCCCCATCTATTGTATTGACTCAGGGATCGGGACGTAGCTGCACAATCCGTTACAGTCATGCGGATAAGATACTTGTCATCTCGACTGCTAGTGATACGAGGCCGCTGGAATCCAGCACGGCGTTCCGTATTACCCTCCTGAACCCACCGATTCCATATTCTGCTAACAGTCATTGGATCTCGACGAACGCGAACAGCAATGTCGCGATACGATAAACTGCAATCGCGATAGGGTACAATCCGACCTTTATCAAAGTTGGAAACGTGATGGTACGCACTTCTCCTCGTTACACGAGGCATCACAACAACGTTTCACCAGGCAACGCCGGTCAACTGCTGTTTGTGTATGAGAAATCGGTTGGAAACTTCCCGCATGTCAGCACGTTGTAGGTGTCGGCACCGGCGGCAACCTTGTGTGAATGCTCTGAAAAGCTAATCATTTGCATATCACAGCATCTTCTTCCTGTCGGTTAAATTTTCCGTCTGTAGCACGTCATCTTCGTGGTGTAGCAATTTTAATGGCCAGTAGTGTATTTTACGCCGCATGTCACTAGAATATCAAGGTTTTCTTATTGTTACCTATCAGACAGGGTGAAGTAGCTTCAAACACACACACCGTTCTTTTACGACAGCCGATGGGGTTATGCTGCTGATTCTGTCTGTTGTGACCAAATCTTTATTCAATATGTAGAGTGTAATGTAGCAGAATAGGACAATATTTAACGAAAACTGCGGTTCAGGTGATAACAAAGTATCTGTTGCTACGTCACGAACGTTGAGCGAAGACATCTAAATGAAAGAGCTAGTATTGTAACATTATTGGATTACTGTATTGATGAAATTTAGTCAGCTTAAGATGTATCAAGCGCAGTTAAGATGAACTGTAATTAGTTTATAAAGACACCGAAGCACAACGGAAAATATATCGAAATCGATGTAGACAGAGCTCAATTTATCATTCACAAAATCTGTATGTAGAAAAGTGATAGTAACAGCTAATTGTAAAGTCACAAGATTTACGTTAAAACAAAAACTAATCTGTATTTATAAAACTATTGACAAAAATAATTAAAACATTGTTATTAATATATATTACAAGTAATTTTGTCATAAACGTTGTAATATTTCGGCATGCTAACTGATTTTAAAATATATGATTCGCAAAGCCAAATTCCAAAACCAGTTTTGTAAAAGTATTGAAATCTAAACTGTAAACTCAAATAAGTGTGATGGGAACAATCTACAATACTATTTTCCTATGTAAAAATCAACAGCAATAGTTGGTCCTACGTCATGTTTTAGACACAAAACCTTGGTCAGCCTTTGTCACCTTGTGATGCAATAACCAAGTTTTTAAAAGTGTTTTGACTGTTTCTACTACTATTTGATTAACTCGACAAAAATCACCTGTCGTACTTGGACCCTGATAATACTTCAGACAGAGAAATCTGAGTTACACAAATCTATTACATCTTCCAGAGTCAACAAGTTAAGTATTTAAAATGTAGCCAGGAAAGCTGATTACGTTTTAAAATGAACAATCACAAACAATGGCCACAGCAGATCTGCCCCAGAGTCGCCATTTCTGAAATGAGAAAATAAATGGAGAATATTGATCGAGCCAGAGATATTACAGATTATTCTCTCTCCCTCTCTCCCTCCCTCCTTCCCCCCCCGCCCCCCCCCCCCCCGACGCCATGTCTCTCTCTCTGTCATGTATTCACATTCTTAGTCGCTCATCGCTTCCAGTTCCCGTTTCAGTAGAATGGAGAATAAAATTAGTTTGGGAAGTCATTCCCAATATCTTAATGTATATCCTACCATCCCGTCACTTCTTCTTGTCAATGTTTTTCATGATACTTTGTAAAAGGGCGTAACGTCCTGCCATATAATTCAAAAAGATGAATCGTTTTTGTTTTTTTCCGACAGTTTTCTGACTGGTCTAATGCGGCCCACCTTCCTCACTTGTTACAAGTTCTTCTCAGAGTACCACTTATACGCAACGTCCTCATTTATCTGTTCAATATATGTCCCTACGTTTTTACCCTCCACAGCTCCCTCTAGTACTACAGAAGTAAATGGTTCAAATGGCTCTGAGCACTATGGGACTTAACTTCTGAGGTCATCAGTCCCCTAGAACTTAGAACTACTTAAACCTCACCAACCTAAGGACATCACACACACCCATGCCCAAGGCAGCATTCGAACCTGCGACCGTACCGGTCGCGCGGTTCGAGACTGAAGCGCCTAGAACCGCTCGGCCACAACGGCAGGCTACGGAAGTAATTCCCAATAGCTTAACATATATCCTACCATCCCGTCGCTTCTTCTTGTCAATGTTTTTCATATATTTTTGAGGGTATTTTTGTTCTGTCGTTGGAACTACAAAAGTGCATGATTTTTTTTCACCAGACGCGTTTCGCTTTTATTTTGACCCATCTCAGCATTCTTACGGCTATTGAATAATGACAGCAGATCTTGATTTTCTTTTGCGAAAGAAAGTTTGTGGGCCCAATTAAATTTTTCGATTCTTGTTTTTCTGTTTCACTTTCAGGGTCGTTCATATGTGGTTGATAGTCTTGATACACGTACAAAAACTTGGGGTCTGAGACAGCTGCTGTGATAACAATTTGCGACTGTTATCTCTGAAGGCTTCTCACATTACTCCTCTGGATGCCGAGATCGTGCCTATCTTTGGCCTTATACTTTGTTTGCAGCCTTAAGAAGTCTCCTAATATTTCTGCATATTAACGAGAGCATTTACCATCCTTACTTTATAAGTGTATACCTTTTTACAACTTGGTCCGCTAGTCGCTTGAACCTGACTGCACTTCCTCTGCCGGCCGGAGTGACCGAGCGGTTCTAGGAGCTACAGTCTGGAACCGCGCGACCGTTACGGTCGCAGGTTCGAATCCTGCCTTGGGCATGGATGTGTGTGATGTCCTTAGGTTAGTTAGGTTTAAGTAGTTCTAAGTTCTAGGGGACTGATGACCTCAGATGTTACGTCCCATAGTGCTCAGAGCCATTTGAACCATTTTGCACTTCCTCTGTGTTTTCATTGCCGGGGATTAAGTGATTCCAGACCATGCCTCAGATATGGGATAACTTATTCCTTATCTCTTTTACTGTTCGTGTAGACTGTTCTAGCTGTCTGATACTTTTGCCGAATGTTGCTACAACTACATCGTCCTCATTAAACCCAGTCTCAATGTGTATATTCCATCATTCATTCGCAAAATGCCGAACAGCTTGTATGTAATTTTTAGGGGAACATACACTCCTGGAAATTGAAATAAGAACACCGTGAATTCATTGTCCCAGGAAGGGGAAACTTTATTGACACATTCCTGGGGTCAGATACATCACATGATCACACTGACAGAACCACAGGCACATAGACACAGGCAACAGAGCATGCACAATGTCGGCACTAGTACAGTGTATATCCACCTTTCGCAGCAATGCAGGCTGCTATTCTCCCATGGAGACGATCGTAGAGATGCTGGATGTAGTCCTGTGGAACGGCTTGCCATGCCATTTCCACCTGGCGCCTCAGTTGGACCAGCGTTCGTGCTGGACGTGCAGACCGCGTGAGACGACGCTTCATCCAGTCCCAAACATGCTCGATGGGGGACAGATCCGGAGATCTTGCTGGCCAGGGTAGTTGACTTACACCTTCTAGAGCACGTTGGGTGGCACGGGATACATGCGGACGTGCATTGTCCTGTTGGAACAGCAAGTTCCCTTGCCGGTCTAGGAATGGTAGAACGATGGGTTCGATGACGGTTTGGATGTACCGTGCACTATTCAGTGTCCCCTCGACGATCACCAGTGGTGTACGGCCAGTGTAGGAGATCGCTCCCCACACCATGATGCCGGGTGTTGGCCCTGTGTGCCTCGGTCGTATGCAGTCCTGATTGTGGCGCTCACCTGCACGGCGCCAAACACGCATACGACCATCATTGGCACCAAGGCAGAAGCGACTCTCATCGCTGAAGACGACACGTCTCCATTCGTCCCTCCATTCACGCCTGTCGCGACACCACTGGAGGCGGGCTGCACGATGGTGGGGCGTGAGCGGAAGACGGCCTAACGGTGTGCGGGACCGTAGCCCAGCTTCATGGAGACGGTTGCGAATGGTCCTCGCCGATACCCCAGGAGCAACAGTGTCCCTAATTTGCTGGGAAGTGGCGGTGCGGTCCCCTACGGCACTGCGTAGGATCCTACGGTCTAGGCGTGCATCCGTGCGTCGCTGCGGTCCGGTCCCAGGTCGACGGGCACGTGCACCTTCCGCCGACCACTGGCGACAACATCGATGTACTGTGGAGACCTCACGCCCCACGTGTTGAGCAATTCGGCGGTACGTCCACCCGGCCTCCCGCATGCCCACTATACGCCCTCGCTCAAAGTCCGTCAACTGCACATACGGTTCACGTCCACGCTGTCGCGGCATGCTACCAGTGTTAAAGACTGCGATGGAGCTCCGTATGCCACGGCAAACTGGCTGACACTGACGGCGGCGGTGCACAAATGCTGCGCAGCTAGCGCCATTCGACGGCCAACACCGCGGGTCCTGGTGTGTCCGCTGTGCCGTGCGTGTGATCATTGCTTGTACAGCCCTCTCGCAGTGTCCGGAGCAAGTATGGTGGGTCTGACACACCGGTGTCAATGTGTTCTTTTTTCCATTTCCAGGAGTGTATATTATTCCTTGTGTTCGATTACATTTAATTACATAGATCATTTTCCGTGTTACGGCTTCGCCTTTAATCATTTACAGGTAGTCTTTTAGTCATAGCAAAAAATTTAAGAAGTTAATTTTTATCTCTGGCCGCTATCGTCACAGAGTCAAAGCTTATAGAAGGTTGACGAAATGTACGTAGCAGCTGCAGATAGTCTTTATAATTAAATAAATATGTACATTCATTTAGAAATTTTATTTAATATTTTTTCTGAGTAGCTG
This sequence comes from Schistocerca nitens, assembly GCF_023898315.1. NCBI lineage: Eukaryota > Metazoa > Arthropoda > Insecta > Orthoptera > Acrididae > Schistocerca > Schistocerca nitens. The sequence continues at coordinate 1,129,048,327 of NC_064614.1, forward strand.
TCTAATGTCGACCCATAAGTTGAAGAGCAGTTTTACTTTAGGAAAGGTAAAGACACCGGAGGGCAGTTCTCAAATGGTTCAAATGGCTCTGAGCACTATGGGACTCAACTGCTGAGGTCATTAGTCCCCTAGAACTTAGAACTAGTTAAACCTAACTAACCTAAGGACATCACAAACATCCATGCCCGAGCAGGATTCGAACCTGCGACCATAGCGGTCTTGCGGTTCCAGGCTGCAGCGCCTTTAACCACACGGCCACTTCGGCCGGCGAGGGCAGTTCTGTCGCTATGATCGATAATGGAAGCTAGACTTAAGAAAAATCAGGACAAAATTGTAGGATTTGTCGAACTAGAAAAAAAAAATCTTCTACGGTATAAAATGATGCAAGATGTTCAAATTTCTCGGAAAACAGGTGCAAGGTGTAAGGAAAGACGAGGGATATAAACAAGAAGGAACAATAAGAATGGAAGAACAAGAACGAAGGTGCCCGAGTGCGGCATTTCTCTTCTACTGGTCAGTCTGTACACCGAAAAAGGAATGACAAAATTAAAATATAACTTCATCTGCGGGATTGAACTTAAGGGTGAACGATTATCAACGACGAGATTTATTGTGCCATAGCTGTCCGTAGTGAAGCCGGGAAAGTATATGAAACGTCCCCTTTTGATAAATTTTACAGGACTGTGCTTAAACTGACACACAATATTTATAGCGCAACGCAATCTGACTTTCAAAATCCCTACAAAAGAATGGCCCTGACTAACATTAAACTATACCTTTCACAAATCACTTACCTCACAACAATCTTCGCTGCTCAAGCTACTGCAATACAGCGAGCGCCACTACTGCCAGCTAAATAAAAGATTCAAACTATGGAAGGCACTAACTACTGATAGGGATAGTTAGCAAATGAAAGATATTAATAGAGAACAAACAATGTATTTACCTTGATATCATCATATATATAGCAGTTCATGACAAATTACAAAACTCCACCATCTCTCTCCCCACATCCACCACTGCTGGCGGCTCACCTCCAACTGCCCAACGCTACGCGCTGTTCACAGCCAGCTGCCTAACACTACAATGGCGAGTATTACAACAATGAAAAGCAGCCACAGACTGCACATGGCACAGCCAGTGATTTTCATACAGAAGTGGCGTTACCAATAAAAAAACCTAAACAGCCTACTTACATAGCCCCCATGCTCCCCACAAAAAATTTTACAAATTTTGTTGGGCACTGGCCAATACATATTTGTTAAATTTTTTTTCACAATTACAATAACAAAGAAATCAAATGCACACACTTATTGATACAATGTTGGTCAAAAGCTAAACTTTCTCACAGTCCATAAAGACAGTCCTAATCGTTCATCACAGTAAAATATCAGTGTTCTCAAAGACTGAGCAGTAAAAGACAATGCACACAGACGTAGTGGATTTCCATGCAGTCTTGAAGTAGTAGTGTTGTCCTTCCAACAGAAAGACAGTGCTGACTCGACATGCAGACAGGTAATGGGCCACAACAGAGTAAACCCACAGCAGAGTCAGTCGACGTTTTGAAGAACATTGGGAGGTAAGTCATCACAGAGTAGACCCACTGTAGTCCTGGTAGAGATTACGGTATTGGTGGGCCACCAGAGGTGCAGACCCACTGCAGTCCTGGTAGAAATAATGGTACTGGTGAGTCAGCAAAGACGCAGACCCACTGTAGTCCTTGTAGAGATTACGGTATTGGTGGGCCACCAGAGGTGCAGACCCACTGCAGTCCTGGTAGAGATGGCCAGCAGCCATCTGTTGTGACTGTGCAGGTGCACAATCACCATCAAAGAGTCTTGCGGAGAATATAGCAAGTCCATAAACCACCACTTGTGCACTCACAAAGTTTTTTAATTGTCCTTAGAACCAGCAATGCTGTTATCCAGTCCCTTGCTGAATTATTAACACACGTGCAAACACTAACAGTCCCTACTTCTCACATATTGTCCATATACTATGATCAACAGAAGTGTGTGCAGTGAAATGATACTTAATTTGAAGAACTGGTGTCAATTACAATATCATAACATGAGAGTACAATTAAAAAGGTACAAAATACATCATTAAAGAACATAACAATACAGATAACATTTGTAGTACAGGCTTTACAACACAATAGAAATAAACATATACATCAATGTTACAGGAATTATGACATGAGTACATACATAAAAGATCAGAATAGCTTTTGAAACATCAACTTTACACATGAGCATTAAAACAGAACATAATAAATAATATCTAAGCATATTTACAAGTTAAATAACATATTATTAATACCAATTATATTTGAGGATAACAGTATTCCTTAACATGGTGAATGTAGCTGAGTATTAGAAGAAAAAAATTCTATGAAACTACACAAAGACAGGAAGAAAACAAATACACAAGGGTACACAAACACATAGGGGGATAACACAATGGAAAGGACAGGGTTCGTTTTCAGTGTAACATTTGGTACTGCAGTCCAACCCAAGACTTCATTCCATAGATCTTTCGTCTTATTTCCACATTTGTTTCCACCAAAAAAATCCTATTCAAGCATGCTTTCTGTATATATATGTTCACATATTTCTTACCTCATTATTTATTTTCCATTATCTTACTTCATCATTTATTTCCAAGAAAATCCTACCTAAACCTGTTGTCCCTAAACCCTACTTTTTTTGGTTCATATCCTCTTTCAAAATACTGTTTTGGCCAAACCATTTTCTTATAGATTTTCAATGTATTTCTTCCAATTCATCACAACTTGTTCTCTTATATAGTCTACCCCCTCTTAAGCTAACTTAAATCTACTGAGCTCAGATATATATACCAAGGGACGAGGCAATGCAGCATCACATAAAACAATTAATATAAACAGCAATGAAAAAAAACGCAGATTTGCGAAGCAAGCAGCATTAAGTAATTAGCAAAGCAATTGTAATATTATAACTAATCTAAGGCAATGTGCAGCAAACAATAAAAATAAATCATTAGTAAAACTGGCTTAACAGCATAATACAAAGTCAAATTCAGTAACATTATGCCTGGCAAACAGCAGAAGCAAAAGCAATAAATTATATCTAAACATGACAACGCTCAAGCAGAAAAATATTACAGTAAAGACAACAATGCAGATAAGGGAAATGTATAATCACATCTTAATGTCTAAGTAATTAAAGTGGTGCACCACAAGAAGTTATTCTACCAAAAAAAAATTACCCAGTAGTTGAAAAGAAAATTCCGTATGCAATTCCTGTGAAGGGAAATATCTTTTTATTCTCCTTCGTTTTTTTGAATAGATCATAAAATTATTTACTGGATCTGGAGACAGAAAATATTTATATTAGTACATCTATAAAATTTTATTTTAACCAGTGCTGCAGTGCAGCTAGAAACTAGATATTAAACAAAATGAGTAAATAAATACATAAAGCAAGCCATATGGCATTTCTCTCAATTCTCGTAGATAGACACTTGTCCTGATCAGGTGTGCGGATGTAAGAATGTTTCCAAGTTATTATTAGCGTCTCGTATTTACGATGCTTTCTACAAAGGAACGTCAATAGCGAGGATAATGGCCTCCCCTTTTTTTTTCTACCTGTGCCGCTGGAAGGCTAATGGCTTTTTTTTTTCGGGCCGCTGTCGCCCAGGTGGGTGCCCGCGACGCATTACGTGCAGGTGGTCACTTAACTTTCGTACCGAAATATTTACGACACCAGTTTCCGCTACAGTGACAGTCTCATATAAAAATATTTCACAGGTCAAGAATTTGGGTTACAAATCTGTAGAAACAAAATCCTATAAATATAAGTGTCCAAAAAAAAAATATTCGTCAGCATTGTGATACAGTCATGCATTTACACAAATTTCATAACTCTTAAAGTACGATTCTTGGTTTCCAACATACTTCTTCACAAGTCAGAGGCCCTAAATCACTATTCATTACTCCTTACCTTATTACATATACAAATTCGTCGACGCTTCTTCAATACTTCATCATAAGATACATAGCATAATCAAATTCCTCATATAGCATCAGCTTCTTTATCATAAACATACCGCAACAGCGTAATACACATCGTCATCATAACATCATAAAACCTCAGCCAAATCTCAAAATCGTCGTAGCTTCCTGGAATAATTTCAAAACCCTAAAAAATATTCTCTGCTCATTTCAATAGTGTCATCTACCTCAAATGTACCTTAAAAATCATGATCTCATACCAAATACATCATTCAAAGCTCTCATAGTATCACAATGGTTCCGAAAAAATATGAACAGTTTACAAAGTACAGACAAAATACAATTTCATAAGTGTGAAGGTATCCAACTGTGTAATTGCGTAAACATCTGTCACTGACGTAGTAAGAAAAAATGTTTGTCTCTCAGTTAAATGATCTGATAGCTGTGTAATTCTGTGTTAGAGAAATATGGTACCGATGTGTAAAGTTGTATAAGTAAATACCATATTAGCTAGGGTTCCTTGTGGTTGCCACACACATGGTACACAAAGTAAGCGTGTACCCCCCTGAGGATAAATGTAATTATACCCTCCGGTGTTACAAATTACAGCAATGGAATGAAATGTATCACGGAAAACTTTCTTTGCAATTCAAAAATCTTTAAAAATAAATGTTTTAAGTACAAAATTAATCACTCAATTACGTGTCCTGTAGCGCTAAACTGTGCGTCATGTTGTAACATAATCTCTGTGGAAGTGTCGTAGTTATCGTCCTCCGAAAGATAAGTTCTGCAGAAGTCAATGTACTTACCTCATGATACACAAAAGTGAAATGCTTTGCGTATAGATATCTTAGTTATTACGCTTATTGTTGTGATGAAGAAAGTACTGTACTGTAACGTATTGTTGTGCCACGAAAAAGGCTGTCTCATTGTTGCTATACCACAAAAGTTACTACTAAAACCTGTTTTACTTTCCAGAAGAATTCAGAAAAACTGTGCAGATATGAAACAGATACACTGCAAAAGCAACATTGTAAATTGTCACTCATTAGTAGCGTCGTGATAAAACCGTGTAGCTGTCACATAAACTAACCTGTGTGTCACCTGGTATCTCTCAGAAAGCACCTTGAATCCATAATGTATTTGCAAGTAAACCGAAATGTTGCATTAAAAAAAAGCAGATTATCTTTCAATAAACGGTTTTACATGTGAAATGTGGTGTAAACCTTTACTCTTCCTAGTACGCAGAGTTTCAACTTCAAAGCAATTATCATGTTGTATACATCGGTAAAGAATGCTAAAATTTTTTTTCAAGGCTAGCGTCTTATGTTATTTTTCTCGGAGCCAGCGGGCGCACGCGGCTGCCTGCTGTGCGTTTCATTGTCTGTCTCTTTGTTGGCGCGCGGCGTTATTGGGATTAGGAGACCGAACTTCTACAAATTCACTTTGACGGGAAGGCCCCGCCCTGTTTAAATCCCGCCAGTTCTGATGCAATTCAGGTCTGTCGTTACGAATACGAGTATATCGTCTGTCGTCATGTCGGTAGGTTCCGTAGTTTCTTCCTTGTCCGTCACGTGGTGGAGAATTTCTCCCTGAATCGTAACTGTGCGCCGAACTGTTGCGTCTGAAGTTATTCTGCCTCCCTTGATAATAATAGTTCTCGTTACCATATTGTCTGTTTCTATGATTGTTTCTGTCATATTCATTACTACGGAAATGCGATCTTTCCCTGTAATTATTATTACTCTGCCAGTGGTTGTCATATGGGTGGTGTCTGTTTTGGTCACGATTTGCGGTGTGAGAATAGCCTTGTCGTGTCCAGTTATTATTTCTTTCATCGCGGAATTGCGACGGATGTGATCTGTAATTGTTGTGCTCGTGCGTTCCGCGATTGTCAGTGTCAATTTCCAGTTCTTGTAAGAGTCCTTGAAATGCTTCAATGTCGTCTTTGCAACGTCCTGCCAAAATAATATGTCGTAAATGTTCAGGCAATTTGATTAAGCAAATGCGGATGAGTTCTGAGGGGCTGTATGGGTTTGAAAGATACTGATTCTTGTGTAACATGTCTTCAAAATATTTCATAATACTGGAAAATTCAGATTGTTCGAAACGTTTCATCATTATGATGCTATGTTTTACTCGGTCTTGTGTGGCTTGAGACCAATATGCTGAGAGGAAGGCATGATAAAAATCTCCTTCACTGTGACAATCGTGAATGACCGATCGCATTCTTACAGCTGGTTCATTCTCCAAGTAGCCACACATAAATTCTAACCTGTGCTCCAATGACCAGTTGGGAGGAAAACAATGAGAGAATTGATGGAGCCACGCTTGTGGATGAATGTCGTTGCCAGAATTCTTAAATGTTTTAAATTTGCGTGTAGTAATAAACAGCTTATAGTCAAAATCATCGTGTCGGCGAGTAGCATATCGGTCATTGTTACGTCGTGTCGGCGGTTCCATCTCAAAATCCAATGCGCCTTGCCAATTTCTTTCATAATTTCCGAAATGTCCTGTGTTATTATTTTGTGGTTGTTCCGTATTTCTATGTCCCTCTTCCCGTACTGGAGCGCGAGTGTCCTCTGAAATATGTAATTCTTGTATTAATTGCGTCAACTGATCTTGTACTTCCCGGATTTCTCTTTTGTACTGTGTATTGATTTGATTTTGATTTTGTTTGAATTTTCTAATTTGTTCATACTCTTCTGTGTCAGTGAAGGCTACAGGTCTTGTGTCATTCAGATCATCATCTACCTTTGTAGATAAGTTAGTGACCTGATCCGAAAGTTCGGCTACTTTCTCCGATAGTGAACACATTTCCTCAGTGTGTTTTTCTGAACCAAGTTTCAGAGTGTCCATTTGTGTTGAAATCGAATCTACTGTGTCCTTCAAGTTTTCCTGAGTTTTTGCAAGTTGCGTAACCGAATCGGTAGATGCAACTGAGTCAAATTTAGCTTGCAAGGTCTCGTGATTTTCATGAACAGTAGTTTGCAGTTCTTTTATGGCTGCTTCGTGATTCTGTAGTGCATTTTCATGCCGCGAAAAAATAGGTTGAAAATGCTCACAAATTTGTGTTTTTACGTCGTTACAGACTTTTTGACATTTCGATTCAATGTGATGTAACTCATTAGTTAAATCCTCACGTGTTTGTTCAAGTGTGGTGTCTAACTTTTGAAGATTTTGTTCCATTGCGTCTAACTGTTGCTGTGTTTGTCTCTGGTGTTGTTCCATTGTGTCTAACTTTTGAAGATTTTGTCCCATTGCGTCTAACTGTTGCTCTGTTTGACTCTGATTTTGTTTCATTTGCTGCATTAATTGCAATAATAATGTGTTAGTGTCTGGAATCTGTTTCTCTACACTTTTCGGCAGTGCATTTGCACCGGCAACATTCACATTTTGACAAGCAGAAAATGTGTTTTGACTTATTTGAGAAAACGGTGATGACCCAAAACCTGAATCTACAGTATTTGCGTAATTGTGTCCTGTCATTTCGGATTCCTGGGGCGAGCTGTTGCCGACCGACCGATCGATAATGCTTCCCTGCTCACTAATTGTTTCACTGTCTACGCCATTGTTTGCCGCCCGCTCCATTTCCCTATGCACAGTTACCAAATTATTACTTTGAACATCAGTTAATTCATTACTCGGTGGCGCTAACACACTGCTTTCGTTTTCACTGTCATTTCGCAGTTTACTTTGGAGCCTAGTATTACGTTTTTCACACGCCATTATTGTCACAGTATTTCACACGACAACACAGAAAAACACAATTTGAAGAGCAAAAATAAGAGAACACATTAACATAACACTGAAAATAATATCTAGTTAATTGCAGCTGCGAAATACTTGGTGCAAATCTACATGCGTGCCACACCTGTTTTACTGTACAACAATGAAAGACTGCAACTACAAAGGAGATTCTCTCTACAATTACGCGCTAGCAATAAACAAAATCTACACTAATTACACAAACTACAAGAAAAAAAAAATCAGAAGATTCCAGTGAGGTATCCTAGGCTAAGGGTCGACATATGAAACGTCCCCTTTCGAACAATTTATACAGACTGTGCTTAACCTGACACACAATATTTATAGCGCAACGCAATCTGACTTTCAAAATCCCTACAAAAGAATGGCCCTGACTAACATTAAACTATACCTTTCACAAATCACTTACCTCACAACAATCTTCGCTGCTCAAGCTACTGCAATACAGCGAGCGCCACTACTGCCAGCTAAATAAATGATTCAAACTATGGAAGGCACTAACTACTGATAGGGATAGTTAGCAAATGAAAGATATTAATAGAGAACAAACAATGTATTTACCTTGATATCATCATATATATAGCAGTTCATGACAAATTACAAAACTCCGCCATCTCTCTCCCCACATCCACCACTGCTGGCGGCTCACCTCCAACTGCCCAACGCTACGCGCTGTTCACAGCCAGCTGCCTAACACTACAATGGCGAGTATTACAACAATGAAAAGCAGCCACAGACTGCACACGGCACAGCCAGTGATTTTCATACAGAAGTGGCGTTACCAATAAAAAAACCTAAACAGCCTACTTACAAGTACTACAGGACATACTGAACGAAATGAACAGTCTAATGAGCACACACTATGGATTAATAGTAAACTGAAAGAAGACGAAAGTAATTAGGAGCAACAGAAATGAGATAAATAGTAAAAAAAAGGAAGTAAAATAAAGTGAGACATAAAAAAGAAGACAAGGGGTGGGAAAGAGGATATTCCTGACCAAATTAAATACACTAGTATCAATTATTTACCTCAATTTGAGGAAGAAATTTCTGAGAATGCGTATCTGTATGAAAATGAATTATAGAGTACGGAGGAAGCTGAGAAATGGAGAATCGAAGCATTTCAGATGTGGCTCTACAAAGGATGCTAATAGTTGGGTGGACTGATATGAAATGAGGAATTTCTCCGTTGAATCGGTGAGGGTAGAAATATATGAAAAATTCTTCATTTGTATGACCATAGTGTCCGTTGTTCCTATATAATTGTTGAGGGTATTTTTGTTCTGTTGTTGGAAACCACCAGACGCTTTTCGCTTTATTGTAGTGATCTGTAATTAAGTTATTTACAGTTTGATTTACTTTTAGATTGAAAAACACTTGCAATGATTTTCGTTTTATTTCTCGCTTACATCAGGAAATGCCGTCTGCTAGCATATCGTTGTGTTTCTTATTGTATAGTGCCATAAAACTGAACACCAAGAATCCCAATCGTTGTGCAACTAATTCATACGAAAGCTCGTTGATTCGAAAAAAGCGTATTGGACCTGCAGATGGCAAAATGAATTGCCTAAACTGGTTGCATTCGAAATAAAATAAAATAACCTAAAGTATACGGCTGTTGGTAAGGTTTACTGAATTGAAAAGTACGTACCAGCCGATGTCCCCTGGCCATAATGGACCGACAGAGACTAAAGTGATGTCTGGTGAGTTTCCAGGGAGATTAATGGAACCGTTGTTCTTATTATTAGACATTAATGATCGGATGTTAATATACTCCGAACGCGTACACACCATCGGCGAATGCGTAAATTATTCTAGCTGCAATTTCGTTGGACAATTGGAACAGCCACCAGCGTGCATTAGTGGTTTAAATGGCTCTGAGGACTATGGGACTTTAACATCTGAGGTCGTCAGTCCCCTAGAACTTAGAACTACTTAAACCTAACTAAGGACATCACACACATCCATGACCGAGGCAGGATTCGAACCTGCGACCTAGCGGTCGCGCGGTTCCAGACTGAAGCGCCAAGAAACGCTCGGCCACAGCGGCCGGCGTGCATTAGTATTATTGATGATTCGTGTTGTTATCAGACCTGGAAGGGTATAATAAATGGCGTGAACAGCGTCAAATATTGAATGATCAGAGTGAAGAACACGGAAAAGACTTGTACTAGAGTGAGACATCGCTATCAGCACGTGGTAGAGTTTTAAAAGGACCAAATCCTAGGTTTTCATTTGGTCTGCTAGTCGAATCGTGAAATATATAGTTTTGGGAGGATTATGATGTGACAGTTCCCCGATATTGGACTGCATGAGAACGTGTATGCAGGCATACTGGTCGCCAGGTTCCAATCGAACACGTCTGACCACCAACAGGAAGGGTCGCCATATTGTGCACCAAGCACGTCATAACCCTTTCACACTGGACTCGCATTCGGGAGGACGACGGTCCAATCCCGCGTCCGGCCATCCTGACTTAGGTTTTCCGTGATTTCCCTAAATCTCTCCAGGCAAATGCCAGGATGGTTCCTTTGAAAGGGCACGGCCGACTTCCTTCCCCATCCTTCCCTAATCCGATGAGATCGATGACCTCGCTGTCTGGTCTCTTCCCGCAAACAACTAACCAACCCCTTCACATCTGCACATGCCATTTGAGAACAAGTAACGGAAGCCATGTCCCGTATTTATGCCATTATGAAGGTTGGAGAGTGTGATAAACGACATTGGCATGATGTTTCCTAGCAGTGACTAAATACTTGTCCAGTTGCTTAAGCTGCTGAAATCCTCCAGAACCTTTTTCAAATTCTCTCGCACGACCGAAAAAGAAATAGCACTGGTTCAATAATTCATAGTCGATAGCATCTCTTGCAGTTCTAATTATGATTTCAAGAATATTTTGTCAATGTGCTTAGTACCTCTCTGTAAATTTGTAGTGAAAAGACTCCTACTTTGGAGTGCCCCATTGTAAATTTAATGACTGGTGTTGACAACATAATGTTGGGTTTATACGTTACATTTGAATCTTGTGTTATGAACGAACTGCTATATTGCCGTAGTTCTGAAATGACTGCACAAATGTTTTCCTTATACCTCTTATAGAGTGTAGGCGGTGCCCTCAACACTTGTGGAATCAGGTGCAATTTTTTGGCACTGGCAGTTCTCGCAGAAGCGTTAATAACTATTGCATCCATTTATTAGTTTTCTTCCAAATAAAGCTTCGAATTACAGCAAGACTTGTGCTTGTTTGAGTCAAGTGGAGGCTGTCAAAGCTTTCAAGATGGATGTCAAATGAAACAGTAAGTACGAAATGTAACAATAACGTAATCCACGAGTAAAGTGTGGGAAATATTATGAGGGGACGAATATTAATTAATAATACGGATGAAGAGAGGTGACAGACAGTTGTTCATGAATTAGTGTTCCGACTGAAAGTGGCTCACGTTGTTAAAGTTTCCAAGAGCATGTGCAAGACAGAACTAGGATTCATCATGAGTGTGAAGGGAGGATAGACAGTGAGTTGCGAACAGTTTAGTCATATGATAATCCTAATCAGAATCGACAGCAAACCAAGGCCAACAACATTGTTTCAGGTATACATGTCGAAGTCTCATGTAGAAGATGAAGAAATAGAGGAAGTATATTAAGTAACTGAACGTCTGATTCAGTTCGTATAAGTAAGCGGCAGCAGGGGAATATAGGCTTGGTTGTACGAATGAGACAGGAATAGACTAACTGGGTTTTGCAACAAATTTGAGCTAGTAACGGTAAATATGCTGTTCAAAAATCTCAAGGGGAGGAGTATGCTTGGACACGTTGATATTACAGCTGGACAACGTTATAGTCGGACGGAGATTTCGAAATCAAATATTGGATTGTATGGCTTACCCACGAACAGATACAGACTCAGATCACAATTTAGTGATTCTGAAGAGTAGAATGAGGCTTTAGAGAATCGTTAGGAAGAGTCAAAATGGAAAGAAGTGGGGTACTGAAGCAATGAGGAACGATGGCATGCGTTTGAATTTAAGGCTGTAGATACTGCAATAATGAATACTACAGTATGCAGTTTAGTTGAAGAGGAAATGTCTCTAAAAACGGCATCACTCCAGTTGTACACAAAAATATAGATACAAGGAAGGTAAGTGCGAAGAGTGCTTGACAACACAAGAAATATTTTAATTGCCAGGGGAAAGACAGGAGAATGCACCAATATAATTTATTTAGGAATGAAATAAATAGGAAGTTATGGAATCCAAAGCAAAATGGCGGCAGAAAAAATGTGATGAAATAAAAGAAAAAGAGGGTCGTGGGAAGGACTGTGTGTGTGTGTGTGTGTGTGTGTGTGTGTGTGTGTGTGTGAAATCTTATGGGACTTAACTGCTAAGGTCATCAGTCCCTAAGCTTACACACTACTTAACCTAAATCAACCTAAGGACAAACACACACACGCATGCCCGAGGGAGGACTCGAACCTCCGCCGGGACCAGCCACACAGTCCATGACTGCAGCGCCCCAGACCGCTTGGTTAATCCCGCGCGGCGGGAAGGACTGATTCAGCATTTACAAAAGTCAAAACAAGCTTCTGTGAAACTAAAAGCAAAGGCGTCAAGATTAAGAGAGCAAGAGAAATTCCACTGTTAAACGCAGAGGAGAGAGCAGATAGGTGGAAAGAGTACATTGAAGGTATCTACGAGGGGGAGGGCTTGTCTGTGATTAGGAAGAAATGAGAGTAGATAGGGAAGACGTAGGGAAACCAGTATTAAGGTATGAGTTTGAAAGAGCTTTGGACGACTTGCGATCAAATAAGGCAGACGAATTCACAGAATTTGTTGACCTAGAAAAGGAGTCTGACAACGTAAAAGAGTGCAAGGTGATCTAAATTATGAAGAAGATAGGAGTAAACTACAGGAAAAGACAGTTAATATACAATATGTAAAAGAACCAAGAGGGAACAATGATAATTGAATAATAACGAAATGCTCAGGTAAAGGCGGTATAAGAAAGATACGCAAACTTTCGCACCAGTCTGTACATCTAAGTAACATTGACAGAGATTCAGTAGTAGGATTAAAATTCAGGGTGAAAGGATATCCTAAGATTCGCTGATGGCTTTGCTATCCTCAGTAAAGAGAGGAATAATTGCAGGACCTGTGGAAGAAAATGAGCAGTTTAATGAACACAGAATACAGACTGAAAGTAAAGGAAAGAAAGATGAAAGTAATAACAAATGAAGAGTAGCAGAGGTGAAATAGGAGATCAATTTAACGTCAAAATTGCTGACCAAAAAGTAGACGAAGGTAAGGAATTGCGCTAACTTTAAAGCGAAATAATACGTGATGGATAATGCAAGGAGGACACAAAAAAAAGCAGACTAGAACAGGCAAAGAGGACATCTCTGGCCAAAAATAGTCAGCTAGTATCCTCTGTAGTGAGAAATTTGTTAGGATGTATATCTGGAGCACAACACTATTTGGTAATCCAGCACAGACTGTGGTAAAGCCAGAAAAGAAGAGACTAGAAGTGTTTGAGATGTGGTGCTACAGTAGGAAGTTGAAAATTAGGACTGATTAGGAATTTAGGAAGCTCTGCACAGAATCGACGAAGAAGGAACATATGGAAAACACTGACGAGAAAAAGGGACAGGATGACAGGTAATATGTTAAGACACTATGGAAAAGACTCCGCCGTACTGGAGCGAGCTGTAGAGGGTAAAAACTGTAATCGAAGGTAGAAACTGGAATGTTACTAACAAATAATTTAGGACGTTGGACGCAAGCGTTGTTCTGACACGAGGAGGTTGACATAGGAGACGAATTTGTGGCGGGCCGCATCAAACCATTCAGAAGACTGATAAAAAAATTTAAATAAAAATCTGCAGTGCATTTATGCGATCGGTATATGTGAGTTCTGTAAACTGTTCCCTGTTTCATGATGTTTGACTGTAATAGCCTAAGAGTTACATTATCCAGTTCAGTGTATATTTCCATGTTTTTGGCAAGTTTGCAATTAATTTTATATTGAAAATATACACTGAAGTGCCAAAGAAACTGGTATAGGCATGCGTATTCAAATACAGAGATATGTAAACAGGCAGAATACGGCACTGCGGTCGGCAACGCCTGTATATGACAAAAAGAATCTGGCGCAGTTGTTAGATCGGGTACTGCTGGTACAGTGACAGATTATCAACATTTAAGTGAGTTTTAACGTGGTGTTATAGTCGGCGCACGAGCGGTGGGACGCTGCATATCCGAGGTAGCGATGAAGTGGGGATTTTTCCGTACGATCATTTCAGTGCTGGGCCATCAACAAGTGTCAGCGTGCGAAATATTCAACGGAACATCATCGATATGTGGTTTTGGAGCCGAAGACCCACTCGTGTACCCTTGATGACTGAGCGACACAAAGCTTTACGCTTCGCCTGGGCTCGTCAACACCGACATTGGGCTACTGATGACTGGAAACATGTTGCCTGGTCCGACGAGTCTCGTTTCAAATTGTATCGAGCGGATGGACGTGTAAAGGTACGAATCCATGGACCCCACATGTCAGCAGGAGTCTTTTCAAACTGGTGGAGGCTCTCTAATGGTGTGGGGCGTGTGCAGTTGGAGTGATGTGGGACCCCTGATACGTCTAGAAACGACTCTGACAGGTGACGCGTACGTAAGCATTCTGTCTGATCACCGGTATCCATTTATGTCCATTGTGCATTCCTTCGACGGACTTGGGCAATTACAGCAGGACAACGCGACACCCCATACGTCCAAAATTGCTACAGAGTGGCTCCACGAACACTCTTCTGAGTTTAAACAGTTCCACTGGCCACCAAACTCCCCAGATATGAATATTACTGAACATATCTGGGATGCGTTGCAACGCGCTGTTCAGAAGAAATCTCTTAAGGATGTTTGGACAGTCCTGCAGGATTCATGGTGTCAGTTCCCTCCAGCACTACTTCAGACATTAGTCGAGCGCATGCCACGTCGTGTTGCGGCACTTCGTGCTCGCGAGGGCCCTACACGATATTAGGCCCGGGTACCTGTTTCTTTAGCCTGACATGTTCTACATCCTTGAGAATCTACTTGTTACAATAGTAGATGGTGGTTATAATTAAACTTTCGGTACTTGAGAAGATCCCCATCAAAAGCAAGTAACCGTAAGACACTGCAGCTTTGTGGGAACATTTGTAAGGACACGTGGAAGAGAAATAACAAATACACCATGAAAGAAACACACTTTAATTCTCCCATGGAAAGTTAACATTTGTGAATTGCGTACCACGTCTATGTTCCAGGCTACTAACGGTCCTCAATGTGATGACCATCTGCATTCATGACAGCCTGGAAACACGCTAGAAACAACTGTTCGCAGCGCTTTTCCAAAGGTAGACCGTGGAATGTTCAGCTGTCGTGACATAGCTCGTACGATGCTCGAAGATGTCACACTGCGTGCAGCATTCTCATCCATGACAACAATATCTTCATCAACAATTTGTGGTGCAATTGGCCGTCAGCCCCTCGCAGAAGCAGTTACCAAATATCCAGTTAATTCAATGTTCCAAATCTTGGTCTTCAATTCAACTCAGGTGCGAAAAGAGGATCTCTCCGTATCCCATTAATATGTCGATATGGCAGCGCTATTGCCTTTGTTTTGATGAAACAACTTTACGAGTAAATCCCTGATTACCTTATTCGGGTCCATGTTGACTGTCTGCAACCGTAATGCCCGTGTTTCAATCCTAGGTCGTCGTACCCCTAGCGGCGCCTAATGACAAGTGATGACACTAACAAACTAACAACGCAAGTCTGCAGCGCACAATATGAACATCATTCCTGTACCGTTTTGTACCCATGCTGTAAACTGTTTTCCGTATACACTGGCTCAAGTAGCCATATATTTGTCGGTGTTGTAGAAACGCAATGTGTTGTAAATGTACAGTGAAGCTCTTCTTAACTGACAGCGTTTGAACTGTATGGAGCAGAATCTCCAGCTGAGAGTTTCTTTGTTGCGTATGGTGAAAGACTGAGAGAATTTGCTTTTCTAGGAATGCTGTAAAAAAATTAGTATCGAATTAGTGTCACTGGGCGTAGGGGTGCAACAGCAGGAATAACCTCACAGCCAGGTGGGAGTCCGGACAACGAGTGGCCACTGCAACATAGCTCGCAACACCTGAAGAAGACAGCAGGATCCGTGGTCGAAATATTGTGCGAAAATGGAATCAGTAATTCGGCTGAACGTTCGAAAGTGCACCATTAATCAATCAGTCGCTTCGACGAAAGATGATAAGTCACAATGTGTATCGCCGTAGAACTACAGGAAGAAAATTGAAGTTCCAATTGACTTTGTCTTAAAGCAGTTGTCCGCTGCGCGAAATGGTGCCACATATGGCGGCAGAGCATCCGAAGCGTTGCCCTCTGCGTCGATTTCCCGCGGTTTACGCAACTTCACGAAAAACCGCAACGCGGAAACCCGCTGACGTAAACAGGCGGCCCCTCCAAGAAGTGGAGAAGGCCCTTGTACCAAGGCGTGTTTGTCCGCTCTCGAGAGAATCTGCGATGCAAATAAACAGCTGCCCCACTCGCAAAGATAACGGTCGCAGCAGACGTGCCATCTGACGGCAGAACAGTGGACTACCGACCAGCGGTGCAAGGCTACCGTTTCACGCGGCCACTGTCTGCAGCAGTTCGTTGCCCCAACTTCGAAACTATCGGCCAGTAACCACATCCTCTCGGGTTTCGCCTCATGGATGCCGCCATTGCGGCCCACTTCTGTCTAACGACGGACATGTTTACGTAGACTGAATATTTGAATACCTCTATCTGTACGGTGAACCTGAACTCCACAGACAAGATTTAGGAGGTTGTTCGGGTATACTTTTAAGTATTTTTGTGTCAAAAAACCATGATATTCGGTAGTTCGTTAGGAAATAATAAAGTAATAATGATTTTTTCGATTTGTTGTCCAAATTACGTTTGGTTCTGTAGAAAAAAATGAAAAAAGGGTTCACAATAGTGCAAAATCCTGTAATAAGCAATCACCAAAATGCACAACACAAAACACAGAGTAATACAACAACCTTTAATTCATCATAGTTCACCGGGTTTGCACGAAGTGTTTATAAATGAAACACACAAGCCTTCCCCCTGATTCAGTCCATCTAATAACGAAAATCGTATCAAAATTTCTATAGTAGCCTTTACATACAGCCAGAAAAAAGCGTCGGTAGATTTTAAGCGCCTATAAAATAAGTGATTTTTACGACTTTAAAACTAATGAATCAATCAACGTAAATCTTTTCGCACATTGTTTGTTGATTCTTGGACAAAATTTACTCTTTTTTTAGACAAGTGTAGTGATCATTAAGCTGAATATCAAGCTACAGATCTTATGTGAAACCAAATATCAAATCAATTTTCTTAATCTATAGGATAATGTGCACAGAGTAATGGCATAGTGTTCTGAAATATGAAACAATAATAAAATGGTGGACGTTACAAACAGAGATGTAATTCTATCATGTGTTTTTGGTCATGTTTCGGACTGCATATCAAACGTAAACTTTGACTAGAAGAAGGGATCGGTTGGTAGGACGTATTCTGAGGCATCAAAGGATCACCAATTTAGTACTGGAGGGCAGCGTGGAGGGTAAAAATCGTATAGGGAGACCAAGAGATGAATACACTAAGCAGATCCAGAAGGATGTAGGCTGCAGTACGTACTGAGAGATAAAGCAGCTTGCACAGGATAGAGTAGCATGGAGAGCTGCATCAAACCAGTCTCAGGACTGAAGACCACAACAACAATCAAATGGACAGAATGGACTGCGGGCACTCTTATACATCTCTTGAAATTGGATGAAAACTCCTTGCGCATTTGCACAAAGAGTAATTGGCAATTTTTTATTTCAATTTATTCATTAGTTATTGCAAAGAACGTGACCAGAAACACGCGACAAAGCTATATCTTGTTTCAAAAGTCTGCCATTTCATAATTTTTTCTCATAAAAATTATACTGTCCTATTACTCCGTGCACAACATACTACAACTTAACAAAACTGGTTTTTTTTCGCATATGATTTTCAGTCTGCAGGATTTGTGGCATGGACACACCTCATTTTTGACAGAGTAACTTTAATTCTTCAGATGGGAGGCTTATGATAGCTGAATTTCCTTAAAAAACAGAAAATGTTGTCCAAGAATCAACACCTAATGTGCAAAAAGATTTACGTCGAATGGTTCATTAGTTAAACAGTGGATACCAGCTGCGAACTGTTAACAGTATTATTAAGGAATAGCTAAAAAAGCGATCGGAAATACTAGTACATCCACCAACAGTGCCTCAAACGATTGCCTGAATACGATTTGCTTTACCATTTGATGGTCGATTTCTACGAAAATAAGCAGTAATGTTAAGAAGAAAATTTTTCAGTGACTTAGTATACCATAGAGACCTTAGGCACAAATTTATTTAAACATTAACACAGGCAGTCCGCAGTTAACGAAAGTGGAGTCTAATGGATGATTTACAAATAGTGAGGCTCAAACAACTACAGAAAAACAGGCAGAGGTTTTTGTTGTGGTCTTCAGTCCTGAGACTGGTTTGATGCAGCTCTCCGTGCTACTCTATCCTGTGCAGGGTTCTTCATCTCCCAGTACCTACTGCAATCTTCATCCTTGGGAATCTGTTTAGTGTATTCCTCTCTTGGACTCCCTCTACGATTTTTACCCCCCACGCTGCCCTCCAATACTAAATTGGTGATCCCTTGATGCCTCAGAATATGCCCTACCAACCGATCCCTTCTTCTAGTCAAGTTGTGCCACAGACTCCTCTTCTCTCCAACTCTATTCAATACCTCCTCATTAGTTATGTGACCTACCCATCTAATCTTCAGCATTCTTCTGTAGCACCACATTTCGAAAGCTTCTGTTCTCTTCTTGTCTAAACAATTTATCGTCCACGTTTCACTTCCATATATGGCTACACTCCATACAAATACTTTCAGAAACGACTTCCTGACACTTAAACCTATACTCGATGTTAACAAATTGCTCTTCTTCAGAAACGCTTTCCTTGCCATTGCCAGTCTACATTTTATATCCTCTCTACTTCGACCATCATCAGTTATTTTGCTCCCGAAATAGCAAAACTCCTTTACTACTTTAAGCATCTCATTTCCTAATGTAATTCCTGCAGCATCACCCGATTTATTTCGACTGCATTCCATTAACCTCGTTTTGCTTTTGTCGATGTTCATCTTATATCCTCCTTTCAAGACACGGTCCATTCCTTTCAGCTGCTCTTCCAGGTCCTTTGCTGTCTGACAGAATTAAAATGTCATCGGCGAACCTCAAAGTTTTTATTTCTTCCCCATGGATTTTAATTCCAGCTCTGAATTTTTCTTTTGTTTCCTTTACTGCTTGCTGGGGAGAGGCTACAACCATGTCTCACTCCCTTCCCAACCACGGCTTCCCTTTCGTGCCCCTCGACTCTTATAACTGCCATCTGGTTTCTGTACAAATTGTAAATAGCCTTTCGCTCCCTTTATTTTACCCCTGCCACCTTCTGAATTTGAAAGAGAGTACTCCAGTCAACATTGTCAAAAGCTTTCTCTAAGTCTACAAATGCTAGAAACATAGGTTTGCCTTTCCTTAATCTATTTTCCAAGAAATGTGTGCAAAAGTCTTAAAGAGTGCCACACAAGCTGGAAGCTGAAGAAGGGACTTCGCCTTAGGGCGACATCGTTGTGTAGATGTACAAATAGTGCACTCCTGGCACAGCCGACATAAACTATAAGTGCTTGAAATATTGGAGATCAAGAGGCGCTGCAAGAACCAAACTGAACAGCTGCTGAAGAAGCAAACAGCCCACACTTAAACTCTACTCCTTGATATCGTCAACCTTACTGACTGACCAATCCAGTTTGTTAAGGAATGCCTCAATACAGGTGGATTTGCAAGTTATTTACTTTAGTGCTCTATGATTGCGAATGAATTATATTATACAGTTAGTATTACC
Organism: Schistocerca nitens; assembly: GCF_023898315.1. Lineage (NCBI taxonomy): Eukaryota > Metazoa > Arthropoda > Insecta > Orthoptera > Acrididae > Schistocerca > Schistocerca nitens. Next base: position 1,129,068,105 of record NC_064614.1, read on the forward strand.
AATTAATTTCTTTCGTGATCGTCAGTTCTTTGCTGTTTACGATTGCCAGTTATCCTAGATATTGTGCTAATAACCAAAAAAATTAGTCGCAAAAATGAACAGTTAAAGAAACAAGTGTAAAACAAATGTATTTTTCCAGCAAACGTCAATTGTGCGTTGTTTGCTGTGCAGTGAGATCCGTGTTTTATACGATTCTCAGAACGCAAACAGACTGTCTACGAAGAAGGCCAATTCCTAATGTGTAGTTGAAACCTTCTCGTCTCCTCTATATCTCTTTTGTTACGCAACCTTCCCTTCTACAATAACCTATGAAACCTTCCCTTAGGATTTCTATCTCTTGCTTAATAATAACAAATGAAATCTTCCCTTTGAAATTAATTCTCTTTCTCAATAATAATAAGTGCAATCTTCGCATACAAATTTAAATGCTGCTTATTAAAAGTGGTTTGCTGATTATTTCGACGAAACATAGAATGTGTCGCCGTCATGGCCCTCAGTCGTTACCTGCAATAACCCAAAACTGTTCCTTATCTTTCTTTATTGTTACTGGATCGCCATCTGACTGCTACATCGAACTGCGACATGAATATACTTACTCTGTCTTCCCATACTCTATTAGCTGCTGGTGGGCTGTCATAATAAGTGGCTGTATTTATTACCAAAGTTGATGTTATTCTTTAATTAATTTGACTGAAGTTACGTAATTCATAGTTAGACTTTTTCTTGACAACAATAAAATTTTGTGAACTTTTACGTTGATGGTTTTTGGGATGGATTATAATCAGTAATGCAATATTGCTGCCAAAAATTAATTATATTCTGAAAACATTTCTTCAAATATTTACTGTTGGTAACGAAATGACTTTACAAACGTTCAAATGGGACTTACTTTTTACAACAATCTTACAACTAGCATTGTGCAAACATTCCTACAGTAGTCTTTTGTTCCTCAAAAAATAATTCAATAATATTAGTTCCTCTTATGATAATAGTTGGCTGATGTCTCTGTACATCTGTTTATAATCTCTTGTAAATCATAGCTGGTGGCTGGCAGGCACACCGCTCCTCTCACCCTCTCGCTTCAGACCTGCTACCGACTCGCTTCACATCTCGCTTACTACTGACTACACTGAAGTGTTTGCCCTCAGACGAACGCTAAAGTGCGGTCTCTCCCGCCAACAATGCTTTTTGGTGCAGACAATCCCTGCTACCATTACAAAATGTGTCAATGCGCGGTCTTCCCCGCTCTTTTCTTAAAATGTATCCATACGCGGTCTCCCCCGCCCTTTTTAAAATTATATCAATGTGCGGTCTCTCCCGGCAACAATATTTTGGTGCAGACATTCCCTGCTACCACATTTATTTCCAAAATGACAAATATTAATTATTCCTGCTTAATCCTATTAATAAAATATAAATATCTTTCATAAATTGTGATTTGACAATAGGCAATAGAAATATACATGTCTTATATAGTCCGTAAATGACAGTGTGTTGACGAACCCGTAAGACGATGCCCCATTCCTGTGCCGTGGCCTTCATATGACCGGGACCTGTTTCATCACAAGGGTTTCTCTAAACAACTGTCTTGGATGAACTCTCACGAAAGCATGAATATGCATGCGCATGTGTCACCTATTTGTCACTTACTTTGTTGTTTGCCCTCAGACATCACTTGTGTTTACTGAAGTGTTATCTCGCGCGATCTGTACTATTCTTAACTTATCTCTACTACAGTTCTGCGAATCTTATCTCAGGCAGGCAAACAGAAATTGCAGACAAGTATTTCCCCACTTGAAGTCCGGGATAGGCTTTTGAAGGACACTGAAAAGCAATCTCAATGTCCTTTCACTCTTCCATTCATTCCTGTTCCTCAGTCACTGGCTTGTGCAGACATTGCCAGTCGCATTCCACGCTTCCTGAATCTCTCTCGCGTGTTTCGATTAATGCAGTCCGCAGAGGGTCTTCAAACGTTAAACAGAGCAGCTGCAGTGCAAACTGTTTCTGTTGGTAAGGAGCAATTTGCCATTGTGTGATGAGTCTGTAGCAAGTCAGACGTTAGTTTTGGTAAATGTGATTGGGTATCGTGTATTTATGGAAAGTTATCGCCATCGTTAGGCAGTGAGCGTTTCGGAAATCACAGAAATCTCTTTTTTTTTTATCCTAGGTAACATCCTACACGAGTCGTTTGCTGTTGATTTTATCCGACCTTCGTTGAAGTGCCAGATGCGTATGAGTGTCGTGTGGCTGACAGTGATAAGTGATTGTCAAGTGTACTGAAGTGTTGTGTTATTATGAAAACATACGAAATGAACCGAATTGCGTCCATGTGTAGTATTGTCTCAGTTGTGCGACTGGATTCGTGATAATGGGTCAGAAAGGTCGCAGTTCATGGTAGTTGACGGAAGGTCATCGATATAAGAGAAGTGATGTCTGATATTTCCCAGATTTAGGAGACAATCTGAGCAGTTCTCTCAGACTCTTTCCAAATGATGCCGTCATTTATCGCACACTGAAGGCACCAGAAGATCAAAATCAATTGTAAAATGATTTAGATAACGTATCTGTATGATGCAAAAAGTATCAATTGAACCTAAATAATGAAAACTGTGAAGCCATCCACATGAGTATCAAAATGAGACAGTTAAATTTCGGTTACAGGATAAAGCAGACAAATATAAAGGCTTTTAATTCAGCTAAATAGCTAGGAATTACAGTTACGAACAACTTACATTGGAACGATCACATAAACAATATTGTAGGGAAGGCGAACCACGGACTGCGTTTTATTGGCAGATCTACTAAAAAGACTGCCTACACTATGCTTGTCCCTTCTCTGCTAGAGTACTGCTGTGCAGTATGGGATCCGTACCACATAGAACTGGAGCAGGGCATAGAAAAGGCCAAAGGCCAGTTCGTTATGTATTATCGCGAAATAGGGATGATAGTAATACGGATATGATACGCGAGCTACAATGACAATCGTGACAAAGGCGTTTTTCGCTGCGGCTAGATCCTTTCCGAAGTTTCAATCTACGCTTATCTCCGCCGAATAGCTGGTTGGTTGGTTGCTTTGGAGATTAAAGGGACTAAACTGCAAGGTTTTCAGTCCCTTTTTCATCAGTCACACCGGTCTCGGGTTAAAACCATACCCCAAAAGAACCGTTACACCTCATATCCGGGGAAGGAACAAAACGCGTAAAACTACATGTGTAATCACATTGAAGCAGAAAACGAAATCATCAAGCCAAAACTGAAAACTTCAACTAAAAGCAAACAAACAGTAGAAGCTGTTAGAACAACGTAGCAGGTGGCCTTGGGTGGCTGATCGCAAGAATAAAAAAGGATGAGCCAACTCCTCTGCAACACACTAAAATCTCCAGCCTAAAAATACAACGCAAGAGAAACAGAGATGGCGGAAAGAAGAACTCGAGGTCGAACATACAGCATCAGAGGAGCGAGGAAGATTTAAAATGCGGGAGAAATTTAAGTGTTTGTATTTCTCGCACTATTAGCGAGTGGAGCGGTAAGTAGTGTGAAAGTGGTTCAATGAACACTCTCCCAGTCGCCTAGCTGTGACTTGCATAGTAGTTATGTACGAGGGTCACTCCAAAAGAAATGTGCGCTTTTTTTTTAAATCCATCATTTATTCTACATGTTTGAAAGTTGTACGGTGTGTAGACACATCCTTTAGAAAGCATATTTTCATTTCTCCACATAATTTCCATCCCTCTCAACTGCCTTATGTCATCTTGGAACCAGCGCATGTATACCCGCACGGTAAAATTCTGGACCAACCTGTTGGAGCCACTGTTTGGCAGCGTGCACAATGGAGTCATCATCTTCAAACTTTGTTCCACGAAGAGAGTCTTTCAGTTTCCCAAAGAGATGATAGTCACGTGGGGCCAGGTCAGGACTGTAAGGCGGGTGTTTCAGTGTAGTCCATCAGAGTTTTGTGATCGCTTCCGTGGTTTTTTCACTGACATGTGGCCGTGCATTGTCGTGCAACAGCTAAACATCCTGCTTTTGCCGATGTGGTCGAACACGACTCAGTCGAGCTTGAAGTTTCTTCAGTGTCGTCACATATGCATCAGAATTTATTGTGGTTCCACTTGGCATGATGTCCACAAGCAAGAGTCCTTCGGAATCTAAAAACACCGTAGCCATAACTTTTCCAGCAGAAGGTGTGGTTTTGAATTTTTTTTCTTGGGTGAATTTGCATGATGCCACTCCATTGATTGCCTCTTCGTATCTGGTGAAAAATGATGGAGCCATGTTTCATCACCTGTCACAGTTCTTCCAAGAAATTCATCTCCACCATTCTCGTACTGTTCCAAAAGTTCGCTGCATACCGTTTTTCCTGTTTCTTTGTGAGCCACTGTCAACATCCTGGGAACTCACCTGGCGCAAACCTTTTTTAACGCCGACACTTTCAGTATTCTGCAAACACTTCCTTCCCCTGTCCCCACGTTGCGTGACAATTCGTTCACTGTGATGCGTCTGTCAGCAGTCACTAATTCGTTAACTCTCTGCACATTGTCTGGAGTGTGTGCAGTACGAGGCCTGCCGCTGCGAGGACAATCCTTAGTATTGCCGTGCCCGCCTTTCATCACGTAATCTGCTTGCCCACCGACTAACTGTACTGCGATCGACAGCAGCATCTCCAAACACCTTTTTCAACCTCTTGTGGATGTTTCCCACTGTCTCGTTTTCACAGCACAGGAATTCTATGACAGCACGTTGCTTCTGACGAACGTCAAGTGTAGCAGCCATCTTGAAGACATGCTGTGACGACGCCACTCACGGGAACAGGTTGAACTAAGTTTGAGAACAAGCGGGAAGGAAGTATCTACACACTGTAAAACTTTCACACATGCAGAATGAAAACTGTATTTTTACAGAAATAGTGTGCATTTCTTTTGAAGTGACCATCGTAGATGTAGATGAAAGAAGAGAGTGAAATCTGGTGCTGTCACGTTGTACACTACATTCTCACAATGCTAAATTTAACGTAGCCATCCGAGAAGCGGACTGCCATCGACAGTATCACATTTATTCAGTCCATAACACACTGAAACAGGGTTATGAATTAAATCAGGTCATTGGCGCCGTACCTGTAGATCAGTGACTAACTAATAATACATAGTGCGCCACAAGGTTCTGTTTTGGGTCTGGTTCTAATGTTCAAAAACTGTCTTCTACTTACATTTTTAGAAGATGCATAGCTTTTCCTTTTTATAGATGATACAAATGTGGTAATAAAAAATAATACCAGTCCTTTTATTGAAAACAAAGGACATAGTAGAAAACATCAGCTTATTGTCCAAAGTATATGGTTTAACATTACATTTTGACAAGACTCATTACTCACAATTCAGTAGTTCTCATATAACACAGCCAACTACAAAAAAGGTCTATTGAAGCATTAAAATATAAAAAATTATTAAATTTTTGGGACTACAAACGGCCCAGAAATGTAATGAAAAACCCACAACGAGAGTTAATTAAGTGCCTTGTTCAGCTGCATTTGCAGTAGGCACAATTACTGCTGCAGATGACTTAATAATGAAGAAACTGGTTTATTCTGAATGTTGCCATTCACTGATGAGTTACGGATCATTTGTTTGAAGTAGCCCCTCTGTATCTGGTGTTCGTTCTAGAACATTCTGCTGTGACCTCTTCAAAGACGCTACATGTACCGCCAACTGTTAAACAATAAGAGTATTCATCAATGTACCTCGTCGATAGCAATATTTTCGTTTTGACTTAAAATTACCGAATAATATCTCTACAAATAGCGCAAACGTGAATGTAATACTCTATAAACGTATCACGGGATAAACGTTAGAACAGGAAAGACAGATATACCTGTTGAAACACGCTTTTACTTGGTTAGAATTCTAATCCTGACAGGTACTGTTGAATAGAACTACTTTATTATCCTTGTGTGCATAAAAGCTAGTTAACGAAATACCTTCTGTAGACGAATACAATGCAAGCTGCCTCGTCTCTTTGTATGTGCAAACGATATATGACTGTGAATATTATTTTGAAATATACTCTCCATTTCTTCTATGACGCATTTCGTGGATTAACATCCTGAACCAGATGAGGATCAGTAAATTGCATCAAAATTTATTTTCTTGGATGTAGACAGCTGTCTGCTACTTCTGATGCAACGTTTACGCATCTTCTAGGGTCATGCAACTGTTTACTGAGAACGCAGTAGCATTGAAAATGTATTTTGTCAGTTAGTTTTGGTAGTTACAATGTTTCGCATTTCGACTCTTCATATAGTCATTGGAAGTTTAGTTTTAAGACTGGTGTGGAAACACTGAATATTACATCTTTCACGGCCACGTATTTTTAATAAAGGTTGTGCTGAGAGACTGGTCTGTAGTGTCGTCGAGGGTCTAACATGGCTTAGAAGGCGATAGTAAGGATTGGGCTGTACCGGCGAAGTTTAATTGCAGTTACTGGCCAGTTCCAGTAAATGTTGAACAGACAGTTAACGTACAGGGGTGATGCAAGCCTCGCGGATAGTTGCTGGTTCTGCCGCAGATCCACTCGCTTCTTCAACGTCTTGCTCTTCTTTGGCGGCATGGACTATTTCTTCACCATACGTAGTCGTTATCCAACACGTTTATAGCGTGGCACGAATACACTTACTGGTGGAGAGGATCCCATGAACAGACACTAATACACTGCAGACTCTTTGGACACTTGAGACATCCTAGACAAACAGAAGTGGTAAAGGCTGCCAGTCTTGCTTGCGATGTGAAAGTAGAGCTCACCATTTGCAGTATAGTCGACGGGACCGATTGTGGTCCTCTGATGCAGAGCGGAATGAATGGCCTGAATCAGAGGCTCAGACGGTTCTGCGACCGTGTAGCTACAGATTCCTCTACTTGCGCCATAGGGTGGTTGGGTTTCAGATTCTGTTTAACAAGTCAGGAGTGCACTACGAGCAGGAGGCGGCTGCAGAGGTAACAGGGGCTATGTGGCGTGGACTGGGCAGTTTTTCAGATTAGAAGGTCTCAGGGAAACACAAAAAGGACTTCACTCTCAAAGATTCCAGGCCCAACACAGGAAGAACATAAATACAGGAACCATCGGTATAACAGCTGTAAATTTCGTATCTATTTTGGGGAAGTACTAGAGCTCCAAGTGCTAATAGAAGGTACTCATGCTCGAAACGCATGCACTGAAAGCTGACTGAAGCCTGACCAAAGTTCAGCGGATATTTTTACGAAGAATCTAACGGTGTTCCGAAAGGATAGGCTAAACATGTTTGGTTGGCGGTGGCTTGTTTGTTGCTGTCAGCAGCAGTTTAGCTTGTCGCGAAAGTTTCTGTGAGTTAGTATGAACAGAGGTCATTCTTGACAACTGGAATAAAATAATAATTGGATCCTGTTACCGACGTCCCACTTCAGATGATGTTGTTGTTGCTGTGGTCTTCAGTCCTGAGACTGGTTTGATGCAGCTCTTCAGATGATACAACTGCTGAAAGGCTGAAAGTAAACATGAGTTTAATTTCAAACACTTACCCGACTCATACAATTATTGTTGGTGGTAACTTTAATTTGCCGTCGATATGTTGGGGAAAATGCATTTTTAATTCCGGAGGTTCGCATGAAACATCATCCGAGATTGTACTATATGCATTCTCTGAGATTTATTTCGAGTAGGTAGCTCATAAGCCCACGCGATTAGTAAACGGTTGTAAAAACACATTTGATCTCTTCGCAACAAATAACCCTGAGATAATAACGGGCATGAAAACGGATACAGGGATTAGTGAACACAGGGTTGTCGTAGCGAGAATGAATATTGTTGCCCCCAAACCCTGCAAAAATAAATGAAAAATATACCTATTCAAAAAAGCAGATAACAATTCGCTTGACGCCTTCCCCAGAGACAATGTCCACTCCTTCCAAATTAATAATATAAGTGTAGACCAGATCTGGCTTGAATTCAAAGAAATAGTATCGGAAGCAATCGAGAGATTTTTACCAAATGAATTAACAAACGACGGAGCTGGTCCTTTGGTACACAAAACGGGTCAGAAAACTGTTGCAGAAACAACAAGGAAACAGCAGGCCAAATTTAAACGGACGCAAAATCTCCAAGATTGGCGATCTTTTACAGAAGTTCGAAATTTAGCGTGGATTTCAATGCGAGATGCTTATAACAGTTTCCCCAACGAAACTTTGTCTCGAAACCTGGCAGAAAATCCAAAGAGATTGTGGTCGTATCTGAATTATGCTAGCGGCAAGATAGCAATGGAAATACAATCGATGACACTGCTGCCAAAGCAGAGTTACCAAACACAGCCTTCCGGAATTCCTTCACCACACAAGACGAAGTAAAGATTCTAGAATTCGAACAGCTGCCACCATGAGTCACACACCAGTAAATATCCTCGGAGTAGTGAAGCAACTCAAATCACTTAACAAAAGCAAGTCTTCAGGGCCAGATTGTGTACCAGTTAGGTTCATTTCAGAGTATGCTGAATCAATAGCTCTGTACTTGACAATCATATGCAACCGATCACTGGACGAAAGATCCGTACACAAAGACTGGAAAGTTGCACAGATCACACCAATATTCAAGAAAGCTAGTAATCCACTAAATTACAGGCCCTTATCATTAACGTCGATAGGCAGCCGGATTTTGGAACATATATTGTGTTAGAACATTATGAATTACATTGAAGAGAACTGTCTATTGACACACAGTCAACACGGATTTAGAAACCATCATTCTTATGAGACACACTAGCTCTTTACTCACACGAGGTGTTGAGTGCTATTCACAAGGAATTTCAAATTGATTCCGTATTTCTAGTTTTCCAGAAGGCTTTTGACACTTAACCACACAATCAGTATGTAGTGAAATTGCGTGCTTATGGAATATCGTCTCAGTTATGGTGCTGGATTTGTGATTTCCTGTCAGAGAGGGCACAGTTCGTAGAAATCGACGGATTTCTGTCGTTCACCAAGGTAGTGTTACAGGCGCTTTGCTGTTCCTTACGTATATAAGCGATTGAGGAGACAATCTGGGCACCCATCTTGTTTGCAGATGACGCTGTCCTTTAACGACTAGTAAACGACTAGTAAAGTCATCAGAAGATCAAAACAAATTGCAAAACGATTTAGAAAAGATATCTGCATGGCGTGGAAATTGGCAATTGACCATAAATAACGAAAAGTATGAGGTTATCCACATGAGTGCTAAAAGGAATCCGTTAAACGTCGGTTACACGATAAACCAGTCAAATCTAAAGGCCGTAAATTCAACTAAATACCTAGGAATTGCAATTACTGACAAATTGAAAGGAACACATACAAAATGTTCTGGGGAAGGCTAACCAAGACTGCGTTTTATTAGCGAGATACTTAGAAAATGTAACATTTCTGCAAAAGAGACTGCCTACACTACGCTTGTCCGTCCTGTTTTAGAATACTGCTGCGCAGTGTAGGATCCTTATCGGATAGGACTGACGGAATACAACGAGAATGTTCAAAGAAGGGCAGCACGTTTTGTATTATCGCCAAATACGGGAGTGAGTGTCACTGTAATGATACAGGTTTTTGGGGTGGACATCATTAAAACAAAGGCGTGTTACGTTGCGGCGGAATCTTCTCACGAAATTTCAGTCACCAGCTTTCTCCTCCGAATGCGAAAAGATTTTGTTGACACCGACATACATTCGTGAAACGATCACCATAATAAAATAAGGGAAATCAGAGCTCGCACGAAAAGATATAGATTTTCGTTTTTTTCCGCGCGCTGTACGAGGTTGTAATAATAGGGAATTTTTGCGAACGTAGTTCGGGGAATCCTCTGCCAGGTACTCAACTGTGATTTGCAAACTATCCATGTAGATGTAGATGTAGCTTGAAATTCTTCCAAGTCCTCCACCCCTGGTCGGCTTCGCTGCTAGCATCTTATTTCTATTACCTTTTCTACTATGTTTCTTTTTATTGTTAAAAATTTAGCTTTTGTTAGAAGAGGTTAAAGTTAGCTTCATTTTATTAAGAAGTGTTAAATAAACGGATAAGTTGACGTGAGTCACTGGTGCAACTGGTTGATTACTTGCAACCTGTTAACCTCTACAAACGGCACTTGCAAATGGAGATATAGCCGACCCTGCTTTGTCCCTCGATGGCATGTTATACGAAACGGCAACGAATAAATAAACACATAAGTAAACTACTTGCAACAGATATATAATCGCTAATTTTGAAGCCTTTGATTGTATGTGACTTATGCGTGATGTCGTGTTTCCTATTATGTGATTGGCATAGAGAATCGTACAGACGTCTTGCCGTCTTGGTTTGTATTATTCTATGAGTGAAGATTCATGTTCCATAGTTTTGATTAATCTGAGTGAAACTATGGTTACACACACATTAAACATCGATAGCAAAAGCATCATTTTTGATATGATTTAAAAAAATTAAAAAGCAAGGACTTGAGACCTCAGCATATAAATATATTACTGTAGCTCGTGACACAATAATGAAAAGTACAGAGTTTTTAAATTAACAACCAATCCTGACAATCCGTACAGTACTTAAAGTAGAAGAAAATGTTATGTTATTTTTCATACAACTGCAAGATCTACTCTTATCTACATGATACATTCTCCCATGTCCACATTCTCGCATGTCGACTACAACCCTCTCCTCATCTCACAAGCTTTCCTTCTCCAATTCTGAACTTACAGGTATCCCCTCCAACACCCTCTAATCATTTTCTTTTATTAAACTGTTTACAAGAGTATTCACTCACACACACACCACACATATACAGGGTGTCCCATTTATCTTGACCACCCTAAATAACTGTTTGTTTTGATGCAAATTACAAAATGTTTCAAGCAAATGTTCTTTAGCCGTCAGGGGGGCATCAATCAGCATGATTGCCTTCGTTGTAGCTTTGTTTTTTTACAAAGATATGAACAGCAGTATAACTTTTTGAAAGGGCACCCTATATTTTGCATTCGATAATTCATTTCGTCTCCTAAAGACCTATTCAAAAATATATCACAGTGTACCTTCACTGAAACACATCGTTATTAATTACATAACACAACATTGACGTTGACACTCCCAGCGCTTAATGCAGGTAGTCAGGATAATGGAACACATCCACGTACTGACGTTGACAGAGGACAAATGCAAACATAAGTAGAATGCACACCCGCCATTCCGTCAACTATCGCCAGTTGAAGAGTCGTGTGAGTAGAATGTACAGCAACGAAGAGAAGGTAGAAATGCTACTCATCTATGGGGAATGTAAGTTAACATAACGGTAATTGCAATACTGTTTTCTTATGTACGGGTACATTTAGTACAGTAGTTTAGTCATTTTAAATACTGTTGTGTAGAGTAGGCATACAATAAAGGCTGTCCTTCCTACAAACTGCATCGACATAACGTTTCTTTTATTGTTGTTGAAGTGAGGCGAAATGCGACGCAGGTAGCGGAACTGTACAGAGAGCGATATCCTGAAAACAACCCACCTTCCCGACGGATGTTTTCTCGTCTTGTTGCTACGCTTCAGGAAACGAAAAATGGTTCAAATGGCTCTGAGCACTATGGGACTTAACATCTATGGTCATCAGTCCCCTAGAACTTAGAACTACTTAAACCTAACTAACCTAAGGACAGCACACAACACCCAGCCATCACGAGGCAGAGAAAATCCCTGACCCCGCCGGGAATCGAACCCGGGAACCCGGGTCAGGAAACGAGAATCAGCCCACAACACTGCAATCGTCGTAGCACTCGCACAGACGAAGCTGCCGAAGTTACTGTTCTCGCTTCCGTTGCTATGAATCCACATGTGAGCACACGACAGCTTGAACACGAGATTGGCATTCCTAAAACCAGTGTACATCGTATTCTTACAGGTCACCGGTTCCATCCTTGCCATGTACACCTTCATCAAGAATTGCATGGGAATGATTTCCACAATCGTCTGCAGTTCTGTCAGTGGGTACAGCAGGAAATCCTTGCCAATCCGAACTTCTTCTACAATGTTCTATTTACCCATGAATGTTCCTTCCCAAACAAAGGACATGTAAATATCAGGAACATGCATTTTTGGTCCAGCGACAGCCCACGATGGCTGAAAAAGGTCAATGAAGAGTAAACGTCTGGTGTGATATGCTTGGTACTACAATTATTGGCCCTTATTTCATCAATGGTTGTCTAAACGGCACAGCGTACGCCAACTTCCTCAGACGAATTTTCCTCCTCTTCTGGATGAAGTGCCGTAAGAACGAGAATGCTTGTGTGGTATCAACACGACGGATATCCAGCACATAATGCCTTGCGTGCACGTAGTGTTCTGAACCGAAGGTATCCTGCCAGATGGATTGGTCGGGGAGGAACAGTTACTTGGCCTGCTACATTCCTGATTTACATCCTTGGGGATGCATTAAAGACGTTGTCTACAGCGATATTCCAACAACTCCAGAGGACATGCAGGAGGGCATCGTGCTTGCTTGTAATTCTTTTCAGCATGCAACACTGGAACAGTAAATAATTCTTTGATTCAACGAGTGCGCCAGTGTATCGGTGTCCAGGGTCACCACTTTAAGAATCTTTGAATGTTCTACTCCTGGGCAATGGTACAAGAGAGTCAAAGTCAATTTTGTGTTATGTTTTACTTGGTTTTCATTTGTTTTCTGACAACTCCAGCAAGTGGACAAGTTTGTGATTCCGGGAGTAAAGTCAGTGTTGTTATTACGTAATTAAAAACGTTGTGTTGCAGTGAATGGTACACTGTGATACATTTTTGAATAGGTCTTTAGGTGAGGAAATGAATTACCGATTAAAAAATACAGTGTCCCATTTAAAAGAGTCACACCGCTGTTCAGATCTTTGTAATAAACAATGCTACAACGAAGGCAAACACGTTGATTGATGTCCCCATGAGGGCTAAAGAATATTTGCTTGAAACATTTTGTAATTTGCATCTCGCCAAACAGTTATTTAGGGTTTCCAGAATGAGATTTTCACTCTGCAGCGGAGTGTGCGCTGATATGAAACTTCCTGGCAGATTAAAACTGTGTGCCGGACCGAGACTCGAACTCGGGACAGCCTGCAGAGTGAAAATCTCATTCTGGAAACATCCCCCAGGCTGTGGCTAAGCCATGTCTCCGCAATATCCTTTCTTTCAGGAGTGCTAGTTCTGCAAGTTTTGCAGGAGAGCTTCTGTAAGGTTTGGAAGGTAGGAGACGAGATTCTGGCAGAAGTAAAGCTGTGAGTACCGGGCGTGAGTCGTGCTTCGGTAGCTCAGATGGTAGAGCACTTGCCCGCGAAAGGCAAAGGTCCCGAGTTCGAGTCTCGGTCGGGCACACAGTTTTAATCTGCCAGGAAGTTTCAGTTATTTAGGGTGGTCAGGATAAATGGGACACCCTGTATATGTATGTGTGTTGTGTATATGTGTGAGTGAATACTATTGTAAACAGTTTAATAAAAGAAAATGATTAGAGGGTGTTGGAGAAGATACCTGTTAGTTCAGAATTTTTATGTGCGTGTGTGTGTGTGTGTGTGTGTGTGTGTGTGTGAGTGAGTGAGTGAGTGAGTGACAGTGAATATATACACAGTGCATATGCTAAATACAGGAACATTAAATGAGAGTACAGCAAGAACAAAGCCTTGAAGGCAAATCACAAAAGAGCCGAATGTTACGTGTAGCAGAACGGATTTAAATCGAAAAAGTGAAGTGTGTAAAGAAAACACTTGTAATTTACGTAAAGGTATGTTTGCAAATCTGAACCCGGCCGGGTAGCCGTGCCTGTTAGCATGCTGCTTCCGGGATTGGCTTGTCATCGAATCCGCCCGGCCGATTTACAACGGAGGCCACTGTGCCGATCGTGTTGGATATGGTTTTCAGGTGGTTTTCCACATCCGAATAGATGAATACCATCCTGGTACCCAAGTACCGCTTCAGTTAGACGATTCGTAAATATTTATAATACATTTTCTTGAGATTGAAAATAAAACTGATTCATCATGATACCAAGTGAAAAGGAAAAATTATTGCTGTCATTAACTTCCTGTTGTGGTCTTCAATCCAAAGACTGCCTTGATGCGGCCATCTACGCTACTCTGTCGCGTGTAAGTCTCTTCATATTCGAATAACTACTGCAACCTTCATCCATTTGAATATGTTCACTGTATTCATACCTCCAGAATTTTTAATACTCACGCTTCCATCCATTACACTCAATTTACCTATCTAATTTTCAGCACCCCTCTGCTGCGCCACATTTCAATAACTTCTATTCTGTTCTTGTCTCAACTGCTTGTCGTTCACGTTTCCTTCCATATAAGGCTAATTTCAGAAAATACTTCCTAACACTGACATTTATACTAAATGTTGCCGGCCAGTGTGGCCGAGCGGTTCTAGGCGCTTCAGTCTGGAATCGCGCGACCGTTACGGTCGCAGGTTCGAATCCTGCCTCGGGCATGGATGTGTGTGATGTCCTTGCGTTAGGTTTAATTAGTTCTAAGTTCTAGGGGACTGATGACCTCAGATGTTAAGTTCCATAGAGCTCAGAGCCATTTGAACCACATACTAAATGTTAACAAATTCCTATTTTTCAGAAATGTAGTTCTCGCTGTTGCGACTCTGCGGTTTATATCCTCTCTATTTTAGCCATCATCAGTTACTTTGTAGCCCAAATAGAAAAACTGATGTACTACTTTTACTCTCTCATTTCCAAAACTAATACCTTCAAAATTACCCGATTTAATTCGACTACATTACATTATCCCTATTTTACTTTTGGTCCTGGCCCGCATCTCGTGGTCGTGCGGTAGCGTTCTCGCTTCACACGCCCGGGTTCCCGGGTTCGATTCCCGGCGGGGTCAGGGATTTTCTCTGCCTCGTGATGGCTGGGTGTTGTGTGCTGTCCTTAGGTTAGTTAGGTTTAAGTAGTTCTAAGTTCTAGGGGACTGATGACCATAGATGTTAAGTCCCATAGTGCTCAGAGCCATTTTACTTTTGGTCCTGATTATCTTATGACCCCTTTAAAGATAAGGTTCATTTCATTCAACTGCTCTTCCAAGTTCTTTGTCGTTTCCCGCAAAATTAGATGATCACTGACAAATCTCAAAGTTTGTATTTCTTCTCACTGACCTTGAACAGCTTTTATAACTTTCTCCTTACTTTTCTTTACTGTTAGCTCAATGTATGTACTAAATAATACTTCTTCCCTTTCACGTCCTACAAGTCTTACGACTGCAGTACGGTTCCTGTACAAGTTGTAGATAACTTTTTGCTCCTTGAATTTTACCTCGGGTACCTTCATAATTTCAGATAGAATATTCTAAGAAACGCAGTCTGAAGTTTCCTCTAACTCTACAAATTCTGTAAATGTAGGACTGCCTTTCTTTAAACTATCTCATTAGGTAAGGCACTGGTTCCAGTGTTGCTTCACGTGTTCCTACGTTACGTTGGAATCCAAAGAGATCTTCCATAAAGTTGTCTCCATTACTTTTTTCTTCTGAAAATAATTCGTGTCAGTATTTATCAACTATGACTTATTAAACTGACTTGGGTAATATTCACACATGTCGGCACCTGCTTTCTTTGGTATTGGAATGATTACATTCTTCTTGAAGCCTGCGGGTATCAAGAGAAATAGTATTCCAGAAACGCTGACACTTATCTCGAAGATAGGGTTCTTCAAGCCCCTGAACAGCGCACGTTTTGAACATTGTGTAACTAACAGCAGTATTCATATAAGATATTTGTTATCAAAAAGCAGACATTGTTGCGCGATACATCCCGGCTTTCGGTACCGCAGCCTACCCGTAATATAGAGCTTCTCTGAAGATATGCGTCAATGCAGCAAATGGAGTAGTAGTTATTATATTAAATTCTATCACATTATCCAAAAGATATTTAATACGCTCCGGCATTTTTTTATGCGTATGAACACTTTCCAGGTTACAGTTATGCTGTCGCGTCAGTGGTTTTTGGCTTTTTCGTAAACTGCAAGTGGCTTATTTACACGCTTAGCTTTTTCGATTTAAATCCGTTCAGTTAATTATAATATGTATTTTGTTGGTGTTGTGCCCTCATTTAATTTTTCTGTGTTTAGCGTATGCACGGTGTAGGTGTTCACTGTCCAGTGTATACATATAGCAAACGCTAAACACAGGAATACACTGTGTATATATATATATATATATATATATATATATATATATATATATATATATCTGGGAGAATGTGTCATGCAGATAAGAGCAGATCTTGCGGTTGTAAGAAAAATAACGTAAAATGTTCTGCTACTTTAAGCAGAGTACGGATTGCCAGGCTTGGTTGATAATTTAAATACTGTTTACCTTTCAGTATCGTCTCTTAAGCTACAGTAATTATTTAAATACAGAGGTCTCAGTTCCTTGATTTTTAATTTTTTAAATCATATCAAAAATGATGCTTTTGTTATCGATATTTGACGTGTGTGTCACCAAGCTATAGCTGCACTCAGATTAATCAAAACTATGGAACATGGATCTTCACTCATAGAATAATACAAACCAAGATGGCAAGACGTCTGTATGATTGTCTATGACAGGAAACACGACGTCACGCATAAGTCACATGCAATGAAAGGATTCAAAATTGGTGATTATAAACCTGTTACAAGTAGCTTATTTGTCTATTTATTTATTCGTAGCTATTTATGTATAACATGCCATTGAGGGGCGAAGATGCATCGACTACATATCCATTTGCAAGCATACATTTGTAGTGGTTAATAGGTTGTAAGTAATCAACCACTTGTATCAATGAATCAAGTTTACTTAAAATTACTATCAAAATGAGGTTAACTCTAAACACTCGTAACTAACAGAAATTTTTTTAAGAATAAAAGGAAACATGATAGAAAAGATAATAGAAACAAGTTGCTACCAGCAAAGCAGACCAGGGAAGGAGGCCTTGGAAGGATTTCGATCTCTGCATTCATTTTCGGCTGCTGCATTTATTGTGCTATAGCGTATATCAAATGATGGTAATCTCTTACTAACAATGTAATACAGTAATTTAATATCTAAGGTATTAGTTGTATATTCCATTTCACTACTGAAGTTTACTTATTCTGCAGTTTGCATCTGTTTTTACCCGTTTACAGTTTTTAAGTGGCAAATGTTGGCTAAAAGACGATCACGATTTAGTCAGTCTAAATTAAATGTGGGTTTCCATTGCCAGTGTTATCTTCACCCCTGTTCGTGCCCGTGGATCCAGCAGTTAACAGCCTCTGCGACGTTTATTTGCGCCCTTCTGTTTCGTTGTCTGTCGGGAGCCTCGTTTTACTCGTTATGAAATATGTTTGGCACTTCATTTTGTACTGGATCCATGGTTGAGTTAGTTAGGTTCTGTTTGTCTAGGATGTCTCAAGTGTCCAAAGAGACTACAGTGTAGTACTGTCTGTTCATGGGATCCTCTTCACCAGTAAGTGTGTTCGTGCCTTCAGCTGAGACTTACACGCTGTAAACGTGTTAATAATGGTGAAGAAATAGACCATACCGCCGAAGAAGTGCAAGACGTTGAAGAAACGAGTGGATCTAAGGCAGAACCGCTTCAACCAGAAAGTATAGTCTTCAGAGCCATCTTAGACACTGGTCTACGCTGCAGAACAGTCTCTCAAGACAACCTTCATTAAAAACACGCGACAATGAAAGATTTAATATTCAATGTTAAAAACATTTCGTATCTTTCCTCGCCCGTATGAGAACTAAATTCCTAATGACTATACGAAGAGTCGAAATGTGAAAGTACCATTTTTTGACAAAACACGTTTTCACTGGTACTGCCTACTCACCACACTGTTGCATGATCCTAGATTGGTGCCAAATGCCAAACTGCAGAGAAAATGTTTCAATAATTCATTGCCAGATGGCGCACAGTATTTGTGCCCAGCGCCATGAGGCGCAGCCTCCTCCGTTTGAGTGATAACCAATTTGTGTTGTAAGCAAAATGCATGGAAGATTTGGTCTGTGGCAATAAAACATCTTTGTTACGAAAGGAAGAATTTGGCATTATAGAGAAACGAAGAAAGTCCTTCCTTCCACAACGTTTATGTATGGTTTTTGAGCCAGCTGCAGATATAAATTCTTTCCATGTAATTTCAATGCATACACCTGACTTCTTGACTGTGAAGATGCTGCTGAAACATTGTTGTCAATTCAGGAGTGTAAGACCTCCAAATGCAATATGGTCAAAACGTCTTATAACACTAACGTACCGTGAGACAGGCTAATGTTACCCTCTGAGAGGATTTCGATGTTCGGCCGTTTGTGAGTCTAATGGAAAAAGGTTTCGGACTATAATTTCGAGTTTTGTGAAGTTAAGAGAAAAACCAAACGGGCTTTACCCTTGGGGTCTAACGCAAGTGGTAAAATCATAAATGAATGAAAAAAATGAACGGTCGCCAGCCTAATTAGGCACATTAATTTGGAAATATATATTTGATGAAATTGGATATTGATTATTGAAGTTACTTTTGTTGAGATTTCCCTTTGAATAGCAAAAAGGATACAAACTAACACAGTGTACACTGTACTGTGTGTAGCAGCAGTTACCAATAACATATATACCAGTAAATTATGGGGAGCAAAATTCCACCGAACTCATGCTAATGACAGCCACACTCAAGAGCATTACTTAATCGAACATCACTGCATGAAGTGCAAAACTAAATTTGGTCATGAGGGGGGATTTTATCTTGACTGACATAAAAAATACAAATAAAGGCGAATAACATCTTAAATACACTGTTTATGCTCCACTGCATAAAGCAGTTTTCCTTAATAACAGTAATAGTTGAGTTTTTTCTTAGTAGGTGGAGAAAATGATGGGTACCCATAAACTGGTATAGTTTCACTATCCAAGGATCTTTGATTATTGCAATTGTAAAAACTAACTCTAAAAGCTAATCATTCACTTAAATTATTTTGCAAGCTAATAAACTACAACACTGGGCTTAATTAACGTCAAAAGGAATCATTCATGATGTGTACCAAAACTAGACTATCTTTGAAAATGTGCATGACTTCACTTCTAACAGTACTACCGTAAAATTGTTCATTAATGATTTATATGTCCTTGAACTTTAATCACCTGTGAAGCAGATATTCTTGGTAATAATATTTACACAAACTTGAACTATAATCCTACAAAACTATATTTTATAATAAATTAAGGATACTTTAGCAAAAGACAATCCAAATTAACTTTTGTGGTTTAACCTTTTAAATAATTAAGGTTTTCACTTTCCTATTAACTGATCTTTGAATTTTTGTTGTTAAACTTCCTACCATAACAATTTCACTTGGACTATTTTACTTTAGAGAAAAAATCACTTTTAAACACATGAATGCTAGAATTGTTCATTTAAATCATGATACTCGGTTTTAGTAGCACTTAGATGAGGACCCTGGTTCGTTATCAGGATTGAAGTTAGGGTTTCGAACACGAATTAATGTTTTATTTGATAATTATTGAAACAATACACAAATTAACTGGTCCATGCCCATATACATTACTTAATGAGGTCTGTGAAGTCTCCAAAGCAGTGACGAAGATTAGTGCGAGGTGAAATGGCCGCTAACTGTACTCCCGGCTCTTGACGTGCGAATGCTCTATAAATCTCTTCTTGGCGTCGGGTTTCCAACATATTAGAGCCATTCATTATTCCGTGAATACCAAATAATCGCCAGATCCACATCCGAGGCAAATCCCTTGTAATGCAGCTTCCAATTGCCTCTCTTAGCACCATCGAGGTGTACCGTGATAAGGCTAGCCACACACTGCGTGCGTTTCACACAAAGGAGCCGCTCAATTTGACCGCCAAACCCCACCTTTTACATCTCGCCATGCCACTTTCGTTGCGTTCCCTACAGCGTCACATGTTACAAATACAAGAGCCTTAAGCATGAACCAATTTTTAACAAACATTTTTTTCATAAACATTTTCATATTACTATAATACAAAATTTCAATGTATTCTATTGCTTTTTTCATATATAACTCTAGTTTTCTTGACATACATAAATGAGTTCAAACAACGCAGAAAGCACACTTCATAAACTGCAGATACACAGTTACTTAATACAATCCTACTCCCAAACGATATAAGTGTTACAGTCTGTTTGTTACTCATCCATGTCAAGTAGCTGTTGAAAACAGTTCTGGAAGAGAAGAATGGAAAAATGCCAAATTTTCAAAGGAGGAAAGACCATAGCAGATGCGTACCACGCCATGCTTCATGTGAAAGCCCAGCCATGTTGATCAGTTGCGAAATAGAGAGAACTGTTGACGATGTTTCCTTTTCTTCATGACAGCGTAAGGAGTTTTACTATGAGCTTTGCAACATCTGAACACATGAATGGAGTTATGTAAGTAACAGCAGTCAATGCTTAGAGATTTTTTCTTGAATTTAATTCTGTTATTATCTTGTAAAAAATTTAAAGGACGTGGGAAATTGTTTTTGTTGACGACAGTTCTACTGGTTGAAACATTACCGCTGTATTTTTGTTGTCATCGTAAATAAAACGTAGGGCCTCACTATTAATGGCACTTGAAATAAAAAGTTTCTTATTGCCCCTGGAACCAGTTAGATGCCTGGTATGGATCCCAGAACATACTTAATACGTTATTTTCTAAGTTGTCACAATACTTTTAGCAGCGATGCCGTGAGCAACATAGTTCTGTTATATCAGAATACTATCCCAATTTTCTGGATGGAAATAAGTTGTGTACAAAAAAGAGATATATTGTTTCCAGAATTCTTGTCAAATGTCAGATTTGGCGCTTAGAACATTTGATATTTCCGCTCTTTATATAATCATTTCTGTGCTATAAGGTGACTGATGGATGTAATGAAACATCGTCATATGTGCTTTGACCGCCTCGGTAGCCGCGGGGTCGGCGTCGCTGTCAACGGAAGGGGCACGGGATCGATTCCAGGCCGATTCCGAGATTTTCTCCACTCGGAGACTGGATGTTGCGTTTTCCTCATCGTCATTTCATCATCACCGACGAGCAAGTTGTCTAAGTGGCGTCACATAAAAAGACTTACACCCGGCTGCGAATCGCAGCGTAGAGAGTGACCTCTACTTTTATACGTCTATGCCAAGTGTGGGAGAAACAAAAATATGCTGCCTTTGGCAACCTGACGTGAAATATCTGAGTCCTTATTGGTTTGGAAGCGTGATGGCTGCATTCGACGGTGCTTTGTTAAGTCCTTACAAACGACAACTAGATCGCGCTACTGAGATGTGACATTATTATTGTTTTCAAATATATTGTTATTGTTAAAACAGTGGCAGCTCAGAAATTAGCACAGTTAATTGTTTACAGAGATCGTTGAAAAGAAGTTAGTTGTGAAAAAGTGAAAGCTTGCTCTGAGCGATGTTTTACTGTTTTCGTAAAGGAGGAAACAAGAATGGCCTTAAGCACATCATTCAACGTTTAGTAATCAATCACCTGCAGAACTTTATATTGATCATGCTGCTGTCAGTGATGAACTTCGTAAAGGCCGACCAAAAACATCGATACCGTACAACACTTGATTGAAGATGATCGGCATTACACATTCGATGTGGTCCGAATGTTTAGCTGTGGAAAACATGTGATCCGGCAGGTTCTTCATAAGTTCGCCCAAGCTCAGAAACATGCTCATGTCAGCTCGTGGAAATCCTCAATAAATTCAACCGAGGACATGTAAAATCCATATACAACTTGACACCAGAAGAACAAACATGGGTGTATTCGTAAGAGGCGTAAACTAAGCAAGACTCATCCGTTTGGGTGTCCAAAGTTGAACAGAAAGCGAAAACCGTAGTTACTTCGAGAAGCACTTCTAAGAAAATGGTCTGAATTTTTTTCCTTGCTACGCTAGATATGTCACAGTCACTCCTCCAGAGGATCGATGATGGTGATGATTGGTTTGTGGGGCGCTCAACTGCGCGGTCATCAGCGCCCGTACAAAGCCCCAATTTTTACACAGTCCATTTTGGTTCCACAGTCCAATCTAGGCACTTTCACAAATGATGATGATTACGATGAAATGATGAGGACAACACAAACACCCAGTCCCCGCGCAGAGGAAATCCCCAACCCGGCAGGGAATCGAACCCGAGACCCCGTGATCAAGAGGCAGCAATGCTAGTCTCTAGACCTCGAGCTGCGGACTAGAGGATCGAAGAACGGTTAATGGTGAACGGTATAAAACAATCTGTTCGCCACAAGTAATGGATGAAATAAGGAAAAATAACCGAAAACTTCGTCATTCTGCATCGTGACAATGCAGGGACCGATGACCGTAGCAGTCTGGTCTCTTTAATCCCACAAACCAACCAACCAGGTGTCATGCAGCACGTCAAATAAATGACTATTTCACAAAGAAAAACATGAGATTGATGTCTCATTGTCGATATTCAACTGGTTTATTGTCCTACGGCTTCTTTTAGTTGACTAATCTCGAACTTAGAATACCAAGACAGCCATTTTCGTCACCATAAGAAGTTGTTACATTCCTCCATTACAAAGACGACAAAGACTCCAGGTTTAGACATCAGAGTGCAAAAGTGGTTGCAGATGTAGATCGAACGCGAGAAAAAGTATAAAAATTTTATAGTCGAATATTTTGAGAAAAAATAAAATGCTTGTTAGAATTTTATTTTTTTCTTTCATTGTTTTTGGAAAAAACGTAAAAGCGGGTCTGGTGCGAAAGCGTGACATCTTGTGTCTAGTGTCGTAGCCTGACAGCTACTAAGCACGTCACTAGCGCAAACCACGCTCCGTATGGAAGTCAAGATCGACGTTTATGCCATGGTGGGGGTCAACGTTACGGCTACGCGGAGTGTGACCCCAAATCAGTTGAAACTTCTTTATTTAAATGAGTGTGTCTGTACTTAAATTACAGAATGACTGTGAAGATGAAACTTCTACGTTATTTGATTCCGAAACAGCTGAGTAAAACTGAACGTAGTGAGCCTACTTTCTCTTTACTTTTTTTTATGATGTCGACACTGACCCACAATATTCTAGCGCAACGCAATCTGACTGCTCAAAAAAATTACACCCTGACTTCAAATTATTAATTCAAAAGAATGGCTCTGACTAAAAAGAAATCCTAACAATAATCTATACATTTCATTAAACATTTACCTCACAAAAATCTTCATTAAGCGAACTACTGCGATAATGCGAGCGTCAGTACTGACAGCTAAATAAAAGATTCTAACTGCTAAAGCCACTAACTACTAATAGGTATGTGGTTAACAAAGGAAACGTTTTTGTTGCAAAACAAATAATGTACACTCCTGGAAATTGAAATAAGAACACCGTGAATTCATTGTCCCAGGAAGGGGAAACTTTATTGACACATTCCTGGGGTCAGATACATCACATGATCACACTGACAACCACAGGCACATAGACACAGGCAACAGAGCATGCACAATGTCGGCACTAGTACAGTGTACATCCACCTTTCGCAGCAATGCAGGCTGCTATTCTCCCATGGAGACGATCGTAGAGATGCTGGATGTAGTCCTGTGGAACGGCTTGCCATGCCATTTCCACCTGGCGCCTCAGTTGGACCAGCGTTCGTGCTGGACGTGCAGACCGCGTGAGACGACGCTTCATCCAGTCCCAAACATGCTCAATGGGGGACAGATCCGGAGATCTTGCTGGCCAGGGTAGTTGACTTACACCTTCTAGAGCACGTTGGGTGGCACGGGATATATGCGGACGTGCATTGTCCTGTTGGAACAGCAAGTTCCCTTGCCGGTCTCGGAATGGTAGAACGATGGGTTCGATGACGGTTTGGATGTACCGTGGACTATTCAGTGTCCCCTCGACGATCACCAGTGGTGTACGGCCAGTGTAGGAGATCGCTCCCCACACCATGATGCCGGGTGTTGGCCCTGTGTGCCTCGGTCGTATGCAGTCCTGATTGTGGCGCTCACCTGCACGGCGCCAAACACGCATACGGCCATCATTGGCACCAAGGCAGAAGCGACTCTCATCGCTGAAGACGACAAGTCTCCATTCGTCCCTCCATTCACGCCTGTCGTGACACCACTGGAGGCGGGCTGCACGATGTTGGGGCGTGAGCGGAAGACGGCCTAACGGTGTGCGGGACCGTAGCCCAGCTTCATGGAGACGGTTGCGAATGGTCCTCGCCGATACCCCAGGAGCAACAGTGTCCCTAATTTGCTGGGAAGTGGCGGTGCGGTCCCCTACGGCACTGCGTAGGATCCTACGGTCTTGGTGTGCATCCGTGCGTCGCTGCGGTCCGGTCCCAGGTCGACGGGCACGTGCACCTTCCGCCGACCACTGGCAACAACATCGATGTACTGTGGAGACCTCACGCCCCACGTGGTGAGCAATTCGGCGGTACGTCCACCCGGCCTCCCGCATGCCCACTATACGCCCTCGCTCAAAGTCCGTCAACTGCACATACGGTTCACGTCCACGCTGTCGCGGCATGCTACCAGTGTTAAAGACTTTGATGGAGCTCCGTGTGCCACGGCAAACTGGCTGACACTGACGGCGGCGGTGCACAAATGCTGCGCAGCTAGCGCCATTCGACGGCCAACACCGCGGGTCCTGGTGTGTCCGCTGTGCCGTGCGTGTGATCATTGCTTGTACAGCCCTCTCGCAGTGTCCGGAGCAAGTATGGTGGGTCTGACACACCGGTGTCAATGTGTTCTTTTTTCCATTTCCAGAAGTGTATTTTTTACCTTAATAATGTGACATCCATTTCAGACACGAGTACAAATCGATATTGATATCTAGTACAAAGGTATACAATCATGAATAATATGCAATCTCCAAGTCGAACATGTACAGATAGTTAGCCTACACCAACATTTCAGACATCTACCCTCCATCAATGCTAACTTCTCACATCTAACATCCATCACTGCTGGCTGTTCACCTCCAACTGCCCAACAGCACTTCCATCACTGCTGGCGACTAACTTCCAACTGCCCAACACTACTGGCGATTAACTTCCAACAACGAGTCCAACCAGCCACAGAGTCTCTTACAAAGTAAGCGCAGTCTGAGATCCAATGAAATGCGCTACAAAGCGCTGCCAACACGGAAGCAGCCCACTTACACAGTAGCGATGAACGAAGCCACAATCCCCTTAACACAACAACGCACAATCGCAGTGTTGAAAATCACAAGGCCAGGTCTAGATACGTAACTGGTGTACACTAAAATCAACAAACTAAGACTTCAGTGACGACACACAAACACCCGACTCATCTGCTGGGCCGCGTATTTTCTTCGTGTTGCGGGCTGAGAACCATCTCCACGCGATGTATTTCCCAAAGGCCATGGAGCCGTAAGTGGAACTATATTTCAGTCTGCCACTCTTCTTGCTTGTCTCCATGTCGCTGGAATGACAGAGCATTATACTACCTTTTTTTTATTTTTATTATAGGATTATATAGGATATGTGACTGCAATAGGTTTATACGAAAGGGGTGAGTAGACGACAATGTACACAAACAAATAATTCTAGTAAACACAGGTCCTGAAACCAGTCTACACGTTCAGAAATCCCTGGCGTGGTCCGAATACATTGACAGCTATATACAATGGTTTCTGGAGTTCATCGACGCAATGAACACTGTTAGCACATACTAAAAAGCTTTTATGTATCCTCACACAAAACAAATCCATTCGGTTCATCCTGGGGGACCTGGGATGCCACGACCGATACACTTGTTATCGAAGAGTCGTGCTAAGTGGTCCCGAACAGCCACACCAAAATGTGCCGGTGAACCATCATGTACGTACCACATAAGCATACTTTTACCATAAGGAACATCAATCAGACAATCGATTAAATTTGTGTTGCAGGAAATAAATGTGGGAAATGTGGCCGTATAGGGGAAATCATTGGTTTCCGTACCTATGTTTGTTAGGATTATTGGCTTGTTTCGTAGTCTCCTGTTTGCCTCTTTCGTTTCTACCTGTAATGGTGTACACGATGTATAATGTTACTTCTTGTTTGCCCTTATGGTTTTCGTGCATGTCTTCTTCAGTAGCTCAACGTCATGGCGGCTTAGGTGTCCTGTGGAAGTTGAATAACTTATTTCATTTCTCCATGCTCTTTTATTCTTCTTTATTCCTTGTGACAAATAAGTGGCTATATCGACATACATAACATACAGTGGAAGCCCGAGGTTCAACGAGAAAATTTTGAAAATTGTTCGGGAATATTTTCTGAGTATTTTGGTACAAGAGGCGAGTGATCTCTGGTTGTTCGTTATAGAGTAATTTCATTTTATTTGTTGACTTGTCGCCATTTATCTTTGTGTACGTAATGTGCTGCAAATACCTCCCCAATGGTATAAGTTATTTGTCTTGTCTGGAAACAAATTGTTCCATCACTCACCGTACTTCCTGTTGACAAAACAGCAATGCCAGCTTTAATCTTCGCCTTCCAACTTGCAGTCAGTACTGTTCGGTTCTATTCCAGATTTTTTTTTTTTCCAGCTGTATTCGTGGAAAGCAACAGTCATCAGCATGGATGGATTTACTGAGGAGAGTTGACAGATGTGTAGGCGTTCACTGAATGCGATGGAAGGGCATCTCACCGACACACCGCTGTGAGGTTTCCACAGCGATCAAACCACTTCACGGCATCTTTGCGTCTGTACGAGAAAGCAAATTCTGTTTTCTGTGTTGTACGCTTTGGTGACTGCATCTTCTTCTTTTCATTACAAGTGTGATCCGGCTCATATTTGGCAAGTTGCTTGTGTGCAACCTAAAATGAAAGACTAATATATTTTATCAACACCCGCCCGTTTTTGAGAAAACAACCCTAAGGATTATGACTTGCAATCGACTAAGAATTGAAGTGATCGAGACATTATGGAAAAATGAGCGTTTTCCATCAACACGTATGGGATCCTTAAATTCATATTTTCCTAGAAATCGAGAAAAGAAACTTTTTCGACTGATGCTGATGTACCGGTAAGAAGGGCGCTTTTAAACGCAAGTGTCATTTGTGTAGCGAGCAAGTCATATGACCGGGAAACAGAAGATCTGTATTCAACTCCAAGTTGTATTCTGCAATTTTTTTGTTTTCATTCATATTTTTTCCGCATCGAAACTTTTGGGAATAGGAGGGTGAATAAGGTAAGTAAATCATTAAGGAACAACAACAAAGTAGGTAAATAAATTTCTCAGACGCCCTAAAGCGGTAAGGAATTAAAATTTTAAGTGAAATGATAATTAAATCAACACCCTAGCTGCAAACAGGCGTTGATATACATCATTGGGGACACGAAAATGTGTGCCCCGACCGGGACTCGAAGCCGGGATCTCCTGCTCTGCCATGAAAGCGGAAGATCCCGGGTTAGAGTCCCGGTCGGGGCACACATTTTCAACATGTCCCCAATGATGTACATCAACGCCTATTTGCAGCTAGGGTGTCGATTTAATAATCATTTCATTCTAGAGAAGCTGCACGGTCATCAACTGTGTATGTGCTTTCGGGAACAGATACTAACTCATATATAGTTAAAATTTTAAGCTTCGCTATATGAAATCGATTCCGAGTAAAATTATCAAATATAAAATTATAAAAATTGGCCTAACCTCACGTAACATTAAATTTAAAAAAAATGGTGACCAGTTTCCGTAACTTAATATCATCTTCGGATGTAAGCACAGGCAAACCAAAAGAAAAATTGTCTTAAGTAAAAAGTTATGAAAAATTACTATTGGCTAACTTTCAAAAATTTACAGGGAATTAACGTACCACTTTTTTTTGTACAACACCGTTACATCGTCCATAATATTCTCCTTTCAAATCTTCAGGTAAAATCTGTTATGTTGAACCTAAAACAAACACAAAGGTAAATTTATTATGTACTGACAAACGACTACGAATAAGCAAATAATTATTTAGAGGAAAAACTACTTTTTTGAACGTACTCGCTATCTGAGATGTCAACTGAAACATAGAGTCTATACAGTAAAACGTCTATGTGGTTATTTTGAGCACAGTCAATAACTGCAGAAAGAGAACTGCCTGCGTGGAAATCAATTTCAGTCGGACGAGGAAGTTAAAGAGTGGGCGTGATCGTGGATCCGTCAGCGGTGGATAGCCTTCTATGAAACATGTAACAATAGTTTCGTTTTAGTTCACGAAGCATGATATTAGCAAGATTGTTCAAATAGTAATAAATGCTTGTTTTTTGTTATCAGAGCGTAAAAGTAATAAGACTGTTCAAAATAGTAACAAAGTAATACGTAATGTGAAATTGCTGTTGACTTACTATTAAAATATCAGGGAGTAAACATACCACACACAGTCCTATAAGTGCAACTAGCAGTATAGGACGCGCTGCATCGCCCAGAACATTCTTATTTACACTGCTGATACTACATGAATTATGTTAATTCGATGTAAATTTTTAAGAGTAAACCAATAGCAATTTTTACGAAACTTGTTACTTGGGGCAGTTTTCCTTTTGGTTTGTCTGTTCTCAGATCTGAAGAAGGTAATTAATCTACTGAAACTTTTCATCACTTTGTGAAAAAAAAGGAGAAAAAAGAAATTGATATGATTGATATAAAATGCAGAAAATGTCTGAAAAGTTTTACAACTTTCAAAGAAAGTTTTTAAATTTTTTTATAATTTTATATTTGATTACCTGCGTACGAACGCTTTCTCCTACTGTGTCAAAGCCAGATATATTCCGAGTAAGACTGCTGCGAAGACGAGCATACGACGCATGTCATCGCGTAACGGAGAAAAATTAAATCTTGTCGCAGTTGGTAGTGTACACAAAATAACGCATTGGCAAACGCAATTTCCTTCACAGAGTCTGGAAAATTGTTGCCTAAAGTTTTCGTGTGATTATAAGAAACTAATGATTAATGTGGTCCCAGGGTACAGAAGAGGCCAATCGTTTTAACTGACTCGTTAAAAAGTATTTACTTCACTTTCTCCAAAGTCGAGAAGTAGAAGAATTCATTTTACAAAACATGTCTTGAGAACATTTTAAAACCATTCGTTGCTCATAACAAGTATTTTCTGGCATTCATTCCTGGGGTGGACATAGTAACATCGTCATGATTAGATTAGATTAGTACTTGTTCCATAGATCATAAATACGACACTTGTAAGTAGGCTGTTTAGGTTTTTATGTTGGTAACGCCACGTAGCACTCTGTATGAAAGTCATTGGCTGTTCTGTGTGCAGTCTGTGGCTGGGTGGCATTGTTGTAATATTCGCTATTGTAGTGTTGGGCAGTTGGATGTGAACAGGGCGTAGCGTTGCGCAGTTGGAGGTGAGCCGCCAGCAGTGGTGGATATGGGGAGACGGCGGAGTTTTGAGAGCGGATGATCTGGACGTGTGTCCATCAGAGACAGTAAATTTGTAAGACTGGATGTCATGAACTGATATATATATTATGACTTTTGAACACTATTAAGGTAAATACATTGTTTGTTCTCTATCAAAATCTTTCTTTTGCTAACTATGCCTATCAGTAGTTAGTCCCTTCAGTAGTTAGAATCTTTTATTTAGCTGGCAGTAGTGGCGCTCGCTGTATTGCAGTAGTTTGAGAACGAAGATTTTTGTGAGGTAAGTGATTCATGAAAGGTGTAGGTTATTGTTAGTCAGGGCCATTCTTTTGTAGGGATTATTGAAAGTCAGATTGCGTTGTGCTAAAAATATTGTGTATCAGTTTATTGATGATCTGAATAAGTAAAGAGAGAAATGTCTGAGTACATTCAATTTTGCTCAGCTGTTTGAAAATCAAATAACGTAAGTGGTTTATCAGCACAATCCTTCACAAATTTTTCTAGGGGAGGTTTCACACTTCGTAATGATGTGGAACGTGTCAGGTTAATAAAAGGTGTCTATACAAGATGTTACATTACACAAAATATTACATGACACTTAATATTTTTTTTGGGTGGGGTGTGTGGAAAAAAATGGTTCAAATGGCTCTGAGCACTATGGGACTTAACATCTATGGTCATCAGTCCCCTAGAACTTAGAACTACTTAAACCTAACTAACCTAAGGACATCACACAACACCCAGCCATCACGAGGCAGAGAAAATCCCTGACCCCGCCGGGAATCGAACCCGGGAACCCGGGCGTGGGAAGCGAGAACGCTACCGCACGACCACGAGATGCGGGCGGGGTGTGTGGAAATTACCCACTTACTATATCCAAAAATTCATCTAACGAGTAGAAGGAGTTGCCATTCAGAAATTCTTTTACTTTCCTTTTAAATGCTATGTGGCTATCTGTCAGACTTTTGATGCTATTAGGTAAGTGACCAAAGACTTTTGTGACAGCATAATTTACCCTCCTCTAAGCCAAAGTTAGATTTAACCTTGAGTAGTGAAGATCATCCTCTCTCCTAGTGTTGTAGCCATGTACGCTGCTATTACTTTTGAATTCGTTCGGATTGTTAATAACAAATTTCATAAGTGAATATATATATTGTGAGGCTACAGTGAAGATCCATAGCTCTTTAAATAAGTGTCTGCAGGATGATCTTGGATGAGATCCAGCAATTATTCTGATTACAAGCTTTTGTGCAATGAACACTCTTTTACTCATTGATGAGTTACCCCACAATATGATGCCATACGAAAACAGAGAATGAAAATAGGCATTGTAAGCTAATTTACTGATATGTATATCGTCAAAATTTGCAATGACCCTAATAGCATAAGTAGCTGAACTCAAACGTTTCAGCAGATCTTCAGTGTGTTTTTTTTCCAGTTCAACCCCTTATCAATGCATACACCTAGAAATTTTGAATATTCTACCTTAGTTACCGATTTCTGATCGAGGTCTATATTTATTAATGGTGTCATGATTTTCTGAAACACATCGTTTACAATTTCATCAGTTAATTCTTGTCTGTTGGGTGTGATAGCTATACTTGTATCATCGGTAAAAAGTACCAGCTTTGCATCTTTGTGAATATAGAATGGCAAGTCATTAATATATATTAAGAACAGCAGAGGACGAAAGACCGAACCTTGCGGCACCCCATTCTTGATTGTTTCCCAGTTTGAGAAATCAGCAGTTTTTTTGCATATTATGTGTGACAACATGTTTATGTAAAGGGCAGTCAACTGAAAACCCGACACCAACCACAACGAGACCATATAATATTGAAAATCACCATACGCTTTAAGACATCTATCTCACTGGGAGACAAGACGCTCCGTTGACGGATCCACAACTGCACCCGCTCTTGCACTTGCTCGACAGACTAATGCTAACACCCAGACATGTCTTTCTTCAGTTCGCCAAAGATGTGAAAATCACATGGTCAAAGGTCCGCGCTGCACGGAGAATATTATAGCGTCTCTCAACCAAGTCGCTGAGGCGTAGCCTCCGTCCGATTGACAGTGTGGTGGCGGTCGTTATCGCTCAACAGGATGCTACCTGTGCTCGTCGAATTCCTCGACCATGGAACCACAATCAATGTGGAGAGCTATGAAGAAATTTCGACGCTCTATACTTCCAAAACGCTCAGAAGTACTGTCATATGTAACCTTCCTGTTACACGATAACGCAAATCGTACGAAGGCTATGCTTCAGAAATTTAACTGGGAAACATAGCAACACCCTCCGTAAAGCCAGGATCTTTCATCGTGTGATTTTCACATTTTCGGCAACCAGAAGAAACACATGCTTGGACGTCGATTTCAGTCGGACGAGGAAGTTGAAGAGTAGGTGTGATTGTGGATCCGCCAGCGGCCGACCGCCTTCTACGAAACAGGAACTGATCGTCTTGTCTCCTTGTGGGATAAATGTCTCAACGCGTTGGTGATTACTTTTGAATGGATGGCCCCGTTGTGGCAGGCGTCCTGTTTCCATTTGACTGACCCTCGTAAATGACAAGGGTCAACCGGCTTGCACGGCGGAAGTGATACCGCCAAACTGTACACCTATGTGGCAGCCACGTGAGTTTAATCTCCTAGTTAAAATCCTTATTTCGAGGCTTCAGATTTACAGTCTGCTCCTGAAAACCCAGCAGGAGGCAATAATGATTCACAGCAAATTAATGAACTGCTTTCAGTACCGATTTTCCAGCGTCAAAATTAGTTTTCGAAGATAAAAATATTTTCAAAAGTACACAAAGTTTGTTTTCCTCCGAGTTTTCGGAAGGAACGGCGCAGTTGCGCGAAGAATGCATTCGTTAGATATTTGGTGTGAATGTTTATATGACAAGTACCGTCCAATTAGCCCGCCCGGCTAGCCGCGCGGTCTAGCAAATTGAGACGCGTATAGCACGTGTGACGTGACACGACACTACAGCGCGACACGCACGTGCCGCACGAGTCGCGCGGGTCCAGCGCATATTGCGACGCGTACACATTACTTCGCACGCGCCGATTGGCGACGCTCTGCGCTGACAGTTACGTGTCAGCTTCGTGGCGAAGTGCCCATCATCTCGCTAATGATCATTCTTATTGTGATGTACACATTTTGGTAAGGCACTACGCAAAACTCAAAAAGTTTGCTACGAAAATTAGGGGTCGCTATGATTTTGCGTTTTGTGCGTATTACACCATATGTTGCGGCGTATGAAATTTACGCTAACATGTCGAATATTTGTTTACACTTGGGAGGAGGTCTCTATCTGCCTCCGACCTCGAGAAAATGGATGTTATGTAGCGAGCTCACTTCCGATCTCACACCCGCGAGAATGAAATACTCGCAACATCTCTCATATCTCCTAAACCGCTCGAGACATCGAAACGAAAGTTTGGGGAATGGTAGCACACAAGGAGGAGAGTGTTTTGCCAATTCTTAAACACACGGAACTTTCTTATCTATATATCAGTACTTATACTTCCCTTTTTATTTATTTCACTCCAGTGCGGCTGTAATTTTTTAAGAGTTATCGACAGCTAGCGAAACAAGAGGTTCCTAGTATCAAAATAAATACGAAATTTCTTCTTTTATGTTACTGCAAACCGACACTATGTTTTTCGTAAACTTTGGAGCTCTGTGATTCCCAATTACTTGTTTAATGAGGCACTCCGTTTCGGAATTCTGTCTCAATAGCTGCTGTGAGATGAGTTTGGCAAATTACACTGTGACAAAGGAAGTACAATTAAACCAGTCACCAAGAGAAATGTGGCCGTTACTCACAAACGGTGATGCTTCTTCGAATGAGAAAAGGTTAACAACTCACACAAAAATAGATTGCCAATTCTGTTGGAATTTTGGTCGAATCCCCGTAACCCATCGTATTTTTAACACTGAGCGACTCGAATGGAAACTTACCAAAGGATTTTATTCCTTCTCTTGACCTGAGCAGTATTAAAACAATGACGAGCGTTCCTTCAGGCGGAATGATAGGCACTTGCCAAATACTGGTTACTCACCTACGGCTTGACAAACTGACAATGTGTGATCGGGAATAAAATAGTTATTTACAAAAAAAATACGACTGATCTGTCTCACAACACAATGGTCAGTGTATTGTCAGCAGCGGAGGATAATGCGCGCGACAGGAATGCAGAAGCTAGCCATGTGTGCCTCGTGAGCTGGAGTTCGAAAAAAGTATTGTCATGAAAGTAGATCTGCCTTCGTCATCTGAACATTTCAACAAATTAAATATGTCTAATCACAACACTCTTTTAGGATATTCCTACTTTCGTAATAATACCGATCATTTTCTTCATTTGTGTAACCTGTATTATTAGTTTACTAATGCTGATAATGTGCATGCAACAATTGAAATGCTTTTTGTCATCACAGCCAACCAATTAAAATATTTTTATTTGTGACTGCTTTTCGACTGTTAATAGCTTGCAGTGGAAATGTGTTGTTCACATGCATGTAATACAGTGTGTCGTATTACATTATTACATCCATATTAGAGTAATCACAGTGAGACTTCTATACTTCTTGGACGCTTTTTACCAGGAGCACAAAGGGATCACAACTGAGGAGATTATCCCTTTCTAAATTTTTGTAACAGATCCTACAGATACGCCAGCATACTAGGCAGCGAGAAGATAACCTTGTTTTACTTTCCTGCCTTGATTCTTAATCACATGATTTTATAATATTCCTTGCCTCCTTATTCACTACCCACTGTCCCTTCTTGCGATCTGAAAACATCGCGGAAGCATATGATTCAATTCCAGCGGCCAATGCCTCATCAGTTACTGAAGTCTGCATTTTTCTTGACAGAGGAAAAGCAAAACAAAACAAAACTATACAGATATAAATAACAGAAAAGTATAATGTACTAACGACGAAAGCTGGGGCGTTTAAATGGCGAAAAACGAAACACTACCCAAAGGCAATAAAATTTAGTACACAGTAAGGCAAAATTTTTATCGTATGGCCAGTACTACCACGCTCGTATGCGCCGTTCCGATGTGAGCACATGGCCAGGCTACTCTTCCGCTCCCCGCCTCAAATTTCCCACGGTGCTAGAGAGGCACGCGCGACGCGCGGCGGGAGAAACTGTGCCTCAACCACAACGCCGCGCGACCCAGGCGCAGGCGCGTGTCGCGTCCCATTCGCGTCGCGTCGCAATTTGCGCGCTCCCATTCGAACCTGTGATGTTACAAAAACGCGCGCTGCGCTGCGTCGCGCCACACGCGCTATAAGCGTCTCAATTTGCGCCTAGCCTAATGCGCTGCTTCCCTAGCGGGAAGGCGTGCCGGTCCCCGACACGAATCCACCCGGCGGATTAGTGTCGAGGTCCAGTGTGTCTGTCATCCTGTGGAATCAACGATCAACTTGAACGGATGTTTTGTGACGTCCGCCCAGACCAAACGCAACGAACTATGTGGAACAAAATGGAGAAAAAGTGGTAAGCGCGATAGAATGTCAATCCTAAGGGCCCGGTTCGATTCCCGGATGAGTCTGAGATTTTCTCCGCTCAGGGACCAGGTGTTGTGTTGTCCTACTCATCATCATTACATCCCCATCGACGCGCAAGTCGCCGAAGTGGCGTCAAATCGAAAGACGAACGGTCTACCCGACGGGAGGCCCTAGTCACACATTTTTATTTACTGCATCTCCCTGACTTTCTGAACTTAACAAATGCTTCCCTGAACACCTTGTCGCGGTAACGCTCCTGGAAGAAAGGATATTGGGGAGCAACAGATAAGCCACAGCCTAAGATAATTGTTACAGAATGAATATTTCACTCTGCGGATGTGTAGATTCAGTTTTGAATTATTCTGTCAGATTAAAATTATGTACCAGACCGAGACTCGAACCAGTATCTTTTGAAGACGCTTTGCCAACAAAAGAGAAACGGTTGTGGTGGAGAACTTTCTCCTTTGGCGGTGTGGCCGAGTCAGATCAAACCAAAATGAAAATTATTGTAACAGCTACTGCGGAAGTTGGTCGTACTCACAAACATATTACTATTTTAATAGTTCTATGTATTTACTAATGATTGGAACTATTCACAACTGTAGCTATCTTTTGGCTGAGTGGAGAGAAATTTCCGAACGGTCCAGTAGATAGCGCTGCTGTATCACACTCAACATTACATTCGTGTTTGCATTGCCCAGGTGACCGGCGCGAAGTACATCGAGTGCCATTTCATCCTCATTTGCCAGCGGATGGGATCGATGTCCAATACACAAACTGAATCCACCACGAATTGGAGCCCTACCCCTGCACACACACAAAAAGAAGACAATATGGAGACCACGCTTGACTGTCAAACTGGAAACGAAACGAACAATTTTGTGTAAAAGTGACAAAAATTAGCTGCATTTGCCAGAAGAAACAATCATGAGAGTATTCCTATCACAGCTTTTCAAGGTCTCCTACTAAATCTTGCGAAGTGATTTTTATTATAGTAGTTACTGTTAAAGGTACTTCTATAAGTATCATCTTACTTCAAAACACTCCATTTAATAATAAAATATTGATGCTGTGGGCGTGTGGATGCTATTCTGTCATTCTGGGCAACGGATTAATCTGAGATGTACCGTTTACCCTGTGGCTCCTGCAAGATGCAATTTCCACCCCCACACTACTACAGAAGTCAGACAGACGCTCCTAACGTTCTAAAGAGAAATGCCTGAAAAACTTCCAGCAATAAATATCTTCTGGGGTCGTCCGCTGTAAGAAAATGACACAAAATTTCACAAAATTTCTTACGTAACTTGTGGGATACTTGGGTACTGGAGTAGTGCTAGTTAGTGTAAGAAAAACATGAAACTAACGAAAATTATTATTTTTTTGCAAACATTCTGAGAGACCACAATGGCACTTATGAACTGAACAAGTTATTTCCGGGTTCTTTTCGGAGTGTGATGTTACCTCTCAAGGATAGGACTCGCTAATAAAATTTCTATATAAAGTTTAAGATTGTTATTGACTTGGCAGAATGGCTGAATAATTATCCGTTACAATGTTGCTAGGTACAGTCGAGGCTGTCGCGTGTGAAATGCAGTGAAGTGACGTCACTTGGCGTGTGGCCCGTGCGCGGGACATGGTTAAGTAGGCTGTTTAGTATTTTTATGTTGGTGACGCCACATACGACTCCTAATTCAGGCGATAGCAAGGAAAGGTTCAAATGGTTCAAATGGCTCTGAGCACTATGGGACTCAACTGCTGAGGTCATTAGTCCCCTAGAACTGAGAACTAGGTAAACCTAACTAACCTAAGGACATCACAAACATCCATGCCCGAGGCAGGATTCGAACCTGCGACCGTAGCGGTCTTGCGGTTCCAGACTGCAGCGCCTTTAACCGCACGGCCACTTCGGCCGGCCAGCAAGGAAAGGTGTTTGCATCAATTTCACGAACCGCTTTTTGGCAACAAAGAGCAGCGGTAATTGTTTATTTCCTATTGTACTTCGACGAAGTGTGAGTAATTCGTAGTCATACCAACAGTGTTTCCAGAATGAGATTTTCACTCTGCAGCGGAGTGTGCGCTGATATGAAACTTTCTGGCAGATTAAAACTGTGTGCCCGACCGAGACTCGAACTCGGGACCTTTGCCTTTCGCGGGCAAGCGCTCTACCATCTGAACTACCGAAGCACGACTCACGCCCGCTACTCACAGCTTTACTTCTGCCAGTATCTCGTCTCCTACCTTCCAAACTTTACAGAAGCTCTCCTGCGAACCTTGCAGAACCAGCACTCCTGAAAGAAAGGATATTGCGGAGACATGGCTCAGCCACAGCCTGGGGGAGGTTTCCAGAATGAGATTTTCACTCTGAAGCGGAGTGTGCGCTGATATGAAACTTCCTGGCAGATTAAAACTGTGTTGTGCCCGACCGAGACTCGAACTCGGGACCTTTGCCTTTCGCAGGCAAGCGCTCTACCATCTGAGCTACCGAAGCACGACTCACGCCCGGTACTCACAGCTTTACTTCTGCCAGTATCTCGTCTCCTACCTTACAAACTTTACAGAAGCTCTCCTGCGAACCTTGCAGAACCAGCACTCCTGAAAGAAAGGATATTGCGGAGACATGGCTTAGCCACAGCCTGGGGAAAGGCAAGGGTCCCGAGTTCGAGTCTCGGTCGGGCACACAGTTTTAATCTGCCAGGAAGTTTCAACAGTGGTTGTCAGAATTTTGCGTGACCTGTTAGAGCCCTCAAGGAGTTTCATTGCAGGACAAGCTGCGTTAGTGTAACGGTTAAGGCGTTGGGTTAATAAGCGAAAGGTGAAGAGTTCAAACCTTGTGGGTTCATTAATGTTTTCTTTATTTAAAAACAATATCGAAGTGTCTTACTTCACGAATTTTATTCGTATGAATGCAATTTTTTGAAGTTTCTAGTGCTTTGTCTCTTCGTTAACCCTTTCGCTGCTACAGAGATGGGCTCCCCGCATTCCGCGCTGTGCGCGATTTTGTCATCACTACACTGCTCGCCTGTGCAGACACATGGTGTTCCGACTGCTTTGACACACTTATCATTCGATTTCACAAAAACTATTTGGCCCAAAAATTTGATTTTGACACATCTTCTTGACTGATACCTTCCCCCCATAAATGACTTAATTTTGTTTCGGCGTTCAACGCCGTTATTGTGCAGCATTAAATGTAGTAAACCATTGCACGAAATTTTGAAGAGTTTGCAGAGGTAAAAGTCCATAGCGTATACTTTTCGTATGGTCGATTTTAGTTGCCACAATGTTGAGAATGAAATGTGTACAAGATACCTAAATTTCATATAAAATTTACTGTATAACAATATCTCATTTAATTTAAGTACCACATAGGTGTCGTATGTAATATTAAGAAATATTCCGTCTTTCGCGACTGTAATAAAAGTTTTATTTATATTGGGCGCGTTTGGCTTTATTTTAAAGCACTTCACTTCAGTCAATGAAAGGCGGAATATTTCTCAATATTACATACGACACCTATGTGGTACTTAAATTAAATGAGATATTGTTATACAGTAAATTTTATATGAAATTTAGGTATCTTGTCCACATTTCGTTCTCAACATTGTGGCAACTAAAATCGACAATACGGGAAGTATACTCTATGGACTTTTACCTCTGCAAACTCTTCAAAATTTCGTGCATAGTTTATTATATTTAATGCTGCATTATAACTGCGTCAAATTTTTGAGCCAAGTAGTTTTTGTGAAATCGAATGATAAGTGTGTCAAAGCAGTCGGAAGACCACGTGTCAGCACAGGCGAGCAGTGCAGTGATGAGAAAATGGCGCACAGCGCGGAATGCGTGGAGCCCGTCTCTGTAGCAGCGAAAGGGTTAATGCGGCCGTGGTGGCTTTACTTCATAAACTGCGCGTTCCCCCCTAAACGTAAGCTTGCGAACTATACTATACTGTGGCGCTGCTTCTCTTGGCGCGTGCGTCGTGTGCAACTGGCAACGCAGCAATCTCCCGTCTGGGCGGGCATGCGCGAACCGCCAAGATAAAAGAATTCAACTATACACTATAGTGTAGTGTTGGGCTGTTGGATGTGAACAGCGCGTAGCGTTGGGCAGTTGGAGGTGAGCCGAGAGTTTTGAGATGTTAATATGAGCGGACGATCTGGACGTGTGTCCGTCAGAAAAAGGAAATTTGTAAAAATAGATGTCAAGAATATATATACACCGCGCGATCAAAAGTCAGTATAAATTTGAAAACTTAATAAACCACGGAATAATGTAGATAGAGAGGTAAAAATTGACACACATGCTTGGAATGACATGGGGTTTTATTAGAAAAAAAAATCAAAGTTCACAAAATGTCCGACAGATGGCGCTGGAAGCAAACCGTCAGTGAATGCGCATGACAAACGTGTATAAAAGGAGCTGTAATGAGAGAGAGAATCATATGCGCCAGCAGACGCAGCATGTTGACGTTACCTGAAAAGGCGCTTTTAGTAAAGCTGTATTATCAGAATGGGGAATGTGCTAGTTCAGCGTTATGATCTTATCGCCATAGGAAGGGGAATCGAACGGGTAAAGGTCCGTTGACAAATGCAGTTGTGGCGAGAATGATTTCGAATTCGAAGCCACGGGTTGTTTAGACGATAGACCCCGTAGTGGCCGACCGAGCACAAGGCATAATGCTGCTGAGACAATTCAGGAAAAGATGGTGACTGTATCGGGTTCGTCTATGCACGGGGAAGTCAGCGCTCGTGCAGTCGCACGTCGCACCGCCATTCCATACACTACTGTTTGGTTGGCACTTAGGCGTACCCTCCGATGCTATCCGTACAAAATCCATTGGCATCATGAACTGTTACCTGGCGATTTAGTGAAGCGGAGGGCATTTGCGGTGTGGGCGTTTCAAAAGATGGCGGAAGATGACGATTGGTTGAGTAACGTGTTGTGGACCGACGAAGCTCATTTCACGCTCCGAGGGTCCACAACTGTACAGTTTGGGCTACCGAAAATCCTAGATCTGTCGTGGAAACTCCATTGCACGACGAGAAAGTCACGGTATGGGTTGGATTTGCCACCTCTACCGTTATCGGGCCTTTTCTCTACGAGGAAATGCGTGATTCTGGTTTTGTAACTGCTACCGTGACGGGTGAGAGGTACGCCGATATGTTACAGAATCGCGTCATCCCCAGCCTGGCTGATAAACACCTGCTGGAACGTACGACGTATATGCAGGATGGCGCTCCACCCCACGTTGCTAGACGCGTGAAAGATCTCTTGCGCGCGTCGTTTGGTGATGATCGTGTGCTCAGCCACCACTTTCGTCATGCTTGGTCTCCCAGGTCCCCAGACCTCAGTCCGTGCGATTATTGGCTTTGGGGTTACCTGAAGTCGAAAGTGTATCGTGATCGGCGGACATCTCTAGGGATGCTGAAAGACATCCAACGCCAATGCCTCACCATAACTCTGGACATGCTTTACAGTGCTGTTCACATTATTCCTCGACTACAGCTATAGTTGAGGAATGATGGTGGACATATTGAGCATTTCCTGTAAAGAACATCATCTTTGCTTTGTCTTACTTTGTTATGCTAATTATTGCTATTCTGATCAGATGAAGCGCCATCTGTCGGACATTTTTTGAACTTTTGTCTTTTTTTGGTTGTAATAAAAACCCCATGTCATTCCAAGCATGTGTGTCAAATATATAATGACTGTTGAACACTATTAAGGTAAATACATTGTTTGTTCTCTATCAAAATCTTTCATTTGCTAACTATGCCTATCAGTAGTTAGTGCCTTCAATAGTTAGAATCTTTTATTTAGCTGGCAGTATTGGCGCTCGCTGTATTGCAGTAGTTCGAGTAACGAAGATTTTTATAAGGTAAGTGATTCATGAAGGGTATAGGTTATTGTTAGTCAGAGCTATTATTTTGTAGGGATTATTAAAAGTAGTTTAGAAATGATCAGAATAAGTAAAGAGAAAACCGAGTACGTTCAGTTTTACTCAGCTGTTTCGGTATCAAATAACGTAGTTTACCAGCACAGGCTTTCTTTACATTCAAAGGGGAAGTTTCACATAGGTCGGTCGTATTTCACCTCTAATATGCCAGTTGTACTCAGGGCCAGGAATCATCGTAAAATAAACGCGTGTGGGTCCGTCGCTGTGTGGTTTTAAGGCCAAGGAATTTGTGTAAAAATTAAGTCGACTGGTGATCTAACATTTTATTATAGAAACAGGCGGTAGCGAGGCTCCCAGAGATGCCTCACACAGAGCATCCCAGGGTGCCCCTGAGAGCTACAACACCGAGACGAACCGCTTCTCGGATTTTGGTAAGATCAATGAGTAGACTGTTTTGTTTCCTTGCTTAAAAAAAATCTCACGGGAGCTAAGGAAGGGAAAGGTACTTTATTTCAATAATAAAATATTAGATCACCAGTCACTTTAATTTTTGCACATACTCCTTAGCCTTTGAACCATACAGCAACGGACTCATACATACTTATTTTACGATGATTCCTGGTCCTCACTACAAATGACATATTAGAAGTCCAATACGACCGACCCATATCCCGGTTGTATACCTCGTTTACTTGAAAAGTGCGATAAGCAGAAAGATACAGGTGGGGAAAACGACCGTGCCACTCGACGTGGCACAAATATACTTCACAGTGATATACTGGGAAAGACGGTAGGTGATGACGCCACAGCTATTGTTACACATTTGATTTTTATTTTCATATTTGCTTCCTTTCCATTCCCGAGGATTCGTTGTTGCTTTTCACCCTCTCGCTGCAGCAGGTTATGTGACGTTAATTTTCACACTGATACCAGTCCACCTATGATCTGCCACCGTGCGCCTATAAGTGAACTTACCTTGTAAGACGTATGCTTTGCCGGCGATGGGCGAGGCATGACAGAATCTCTGACCAGAGAGTAGTTTGTCGTTAGTTGTTGCTTGTTGCTTGTCGCTAGTCTGTGCTTGACTGCGCGAGTCGACAGTAGTAGTCTGGTGGAGTCGGCAAGTGTCGGCTGTGTCCTCTGCTCGCGACTCTGGTCAGGATTCTGGAGGATGAGTATTGTTGTAGAAGGTAAAGAAGCAGCCTTGCGCATATTTAATAATGTATGTTAATTGTAATCTAATTTGTTCAAAAAAATGCCCCAATAATAATTTTTATAATATAAAGTAACTCTTTTAAAGAAAAGCATTCATTTCAATTTCCAATGCATTATCATTGCTTCCAAGAATCAAAAAAAATATATATATATATATATACGCCAGCATTGCACGAAGCTGTGTCGAAAAATGACTAATTAAGAGCAGATATAATTGCAGTTTTATTGAGGTAAGAATTTTTGCTTTTTTTTATTCAGAATACAGGGCCGAAGGGCAGCGCTGCTGTTCTCATAAAATTCATCAGGTTACAAAACTTTTTTATTATTTTGGTGTTTAGGAATTTTTGTTTCGAACTTGACATTAAATGAGAAAATAATTTTGTGGGAACATTAAATGTGAATGCATTTCTGCATACAGACTATAAATGGTAGCCGATTTTGTTCAGAGGTCATAATATTTAAAATTCATTTAATTATTATTTTTGTGGCGAGGCTACGCTTGGCACATTTCCATTTAACAATATTTTGTGGGGAGTTTACGCTTGGCTCATTTTCATTTTTCATTTAACATTTTTTGCTGGGAGGTTACAACCTTGCATTGCTTTTTCGCGTTTTATAATTCTTTACCAATTCTCCCCGCTTTACTTCGTTGCATTCTATATATTAGTGGTCAATAATTTGTCCCTTATCCTCACAATGTGCGCAGCAAATCACGAGTTTCTCTTCTGTTCGAAATTCGCTCTTCAGTCTCACACAACTCTTGTCTTGATCTACGTATTCAAACTGTACTTTGATTTTCGTGTCGCAGAAGTCGCTCAAAATATTTCGTCCCA
This sequence comes from Schistocerca nitens, assembly GCF_023898315.1. NCBI lineage: Eukaryota > Metazoa > Arthropoda > Insecta > Orthoptera > Acrididae > Schistocerca > Schistocerca nitens. The sequence continues at coordinate 1,129,110,949 of NC_064614.1, forward strand.
CCTAATCCACCCAGATACGGGCTCTCTTACTCAGGATGATCCTCCCTGTTGTATATAACGTCAGAAAGGCTTTGATATTTGTTGAGAAAATGTTTCGGATGTATTTTCGCCAGTATTGAAAATATGAATACAGTTTCTAAACTACGGAAGAGACTCATAAGGATAATAATCTAAAACAATGATTGCTCTCATTCTAAGGATCTGATCAAAATGTCGGGGATTTTAACTACAAGTTATGAGTACGTTTAACACTCAATTATACTCATCAGGTACAACTTCGATAATAATAACAGCTCTGTCTTTAGCCATGGAACATGTTCTCGAGGTAACTGTCATTTAACATAAACAAGTATAAACATAAAACCAAAAAAAGCGGCATTCACCATCAAGGAATAAAACTGCGAGGCAGTTGCCTAGGGAGACCACTAAAGTAAATTCATTTGAAAAGTCATTTAAAAAGTATTCCTTAAGCAATAAATAGTGATGGATTAATTATGTAACAGGGAGTGGATGTCTGATAAAAAAATAATATAATAATAATCAAAAATCTGTCGTTTCAAAGCACACCTCGGACTGTAATACCTTTTTTTATCTTTTTTTGAAAAATATTACACCACCGCCCGGAATGGATAGTACCGACATTTTGCCCTCTTTCTAATATCAACACCTCACTCGTTACGGAGGTGTACTGATTCACTTTTCCAGGGAATGGGAAGATGCGCCACACAAAATGGAAACAAAACACTGTCGTCATGCTCTTGCTTTTAGTTGACACTATGGTATAGTGCGTGCAGAGATTGGTATTGAAAAAAAGAAGCCGCCGGGGATTAGCCGAGCGGTCTGGGCGCTGCAGTCATGGACTCTGCGGCTGGTCCCGGCGGAGGTTCGAGTCCTCCCTCGAGCATGGGTGTGTGTGTTTATCCTTAGGATAGTTTAGGTTAAGTAATGTGTAAGCTTAGGGACTGATGACCTTAGCAGTTAAGTCGCATAAGATTTCACACACATTTGAACATATTTTTGAAAAAAAAGAATGAACAATGTAGCACTAACTTCTTACATTACGAAACTACTTCTTTGCAGAAATCTACATCTACGTGATGACTCTGCAATTCACAATCAAGTGCCTGTCAGAAGGTTCATCGAACCACTTTTAAATCACTTCTCTACCGTTCCACTCTCGAACAGCGCTCAGGAAAAACGAACACTTCAATCTTCCCGTGTCACGTCTAATTTCTCTTATTTTATTCTCATGATCTTTCCTCTCTATATACACTCCAGGAAATGGAAAAAAGAACACATTGACACCGGTGTGTCAGACCCACCATACTTGCTCCGGACACTGCGAGAGGGCTGTACAAGCAATGATCACACGCACGGCACAGCGGACACACCAGGAACCGCGGTGTTGGCCGTCGAATGGCGCTAGCTGCGCAGCATTTGTGCACCGCCGCCGTCAGTGTCAGCCAGTTTGCCGTGGCATACGGAGCTCCATCGCAGTCTTTAACACTGGTAGCATGCCGCGACAGCGTGGACGTGAACCGTATGTGCAGTTGACGGACTTTGAGCGAGGGCGTATAGTGGGCATGCGGGAGGCCGGGTGGACGTACCGCCGAATTGCTCAACACGTGGGGCGTGAGGTCTCCACAGTACATCGATGTTGTCGCCAGTGGTCGGCGGAAGGTGCACGTGCCCGTCGACCTGGGACCGGACCGCAGCGACGCACGGATGCACGCCAAGACCGTAGGATCCTACGCAGTGCCGTAGGGGACCGCACCGCCACTTCCCAGCAAATTAGGGACACTGTTGCTCCTGGGGTATCGGCGAGGACCATTCGCAACCGTCTCCATGAAGCTGGGCTACGGTCCCGCACACCGTTAGGCCGTCTTCCGCTCACGCCCTAACATCGTGCAGCCCGCCTCCAGTGGTGTCGCGACAGGCGTGAATGGAGGGACGAATGGAGACGTGTCGTCTTCAGCGATGAGAGTCGCTTCTGCCTTGGTGCCAATGATGGTCGTATGCGTGTTTGGCGCCGTGCAGGTGAGCGCCACAATCAGGACTGCATACGACCGAGGCACACAGGGCCAACACCCGGCATCATGGTGTGGGGAGCGATCTCCTACACTGGCCGTACACCACTGGTGATCGTCGAGGGGACACTGAATAGTGCACGGTACATCCAAACCGTCATCGAACCCATCGTTCTACCATTCCTAGACCGGCAAGGGAACTTGCTGTTCCAACAGGACAATGCACGTCCGCATGTATCCCGTGCCACCCAACGTGCTCTAGAAGGTGTAAGTCAACTACCCTGGCCAGCAAGATCTCCGGATCTGTCCCCCATTGAGCATGTTTGGGACTGGATGAAGCGTCGTCTCACGCGGTCTGCACGTCCAGCACGAACGCTGGTCCAACTGAGGCGCCAGGTGGAAATGGCATGGCAAGCCGTTCCACAGGACTACATCCAGCATCTCTACGATCGTCTCCATGGGAGAATAGCAGCCTGCATTGCTGCGAAAGGTGGATATACACTGTACTAGTGCCGACATTGTGCATGCTCTGTTGCCTGTGTCTATGTGCCTGTGGTTCTGTCAGTGTGATCATGTGATGTATCTGACCCCAGGAATGTGTCAATAAAGTTTCCCCTTCCTGGGACAATGAATTCACGGTGTTCTTATTTCAATTTCCAGGAGTGTAGATGGATGCCAACAAAATATTTTCACACTCTGAGGAGGAAGTCTGTGATTCAAATTTCATGCTGCAGTGAAAAACACCTTTGTTTGAATGAATGCCATCCCAATTCGAGTATCATATCCGTGGCACCCTCTCCCTCATTTCGCGGCAATACAAAACGTGCTGCCTTTCTTTGAACCTTTTCAGTGTCTTTCGTCAGTTCTATCTGGTGCAGATCCTACACCACACAGCAGTACTCCAAAAGAAGGCGGACAGGAGTAGCGTTAAAGTAGTCTCTTTAGTAGACTTCTTGCATTTTCTAAGTGTGCTGCCAATAAATCGCTTTGGTTTGCTTTCCTCACAACTTTATCTATGTGACGGTTCCAGTTTAAGTTATTCGTAAATGTAATCCCTAAATGCTTAGTTGAGTTTACAGTCTTTAGAGTTCTGTGATTTATCGTGTAAATCGTGTAAACAAAACAGTATTGTACGCTAGGGACAAACAAATCGAGGATGCGCTGTTTTAAACAAACCGCCCCAGCATTCAGGAGGATGCGGGCTTTAATACCCGTCCAGCTATCAAGACTTAAGATTTCCATATTTTCCCTAAACTGCTTCAGGAAAATTCTGGTACCTACAACAAAGCCACGGATGACTACCTGGCTCATCCCAGTCATATGTAAATGCCTGTATACACTAATTGTGTTTTTGTTCATAGACTCTAATACCAGGCATCTTCAATGACCTCGAAGTCGACGAGAGATTAAATCCTCTCTTTCTTTCTAAAACGACGACATGTCCAATACCCTTGTAAAAGTGATCAAAATGGTTCAAATGGCTCTGAGCACTATGGGACTTAACTACTGAGGTCATCAGTCCCCTAGAACTTAGAACTACTTAAACCTAACTAACCTAAGGACATCACACACATCCATGCCCGAGGCAGGATTCGAACCTGCGACCGTAACAGTCACGCGGTTCCAAACTGAAGCGCTTAGAACCGCACGGCCACACCGGCCGGCTAAAAGTGATCAACCGATGAATAAACTCGTACTACCACCCCCATCACCACTACTTCTGCAACTACTATTGTGCCAGTGTTCTTCAGGAAATTCAAAGAAAAGGTTTATTACAGTAATAAGTATCAGTAAATAAGAAAAAAGTGAGAAAAAACAGTCAAGAAAAGTATATAGTGTCTTGTTTATAAAGCAAATAAATCTATCAAATACGAGCTGGCTTTCTTCATGAGCATGCTTTACATATCGCACTTCATTAAATTTGTGGGAAATTTTCAATGTTGGAGACATTCTGAAGAGCGAGAACAAATCTGCCTGCAACGTTCAGTAAATGCGGAAGTCACCAGCGTTCTAACACATTCTCAACTGCATTATTTAAGGCTTTTCAAATGTAGTAAATGCTGCTGAAGCTACGGGATATTTCAAAGATGCACCTGCTAGTCACTTTCAAGTGAAGATGTAGAACGGTATCATTTCCCGATTATAACAAGCAGTACTCCGTTAAACTATTGCAATGTTTTAGTTCTAGAACTTCAGCATGAGATTATTTACTGCGTAATTTTATGACAGTGGCTTGTTTTAGACGAATTTACGATTGTGCTGCAAGTAGTGGAGCCCTGTACAGCGATATCCCGAGCAGGCATCTCCAAGAACCCACGAATGAAGATCAGGTCATTAAAGACGGAGCACAAAGCTTAGAGATGGAAGTCAGCTGTGCCCCTTCAAAAAGAGAAGCAGCATGTTGCTTAAGAGGTTTGGAGAAATCACGGAGAACCCTAATTTGCATGGCTGGACGGAGATTTTGAAGTTACGTCTTCCAGACAACTGTTCCAGAACTACACTATAGCACCATCTCACGCGATAGAAAGTCCCATTAACTTACATGTGACAACACAGAATTTTGGCGAAATATACAGGATGCCCGAGAAGTCTATAACCATTTCTGGGAAAATGCTAATTCCCATGTGTTTATTGCAGGTAATCTGAAAGATGACCACAGAACAAAGAATGCGTCTAGTAAGTTGGAAACTCAATGGATTGCCGTTTGCAGGCGTTCAAGAACGGTATAGATGTCCTAAAGCGAACAACCATTAGAGATATGGTCAATGGACTGGAGTCAGTTGAGGATGTTTGTAATGAGAAACGTTTTAGCGGTCGTCAACGTCGCAGACAATAGTGGACACTGTACAACAGCGTGACGTGTTGAAGCCCTCTCATCTGAGAACACGGCATCCCAGAGTCTACTACGTGGCAAACGCTGCGCTTCGCACTGAAGAAAAAGGCTCGTCACACCCACCTGCTCCATCTTGAACCTGAGAGTAATGCGGCACTCATGACTATGTGCCTCGACTTAAGTGAGGCAGCCGGCCGCGGTGGTCTCGCGGTTCTAGGCGCGCAGTCCGGAACCGTGCGACTGCTACGGTCGCAGGTTCGAATCCTGCCTCGGGCATGGATGTTTGTGATGTCCTTAGGTTAGTTAGGTTTAAGTAGTTCTAAGTTCTAGGGGACTAATGACCACAGCAGTTGAGTCCCATAGTGCTCAGAGCCATTTGAACCATTTTAAGTGAGGCAGTCAACAATGAACGTTCGTTGGCGCACGTCCTGTTCAGTGATAAGCCTACCTTTCATACCTGTGGCCTCATCAATAGCCACAAGAGCAGGGTATGGGCTGCTGAACAACCACACATCGTCGTGGAATTAGAACGTAACACTTCAAAGGTAAATGTCTGTCTAGGTCTCACTCAACAGTGCATTTACGGTCTGGTCTTTTATTCTGAAGCAAAAAACGCGTGAACGTCAACCTGGACATGCCTGAGCAATTTTCCCGCCTATCTGATTGTTCGCCAACATTCTGGATTCGGTGGTTTTTCAACAGGACGGCGTCCCGTCGTACTCTGCGCACATTGTGCTTTGTTACCTCAACAAGATGTTCTCAGGACGCTGGACTGAACGAGAGTCAACACGGTTCTGGGCAGCACACTTGCTTAGTTTAACACCCTTGGACTTCTTTGGATGGAATCGCATTGACAGTCAGGTGCACAATGAGAAGTTTTGGGATTTGCGGCACCTGCGTGAACGCATTTCGTCAGCGGAGGGTACAGTTACGCCAGTAATGTTACAGCGTGTGTTTAGGTCCATCGCGGAGAAATGACAATTCTGTTTGAGTGTGGAGGGCAATTATTTCGAACGATGGTAATCTCACTGAACTGCCGCTTGTTCTTCCATGTTATATTCGTGTCTTTCATATTGTATGAGATAAAGTTCTCCTTCCCAGAGATGGCTAGGGGAATCTCGGGCACTATGTAGTTTATCACGTAGTAGAGACGGGGCTTGCACTGCACTTTAGAGAATAGGCTCAGATTGCTTACTAACAACTGCTTGGCGAGCAATTTCGTCGTACAACTTTAGCATTTTACACTAGTTTGTGAGGTACCATCGCATATTTACTGAAAGCTACTCTTCTCAGGTGGCCTGCAAAATAGTGAAAAAACGTATTCTAACGGTTTTCAATCACTGCACTAATGACGGAGATACAAGCTTTGAAACACGCCGTGAAAATTATTCTATATCAGTGGCTCGTTACAGTAATTTGTGTTTCAGTTAATATTCATGAAGAGCCAAAATAAGGCGTAAATTACGAATACAATCTCTGCATACAAAACAGACTTTTTATCTAGTCGTTTATCAACTCCGTGCATATGTCATCTGATTCCCAAACATTATCCACTGTCATCATTGTCTCAGCATTGTCGATCATTTCATATTTTCGGCTACAACTAAACGCAAATCACTGAACACTTCATTGTGCTGCTAAACCTCATAACGGTTTCGCCTACTGAAATCGTCTAAGACACTTTTCAAGACACTTTCCCTAACCGATTTACCTGAAGACTTTTGCTGGATCGTCTAATTAGGCTAAACAGTAGGAAACATAAAAGCTATGGCACAGATAATGTATGAAAAGAAGTAATGCTTTGTCAGGATAGGTGAAGACGAAAGTCTTTCGAAAAATTTTATCAAAAGGAAGATCAGTTTGCAAATCTAATTAATTTGGCAATGCTAGACACAGCAGAAAAAAAAGCTTCTACTGAAAATGAAACAGTTCCATTTCACAATAGAGTGGTGTGGTTCGGGGAAATGCTTAATCCGTTTCAGTGATACCTTGTCTGTGCTACATTGGCGTAACTACTTCTTATATTCTGACGACATCCATTATATGTCACAGTGTTTGTGCTAACAATATTACTTCTTCAATATTAGGCATGAGTGATGACCTTTATTCAGTACCAAGATGTGGGCTAAATTTTGACCTCAAACTAAACCCACAAAAGTGGCAGTTGATCTTTATGTGGCACTGAAAAATCATCAGCGACCATTTTCGTGATTTTGGTTATAGATCTCAGTATATCCAGGATGAGAAACTGAGATGAGCAAAACAGACTAACAAATAAAGAATCCTTTACCATATTTAGTTCTGAAATTCAGAAAAATATAGTCCTCTAAAATAAGAAAACCAATCCAGTTATTCGTCTTGCTAAATCTCTACTATAGGAATGTAGTTCCGCACGTCACAAATAGTGACAACTCGAGATGACCCTTATTATCTATGAACAAAAATACCTCCGCACATTCAGTTACAAATTATCAGGACGTATGGGTTCAAATGGTTCAAATGGCTCTGAGCACTATGGGGCTTAACAGCTGTGGTCATCAGTCCCCTAGAACTTAGAACTACTTAAACCTAACTAACCTAAGGACATCACACACATCCATGCCCGAGGCAGGATTCGAACCTGCGACCGTAGCAGTCGCGCGGTTCCGGACTGCGCGCCTAGAACCGCGAGAGGATGTATGGGACCGGATAAGTTACATAATTATGGCAAAGACTTTGTTTTTCATCAGTTTCTTTAAGGTACAGGTCCCCATAATTCATCTCCTTGTGTATCAAATGAATGTCATAATACCATTAATGCAATAGAAGATCTGATACATCTAGCACTTTAATCTTCGAAGGCGCGCTGGAAAGTAAAGCCCCCAAATTTTTATGTGAAAACTTTTAAAGCTTTTTAAAGGGCTCCGGAACGCCCTATACTTGCAATGTTAAAATAACGCTTATAAATTACATCTTTCCTCACAAAGTATTTGAGGTAGGAAGTTGAACTTTTTACATATTATTTATTGGAATATGGGCTACAACTTAACACAGGGATTTTACAAAATTTTAGTTCAGTTATTAAAGATGATTTTTTTTCAATTGTAATGAAAATTCACAACATTTTTTTGCAATTTTTTATTTATATGTTCAAAAATATACAGTTTTTTGGAAAAAGGCTGTGTTAAATTATGCAGAAGGTACTGTGTAACATTTACTGAAAGTTTGAAACAAATATGTCTGGAAGATCCTTAGAAAACATGTAATTAGTATGAGAAAATAAAAGTTTTGGGAATCGAGCGACAAAGATTGGATTAACTTTTTAGTGCATTCCAGGTCCATAGGATGGATTATCTTCATCCTCTGCAAACTCCTCCTCGAGCTTCCTCTTGTTCCTCCTCCTGTTTACTCTTGCTTGTATTTCGAGACTCTTTACAGCCCTGTCTGCAGCCCGAAGGCGTTCCTTGTCTAAAGCAAGCATCGCTCGTACCATGTTAGAACCTATCTTGATTCCCATATTTCTAAATACCTTGCACCTTACAATGTTGCCATCATTGAAAGTCGCAACAGCATCATACACACCAAAGTGAAGTGTTTCTATTCCAACAAATACAGTCTTGAGGATTCTCGACCATATAACACTATTTACACTTTCATTGGGGTTTTGAGTTTTTCCGTGAATACACTTTTTCAACAGTTCAGGTGCTGCTAAGTCTCTGACAATAGGTTTTATCACCTCCATTATTGCATGAGGCAGACTATGCTTATGAGTGTACACTTCACCAGTTAGCAATCCTTTGTTATATTTACACCAACTGTCTTCTTCTTTGGGACACAAGCTATGTTGGGGATTTTCATCGTCTTTATTGTTTACAGTAATAACACATACCTTTGGCTTTCCAACATTTCTCCTTTTCTTAAAAGCCTTCAGAGGATTTCTAATAACTTTAATTTTACTCATTATTATACTTCAACAAAACAGAGACTCAAGAAACAGAATTAATTACGAATATTTTCGAGATAACGACAGAGCAAATAAACATGAAACAATCGACAATCACACCAGCGATATATATTGAACCATCACAGGTTAGCCACAACACATACTTTATCTCACATCACTAAAATGTGCCTGATGAACACGGACGTTAATAATAACACCATTTGACAGCAGTTTAACAGCGCCACAGTGGGTCACGCCCATGTAGAACACATTTCAAAAAAAATTTAAAAATAGTTGTAGTCTTCGGAATTGAATAAATTATATATCTATTAAAAGGTAATAGTCTGCAGATTCAGAAAACGCAAAAAAGTAAAAAATTGAACTTTTCATGATTTTGAGCCTTTCCGGAGCCCCTTAAATGAAACGAACGTTGTTAACATTCTACATCATTATTCTTCAGGGTATATAGTATTTGCAGCCCTCTGCCGGTAAAGGGCTCCGAATTGTAGCGTGTAACACAGCCGTCTGCGACATAACTATCTCGGTGCTTGAGAAACAGCGTGCTGTAATGGAGTTTCGAATTCAAAGAGTTTTTCCTCTCATCGAGCACCCTCTCCTTCACCGTGACAATGCCAGATCACACTTGAACGCTGCGTCGTCTGCAACAATCTGACGCCCTGAGTCCACCGTCATCGATCGTCCTCCACAAAGCCCCTACTTGCTCCCATCCGAATTTCATGTTTTCAAAACGTAAAGACCACCTTCGAGGACTTTGATAGTGACGAAGCTGTGCTAGCAGAGGTGAGGTTGTGGCTCCGTCAACAAGGTCGAACTTACTACAGTGACGGAACCAACAAACTGGACTCCCGTTGGGAGAAATGTGTTCGTCACCAGGGTGACTTTGTTGAGAAATAAATACGTACAACTGAAGAACGAAGATGCAAAATGTTAATATAGTTTGTTTTTTAAAAAATTGTTTTAAGAGTTTTCAAATAATAAATTCAGAGGCATTGCTTTTCGGCACGTAGTCGTATACATTTCTTCTCCATCTTGTTAACCATTTTAACCATACGCTTGTGGAGGAAACTGCAACATTACATGCGTCTTATCTGAAAGCACACTATTTTCTAGAGAGAAATTAACCTCTGCTTTTATGAGCGGTATAGCTTCCTATTGGCATATTCCAGCTGTCTTCCTCCTTCCAAAAGTGAACCAGTATCTCTGTCACATTGTCAGCTCTAACACAGCGTTTCCCTGTCTTGTTTCTTCATTTCTTACGAATCCACTGCTTGTTGTTAGAGCGGATCATAGCACATTGTTCAAGATGCTGGACTCCATTTGGAACGACGGCGATTCAGTTATCCACCCGGACATCGAGGTATGGGTCTACCCCGATTTGACCATTGACCAAATCGCTTAACTGAATTGCTTTCAAAACGAACGCCGTGAACACTCTGTACAATGTTACTCTCCAGACATACACTGTCAGAAATTTACTCCTCAAATTAGAGCCTAGGTTTGTTATTAGTCGACTCCTATTTGTGAGGTATTCTTTTTTTCCTGCGCTTGTCCACTACTTACAGCTTCAATGCTTCATCCGCCATGCCTTATTTATAATCCTTCCAAGGTAGCAGAATTTCTAGGTGTATTTTGTAGCTCTAAACTTTGATGTAGCTTATCTCGTTCTGGAAACATCCCCCAGGCTGTGGCTAAGCCATGTCTCCGCAATATCCTTTCTTTCAGGAGTGCTAGTTCTGCAAGGTTCGCAGGAGAGCTTCTGTTAAGTTTGGAAAGTAGGAGACGAGGTACTAGCAGATGTACAGCTGTGAGGTCGGAGCGTGAGTCGTGCTTGGGTAGGTCAGTTGGTAGAGCACTTGCCCGCGAAAGGCAAAGGTCCCGAGTCCGAGCCTCGGTCCGGCACACAGTTTTAATCTGCCAGGAAGTTTCAAGAAGAAAAACTGTTTCCCTGCCGTACCTGCTGCACTCCTTTCATGCTCTTCCATTGTTACCTATGTAGACATATATACGATTACGCTGTAGTTCACAATTAAGTGCCTAGCAGAGGGTTCATCGAGTCACCTTCAAGATATTTCTCGACCATTTCACACTAGAACGGCGCGCTGGGAAAACGAGGGCTTAAATTTTTCCGTGCGAGCTCTGATCTCTCTTATTTTATTGTGACGATCATTCCTCTCTATATAGGTAGACGCTAATAAAAAAATTTGCAACCGGAGGAGAAAGTTAGTGACTGAAATTTCATGAGACGATCCCGTCGCAATAAAAACGCCTTTGTTTTTATGATTGCCACTCCAGTTAACGTATCATGTCTGTGGCACTATCTCCCCTGTTTCACGATAATACAAAACGAGCTGCCTTTCTTTGAACTTTTTCGATGTCATCCGTCAGTCTCACCTGATGCGGATCCCACACAGCACAGCAATACTCTAGAATAGGCGCACAAGCATGGTGTAAGCAGTCTCTTTGGTAGACCTTTAGTGTTCTGCCAACGAATCACAGTTTTTGGTTTGCTCTACCCACAACATTACCTATATGATCGTTCTAATTTATGTTGTTTGTAATTGTAATCCCTAAGTATTTAGTTGAATTTGCAGCCGTCACGTTTGTGTGACTTATAGCGCAATTGAAATTTAGTGGATTTATTTCAGTGTTCATGTGAATGACTTTTCTTTATTCAGGGTCAATTGCCACTTTTCCCAACATACAGATATCTTATCTAAATCATTTGCAATTCGTTTTGGTCATCTGATGACTTTACAAGACGGTAATGACAACATCATCTGCAAACAAACTAAGAGGGCTACTCAGATTGTCTCCTATGTCGTTAACATAGATCAGGAACAATGGAGGCCCTGTAACACTTCCTTGAGGAACGCCGGATATTATTTCTGTTTTACTCGATGACGTTCCGTCTATTACTACGAACTGTGCCTTTCTGACAGGAAATCACGAATCCAGACGCACAACTGAGGTGATATGGAAACAGGCACACAGTTTGTTAGAATGCGCTTGTGAGGATCCGTGTCGAAAGGTGAAAATCTAAAAATATGGAATCAATTTGACATCCTCTGTCGATAGCACTCATTACTTCATGACTATAAAGAGCTAGTTGTGTTTCAGAAGAAAGATATTTTCTGATTCCGTGCTGAATATGTGTCAATAAAGTGTTATCTTCGAGGTAATTCATAACGTTCGAACACAGTATATGTTCCAAAAGCCTACTGAAAATCGACGTTAGTGATATGTGCCTGTAATTCAGCGGATTACTCCTATTTCCCTTTTTGGGTATTGGTGTGACTTGAACAATTTTCCAGTCTTTAAGTACGGATCTTTCTATGAGCGAGCGGTTGTATGTACTGTAATTGCTGAGTATGGTACTATTGTATCAGCATCCTCTCTCCTTTATTAAGTGATGTAAGCTGCTTTGCGACACCGAGGATATCTACTTCTATGTTTCTCATCTTCGCAATTGTTCTTGATTGGAATTCATTACTTCGTCTTCTCTGGTGAAGGAGTTTCGGAAAACCGTGTTTAATAACTCTGCTTTAGTGGCACTGTCATCATTGACTTCAAGGTTGTTATCACAAAGTAAAGGTATCGATTGCAGTTTGCCACTGGTGTGCTTCATATATGACCAGAATCTCTTTGGGTTTTCTGCCAGATTCCGAGACAGATTTTCGTTGTGGAAATTATTAAAAGCATCTCGCATTGAGCAATGCGCTATATTTCGAACTTCTGCAAAAGTTGCCAAATTTGGGAATTTAAATTTGGCACGCTTTTTTCGTTGCTTCTGCAACAGCGATATGACACGTTTTGTGTACAATGGGGGATCAGTACTGTACTTCTTAATTTGTTAGGTATATATCTATCAATTGCCATCGATACTACCTCTTTGAAATCATTCCGCATCTTTCCTACGCTTACATGATTAGATCGGAAGGAGTGGAGCCTGCCTCTTAGAAAGGCATTAAGAGCATTTTGTCACCTTTTTGAAATAGATGTAGTTTGTGTTTATTTTTGATGGTTGGGGGAGTTACGATATTCAGCCTAGCAGCAACTGTCTTGTGGTCGCTAATCCCTGTGCCCGTCATGATATTATCTATTTGTCCAGGATTATTTGTTGCTAAGAGGTCAAGATTGCTTTCGCAATCGTTTACCCTACAAGTGGGCTCATGAAGTAATTGTTCATAAAACTTTTCTGAGAAAGCATTCAGTACAATTTCGGATGACGTTTTATGCCTGCCGCCGGCTTTAGAAGTATAATTTTTCCAGGTTATCAAGGGTAGATTGTACTCACCACTGACTATAATTGTACCTATTTGAAATGAGACTCAAGTTTTCTTTGAACTGTTCAGCAACTATATCTTGTGAGTCGAGGGGTCGGTAAAACGATCCAATTAATAGTTTTGTCCGATTGTCAAGTATAACCTCTACCCATACCACACTATTGTTTGTGGAAATTGCAACACCGAGAAGGAAACGCTTGAATTTTCAATTAATTTAATACCACAGGTTAGGTACATGACAAGTAACAAATGATTATCTTTTCAAATCTGTAGATGTCCTTTGAGCCCAACTATTCAGTATGTCGTGTGGCCACCGTGCGCTGCAATTAGAGCTGCTATATGCCGTGGCATTGAATTAATAAGGTTCTGAAGACGTTCCTGAGGGATTTCCCTCCGCGCAGTTTGTATCCGAGCCCACATATCCGTGACACCAGTTACTGGAGGCCTGTGACGCACCTGGTGCCGATCAGCCATATCCCAGACATGTTCGATGAGCGACATGTCTGGCGAACGTGCAGGCCATGGAAGCAATGGTACCCGTCGCTCTTCGAAGGAGGCCTCTACATTCCTCGCAATATGTGGCCGGGCATTGTCCTGTTGAAATGTGACCTGTGGAGATGCCTGAAGCAGGGGGAGTACCTCAGGCTCCACAACCTCCGTTAGGTACCTGTTGATGTTCAACGTGCCCGCAATACGTACGAGGCGAGAACAGTTGTTGTAACCAATGGCGCCCCAAATAATCACACCTGGTGTTTGTCCGCTATACCGCTCCACAATGCAGCCCTGAAGGTTGTGCTCACCACGGTACCGCCGGACACGTATGCGGCCATCACTGTAAGACACGTTGAAGCGGAGATCATCCGAAAATATTACATGTTGCCACTCAGCACCCCAGTGACGGTGTTCACGTGCCCATTGCAGTCGGAGGAGCTTGTGGTTTCTGGACAATGGAAGCCGACGTAATGGCATGCGTGAAACCAGTCCAACCTGCAGCAGACGGCGAAGAACCTTCGATGCAGACAAGTTCACACCTGTTGCGGTGCTCCAGCGACGAGCCAACACTGTGGATGACGCTGTACGGTCCGTAATGGCCGTGCGGACAAGATGACGGTCATCCCATGCTGTGGCCATGTTCCGAGGCCCAGTTTACACTCGTCGCTGCGTACCACCTTCCTCTATCCCAGGGGCGGGCAGGAATCCTGCACGTGTGCGGTGCACTTGCACGCGTGCGGGTGACAGGTGTTTTGCGTGCACACAGGGGCAAGTTGGCCACCCGCTTATCTCCCCTCCCTACCATACCTTCTGTCCGCTCCTTCCTCTGCAATGTTTTGTTTCCTAGCTTGCTTTATTGCATGAAGGAATAAGATTAGGAGTGCTTGAAAGATATCGTGGTTTGAAATAGTACCTATTACCTACGATACGATTTTTTAATTATCATAGGTGGAGTGGAACAAACTTTCTACATACAGACAAACACAAAAAGTTACTTAAATTTTCATCACTGATGTTTGCTGTTAACCGACACTTACTAATTCAGCAAATGGTTTTCCAGCTCTCGCTATATTAAGCGCAATCTTATAACTTGCACGTACCGCTGGGCTATTATTGTTGTCGTCCTGAAAAATTGAAAACAGTGCTCCATAAAATGTTAAATCACTTAGATGAGAGACATGACGAAAGGAAGTCGCAGATCTCTCGTGACCACAGCTACTACGACAGATACATCTAGTATCGTCAGATCGCTCTTCTTAAGCTCAGTCAATTTCCCCATCAGCTCAGAATCCGACAATAAATTGTACTCGTCCTTGTGAAATTTGTTGTAATGGCCTTCAATACTAAACTTCCGCTGACCAGCGAAAATACTGCCACATATTAAACATTTCGAATTTTCACGTTTTTGCACAGAGAAAAAATGATTCTCCCATTACTTTTTAAAAGGTAGCAAATCTCCACTTCTCCCTTTCCTTGCTTCACTCTGCATTTTCCGGTTCTTGAAATACAACGTTCACTACGCAGTGATCGCTACGCATCAACGTCCGCAGCTTAGCCTGGCACTACACTGCCCCAACCTGCCTGCTGTCGTCGCTGCCCCAGTCGACGATTGCACGCGAGCAGCACACGTGCAGCGCTGTGCGCTCATGAGCCGCGTGCAACGTTTGCCCGCCCCTGCTCTATCCACTGCTTCCACACACGCATCACTGTCGTAGCAGCATGTCCTGTGCGAGCCGAAATATCGCGGTATGACAACCCCATTTCCCGGAGACCGATCATTCTGCCCCGTTCGAACTCGCTCACATGCCGATATGCTCCCTTTGACGTCGACGAGGCATACTGGCACTCACTGTATTGTTTGCACCTTGAGTTCAAATGGTTCAAATCGCTCTGAGCACTTTGGGACTTAACATCTATGGTCATCAGTCCCCTAGAACTTAGAACTACTTAAACCTAACTAACCTAAGGACATCACACAACACCCAGTCATCACGAGGGTGCACCTTGAGTGACAGCTCCACGGCGACTACACTAGGCGCAACACCGACCCTGTCGGACCGATACGAGAGGTCTCTGCTCGGCCTACGTGTACACCATCTCGCTGCAAAACGTATCACGTATTCCCTGCACACCCGTCGCTACTTCCACCAAATGTGGTGGTATTCGGGTAATTCCTTCTCGGTGTTGCACTTTTCAGAAACGGCAGTGTATTTCGCAGGAACTATGTGCTTCAATTTCAGTTCAAGGTAAACTGTGTCTGACAGCAACAAATACTCCAACACCAACTGTATTTAATCTGTCCTTTCTAAACACTGTTAGGTCGTTGGAAAAAATTTCGGCTGAATTTATTCCCAGCTCTAGCCAGCTTTCCGTACCTATAACTATTTGAGCTTTAGTGCTTTCTATTAGAGCTTGCAGCTCTGGTTCTTTCCCAACATAGCTATGACAATTTAGAACTACAATAGCAGTTGCTGCTACAACTACATTATTGTGTTTTACCTGCAACCTTTTAGACGGACGCCCTTTCTGTGGTTTCCTGAGACCCTCTAAGTTATTCGTAATTGTAATCCCTAAGTATTTACTTCAATTGACAGAATTTAGACTAACGTGATTTATGGTACAACCGAAATTTATCGGATTTTTTGCCTACTCATGTGAATGATTTCACACTTTTAATTGCATCATACAGATGTCTTATCTAAATAATTTTTCAGTTGGTTTGACAATCTGATGACTTTACAAAACGGTAAATAACAGCATCATGTGCAAACAACCAAGAGGGCTGCTCAGATTGCCTCCTACGTCATTATGTAGATCAGGAGTAACAGGAGCCTGTAACATTTCCTTGGTGAACAAATAGGTATGGCTTCTGTTTTACTCGATGACTATTCATCCACGTCTACGAACTGTGATCTTTCTGGCGGGAAATTGTTGCCTCTTGATTCTTGTATACGCAGGGGGTTCAGTCACACATATCCTTCCACGCTAAGACCATGATGCAAGGAAAGTGGCTCATTGCCAGAAGGGAGCACATGTTTTGGGTTTCCTGTACACACAGTTTTGCTGTTTTACGAATAAAGGGACATCACAGTGCGACTGAAGTGATGCGCCAACTGGGAACGTAGTCCAAAGCTGAAGTACGCGCGGCAGTACTATTCTTGTGGGCAAAACGTCTTAACTGCCGACGGACCCACCATGAACTTTTGGCGGTATATGGAACAAATGAAATGTCACGACAAAGGTAGTGAGATAGTGTCAGCAGTTTGACCAAGGCCTCAAAGACGTTTCTGATGTTGATCTTGTAGAAAGAAAGACCTGGCACAGTGCGATTTCTCTCTTTTCGGCAAGCTGAAAGAACGTCTGTTAGGAAAGAGATTTTCTAATCGAGAAACTGAACAGTTGGTTGATTGTTCCGACCGTTGTTTACAGATATATGGTGGCTATGTTGGAAAAGAGTTTCATATATCTGTATCACTTTGATGTGCGGTGGAGCAGTCAACAAAATTCACCTGGCATCCCTTAATAATGTGTAAATTATTTTTAAAAGTGCTCTCGCGTATTGTATATTACCCAGCTGTCCCTACAAGGTATATCTACACTGACGGAAAAAAAATTCACAGTTCCAAAAAGTAATTAGAGTAGAGTAATGAAATTTCTGGGATTGATTTGTCCAGGGAAGATATTTAAGTGATTAACATTGCAAGATCAGACGATAATGTAAGCGCGAGGTAAGCCATTGCAGATGTGAAATGGTGGTACAACCGGTGTAACTGCTAGAATGTTGAGTGCAAGCACGCAAACGAGCATGCGTTGTGTTGCACAGACGCCGGATGTCAGTTTGTGAGATGGATTTGCATGCCTGATCGTACTTGGTCGGTCAATACAAAAACGGTCAATGCTGCTTGTGGACGACGCTGGAGTCGTCGTTCGTTGATGACCCATATGTGGTCGATTGGAGACAGATCTGGTGATCGAGCGGGCCAGGGCAACATGTGAATATTCTGTAGAGTATGTTCCGTAAGAAAAGCGGTATGTGGGTAATTTAAAGCGAGGGTGCGTGGGATAACCACAAGATTGCTCCTGCTGTCATAAGAAATCGCACCCCAGACCGTAACTCCTGCTCTAGGTGCAGTGTATCTAGGTCAAAGACAGGTTGGTTGCAGGGCCTCAACAGGCTTCCTTCTGACCAACACGAAGTCATCACTGGCACCGAGGCAGAACCGGCTTTCATCAAAAAACTCAGCAGACTTCGATCCTGCCCTTCAACGAGCTCTCGCTTGACACATTGGAGTCGCAAATGGCGGTGGTTTGGGATCAGTGGAGTGCACGTTACGCGTGTGGCTCGGAGCTGTCATCGTGAGAGGCACCCACATGCCTTGCTCATACTGTGGCATCAAGCAGTCAGGCCTGCAAGAGGAGTGGTCTGCCAAGCGAGTGGATTCATTCTTATTTATCGAGTAACATGAACTCTAGTACTCACACTTAAGTTACAAGTTATCCTCCTATATGATTAATACGCAACGGAAGCACGCATCTGACTATCAGTAATTTACAGAACTCTGACTGTACACTACGCACTGGCAATACCACATTTTCTTTCTGTCTTTTATTTAACGGCTTTTGTCAACACGTGGCCACCGCACTGAATATGAATGGCGCACACATTATAAATTCGGGACATTATGACAACATACAATTCGAAGGAAAATTCCACCAATCTTTTCCTTTTCACTATCTTATTTATTCCGATAAATTCTCTAACCTAAACACACAAATTCTATAATCTACAACAATAACACATGAGAAATTCCGCCCAGTGGGCATGGCTTTACATTGGTGATTCTCTACCTTATGGTCTCGTAATTATTTAACGCTACAGTGCACTTTCTGGATAGGATGGTGGATCTTTTATTATATCTCACACTTCGACTCTCACAATCATCATCACGAAACTTTCCTCCAGACCGAGCGGTACAGAAGGAACAAGCATAACCCACTACCTCTGAAACTACCTAGCTACTCTCCCATGCAAACCACACATACTTAAGTTACATGACATACACCACACTACAACATGGAATACAACACAGGGAATAGTCACAACATTATCACTTTCAGCTTTCCCACTTCAATTAGTATTTATCCCAGTTTCACACGACACTGCCCCACTTTGTAATTCTACTTTCCTACTATGAACTCTGGAGATATATGCACGTCTTCCTGTGCAATGCAAGCCAAGTGGCGTTGCTGGATAGACGGCCGACTCACCTTGCTTCTCTCTCAGAGTTTGAATCTAGCGTCACACGGAATCATATCACGCAAAGTAATATTAAGAACGTATTCATCACACACGCGAGTCCTCAACTGATACCATGGACGAGTACTTCTCTTTATCTTTTGTCTCATACACAGTTTGAGATTCACACAGTACTCACCACGTGGAAGTACTCGTCTCTAATTTCAAGTCCTGCACACGCCATTTCTTAAATATTTCAACTTATGGTACACACGCTATTTCTTAAATATTTCAACTTATTGTACACACGCTAGTAATTCAGCTTAACTTAAGCACACGGAAGTATTTCAACTTATTGCTACACGTGGTTTCATTGTGACCGTTGGTCACTTCCGAAGATTACTACAATCCCATTAATATTACCTGCCTGACATTTAATTCTCCCCACAAAAGTTCCTGAAATAGAGAAATTATTATTTCAAACTACTCTTAAATATTCCACATGCATACCATGTCTCCACTCTTTCGTCATTACGGAGCACAACTAAGACAGGTCTTAACAGCACAAGATCCAGCGGCAGAGTGTTGAAACATGGCCGTTCTTCAGGTTCTCTCACACCTCTGTCGAAGTGGGGGAGCACCTTGCTACCATATTGGTCAGCCACATTTCAGGCGCTCAAAGCTCAGGTAAATTTCATCTCTTTGGTCCCACCAAAGGTGACCAAAGGATCGTCTCAAAGATGATCAGATATTCACATTCACTATCTGCAGTTAGCAGACGACCATACATTCATTCATTTCACAGATCTCACCAAACTGGATGTAGGGATTTGCTTTGTGGGAGTGCACATGTGATAAATTAAATAAATAAATTGTCATTCTTTCCCACACTGGTATCCGGCTTCGCTGTATTAATTGAAATTGAGTTATTTTTACAAAAAAAATGTGTTGTTCCGACAAGAATAATGAAGTATGTTGTACCTATTTTCAATGTTGGGCGGTACTGTACCCTTTCAATCGAAGTAACCGAATTGCAGCAGTTCAGTGTGACAACTGCTGCTCGAACTGCTGCTGCTGATGCAGTACGATGCGACAGAGCCATACACTGGACACGGCGGTCTTTCCTCTCGATAGTGCCACGTGGACCCCGAAGCCCGGTTTCTTGCAGTCATACATTCTCGTCACCGCCGCTGTCAGCAATTAAGTACAATGGCTACATTCCTGCCACGCCCGTCTGCAATATCGGGGAAGGACCATCCAGCTTCCCACAGCGTTAGAACACGACCTTCTTGAAACTCAGTGAACTGTTGGTTATCTCGGTCGGTTTGAAGGCAATCTTGACTAACAGCAACTCTCCAAGTCCAATTTCGAAGATAAGTAACACTCACGACCGCTACAGCGTGGCCGGCCAGTGTGGCCGAGCGGTTCTAGGCGCTTCAGTCTGGAACCGCGCGACCGCTACGGTCGCAGGTTCGAATCCTGCCTCGGGTATGGTTGTGTGTGATGTCCTTAGGTTAGTTAGGTTTAAGGAGTTCTAAGTCTAGGGGACTAATGACCTCAGATGTTAAGTACCATAGTGCTCAGAGCCATTTGAACGATTTGAGCTACAGTGTGAAATTTGAGTATACATCATGTTTCGTTGATTGGCGACTCCATGGAGTGTTGTGTGCACAACGACCATATATGTTAAATTAAAAGGAGGGTCAGCGTTGGCCGTAATATTGATGGTTTATTGATAGCAAAATCGATTTTCAAGCCGGCGGTAGTAACTATCGATCGCCGGCCGTTGTGGCCGAGCGGTTCTAGGCGCTTCAGTCCGGAACCGTGCTGAGGCTACGGTCGCAGGTTCGAATCCTGCCTCGGGCATGGATGTGTGTGATGTTCTTAGGTTAGTTAGGTTTAAGTAGTTCTAAGTCTAGGGGACTGATGACCTCAGATGTTAAGTCCCATAGTTCTTGGAGCCATTTGAAATCGATTTTCAATCACATAGTGATCATCTTCAGTGCTGTGGTGTACAAATTAAACTCATAGGCATTGGTATTAAGTTATCAGTAAAGAAAACTGAGAAGCGATCGCAATAGGTAAACAGCGGCTTCAGTTATTGTGATCGCTTCTCAGTTTTGGTTATTGATAACTTGATACCAGTGCCCATGAGTTTAATTTGTACACCACAGCACTGAAGATGATCACTATGTGATTAAAAATCGATTTTGCAGTCAATAAACCATCCATATCACGGCCAACGCTGACCTTCCTTTTAATTCATCATGTTTCAGATGTACAAACACGTCTATCAACTTTCGTCAATGTATTTTAATGTGCATCTCAAACATCTTGTGTCCTTTTATTTTATCGAATGCTTCTCTAAGTCAATAAATCCTGTAACAGTATCTTGACTTTCACTGTCTTGTGTATGCTTATCAAGCATAACACGAGATTTTACTTAAAATCCGTCTTGATTGCAATCAAGACGGATTTTAAGTAACATTATAAAATCACTGATTGCTGTTATCCTATAAGACATTATGTCTGTTTTTGCGTAACACAAGAGCTGCATTCTTAAAGTCACACAGATCGTCGTCTAGTGATCCTAAATATTCTTTTCCATTCTTCTGCATAGTCGTGTCGTCATCAACGTGGATGCATGAGCTTTAACTGGATCGACATTAGTTTTCGAATTTATCTGTTTTGCTATCAGAGGGCATATTTTCTCAAGGATTAAAGAGGATTTAGTCCCGATACCGTGGCTATCCCTGTGCTTAGTGCTCCCAGATAAACTGGCCAGGCCGGCGCCGCAGCTACTGCGATGCAGCGCAAGCCTGGTGTGAGGAGGAGCAGCCAACTGGCCACCCACGCCAGGCCCTCTCTGCCTGCTGACGGCGGCCTGGCGTCGTTCTGTGCGCCACATTGCGCTGGGGTCAGCGGCCGGCCAGGTGTGACTGCTCTCTAAGTGCCTCGGCCCGCAACTTCACCCGCTCTCCCACCCACAAACAGGCTGAGCCAGATAAGGCCAACTCACATGTATTCACAGCGAGTTTCATTCTAAATGTAGTTCTGGGTGCTTATAATTAAGGAACAGTTACACATGGAGCTCCAGTCTGGGCCGTAATTATGTTAGCGAAACTTGGTAGGTACACTAACGTGTTAATACGGAAACGATTTACTCTGGAAAAAAATTAAGAATGAATATGATCAGTCACACCTGCAAGAAAAACTGACGTTTTCTGCGCTTGTGACTGTTCATGTTCATTTTTAAGTAATAAAAAAACCGCCGTTCTCCAGAAGACATGTTCTTAAAAATTATGGGAAAAAATCAGTTTCAATTTTGGCCACCTGGTGCAAATCTGGTTCTGAACACTGCCTGACATTTGATAAGCCATAACGTGAGTGAACTGTATGGCTATTGAGAAGAGAGACCCTTCACTGTCTGAGGAGAGGCCCGATGTCATTTAACGTTTTAAAGAAGGTAATAACGAAACGAGGACGGGGCGTGAGTCGTGCTTGGGTAGCTCAGGTGGTAGAGCACTTGCCCGCGAAAGGCAAAGGTCCCGAGTTCGAGTCTCGGTCCGGCACACAGTTTTAATCTGCCAGGAAGTTTCATATCAAATGGTTCAAATGGCTCTGAGCACCATGGGACTTAACATCGGAGGTCATCAGTCCCCTAGAACTTAAAACTACTTAAGCCTAACTAACCTAAGGGCATCACACACATGCCCGAGGCAGGATTCGAACCTGCGACCGTAGCAGTCGCGCGGTTCCGGACTTCGCGCCTAGAACCGCTCGGCCACCGCGGCCGGCTAGTTTCATATCAGCGCACACTCCGCTGCAGAGTGAAAATCTCATTCAAGATAATAACAAAATTCGAAAACATGGGTGTGTTTGGCATCGTTCTATCCCAGTGGTAGCCGTTGACAAGGTTGCTTTTGCTGTAACTCAACATACAGCATGCATCTAGGGTAGTGCTAGTTCTCGTGCAGTATAACTAGAATTGTCTCTCCCGTGGCCAACAGTACGCAAATTTTTCCGGTCTGTTTTCACTGGTACCCGTCCAAGACCCAAACGGTGCAGCAACTGAAACCTCGTGACCCGCACCAAATTTGGAATTTACTCTTCGCTTTCTGGCGCTGGTCGAACTTGATCATGTGTGGCTGTAAAGTGACGAGGCACATTCTACACTACAGGGGGCAGTGAATGCACAGAACTGCCGAATTTGTGGCACTGCTAAATGTAAATGTCTTGTGACTAGGGCCTCCCATCGGGTAGACCGTTCACCGGGTGCAAGTCTTTCGATTTGACGCCACTTCGGCGACTTGTGCGTCGATGGGGATGAAATGATGATGATTAGGACAACACAACACCCAGTCCCTGAACGGAGAAAATCTCCGACCCAGCCGGGAATCGAACGTGGACGCTTAGCATCGATATTCTGTCGTGCTGACCACTCAGCTACCAGGGGCGGACGTGGTAGTGCTAAACCGCCCGTTGTACACGAAGATCCACGGCACTCGCCGCGTGTGACTGCGCGGCGTGCATTCACAAGCATCTTTATTCTCGGTCAGTTCTTCTTCGAAGAAAATACACCCAGTAGCCTGAATATGGATCATGATTAGACTATCAGTTTTTGTTGTAGTTTGTTAGATGTAGAAAACCGAGTTTTTACTCTGTGATTTTTGAAAATATGTGCATTCTTCTGTGATACATTGCCAATGTATGGGATACTAGATATACATTTGGTTTTCTCTTTTTCTTCTGTGGTGCAGTTTGCACCTGGGTCTTTCTTCAGTTTGTCTAGTATTGTGTCAACCATGGAAACATTGTAACCATTGCCAACTGCAATCTTTTCCACTGTGTTTATTTCTTGTTGTATGTTTTCTTACTTCAATGGTGTTTTTGTTGCTCAGACTTTGAGCTCAGAAGGAGAGCAAGATGTTAGGGGATTATATATTGCATAACGTAGAAGGTGATAGTATTATACACTGCGTAACTTTGAAAGTAAATATTCCCAGAAAACAAAAGAAGAAGAAAAAGGGTAGAGTGAAAATCTTACGTAAAATAATGTAGGTTTCATTACCGCAGTTATTATTTATTTGTGTTAATTTTTACCAAGCCCTTTCTCTGTATAATACAACTAATCCAGCATTGTACAGAATGTACACCTCTTGTTCAACAGGTACTTTTTAATTTCCTTTTTAAATAAGTTCTTTAATCTCCTTGTGCAGTTTATCGTAGAATTCTATTTCCTGGTAGAAAATGTTATTCTCGTTTTATGTTTATTCTTCCTTAGAAAATGTAAGTTCAGGGTAGATCTTGTTCCAGGATCATCGTTAAAATCCCCATGTTATGATGATATCTTTCCACTGAGCTCGACTACTATGTTTCGTTATTATTCTTATGGCCTTTTCTGTAGTTTGAAAACTGTTTTTATATTTTGTGTAGTTGTTCCCCAGCAAAGAATTCGACAGTTGACAACTGAGTGTACATATGAAAGAGTGTCTATATCTCTGACACTGGTTGTTACGCTTTGATGATAGGACTCTAAGGGTATAACATGTTGTCGTATTACTCTTTGCAAGTATCTTTCTGTGTCCTGGAAATTATGTCTGTTGCGTAGTCTCTACAGATGCCATCTATTATTAATTTATCAGTGTCAAATTCTGTCTTCAAAATGCTAATTTACTTTTTCCTGTGTAACTGAAAAGAGCCTTAGAAGAGACCCGCAGCGACATAGTATGTGTGGAAACTGATTTAATGCCACCAAGATAACAGCACCGTAAACAACTGTTCTTATGTCGGGTGTAGAGACCCTATAAACATTCTGCCTTATTTTACCAGATGTAAGCAAGCACGTAATTCAGGCACGGTTGGTGTGTCTATTTCTGCTCTTGCAGCTTATTAGTCTGTGCTGTGATGTTGTGGCGACCAGACAACGCCCTCGTGAAGCTGTTCAAAGTTCCACAATGCAGACGACAGTCGAAAAAGTGGGTATAGTTTTCGTTTGAAGTGAATGTCGTCAGACTGTTAGTGCGCTGGTGCGTTGTGTGAAGAGTATCCTGTTCTTAAGAGACCTCCCTTTGTAATCTTTATTTTAAAAAATTGAAAAAAACTTGAAGAGTGAAGGAGAAAGTACACGAACGAAAAAGGAGAGCAGTTAATGGAGAGACATCCAGCTAACATTTATTAATGGTATTTAAATTCGGTCTTTGCAGCTAATATAAAATACCTATTTATATGATCTGCGAATACTATGCTTTTCATCCTTCCATTTACCGCAGCCTCAGCTGTTTCATACACTGACTTTCAAAATTGGTTACAATGCTCCGAATGGTGTCTACGACACAGATGCTGCGCTTCTCTGCAATAATTTCGTTTTCGTGTGTAGCATTGTTGTTCAATGTTTAATGTTGTGACCTAAAACGGGAGTAAACTGAACTGGTTTACTATCTTTAACTTCCTGTGTGTCTGTGTTGTAATCCTTCACATTGCAAGTGGTGCAATTACGGAAACACTATCTGATAAGAACGAGTTGCCAAAACTATCTCAAACTCTATAACTGTATTTGAATTACATTCACCCAATTAATTAGAAAACGTAAAACAGTGTGTTAAATAAACTGTACTGTGAAACTCTCTATTGTGTAGTGCAGTAGACAGTGCTATGATGCGTGACTTCACAATACGTGAATTACAATTCCAACACAGAAAAATTAACAGAACAAAAGAGCGTCATGAAATTACAAAAAGAATATTGAAAGAATAAATAACCAAAAAAGTTTCCCAAAAACATGCCATGTAGTCTCGCGTAAGCAACTGACTAAATAAAGTTCCCAGCGCTAAATAATACACACGCAAATATGACAGTCCACTGTAGGAATAATTCTGTTGCATAAGAAATCAAATCTACACTGATGTTTACCTAAACTGAACCTAAAAACAGTTCTGAAATGTGGCACACGACGGTGAATGATTCAACTGTTTCCTGACTGAAATTTTAAACTGTCCCTAACAAATTTATGCGGTTTACCTGCGACAACTGAAACTCGGTACTGTTCGAAGTGATGGACATAAAGATATAGCGCAACAGCAAACCAGCTTAAAGGAAAGAAAACCTTGCGCAGTGCATTGCAGGGACATGCAGCTATTGCAAGTAGCTCTTGCTTTAGCGTTAGAGACAGTATTCCTCCGAGTACAATGCGGTGACTCACATTTTGAAAACCAAATTTTCGTAAGAAGACGGTGAAGGATATTGCCGTTACTAAATGATGTAAAAGACACCAGCACTCAAGAATTATACTGAAATACTGGTACATTTTTTAACAAGTACAACTATCTTGGACTCTGCCTTGAAATTAAGTACTGACATTGTAAAGGAGTGGTAAATCTACAACTTCTGAGTGCAAGTCATGTGAACAAATAACGTTACTATTTCACAGCTGAACAGTGGAACTAACACGAATCAATGAACAAAAATGCCACTAAAACCTTCCGTTTTCCAAACATGTATTATGCGAAGCGGTAACATTACCTGTAAATCTTCACGCTTCAAAAATTAATCTTTACAAAATCATATTTCCAGTATTCAACATCCTTCCGCCTTGCCGTTGGTGGAGTGGCTCGCGTGCTTCAGTGATACAGATAGCCGTACCGTAGGTGCAACCACAACGGAGGGGTATCTGTTGAGGTGCCAGACAAACATGTGATTCCTGAAGAGAGGCAGAAGCCTTTTGAATAGTGAATGATCTGGCCTTCTAGCATCAACCAAAACGGCCTTGCTGTGCTGGTATTGCGAACGGCTGACGGCAAGGGGAAACTGCTGCCCAAATTTCTCCCGAAGGCATGCAGCTCTACTGTATGGTTAGATGATGATGGTATCCTCTTGGGTAAAATATTCTGGAAGTAAGATAGTCGTCCACTCTGATCTCTGGGCGGGGACTACTCAGGAGGACGTTGTTATCAGATGGAACAAAACTGGCGTTCTTCAGACTTGAGTGTCGAATGTCAGAATCCTTCATCGAGCAGACAGGTCAGCAAATTTAAAGTGGGAATGCATAGATTAAAGTTAGGTATAGTGGGAATTAGTGAAATTCGTTAGCAAGATGAACAGGTGATCCGGTCATGAGGAACGCTTTGAACAGCATAGGGAAAGCGGTATCGTAGGAGAGACAGACACGAAGCCCACACCCACCACAGCACAGGTTTATATTCCAACTAGCACCGCAGACGATGAAGAGATTGGAGAAATGTATCAAATGGTTCAAATGGCTCTGAGCACTATGGGACTTAACTGCTGAGGTCATCAGTCCCCTAGAACTTAGAACTACTTAAACCTAACTAACCTAAGGACGTCATACACATCCATGCCCGAGGCAGGATTCGAACCTGCGACCGTAGCGGTCGCGCGGTTCCAGACTGTAGCGCCTAGAACCGCTCGGCCACTCCGGCCGGCAGAAATGTATCATGAGATAAAATAAATTATTCAGATAATTAAGGGA
This sequence comes from Schistocerca nitens, assembly GCF_023898315.1. Classification (NCBI taxonomy): domain Eukaryota; kingdom Metazoa; phylum Arthropoda; class Insecta; order Orthoptera; family Acrididae; genus Schistocerca; species Schistocerca nitens. Next base: position 1,129,138,251 of record NC_064614.1, read on the forward strand.
GACGAAAATTTAATAGCGATAGGGGACTGGAATTCTACAGTAGGGAAAGGAATATAAGGAAAAATAGTAGGTGGTTACGGACTGGGGGAAAGGAGTGAAGGGGAAGCCGACTGGTAGAATTTTTCACAGAGCATAGTTTAAACATTGGTAACAGTTTAAGACTCATGACAAAAGGTTGTATACCTGGAAGAGATCTGGAGACACGGGAAGGTTTCAGATTGATTATATAATGGTAAGACCAAGATTTCGGAACAAGATTTTAAATTGTAAGACATTTCCAGAGACAGATACGATCTCTGACCGCAATTTACTGGTTAGAAACGGTAGATTAAAACTAAAGAAATTGTAAAAAGGTAGGAAATAAGAAGATGGAACCTGGATAAACTGATAGAAACAGAGGCTATTGAGAGTTTCAGAGAGAGTACTAGGGAACGACTGAGAAGAACAGGGGAAAGGAACAGAGTAGAAGAGGAATCCGTAGCTCTGAGAGATGAAATAGTGAAGGCAGCAGAGGATCAAGTAGGTAAAAAGACGAGGCCCAGTAGAAATCCTTGGGTAACAGAAGAGATACTGAATTTAATTGATGAAAGGACAAAACACAGAAACGCGGTAAATGAAGCAAGCGAAAAGAAATGCAAACGTCTCAAAAACGAGATAGACAGGAAGTGCAAAATGGCTAAGCAGGGGTGGCTAGAGGACAAATGTAAGAATGTAGAGGCATATATCACTAGGGGTAAGACAGATACTGCCTGCTGGAAAATTGAAGAGACCTTTGTAGGAAAAAACAACCACCTGTATGAATATCGAGAGCTCAGATGGGAAACCAGTCACAAGTAAAGAATCGAAAGCTGAAAGGTGGAAGAGTACATAGACGGTATATACATAATATATATTATATAAATGGAGAGGATGTAGATGAAGATGAGGTGGGAGATATGATACTGCGAGAAGAATTTGACAGAACACTGAAAGACCTAAGTCGAAATAATACCCTGGCAGTAGACGACATTCCGTTAGAACTATTGACAGTCTTCGGGGAACCAGTCATGACAAAAACCCTGCCATCTCGTGAGCAAAGTGTATGAAACAGGTGAAATACCCTCAGGTTTCAAAAAGTAAAAATAACTCCAACTGCCAAAAAAGCAGTTGCTTACATGTGTGAATATTACCGAAGTATAGTTTAAGTCAAGCTTGCAAAATACACGAATTCTTTACAGAGGAATGGAAAAACTGGTAGAAGCCGACATCGCAGAAGATCAGTTTCGATACACGAAGACGCGACGCAATACTGAATTTACGACTGTTCATAGAAGATAGATTAAGGAAAGGCTAACCTAAGTTTATAGGATCCGTAGAGAATGTTGACTGGAACACTCTCTTTGAAATTCAGAAGGTAACAGGGGTAAAATACAGGGAGCGAAAGGCTATTTACAACTTCAACAAGAGGCGAGGGGCATGAAAGGAAAGCAGTAGTAAAAAGGGAATGAGACATGGTTGTAGCCCATTCCCAATGTAATTCAGTCCGTACATTGAGCAAACAGTAAAGAATCTAAAAGGAGAGTTTGGATTAGGAATTAAAATCCAGGGAGAAGAAGGAAAAACTTTGAGGTTTACCAATGACATGGTAATTCTCTCAGAGACAGCAAAGAACTTGGAAGAGCAGTTGAACGGAATGGACAGAGTCCTGAATGGACATCATCAACGAAAGCGAAACTAAGATTATGGAAAATAGCCGAATTAAATCAGGTGATGTTGAGGGAATTAGATTAGAAAACGAGACACTTAAAGCAGTAAATGCGTTTTGCTATTTGGGCAGAAAAAAAGCTGACGATGGCCAAAGTAGAGGGAATGGCAAGAAAAGTGTTTCTGAAGAAGAGAAATTTCTTAACATTAAGTACAGATTTAAGAGTCAGGGAATGTTTTCTGTAGGTATTTGTATGGAATGGATGCATATATGGAACTGAAACAGGGACGATAAACAGTTTAGACAAGAAGACAATAGAAGCTTTTATAACGTGTGCAACAGAAGAGTGCTAAAGATTATATGAGTAGATCACGTAACAAATGAGGAAGTACTGAACAGAATTGGGGAGCAAAGAAATTTGTGGCACAACCTGACTGGAAGGAGGGATCGGTTTGAATATATTCTGAGACATCAAGGGATGAATATACGAGTAGTACTAGAAGGTGGTGTGTGTGTGGGGGGAGGGGGGATAAAAATCGTAGAAGGAGACCAAGAGATGAATACAGCAGGCAGATGAGGAAAGATGTGGGTTGCAGTAGCTACTCAGCGATGAAGAGGCTTGCACAGGATAGAGTAGCATGGAGAGCTGCATCATTCCTTTGGACTGAAGACCACAACAACAAACCACTGTATCATTATCTCTATTCTCTGCAAGCTATTTCTAGACCGTTCAGTACAGTGACCAACACGCGACTCACTCACTTCTCACGGACAATGCTGCTGAGAACCAAAGATCACAGCACTTGTACTCAGAACCTGAGCGGCGCAACATATCGACTATTGAAGACTAAGGTTTAGAAAACGTCCAAAATACAGATATGAAGTATGAAACACCCAGTGAAAACATAGAGCTCACGTTACATCCCTTGAATACCAGAAATAATAATAAAAACACTGAACACTCAATAACCGTTCAAATTATCATAAAAATTACAATAATTAAAAAGTCAAGAATGATGAGATGTTTTCAAAAGCCGCATAGCTGTATGAACGTGCTTTGTTAGCAACCACAGGTTTCACGTCAGTACAAACGCATCTTCAGGTGTACAATCGTTGCATTTCCATAATGTAGATGGACAATTACAGTGTCCCACCGTTCGAGAAGTTATCCACGTTAAAAGTCAAACCACAATGGTGGTTTGTCAATTTTATTATGAGTACACCCAAAAGACGCCCTATAAAAATGTAAAAAGCATTAATGCTGAATGGGCCAGGCCAGACAATACCAGGTAGGATATATTATAAGATGGCCGGCCGGAGTGACCGAGCGGTACTAGGTGCTACAGTCAGGAACCGCGCGACCACTACGGTCGCAGGTTCGAATCCTGCCTCGGGCATGGATGTGTGTGATGCCTTAGGTTAGTTAGGTTTAAGTAGTTCTAAGTTCTAGGGGACTGATGATCTCAGATGTTAAGTCCCATAGTGCTCAGAGCCATTTGAACCATATAATAAGATCCGGTAGACATCAACTGTATATAACCAATGAAGTAAAACTTAAAATCCCGTGCAATGTGCGTGCTTCCGCCTTATTGATAACAGGCCGATGTGGTGTAAGCAGCCCTTGGAGGCTAGCGATACACTGGAAGGTGGAAGGTTATGGTGCCAAAGAGGAAAGCAAAATAAAAAAACACGAACAGCTGCAAGATACGCTTTTGTACTTTCACCATTTCAAAAATTTCACACAATGCTTTTTGTTCTTGACAGATAAAGGTAAACCGGTAAGGCAAGGCAGAGAGGGAAACCATGTTATTCCAACAACGCGGAAATAACAAACAATTTTAACAGAACATTTGGAGATCGTTGGATCGATTTTTAAGGAAACACGACATGGCGTACACGTTCAACCAGCTTAACACCTCCAGACTTGTATATCCATGGAAAATTATAAGAAGAGACACCAACGACCACCGGAAGCACGAAATACCGTATAAGCAGAACCTGTGTTGCGATAAGACCAGATAAAATACAACGTGCGATATTGTCTGTCCGGAATGTGTCTGTAGCGTGCATCAATGCTTTAGGTAAACATTTGCACATTTGATACGACAGTCATGTTAATAAACACACAATTCGTATATACGTTGAGTGTTTGCTTTCGACTGATAAAATACCCTTAATCTGCAAACAATATCCTTATTGTGCAAATCACCGTGAAGTGCATGGCAGAAGGCATCTCACATTGTACCAGTTATTGGGGCTTCTTCCAGTTACATTCAGGAATGAAGAGCGGGAATAACGATTGATTAAATGCCTATGCACACGCCGTAATTAGTCTAATCTTGTCCTTGCTATATCTATGGGAGCGATATATAAGGTATGTGCATCTTTGTAGAAGATGGTGATTGGGACGTTGTCTGGTCAATATAAAGTAAGATCAGATATCTGCAGAAACCGGTTAACTTATTGTGGCTCTAATAACGACTACATACAATTAGATTTTATCCGATATGCTTTTGTCAAGGACCTGATGATGATGTAAGGTAGCACAGAAACCGGTAGCTTAATGAAGAGTTCAAATATTGTGGCTGAAGGTATATTGCTGGTTCCTTCGATAGTAAGGGGTAATAAGAGTTCAAATTTTACGGCTGAAGATGTACTGCTATTTACTTCGATGCGTAAGGGGTTATATTTGTTCCTAGATTCATCGTTTGAAACGGGTCGTTGAAATTTAATAAAGTTTTCTCCGGATAGTTTACGTTCCTCTGTAACAGCCTGAGAGATCAGTTTCTTCAACATCGAAGTAACACCCTTCCATGGCTCAAACAGACCTGTGACAATTTGTGGAATCCTTCTTTGTATACGTTCAGTATCTTTTGTAGTGTGATTGTATTTCTCTAGTTTTCTGCCAACGAACTGAAGACTGCTGCCTGCTTTATCTATGACTTAGCCTAAGGTACCGTACCATAGCATACCGCTAAAAATGCTTACATTGAGGTATCTCCAGTTGTGACTCTTTGATGTTTTAGTCTTAAGTTACTACCGTTTTGTGAAGAACGTATTTCTGAACATTGCAAGCAAGTTGCTAACCTTTTCACCACTTTGAAATATTATCAAGGTACGACTCAATATTTGAGCAGCATTTTTCAAACAGTATTTCAGTGTAAATAACTGCATCATCTGCAAAAAGAGGTTACTGTTAACAATATCGGCTAGATCTTAATGTACAGCATGAAAGGAAACGGTCCCAGCACGCTTCCCTGGGATCACATGAAGCTACGTCGCTGCAACTCTCCGCCTCCAAATGCCAACACCCATTAGCCACTCACGATCTAAAGCTAACGCTTGTTCCGTGATCTTGTTCAGCGGCATATGATACGTCTGTTTGAAAGAAGAAATGAAGGTTGAAGCTTAAAGGGAGGAACGAAAGAGGATCAGGGTTTAATGATATTTTTATGGATATTAATAAATGGTTTAAAGCCAACTCACTGACATTAAACTTCGAAAAGACTCACTATATGCAATTCAGAACCTGTAAGAGGTTTCCACCCAGCATATGCATAAAGTATGAAGAAGAGCAGATAGAAGAGGTTGATAGTCTTAAATTCCTGGGATTACAACGATAATAAATTCAGTTGGGAGGAGCACACCACAGAACGGCAGAAACGCCTTAACAAATCTGTATTTGCAATTCGAGTGTTAGCAGACATAGGTAACATAAAAATGAAAAAGCTTGCATACTTTGCCTACTTCCATTCTATAATGTCATATGGTATAATACACTCCTGGAAATGGATAAAAGAATACATTGACACCGGTGTGTCAGACCCACCATACTTGCTCCGGACACTGCGAGAGGGCTGTACAAGCAATGATCACACGCACGGCACAGCGGACACACCAGGAACCGCGGTGTTGGCCGTCGAATGGCGCTAGCTGCGCAGCATTTGTGCACCGCCGCCGTCAGTGTCAGCCAGTTTGCCGTGGCATACGGAGCTCCATCGCAGTCTTTAACACTGGTAGCATGCCGCGACAGCGTGGACGTGAACCGTATGTGCAGTTGACGGACTTTGAGCGAGGGCGTATAGTGGGCATGCGGGAGGCCGGGTGGACGTACCGCCGAATTGCTCAACACGTGGGGCGTGAGGTCTCCACAGTACATCGATGTTGTCGCCAGTGGTCGGCGGAAGGTGCACGTGCCCGTCGACCTGGGACCGGACCGCAGCGACGCACGGATGCACGCCAAGACCGTAGGATCCTACGCAGTGCCGTAGGGGACCGCACCGCCACTTCCCAGCAAATTAGGGACACTGTTGCTCCTGGGGTATCGGCGAGGACCATTCGCAACCGTGTCCATGAAGCTGGGCTACGGTCCCGCACACCGTTAGGCCGTCTTCCGCTCACGCCCCAACATCGTGCAGCCCGCCTCCAGTGGTGTCGCGACAGGCGTGAATGGAGGGACGAGTGGAGACGTGTCGTCTTCAGCGATGAGAGTCGCTTCTGCCTTGGTGCCAATGATGGTCGTATGCGTGTTTGGCGCCGTGCAGGTGAGCGCCACAATCAGGACTGCATACGACCGAGGCACACAGGGCCAACACCCGGCATCATGGTGTGGGGAGCGATCTCCTACACTGGCCGTACACCACTGGTGATCGTCGAGGGGACACTGAATAGTGCACGGTACATCCAAACCGTCATCGAACCTATCGTTCTACCATTCCTAGACCGGCAAGGGAACTTGCTGTTACAACAATGCACGTCCGCATGTATCCCGTGCCACCCAACGTGCTCTAGAAGGTGTAAGTCAACTACCCTGGCCAGCACGATCTCCGGATCTGTCCCCCATTGAGCATGTTTGGGACTGGATGAAGCGTCGTCTCACGCGGTCTGCACGTCCAGCACGAACGCTGGTCCAACTGAGGCGCCAGGTGGAAATGGCATGGCAAGCCGTTCCACAGGACTACATCCAGCATCTCTACGGTCGTCTCCATGGGAGAATAGCAGCCTGCATTGCTGCGAAAGGTGGATATACACTGTACTAGTGCCGACATTGTGCATGCTCTGTTGCCTGTGTCTATGTGCCTGTGGTTCTGTCAGTGTGATCATGTGATGTATCTGACCCCAGGAATGTGTCAATAAAGTTTCCCCTTCCTGGGACAATGAATTCACGGTGTTCTTATTTCAATTTCCAGGAGTGTATTTTGGGGTAGCTCTTCAAGTCAAACAAAAGTTTTCAGAGTCCAAAAGCGTGTAATACGTATTATTTGTGGAGTAAATTCACGGACGTCCTGTAGAAACCTCTTCAAAGAACTGGGTATGCTAACTACTCCCTCTCAGTATATTTACTCATTAATGAAATTTGTCCTGAATAATATATCTCTTTTTCCAGTAAACAGCTCAGTTCATGCATACAATACCAGGAACAAAAATGATCTGCACAAGGACTTAAAAGCACTTACTTTAATTCAAAACGGGGTCCAATACTCAGGAACACTCATCTTCAATAATTTGCCAGCAAAACATAAAAAATTTAGTTACAAATAAAGATCAGTTTAAAAGGAGCCTGAAAGACTTACTAGTGGCCAACTCCTTCTACTCCATTGACGAATTTTTTAATAGAAACAAATGATGTATTGTATAATTATTCATACTATTCTACTCCATTGACGAATTTTTTAATAAAAACAAACTACTGACGGCCTTGGGAGAGCCAGTCCTGACAAAACTCTACCATCTGGTGAGCAAGATGTATGAGACAGATGAAATACCCTCAGACTTCAAGAAGAATATAATAATTCCAATCCCAAAGAAAGCAGGTGTTGACAGATGTGAAAATTACCGAACTATCAGTTTAATAAGTCACAGCTGCAAAATACTAACGCGAATTCTTTACAGACGAATGGAAAAACTGGTAGAAGCGGACCTCGGGGAAGATCAGTTTGGATTCCGTAGAAATGTTGGAACACGTGATGCAATACTAACCTTATGACTTATCTTAGAAGAAAGATTAAGAAAAGGCAAACCTACGTTTCTAGCATTTGTAGACTTAGAGAAAGCTTTTGACAATGTTGACTGGAATACTCTCTTTCGCATTCTAAAGGTGGCAGGGATAAAGTACAGGGAGCGAAAGGCTATTTACAATTTGTACAGAAACCAGATGGCAGTTATAAGAGTCGAAAGGCATGAAAGGGAAGCAGTGGTTGGGAAGGGAGTGAGACAGGGTTGTAGCCTCTCCCCGATGTTATTCAATCTGTATATTGAGCAAGCAGTAAAGGTAACAAAAGAAAAGTTTGGAGTAGGTATTAAAATCCAGGGAGAAGAAATAAAAACTTTGAGGTTCGCCGATGACATTGTAATTCTGTCAGAGACAGCAAATGACTTGGAAGAGCAGTTGAACGGAATGGACAGTGTCTTGAAAGGAGGATATAAGATGAACATCAACAAAAGCAAAACGACGATAATGGAATGTAGTCGAATTAAGTCGGGTGATGCTGAGGGAATTAGATTAGGAAATGAGACACTTAAAGTAGTAAAGGAGTTTTGCTATTTGGGGAGCAAAATAACTGATGATGGTCGAAGTAGAGAGGATACAAAATGTAGACTGGCAATGGCAAGGAAATCGTTTCTGAAGAAGAGAAATTTGTTAACATCGAGTATAGATTTAAGTGTCAGGAAGTCGTTTCTGAAAGTATCTGTATGGAAGTGAAACATGGACGATAACTAGTATGGACAGGAAGAGAATAGAAGCTTTTGAAATGTGATGCTACAGAAGAATGCTGAAGATAAGGTGGGTAGATCACGTAACTAATGAGGAGGTATTGAATAGGACTGGGGAGAAGAGAAGTTTGTGGCACAACTTGACTAGAAGGAGGGATCGGTTGGTAGGACATGTTTTGAGGCATCAAGGGATGACAAATTTAGCATTGGAGGGCAGCGTGGAGGGTAAAAATCGTAGAGGGAGACCAAGAGATGAATACACTAAGCAGATTCAGAAGGATGTAGGTTGCAGTAGGTACTGGGAGATGAAGAAGCTTGCACAGGACAGAGTAGCATGGAGAGCTGCATCAGACCAGTCTCAGGACTGAAGACCACAACAACAACAACAATAAAAAAAAGAAAGTATACATGTTCCACATCCACGACGAACTCCCAAGTACGGATCTGTGAAACGAAAAACTAATCTAATCTAATCTAATCTCTAATCGACTATAAGTCAGTAGTGAAGAGGCCAAGAATTGCAAGGGAATTCGCCTGTACCTCTTTTTCAAAGCAGCCACTCAGAATTCGCTTCGAGCTATTTATAGAAACCACGGGAAACCTAAATCAGGATGGTCAGACGGTGGTTCGCATCACAGACCTCCTGGACACGAGTCCAGTGCCGTAATTGCCACGCCACCATCACTAGGTACGTCCGTCGTAATTCTTGCCCCAATAGTTTCAGGAAGTTCCAACAGATGGCGGCGATTAAGCAGCAGCTTTCAAAATGGCGGCTTTAACGGAGGTGTGTTCAAACAGGTAGCCGTCGTCAAGTCTCTTTTGGTGGAAAACTAGATCATCGCAAATATTCATAGGCGATCGCAGAATTCCCACGGAGATCTGGCAATGAAGAAAAGGACGGTGAGTCGTTGGGTGAGGCGCCTGTAATCATCGCCATAACGTCGCGCAAACCAGTCTGATCATCCGCGTGCCGGCCGGCCGCACACAGCTGCAATGGTGGAATGTGCGGACACTCATTCGTGGTGACCGACGACCACACTCAAACCCCTCTCTGCTCAAATGGACGACTGCGTTAGCAGGGGGGCGCAGAAAGCTATGCGCAGAAAGCAACGTGTTTTCTCAGTTGTGCGCATGACGTCACGGTGGAAGCAGCTGTGCTAAACGGTACACAATTCGAATTGTGTGTGATTGTTTTTCTTGTGTTGTTTTGTGTTTGAAGGAGTATTTTGATTGAGTTCTTTCTTCTGAGATACTCGGCCAACAGCGGAAACATTCGGAATTCGGGAGTGTTAACGGTTTTTGCTGTAATTGATATTTGATTCGGAACTGAAATAGTTAGCAATAGTGGACAGCGGGATCAACATTGTGTTCGCCAGCTCTATAGTTTATGGTTCGTCCTGTGAAATTCTTATTGGAGAATCTACAAGTGAGTGAGAAAATTATTTTTTACAATGCCAGGCTGTGCTGTTACGGGCTGTTTTTACTACAACCGGAGCGCAAAGGGAACTGACGTAATGTATCACAGTTTCCCGCGTAATGAAACATTACAAAAACTATGGTTGTCGAAATGTTGTAGGAAAGACAGTGTAAATGTTGCGCATGCACCAATATGTTCTCGCCATTTCGCAGAAACAGATTACTTAAGGGATTTACAGTCTGAATTGCTTAATTTGCCCCGAAAAAGACTGCTCAAGCCAGATGCAGTTCCTTCGTGCAATTTGCCGTGCAGTAGTGCGACTGTCAATGTGTCACCCGCAACAGAAGACTGAACCAAACGGTATAAGAAACGAGAACTACGTAAGAGATCTCTGGAAACTCTGGAAAAGCTGTCACCAAATAAGAAACATCATAATAAGAGCACATGTACAGATGACAGTTTTTTTTCAGACACAGATAAAGTTACTTTGATGAATACTATAGCGGCTTTAGAAAGAGGGAATGCTGTTCTTACAAACAAGTGTGTGCAACTTCGAGCTCTTAAGTAAATTCATTTCAATGCGATTAAATGAATAGTTTCTGATTTATTTGAGCCGAGGTTTCGAATTTCAAGTGTGTGTCAGTGTGGTTGTGATCTGATATTTTACCGAAGTGTGAGGCATAAGCTGCGAAAGAATATAACTCATCAGTTTTGACTGTAATATTTTAGCAGCAGAAAAGCAGTTTGGACATCTCAATTCTGGTATAAACAAAATCTTCCGCCAAAAACTTGACGTAAATGCGCATGCCGTGTCGTCTGCTTGTGAGCGCTTGCTTCCACGCTGACGTCACTAGGCCAGCCAATGGCAGAGCAGAGCGCTTACTGCCCAACCTTATTATTTAGTAACCTTGCTGCGTTAGTAGTGCAGACTCACTCATCCACCAGTTGAGGTACTGAAAGATTTGTGCCGCTTGGGTTCTGCACCCCCTAACAGAACACTATAAGAGCTTCCATCTGTTTGGATCGATGAAGATAGCATTCTGCGGGAAGCAGCACTTAGGTTATGGGGAGGTTACTGAAGTGGCAAGACGTTGGCTCCGACATTGACCAGCAGAGTGGTACCACCCGGGCATAAAGGCTCTCCCAATAAGGTGAGGTAAGACCATCGCATTGAACGGAGATTATGTTGAAAGATAGAGTCTTGTATCCAAAAGAGTGGGGAATAATATGATGTATTGGAATCGTGAATAAAACCAACCTGCTTTCACAAATAAATGTGTTGCATTACTTATTGAATGTCCCTCGTATCATACATCGCTTCAGTACTTCGTCAAGCTCATACGAAATATGTTTTTGTTATTTATAAACAAGCTTCTCATTTATGACTAACAACAGGAAACTTTTGCCTTGGATCATTATGAATAACCTTCTATAGAGCACAAAACAACAACAGCAATCACATAGACTGTGTTTATGTTTATTCGTGTAAACTATACTTGCATCAAAAGTGATTTGTCTGGTTACATAAAAGCGTAGTTGTTCTGCGATACAATTTATAGTCTTCAAGGGTATAAATTACTCAATGGACTATCACTAAACTATGTGCGGTTCTAATTATGGGCAAAAGAAAGAAACAAACAAAGAGAAGTCATCGCCTCCCAGTTTCTCTTTTACACATTCATTTGTTTTTTCTTTCACAGCCATACTACCAGTAATCCTCCCATTTACAACGTCTTCTATTTACTGAAGCAAAACCTACTGAACTGCAGTTTTCACGTCGCTGCCTCAGGGTTATGAGTTTGTGCGAGTGACAGCTGGTGACCACGTTATTACAGCAGCGCTGATACAATTGTGTCACTGTAATCCTCCACGTGACCAGCAGACGCTCCTTGTTTTAACGTAACAGCTGTCTTCAGGGACTCCAGCAGGGCGAGTCAGCTGTGCAGTTCCAAGGATGAAACGGTGGTCGGAGCGACCAACAGAAAGGGCGTTTGCGTTTCTGCAGCTTGCCCTTCGTATCAGTTAGCGCCTGTCGATTTATGCGCCATTAAAATTGGCGGTTGCTGTCACAGACCACGACATATGCCCCGTAAATCTTCTTATATCACAATTTATTTAATCTCGGTTACAGATGTCGATTGTTCTCTGTGTTGCAATACATACTGCGTAGCAATACATACTGTTCATCCAGTGCTAATGGACTGACCAATACTCCCTCCTTCGCATGGCTACGGGGTAAGATATCATGACGACCGTCACTGCAAAGTTCCGCGTCCACTGAATTAAATACATGCCGCGTTGTCACGATGTCATAAGCCGGTGTGGCCGAGCGGTTCTAGGCGCTTCAGTCTGGAACCGCGCGACCGCTTCGGTCGCAGGTTCGAATCCTGCCTCGGGCGTGAATGTGTTGTCCTTAGCTTAGTTAGGTTTAAGTAGTTCTAAGTCTAGGGGACTGATGACTTCAGATGTTAAGTCCCATAGTGCTCAGAGCCATTTGAACCATCATAAGCTAAACATGAAACAACAACAATGTGAATATCTGTTTAAATAAAAATGTAAATGTTCGTTTGCTCCGAATCTAAAAATTCCGTAAGTTCTTCACCGGTTGCTTTCAAATTTTGACGCAACATTCCAGCCGAAAATACCCATACGGTGTGATCAAAAGTATCCGGACAGACCCAAAAAACATAGATTTTTCATGTTAGGTGTACTGTGCTGCCACCTGCTGCCAGGTACTCCATATCAGCGACCTCAGTAGTCATTAGACATCGTGAGAGAGCAGAATGGGGTGCTCCGTGGAACTCAGGGAGTTCGAACATGGTCAGGTTATTTGATATCACTTGTGTCATACGTCTGTACGTGAGATCTCCATACTCCTAAACATCCCTAGGTCCACTTTTTCCGATTTGATAGTGAAGTGGAAACGTGAAGGGACACGTACAGCACAAAATCGTACAGGCCGGCCTCGTCCATTGACTGACAGAGACCGCCAGCAGTTGAAGAGGGTCGTAATGTGAATAGGCAGACATCAGTTCAGACCATCACACAGGAATGCAAGTACTATGATAGGCGGAAGGTAAGAAAATTTGGATTTCACTGTCGGGCGGCTGCTCATAAGCCACACATCACGCTGGTAAATGTCAAACGACGCCTCGCTTTGTGTAAGGAGCGTAAATATTGGACGATTGAACACTGGAAACACGTTCTGTGGAGTGACGAATCACGGTACACAATGTGGCGATCCGAAGGCAGGGTGTGGGTATGGCGAATGCCCAGTGAACGTCATCTGCCAGCATGTCTAGTGCCAACAGTAAAATTCGGAGGCGCTGGTGTTATGGTGTGATCGTGTTTTTCATGGAGGAGGCTTGCACCCCTTGTTGTTTTGCGTGGCACTATCACATCACAGGCCTACATTGATGTTTTAAGCACATTCTTGCTTTCCACTGTTGAAGAACCATTCAGGAATGGTGACTGTATGTTTCAACACGATCCATCACCTGTTCATAAAGCATGGCCTGTGACGGAGTAGCTACACGACAGTAACATCCCTGTAATTTACTGAGCTGACCTGAATCCTATAGAACACGTTTGGGATGTTCTGGAACGCCGACTTCGTGCCAGGCCTCACCGACCGACATTGATACCTCTCCTCAGTATAGCACTCAGTGAAGAATGAGCTGCCCTTGCCAAGAAACCTTCCAGCACCCGGTTGAACGTATGCCTGCCAGGAGTCGGGATAATTTCTCGTTCCTTTATTCAAAATCTTAAATCTCCGACAGTTCTTCAAGCGACTGTTTTGAAGTCATGACAGAACATGTGTGGAAACGTTGTTACTGAAAATCTCGAAAGATTTTGACCGACTTACTTCAAATATTCTCATGGTACACTAACATTTAGACGGACAAAAAATATACATTTTTAATATATATTATGTATTAATATATATGTAACATATAAAGAGGAAACATTATTGCCAGTAATCTCACAAGGTACTTGGCCAACGTACCTAAGATTTTTACACGTTCTTCTAATTAACATTTGGATGAATTCTATATAATAGTGAAATGTTGATACCAAAAATCTCGGGAAGTTCTTGATAGATTTACTTCAAATTTTAAACGATACTCTATTAATCATTCAGAATATACAGTTTTTTAAAAAAACAATTTACATGTTTTTCGTCAAAACCGACTGTGAGAAATATAATGTTCTCATGCAAAGATGTGTTGTTTTGCTTCCTTTGTCGCAGCCAGTTTTACTCGTATCAACGATAGCGGGGCATTTAAACAGTTAGAGAAATAGTTGCTCCCATGTACATCTTTCTCATTATATGTGTTTTAAACATAAGTTGCTGTCGCAACAATGTGCTGGTTTTTTTTTCCTTCCTTGCAGACGGTTTTCAGGTAAAATAGGGAGTTGTATTTCTACCTTATGATTAGAATACTAGCACAGAATCTAATTTGCAGTGACAAGGCTCAGAGAGAGAGAGAGACGGGGGGAGGGGGGAGGGGGGGAAGAGGAGATGGATAGAGGGGTTTGAGGAAGTGAACATAAAGAGCAGAGAGAGGGAGCAGGAGGTGATGGACAGAGAGGGAGGAGAATATCGGCAGAGAGAGGGGAAGAGAGGAGATGTAGAAAGAGAGGGCAAGGAGGAAGTGGACAGAGACGGGGGGGGGGGGGGGGGAGGATAATAAGGATATTAGGACGTAAATCGAATTCCCATACCAATCAGAAACGTGTGCTTTCTCTTTCCTTTCTTTCCCGTTTAACCACACTGAGTCACAGCAAGGTATGGCCGGATACAGGTGCTATTCAAATAAAGGAATGTAAATACATCGAAATACAATTCCTAAATGTTTATCTGATGTCACACAGGCGGTAAAATGGTAAGTATTACCATCAACATTTGTTCCATTACACGCTGTTGTTGTCGTGTGAGTATCATGCAACGACTGGACACCGATGCTGAATGGATACAATTTAACTCTTGCTTCCTTTATTAATGTGTCTCTAAACTAATAACTCATTTGAGTAGACGCTAGTCCATATCGCCGCCCCCTACGGCTTTAGACGTCTTCGGTAGGTGACAGATACTAGGACTGTGGTGCTCAAGATTGACAGTAAGAGTCACGCGCCGCAAGCGACCAGACTCTATAGTCATAAATACGCCATTCAGTAGCCTACTTAGCCTAGAAACGTAGGAACTGTGAAGTTTACAAAAATACTGTTGTATCCTCAGTCTTCACGTTCAGTAGCGTTGTCGATATACCGTACAACATGAAGTATGAAAATTAATAGTATAGTTGTGTGATGTCAGCCTTTACCATGGCCTCTAGCCTGGATACGGCGTCGCTGCTACTCTGAGAAACTGCTGATACGTGCTCCATCTTTTTCTAACCGTTAGATGTCAAATTTAATAATATATTACAACTTAAATCGCCCTGTTGACATTAGAGATTCTGGTGGTATCTCAAGGACACCTGTTGCCTTGACTGAGCTCCCACCATTAGTCACCCCGTCAAGTTAACACTCAAGAAATGACTCATCTCCACATCGCTCGCTTCCTCTGTTCCTACAACGCTATTACTGGGTTCATATTAAGTTTAGAGACTTTCGCTGTAGTACGCATATTTCCATCTACTGCATCTTCCCTCTTCACTTCATAGTAGTTTCCTATCCGCTATTCTGAAATTAACGTAGTTACGAAAATGCATTTGATCTTCTTATCAGGTCGTCGAAAAAAAAGAGAAAAGAAAAGAACTGTCCAGTAAATTCAAAATCGTGGGAGATAAGACACCCAAATAGACCGAATAACGCTGGCCGCTGTGGCCGAGCGGTTCTAGGCGCTTCAGTCCGGAACCGCGCTGCTGTTACGGTCGCAGGTTCGAATCCTGCCTCGGGCATGGATGTGTGTGATGTCCTTAGGTTAGTTAGGTTTCAGTAGTTCTAAGTTCTAGGGGACTGATGACGTCAGATGTTAAGACCCATAGTGCTTAGCGCCTTTTGAACCATTTTTAGACTGGATAACATCAGATGATAGCTCGTGTTATCTGTCATTCTAAGAGTAAAGCCAGATTCTGCCAATCGGTCCTACGTGGTGACGGCGTTGATAACGACTCATTACACATTACCTACATACCATTACACTTGAAGTGCCAAATTGTCTTAAGCAAGAGCAACTTAAAAATATAAAAATTTACGATGGCAGTAATAGTCGTGGCGCTTAGCTCTAAGAGCTGCTGCCTCAATTCAGTTCCCAGCCAAACAAATACCAGACATTTAACTCGCCAGGGAATTAGTCAGACTCGCTGTGGCATTGCATCGATTGCGTTAACTTCATCTTAGTATCACAGACGGACCCTTAATTTCCTTGCAACCAATTAAGCTAATTTCCCGGTGGAAACAATTAGCACCTAAAGAACTTCGTTTCAAATGTCTTGCGTCTGGCTAGTCTCATATTTTCCTGTGGTTCTCGGCGTCCATCGCTATGTCTTCATCCTCATACGCTTGCTTGGGACATATTTTCTATTTTTTGCATCCTTTTCTCATCAAGAGCTTGCACCTTTTCTTCATTAGTTACGGTTATCTCATAATATGGATAATCATCATCGTACTTCTCCTTCACTGATGTTGCAAAAGGAGCCTTTTCACTTGTCTGTTGGATCCAGACATGGCCATATATATTTATTTACCATCGACCGTACTATCGTCAATATTAAAATCATAGCAACCTCTTTCTTTCGCTGAAACTTCCTGGCAGATTAAAACTGTGTGCCGGACCGAGACTCGAACGCGAGACCTTTGCCTTTCGCGGGCAAGTGCTCTGCCAACTGGGCTACCGAAGCACGACTCACGCCCCGTCCTCACAGCCTTACTTTTGCCAGTACCTCGTCTCCTACCTTCCAACCTTAACAGAAGCTCTCCTGCAAGTTTCATGTCAGCGCACACTCCACTGCAGACTGAAAATCCCATTCTCGAAACATCCCCCAGGCTGTGGCTAAGCCATGTCTCCGCAATATCCTTTCTTTCAGGAGTGCTAGTTCTGCAAGGTTCGCAGGAGAGCTTCTGTTGAGCTTGGAAGGTAGGAGACGAGGTACTGGCAGAAGTAAGGCTGTGAGGACGGGGCGTGAGTCGTGCTTGGGTAGCTCAGTTGGTAGAGCACTTGCCCACGAAAGGCAAGGGTCCCGCGTTCGAGTCTCGGTCCGGCACAGGAAGTTTCATATCAGCGCACACTCCTCTGCAGAGTGAAAATCTCCTTCTTTCTCTCGCTGTCCGTACACGTATTAACAGGCATTCATTTTAGTTATCTCTTCGTTGAGGCTGTGGGGGCGGACCTCTGGGTCTTCTTGAAAGAAAAGAGAAGTCCTCCAGTTCAACGTCCAATTCACATGGAAGTCATTAGAGCCGGAGCACTAGATAAGTGGGAGGAGGGTTCAAATGGTTCAAATGGCTCTGAGCACTATGGGACTCAACATCTTAGGTCATAAGTCCCCTAGAACTTAGAACTACTTAAACCTAACTAACCTAAGGACATCACACACACCCATGCCCGAGGCAGGATTCGAACCTGCGACCGTAGCAGTCCCGCGGTTCCGGACTGCAGCGCCAGAACCGCTAGACCACCGCGGCCGGCTGGGAGGAGGGAGTAGAACGAAATCGGTCATAATTTTGTTGAAGAAAACACCACAGAAATCGGTCATAATTTTGTTGAAGAAACACGCCAGATATTCGAGTGAAGTGATTTAGGGTATATGCATAAACCAAAATCAGGATGACTACGGGGAAATTTGATAAAGTTAAGAATTTAGTTTCCCGCCGACCGTGAGGTCGTTAGAGATGCAACCTTGGGTCAGTTAAACAAGGATTGTGAAGGGATTCGCTCGTGGCATACGCGCGTTAACCACGCCGGCAGTCACCTACAAATCACAGCGATTTTAATTTTACTCGCCTGTAGCGACGGGCATTTCTTACGCTCATATCGTTAAAATGGCTATGTTGATCTGGAGAAGGCACACTTCACAGTACGAGAATTCGAAATGGAAGACCTCTTGAACCCTTACCACGTGAGTCGTTAGAATTAGGAGACCAGAATTTGTTACAGATTGCAAAATTTGCATCTTTTTTGGCAAATTGTTTATATTTAATAGGCGATTTATGTGGGTAACATAATGTAATCCATCAAAAAATAAAGAAATTTCCCAAGTGCATGTCGCTACATAAAATGGTTGCCAAACTTGCGAACTTCCAACAGAGCTGCTCAGTACAAGAATTACAAGACCTGGCGGCAGCTCCTGGATCACACATGTCCCCACTGCGTCTCGCCGGTTTCGATGGTTCTTCCGTATGCGCCAGATGCGTTTACCAGACACCAACGCACCATGTACAACAGTGGCTCCTCGAATTTGATGTCTCTCCCACCGTGAGTAGGTGGAGGTAGAGTGTGGTAGTTTCCCACTTTTGGGTGGATTGCCGTTTTGTTTGGAAAGAAATTTTCGCCGCATGCTTTTATGATGCACCACTGAAATAGCATACAATCCTGGCACACTCCGAAAAGGAACCGACAAGTCGGCACCAGCGTTCTCGTCATGAACGGCATCGACCTAGGAGCACGTAAGTAGTACTGACTACGGCGACTGCAGCCCACTCTGTTTACATTATACGTTCTGACTCCTTTGTGACTAAGCCGCGCCCTATCTATATGTCATCAAGGGCCGCATCCTCTCCAGCCAGTCTCAGCGTACTACTATTAAAATGAGGCAGCTCAATCAGAAAGTGGTTTCAATATATAAATAAATTACATAAATTAAACAAAACCTATGTGTAATTAGTTCTCATGCGTTCTGTATCCCACGCCCTTTGTACTGTACGTCCCCCTCCCCTTATAGATTAGTAATAAAACGATAATGTCATATTATATGCAGTAAAAAGTTACGTAAACTTTACTTGAAAGTGAAAGGTAGGCATTATATAGTGAAAGTCAGAGATATTTATCAATATCACAGTATTTTCAAGCTTCTTCACCTGAACTGCAAAGATAAATATATGCTATTCAGATGATGTTTATGTCAAATATTTTACTGTCCTGACAGTAAATTTTATCTCACTTTGCCTAATGTTCTCTCTACTTTCATACTTAATGTTTAAATTGTCAAATACTGTACTCTCTCGCCATTAAATTCCATCTCACATCTGACTTTCGAGTAAATTTCATATTCCATTAATGTTTATGCCGCTATACAGACTACCTCATCATCAGTACATTTCTCCTTTTAATATACTTCCTGAGGGAATGGTAAAGAAAAAAAATTCAAACTTTTCACAAAAATACTCTAAATATACAATTTGTAATATTCTAAAGAAAGTTAAATGCACGCTTCAATGACTGAGCACATTTACAAACAACGAGGAATATTCCAAATTAAAACTGTACATACTTCTTACATTTTTAACTCATTTAATGTTTTTTTACATTTTTTCACACTAGAAAAATACTCTAGTTCCCTTAAAGTCAGTTTCTTACACTGAAACAGTTTCTAATCATGTTAAACACAGTGGAAACATGGGAATTTAACACATATCGTAATTCATCTTTGGCACTTTTTAGAATATCGTCTATTGTAAACTGAGATTGTTACAATTTGGGTAAATTCTTGAGCTACCCAAGGTTACACAGCTGCATCTGCCTTAAGAAAATCTAAATTACATTGAATTCCATTTTGTGGGCAAACTGTATATAATATGAATAATACATCCTAATGTACCATTTAACTAATTTATTATATTTAAACAAAATCACTTCAATACAATAAATAAATTCATATTGATGATACATTTCAAAAGCATCTTTGGCACTTTTTAGAATATCGTCTATTGTAAACTGAGATTGTTACAATTTGGGTAAATTCTTGAGCTACCCAAGGTTACACAGCTGCATCTGCCTTAAGAAAATCTAAATTACACTGAATTCCATTTTGTGGGCAAACTGTATATAATATGAATAATACATCCTAATGTACCATTTAACTAATTTATTATATTTAAACAAAATCACTTCAATACAATAAATAAATTCATATTGATGATACATTTCAAAAGCATCAAAATGTTCAGAATTTATAAAGCACTTCCACGTAAGCAACTTATTATTTTCACATTCGCTTCTGAAAATATGCGGCGGTCAGAAATAAATCAAATGTCTTTGTATGTGAGAACTCAAATTAAATAAAGAGCAACAACAACTTTCTTCTAGAGACTGAACATTAAAGTCTCTTACATTTCCACTGCGTGATACCTCATGAATAGGAACTGGCATTATTATACATACAGATTTGTACTAAGCACACACATTGGCTCACTTCACCAATTTCGAAATCACTCCTCTACGATGTATCGTGCATGTGGTACCAGTGTTCAGAAGTTAAGTTCATCTTTGCTAATAGCAGAGAATGTTGATGGTAGGTGTATCTCGTAGTTCTTCAGACAGACTACCATTGTTACTCCATGTTTGGTGTTGACACACCTTGCACTCAAGGTTGTGTGCCGCCCGCCCATCTCCAACGCTCACAGTCTTTCGGTGCATATTACACTTCCGCCATCACACAGATGCTTCATGTTCTGTGACACAGAAACACAAGACTCCCTGTTTTCTTGAACTGTAGAAACCAATTGGTAACTAAACTATGAATTTTAGCTACTGGCAGTGGTAGTGCGTATTAGACTAACATTTTTTCTAACTCAATTATGAACATGTAAAGGACAGCAGCAAAAGCAACAGCAACACTAGGAGCACAGCACCAACAGCAACAGCACCAACGACTTACTTACACTAGTAGTTGTCTCGTATTTACACACCGTTTTCTGTAAGTCAGCAATTACCAACAATTTCTGAGAAGCAAAAGCGCTTAACCAGTGAGTCAATACTTCCATGATATCCAAGCGTCTCATATTTGACCTACTCGACAAATAAGGACAAGTTGAGGCTTGCAAAATGCATAGTCAGCAATCTGAGACTTGCTAATGTGTAATTGATTTGTATAACCCATTCGGAAAACCGCGAGTCAAATGTGATCCTCTCCATCACCTGTGTGCAATCGCTTTGTGGAGTCGTTGCATATTTTATGTTACACTTGTTTTCAACAAGCCTCATACCCTCTGGAGCAAACATATACCTCTGATAGACTTTCAGCTTGTAATATTGTCTCTGTAATTCAACCTGTATTTTCAGTTTTCCTTTTTTTATTGCAGACTTAATGATATGCTTATGTTGGAATTTACTGGTCTGTAGGAGTGTTAGTTCGGTTTATGAACATTGCTCGCCCTGATAATTACGCCATAATTTTGAAAACCTCATACTGAGTAACTCTTTTTAGGGGCTCTAATTTTAAACAACAGATTACATAACCCTCTTGTTCCTTGATATATTCACTGTGAATTATTAAATATTCTCCTTTGACAGTTACCTGTGAATTGAGCTGTTGGCTCAAATTGGTGCCGTGCCGTACAAGGTATCACGTGTATGGTACTTTACTAATAGAGGATGCTGTTAGTTCACTCATTGTCTGTGCTATAATTTTCTTTCATGACTCTTCATCATCATCATCTACTTCTTCTTCTTCTCTGCATTCGGCTTTTGTAAATACGTTGTTTCTTTATCCTACATCTTCTTTGTCTTGCTCTGTCTTCTTCAGCCTCTCCTTTTGGAATAGCTGTCTCAAACTGTGTAACATTTGGGAAATTGATTTAAATAAGTCAGCCTCAGCTTGCTTTGTTAGAAACAGTGCCAATTTTCTATGGACATACCACTTGTAACACCATAGCTCTAATGTTCTAATGATTTATTTTGCTTTTGTTTCATTTAATATTACATCGTTACGCTTTTGTAAATGTATTTGATTGACTAGATAACACAAAATTGTATACTCCTTTCTTTGTAAAAACATTGAATCATGGTCTGATTCTATGCGATGTAGTATATCTGTCGTTTAAATGCTTTGTCCCATTTGGAGGGAACAAATCTTACTGTATATGATTGTAATTTTGTGTGAATAATTTTTGGTAGAAATGTCAATATGTGCAAATGTTCTGTCTTTTTTAAAATGTATGTTTGCTGTTATGTAAATTGCTGATCCTCACTTAGGGTTCTTAGTTAGTTTGTATGTAAACGGTGTAGTGGTTCCCCTCGGGAACGGAACTGTGTAGCGCGCGCAAATTGTGGTTGGCCTAGGTGGAAAAGGTGGAACAAGAGTCAGTCGGAGACGAGCTACGAGTCGGGGACAAGCTACGAGTCTGTGCACTGCCATGTAAAAGATGCATATTGTGCTGGTTCCAAGAGAGGCTTTTCCTGCCGCTTTCCAATGCCTCGGAAGAATGGATAAATAGCTGGAAATATTCTGGGATTGGTATCAATCATCGCCGCCAAGAAATGACAGAGTCCAGCAATTCTACCTGCAATTCCACCAAACAACATGCAGTTGCCACCACATTGCGCAATCATTACATCGTAATACTACAATGATGTACAGTGAAGGATCAGCTTAATGGATGTATTAGTGTGCTAAAATATAAGGTAATTTATATCTGAATTTATGTACCTACGCTGATTTTTCTCCTCATCATAACACCTTTCAGGTTCCTCTGCGTTTGAGCTATAGTGATATCCGAGTGTCCTTACTAAAAGAACATTAAAGCCCAGTATTTTGCTCATTAATGCCTCTTCAACATAGTAAAGAGAAAGTTAAAGTTAATGTGGCAAGAGAGTGAGTTAAAGTAAATGTTGTTTGCTGAAAATATTCCTATTAAAGCTGCTTATTGAAGTGCTGTTGCCAACTTCAAAATTAAAAGTTCTTAAGACTGAGGCTTATAAAGTAAATGATCACATTGTTGTCTGTAGTAAATTCTAAAAGGTGAGTCAGTTTCTTGCAATTTTGTCAACATTGTGTTTCGCTGTAGTAAAAGTGGGAAACTGCAATAGTAGAAAATTATATGTTCATGATTGCTAAGTGTTTGTCTCTCTTGTGTATTGGAAGTGCATATTAATAGTATAACAAGATACACAGTCTGTCTATTGTGCTAATGCTAGGTAATAAGTAACGGAAAGACCACTAATTATAAAAACCATAATTTCTTTAAGCCATGAAAGTAATAGTGTGTTTCGGTATCTCTTATAATTTTGCAAATAGTTTCTGCTGCTCTAGCTGCTAGCTTCAATCTTAACGTAAATAAATGTATGTATCAGAGTTCACTGCACTCCCGTGTGACAAAGTATAGGTTGTGTTTATCCACTAAAATTACTAATAACTATTTTCTTGAACGAGAATGTTAATCATTCTCTTGCCTAGTTAGGCTGGCGACCGTTTTCTTTATCCATTAAACAGTGCAGATAACAAAATTTCGTTTCTTACTGATCAAATATTTACGTAATTCTGACTTTCTTTTCCGATAAACCACCTCCGTTAGGTGCAACAAGGTCAACATAACAAAATTCCTCTCAGAGGGTAACACTGCTCTGTTGCTTTATACCATAATTGCTTTAACACAATAGTTTTATTTCACAACCTGTTTCCAGCTTTAAGGTTATGGTACAGTAGTAGCAGACGGATGTGTTATACGTGGCGACCGTGACAGGACTATTTGTTCTGTTGGGGCATAATAAGTAATAAACCAAATTTGGTATTTGATTACGTAAGCTACGTAAATGCTGTTGGAGTGTTATACGTGGCGCCGCGTGACAGGACGTTGTTCAGCTTGCACCTACAGACGGAAAAAATTATAAGTAGTTAGCATTTTACAAACATAGAATGAACATAAAACGTCCAGCGGCACGAACCTGTACATTATTTGACAGAACGGATAGTGAAAGTTCAGTTTAAATTGAAAATAAAAGGTATCAGTACTTAATAATAGCTAAAATGGATAGGAAACTAGAAATAAATCTAGACACGCAATAACAGAATGCAATCGAGAGCAGTTCAGGCAGCACACCAACAGATGGGATTACGCGCGAGTTAAATTACGTACGTTATCATGCAGACGTCAATGAACAGATCGAAGCTATGTATGTCGCGCGTACTAAGCAACATCATATAGGCGATGTTGTCCGAGACAGTGGATATGCAAATGAATCGAGGGATATGTTTGAATCACCAAAAACAGAAAAGGGTGTAGGATCTGAATATGAAAAGGCAGTAGAATCTAAAAGTGAAAAGACACTAGATCTGACTGACTTGCTTAGAATACTGTCTGCGCAAAATGACAATATTAAGGCACAAATTGCAACACAAGGGCATCAAATTGCAGCACTGGGGCAACAAAATGCAGCACAAAGGCAGCTAATTACAACACAGGGTAGTGATATTAGTAAACAGATTGAGAAGGTTGATGTAAAAGTGGACAGTGTGAGTAATGAAATTAAAAACCTTAAAAGCGAAATTACTGTCATCAATGGAAATATTGCCAACATACAGGGACAAATTGATGACATTAACGAAAGATTTGACACTGAAGTAATTAAAATTCAAGATCAGATAGAACCCTTAGTCTGTACTGAAGTGGATGTAAAGGTATTCGGTATTAAATCCGAAATACAAACTGAATGTAACGTGGAATTTGCACAGATTAAACAATCTGTGACAGAAACAAGTAGAGAATTAACCAAACAGATTGTTACGTGCGAAAAGAAGTGTGAACATAACACTTCGCAAATCCAAGGCAAAATGTATGACTTGGAAAGAAAAATACAATCAGGACCTACACATTTTACTGAAAAAATGCCTTTCAGCAAAATATTAGAGGGCGAGGAAAAATTCGACCCTGCAAAGAGACATAACGGTTGGCACCCCATTGATTCTGTAAAGAATTGCGAAAGAAATTTTCCTGAATATTTGACTGACCAGGAAAAAATCAATGTTGTGATCAGTGCACTAACGGGAGAAGCAAAACGGTGGGGGTTGAATCTGGATACAAACCAGATGTCTTTTGAAAACTTTAAACGAAAATTTATTGACGAGTACTGGTCAGATCAAAAACAAGACCAGTTGTGGCGTGAGTTTCTAATGGCCAGGGGTAGGCAAACCATGAAAGAGTTTTGCGAATCATGGTACAGAAAGCTGATACATCTGAAGGCTAGGAGGACTGAAGCTGAGATCGTTTGGGTTCTTTGGCAGAAACTGCCTGAGGATTCTAAACGATATGTTGGGAGTACCCACAGAAGTTTTTCTGTGTTCTTGGAAAGGGTAGAGGATGAAGATCACTGGCGAAGAAATCGCGAGTCCCGTCCCCATAATAACAACAATCATTCGCGAGAAAGTAATGACCAAGCTGAACGACATGAAAATGATAGCTTTCGTGTAAACACGATTCAGAGAGGTCGCTCGAGAGGTAGAGGAAATTATACGACGCGCGGCAGAGGATACATGGCACGGAATTTCCAAACTAGAGACGAAATGGAAAACTGAAAACCGCGTGTGTTAGGGGCCGGATTCACGCGGAGATCGGTTTTGGCCCAAAGAAAAGATGTCAAATCATAAATTCGAGAAGGAAAGATGTAAAATACGGGGCAGTAAGGTTAAGGACGCGCCTATGGAAGACGGGCGCGGAGTGATACATAGTGGCGTTCCCAGTGCGAAGTCACGTGACCGTTCGTGCTCGGGCCAGCACTTGCTGGAGCACCGTACATTGCACTTGGCGGCACACATAAATGGCAGGCGTCAGAACAAGATGGCTGTCGTAGAGGGAAACAGAACAGGCGGGATCGGACACTTCCGTTGGCCGGTTCCAGTAACAGACGAATGTAAAACTGAAAATAAAGTTAATATGTCATATGATAAAGATAACGCAGTATCGGAGTCGTGCGAAAAGACTTTATTAAAGAATGAAAGGGATCCAGAAAAGGCGGGTGAAAAGGAGAATATTTGTGCTGTTAATGATGTGTATGAGATAAAAGACGTAGATGTGGGGGAGGTTATGATGAATAAAGAGGAAAGGGAGGTAGAATATGCCACGCAAAAGACGTGTGCACAATTAATAATAGGTAAAATGATGTAGAGGAGGACGTTAGTGATCATGACATTAAAAGCAGTGCAGGTGAAATTATTGTTGATGGAAAGGTGTTTTGTGGTTCTGATGCAAAAGAGTCTAGTAGGAATTTCGCACGATTGTCTGAAACTGATAGTAAGGAAGAAAATGTAATGAAGGTTATCGAAGTATATGACGATTATACTAAGTATGAAGTTAAGGCTGAAATTGTTCAAAATGATACAGCTGAAGTGCCTGAATGTCCAAACGATATGCATTGTGTAGAAAATGAGTCGAAAAACGAAGTGGCTGAAACATCTAGTGATAATCTGCCTCACTGTTTAAAAGTTGCTTTCCTGCTGGAATCTGATGACGAAAATGAAATCAGTGATAGTTCAGATGAAGGGTATATGAATACAGATCAGAATGAATATAGTGACTTTCTCTGTTGTTCAAAAGTCGAGTACTTAAGTGAATCTGATGGTGAGGAAGAGAGTAGGGATGACTCTAGTGAAGATGAATTTTCAGGTGTAAACTAAAGTGAATATACTTTTACTGAAAGAGGGTATGAGAAAATTAGTGACATTTTTCCAAAGCAAGATACAGAAAGTGGAACTGGGCCAAAACCGAAGGAATTTTTCAGTAATGTAACACAGGGGCATAATTTACAGGAACCTCCAGATGATACTATACTGGGGCAGGCCTTAATAAATGTTTTGAAGGAGTGTGAATTACAGGAACTAAAAGAACCACCTGATAAAATGATAGCAGAACAGGAAATGTTGTACCTTGCTAAAGACTTTGAAATTTCAAAACCTAAAAAGCCAACTGATGAAACAAAACGTTGGCAAGATCTGAATAGCTTAGTGAAAGATGTAGAAAATAGGAGGCCTAAAAAGCCACCAGACTTAAGTGACTGTTTTATGAACCCTAAAAGACTGCCTTGTTAATAAAGCGACTGGGGGCAGGATGCTGTATTTGTATATATTATTAATACTATGCATGACTTTAGTATTATTGTTGTATCTGAGTGTTACCTGAAAGTGAATTATTGTTTTGTTGATCTTGAGACCTGGGGCAGGTTGTTCTATATTTTATTATTTATTTTGCTTCGGGACTGTTTATTTTCAATTGAATACATATTGTTGCCAGTCTAATTATGAAGATAGGGGCACCTACTATGAGAAACCTGAAAACTTTATGAATGGTTATGCTTATGGTAGCTTAATGAAAGTGCAAGAACTCCACAAGATAATAATTAATTTCTAATGTACTTGAAGATCAGAAAGGACTTATGTTTGCACCATGTTGTGTATTTAAAGGTACATGTCCTCAGATGAGGGTTGTTAAGCCTCAGGGGACATGCACTCTTTGCATTGTCAAGTGTCTGACGAGCACTAGGTACCTCGGTCGTTGCCAGCACTACTTCCGTTTCTTTTCGTGCAGCCAACCTCCCTCTTCATCATTCAGAACTTTTACTATCTTCTTTCTTTCTTCTCTATCAAAGTAAACTGAATAGTGTAGAAATAATGTAAGATACTGTGTATTGTTTGTGGACAAGTAAATGAATAATTAAATTGGGTACACTAGAAAATGACCAATATTAATGCAAGTATTGTGGATATTGTAAAGAGAAAATGTAATGGAAAAGTAATTGGAAAGACAAATATGGATGTGAAAAGGTAAGAATACTGAAAACAATGTAAATGAATACTGTAATATGACTGAATGTAAATGTGTTTCTGAAAATAGGGATAATTATGATGTTGAAAAAATATGTGTGTTTAAATCTGAGGAGATAAACCTGACTAATGTGTATAAGATAGATATGAGATGTATATGTCTTGTGCCACAAAAAAAAGGGCAGAAATCATTTGCACTAGTATATAAAGTTATTGTCCAGATCTTACATGTGTGATGACCTAAATGTGTAATTAAACTGAATATTGACTTCAAAAGAAATATTACTGAGTAACAAAGAGGGGAGAAAAACCACAAATCTGGGACTCTCAAATAACTCCTGAACATTGTCATTATACCAAAAATGTCATTTAAAATTTTCTTAATGAATGATGGGTATGTTACCTGTTGTTGTCATGGTGTAAAGATAGATTTAATATAACCAGTGTCTAATTACTGTTTCAAATTTGCAGGTATCATGTTTTATACCATTAATGAAATTGGTAACAAAGATGTGACATAATGATGAAAAACTTAAAGGTGATGACAATAAACTGCTCAAAAATATGTTGTTGGGCAGCAAAACAAGACAAAACAATAAAAATACTGTGGTCCTGAAGTTGAGGGCTACCAAATATGCTGTGTTGAGAAGTAGCCAAAGGATTTGCCATTGTGGGGCAAGAAGTTGATAAGTGGTCACAAACTGCCAAACCTAGAGGATGGGCCAGTGAATTAATTTAAAAATGTGTTTTCTTTAGTGTTTTTAATCTAAATTGTGCTTTTGTGCCTAAATGTTTATAGATAAAGACTGCCAAACCAATAGTTGGCAGAATTTGTAACATGGACTGCTAGCACTGAGGCAAGCAGTGAAGTAAGTTAGGTTTTTTGATCAGTGTGTTATGAACTGACTATACTTATTGAAGTCAGTGAAAAGTTATTATAAAATATATATGCATTCTTATTCAAATGAATGTAGATGTTTTGTTTTGGACTGCCATGTTTTAAAAATACAGCAATGATGATTAAAGATAGGGTCTGAATAGGTTAATGTGTTTATGTGCAACAAATATTTTGGACTGCTATTAATGAAGAGCAGCATTAAAGTTAAAAATTTTGAAACGAAAACCTTGAAAAATAACTTTTGTATTTAAGGAGTCAGTTGGAAAAAGTATTCATAGCTGTTTGTTTAAATATTTGTACATATGTGGGTGCAAACTGAATTTTTCGATATTTCATTAATTGCTGAATCTTGCAAAATGTACTGTGATCATGAGTATACTTGTGTGTCTCTGAACGTTACATTCTTTAAAAACATTGAAAGACAAATTTCTGTTTTGTTGAGTTAGAATGTTCTGTGCTGTTGTATATGTGTATTATTTTTTGTTTGAAGGCCGAACCTATTCTATTAATGTGCAGATTTATTTTGTGTACTGTTTGTCTGTTTCTTGAACTGTATGTGTATGAACTCAACATGCTTAAAAATGTCTTGTGTAATGATGAAAATGAGTTTCCTTAAACAAGTGTGGGCATGAAAATTACTGTAAATGTCATATTTTTGAAAGTGATTTTGGAAGAAATGTATGTAATTTCTTAGTGTATATAATGTATGTCTGTAATATGTACTTTTTTATTGTCCCAACTGAAGCTGGATGGGAAATTTTTTCTGTAGCCAACACCACTTAGGTGTTATAGATGTTTCCTTGAAGTATCCCTTACAGGAAACTTCAACGAAACGTGGGGCATGTGTAACACCATAGCTCTAATGCTCTACTGATTTATTTTGCTTTTGTTTCATTTAATATTACATCGTTACGCTTTTGTAAATGTATTTGATTGACTAGATAACACAAAATTGTATACTCCTTTCTTTGTAAAAACATTGAATCATGGTCTGATTCTATGCGATGTAGTATATCTGTCGTTTAAATGCTTTGTCCCATTTGGAGGGAACAAATCTTACTGTATATGATTGTAATTTTGTGTGAATAATTTTTGGTAGAAATGTCAATATGTGCAAATGTTCTGTCTTTTTTAAAATGTATGTTTGCTGTTATGTAAATTGCTGACCCTCACTTAGGGTTCTTAGTTAGTTTGTATGTAAACGGTGTAGTGGTTCCCCTCGGGAAAAGAACTGTGTAGCGCGCGCAAATTGTGGTTGGCCTAGGTGGAAAAGGTGGAACAAGAGTCAGTCGGAGACGAGCTACGAGTCGGGGACAAGCTACGAGTCTGTGCACTGCCATGTAAAAGATGCATATTGTGCTGGTTCCAAGAGAGGCTTTTCCTGCCGCTTTCCAATGCCTCGGAAGAATGGATAAATAGCTGGAAATATTCTGGGATTGGTATCAATCATCGCCGCCAAGAAATGACAGAGTCCAGCAATTCTACCTGCAATTCCACCAAACAACATGCAGTTGCCACCACATTGCGCAATCATTACATCGTAATACTACAATGATGTACAGTGAAGGATCAGCTTAATGGATGTATTAGTGTGCTCAAATATAAGGTAATTTATATCTGAATTTATGTACCTACCCTGATTTTTCTCCTCATCATAACACCTTTCAGGTTCCTCTGCGTTTGAGCTAAAGTGATATCCGAGTGTCCTTACTAAAAGAACATTAAAGCCCAGTATTTTGCCCATTAATGCCTCTTCAACATAGTAAAGAGAAAGTTAAAGTTAATGTGGCAAGAGAGTGAGTTAAAGTAAATGTTGTTTGCTGAAAATATTCCTATTAAAGCTGCTTATTGAAGTGCTGTTGCCAACTTCAAAATTAAAAGTTCTTAAGACTGAGGCTTATAAAGTAAATGATCACATTGTTGTCTGTAGTAAATTCTAAAAGGTGAGTCAGTTTCTTGCAATTTTGTCAACATTGTGTTTCGCTGTAGTAAAAGTGGGAAACTGCAATAGTAGAAAATTATATGTTCATGATTGCTAAGTGTTTGTCTCTCTTGTGTATTGGAAGTGCATATTAATAGTATAACAAGATACACAGTCTGTCTATTGTGCTAATGCTAGGTAATAAGTAACGGAAAGACCACTAATTATAAAAACCATAATTTCTTTACGCCATGAAAGTAATAGTGTGTTTCGGTATCTCTTATAATTTTGCAAATAGTTTCTGCTGCTCTAGCTGCTAGCTTCAATCTTAACGTAAATAAATGTATGTATCAGAGTTCACTGCACTCCCGTGTGACAAAGTATAGGTTGTGTTTATCCACTAAAATTACTAATAACTATTTTCTTGAACGAGAATGTTAATCATTCTCTTGCCTAGTTAGGCTGGCGACCGTTTTCTTTATCCATTAAACAGTGCAGATAACAAAATTTCGTTTCTTACTGATCAAATATTTACGTAATTCTGACTTTCTTTTCCGATAAGCCACCTCCGTTAGGTGCAACACGGTCAACATAACAAAATTCCTCTCAGAGGGTGACACTGCTCTGTTGCTTTATACCATAATTGCTTTAACACAATAGTTTTATTTCACAACCTGTTTCCAGCTTTAAGGTTATGGTACAGTAGTAGCAGACGGATGTGTTATACGTGGCGACCGTGACAGGACTATTTGTTCTGTTGGGGCATAATAAGTAATAAACCAAATTTGGTATTTGATTACGTAAGCTACGTAAATGCTGTTGGAGTGTTATACGTGGCGCCGCGTGACAGGACGTTGTTCAGCTTGCACCTACAGACGGAAAAAATTATAAGTAGTTAGCATTTTACAAACATAGAGTGAACATAAAACGTACCGGCTGTTTACTGCCGAGATCGGCAATACCTCCTCAGTTTTTGACTTCTACCAACTTGCTCAACGGTCCCCTTTTCAGTGGCCTGAGGACAGGGATCACCATCACCCTAAATCCCTCTTCAAAAAGACTGCTGTCTCCAACAGGCTCACAATACTCAAAAACACATTCAACATATAAAAATACAATGCCTAATTAATCTACGCAAACCCAATGATACATGACAAGAAAACAAAAAACTACAAATACTCTACTACCTTCTGGATCGCAAATCATACGGTACATCATGCTGTACTCTAACTTCCTGGTTTTCCCTGCGCTTAACACCCCTCTGCTGTCTCTCTCTTTCTTCCTCTTCCCTTCCTGTGACATGCTTGGAATCACGTCTGGACAACCCTTAAATGGCCGCAACTGTCCAATGTGTACTATCGTTCTAGTTGGCAGCTGAAGCTTAACATTAATGGGGGATGTGGTTTCAACTACTTGGTATGGCCCCTGATACCTCATGATGAACTTCTTCATTTTACCTTTTGGCGTATAGGGGCTGGATTGCATTATCCACTGACCTACTCTTTACTGTGGTAAACTTCCTTTCCACCTTACTGCGTCTTCCTACCTTTCCAAAGCCTTCAAATTCGCATTTTGTACATGTTTCCAAACATTCCAAATAGTTCTCGCGAATTGATGTACAGATTCAACGGTCCTTCCTTTCTGTAGCTTCACTTAATCAAACGGTGACAGCATTTTTCCCCTCTACACTACCTCAAACGGAGACAAACCGGTATTGGTATGAACTTTTGCATTGCATGTGCGTACATTACGCTTCAAATACTCATCCGACTGACAGTGATGAGAATCCACATAAAAACTGAGCACCTTCCCGATCGTTCTGTGCACCCATTCTGTCCTTCCATTCGCCTGTGGATGCAATGCGCTCGTCCTCGCCTTCTTTACGTTCAACAATTTACACAGTTCCTTCATTAAATCTGACATGAAGTTGGTCCCTTGGTCAGTAATTACTGTCTCTGGTATATCAAACTTCAAAATCCAGTTGTTTATTAACGCTTGCGTAACCATTGCTGCCTGTTGATTTGGCATAGCCACCATCTCCACATACGTCGAAAACTGGTCTATTATTGTCAGAGTGAATCTGTTCCCCGATGGTGTTCGACTGAAAGGTCCTAAGACATCCGTTCCCAACCTAGAAAATGGACATCTTACTTCCAGCAGTCGTTGTAGCTATATCCATTTATGACTCAAATCTGTTCTCTGCGCACATGGTATACAATTCTTGACATACTGATCCGCATCTGCTTTCCTACCCCACCACCAATACCTCTCCACCACTCTCCTATTCGTCGCTCTACTCCCACCATGACCAGATAACATGTTATCATGTCCTTCTTTTAAAACCTCATCTCTCAGCTTTTCTGGCGCTACTACCCTTGTCCCTAACTTTGTTTCCCTGCACAGAAGACCGTCATACATACTAAATTGTGGTTGCGTCCAATACAATTTACGATCGTTGTCTGCATCCTGTAATTCTCGCCATACTGCTAGGTCATAACCTATGACTTCTACTTTTGCCACCTTTCTACTCAGTGCATCAGCATTACCATGCTTCTTCCCAGGCTTGTGCACCACCTTCAAGTGGAATTCACTGAGCCTCACAGCCTACCTAGTGGACGGATCCTTCAATCACCACTTCAATGCAGCATGATCTGTTACTACCTGAAATCTTCCCCCATATAAATAACATTTAAAATATGTGATTCCATAGCATCTCCCTCTCTGTTGTTGAGTAATTCTTCAAAAAAAAAAATGGTTCAAATGGCTCTGAGCACTATGGGACTCAACTGCTGTGGTCATAAGTCCCCTAGAACTTAGAACTACTTAAACCTAACTAACCTAAGGACAGCACACAACACCCAGCCATCACGAGGCAGAGAAAATCCCTGACCCCGCCGGGAATCGAACCCGGAAACCCGGGCGTGGGAAGCGAGAACGCTGCCGCACGACCACGAGATGCGGGCAGTAATTCTTCTCTGCTGCATTTAACTGCCTAAACGCATAGGCTACAGGATGTTCTTTCCAATCAATTTCCTAAGAACACACCCTAATGCTTGATTCGATGCATCGCATGCTAAAATAAAATCCGTTTCAAAATCTGGAAACAAAAGAACCGGACTTGATGTTCACACTTCTTTCAGTTTGTCAAATGCTTTCTGACACTCTTCTATCCACTCAAATTTCACACCCTTCCAAAACAATCGCGACAATGGCTGTTCTAAATCTGCAGAACCCTTCACGAAATTTCGATAGAAACTGCAAATTCCGACGAATGATTGCACTTCGTTAACTGTCTTGGGCTCCCGAAAATCCCTTACAGCCTGTACCAACCTTGGATCTATAGTGACAAAAAATAAAAACATCTACAGCTCTCCTTATGATTTTATGTTATTTTGTCGCTACCAGGTCCAATGCTTCATTGCGTCACCTTCAGGCTGTTTTTGATGCGGTATAGGTTGATATGATTCCCATACATAACCCATCAGTTGCCAGCATTACTGGATACACAGATAATGTGTCAGCACTCCAACCATCAACTGCCAATGGTGGAGTGCAGATACATTATCTGTCATAGATAAGTATTGTAATTTGGTCAGAAAAATAACTAATGTTGGCCGAAGTAGAGAGGATACAAAATGTAAACTGACAGTGGCAATAAAAGCGTTTCTAAAGAAGAGAAATTTGTTAACATCAAATATAGATTTAAGTCATGAAATGTTTTCTAAAAGTATTTGTATGGAGTGAAGCCATGTATGGGATTGAAAAATGGACGACAAACAGTTTTGACAAGTATTTAATAGAAGATTTTTAAATGTGTTGATAAATAATGAAGAAGATTAGATGGATAGATTACATAACTAATGAGGAGGTATTGAACAGAACTGGGAAGAAAAATATTTTGTGGCACAACCTGACTAGAAGAATGGATAGGTTGATTGGACACATTCTAGGACATCAAGGTACCACCAATTTAGTAGTGGAGGGAAGTGTGCAGGAGAAAACCGTAGAGGGAGACCAAGAGATGAATACGGTAATTAGATTCAGAAGGATATAAGTTGCAGTAATTATTCGGAGGTGAAGAGGCTTGCACAGGATATAGTATCATGGAAGGTTGCATCAAACCAGTCTTAAGACTAAAGATCACAATAACAACACCATTACTTGATAGAGATATTAACGGGATATTATTCTCGATTTCAGACCATAAGAAATCTTGTCACATTCTGACACAGGATAGGAAAGTGGTTCAAGAAGAAACTGCACTTTAACTTCCCATCACTCGTTCTTCTCAGATATTGAGACAACTATTTCAAAGTAGATGGATGGAGACGCTAGAAACTTTGTGTTTATGAAAGCAGAAGATGGAGAGGAAGAAGATAACGAAAATGAGGAAAGTTATGGTGATTGCAATGAAGAAGAAGAAGAAGAGGAGGAGGAGAAGGAGGAGGAGGAGAAGGAGGAGGAGGAAGAGGAGGAAAATGAGAAACAAGAAGGAGAAGGAGAAGAAGAAGAAGAAGAAGAGGATGATGTTCATGGCTCGAAGGTGGTCCTCAGCAAATCACTAACAGATACCGACACAAATGAACTGGTACATCAATTAGTATTCTTCCTGACTTCGAAATTGGTGGTTAGTAATTCACATAATAATGAAATACAATCTACTGAAGAGGAACTATGAGAAGTGTCAATTATTATCTGAAGATAAAGTGAAATTTCGTGTGAGAACATTAAGTCATACATAAACTTAACAGTATGATGAGGGAAACGTTGAACTCATTCACCTTTCGTTGACGCGTGTGCTTTTGTGTCAGAATCCTGCTATAGTTACAATAACGGCATACTTGTCGTAATAAATTCAGTATCAAAGAAGAGTTTTGATATATAAAATGTGTTGTTAATATACACATTTTTATACTTTGTTAACTCTGTAAAATAAATCACTGTTTTTAAAAGAATGTAATTTGTCTTTTTTTTTACAATTGCAAACTGAGGTATAACACGCTTGTGTAACTCTTAAGAGCTCTGATTAACTTCAAGTTCATATCAGTGGTGCCAAAAGCGAGCTGTACCATGGCCTGCTCGATCCCCAGATATGTCCCCTCCGGACTTTTTGTGTGGGGAGAGATGCGCAAGCTTGTCTGCGCAACTCCTGTTGCATCAGAAGAGGATCTGGTTGCCCGGATAGTAGCAGCAGCAGGAACAATTCACGGTACTCCTGGGGTTTTTGCCCGCGTCAGACAGAACATCATCTGACGGTGTAACCTTTGTTTACGTGTCAGTGGAGGCATTTTTGAAAATCTACTGTAATTGAAATTGGGTTGTGTTAATGTGTTGTTTATTGGTCATAAAAAATGGAAAAGTGTTTGTTGGTTTAAATAATTTGCCACTAGAGAAATCTTCCTCTCCTGGTTTAAATACTCCTCATAGGAAAAAATAGCATTATAGAAAAATATTTGTTTTGATGTCCCCTACAACCTCCCAGAGTTTGTCGGTTTAAATACTTTTCACCCTGTATATGCCTCTACATTTTTACATTTGTTCTTTAGCCATCCCTGCTTATCCATTTTTTACTTCCTGTCAAACTCATTTTTGAGACGTTTGCATTCCTTTTCGCTTGCTTCATGTACTGCGTTTTTATATTTTGTCCTTTCATTAACTACATTCAATATCTCTTCTGTTACCCCAGGATTTATACTAGGCCTCGTCTTTTTACCTACTTGATCCTCTGCTGCCTTCACTATTTCATTTCTCAAAGCTATCCATTCTTCCACCGTATTTCTTTCCGCTGTTCTTGTCAATCGTTCCCTAACGCTCTCTCTGAAACTCTCTACAACTTCCGGTTCTTTAACCAGTTTATCCAGGTCGGATTTCCTTACATTCCTACCTTTTTACAGTTTCTTCGTATTTTAATCTACAGTTCATAACCAATAAATTGTGGTCAGAGTCCACATCTGCCCCTGGAAATGTCTTACAATTTAAAACCTGGTCCTAAATCTCTGCCATACCATTATATAATCTATCTGAAACCTTCCAGCGTCTCCACGTATACAACCTTCTTTCATGATACTTACACCTAGTGTTAGCTATGATTAAGTTATGCTCTGTGCAAAATTCTACCAGGCGGCTTTCTCTTTCATTTCTTACCCCCAGTTCAATTTCAACTACGATTTTTCCTACTACTAAATTCCAGTCCTCCATGACTATTAAATTTTTATCGCCCTTAACTATCTGAATAATTTATTTTATCGCTTCATACATTTCTTCAGTCTCTTCATCATCTGCGGAACTAGATGACATAAACTTGTGCTACTGTAGCAGGCGTGCGGTTCGTGTCTGTCTTGACTACAATAATGCTTTCACTATGCTCTTCGAAGTAGCTTATCCGCGCTCCTGTTTTGTTATTCGCTATTAAACCTACTCATAACTACCCATGTGTGATTTTGTAGTCATAACCCTGTATTCACCTCACCAGAAGTCTTGTTCCTCCTGCTACCGAACTTCACTAATGCTCACTATATCTAACTTTAACCTATCAATTTCCCTTTTCAAGTTTTCTAATCTGCCTGCTCCGATCCGTAGAACTCCAGTTTTGTTTCTCCTGGTAACGATGGGTCCTCCTGAGTAGTCCCCCCCCCCCCCCCCCCCGGAGATCCGAATTGTGGACTATTTACCTCCGATTTATTTTACCCAAGAGGACGCCATCATCATTTAACCGTGCAGTAAAGCTGCATGCCCTCGGGGAAAATTACGGCTGTGATTTCTCCTTGCTTTCAGCCGTTCGCAGTGCCAGCACAGCAAGCCGGTTTTGGTTAGTGTTACAAGGCCAGATCAGTCAATCGTCCAGACTGTTGCCCCTGTAACTACTGAAAAGGCTGCTGCCCCTCTTCAGGAATCAAACGTTTGTGAGCCTCTCAACAGATACCTACGGTACAGATATTTGTATCAATGAGGCACGCAAGCCTCCCCACCAACGGCAAGGACCACGGTTCATGGCGCGGGGGGAGGAGGGGGGGGGGTGGATTTTTGACTTCAAATTATTTACCTGACCTTGTGTATTTTGAGATCATAGACGAGGTAGATGAGATTAGATGGGTAGATCACATAACTAATGAGGAGGTATTGAATAGAATTGGGGATAAGAGGAGTTTGTGGCACAACTTGACTAGAAGAAGGGATCGGTTGGTAGGACATGTTCTGAGGCATCAAGGGATCACCAATTTAGTATTGGAGGGCAGCGTGGAGGGTAAAAATCGTAGAGGGAGACTAAGAGATGAATACACTAAGCAGATTCAAAAGGATGTAGGTTGCAGTAGGTACTGGGAGATGAAGAAGCTTGCACAGGATAGAGTAGCATGGAGAGCTGCATCAAACCAGTCTCAGGACTGAAGACCACAACAACAACAACAGATGAGGTAAGGTAATTAATTTGAGCGTTACAAAGTTTTTCTTGTACTTAACCTTGAGAATGTTGTTGTAACGCTTTTACTTCGTCTGGGACTATATTTTAAACAGACAGAGTTTGATTACTACCCTTAATAACGATCCCCTTCTCTTTGTGTATCTAAAGTACGTCTTAGATAGAAGATGTGGGCAAGTTCGACATGGTTTGCATACGCGTCAGGAGCCACAACGGATACTGAGGTTCGCGCACAATTACGTACCCTTCATGGAATTTGAAATAAGTATAGATCGAACAAATACTGACCCTATGTAAAATCATTACCACATACCATTAACGTTCAATAGCTAAGTTGCACAATGGATAACGCTTAAGTGAAAAAGTCAATGAAACTTAAGCAGAGTGGGCCACTCAAGTGTTACTGGATTGTCCACGTCCCTCATACTCCACGCTCATGGCGTGTACTTGTCTTGCCATATTGACAATGGCGGTTATGGTGATACAGAATGATATGGTGGGTGCAAGTATGGTTTCCAAATCAAAATGGATGTCCCTCCATGTTCTTTGAAAGCTGTCAACATTTATCTACTCAGAGAAGTCACTCGTGGTGAGAAACAGGTAACTCTCTCATTTTTCGTCTACTAAAAGTACTGGTTTCCTGTGTATATCGTAAGCTGTTGACGATTATTTTACCACTGCCATTCTTGGCGGGAAAGGATAGGTATATTCACTTTCTCCGTAAATTAGTTGATCTCTAAAGCTATGTTTTTATGCACAAGGAAAGGGGAAAGGATGTACCCTCAAGTAAACGTTCGCACATTCCCAAGTACTTGCTCGCTAAGGTCTCCTACATCCCCGAGAATTTGAAGAATAAAGGAATAGCAGAAAACGACTGTGGCCACTCCTAATATTCAAGCACGCTACGCCCAAATTTGTCAGTTTACTCGGATCATTTCTCAACCTGTGAAAATACCACTACTTTGTCACAGTCCCTAGCAGAGAATTCTCTTTCGCATACACATTCACTGTTCTAGTTTAAATCAAATTAGATAAGTAGTTCAGTAACGTATTTCCTCTCCAAAATAATAATTCATGAGCTAGAAAATCAAGCCACAGCCTGGTATTGCAAGTTAAGACTACACTTACCAACCTCGACTGAGTTCATATCAAGCACGATCCCTCCGTAAAATATTGTCTGTGCACGCACTAGCCACGAGGTGTGACGGTACGTCACATAAATGGACATTTGGAGAAAGGGCAAAGAAGTTTTTGTTACGAGACGTGTGAAACATAAATTATCTAAAGACTAAGTACGTCTGCCCGATGTATAACAAATAGTAAAGAACGTAAGTTATTATTATCAAAACACAAATATCGATGTAATTAACAAAACACAATTTTTTTGATATAATCTCTGTGTAACATAGGCCATGAAGATCAGAGAGAATGCTTTGACTGAATCAACTCTCTTGTTTTGTTTCGTCTAGCGGTAGGCCGCCATTAATTAACGTAAGTTTTATCTGTATTTTTGAAAAATATAATAGAAATTGTTATTAGAAAGTGCGTATTATTGATTTAGTTGTCACCTCTCATAATCGCAACCATTAATTCTCATTAACCAAATTTTTGCAGAACTTCGTAGTGCAGGGAGCTCATCTCCCCTAGAAGGATTTAGTCGGCCATTACAGTGACTGTATTATTTAATTAAAATTTCATGTCGTAATATTAAATGTAAATGCGAGAGACTTCTCAATTATGATCTTTCATTAATTTTAAAATTAAAAATCGTAGTGATAAATTTCATTTAATAAAATTCACAGCACTGAATGAGTCCAGTATGTTTCATTTTGGCCGCCTAAAGGCAGATGAGATTCTCTCCAGTTTTGCCTTGCAAGTAATGAACAATAAATATTGAAAATCATTACACTCCGCAATATCTCAGTTAATCTTTGTGTAGTTTGGTACATAACTAACCAGTAGCCCCTGAGACCCATATTAATAATTGCAGTTGGCGTAAGAATACGAATAGTTTCTTTTCTAAATAGCAGCGTTCACGCAAACTATTTATTAGAAGGCGGTGAGTCACTCGTTGTGTTTAAAAAATATCATATTGTACGTACTTCGGGGCAACCGATGTCCGTACGAGTGTTATCGCGGTATAAGTTAATTATAAGTCTCATGCTAGCCCACAATATTTAAAGCCACCCCAACCAAAACCATAAAAAATATAATTATAAAAATAAAATTATACAATTATCCCGTGATAAGTAGACACACACGGCCTCATGTACAATTTTCTTTCGCATGCACATTCACTGTTCTAGTTTAAATAAAATTAGATAAGTAGTTCAGTAACGTATTTCCCCTCCAGAATAATAATTCATGAGCTAAAAAATCAAGCCACAGTCTGGTAATGCAAGTTAAGACTACACTTACCAACCTCGACTGAATTCTTATCGAGCACGCTCTCTCCGAAAAATATTGTCTGTGCACGCACTACCCACGAAGTCCACCGTAGACTATGAGAATTCAGTGCAGTCACCATGTATACGTGCTTGTCCGCTCAAAAGATTTCACACACGAGTAAACTCAGCTTTATACTTCACACGCAAATAATCTCATCTTACGCAAGCATCATCTGAACTCGAATCAAGCACGCCCTCTCGGCATTTTCTGTGCAGCCAGCAACCACGAGGTCCACCATAGACAAAGGATTTTCAAACAATTCACCATATATTCGTACTTGCCCTCTCAAAAGCAGTCACAGGCAAGTAGTAATTCTACATTCCACACACGAATAATTTCAGCTTAAGACTGGCAGCCGCAGAAATCATTAGGGAGCCAGGTTGCAAAACATGCCCTTTGTATAAGACAAAGGCGCCTGGTTGATTAAGTCGTTCCTACAGAATTTTCCAATTCATGTAAATTAAAAAATATCACCCTTTCATTTACTCGTAATATTTCCTAAAGAGAAATAGATTTGTGCGTAATTCAGCCTAAATATTCCATTTACATTACCCTCCTCGTCAGCAGAACTATTGGAGCATGTACTGGAGTCATCTGCCCATCTCCAGCGTCAGCACGGACGAGTCCTGTTTCCGGTTAGTGGTGGCGGTGGGAGGGGGGGGGGGGGGTTTGAACTTTCTAACAACCATGGCAACAACATCTGCAGAACCATACACATCTTTGACCCTTCATTCCTGCTCTGCTGTCCTTTAAAGAAAACTCAAGTTACCAACAGCTGGGACTGCACAGGCAGCACCTAAGAAAGCTTCCTCTATAACCTGAGAAGATGACACACTCCAAGCCATTCAACTTCCCAACCAACCATCAGAAGAAAAAAAAAAAAAAACGAAAAACATAATCACCGAGACGATGAGGACACTTGAGATTAGTGAGGGATGTGCACTGAAAAATAAAATAACACAGTTTGTCCATCCTTCTCCATAGCACACTGGTACCACTGTACCAAAATTCAGCGAAATTATGTGCACAAATCAATACCTGCTGATCTAAAGTGGACGCAAGTGAAAGGGGAAATGTAGTACCCCTCCAAACTCAACTAGGCCCCTGTAACTCGTCGTAAACATCACACTTTTTGCATCACAGATGTATTTTGCAGATATTTCAGAATATTGTGACATCAGAGATGCGGAAAGTAATTAATTTAAGGCTATGTTGTGTCTTAAATCAAGTGTGGTTCATAGATCGGACCATCAACATTTTTACCCAATACAAACATGTCTCGATATCAGTAGATGGCCAACTGAGATGTGAAACAGGAGTGGTTTTATTTGGCGTTTTCACAGTTTATGGAATAGTATTCAAAGTAAAACTCATATTCGACAATTCCGTATTCCTAATTCAATATTTATATTTTATAATTAAATGTGGATTTTTAATTATTTATTGAGAATGTGTTAATACCCGTCCCAGTATTCCATACTGAATGATACATATCTTCGAATGACGTTTAGCGACATGACTAGTCGACCAGTACATAAACGTTTCCTTGGAAATCAGTAATGCAAACTTAGTTCGTCGCGTTTGGTATTTTAGGCAATTCGGACACATTGACATGTTTCCTAACAAATATTACAGATCCTTTTTGAGCACAATTCAGATGAGGCTATATCGTAATTGTAATACTCTGTTTGGAGGTGAGAGAGAGAGGGGTGTGTGATGTAATTTTTGATAAATACGATTAATTCCAGTCGTTCAGATACTATTGAGCACAGAGCAGATGACGCTACACAGTAATTGGCTCTTATATTTTATTACTAGGCTCTGTCTGGAAGAGAGAGAGAGAGAGAGAGAGAGGTCTGTGATATATTGTTTTTATAAGTAATTCAGGTCGATCGGAAACCTTTGAACACAGCCCAGATTGGGTTACGTAGTTACTGACCTTTGCTTTTTAATTCTAGGATCTGATTAGGGGAGAGAAGAGGGAGGGTGGACCACTATGCAGTGTGTGTGTATGTATATGTCTGTGTGTGTGTGTGTGTGTGTGTATCTTTGGCCTTGTATTCATTTTAACATTACGTCAGACGTATATCTGTGCACTTTAAATATAATTTGACACTATTTTCATGCCAGAGGTAAATGTCATCCAGAAATAATGAGTGTTTTTTTATTTTAATCTAAGGATTACATGTTTTACTGCATATTTAGCACCATTTTTAATACTACACTCTGACTGGTTGGAGGTAGGGAAGTGTATGTCAGAAGTAATGTAATTTGACGCCGTTTTTATATATCCTCTAAATGTTATGCTCTGATTGGTTGGAAACAGAATGGGGTGTGGGGTATAAAGAACACAATTTGTCTATTTCCGACATCTTGGATTTTTAAAACTGTGCTATGAATGGTTGGAGATAAGAAGTACTGTACTGTGTGACTGGTTCGAGATAGGGAGAGGAGAGGGAGTTTAAATTTTCCAGTAATGCAATTGGGCCATTTCTGCCAATCTGGATTTATAATACTGCCCTATGATTGGCTGGAGATAAGTGGGCAAGGGGAGGGGGTGATGTGGGGTAGGGGAAGGTAAGGGTGAGGGTTTTTCATTTCCAGTTGATAATTGATTGTCTGACTGATTGATTGATTTTATATTGGCTGATGATGTCATATGTTCAAGCACATGGATGACATCATGCATGACCTTGAAGAAATATCAATGACTGAGTTCAAGTAGTGTGTCAGTAAGCATTCTAACTGGATAAAAATTTTGGAAATATGTGGTAAGGTGTTATGGGACCAAGTTGCTGAGGCCATCAGTCCCTAAGCTTACGCACTGCTTAATCTAAATTAGACTAACTTACGCTAAGGACAACACACACACACCCATGCCCAAGGGAGGACTCGAACCTCCGACGACTGGAGTTGGGGGGGGGGGGGGCGGGGGGGGGGGGCGGGCAAGGCGGAGCCGCGCGGACCATGACAAAGCGCCTAGACCGCGCAGATACCCCGCACGGGACAAGATGGATCACAGTGTCCACACCTACACACTAACCCTGTCGCCTTTCCAAGATGGTGACCATTACTAAGTGTAGGCAATGTTGATACTCTCCAATGCCAGCAGACGCCCTGCCCAGTGTCCTACCGAAAATTCATCCTCTGTCCCATGCTTGAACACTCTGCTGAAACTGGCGTATGCGGAACTCACGCCCTCTTGCAACACCTGAAGGGAACACCTGTCACCACAAGTAGAGAGACCAAAGCTAGCTTACAGGAGACCGTATCGGTTTCTATAACGCACTTTTTAAACATAATGTGTTGTGTTGTTTTTGGGGGAGGAGACCAAACAGCGAGATCATTGGTCTCATCGCATTAGGGACGGGGAAGGAAGTCGGCCGTGCCCTTTCAAAGGAACCAGCCCGGCATTAGCCTGGAACGATTTAGGGAAATCGCAGAAAACCTAAATCAGGATGGCCTGACGCGAGATTGAACAGTCGTCCTCCCGAATGCGAGTCCAGTGTGCAAATATCACATGTGTTATCTGAAATATCTATAAGCGCGACCTACTGTATATAACGAAATGACGAGCACAAACATCTAAAACGTTGCCTAAATTTTATTAATAGAACAAATTGCTTTAGAGCAAGCCAGTCACAAGTTCAGTAGTGACTACTAGCGACAAAAGTGTATGTCAACGTTACTAAATCGTAGTTCTTACAGCTCCGAACCTTGTTATTTGTTTGTTAGATAGATAAGAGTTTGGTCTTAATATTCTAATATATAAACCCTGTAAAACCTAGTCAAACAATCTTAGGAGGTGAACTATCTTTAAAAGTGTCTACTAATTATCTCTGCATATCCTGTACAAAAACAGTAGCACAGAAGAAAACAGACTTGTTTTTGTTTGTACAAACAAACTCGTGTCCTAAACAACCCTTATATGTCTTTGAATGTTAGTGTACTGTAGAATACTTCAGATTCTGCTATAGCTAGATCCGCTTGCTAAATGACTGGTAGCCATGAGTGTTGAATATCGAAGTTGTCATAGAATAGCGAGTAGAGGGTTTTGTTGCCAGCCTTGCAGGAAATATTTTAACTGGTGGCGAGGGGGCTGGGACGCAGTGAGAAGAACACTGAGAAAACGGAATAGGCTCTCTCCTGGAATTGCAGAAAAAGCAGGAGGAGCATTACAGAAAGCAAGGAAGGAACTGATCAGCAACGCCGGAGACAGAAAAGAGGGGGGGGGGGGGGGGGGGCGAGGGAGGAGTCTGTGGGCTGGCAAGTGGTAAGATGGCAGGAAGAAAG
Organism: Schistocerca nitens; assembly: GCF_023898315.1. Classification (NCBI taxonomy): domain Eukaryota; kingdom Metazoa; phylum Arthropoda; class Insecta; order Orthoptera; family Acrididae; genus Schistocerca; species Schistocerca nitens. Next base: position 1,129,182,736 of record NC_064614.1, read on the forward strand.
AGAATGCTCTCTGATAGTTTTATCATAAACATAAAAAACAACTATCAGCCACCGTCAGAGTTAATTGGAGAAGAGCCGTAGGTAGGACTAGGAGCAGGAAAGGTGCAGTACAATACAAGAATGAAGAGGAAGCCAAGGGTGTGCAAAATGGCAGGACGAGGAAATCATTACTACTAAGTGTTATCCACGGACAAGGTATAGGCCCTCAGTTACACGAAAGTTTAGGAGCAGCGTACCACGCCACCACAGTCTTCACATTAAATAAAAGGCTCAATCAAGTGACAGGCAACTTAGATTTTACTATAGATTGTACAACAGAGGACCAAGTTGTGAGAGTATGTGGAGCAGAAACAAGCTTGGATGGGAGCGAGGCTTATAACATTAGCAGTGATCTGGATAGAGTTGCACCATAGCATTCTTTGAGCAGCGATTCCCACGTCATGACCTGCCACCCGTTAATGAGCTTTGAGGCAGATTAATGCATGGTTGGAAATGGTACTAATAGGAACTGACTTCAGACATGCTGTGTTGGTACTAGTCGAATACACTGACAGACGGGGCTTCACTAAGCATGGTGTATACCCAAATAGGACTGGGAAGGGAAAATTGTTTCATTTAATTACTGAAAGTATAAGGAGTTGGACCTAGGTCACACATGGTGTAATACCTGTTGTTATGGTAAGAAGAAGTTGATGTTTTTATTAACAAGTCCCTGCAATAGGTTTTTCTACTTAAAGAACGTATCCCTTAGTTCAAAATCCGTGCAGCAATTACTTAAAGATAGCTTCTGGCACTCCGGAAGGCACACTTACTGGATCTCATAAGGAACGAGAAATCATTGACACGTAACACTGAACATTTCACAGACTTAACAATCCCTCGTCAAGGCATGAAGGCAATAACAAAAAAAATATAACAACTTGCAATAAAGCTCCAGTCCTTTTATGCACAGTAGCGTATGTCACAGAACTCAAGGGCAGAGACACATAAATTCAGCATTTAGTATTATCAATGCGTGAAAGGTCAGACTACAACCATTAGACTGAACACAGGGTGGAAATCATTAGTTTATCTCAAAAAATGAACACAGTTTAAATAGAGACAGTGATTTAAGACAAACATTCGGAAATATCATCTATTGCAGTAGCAGCGCTTCACTTCAACAAGAAACTACTCATTGTTTGTGCCAATCGTTCACCTATTAGGATAGTAGTGTTCAAACATTTTAATACATTATCAGAAGTTCTAGATAATGCCTCTTCAGTATTTTCGCTGGACTCGAACTTCGACATCGAGATGAACACACCAGCATTGGCCGTTCAGAGTTGTTTGGTTTGGTGTCCGCACCATGAACGTCATGGACTTCAGATCAGTTGGCAAGACACTCTGGCAGCGTAATCTGGGAAGAAACGGTGTACCCTACCCTCGTCCAGTTGTGCTTATGCATCGGAAGTTTTCTGTTCGCTGATGTTATTTTCGAACGCACTTACTCTCTTGTTGTTGGTTTCTCTCTCGGTTTGTCATAGTGGCTCTGCTTGTACGCTGGTCACGATTCTTGGCAATCACGTTTGGATTCCTCTCTTTTTTTTCCTACCGAATTTGTGCGTGGTTCTTGCCGTCCAGCACTCGGTCTTTCCGACAACTCATTTTCCTTAGAAAATGTGTCGTTACTACAACGAGGTGCAAAAAGTCACGGGATACCTTCCAACATCGCGTCGGACCTGCTTTTGCCCGGCGTAGTACAGCATCTCGTGGCAAGGACTCAACAAGTTGTTGAAAGTCCCCTGTAGAAATATTGAGCCGTGCTGCCGCTAGAGCCGTCCATAATTTCGGAAGTGTTGCCGGCGCAGGATGTTGTGCACGAACTGACCTCTCGATGATGTCCCAGAAATGTTGGATGGGATTCACGTCGGGGATCTGGGTTGCCACATAATTCGCTCCAACTGTCCAGACTGTTCTTCAAACCAAAGAATGTGGCCCGGTGACACGGCGCATTGTCATACATAAAGTTTCCATCGTTCTTCGGATGCAAATGGTCTCCAAGTAGCCGAACATGAGCACTTCCATCCAATGATCGATTCAGTTGGACCAGAGGTCCTACTTTATTCCATGTAAAAACAGCCCGCGCCATTATAGAGCCACCACTAGATTGTACGGAGATTTGTTGACAACTTGGATCCATGACTTCATGGGGTCTGCGACACAAGAACCCTACCATTAGCTCTTATCAACTAAAGTCCAGACTCATGTGACCAAGCCACGGTTCAACCGATATAGTTGCGAGCCCAGTAGAGACGCTGCAGGCGATGTTGTACTGTTAGCAAAGTCACCCATGTTGGTCGTCTGCCTCGTAAATTAACGCCAAATCTCGCCGCACTGTCACAACGGATACGCTCATTGCATGTCCCACATCCACATTAATTTCTGCAGGTATTTCATGCTGTGCGGCTGTCCCCTTCGAAGGTTCGAGTCCTCCCTCGGGCATGGGTGTGTGTGTTGTCTTTAGTGTAAGTTAGTATTAGTTAGATTAAGTAGTGTGGAAGCTTAGGAACCGAGGACCTCATCAGCTTGCTCCTATGGCTATTACCACAGATATCCAAAATTTCATGCAGTTTTGCTCGTCTGTCGGCCCTGACAACTCTACGCAAACGCCGCTGCTCTCGGTCGTTAAGTGAAGGTCTTCGGTCACTCCGTGGTAAGAGCTAGTGCCTGAAATTTCGTATTCTCGGCACACTCTTGACGCTGTGGATCTCGGAATATTGAATTCCCTATCGACTTCCGAAATGGAATATACCATGCGCCTAGCTCCAACTACCATTCCGCACTAAAAATCTGTTAATTCTCGTCGTGCGGGCATAATCGCACGTTAGACACCTTTTCACATGAGTGACCTGAGCACAAATGACACTGCAATGAACTGCCCTTTTATACCTTGTGAACGCAATACTACCGCCACATGTTTGCGTCTATGTCGCTATCCCATGTCTTTTATCAGGCCAGTGTAAAATGTGGCGACGTAGCTGATTGTCACTTGCAAGTAAGCTTGTATTGATGACCTGTGGCGTCGTCCGGAGAGCGAGGTGCCAGAGAGAGGTTGGTAGCTCGAAATGAAACCACAAGAGAAGACAGGCGCTGCAAACAGCATCCACAAATGATCCCGAAGTTGCCACACCCACAAACGTTTCGTTACGTTGCCGCTGCGGGTATTCTAGTTACAGCCGTGCGCAGTACCATTCGGCCCAGTCCGCGATCGTCGACTTAGACGACACCATTCTCGTCTAGTAGGAGAGCTGTGTAGTCAGTTCCAAGATACTACTCCAGGCGGGTGTACAAGTGAATGTGCGCAACGGAAAATAATAAGCGCTAAAATGACGATTTGGCCCTGTCTGACTACCCCCTGAAGCAGATCTTAGGATCTCTTAATGCTCTTTCTTAGATATAAATTACAATCTAAACCTAAATGAATGATGAAGGTAACTAATACTACTAAATCATAAACGTTGTTCTTCAATGTACACTCCTGGAAATTGAAATAAGAACACCGTGAATTCATTGTCCCAGGAAGGGGAAACTTTATTGACACATTCCTGGTGTCAGATACATCACATGATCACACTGACAGAACCACAGGCACATAGACACAGGCAACAGAGCATGCACAATGTCGGCACTAGTACAGTGTATATCCACCTTTCGCAGCAATGCAGGCTGCTATTCTCCCATGGAGACGATCGTAGAGATGCTGGATGTAGTCCTGTGGAACGGCTTGCCATGCCATTTCCACCTGGCGCCTCAGTTGGACCAGCGTTCGTGCTGGACGTGCAGACCGCGTGAGACGACGCTTCATCCAGTCCCAAACATGCTCAATGGGGGACAGATCCGGAGATCTTGCTGGCCAGGGTAGTTGACTTACACCTTCTAGAGCACGTTGGGTGGCACGGGATACATGCGGACGTGCATTGTCCTGTTGGAACAGCAAGTTCCCTTGCCGGTCTAGGAATGGTAGAACGATGGGTTCGATGACGGTTTGGATGTACCGTGCACTATTCAGTGTCCCCTCGACGATCACCAGTGGTGTACGGCCAGTGTAGGAGATCGCTCCCCACACCATGATGCCGGGTGTTGGCCCTGTGTGCCTCGGTCGTATGCAGTCCTGATTGTGGCGCTCACCTGCACGGCGCCAAACACGCATACGACCATCATTGGCACCAAGGCAGAAGCGACTCTCATCGCTGAAGACGACACGTCTCCATTCGTCCCTCCATTCACGCCTGTCGCGACACCACTGGAGGCGGGCTGCACGATGTTGGGGCGTGAGCGGAAGACGGCCTAACGGTGTGCGGGACCGTAGCCCAGCTTCATGGAGACGGTTGCGAATGGTCCTCGCCGATACCCCAGGAGCAACAGTGTCCCTAATTTGCTGGGAAGTGGCGGTGCGGTCCCCTACAGCACTGCGTAGGATCCTACGGTCTTGGCGTGCATCCGTGCGTTGCTGCGGTCCGGTCCCAGGTCGACGGGCACGTGCACCTTCCGCCGACCACTGGCGACAACATCGATGTACTGTGGAGACCTCACGCCCCACGTGTTGAGCAATTCGGCGGTACGTCCACCCGGCCTCCCGCATGCCCACTATACGCCCTCGCTCAAAGTCCGTCAACTGCACATACGGTTCACGTCCACGTTGTCGCGGCATGCTACCAGTGTTAAAGACTGCGATGGAGCTCCGTATGCCACGGCAAACTGGCTGACACTGACGGCGGCGGTGCACAAATGCTGCGCAGCTAGCGCCATTCGACGGCCAACACCGCGGTTCCTGGTGTGTCCGCTGTGCCGTGCGTGTGATCATTGCTTGTACAGCCCTCTCGCAGTGTCCGGAGCAAGTATGGTGGGTCTGACACACCGGTGTCAATGTGTTCTTTTTTCCATTTCCAGGAGTGTTTATTTATTTTGGATTAAAATCAACCCTAACTAAAATTAATAATCAATTGCCCAACTCTGCCCCTTATTATGACTGCGCAGTCTAGTATCACTAACGCGAAATGACTGACATCATCTACGAACCAAACACTAGAAGACACTACTTTCAAAGATGATCTACGGTGGTGTCGAACTCCAGTGCAAATAAACTAACGTGATCACAGCTGTTTAGCTTCATAGCACTAATAAGGCGAAGCAATTTGCGATATCACCAAATGTACTGCGTCCGGTGCGTCGAAGTGTTAGTTCTCGTACTCGCCTGCGACGATGGAAGAACTTCACCTACAAATAAACTCTTTCAAACACTAGGACCACAGAAGGCGGTCCTCTGACTAATGTACTCTAATTCCGTCTTCTCCCCTTTGCGTTCTACTGACGAGAAACGCGAACTCCCAGCCACAAGGACAGAGTTCAGATAACGTCACAACGTAAGTATAGGCAGAGCAAGTGCTCTCAATTACTGAACGCTGCGTACTCAGCGACGACTTCCAACCCGGAGGTGAAGTCCAGAATCGTATAGGTTCGCAACAGTACAGTGCTAACTGTTCTAAGTATAAACTCTCCTGAGAGCAAAGACAGCAAGTCCGTCTGTACCAACAAAGCTGATACCGAGCGACCGTCACACACGGGCGCTCACAACGGAAGACTTCGTCTCTCCACTGCTGGCTTCCCAGCAAGGCTCGGGCTCTCCACCCTCGTAATTCTGAAAACGAATCATATTCCCGACACCACGGAATATACTGCCTCTCTACAGATTCTTCCGAACGCCGACCAACCATATTTTAGTCTTTTGTCGTCCAGTGCGGAAAGTTTGCCAGGAAAATACCTATACTCGTACAATGGTACGTTTCTGAGTAAAAATCCTTGGAAATAACCCAGCCTGCGTGGTTTCCGAGGTGGCACTTCTTTGTTCCTCTCAGCTGCGTTCAAGCTTTCCAGAGTTTGGGGGGGGGGGGGGGTATTATCCAGTTATCCTTCTGGCCCTACTACAATAGTGGCCTGCCACCCCTGTAGAAATTTCTTTATTAATTATTTTACTTAAACTGCTGAGTGAAATTGAATGCAAGTGAACCTACTTTCTCTTTAGTTTTTTTTATCATGTCAACACTGACCCACAATATTCTAGTGCAACGCAATCTGACTGCTCAAAAAAAAAAAAAAAGATAACCTAACTTCAAATAATTAATTCAAAAGAATGGCCCTGACTAAAAAGAAATCTTAACAATAACCTATACATTTCATTAAACACTTACCTCACAAAAATCTTCATTACGCAAACTACTGCAATACAACGAGCGTCAATACTGCCAGCTAAATAAAAGATTCTAACTACCAAAGCCACTAACTACTAATAGGCATGTGGTTGGCAAAGGAAAGATTTTGTTGCAAACCAAATAATGTATCTTTTTACCTTAATAATGTGACATCCAGTGCAGATACAAACATAAATCGTCATTGACATCTAGTACAAAGATATATAATCATGAATAATATTCAGTCTCCAAGTCGAACATGTATAGATCGTTAGCCTACGCTAACACTTCAGACCCTACCCTCCATCAATGCTAACTTCTCACATCTAACATCCATCACTGCTGGCTGTTCACCTCCAACTGCCCAACAGTACTTCCATCACTGCTGGCGACTAACTTCCAACTGCCCAACACTACTGGCGATTAACTTCCAACAACGAGTCCGACCAGCCACAGAGTCTCTTACAAAGAAAGCGCAGTCAGAGATCCAATGCAAAGCGCTACACAGCGCTGCCAACACAGAAGCAGCCCACTTACACTGTATTGTGTCATCGCACTCAGGTGTCTAGACTGTCCGTCTTGGCACTTCCTATGTGGAGCTGGACCACCACACCTGTGTGGGCCTTCCACCCAGGACTTGAGTTCCGCCTGCCGTTTCATTTCCACTGTTGTTCCAACGTCTACTAGCATAGGCAATCATTCATTACGTCGTTCTGATAATAAAGACACCCCATCACCTTTCATGCAATAAGCGTTAACAGTTATTTACAAGGCGTACGTGACAATGTCTGTCTCCTTTATATATTCATATATACGGTGTACAACCTATCACATGATACCTAATTGTGGTTGTAGATCACGGCAAAGTAGACTACTGGCCATTAAAATTGCTAACCAAGAAGAAATGCAGATGATAAACGGGTATTCATTGGACAAATATACTACAACTGACATGTGATTACATTTTCACGCAATTTTGGGTGCATAGATCCTGAGAAATCAGTACCCAGAACAACCACCTCTGGCCCTATTAACGGCCTTGATACGCCTGGGCATTGAGTCAAACAGAACTTGGATGGCGTGTTCGGCTACAGTTGCCCATGCAGCTTCAACACGATACCACAGTTCATCAAGACTAGTGACTAGCTTATTGTGACGAGCCAGTTGCTCGGCCACCATTGACCAGACGTTTTCAATTGGTGAGAGATCTGGAGAAAGTGCTGGCCACGGCAGCAGTCGAACATTTACTGTATCCAGAAATGCCCCTACAGGACCTGCAACATGCGGTCGTGCATTATCCTGCTGAAATGTAGAGTTTCGCAGGGATCGAATGAAGGGTAGTGCCACGGGTCGTAACACATCTGAAATGTAACGTCCACTGTTCAAAGAGCCGTCAATGCGAACAAGAGGTGACCGAGACGTGTAACCAATGGCACCCCATACCATCACGCCGGGTGATACGCCAGTTTGGCGATGACGAATACATGCTTCCAATGTGCGTTCACCGCGATGTCGCCAAACACGGATGCGACCATCATGATGCTGTAAACAGAACCTGGATTCATCCGAAAAAATGACGTTTTGCTATTCGTGGACCCAGGTTCGTTGTTGAGTACACCGTCGCAGGCACTCCTGTCTGTGATGCAGCGTCAAGGGTAACCGCAGCCACGGTCACCGAGCTGATAGTCCATGCTGCTGCAAACGTCGTCGAACTGTTCGTGCAGATGGTTGTTGTCTTGCAAACGTCCCCATCTGTTGACTCAGGGATCGAGACGTGGCTGCACGATCCGTTACAGCCATGCCTGTCATCTCGACTGCTAGTGATACGAGGCCGTTGGGATCCAGTACGGAGTTCCGTGTTACCCTCCGGAACCACCAATTCCATATTCAGCTAACAGTCATTGGATCTCGACCATCGCGAGCAGCAATATCGCGATACGATAAACCGCAATCTCGATAGGCTACAATCTGACCTTTATCAAAGTCGGAAACGTGATGGTACGCATTTCTATTCCTTACACGAGGTTTCACAACAACGTTTCACCAGGCAACGCCGGTCAACTGCTGTTTGTGTGTGAGAAATCGGTCGGAATCTTTCCTCATGTCAGCACGTTGTAGTTGTCGCCACCGGCGCCAACGTTGTGTGAATGCTCTGAAAAGCTAATCATTTGCATATCACAGTACCTTCTTTCTGTCGGTTAAATTTCGCATCTGTAGCACGTCATCTTCGTGGTGTAGCAATTTTAATGGCCAGTAGTTTATGTGGACGAGTGCTTGTTAGGTGCAGAATTATTGCCAGCTTACGTAGTGTGTTAGACAGAACACTGTGGTGTGTGAAAATTATTGTGAAATGCACTCTGAGTGGGAGACTTGTATATTGTCTGTATCAAGTGACAAGTTGAAGTTCAGAGAGGGTTCCAAATACTCATGACATTCCTGTGGAAATGTACTAAATTAAGTAATTATTCTTGACTATGTTGTAATAAAGGGGACTAATATTTTATCTATTCTTGTGTCCACTCGCTCTCCTCTCACGGTAAAATAAAGAACCCACCCCTCCAAAAAATGGTTCACATTTCTGTAAGCACTATGGCACTTCACATCTGAGGTCATGTCCCCTAGGATTTAGAACTACTTAAAAGTAACCAACCTAAGGACATCACACACATCCATGCCCGAGGCAGGATTCAAACGTGCGACCGTAGCGGTCGCGTGGTTCCAGACTGAAGCGCCTAGGACCGCTCGGTCACAGCGGCCGGCCCACCCCTCCCGCGGAGGTCCGAGTCCTCCCTCGGGCATGGGTGTGTGTGTTGTTCTTAGCGTAAGTTAGTTTAACTGGCATGTAAGTCTAGGGACCAATGACCTCAGCAGTTTGGTCTCTTAGGAATTTCACACATTTGAACATTTGAAAGAACCCACCATTATGCTGACGAGTGTATTTTCGTCCAGGACAAGAAATAAAAGTGTCTGGTGGTTCGGCAGCATCAAACAGGAACAACGGCAGGACCAAATGCGACTGCAACAACAACTAGAGCAAGAGCTGATGAAGCAAAACCCTGAGGTGATGAGAAACGTGAGCATGCGTTCGGCTGGACGAGCACCTGTGGAGCAGCCTCCATCCGCGCCCCAGTATTCGCTGTTTGAATGACACGATAAACAGGTAGGTAAGCTACTTGCTGTACTGCAAGATAGAAAACATACCAGATTCCGCAGCCAGAGTGCTGTGTTACTTAGCAGTAGTAGTAGTCTTCACGAGATTCTGCAAAAGCTGCGACGAGCACGGACTCTGAAGCATTACAATTTAACGTATTGTGTAATTTGCTTAGTGAGCCTTTCTGCCACCAAAGAAATACTGTGACAGCGAGACTGCCAATTAACCAATGCGGGAAGCGTAGTGATCGGTCCTATGCGTCTTTGATAGCGGACTTGCAAGGGCTCGCCCGGAAATGCAGTGTTGAATGAACTAATGTGTCTAATAGCCTGATTCTTCAGTCAAGGATGTCCAGATTAGACCTTTGGAATCGACCTACTCCGAGTTAAAGTCATACGGAGATACTGCCAAAACCTTTGAAGCGTATACAGCTGCTCAGAATTTGTTATCACGTACGTGACAAACAGCTCAGCTCTCCGTTACGCGTCTACAAGTTAGTCCCCCAGATGAGGCTTTGGGTGTGCCTCCTGAGCAAGGCAGTGTTTTCCTCCCAAGCTGATTTCAATAGATTTAGCAAACAGACGCAACTTAGGTGGCGTCCATAAATGGCTTACGTTCCTTAGATAACAAGAAGAGTTCCCCCACTGCGTCGAACATTTTACCCGGAAAGAGGCGTACAGATAGGCAGCCCTCCCTTTCTGTATCTGCAGCAGAACACAGAGGCAGTAGTATTCGCCCCCATTGATGATTGTGTTTTTTCCAGACTGTTGCACCCACCAGAGCGTCGCGTCAGCAGTTCTGCAGTTTTTCGACATATGTTACTCATGCCTCAAGCGGGGTCACTTGGCAGTAGTGTGCCGATACGCCAGAGTTCGCCAATACTAAGGGCGGCAGAACTTCGTCAACAAACGGTGTCCGCTTTAACTCTAGTGACAGCAGAACACGTCGAAGCACTTAATAAACTCTCGAGTAAGTTGAAAATCAGTGGTCCTACGATCCAATTCAAGCTTGACACGCGGGCAGTGGTTTCTTTGATTAAGTAGGAAATCGGCAGTGTCTGGTTTACCCCTGTCTACGGCGGCCACAGAGAGAGGTTATCCGATACAGCTGGCAAAAGATTGCTTTGAGAAGGAAAATCACTCTTCGGAAAAATACAAGAATGTGCAACAGTAGTTCACCTTGTTCGTCGGCTCTAATCAACTTTAGGTTAGATCGGTTCACCGCATTTGGTTTCCAAGTACTGGGTAGAGTGAACATGATGTCAGACTCGGTACAATTCCAGGATTTAGAATCGTTATTATAGCATTATCAAGTTACTCCAAGTAACTATGGATAAACTCAAAGGGTTTAGCACACATTTCACTCAAACAGGCCGCCGTGTCTACATTTTGTCTTGCACTATCTGCCCTCTTCGCAATGTGGGACGAAGTAAAGGCTGAATTAGACACGTTACGTGAATTGAAAGTAACAAGCCAGTACACGAAACCCATGGCCATCATAAGGAAAGCAATCATAATTTGCGATGATTTTGACGCACAAAGTGATATTGACATTTAGCGATTTCCTCAATCAGAGGAGCTTTTAGGAAAGTTCATGGAGGATGAACTGCAGGGTGGGAGGGAATACTTATCAAAGATTGTGACTTAAGTGATGTGTACTCGGAGCTACCTCGAGACGCAGGCACACAGAAACTCTTGGTAATAAACACACCTTTAGGAATGTATCAGTACAAGAGTTTCCAAAGAAACGAAAAGCAACTGAATCAAGCCATTACAAAGTGTATAAACTATTTGTCTGAATTTGAGTGAGAGATGCTACAAGGAAGAACACCTGCAAAACTTCCGAACACTATTTCAGCGGCTGCCAGACAACGAGCTCCACTGTAGCTCGGAGAAAAGCAAGTTCTTTACCGTCCGTTCAATATTTAGGGCACGTGCTGAAAGTCGTTTCTCACATTCACAACTTTCAACAATACACTTCTTTCACATGGTCTTAAATTGTAAACACTCTGCAAAGATACAGGGTGACTATATGAAAAAAACGCACATTAGTTACAAACTACGACGTGCACACACTTTATTAAACATGTAAACGTCGCTACAGATATTCGGATTCAGGTTATGACATGTTCGATATGCCTGGCACGTCGGCGATGATGTGACGCTGACGAATAGCGTTATTCTGCATGACCCGCTGAAGTGTCGGAACTTCGGTGCTGTCGATGACCTACTGAACGGCTATTTTCAGCTTAGCAACTGTTTTGGGGTTAGTGCTGTACACATTGTCTTTAACAAAGCCCTACAAAAACGAGTCCATGTGTTCAGATCCGGAGAATATAGCGGCCAATGAAGGTCCATGGCAGTGGGCTCTGGGTACCCCAGAGCCAGAATGCGGTTCCCAAAGTGCTCCTCAGGACATCAAATATTCTCCTGCTCCGATGGGGTCGCGCTCCGTCTTGCATGAACCACATCTTGTCGAAATCAGCGTCGCTTTGGATAATGGGGATGAAATCATCTTACAAAACCCTCACATACCGTTCGCTAGACGCCGTGGTGTCAAGGAATATGGCACCGATTAATCCTCACTGGGCATTGCACATTCATTGAGGGTGAAGAGACTTCTCAATAGCGAAATGCGGATTCTCAGTCCCCCCAGACGGACCAATTTTGCTTACTGACGAACCCATCCAAATGAAAGTGGACTTCGTCGCTAATCCAAACAACAATGCACATACTAAATCACATCATGCCCCCCGGCCAATCGTACAGTTTTAACGTCCTAACACATACCATTCACATGTTATGACAATTTTATTTCACATAGTTGAATAATTGTCACCCTGTATGTTCCGAGCTGTCGGTTTCTGCAAACATAACTGTCTTAGACACGTTTGTCCTTTTCTGTCGATGCTTTAACAGAAATGAATGTAAGTCGTCTGCTTTAGCTGCTGAGGAATTTGACAGTTTATTATTTATGTATAAAAGTGTGGTTGCTCTATGCAATGAATTTTCAGGTTTTAGGACCCTAAATTTACGCTAACAGACTGGACCAAGTATGTCCATTTCACGCAACTATGCTACAAGCATAGTTGCTTGCAGATTATTCGTGTGAATTTTTATGTTCATAACAACTTAGTAAGACTAATACAATTCAGTTAAAAATTTAGTTACGCGCATTATATATACGTTGTGCAAAGTAAGTTAGTCATGTTGTTTTGTCATATTTCCTTCATGATTCAGTCAGATCATATTATTTTATGAACTGATGGAGCCAAACATATATATATATATATATATATATATATATATATATATATATATATATATATATATATATATATATATGAGAGGGCATTTCACTTCAGGGCATATTTCGAGGTTACGTTTTTGGATGTAATCCCAAATTTACAAGAAAAACAGTAAGTCTATAGTGTTGAGCAGCAAAACTATCATGCCAACAGCAGAGCACATTGATGCTAACGGTTCCAAAAACTTAAAGGAACTGCAGCCTTTTCTGGGAAAAGTGACTACCCAAAGTTCATTCCCCAGGCAGCTCACCTCACGCATCCATTGAATCATTTGAGGAAGAAATTCGTTACGTTCATTTAGTCTCACAAGTGCCAAAAAGCACGCTTACACTGAAACAATACCTGAGGTCAGTCTCACGCTTAGGACATTCACACCTGGTGAGTTCCTGACCCTTCCAACTGAAATGCCACAACATGGTACTGGAGCCATAGTGTCGCATAAGAACAGCGATAACACAGAACAACCAATAGATTTGGAGTGTAAGACACTCTTGCAGAAACAGCAAAATTATTCACATATTGTGTACAGCGTTGACAGAATAAGTTTCTGAAATTCATAGATAAAAAGCCCCTTGAAACTTCCTGGCAGATTAAAACTGTGTGCCCGACCGAGACTCGAACTCGGGACCTTTTGCCTTTCGCGGGCAAGTGCTCTACCAACTGAGCTACCGAAGCACGACTCAGGCCCGGTACTCACAGCTTTACTTCTGCCAGTACCTCGTCTCCTACTTTCCAAACTTTACAGAAGCTCTCCTGCGAACCTTGCAGAACTAGCACTCCTGAAAGAAAGGATATTGCGGAGACCTGGCTTAGCCACAGCCTGGGGGATGTTTCCAGAATGAGATTTTCACTCTGCAGCGGAGTGTGCGCTGATATGAAACTTCCTGGCAGATTAAAACTGTGTGCCCGACCGAGACTCGAACTCGGGACGTTTTGCCTTTCGCGGGCAAGTGCTCTACCAACTGAGCTACCGAAGCACACATATCAGCGCACACTCCGCTGCAGAGTGAAAATCTCATTCTGAAAAAGCCCCTTGTTCCACTTTCTCACCTTCCAAATGAACCGGCACAGCACTTGCAAGGCAGGGCATTTTTCCTTGTGCAGTTATCATTATTATATTCATTTTCGTCCTACTGCAAAGCATGCAAACGCCGAAGTATTATATCACCTCCCTACTGAGCATGTACTACATTAGCGATTTATGACATTTTTAAATATTTTAGGGCCGAAATTTTTCAGTTTTTACTTTCTGATACCGTATGTTTAATCCCCGTTCATCCTTGGGGAAACTAAAATATCAATCGGACACACTCATTCTCCACGTCTCAGGTACCAACGGTAATTTTACCTATTGTGACTACTTTAAAAGAATCTCAACTATATGGAGTTACGTGTAATCTTGTGGTAATAACGCAGACTGTCAAGTACATATCTTATGAGCAGATGAAAATTTCTCAAAATGCATACACATTCGATAGATTGATTGTCATCACACTCCTACATTATTGCGCTTTTCTCTTAAACATATCGCCGTACGGTCACAGGAATTTTCCCAATTACCTTAACTCATCATACTGTCTCGATATTTTTCAACGCATGCAGCACCTCTCACTTTGATTTTAACCATAATTAGACCTTCGTGATGCTTATCTGTGAAAAATAACTTTTCGGGTCGTCAAGCATTTCAATGACATAATTACAGTTATTAATAACCAAATGTTAAAAACTACACTCATGCTCATAAATTAAGGATAACTGCAGAATGTGGTGTCACACATCGCGGCACTACACAAAACTGGCACTAATAGCATAGGCACATAGGGAACACACACGACACAGATCTGTAAGTCCACGGAATTGGTGATAAGTTGAGAAAACCGTCCCGAAACATATGTGCCACTGTTTCCTGCGCATGTGCCCTGACATCAGTATGGGATATTATCGCCATGCGCACGTACACAGGCCGCACAACGGGTTGGCATTCTCTGGATCAGGTGGTCGAGCAACTGCTGGGATATAGCCTCCCATTCTTGCACCAGTGCCTGTCGGAGTTGCTGAAGTGTCGTAGGGGTTTGAAGACGTGCAGCGATACGTCGACCGAGAGGATCCCAGACGTACTCGACAGGGTTTAGGTCTGCAGAACAGGCCGTGCGCTATCATCCATCAGGAGGAAGGTGGGACCACTGCACCCCTGAAAAGGCAAACATACTGATGCAAAACGACGTCCCGATACACCTGACCTGTTACAGTTCCTTCGTCAAAGACATGCAGGGATTTACGTGCACCCATCATAATCCCACCCCACACCATCAAACCACGACCTCCATACAGGTCCCTTTCAGGGACATTAAGGAGTTGGTATCTGGTGAACAAAACATGGGACCACTGTTCCAGTGACCATGTACTGTGTTCTTGACACCAGGCTTTACAAGGCTCTCCTGTGACCAGAGGTCAGTGGAATGCACCTTGTAGGTCTCTGGGTGAATAAGGGGGAGGTTACCATGAGAAAAAGATTGAATAATCAACAAAAGGATAACGTTCTACGAGTCGGGGCGTGGAATGTCAGAAGCTTGAACGTGGTAGGGAAACTAGAAAATCTGAAAAGGGAAATGCAAAGGCTCAATCTAGATATAGTAGGGGTCAGTGAAGTGAAGTGGAAGGAAGACAAGGATTTCTGGTCAGATGAGTATCGGGTAATATCAACAGCAGCAGAAAATGGTATAACAGTTGTAGGATTCGTTATGAATAGGAAGGCAGGGCAGAGGGTGTGTTACTGTGAACAGTTCAGTGACCGGGTTGTTCTAATCAGAATCGACAGCAGACCAACACCGACAACGATAGTTCAGGTATACAAGCCGACGTCGCAAGCTGAAGATGAACAGATAGAGAAAGTGTATGAGGATATTGAAAGGGTAATGCAGTATGTAAAGGGGGACGAAAATCTAATAGTCATGGGCGACTGGAATGCAGTTGTAGGGGAAGGAGTAGAAGAAAAGGTTACAGGAGAATATGGGCTTGAGACAAGGAATGAAAGAGGAGAAAGACTAATTGAGTTCTGTAACAAGTTTCAGCTAGTAATAGCGAATACCCTGTTCAAGAATCACAAGAGGAGGAGGTATACTTGGAAAAGGCCGGGAGATAAGGGAAGATTTCAATTAGATTACATCATGGTCAGACAGAGATTCCGAAATCAGATACTGGACTGTAAGGCGTACCCAGGAGCAGATATAGACTCAGATCACAATATAGTAGTGATGAAGAGTAGGCTGAAGTTCAAGACATTAGTCAGGAAGAACCAATACGCAAAGAAGTGGGGTACGGTAGTACTAAGGAATGACGAGATACTTTTGAAGTTCTCTAACGCTATAGATACAGCAATAAGGAATAGCGCAGTAGGCAGTACAGTTTAAGAGGAATGGACATCTCTAAAAAGGGCCATCACAGAAGTTGGGAAGGAAAACATAGGTACAAAGAAGGTAGCTGCGAAGAAACCATGGGTAACAGAAGAAATACTTCAGTTGATTGATGAAAGGAGGAAGTACAAACATGTTCCGGGAAAATCAGGAATACAGAAATACAAGTCGCTGAGGAATGAAATAAATAGGAAGTGCAGGGAAGCTAAGACGAAATGGCTGCAGGAAAAATGTGAAGACATCGAAAAAGATATGATTGTCGGAAGGACAGACTCAGCATACAGGAAAGTCAAAACAACCTTTGGTGACATTAAAAGCAACGGCGGTAACATTAAGAGTGCAACGGGAATTCCACTGTTAAATGCAGAGGAGAGAGCAGATAGGTGGAAAGAATAGATTGAAAGCCTCTATGAGGGTGAAGATTTGTCTGATGTGATAGAAGAAGAAACAGGAGTCGATTTAGAAGAGATAGGGGATCCAGTATTAGAATCGGAATTTAAAAGAGCTTTGGAGGACTTACGGTCAAATAAGGCAGAAGGGATAGATAACATTCCATCAGAATTTCTAAAATCATTGGGGGAAGTGGCAACAAAACGACTATTCACGTTGGTGTGTAGAATATATGAGTCTGGCGACATGCCATCTGACTTTCGGAAAAGCATCATCCACACAATTCCGAAGACGGCAAGAGCTG
Organism: Schistocerca nitens; assembly: GCF_023898315.1. NCBI lineage: Eukaryota > Metazoa > Arthropoda > Insecta > Orthoptera > Acrididae > Schistocerca > Schistocerca nitens. The sequence continues at coordinate 1,129,199,531 of NC_064614.1, forward strand.
ACAAGTGCGAGAATTATCGCACAATCAGCTTAACAGCTCATGCATCGAAGCTGCTTACAAGAATAATATACAGAAGAATGGAAAAGAAAATTGAGAATGCGCTAGGTGACGATCAGTTTGGCTTTAGGAAAAGTAAAGGGACGAGAGAGGCAATTCTGACGTTACGGCTAATAATGGAAGCAAGGCTAAAGAAAAATCAAGACACTTTCATAGGATTTGTCGACCTGGAAAAAGCGTTCGACAGTATAAAATGGTGCAAGCTGTTCGAGATTCTGAAAAAAAGTAGGGGTAAGCTATAGGGAGAGACGGGTCATATACAATATGTACAACAATCAAGAGGGAATAATAAGAGTGGACGATCAAGAACGAAGTGCTCGTATTAAGAAGGGTGTAGGACAAGGCTGTAGCCTTTCGCCCCTACTCTTAAATCTGTACATCGAAGAATCAATGATGGAAATAAAAGAAAGGTTCAGGAGTGGAATTAAAATACAAGGTGAAAGGATATCAATGATACGATTCGCTGATGACATTGCTATCCTGAGTGAAAGTGAAGAAGAATTAAATGATCTGCTGAACGGAATGAACAGTCTAATGAGTACACAGTATGGTTTGAGAGTAAATCGGAGAAAGACGAAGGTAATGAGAAGTATTAGAAATGAGAACAGCGAGAAACTTAACATCAGGATTGATGGTCACGAAGTCAATGAAGGAATTCTGCTACCTAGGCAGTAAAATAACCAATGACGGACGGAGCAAGGAGGACATCAAAAGCAGACTTGCTACGGCAAAAAAGGCATTTCTGGCCAAGCGAAGTCTACTAATATCAAATACCGGCCTTAATTTGAGGTAGTGAAACATGGACTGTGGGAAAACCGGAACAGAAGAGAATCGAAGCATTTGAGATGTGGTGCTACAGACGAATGTTGAAAATTAGGTGGACTGATAAGGTAAGGAATGAGGAGGTTCTATGCAGAATCGGAGAGAAAAGGAATATGTGGAAAACACTGATAAGGAGAAGGGACAGGATGATAGGACATCTGCTAAGATATGGGGAAATGACTTCCATGGTACTAGAGGGAGCTGTAGAGGGCAGAAACTGTGGAGGAAGACAGAGATTGGAATACGTCAAGCAAATAATTGAGGACGTAGGTTGCAAGTGCTACTCTGAGATGAAGAGGTTAGCACAGGAAAGGAATTCGTGGCGGGCCGCATCAAACCAGTCAGACTGATGACCAAAAAAAAAAATCTGGTTCTGGTTCCTGGTTCACGCAAGATGAAAACCCAGCGGGAATCACTGTTCAGACTGTACCTGTACTCGTCCGTGAACAAAGCATGGGACCACTGTTCCAGTGTGTTCTTGACACCAGGCTTTACAAGGCTCTCCCGTGACCAGAGGTCAGTGGAATGCACCTTGTAGGTCTCTGGGTGAATAAACCATGTCTGTTCAGTCATCTGAGAATGTGTCTGGAGACAACTGTTCCAGTGGTTGCGGTAAGGTCCGGAGCAAGGCTACCTGCAGTACTCCGTGGCCGTCTGCGGGCACTAATGGTGAGATATCGGTCTTCTTGTGGTGTTGTACACTGTGGACGTCCCGTACTGTAACGCCTGGACACGATTCCTGTCTGCTGGAATCGTTGCCATAATCTTGAGATCAAACTTTGTGGCACGCGGGGGGCCCGTGCTATGACCTGCTGTGTTTAACCAGCCTCCAGTCGCCCTAGTATTCTACCCCTCATAACGCCATCAATATGTGTGTCATTTTCAACACACAGTCACCATAAGCATGTCTGAAAACGTCTGCACACTTACTCGCTGCGCCGTACTCCGACATGCACCAACACACCTCTTCGTATGTGACTGCTGCCAGCGCCACCGTGCGACGACCATATGTCAAATGCACCGCATGGTCATACCCCCAGGTGATTAAAACCCGCAAACCGCTAACCAGAGCGTCGTTTCACCATGTATAAGCATTATCCTTAATTTATGGGCATGAGTGTAGATACGTGTCGTACTGAAGTTTCGTACGTAGGAGAAAGTATAACCCAGCAGCATTATACTGAAGTCACGTGGCTATCCTGTGACGTGTGCTGTGTGCTGCGTTCAGACCATAGATATTTACACCGCACCGTCTTGCTCTCGACCAAGGCTGCCGCAGTCATCGTACTTGCAGGGGAGTCCAGAGCTGCGGGATGGACGGGGAGAGTAACACACAATCTGTTGATTGGCCTTGTCACGATAAGAAACTGCGAACACAGGAAACCTGATGAAAATTGCGTGTATTCTTTATGAATCTTACATGAAGGAACCATTACTTGATCCCTCCGTGGGATGTTATTTGATGGCATATTTTTCTTTACCAGCTCAGCTAGCTGATGAACTTTAGCAGTAAGTCATCGGCACAATAGCAACCAGAGGTTGGCTGAAAATGGGCATCTGAAACATGGTTGAGAAATTTTGATACGATATTAAATGCCTAAACAAAGAGTGTGGGCTTCCTGATACTCCGAACTTTTTCCGTGTAAAATTTGAGTCGCTACGCCGCCAGTACATTTGTATTTTGCACATATCATTTTAGAGGGTGTCGGCTTGCACATATACTGGGGCAGGGCATGTAATGCATATTGCTGAAAGCGCCGTGTCGAATTGCAGCGGCGCTCGGAACGAGGCAGAGACAAATAAAAACAACAGAGAGAGGCCAGTGTGGATGTTACTGGGAAACAGTGGAAGCTGCCACTGCTGCAGGGGATGAGAGACGCATCGAGTGTCGGCTGGCGCGCAGTCGCAGGCGGGCGACACCCTGGGACAAGGCCGCCTCTGTCACTCCCACGAATACAAGCTGCTGCGTAACATTTCATTTCATTCCATTGCGTTTATTGCACGTTTGAAGACCTGTTGTCTAATATTTCAAAAACAGGTCGTACACTTCACATTTTTTTTTGTTTTTTTTTGTAATGACATACGAGGTGCGGCTAGAAAAAAACCGGACTGATGCTGGAAAAAACATTTATTTACAATTATTTACAATTTCATGTTATCTCCTTCAATGTACTCTCCTCCTCGGTCTCTACACCGCTCCATACGAATTTTCCACTGTTCATAGCAATGCTGCAGATCATTTTCGGTAAGTCCATACATTACTTCCGTCGCTTTTTCTTTTACTGCTTCAACAGTCTCAAATCTAGTTCCTTTCAAAGCTGACTTGACTTTAGGGAAAAGAAAAAAGTCACAGGGGGCCAAATCAGGTGAGTAGGGTGGATGATCTAAGATGGGAATGTTGTGTTTTGCCAAAAACGTCTTCACTGACAACGCACTGTGAGCTGGGGCATTGTCTTGGTGAAGGATCCATGACTTTTTTCTCCACAAATCGTTCCGTTTTCTCCGTACTCGCTCACGTAGGGTAGCCAGGATGCTAATGTAGTAATGCTGATTCACTGTTTGTACCTCTGGTACCCAATCAATGTGCACAATCCCTTTGATGTCAAAAAAAAAATCATCATTGCCTTGAATTTCGATTTTGACATTCGTGCTTTTTTTTGTCGTGGAGAACCAGGAGTTTTCCAATGCATCGATTGGCGTTTAGTTTCGGGATCGTAAGTAAAAAACCACGATTCATCGCAAGTAATAACATTTTGTAAGAAGGTGGGATCACTTTCAACGTTTTCCAGGATGTCAGAACAAATCATTCTTCGGCGTTCCTTCTGTTCAATTGTGAGACACTTTGGAACACACTTTGTCCATGTTGAAACTTTCATGAAGAATCTGCCTAACACTTTCCTTGTCAACTCCTGTTAACTCAGACACTGCTCTGATTGTTAAACGGCGATCTTGTCGAACAAGTTTACCGATTTTTTCAATGTTTGCATCAGTTTTTGGTGACAATGGTCTGCCAGTGCGAGTGTCATCACTGGTGTCTTCGCGGCCATCTTTAAATCGTTTAAACCACTCAAACACTTGTGTTCGCGATAAACAATCATCGCCGTACACTTGTTGTAACATTACAAACGTTTCACTTGCAGATTTTCCTAGTTTGAAACAAAATTTGATGTTAACACGCTGTTCTTTCTGTACACTCAACATTTTCCGACGCACAGACAAAACGTCAACTACTTAAAACAGACGCCACGGGCAGACTGAGTGCAGGAGGCAGATGAAACTCGAGCAGTAGGCGGAGCGAGAGTCACGTGACAGGCCACGCGACTTTCAGCCTTATTGCATTCGTTTTATTGTTTCACCAGTACTAGTCCGGTTTTTTTCTAGCCACACCTCGTATAGTGTTTCATATTACTTGCAAATATCGTTTTGAACAATTAAAAGTAATAACAACAAACTACAAAGAAAAGCAAATTAGTTAAAATGAAATGTCGTGTGACGAGGGCCTCCCGTCGGGTAGACCGCTCGCCTGGTGCAAGTCTTTTGATTTGACGCCACTTCGGCGCCTTGCGCGTCGGTGGGGATGAAATGATGATGATTAGGTCAACACAACACCCAGTCCCTGAGCGGATAAAATCTCCGACCCAGCCGGGAAACGAACCCGGGCCCTTAGGATTGACAGTCTGTCGCGCTGACCACTTTTTTTTTTTTTATAGTTCGTCTTATTTTGTTCGTTATATTTTGTTCTATTTGTTCGGGGCGGACGTCCTACGACGTGCGTTCAAGTTCGTTGATCCATTCACTCAGTTTTTTTTATTGCAGAGGCATCTAACCTTCTGACGGAGCGCGCTGAGCTACGGCGCCTGCACCACTCAGCTACCGTGGGTGGACAACTTGTTAAAGAAAGTGGAGGATGGTATATATAGAAAATACAAGGTGTACAACTTTGCTTCCGCCGTTTTTTCCCCAACATTTGAGGCTTTAATGAAACAAATTGGTTACACACGTATCATTCAAAGTATTTTCCATCGCTGGCCACTACTTTCTCCCCTCTTTTGGACAGTATGCGAATCCCGCGTCGAATACATTGTTCATCTTTTGAAGCGATCCACGAAGAGATCCAATTTGTGACTTCTTCATGAGATCGGAAGTGTTCGTCAGCCAGGCCATACGCCATCGATCTAAACAGGTGATAGTCAGAGGGAGCAATGCCTGGAGAATACGGCGGGTGGGGTAGGACTTCCCGTTTTAACATTTCCAATTACTTTTTGACCTCTTTTGCAACGTGAGGTCGAGCGTTGTCGTGCTGCAAAATCACTTTATCGTGCCTCTCGCTGTATTGCTGCCGTTTGTCTATTAATGCTCTGCTCAAACGCATTAATTGCGTCCGATAACGAGCATCTGTGATTGTTTCACTTGGTTTTAATACCTAATAGTACACGACGCCGAGCTGGTCCCACCAAATGCAGAGCATGATTTTGGAGCCGTGAATATTCGGTTTGGCCGTCGACGTGGAAGCATGGCCGGGATATCCCCATGAGTTTTTCCCTTTAGAGTTATCGTAATGAACCCATTTTTCATCCCCGGTCACAATGCGATGCAGAAATCCCTTTCGTTTTTGCCTCTGAAGCAACTGCTCACAAACACTCAAACGCCTTTCAACGTCCCTTGGTTTCAGCTCACACGGGACCCAAGTTCCATCTTCCTGAATCATGCCCAAAGCCTTGAGACGTTTTGACACGGCTTGCTGTGTCACTCCCACTAATCGTGCCAATTCTTCTTGAGTTTGACGCGGGTCTTCACTCAGCAATGCCTCCAATTCTGCATCTTCGAAAACATTCTCTCTTCCACCACTATGCCGGTCTATGACATTAAAATCACCGTTCTTGAAGCGTTGAAACCACTCGCGAGACGTTCTTTCTCTAATAGCGTCCTTACCATATGTACTTGAGAGCATTCTATGAGACTCAGCCGCTGTTTTCTTCATACTGAAACAAAACTGTAACACCTCCCGAAATGAAAATTAGGCTCGTAAACTGACATTTTCAATCAAGAACAACTTTATAATGTTACTTATAATCCGTCTTGATTATAAGTAACATTATACAATCACTGATTGCTGCTATACAGCAGACATTATGTCTGTTTTTGCAAAGAACAACTTTATGATGCAAACACAAATCGACTAATGTTTGAATGAGGTTATGTTGACCGAGGTCCAAGCTAACTGCCTGACGTCTGCTATGTTTCTTTCGACCGCTACTTACCGTTGTCACCACCTATTGGCAAACGGCGGAAGCAAAATTGTACACCTTGTAATAGAAAGATAAGAAAGGAAATATTTGCAGTTGAAACAACATACAAAGTATGAATTACGATTCGTGTTGTCGCTGTTCCAAATGGGAGGGCCTCTACACAATGTCGAGTCTGCCTCGCCTGAAGTAACATACCAAATTATGCCTTCTTGTATTAGTAAATGTAAAGCATAACGAGTGGTTTTGTCTGTATTTGCTTGTGCTGTACGAGAACTAGTACTGCCTGGACCTCGTAAGATTTCTTTGATGTCGTCTTATTCAGTAGTAGGTCTTAGCGTGTTATAGGTCTGAGCTTGTTACAATGTATTGTCACGTGTTCAGGAGACCCGTACGCTCCACATTTGCGCAATAGTGCAAGAGGGGATAGATATGATGATTACTGCACAGTGTAGCACGTGTGACTACTAAGGTTAATCTATCCGAAACGTTTCCCAGCACTCTGTCGAACATTAGCTGCACACCGGGAAATAGGATTGAAGAAAAATCTGCGGTTGCCGAACACAACCTCACGAATAAACATCAAATTTTGTTTGCGAAATCTGCCTCCGTACCTGAGTGGTGAACGCGGTTGACTGCTATGTCTGGGACTCAGGTTCGATTCCCGGTACTGCCAGGGGTTTTTCCTTGGTGTAAGGGCTGACATGGGGTGCATTCAGCCTCGTGAGGCCATCTGAGGAGCTCCTCGACCGATTATTAGCGATTCCAAGCTCAAGATACCCGACATTGTCCCGGGAGAGATCCACATGCCCATCTGTACCGCATCCGATGATGTCACTGGCAGAGGATGGCTCGGCGGTCGGTCGAGCCCGATTATACCGTCTAGGGCCATAACTCGGAACTTCGCGTTTTACTCTGAGGAGACGTGGATTTTACCCCGTGCTTCAAAGTACTGGCACTGAACAATCAAATTGAAATTACAACGTATGTCAGCAACCGAAAGAGAGTTACGGAATTAACGCTGGCCGTCACGAACAAGAAAACATTGGTGCTGTGATTTGATAGTCGTTTTAGGGCGCTAAACAAAAATGGTTCAAATGGCTCTGAGCACTATGGGACTAAACATCTATGGTCATCAGTCCTCTAGAACTTAGAACTACGTAAACCTAACTAACCTAAGGACATCACACAACACCCAGCCATCACGAGGCAGAGAAAATCCCTGACCCCGCCGGGAATCGAACCCGGGAGCCCGAGCGTGGGAAGCGAGAACGCTACCGCACGACCACGAGATGCGGGCGGCGCTAAACAGGGAGGTCATCATAGCCCTTGCAAGGAACAGAGACGACGGTGGTGCAAATGTATTAAAAATAACAATAAATTTTAAAACCAATCTGTAGCAACCAACAAACATTTACAATACAGCAGTGGCATCCGGAGATTCATAGAGGCCATCCATGAAATTGAGACAGAACATAGCGGAATAACAAGCTAAAACCAAGTAAAAAATACCAGTATAAGTCCTTTTAAAAGGGAACCAAATTACTGCGGCTTGGTGACTACTTAAAAATAATGGACGACCAAGCCACTCTAAATTAGCGCAGCTGATATTTTGGAGAGGAGTCCTGACTTCACGCGAAACTTAAAAAAAAAAAAAAATCAGACTCGCCTCATTACCAATTAAAAGGTCGATCCTGTGAGAGACCCATGTCTGCCCTCCGGTCGTCCTACTAAACGCATTGCAATAAGATATCTCGTATTTACAACTACGCTCCACATCTTTGATACATCGGTGACTGCCCGTGACGTAAGAGAAAGTCATGTGTCGATCGATAATGTCCCCCTCTGAGCTTTGTAACGGCTTCTTCTTCTGCTCGTCTTGGTCGGAAGCGCCTCACTGAACGCAGCTTATTACTCTTTCCTTTCAGCCACTGAGCCATCAACAAACGATCCTCTGGGTCACGTATGTGGCAAAACCTCCCGCGGGCGGAATACCGAGCGTTAGGTGGAAGAGAGCAAGTCGCCTTGGCAGCCGCGTCAGCCGAGTTCATTTCCCGGGATACTTATGTGCCCTGGAAGCCAGTAGAAAATTATTTCCTTTTTCTGCCTTTCCAAGAGAATGACAGCCTCCTGAACATTTTGTACCATCCGGTCTGTTGGGTATCCAATAACAAAAAGGGCGCTGTGGGAATTGAAGCAGATGAGAAATTTCTTGCAATGTCGACGCCTCATCAGCTCCATTACCCTCGTGGCAATGGAGCTCCGCATAATAAACTGAAAACTGCTCTGGAAGCCCTATTCTGAGGACAATGTCGGAAAACACGACGGAACAGCCAATAAAATCCCTCCGCTTAGATGTATCCAAGTAAACACTAATAAAACCCGGTCGGCGATATAATAATATCTCGTCAAATTTGATTTTAAAAATGTGAGGTACAAGTCTTCCTTTACCCATTCAATTAGAAAAATAATCTAGGCCTTTATAATTATCAGGGGATCCCCTACAAGAACCCTTGCTTTGGACCTTAATGCCCTCCATCTGCAGTAACTTATGGCTCTCCCTCGCACGGATCCCAAATGACTCGTTGCTCGCAGACGCTTACGGAACAGACATTTCGGAGCGAGCCGCGGAACGAAAATGAATGCTGGCGATTTTGAAACAGAGCCCTGAGTGTAAAACTTTGAACATAGCTGCCAAGGTTCTGTGACCGGGTCAGAATTATATTGTAACAAATAAGCCCTCGGTCACAAATATTAAGTCAGAAATTGACCTGGTTTCGACGCTACTATGAGTGTCGTCTTCAGAATTAGACTAACTGTACTAAAACATTAGGTATATAGTACATTGATAAAATTAAAGTTTGTACTGACTCGAAAAGATGCTGAGATCTTTTTTAATATGTGATTTGTAAGTACTGCATCTTTTCGAGTCAGTACAAACTTTTATTTTATTAATGTACTATATACCTAATGTTTTAGTACAGTTAGTCTAATTCTGAAGACGACGCTCATAGTAGCGTCGAAACCAGGTCAATTTCTGACTTAATATTTGTGACCGAGGGCTTATTTGTTACAATATAGGGCCCTGGGTGCTTGGCTTACCACAAGGCGGTCCGCCCTGGTAGCTGAGTGGCCAGCGCGACGCAATGTCATACCTAACGGGCCGGGTTCGATCCCCGGCTGGGTCGGAGATTTTCTCCGCTCAGGGATTGGGTGTTGTGTTGTCCTTATCATCATCATTTCATCCACATCGACGTGCAAGTCGCCGAGGTGGCGTCAACCCGAAAGCTTGTACCAGGCGAACGGTCTACCCTCCGGAGGCCCTGGCCACACGGTATTTCCATTTACCACAAGGCGAATGTTGTAACGCAGTGACTTTGTCAAGCACGTAGCAAGGCCACACTATCTGTCCAGACCAATCCCTACCACAAAGGAAGAGAGAGAAAATTATTCCTTTAATTCTGATCACAGATTAGAATTGCATCTACAATTCCGAGATAACTGATACCTAACACCGATCAGCAGAATAATTAATTACTGTAGCAATTCAACAAACTTGATCATTGAATTAATAGCATTAAATTAATTTTCCCAAGTCCACAGACACTGCCGAGATATATTCTACGTAGACGACCATCAGTTAGAGAGTGCAGGGTAATTGTAGCATTCCCCGTTTAATTCATATAGAAAACGCCCAAGGTGGCGATATCTGCCTTTCTGTTCCGGCCGTTAGAAAATACCTAAGATGTCGAAATCTGACTTGCTGTTCTGGCTGTTATTTCAAATCGTCGTTGGAGCCACGCGGTGGCATAGGCACACACGGTTCTCTCGCCTTTTGAGATGTCTCGTCAGTACAGGGCAGCCAACGTGAAGGGCTGAACTCTACCACTCCAGGAGGCCAGAACAGCAGCAACTGTTCCACGTCTCACCACTGTTGGGTTGGCTACGAGGACCTTTTCGCGTACTGCAGAGGTCTACTGTAGCTCATTGTCTGAGCTTTTAAATAACCTGATGAGCAGTTCAGCAGCCCCATTCCGTTGCAGTGCACATCGCGAAGTCCAGCGTACGGCAGTTGCCGCCATTTATAATGGCTAGTGCGTCCCATTGCTCTGGGGACTGCATGGGCTTAGTCATCCGGGAACCACTCACGCTGTTTCTGAAGCACTCCGCAATTACGATGGTCGCGACTACGTTAGTACTACGTCCGTACCGCAAGATACGTGCGCTGCAGACCAGCATGTAGCGTAGCAGGCTATTTTTGCCGACTCTCGTTGCTGTTAGCGTGACCCATGGTTAGTTGCTCTGGTTATAGTGATACCCGCTATTTCATTTCTGTACTCTCTCTGGGGACTGGTTTTCATACTGAAGACGGGTTTTTGAGTGACCTTGTGTACTTTCAACTCGTCCTACAGTAAGTATGCTCTCCCAGCGGCTACATTTTGTGTACAACAATTTATGAATACTTTTGCAGTGAACACATAGTGCGTAGTAGGGCGATCACTCTGTTGTAGAAATAATTCAAAAGCAAAGATCGCTTAAATACTCTTTACTGGATAACCGGTTTCAACACTCTAATAGTGCCATCATCGGATTTGAATGTAGATTAACATTTATAAACCATTTGGATACAACAATACATGAGGCAGACCAGCTGATCTCATGTATCGTTATATCCAAATGGTTTATACATTCAGATCCAATGATGGCACCTTTAGTGTGTTGAAACCGGTTATCCAGTAAACAGTATTTAAGTTATCTTGGCTTTTGAATTATTTCTAATTTATGAACACTTGTGACAGGGCTACCTCTGAATTCACCTGTTCATTTCTGAATATATGTTTCGCCAGATTACCCCGACTTTGATTTCTGTGGCTTCCCTACTATCCCCTTTGTAAACCAATTCCTTACTAGGCTACGAAACACCTGCAGAAAAGACGAAGTCTGACGCTTGGGATAGAAGTTACTCGGGTGAGTGATCTGTTAGGGAACATTGTCAGTAGGAGCTACATTGTTAACCTGCTACAGCTACTTCCACCAAAACCCCAGAAGCTGGTGACCTGACACGCGACTGACTAGGTTTCACAGCTACGATATTTTCTGAAAGAAATGATAATTAAATCAGGACCCTAAGCTGTCGACAGGCGTCGATATATATCAACGAGGAGAGCTGAAAATGTGTGCCCCGACCGGGACTCGAACCCGGGATCTCCTGCTTACATGGCAGACGCTCTATCCATCTGAGCCACCAAGGGCACAGAGGATAGGGTGTCTGCAGGGATTTATCCCTCGCTCGCTCCCCGTGAGACACACGTTCCCAATTTAATGACCACACACTACATTCGTAGTGCCCCTGCCCATTACACTCATTACTCGCGGCAGACAATCTTACCGAGTCCCGTAAGAGTTCGGGCAATGCGCGTGCATCCAGCACAGAAGAACAAGGTCAGGTTAGACTTAACTATATGAAGGTGGTATCTATTCTTTCGGACATGTCCGAAAGAACAGATACCATCTTCTACATCTACATCCATACTCCGCAAGCCACCTGACGGTGTGTAGCAGAGTGTACCTTGAGTACCTATATCGATTCCCCCTTCTATTCCAGTCTCATATTGTTTGTGGAAATAAATGTTGTCGGTATGCCCCTGCGTGGGCTCTAATCTCTCTGATTTTATCCTCACGGTTTCTTCGCGAGATATACGTAGGAGGGAGCAATATGCTGCTTGACTCTTCGGTGAAGGAATGTTCTCGAAACTTCAACAACGGTCTGAGCTACTGAGCGTCTCTCCTGCAGAGTCTTCCACTGGAGTTTATCTATCATCTCCGTAACGCTTTCGCGATTACTAAATGATCCTGTAACGAAGCGCGCTGCTCTCCTTTGGATCTTCTCTCTCTCTTCTATCAACCCTATCTGGTACGGATCCCATACTGGTGAAGAGTATTCAAGCAGTGGGCGAACAAGTGTACTGTAACTTACTTCCTTTGTTTTCGGATTGCATTTTCTTAGGATTATTCCAATGAATCTCAGTCTGACATCTGCTTTACCGACGATCAACTTTATATGATCATTCCATTTTAAATCACTCCTAATGCCTACTCCCAGATAATTTATGGAATTAACTGCTTCCAGTTGGTGACCAGCTATATTGTAGCTAAATGATAAAGGATCTTTCTTTCTATGTATTCGCAGCACATTACACTTGTCTACATTGAGATTCAATTGCCATTCCCTGCACCATGCGTCAATTCGCTGCAGATCCTCCTGCATTTCAGTACAATTTTCCATTGTTACAACCTCTCGATATACCACAGCAATACGATATTTTCTATCCTACTGCTGTATGCCGCTCTTGGCCAAGACGTAGCGGTGACAAGAACGCCACTTACTGCAGGTTGCGACCGACATTCAAATTTAAATTCAGAGAGAGCGCGGGTTTAATTTTTTTTTTTTTTTTTTTTTGCAAGCAGCAACACTTCTACCATGAGAGATCGCTTGCGGAACAGGGCATGTGGTTTGGCAGACGGAGAAGGACTAGGCTTGGACGCCCCTTTTCCCAGAAATAGCGAAACCCGGCCTTGGCGTGGAGCTTGGCCAGGCTAACGGTCAACGTTCCGCGACCGCCACCACAGCGCCAACCGACGCCCACAGCGCCACCCTAAAGCACGCTGATTTCGGGGAGACTGCAGAGCCCCCGCAAACACCGCCAGTTGCAGACGCAAATCACAACCAGACATAATTTGCAGAACTGCGCAACTTCCTTGAGTGCGAAATTAGATTCTCAAAGAGCCGAATTGCGCACCTCCCTGAGAGCAGAAATGCGCGTTGAACACGAGGAACTAAGTTTGGAGTTGAACGATAGGAATTTTCGAACAGACTTGGCGTGCAGGTACTTGATTTACAGAAGCAGGGCGAGTTGCTACATCAGGTCGTAGTGGTAAAAAAATATTCAAATGTGTGTGAAATCTTACGGGACTTAACTGCTAAGGTCATCAGTCCCTAAGCTTACACACTACTTAACTTAAATTATTCTAAGGACAAACACACACACCCATGCCCGAGAGAGGACTCGAACCTCCGTCGGGACCAGCCGCACAGTCCATGACTGCAGCGCCTCAGACCGCACGGCTAATCCCGAGCGTCTCATACAGGAAATACAGAGGGGTCCAAAAAATGTATCCACTGTTTAAAAGACCATAACTGGCAAACTAATTGAAGGAGTTGTCTCATCTTTGGTAGTGTAATACACTACTGGCCATTAAAATTGCTACACCACGAAGATGATGTGCTACAGACGCGAAATTTAACCGACAGGAAGAAGATGCTGTGATATGCAAATGATTAGCTTTTCAGAGCATTCACACAGGGTTGGCGCCGGTGGCGACACCTACAACGTGCTCACATGAGGAAAGTTTCCAACCGATTGATTTCTTATACACAAACAGCAGGCGAGCAGAGTTGCCTGGTGAAACGTTATTTTGATTCCACGTGTGAGGAGGAGAAATGCGTACCATCACGTTTCCGACTTTGATAAAGGTCGGATTGTAGCCTATCGCGATTGCGGTTTATCGTATCGCGACATTGCTGCTCGCGTTGGTCGAGATCCAATGACTGTTAGCAGAATATGAAATCGGTGGGTTCAGGAGGGTAATACGGAACGTCATGCTGGATACCAACGGTCTCGTATCACTAGCAGTCGAGATAACAGGCATCTTATCAGCATGGCTGTAACGGATCGTGCAACCACGTCTCGATCCCTGAGTCAACAGATGGGGACGTTTGCAAGACAACAACCATTTGCACGAACAGTTCGACGACGTTTGCAGCACCATGGACTATCAGCTCGGAGACCTTCGACGATGCATCACAGACAGGAGCGCCTGCGATGATGTACTCAACGACGAACCTGGGTGCACGAATGGCAAAACGTCATTTTTTCGGTTGAATCCAGGTTCTGTTTACAGCATCATGATGGTCCCATCCGTGTTTGGCGACATCGCGGTGAACCCACATTGAAAGTGTGTATTTGTCATCGCCATACTGGCGTATCACCCGGCGTGATGGTATGGGGTGCCATTGGTTACACGTCTCGGTCACCTCTTGTTCGCACTGACGGCACTTTGAACAGTGGACGTTACATTTCAGATGTGTTACGACCCGTGGCTCTACCCTTCATTCGACCCCTGCGAAACCCTACATCTCAGCAGGATAATGCACGGCCGCATGTTGCAGGTCCTGTACGTGCCTTTCTGGATACAGAAAATGTTCGAATGCTGCCCTGGCCAGCACAATCTCCAGATCTCTCACCAATTGAAAACGTCTGGTCAATGGCGGCCGATCAACTGGCTCGTCATAATACATTCACTACTCTTGATGAACTGTGGTGTCGTGTTGAAGCTGCATGGGCAGCTGTACCTGTACACGCCATCCAAGGTCTGTTTGACTCAATGCCCAGGCGTATCAAGGCCGTTATTACGGCCAGAAGTGGTTGTTCTGGGTACTGATTTCTCGGGATCTATGCACCCAAATTGCGTGAAACTGTAATCACATGTCAGTTGTAGTATAATACATTTGTCCAATGACTACCCGTTTATCATCTGCATTTCTTCTTGGTGTAGCAATTGTAATGGCCAGAAGTGTAGTATTTTGAATTCGTTTACAAAGGAATTACGTCAGCTCCATGGAAGCGACAGCTATCCGTTTGTGCAACAGACTGTTCCTATGCTCACCCTAACTGGGAGCGTGTTAGTGGGATGAATTCAAGAATCCAAACTATGGATTTCCTCCAAAATTTTCGATACTGGTACGAATCTGGTAACATTAGCCAAAGTCAGTTGTTAAACTCCTTCAGACAACACCTTGTGTCCAAGTGAACCTGTAGTGGCAAATAACCGGACGGTAGTGTGCAGACTTTGCGTAGCTGAGGCGTGAGTTCCTGGCTTAGTACTGGAACTTGCGCACTTTCAAAAAAATGGCTCTGAGCACTATGGGACTCAACAACTATGGTCCTCAGTCCCCTAGAACTTAGAACTACTTAAACCTAACTAACCTAAGGACATCACACAACACCCAGCCATCACGAGGCAGAGAAAATCCCTGACCCCGCCGGGAATCGAACCCGGGGAACCGGGCGTGGGAAGCGAGAACGCTACCGCACGACCACGAGCTGCGGGCAAACTTGCGCACGTCAGCAGAGAGTTAAGCGATCTGTGATGACGGGGCCAGATTATAGTCCCAGTGGCGGAAGCCTGCGTGAGCTTTTTCTATGCAAAGTTTCGGCTGTACGGCACCTGGAGTCACCCGTGGATCCCGAGGAAATGATTCCATTAATATACTATAGGATGCCAGAATGGGCAAAGCGACTGTTATTAACCATCCCGATCGTCAGTATAGAACACTCTTTGGAAATGCTGTCGGTGATTGACGACTTCCAAGACGAGAGAAATTGTCGTTCAATACCTATCGTAGGAACGGATCGCGTTAATGCCCCATCACAGAATCAAAACTCTAGTAACAATAGGTCTGGACAAGCCAATGTTCGACGGCCGCGGTGGTCTAGCGGTTCTGGCGCTGCAGTCCGGAACCGCGGGACTGCTACGGTCGCAGGTTCGAATCCTGCGTCGGGCATGGGTGTGTGTGATGTCCTTAGGTTAGTTAGGTTTAAGTAGTTCTAAGTTCTAGGGGACTTATGACCTAAGATGTTGAGTCCCATAGTGCTCAGAGCCATTTGAACCATTTTTGAAGCCAATGTTCAGTCGGGTCAAGGACTAGGCAACAATTCCCACCCGAATAATCAGTACAATAGCAATGTCATGTCAGAAATGCAAAATCAACAGGCGGCGTGTACCCCCTGAAAACAATAATGAAGATATGCAGGCGACAGCGCCTTCTACCATTACGGAGACGAGTCGGAAAACAAACTGTCACAGTCCAGTTACTCCCGCTGGCTTTGTGTAGTGATTCGGGAAGTTAGGGGAACTGCCCGCAGAATCCTTTAAAAGATTTGTTAGCGAAGAATTTATCGTGTCCGAACAGACATATCAAAATCCACGCATAGCTTTAGACGCTTATGGTTCCACACAAAAGATACTCTTTGACACAGGTACAACTATCTCGACTATTTCGGAGGTGTGTTTTGATTTCCACAGGGAGAGTAATAGACTGGAAATTTTCCCAGTGACAGCGGTAAGGATAAGGAGCGCCACTCGTGCGCGAACCAAGACAGTAAACAAGTGGGTGTTGGGATTGTTACTGCAAGGATTCAGCCGGATCTCTTTGTGGCGAAATTATCAGTACCTACATTGAAGAGCCAAAGAAGCTGGTACACCTGCCTAATATCGTGTAGGGTACGCAGAAGTGCCGCAACACGACGTAGCTTGAATTCGACTAATGTCTGAACTAGTGCTGGAGGGAATTTACCCCATGAACCCTGCAGGGCCGTCCATAAGACCGTAAGAGTACAAGGGGTGGACATCTCTTCTGAACAGCAAGTTGTAAGGTGTCCCAGATATGCTCAATAATGGTCATGTCTGGGGAGCCTGGTGGCCAGCGGAAGTGTTTAAACTCAGAGAGTGTTCCTGGAGCCACTCTGTAGCAATTCTGGACGTGTGAGGTGTCGCATTGTCCCGCTCGAATTTTCCAAGTCGGTCGGAATGCAAAATGGACATAAACGGATGTAGATTATCAGACAGGATGCTTACCTACATGTCACCTGTCAGAGTCGTATGTATACGTAATGTAAGTAAGCTGTGTAGGTTTTTATGTTGGAAACACCACGTAGTGCTCTGTATGAAAATCGCTGACTGCGCTGTGTGCAGTCTGTGGCTGGTTGGACTCATTGTTGGAATATTCGCTTGTGTAGTGTTGGGCAGTTGGATGTGAACAGCGCGTAGTGTTGGGCAGTTGGAGGTGAGCCGCCAGCAGTGGTGGATGTGGAGAGAGAGATGCCAGAGTTTTGAGAGGTTACTACAGGGTGTTTCAAAAATGGCCGGTATATTTGAAACGGCAATACAAACTAAACGAGCAGCGATATAAATACACGGTTTGTTGCAATATGCTTGGGACAACAGTACATTTTCAGGCAGACAAACTTTCGAAATTACAGTAGTTACAGTTGTCAACAACAGATGGCGCTGCGGTCTGGGAAACTCTATAGTACGATATTTTCCACATATCCACCATGCGTAGCAATAATATGGCGTAGTCTCTGAATGAAATTACCCGAAACCTTTGACAACGTGTCTGGCGGAATGGCTTCACATGCAGATGAGATGTACTGCTTCAGCTGTTCAATTGTTTCTGGATTCTGGCGGTAAACCTGGTCTTTCAAGTGTCCCCACAGAAAGAAGTCACAGGGGTTCATGTCTGGCGAATAGGGAGGCCAATCCACGCCGCCTCCTGTATGTTTCGGATAGCCCAAAGCAATCACACGATCATCGAAATATTCATTCAGGAAATTAAAGACGTCGGCCGTGCGATGTGGCCGGGCACCATCTTGCATAAACCACGAGGTGTTCGCAGTGTCGTCTAAGGCAGTTTGTACCGCCACAAATTCACGAAGAATGTCCAGATAGCGTGATGCAGTAATCGTTTCGGATCTGAAAAATGGGCCAATGATTCCTTTGGAAGAAATGGCGGCCCAGACCAGTACTTTTTGAGGATGCAGGGACGATGGGACTGCAACATGGGGCTTTTCGGTTCCCCACATGCGCCAGTTCTGTTTATTGACGAAGCCGTCCAGGTAAAAATAAGCTTCGTCAGTAAACCAAATGCTGCCCACATGCATATCGCCGTCATCAATCCTGTGCACTATATCGTTAGCGAATGTCTCTCGTGCAGCAATGGTAGCGGCGCTGAGGGGTTGCCGCGTTTGAATTTTGTATGGATAGAGGTGAAACTCTGGCGCATGAGACGATACGTGGACGTTGGCGTCATTTAGACCGCAGCTGCAACACGGCGAACGGAAACCCGAGGCCGCTGTTGGATCACCTGCTGCACTAGCTGCGCGTTGCCCTCTGTGGTTGCCCGTATGCGGTCGCAATACCTTTCCAGCACGTTCATCCGTCACGTTCCCAGTCCGTTGAAATTTTTCAAACAGATCCTTTATTGTATCGCTTTTCGGTCCTTTGGTTACATTAAACCTCCGTTGAAAACTTCGTCTTGTTGCAACAACACTGTGTTCTAGGCGGTGGAATTCCAACACCAGAAAAATCCTCTGTTCTAAGGAATAAACCATGTTGTCCACAGCACACTTGCACGTTGTGAACAGCACACGCTTACAGCAGAAAGACGACGTACAGAATGGCGCACCCACAGACTGCGTTGTCGTCTATATCTTTCACATCACTTGCAGCGCCATCTGTTGTTGAAAATTGTAACTACTGTAATTTCGAAAGTTTGTCCGCCTGAAAATGTACTGTTGTCCCAAGCATATTGCAACAAACGGTGTATTTCTATCGCTGCTCGTTTAGTTTTTATTGCCGTTTCAAATACACCGGTCATTTTTGAAACACCCTGTATGAGCGGACGACCTGGACGTCTGTCCGTCAGAAAAAGGAAGTTTGTAAGACTGGATGTCATGAACTGATATATATGACTTTTGAACACTATTAAGGTAAATACATTCTTTGTTCTATCAAAATCTTTCACTTGCTAACTATGCCTGTCAGTAGTTAGAATCTTTTATTAAGCTGGCAGTATTGGCGGTCGCTGTATTCCAGTAGTTCGAGTAACGAAGATTTTTGTGAGGTAAGTAATTTATGAAAGGTATAGGTTATTGTTAGTCAAGTCCATTCTTTTATAGGGATTATTGAAAGTCACATTGCGTTGCGCTAAAAATATTGTGTGTCAGTTTAGTGATGATCAGAATAAGTAAAGAGAAAACTGTCTGAGTACGTTCAGTTTTGCTCAGCTGTTTGAAAATCAAATAACGTAAGAGTTTTTCCAGCTCTGTTATTCTTTACATACAAAGGGGAAGTTTCAGTATCATCGGTCCCATATCATTCCAACTGCACGTGCCCCACTCTATTACAGAGCCTTCACCAGCTTGAACAGTCCCCTGCTGACATGCAGAGTTCATATATTCACGAGGTTGTCTCCACACCCTTGCATGTTCATCCGCTCGATACAATTTGAAACGGGACTCGTCCGACCGAGCAACATGGTTCCAGTCATCAACAGTCCAATGTCGTTGTTGACTGGCCCAAGCGAGGCGTAAAGCTTTGTGTCGTGCAGTCATCAAGTGTACACGAGTGAGCCTTCGGCTCCGAAAGGTCGTAGCGATGATGTTCCGTTGAATGGTTCGCGCGCTGACACTTGTTGGTGACCCAGCATTGAAATCTGCAGCAATTTGCGGAAGGGTTGCACTTTTGTCACGTTGAACGATTCTCTTCAGTCGTCGTTGGTCCCGTTCTTTCAGGATCTTTATCCTGCCGCAGCGACGCCGGAGATTTAATGTCTTACCGGATTCTTGATATTCACCGTACATTCGTGAAATGGTCGTACGGGAAAATCCCCACTTCATTTCTATCTCGGAGATGCTGTGTCCCATCGCTCGTGCGCCGACTGTGATACCACGTTCAAACTCACTTAAATCTTGGTAACTGCCATTGTACCAGCAGTAACCGATCTCACAAGTGCGCCACATACTTGTTGTCTTATGTAGGCGTTGCCGAACGCAGCGCCGTATTCGGCTTGTTTACATATCTCTGTATTTGAATACGCATACCTATACCAGTTTATTTGGCGCTTCAGTGTATAATCGTGGGTGCTTATTGGGTGAGACGCAACTATGCCATTATTGATTGCGTGAGCGAAAATGTGAGCATTTTAGTGAACTGGAGCAGACACACAGTGCTATTCTGTGAACCACTAGCGGTGCACTGAGGGAAGCGGGTCGCCCCGGCTGTCCGGCTGGCACAGCCGCTGCCGGCTGAGGTGGATGACTTTCGGTAGTCAAGCAGTGGTGTACCCCACAAGCCGTCGTCGGCACACGGACCGTGCATTCGAACGTCGAGTGTTGAGCGTGCCGAGTTTCTGACGTCATAGCGTGGAATAGAATGTTCGGGTGTCTTCCCGAACGTGCAGGTCAATACCTAGCAGGTCAAATATTCTGAGCGTACCTCTTAGCGTTGACCAATGAGATGGCACAACGCCACCTACGGCACACGCACGCCGTCTCCCTTCAGTACAGAGTTGTGAGGCGCCATATTGGCATTCATTTCAAGCCTATAAGTATATATGCCGTTTCTGAGGACCAGCAAATTGAGAATCACTGCAAAACCTGTTGTTAACTGTGTGATTCGTTCTAATAAAATAATGAGAAACATCATATTCGTGGCAAAAGAATTATTGTAACTTGCGTATTATGAGAGTAGGCTATTTGAAGGCAGCCACACACTGAAGAGCCACCCAAAACGCATTGTTCTTGGTACAATTTGTTGTAATTAAATTTCAGTTAGTAGCATACGTATCGGTTAAGTTTTCCAGCAAGGGTAAAATAATATGATTAGCTCAAATGATTGTGTTATTGGTCTAGCGTAATGAGTAGCGTTACTATCGAAAAACGAATTATTTGTTGGGGCGGTGGTTCGCGTCTTCACCCAGCCAGTTTTTTCTCCCGAACATTCGCGTTTTTATTAGGTTCTGATACTTTATTATCAGTTTAATATAAGTATGTACTATAAAATTAGATGTTATGTAAGTATAAGATCACCTTTTTTTGAGGGGTGACTTTGTTCGATTGGTTTAATCTACAGGACAGCTTGCGCTATTTGTATAAAGATATTTTGCTCCTTTTTCTTTTACATGTCTTTCATATGTTACAAAGATTCTGAAGCTGGGTAGGAACAGTAAGACTGACCTTGGGGTTTTACTAAAATGTGGGAATGATCAAATAATGTTTATCTTGTGCGGGGAAGTATTCCAAATTTTTTACCGCACTGTTCGTAATGGAACTTTTATAAGCCTGTGTCCTTACTGATTGGACATGGTACTTCCCTTTTCTTGGACGATGGAGGAAATGTGCGTTTTAATAGAGCTAACGTGGGAATTTTACGCGCGCCCGTTGAGTAAACTGTGTGATTTACGAACTAGAAACATCCCTCAACTGCCGCTGGAGTGCGTTGCTATCGCGTGTGCCACGTTGGAGCCCACGTACCGTATGCACAAATCGAATCGTTCCTGAGCGTTCAGCAGCACGTTGAACTTGGCACGCTCAACCTTAACGTTCGGCAGCACACCAGCTTCAGGGTGCCCGAGAATTAGTGAAGGCTCTGACCTTGGAACAGCAAGCCACCTTTTTACGGAGTTGAAACCGTATGCGTGTGTGCCTTTCGAGACCGACCCGGAAGATTTACCAGCTACACCTGTCATCTGAAAGGAAGGGGAAAATTTTATTGCCGTGCCTACAACGCTTCAGGGTGCCCGAGAATTAGTGAAGGCTCTGACCTTGGAACAGCAAGCCACCTTTTTACGGAGTTGAAACCGTATGCGTGTGTGCCTTTCGAGACCGACCCGGAAGATTTACCAGCTACACCAGCTTCAGGGTGCCCGAGAATTAGTGAAGGCTCTGACCTTGGAACAGCAAGCCACCTTTTTACGGAGTTGAAACCGTATGCGTGTGTGCCTTTCGAGACCGACCCGGAAGATTTACCAGCTACACCTGTCATCTGAAAGGAAGGGGAAAATTTTATTGCCGTGCCTACCACCTCCCTCTGCCGAGCGGAAAGCCGCGAAAAGGGAGATCGAGCAAATGTTGAACTGGGAAGTGATGATCGACATACAAAATAGGTACATTACATTCTGTAGTTCGAAGAGATCATTAATAGCTTAATCCACAATTCTATAGGCTATTCCCCGGCCGAGCTTATCTTCGAGAGGCCAGTAATTACGCCCATTAGAGCCGCGGCGCAATTACCTCCTTGCCCAGAAGAGGAATTACAGACAAAATTGTCAAACGCCCTGACCAGAATCAGGAGGAAGGAAGCTGCCAGGAAGGCGACCCATGATCGCGTTTTGATTCTAGTCCGAAACCAACACCGGCCTGTTTTCTTGGAGAAGAAAGTAGCCAAGTTCCATCTGCTGTATGACGGTTCCCACCGAGACGAAAAAGTTCTAGGCGACCACTCCTACATAGTTGTCGACCCAGATACGGCGTCGAGAAAGACATATTCAAAATACACTCCTGGAAATGGAAAAAAGAACACATTGACACCGGTGTGTCAGACCCACCATACTTGCTCCGGACACTGCGAGAGGGCTGTACAAGCAATGATCACACGCACGGCACAGCGGACACACCAGGAACCGCGGTGTTGGCCGTCGAATGGCGCTAGCTGCGCAGCATTTGTGCACCGCCGCCGTCAGTGTCAGCCAGTTTGCCGTGGCATACGGAGCTCCATCGCAGTCTTTAACACTGGTAGCATGCCGCGACAGCGTGGACGTGAACCGTATGTGCAGTTGACGGACTTTGAGCGAGGGCGTATAGTGGGCATGCGGGAGGCCGGGTGGACGTACCGCCGAATTGCTCAACACGTGGGGCGTGAGGTCTCCACAGTACATCGATGTTGTCGCCAGTGGTCGGCGGAAGGTGCACGTGCCCGTCGACCTGGGACCGGACCGCAGCGACGCACGGATGCACGCCAAGACCGTAGGATCCTACACAGTGCCGTAGGGGACCGCACCGCCACTTCCCAGCAAATTAGGGACACTGTTGCTCCTGGGGTATCGGCGAGGACCATTCGCAACCGTCTCCATGAAGCTGGGCTACGGTCCCGCACACCGTTAGGCCGTCTTCCGCTCACGCCCCAACATCGTGCAGCCGGCCTCCAGTGGTGTCGCGACAGGCGTGAATCGAGGGACGAATGGAGACGTGTCGTCTTCAGCGATGAGAGTCGCTTCTGCCTTGGTGCCAATGATGGTCGTATGCGTGTTTGGCGCCGTGCAGGTGAGCGCCACAATCAGGAGTGCATACGACCGAGGCACACAGGGCCAACACCCGGCATCATGGTGTGGGGAGCGATCTCCTACACTGGCCGTACACCACTGGTGATCGTCAAGGGGACACTGAATAGTGCACGGTACATCCAAACCGTCATCGAACCCATCGTTCTACCATTCCTAGACCGGCATGGGAACTTGCTGTTCCAACAGGACAATGCACGTCTGCATGTATCCCGTGCCACCCAACGTGCTCTAGAAGGTGTAAGTCAACTACCCTGGCCAGCAAGATCTCCGGATCTGTCCCCCATTGAGCATGTTTGGGACTGGATGAAGCGTCGTCTCACGCGGTCTGCACGTCCAGCACGAACGCTGGTCCAACTGAGGCGCCAGGTGGAAATGGCATGGCATGCCGTTCCACAGGACTACATCCAGCATCTCTACGATCGTCTCCATGGGAGAATAGCAGCCTGCATTGGTGCGAAAGGTGGATATACACTGTACTAGTGCCGACATTGTGCATGCTCTGTTGCCTGTGTCTATGTGCCTGTGGTTCTGTCAGTGTGATCATGTGATGTATCTGACCCCAGGAATGTGTCAATAAAGTTTCCCCTTCCTGGGACAATGAATTCACGGTGTTCTTATTTCAATTTCCAGGAGTGTATCAAGCTGTTCATCAGCTGGACCACTTCATGACCATAGCTCCAGTTTAGCATTATCGAGTGTGAAATTCGATGATAGTGTTGTCCATTTAAATTTTATTTTTCTTAGAGATAAAGGATGAGGCTGTGACAATTTCCTTTGATGCTGTGTGTGCCTAAAATAATGTGTTTGTTATCAGTTGGGCGCCGAACGTAATTTACCGAAGACACATAAGGTCTGTGAATCGATCTGTAATCTTCACAACAGTGTCGAGAAGTCGAGCTGAACCACGTAACCGACGAAAACACACACACACACCACTGACACTCACTAGGGCACTATACTGAATTAAAACATTAAATCAATATAATGCTAACTGTAAACTAGGGAAATACGATGAAATAAGGTGCGATGGATCATTAAACGTCAAGTTTTATGTGTGTGTGAAATCTTAAGGGACTTAACTGCTAAGATCATCAGTCCCTAAGCTTACACACTACTTAACCTAAATTATCCTAAGGACAAACACACACACACACACACACACACACCCATGCCCGAGGGAGGACTCGAACCTCCGCCGGGACCAGCCGCACAGTCAAGTTTTATATTTATCTATATGTCAAGGGATTTCGAATCATACTAGCACGAGGCAGCTCAATGACTAAACTCTGAAAAAACACAGCAAGGTAAGTAAAGCTTAATGTGGAAAAGAAAATTAGTTAAGGAAAAGGAATACCCGGAGATGAACAATCAGGATGCCATTATGATTGTGTTGGCCTCAACGAACAGTTCGTTCTACGATTCCAGAAAACAGAGAGCTTGGGAAACACTGATTTGTGAAGTAAAAGGCTGGCTAGTATTGATACCAGTATCTGTCTAGCAACTTGTCCAGGGATAGTGATTTCAATGGGAAGAGAAAACTGAGAGAGAAAGGGCAAAACACTAAACGTAGTGTGAAAGGGAGTATTACAGAGATTCCGTATTAAGCTAAGAGACATACACAGGTGAACAGAAGTGTTCACACACAGTCTTGTTTGTGTTAGATCCTACCTTTATAATGAAGGTGATGAACTGTTGATGCTGTTTGTCCATTATTCACGCCATGTGCCCCATATGTTTCCGTAATTTAAATCCAAAGCACTGGTTGAAAGCCAGAGACCGAAACGCTGATAGGTGTTGTAGTTGACGCAGACATAAGTAGTCACACACCGGCGGTACAATGAAAACACATCGTCACAGTTCCAAGCTGGATGTCGCTGAGTGAACGCAGCAGCAAGGTCGGTGTGCCGAACACGCAAATACGTGAGTGACAACAACATGGGTAGAAAAGGGAAGGAAACAACACCAGAAGAGAGGACGATAATGGTAACGTTGCATGAAGAGGGTAAATCATATGACGAAATAGCAACGACCGTTAGGAGGGACCGTTATACAGTGTGCACTGTTGTTAACAGATACAAAAAAACAAAAACATTGATAAATGTGCATCGTGTTGGAAGACCACGACACGTTTCAGAAAGAGAAGAGAGGCACATTGTTAAGATTATTAAGAAACCACCTGAAAAAAGTTCTTCAGAGATTTCTGCACAAACACAGGAGCGTTATGGGAAACAAGTTCACCCAAAAACTGTCCGGAGGATGTTTCATCGAGCCGGCTACAAAGCTCGCGTTCCAAGAAAGAAGCAAGTAGGAAGAAAAGGTTGCAATTTGCAAATCAATATGTGACCAAGGATTCAGAGTTCTGGAACAGTTATTTTCTCTGTCGAGGGCAAGTTCAACCTCTTCCATCACGATAGGCGTATTTTAGTGTGTAGAAGACGAAATACCGAGTTGAAGCCTACTAATATGGCCTGTACTGTAAAATATGATGGTGGCGGTATCACGGTCTGGGGGTGCATAGCTGCGTCACGTGTGGGGAAACTGGTATTTATCGATATAGTATGTGTATCTGGATATTTAAAGCCGGCCGGTGTGGCCGAGCGGTTCTAGGCGCTTCAGTCTGGAACCGCGAGACCGCTACGGTCGCAGGTTCGAATCCTGCCTGGAGCATGGATGTGTGTGATGTCCTTTGGTTAATTAGGTTTAAGTAGTTCTAAGTTCTAGGGAACTGATGACCTCCGATGTTAAGTCCCATAGTGCTCAGAGCCATTTGAACCATTTGAATTTGGATATTTAAAGAGAAATTTGTAATTCACTGCTGAAAAACTGGGTTTGAATAGTAACTACCATTTCCAACAGACAATGATCCAAAACATACAGCATACAATGTACGTTTGTGAATTCTGTTTAATAACCCCCACACCCTACAAACACCACCTCAGTCCGCAGACATGAACCCTATTGAACATTTGTAGGACAAGTTAGAAAGAAGAATCAGAAAACATCACATTTCAGCGATCAGTCGTCCTTTTTAAATTTTATTGGCAGATCTAGATTTCAGCTAGAAGCTAGCCATTCTCAATACACTATCATTTTTGCTCAATGCATTGAGCAAAAATGATAGTGCATTGAGAATGGCTAGCTTCTAGCTGACATCTAGATCTGCCAATAAAAAAAAATTAAAAAGGACGACTGATCGCTGAAATCTATAATTTACAATATCACAGTCGCTGAGTGCAACAGCCTTCTGAATGGAAGGTAACCTGATAAACATCAAATTTCCAGTAAACCACAACCGAAGGACGTGATTATTCAAGAATGGGGGAAGATTGAGGCAGCAGTAACAAGAAAGCTAGTATAATCAGCGCTGGACAGGCTGAAGGCTGTTATGAGAAGCAAGGAAATAAATACACGCTATTAGATGTATACAGCTAAATCAAACAGTGCAACATAAGTGACTGTGTGAATACTTACGCCCGTCCATTATCACAGTACAGCTAAGACTTTAATTTTTTTTCGGAACAGTATTAATGATTATTTATGTTTAAGTGTTGTTAAACGGATATACATGGAGAATAGATTGTTTCAATTTGGTCGCATGTATTCACAAATGTTATAAGTAGTCTAAACATTAAATGTACGTATGATATATGCTGATGTGTGTATACTTCTGTCCACCAGTGTAGCTGAGGCGAAACTGCCGGCCGGGGTGGCCGAGCGGATCTGGGCGCTACAGTCTGGAACCGCGCGACCGCTACGGTCGCAGGTTCGAATCCTGCCTCGGGCATGGATGTGTGTGATATCCTTACGTTAATTGCGTTTAAGTAGTTTTAAGTTATAGGGGACTGATGACCTCAGAAGTTAAGTCCCATAGTGCTCAAAGCCATTTGAACCATTTTTTTTAGGCGAAACTGACGTGTGGACAATTAAGTAGCGGTGTCGCTAGAGAACAGACAGCCCAAAGACCATTCGGCCCAGAACAAGGATTTATGTACGAGTGCTGGAAGCTCGAAAGCTGAAATGGGATCACAGAGCCCGCAAGTCCAATTAGAGAAGATCAGTAAATGTCATTAATATGTAACTTTTTGTGTTAGTTGTAAGATGTTTAACTTTGCCATCGTAGCCTGTCGCCGGCAATTCCTTCAGAGAATACTAAAAACACACGTCTCCGGCGAGTTTACCTGACAACTGATTACAAACCGGTAACAGCTGGCGGCAAGCGCACACCTTTCAAGGTCGCGGGCAAGAAGCAGGCAAAAGGTTGAGGCAGTGGAACTGTTTGAGAGTCGCCGACAAAGGGCTGCCGCTGCTTCCGTTGGGGGCGTGGTTAGTGCAGCTGCTGTTGGCCCTTGCGTCCTCCGACTCACCTCTCCACCAGACGCGGCCGGAGTAAACAGCAGGTGGCGTCCCCGCGTTTGTCAGACCAAGTGTTGTATCAGTATTTCGTGTAAAATTAAAGACCAACACATCTTTGTGATCACATCGGAAACAGTGGACCTAGGGATGTGTAGGAGTGCAGAAATCTCACGTACAGACGTTTGGCACAAGTGACACCCACTCACCTGACCACGTTCGAAGTCCGTGAGTTCCGCGGAGCGCCCTATTCTGCTCTCTCACGATGTCTAATGACTACTGAGGTCGCTGATATGGAGTAACTGGCAGTAGATGGCACTACAATAAACCTAATATAAAAAACGTATGTTGTTGGGGGTGTCCGGATACTTTTGATCACGTAGTGTATTATGCAATTCTGAACTAAGCAAAGTAAGAACCATACACTGGGTGACACTCCATGTGTGAAGTTCTTGGGCATCGAGATGTATAATAAACGGTGATGGCACCAGCATGTGTACAAGTTTACCAAAACGTTCAGGTCTGCCCGCTTTGCACATAGGAATCTCTCTCATTGTATTGACTTGTCGACAGGAATGCTAGCGTTCTGTAATGGTGACGGCAATGCGGGCACTAATATTAGCCGGGAAGGTCGCTTCTGACAGAATGGTTTGTGCAGGAACTTTGGGTTGAGTTCAACCAGTAACGTGGGAGAGTAGAGCCAGGTGAGCTCATTCAGTACAAAAAAAAATCGTTAGCACGTTTTCTGTACGTGAGATCGATGTCGACATCCGGCAATATTTGTGGTCACCAAGGCAGCGGTGTGCTACCTTAGCATAACTTGTCTGAGGCATATGTGGCCTGCAGCAGGCGCTGCACATAATGGGTATCTGACGCAGCAGTGGCTGGCGCGTAGCCTTGCTGATGCGAGGATGTCCTCAGGTGTCCAGCGGCGAGGGTATGCTGGACTGCTGTTGACAAATCCGAAAAGCTGGTGAGACTTGCAGGCTCCCCGTGGTGAACCCAGGACCCTCAGAGTCGAATGGAATGTCAGACTACACCTTGGACGTAGCCTCCGCTCGGCGGCACCAACTTGAGACCTGGAACCATCAGGTCTATCTGCAGCGACTTAGCGAGCTGGAAGCTCCTCGGCCACATATTGGACCGACGTCTGATGTAGAGATTGTCATGGCTTCGGCTGGAGTCAGAAGTCCAGGACCCAGTCGAACCACAAGCGTTGCTTCTGGCTGAGCGGTGGGTCAACTATGTTGTCACAGAAGCCTGCCTCCTGTCACGCAGGTGGTTGCAGGAGTGCACCATCGTGCCATAGCACATGGTAGCACAGTCCACAGTTACAGCAACGCAGCTCATCAGGAAGGCCCTCAATGGGCTGTGAAGTCTCGATGCCACAACAATATATTCCACACTTTCTCTCAATACTGTCCTAAGACATAATCTGCTGCTGCAAAACACCTAACGTGCAAAAATATCTATTTCACACAGCCATAAAATGAGAATATTTTGTGAAGTTTACAACTCAACATGATGCAAAAGACATTTCAGGAGACGGGATTTATACACTTAGTACTAATAGCTACTGATGGTGTTTGTAATTAAGACAACAGCAGGAAATTCTCTTACCAACTGAGTTACCCACTCATGATTCCAGACCAGTCCTCACAGCTGCGATAAAAAATACATTGAGGTGAAAAACTCGTGGGATAGCGATATGCACATATACAGATATATACAGTAATATCACGCACACAAGATATAAAAGGGCAATACATTGGAGGAACTGTGACTTATACTCATGTAATTCATGTAAAAAGGTTTCCGATGTGATTATGGCCGCATGACGGGAAGTAACAGACTTTGAATGCGGAATGCTAGTTGCAGCTAGATGCATTGAACACCCATATGGGAAATTTTAAGGGAACTGAATATTCCGAGATCCACAGTGACAAGACTGTGCCGAGAATACCAGATTTCATGCATTAATTCTCAGCACGGACAACGCAATGGCTGAGGTTCTTAACGAACGAGAGCAGCGTAGAGTTGTCAGTGCTAACAGACGAGCAACACTGCACAAAATAACCGCAGAAATCAAGGTGATATTTACGACGAAGGTATCCGTCATGACAGTCCGGCGAAATTTGGCGTTAAGGGGCTTTGGCAGCAGTGCCTTTGCTAATAGCAAGACGTCTTCTGCAGCGCTTCTCCTAGGTTCGTGACCACATCGATTGGACCCTAAACGACTGTAAAACCGTGGTCTCGATAAATTAGTCCCGATTTCAGATGGTGAGAGCTCATGGTAGTGTACGATTGTGGCACAGACCCCTCGAAGCCATGGACCCGAATTTCCAACAAGGCACTGAACGAGCTGCTGGTGGCTCCATAATGCTATGGCCTGTGCTTACGTGGAATGAACTGAGTCCTCTGGTCCAACTGAACCGATCATCGACTGGAAATTATTATATTCGGCTACCTGGAGACCGCCTGCGGCCTTCAATGAACTTCACGTTCGCAGACGCCGATGGAATTTTTATGGATGACAATGCGCGATGCCAGAACTTTCTGGACAGTTGGCGCAAATGATCTGGCTACCCATATCGTCTGACATGAATCCTATACAAAATACTCGAGAGGTCAGTTCGTGCGCCGGCACCATTTTCGCAATTATGCACGGCTATAGAGACAGCTTGGCTGAATATTTCTCCAAGGGACTTCCAACGACTTGTTGAGGCCATACCACATGGAACTGATGCATGATGGCGGGCAAAATGAGAGCCGACACCATATTAGGAGATGTCCCTTGACATCGGACACCTCAGTGTGATTCTGGAAATAACGGTTGACAATGGATAAGCCACTTCCACAAGACGGCCTTTCTTCCATAAGGTCCAGCTAGGTAATCAGCAGAAGTTCTGTGAAGTTTGGCAAGTGGAAGAGAACAAATCGTGGAAGTGAAACTGTAATGTCTGGTCGTGAACCATACCTCTCTAGCTCTGTTAGTAAGAGTTCTTTCTGTGGAAGGGAGCAGGGTGGCGTCCGAAGCAAGGTTGGCACCTCGCAACAAAACCACAGATTAAACGCTGGACGCCGCGCCGACGAATGAGCAACGCCGACCTAGCCACGCCTCCTAGAGTAGTGACATCTACATCAACATCTACGTAGATACTCCGCAAGCCACCGTATGGTGCATGGCGGAGGGTACCCTGTTCCACTACTTGTCATTTCCTTTCCTGTTCCACTCGCAAATAGAGCGACGGAAAAAAGACTGTCTGGATGGCTCTGTATGAGCCTTAAGGGGACATTGTACGTGAAATTCTTTGAAATTTGATATTTTCTGTTTTCTACTCCATAACGTACTTTGGACTTTCCTGAACATTTTGGTATATAATACATTAAAATCAGGCAATTGTGGGATCGTCAAATAATATTTTGAATGTCGAAGTGTGACTGCCAAATTTCACGGCTACGCATATACTGCCACAGGTGAGCAGTCATCTCTTGGGAACTACACAGTCTAGAAGGCTGTGAATTGCATTGTTTTGTGCCTACTGCTACGTCTCAGAAGTTGGCATTACGAATAAACAAAT
Organism: Schistocerca nitens; assembly: GCF_023898315.1. Classification (NCBI taxonomy): domain Eukaryota; kingdom Metazoa; phylum Arthropoda; class Insecta; order Orthoptera; family Acrididae; genus Schistocerca; species Schistocerca nitens. The sequence goes on from NC_064614.1 coordinate 1,129,230,550, forward strand.
CAGTCCTTTGTTTCTGATACTAGTTTTCGTTGAAAGTAGTGTGAATATTGGCTATTTTTGTAGTAAGCTAACTTCTATTGCTTTTTATACATAAATAAAATGACTAAGCGTAAAAGTAACTTCAAGAAACGCAAATTTTCTGGTAACAAATGTGTGAGACCTGCATTTTCTTCTGAAGTATTTGAAAACACGTGTGCTAGCAGTGCAAGAAATCACGATAATGTTTCTGAAGTGACCATGCCCCCTAGCGCGTCGAAAAGGAAAGTAACTTTAGAAACGGGTGACAGTGGTAAAAGTAATGATATTATAGACAAAGTCAATATTGATCAGCAAATCCTTGTTGGACAAGCTCTTTCTGAAACTGTCTCTTGCCGTCTTTGTGGTGGTGAAGTTAAACTTTATGAATATATTGGAGCTAGAATAGGTGTTGTGTCTAAATTAATTATTAAATGTCAGAAGTGTAAACACGAAGAAACATTTCATACTTCATCAAAGTGTTCAGGTAATGAATTGTATGAAACTAACGTGAAACTGTTCTATGGCCTTAGATGCATTGGTAAAGGTGCAAGGTGCAAGGGCACTGTGTTGAATTTACCAAAATCATCTTACAGGCATACGAAATATGTAACAGCAGTTGGGGACTCTGTAAATGCTGCAGCTAAAGATTCAATGGGTGCTGTGACATCAGAAGCTTTTGAACAAAATGAGGGTGACACAGACATCAGCATTGCTATGGATGGATCCTGGCAAAAGCGTGGGTTTAGTTCTAAAAATGGTTTTACATCTGCAATCAGTATTGACACTGGAAAAGTTTTGGATTTTGAAGTTCTCATTAAGTACTGCCAAGGTTGTACAGTGAACCAGAAGAACAGGTTACTTCATAAGCAGCAGTGTATAAAAATTATGATGGCACAAGTAGAGGAATGGAGGTAAAAGGAGCACTTTCCAGCGTTTGCAGGAGGGAAGAGGTGTCAGATAAGTGAATTACTTATGTGACGGAGATAGCAAGGCTTTCATTGGAGTACGAAACAGTAAGCCATATGATGTTCCTATACAAAAATTTGAGTGTGTAGGACATGTCAAGAAAAGGATGGGAACACGTCTGTGTAACCTAAAAACCAAGCTGGGTAACACAAAAGGGTCTGATGGCAAGACAATAAAATGTGCTGTAAGACAAGCGGATAAAGTAATTGATGAATTACAGGAATATTATGGGAAGGCCATTAGAGATAACTGACAATTTAGAGAAGATGAGAAGAGCTGTGTGGAGCACTTTATTTCATCGAATATCAACTGATGAAAAGCCATGTCATGCTTTGTGTCCACCTCCACCAGACACTTACAAAGTGTAAATATAGGCAAGTTGAATTTTCTGGCAACCTGCATGAATTTACACATAAATATTCTCTTCCTTTGGCAGTAATGGAGGCAATCAAACCTATTTACAGAGATTTGGCAAATCCTGAGCTACTAAAGAAGTGTTTACATGGGAAGACCCTGAATGTGAATCAGTCTTTCAATAATGTTGTGTGCTGCCATGTGCCTAAAAATGTATGTGTTGTCCTTATGACTCAAAAGTTAGCAGTGTCTGATGCTGTAATAACTTTTAATGTTGTGAACTATGAAAGACTAAAGGTTCTGGAGAAGTTAGGGTAAGAGTTGGACAGAACACAGCTAAAGGACTGCGGGAACTGCATGAGCTCCTTGTGCATGAAGCAGAGTTAGCTGCTCAGCAAATGATAAAAGAAGCAAGAAAGAAAAGGAGGAGGCAAGCACTGGGCTGTTGTGACACTGAAGAAGACACAGACTATGGGCAGTAAAAGACGCAGAAAGGTAAGTCTGTATAAGAATTTGTAATAAATAAGTTTTAAACCTCAATATCTCTTAACTACATTTTTTGCAATAAATGACCACTTTTCTAAAAAGGTGGTGATGGTAGAGACATGAAATTTTCACAGCATGCCAAATGTGAGATTCAACACGTATGTAACTAGACTAATTAAAACATCCCAAGTTGTTTTGCTTTTATGTTCATTTATTTACAAAATTCTGTCAAAAAATTGAGTTTTTGAAAAATAAGATAACATGCCCCAAAATAGAATTTCAGTAATAATTCTAGTTCAGTGTATCTAGAAAGGTGAATTCAGTAATTACGGAAAATTGCAAGTTGGCGTCTTACAAAGTTTCCAAGATAATGGGTCACAAAATTCGATAATTTAACATTGGCAGCATAGGAAATAAATGTCCCCTTCATTTCTCGTATCTTCAATCTTCGTGGTCCTTACGCGCAATGTATGTTGGCAGCAATAGAATCGTTCGGCACTCAGCTTCAAATGTCGGTTCTCTATATCTTCTCAGTAGTGTTTCTCGAAAAGAACGTCGCACTCCTTCCAGGGATTCCCATTTGAGTTCCTGAAGCATCTCCATAACACTTACGTGTTGTTCGAACCTACCGGTAACCGATCTAGCAGCCCGCCTCTAAATTGCTTCCATGTCTTCCTTCTATCCGACCTGGTATGGATCCCAAACACTCGAGCAGTATTCAACAACAGGTTTCATCAGCATCCTATATGCAATCTCCTTAACAGGTGAATCAGTCTTTCCTAAAATTCTCCCAAAAAACCGAAGTAGGCCATTCATCTTCCTTACCACAGTTCTCAAGTGCTCGTTCCACCTCTTATCGCTTTGCAACGTTACGCCCACTGTATCAAGCAGGACACTAGAAATACTGTATCCGAATATTACAGATTTGATCTTCCTACACATACGCCACATTTAGGGCTTGCTGCCATTCGTCACACAAACTGGAAATTTTGTCTATGTCGTCTTTTGTCTTCTTACAGGCACTCAACTTCGACACCACCGCAATCGACGGTCTACTTCGGGCTGAGCAAAGGAATGCTCGGCCAAGTTTACATTATTCGATCAAGACGACAGAATTGTTTCAGATAGGACACCAGTGTGTTAAGCTTCTGGGCAGAACTTCAGTGTGAATATTGAGTCATTTATACTTCATGCGAAGAGTCTTGTAAATTTGTCTGTATCAAGTGATACTTTAATACTCAGAGATAGTTGTAAATATTCAGAAGATTCCTATGGATACGGATTGTGTCGAGTATGTCTTCCGATCTATATTGTACTAAAGAGAACTAATATTTTATGTGTCATAGTTCCACTAAATCTTCTCCCGAAGCAAACCAGAGAACCCATCGTTGTACCAGCGAGTGTATTTTCGTCCCGCCAAATAGAGAAGGCTCGAGTATCAGTCCAGTACACAGTTTTTATCGGTCAAAAAGTTTCAGGATATTCCCTGTTTACCAACCGAGTGGTGTCTTCGTCGTCAGAATACGAGATGCCGTGACGAGACACGGCAAGAATGTGCACGTCGTACTTTGACCTTTTGACCAGGTTGTGCACGTAAAACCACCGAGATCGAATAGTAACAGCCAGTGTGCGCTTAATGCCCGTAGGTGTAGCAGCTCCTGCATTATCTGCTATGGGAGTAGCGAGCCAACAAAAGCGGGTTTAACGCGGAATATTCGCGCACAGCACCTCAGCCGCAAGTCGGCCGCGGATTACCGGAGTGCGCTCTGCATCGCTGCTTTTATTTGGCTCGTAATTGCCGATAGCGCCGCGCCCTTTCCTGCAAATGGAAACCCATCGCTTCCAAAGCTGATACTTTACGTATTCCACCGCTGCTCTGTTGTTTTGGTCAACAAAGGGTACAGAGCGCAAGACCCGCTGATGCTAGCTGAATTTCAGCCTGTTGCTTTGTTGTTGTAGATCTTCTCAGATACAAAGTACACTCCTGGAAATTGAAATAAGAACACCGTGAATTCATTGTCCCAGGAAGGGGAAACTTTATTGACACATTCCTGGGGTCAGATACATCACATGATCACACTGACAGAACCACAGGCACATAGACACAGGCAACAGAGCATGCACAATGTCGGCGCTAGTACAGTGTATATCCACCTTTCGCAGCAATGCAGGCTGCTATTCTCCCATGGAGACGATCGTAGAGATGCTGGATGTAGTCCTGTGGAACGGCTTGCCATGCCATTTCCACCTGGCGCCTCAGTTGGACCAGCGTTCGTGCTGGACGTGCAGACCGCGTCAGACGACGCTTCATCCACTCCCAAACATGCTCAATGGGGGACAGATCCGGAGATCTTGCTGGCCAGGGTAGTTGACTTACACCTTCTAGAGCACGTTGGGTGGCACGGGATACATGCGGACGTGCATTGTCCTGTTGGAACAGCAAGTTCCCTTGCCGGTCTAGGAATGGTAGAACGATGGGTTCGATGACGGTTTGGATGTACCGTGCACTATTCAGTGTCCCCTCGACGATCACCAGTGGTGTACGGCCAGTGTAGGAGATCGCTCCCCACACCATGATGCCGGGTGTTGGCCCTGTGTGCCTCGGTCGTATGCAGTCCTGATTGTGGTGCTCACCTGCACGGCGCCAAACACGCATACGACCATCATTGGCACCAAGGCAGAAGCGACTCTCATCGCTGAAGACGACACGTCTCCATTCGTCCCTCCATTCACGCCTGTCGCGACACCACTGGAGGCGGGCTGCACGATGTTGGGGCGTGAGCGGAAGACGGCCTAACGGTGTGCGGGACCGTAGCCCAGCTTCATGGAGACGGTTGCGAATGGTCCTCGCTGATACCCCAGGAGCAACAGTGTCCCTAATTTGCTGGGAAGTGGCGGTGCGGTCCCCTATGGCACTGCGTAGGATCCTACGGTCTTGGCGTGCATCCGTGCGTCGCTGCGGTCCGGTCCCAGGTCGACGGGCACGTGCACCTTCCGCCGACCACTGGCGACAACATCGATGTACTGTGGAGACCTCACGCCCCACGTGTTGAGCAATTCGGCGGTACGTCCACCCGGCCTCCCGCATGCCCACTATACGCCCTCGCTCAAAGTCCGTCAACTGCACATACGGTTCACGTCCACGCTGTCGCGGCATGCTACCAGTGTTAAAGACTGCGATGGAGCTCCGTATTCCACGGCAAACTGGCTGACACTGACGGCGGCGGTGCACAAATGCTGCGCAGCTAGCGCCATTCGACGGCCAACACCGCGGTTCCTGGTGTGTCCGCTGTGCCGTGCGTGTGATCATTGCTTGTACAGCCCTCTCGCAGTGTCCGGAGCAAGTATGGTGGGTCTGACACACCGGTGTCAATGTGTTCTTTTTTCCATTTCCAGGAGTGTATATCTCGTAGGGGAGGTATTGCGAATCCTGCAAGTGTTGTCATTATGAAGAAACGCAGAAGTTCTCCCTTACGAATTCTACTTTCGGGAAAAACATTCTAAATAAAACATTTAACACATCTAGCTCACGAACATATGAAGGGGTTCCAAAAATATGTCATTTGTTTTTTTGCAGATATGCGTTCGGTTTATCTACGAATTTGATGTATACTTTTGTTGGTAAAGGATTCTCTTCGGAAAAGAGGAGGACGTCCTTTTGAACGTACAGGCGATCCATAGATGTAAAACAACCCTTGTAAAACAAAAACAGGTTGATAAACAGAAATTTATGTTCAAAAATGCTCAAATGTGTGTGAAATCAAATGGAACTTTACTGCTAAGGTCATCAGTCCCTAAGCTTACACACTACTTAACCTAATTATCCTATGGACAAACACACACACCCATGCCCGAGGGAGGACTCGAACCTCTGCCGGGATCAGAAATTTACGAGCGCCGTTCAGAAAGTAACCTCCGGTTGATTTAAAAAAATACACCAAGTTAAATAAAAATATTTTAATATATACATCTTACAACTTCTTCTTTGAACTATTTTTCTACATAGTCTCCATAGCGATTGAGGCACTTATCGTATCTCTTCACAAGCTTTGAAATTCCTTCTGCATAAAAATCACCCGCTTGTGCCTGGAGCCAGCCTGTGACCGCATCTTTGAGCTCTTCGTCGTCATCAAACCGCTGTGACCCGAGCCATTTCTTCAAATGCATGAAGAGGTGATAATCACTTGGCGCCAGGTCTGGGCTGTAAGGTGGATGGTTGATAACGTCCCACTTGAAGGACTCAAGAAGGGCCGTTGTTCTGCGAGCAGAGTGAGGACGGGCGTTATCGTGCAAAAAAACGATACCGGAAGTCAGCATACCACGGCGTTTGTCCTGTATAGCCCGTCGTAACTTTTTTATTGTTTCACAGTACACGTCTTGATTAATGGTCGTACCACGTTCCATGAATTCAACCAACAACACCCCTTTGGCATCCCAAAACACCGTTGCCATCAGTTTTCTGGCAGAAAAATCTTGCGAGGCTTTTCTTGGTTTGGTAGGCGAATTTGAATGTGCCCACATCTTTGATTGTTCTTTTGTCTCAGGGTTCACGTACTTAATCCAGGTTTCGTCACCGGTCACGATTCTGTTTAACAATGGTTCTCCTTCGTCCTCATAACGTGACAGAAAGTCTAATGCAGAGGCCATTCTTTGAGTTTTGTGGTGGTCGGTAAGAATTTTGGGCACCCATCGTGCACAGAACTTACGGTAACCCAATCTTGCTGTCACTATCTCGTACAAGAGTCTTAGAAATCTGTGGAAAACCAGTAGACAACTCCGACATTGAGAAACGTCGATTTTCACGAACTTTTGCATCAACTGTCTGAACGAGTTCGTCAGTCACCAATGATGGTCTACCACTCCTCTCTTCATCATGAACGTTTTCTCGTCCACTTTTAAATAAACGTACCCATTCACGGACAACTCCTTCACTCATAACTCTTGGTCCATACACAGCACAAAGCTCACGATGAATAGCTGCTGCAGAATATCCTTTGGCTGTAAAAAACCTTATGACAGCACGCACTTCACATTTGGCGGGGTTTTCTATTGCAGCACACATTTCAAACTGCCACAAAAACTAAACTAGCGCAGGTACGACGTTCACTCGACCACGGCTTGATGCCGACTGACCTGTTGAGTGCGTGAACGCTCAGATGGCGTCGCTACTCCCCCCACTGTGACCAATCGGAGGTTACTTTCTGAACCGCCCTCGTATATTAGTTTGATGTAAGAGAGAGGGAAAACGGTGAAGCTATTTTGAAAGCCGTCGTATTTGTTGAAACTCGCAACTTTCAAATGGAAAGTGCGCCTTTTGACATATCAAACAAGTAAGAGAATCCCGCGAGAAAAACAATATGGGCACAGCTTTATTAATTCTCGAGTTACTACTGATGTTTCTTCCTTACAGATGGGGCACACATGTTATTGCAGAGGATTTCTGAAGTGACGTGACACGGTCGTACTAAGCAAGAACGGGCTCTCATGCAGACAAAGAACAGTAAACATTTCATTAGCAAGAATGTGAAAGAGACACTTTTCACCAAACCGCAAGGTCTGCATTTAGTTCAGACAAAGATACACAAGACTTCTTGGATCAGGTGGAGAAATGCCAAAGTGTTTGATGTCTGTATAATCACTGACAGATTTGAAATTAGAGTTTAATAGTGGAATACTATCACTATGAACCTAACAGTATAAGTTCTACGTTCAAACGGACCGCCGGCCGAAGTGGCCGAGCAGTTCTAGGCGCTACAGTTTGGAGCCGCGCGACCGCTACAGTCGCAGGTTCGAATCCTGCCTCGGGCATGGATGTTTGTGATGTCCTTAGGTTAGTTAGGTTTAAGTAGTTCTACGTTCTAGGGGACTGACGACATCAGAAGATAAGTCCCATAGTGCTCAGAGCCATTTGAACCGTTTTTCCAAACGGACCGCAGTTTGGACTGCTGTCCAGAATTCACAAACACAGAAAAAATCTAAGACCAGTGGAAACAATGTCTTGGTGCTGGATTCCTTATAGGCCAAAGTTACTGAGCATTGCTAATGGTTGATTGCTGGTGGGTCGTGAGGGCTCCGAAAGTGATGGTGCTCAGGGAGGGTGAGTCAGCTTCTACTAGCTTGGCTGTGGTCGTGGGTATACCGAAGTCATGATATCACATAAAGGCTATGACGGGTACACTCATTTCATTTCTCTCCATCGTCGGACACGCACAGAAAAACCTTATCATTCCGTACTCTAGTAATCAGCAGTGGGCAAGGGCAGAAACAATAAACCTGCTATTATGACGACGTATATGGAATCTGTGCACGAGGTGCCAAACAGTGCTGCACGCTAGTGGGGGCAAACGAGCGCTCTGCCCCCTGTCTGATTTAAGACTCCCGCACTTGACTCCTTGCAAAGCGAGTAGTGGCACTTCACTTGACAAGCTACAAGCGGCTACAGTGAGCCGAAAACGAAGGTCTGCGCCTTTCGTTTCAAAGCGTATCGCATTTGCTTCTGGGTCAGCCCCGGATCTACGATATTTCCGAACTGGGGCAAAAACTAATAGAGTGGCGTCCCACCTCCACCCCCGCCCTCGAGCGTTTGAGACAGAACATCAAAATTTTTAAAAAAATCGATTTTTCAAAAATATGTTCATTTTGTAGCACAGACCTTACTGAAGAGTTTGACATATGAAACATATGTTCAAGGAAATGTAAGAAATGTTATTTGGTATTAATTTTTCCAAAGTGCAGTGCCTCGCCTCTTCACACAGCATTCCTCTATCGTACGTCACTGTTATTTCGCTCTGTCGAATTCAAACGTGTATACTTTGTACTGGAAGCTATCAAACCAATATTCAGGACTGGAAATTAAAATGTCCTGTTGTCCCTCTCCTGCTGCCAGTCCGCCGGTTCAACGATGCAGTCCCCCTTTTTAAAAAAAAAATAAAAATAAAAAAAGCTCGCAATTAATACTGGGTGGGATTATTTGTGACATGGAGCAAAAGAATTCTTCAGAAAATTTGCACTCCTTATTGGCTATTAGCTAATAACTTTCTCTTTTGTGTGATGTGAAATTGAATATAGGAAGCATAAAACCAGTAAAGACAAGAGAAAAGCGAGACAGTACACATTTTTTTCAATTCTTCGGTTCCATCATTTTTTCCTCTCTAGTCTTGCTACTGTTTTACACGGCGTGCTTTCCTTCCTGAAAAAGAATCTATAAGGCTTATCAAAGTTCGTCAAACGTTTTTCTACATGAAAAATCAAAATGTCTTTGTCTAATATTAAAAATCTGTTAATACGAATAGTACCCAAGACTCATATGGTTTCTCGATTTAATTACGTCTATTTTGTCACTGTTTGCTAGATGAAAGGAAATAGGCCTTTCTGATATTGCAGCAATTGTAACACACGCCAGCCAAATAAGCGAGACTGTTTTGGCACAGATGGTCATTTTTATCTACCTCATTTACATAAATAACACTACAGAATATAATTCACGAAGTACCAATATCAAATGCTATTAGGTCTACCACAAGCAAAAAGTTTTATGTAACGAAATAGTTTCAAATTTCATTCATACACTCCAGTTCCTTAAGCATGAGATCGAAAAATAGTTGTACGAAATTTTTATATACATTTGGAATCATCATATTGTTCCACATAATTTGTGTGATGTCCCTATTTCTTCTCCTTCATGGTGACCATGCGGTCTCGGCGCCTGCTCCGGTTGCAGGTTCGTATCCTGCCTCGGGCATGGACGTGTGTGCTGTCCTTAGGTTAGTTAGGTTTAAGTAGTTTCAAGTTCTAGGGGACTGATGACCTCCGATGTTAAGTCCCATAGTGCTCAGAGCCATTTGAACCATCTTCTACTTCCTCATTCTAAGAAACAATCTTGTCGTCAATAATTCTGTAACTATTCCTGCCACTGTCAAAATTTATTGCCCACTTAAATGCACGAACCCTGCTAGAATCACCAGTTTGTTATCGTGCGATTATTCTCCGGTTAGGCGCTTTTATGTGTTCGCACAACGTGTTGTCCGCGCTATTCTGAGAATAGAACTTTAAGCGAGTGCTAACCGTGGACTGTACAACATAGTAGTGTAGCGATCTGGCAAAAATATTCCCAAATTTTCATTTTCTTGGATACACCGAGAAGATTAATATGTAATTTTTGTAACCTGTTTTTTCCTGTTAGTCATTTATTTCCACACTGGTAGTCTAAATCTATGAATCTCGCTATTAATTTTAAGAATGCTGATCATTCGCACACCCAATCAATCACATAAAGAAACAGCGACTGGAAATTTCCCGTTCGGATTTATTCGGCTAAGCTCGTATATCCGCGTCCCTTTTTATCTGGGGGAAAATGTTTTTTATTTCTATATGTGACGAGTATCCCCCTAGCAGAGACATCACGTACACTGTGCACCCATTCAAAAATCAGCCTGTGATTCGATAAGAAATCAACTGAGAATATGTTCAAAAACCAACAGGAATTTGTTTCAAAATCACATGAATAATCTATAGACCAACGTGCGCTGGATGCTACGCGCTCCCTGAATCTGCCGCCCGGGACAGACACCCCAAATTCACCCCTCCCCCCTCCTCCTCCTAGATGCGGACCTGGTCTGGAAGAATGACCGCCCTTGTGAAAAAGCACTGAGGTTGGTTTGATGAAATTCTTCCGTCGATTTGTTAGCCAGCTATCCTCTTCAGAATAGCTGTGGCAGTCTACATCCTTAATGATCGGTCGCAGGTTCGAATCCTGCCTCGGGCATTGATGTGTGTGATGTCCTTAGGTTAGTTAGGTTTAAGTAGTTCTAAGTTCTAGGGGACTAATGACCACAGCAGTTGAGTTCCATAGTGCTCCGAGCCTTAATGATCTGCCTAATATATTCATACGTAGATCAACCCTGCGAATCTCTTATTTCACCTCCTGCTTCACGCCCCCGCCCCTTCCCCTCCGACCACTCCCGGCTGCCAACCATATCCTCTGTTCAGTTAATTACGTTGTAACACTATCACAACAGACAGGGGAATGAATTTTCGAAATATCGTCTGCCACAATATATACACGGGGACGCACAATGATGCTACGTATGATTTACGTATGAAAGTCTATTGCGTCCGCCACCGCCACCCCCCTCCCCCCCACCCTCTTCGCAATTGAATTCTAGCCAGTTTGTTTACGTCGCGTCTTGTAGATGTTGCTCCAATTGGTTTCTTTTGCGTCGGTAGCGAGTTCTAACGCTTGTACAATAAACAGTGCATAATAATGTGACAAGTAGAGAGGTTTAAATGCTGAACCATTATCATACTCGTTAAATGTAGGATGTCAACTAATTTTGTCTTATTTGTCCAATTAAACATTTTTTGTTGTTGTTGTGGTCTTCAGTCCTGAAACTGGTTTGATGCAGCTCTCCATGCCACTCTATCCTGTGCAAGCTCCTTCATCTCCCAGTACCTACTGCAACCTACATCCTTCTGAATCTGCTTGGTGTATTCATCTTTTGGTCTCTCTCTACGATTTTTACCTCCACGCTGCCCTCCAATACTAAATTGGTGATCCCTCGATGTCTCAGAACATGTCCTACCAACCAATCCCTTCTTCTAGTCAAGTTGTGCCACAAACTCCTCTTCTCCCCAATTCTATTCAATACCTCCTCATTAGTTATGTGATCTACCCATCTAATCTTCAGCATTCTTCTGTAGCACCACATTTCGAAAGCTTCTATTCTCTTCTTGTCTAAACTATTTATCGTCCACGTTTCACTTCCATACATGGCTACACTCCATGCAAATACTTTCAGAAACGACTTCCTGACATTTAAATCTATACTCGACGTTAACAAATTTTTCTTCTTCAGAAACGCTTTCCTTGCCATTGCCAATCTACATTTTATATCCTCTCTACTTCGACCATCATCAGTTATTTTGCTCCCCAAATAGCAAAACTCCTTTACTACTTTAAGTGTCTCATTTCCTAATCTAATTCCCTCAGCATCACCCTATTTAATTGGACTACATTCCATTATCCTCGTTTTGCTTTTGTTGATGTTCATCTTATACCCTCCTTTCAGGACACTGTCCATTCCGTTCAACTGCTCTTCTAAGTCCTTTGCTTGTTTTGACTCAGGCTTTTCAGTGCTCTGTCAAACTCTTCACGCAGTATCATATCTCTCATTTCATCTTCATCTACATCCTCTTCCATTTCCATAATACTGTCCTCAAGTACATCGCCTAGACCCTCTACATACTCCTTCCACCTTTCTGCTTTCCCTTCTTTGCTTAGAACTGGGTTTCCATCAAAGCTCTTGATATTCATGCAAGTGGTTCTCCTTTCTCCACTTTAATTTTCCTGTAGGTAGTATCTATCTTACCTCTAGTGAGATAAGCCTCTACATCCTTACATTTGTCCTCTAGCCATCCCTGCTTAGCCATTTTGCACTTCCTGTAGATATCATTTTTGAGACATTTGTATTCCTTTTTGCCTGCTTCATTTACTGCATTGTTATATTTTCTCCTTTCATCAATTAAATTCAATATTTCTTCTGTTACCCAAGGGTTTCTACTAGCCCTCGTCTTTTTACCTATTTGATCCTCTGCTGCCTTCACTATTTCATCCCTCAAAGCTACCCATTCTTCTTCTACTGTATTTCTTTCCCCCATTCCTGTCAATTGTTCCCTTATGCTCTCCCTGAAACTCTGTACCACCTCTGGTTCTTTCAGTTTATCCAGGTCCCATCTCCTTAAATTCCACCTTTTTGCAGATTCTTCAGTTTTAATCTACAGTTCATAACCAATAGATTGTGGTCAGAGTCCACATCTGCCCCTGGAAATGTCTTAAAATTTAAAACCTGGTTCCTAAATCTCTGTCTTACCATTATATAATCTATCTGATACCTTTTAGTATCTCCAGGATTCTTCCATGTATACAACCTTCTTTTATGATTCTTGAATCAAGTGTTAGCTATGATTAAGTTATGCTCTGCACAAAATTCTACCAGGCGGCTTCCTCTTTCATGTCTTAGCCCTAATCCATATTCACCTACTGTTTCCTTCTCTCCCTTTTCCTACTCTTGAATTCCAGTCACCCATAACTATTAAATTTTCGTCTCCCTTCACTACCTGAATAATTTCTTTTATCTCATCATACATTTCATAAATTTCTTCGTCATCTGCAGAGCTAGTTGGCATATAAGCTTGTACTACTGTAGTAGGCGTGGGCTTCGTGTCTATCTTGGTCACAATAATGCGTTCACTATGGGTTTGTAGTAACTTACCCGTACTCCTATTTTTTTATTCATTATTAAACCTACTCCTGCATTACCCCTACTTGATATTGTATTTATAGCCCTGTATTCACCTGACCAGAAGTCTTGTTCCTCCTGCCACCGAACTTCACTAATTCCAACTATATCTAACTTTAACCTATCCATTTCCCTTTTTAAATTTTCCAACCTAACTGCCCGACTAAGGGATCTGACATTCCACGCTCCGATCCGTAGGACGCCAGTTTTCTTTCTCCTGATAACAACGTCCTCTTGACTAGTCCCCACCCGGAGATTAAAAAATTAGGAAAACGATTTCTTGATCCGTTCTACCGTTAATCTCTAATTACCGAACACTTCAAATGTCACAAAAATGCTTATCACGACCTTGGAATCAACGTGACATCGCAAAATGTTTTCCGAGGCAAATTTAACGATTATTTCTGTCTTTACGCGGCGTTACACTTCACATACTAGTTGGCGTATTGCCGCCTGGAAAACTGACCGTAGACTGCCTTGGATTAACACAACGTCGCACAAGTACGTCACCAGACAAAATTTTTCAACAAACTGATCCGTGTTTACGCGATATCTGACTTAACTGACGGATTTTTGTATTACCTTGTCCGGACCGATCATAGAGTAGTCGCCAGCCATCTTAGCAGATTGTCGCCTTCCCCTTAGGGCACATTTGTGAATGGTCCGTCATTTCTATCAATAAGCACTGACAGTAACTAAAATTTGTAATTGCTATTTCCTGATTAATTGAGCAATGTTGAAATCATTATTAACAACTTCTCAGTGCAGGTAACGTCATCACGACAGTTGGAGCTGTATATCAGTATTTAAGCAGTAAATGTAAGTAAAAGATTCGGTTTCTCGCGCTCAGTGTACCACCTGGTGCGCCGTTCAGTGAGTCTGCCTTTGATCCTATCCACACGATAGCCTTCCGTAACAAAATCTTCCTATACCGTGCATTAAAACATGACAACAAAAATGTAATAAATGGGGGCAGGAATGTAGCATAAACGCCACAAAGTTCCTTATTAGGCATCTGTTTCATGCTGACTTGTTCAGGACGCCATCATTCATTACTCACTTTGTTGTATCGGCCAGTAAATACAAGCAGACATCTATAAAAAAAGCACACATTAGTAAGTTTATTTACACAACGTACACCTCATAGTTGAATTTACACAACTTTGGGTGCTGTAGGTTTTTCTGTGGTGCTGAGTTATATGCAAATGATTGTAAGGTTCTTTATTGCAACAAATAGTCTTGAGTTCTGATTCACATAGACTCACTGGACAACAACTTAGTCACTCAAGTTTGCATGCACAGATGAATCACTAAGCCTTTACAGATGGCGCAGCGATCGAATCACGTGCTGCCTCTACGGGAGCATAAGGCAGTATCGATCAGTGAGACATTTATGTTTCAAGCGGGCATTGAACGTAAACATGGGTAAATCTAAGGACGTGACGGAATGGCAGAAAGGAGCAATCATGTTTGGCGGTGCCCATGGCCATACGGTGTGTGAACTTACTGTGTTGTTGTTTCGCGGCGAACTCTTCAACGTGTGTGCAAGCAATGGTGTAAGACACGTGGGCAAGAACAAATTCAAAAGTAATAGCACTGTACATGGCTACAACACTAGGAGAAAGGATGATCTTCACTACTCAAAGTTAAATCTAACTTTGGCTCAGAAGGGGGTAAATTATGCTGCCACAAAAGTCTTTGGTCACTTACCTAATAGCATCAAAAGTCTGACTGATAGCCATGTAGCATTTGAAAGGAAATTAAAAGAATTTCTTGATGGCAACTCCTTATACTCACTAGATGAATTTTTGGATATAGTAAGCGGGTAATTTCCCCAACCCCCCACCAAAAAAATATTAAGTGTCACGTAATATTTTGTGTAATGTAATATCTTGTATAGACACCTTTTATTAACCTGACACGTTCCACGTCATTACGAAGTGTCGTATTCATGATCTATGGAAGAAGTACTAATCTAATCTCTGATCTAATCTACGACGTCAGCATTGTGTTTGCGGAAGGATCCTGACTGTAAGGGACCGGAGACGCGTTTCATGGCTTGTGGATAAAAATCACTTCCTAACATGACAGGAGCTGCTGCGAGCAGTGAATGGGGGTCCATCCCAACCTGTTAGCGAGGGAACGTTGCGACGGGAATAGCATGCGATAAACACCTGGAGTCGGTCACCTCACAAGAGAATATTCCTCAGACAGGCACATGAAGACAACAGCGAAGTTCATCGGGTTGGTAGAATAAGTGACTGGTTCAAAATGGCTCTGAGCACTATGGGACTTAACTTCTGAGGTCATCGGTCCCCTAGAACTTAGAACTACTTAAACCTAACTAACCTAAGGACATCACACACATCCATGTCTGAGGCAGGATTCGAACCTGCGACCGTAGCGGTCGCGCGGTTCCAGACTGTAGCGCCTAGAACCGCTCGGCCACCCCGGCCGGCTAAGTTACTGGTTTTCTGAACACTTCCACACCCTATTACATCTCAACTGGCCTGGGGAATCACCTAACTTGAATCCCATAAAAAAATCTGTGAGACATGTTGGGACAGAGGGTAATACGCCATCATCATCCTCGCAACTGGGTGGAATTGCGCGATCAAATCCTCAACAAGTAGCTGAACATGTATGTGACGTATCTGCGCAACCTTGTGGAATAACTCCCTAACCGAATGCAGTTAGTTATCAAGTTCTGGAGGGATTACACGGTATTAAGCAATGCTTGTAATCTTGTAATAATTTCTCTAGTGGTGACTAGTTTTTTTCTCTCTTCAATCTATACAACAGTGAATATCAGTTATGCTTAGTAGCGCCGTGCTACTTCGAAGTACTGTTTCTCAATGCAGTCTTTTACACTAATGTTCCTAAGTCTATAGATGCACTCGATCTGGGCAGAGCTCTGAATTGTAGTCGCTTAAAAGAATGCACCTACCAATCAGAGTCTCACGCAGTGCGGTCATCTGGACTTGCGTCCTCTGATGGCGTGACTCTTCATGGGAGATCAGCGAGCGATGGAACGGCAGCCTCGCTCGGCGGAGCGCTGGTTGGCGATGAAAAGGCTCGGTGCACACGGGCGAGAAACAGCCGCGTGTGCGCGCAGCGACATCGCGGCGTCAAAACTATTCCAGTGTACACTCGGCGGCATCGCAGCGATAATCGCGCAACGGGGAGTGAAATTTCAAGTCATCCAATTTGCGTTAAAAATTGTTTTATGTAGACGGAGCAAAATTACACCCATATCTGTACTTAGTTTCTCAATAAAACTTTTACTTTTCGCGTAAAAAAATAAAAACCACTGTTTTAAAATTTCGTACGTTCTCTGCTATACAGTCTTTCTCATCCGATTTTGAGAAAACTGTTAGGAAAAACGAAATTATTTTTTCGTATGTTATATCCAGAAATCTCATCTTGAGAATGAACTGGTTTTCTCTCCATTATTTCTCGTAGTTATTGTGATACTTCAAAGCAAAGTACAACACCGCGCATATTTTGAAAAGTTTGCAGTGAAAAATGTAGTCGCTGGCCAGTTTGCGTTTGGTGCATTTTACAGCATATAATGCTGCCTAAGAAATATAGCTTACATATCCAAATTGTTTTTAACACTGGAAGGAAAGCCGTACCTGTTCCCAGTCTCTAGTCTTGTGGCCGCGGCGAATTACGACGCGCCATACCCGACGCTATGACTGCGCGCTGCACTATTCCGCCGCGCGGGATTAGCCGAGCGGTCTAAGACGCTGCAGTCATGGACTGCGCCGCTGGTCCCGGTGGAGGTTCGAGTCCTCCCTCGGGCATTGGTGTGTGTGCTTCTCCTTAGGATAATTTAGGTTAAGTAGTGTGTAAGCTTAGGGACTGATGACTTTAGCAGTACAGTCCCATAAGATTTCACACGCATTTGAACATTTTTTTGAACACACACACATCTCAAAACAAAATATTTATTCGAAAAGTAATTACAAACACACTTAGAAATACCGTTCTTTTCTATATTTGTTGAGTATGCTTATCAAAAATGTCCACAGAATCCTCTCTTTCTGTTGTCACACGTGTACTGCTGTAGGACGAAGGGCTAGCCGTGGTGTAGTGGTGTTGCTGGGAACTGGCATGTGCCTGAGTGAGTCTGGGTAGGCGAATCACGAGACAACACACTCGCTTGATTGTTGCTGTGTGCAGAGCGATCAATAGACTGCCTTTGTTGAGACACTGCGGAGCACTGAGTTGGAAAGTCTCATTCATGTTTCACAAATTTTGCATTAATTTCATCACCTCGCATCTAAACTCAAATTTAACGTCCAAAGGCAACGTTTTAACTGCAGCAACCAGTGACTCAAAATATAATTTGTCATCATCCGGTGCTTCGGGTGAAGCTAACGGTACTGGAGTATTCATGAATTTTAAGAAAGAATCTTCAATTATCCTGCGTCGTTTCGAAGCAGGCGCATTATCCAAATTTTTCAAAGGCTCATTCTGTGCAGGTGATGATGTTTCTGCTGTCAATTCATCCGCAGCTTCACTACCAGCGACTCCACCATCATCGACACTAGTTTGCGTGGGACCTGGATCTATTGTGTTCACAAGGAATGACAGTTGACGGGCGTATATATACCTTCTAGATGAAATCGCTCCTTGCCCTGATTTTGTGCGTTTCCTTTCACATTTAATGAAGGAATCTTTAATACCCTTCCACCTTTTCATGAATTTTGAACATGTACAAAACACAAACTTGTGTAACGGGGTGCTACTAAAGACACAGTATTATTATTATTATTATTATTATTACTATTATTAAGTTAATATTGATCTTTAGCAGATACCTGGGTAGTGGCTGCAATCTACACTCATGCTCATAAATTAAGGATAGTTGAAGGATGTGGTGCCACACAACGTGGCACTACACAAAACTGGCGCTAATAGCATAGGCACATAGGGAACACTCACGACACAGATCTGTAAGTCCACGGCATTGGTGATAAGTTGAGAAAACCGTCCCGAAATACATGCGCTACAAAATGCCACTGTTTCTTGCGCATGTACCCCAACATCAAAACGGGATATGACCACCATGCACACGTACACAGGCCGCACAACGTGTTGGCATACTCTGGATAAGGTTGTCGAGCAACTGCTGGAGTATAGCCTCCCATTCTTGCACCAGTGCCTGTCGGGGCTCCTGAAGTGTCCTAGGGGTTTGAAGACGTGCAGCGATACGTGGGCCGAGAGCATCCCAGACGTGCTCGACGGGGTTTAGGTCTGGAGAACAGGCAGGCCACTCCATTCGCCTGATATATTCTGTTTCAATGTGCTCCTCCACGATGACAGCGTGGTGGAGCGGTGTGTTATCGTCCATCAGGAGGAAGGTGTGACCCACTGCACCCTTGAAAAGGCGGACATACTGATGCAAAATGACGTTCCGATACACCTCACCTGTTACAGTTCCTCTGTCAGAGACATGCAGGGGTGTACGTGCACCAATCATTATCCCACCCCACACCATCAAACCACGACCTCCATACAGGTCCCTTTCAAGGACATTAAGGTGTTGGTAACTGGTTCCTGGTTTACGCCAGATGAAAACCCAGCGAGAATCACTGTTCAAACTGTAACTGAACTCATCCATGGACATAACCTGGGATCACTGTTCCAATGACCATGTACTGTGTTCTAGACCCCAGACTTTACGGGCTCTCCTGTGACCAGGGATCAGTAGACGGAACCTTGCAGGTCTCCGGGTGAATAAATCATGTCCGTTCAGCCGTCTGTAGACTGTATGTCTGGAGACAACTGTTCCAGTGGGTACGGTAAGGTCCCGAGCAAGGCTACCTGCAGCACTCCGTGGCCATCTGCAGGCACTGATGGTGAGATATCGGTCTTCTTGTGGTGTTGTACGGTGTGTACGTCCCATACTGTAGCACCTGGACAAGTTCCCTGTCTGCTGGAATTGTTGCCTTAATCTTGAGATCACATTTCGTGGCACACGGAGGGGCTGTGCTACAAACTGCAGTGTTTGACCAGCCTCCAGTCGCCCTAGTATTCTACCCCTCATAACGTCATCAATATGTGTTCTTTGAACCATTTTCAAAACACAGTCACCATTAGCACGTCTGAAAACGTCTGCACACGCGCTCGCTGCACCGTACTCTGACATGCACCAACACACCTCTGCGTATGTGGACTGCTGCCAGCGGCACCGTGCGACGACCGCAGGTCAGATGCACCGCGTGGTCATACCTCGAGGTGATTTAAGGCCTCAAACTGCCCACCAGAGCGTTGTTTCACTATGTATCAACATTATCCATAACTTATGAGTATGAGTGTAATTGACGTACATTATCAATACAGAATCGGTCGCACAACACTGTGTAAAATAGTAACGAAAGTTTGCAAACCTGTGTAGGAAGTCTTGCATCTAGAATGTATACCAAAATTTACAGAAAAAAGGTGGCTGAAAAATGCCAAGAGATTTGAAAAGCATGCAGGCTTCCCAAACTACTTAGGCGCCTTAGATGGCAAGCACGTGAGAATAGTTATACCAGATTTCAGTGGTTCTCAGTTCTACAACCATAAGAAATTCCATTCTGTAGTTCTGTTTGTTGTTGCAGATGCACACTATTTGTTCATCTGTGTTGAAGTTGGATCTTGTGGTAGAGAATCGAATATCACTATCTTCGAAAACTCTAAGCTGTATAAACTACTAGAAGGTGGCCAAGCAAGCCTACCAAAAGGACAACCTCTACCAGAAACTACAGAACCTTCTCTGCCCTTTACGTTATTGGGGGATGAAGCGTTTTCTCTAATTTCGTCATGAGACCGTACACCGGAATTTTCCTCTCCTACAAGAAACACATCTTTAACTACCATGCTCGGAGATATGGGAGTGCGCATTTGGTATTCTGACGAATAAATGGCAAATATTTCACAAACCTATCAATGTTAAGCTGAACTTCACTGTTAGCATCATCAAATGTTGCTGTGTCCTTCACAACTACTGTCGTTCCAGAGATGGCTTTAACTCTGAAGACACTTTAAGTATACAGAGCCTATGTGATCTGGGAAACGAAGTTCCAAAAACCCAAGGAGGAAGTTCACTTAATTCGCTGATTACTTCATAAACGATGCTGGAAAAGTACCATGCAAGACAAATGTATTTAAATCTGGTCGTTGTCTGTCATAGTGAACACTGAAGCAATGTACAGGGTGATTCAAAAAGAATACCACCACTTTAAAAATGTGTATTTAATGAAAGAAACATAATATAACCTTGTGTTATACATCATTACAAAGAGTATTTAAAAAGGTTTTTTTTTTCACTCAAAAACAAGTTCAGAGATGTTCAATATGGCCCCCTCCAGACACACGACCAATATCAACCCGATACTCCAACTCGTTCCACACTCTCTGTAGCATATCAGGCGTAACAGTTTGGATAGCTGCTGTTATTTCTCGTTTCAAATCATCAATGGTGGCTGGGAGAGGTGGCCGAAACACCATATCCTTAACATACCCCCATAAGAAAAAATCGCAGGGGGTAAGACCAGGGCTTCTTGGAGGCCAGTGATGAAGTGCTCTGTCACGGGCTGCCTGGCGGCCGATCCATCGCCTCGGGTAGTTGACGTTCAGGTAGTTACAGACAGATAAGTGCCAATGTGGTGGCGCTCCATCCTGCTGAAATATGAATTGTTGTGCTTCTTGTTCGAGCTGAGGGAACAGCCAATTCTCTAACATCTCCAGATACTGTAGTCCAGTAGTCCAGAACTTTTCCCTTTGCACAAACACCAATTCTCTCTAAACTGTTTATACCAACGTTTAATACACCACCTATCAGGAGGTTTAACACCATACTTCGTTCGAAATGCACGCTGAACAACTGTCGTCGATTCACTTCTGCCGTATTCAATAACACGAAAAGCTTTCTGTTGAGCGATCGCCATCTTAGCATCAACTGACGCTGACGCCTAGTCAACAGCGCCTCAAGCGAACAAATGTACAACTAAATGAAACTTTATAGCTCCCTTAATTCGCCGACAGATAGTGCTTAGCTCTGCCTTTTGTCGTTGCAGAGTTTTAAATTCCTAAAGTTGTGGTATTCTTTTTGAATCACCCTGTATTGTCGAATGTGAAAGATGATTTCATTTATGTCACTATTGAAATGTGCGTAATTATGTAGTTTCTGGCTGCAATACAATAAAGCTGAAGTAACAAAATTTATTTTAAACTTTCATTGATAACTGGAGATTTGTTCATTGAGATGATGGGCTCTCGCCATGGAGCACACAGCATTTGATGCTTAATGCTATTTCGAGTTTTGGTTGCCCACATTCGAGCAAATGCGCCACCACTAGAATACAAACACAAAATAGTTTAACGATATTACCTATATCATTTTTCTCCTGATCCGGTTTCGCAGCAAAGCCCTCACAAAACTCTTCACACACCTGAAACCAAGCAGCTCTCTTCTTAACTCGATCGTGATACTCCTTGCGAGACGTATCCCATGTTTCTAGGTATTTTTTCACCTCTTCAATAAACAATTCGACGTCGAAACCGGTTGCATCCGTGACAGGCTGCCTGCAGCTGTTGCTGTGGTTGCGAACACGTGTGTGCTGCCCCATCCACATGCAACGACTGCCGCTCCACAGCGATCGGCGAGATCGCTGCGACGCAGCGGCGGCTGGCGAGCGCAATTCGCTCACTGCGATCTCGCTGCTATTTCGCATCGCTACCGCTGTAGTGTGCGCCGCTCCATTGTTTCACATGCAGTGCTGAAACGCGCGAGAAACTGACTCAGCGATCGCGCGACAATAAATCGCTTGTGTGCATCGAGCCAAAGTGTCGCCATTCGCTTAGCTGTGAGCGGCGGGCGGCGACGAAGCTGCCATCCGTGCCACACAAGTAATCAGTCTGATCTTCAGTAGACTTAACACTACATTTCAAAGCCTTCCCATTACTACATGTGATTTTGATTCATTCTCCGCGTTCCGCCCCCATACACAGATGCTCCACAGACAGAATTTTTCATGGATCCTCTTCTGGTCTGAGAATTAATTTACAAAGCATCCACAACGCATCCGCAAGCATGTTCTCCTGCTGCTCACACCATTGCCTTAGTTTTCTTTGAGAAAGAAAGAAACCAATTTAGAAACACAGTAGATTTCTGTTATTTTAGCAGCACAGACAAATAACATCTTAATAACAACTAGAACGTCGCATGACAATTAAAAAAACATCGAATTCCAAAATTTTAAAAATGTACAACACTTTCTGGCAAATGAATAAATAATAATCTTAAAAAACAGTTTTCATTAAGTGGTGACCTAAAAATTGTGCTTAACATACACAGTATGTCAGACTCGAATACAGGAGAGACCCAAAGAGGTTAAGAAAAATAATTTTAGTTCGGAACTTGTCTACAACGGCCAGTTACAAGTTAGAGACTGAAAACCATCTCACGACGCTACTAGCAACGATTTATTTTAGCTTCTTTAACCAAAAGAAATCTCCATTAGTGACCCAAAGACTGTTTTGATGCAGCCCCCTATGCTAATTTATCGTGTGTAAACCTTTTCAACCCCGAATAACTACTGCAACCTACATCCTTCTGAAGCTACTTATTTTATTCATTTCTTGGTCTCCATCTACCATTTCTACCCCCTACACATCCCTCCAGTACTAAATTGGTGATCCCTTGATGTCTCACAAAGTGTTCTATCTTCTTATAGTCAGGTTGTGCCACAAATTTCATTTCTCCTCAATTTTGTTCAGTACTTCGTCATTTGATATGTGTTCTAACCATCTAATCTTCAGCTTTCTTCTGTTACAACACATTTTAAAAGCTTCAATTCTGTTCTTAGCTAAACTGTTTATCGTCCATGTCACTTCCATACATGGCTACACTCCAGACACATATTTTCAGAAAAGACTTCGGAACACTTAAATCTATATTCGATGTTAACAAATTTTTCTTCTTCAGAAACGCTTTTCTTGCCATTGCCAGTCTACATTTTATATCTTCTCTGCTTCGACCATCATCAGTTCTTTTGCTGCCAAATAGCAAAACTCTTCTACTACTTTAAATGACTCATTGCATAATCTAATTCCCTCAGCACCACCTGACTTAATTCGACTACATTCCATTATCCTTGTTTTGCTTTTGTTGATGTTCATCTTATATCCACCTTTCAAGACACTATCTACTGCGTTCAGCTGCTCTTCCAAGTCATTTGCTGTCTCACTCACAATTATCATGTCATCGGCAAACTCAGAATTTTTATTCCTTCCCTGAACTACAAGTCCCTCTCCAAATTTTTCATTGGTTTCCGTTACTGCTTGCTCAATATACAGAGCGAATAACAGTGGGCATAGGCCACAACTTCGTCTCACTCTCTTCTCAGTCATTGCTTCCTTTTCATGCCCCTCAACTCTTATAACTGCAGTCTGGATTCGGTATAAGTTGTAAATATCCATTCCCTACCTGTATTTTACCACTGATACCTTCAGAATTTCAAAGATAGTATTCCATTCATTGTCAAAAGCTTTCTGTAAGTCTACAAATGCTATAAACCTAGGTTTGCTTTCCTTAACCTATCTTCTAACTCAGTATCGTCTCGAGTGTGCCCATATTTCTCCAGAATCCACACTGATCTTCTCTGAGGTCTACGTCTACCAGTTTTTCCATTCTTCTGTAAGAAATTCGTGTGAGTATTTAGCAAACAAACGCCTGCTTTCCTTGGAATTGGAATTACTACATTCTTCCCCAAGTATGACGGTGTTTCTTGTGTCACACATATCTTGCACGCCAGATGAAAGAGTTTTGTCATGTCTGGCTCTCTCCAAGCGTGTCAGTCGATCTGATGGAATGTCGTCTACTCCTGGCGCCTTGTTTCGTCTCAGGTCTTTCAATGCCTGTCAAATTCTTCTCGCAGTATCATGTCTCCCATCTCAACTTGATATACGTCCTCTTCCATTTCTATAATACTGCCTGAAAATGTATCTCCCTTGTAGAGACCTTCCTTATGTTTCTTCCACATTTCAGCTTTCCCTTCTTTGCTTAGGACTAGTTTTTCCATCTGAGCTCTTGATATTCATTGAGTTGCTTCTTTTTTCTCCAAAAGCCTCTTTAATTTTCCCGTAGGCGGTATGTATCTTTTCCTAGTGAACTATTCTTCTAAGTCCTTGCATTTGTCCTCTGGCCATTCCTGCTTAGCCATTTTGCACTTACTGTCAGTCTCATTTTTTAGAAGTTTTTATTCCCTTTCATTTGCTTTATTTGCTGCATTTTTATATTTTCTCCTTTCATCAATTAATTTCAGTATCTCCTGTGTTATCTAAGGATTTCTACTAGACTATATCTTTTTTCCGTTTTCGGTCCTCAGCTGCCTTCAGTATTTCATCTATCAAAGTTAGCCTTTCGTCTTCTACTGTAGTCCTTTCCACTATTCTTGTCAATCGTTGCCTAGTGTTCCTGCAAAAACTCGCAACATCCTCTGGTTCTTTCAACTTCTTCAGGTTCCATCTCCTTAATTTCCAACATTTTTACAATATCTTCAGTTTTAATCTACAGTTCACAACCAGTTAAAAAATGCAAATGTCTTACAATTTAAAATCTGGTCCGAAATATCTGTCTTACTATTATATAGCGAATATGACCCTGTTGGTGTCCCCAGGTCTCTTCCATCTATGCAGCCTTCTTTCATGATTCTCAAACGAAGTATTACCGATGATTAAATTATGCTCTGTACAAAATTCTGCCAGCGGATTCCTTTCCCCCAGTCCATATTCACCTACTATTTTTCCTTCTCTTCCTTTTCCTACTGTCGAATTCCAATCCACCATCACAATTAAATTTTTGTCTCCCTTAACTTCTTGAATTTTTTCTTGTATGAGGGCCATCCACAAAGTAAATTACGTTTTCGTTTGTGTCCTTTAGGGGCGGGGCTAGCGCGGCCATCTTGGTGTCATGGCATTCCGCCGCTCAGTCGGCATCCTGCCGTGCTAGTGAGAGGTTCGTGCTGTACTCCGTTGAGTTACTGTGACAGTTTGAAATGTCAGCGTTAATTGAAAACGCCGCGAAGTGTGAAGTGCGTGCTGTAATAAGGTTTCTGACTGCAAAAAACTGTACACCGATAGAAATCTATCGGCAACTTTGTGAAGTGTATGGGGACAACATAATCACTGAAGGTGGAGTGCGTCAATGGGTCATAAAATTTAAAAATGGCCGAACTAACGTTCACGACGAAGAGCGAAGTGGAAGACCCAGCATAGTGACTGCCGAACTTGCCGAAAAAGTCGATGCCGCGGTCCGTGAAAACCGCAATTTCACAATAACGGAATTCTCTATGAGTTTTCCACAAATTTCACGAAGTTTGTTGCACGAAATCATTACCGAAAAGCTTGGTTACCACAAGTTTTGTGCAAGATGGATACCAAAAATCTTGACAGAGATTCACAAAAATCAGCGAATGACTGCAGCGTTAACGTTTTTGGACGCTTACGAGAAAGATGACGACTCATTACTCGATCGCATCGTTACTGGTGACGAAACATGGGTTAAGTATGTGAACTGCGAGACAAAATTGCAGTCAATGCAGTGGGGGCACACAAATTCCCCCCAAAAACCCAAGAAATGCATGCAGACAATGTCGGCAAGGAAGGTGATGGCGACTGTCTTTTGGGACAGAAAAGGTGTGATTTTTGTGGATTTCCTGGAAAGAGGCACTACAATAAAATCTCAAAGGTATTGCCAAACTCTGCACAACCTCAGCAGAGCAATACAAAACAAGCGCAGGGGAAAGTTGGGCTCAAAGATCTTGCTGATTCACGACAACGCCCGGGCCCACATGGCAAATGCCACTCGTGAAGTTCTCAAATCTCTTAAGTGGGAGTTGTTTCCTCATCCGCCTTACAGTTCCGACGTGGCACCGAGCGACTTTCACTTATTCCCAGCAACGAAGAAGTGGTTGGCTATGCAGCGTTTTGATGACGACGCACAGCTTCAAGAAGAGGTAACCACGTGGTTGAAGGCGCAGGCGGCCGAATTTTACGACGAAGGAATTTCCAAGCTCGTCCATCGCTACGATAAGTGCCTTAATTTAAATGGCAACTATGTAGAAAAGTAGTATTTAAGTGTGGCTTTCATCTGTATATAATAAAAAAGTTTCCAATACTTTATTTATTTTTAATTCCAAAACGTAATGTGGATAGCCCTCGTATGGTTATGCAACCTCTTCGTAATCTGGTGAGCTAGTTGGCATACAAAGTTTTGTTGTTGTGGTGATATTCACCTACTATTATTCCTTCTCTGTCTTTTCCTACTGTCCCCCTTCACAATTAAATTTTCGTCTCCCTTAACTACCTGAATAATTTCTTTTATCTCTTCATATATTTCCCCAGAGTCTTCATCTGCCGAGTTAGTTGGCATATAAACTTGTACTACTATGGTAGGGGTGGTCTCTGTGTCTATCTTGGCTACGATAATGCGTTCATTATGGTGTTCGTAGTAGCGTACCTGCATTCCTATTTTCGTATTCATTATTGAACCCACTCCTGCATTACCCCTACTTGACTTTGTAATGATAATCCTGTATTCATCTGACTAGAAGTCTAGTTCCTGCTGCCACCGAACTTCACTAACTCCACAGTATCTAACTTCTCCCTATCCATTTCCCAATACAAATTTTCTAACTTACCTGCCCGATTAAGGTATCTAACACTCCACGCTCAGATCCGTGGGATGGCAGTTTTTTTTTTTTTTCCTGATGACGACTTCCTTCTGAGTATTCCCTGCCTGGATATGCGAATAGGGAACTACAGGGTGATTCAAAAAGAATACCACAACTTTAAAAATGTGTATTTAATGAAAGAAACATAATATAACCTCTCTGTAGCATATCAGGCGTAACAGTTTGGATAGCTGCTGTTATTTCTCGTTTCAAATCATCAATGGTGGCTGGGAGAGGTGGCCGAAACACCATATCCTTAACATACCCCCATAAGAAAAAATCGCAGGGGGTAAGATCAGGGCTTCTTGGAGGCCAGTGATGAAGTGCTCTGTCATGGGCTGCCTGGCGGCCGATCCATCGCCTCGGGTAGTTGACGTTCAGGTTTCATAACTAACCTTTTTCGTAGGACTCTCCATACAGTTGATTGTGGAATTTGCAGCTCTCTGCTAGCTCTGCGAGTCGATTTTCCTGGGCTGTGAACAAATGCTTGCTGGATGCGTGCTACATTTTCATCCCTCGTTCTCGGCCGTCCAGAACTTTTCCCTTTGCACAAACACCCATTCTCTCTAAACTGTTTATACCAACGTTTAATACACCACCTATCAGGAGGTTTAACACCATACTTCGTTCGAAATGCACGCTGAACAACTGTCGTCGATTCACTTCTGCCGTACTCAATAACACAAAATGCTTTCTGTTGAGCGGTCGCCATCTTAGCATCAACTGACGCTGACGCCTAGTCAACAGCGCCTCAAGCGAACAAATGTACAACTAAATGAAACTTTATAGCTCCCTTAATTCGCCGACAGCTAGTGCTTAGCTCTGCCTTTTGTCGTTGCAGAGTTTTAAATTCCTAAAGTTGTGGTATTCTTTTTGAATCACCCTGTATTTATTTTACCCCCGGAATATTTTATTCCAGAGGATTCCATCATCATTTAACAATACAGTAGAGCTGGATGCCCTCGTGAAAGATTACGGCTTTAGTTTCCCTATGCTTTCAGCCATTCGCAGTACCAGCACAGCAAAAATGTTTTCGTTGGTGTTACTAGGCCAGGTCAGTCAGACTGTTGTTCCTGCAACTACTGAAAAGACTGCTGCCCCTCTTCGGGAACTACGCGTTTGTCTGGCCTCTCAACAGGTAACCCCCTGTTGTGGTTGCACCTACGGGACGGCTATCTGTATCACTAAGGCAGACAAGCCACATCACCAACGCCGAGGTCCATGGTTCAGGGGGTGGCCTTAGAATAATCATAATCAAAGTTGTAGTAACAAATACGTACATGCCCCTAACGAGATTTTAGAATCTAGATGTTTAAGTAAAACGCCTTTTGACGCGAAATTAATAAATAAGATGTGACGACATGCGGCACCAAAAAAATTATTTATGATCAATTAAAAAAATGTAACAGTTAACGACGCTGAACGGCCGGTAACAGTAAATACAAAATCCTTAAGTTAATTTTCACCTACTGCGGTGGCAGGGGGAGGCAGAACGACGGAAAATGGTGGCAGTATAATAAAGGTTGAAGCTCGCCTAAAACATGGCTCAAGCATTCAAAATTTACAGTAGAAGTACACGAATCTAACTAGCTGACCAGCTGCTTCAACAAAAGCAGACAGATATCTTTATTAGCTACTGCGTTCAGAAAATAAATAGCACGTCTGTGCTGCGTGTAAGCTATCCTTGTGACTTGTCCTGCAGTATCTTTCCTTCTTAGCTTGTGCTCTTTGGACGCTTTTGTCGGAACGAACTACGGTTTCCTAGAGGGCGGTGCCCGCTGAGGAATGGGTATTTACAGAATAGCATGCGTGAGCAGAGCTGTGGAAAGTCGCCTGGATGAGGAACCGTGACTTGGCTGTCTGCAGCCTGCAGGTATCGGCAGTGGGCCTTATTGTCAGCAGCCCGACCTGAACTGTGGTCTCTACCTGTAACATGCTGTTGGACAGAGTTTCGTAAGAAATTCGATGCTGGAACGACTGCAGAATAACGAACTATAATGGCGAGCAACTACTTGGTTCAACTTCGCCAATCTGCACGTGTGGGCTTGAAGTTTTGTAGACGTTGTTTGTTAATTGGTGACTGCTGCATACCCGTTCTGTCTCATTCCGCCCACGTTGTGTACTGGCGATAAGCGCCGATATTACGTAGTTTATTATTATTGGTATTCAGTTGCATCTCTCCAACAGCGATTAGATTATCTGTATCTTGGGTTGCCTCCCTGTGTTACTTGTTGAAAGAATATTTTTTTTAATTATGTTTCGTCCTCGTACTATGGGAGTTGCTATAATGTTCTGTACTTCGGACCTAGCTGATTTTGTAATTGCATTGCATGATATCTAATGGTACATACTGAGTCGTCGCTGGCAAACTGTGTCTTCAGCTCAACAAACATGGCTCGTATTGGCACTCATTGGTCCACGCTCAGAAGGTATGGCAAAATTGTTCCATCATTGTTCGTTAGCCTTGGCACTTCTGTCATATGCCGAACTTAAGCAAAATTAATAAGCTTACTTTAGTGTAATAAAAATAATAATAATACCTGTGGCACACTAATTAAACTATCTCCTTTTGTTAGACGTTACACATGGATAACCAAATGGCACTGAGCACTATGGGACTTAACAACTGAGGTCGTCAGTCCCCTAAAACTTAGAACTACTTAAACCTAACTAACCTAAGTACATCACACACATCCATGCCCCAGGCAGGATTCGAACCTGCGACCGTAGCAGTCGTGCGGTTCCGGACTGAGCGCCTAGAACCGCTCGGCCACCGCGGTCGGCCACATGGATATAAAATTTGAATAGGGAAAGATATCAGTTGGACTACATCCTGATACAAAAAAGGGTTAGGAACTGTTTGAAGAATGCCAAAGCTTTTCCAGGAGCGGATATAAATTCAGACCACAACCTAGTAGTGATAGAAATACAAGTGAAGTTGAAAAAAGTCTGGAGAGGTAAAGCAAAAGAGAGACTAAACACAGATAGACTCAAAGAGGTAGGAAAGGCCTCACATTTGGAAAACATATTATGGAAAAAAAAGAAAGAGGTAGTGTTGATGAAAGTGACAATGACAAATGGATAAAAATGAAGGAAGTACTAGGAATTAGAATATCCCAAAGTACCAGGACAGAATGGATAACAGGAAACATGTTGAAAAAGATGGAAGAGCGGAGAAAATGGAAAAATGTAGAAACTGATGAAGGCAAAAAGAGATACAGGAAACTGAATAGTGAATTAAGAAGAGAAACTGAAGAAGCAAGGGAAAAATAGAAATGCGACGAAACATAGAAAATGGAGGAAGAGGGAAAGTATGAAATGATGCTAGTGAGATAGTTTTTAAACGTAAAAGAAAGAGGAGTAACATCAAAATAGAAAGAGCGGATGGTACTAAATGGTTCAAATGGCTCTGAGCACTATGGGACTTAACTTCTAAGGTCATCAGTCCCCTAGGACTTAGAACTACTTAAACCTAACTAACCTAAGGACATCACACACATCCATGCCCGAGGCAGGATTCGAACCTGCGACCGTAGCAGTCGCGCGGTTCCAGACTGTAGCGCCTAGAACCACTCGGCCACCAAGGTCGGCTGGATGGTACTCTAGCAGGAGAATCACAGGAGATTTTCAACAGATGGCAAGAATATATTGAATGTCTGTACAAGGGGGATCCAATACAAAGCGAAATTGTTGCAGAGTAGCAATATGTGCCGGAAGATGGAAGGGGATTCACCATCTTGGAAGCAGAAGTAGAAAATGTGCTGAAGGAGATAACGAATAGGAAGGCATGTGGAATTGATGATTTGCCAGCAGAACTGTTGAAGAGTCTGAGAAACAAGGCAAGAAAGGAAAAAGTCTACCTCTGTAATGAGATATATGACAAACGGGAAAGGCCTGAGGACTTCCTTGCAACAGTTATGATACCAATAACGAAAAAGAGAAACACAAAAAAATGTGAAGAGCATAGACCATCAGACTAATTTCTCATGCAGCTTAAGTATTGCTGAGAGTGTTGAATAAAGGCTACGTGGCAATTTGGATAGAGGAATTGCAGAGGAGCAGTTCGGATTTAGAAGAGGAAAAGGAACAAGAGGTGCTATTGGCCTGTTAAAAACTATAGGGGAAAGATATATGGAAATAGGTAGAGAAATCTTCGCTGCTTCTATAGATTTAGAAAAGGCTCTTCACAGAGTTCAGTGGAACAAGCTGATGGATATTTTGAAGAGGAAAGGAGTGGATTGGAAAGATTGGAAAGAGAGACGACTGATACATAATCTATATGTACACCAGAAAGTAAGGATAAGAAATGGAAATGAAATGTCAGAAGGAAGCAGCACTGGATGAGGTGTCTTTCCCCACAGTTGTTTAACGCATACCTTGAAGAGATTATTGCGAAAGGCCTGGATGGGAAAAGAGGAATATGTATTGGTCGATAGAAAATAGAATGTATATGATTTGCTGCTGGCATCGTATTACTGGCAGAAAGTGAGTGGACAGTGAATAACATGCTGAAAAATCTGAATGAAGCTTGTGTGGAATATGGGATGCAAAAGAACACAGAAAAACAGAGAATATGGTCATCAGTACAAGACGCAGACTGTCCAATATTAAAATAGGTCAAGTTACCATTACCCAAGAAAGTGCATTTAAATATCTTGGAAGCACAATAACTGACGACTTGAGATGTCACCAGGAGGTGAAAACTCGAATTTCCATAGCTAAGGAAGCATTCAGCAGAAAGAGGAGACTGTTATGTGGTAAATTAGATAAAGATCTAAGGAAAAGGTTGAGCAAATGTTTTGCCTGGAGTGTAGCACTATATGGGGCAGAAATATGGACGCTGAGACGAAAGGATGTAAAAAGTTTAGAAGCATTTGAGATGTGGATGTGGAGGATAATGGAGAGGATAAGCTGGATGGAAAGAGTGAGTAATGAAAGAGCATTGGAAAGGGTTGGTATGAGAAGATATCTACTGAAGGTTATAAGAGAAAGGAAAAAGAACTGGTTGGGACATTCATTGAGAAGGGAGTGCTTGCTAGCAGATGCTTTGGAAGGACTGGTTTGTGGGAGAACACTGAGAAGAAGAAGGAGACGCAATATTATAGACGACATAAAGGGAAGAGGAAATTATGCTGATCTGAAGAGGATGGCAGAAGACTGGACAGCCTGGAGAACTACCATATGAAAACATGTCTTTTTACAGAACACTATTGATGATGATGAATTAAACTATCACGTCGAACTGTTTGCTGTATGAAAATTTCTGGCCATTTGTCAAATATTTTCAGAACTGCTTAAAGTATCGCCTTGGTCAATTGATAACAGCTGTCGTCTTGGGTGTCAGTAAAGCTACCTTAGAATATAAGACTGTATCTTTAATAGTTTTGAGTATATTGTATTTGTCGTGTGTGGTTGTGTGCAAACATGACTGGTGGGGTGTGATTACAAGTTAGTCTGTCCAAAAGACCGGTTAACCGAAAGATAGTGAATTTTCAAGTAGTTTGTAGAATAATTATTCGGGCCGTTGCTATTTTCGATCCGACCAAGACTGTTGCTTCCTTTCAATGAAAATTTGTAATTGTGTATTAATTTCAATTGCTATAATTATGTTTTAAGATGTTTTTGTTGCCCATTCTCTAGTCTTAAGACCGTTATAGTAGGTCCCTTCTACATTTACCGTCATGGTGAAATCTTTTAGAAATATCCAAGGTTGTTTGCTGTTAGTAAAAACGTGTAGTATTTCGATTTCAGGCTCTTCTGAAGAATACAAACAACATAAATTTAACGCAATTCTGGCACCAGCCTTACGCATACTGATATTAGAGACATAAATATATTTAATTGTGAATATTTCTTAGTCGAGTTTATTTCAGATGTTATCATCTTACGTTTTTAATTGAGTGAGAATTGAATTTACTAAAGATTGTGTGTTTTTATTGTATATTTTCTCCTTGCGTCCATGTTTCACAATGCATCTGAAAAATTGTTAAATAAATGTTATTTGATGAAATTTTTTCTGTAATTTTCATTGGGTTCAGCTCAAAACCATTTCCCAACGCGTTCATTGCCGTTTGAATGTCAAGT
Source organism: Schistocerca nitens (assembly GCF_023898315.1). Taxonomy (NCBI): domain Eukaryota; kingdom Metazoa; phylum Arthropoda; class Insecta; order Orthoptera; family Acrididae; genus Schistocerca; species Schistocerca nitens. The sequence goes on from NC_064614.1 coordinate 1,129,263,482, forward strand.
TGGCTCTTTGTTTTTAATTAGTAGTCAATTGAAGCACCTGATAACAGGCACGTAGGCATATACAGCGAGCCTCCCTCCTGGGCCTCTTTACCAAGTGCTCTCCATTGGCAACAATAATAATAGCAATAAGAATAATAATCCTTTGTTCCCCTGCAACATAGCGAAATTATATTAGTAAAGTTCCTACTGACACACACACATACACACACACTATACAGGGTGGTCCATTGATCGTGACTGGGCCAAATATCTCACGAAATAAGCGTCAAACGCAAAAAATTACAAAGACCGAAACTTGTCTAGCTTGAAGGGGGAAACTAGATGGCGCTGCCATAGGTCAAACGGATATCAACTGAGTTTTTAAAATAGGAACCCCTATTTTTTATTACATATTCGTGTAGTGCGTAAAGAAAAATGAATGTTTTAGCTGGACCACTTTTTTCGCTTTGTGATAGATGGCGCTGTAACAGTCACAAACATATGGCTCACAATTTTAGACAAACAGTTGGTAACAGGTAGATTTTTTTAAATTAAAATACAGAACGTAGGTACATTTGAACATCTTATTTCGGTTGTTCCACTTTGATACATGTACCTTTGAGAAATTATCATTTCTGAGAACGCATGCTGTTACAGCGTGATTACCTGTAAATACCACAGTAATGCATTAAATTCTCAAAATGATGTCCGTCAACCTCAATGTTCGGCAATACATGTAACGACATTCCTCTCAACAGCTAGTAGTTCGCCTTCCGTAATGTTGGCACATACATTGACAGTGCGCTGACACATGTTGTCAGGAGTTGTCCGTGGATCACGATAGCAAATATCCTTCAACTTTCCCCACAGATAGAAATCCGGGGACGTCAGATCCGGTGAACGTGCGGACCATGGTATGGTGCTTCGACGACCAATCCACCTGTCATGAAATTGCTATTTAGTACCGCTTCAACCGCACGCGAACTATGTGCCGGACATCAATCATGTTGGAAGTACATCGCCGTTCTGTCATGCAATGAAACATCTTGTAGTAACATCGTTAGAACATTACGTAGGAAATCAGCATACATTGCACCATTTAGATTGCCATCGATAAAATGGGGACCAATTATCTTTCCTCCCATAATGCCGCGCCATACATTAACCCGCCAAGGTCGTTGATGTTCCACTTGTCGGAGTCATCGTGGATTTTCCGTTTCCCAATAGTGCATATTATGCCGGTTTACGTTGCCACTGTTGGTGAATGACGCTTCGTCGCTAAATAGAACGCGTTCAAAAAATCTGCCATCGTCCCGTAATTTCTCTTGTGCCCAGTGGCAGAACTGTACACGACGTTCAAAGTCGTTGCCATGCAATTCCTGGTGCATAGAAATATGGTACGGGTGCAATCGATGTTGATGTAGCATTCTCAACACCGACGTTTTTGAGATTCCCGATTCTCATGCAATTTGTCTGCTACTGATGTGCGAATTAGCCGCGACAGCAGCTAAAACACCTACTTGGGCATCATCATTTGTTTCACATGTGGCTGAACACTTCCTGTTTCCTTAAATAACGTAACTACCCGGCGAACGGTCCGGACACTTGGATGATGTCGTCCAGGATACCGAGCAGCATACATAGCACACGCCCTTTAGGCATTTTGATCACAATAGCCTTACATCAACACGATATCGACCTTTTCCGAAATTGGTAAATGGTCCATTTTAACACGAAGGAAATACCGTCCGCACTGGCGGAATGTTGCGTGATAGCACGTACTTATACGTTTGCGACTATTACAGCGACATGTATCACAAACCGAAGAAAGTGGTCCAACTAAAACATTCATATTTCTATACGTACTACACAAATATGTAATAAAAATGGGGGTTCCTATTTTTCAAAACGCAGTTGATATCCGTTTGACCTATGGCAGCGCCATCTAGCGGGCCAACCATAACGCCATCTGGTTTCCTCCTTCAAACTAGACAAGTTTCGTTCTTTGTAGTTTTTTCGCTTGATGCTTATTTCGAGAGATATTTGGCCCGGTCACTATCAATATATATATATATATATATATATATATATATATATATATATATATATATATATATATATATATATATATATATATATATAGCGAAATGCCAACCAGCAAGGAATTTTTAACAAAATTTATTAATAGGGGAGCTCACTAAAAGAATAAAAACTAAAAACGTTAGATGTTATGCTTGCCTGAGCACCATCGGGCTACACATCCTTAGCAATTACAGCCACTTGCCTAGTGCAGTTACCAATAAAATTCAGTTCACGGTGTATGCTCAAAACGGCCACAAACGGCCGAATACAAGAAGTTGACTAACTCACTCGCCCCGTGATATGTAAGGCACAGAAAATGCATTTGCAAGGTGCGACATGACCAGGATGATGGGGACTCAGGACACCTGTTTAACAAGTTCAAATGGTCATCCAATCACCATAAAGGTCCCGTGACTTTGAAACGTCCCCTTTGAACAATTATACAAGACTGTGCTTATCCTGACACACAATATTTTTAGCGCAACGCAATCTGACTTTCAAAAATCCCTACAAAAGAATGGCCCTGACTAACATTAACCTATACGTTTCATAAGTCACTTACCTCACCAAAATCTTCGTTACTCGAATTACTGCAATACAGCGAGCAGCCACTACTGCCAGCTAAATAAAAGATTCAAACTACTGAAGGCACTAACTACTGATAGGCACAGTTAGCAAAAGAAAGATTTTGATAGAGAACAAACAATGTATTTACCTTAATAGTGTTCAAAAGTCATAATATATATAGCAGTTCATGACATCCATTCTTACAAATTTACTGTCTCTGTCCAGATCATCCGCTCTCAAAAATCTGCCATCTCACTTCCCCACATCCACCAATGCTGGCGGCTCTCCTCCAACTGCGCAACGCTACGCGCTGTTAACAGCCAACTGCCTAACGCTACAGTGGCGAGTATTCCAACAATGCCACCCAGCCACAGACTGCACACAGCACAGCCAGTGGTTTTCATACAGAGTGCTACGTGGCGGCGGCGTTACCAATATAAGAACCTAAACAGCCTACTTACAACTTCTCAGATAAGAAGAAATTACAGGTCAGGCTGCCGTTCGTCAAATGGTTGAGTGACTAGTGGGTAGAGTGCACATAGGCGTCTCAGCAGCAACAGTAGCCAGGCCAGGCTGCCGCTTCTGCCCCAGGAATCAGCCCGTCGGGAAGATAAAGACGTCTACAGCAACAGGTAACGCTGAACACATCACTGTGCCTCCGATAAGCCCAACTCTTCTAATGTATGCCGTCCACGCCCGTACTTGCCCCTCGGCGCTACATCGCCACCTCCTTTGCTGACGTGCGTCACGCAGTTACCCAGCAACAGGGCAAAGACGTTCCCGCAGAGCGGCTGCCGTCGACATTCCACATGCACAGCTCAGCCATGGCTTGCACATGCATTAAAATGGAGTCATTTGACCTTTTTGCACTTGACAAATAATTCTCCGTCCGCAAGTTGTGTTGTCTTGATTGTTTGTTCATGACGAAACACTTCTGCTCATTCATTCGTTTATTCATTCATCGTGTTTCATGCATACTGTCATGAAGGAGACCCTTCAGAGATGAGGAACGGATCAAGCCAAGCTCTACATCAACAGCCAAGAACAACCACTGCAGGCTCCTCCTGCACCAAATACTAACAACACATTGCGACCATTGCCATTCTGTTCACACTGACAACTACAGTCATTACTTCTGCACTACCTTTTACGCTGATAAGCCAAAACGTTGTAACCACCACCCACCGCTAAATGCTGCCTGGTAGAAACGGAGCATGAGGCGCAGTAAGGAAGATATACGTTCAGTCATATTAACGTTGAAACATCTGTATTTAAATGAGTGTGTCTGTACTTACATTGAAGAATGACTGAGAAGATGAAACTTCTACGATATTTGATTCTGAAACAACTGAGTAAAACTGAACGTATTGAGCCTACTCTCTCTTTACTTTTTCATATCATGTCAACACTGACCCACAATATGCTAACGCAACGCAGTCTGACTGCTAAAAACAAATTACAACCTGACTTCAAATAATTAATTCTAAAGAATGGCCCTAACTAAGAAGAAATCTTAACAATAACCTATACATTTCATTAAGCATTTACCTCACAAAAATCTTCATTACGCGAACAACTGCAATACAGCGAGCGTCAATACTGCCAGCTAAATAAAAGATTCTAAATACTAAAGCCACTAATTACTAATAGGGATGTGGTTAGGAAAGGAAAGATTTCGTTGCAAACCAAATAATGTATTTTTTTTTTTTGCCTTAATAATGTGACATCCAGTTCAGACACGAATATAAATCGTCAATGACATCTAGTATAAAGGTATATAATCACTCTCCAAGTACAGATCGTTAGCCTACGCTAACACTTCAGGCCTCTACCCTTCATCATTGCTAACTTCTCACATCTAACATCCATCACTGCTGGCTTTTCACCTCCAACTGCCCAACAGCACTTCCATCACTGCTGGCGACTAACTTCCAACTGCCCAACCGTACTAGCGATTAACTTCCAACAACGAGTCCGAGCCGGCCGCGGTGGTCTCGCGGTTCTAAGCGCGCAGTCCGGAACCGTGCGACTGCTACGGTCGCAGGTTCGAATCCTGCCTCGGGCATGGATGTGTGTGATGTCCTTAGGTTAGTTAGGTTTAAGTAGTTCTAAGTTCTAGGGGACTAATGACCACAGCAGTTGAGTCCCATAGTGCTCAGAGCCATTTGAACCATTTGAACGAGTCCGACCAGCCGCAGAGTCTCTTACAAAGAAAGCGCAGTCAGAGATCCAATGCAAAGCGCTGCCAACACAGAAGCAGCCCACTTACAACCTGACCACCTGTCAAAAGCCGGAATGATCACCTTGTCCAGTGTAGATATGCAGGAAGAGAGTCAATGAGATTCTGGGAGGTACCGACAGGGATGTAGCCATGCCCACAGCGGGCAGATACGCTATGTCTCTCAGTTGAGGGTCCATGACGTAAGTAGCTGGTCCCGGCGGAGGTTCGAGTCCTCCCTCGGGCATGGGTGTGTGTGTTTGTCCTTATGATAATTTAGGTTGAATAGTGTGTAAGCTTAGGGACTGATGACCTTAGCAGTTAAGTCCCATAAGATTTCACACACATTTGAACATTTTTCTCCATGACGTAAACAACCTGATCGAAATGGTCCCACAGATTCGGGAAGTCTCGTGGCCAAGGGAGTACAGTAAACTCATCCTGGAACCACACGCCACCTTGGAACCACACGTACATTGCGAGCTGCGTGACACGCTACATTGCCCAGCTGGAAAATGCCGTCATACCGTGGAAAAACAAACTGCATTTAGGAATGTACATGGTCCCCAAGGATAGGCGCATACTTGTACTTATCAATTAAGCTTTCACCCAGGAAATGCCCTCTGGCTGTTCTATTAACTGTTCCGGACAGGTGCATGGAATATCGTCATCAGATGAGTGTACTCCTCCTCCCGCACAGGCCATGAAGGCCCAAAGGTACCGACCGGCTGCCGTGTCATCCTCACCCACAGGCGGCACTGGATGCGGATATGGAGGGGCATGTGGTCAGCACACTGCTCTCCCAGCCGTATTTCAGTTTCCGAGACCGGAGCCACTACTTCTCAATCAAGTAGATGAGTCTTCAACAGCCTGAAAGTAGGCGGAAGCAGAACATTGCATAAACCAGGAACGGTTTTTGGAACAGTGTTTACAAAGAGGCAGTTGTTATTAGCTTAGCAGACAATCTAATCAACAGAGGTTTTCCCTCTTAGCAGAACGTGGAACCCTGTACTATTTCGGATCAAAACACAACTTTCCTCGGTGGGGCTATCCCTAATGTTTGAAAATAGCCTTTGGATGCGACGTATCGTTACCGCCGGTATCCTACTCGGGACGGCGCCACCAGACCAGTCTTGGAGGCAGCTCCTGTGGTGGGCGGCTCATGCGAAGGGTACGGTATGGAGGTGTACACAGGACGCCGATTTGCAGCCTTGGCATCAGTTTTCAGTGGGACTCAGCAGCAGCAGTAGCGTTCTCCTAAGGATGGCGAACAGACAGATCGCCGGAATGGCGAGTCGTGTTTATTTTAAGATCCGGCAAGAAATCCAAAGAGATTACCATACTCTCATCTAAAACTGTTTGTTTTAGATGTGAGCATGCGACAGTACTGAGGTGTCAACGTTAGACACTACGCTAGAGGTTGAGATAAGCGATAGCTGTCCGGCACTTGCAGCCTCTCTGGACTCGCTGGCGCTTGCAGCTCCGCCGTATGACACGCACAGAGACTTGCAGATCGCACCGGCTGAGTCAGCTACAGGTCGTGAGCGAAGCCAGATTAGATTAGCCTTCAGCTCGCTAGGTTCGCAGCCTCTAGTTCGCGCATGTATTGTGCACGCAATACCAGAATTGTGTTATCTTGCTTGTTGTATAATCCAGTTAATGTTTGTTAATGAGTCATTTGTATTCAAGAAAGATAGTTGTTATTAGTTATGTTCCTGGAGTGCAGTAGCAGGCAAAGTAAAGTAAAAGTTATTTACTAAAGTATTCCAGTACTAGTTATTATAGAATGTTTCAGATTCCTACAATCACCCCAATCGTGCTAGCCTCTGTCATCCCACTGCATATCCCAGGGGTACCGGTCGAAATGCATCCTGAGGTCATGACATGCCGCCATCGACCTTCACATCAAGTACTGCTTTGTTGTTTCCCAGCTTGCAGCGCAACGCAAGTCACACATGCGTAATGGCGACTCCTGGGCCTAAAGCGTTTTGTGTGCTCACGTTTGTTAAGAGTGAATCCGTAAATTCATTTCAAGGTGTATTTCGTTAAAATTTTAATTGTAACCTCCAAGTGACAAAAACATCCGCCGAAGGTATAGTCAGTTCTAAACGCCCAGATGAGTGTGTAAAGAGAAAAGCACGCGACTAGCGAAAGTGACTGAAAAGTATGTTGACCATGACAGAATATCATACGTTCTTAATCCTAAGGAGTTTGTTCAAAAGCAAGTTTTGAACTTCATTTGCCAAAAGCCACCGTGTGGAAGGTTTCAGGGAAAGTTTACACATACGTCCATGCTGGTTACAGTTAGTACATGCTTTAAAATCAGATGACTGTGGTATACGTTATCATTTGAAAAGTGAGTTGTTGTAGCGGGTGGCCGAGCGGTTTTAGGCGCTTCAGTCCGGAACCGTGCGATTGCTACGGTTGCATGTTCGAATCCTGCCTCGGGCATGGATGTGTGTGATGTCCTTAGGATAGTTAGGTTTAAGTAGTTCTAAGTTGTAGGGGACTGATGACCTCAGATGTTAAGTCCCATAGTGCTCAGAGCCATTTGAACAATTTTTGTTGTAGCGGGAAGATGACTTGATCATGCAGTGTTCAGTGATGAGCCAAATTTTGATGTAAGCAGGAAGTTACATACCCTGAGTATTGGTATCTCCTGCCATAACTTTGCCATGAAATTGTACAATATTAAAGAGATTCCCCAAAATTAAACGTTTTCTCCCCTCTAGTGACGTCAAGTAAACGGTTTTTTTCTTAAGCTACCGTAACGGGGGTGGGTTATCTGGATGTGTTGCAAGAATGGATCTTTCATTAATTACAATGTTAACCTGAAAACTATTTGACAACAAGGTGGAGTCCCCCCCACCCCACCACCATTGCCATCCACTTGTACGAAAGTGGTTGGAAATCGAAGTGCGTAATCGTTGGATTGGTCGTAATAGTCAGTACGAGATAGTGTCCTTTTCCAGCGGCATCCTCGTTCACGTGACCTCAAGCTATGTAATATTTTCTTTTTGGGTTTTGTAAAAGGTCGTGTCTACATTCAGCCACTATCTAATTATTTGCCGGACTTGAGACAGAGAACAGAAGTGGCTGTTGCTTCCATCACTCTGGACTAGTTAACCAAAGTTGGTGAAAAGTTAGATTTTAGGTTGGATGTGTGCCATATAACTAAAGCTGCACGTATTGAACATTTGTAAGAAAAACTATGTTAGTTACCTTCAATTTTATGTGTTATTTGTTGTACACTGGGTAACTTAAAGTGATACTGTAGCCCATTGGAACTGGGACGTTCTTTAGTGATCACTCTGTATTATTCATATTGTCCTGCATTCTAGCGAAAAGTTCGAACTTTTCTTACCACAATTCTCTGGCATCACCTGGGTTTTTGCTCGGATGTACAGGCACCATCTTGCTTTTGCGAGAAGTGACATCCGTTCCATTCGACTTCAGTCACGCACCTTTGAGCGTACGTTACGAACTGTTGCACTGATTTACTGCCACCATATAGTTTTGAGAGCGCGGCGTGGTGCCGTGGCAGTGTGATGTACTACAGAACGTCTGCCGGCAGCACGCACAGGCGCGGGGTCCCCGTCAGCTGAGTTTTATGAAGGTCGTGGCCGTTCGGTTTCAGCCAGATTGCTGCCGAGGCAATCACGTGCACGCAAAGACCTCTCCGCACGCAGCGCGATCTCCCAGGCAGATACTCCCCCCGAGTCCCAACCACCGCGGCTGAGGTCGCCGCCTACGAAATGTTTATTTGACCTGGCAACACTGCAGCCATCAGGCCCTCTCTCAGGCATTCTGCATTCATTATTCCACATTCATTTCGATAAATACGAGTTACATCTGATATACGTCTGATATAGACTTTACGATTTATACATTGCTATAGTACGTCACTCCAAAAGAAATGTACACTATTTTTGTAAAAATATAGTTTTCATTCTGCATGTGTGAAAGTGTTACAGTGTGTAGATACATCCTTCCCTCTTGTTTTCAAACTTAGTTCAACCTGCTCCCGTGAGTGGCGCCGTCACAGCATGTCTTCAAGATGGCTGCTACACTTGACGTTCGTCAGAAGCAAAGTGCTGTCATAGAATTCCTGTGCTGTGAAAACGACGCAGTGGGAAACATCCACAAGTGGTTCAACAAGGTGTATGGAGATGTTGCTGTCGATCGCAGTACAGTTGGTCGGTGGGCAAGCAGGTTACATGGTGAAAGTGGGCACGGCAGTATTGAGGATTGTCCTCGCAGCGGCAGGCTCTTACTGCACACACTCCAGACAATGTGCAGAGAGTTAACGAATTGGTGACTGCTGACAGACGCATCACAGTGAACAAATTGTCATGCTACGTTGGGATAGGGGAAGGAAGTCTTTGCAGAATACTGAAAGTGTTGGCGTTAAAAAGGGTTTGTGCCAGGTGGGTTCTCAGGATGTTGACAGTGGCTCACAAAGAAACAAGAAAAACGGTATGCAGCGAACTTTTGGAACAGTACGAGAATCGTAGAGATGAATTTTTTGGAAGAATTGAGGCAGGTGATGAAACGTGGGTCCATCAGTTTTCGCCAGAGACAAAGAGGCACTCAATGGAGTGGCATCGTGCAAAATCACCCAAGAAAAAAATAAATTCAGAACCACACCTTCTGCTGGAAAAGTTATGGCTACAGTGTTTTTCGATTCCGAAGGACTCTTGCTTGTGGACATCATGCCAAGTGGAACCAACATGAATTCTGATGCATATGTGATGACACTGAAGAAACTTCAGTCTCGACTGAGTCGTGTTCGACGACATCGGCAAAAAACAGGATGTTTTGCTTTTGGACGACAATGCACGGCTACATGTCAGTCAAAAAACCATGGAAGCGATCACAAAACTCGGATGGACAACACTGAAACACCTGCCTTACAGTCTTGACCTGGGTCCATGTGACTATCATCTCTTTGGGAAACTGAAAGACTCTCTTCGTGGAACAAGGTTTCAAGGTGATGACTCCCTTGTGCACACTGCCAAACAAAGGCTCCAACAGGCTAGTCCAGAATTTTACCATGTGGGTATACAGGCGCTGGTTCTAAGATGGCGTAAGGCAGTTCTGAGGGATGGAAATTATGTGGAGAAATGAAAATATTGTTCTTAAAGGATGTATCTACACACTGTAAAACTTTCATACATGTAGAATAAAAGATAGATTTAAAAAAAAATAGTGTGCATTTCTTTTAGAGTGATCACATTCGTTCACATTCGTTCATGAGAAGCAGGGGAATGAACACTAATAATAGGTATGTAGTTTTAAACCAAGACCTCTAGCAACAAGGGACAGGAGCGTAAGAGAAAGAAATGAAACGAGAAAGAAGTGTAGCCGGGAGAAGATGGGAGCATTTGCTGGCGATATACGTTAATTTTTATGGGAACGCTATGAGGGTGACAGGAGGATGTTTTTCAGTTTCTTCTTAAAAACAACAGGGCACTGAACTGTGCACAGAGTGCAGAGCAGCTAGTTCCAGAGCCGGGCAGCAGCAACAGACAAGGAGTTTGCAAACGTTTCTGTTTTATGGGCGGACACAGCTGGTATACCAATGTAGATAAGTGACACATTGTCTTTCGGTTAAGATGAAGCGGCAGGTAATTAATGTCTGATGTGAGGTACTGGGCCAAGATCGAAAATGAGCTCCGCACACTCGCTCTAAACTAGCTAGTGAGTTTTGTGATATCATCTCTGAACTTGAAGGACGTCACACTCTCGTGGCTTGTCCCTTCAATTTTTTTGCCTTGTTTCAACTCTTTCTTGTTAAGTTCCCATGGGCGACTAGAGATGGCCGATTAAAGTCATTGGAGTCATGAAATGTGGAATCAGGGCTTTGATTTTCTTTGGATAGTACACTACTGGCCATTAAAATTGCTGCACCACGAAGATAACGTGCTACATAAGCGAAATTTAATCGACAGGAAGAAGATGCCGTGATATGCAAATTATTAGCTTTTCAGAGCATTCACACAAGGTTGGCGCCTGTGGCGACACCTACAACGTGCTGACATGAAGAACGTTATCAACCGATTTCTCATACACAAACAGCAGTTGACCAGCGTTGCCTGGTGAAACGTTGTTGTGATGCCTCGTGTAAGGAGGAGGAATGCGTACCATCACGTTTCCGACATTGATAAAGGTTGGATTGTAGCCTATCGCGATTGCGGTTTATCGTATCGCGACATAGCTGCTCGCATTGGTCGATATCCAATGACTGTTAGCAGAATGTGGAATCGGTGGGTTCAGGGGAGCAATACGGAACGCCGTGCTGGATCCCAACAGCCTCGTATCACTAGCAGTCGAGATGACAGGCATCTTATTCGCATGGCTGTAACGGATCGTGCAGCCACGTCTCGATCCCTGAGTCAACAGATGGGGACGTTTTCAAGACAACAACCATCTGCATGAACTGTTCGACGACGTTTGCAGCAGCATGGACTATCAGCTCGTTGACCATGGCTGCGGTTACCCTTGACGCTGCACCACAGACAGGAGCGCCTGCTGTGGTGTACTCAACGACGAACCTGGGTGCACGAATGGCAAAACGTCATTGTTTCGGATGACTCCAAGTTCTGTTTACAGCATCATGACGGTCGCATCCGTGTTTGGCGACATCGCGGTGAACGCACATTGGAAGCGTGTATTCGTCATCGCCGTACTGGCGTATCACCCGGCGTGATGGCATGGGGTGCCATTGGTTACACGTCTCGGTCACCTGTTGTTCGCACTGACGGCACTTTGAACAGTGGACGTTACATTTCAGATGTGTTACGACCCGTGGCTCTACCCTTCATTCGATCCCTGCGAAACCCTACATTTCAGCAGGATAATACACGACCGCATGTTGCAGGCCCTGTACGGGCCTTTCTGGATACAGAAAATGTTCGACTGCTGCCCTGGCCAGAACATTTTCCAGATCTCTCACCAATTGAAAATGTCCTGTCAATGGTGGGCTAGCAACTGGTTCGTCACAATACTTCAGTCTCTGCTCTTGATGAACTGTGATATCGTGTTGAAGCTCCTGTACACGCCATCCAAGCTCTGTTTGACTCAATGCCCAGGCGTATCAAGGCCGTTATTACATCCAGAGGTGGTTGTTCTGAGTACTGATTTCTCATGATCTATGCACCGAAATTGCGTGAAAATGTAATCACATGTCAGTTCTAGTATAATATATTTGTCCAATGAATACCCGTTTATCAACTGCATTTCTTCTTGGTGTACCAATTTTAATGGCCAGTAGTGTAACTGCGTGACGGGGCTGTCGCACTTTATTAGGCGTGGTACGATGTGTGGAGGCACGGCTACATGAGCGACAATAGCAGAGTACGACCAGTTAGTCGCACCACAGGGAGTGCCGACGTCTTCGCCTTTTGTAGCGAGGCGAGCAGGGTGTCTGGGACCTGGGCAGCATCAGGCTGGCGCCTCGCAAATCGTTTTAGTGCACTGGGGTCCGCCACTCTCATACCAGACGACGCCGGACGGCTGCATTGTCTGCGTCGGTTCCGAGAATTTTAATGTCTGCGTCCACGGGGGAACGACAGTACGGCGCCCACTTAGACCACTGCCGTCCAACGGCCAGAGGCGTATTCGTGTCTTTATTTCCCCGTGCATAGCCCGAAAACCGTAATTTGATATGTGAATCTGTACGAGATGTGCAGACGCAAACGATTGCATTTTGAATTTGGCGAGACGACCCGATGTATGAGGGAGCTTCGTTGTAATGCTTTGGAGGCGAAAGGAGCGGCCGAATCTAAACGCATGATTGGCAGCTATTTCTGTGTGCTCCCACGAGTGGAGACTTTTCTGAGCGGCGGGAACAAGGCGCTAATCTTTCGGTGTGAAGGCGAAGTGAGGATTCTCTTCTGGACGGTCGGAGAGAGCGGTCGTGTTTCCCTTCTCAACCGCCAGTGTGAACGTTAGCGTTCTTCACTGCTAGCCAGGGCGAAGGCGATCGCAGAAGTCATAAGTATTACTGTCACGGTAGTCCGGACAGAACCTATTTGTTAACCACTTTGTGACCACAGTCGGATTTGCTTGTCGTTTCGCGCTCGCGCTGTTTCGGTCGGACCTTTATCCACGGGCGCGGACCGCAACTGAGCGCAACTGCAACATCATCTCTATGCTCCGAGCTGTAGGCGCGTGGCCAGTCTTGCAGGTGTTTATGCATTCGCAGCACCGCCGCATTAGTCTGATTAATTTGACCCCTCCCAGCTTATGCCGCCGCTTTGTCATCATACACAGCCACGGCTTGCATGTGTGATGTGTATCAACGGTTCTCATTCCCTGTCAATATTGTTCGTAACGTGGAGGGGTAACATGTTCAGCCATACTCTCACTTTCAAAGTTTGTAGGGCTCTACAACGTGACAGTTGGTACCACACATGTATGCGAACTCTCGCAACATCTCATTACTCAAGTTAGATTGTTCTTATTTATTACAAACAATCCTGTTGGAAGAACATTCGCAACTGAGCACGCCGGCCGTTGTGACCGAGCGGTTCTAGGCGCTTCAGTCTGGAACCGCGCTGCTGCTACGGTCGCAGGTTCGAATCCTGCCTCGGGCATGTATGTGTGTGACGTCCTTTGGTTAGTTAGGTTTAAGTATTTCTAAGTCTAGGGGACTGATGATCTCACAAGGGAACCTCCCCATCGCACCCCCCTCAGATTCAGTTATAAGTTGGCACAGTTTGTAGGGCCTTGAAAAACTGAACACAGATCAATCGAGAAAACAGGAAGAAGTTGTGTGGAACTATGAAAAAATAAGCAAAATATACTGAGTAGTCCATGGGCAACATAGGCAACATCAAGCATGACATCAGCACACGCGATTGGTCCCGTGGCTAGCGTGAACAGCTGCGAAGCGAGAGTTCCTTGGTTCAAGTCTTCCCTCTACTGAAAATTTTACTTTCGCAAAGTTATGATCTGTCCGTTCGTTCACTGACGTCTCTGTTCACTGTAATAAGTTTAGTGTCTGTGTTTTGCGACCGCACCGCAAAACCGTGCGATTAGTAGACGAAAGTACGTTCCTCTCCAATGGGAACCGAAAACATTTGATCGCAAGGTCATAGGTCAACCGATTCCTCCACAGGAAAACACGTCTGATATAGTCTACACGACACTGGTGACGGAATGTGCGTCACATGACAGGAATATGTTGTCGACCCACCTAACTTGCACACTTGGCTTATGGGTAAAAAGATTCTTTTACCTTGCCCGATTTAGGTTTTCTTGTGGATGTGATAATCACTTCCAAAAAATTGATGAAAACAGAAGAGTGTGTCACATAAACTTCAACAAATGAATGCAACAGTTTCACAGTCGCACAGTTTTCTCTGTGCTCTGTCAAAACATATGTTTTTAAGGTTTTCAAATTTCTCCTTGTGTAGACCGTCAAATCCTGCATATGTCCAAGCAAATCTCATCATGTCGTGGAATTTTGCACAGCGAAGTTGATTATGTGTGAGTGCCTGAACTCTGATAAATGTCCGAAAATAAAAAGTTTTCACCTGAGGGAGAGCTTGAACCAAGGACTTCTCGTTCCGCAGCTGCTGTCGCTAACCACGGGACCACGGCGCTCTTGTGCTCACGTCCTCCTTGATGTTGCCTATGTTTCGTATGGACGGCTTACTTTGTATATTTTGCTTATTTTTTCATAGTTGGACAGAATTTCTTCCTGTTTTCTCGTTTGATCTGTGTTCAGTTTTTCAAGGCCTATCGACTGTGCCAACTTATAACTGAATCTGACGGGGGTGCGATGGGGAGGTTCCCTTGTCAGATGTTGACTCCCATAGTGCTTAGAGCCATTTGAACCATTTTTGAAGCAACTGAGCGTTATAGCAGAGGTTGAAAATACCGCTTCAGTTGTAAATTACTTTATTTTCACACGACCGGTTTCGGACTGTTATAAGCCCATCCCCAGATGACGTAGCTGTGTTGTGGTCTCCGAGTGCCGGGTGTACCAGGCGCGGTGTGCTGCCAGTGAGCGGAATTCTTAAACTGATCACAAATAGGCTTATATCATAATTTCCTCCATCAACTGTCTGAAGTGTGATCGGAACTGTGGTAGCTAAAGGGGGGTTGAGTGTGTTAGCCGAACTAATGCGGATTTCTTTCATGAATTTGGGTGACACGGCCATCTCTCGACCCCGGTACCTTGCAAACTGCCCGTCCCTGTGTGCTCGTGGATCAGAGTGGCGAGTCCCCGCCGCAGCCCACCCTGCACAAGTCTGTTGTCGCGTGTAAGTGGGCTCCACTAGCTCAGAAAGGAGAACGAGTACACGACTTCACAAGTATAATCGTGTACTCTCGGCATTCACTCTACATACGCAACCTTTCTGAAGGAATATTACTATTCTTTTATTTCAAACAGTCATGATTACAGCTTTATATCCATACTCAAGTGCAAGTTGAAATGTCACAAAATGTCCTACCTGCCCAAATGACGTAAGTAACCAATAGGCATGACGATTACTATACATCAACAATGAATATTCACCTACATCTACATGGTCAGAGGGTTCATCGAACCATTTTCATACTACTTCTCTACCATTCCACTCTCGAATGGCACGTGGAAAAAGGAACACCTAAATCTTTCCGTTCGAGCTCTGATTTCTCGTATTTTACTATGATGATCATTTCTCCTTACGTAGGTGGGTGCCAACAAAATATTTTCGCATACGGAAGCCGGTGATTGAAATTTCGTAAATAGATCTCGCCGCAAAGAAAACCGCCTTTGTTTCAGTGACTGCCACCCCAACTCGCGCATCATATCAGTGACACTCTCACCCCCATTGCGCGATAATACGAAACGAGCTGCCCTACTTTGCACTTGGTCCTCCGTCAATCCTACCTGGTAATGATCCCACACCGCGCAGCAATATTCCAGCAGAGGACGGACTAGTGTAATGTAGGCTGTCTCTTTAGTCGGTTTGTCGCATCTTCTAACAAGGGAACCTCCCCATCGCACCCCCTCAGATTTAGTTATAAGTTGGCACAGTGGATAGGCCATGAAAAACTAAACACAGATCAATCGAGAAAACAGGAAGAAGTTGTGTGGAACTATGAGAAAAATTAGTAAAATATACAAACTGAGTAGTCCATGCGAAGATATGCAACATCAAGGGGTATGGGACTCTAGGAGCGTCGTGGTCCTATGGTTAGCGTGAGTAGTTACGAAATGAGAGGTCCGCGCTTCAAGTCTTCCCTCGACTGAAAATTTTCGTATCTTTATTTTCGCAAAGTTATGATCTGTCCGTTCGTTCATTGACGTCTCTGTTCACTGTAATAAGTTTAGTATCTGTGTTTTGCGACCGTACCGCAAAACCGTGCGATTAGTAGACGAAAGGACGTGCCTCTCCAATGGGAACCGAAAACATTTGATCGCAAGGTTATAGGTCAACCGATTCCTCCACAGGAAAACACGTCTGACATATTCTATATGACACTGGTGACGGCATGTTCGTCACATGACAGGAATATGTTGTCTACCCACCTAACTTGTACACTTGGCGATTGGGTAAAAAGATTCTTCTATCTTGCCCGATTTAGGTTTTCTTGTGGATGTGATAATCACTCCCAAAAATTGATGAAAATATAAGCGTTTGTTACATAAACTGAAAATAAAATGTTAAACTTTTCACCCGAGGGTAGGTCTGAACCAAGGACCTTTCGTTCCGCAACTGCTCACGCTAACCACGGGACCACGCCGCTCCTGAGCTCAGGTGCGCCCTGATGTTGCTTATCATATGCATGGACTACTCAGTTGGTATATTTTGCTTATTTTTTCATAGTTCCACACAACTTCTTCCTGTTTTCTCGATTGATCTGTGTTCAGTTTTTCAAGGCCTGTCCACTGTGCCAACTTATAACTAAATCTGAGGGGGGTGCGATGGGGAGGTTCCCTTGTAAGTGTTCTGCCAGCAAAGCGCAGTCTCTGTTTCGCCTCCCCAACAATATTATCTATGTGGTCTTTCCAATTTAAGTTGCTCGTAATTGTAATTCCTAGGTATTTATTCTAATTGACAGCCCTTAGATTTGTGCGATTTATCGCATACCCAAAATTTATCGGATTTCTTTTGGTACCCATGTGGATGACCTCGCACTTTCGTTTAGTGCTAATTGCCACTTTTCGCATCATACAGAAATTCTCTCTAGATCATTTTCTAATTGGAATTGATCGTCTGATGATTTTACTAGACGGTAAATTACAGCGTCATCTGCAAACCGTCTAAGGGGGCTGCTCAGATTATCACCTAGATCATTTATGTAAATCAGGAATACCAGAGGACCTATGACACTACCTTGCGGAAGCAAGCAATTTGACCATCAAATAGACAGATGTGGCAGATGTGATGCACACAAGCATTCGAGGTTAGTTCTAACATCTAGTGTTATCACTACGCATGCCATTTGGAAGAAATGTCTTGTCGACATCGAAGTCGTTAGAGATAGAGCGTGTCAAATTTGAGGGACGAAAATCGACCATGTCTTTCCAATAGCACCTAGCACCATCTTCACATTTGCCTGGGGTGATTTAGAGAAATCATAGATCAAAATCTAATTGACTGGGTGTAGATTCGAACTGTCATTCTCCTGAATGTGGGTCCCGTATGCTGACCACTGTGCCTTGTCACTAGGTTATGCTGTGTTGGATTAGAGTGCAATAATGAATGTTCGGTGGAATGAGTGCTTGTACATCCTGTGGTAACATATACAGAAACTTATTGGAACCGACCGAACGTGTGCCTGCAAATGGCGTCGGGACTTCCTGCTCAGTTGAAGTGCTCATCCGAAATCGCACCCAAGTTCTTCATTGTTTCCTGATACGATCTTGGGCCAGTAATAATTGTAGCGTTTCAAGGACACAGCACATTGAATACTGGAAATGTAGTTTAATATTTAGCAAAGAAAGAAAGCAGTGGAAAAGTATGAACTGAGAACACTCAGTTCAAATCCGACAGATACAGAACACTTTGCCCAAACTTCGATTCAGTCTCCCGCGGCTGTCTGGTGTTGAAACCGAAGACAAGAGATATGCAGGCGAAGTATTAACTTCTGCACTTAAAAAAACGTATTCACGTTGAAGATGCTTTTGTACCGGTTTATTTGGTTTGGTTCCTGTGTACCTACACGCACAGCTCTTATTAAGTCACAATTAGGTTAAAGTTCACAAGAACGAGGTGGATCGGCGAGAGCGAGCGAACAATTTGGTGGAAGACTAAAGAAAAAAAAAATCAATAAATCATCGCAAAATCGTTATCAGCACAGCAGTTAACAGTCCGTATAGCAGCCCCCACCCCAGTCCTGCAGAGAGCAGCCATATTCCTGTGGCGCGTAACGAGGATGACGTCAGCATTCTTCACTAGGCGAACGATGCAGTAGTAGTAGTAGTAGTAGTAGTAGTAGTAGCTTTATTCATCTTTAGATATCTTTTTACAAGGATATTGGACATGTCATCAAAGTATTTACAAGTTTAGACCAATTTAAAACAAGCTAATTCGTATACACGTACACTTACAGACTTTTAGTTAAAGACAATCATTAGATTTACTCCTGGCATACCATACTTTTTTTACAAATAACTTATTATATAATGTAATGCCACAATATTCACTCGTATCTCACTACCAGTCACTGCTCACACTATACACACATTGTTTCATAACACTTCACTCACAACACACAAACACACACACACACACACACACACACACACACACATTGGTGATCTCTGGGCCGCAACTTCCCATTTGCTATCCTGTAAAAATGAGTCAGCATCCCTCTATAATGAGTGAGACGTTGAGCTCAGAAAGAGGAAGAGGCGTTAGTGTTGTGCTATAAATAGCTTGGGGGTAAGTTTTTCTAGAAAAGGAAAAAAAAGGGAAGAAACTTAGTGTGAAGGTGTTATGTGGAATGCTGGATGTTTTATAATCATTATTATTTATTTGTTAAACTTTTTTAACCAGACCCCTACTCTGTTTTGTCTAAGTAATCCTTCAATATATAAAATGTATTGCATAAGAGGTACTGTTAGCTGCCTTTTTAAATAAGTGTATTTTGGCAATTTCTTTAACCTCATTTGGTAATTTATTGTACAGTTTTATTCCTTGGTAGAAAATGCTGTTTTGAGTTTTATGTTTATTTTTTCTTGGTTAATGTAAGTTGAGTCTAGCTCTTGTTCCATGGTCATGGACAGAGCTGTTTGTGCAGTAATTACCAATGTTATTTTTTATGTGCACAACTGACTGGTAAACGTATTCACACGGAGCAGTTAAAATCCCCAGTGTTTTGAACAGATCTTTACAATGAGCTCGACTAGTATTTTTGGTTATTATTCTTATGGCTTTTTTCTGGTGTTTGAACATTGTCTTCATATTTTGTGCATTTGTTCCCCAAATAAGAATGCCATAGTATGTAACTAAAAGACACCACATGTTACACACTGATGATACCATTCTAAGGGCATAACATGCTGATGACATTCTGTTTGCAAGTACCTTTGTGTGTTCACACCACTTCAACTGGGAATCAATATGTTTAACATTGTCATTCTCGCTCTTCAGACTCAAATTCATGGCATTAGTTTTCTTTATGTTCAGTGTCACTTTATTGCATATTGACCAATCATAAAAGTGTCAGCGGAGCTCCCAGCGGAAGCCAGCTGTCGTGATTTGCCGAGCCCACAATCACCTAGACTCAGTAATGCGGAATCGATGTCATTATCCAGTCCCTATACAAGACTCTCCCCATCTCTGAGTTGGAGTCGGTCGATACAGCCGAAATTACTCGTGACACAGAAATAGCGACCTGACACTTACGAGGATGCCTCTGATAGTTTGATAGTTTGCAGCCGATATTATAACGAGTGCAGATTTCGAAGCTAGGCGTTGGTGGGCAGGCGTTCGGACCAGTTCTTGATGACGAAGCAGAGGACCAGTCTGAGGATTGGAACCTTTGCTGTTGCTTTAAGATGTTCTAGTGCAGTGGGTGAGAACCCACCGAGAAGATCCTCTAACTCCCTACGAATATCACAATACAAGGTGTCCATAAAGTCCCTTTACAACTTCAAAATTTTATTACAGCGGCAATTGTTGAAATATTTTAACAACATTTCTTTTATTTTAATCAGTGTTTAAAAAGTTTTTTGATAGTGTTTAATAGACCTCTATGTGGGCGCCTTTAGTTGCACGAAGCACATCAAGACGGTACTCGATTTCCTGCCATGTTCGCTGTAGCTTAGCGTCATCAGTGGTGGCAATGGCATTACGAATCATTTTCTTCAAGTCAGCAATGTCCCGTATCTGTGTTTGGTACACGATATCTTTTACATAACCCCATAAAAAATGTCCAAGGGAGAAATATATGGCGAACGCGGTGGCCAAGGAATTGGTCCATCCATCCCAATCCATCTGCCTGGAAGTGTTTCATTGAGGAACCGACGAACATGCAGTCCCCAATGTGGTGGTGCACCATCTTGCCGGAAAATGATAGTTGATTGTAAGTCAATCAGTTGTAGTGCTACAAATTCGGTGAGAAGGTCGAGATAAACATTTGCAGTAATTATTGACTCGTTGAAGAAAAATGGACCAATTATTCGGTTGCAAATGATTCCACACCACACATTCACCTTTGGACTATCCCGGTGAAGCTCCCTAGTCACATGGGGTTCAGATCCACAGATTCTCACACTGTGCCTGTTTAATGTCCCAGAAACATGAAAAGTTGATTCGTCACTGAAACAAACTCGCTTGAGGAGCGCTCCATCCTCCGGAAGGCGTTCCAGCATGTTGAGTGCAAACTCTGTCCGTTTTGGCTTGTCATTTGGCTCAAGTGTCTGTAACAGTTACACTTTGTAAGCGTACAATCGTAAGTTCTTGTGGAGGACCTTATGCACAGTTGAACGTGGTTGTTCCAACTGTCTGGCAGCAGTGCGGATGGACATCGTAGGTGAACGAGTGAAGACGATTAAAACGCGTTCTATGTTTTCCTCGGATGTTCTTGGTCGCCCGCTCCTCCCTTTATCCAACACTGTCCCTGTCTCCATAAATTTTTTGTGCCATGCACGGATTGAAGGGCGCGATGGTAGATCTCTTCCATACTTCGTTCTGAAGTTTCGTTGAGTCGGAACATCCGATTTTGTCTCAGTAAACCAGGAGACACATTGTGCCTTCTCTTGAGGAGCTGCAATTTTATAGAGGTTCAGTTCCTTCCATCAACAGAGTATCTGAAACACAAAATTTTAGTATATATAGAAACTTTAGTAAACAGTGACTACAGTAACAGAAATTTTCTTAAAATATTTTTTCAAGAACTGCCGTTGTAATAAAATTTTGAGGTTGTAAAGGGACATTATGAACACCCCGTACATCATCTCCTGTTCAACGAAATATGGATTACGGGTCATGGGGAACTGGGAGAGCACAAACGCATTGACGAGCTGAACTTTGGGTTTATAGTGGATTTGGTATTGGTACTAGCTTCAGAATAGATCTTGCCCTTGTAACTGCTGAGCTGTCTTCTCCGGTATACGGCTGTGAGTGCCAAAAAGAGCGTCCAGACGTTTGTGGCCACTAATCAACTGGAATGTTGCTCCACTATCAAAATTTTGGACGCCAAAAATGATTGATAGCACTTCCCATTCTGTTTGTCTCTAGCTGAGCTGATCAGAATTTGATATTTTCGGAGCAAAGGCAACAGCATAGTCTGCTCCATCAGGTTTTATGTGGAAACTGAAATTTATAGAGATATAAATACTCTCAGGGTGAGGAGGGTTCATGCTCCCCATGACGTTTCCCGTAACCCCTCCCACCTTCTGCCAACTCCCTTAGAGCCACGTCTTCAGCAAGCATATATTTATTCAATCACGCCATTAAAACTTGAGACATCACAAAAGAGAAAGATGTTACACAGTATTATTCTTATTCTTCCCTTCAAGAATTCGGCCTTTGACTCATACTTGTCTCCTTCCATCTCCTCCTCTTTCGACCTACGTCTCTTCTTCCCCTCTATACGTAGAATCTTGCCACTCTGCGTAATCGATTTTCTTTCACCCTATCCATATGATGTTCCTATTTTCTCCCGCATTCGATTATCTTGTCATTCAGTTCAATGATGTTTAGTTTCTGACGAGTGTTCTCATTCCTTATTCTGTCCTCTCCTATTCATCCTTTTAATGATCTGAAAAATCTCATTGCTACTGCTTGTTTTTATTGTTGTTCTTTTTTCCCCAGTACCTACGCTTCGCTGCCATATATTAACGTAGGGTCTGCCGCAGTTCTATAAAACTTAACTGAAGTTTCTTTACAAGCTTCATTCCTTAATGTTATTCTTATAGTTTTAGACAGTACTTACTTATTCTTTTTTTTCCAACGTTCCAATCGTATGATATATCACAGCCTAGATACATAAAAGGACTTGTTTGCTCTACTGTTTTTCCATCAATGACAGTCTCGGTTCTTATATGATATTTTCCACTGGATATCATTACTTTGGTCTTGCTTCTGGACATCTTCCAAGTCTGTGCCCCATGATGTGCAGTACGTCTTCTACTTTTACAAAGATTACTTAATTGTCTACATATAAAAGAGTGCTTAGAATTTTCTCACATCCTATTTTAAAATCAAAATGCTATTCCATCCAGACTCGTACAGAGTTGTCAAAATAAATATTATGTGGTAAAAGTGATAAACTGCAGCGCTGACGTAGGCTTTTGTTTACATTCGTATCGTTGCTGTGTAATCTCGGGTCAACCTTGTAAAAACGTGTAAGAAACCACCGTGGAGCGTTGTATTCGCTACCAATGACCGATAAGCACCGCGGAGAGACGTACAACTTACTGCAGCATGCAAACAAAAGAATTCCAAGAGGGGCTAGCTGTGCTCTCCGAAACCTCCACTACATTGCAGTAATAGGTGGAGCCGGCCGCTCTGGCCCAGCGGTTCTAGACGCTTCACTCTGGAACTTCGCTGCTGCTACGGTCGCAGGTTCAAATCCAGCCTCGGGCATGGATGTGTGTGATGTCCTTAGGTTAGTTAGTGAATGGACTGATGACCTCAGATGTTAAGTCCCATAGTGCTTAGAAGCATTTGAACCATTTGAATAGGTGGAGCGCTCAAGGCAGTGGCATTAAAACGGGGCTAAAACCATGCTATGAGCCACGTGACCAGGTGCTGGGCAATAGGTGAGAATTTTGAGACGCATACATTCGGAGCCAAGCAGCACTACCATGATGCCAGGGATACGCCAGATGACGACACCACTTGGCGCCTCTAGCTGCAACCATGGGTTCGAGACTGGGTCTTGGTGCTACAGTGCAGCACACCTGCCGTTTGTGCCTGATGAAGCCAGACTCTTGCCGAGAGCAGTGGGTCATGTCTTATGCACGGTAGTTTTTTCTGGTCACCACGGAAGACACGAGCTGCGCTTGAGTCGCCTGGGCACGGGAATTAAACAATTGAAGGCAGGAGCAGCAAGAAGAAGAATTGCACCTCTGACATGAAGGCCACGGTCTGCTGCCCATCCTAACGCCAGCATCTCAGGGCACCAGTACGTGTACCATACCGCTGGGTGGAAGCCAGCCATTGGCTGATCATCACCAATCATTGCACCGGAATGGGGCGTGTCTGCCTCGTGCTGGCGTTGGAAAAGTGTGTAACTGAAGAGAAATAAAGCGTTTTTTACGACCACCAGTGTACCACTGGGCTCTACTGGCCCACTCCCCCAACGGGCTATAACACAGTGGTACCACAAATCGTGGCACCCCCAGTAGCTTGGTGCCAGAAGTGGGATGAGTGAAACTGTTGTCTGAGTTTTGTGAAAGACATGGTGTTGAAAATTCATATCATCATAACTGCAAAGTTACTTCTGTGAGGCCAGTGGATGTATCCTGATTTAGGGGTAATCGAAAAGATCAGTG
The DNA here is from genome assembly GCF_023898315.1 of Schistocerca nitens. NCBI lineage: Eukaryota > Metazoa > Arthropoda > Insecta > Orthoptera > Acrididae > Schistocerca > Schistocerca nitens. The sequence goes on from NC_064614.1 coordinate 1,129,287,277, forward strand.
GTTAGAACCAATCCGATCTGCACAGTGTAATTTACCTGGACAGTCTGCCCCTATACCGAGTCTGCGGTATATTTTAGACAGTATTAGAAAATCTAATGTGCGTGCATACGAATTAACGCAGAATAATGAGGAAAACTGGGTATTGTTACAGAAAGCTGGGCAGAGGGCAGTTGACGCTTTCCTGGGTTGTTTGGCACAGGAAGTGTCTAGGAGGTTGCGCACTGGTGTATCAATGGATCTGTATGCAGCAGTGAGGCTATCAATGGAATCTGAAGAAATTAATGTTGCAACAGGAATAACTGACAGACGAAGTGTGTTTGAAGCAAATTTAAAATGTTCCAGTTGTAGGCATATAAGGCATGTGCAGAGGCAGTGCCTCCAGCCACAACTGTATGGGTAGTAAGTACCTTCAGTTGTTTTATGGGAGTAACAATAGGCGTGATATGAACAATCTGCAGTGTTGTGGTAATAACAGTTGGGGTGATCTAAATGATAATTAACACCCATTAAACGGAAAAGGGAAGTGCGGAACCGTCGAAAGCCGTTCCAAGTATAACTGATTGCAGGAAATACGAATGCAGAGACTGAATGTGGCACAGTTCTATAGTAATTGGAGGCACAGGGATGCGTGTGTCAGTAGCCTCCAGAGATTCGGTGAATAGGAGTGGGGTCGGTAATGAATTAATTGCAATTGGAGGCAACCAGATTTACGCAGTGTGTAGAAGTAGTGTCTCGTGTAAGGAAAGGCTACAGCATGATCCTACGACTATAGATTCTGCCTCAGCATCACGCCGTAATTGACCTTTAAGAATGAGTGGCGGAACTTACAAGGGGAGGCCGCCAATTGTGAAATTCAGATTCGATTCATACTGCGCATAATAAAAGCTCATGGCCAGAGGTGTAATGTGGCAAAGCACCAAGATGCACTTCTTAGCCGTTGTCGAGGAAATCGACAGTTAAAAGAAACCGTTGCGGTGAAATAATCTCTACGATTAATAGTTTTCTATAGCGTCGTGGCGCAGCAGTAAGCGCTCGGGTTCGTAATCTGAATGTCGCCGGATCGAATCTCGATCCATGCAATTTTTTTTATTATTAGTTTTTTGTAATTCATATATATATATATATATATATATATATATATATATATATATATTATTAATGAATTGCTTATGCATGTTGGTGAAGGCGGATCGCTCTCCAATTGTACCGCCTCCCTTTTTCCGTCTTTTTAGCAGGGTGTACCAAAGCTCTCCCGTCCGCACTGATTTTCGACGATGTTATAAGTTGCGCTAGGGACCGCATCTACCTTCTTTCGAAGCTAGCAGGCAACTACGCTGTTATGCGGTGGCTCGTTTCGGCCCAATCAACATCTGTCCTTCAAGTGTAACGAGCGAGTAACGGAGTTTATATTTCATACCTGCCACAGCGAATTTGTGTTCGTGGGGTCTCTATTCTAATTCAAACGTTTGACTTACGCTATACGTATTCGTTTCGGAATATCGTTTCTACGTCTTCCGTTAACTATACGTGGTTAACATTATGAAGACAATTCATAACATTTGTGAAATACAACTTTGTTTGCGGAATACATAATGATGTTCGAAGTCATCAGTTTTTCCACGACAAACGACTTTCAACAACTTATTATATGCATAATTGTTGCAACAGATTGCCGGGAATTTTGTATATATATATATATATATATATATATATATATATATATATATATATATATATTTGAATTACAAAAAACAAATACTAAAAAAAGAAGTTGCATGGTGCGAGATTCGATCCGGCGACCTTCGGATTACAAACCCTAGCGCTTACCGCTGCGCCACGACGCTACGTAAAATTATTAATCGAAGAGAGTATTTCACGGCAACGGTTTCTTTTAACTGTCGATTTTCTGGACAACGGCTGAGAAGTGCATCTCGGTGCTTTGCCACATTACACCTCTGGCCATGAGTTTTTATTATGCGCAGTATGAATCGAATCTGAATTTCACAATTGGCGGCCTCCCCTTGTTAGTGGGAAGACATTCCGAGTAAGGGAAGCTGTTATCAATGTTGATCTGTTGCGAGGAGCATCTGTCGTAGTCGTCAGTTCAGTTAAACCGTGACCAATGACATTAAGGATTAGTTCTCATAATTGTGTGCCGAGTGGCACTGGAAAGTCACTGTGGGTGGACGTGGAGCGTGACCTACCACTTGAGTTGTGTACGGTGAAGCCACTGGAGGGTAGTGCTGGAGGGTTCGTAGATACAGCATCACCACTGAAGCAAGGGTATCAAATCTGTGTGGTCTGAGGAGTGTCAGAGAGCATTAGTCGAGTAAAAGGAAATGTTGACGTCAAGTCCGGTATTATACAGGGTGAGTCACCTAACGTTACCGCTGGATATATTTCGTAAACCACATCAAATACTGACGACCCGATTCCACAGACCGAACGTGAGGAGAGGGGCTAGTGTAATTGTTTAATACAAACCATACAAAAATGCACGGAAATATGTTTTTTAACACAAACCTGCTTTTTTTTAAATGGAACCACGTTAGTTTTGTTAGCACATCTGAACATATAAACAAATACGTAATCAGTGCCGTTTGTTGCATTGTAAAATGTTAATTACATCCGGAGATATTGTAATCTAAAGTTGACGCTTGAGTACCACTCCTCCGCTGTTCGATCGTGTGTATCTGAGAGCACTGCAACATACATCGCGTTTCTACAGAATGATCTGCCAACGTTGCTCGCAAATGTCCCACAGGAAACGCGTCGACGTATGTGGTATCAGCATGATGGTGCACCTGCACATTCCGCAATTAACACTAGGCTGACCCTTGACAGGATGTTCGACGGGCGTTTCATAGGACGTGGAGGACGCATAAATTGGCCAGCCCGTTCTCCTGATCTTACACCTCTGGACTTCTTTCTGTGGGGTACGTTAAAGGAGAATGTGTACCGTGATGTGCCTACATCCCCAGATGATATGAAACAACGTATTGTGGCAGCCTGCGGCGACATTACACCAGATGTACTGCGGCGTGTACGACATTCATTACGCCAGAGATTGCAATTGTGTGCAGCAAATGATGGCTACCACATTGAACATCTATTGGCCTGACATGTCGGGACACACTCTATTCCACTCCGTAATTGAAAACGGAAACCACGTGTGTACGTGTACCTCACCCCTCATGGTAATGTACATGTGCGTCAGTGAAAAAGACCAATAAAAAGGTGTTAGCATGTGGACGTAATGTGCTGTTCCAGTCCCTTCTGTACCTAAGGTCCATTACCGTTCCCTTTGGATCCCTATCTCCGATACACACGATCGAACAGCGGAGGAGTGGCACTCAAGCATCAACTTTAGGTTACAATATCTCCGGATGTAATTAACATTTTACAATGCAACAAACGGCACTGATTACGTATTTGTTTATATGTTCAGATGTGCTGACAAAACTAACGTGGTTCCATTAAAAAAAAGTAGGTTTGTGTTAAAAAACATATTTCCGTGCATTTTTGTATGGTTTGTATTAAACAATTACACTAGCCCCTCTCCTCACGTTCGGTCTGTGGAATCGGTTCGTCAGTATTTGATGTGGTTTACGAAATATATCCAGCGGTAACGTTAGGTGACTCACCCTGTATAATCTTGTGATGTGGCATACCACGCTCTTAGCTGCTTTTAGAGGCAGGGGGTCAATGGAGAAAAACACCCACCCTACTGCTGTTGCACTGGGACAACAGAATGGGGCTGAGGTAAATTATTCTACCACAGAGAGGGGGATGCCTAGTCTGATGTACACAGTGACGTACTTCTGGTGTTACCTTTACAGGGGAAAGTTAAAAGTAATGACTGATCATGCTGATTTGAACTGATTGCTAGGTTTGAAGGATGCGCCCAGTAGATTGACGAGATGGGCATTAAAATTCAGTCAATTTGAATATGATATAATCCACAAACTGGGGAATAAACACGGAAATAGGGACGCTTTAAGCGGGAAGGTAGCAGTGATAGGAGCACTAGCCCAAAACCTTGTTGCGTGACAAGCAGCATAGAGTTGTGATGGAGAATGTGAGCAGTATAGTAAGCAGCAGCAGTTCAGCATGTATGAGCTGTTGTTATGAAACGAGACAAGATTGGCACCACAAAGGGTGGTACCTGTGAAGCTAAGCTAAGGGAAGATGTGATTAGAGAGATCCATGATCACGTTTTGTCTATCCATGGAGGGTACAGAAGAACAAATCAGAGGGTGGAAAAGAAGTACTGGTGTGAAGGAAGAAACAGCAATATCCATCAGTACGTCAAGAATTGGGTGCAGTGTGTGCAACATGCAGATTTAAGTTAAAAAGGAGTAATGTTGCAGAGACCCCCAGAAGTGATGGAACCGTTTCGGTTTATTGATGTGGATCTTTTGGGACTATTTAACTGTACTCCAGCAGAGAATCGTTTTTTCGGGCTATAATATACCATTTCTCTCCTTATACTACGATGGTGGTAATGATGGACCAGCAGGTAGCTACAGTCTCGTACGCGTTTGTGAGTAGATGGGTTTTGAAGGTTTGGGTGCCAGAGACAATAATAAGAGATCAAGTGCCGACCTTCAGGTCGGATCTGGAGAAGGGGTTGTGTCACTTAGGAAGTAGTTCACTTCATCCTTAGATGGAATGACAGAACTGTTACATCCAATAATCAGGAAATTCTTAGTTATTACCCAAATTCCCACCATATGGACTGGAATATACATTTATATTTTGTGGTGAATGCATATAATTCGAAGGTATCACCATTCGTCTACATCTACATTTACATGATTAGAGGTGGTGTACGGTAAAAAGATGCCATCGCCATTCAATATGACTAAACAGAAAGAGAGCACAGATGGAGAGTCAATCCGAGAGTTGGCGAGAAGTTTGGAAGAGAGCCCAAAATTCAAACATGAAGACAATGAAGAGACAAAGGAGACAGTGAGCCGCATAGCAACAGTGGGCGATGTTGTCAAGTCCATATACACTTAAAGAGAGTACAAAGTAGTTTGTAACATGATACCAGGGCACATCCCAAGTGACTGAAACCACGTTATCTCTAAATGCGAGGCTACAAATGCCAACGATTTCAACGACTACACACTTTGGATACTTACGCTATTCGAGGGTGTGCCAGAATCGATCCCAATAGGAGTGTCAGTAGATGCACAGAAGAGAGTGAGCAAAAAGGAGCGGAAGGTTCAAATGGCTCTGAGCACTATGGGACTTAACATCTGTGGTCATCAGTCCCCTAGAACTTAGAACTACTTAAACCTAACTAACCTAAGGACATCACACACATCCACGCCCGAGGCAGGATTCGAACCTGCGACCGTAGCAGTTGCGCGGTTCCGGACTGAGCGCCTAGAACCGCTAGACCACCGCGGCCGGCAGGAGCGGAAGACTGAGCAACAAGGGGAGGATTACCACGTACCTCGTATACCATATTCTTTAAGGTCAAGGAGGTAGTAAATGTGTTTTCTGTTTTATTATGATACTTGCGATCTTTTGCGTAGTTTTTAAAGTAGTACTGCGTGGGATATTTATGTATATGCTACGATAAGGATAATCATTCATTATTGTGTTAGAAATTCTGACAGGAGACAGCAGATTTCTGGAGTTGCGGGAGATGATAACGGTCTCTGTCCTTAGGTTGCCATTCAGTGATGATAATGAAGGAAGGATACTCAAAACAATATTTGGGACAGCGGATGTTAACGACGTGAGTGAGCTAAATACGACAATAGAATCCCCGAGACGGGAATAGTGCAAACGCAGAGCGGTATTCCTCACGGTTGCGAGTCTGGAGAGTAGCGTGCTGAATAACACATCCATGCTTCAACAACTAGTTAGAGAAGTAATGGATTATGCCAGAGCATCAGCTACTACTCTAAACTGAGATTTAGAGGCAGTTCAAGCACAAATGAAAGTATTTGGATAAGAAAATGACGATAAAAAGAATTTATTAGTCAGTAGAAGATAGCGTCTGGTACGCAAGAGTGGAGTTAAAGAGCTTACGGGAAGCCGTTCATCTGATACTGCATGGGCATTTGTGTCCAGTCCTACTCTCACCTGAGCAACATTTGAAGAAAGTGAGAAAGGTGCGGAGAGAGCTTCCACGGGAAGTACAGTTAATTGTTAAGATGTTACGTGGTACCCACCTATCCAGCAAGATTAGAAACCGTGGGAGAGTTTGTGCAGGTAAAAGACGATGGTGTATCAGCCACACCGAAAGGAGGTGATGGAACCAAAGCCATACTTCCAGCGACCGGGTCTACATGGGGTATATATACTCTGTGCATTACTATATAATAGTGGTGGCGACTTGTTACGAACAAGAGAAACTCCTGGGAGGAACACACTGGACCTGAGAGACAGTAGATCGTTAATTAATGGAACCATGTGTTGTACTACAGGACCAACGTTTATTTACTGTCTACAATGATGGGAATTACTCACTTAAATATAACACAGTTGTATTGGTTGGATGAACCTTGGGAGACATTTCCTTAAAAAACCTTACTTCCTAAATGGTATTTGGCAACTATGTCTAGCTCATTCTCTGGCGGAGACGATAGCCATACAGAAGGAGCCGATCACTGTAGAGTAAATTGGAAAATTGTGGTGAAATCTATGGGACCAAACTGCTGAGGTCATCGGTCTCTAAGCTTACACATTACTTTAACTAACTGAAACTAACTTACGCTAAGAACAACACACACACCCATGCCCAAGGGAGGACTCGAAAATCTGACGAGAGAGCCACGCGGACCGTGACAAGGCGCCTTGGACCCTGCCGCTACCACGCGCGGCACTGCAGAGTAACTAATGCAGCACATTGAACAGGTAACCGTGACCTTGAGTGTCGCAATTCCCACCATCATAGTGACTCTGAATTTGTTTAGCATAGATTTTATTTATCTGCGACGAAAAACCATTCAGGAACCTGACCATGGGTAATACGAGTTCCAGTGGATTGGATTCCCCGAGCATGAGGTCAAGAGTATTTTTGTAAAAGATGAATTTGTTACACTTAAAGAAGTCTAGAAACAAAGAGAAAGACGTGCAATGGAAACACATGCAGTAAGCAATCGACGGCCTCAAGGAATTACAAGGAAGCAGCCATAAAGTTAAATGTAGTATAATAAATGTATAGTGAACCTAGAACGGGGTTAGGTAAATGAAAGTAAAGTGGGCTGCAGAAAAGAGTTCCAGGGTACAAAGAAACACAGCAGAGGAAAGGAAATGCAGTACTAACCTGACTATAGCAGTTGTTGAAAGTGACCACCGTTCATCTCTTGGCACTTTTGGACCCTGATCAGCAAACTGTTGAAGTCAGATCGAAGCTGGACTGCTGGAACTGCTGCAGTCTCATCCGAAATATTGTGCTGCAGTTCTTGAAGACTATGAGGGTTGTTGCGAACACCTTAGATTTGAGGGCTCCCTACACTAAGTAATCTCACATTGGCGAATCTGGTGACCTAGGTGGCCAGGTAGGGCCGCGACCACACTGAGCCCTGCTAACACCTCTGCCAGGCTTCACAAGACTGTGTAAATGTGCTCCAAGGTTTGGCCGGCTGTATGGGCAGTTGCTCCATCCTGCTGGAAATAACTGTATGTCTTTTCCTCTTCTGTTACACGTCTTATCGTATCCACTCCTCGAGGCCACTTTTATTTGTCCCAGCCCGGATAATCTTGGCAGAGTGTCAGTTAGTTTGCAAATAAATGTTAGAAGTAATGACAGTGGGGAACCAGTCCTGAGCAAGACACAAGATGACAGGCCTTCTCCATGAAGGGAGACAATGTAGCGCTGCTGACCAGTTTTGGGTAAATCTTGTAAAAATTCGTAAGAAACCACCATGTAGCATTGTGTTGGCTACTGCTGGCCAGAAAGCACTGTTTGGCCACATGTGGGTTATAGCAATATGTACGCAAGAGGATTGCAAGAAGGACTAGCTGTGCTCTGCCAAACGTACACCGTGCAGCGGTACGAGTCAGAGTGGGCAGGACGGTGTCCCCACATCAGGACCAGGACGCGTTATGAGCTATGTAACAAGCCGCTGGGCAATAGTGTAACAAATGCGACCCAGAACACTGTATATAACTGTGTGTTTTGAGTCACATGCAATTGAAGCCCAGCAGTTTTATCACCATACCAGGGCTAGGCCATGTAACAGTTGGGTGCCGCCAACTGCAACCATGGGTTCGAGGCTGGGTCGGAGCAGCCATCTCCTGCACTAACAAGGGAATCTCCCCATCGCACCCCCTCAGATTTAGTTATAAATTGACACAGTGGATAGGCCTTGAAAAACTGAACACAGATCAATCGAGAAAACAGGAAGAAGTTGTGTGGAACTATGAAAAAATAAGCAAATTATACAAACTGAGTAGTCCAAGTGCAAGATATGCAACATCAAGGAGTATGTAAGCTGAGGAGCGCCGTGGTCCCGTGGTTAGAGTGAGTAACTGCGGAATGAGAGGTCATTGGTTCGAGTCCTCCCTCGAGCAAAAATTTTACTTACTTTATTTTCGCAAAGTTACGATCTGACCGTTCATTCATTGACGTCTCTGTTCACTGTAATAAGTTTAGTGTCTGTGTTTTGCGACCGCACCGCAAAACCGTGCGATTAGTAGACGAAAGGACGTGCCTCTCCAATAGGAACCGAAAACATTTGATCGCAAATTCATAGGTCAACCGATTCCTCCACAGGAAAACACGTCTGAAATATTCTATACGACACTGGTGACGGCATGTGCTTCACATTACAGGAATATGTTGTCGACCCACCTAGCTTGCACACTTGGCGAATGGGTAAAAAGTTTCTTCTACCTTGCCCGATTTAGATTTTCTTGTGGATGTGATAATCACTCCCAAAAAAGAGATGAAAACATAAGAGTTTGTCACATAAACGGCAACAAATGAATGCAAGTTTCACAGTCGCACAGTTTTCCCTGTGTTCTGTCAAAACATACGTTTTTAACGTTTTCAAGTTTTTCCGTGTGTAGACCGTCAAATCCTGCATGTGTCCAAGCAAATCTGAACATGTCCTGGAATTTTGGAGAGCGAAGTTGATCATGTCTGAGTGCATGAACTTTGATAATTGTCTGAAAATAAAAAATTAAAACTTTTCTCTCGAGGGAGGATTGAACCAGGGACCTTCCGTTCCGTAGCTGCTCGCGGTAACCACGGGACCACGGTGCTCATCAGTGAACAGGTACCTTGATGTGGCTTATCTTGGACACGGACTACTCAGTTTGTATATTTTGCTTATTTTTTTCATAGTTCCATACAACTTCTTCCTGTTTTCTCGATTGATCTGTGTTCAGTTTTTCATGGCCTATCCCTGTGCCAACTTATAACTAAATCTGAGGGGGGTGCGATGGGGAGGTTCCCTTGTAAGTCCACCATGAGCAGCACAGCAGACCTGCCGTCTGAGTCAGCTTTTGCCAGAATCCTGCGAATTGTGTCCTGTGCATCGCAGTCTTCCTTCGTCACCGCGGAAGACACGAACTGGGCCTGAGTTGCCTGGGCACGGGCGTACAACAGCTGAAGGCAGGCGCAGCAAGAAAAATAAGGGCACCGCTGATGCCGGGGCCTTGGTCTACCGACGAACTCAAGCTTCGTGGCCAGCCAGACGCCAGCATTGCAGGGCGCCGGTGTGTGTACCGTCCCACTGCGCGGAGGCTAGCCACATACTGACAATCGCCACCCCGCCGTCCTAGAATTGGGTATGTCTGCCTAACACTGACGACGGAGAACTGTCTAATTGAAAAGTACGAGTAGAAAAGTTTTTCCTCGACCACCAGTTAATCACTGGGCCCCAGTGACCTGCCATACAGCCCACTCTTCCCACGGGTCAGAACAGTGGTTCAAATGGTTCAAATGGCTCTGAGCACTATGGGACTCAACTGCTGTGGTTATCAGTCCCCTAGAACTTAGAACTACTTAAACCTAACTAACCTAAGGACATCACACACATCCATGCCCGAGGCAGGATTCGAACCTGCGACCGTAGCAGTCGCGCGGTTCCGGACTGCGCGCCTAGAACCGCGAGACCACCGCGGCCGGCTCAGAACAGTGGTGCCAGAGGTCGTGTATACTTATTTCTTCTTTGGTTTCTATCTTTGTACGTTTATACAAACCTTTAAGAACTGCCTGGGGAGCCCATCTTATCCTAAAACCGCCGCAAATCCCTGATAATCACACATCGAAAGCCTTTTCATACTCTATAAATGCTAGATGCATTTCTATGTTGAATTTTCTATGTTTCTCAATAATCTGTTTCACTACAAATACGTTACCAATACTTCAGCGGCTTTGCCTAATGTCACATTGTTCCTGAATATGTAATGTCTATACTTCCGCCGGCCGCGGTGACCGAACGGTTCTAGGCGCTTCAGTCCGGAACCGCGCGACTGCTACGGTCGCAGGTTCGAATCCTGCCTCGGGCATGGATGTGTGTGATGTCCTTAGGTTAGTTAGGTTTAAGTAGTTCTAAGTTCTAGGCGACTGATGACCTCAGATGTTAAGTCCCATAGTGCTCAGAGCCATTTGAACCATTTTTGAACATTACTTTCGTCATTTGACTAATTAATTTTGCATAGATTTTTACCTGGCTGCCACAATACTGATTACCCTCCAATTATTACAAATTGTTCCGTTTCCATTCCTAAATACTGAGATCGCTTTGATTATTATCCGGTCTTGTGGTATTTGTTGTTGCAGCCAACACAAATTGTAGAAAAGCAGCCTTAATTCAAGGGATGTTTCATCACAAAAATGGTTCAAATGGCTCTGAGCACTATGGGACTCAACTTCTGAGGTCATTAGTCCCCTAGAACTTAGAACTAGTTAAACCTAACTAACCTACGGACATCACAAACATCCATGCCCGAGGCAGGATTCGAACCTGCGACCGTAGCGGTCTTGCGGTTCCAGACTGCAGCGCCTTTAACCGCACGGCCACTTCGGCCGGCGTTTCATCACACTTCAGAAATCCTGCGTTAAACGTTTTTACGGTGTTTAACCCAGCCTTCGTCTTTTTTCTATAAGGTTCAATCTTGCAATGTCTCTTTCCGTTCTGTTTGGGTGTTAAATCGTCTTGAATGAAGCTGCTAATATTTGATATGCCTGACAAACTTACCCACATATTTCTATGACTCTCTAGTCTGCTTAGCTTTTGTTGCCTTCCTCCACTTTGTCCATACATTGATTCTTGAACCAACAATGAAATGGTCTCAGGAGACATCACGTCTATGGTTCACTGTCGGTAATGAGAGGGGAGATTTTCTGGTTTACAGAGACATAACCTGTTAGTGATGTCCATCCTCTTATACTCCACGTATACTTGCTGACGTTCTTCCTCGTGTAAAAGATATTCGTTATTTTCAGATGATTGAAATTGCAAAATCTCTGCAAGATCTCTTAAGCTCTCTTCCGTTGTCGTCTCACAACTTTCTCCAAACGTTCCAACTACGTGTGGTTATGGTCTACTGCGACCTCTAGCATTTAAATCTCCTCATCAATAAGCAGACATTCTTGTTCAGTTTATTCAGCTGTTTCTGAAGTGTGTCACAGAACATCTCTGTTTGCTCCTTCCTTCCTTCCTCTGATCCGCATGGTGCAAAGACTGTCATTGGAGATCTCACCATTTTAAATCCTACAATATGCTTTCATTTACATACGAGAGTTGGAACTTAAATAGTGGCAACTATTTATTCACAACCGATACAAAAGAGTTACATGTTTGCACCGGTTACTCTCCTCCAAAATAGTCACCAGCGTTGTGTAGAAACCGTTGCCAGCGATGTGGAAGGCGTTGTATACCGTTAGCAGGTCCTGTTCTGTTGATGGTGCGAATGGAGCGGTCTACTGCCTATCGAATCTTGGAATAATTGTGAAGCGAATGCCACGAAGTGTTTCCTTCATCTTCGGAATCAAATCAAAGTCACAAGGACTTACGTCCGGGGAGTATGGTGAATGGTACAGTACTTCCCACTCCCATCGACCGAACAGAGCAGCCACAGCTTGCGCTGTATGCGCCCGCGCATTGTCGTGCAAAATGATGGGTGGGTTGCGCAGAAAGCGTCGCCGCTTCTTTCGTAAAGATGGTAGCAGGTGATGCTCCAAAAACGAACAGTAATACGGCTTAAGTCCTTGTGACTTTGATTTGATTCAGAAGATGAAGGAACCACTTCGTGGCATTCGCTTCAGAACTGTTCCAGAGATTCGACAGGCAGTAGACGGCTCCATTCGCACCATCAACAGAACAGGCTCTACCAACACCATCAACAGAACAGGCTCTGCTAACGGTATACTAAGCCCTCCACATCACTGTCAACGGGTTCTACACAACGCTGGTAACTACTTTGGAGGGCAGTAACAGGTGCAAACATGTAATTCTTTCGTATCGGTTGTGAAAATAGATGCCACTATTTAAGTTCCAACCCTCGTAGTTATAGGACTCTAATTTTACCTTCCATTTAGTGTCTATTCCACGTTTCAGCTACAGAGATCCAATTTGTATTTAATATCTAATCGTGGTTCCGTACATGTAATCCGGTTGCCATTAGATGATCCGTCCGTGATTTTTGTTCTGAGGCTATTCCATTGAGGCCTACGAGTACTCTCCACTTTCCTCTAGAAGAGATTACCAAGCTAGCTGGCTAGAGTAGTCCATCTTGAGGCCTCCTGATTCTTCTGCTAAGGTCTTCTCCCGTCTGCTGGACTTCTGCCGTCCTGCTGTAAGGAAATGTGTTGCCCGGGGGCAACACGGTTTACACCTACTTGGATGTTGGAGTAACATTTGATGGGAGAGATGCTAAGAAGGGCCACAGAGGCGTCACCAGAAGTTTTGTTGACCCAGCATATTCGGCATTAGCTCAGTCGCTTGAGAACATACCAGCCTTTAGCCCCCTTGCTCAATACTGTGGGTCCAAATTATAAAAGCGGGATTAACATAAAAAATCTGTACACGAAATATATTCTAAAATATTAAGGACCGTACTCGCAAACGTAGAGTTCGGTTTTCTGGCCACACGAAGAATAAACGATTCCAAAAGGTCGAAACGCATCTTCAACATGTTTGGCTTGAAAACAAAAATATCAGGGTACATGAAAGTCAAAGCGATCTAGAATAAATGAGTAAACAACTGGAAGACGTGCAAAATAGGGACATCTACAGAACAATCATAGCGTCAAGGCCTGGGATTTTTTCGAGACGACTGACTGGCGCCAATTAGTCAGATAAACACTGTACTGGACAGACTGCATTGACGAAAATATCTGGTTTTACCGAAAAAACAAAAAGAGAGAGCTACTGCTGTAATAGTTGTAAACTTATCATGGGCTGTAGATGGCTGAATGAATTAAGGATGGGTTCGCCTTCTTGCAAGCATTCAAATTATTGTTTTGATTTAACACCCATGGGTGTTGAAGCAAAACAGTAATTTGTGTACTTGCAAAAAGGCGAACTCATCCTTAATTCGTTGTCATTTTCTGCAATTAAGGGAACTGAGCTCAAAATTCCTATATGGTAATAAAAAGAATAATTTACTAGGACTTGTGGTAGTTACTTTGCAGACATTTCCATCATACCAGTAAGATGAAGATGCTTAGGATATTGTTCTGAGTCGACACCAGTGTTGAGCCTTAGACGCCCAATGAAACTTGAGAACAATGGGCTGTTTGAAACTACAAGAGATCGTTACGAAACTGGCAGGACAGGCGACATGGACGGAAACAGAGATGCGGTCAGAACAGTTGTCGACATTAATCAATATGCAAACAAACCAAGAATTGTAATCAACAGAACATGGACAAAGTAACGGAAGAGGAGGTTCGGTGAGAAGGTGAAGAAGCTTTCGATGGGCGGAGGCTAGGGGTAAAGCTTTGTGTCGTGCAGTCATCAAGGATATACGAGTGGGTCTTCGGCTCCGAAAGCCCACATCGAAGATGTTTCGTTGAATGGTTCGCTCGCTGACACTTGTTGACGGCCCAGCATTGAAATCTGCGGAAGGGTTGCACTTCTGTCACGTTTAACGATTCTCTTCAGTCGTCATTGGTCCTGTTCTTGCAGGATATTTTTCCGGTCCCAGCGATGTCGGAGTTTTGATGTTTTACCGGATTCCTGATATTAACGGTACACTAGTGAAATGGTCGTAAGGGAAAATCCGCACTTCATCGCTATCTCTGAGATGCCGTGTCCCATTGAACGTGCGCCGACTATAACACCACGTTGAAACTCACTTACATCTTGATAACCTGCCATTGTAGCAGCAGTAACTGATCTAATAGCTGCGCCAAACGCTTGTCGTCTTATACAGGCGTTGCGACTGCAGCGCCGTATTATGCCTGTTTACATGTCTCTGTATTTAAATACGCACGCCCTTACCAATTTCTTTGGCGCTTCAGTGTATAAAAGTTAGATGGCTTAAAAATGGGGTCCCCTTTTAGTCCATTTCTGTCAATTTTTTTTAAATAAAGGACTTTCAACCACAAATATTAAATACTGTTTCAGATGTGTAGATGATGTATTGTGTATGCGGACAGGCGCTACAAGACAGCTCAGTGCAGTTTTTCATTACTTAATCAACATAAAAACAGTTCACAATGGAGTTGGGCCAGAAATCCATAAACTTCCTGGATCTAACCACTGACATCAGTTCATAAACACATTGTTTCAAAATTTATAGAAAACTACAACTATTGACAGAGTAACGCCTTCTTGTTCACAATGCCCAGTCGCACACAAGCTTGAAGTTTTCCAATCATTGGTACACCTTTTGTTGTTTATTGTCATGTTCAAAGAAGAGTTCATAGCAGAGTTAGACGCTATAAAATTTACTGCACAACCCTGACCTAACTGACCGCGTCTTGCGAACCAAACAAAAACTGAAAATTATGTCCTTCGTCTATGCTCTCTCTGCTGTTCCTTGACAGGTTTGCAGGAAGTGGTGTACACTCCCGAACACAGGACAGGTATCACGGAATGTAGCCACAACACTGAAACCCTACAACTGCAGGATTTTGTGTTACGTCAGGAACATCATAGCCCAGTGTATTTTAAATAGTAGCAGATAAGACCCACTTACTAGCCAACAGTGGCCTACACAAAAAAACTTACTTTGTTTTGATAAGTTTTGTATCAATCAATATGGCACAGACGTAGTAACTCGGATGGCTGAACATAAACACAGTAGAGAACTATGACTCCAGATTTGTTGAGTATGCACTGAGAAGAGGTCCTCAGATCTGTTAATCACGGATTGTGATGAGACTTAGATATTTGTACAGGGACCTGTCCAGAATACCTGGCTAGCGGCTTTTCGTGTAACGGCCCCTACTTTCCGAGAAAACAGACATTGCAGATTTATGCGTACCCCCTACCGTTGAATGTGTTTCAACCAAGCGAAAGTAGAGTAGAGGCTACTGACCACGGCTACCAAGCTGATGAAACTTGTTCAAACCCCGCCTATGTACTTTTCTTTTTCAATTTCATCGTACAGAAGATCGTTAAATAGTTTCTGACATGCAAAATTATCAAAAAATAAGTCATTTGCGCTGTAGTACTCTCATTAAAAAGTCAACCATTACAGCACTCCTTCTTCAAATGTGTATTTCGTCTGTTGTTCATAGTTAAACTGCAAATATTTGGACTGCCCCTAGGTTTCTCAACTATGGACGAAGTATCAGTAGGTGCGGAAAGATTCCGGATACAGACGAAAGTACTCAACCCTAATTTTGATCTCGATAATTAATACCGATGAAACGGGCTGCCAGTACGAGTCGATGTATATACAGATCCTTTGCGGAACAATGAGCGAAAACCGACATGAATAAAATTAGTCAGTCCTTCACAGCACTGTATACTACGAGGGCCGTTCAGAAAGTAACCTCCGCTTGATTTAAAAAAATACACCACGTTAAATAAAAATATTTTAATATATACATCTTACAACTACATCTTTGCACTATTTTTCTACATAGTCTCCATAGCGATAGAGGCACTTATCGTATCTCTTCACAAGCTTTGAAATTCCTTCTGCATAAAAATCACCCGCTTGTGCCTGGAGCCAGCCTGTGACCGCATCTTTGAGCTCTTCGTCGTCATCAAACCGCTGTGACCCGAGCCATTTCTTCAAATGCATGAAGAGGTGATAATCACTTGGCGCCAGGTCTGGGCTGTAAGGTGGATGGTTGATAACGTCCCACTTGAAGGACTCAAGAAGGGCCGTTGTTCTGCGAGCAGAGTGAGGACGGGCGTTATTGTGCAAAAAAACGATACCGGAAGTCAGCATACCACGGCGTTTGTTCTGTATAGCCCGTCGTAACTTTTTTATTGTTTCACAGTACACGTCTTGATTAATGGTCGTACCACGTTCCATGAATTCAACCAACAACACCCCTTTGGCATCCCAAAACACCGTTGCCATCAGTTTTCTGGCAGAAAAATCTTGCGAGGCTTTTCTTGGTTTGGTAGGCGAATTTGAATGTGCCCACATCTTTGATTGTTCTTTTGTCTCAGGGTTCACGTACTTAATCCAGGTTTCGTCACCAGTCACGATTCTGTTTAACAATGGTTCTCCTTCGTCCTCATAACGTGACAGAAAGTCTAATGCAGAGGCCATTCTTTGAGTTTTGTGGTGGTCGGTAAGAATTTTGGGCACCCATCGTGCACAGAACTTACGGTAACCCAATCTTGCTGTCACTATCTCGTACAAGAGAGTCTTAGAAATCTGTGGAAAACCAGTAGACAACTCCGACATTGAGAAACGTCGATTTTCACGAACTTTTGCATCAACTGTCTGAACGAGTTCGTCAGTCACCAATGATGGTCTACCACTCCTCTCTTCATCATGAACGTTTTCTCGTCCACTTTTAAATAAACGTACCCATTCACGGACAACTCCTTCACTCATAACTCTTGGTCCGTACACGGCACAAAGCTCACGATGAATAGCTGCTGCAGAATATCCTTTGGCTGTAAAAAACCTTATGACAGCACGCACTTCACATTTGGCGGGGTTTTCTATTGCAGCACACATTTCAAACTGCCACAAAAACTAAACTAGCGCAGGTACGACGTTCACTCGACCACGGCTTGATGCCGACTGACCTGTTGAGTGCGTGAACGCACAGATGGCGTCGCTACTCCTCCCACAACCCGCACTGTGACCAATCGGAGGTTACTTTCTGAACCGCTCTCGTATAACTTCGTCAGGAAAGACATTCCCTTATGTATTTTTACATATGTCATAACAACACGCCGGCCGCTGTTGCCGAGCGGTTCTAGGCGCTTCAGTCTGGAACCGCGCGACCGCTACGGTCGCAGGTTCGAATCCTGCCTCGGGCATGGATGTGTGTGATGTCCTTAGATTAGTTAGGTTTAAGTAGTTTTAAGTTCTATGGGACTGATGACCTCAGATGTTAAGTCCCATAGTGCTCAGAGCCGTTTGAACCATAACCACACGGGTAATTTGGTCGGTTTATCCAAAGCAGAGTTGCCAACTTGACACATAAATTAAAACATGTAAATCAGGAAGTTCACGAAAGTGTTGCACGAAGAGTTTTTAAAATCTCTCATTCTTCCACACATTTGACGAGAAAAATTTCTTTACGTTATAGTTTCTTGGTGAGGACAGACTGATCAGACTGTTTACGATCAAATCTTTGTAGATGAAACACAAGCGTGCATCTGTACCTTAAAAATTATCCCACATAAATGTACTCTGCATTGCCAATTTTTATAAGCAGATTAAAATTTTCACGAAAAAATTCAAAATGCACCCTATTTACTAAAGAGTAATAAGAGACATCGCATCGACGGAAGATTCCATAAAAATTGATTCTTTAATTCTGCATCAATTTAGTGCTCCTGCTTTCACAGGAGTGATTATATACGCGTCGTTCGCTTCGAAGTTGATCGAAGAAAGAGCAATCTTTCCGACTTTAAACGAACTGTTCTTCCCGATAGCGCTACTGAAATGTCCCTGTGCCTGCAAAGCAATAACTTTGATTAAATTTGCTTGGTGCTCTGCGAATTCGTGTTTCGGTTGCTTCTGCGAGAAATATCATCTAGAATTCTGTTCTGGCACAGCAAGCGATGTAAGCGATAGCGAGAAAGACGATTCTGTAATCTATTCTGTAACAAACGGAATACACATTTGGAGAAAATATGCTGTAATGATTTGTTTATTAATGAAATCACTACGGTTAAAATGTCTATTTTTGAACAATTTTGCACGACATATATAATTTAATGATATTCTGTACAATGAACATGAAAAAATAAAGGTATACGTTAGGGGTCTGAACCCGATTCCACCAGCGTGGTAGCTGTGAATGTTAGCCCCTACACTACCCTTGTCCGGTCGAAACATATTTAACGCTACGGATACGGGAGATACCCATCAACTTCGATTTTCTCGGCAGCTGGGGGCCGTCACATGAAAAGTCGCCAGCCAGGTACTCAGAACCGGTCCCTCTACAACATATCCAACACTCAACACAGACCATGATTAACAGGTGTGATGGTCCCCTTGTGAGTGAGGGATGTAGCTACCAACCACAGTCCCAAGTCCTCCACTTAGCAAACAAACGCCAGAAACTTTATTTGTTGGAAGCCTGGAAATCAACAGACATGTGGCCAACAGTCCTGGTTTAATATTAAATGACCCAACACACCTCTTCCAAGTCTCACTTATTCCTCATAGTTTTCCAATGCCTCCCACACTGCCTGTCCCATTCTACCTGGTTTGTCCACTGTGGTGTCACCGCCAGACACCACACATGCTAGGTGGTAGCCTTTAAATCGGCCGCGGTCTGGTAGTATACGTCGGACTAGGGTGTCGCCACCATCAGTGATTGCAGACCGAGCGCCGCCACACGGCAGGTCTAGAGAGATTTCCTAGCACTCGCCCTAGTTGTACAGCAGACTTTGCTAGCGATGGTTCACTGACAAATTACGCTCTCATTTGCCGAGACGATAGTTAGCATAGCCTTCAGCTACGTCATTTGCTACGACCTAGCAAGGCGCCATGTTCAGTTGCTATTGATATTGTAAATAATGTACAGACAAGAGCTACGTTCAACATTAATGGATTAAAGTTAAGTATTCCACAAGCTACATCCTTTTTTCTAAAGTCTAAATTCCTTGTCCTGTTCCAGACCTCACGCCAGCCTGCGTGAGTTTAGACGCGTGCCATTCGGCTTCCTCTCAATTTAGTGGGTTGGTCTCCTGCCAATCCACAACATCCACAAAGTAAGTTCCGTTTGGTTATATAAAACAAACGTGTACAGATACCGAAAAATGCTTATTATATAGAAATCTACAACTATTAAACTACTTTTCTACATAGCTTCCGAAATTTTGTAGGCTCTTGTCATAGCGTGGCACAAGATTTTGTATGCCTTCTTCATAGAAGGTTGCCACCTGTGTATTCAACCATGTGGTAACATGTTCTTTCAGCTCGTCATCTTCGTTGAAGTGTTGACCACCAGGGACAGATTTTAGGTGTAAGAAGAGATGAAAGTCGCTAGGAGCGAGGTCCGGCCTGTACGGAGGATGATCAAACGCTTCCCAGTGAAATTCCCGTAAGAATTGTTTGGTCACATTCGTCGTGTGAGGTCGGGAATTATCGTGGAAAAAAACAACACCTTTTGACAGTAATCCTCGGCGCTTCTTCTGTATTGCGCGGCGCAATTTCTTAATGGTCCCGCAGTAACCATGTGCATTGATTGTTTGGCCTCGTGGTAAGAAATCAATCAGCAAAATGCCTTTTCGGTCCCAAAAAACCTGTGCACATCACTTTTCGTGGTGTCAAGATTTGCTTAGGCTTTACCTTCGTTGGGGATGAAGTTCGCCTCCATTCCATTGATTGCTGTTTTGTTTCAGGGGTGTCGTACGATACCCAGGTTTCATCCCCCGTGACTATAGAAAGAAAACCATCGCCTTCTTCATTGTAGCGTGCCCATCCGTTGTTCTTTGTGTTGTTCAGTAAGAATTTTGGATACCCAAAGTGAGCAAAGTTTTCGAAATTTCAGTTTTTCAGTAACAATTTCATGAAATAGTGATCGTGATATTTGCGGAACTTCCATAGCAAGGGCACTAAGTGTAAACTTGCGGTTGTGCTTAATCTTCTCTTCAATTGTGTGAACCAGTTCATCAGTAACCGCAATGAACAGTCTGACCCATCTACTAACCATTAAATCACTCATAGCATTTTGTCCGAAAACCTCGCAGATTTGCCGATGAATTGCCTTTGGTTTAACTTTCTTTGCATTTAGTAAACGAATCACAGATCTGATTTCACACGCGGCGGCATTTTCAATTACGGATGACATTATAAAGAAGCACTACAAAGCACATGTCGGCAGCAGCGATCTGAAAATGACGTACATGTCTTCTCTTTGAGTCAGAGTAACTGCCGCGCATGCTCGGAACTGCGATCGTAGCGCTGCCGCAGATACAAATAGAAACGGAACTTACTTTGTGGACGACCCTCGTACATCTCCATTTTCCTGAATTTTTTTATCTTGTTGTGATTACCTATGTACTCCATATAGTGTATTGTGTTATGACATGTACATCTTCCCTAGACTAGGAGATATTCTTGCTACCAATGATATACAGGGATATGCAGCTACCCCTGCCGTTTTATGCAGCTCGCAACGGTGTATCTGACCAAAAACCACGCGAGACATTTTCTTATTCTCCCGGTCTCCAAACGAAAACTATCGGTCCTACAGAAAAAAAATGAACAGAACCTCTTTGTAGAAATTAAATGAAGTTAAATTTTGTACCGGACTAGGGGTTTTCATTGGAGGCCACGTTTTTCTAGTTATTCAAAGAAAACATTCGAAACTGACCTTCAAACTCACACTCACTCTCACACTTAGTCCCCACTGATCAGTATGTTGTTCATGGCACACCCTCGTACCACAGTGCAGAAATTTGCGACTGCACTAATTATTTCGCACATTCGACCATTTTGGGTGTTTATTGACTGGTCTTATAACGCCACCGTTTTATTCGAGCCCCTACAGATTGTAAAACTGACTTTTATATAAATTTTAAGTAACACTTTCTTGAATTTTAACTGCATAAAATATACAACTAGATCGCTGTATTCGTCTGGCATTCTAAGAAACTACTGTGCTTGTAAGGTTTAAGTGGGGATCGAATGGTGAACGTATTTAGTTTTAACGCAACTTCTACAAAAGGCCTCCTTCCTTTTATTACCTTCACAGGCACGTTTAAATTAATAATGTTAGTGAAATGGCTGGCTATGCTGGTGGCATAATAGCCCAGTCGATAGAGACCAAAGACGGTCAAAAATCGGGAATAGTTCGTGTAGTCGGAAATTTTTGCACCGTGATAGGAGGGAGTGCGACGAACAACACACCAGAAATCGTTATGTGGAGGATGACCGTGGCGGGGGGATTCGTTTGAAGGTCACTCTTGTACGTTTTTCAGAATAATTCGAAAACCGATACTATCTTTCACCCTGTTTGCGTCCTGCCTTCAATATGTAATATCCCTTAAAGCAGTTCTTCAAGAGTCTTGTATTAATTTTATTCTTCTTAGCGTTAATTCAATTAAAACTGCTGTATAGGCCTTGCTTTTACAGCTTTAGTGTCAATGTTTTTCTGTTTATACATATGTTTCCTACAAAACTTTAACATTTTTAATTACATTTCCACTGTCCTGCAATGACGATATTTTCTCTGTGTTTGTGCCTTACTCTCGATGTGCAACTTTTTTTTTTTTTTTTTTTTTTTTTTTTTTTTTTTTTTTTTTTGAATGTAGCTCACGAATATTGTACCCTCTTTGAAGACAATAGTCAGCTGGAGCCTGATTATCGCCTTGTTAGCCGAAAAATGTTTATGAAAATAAATTAGTAGGAGATACACAATGTTGTGCTTTTCAGTTTTAAAATACGTCACTTAAATAATGAGATACATTGTGTTAGTTAATTTCTTCACTGCATTCCTGTTGGGTTGACTCGACACCGTCCTGTCCAGTTGGTAAATTGGACAGTGTCTAATCAACCGAGTAGACCAGTGTTCTGTACGACGCACACGGTGTTTCACAATTCTTATTACAGAGTTGTAGAGATTGTAGAGGGGACTTAGTAGATAGAGTTTTGTTAAGGATATCGTATCCGCAAGTGTACCCTTTCGACATAAACTAAATGTGAAGATTGGATATTGTACTGTACTGTATGGAACTGGGGACCTAAAAACGACTGAGAGGCTTCGTCCCTGCTGTAGCCCGCAGTGGTACACAACCCCACAACAAGCTACAGCAGTCCACTCACCCCACCGCCGCCCCAGCACACCGAACCCAGGGCTCCAGGGCTATTGTGCGGTTCGGCCCCCAGTGCCCCCCCCCCCCAAACCCTCCCCCCCTCCCCCGGGAACGTCTCACACCAGATGAGTGTACCCCAATATTTGCGTGGTAATTATGGTGAACGCGTACGTGAAGAAAGTGTTTGCGCAAGGTCACCGACATAGTGTAACAGAGGCGGAATAAGGGGAACCAGCCCGCATTCGCCGAGGCAGATAGAAAACCGCCTTAAAAACCATCCACAGGCTGGCCGGCACACCGGACATCGACACTAATACACCGAGCGGATTCCTGCTGGGGACCGGCACGCCTTCTCTCCCAGACAGCAGTGCGTCAAACGTTAATGTTGAGCGTGCCAAGTTCAACGTGCTGCTGAACGCTCAGGAACGATGCGACTTATGCATACGGTACGTGGGCCCCAATGAGGTATACGCGATCGCAACGCACTCCAGCGGCAGTTGAGGGATGTTTGTTGTAGTTGTTGTGGTCTTCAGTCCTGAGACTGGTTTGATGCAGCTCTCCATGCTACTCTATCCTGTGCAAGCTTCTTCATATCCCAGTACCTACTGCAACCTACATCCTTCTGAATCTGCTTAATGTATTCATCTCTTGGTCTCCCTCTACGATTTTTACCCTCCACGCTGCCCTCCAATACTAAATTGGTGATCCATCGATGTCTCAGAACATGTCCCACCAACCGATCCCTTCTTCTTGTCAAGTTGTGCCACAAGCTCCTCTTCTGCCCAATTCTGTTCAATACATCCTCATTAGTTATGTGATCTATCCATCTAATCTTCAGCATTCTTCTGTAGCACGACATTTCGAAAGCTTCTATTCTCTTCTTGTCTAAGCTATTTATCGTCCACGTTTCACTTCCATACATGGCTACACTCCATACAAATACTTTCAGAAACGACTTCCTGACACTTAAATCAATACTCGATGTTAACAAATTTCTCTTCTTAAGAAACGCTTTCCTTGCCATTGCCAGTCTACATTTTATATCTTCTCTACTTCGACCATCATCAGTTATTTTGCTCCCCAAATAGCAAAACTCCTTTACTACTTTAAGTGTCTCATTTCCTAATCTAATTCCCTCAGCATCACCCGACTTAAATCGACTACATTCCATTATCCTCGTTTTGCTTTTGTTGATGTTCATCTTATATCCTCCTTTCAAGACACTGTCCATTCCGTTCAACTGCTCTTCCAAGAATTTGCTGTCTCTGACAGAATTACAATGTCATCGGCGAACCTCAAAATTTTTATTTCTTCTCCATGGATTTTAATACCTACTCCGAATTTTTCTTTTGTTTCCTTTATTGCTTGCTCAATATACAGATTGAATAATATCGTGGATAGGCTACAACCCTGTCTCACTCCCTTCCCAACCACTGCTTCCCTTTCATGTCCCTCGACTCTTATAACTGCCATCTGCTTTCTGTACAAATTGTAAATAGCCTTTCGCTCCCTGTATTTTACCCCTGCCACCTTTACAATTTGAAAGAGTATTCCTGTCAACATTGTCAAAAGCTTTCTCAAAGTCTACAAATGCTAGAAACGTAGGTTTGGCTTTCCTTAATCTTTCTTCTAACGTAAGCCGTAGGGTCAGTATTGCCTCACGTGTTCCAACATTTCTACGGAATCCAAACTGACCTTCCCCGAGGTCGGCTT
Source organism: Schistocerca nitens (assembly GCF_023898315.1). Lineage (NCBI taxonomy): Eukaryota > Metazoa > Arthropoda > Insecta > Orthoptera > Acrididae > Schistocerca > Schistocerca nitens. Next base: position 1,129,311,330 of record NC_064614.1, read on the forward strand.
CTACCAGTTTTTCCATTCGTCTGTAAAAAATTCGTGTTAGTATTTTGCAGCCGTTGCTTATTAAACTGATAGTTCGGTAATTTTCACATCTGTCAACATCTTTCTTTGAGATTGGAATTTTTATATTCTTCTTGAAGTCTGAGGGTATTTCGCCTGTCTCATACATCTTGCTCAGCAAATGGCAGAGTTTTGTCACGGCTGGCTCTCCCAAGGTTACCAGTAGTTCTAATGGAATGTTGTCTACTCCGGGGGCCTTGTTTCGACTCAGGTCTTTCAGTGCTCTGTCAAACTCTTCACGCAATATCATATCTCCCATTTCATCTTCCTCTACATCCTCTTCCATTTCCATAATATTGTCCTCAAGTACATCGCCCTTGTATAGGCCCTCTATATACTCCTTCCACCTTTCTGCTTTCCCTTCTTTGCTTAGAACTGGCTTTCCATTAAAGCTCTTGATATTCGTGCAAGTGGTTCTCCTTTCTCCAAAGGTCTCTTTAATTTTCCTGTAGGCAGTATCTATCTTACCCCTAGTGAGATAAGCCTCTACATCCTTACATTTGTCCTCTAGCCATCCCTGCTTAGCCATTTTGCACTTCCTGTCAATATCATTTTTGATACGTTTGTATTCCTTTTTGCCTGCTTCATTTACTGCATTTTTATATTTTCTCCTTTCATCAATTAAATTCAATATTTCTTCTGTTACCCAAGGGTTTCTACTAGCCCTCGTCTTTTTACCTATTTGATCCTCTGCTGCCTTCACTATTTCATCCCTCAATGCTACCCATTCTTCTTCTACTGTATTTCTTTCCCCCATTCCTGTCAATTGTTCCCTGACGCTCTCCCTGAAACTCTGTACAATCTCTGGTTCTTTCAGTTTATCCACTTCCCATCTCCTTAAATTCCCACCTTTTTGCAGTTTCTTGAGTTTTAATCTATAGTTCATAACCAATAGATTGTGGTCAGAGTCCACATCTGCCCCTGGAAATGTCTTACAATTTAAAACCTGGTTCCTAAATCTCTGTCTTACCATTATATAATCTATCTGATACCTTTTAGTATCTCCAGGGTTCTTCCCTGTATACAGCCTTCTTTTATGATTCTTAAACCAAGTGTTAGCTATGATTAATTTATGCTCTGCACAAAATTCTACCAGGCGGCTTCCTCTTTCATTTCTTACCCCCAATTCATATTCACCTACTATGTTTCCTTGTCTCCCTTTTCCTACTGATGAATTCCAGTCACCCATGACTATTAAATTTTCGTCTCCCTTCACTACCTGAATAATTTCTTTTATCTCATCATACATTTCATCAATTTCTTCGTCATCTGCAGAGCTAGTTGCCATATAAACTTATACTACTGTAGTAGGTGTGGGCTTCGTATCTATCTTGGCCACAATAATGCGTTCACTATGCTGTTTGTAGTAGATTACCCGTACACCTATTTTTTTATTCATTATTAAACCTACTCCTGCATTACCCCTATTTGATTATAATCCTGTACTCACCTGACCAGAGCCGGCCGCGGCGGTCTAGCGGTTCTGGCGCTGCAGTCCGGAACCGCGGGACTGCTACGGTCGCAGGTTCGAATCCTGCCTCGGGCATGGGTGTGTGTGATGTCCTTAGGTTAGTTAGGTTTAAGTAGTTCTAAGTTCTAGGGGACTTATGGCCTAAGATGTTGAGTCCCATAGTGCTCAGAGCCATTTTTTTCACCTGACCAGAAGTCCTGTTCCTCCTGCCACCGAACTTCACTAATTCCCAATATATCTAACTTTAATTTATCCATTTCCCTTTTTAAATTTTCTGAACTACCTGCCCGATTAAGGGATCTGACATTCCACGCTCCGATCCGTAGAACGCCAGTTTTCTTTCTCCTGATAACAACGTCCTCTTGAGTAGTCCCCGTCCGGATATCCGAATGGGGGACTATTTTACCTCCGGAATATTTTATCCAAGAGGACGCCATCATCATTTAATCATACAGTAAAGCTGCATGCCCTCGGGAAAAATTACGGCTGTAGTTTCCCCTTTCTTTCAGCCGTTCGCAGTACCAGAAACAGCAAGGCTGTTTTGGTTAGTGTTACAAGGCCAGATCAGTCAATCATCCAGACTGTTGCCCCTGCAACTACTGAAAAGGCTGCTGCCCCTCTTCAGGAACCACATGTTTGTCTGGCCTCTCAACAGATACCCCTCCGTTGTGGTTGCACCTACGGTACGGCTATCTGTATCGTTGAGGCGCGCAAGCCTCCCCACCAACGGCAAGGTCCATGGTTCATGGGGGTGTTTCTAGTTCGTAAATCACACAGTTTACTCAACGGGCCCGCGTAAAATTCCCACGTAAGCTCTATTAAAACACGCATTTCCTCCATCGTCCACGAAAAGGAAAGTACTATCAATTAGGACACAGGCTTATAAAAGTTCCATTACAAACAGTGCGCTACAAATTTGGAATACTTCTCCGCATGAGATAAACATTATTTCATCATTCCCACATTTTAGTAAAACCCCAAGGTCAGCCTTACTGGATCACTGTTCCTACCCAGTAGCAGAATCTTTGCACCATATGAATTACGAAGCGTAAAAGAAAAAGGAGCAAAATATCTTTATACAATTAGCGCAAGCTGTCTAGTAGATTAAGCCAATCGAACAAAGTCACCCCTCAAAATAAGGTGAACTTTTATTCACATAACATCAAATATTATAGTATATATTTATATTAAACTAATAATAAAGTATCAGAACCTAATAAAAACGCGAATGTTAGGGAATAAAAATTTGATAATGTCAAGACGCGAAACACCGCCCCCGCAAACTATACGCAACAATACGGTGTTTCTACTCATTATGCTAAGCCAACAACTCACGCTGTACTTCTAATCATAATAGGTTACCACTTGCTGAAAACCTTAATCGTAGATTTCTTACGAACTGAAATTTAATTATAACAAATTGTACCAAGAACAATTCCTTTTGCGTGGATCTTCAGTGTGTCGCTGCCTTAAAATAGTCTACTCTCATTAAATGCAAGTTAAAATAATTCTTTTGCCACGGATATGATGTTTCTCATTATTGTACTGGAACGAATCACACATTTAACAACGGGTTTTCCCGTGATTCTCAATTTTCTGGTGCTCAGAAATGGCAAATGAATGCCAATATGGCGCCTCACAACTCTGTACTGAAGAGAGACGGCGTGCGTGTGACTTAGGTGGCGTTGTGCCATCTCATTGGTCAACGCTCAGAATATCTGACATGCCAAATATTGCTGTGCACGTTCGGGAAGACTCCCGAACGTGCTGTTCCACGCTATGACGTCAGAAGCTCGGCAAGCTCAACGCTCAACGTTCGGATGCACGGTCCGCGTGCCGACGGCTTTAGATCGTACGGCTAACCGGGTGGGCAAGATTGGATAAAATTGAAATCTCCCGCTTCACGGACCGCACAGAAATGAGAAAACGGCGCCGCGACAGTCTACTGTAATCATAACATCAGATATCATTTTTATCTGGCTACTACAACGGCCGGGAAACTGATACTGCACTAGGGTGGCCAAATTATTTTCGGTGAAAACCGGGTGCCAATGGACACCTCATTCCACATGTACCCAGGTTTCTTAATTTTAAATATTAATGTTTTGTTGATACATTTTGTTAACCCGATTATTATAACTAATAAGAGGATACAAAAGATTGATATAATCTAGATCATCTGTATAATTAATGACATTTAATAAACGTATACAGTAATAAAGAAATGTATTACGATTTTACAAAATTTTACAGCCATTCAACTTTTAATCAATTAATATTAGCATGAGCTTTAATATTACTGAGCACTTGTAGATGGAATTGACTGTCCTTGGAGAAAAGGGTATTTTTCACTGCCTCCAGCCTTCTTGATCATGTCTTTGTTCTTTGAGACACAGTGATAAAACTCGGCACAGTCCATTTTGTACTTGGACAGGATCTGCAGGATTGCTTCAAGAGAGTCCAACTCCATTCTGCTTCTTTCATCAGTCCACTGGATATTCATGAACGAAAATATTATTTCCACATTGGCATTATGGGCTGAGATTGCAAACAAATACCTTGCAATTATTATCAACTCAGAGTAATGCTGAAGACAGTCACAGCTTGTTAAAAAAACTCACCCACTTCTCATGACATTCCAATGGTGTTTTTTTTTTTTTCATCATTCCACTTGTGAAGACTTTCTTCAACAAAATTTGTCAGTATGCCGAACTGATCAAAGAGAATGGAATCATCGATTTCAATCTCTTTACTCTTCAAATAAGCAACTGTCTCTTCAACACTTTCCCATTTTGGCACTCTCTTCAGTAACATCCAATCAAACACCGGCGATGAGGGTAAATATGAGGCGCTCCACTTGCTGAGATATTCTACACAAGTGTCATAAAACTTGTTAATTTCTTCTCTAAAACTCCTTTCCGCTGCTTCTGATACTTCTGCTCTTTTAAGGACAGATTTAACATTAAAAATAAATGAACTGCTGACTCTCCTCTTAGTAACAGTTTACAGAGTATTTTTCAAAACATCACTTACCTCTATTACACTTTTCGTGCTTCCCTCAATTTCCTTTATCCCATGCTGCAAAGTGCTAAGCTGACTGTGAATGAACCATAAGTAGGCTTCACTTACAGGGTTACTGAAAAACTGAACCAATATTTTGGGGGCTTGGTCTTCATTTAGGAAAAAGTCTTTTAACGGTTCATACAGGCGGATTACTCTTTCAACTGCTGGAAACAGTGATAACCAGCGAGTTTTCGAGTGACACATTGTTGTTGTTGTGGTCTTCAGTCCTGAGACTGGTTTGATGCAGCTCTCTTCAGTTTTAATCTACAGTTCATAACCAAAAGTTTGTGGTCAGAGTCCACATCTGCCCCTGGAAATGTCTTACAATTTAAAATCTGGTTCCTAAATCTCTGTCTTACCATTATATAATTTATCTGAAACCTTTTAGTATCTCCAGGCTTCTTCCATGTATACAACCTTCTTTCATGATCCTTAAACCAAGTGTTAGCTATGATTAAGTTATGGTCTGCGCAAAATTCTACAAGGCGGCTTCCTTTTTCATTTCTTAGCCGCAATCCATATTCACCTACTATGTTTCCTTCTCTCCCTTTTCCTACTTTGAATTCCAGTCACCCATGACTATTAAATTTTCGTCTCCCTTCACTACCTGAATAATTTCTTTTATCTCATCATACATTTCATCAATTTCTTCGTCATCTGCAGAGCTAGTTGGCATATAAACTTGTACTACTGTAGTAGGGGTTGGCTTCGTGTCTATCTTGGCCACAATAATGCGTTCACTATGGTTTTTGTAGTAACTTACCCGTACTCCTATTTTTTATTCATTATTAAACCTACTCCTGCATTACCCCTATTTGATTTTGTATTTATAACCCTGTATTCACCTGACCAAAAGTCTTGTTCCTCCTGCCACCGAACTTCACTAATTCCCACTATATCTAACTTAACCCATCCATTTCCCTTTTTAAATTTTCTAACCTACCTGCCTCATTAAGTGATCTGACATTCCACGCTCCGATCCGTAGAACGCCAGTTTTCTTTCTCCTGATAACAACATCCTCTTAAGTAGTCCCCGCACAGAGATCCGAATGGGGGACTATTTTACCTCCGGAATATTTTACCCAAGAGCACGCCATCATCATTTAATCATACAGTAAAGCTGCATGCCCTCGGGAAGAATTACGGCAGTAGTTTCCCCTTGCTTTCAGCCGTTCGCAGTACCAGCACAGCAAGGCCGTTTTGGTTAGTGTTACAAGGCCAGATCAGTCAATCATCCAGACTGTTGCCCCTGCATGGGGGGGAGGTGACACATTACATTTATATATTAGAACAGAGAGGCTTAAGGAGCTCTGTGATTACGTGGGAACTGAATATATGACATACACTCCTGGAAATGGAAAAAAGAACACATTGACACCGGTGTGTCAGACCCACCATACTTGCTCCGGACACTGCGAGAGGGCTGTACAAGCAATGATCACACGCACGGCACAGCGGACATACCAGGAACCGCGGTGTTGGCCGTCGAATGGCGCTAGCTGCGCAGCATTTGTGCACCGCCGCCGTCAGTGTCAGCCAGTTTGCCGTGGCATACGGAGCTCCATCGCAGTCTTTAACACTGGTAGCATGCCGCGACAGCGTGGACGTGAACCGTATGTGCAGTTGACGGACTTTGAGCGAGGGCGTATAGTGGGCATGCGGGAGGCCGGGTGGACGTACCGCCGAATTGCTCAACACGTGGGGCGTGAGGTCTCCACAGTACATCGATGTTGTCGCCAGTGGTCGGCGGAAGGTGCACGTGCCCGTCGACCTGGGACCGGACCGCAGCGACGCACGGATGCACGCCAAGACCGTAGGATCCTACGCAGTGCCGTAGGGGACCGCACCGCCACTTCCCAGCAAATTAGGGACACTGTTGCTCCTGGGGTATCGGCGAGGACCATTCGCAACCGTCTCCATGAAGCTGGACTACGGTCCCGCACACCGTTAGGCCGTCTTCCGCTCACGCCCCAACATCGTGCAGCCCGCCTCCAGTGGTGTCGCGACAGGCGTGAATGGAGGGACGAATGGAGACGTGTCGTCTTCAGCGATGAGAGTCGCTTCTGCCTTGGTGCCAATGATGGTCGTATGCGTGTTTCGCGCCGTGCAGGTGAGCGCCACAATCAGGACTGCATACGACCGAGGCACACAGGGCCAACACCCGGCATCATGGTGTGGGGAGCGATCTCCTACACTGGCCGTACACCACTGGTGATCGTCGAGGGGACACTGAATAGTGCACGGTACATCCAAACCGTCATCGAACCCATCGTTCTACCATTCCTAGACCGGCAAGGGAACTTGCTGTTCCAACAGGACAATGCACGTCCGCATGTATCCCGTGCCACCCAACGTGCTCTAGAAGGTGTAAGTCAACTACCCTGGCCAGCAAGATCTCCGGATCTGTCCCCCATTGAGCATGTTTGGGACTGGATGAAGCGTCGTCTCACGCGGTCTGCACGTCCAGCACGAACGCTGGTCCAACTGAGGCGCCAGGTGGAAATGGCATGGCAAGCCGTTCCACAGGACTACATCCAGCATCTCTACGATCGTCTCCATGGGAGAATAGCAGCCTGCATTGCTGCGAAAGGTGGATATACACTGTACTAGTGCCGACATTGTGCATGCTCTGTTGCCTGTGTCTATGTGCCTGTGGTTCTGTCAGTGTGATCATGTGATGTATCTGACCCCAGGAATGTGTCAATAAAGTTTCCCCTTCCTGGGACAATGAATTCACGGTGTTCTTATTTCAATTTCCAGGAGTGTATTACATTCATATATTCAGTTCCCACATAATCACAGAACTCCTTAAGCCTCTCTGTTCTAACAGTATGTATGGCGATAGTTTCATCACAGCTTAAACTGTCAGCAGATGTCTGCACGCTATTGTGTAAAACATGTGCAGGGCACCATATGCCTTCAATGTTTTCATGCAATGTTGCCTTTAATTTGGTAAATACGTTGCATTTGCCTTGTCTTTTTAAACCACCAAAGTTTGTGATGGTGTTGTCTCCACAAAATGCCACACATTTATTTTTCTCAAGATCAAACATTTCGATAGTATTCATACAAAATCTTGAAATTTCGTCAGATGTTTCATTAGTTAGGGAATTCACCTTCAAAAGTTTGGTCTGAATTTCCTGATTAATATTGAAAAACTGAACAACAAACGGAAATATTTTAGTTGCCTTATGATTGCTGGCATCATTGGATATCCCGTTGAAAGAAGACTTTTTGATGTATTCAAGGCTTTCCTTTACACTCTGGGGAGCAATAACTCCTTTCACTAAGGCTGACACTTTAGTTTTTGCTGAACTAAACTTTTTTGCAATGGAAGAATCATCAAACATAATGCTGTTAAGCTTATTAGTACAATCACTGGATCTATAAGTTTGGTGATGTGTTACCGTGTGGTAGGCTAGTGTAAGCTCGGCTACTCGAACTTTCGTCTCTTCACTTGACTGATGTTTCACAAAATACTTTTGTAGAGTTTTACTGCAGCTCGGTGCACTGTACCTGTTAATGTGTTTCTTTGACCTGATATGATCAACTATGTCGGAACGTCCACCATGACTTATACTAATAAAACAGTTACATACGGAACACTCTGCTTCGTAATCAAAACGACCTTTCTTAATGAAATTCCATTCCTTGGAATAACAGTCACTGAACTTGCAGGCACGTTTCGGCATTGCGTTTCACAGTACTGCAGCAATAATTTCACTATTATGACAAAAAACTATTGCAGTTTGTCTGACAAAACATAAGGACTACACAGTTCTAACAATGAGTGTGTGAGTAAGTGGCGCGGCAATCGGACGGTTTCATAGCTCTGTTACAATAATACAACTTACTACTTGTTGGCCAAAGTACCGCTCAAAGTCAATTATTGCCTGAGTGTATCAATAATGATACTGTGATTACTAGCATGGAACAATGGAGGTTTTAGACAAATAAGCTAAAATATATTAATTTCTTGTGTTTTATTTCCTTTAATATAGCGAAATACAAAAAATTTGAGAAAGTTTCACGAAATGTAATTAAAAACTGAATTCCGGGACTTTTGAGCGTCCCGAAACAAATTTTCGGGACTCTGGAACACAGGGATGAAAACCGGGACAATCCTGGTTTTCCGGGACGTTTGGTCACCCTATACTACACGGATTAGTGACACTAATGAGACCATCGTCATCGTTAGGCGTCAACGTGCAATAACCCCTCACAGACGGAACGCGACAGTACTACAATGGATGGAATATAAACCGTGTCGTGGGGGGGGGGGGGGGACATGGAAAACAGTGCAGTCATTGCCGTTATGTGGAAACGGAGCGATTTATCTGACGCCCAAAAGGGCATGCTCATTGGCTTTCGGGCCAAGCGTGGAGGCATTTCCAAAACGGTTAAATTTGTAAAGTATGCTGTGCACGGCAAAATGGAGCTATCGAAAGCCAGCGCCGAGGCAACTGTGGTTCACCACGAGCTGCAGAGATGTGTACGAGCGAAGAGACGAGCAACTGTTGAGCAACTAACCGTCCACATGAGCCAAGAGTGTCTCCTCAGCGAGCGTTCGGCAACCGTTGCTGCGTATGGGCTTTCTCAGATGGCGCCTAGTTCACGGATCCATGGTGACTGCTCTTCATCGGTGGCAAAGGCCGGAATTTTTACGCTTCAGGATGTCAAGTTGTCTTTTCAAACGAATCATCTTTTACGCTCCATGGGACATATGACCGTTGGCGTGTACTGCCCCGCAACAATCACCGGAAGGGTCCAGGCCAGAGGAGGGAACATTATAGCCTGGGGAATGTTGTCACGGTATTCTCTGGGTGATCTCGTCACTCAGGAAGGCACAATGGATCAAGACAAGTATGCACCTACTCTTGGGGTCCATGTTCACCTGTACTTTCAGTTTGCTGTTTGCTGTGCACGATGGAAATTACCAGTAGGACAATGCAACAAGCCACACATCTCACTGTGTACGTGCGTGGTTCGGAGAGCACCAGGACGAGTTTAGTCTATTCCACTGGCCAGCAAACTCCCCAAGCGAGAATCGGTGGGTTCGCCTTGATGGGGCTGTGGCGGCATGGATTCTCAGCCGAGGAACCGAGCGCAGCTAGCCGCGGCTTCGTATCCATCTCGATACCTTCCAGAACCTCACCGACTCTCTTCTTGCACTTCTCGCAGCGGTGCACGCCACAAAATGTGGTTACTCAGACTGTTAAGAGATCGTCACATTAATGTGTCTGGACAATGTGGTACTCCATGGACCCGCCGCACTCTCTATATTGAAGAGGAGTTCTTCGTCACGTAGAACACGCAATGATGACTACTCGCAACATTTCCCTTTCTATAGGCTTCTGTAGAGCACGCGTATCAAGAGATCAGTGTCCACGGTGTGTGCGTCCCGTGTAGCGGGAGACTTGAAACTGCTCCGATTTTCAAATTTATTTTATATCAAAACAATACATTTCCGGACACGAACTCCATACGAAAACTTTATCTACTAAGTCTCCTCTATAAACCCTAGGAGCCTGAAATGGCAGTTGTGAAATAACGTGTATCATTGGTTTTTTGTTGCTGTTGTTTTTTTTTAAGTGGTAATGCCATTTCGGCAGCAATGTTATTTTAAATCGTTGATGAGTACGGAATGTTGTTCTCGCTTGAGTGTGCTATGACAGCGGTTACATATTAAAATGACAAGCACACATCTGCTTACAGCCATGCAGGATAGTAGTGTAAAAATACGACGATGAAGCAGCAACTTGAGAATGGCACAGCACCAAAATCTGCAGATCGTGTGGTATAAACGACAGTGATTGTACGGGGTGTTCAAAAAGTCTCTCCGCGGTGCCGTATGATTGTTAGCCGCGCGTGCCTGCCTGGGTTAATTCCCTTCAAGTGCGGACATTTTCAACATTTAATGTAAAAATCTGTAAGTAAAAATGAATATTCAATAAATTAATAACTTGTATTTCACTGAGTTTTATTTCGGTATATTTACTGCGGTATACGGCACGCGCGGCTAACAATCATACGGCACTGCGGAGAGACTTTTTAAACACCCCGTATAACAGTAAAGGTGGAAAATGAAAATGTCTTTCCATATTTCATCGAGCTAGCAAAAGCGATTCAGTCGTAACGTGTAGAAAGGACCGCCAAAAGTGATTTCCTAAGGTCGGTTTTCGCCTCCCGTAAGTTGTGTAGCAACAAAACGCAGCGAATGACGCAGCAGCCACGGACGCACCGCAACGTCGCCACTGCTGCGCCAGGCCAAGACAGGCGAGTGGGCGGCAGCCGGTGACCGTTAGGGGGCGTGACGTAGCCACGGTCCCGCTACGGGTACCACCGGCTGCAGCAGTACCCGGCCATTGGCTCCGCGAGTGCCTCGGTTCTGCCAGTCGACTCACACCCGCACGCGCACCGCAGGGTACCCTGCACCTACCTATGTGAGGAACCATACTGTAACAGTAGCAAGTACACAGACAGAAAAAAATCGCAACACCAAAAAGTAATTAATGTAGAGTAATGAAATTTCAAAAATACATCTCTCTACGTAACATATTTAAGTCATTAACATTGGAAGATCGCAGCTTAATGTAAGCGTGATAAAGGCCATTGCAAATGTGACATATTGGTACGAGGGTCACTCCAAAAGAAACGCACACTATTTATTTTAAATCCATCTTTTATTCTACATGTTAGAGAGTCTTACAGTGTGTAGATACATCCTTTAGAAACAATATTTTCATTCACATAATTTCCATCCCTCTCTACTGCCTTACGCGACCTTGGAACCAGCACCTGTATACCCGCACGGTAAAATTCTGGACCAACCTGTTCGGGCCACTGTTTGGCAGCGTGCATAAGCGAGTCATCATCTTCAAACCTTGTTGCACGAAGAGAGTATTTCAGTCTCCCAAAGAGATTACAGTCATAAGGAGCCAGGTCAGGACCGCGGGTGTTTCATTGTTGTCCATCCGAGTTCTGTGATCGCTTCCATAGTTTTTTTGACTAACATGTGGCCGTGCATTGTCGTGCAACAGCAAAAATCCTGCTTTTGCACATGTGGTCGAACACGACCCAGTCGAGCTTGAAGTTTCTTCAGTGTCATCACATATGCACCAGAATTTATGGTGGTTTCACTTGGTATTATGTCCACAAGGAAGAGTCCTTCGGAATCGAAAAACAACGTAGCCATAACTTTTCCAGAAGAAGGTGTGGTTTTGAATTTTTTTTTTTATCGGTGAATTTGCATGGTGCCGCTCCATTGATTGCCTCTTCGTCTCTGGTGAAAAATGATGGAGCCATGTTTCATCACATGTCACAATTCTTCCAAGAAATCCATCTCCTCATACTGTTCCAAACGTTCACTGCATACCGTTTTTCTTGTTTCTTTGTGAGACACTGTCAACATCCTGGGAACGCACCTGGCACAAACCTTTTTTAACGCCAACACTTTCATTATTCTGCAAAGACTTCCTTCCCCTACTCCAACGTAACGTGACAATTCGTTCACCGTGATGCGTCTGTCAGCAGTCACCAATTCGTTAACTCTCTGCACGTTGTGTGGAGTGTGTGCAGTACGAGGCCTGCCGCTGCGAGGACAATCCTCAATATTGCCGTGCCCGCTTTCATCACGTAACCTGCTTGCCCACCGACCAACTGTACTGCGATCGACAGCAGCATCTCTATACACATTTTTCAACCTCTTGTGGATGTTTCCCACTGCCTCGTTTTCACAGCACGGGAATTCTATGGCTGCACGTTGCTTCTGATGAACGTCAAGTGTAGCCGCCATCTTGAAGCCATGCTGTGACGGCACCACTCACGGGAACAGGTTGAACCAAGTTTGAAAACGAGCGGGAAGGATGTATCTACACACTGTAAAACTTTCACACATACAGAATGAAAACTATATTTTTACAAAAATACTGTGCATTTTTTTTGGAGTGACCCTCGTACATTAATAACTGGTGTAAACGCTAGAATGTAGAATGAAAGCAAGCAAAAGTGCTTTCATTGTCCTTTATACGTGGCGGATCTCAGTTTGTGGGACGGAGTTCCATGGCTGTTGCACTTGGCCGGTCAATACAGGGACCGTTAATGCTGTGTGTGGATGACCCTGGAGTTATCGTCCAATAATGTTCCATATGTGCTGGAATGGAGACAGATCTGGTGATCGAGCGGGCCAAGGCAACATGTCGACACTCTACAGAACATGTTGTGTCACAACAGCTGTGGGCGAGCGTTATCCTGTTGGAAAACACCCTCTGGAACGCCCTTCATGAAAGGCAGCGCAGCAGGTCGATTCACTAGACAGACGTACAAATTTTCAATCAGCGTGCGTGGGACAACCACGAGGGAGCTGCTACTGTCACACATAGGCACACAAGACCATAGTTACAGTGTTTCTAGCATGCAGACAGGTTGGTTGCAAGTCCTCAAACAAATGGTTCAAATGGCTCTGAGCACTATGGGACTTAACTTCTGAGGTCATCAATCCCCTAGAACTTATGACAAACCTAACTAACCTAAGGACAACACACACACCCATGCACGAGGCAGGATTCGAACCTGCTACCGTAGCGGTCGCGCGGTTCCCGACTGTAGCGCCTAGAACCGCTCGGCCACTCCAGCCGGCTGCACGCCCTCAACTGGCCTTCTTCTAACCAACAAGCGACCATCACTAACACCGAGGCAGAACCAGTTTTCATCGGAAAACACAACAGGCCTCCACCCTGGCCTCCAATAAGTTCTCTCTTGACATCACTGAAGTCGCAAGTGGAGGTGGTTTGTGGTCGGTGCACTGCACGCTATAGATCGTCTGACTCAGAGCTGACCTTGAAGTAACCGATTTGCTACAGTTCGTTGTGTCACTCAGGTGCCAGCTGCTGCTCAGATTGCTACTGCAGATGCAGCACGGTGCGCCAGACTCATACGCCGAACACGATGGTCTTCCCTCTCGGTAATGCCACTTAACCGTCCAGAGCCTGGTCTTCTTTAGACCGTACAGTTTCGTGACTACCGCTCCAGCAACCACACACAGTGGCTACATTCCTCCCAAGTCTTTCTGCCGTATTGCAGAACGAACATCCAGCTTCTCGTAGCCCTATTACACGACCTCGTTCAAACTCAGTGAGGTGCTGATAATGACGCCTTTCTCGCCTTAAAGGCATTCTTGACTAACATCAGTGCACCACGTCCAATCTCAAACGTAACTAACGCTCACGGCCGTTACAGCGTGTATTTAAAGCAGAGCTGATTTGCATCTTCCATAGTGGCACTACTAGCGCCACTCTTATGCGACCGCCATGAAATTTGAATAGGTATGTTTCAGATGTTACGTTCCACAATTCCTTCTTGGTGTTGCGATTTTTCTTCCATCACTGTATTTATTTACAACTCGGGATAAAGCTCAGTCTTGTGTGCGAGTTCGCTTACAAATTAGCCAGAGTTAAGATTCAAATGGCTGTGAGCACTATGGAACTTAACTTCTGAGGTCATCAGTCCCCTAGAACTTAGTACTTAAACCTAACTAACCTAAGGACATCACATGCATCCATGCCCGGGGCAGGATTCGAATCTGCGACCGTGGCGGTCGCGCGGTTCCAGACTGTAGCGCCTAGAACCGCAGGCTACCCTAGCCGGCCCAGAGTTAAGGGGAGGTTTACTATCTTTTGGTTCAAAAAATCGATTTTTTAAATTGCATTTTTGGATCCATAAATGTGTTTAGAATCCACCCCAGAAACGGTTCTTTCGAATACGGAACAGAAATGTTTGTTATTCGCGGTTGAACAAAAAAATGCACCTGCCTGAAATCGGCCTTTTTCACGCACCAGTTTTTTTTTCTTTCGGAGGACGAGTTATTGTACCGGTGCTTGGGAGGAAACACACGAAATTGAAATGAAAGTTTGAACGCGTGTGTTTGGAAGTTAGCCCCCAAGCATTTGCATTCTCGTGCGAAGACTGTGGAGATTGAGACTTTCCTGGGAGTGAGCAGCTTCAACGAAGGGTATTCAGCAATCCTGAAGACCATGACAACGATGGACGTCACCCTCGGACTCTATTCGACGCAGTTCGCCAAGCATTCGGACGACCACCGGATTCAAGCGGCCGAAAACCGCTTGTCACCGGCAGTACGAGCGGCTCTGGAGCAGCGCAGGATGGCCCAGATCGAGCAGAACGCCCTCTATGAGGAAGAGGAAGGACTAGTTTATGGACACGGAATAGCAGATTGACCGTAAGTTGCATAATATTGCATTTATAGGTAGTCAAAACTTCACACGCGTTTTTCTCGAAATGGCTTCTTTTTATCGCGCGGTATGGTAACTTCAAACCTACTGAACCGATTGGTATGATTCTTTGTTTCCCACGAAGCTAACTAAATTGTCTAGGAGTTGTACTACTTTCATTCCGATCCATCAACTATAAATATTTTTACTTGGCCGCCGAAGTCGAAAAATCGATGAAAAAAAACTATTTATTTTCAAATAGCCGCCATTTTGTTTCCTATGGTCCAAATAACTTAAGCGAGGTACAGCTCCTAAAGAATCTTATACACCTCGCTAACGTCAACTCAATTTTGATTTCAGACGAGCCAGTTGACCTGTGACATACAGCGCATAGAGGTCTACATCTAAATTTTGTTTCGTTCCGACGGCACTTCCGCCTTTACTCCTCGAAATTGCCAGTCGAAAAAATTCCAGTTTGTAGAGGAAATATCAATAAATATTTTGACCAAATTTGACATTGATATCTGTAACACATCCCGAGAAAAAAAATCTCAAAGAACATGCTTTCTCGGGCCAAAGATAGTAAACCTCGCCTTAGGTGAACGGCGCAAGCTCTGAGCTTAAACCAAGACATGGTATTCTTAATTCAGTTGACTTGGTGAACAAGTTAAGACAGGCAAATTTCTCTTAGTGGCAAGGTATTTCCTTTTGATGCTAGTAATTTCTTCAGTAATATATCTGTTCTGGAGTGCCTAAACATTCTCATAGACGTACTACGTAAATCAGAAGTTAAGCCAGTTGTCACAGATGACGGAAGGTTAGCTACTCAAACTTGCCTAACATAAAATTATTTCCGTTTCAGTGGCAAGACATACAAACCATTGGATGGTCTGTCTATGGGATCCCCCTCTGTCGAATCCTTAGTGAAATCTTCATGGACAGTTTTGAAAAACAGTCCTTGGAAAATAATCCACTGTCTTCCAAGGTTGGATACTGGTTTAGGTATGTTGCAGGTGTGTTGTGCACATGGACAAGTATTGTCAGCCAGCTTCAAAAACTCCTCAACCATCTAAACTCCTAACACAGTCGTATAAAATTCATTGGGGTTTGGGGGCAACTGGATAAATCATTTAGATCCGATCATAGACATCAGTAACCATATGCATACTTTCAAGATTCATGATAAACCTACCAGCATAGATATTGCTAATTCTCAGCATCTATTGATCCATAAAGATGCTGTCTTTTATTCAATGATACATCACCTAACATTCATCCCCATGACTGAAGACAAGTTCCAAACTGAATTAAATGCAATCAGGCAAACAGCATCAAACAATGGCTACCCTCATATACTGGTTGACTAAATAACACACAAAAATTAGAAACAACCGTTGTGCCTTTTTCTGTACCTTGTTTTCGAACTATCGCCTCAAGAACGCAATATGTGAAGCACAATTCCATATTTAGGAAAAGTCTCTCTGAATGCAGCCAGAAAGTTTGAATCCAAGAACATCATGTTATGTGCACAACACTATTGAACACTTTTTGCTCTTTGATAAAGACAGTACTTCAATTCCGAAAAAGAGTGGAATGTACAACATTGTTAGTGGGGTAAATTCCATACAGGCCAGCCTGGAACGGCAGTGTGCATCCGCTTGAAGGAACACCACAGAAAACTTGGATGAGGAGATTCTGTTTTTTCAGACAAACTTCTTAAAGAAGACCGTAGTCACAAGGTGCAACATGAAGTATTGCATTACATCCATAAAGGAAGGTCGATGAATAACTTCGATACACTGGAAATTAAAGAACGTATGTCCATCTGCCCGAGGTTAGAACTGAATGATCACATTCAGACCGAGTGAGGTTGCGCAGTGGTTAGCACACTGGACTCGCTTTCGGGTGGACGACGGTTCAATCCCGGGTCCGGACACCCTGATTTAGGTTTTCTGTGATTTCCCTAAATCGCTCCAGGTAAATGCTGGGATGGTTCCTTTGAAAGGGCACAGCCGACTTCCTTTCCCATCCTTCCCTAGTCCGATGAGACCGATGACCTCTCTGTTTGGTCTCTTCCCCCACACAACCCCAACCCCAGCCAGATTCAGTTCCCTTACTCGCCGCTTCTAATGCAGGTAGTACTCATAATCCCATTCAGGGCATATTATAAATTACTCCTCTTACGCACATGCCCCATTTTTTCCTTTATTTCAGTTATTATAATGTCCGTTGTCCTGTTAAAAAATTTTACTTTGTGTAATATAAAGTTGTTTCACTTAGCTGTTTAGTAGTATATTGTATCTATTTGTAATTTAGGACCTGATAAACACAAGATTCTATTTTCAGGCACTCCCTTTGAATATGTCACCAAAGTTTGATGTTCAATTTATTTTCTTCGAAGAATAATTGTTATAATTTGTTATGTAATTCATTAGTTGACGTGTCAAGTATATTATCTTAATTAAATAATCTTACATCGCATTTTCTCTGAAGTAATTCCTCTTGTCTTATTCCTAAATCTAAAATTAACAATTTTCATCTTGGGAAATGGAGATATTCAGTAGACACACTAGTATAAAATCTTCCATACTACAAAAATTTCACTGTACCACATATTTATCTTTCCACCCGATGAGGGCGTAAGAGCCAAAAAACCGGTTTGTGAAATAACTAATAAAGATTGTAGAGTATTACATGAGAGTCGGGTGTGTTTTCGTTTTTAATAAATAAATTTGTTTATGGATAGCTTTCGTCTTGAACAAACACATTTTTTCTTCTTATCTGCCCGGATATGTTTCGCTGAAGTTCAAGCACCATCAGCAGGTCTTTTTATTAATTTTTTTTTCATTTTTTGATTAGATAACATGAAAAACTGACTTTCAATATCTATACATACGGAATTTCAGTTTTTAAGTACAGCATTAAAATATATATCTTATTAACAAATGCCGTTATTTCGGTGGCTTTTTGTGCTTTGTGCTATAACTGTTTTCCTATTACAGGTTCTCATCTGCAACCATAAGGAACTTAAAATGGCAACATTTATTTACGTTGAAAAAATTGTTCAAATGGCTCTGAGCACTATGCGACTTAACTTCTGAGGTCATTAGTCGCCTAGAACTTAGAACTAATTAAACCTAACTAACCTAAGGACATCACACACATCCATGCCCGAGGCAGGATTCGAACCTGCGACCGTAGCGGTCGCTCGGCTCCAGACTGTAGCGCCCAGAACCGCACGGCCACTCCGGTACGTTGAAAATTTACGCCTGGTAATATTATATATTTTATTCAATGAGTAAGAGGTGTTGGTCTATTTGTAAGCCCAAAAAGAGATTAAAAACTACCGCCCACAATGTGTTCACCTGTTTGCCATCTTGTTTTCGTTTCTTGCCTTAAGTGAGACAGAGCAATTTTGAAGTGCATCTTCACACACACACACACACACACACAAGTCCATAATTCCAATGAATAAAATAATATTAACCACAGCAGTCTAACACCCCCAGTCGTAAATTTTAAATGTAAATAAGTTGCCGATGACAATCTGTAAAAGAAAAACAGCTGTATCACAGTGTACGTGAATCCACAGAAACCACAGCATGTGTTTACAATGAAATGAATACCCCTAGCTGCATACAGGCGTCAACGGGGACAGTTGAAAATGTGTGCCCCGACCGGGACTCCAACCCGGGATCTCCAGCTTACATGGCAGACGCCCTATCCAACTGAGCCACCGAGGACACAGAGGATACTGTGACTGCATGGACTTATCTCTGGCACGTTCCCCGTGAGACCCACATTCTCAACGTATTGCCCCGCACTATATTCATAGTGCCCCTGCCCATTAAACTCATTACTCGCGGCTTTACTGCCGATTCCCGCAAGAGTTCGGCCCTGTTTGTGCATCTGCACAAAAGAAGATGGTCAACTGGCCGGTGAGCCATATATATATATGGAGACGGTATCTATTCTTTCGTACATGTCCGAAAGAACAAATACCATATATATATATATATATATATATATATATATATATATATATATATATATATATGATGGTATCTGTTCTTTCGGACATGTACGAAAGAACAGATACCATCTTCATATATACACAGTATGTGTTCACTAAATGCATAAAACATATTTTACTTTAAAACTGGTATTTTAAGCGCACAGATACTAAAACGCAGTTTTTCGTGTTATTTAATGGAATGAAAATAAAAACCCCACTTATGATACTGTAACTTCAGCGAAAAATATCTTCGTAGAAAAGAATAAAAATTGTGTTTGCTCAAGATGAAACCTATCCCAGTAATAAATTTATTTATTAACAGCTTACACAAAGCAGGTGAAAGTAGTCGCCAGCAGTGTGTGTAGCACGCTGCCAGCGAAGTGGAAGTCCTAGGATATCTTCAGCAGCCCCGGTTGTGGTGATAATTCGAAGGTAACTGTCTATTGTCAGACGAACCTCTGTAACAGTTGCGAAATGAATGCTCCTTTCATCTTAGGGTACGAGTAAGTCACAGAGGGTTAAGTCTTCGATCTAACAAATCAGTCACAACTTACGCTGTATGCGTCAGAACATTGTTCAGCAAAACGGTGATTGGGTTCTGCAGTAAATGTTGCTGCTTCTTTCTCAAAGCGAGTGCAGGATGTGTCCTAGAAATGAATGGTAAACACAGTGCATTCAGTGTCTGCCGTTGAGAAGCGGTACTCGTTAGGATGACATTACATTCGTACACGAGAATTACTATGACTTCCACACTGCTGAGATCCTGAGCAATTTTCCAGCGTCGTGGAGACGCTTAACAAAGTCATTCGCTTGACTGGTGATTCAGGAGCGGTTCTTACATATTGTCACACCCACCATAATGTAATGGCGTAAGAAGGAAGAAAGGAAGGAAGGGAAATTAGGGTTTAACGTCCAGTCGACGTCGAGGTCATTAGAGACGGAGTACAAATTCTGTTTCAAGGATGGGGAAGGAAATTAGATACGCCAAGGAGCCATCCAGGCATTTACCTGGAGCCATTTACGAAAATCACTGAAAACGTAAATCTGGGTGGTCGGACGCGAATTTGAACCGTCGCCCACCTGAATGCAAGTCCATTGAGCTAAGGTCAGCGCCACCTCGCTCGGTCAGCGTAAGGAATCCTCTCCCTTGAATTCACAGCGTTCCAAGAGAGTGCGAGCAATGTCGTATCGCAGCCGTTTCTGCATTTCAGTCAACCATGTGGAACCTATCACAACTTTTCTCATTCCCAGGCGTTCCCTCAGGATACAAAGAACATTCGTATGCGTTAAGCCTTCTCTCGGAACAGCTCACGAATCTTATTTACGGATTCTTCCGTTACTTCTTGGAACGACAGTTCCATATTTGAGGTTGAACAACAAGTACACTGTTTTTGTTCTACTGATTTTTATTTATTTGACACTAGTTTTCGGCTTATTGGACCATCTTCAGGGAACAACCGACTAGGTTCTGTAACGGATACTAGTTCTTAGGTACCCAACAAGCAAAGCTACGATTCCACTTTTATACCGCGGGCCCTCCCGCCGGACGTTCGAGTCCTGCCTCGGGCATGGGTGTATGTGTCGTTCTTAGCATAAGTTAGTTTAAGTAGTGTGTAAGACTAGGAACTGATGACCTCCGCATTTTGGTCCCTTACGAATTCACACACACATTTCCACTTTCATTGAAAGTCCGTTGTTTCCTGAACATGGCCCAATAATCGGAAAACTAGTTTGAAATTTAAAAAAAATCAGTAGAACAACAGATCACGAATTGTCTAGCGTCTCACTACTTCTTTACTGACACAGGGGTGACTTGGCCGACGAATGTCTGCCAAGCTTTTATCCACTTTGCCATTGACCTGTAAGGCAAAGTAGGTCCTCCACAAATCTCTCGAAGGCGTTGATGACATTGAAGCTTTACGTCCTCTGGAACGTCCAATTTAACTTCGATGTTCTTATTTCGAAACCATCGTTGTAGCACTACGTCAGACCGTCCTCTACACGAGGTTCTGTTTTTCTCTGAACTGCGCAACTGCATGATGTGGAAAGAGAGAGGCAATCTGTGCCAAAATAAGGTACATCTGTATAACTAACGTAGAGTACAAACGACTTTGTTTGATTTCATTGCCTTGTGCCTTTACGGCATTGTTGCCATTATAAAAATTCCAACCCTAATACATGTAATTACACCAAACAAAACATAAGTCACCTCCAGGGGACATCATGCTAATAGCGCCAAATATCTCTTCTGGCCTTGATAACTGCCCCAATCAGGTAAGGAAAACATTCAACAAGTTTCATCGGATATCACCAATCCAGCTAGGCTTTGGCCGGACATGTCCGGTGATATATATGCGAGTCCAGCATGTCCAGCTTTTGTGAGGCTTTTTAGCAGTGAAGAAGACAAGGCACAGCTAAAGCCCCGTTCAAAGCTAATAACGTGAGCGTGAGGACTAAGTATGAAGAGAGATATACAGTAAGGATATATAAGCCGTCAATTCACATGAATGTGACCACCGCCTATGTTCCATCTCAAAAACTCATAGACTCAGGTGGTAGCACTAGCAGTGGAGGGAACATAGAGGGGGGATGGGTAGGCGGAAAACAGTGCAGGAGCTGTAATGCGGAAACAGAGCTACTTACACTATGTGATCAAAAGTATCCGTACACCCCCAATAAAAACGTTTTTCATATTAGGTGCATTGTGCTGCCACCTGCTGCCGGGTACTCCATATCAGCGACCTCAGTAGTCATTAGACATCGTGAGACAGCAGAATAGGGCGTTCTGTGGAACTCACAGACTTCGAACGTGGTCAGGAGGTAGGGTGTCACTTGTCTCATACGTCTGTACGCGAGATTTCCACACTCTAAACATCCCTAGGTCCACTGTTTCCGATGTGATAGTGAAGCGTAAACGTGAAGGTACACGCACACCACAAAAGCGTACAGGCCGACCTCGTCTGTTGACTGACAGAGACCGCTGACAATTGAACAGGGTCGTAAGATGTAATAGGCAGACATCTGTCCAGACCATCACACAGTAATTCCAAACCGCATCAGGATCCACCCCAAGAACTATGACAGGTGGGAGGTGAGAATACCTGGATTTCTTGGTCGAGCGGCTGCTCGTAAGCCACACATCACGCCGGTAAATGCCAAACGACGCCTCGCTTGGTGTAAGGAGCCGTAAATATTGGACGATTGAACAGTGGAAAAACGCTGTGTGGAGTGACGAATCACGGTACACAATGTGGCGATCCGATGGTAGGGTTTGTGTATAGTGAATTCCCGGTGGACGTCATCTGCCAGCATTTATAGTGCTAACAGTAAAATTTGGAGGCGGTGGTGTTATGGTGTGGCCGTGTTTTTCATGGAGGGGCTTGCACCCCTTGTTGTTTTGCGTGGCACTACACAGCATAAGCCTGCATTGATGTTTTAAGCACCTTGTTGCTTCCCACTGTTGAAGAGCAATTCGAAGATGGCGATTGCATCTTTCAACACGATCGAGCAACTGTTCATAATGCACGGCCTGTAACGGACTGCGTGCACAGAGTCCTGAACTAGATCCTATAGAACACCTCAGGAACGCCGACTTCGTGCCAGGCCTCACCGACCGACATCGATACCTCTCCTCAGTGCAGCACTCCGTGAAGAATGGGCTGCCATTCCCCAAGAAACCTTCCAGCACCTGATTGAACGTATGCCTGCGAGCGTGGAAGCTGTCATCAAGGCTAAGGATTGGCCAACACCATATTGACTGCCAGAGTTACCGATGGAGGGCGCCACGAACTTTTAGGTCATTTTCAGCCAGGTGTCCGGAAACTTTTGATTACATAGTGTATGTGACGTCAAGAGAGACACGATCATTGGCTTTCGGGCCAAGGGTGAAAGTACTTCCGAAACGACTAAGTTTGTAATCTGTTGGCGAGCTGCCGTAGTTATAATAAATCGTGCATAGCAAAATGGCGCTATCCAAAACCGGAGCCGAGTCGCCAGTGGTGCACCATGGCCCATAGATGACAGGGGTGAACTACGGCTGCGGAGATGCGTACGGGCGAATAGACGAGCAGCTGTTGACCGACTGACTGCCCAGGGTGAAGGGTCTACCAGCAGTGTCTCCTCAACCACCGCTCAGCGACCGTTGCTGTGTATGGGCCTCTGCAGAAGGTGCCTTGTTCATGCCCCCACGCTGCCAGCTGTTTATCACCGATTAAGGCTAGAATCTGCACGTGAATACCTCAACTGGATGTCCACTAAATGGCGGCAGGTTGCCTTTTCTGATGAAACATGTTTTATGCTTCATCGGACTTTGGCTCTTACGACCCTACAGCAATCGTCGGAAGGCTCCGGACAGGAGGAGGGAGCTTTATGGTCTGAGGAATCTTTTCCTCGTCATTCTGGAAGACACAATGGATCTTTGGGGACCACGTCGACTACAATATCCAGTACCTTTTCACCTCGGCATGGTTCTACCAACAGAACAATGCAACGTGCCGCACAACTCGCAGTGTATGTGCGTGGTTCTAAGAGCACCAGGATGTGTTTCACGCACTCGCCTTGCCACCAAAGTTCCCTTATTTAAACCCAGTCGAGAATCTGTAGGATCACCTCTATCCGGCTGTCCTCATCATCGATCCCCAACCTAAAAACCTAACGCAGCTGGCCACGGCACTGGAGTCGGCGTGGCTCCACATCCATGCGGTATCTTCCAGAACTTCACTGACTGTCTTCCCGCAAGTCCACGCTGCAAAAGGAAGATATTGAGGCTTTTGAATTGTGGTCACAGTAATGTGACTGGACTGTTTAACTACGCCAACTATAATATAAATGAATGACTGGGCCGGCCGGTTGTGGCTGAGCGGTTCTAGGCGCTTCAGTCTGGAACCGCGCGACCGCTACGGTCGCAGGTTCGAATCCTGTCTCGGGCATGGATGTATGTGATGTCCTTAGGTTAGTTAGCTTTAAGTAGTTCTAACCATTTTTTTTAAATGCTGCAGCAAAACTTCTCAATCATTAGAGACTCATCAATATCAGGTGGAAAACTTTAGGGCAAACATGAATGATACATACATTACTGACAAAGGCAAAATCCTGGACATGTAAATTTAGCAATCAATTAAAGCACTGTCAACGGACGACATAAACTGGTGTTCCAACCACGAAACAACAGCAGGAACTATAGATATTTTGTGTAGTAAACACATAAGGTTGCATGACATAAAATTCTTCGATCAGTGACAAAATTTCACGAAATTCACTCAACATAAAAAAAACCGACTGCCTTTAAAACGCTTTTGGTACATAAAATAGAAATATTATTTTAAATCACAACATAATGAAGAATTTTTATTCTGAGTTATTGAAACTGGCAGAATATTACATTGCAATTCTGCCCGTAATGCCAGCGTCGACAGCGCATTATCTTTCATAAACGCCCAAAGGAAAAAGCAACGCAATAAATAGCAAACAGACAAAATCACAAAGCTCATGTGGTTGTTGTGTAATTTGAAATTATCCTTTTAAGAGTTCCATTAAATGTTTATTCGAATAGAGAGCTTGCCGACATGGTGTTAACTTAAGGAAAGGCAAATGGCAACGAGCGGCGGGCGGCAAGGTTGTATCAGGAGACCTATCCCCTCCGACAACAACCACAGCAGTCAATGTTTGCAACAGCGTTTCGCCGTTTCTCTGAGAGAGTTTCGTTTCACGAAGCAGGAAATCATGAAGTTCGTACCCAAAATATTCGGACACCAGATTTGGGGGAAAATGTGATTGACACTACGGAAGGCGACTGCCGTGTCAGTACCAGGCAGTCGGCCAGCCAGTACAGAATAAGCCAGACGACCGTGTGGGACATTCTCCATGACAATTGTTACTACTCTTATCACTTACAGCGTGTGCAGGGTTTACTGACGACAGACTTTCCACATCGGGAGCAGTTTTCTCACTGGTTTCTTCACCAGGCAACCACGATTCTGGGATGTGTGTCGTCCATCCTGTTCACAGATGAGGCCACCTTCACGCAGAATGGTATCTTCAACTTTCATGACAGTCATCTGTGGGATAGTATGCAGAACCCCCATGGTATGGTTACAGAGAACAATCAGCATCGGTGCAGCTGGAATGTGTGGTCCTGGATAATTGGCGACCGTATTTTGGGACCATTCTTCCCTCCACGTCTCCTAACAGGCCAGAACTGTCTGCTTTTGTTGCTGGTGAGTTTGTCTTCCCTGCTGGAAGAAGTGCCATTGATGATTCGAAGGGCTATGCGACTGCTGCATGATGATGTTCCACCCCACTTCGCCGTTAACATCCAGATGCATCACAGACGTGTCTTCTCTGTTCAATGGATCGAACGAAGGGGGTCCCTGCTCGTTCACCGGATCTCAATCCGTGCGATTTCTGGTAATGGAAATGTCGTGTGGCTAGGGCCTCCCGTCGGGTAGATTTCTGGTTATGGGGCATCTCAAAAGTATCGTGTATGCAGAGCCCTTTCCAGATGTGGAGGCACTGGAGCAACGTATTCATGCTGCCATTGACACTACTCGGATGCGGCCTGGTTGATGTGAACGTGCAAACAGCGCTGAGGCATATGGAAACCATTTCCAACAAATACTATAACTGCATGGTACAGCGCCTATTAGGCAGAACTCTCTGTAACAATGTATGATTGAATAAATGGCCTCTAGCATGGGAACAATGGATTTCCGGACGTAAGTTCATTAGACCATTTTCGTTCCGTAGCCTCTCATCAATCAACCCCTCGAGTTTGCACACAGTAGAAAAAATCTGATGCCAGTAGAAACTAAAATTACTAATGCTGTCTAGGTCGACAACGCACAATTTTTAAACCACGGAAACATGGCGCCACGAGCTCCGATTGGTCGCGAGATTGCCCTGTTGCCAGATGCTCTGGACATAGCATGACTCCGGAGATCGCGATTTATCCAAGGCGGTCCGCACACTCGGTGGTAGCGCGCCAGCCTTCCACTTTGGGGACCTGGGGATGAATCCGCCGTTATCACGACACATCCATTGTAGTTTCATAAGACGTACCGGGAACAAACCCGTCAACAGCTATTAGTTCGCATACAGAAAGTCTTTTACAAATTGTGTAGACCCTGAAATGGACATTGTTTTCTTAGAGAAGGTGCACGAACTGGCGCCCCTCTGACGCGACAGCAGCTTGGTAACTTCGAACAGTGTTCTGCCGAACTCTTTCAAAGATTCCTGGCATTGCTCTGATTGGTGGCATGTTGAATGCGATCCATTAATTCCTCTAGGTGGTTCGCGCCTGGTTGGGTGAAGTAGAGCCTTGAAGAATCCTCACAGGAAAAAGTCCGGTGGCATTGGGGCTGGTGATCGCTGGGCCATGTCCTACGAGCACGTCTGCCAATTACCCGGCCGTCGGAGAGTTCGTTTAAATATCCGCGCACAGTACGACTGTTATGTGCGGGCGCCCCATCATGCTGCAACCACGTGCATAGCCCAATGTCCAGCGGAACATCTTCCAGGAGGCCGGGTAGAATTTCTTCCAAAAAGTGGACCGGCCCAGTCAGATGGTCACCCACAATGTCTGCCCAAATGTTGAGCGAAAATCGTTCCTGGTGTCCGTGGACGAACGTGACATGAGGATTTCCCCTTGCCCGGTAATGAACTTTTCGAGTGTTGTAAAGGCTATCCCGATGGAAGTTGCACTCGTCGGTAAGACAGGATCCCATGCAACACGTCGCAGAAACCACCGGGAAAACCCAAGCCTTTTTTCATAGTCCGCAACAGGATTTAGGTCTTTGACAAGCTGGAAACCTCCCAGAGTAACGGATGAGTGACCCCCATGTCGTGTCCAACCGCTCGAGTACTTGTCGTAGGTGCTTCCTAGAAGTGCTCGAGAACAGCGTCTTCAAATGCAGCATCCCGTCACGTTCAGAGGTCTTCCAGCATCACCATGATACCCCACTAACGAGCCTGTTTCGCAAAGTCGCCGGTGAATTGCTGTAAACGTTTGCGAGTGTGGGTGGCGCCCTGCTGCATAGCGTTCCCTGTACAAGCGTCCAGCTTCATGCGCATTACCGTCGGCTAGTCCATAAACGAAAACCATACCTCGTTTTCTTCAAACGAATACTGTGACGCCATGCTTACTGTATGACTAAATCGCTGGTGACGAGTGTGTGCTCCGAATCGAAGCTTATGTGTGAATGCATCTGACGTGAGGAGAAGAACAAGCAAGACCTATTCGACACGTGTGCGTGTCACGTTGAGGCAGAAACGCTGCGACGAAAGTTTGTATGTGTGACCCGACAACCACAGCGCTGCCCGTCAACTGACGAACGGCAACAGGGGAATCCCACGGCCAATCGGAGCACGTGGCGCCAAGTTTCCGTAGTTTAAAAATGGTGCGTTCGGGACACAATTTTTCTCCATCATATATACACTGCTGGCCACCGTAAATGCAACACCCTGAAGGAAGCATCCGAATCAAGTGAAATTTACACCATGGGTTTGCAGCGATGAGATATGCAACTGATTAGAATTTCAGCGCAGACGCACATCACGCGCGCCTGTGGCGCCACCTCATAGCGCCATTTAAGGCTTGGCGATTTCGACGAGTGTACGTTCGGCACGTGTGTTTACTTACCTTGTGGTTGTTTCACAAGACGATCAATTATGCCTCGTAGACAACAGCGAACATCTTTTGATCAAGTATCCGAGTTCGACAGAGGAAGGATAGTGGCTTACCGAGATTTTGGATTATCATACAGAGAAATCGCTAGTCGTGTTGGACGAAACCAAACAACTGTAATGCGGATATGTGACCATTGGATGCAGGAGGGTACGACGGACCGACGTGGTCGATCGCATTCACCTCGGTGCACCACTGCACGTGCTGATAGGCAAATTGTGCGCATGGCAGCGACGGATCGCTCAGTGACATCCCGAACCATAGCACAGCACATTGCGTCTGTAACGCATCATCCAGTGTCTGCGCGTACCATTCGACGCCGTTTACAGCAGAGTGGTCTGTCCGCAAGATGTCCATTGCTTCGTCTACCATTGACGCAGAACCACAGACTTCTCCGTCGCCAATGGTGTGATGACAGACGGATGTGGACGGCAGAATGGAATGACGTTGTCTTTACTGACGAGGCACGCTTCTGTCTGCAGCACCAAGATGGTCGGATTCGAGTGTGGAGACACCGTGGAGAGAGGAGGCTGGACAGGTGCATTATGCACCGCCACACTGGTCTTGCACCGGGTATTATGGTATGGGGCGGTATTGGATATTACTCTCGCACGCCTCTAGTACGCATTGCCGGTACTTTAAATAGCCGGCGCTACATATCCGAGGTGCTGGAGCCAGTTGTCCTTCCTTACCTTCAGGGCTCGGCCACAGCCATATTTCAACAGGATAATGCGCGACCACACGTGGCACGCATTGTCCAAAGGTTCATCGTCTATAATCAGATTGAATTGCTTCCCTGGCCGGCTCGCTTTCCGGATCTTTCGCCGATAGAAAACATGTGGTCCATGGTTGCTCAACGAGTGACCCAGATTACATCCCCAGCTGCCACACCAGATGATCTTTGGCAACGTGTGGAAGCTGCTTGGGCTGCTGTACCCCAGGAACACATCCAACGTCTCTTTGACTCAATGCCGAGACGTGTGGCAGCGGTGATCTCCAACAATGGCGGCTACTCTCGCTACTGATTCTGGCAGGAACCACATGTCACAGACGTCTGTAAACGTAATCATTTGATACTTGGTCAACATGTTATCTACCAAATAAATCTTGTTGTGCTACCTCTTGTCTTTCTTGGTGTTGCATTTACGGTGGCCAGCAGTGTATATATATATAGGTGTGTGTGTGAGTGGGTGGGTGGGTGAACCATTTAAAACTTGCACGGCAAGTATTGTAGAAATGTAAAGTGCTATTGATATGCGATTTTCACAAAACGGATTGTCCGTCAGGGACTCGTATTGTTAGCTTATTAAAAGATTGTAATAATACTTAAAAAGTGTACTTTTTGTGAAAATATATGCTTTTTAAAATGGAACAGTTCTTATTGACATTAACAAACTAAAAGTGGTGTTTGTTGCAGGATTCTAGTTCGAGTCGTATACGACGAATCGTATTTTGAGAAGTTTCCGCTACCTATGGTAGCACACACAAAAAAACAACACATGTGCATACATTACATACACTACTTATACGGATTCTGACCGGTAACGGGACAGTTGACCATCGCAGACTATTTTCAAAATGACAACCGACAGCCCAATACACGCATCCAATCTCATGTGCAAGACTGCTGCACACCTGCTAGAGTTTCAGCGGAGATGTCCGAGATGCCTGCGGCAGTAATACTTCATTTCATAGCATCGCGTGTAGCCGATATATCCTTATAGACAGCGCCTTTCGCCATTCCCCAAAGAAAAACGCCTACAGGCATCAAACGCGGGTAAGGGGTCGGTCAAAGTATAGGTCCTCTGTGTCCAATCCAACGACTTTTGAATCCGGTTGAAGATACTCACTGGTGGTCTATCCCGTAAACTACTGGTGTTACTTTCTAAATTTCATCTGCAGTTCCATTTAGTCCCAGGCATTTTACGTGGGGGATTTAGGGGGACAGTCGAGCTGCGATAGAGTGCTGAATGTTCGTCAGACAGGGAACGTATACTTTCAACCAGCCCTGTCAACGAACCTATTATCATCTTGCAACACCAGACGATCCACAGCACAATCATCGTTGAAGATGTAGAAGACACTACAAGATTTGGTCACTCAGAATGTTGAAATAAATACCTTGGTTCATGTTAATAGTAACATGCATGTGTGAGCCCAACTCATGGTACGAAAACCACCGCCAGCACATCATAGGACCACCCTCATCCTGAACTACACCCTCCACACTCAGCTAGATTAACACCGCTTTGGGTCGCCGCTGCATCATTTGGAAACCAGCAAAACCGTGACTCTTTGTACACGCTACATGCCTACGGTTACGTAATATCCGGTGTACAAGTGGTTTGGTCCGTTGAAGACGTGCAGCTTTATGTGTCTCTGTGTGTGGTGACCTTTTGCGAGACGCCCGCCTCCAGATCGCCATTGCGGAATATTCTCTTCCCAATATTCACTGGGAAACTGGTTGTAATGATCCTTCATTTCTGTAACAGCAGAGCTCCCATCTGGTTTGAAAGCGATTGTCATTGGCATGCTGTCTGTGGTCGCTTTTGATTAAGAATCTTTTTACGACCACCATTCTTTCGCCAAGTTTATGAGTGGCACAGCATTCATTGTGAAAAACGAAATGGCCTCTGGGTACCAGCTCTATGCCATCCATAGCGCTCCATAGCCTACCACTGTGGTAGAATGACAAAAATTTTTCTGGTTTCCTTACATGTGTACTTCACAATATACCATAGTAGGGGGACAAACTGAGTTGTGGCACACTTACTTAGTGCGGGTTGCCTACATTAGGGGCGGATATGTACTCAGGGGCAAGCCTATTGTTCTCCTTTGATTCTCGGGTACTTAACCTATTGTTCTCCCTTCATTGACAGGGCGTTAACCTATTGTTCTGCTAAACGGATCGTTCCTTTTCATTGACAGATCCTTAACGTAATGTAAGCCCACCACTATTCCCTCCCCCACCCCACCTCCTAGGAAATTCTAACCCACCCCCTACGCTTGCTGCTTCAGTTACACTTTCAGGTCTGAGTTACTGGAATAGCCCATCTCATTTTTATCAATTTGATTGAATACTTAATTAAATATATCGATTAATTAACCTCTCCCTCTCTGGTAAACATCCTCACCCCATCCTCTGTCTCAGAAATTGGTGGGAAAAAGGCTCAGCTGATAGCTCTTTTGGAGAGAATTCGATAGAAGTGTTTGCAATGTTGTTTAAACAATTTAGACAATGTGTACAATATTGTTTCATTAATTATAGGAGCATATGGAATATATTTTATATATTTAGTTAAGGAATTTGGCTAGATATCGTTCGCAGTGTATGGAATATTGTTTAAACAATTTAGACAATGTGTGGATATTGTTTATTTAAACAATTTATAGGATTCAAGGCAGTGTGTGGAATATATACATTATTTATTTATTTAAAGAAATCGAACCCCCCCCTCCACACAACCTCATTCCCACCTCCCCTCTCCCTCTCCCCTCCCTGTCCCCTCCTCTACCTGGAAATCGGCGGCTCTACAGAAGAGAGAAAGGATCTCATGAGCGAAGTTTACAGGTATGTTGTTTATTTATAAAAGAAAAAATCAGTTTGCAGGAGTTGGATTTCTTTCGCTCATCATTCTCTGCTATTTGGAAAGCTGGTGGTCTTGTAAGAAGTAATTAAATCGATTGCCTTTCTTTTTATTCCATTCACGCAAGGAATACCATCATGAAACACACATCATGCGTAATTACACAGTTAAAAATCTTTCGATCGCGAAGCACACACCGTCCGCCATCCCCTGTTCACTGGACTGCACAGGTTGCCACCTCACACGTTCCCAGGAGTCGGGATGCACCGGCGACCCCCGCAAAGAACTAACATTGTATTCTGGTTTTACAGCTTTGGTCAGATGTTCATTCGAGCACCTTACTTTAAGTCCACTTATTATGAATCCTTCACTTCGCTCAGCTACTTTGAAGGCAAAACACTTCTTCCCTATCTTCGACAATGACTTCAGTACTAGAAGTGCACTATAAACTGCTTCGTCCCTCCTTCCTATAATATATCAACAATTCACCACACGCACTCTGGATGTGGGCCATTCTATTTCACCTCATATATCACGTCATAAAGATAAATTGGCGTCGATACACACAGTCGCCTATTACTTCCTACACCAGTATTCCTCTGCCTACCTGAGTAATTCGCATTCCTTTATATCAGTCGTCTCTATCGCCTCCCTTACC
The DNA here is from genome assembly GCF_023898315.1 of Schistocerca nitens. NCBI lineage: Eukaryota > Metazoa > Arthropoda > Insecta > Orthoptera > Acrididae > Schistocerca > Schistocerca nitens. The sequence goes on from NC_064614.1 coordinate 1,129,343,090, forward strand.
GTAACATCTGCCCTCCTATGTGGTCTTAAAATCCTACAAATTCCCAGTCTTATATATCATTACTACTTTTATCAGATACACAAGGTCACGTACTATACTCCCAAGCTGGTATCATCTTTCCGCACCCCAACGTCTACTTCCACTCAAGCAGTACCACATGAATGACCACACATTCGGCTGACAAAATTACCCGATCCTAACATTCTTCATCACCCCAAGGGCTTTGCTCCAATTCTTGCGTCATTCTCTATAAAAGTTTAAATTTGCTTATATGGTATCTTCCTCCATATGGTCTGAGGGTCTGCACCTCCTCTATCCCTTTCATCTTTTTTGCGATTCGTCTCCTAATTTCGTCTTCCGTTTTCCAAAGGTCAGATCGAAAATACTATTCTTGCTTTCACCTCCCTTTCCTGTATCCTGTTATTTAGTCCTACAACTCGACACTCAGTTTTGAATAGTTCTGAAACAGTTGTTTTCGTGCTTCATGTTCTTCAAAATATGTGTATTTCATTGTCCTTCTGTAAAATAATCTCACCTCTACCTAGGTCCATCACTGCATGATATGTCTGCATAAAGTCCATTTCTAAAATCTCTGGTATGGAGAGATTTGTTACAATCAAGAAATTCCGCTCCATTGTATTGACTTCACATATAAAATCCAATCATACTTGGTACTCCACATCCGTGCTCTCTCCTGTTAATGCTACTTTTACTTACATCATGCACTAACCTCTTCGTCTGAGGGTAGCACTTGTACCATAATTCCTCAATTATTTGCTGTGTGTATTCAAATCTCAGCAATTCAATATGTTCTTCGACTTTGTGTGCTAGGTTTTCTACCTTACTTATGCGACTTTCCAACTCTTCCATGTGCTTTTCCGATTCACTGCTATCTTGCTGCTGTGACAATGTATTAGCACTGTAAGCAGTGGAGGTCAGTGGAATGATTCGAGCGGCTCTCCAGCTCTGGCGGTCGGGTGCTCTATTTTCCCAGTCCATCTGCCTGTGCACTTGCATAAACTTAGCACTGGCTATACTTTCTCTTGCGTTCATCTTTGCAATACACCGTCGAACACAGTTGAAACTTGGCTGTCACTTCTGAGAACGGCTTCAAAAGATATTTCACCTACAAATATATTGGCTATCAGAAATGTAATAATACTTCCTGTAAACCTCCGTGCGCAATATATTTTATGCTTTCTGTTCTGAGTTCATTGCCATTGAAGCTCGTGAGTCACTGTTGCGATGACAGTCCGGAAATAGGTTCGTGCACGGGTCAGGTCTTCGCAATTCAATAATTTCTGCCACTTGTTTAGTGAGTACCTCATCACTCCTTCTATAATCTGTATTCCTGTTGTTATTGTAAACATTGTAACCATTCCTTTGTTGACCTTCCAGATTATTTCATTGTCCGTGTATCTGTTGATAAGACCTGAAACGACTGACATCACTGAGATGCAACTGATTATTTATTTACTCATGGCGCAGTCACTGCAGTCTGGTAACGTTATGTTCCTGAGCCACCGAACGATTCAAATTTGTGATTGACACGATGCACAAATTCAGTTTCCTGCAGAAAGTCCTTAAATTTTGTGTCATTACTGCAGTGTCCAATCAGAATATGTCGGCACTTCCAGGACAGTCTTTGGAAACAAAAACTAGCCATCTCCTCTGCACTTTATGTACAACCAAGAAGTGATTATTTTTCAGCACCTCTCTGAAAAATTTCACCAGAATCCACAGTCTTTTGATCCACCAAAGCCACAAGCTCTTATAATTTCATTTTTAACTCATGCTTGCTTCTGTTTGGACCAGTAGTTGGCCTAAAACTCCTCCTTGAGCTTACAATACGACATGCACTTTACAGCTATCCGTTACATCTTCACAGTGATTTCTCCATTAAATAAACTACAACGTATTCAAGCTTTGCATCAGTGTCCAAGATAATGGGTTTCAATTAGCAAACTGTTCAATACAAGCCTTGGTGTGGAAGATGTTCCCGTTCTCCTTGAATACAAGGTACTTATATAACGACAAGTAGTGCTCGTAACTAAACAGCTCAAGCCCACGTGTCTCTGTCTGGCTGAATGACTCCACGCTGTGCACTTCACTGTTCGCTCATGACTCCGATACAGTCACTCTCTCCATGCTTTCCCGTCCTCTGTGTCTCTTTGAAATCGGTAACACTTCTAAGGGGCACGCTACTGTTGATCCACTCTATACTACAGCTTGTAGCCGTTGTCCCTGACTCTTGTGCTGTCAAATAGTTGTACTGTTTCGATAACTGTTCTATTCATCTCTGTTGTTTCTTATTACCTTCCTCCTGCTTCTCTTTGAACTCTGTTAGCAACTGTACTTCCTGTCTCTCACCTATTGAGACCAGGGCTGTTTACTCTGACTCTGCGTGCTCATTCCATCAAATTATCCATTGCCTTACCCAACTGCAGTTCAGTATGTTCTTCGACTTCTTCTACTCGGTTTTCTACCACATTTATGCGTCTTTCCAGCCTTTCCAGTTGCTTTTCCTATTCATCGCTATCAGGCTGCTGTGGCGATGTATTCTTATTGTAAACAGTTGAGGTCAGTGTGAAACCATTGTGGCATAATTTGAGGGGGTCCTCCATCTCCGCCAGTCGGGTGTACGCTCCTTTGAGTCCATCTCTCTATAAACCTCTGGTTCCGATTGTCTGACCTCAAATGTGTCTTATTCCGTAATCTAACACCGAATGTATGTGAATATCTAACCCCCACTGCTCAAACCTGTATCTCAAACCTGAATGTCCAAAAAAGGCAGTCCTCTATTTATGGTGACAGTTTTTTGTGTCCCTACAATTCCCTGACCAATGTAATTTTACATTATTCAGCCTCCCTCCAGTTGGTCCACAAAAGCTCCTCTCCCAGTCCACTTCTCCACTGCGTTTCTCAGTCTAAAATGGAACCCGTGTTAGAGGCCGCGTAAATAGTGCTCAGAGAAAATATATTTCGGTCCTCCTACGAGTACATAATGTTTGTGTAACATTATGATTTTTTAGTTGTGTTCATTCGTGCAATTTTATACATTGAGAACGTAAATGTAACTAATATACGTTTTTATAAAGAATTCGGTAATGAGATAATATGTTAGTAAAACTGTCTGGACCTTATGTCACCAACTTTTTATCTGTTTAACTAGTTGGAGGATGTGTGATACTAGGGACAACCAATACTATTAAGGAAGTGGAAGACAGACATATTGTAACAGTAAATTGTACTTTCCATTAAGGTGTGAGAGCATTTAGAAAACTTCTGGGCACAGTTTCAATTTACTTCGATCTGTTATTACATTGTTGTTGGTCAAAGTTTGTGAGATTGAGATGTCTTCCACAACATCAAGTAAATTAGTCTCAGAAATGTGCCCAGTATTAAGTGTGAATGGCAACAGCGGTTCCCACGAGTGTGAATGAGTAAATTTCATTTATATATTTGTATCTTTGTTGTACTGACAAGGATAAAAGGTGTATTGCTTTCGCCTATCCTTCACTGGTAATCAAGGAAGGCAGGATTCGGTTACGATAGTGGACTAGGCCGTAATCAGTTACTGTTGGTTCCCTTTTGCAATTACCTACATTTATTTTAAAACGGTAATTCCACACTCATCAATAAAGAAAGATATCACACGTTATTAATGAAGGAATAAACAAATGCGTAATTAATAATGCTTTCAGTACGTTGCAATTTACCAAATGAGCATAAAATACAGACACAGCTAATAATGTTTTAAAAACAAGCCAATGTGATCCCATTTAGAAATCTAAGGCAAGTAACCACCGTCACGGCTGAAGGCCTTTAACGCCAAGAACGGCAATTATAAAAAATGTAACAAACATACTGTGAAACAGCAATGCAATAGCAAGGTTAATTTAAAAAGACAGGCAACTGATCACCAGACGGGTGAGACAAAATGATGGTAAACTTGGTATCACAATCATTTAAACCTGCTGTAACGCCAAGAACGGTAGTTATATAAAAAATTAGAAACATACAATAAAACAGCAAATACAATAATAAAACACAAGAGACAGTCACAGACGGTGCACCAGGAATCGACCTCTGAGTATGTCCAGCAAAAAAAAAAAAAAAAAAAAAAAGAAAAAAAAACTTTCATGAGCTATGAGATAGGCAGCCAAGAGTTGTATTCACTTCGAATGTTCGAATGATCGAATTTGTGTGAAATCTTATGGGACTTGACTGCTAAGACCATCAGTCCCTAACCTTACACACTACTTAACCTAATTTATCCTAAGGACAAACACACACACCCATACGCGAGGGAGGAATCGAACCTCCGCCAGGACCAGCCGCACGGTCCATGACTGCAGCGCCTAAGACCGCTCGGCTAATCCCGCGCGGCATACTCACTTCACAAGATGGTAACTCAGACTAGTGGCAGTCTAACGAATGACTAATGATAATCTTGCTGAGGCTACCTGACGTCCAATAAACCAAATGCAAAGATGTAAAAATACGCCAAAGCCAGAACCAGTGGTCTGGACTCCACCCACAGGATACTGTGCTTAGAGCGCTCTGAATGATCAAGGAATCACTACCACCAGAGTAGAAGAATCGCCAACGAACCAACAATCAAGAAAGCTCCCAAAACTACACGCCTCACCGGACTGCAGCAGCAAGGTGAGGAAACGTACACTGCCATTACATACACTAACCCCCAGGGCAGGTAACTGGGGTGTTAGTGGCCACTAGGAAGGAAAAATATTGCTGGTTGAACTTAACAAATTGTAACAAACTGAACGCGGTAAATAGTGATTAGAGGTCCAGGAGAGCTAATCAGATCCTCCTTCCCCAAGCACTCCACTCGCTGCTCTTCACCTCGCCAACACTACGAGCAGCAACACGAACCCAAGTCACTGGAGAATCGCAAGATCTCACACTGGTGATTCCAAATGCACTCAACTTAAAACTTGCAGGATCCGGTTTACGAAGAGGTCGTGCACCCTCGTGACCACAGGCCTTTGTTCCGGCAGTCCATGCGCGCCGCCAGCGGTTCCGGCGTGTTCTCGCACTATGCGGACCTGGCTCCTCCTGAGTCCCCAACCGAACTGCACACTCACCCGGCCCGAAAGAACCACGACGTCGCCCCAAAGATAGGGGCACAGTTACTACATATCAATAACCGCCGCTGCTGCCGCTAGCAGACAGGCAACGCTTGTGAAACCAAGGGGCTCCAGGCAACACGAGAAGAAGACAAACAACCGCAACCATGTCAACTAAGCGATAAGTTCTGGCCTCCAACAGAGGACAGAAACCTACAAACAGCACCAATGTGAGCTGCACCACAGCTCATTCACCATTCTGATGGAGGAAGACAATATCAAGGAGATTTCGAGGATGCATGTACCTTCAAAAATTTTACTGTGGAGATGTCACTCTAGCATTTTTTCAGTATGTCACATTTTATGCAAAATCTGGACTGAGAGGAGGGAGTCATGTGCTAACCACATCTCATCCATGTAAGTGGTGATGGAATGGATAAGTATAGTAATATGATCAAATGTGCCAACTGCACATAGTAGCTTAAGGAATGATATGACGGTGGTTGCAGGGACAGTACCAACTCTCTGTGCTTTCTTTTCCTGTTGGAATGTCATGCATACCGTGTAAAGTTGTTGACGGCCGCGGTGGTCTAGCGGTTATAGGCGAGCAGTCCGGAACCGCGCGACTGCTACGGTCGCAGGTTCGAATCCTGCCTCGGGCATGGATGTGTGTGATGTCCTTAGGTTAGTTAGGTTTAAGTAGTTCTAAGTTATAGGGGACTGATGACCACAGATGTTAAGTCCAATTGTGCTCAGAGCCATTTGAACCATTTTCGAACCGTGTAAAGTTGTGTATAGGCAGATGCTGTGCTGTCAGGGATGGGTGAGCACCAGGCTGAGTGAGAGGCCAACACGGGGGTTATTCTCTTGGGTCATAGGAGACGGCATCCTTCACAAGCTGGTAGTTAATCCATGACCAAGGGAAAGCAGAAAAATAGAGCTTTGTCCTAATGTCTGGATAGTCACCAAATCAGCACTGTGCGGGAGAACAGAGCTGAGGGAATACGGCGGCACAGCGCGCAGTAGCAGCGCAAAAAACGTAGCCTCCACTGCTCCCCCCACTCCGTAGGCTGTGGGCCGTACATTGCGCCTTCGGGTTAATGACGCAAACTGTACAAGTGGTGTGACTAATTTCAGAGAAACACTACCCTGCTTGTCACAGATAACATCTTGGGGAAACGTACAAGAAACGCAGCCGACAATGACTTTATTGCATGGCGGTGGCCCAACAAGGCATTGAGAAGAGAGTAGGACTTTCTTTTCCTTTTTGTTTCCCCACGACGGCGAAATTGCGCCGATGGGAAAAGCACATTCTGTCATCATTGGTAAATGGCCTATGACGTAGGTCCTGAGTTCCGGTTTTTAGAAGAGCGGTAAAGAAGTGCATATGGAGAGAATTTTTTATTGAGTCGCTGGCGGGAGTGTGAAACCCATTACAGAATTATACCATTGGCCGGCTGACTGGCCGGAAATTGTAGGAGTGCGAAAAACTGTTGACAGTTTTGCAGGAGTGCGTTGTTGGACATTCTGTTTTGGGACATTAACTTACATACAGGGTGAGACTGTCAGACCCAGAGGTTCGTAGATGGACGATCTCAGCGGAGGGCACAGGCGACCGCCATAGATGGTGGGCCCTCTCTAGTTACTTCACTATGGCTCGATGCCGACCACCGCTGCTTACAGTAACAATACATCGCCGCACCAAGTTGATGGGGACGGGTAGGTGCGATATCTTGTTAACTTGTACGGAGGCGACCAACCCTCTATACGTCACTCTTCCCCTGTAAGACTCCTGTTTTTATTTGCTGTCGTCTTCACGCCTTGCAGTCACTGCATACCTGTTATTTACTTGTAACTTCTCGATTTAATAACAGTAATAGTAAATCGTTGAAACCAATCTATCACCCTTCCCCCATCTCAGTACCCTGCTGTCAACTACACTCCTGGAAATGGAAAAAAGAACACATTGACACCGGTGTGTCAGACCCACCATACTTGCTCCGGACACTGCGAGAGGCCTGTACAAGCACTGATCACACGCACGGCACAGCGGACACACCAGGAACCACGGTGTTGGCCGTCGAATGGCGCTAGCTGCGCAGCATTTGTGCACCGCCGCCGTCAGTGTCAGCCAGTTTGCCGTGGCATACGGAGCTCCATCGCAGTCTTTAACACTGGTAGCATGCCGCGACAGCGTGGACGTGAACCGTATGTGCAGTTGACGGACTTTGAGCGAGGGCATATAGTGGGCATGCGGGAGGCCGGGTGGACGTACCGCCGAATTGCTCAACACGTGGGGCGTGAGGTCTCCACAGTACATCGATGTTGTCGCCAGTGGTCGGCGGAAGGTGCACGTGCCCGTCGACCTGGGACCGGACCGCAGCGACGCACGGATGCACGCCAAGACCGTAGGATCCTACGCAGTGCCGTAGGGGACCGCACCGCCACTTCCCAGCAAATTAGGGACACTGTTGCTCCTGGGGTATCGGCGAGGACCATTCGCAACCGTCTCCATGAAGCTGGGCTACGGTCCCGCACACCGTTAGGCCGTCTTCCGCTCACGCCCCAACATCGTGCAGCCCGCCTCCAGTGGTGTCGCGACAGGCGTGAATGGAGGGACGAATGGAGACGTGTCGTCTTCAGCGATGAGAGTCGCTTCTGCCTTGGTGCCAATGATGGTCGTATGCGTGTTTGGCGCCGTGCAGGTGAGCGCCACAATCAGGACTGCATACGACCGAGGCACACAGGGCCAACACCCGGCATCATGGTGTGGGGAGCGATCTCCTACACTGGCCGTACACCACTGGTGATCGTCGAGGGGACACTGAATAGTGCACGGTACATCCAAACCGTCATCGAACCCGTCGTTCTACCATTCCTAGACCGGCAAGGGAACTTGCTGTTCCAACAGGACAATGCACGTCCGCATGTATCCCGTGCCACCCAACGTGCTCTAGAAGGTGTAAGTCAACTACCCTGGCCAGCAAGATCTCCGGATCTGTCCCCCATTGAGCATGTTTGGGACTGGATAAAGCGTCGTCTCACGCGGTCTGCACGTCCAGCACGAACGCTGGTCCAACTGAGGCGCCAGGTGGAAATGGCATGGCAAGCCGTTCCACAGGACTACATCCAGCATCTCTACGATCGTCTCCATGGGAGAATAGCAGCCTGCATTGCTGCGAAAGGTGGATATACACTGTACTAGTGCCGACATTGTGCATGCTCTGTTGCCTGTGTCTATGTGCCTGTGGTTCTGTCAGTGTGATCATGTGATGTATCTGACCCCAGGAATGTGTCAATAAAGTTTCCCCTTCCTGGGACAATGAATTCACGGTGTTCTTATTTCAATTTCCAGGAGTGTAATTACCGTCATTAATAAGACCATCTATCTACTACCTGAATTGAAACTGACTGTTTACTCCCCTCAAGATTTAATATGTCAGCTGTGGAATAAATTATAAATATTGTATTGTATGTTAACCGGGGGCCTAGAAACGACGGATAGGCTCCGTCCCTGCCACAGCCGCAGTAGTCCACAACTCCACTTCACCCCTCCGCCGCCCCACACCGAACCCAGGGTTATTGTGCGGTTCGGCCCCTGGTGGACCCCCCAAGGAACGTCTCACGCCAGACGAGTGTAACCCTTATGTTTGCATCGTACAGCAATGGTGGTGTACGCGTACGTGGAGAACTGTTTGCGCAGCAATAGTGTAGCTGAGGCGGAATAAGGGGAACCAGCCCGCATTCGCCGTGGCAGATGGAAAACCGCCTAAAAACCATCCACAGACTGGCCGGCTCACCGGACCTCGACATAAGTCCGCCGGGCGGATTCGTGCCGGGGACCAGGCGCTCCTTTCCGCCCGGGAAGTCGAGCGTTAGACCGCACGGCTAACCGGGCGGGCAATTACAAATATACTTTACTCAATGTTTTTACTTTCAAAGTGAATCCCTTGTCCATAACTAGGAGTAATAGAAAGTTCAGTGACACACACTCAGGCCCCGATAATAGATCACCTTGTATTTAATTCCGTTGCGTGACTTAAGTAATCAGCATTACCTATAGAGAAGTGATCTAAAGCCTAGCTGCATCAATCAGGTGTAAAATCAGACAACTCATGGCATATAACAATGTTCATTCCGAATTTTCCTTTTAGCAAAACAGAGGTTAAGCTGAAGGAGTTACACTGAAATAAATGCATCGACACGCGAGATGAGCCCATCCACATTTACATCGTACTCCGCAAGCCACCTAATGATGTATTTCGTGTGGCGGAAGGTACGTCTGGAACCATTAACTGAGCCCTCCTCTACTGTTCCATTCGCGAATGGCGCGTGGGAAGAATGATTGCCGCTAAGCCTCTTTATTAGCTATAATTTGTAGAATTTTCTCGTCGTGGCCATTGCGAAAGATGTATGTGGAGGAAGGAATATGTTGTCCAACCCTTTCCGGAAAGTGCTATCTCGAAATTTCAGTAGTAGACTCTCCGTGATCCGCAACACATATCTGGAATGTCTCCCAGTGGAGTTTGTTGAGCATCTCCGTAACGCTCTCGCAACGACTAAACGATCTCATGACGAAACGAACCGCTATACGTTGGATCTTCTCTACCTCTTCTATCGGTTCCTTCTGATAAGGATCCCATATTGACGAACAACAGTCAAGCATTCGTCGAACAAGAGTGTTATAAGCCCCTTCCTTCATGGAGGAATTACATTTACTTGAGTTTGTTCCTACGAATCTTAGTCTGGCGTCTGCTTCGGCTTCTTCTGCTATTTGTTTTTTGTGGTCATTCCACTTACTGTCGCTCTCGATAGTCACTCCTAGATATTTTATTGTAGACACCGTTTCCAGCAGCGTAATTTTACAGCACTGGCTTTCTTTTCCTATATTTACGTTCAGCCTGCACCATTCATCAGTCCTCTGCAGTTCGTTCTGCCTTCTGGCGTTGACACTTTAGTATAGACAACCACATCCTCTGCGGATAATCATAAAGAGCATTCCACGCTTTCTTGTAGATCATTTATACACATTGCAAATAACAACAGTCCCATCAAACTTCCTTGGAGTACTCTGGAAATTGCCTTTTCTGTCGATTTTGTTCCCTTGAGAGCGACCTGTTGAGTTCTGTCTGCAAGGAGGACTTGAAACCAGTCGCAAATTCGGTCCGATAGTCGATAAGGTTTTTTTTTTTTTTAATTAACCGGTAGTGGGAGACGTGTCAAACGCCTTCTTGAAGTCATGGAACACGGCGTCCAACTGAGCCCCGTTGTCGACAGCGTAACGGATCTCATGGAGGAACAGAGCGAGCTGAGTTTTACAAGATCTCTGTTTTCCGTATCCATGTTGAATTTTATAGAACAATGCTTGAGCATAAAACATGTTCCACAACTGGCAACTGATTGACGTCAACGATTGTTGTCTTGTTGCAGTCTTCAGTCCTGAGACTGGTTTGATGCAGTTCTCCATGCCGCTCTATGCTGTGGAAGCTTCTTCATCTCCCAGTACCTACTGCAACCTACATCCTTCTGAATCTGCTTAGTGTATTCATCTCTTGGTCTCCCTCTACTATTTTTACCCTCCACACTGCCCTCCAATGCTAAATTTGTGATCCCTTGATGCCTCAGAACATGTCCTACCAACCGATCCCTTCTTCTAGTCAAGTTGGAACATAAACTCCTCTTCTCCCCAATTCTATTCAATACCTCCTCATTAGTTACGTGATCTCTGCATCTAATCTTCAGCATTCTTCTGTAGCACCACACTTCAAAAGCTTCTATTCTCTTCTTGTCCAAACTAGTTATCGCCCATGTTTCACTTACGTACATGACTACACTCCATATAAATACTTTCAGAAAAGACTTCCTGACACTTTAATCTACATTCGACATTAAAAAATTTTTCTTCAGAAACGCCTTCCTTGCCATAGCCAGTCTACATTTTATTTCCTCTCTATTTCGACCATCATCAGTTATTTTGCTCCCCAAATAGCAAAACCCATCTACTACTTTGAGTGTCTCATTTCCTAATCTAATTCCCTCAGCATCAACTGATCTGACTACATTCCATTATCCTCGTTTTGCTTTTGTTGATGTTCATCTTATATCCTCCTTTCAAGACACTGTCCATTCCGTTCAACTGCTCTTCCAAGTCCTTTGCTGTCTCTGACAGAATTACAATGTCATCGGCAAACCTCAAACTTTTTATTTCTTCTCCATGGATTTTAATTCCTACTCCAAATTTTTCTTTTGTTTCCTTTACTGCTTGCTGAGTATACAGACTGAATAACACCGGGGATACGCTACAACCCTGTCTCGCTCCCTTCTCAGCCACTGCTTCCCTTTCATGCCCCTCGACTCTTGTAACTGCCATCTAGTTTCAGCACAAAATGTAAATAGCATTCCACCCCCTGTATTTTACCCCTGCCACATTCATAATTTTGAAAGAGAGTATTTCAGTCAACAATGTCAAAAGTCTCCTCTAGCTCTACAAACGCTAGAAATGTAGGTTTGCCTTTCCTTAATCTATTTTCTAAGATAAGTCGTAGGGTCAAATGGTTCAAATGGTTCTGAGCACTATGGGACTTAACATCTGTGGTCATCAGTCCCCTAGAACTTAGAACTACTGAAACCTAACTAACCTAAAGACATCACACACACCCATGCCCGAGGCAGGATTAGAACCTGCGACCGTAGCAGTCGCGCGGTTCCGGACTGCGCGCCTAGAACCGCTAGACCACCGCGGCCGGCAGTCGTAGGGTCAGTATTGCCTCACGTGTTCCAACATTTGTACGGAGTCCAAACTGATCTTCCCCGAATTTGGCTTCTACCAGTTTTTACATTCGTCTCTAAAGAATCCGTGTTAGTATTTTGCAGCCGTGACTTATTAAACTGATTGTTCGGTAATTTTTACACCTGTCAATACCTGCTTTCTTTGGGATTGGAATTACCATACTCTTCTTGAAGTCTGATGATATTTCGCCTGTCTCATACATCTTCCTCACCAGATGGTAGAGTTTTGTGAGGGGTGTCTATCCCAAGGTTATCAGTAGTGCCAATGGAATGTTGTCTACTCTCGTGGTCTTTTCGACTTAGGATTTACAGTGCTCTGTCAAATTCTTCACGCAGGCATCACGTCTCCCGATTCATCTTCATCTACGTCCTCTTTCATTTCCACAAGATTTCCCTGAAGTACATCTCCCTCTATATACTCCTTCCACCTTTCTACTTTCCCTTCTTTGCTTAGGACTGGTTTGCCATCTGAGCTCGTAGTATACTAAAAGGTGGTTCTCTTTTCTCCAAAGGTCACTTAAATTTTCCTGTAGGCAGTATCTATCTTACTTCTAGTGATACATGCTTCTAAATCCTTACATTTGTCCTGTAGCAGGCCCTGCTTATTTTGCATTTCCTGTCGATCATTTTTGAAACGTTTGTATTTCTTTTTGCCTGCTTCATTTCCAGCATTTTTATCCTATTAAATTCAATATCTCTTCTGTTACCCAAGGATTTCTACTAGTCCTCGTCTTTTTGCCTATTTGATCCTCTGCGGCTTTCACTATTTCATCTCTCAGAGCTACCCATTCTTCTACTGCGTTTCTTTCCCCTGTTCTTGTCAGTCGCTCCCTAATACTCTCTCTGAAACTCTCTGCAGCTTCTGGTTCTTTAAGTTTATCCAGGTCCCATCTCCTTAAATTCCTACCTTTCTGCGCCGACCGGGATGGCCGAGCGGTTCTAGGCGCTACAGTCTGGAACCGCGCGACCGCTACGGTCGCAGATTCGAATCCTGCTTCGGGCGTGGATGTGTGTGATGTCCTTAGGTTAGTTAGGTGTAAGTAGTTCTAAGTTCCAGGGGACTGAAGACCTCAGAAGTTAAGTCCCATAGTTCTCAGAGCCATTTTGAACCTACCTTTCTGAAGTTTTAATTTATAGTTCATAACCAATAAATTGTGGACAGAGTCCACATCTGCCCCTGGAAATGTCTTACAATTTAAAACCTGGTTCCTAAATCTCTGTCTTACCATTACATAATTTATCTGAAACCTTCCATTGTGTCCAGGCCTCTTCCACGTATACGACGTATTCTTAAACCAAGTGTTAGCCATGATTAGGTTATGCTCTGTGCAAAATGCTACCTGACGGCTTCCTCTTTCATTCCTTGCCCCCAGCCCATATTCACCTACTACGTTCTCTTCCTTTTCCTACTATCGAATTTAAGTCCCCCATGACTATTAAGTCTTTGTCTCCCTTAGCTATCTGAATAATTTCTTTTATCGCATCACACATTTCTTCAATCTCTTCATCATCTGCGGAATTAGTTGGCATATAAACTTGTACCAGTGTGGTAGACGTGGGCTTCGTGTCTATCTTGGCTACAATAATGCGTTCACTATGCTGTTCGTAGTAGCTTATCCGCACTCCTATTTTTTTATTCATTATTAAACCTGCATTGCCCATATTTGACCTGTATTTATAACGCTGTATTCAACTGACCAGAATTCTTGTTCCTCCTGCCACCGAACTTCACTTATTCCCACTATATCCAACTTTTACCTAACCTATCCATTTCCCTACTTTACATTTTCTGACCTACCTGCCCGATTAAGGGATCTGACGTTCCACGCTCCGATCCGTAGAACGTTAGTTTTGTTTCTCCTGATAACGACGCCCTCCTGAGTGGTGCCCGCCCGGAGATCCGAAGGGGAAACTATTTTATCTCAGAAATATTTTACCCAAGAGGAACCCATCATCATTTAACTATACAGTAAAGCGGGATGCCTTTGGGAAAAATTACGGCTTGCTTTCAGCCATTCGCAGTACCAGCACAGCAAGGCTGTTTTTGTTGATGGTACAAGGCCAGATGAGTCAATCATCTAGACTGTTGCCCCTGCAACTACTGAAAAGGCTGCTGCCGCTCTTCAGGAACCACATGTTTGTCTGACCTCTCCGTTGTGGTTGCACCTACCGTACGATTATCTGTATCGCAAAGGCACGCAAGGCTCCCCACCAACGGTATGGTACATGGCCCATGGTTCAGTGGTGGGACGTCGTCAACGATATAGGTGTATAATTTTGTGCATCTGTGCTACGATCCTTCTTGAAAACGGGAATGATCTGCGCTTTTTCCTAGTCGCTAGGTGTCCTTCGGTGCCACAGCGATCTACGGTAAACTGCTACCAGTAGCGCGCAAGGTCTTTCACATTTTCTCTGTATAGTCTTATAAGTATCTCGTGTGGACCTGCTGCCTTTCTAGCGATTGTAGTTGCTTTACTATTCAGAGATTGGTTATCTAAATATCTGCCGTTTCGACGTTCGCACGATGACTGAAATAAGGGCTGTGTTACGATTTTCCGCGGGAAGCCAAATTCTAAAGACCGAATTCGGTATTTCGGCCTTTTGTCTGTAGTCATGCATTTCGGTGCAGTATGGTCTCTGAGTGGATGAATAGATGATTTCCAACGTGATCGTCTGTAATAATAATGTTAGTGTAAATAATAATGGTAAAAAAAATTATTTGGATGTATAAGTGTTCTGCCGTCCGTCCACAGCCACATATTTCCAGTCATCGCTTTTCCTGTCTTCTGGCAGCGTCTAATGTAAAGATAATGTTTTCCTTATGTTATCGTTCGGGAAATGTACAGTTAAGCAATAACGGGCTTCCCGCCTATTTGAGTACAGTACGTTACATTCGTTTATGTCGAGGGCAGCTGCCAAGACGTGCAACAAAGTGTTGATCCTCTAAAGGTCTTCCTGTATTTCGCGTCTTGAAGTCTCCGACGCTTTTCACTGGGTTATTTACATATAATGCGTGTAGTAAAGGTCGTATAACGCTCCATTCGGGTAGTACGTCAGGGATTATTTCACTTCTGTAGAGTTCTCTCCGTGAATAACATGCTGTATGTTATTTGATTGGAACCCATCAGTTCTATCACAAATTACTTGATCTACGTCTAGATTTACATCCTCTCGATTACTCTGCAATTCACAATTAAGAGGATGGCAGAGATTTCATCGAAACAGCTTCAAGCTGTTTCTCGCCGTTCCACTCTCCAATAGAGCGCGGGAAAAGCGAACCCTTAAATTTTTCCAAATGAGGTCTGATTCCTCTTATTTCATTTTGATAATTATTTCTCCCTACATAGGTGGACATCAATAAAATATTTTCGATTTCAGAGGAGAAAGTTGGTAATTGAACTTTCATGAAGGGATTCTGCTACAACGAAAACGACTTTTGTTTCAGTGATTGTCACCCCAATTCGCATATCATATCCGTGGCATTCTCTCCCCTACTTCGCGATAATACAAAACGAGCTGCCCGTCAAACTTTTTCGATGTCCTCCGTCAGTCCTATCGGATGCGGATCCTATACCGCGCAGCAATACTCCAGAAGTGTAGGCAATCTATGCAGTAGACCTATTGCATTTTCGAAGTGTTTGCCCAATAAATCACACTCTTAGCTTCGCTTTCCCCACAACATGGTCTTTGTGATCATTCCAGTTTCAGTTACTCGTAATTATTATCCACAAGTAGTTAGTTTAATTCACAGCGTTTACATTTATGGGATTTACCGCGTACTTAAATTAAGAGGATTCCTTTTGGTACTCAGGTGGATGACTTCACACTTTTATTTACAGTGAAATGCCACGTTTCGCATCATAGAGGTATCTATGGAAAATGAAGCATCATCTGCAAACAGTAGCCGGCCGTTGTGGCCGAGCGGTTCTAGGCGCTTCAGTCTGGAACCGCGCGACCGCTACGATCGCACGTTCAAATCCTGCCTCGGGCCTGGATGTGTGTGACGTCCTTAGGTTTGTTAGGTTTAAGTAGTTCTAAAAAAAAATGGTTCAAATGGCTCTGAGCACCATGGGACTTAACTTCTGAGGTCATCAGTCTCCTAGAACTTAGAACTACTTAAACCTAACTAACCTAAGGACATCACACACATCCATGCCCGTGGCAGGGTTCGAACCTGCGATCGTAGTGGTACCGCAGTTCCAGACTGTAGCGCCTAGAACCGCTCGGCCACCCCGGCCGGCTAAGTAGTTCTAAATTCTAGGGGACTGATGACCTCAGATGTTAAGTCCCATAGTGCTCAGAGCCATTTGAACCATTTGCAGTCCGGCCGGAGTGGCCTTCGGTTCTAGGCACTACAGTCTGGAAACGAGCGACCGCTACGGTCGCAGGTTCGAATCCTGCCTCGGGCATGGATGTGTGTGATGTCCTTAGGTTAGTTAGATTTAATTAGTTCTAAGTTCTAGGCGACTGATGACTTCAGAAGTTAAATCGCATAGTGCTCAGAGCCATTTTGAACCATTTGCAAACAGTATGAGGGGGCTGCTCTTATTGTCTCCTTAATAGTTTATATATATCACGAACTCCATAGAGTCTGTAGCTCTGTAATTCAGCCGATTACTCCTATTTCCTCTCTTGAGTACTGGCGTGACCTGTGCAACTTTCCAGTCTTTAGGTACGCATTCCACGACTAGCGAGCGATATTGCGTCTCTACTTCTTCGTGCATAGCAAACATTAATTTGCATTAAGTAATACTTTTTCTCATTTCAGTAGCTACCAGGTACCACTGTAGAAAGTCCCTCGTTCCGTAAAAAGTGCAACACATTTTGTCAGTACTTCCTTAGTGGCAGCAGATATCTCACTATTTGCGTACTAGCAGTTGTCGATCGATTTTGGTCTGACGTTTAGGAATGTTAGGTTCATTAAAGTTAGTTGTCTCAGTTTGGTAACCATCATTCGCGGCACATTACAGCACGTATGATGTGGATAATGGTTGCGACACAACTTTTTATTTGTTTGTTTATTATCGTCAGTGTCACCCAAAATTTCCTAAATGTGGTGTTTCTGTTTACGAAGTACTGCGTAATGGGTTCGCTTCACAAGTGTTATGCGCTGCCAACGTGCAAGTTTATCCGTCTAGTTCAGGTACTGAAACACCTGTTCTGCACGTTTCTGGGCTCTGTGGTATTACGCACTTCCTCTGCACTCGAGGACAGTCCAGAGTGATGGAGAACGTAGTCGCGCCTATATCCGTGTTGGAAGCTTACTCAGGTGCGCACGTGGCTAACATCTCTGCCGACAGGCTGCGGCGGGATCATTAGCAGTGTGACGTCACGACTATGGCGGCGTGTTGCGACAAGCTGGCTTTCCCCGATGGCGCATCCTCCGGTGTGCTTACTGGCCAACGTGCTTTTACTGTGACATTTGGTTCTGGAACAGCACTGCGGCCGAATCACACTTACGCTTATTTTCCAGCCTCCTGAGACACCCTCATGTTGACTTTGCTGGACTATCAATCTGGAAGAAAGGATGCAGCAGAAAAACAGCTTAAGCACAGTGAAGATGGTGGTTCCAGATAGAATCTTCCACTCTTCAGGTTAGTGTACATAGATTCGAGACGCCATCCTGTCAGGAACTTTCGATACAAAGTTGTTACCCACCACATTTTTACAGCGTTTTCTTCTTTTTTTTTTAAGTCAACAATCTACTGCTGACTGGTTTGATGCAGGCCACCACAAACTTCTCTCCTGCACTAACCTCTTCATCTAAAAGTAGCACTTGCATCCTATGTCTTCAATTATTTGTTGGACAAATTAAAATCTCCGTCTTCCCTTATAGTTTTTACCCTGTACAGTTTCCTCTCGTACTATGTAGGTTATTTCCTGATGCCGTAACACATGGCCCATTACCCTATCCTTTCTTCTTTTCATTGGTTTCCATATGTTTCTTCTTTCACTTGTTCTGCGGAGAACCTCCTCATTTCTTATCAGTCCATCTGAGTCTCAACATTTTTCGTGGCACTACATCTCAAACACTTCGATTCTCTTCGCTTCTGGTTTTCCAACTGTCCATGTCTCACTATCATACAATGCTGTGCTCCTAATATACATTCTCAGAGTCTTATTCCTCAAATTAAGGTACCAGTCGACTTCTTGGCCATGGATAATTTTGCTTCCAATATAGCAGAAGTCATCAACTTCGTCTACTTTGGGATCCCAAATTTTAATCCCACTCATCAACCTTCCTTTCACTTCCGTCATTTTTACTTCGATGTATACATTGAACACCAGGGACGAAAGACTGTATCCCTGTCTTACACACATTTTAATCCCAGTACTTCGTTCTCTGTCTTCCAGTCTTATTGTTCCCTATAGGTTATTAGTATTTTTCTCAGAACTCCGGACATCTTGCACCCTGAAACGTCTCTGAAGTCGTTTCATAAGACGCTTGTCGATTTCGGTACAACTTATTCATTTTACTACCTGATTTTAGCTCAATTCATGAGCTCTTTCAGAAAGACTGAGCACTCAAATAAGGCCTATTGAATATTATAAGTGTGTTTTAATGTGGGGTTTCGGTTTTGATTTGTGGGAAACGCTGAGTCGGTCGTCGTCTGCTGGGAGCAGACGATGTTGCTTCTCATTCGAAGGAGAGCACAGGATGACCAACTTAGGTTTCCAATACCTGAACAGAGAGGTTTACCCACTTAGTCAAAGGCTGTTTTTGTGTGTGAGGTTGGTGACGGAGGGCTGCCCCTCTGGTAGCTTCCGCTACACAGGGGGCTAGGTAATCTCGAAAGGAAAAGCGGCACTCTTCGGTGAACGCTTGGTGAGTACGGGTCGTAGCTCTTACGGGGGGTTTCAGGTGATAAGAAGCAGGTTGAGTTAGGACTTCGTTATGTTTAACTGTTGAAATACTTAAGAACTGAAGCGTGTGAAGCGAGTATGATTTTTAATGATTTTTACTCTTATATTTTGTGGAAGTTGCTTTTGTCTTTGTGTGTCGATTTTGTGCCACGTGTTTGGTAATCAATGACCCTTCTTGTCCACCACGGCACCGCAATAGGCTTTATTTTAACAGTTTGCTTGTTTAATGAGCTATAATTTCTGCAAGAATATCTGTTCTTTCGTGCGCTTTCTACAAAGTGGAATGCACCAGGTGCTCTAGTTCGGCCGTTTGCAAGCAGCAGACGCAGTTAGTATGTTGAATAATTATCGCACAACCTCGTGCATTGGTTAAAACTCTGTCCAGAATAGTGCATGCGTAGAATCGTAATGCGAATCTCACTGAGATATTTTTGTGGTATGAACGCAAAGGAGATGAAAGGATCATTGTCTCCCACCACCGTTTTCTGTGTTTCTTCTTGCTGTAGTTAAATTGTGCTCTGTGACATTCTCACATAATTCTTACTTAAATATTTCTAGTCAGGCACCAGTTATGCGTAGTTAGGACATGCAACCAAATACTTAGATACAATAAATAATCTACGTGAAAGATAAATTCTGTGTTGTTGATCTTACCCACTTACTCCGATTTCCAATCCTGAATTAATCAAGTTGCTTCGTGCACTACATGGAGTGCTATTTATCTGGCTATTTAAAGAAATTTGCTTACTTGTAATTAAATTATTACTAATTAAACTAAAAATTTTCCAGGTCCGTTTTTTTCTAAATGGTTAGGAAGGGCTTGGGCTGGTGGCGACCCTGAATTTCTGAATTTTTATCATCATTTGTGTGAGAGAAGCAGCTAGAAATGCGAGATAACCTATATGGCTCGATGAGGAACGTCGTAAAGTTAGTAATACGTTACAACCCTCTTGGTTCTTGTACATGTTGTACATTACTAATATCTGTATTTGAATATGTATGCCTATACCAGTTTATTCGGCGATTCAGTGCATGTACTTCGCCTTTACAACGGTTTGAAATATTTCAACACTAAAATCGATGTATTAGTATAAATATTAAAACACAAAATATCGATGGTTCTCAAACTTTGATATACACTATCTGATGAAAACCAACTCGACATCTATTAGCGAACATTAATATGAAGTGTGTTCACCCTTCGCCTTTATGACGGCTTGAACTCCGCTGGGGAGACTTTCAATGGCGGGTCTGAATGCCCGTGGAACTATGATAGCCCATTCTTCCTCAAGACGCCAAACCAGAGAAGGTAGTAATTTTGGACGCTGATGTATGGAACAAAATCTGCATTCTGACTCACCCTAAAAATGGTTTATTGAATTAAGGCCGCGACTGTGAGCAGGCCAGTCCATTTCACGAATATTCATGTGCCATCGCCTTACAGATGCTATTTTTGCATGGTGCCCTGTCATGCTGATAAAGTCATGGACTTCGAAAAGTTCCTCTACCGTACGCAGTACACAATGCTGTAAAATATTGCGAGGTGCCGGGGCTAGCAGTGTATTTAACACTAAATTCTTCTAGAATCTACATATGTAAATGATGCTCTAAGCCTCCCCTATTCTAACTCCGACTTTTGCTGTTGCACAAGGATTAAAAAAAAATACGCGAACTGACTCTAATCCATCCTGCCAGTGGAGTAGAAAAGAGTTTGGCACCTGCAATAATTTAATTTGATAAATAAGTTAGATAAACGAAGGTTTCATTAACATAGTGAGGAATGATAGGGTTGCTCTACCGATTAACAGAATGAAAGTTCTGTCCAAAATAACAATATGATTTATTAAGACTAAACACAAAATAATAAACAAAAACACATGAAACATTTACAATACATCAAATTGGCTCAAATTGGATACTCATACAAACACTGTAAAGGTGAAGTTGTCCCTAAACTATATTGTGAGGCTTAAGACGAAGTGGTATGTGGAGCCAATTCCTTGCCACTCAAATCTTAAGAGAGACACACAGCTAACCCAAAATTAATTGCTGCTACTCAAGACAGAACAAAGTTAGAAAAAGACGAACAGGCGCGCTCTGCTGAGCTCTGATTATCACCTAGGAAAATCCCTATCTGCCGGCGTACCGGAGGCGATGGCTGGTTGCTTCGACTTCCTCGACCGAAAGGCGAGAGCCGACTACCCTGAGCACCCGTACCGGCCGAACACAGAACATTCCCGCCCCCACGACAGTGGCCGTGGTTAAACGTTCCAATCAGCAACTCGAAAACCGGCGGGAAATTCCACTCCATTGCCAGAGCACTACCATTCCACCAATGGAGATTCTTGGCGCCAATTTCTGCGTTGATTTTGCTACGTCACGGAGCTATGCCCTGAGCAAGCCAATCACAGTTACTATTTTGCAGAAAGCGCGGGAATTTTCCCGCCACAACTGCCTGGGTACACAAGTCATTCCCACGCCTCGCTGGTAGCCCGCCAGAAAGTTTTTTCGCTAAGTTTCTGCAAAGTAACGGAACCTCTAGCCCAGCCGCTACTTCAGGCCCCTCCGGGCGTGTCTTTTGACAATGTCGGCGTCTGGAAAGCATTCTCTCGACAGCCTCACATTCGTCGGCTTAACCCTCTCGAGATCCGCAGAGCCCACCTGTCACCGGACCACCTGGGTGACGAGAGACGCTGCTTGGGAAGTCCGCGTGTGAAGCAATAGCAACTTTTCACCGCATGCGATTAAAGAGGAAAATCGTAAGATAGAAATATGAGAGGGGGCTCATGCCACCTCTCAATATGTTTATATCATTCCGCATTTAGCGGTTTTTTCAGCGCAATAGGGGGACCACACCCTGACCACGAAAAACACCCTATACCGTAACACCACCTCCTCTGCATCTCGCTATAGACGCTATACATGATGGTGACGTTATCCAGGCATTCACCAAACCCAGACTCTCCCATCGGATTGGCACAGTGTACAGCCCGATTCATGGCCCCAAGACATTTGTCCTCAGTGATACTCTAGAGACGTCGCTCTTTACATCACCTGAAGCGTCCGTCCCTACAGCACTGACTACAGAAACGTGTGACTTATGGGAAGCTGCCCGACCGATATACCTCATTCTTTTTTGACTCCCTACGCGCAGTCACTGTGCTAGCTGTATTACTGGTAGCCTGTGGCAACTCACGAGTTGTGGTCAAAATTTTTACAAACGGCATCCGTAATGCTCGACGGTTGCTGCCCGCCAATGCAAGAGGTGTGCATGGCCTCGCTTCAGCTGTGGTTATTGAAACGCTCGCTAAACCCGCTGGGCAGAACAGGTAATAGGATTGTGGAAAAGGCCAAGGGTTGAGGTCAGTTTCTGCTTCTAACTGTTATTTATTGTAATTTAATAACCTTTACAACCAAAGTGGCACATAGCCGAATCTTTACCGAATGCAACTCTTTCACGGCTGAAGGCCTCCAACAAGAAATCTTAACAAGATAAAAATTCAATTAAGATAGCGATAAAATAATTCAAAAACAACATACGCAAGGTGCAATACAAATGGCTGAGGGCCACAATGAAGTTCCAAAATTTTAGAACATATTACCATAGACCTTTAAAGGCAGACGGCCAGCATGTTTAACAACAATAAATCTTAAAAAGTCAACAAGATAAAAATCCACTTAATATAGTAATAAAGTAATTTAAAGAAGCAAAATATGCAAGGTGCAATACCAATGGCTGAGAGCCACAATCAGACTTCAAAATTTTAAAATATATTACCATAATCTTTAAAGGCAGAAGGCCGCAGAGTTTAAACTTGAAAGATTAATTTAAAAATTAATTTAGCAAAATTTTAAGAAAACAAACAAATAACCATAAGTCTATAATTTAAAATAGCTGACAACAGATAATTAAACACCGGTGGCACTCAGAAAGCCTCCAGCTAGGTCGGTCTGCCCACGTTCACTTAGGTGAGACAGGTGGTGAGCCCAACTATACTTGATCCGTCAGAACCAAACCAGGGGACAGCCACGGACCGACCGACATAACGACTTGCTTGTCACCAATCAGTACATGAGAACTTAAACCTGCAATGTTACAAACGTGAAAATCCACAATGGAGTATGTATTAGCTGTCAAAATTACACACCATGTTGGACTGCGACAACAGGTGAGGAACGGACGCTGCCTGAAATTACCTTAGTGGCCAGGGTAGGTAACCGGAACACTAACGGCCACTAGGCAGAAAATTCCGCTGGTACACTTGAATTTGAAACACGGTAATAGTTAACTTTGCTCAAGAGAACACTGCCTGAATTTACGACATTGCCCAGGGCAGGTAACCAGAACACTAACGGCCACAAGACAGAAAATTCCACTGGTGCATTCAAATCGTAGTCGACCAAAATAGTTAATTGCACTGCATGGCCGGCTGGTGTGGCCGTGCGGTTCTACGTGCTTCAGTCTGGAACCACGTGACCGCTACGGTCGCAGGTTCGAATCCTGCCTCGGGCATGGATGTGTGTGATGTCCCTAGGATAGTGAGGTTTAATTAGTTCTAAGTTCTAGGCGACTGATGACCTCAGAAGTTAAGTCGCATAGTGCTCAGAGCCATTTGAACCATTTTTTTGCACTGCATGGCGGCTAAATCTCAGCCGTAGAACCACTCGGTGTTGCTCAGCGGAAAACCTCCCCAACAGCAAACCACCGAAACGAACCACCACAACATGAATAGATGTGGCTTGGGCAGTTGAAACCACTACTCAACTTTGACGTCCTGGGTCGGCGAACCACGAAGCTCGTAGCGATCGGACATCTCCACACCCGCTCCGACACTGCGCAGTGGCTGCCAGCGGCCCCAGCCGACTGCAACGCGCGGAGATAACTTCCCTCGTCCGCAACAACCGACCGACTCACTCCAGACCCCCTTGCCGGAAACTACAGGGTGATTCAAAAAGAATACCACAACTTTAAAAATGTGTATTTAATGAAAGAGACATAATATAACCTTCTGTTATACATCGTTACAAAGAGTATTTAAAAAGGTTTTTTTTCACTCAAAAACAAGTTCAGAGATGTTCAATATGGCCCCCTCCAGACACTCGAGCAATATCAACCCGATACTCCAACTCGTTCCACACTCTCTGTAGCATATCAGGCGTAACAGTTTGGATAGCTGCTGTTATTTCTCGTTTCAAATCATCAATGGTGGCTGGGAGAGGTGGCCGAAACACCATATCCTTAACATACCCCCACAAGAAAAAATCGCAGGGGGTAAGATCAGGGCTTCTTGGAGGCCAGTGATGAAGTGCTCTGTCACGGGCTGCCTGGCGGCCGATCCATCGCCTCGGGTAGTTGACGTTCAAGTAGTTACGGACAGATAAGTGCCAATGTGGTGGCGCTCCATCCTGCTGAAATATGAATTGTTGTGCTTCTTGTTCGAGCTGAGGGAACAGCCAATTCTCTAACATCTCCAGATACTGTAGTCCAGTTACAGTAGCACCTTCGAAGAAAAAGGGACCAAAAACTTTATTGGCTGAAATACCAACGTTTAATACACCACCTATCAGGAGGTTTAACAACATACTTCGTTCGAAATGCACGCTGAACAACTGTCGTCGATTCACTTCTGCCGTACTCAATAACACAAAAAGCTTTCTGTTGAGTGGTCGCCATCTTAGCATCAACTGACGCTGACGCCTAGTCAACAGCGCCTCAAGCGAACAAATGTACAACTAAATGAAACTTTATAGCTCCCTTAATTCGCCAACAGATAGTGCTTAGCTCTGCCTTTTGTCGTTGCAGAGTTTTAAATTCCTAAAGTTGTGGTATTCTTTTTGAATCACCCTGTATATGCACGAAACCAAAGAATGGCGCAAATATCGATACACATCACTGCTGCCACACGTAGAAGGAAGAAGAACCACGACGTAACCGTGACAAGGGCGGGAACCAAACACAGATAGACAGCGAAGTTCACGAAAACGCATAGTTGGGAGAAAGCACGACTCAGTTATTCCTTTGCGCTTCCACTTCACAATCACAACATCATCAGCCCACTTGATCAAATTTACAGAGGCTGAAATGTCCCTGACGGAACTGTTACTCATGGACATTCAATGATTAGTCCGTGTCCAAAGTTATTGAGTTCTTCCGATCGTCCCACTGTACTGTTACTATTTCTTTGCTGAGAATTCAATACTCATCACCTCCTTTTGTATTGGCAGGTCCTCCTCTCGTGACATCTAGTTGTCAATACCGCATTGCGTAGGGGTATCCTGATACTTTTGATCAGACACTGTTCTTTCATCTCCTCTGTTCAATGAAATAAAGCTGCATGGGTCGAACATTTAAAACAGCTCATAGCCACACGCTCGTCAGTGCCTGTGTTGACCTGATAGATTCAAAATCGTACAAATGGCTCTGAGCGCTATGGGACTTGACATCTATGGTCATCAGTAGACCGCGGATTTTAGGTAAAAACCTATTTTGTTCCTGAGTTCCTATTTGCATAAAAATTTGTACTTATGCGTTTCATGACTATTTACACTTAATAGCGTTAATTCTATAGGACCTAAAAAAACCTATTTCGACGTTAGTGCCTATTTTTGCCTATTTCGGCTTTAATATCCTAAAAAGTGCCTATTTCATCATATAAGACAGTGGCTCCAAGTTTTTCCACACTATACGACAGGTGGGAAAAAATATTTTCTACCCAGCGTGCAGCAAGGTGGCTAGTTGATATGCGCTCGTGCTTCGTATTTGCCTAACACTTCGGTCTTTTTTTACTTTTTTATATCGCTATCCCAGTTAATACCATATACTCTTTATAGGTGTTTCATTATTCATATGTAAAAAGTAGATCACGGATCTTTAGGTTAAAACCTATTTTTTTTCCTAAGCTCCAATCTGCATATAAGTTGGTACTTATGCGTTTCATGACTAACTAAACTGAATACCGTTAGTTCTAGAGGACCTAAAATTGCGTATTTCGACGTTGACGCCTAATTTTGCCTATTTCGGCATCAAAATCCTAAAAAGTACCTATTTCGTTAATCTGACATAGAGTTCTTGTGTTTTCAAAGATTACAAAAAGGAAGTAAACTTAGGGCTTTACGTCTCGTCGAAGGCGAAGGTCGTTAGAGACTGTTTACAATTCCTTTGCTCACCTTACTACCAACAGCACTCGGCACGGTTGAATGGTCATCCATCCAAGTACGCGCCGAGCGCGACAGTGCTTAACTTCCGTGAGCGAATGGGAACCGGTCAAAGATTTGAGTTACACATTAGAATCGAACGTGGGAGTACTAAATGTTATAATTGAAAATATTTCGTTCGTAGAATTCTGGCCAGCTGTGTGTTTTCGCAAAGAAACGGTTTCATAAGCCTTAAGCTTAGCACGGATTAAAAAACCACAATGTTAATCGTATACGCCCTCTACAGCTAAATTACTGCCCTTCGCGCATTTTCTCGCTGCTGTCTACAGGCAGTCCTATCAAACTACTCTGTTTCTTGAAAGGTATTATACGTGAATTTTCCGGTTCGAAAAATAATTTGCCAGTAGTGAGATGTTTTCATCTGAAGCACCGGTCGATTCCATTCGCTTGTTCAGAAGGGGCGGCCATCTGTCAGGTGCCATATGTCCAGCAACGAGTAAGGTACTTCCCCTACCGCTCACATGCACCGCAGTAAAAGGAAAAAAAGAAAACAGGTCATCGTTCACTTTTTCTCAGCGAAAACAAATCAGTACATTGTGTAGCGACCGACGTGTTAAGTGTTACTGACGTTCTAAGTGCAAAATAAATTCTAGTTTCTGTGTCAGAATAATACGCCATGCCGAAAACAGCTAGTGCAAAGTCTACTCATATAAGGCAGTGGCTGCAAGATTTTCCGCATTATACAACAGATGGGAAAATTATTTTCTGCCAAGCATGCAACATGGAAGTTAGTTGATGTTTTTCTTAGACTTCTTATTTTCCTGTCACTTAGAATTCTTTTTTAATCGCTATCCTTTAGTAATACGATATACGCTTTATATACGATTCTAAACTGCATTTCCTTTTCTCTCGTATTAGGTTTCGAGTGTTAAGAAATCTCACTTAGCATGCAGATGGAATCGCACATAAAGCTAATGTTGAACGAAAGTCAAAATTGAAGCAAACTCTTTTAACCAATAAATCTGGTGAATCCTCCGAAAAAAACAAGTTCTGCAGTGATTTGTGTCATGCACTTGTGGCAGCAAACATCCCCTTTCGGAAACTAGAAGACCCTATTTTTAGAGGTTTTCTTGAGAAGTACTGCCATCAGTCTATTCCTGCAGAGTCAACTTTACGTAAGAATTATGTGGATTCAGCTTACAATGCTGCATTGCACAGAATCCGAGAAGATGTTGGAGAATCTTGTGTATGGATTTCTGTGGATGAAACTACTGACAGTCTTGACCGTTACATTGCAAACCTGATTATTGGCAAGTAAGATCCAGATGCTCCATGCAGGGCTCATTTGATTTACTCAAAACAGCTCACAAAAACTAACCAACACACAATGGTACTGTTTGTGAACAATGGGTTTGAGGTGCTATACCCAAACGGAGTGGATGAGAATAAGGGGCTTCTGGCCGTCACTGATGCTGCTGCATATATGATAGCAGCGTTTCAACTATTAAAAGTATTCCACCCACCGCCGGCCGCGGTGGTCTAGCGGTTCTAGGCGCTCAGTCTGGAACCGCGCGACCGCTACGGTCGCAGGTTCGAATCCTGCCTCGGGCATGGATGTGTGTGATGTCCTTAGGTTAGTTAGGTTTAAGTAGTTCTAAGTTCTAGGGGACTTATGACCACAGATGTTGAGTCCCATAGTGCTCAGAGAAATTTGAACCATTCCACCCATTGATGCTGCACGTAACTTGTGTAGTGCATGGGATCAACCGCATAGCTGAGCAAGTAAGGCTACAATTTCCTAAAGTAAATAAAGTAATATCTATGGTGAAGAAAATTTTTGTTAAAGCACCATCAAGAATACAGGCATTCAAAGAACAGCTTCCAGATGTCCCATTGCCGCCATAGCCTGTTGTCACCTGCTGGGGCACGTGGCTGATAGCAGCAGAATACTATACTACGCATCTCTCAGCTGTCCAGAGGGTGGTTGAAAATATACCGGAGGATGCTGCATCCGTAACTGCAGCAATGGAGTTACTCAAAGATTCTTCTTTAAAACGGGACTTATCTACACATTTATGGCAAGAATAATTTCACAATTAGAAGGCTCAGGGAGACCTACCTACGACAATATTTCTTTGCTTGAAGAAGTCAAAATGAAAATTAATGAAGCGCCAGGTGAAGTAGGGGAAAAAGTACGGGCAAAAATGCAAACGGTTTTGCAGAAGAACACTGGCCTGAAGGAGTTGTGTGCAGCTGCCGACATACACTCCTGGAAATTGAAATAAGAACACCGTGAATTCATTGTCCCAGGAAGGGGAAACTTTATTGACACATTCCTGGGGTCAGATACATCACATGATCACACTGACAGAACCACAGGCACATAGACACAGGCAACAGAGCATGCACAATGTCGGCACTAGTACAGTGTATATCCACCTTTCGCAGCAATGCAGGCTGCTATTCTCCCATGGAGACGATCGTAGAGATGCTGGATGTATTCCTGTGGAACGGCTTGCCATGCCATTTCCACCTGGCGCCTCAGTTGGACCAGCGTTCGTGCTGGACGTGCAGACCGCGTGAGACGACGCTTCATCCAGTCCCAAACATGCTCAATGGGGGACAGATCCGGAGATCTTGCTGGCCAGGGTAGTTGACTTACACCTTCTAGAGCACGTTGGGTGGCACGGGATACATGCGGACGTGCATTGTCCTGTTGGAACAGCAAGTTCCCTTGCCGGTCTAGGAATGGTAGAACGATGGGTTCGATGACGGTTTGGATGTACCGTGCACTATTCAGTGTCCCCTCGACGATCACCAGTGGTGTACGGCCAGTGTAGGAGATCGCTCCCCACACCATGATGCCGGATGTTGGCCCTGTGTGCCTCGGTCGTATGCAGTCCTGATTGTGGCGCTCACCTGCACGGCGCCAAACACGCATACGACCATCATTGGCACCAAGGCAGAAGCGACTCTCATCGCTGAAGACGACACGTCTCCATTCGTCCCTCCATTCACGCCTGTCGCGACACCACTGGAGGCGGGCTGCACGATGTTGGGGCGTGAGCGGAAGACGGCCTAACGGTGTGCGGGACCGTAGCCCAGCTTCATGGAGACGGTTGCGAATGGTCCTCGCCGATACCCCAGGAGCAACAGTGTCCCTAATTTGCTGGGAAGTGGCGGTGCGGTCCCCTACGGCACTGCGTAGGATCCTACGGTCTTGGCGTGCATCCGTGCGTCGCTGCGGTCCGGTCCCAGGTCGACGGGCACGTGCACCTTCCGCCGACCACTGGCGACAACATCGATGTACTGTGGAGACCTCACGCCCCACGTGTTGAGCAATTCGGCGGTACGTCCACCCGGCCTCCCGCATGCCCACTATACGCCCTCGCTCAAAGTCCGTCAACTGCACATACGGTTCACGTCCACGCTGTCGCGGCATGCTACCAGTGTTAAAGACTGCGATGGAGCTCCGTATGCCACGGCAAACTGGCTGACACTGACGGCGGCGGTGCACAAATGCTGCGCAGCTAGCGCCATTCGACGGCCAACACCGCGGTTCCTGGTGTGTCCGCTGTGCCGTGCGTGTGATCATTGCTTGTACAGCCCTCTCGCAGTGTCCGGAGCAAGTATGGTGGGTCTGACACACCGGTGTCAATGTGTTTTTTTTTTCCATTTCCAGGAGTGTATTTAGTGGAAAATCCAGCTCTCCTGACTGCAGCATTCCTGTCCAACACGTGCCAAAAATGAAGTACGCCCCTGTCACATCTGTTGATGTAGAACGTTCTTTTTCAGCGTATAAATTGATTCTGACAGACAAGCGCCACAGTTTTTCACTAGAAAACCTAGAAAAGATTTTGGTTATTTATTGTGAAGCCAACTATGGTCAGAATACGTGAAACTACGAATGTATTAATTAAACCATTGCCACATCTTTTTTACGGAGTTCTTTATCTTGCAGGAACTCAAAAATATTTGGATTTCTGTTCACCATTAATGTTGTAGATTGCTGTGCTCTGTAACTGTGTAAATATTCATTCTCCTTGTTTTAATGACTAATAAGTTGTTCATACTGTCAACACTGTGTATTTTAATTTATTTTTATTTTCTCTGCATCATTTTTATTAGAGCCTATTTTAGGTTTTATATAGCCTAAATGAACTACTGAAGGAGCCTATTTTAGGTGCCTAAAACACACTTTTTTACGACCTAAAAATCCGTGGTCTAGTCATCAGTCCCCTAGAACTTAGAACTACTTAAACCTAACTAACGTAAGGACAGCACACAACACCCAGTCATCACAAGTCAGAGAAAATCCCTGACCTCGCCGGGAATCGAACCCGGGTGCGGGAAGCGAGAACGCTACCGCACGACCACGAGCTGCGGACTGACCTGATAGAACGCTGGTCACTGCCTCATGTGTAAGCAGTGACTGCGATATGAAAAGACGAGCCAGCCGAATCCATCATCTCAAACTCAGGCTCTAGCTTCGCTCTCTTAATCGACTTCATAAGATCTCCCGAAGCTTTCATCCTGACATTAGTGGAGTTCTTTTGTTTCTGACCTCCTGCCAGCAGACTACAAAGTCTTACCGCCAGTTTTGAGTACAGTCACTTATTACTATTGACCCTAAAATAAACTGCGTTCGAATTTTTAACATGTTGCAGCCCATTTCCAAGGTAGCTTCCACGGCTAACCGACCGCTTTTCACGAAGTGGGGCCAGGGCCGGGGCTGTTCCTCAGCTAAGTAACGTAGCTTGACATGGTACTACGGTACTTTAGCTTTTTATGTTTCACCGTGCCTTATTCTGGCATGTATTGGTTTATTTTATGCTTCTGAAGAAGGCTAGATTAGTCTAGCTGAAACCTGGGTAAAGACCAGTAACATTTCGCAAAAAAGGCTCTGAGCACTATGGGACTTGACATCTGAGGTCATCAGTCCCCTAGACCTTAGAACTACTTAAACCTAACTAACCAAGGACATCACACACATCCATGCCCGAGGCAGGATTCGAATCTGCGAGCGTAGCAGCAGCGCGGTTCCAGACTGAAGCACGTAGAACCTCTCAACCACACCAGCCGGCGACATTTCGCAACTGAGGCCGATTTTTGACACATTAAACTGCGTTAAACACTAAGTGCACTATGTGATCAAAAATATCCGGACACCTGGCTGAAAATTACTTACAAGTTAGTGGCCCCCCTCCATCGGTAATGCTGGAATTCAGTATGGTGCCCCACCCTTACTTACCCTTGATGACAGCCTCCACTCTCGCAGGTATACGTTCAATAAGGTGCAGGACGTTTTCTTGCGGAATGGCAGCCCATTCTTCACGGAATGCTGCACTGAGGAGAGCAATCGATGTCGGTCGTTGAGGCCAGGCACGGCGTTCCAAAACATTCTAAAGGATTTAGGTCAGGACTCTGTGCAGACTAGTCCATTACATGGATGTTACTGTCATGTAACCACTCCGCCACAGGCCGTGCATTATGAACAGGTGCTCGAGATCGTGTTGAAAGATGCAATCGCCATCCCCGAATTGCTCTTCAGCAGTGGGAAGCAACAAGGTGCTTAAAACATCAATGTAGGCCTGTGCTGTAATAGTGCCTAGCAAAACAAGAGGTGCAAGCCCCCTCCATGAAAAACACGATCACACCATAACATCACCGCCTGCGAATTTTACTGTTGGTACTACACACGCTGGCAGATGACGTCCACCGGGTATTCGCCACACACAAACCCTGCCATCGGATCGCCACATTGTGTACCGCGATTCGTCACTCCACATAACGTTTTTCCACTTTTCAATCATCCGATGTTTACGGCTCCTTACACCAAGCGAGGCGTCATTTACCGGCGTGATATGTGGCTTATGAGCATCCGCTCCACCATGAAATCCAAGTTTTCTCACCTCCTGCATAACTGTCGTAGTTCTTGTGGTGGATCCTGATGCAGTTTGGAATTCCTGTGTGATGGTCTGGATAGATGTCTGCCTATTACACCTTACGATCCTCTTCAACTGTCAACGGTCTCTGTAAGTCAACAGACGAGGTCGGCCTGTACGCTTTTGTACTGTATGTGTCCATTTCACTGTCACATCGGAAACAGTGGACCTAGGGATGTTTAGGAGTATGGAAATCTCGCACACAGACGTATGACACAAGTGACACCCAATCACCTGATCACGTTCGAAGTCCGTGAGTTCCGCGGAGCACCCCATTCTTCTCTCTCACGATGTCTAATGACTACTAAGGTCGCTGATATGGAGTACCTGACAGTAGGTGGCAGAACAATGCACCTAAAATGAAAAACGTATCTTTTTGGGGTGTACGGATACTTTTGATAACATAGTGTATGCAGTCTTCCTCATTCGATTCTGAGGAAACTTTTCGATACGAAAACGTTATTTTTCCACATCTTATAGCCACACATTGCAGCTTTTTAATAAACTTGCACTCATTTCGTTATGGCCCTTCGTTATTATGATACTTCGAAGTAAACTACAACACCGCGCATATTTTGAAAGTTTTCAGTGAAAAATGTAGTCACTGACCAGCGTACGTCTGATGGGTTTTAGGACATAGGTTGCTGGATACGAAATATAGGTAACATATCGATATTGTTTTGAATTGTGGAAGAAGAATGATACCGCTTTCCGCTCTCGAAAATGTAGGTGAGATATAATATAGGTTGTTCGCGTCGAGGTTGGCATCTATTTCCGCCTGCTATGCGGATTGCGGAGCTGATTCGTATTCCTCGTTCTCGTATGCTGTCGACACAAAACGAAGTTGAAAATGACGTAATAACTTAATGAAATGAAAAGACAGCGGGAGCCATCAGCTCATGACACTGATTGTTTTTTCAGTGCGTGCTGCCTATTTCAGAAAACAATGTTAAATATATTATTTGTTCACAACGTTACCTACATTATTTTGTTCACAACGTTAGCTATATTACCGAATTTATTCGCTCGGTTATGTATAACCTGTTCACTTTACAACTGCTGTTTTAGCTTAGCGCGCCGTGAACTGTTACAATGTTCTGCTATTGGTTGTTTTGAATGATGTACGAGGAATTTATATGCACTCAGTCAAAAGTAACGCGATTTCTGACCTGTGCTTGATATAAGTGCAGCAAATACACTCCTGGAAATTGAAATAAGAACACCGTGAATTCATTGTCCCAGGAAGGGGAAACTTTATTGACACATTCCTGGGGTCAGATACATCACATGATCACACTGACAGAACCACAGGCACATAGACACAGGCAACAGAGCATGCACAATGTCGGCACTAGTACAGTGTATATCCACCTTTCGCAGCAATGCAGGCTGCTATTCTCCCATGGAGACGATCGTAGAGATGCTGGATGTAGTCCTGTGGAACGGCTTGCCATGCCATTTCCACCTGGCGCCTCAGTTGGACCAGCGTTCGTGCCGGACGTGCAGACCGCGTGAGACGACGCTTCATCCAGTCCCAAACATGCTCAATGGTGGACAGATCCGGAGATCTTGTTGGCCAGGGTAGTTGACTTACACCTTCTAGAGCACGTTGGGTGGCACGGGATACATGCGGACGTGCATTGTCCTGTTGGAACAGCAAGTTCCCTTGCCGGTCTAGGAATGGTAGAACCATGGGTTAGATGACGGTTTGGATGTACCGTGCACTATTCAGTGTCCCCTCGACGATCACCAGTGGTGTACGGCCAGTGTAGGAGATCGCTCCCCACACCATGATGCCGGGTGTTGGCCCTGTGTGCCTCGGTCGTATGCAGTCCTGATTGTGGCGCTCACCTGCACGGCGCCAAACACGCATACGACCATCATTGGCACCAAGGCAGAAGCGACTCTCATCGCTGAAGACGACACGTCTCCATTCGTCCCTCCATTCACGCCTGTCGCGACACCACTGGAAGCGGGCTGCACGATGTTGGGGCGTGAGCGGAAGACGGCCTAACGGTGTGCGGGACCGTAGCCCAGCTTCATGGAGACGGTTGCGAATGGTCCTCGCCGATACCCCAGGAGCAACAGTGTCCCTAATTTGCTGGGAAGTGGCGGTGCGGTCCCCTACGGCACTGCGAAGGATCCTACGGTCTTGGCGTGCATCCGTGCGTCGCTGCGGTCCGATCCCAGGTCGACGGGCACGTGCACCTTCCGCCGACCACTGGCGACAACATCGATGTACTGTGGAGACCTCACGCCCCAGGTGTTGAGCAATTCGGCGGTACGTCCACCCGGCCTCCCGCATGCCCACTATACGCCCTCGCTCAAAGTCCGTCAACTGCACATACGGTTCACGTCCACGCTGTCGCGGCATGCTACCAGTGTTAAAGACTGCGATGGAGCTCCGTATGCCACGGCAAACTGGCTGACATTGACGGCGGCGGTGCACAAATGCTGCGCAGCTAGCGCCATTCGACGGCCAACACCGCGGTTCCTGGTGTGTCCGCTGTGCCGTGCGTGTGATCATTGCTTGTACGGCCCTCTCGCAGTGTCCGGAGCAAGTATGGTGGGTCTGACACACCGGTGTCAATGTATTCTTTTTTCCATTTCCAGGAGTGTAGAACAAACATACATTCTATTAACAGATATCTACAGAAAACAGTGGAAATGAACAACAGGAAAATAAAACTAGTTTTATAGTCGAAGAACACAGCTGTTCATGTAGGAGACAATGGTACTTTCGCTTTTGATATATTCAACAGGAAAGCGTAGGAAATGAAAAAACCTTGTGTTACTATCTAATAACTGAAGTGAAAGTGTAATACAAGTGTCATTAATACATTCTTCTAGAGAGAGAAATAAAAAATTAAAATTAAACTGTTTTACGGACTAATCATTAAAAGTTGGGGTCCAGTTCACAGGATCACAGTTGTAGGTTTCTTTGCACCTTTTTCCTTTCCTAAAAAAGTGTGCAAGCCATGTTACAATGTCCTCTCTCTCAACCAGAAATATCCTACTTTTTCATTTTTTAAAAGACAGCGGACCTTTCGGTTTTTCTCCTCGATAGGCCAGAGCTACGTTGCTTACCAACACTTCTCCCTCTGAGTGTACTCTTTGATAACGTATATTTGCACGACCACTATACAGTTCAGCAGACGCTAAGAATACGCAAAGGTAGTAACTCACTGTGAGTATAAAAGTGACTGTACAACGCCGAGGTGCATGTGTCAGTCATGTACTGTCGAGTACTGTCGGATGCCTTTCGTCTTTCGTCTTGTATGTTCGTTAATAAAGTTTAGTTCTGTTTTCTGTTGACGGCAGTTGAAAAGTGAACAAGTTATAGTTAACTTGGAAACTAACAAACCTAAGCAAAAGTCGATAGAAAGACGAAATGAGGTAGTGACTAAACAAAGGAACATAGAGGAAACAGCAACGCGACTGGTGCTGCGCTAGACGCTGTAGATACTCAAGGGTTGGTGGAACGGACACGCGTTCTCCGGTCCTTCGCCACGGGAAAGTACCCGCTACTTAGTTCTGTGCTCTGTGGAAGCACCATGTTGATGCCACGGGTCGCAAAGCCAACGGTCGCAAGCCCCACGAGACCGGCTGGAGAGTGGGTGAGAGGGAGACATAGGGCTTTGTAGAACGTTCGACGTACCGGCGCCAATCGGGTCCAAAGACGCCCCGCAGCGCTTGAGAGCAGCGTCCGTCACCCAACCGCCTTTTCTTGCCCGCCTAAATAAGCTGGTAACTGCCGAAATACGAACTGCACAAATCTCAAGTCTGAACTCTGTACTCTTTACTATAAAAGGAGTAACTATATTCAGCACGAATAGGCAGACTGGGTCTATCTTCCCTCAAGTCATATGGGAACATATACTGCTCTTATCTATCCTGCAGTTGATGTATAAAAGTTCTAAACGATAAAGTAGCTTGAAGGGAGGTGCCCACTCCTGATTGGTTCACACACACACAGGTTGTGTGAGCCGGTCTAGAGACGACAGAGTTCGAAAAACCACACTGGTTGCTGGATACTTGTGAGTGTACTGATGTACTGCCTTGGTGAAATGTTGCGTGTCCATTGTTTAACTCGTTTGGCACAATGTCTCCCTATGTAGGATTTTTCTGTGGCATAGTAATTTGAACGTAAATGATTGATTTGAAGAGGTTTAAAGAATCAGCCAAGCAGTTTCAAATAAAAGTTTCTTAGAACCCTTGACATAGTTTCGACAATTTTAAAATTGTCTTCTTCAGAAGGTGTAATGGACTTCGTTACATCACACGCTGATAAAGGACATATGACATAACACCTTCTGAAGAAGACAAATTTAAAATCGTTGTAACGTAAGCTAAGGGTTCCAATAAACTTTTATTTGCAACTAGTTGGTCGATAAGGTCCATAATACCTTATGAAGCAGACAAATTTAAAATTGTAGTAACGTAGGCCAAAGGCTCCAGTAAGCATTTATTTGCAAACGGTTGGCTGATTCTTTTAAGCTCTACAAGTTTACTGTCGTACTGTTGCTGAACTTACAGCCAAGTTTAAGAGTTTATCGTAAATCAATAGCGTAGAACTTGCTTCATGACGGAAATTCATTGGAGTAGTTATTTTTACGTAAATTATTAACATAGCGTTTAATGTATGCTTCGTGAATGACTAGTGCAGGATTTTACTTGCGGTTCCCTAAAGCAATACAAAATGGGGCATGATTGTAGCAATAAAATCTAGAGTTATCTCGACTTCGGTTTACTTATTTCTGGGATGGGTTCCTGTGGTGGACTTGGTGTACTGATAACCATTCCTGATGTTGTGACTCTAGTATATGCAGAATGAGGAGTGTATACGTTCGTACAGGGCACAGAGGTGAAATGACGGGTTGGGAACAGCTGTGCTACGTCGTTATGAAGCAAATCTCGGCCCACTAGATGCCGCAGGTGACGGAATTGGTTCAAATGGCTCTGAGCACTATGGGACTTAACATCTGTGGTCATCAGTCCCCTAGAACTTAGAACTACTTAAACCTAACTAACCTAAGGACATCACACACATCCATGCCCGAGGCAGGATTCGAACCTGCGACCGTAGCAGTCGCGCGGTTCCGGACGGAGCGCCTAGAACCGCTAGACCACGTGACGCAATTCCGCACGCACTAGCACAGCTGGCTCACGGCCTTATACTCCCAGGAATACTGCCGACACCATTTCTTCCTCAACATCTCAACGCAATGGTCGTTTCTCTGAATCTTTCTGTGAGTAGTGAGTAGTGGGTCTCGTGGGTAAAAATAAAAGTCTGTTTATGCTGAGTTCATAGTACTGCAATGCACAGAAATAGTTTGTGTCCACGAATCAGCTTTCAGATTAAATTTTCGTAGCAGTGCGATGCGTAGTTTGTCTCGCACCCTTCACATTGCAGACAGCGATTCGCGTGACGTCACAGTAGATCCGAAGAACGGACGAAATGGAACGTTTCACTCATCGCAAGGAATAATACGTTATAAATTAGAGGATGTATACAAAAGTAAGGAACTGCCTGTCACACACTGTCGACAGGAGTCTAAGAGCGTAATATGCTGATGGCTTTCTATGTGTAAGTATTTTCGTGTCCTAACACCACTTCAACTGAACATCAATATTTATTCACAGAAATTTTGTTTGTTACGCGACCTATAGGGGTAGCAGGTACTCGCACATTTAATGTAATATGTTATTTTCCCTCTTCAGACTGAAATTCGTGATATTCGTTTTCAATGTGTCAAAGTTAAATTTATGGCATATTAACCTATTCTCTATTTTCTTCCGGGTTTAATTTACTTTCTTTGCAAGGTCTTTTCTTTTTTCCAATGATGATAACGCTGCTGTGCACAGCAAAGAGAATTAAATTTGAGGAGACTTGTATAAATTTGTTGGAGTGGTAGTTAGTGCCAAGCGACAAATTTCACTGAATCCTTGGTGCTGCGTGCGATCGCTTACGTTGTGCTCGTGCATCGATGTTATCTAGTTATTTGCAACTTGTAAATATGCTGTGTGCTTACTCAGAAATTCTGCTTTCATATTATTATCATATTATTATTGTGACACACAAACAGGAGACCTTGAAAATAAAAATGGACACCAAACAGAAATAAACTAAAAGTGAACCATAAATACATGCAACTGATGCAGACAATGTTACGCCTAAACTGCAGTTCGGACAACATCATGATGAGAAACACAGTTAAAATACACTCATGCTCATAAATTAAGGATAATTGCAGAATGTGGTTCCACATAACGTGGCACTACACAAAACTGGCGCTAATAGCATAGGCACATAGGGAACACACACGACACAGATCTGTAAGTGCACGGTAGTGGTGATAAGTTGAGAAAACCGTCCCGAAACTCATATGCTACAAAACGCCACTGTTTCCTGCGCATGTACCCCGACATCAATATGGAATATGATCACCAAGCACACATACACAGGCCGCACAACGGGTTGGCATACTCCGGATCAGGCGGTCGAACAGCTGCTGGGATATAGCCTCCCATTCTTGCACCAGTGCCTGTCGGAGCTCCTGAAGTGTTGTAGGGGTTTGAAGACGTGCAGCGATACGTGGACTGAGAGCATCCCAGATATGCTCGACGGGGTTAAGGTCTGGAAACCAGGCAGGCCACTCTATTCGCCTGATATCTGTTTCAATGTACTCCTCCACGATGACAGCTCAGTGGGACCGTGCGCTATCATCCATCAGGAGGAAGGTGGGACCCACTGCACCCCTGAAATCGGACATACTGGTGCAAAATGACGTCCCGATACACCTGACCTGTTACAGTTCCTGTGTCAAAGACATGCAGGGGTTTACGTGCACCAATCTTAATCCCACCCCACACCATCAAACCACGACCTCCATACAGGTCCCTTTCAGGGACATTAAGGGAGCCCGCATCTCGTGGTCGTGAGGTAGCGTTCTCGCTTCCCACGCCCGGGTTCGATTCCCGGCGGGGTCAGGGATTTTCTCTGCCTCGTGATGGCTGGGTGTTGTGTGATGTCCTTAGTTAGGTTTAAGTAGTTCTTAGTTCTCGGGGACTGATGACCATAGCTGTTAAGTCCCATAGTGCTCAGAGCCATTTTTGACATTAAGGGGTTGGTATCTGTTCATGGTTCACGCCGGATGAAAACCCGGCGAGAATCACTGTTCAGACTATATATACCTGGACTCGTCCGTGAACATAACCTGGGACCACTGTTCCAATGACCATGTACTGTGTTCTTGACACTAGGCTTTACGGGCTCTCCTGTGACCAGGGGTCAGTGGAATGCACCTTGCAGGTCTGTGGGCGAATAAACCATGTCTGTCAGCGGTAAGGTCCCGAGCAAGGCTACCTGCAGTACTCTGTGGCCCTGTGCGGGCACTATAGGTGAGATATCGGTCTTCTTGTGGTGTTTTACACTGTGGACGTCCCGTACTGTAGCGCCTGGACACGTTTCCTGTCTGCTGAAATTGTTGCCATAATCTAGAGATCACAGTCGCCCTAGTATTCTACCCATCATAACGTCATCAATGTGTTTTAAGCCATTTTCAACACACAGTCACCATTAGCACGTCTGGAAACTTCTGCACACTTACTCGCTGCACCCTACTCTCACATGCACCAACACACCTCTGCGTATGTGGACTGCTGCCATCGCCATTGTGCGACGACCGCAGGTCAAATGCACAGCATGGTCATACTCCGAGGTGATTTAAACCAGCAAACCGCCCAGCAGGGCGTGTTTCACCATGTATCAGCATTATCCTTGATTTATGGGCATGAGTATAGTTATCTTCAATTCCAAGCAACCAAACAGCGAATGACAAATATTTGCCTAAATTCGACAATTTCCATGCCAATGAGAAACATTCTGGCCATCGCTTGCTGTATTCCTACCACGCAGCCAGGTGAAGTGGGCACTCCCGCGATGTCTACCACAGCAGTCCCTCTCTGCAAGCGGACCGCCATCCCAACAACAACAAGCTGCACCTACACCGGCAGCCCGCCATAGAGACGCCAGTGTTTTCATTCCTAAAGATCTGAAGAATTGCTTACATATCAGGTTAAGAAAAATCGTTGTCTGTTCGCCGCTACAACCTCCTGTCTCTCGCCCTTACCAAATTTTAAAGCGCAACGAAAATACAGTCTA
The DNA here is from genome assembly GCF_023898315.1 of Schistocerca nitens. NCBI lineage: Eukaryota > Metazoa > Arthropoda > Insecta > Orthoptera > Acrididae > Schistocerca > Schistocerca nitens. The sequence goes on from NC_064614.1 coordinate 1,129,383,097, forward strand.
AGACAAAAGAAACGAGCCACCACGAAAGAATTATCCGAATGGGACGGAAATTAGAAAGTGTGCCGTAGATATACAGACAAACAAATGATTACAGTTTAAGAAAATTTAGACGATGTATTCAAGAGAAGGAGCTTCACATATTAAGCAAGCTAGTAACTTGTTGGTCCACCTCTGGCCCTTATTCAAGCAGGTCCCGGTTTGGCATTGATTGACAGAGTCGGTGGATTTCCTGCTGACGGGTATCATGCCAAATTCTGTCCAGCTGACGTCTTAGATCGTCAAAATACCTAGCTGATAGGAGGGCTTTGCCTGTAATGCTCCAAGCGTTCTCAGTTAGGGACAGATCCGGAGACCTTGTTGAAATGTAAGCCCAGGACGGCTTGCCATGAAGGACTGCAAAACGGGGCGTAGAATGTAGTCGACGTACCGCTATACTGTAAGAGTGCTGCGGATGATAACCAAAGGGGTTCTGCTATGAAATGAATTGGCGCCCCAGACAACACCTCCTGGTTGTCAGGCCGTATGCCGGGCAACAGTCAGGAATACATCAGTCTTCCGGTCACCCAGAACAATGAAAGACAAAGCTGCGACTAGTTGAAGATAATCTCGGCCTGAGAGTGCCGGGTATTTATAACATACCTTGCGGCTGTCGCAAAAGTTATATGACATGTCTGTACGGACTGTTCACAATCACTGCGTCGAGAATCAGCATCACCTTGAATGGTGAATCGGCGGGTGAATCGGAGGTGGCAAAACACAGCCTGTTAAATAAACACAAAAATTCGTTTAGATAAACAAGAATACTTGCTCAGCACTGGGGCTCTGTGAACAGTCCGAACAGGCCAGGGAAGGCCCAACGGTACCGACCGGCCGCCGTGTCATCCTCAGTCCACAGGTGTTCAAAAATGGTTCAAATGGTTCTGAGCACTATGAGACTTAACATCTATGGTCATCAGTCCCCTACAACTTAGAACTACTTATCCCTAACCTAAGGACATCACACAATACCCAGTCATCACGAGGCAGAGAAAATCCCTGCCCCGCCGGGAATCGAACCCGGGAACCCGGGAGTGGGAAGCGAGAACGCCACCGCACGACCACGAGCTGCGGACCCCACAGGTGTAGCGGGATGTGGATATGGAGGGACATGTGGTCAGCACACCGTTCTCTCGGCCTTATGTGAGTTTGCGAGATCGGAGCCGCTACTTCTCGCAAGGGCTGAGTGCACCCTGCTTGCCAACAGCGCTCGGCAGAGCGGATGGTCACCCATCCAAGTGCTAGCCCAGCCCAACAGCGCTTATACTTCGGTGATCTGACGGGAACCGGTGTTACCACTGCGGTAAGGCCGCTGGCAGATTATGCGAAAGCAACTTCAATATAGACACCACTTACGCACTTAGCAATGCATGGAAGCGTCCACTTGACAAAGAGAGACCAGAGAGGATGACTTCTCGCAGTTTACCGCTTGATACGAGGGATGGCGCTGCAAGCAAAGCTGGATCGAGAGTGCAGACGACACGTATGGAAATGTAGGGCACCACAGGACGCACCATATCCGTTTTTGTATCATGACGTAACCCTGCCAATCAGTCAGCATGGGTTTAGAAGACATCGTTCCTGCCAAACACAATTAGCTCTTTATTCACATGAAGTGTTGAGTGCTATTGGCAAGGGATTTCAGATCGATTCCTTATTTCTGGATTTCCGGAAGGCTTTCGACACGGTATCACATAAGCAGCTCATAGTGAAATTGCGTGCTTACGGAATATCGTCTCAGTTATGTGACTGGATTTGTGATTTCCTGTCAGAGAGGTCATAGTTCGTAGTAATTGACGGAAAGTCATCGAGTAAAACAGAAGTGATTTCTGGCGTTCCCCAAGGTAGTATTATAGGCCCTTTGCTGTTCCTTATCTATATAAACGATTTGGGAGACAATGTGACCAGTCGTCTTCGGTTGTCTGCACATGACGGTGTCGTTTATCGACTAATAAAGTCATCAGAATATCAAAACAAACTGCAAAACGATTTAGAAAAGATATCTGAATGATGCCAAATGTGGCAGTTGACCCTAAACAACGAAAAGTGTGAGGTCATCCACATGAGAGCTAAAGGGAACTTCGGTTACACGATAAATCAGTCTGCCGGCCGCGGTGGTCTAGCGGTTCTAGGCGCTCAGTCAGGAACCGCGCGACTGCTACGGTCGCAGGTTCGAATCCTGCCTCGGGCATGGATGTGTGTGATGTCCTTAGGTTAGTTAGGTTTAAGTAGTTCTAAGTTCTAGGGGACTTATGACCACAGATGTTGAGTCCCATAGTGCTCAGAGCCATTTGACCCATTTTTTTGATAAATCAGTCTAATCTAAAAGCCGTAAATTCAACTAAATACCTAGGTATGACAATTACGAACAACTTAAATTGGAAGGAACACACAGAAAATTTTGTGGGGAAGTCTAACGAAACTTTGATTTTATCCATACTGGATGAGAGGCCGTGGTTGTGAATGTCAATGTTAAAAAATATATCGGCTCAACCATTTGTTTATAGTGTAAAACACTAAGATTGTCGCGTTTCGGAAGTCAGGCTTCCATCATCAGAATAATAAAAAGTAAAAGAACCTGTTAAAACTCGCTAAAATGGAACATGCACCAGGCACAATAAAATTGATAATAAAATTAAAACTTCCTGGCAGATTAAATCTGTGTGCCCGACCGAGACTCGAACTCGGGACCTTTGCCTTTCGCGGGCAAGTGCTCTACCATCTGAGCTACCGAAGCACGACTCACCCCCGGTACTCACAGCTTTACTTCTGCCAGTATCTCGTCTCCTACCTTCCATCATATCAGCGCACACTCCGCTGCAGAGTGGAAATCTCATTCTGATAAAATTAAAACATCGTGGCTACTTCCCTTGTTGCAGCCGTATCTTCCAAGGTGCATCTCCACATAGTCGTCAAAATATAAAAAACTCTAAAATGGTGTCGCCTATGGTGTTCAACATCTAACCACATGGCTCTCTCCTCTATCGTCGTAAACCGCCCGTGCGTCTTCGTTGATACCACGCACCACGTAGCCAAACACAACCCTGAAACGCGAGTGAGCTCACGCGCAAGTAAACAAGGAAGTCATAGAGATGTCTATACAAACAGATAACGTATATATGTTCCAAGGACCTCATGAAATGATGGTATCCTGCCAATTGCAAAAATGTAGTTACTAAAAGAAACCAGTGAAATGTTTGAAAAAGTTATTTGTTTTACCTGTTAGCTGTTCATTCAGTGTCTTCTGATTATGCCGGCCGCGGTGGTCTAGCGGTTCTGGCGCTGCAGTCCGGAACCGCGGGACTGCTACGGTCGCAGGTTCGAATCCTGCCTCGGGCATGGGTGTGTGTGATGTCCTTAGGTTAGTTAGGTTTAAGTAGTTCTAAGTTCTAGGGGACTTATGACCTAAGATGTTGAGTCCCATAGTGCTCAGAGCCATTTTTCTTCTGATTATCCACGCCATGTATCGTAATTTCCAGCTGTTCTAGTAGATCCAGCTTTTAGCCTTTGTCCTGTCTACGTAAAATAACGAGATCCTGATCTGTTTCCAACATGGGGTGTCCCGTTCCCCAAAGACTGCGTTTTGTTGGCAGGACACTTGGAAAATGTAACAGACCTACTAAGGATACTGCCTACACTACGCTTGTCCGTCGTCTTTTAGAATACTGCTGCGCGGTATGGGATTCTTACCATATAGGACTGACATCGAAAAAGTTCAAAAAAAGGCAGGACGTTTTGTATTGTCACGAAATGCGGGAGAGAGTTTCAGAGAAATGATACAGGATTTGGGCTGGACATTATTAAAAGAAAGGCGTTTTTCGTTGCGACGGAATCTTCTCACAAAATTGCAGTCACCAACTGTCTCCTCCGAATGCGAAAAAATTTAGTGGACACCGACCTAAATAGGGAGGAACGATCACCACGATAAAATAAGGGAAATCAGAGCTCATAGGGAAATATATAGGTGTTCATTCTCTCCGCGCAAATGGTTCAAATGGCTCTGAGCACTATGGGACTTAACATCTGAAGTAATCAGTCCCCTAGAACTTAGAACTACTTAAACCTAACTAACCTAAGGACATCACACACATCCATGCCCGAGGCAGGATTCGAACCTGCGATCGTAGCAGTCGCGCGGTTCCGGACTGAACGCCTAGAACCGCGAGGCCACCACGACCGGCTTTCCGCGCACTATACGAGATTGGAATAATAGAGAATTGTGAAGGTGGTTCGATGAACCCTCTGTCAGGCACTTAAATGTGATTTGCAGAGTATCCATGTAGATGTAGATACTATCCTGTGGGTGTTAAAGGGGTAGCCTCATCAGTTCACGACCGCCAGTCTTAGTCCCTCATGACGATGATGGAGACAATCATCGAAAGCTTGAAATTTTTCCGAAACGCAAAAAGTAAACGCAGCACTTTTTATACAAGGACTCGGTCGCGAAAACCTTCGTAGCGTTACACGTATCATTTGGATACTAAGCAGTTATGCACAAAAGAGATAAGTTCATTTTTTCATACTCCTGGCAAATGCCAGATGTGGCGCTTACGACGTCGCACACAATTCATTTAGTCGACAAAATCCTGCTGGGGATCGGAAAGTTCTACTGGCAGTTTGGAAACGCCGAACTGATACCGTGGTACGTTACCTGTGTTGCACACAGCAACGATGAGCAAAGTGCAAAAAAAGTGGCTCTGAGCACTATGGGACTCAACATCTGAGGTCATCAGTCCCCTAGAACTTAGAACTACTTAAACCTAACTGAGCTAAGGACATCACACACATCCATGCCAGAGGCAGGATTCGAACCTGCGACCGTAGCGATCGCGCGGTTCCAGACTGAAGCGCCTAGAACCGCTGGGCCACTCCGGCCGGCTAGCAAAGTGCAACTGCGGACCTGGAAGACTGCGCAGATATTGCCAATTGCAGCGAGGATTTCTTAGAGGGCCCCTGCGGGGCAGTCGCGACGCCTCTAAGGGTTCGGCGCACTTGACAGTCTTCGCTCTGCAGCGCCGCGTCGGAATCTGCGCGTCGCGCTCCCCACACGGCTGCGAGCGGCGGGATGCGACTCCGGGCGTCCGAGCCAGTGTGATCCGGATCAGCACCTGCGTAACTGATAACACCGACATATGTTGCAGATCAGCAGTTCAAGGGCAACCTGCTGGTATAAACAACTTGCGACACGCTTGTTATTTTCACACACGGGAGCGGAATAGTCGGGTGCCATCACAAACACGTCTTCTCGGGGGAAAAAAGTTATTCGCTAGAAATCCAGGAAGTAAATTTCCACTGCGGATGCCCATTGCGCAGATTGATAGCAGGTTTCCGGAGGGACGGCTTCGCCCACTTGCTCTGAGTGCAGTGTGAGTGCCCGTCGATGAAAGTAATTACTGTGCATTCAGTGATCGTTTAGTGGGAAATGTGTTTTACAACATCTGGTCGACTGAGTTGTCAGAGCGGCTTTTTGTTTGTTGAACTATTCAGAAGTTGACACCTGCAGAAATTTTGTTATTGTCTTTCTGCTTTGTCTTGGAGTCATCTTTGTAAGGTGTCAGGCAAATCCAACACCTTCCATGAAAACCCTGACATGATAGCAAATCCGGCAGTATGTCACATAGCTCCGAATAAATCCTGGCATTAAATTAACCAAAGTAATACGATCGACGAGTGAGCAAATGGAATACAGCAGACTAACACAAGAACGCCTAAATGCATGTCATACCTTTTCACCGTGAAACAGACGCAGCTCCGAGGGGAGAAACGAGAACAGAAGCCGAGAGCAGAACTGTGTTAAGCTAGAAGGCCCTACGATAAGGGACGGACACCCACATCGCCGGCCGACCGCCAAGACCACCCCCCAGCCCATGTTAAAAGATAGAGCCCTCCAGAAGAACAGTATAGATCTTACAATAACACTAAAAGGGTCACACCAGCTGCAAGTTTTAGCGTGAGACTATACGCGTCTCTGTTACATTGCAAACGTTAAAAACATTGCCTCACCATGAAAAGTATAACGTTTCTCATTGGATAGACAGAATTTTTGTAGGCGGAGCTTAAGGTTAACATTGAGACCCTGATTGGTCAGTTGAAAACACAGCCAGATACCTTTTTCTTAAACCAACTTCGGTAAATTGTAATCAAGAGAAATTCGAGAGAGTTGCTTCCGAGACGGCGAGGTGTGTGGAGCTGCGCTGCCCGCCGCCCCCTGACGCAGCCTAACCAACGACAAAGTAATGAACGCATGCAATGCCGCATGAGAGTGCATAAGCCTTCACTCATAACTGCAGAAGTCTCATCTGTTACACCCCCTTTTTACGTAATACTAGTGTCGATCATCAATTAAACTTCGTGGTATTCATATTTGCTATTAGAAGTTAAAATCTGAAACGCGATGATTTTTCTGTTATATAATTATTGAGAAGCCACATCAGCCACTGTAATTTACGACAAGTTAAATAAGTAATTAAAGATAATTGAGGGTCACTGTAGACCATTTTGATAGTTTTCTCTTTTATGAAACTTAATTTAAACCTAGATTATAGATGTGATATGGCATAGGTCATCCTTTGATCCATTATAGAACTTGGAAACCCATTCTGGGAATATTCGTTCACATTTTTGTTGAACGCAGTTGGTTTTTATCATTCTGTATTAAAATATTTCCTTTTACCAATAGTGCAATTTATAATCAATGTTTTGCGAGTAGAATAAAAATTCCAAAGGTAAACTTAACTGCTTTTTCGACGTTATTTTACCAGCTAACTAAAAATGGGAAAGCCTTGAACCCCTTCCACTATAGTTAGTATTAAGATTCCTTTACAGGGAGTGCAGTGGAGCTGACGCTGAAATCATTGAGTATTTGATTATATCATCGCTAGTCTCACTGAACTCTTCTGAACTCAACATGTCATGTGTGGTCTGGCGTCTCCTTACCAGCAACAGGTCCCAGGTTCAAACTAGTCAATTCCCTAAAAAACACGCTCAGAGCGTCGTTGCGCGAAAGTGGTAGGGAGACACGATTTAGAACAAACACACACCACGCAGAATGTTAGATCTTGTTACAATATTCTACCACGTTACCTGTACCCTTAGATGGCGCACGACGAATTGAAAAGTGAGTTCCGCAATTGTATGTTCGAGACAGACACGGCTTGCATCAACATTTACCTCTCGATGATACATAGGCTGTAATCGTTCAGTGTTCACATAAAGCCTAGTTTACACGACGACATTGGGTTGCGCCACTCGTTGCATGGAATTAGCTGCATGCAAGTGGTTTCATATATGTCTGTAGATACGGCGACACCAGTAAACACTTCAGTTTCGTCGTTTTGTGGGTCCCTGAGTTGTGTCTGAAATGAAACTTTTGGCAGCTGCACGTAGCACGAGTTCTGATGGAGTTAAAGCTTGTTGCGTGGAATAGCTGCATAAGAAAAAAATGTAAAACGTGTTTCGATTCGTGACTGAATGAAGAAAAGACGTCAGCTCGGTTGCTCAGTATCCTTGCTGAAATAATTTATAACGGAAGATCCAAGAAGTTCTCTTAATTATCTTAGAATGTCACCAGAACTGTTCACGTTTCTTCTAAAGAGAGTTATTCGATAAGGAATAAATGTACTGCTATGCATGAAGCACTGTCGCCAGAACTGAAATTACGTATCATATTTCTTGCATTACAATTGAGAACACTCGGGATGCTGTAAGATACGGTTTTAGTTGGTGATGACGCTTTTTCACTAACACATATGGCTCAAATGGCTCTGAGCACTATGGGACTCAACTGCTGTGGTCATAAGTCCCCTAGAACTTAGAACTACTTAAACCTAACTAACCTAAGGACAGCACACAACACCCAGCCATCACGAGGCAGAGAAAATCCCTGACCCCGCCGGGAATCGAACCCAGGAACCCGGGCGTGGGAAGCGAGAACGCTACCGCACGACCACGAGATGCGGGCTACTAACACATATAATTATTAACATTAGCAGTAATAATTGTTAACATTAGCAACAATAATTATTCGAAATAGGCAGCATTAAGAAGAGAACTGATGGTTTGCAAACTACTCTCTAATATAGATCTGTACAGTGGCAATATTTCAAAATTCTTACATATGTGAATTGGGAGCACTGCAGCGACGTTTTAAATAGATGAATATTGAATACAGAATGCAGCTTCTTGAATTTGTATAGCCTTCTCCCCTGTCAACAATATTCCTTAACGAAAAGTTGGCCAACTCGAATGATGGGATTTTAGTTTTGTAGACGAGGACAGTGCCACAGCTGGAATTACACTTGCTTGTATTTTTCTTAATTCAGTTGTATATGTGCTCCTAACTCAATAAATTTTGCCCTGCAGCTCAGATACTGTCAAGCCATCTATGTTATGATCGCAGATGACGGTCTCAGCGGCAGCTATATGTTGCTAATTTTTATAATCAGCATCACTGAAATCCCACGAACACCTATGCAAAGCACAGATATCCAAAAAGCGAACATTATTCTCCGTTCCCCACTTCACATTTCAGTTTGTCTACACTCTACGAACACAGATAACCTCAAAACTCATGCAACTAGTGTCGCCAAAGTTGGAACACGCCGAAAGTGTTTAGTTCCACCAACGAGTTGCGCAAACGCGCGGCGCGCATGCGCAGTAGCCGGTGGCGCAGTTGTCTGTAACCTAGTGTCGTCGTGTGTCGTCGTGTAAACTAGGCTTTACGTATGAAGCAAGGCAAGTTTCGAATAACGTCCCGCACTGAATTTTGTCTCCGCGGCAGAGTGTGCGGCGATTTCAAACTTTCTGGTAGATTACAACTGTGTGCCGCATCGGGACTCAAACGTAGGATCACAGTATTAATCTGCCAGAAAGTTTCAAGTTAGCGCACACTCCGTTATAGAGTGAAAGTTCATTCTAGAAACAATCCCCTAGGCCAGTGATTTTGTTCAGGAGCCAATGCTGACATGTGGGGCGCATATGTACCGACCTTAGGTTAGGTTAGGTTAGTGTTGTTTAACGTCCCGTCGACAACGAGGGCATTAGAGACGGAGCGCAAGCTCGGGTTAGGGAAGGATGGGGAAGGAAATCGGCCGTGCCCTTTCAAAGGAACCATCCCGGCATTTGCCTGAAATGATTTAGGGAAATCACGGGAAACCTAAATCAGGATGGCTGGAGACGGGATTGAACCGTCGTCCTCCCGAATGCGAGTCCAGTGTGCTAACCACTGCGCCACCTCGCTCGGTATGTACCGACCTTATTATCAGTTAATAACCAGTAACAGGTAGTATATCAGCGAATCCCCAATAGACTAGCTTTGGAAGGGGCGCGATATGTTAGATGTCAGCCCACAAGTATTGATCTTTAAAACTCGGCACCATTCGGAACACTTCGTGTCAACCGTTCCATGTTTCACATTGCTGCCATTCTCAGCCTCCCGACAGCTGCGACGCTGTAATTTCCTGACGAGGTGTTGTTCTGTTGTCCGTGTGAGCAGATGAGTAATTGGTTAATAACAGTAATTGTTCTTATATTTAAATGCATTACGCGTATGAGATACGAACGAAAAATTGTTTACCAAGTGTTCTGGATGTCACTTTTCTTCTACTCATTGCGTTGTATTACAAGAGCCTTAATTTTATTTCGCATTCCTTCTTAGAAAATGTACTGCATTTGAACATAATGCGCATTCACCAATTCACGTTACTTCTGTTTGAAGCTTGTACCATTACAGCTGATTGGCAATGGGCACACACGTTCGTTATTTGTCAGCGCTTGACGGCAAACAAGAAAACATTTCCCCCTATTACGCCCCCTCAGCCCGTAACGGCAACTCTATCCGCCCCTAAACCCATCTTCGCCCCTGAGGTGAACGGTCAACTTCCCGCGCTGTCTGTAATTCCTCCATTATCTTTTTGCTTCAACGAAGGTGTGAGGTACAGTCAACAGCTGCAAACGGTAAGTATTATTTATTGGTTTTGGAGATACATACATTATCTTTCTTCAGAAGGTTTTAAACGTTAACACCTGTTACGAGTGGAAATGCATATCTGAAACCGGTAAAGTGTAAATATTTACTTTTGCGGTTGTTGGCCGTATATGAGTCCTTCATCGAATGAAATTATTGTGCAGTTGCTGAAAATGATAACCCATGTTTATCATACTAAAATCTTGCGGTCTGGGGAACAAAAGTTTTAATTGCCGTTTGCCGGTTTGACATCGCTTAGATTTGTAGTGATGTATTCACATGAATAGCGTTCGCGCTGACTGGAATAACATCGGCAAACGACGAGTTTGGCCAGTGACGGAATTTCACAGAGTGACTGCCACCATGTTTTCTTCGACGAAGGTGTCAGAAATTACTCCTGATCAATTTTCCATAACCTAAAAAAAAGAAAGAATACAGTACACTTGTCAAATTGAGTCCAGTTCACCTTACCCTTGTGAAAACAAAGTTCATATTTGGTGCGTAGTCTTATAATGTATATTTGGCAAGTGCATATGAATGGTGCAGAAAAAGCAGAGATCACTTCGAGTCACTACCTAAATCGAGTCCGGGATCAGTGTATTTTGTCCCTGAAGTTGATTCCAAAGTACTTTCATGCAAGATCAGCCAGTTGTATCGTTACAAAACTGTGTTATATTACACAAATGGCCACAGACAATTTACTGTAATGCTATTAATCTCAGTATTTCAGAATTACTAAAGATCGATGAGCAGCTTCATCTCCAGTATCTGCCACATGCCAAACGCTATGTAAAACAGCTATAGCTTTGTTCATCATTTTGGATTTTTATTTAGTCTTAATGCAAATAAAATTCAAGCACAAGGCTAAAAATATTAATTAATGGCACTTGTGATTTACTTTCTTGGCTATCTCCCCTATATTTGTGTCGTCTGGACTGCATGCATTGCCGGCCGCTGTGGCCGAGTGGCTTTAGGCGCTTCAGTCTGGAACCGCGCTGCTGCTACGGTTGCAGGTTCGAATCCTGCCTCGGGCATTGATGTGTGTGATGTCCTTAGGTTAGGTTTAAGTAGTTCTAAGTCTAGGGGACTGATGACCTCAGATGTTAAGTCCCATAGTACTTAGAGCCATTTGAACCATTTTGAACTGCATGCATTTCTGATTGCGTCTTCAGAATGACTGGGCAACTTACGATCTTTATTTCTCGAGTAGTTAATTTTTGAAAACGAACCTTCGCAAAGGTAAGTTGCAGGAAATAGTTTTAAAATATAAACTGTACCAAACCTCTTAATTTTTATAATTTCTAGGCAGACATCTTCAAAATTCAATGTACTCCTGCCTTTCAAGATGTTCTATACATTGAGCTTTAAGCTGTGAGTTGCGTTGAAGTTCGATTATTTCATTTACCAAGTGTGTTTTATGACACCCAAAGTACAGAATGATTTGAGGCTCAACATGCAAAGAGAATGAAGCAGCCTTAAGCATTTCTAAAATCTTCAAATCTTTTTTTTTATCTGTTCCAAATATTCTTTGAAATAGGATGCCAGTCGTGGTAAATACAGTGGCGGAAAAAGTCGCAACATCAAAACATAATTAATGTTGAGTAATGAAATTTCGAGAAAACATTTGTCTAGGTAAGATATCTAAGTGATTTCTGGGATTACAACTCGATAATAAACTCATTTGGGAAGGGCATACCGCAGAATTGCTGAAGCGCCTAACTTGTCTGTATTTGCAATGAGAATATTGTCAGATGTACGAGATATAAATATAAAAATACTTGCATGCTTTGGTTACTTTCATTCTATTACGTCATACGGGATCATATTATGGGGTAACTCATCAAACCGAGCAAAATTTTCTAGCGTGCAAAAGCGTGTAATAAGAATCATTTGTGGTGTAAATTCAAGATCTTCATATAAAAAATAACTGGTTCGCAGTATATTTATTCCTTAATGAAATTTGTTTCAAGTAATATAACTTTATTTCTAACCAATAGCTCAATACATAGTATCAATACTAGGAATGAGAACGATCTACATAAAGACGTAAAATCGCTTGCCTTGGTCCAAAAAGGGGTCCAGTATACAGGAACAAACGTTTTCAATAAACTGCCAGCAACCATTAAAAGCTTGGTTTCAGATGCACGCTGCAGGGCATCTGGCTTGGAGCTGCTAATCAAGTAGCCGATTTGTAAAAATTCATTGTGTCAGTTTAGTGCCAGATGCTGCTCAAAATTGCTGTTGCAAATGCTCCAGGGCCATATACCAAACCCTCTCGGTAGTGCCACGTCGCTATCCGGAGCCTGTTCTCCTTGCGGCCTCACATTCTCGTAACCACTGCTGCCAGCAACCACGTACAGTGGCTAAATTCTTGACATGTCTTTCTGAAATATCGCGGAAGGGACATCCAGCTTCTCGTAGCCATATGACACGAACTCGTTCAAATTCAGTAATGGCGTCTTTGTTGCCGTAAAGGCATTCTTCACTAACATAAACTCACCACGTCCAATCTCGAAGTTAACCAATGCTCACGACCGTTACAGCTTGTAGTTAAAGCAAGCCTGATTTGCATCCTCATAGTGGCGCTAATACTCGCCACGGTAGCCAAGAGCGCTAATGCGCTGCTTACTGGGCTCGGATAGGCGCGCCGGCCCCGGATCGAAGCCGCCTGCTGGATTAACGACGAGGGCCGGTTTGCCACTCAGCCTGGATGTGGTTTTTAGGCGGTTTTCCACATCCCGATAGGTGAATACCGGGCTGATCCCCACGTTCCGCCCCAGTTACGCGACTCACAGACATTTGCAGACGTTCGCACTATTTCATGGCTTACACTAGACGCAAACAGTTGGCGTACACTACTTACGTCCCGGAGATTTCGGGCTTGCTGCAGGAAGGGCATCCTCTGTACCTAACACTGACGTTTCCGTAGTAACAAGGCCGACTCCGCGTGATGCGGGAAAAGGCCCAAAGAAAGGAAGCGGCGCTAATAGCGAGAGTGTCGCGAAATTTGAACAGACATCATTTGTCAGATGTAGAAACATGCCTACGAATATTCGTTTACGTTGCACAACTCTTTCTTCATGTTGCGATTTTTTTTCTGTCAGTGTACTTTCGTGACAGGTAGGTCTAATCAGAGCATAGCAACAGCTGGACAATTAGCCAAATCTTTTTCTTCAAGTTCATTTACATACAGCTGCAGGTTTGTGGGGAATTAACCAGTGATAGTGAGGTGAGTAAAGTATTAAGGCTTTTTTTTTAGTCACCTGAGCACAGCCAGTCCATTATAGCATCTGATGTTTGCTGTGAGCGCGAACAAAGCGACTGTAGGATACACTTTGCATGGGGGCTTAATAAAAGTTGAATGCAAATAATTTTAATTTTTTTTGCTTTAGTAGCTGTCTGTCCGATTACGAAGTCTCGTAACGGTTGGCCCTGACTGTTATTATTACGCTATCTGACTGCATAGAACAACAACAAGGAATGAAATGGAAATTTTCATTAACACAATTAATTAATTAAGTCCCCAGCAACTATAAAACCAACGCAACAACAAGCACAAGAGTAACTGTTCTGTGTGTGGGAGTGTGACTCAACGTACGCATCTGGCACGGTTCTTCTTCAACAACACAAGAATTTTTAAATAACATTTATACTGAATTAATTAAAGAAAATACAAATACCATAATTACTCAAGAGATCCACAATTACACTCTAATCCAAGAACACAAGCCAGATGCTTTGTTGACTGAACCTGTAATGACACATTATTTAAAACATGGAAATAATGAAAAATAAATCAAGTTTCGTTACCTTCATATATTGACCAAAATCACTCTCATAATTACAATATAGCTCCACACCGCCTCGCTATTACCACATCTCAACAAGAACTTTTCAGTATCACATCTCAGCAAGCACTCCCTACTAGCACATCTGAACACGAACTGAATACTACGAGTCCTCGACAAGCACTGACTTCTAGCACATCTCAATAATGACTGTGCCAGTGGAGGCGGCGGAACAATGCTCTCTAGCGATCTCTGGCGCTGTGGCTCAGTGTAGCCACCTTTCATATGCCCTTCCTCCACGGCTAGAATTTGATGGTATTTTTGCCAGCATTGGTGGTGAAAATACCACCAAATTCGTCAAAAAAAATATAGACAAAAATAAAAGATAATATTAATACGTAAATATCATATAACTAGATAAAATTTTGGCTTTGCACTGACCTTTCAGTAACCTATTATATAGAATACAGTAAGCAATACAAATTCTCTCATACATGTGACTTTACATAACAGTTTATACAAGTATTATGTGGTTAAACAGTTCAATCAATAGCGTCAGCAATGACGAATATGTGCAGGTAAGAGTCTCATAACTTTCCACAAACAGTAATACACAAAAAATCAGTTTATACAAATATTCACATAAACGCTTTCCATAGCCCAAGAATAAGCAGTTGACAGTTCCAGCAGTAGCACCCAGCAATGGTCAACCGGTGCAAATACCAATAAGTAACATTTTTTCAATAGAAGCAGTCCATCAGTGGCACCCGCAATGTTGAGCAGGTGCAGACACCAACAAGTAACACCATTTCAGTAGAAGCAGTCCATTAGTGGCACCAGAAATGTTGATCAGGTGCACACAGCAACAGGTGACTTCATTTCAGTGGAAGCAATCCATCAGTGGCACCCAGCAATGTTGAGCAGCTGCAGACATCAACAAGTAACACCATTTCAGTAGAAGCAGTCCATTAGTGGCACCAGCAATGTTGATCAGGTGCACACAGTAACAGGTGACTTCATTTCAGTAGAAGCAATCCATCAGTGGCACCAGCAATGTTGATCAGGTGCAGACAGCAAGAAGCAACATCATTTCAGTAGAAGCAGTCCATCAGTGGTACCCAGCAATGTTGAGCAGGTACACACAGCAACAAGTCACATTTCTCAGCAGAAGCAGTTCCATAAAATCTAGTATCACTGATCACACTGTTCATCAGAGTTTATAAGCAGAAATTAAACATGTCCTAGTGGCACCAATCATGTAGAGAAGGTACAAGTAACAGTCCATAATTTTTTTACAATCACTGATCACACAGTTCATCAGCAGAAATTAAACATATCCTTGTAGCACCAATCATGTAGAAAAAGTGCAAGTAACAGTCCATACTATTCACCATAACTACTGAGACAGTTCAGTCATGAATAATAGTTTGAATGCACATACAATTTCTTTAACAAATTATTATCAATGCTCTTACACTAAACATACAAATCATAATAAACACACAAATGATATCAGGTAATTGTCACATTAACTATTACAGTACACAATAACAGTTAACCTATAATATTTATGGGTGTCAGTGCAAGCCACAACAAACAAGTGAAATAATATTTAGGAGATAGGTTGGGATCACTTCTCTGGGATTATAAACGGAAAACACACAAAACACACTCACTCATCTTTCATCCACATTAGTGCTACTGTGTAATTGAATAGTGTTAACTGTGTAAATGCAATTCTGTCAAAATTTTATGTTCATCATGTGTATGAAGTAGTAGTGGCAGCAATGCATAACAGTCAATAATAGTTAGTCAATGTCATAGTCATCATGTCAAGACCAATGTTTGCCAAGCCAGATCAAAATGTACTGTTGCTGAACAACTGTCAGTGAGCCAATATATGCAAATACTTCCTCTCTCAAAAAAAAAGTATATACTGCTTAGCGATTTGACAAAGTGTGTGTGTAGGCAATCTTCTTTCTACTTGAGTGTTCTAGTCTGCCATCTTCATCCTCCTTGTTCCATATGGACCAACAAA
Source organism: Schistocerca nitens (assembly GCF_023898315.1). Lineage (NCBI taxonomy): Eukaryota > Metazoa > Arthropoda > Insecta > Orthoptera > Acrididae > Schistocerca > Schistocerca nitens. Next base: position 1,129,398,923 of record NC_064614.1, read on the forward strand.
AAAAAAAAAAAAATATGCTCCTCACTTACTTTACCTCTTATCCACCAAAACTCCAATAATCATCAACTTAATCTCAATACTTCACTAATACCTTTTCAATACGTCAATCATCAATATCATTTATCTTACCTTTTGTCCACGAAAACTCCAATAATCATCTACTTCACCTAATCTCAATACCTCAATAATACGTCGATACATATAAACCTCAGCACCAATATCATTTCACTTCCATAACAACTCTTTCCTCTAGTCAGTCTCCTCGAACAAGTACAGACAAAATCCTAGTGCAACTTCAATTCATCATCCCATACAATCCGAAGACACAGTGTCCACACACAACCTCTGTGTAATCCATCTGACCCAAATTTTCTACTCATTATAAATTATAAGATACATTTTGGTTCCTTGTCCATCATTAAATAAAAGAAATGCATACATGACCTCTAACAGACCTTAGTTCGAATAACTCTCAGTAATTAAGTACGATTACGGAGTGTGAATGATCATAACATTTCACAGTGTGTACACCACTTCAAGAATCATAGCAGAAGCAAACATGTGGAGTATTTTTTGTGTCAATTGTCACTTCCTATTTCAATTGCTCACGAAAATGCAGTGTAATACTGTCAATGGTCTAAACCTAGTTTTGGTCTGTCATGTCGTTAGCTTCCTTCCTATTAGCATAAATTTATACAGCTTCCATAAAACCTCAGCTCATGTGACTTCTATGACTTTCTTTTACTAATGTCGTTCGTCGAATTATAGCAGTTCATTTTCTTATCTTAAAAATATAAGGCACTGAGCGTAAGCAAAACATGCAATAGCGAGTAAATATACCAGTAGAGAACAGAATGTCAACAAGTGGATGCAGCACAATCCCTACAACGAGGCTCTGCCAAGCGAACAATCTACAATTAATACCATAGTGTGACCTAAACTCTATGTACGTACACAGTATATCAGCATTTCTATATACTAAATTGAAGAGTAGTTATGACAACAAAACAGAAATGTGTAAATATGCAATCCATAAGCAAGGCAGCAAATATGTTATCTATCATAATAAACAGGTCATTAGCATCATATCAGCATAAGCAAATAAATGTTCATATGTAATCTTAATAAGTACCCATGAAGGCGCAAGCAGATAAATCACAAAGTATAACTTACATACATAACCACATCAGCACAATTAATCAGGTGACAATTATAATTTAAATAAATAAGCACAGCAGGCACATAATTAAAAAATATGACATCAGTGAAAAAGCATAGCAGCCAAGCGATGCATAATATACACAAGTAATAACACTGTTCATTAATCAATAATTGTCAAAATCAGCAAATGTACACAAGCACGTCGCTTCACAAGTAAATTCATAGAACATGAAATTTAGCACAAAGTATGAATCACGTAATCGCGAGCAGCAAATTACGTCTAAAGTACGTACCTAAGTGGAATTATGTTACCTGAAAAATAAACTCAATTAATAGTTACCCTTTTCAGTTTATTACCTTTTTTTTTCGAAATTACATTCTTCCTGAAATTTTCTCCAAAGCAAGTCGTCTTAACGTCGGACACGCACAGAATTTACCTGAAGGTCTTAAATACTTTATACAACCGTATCCTGAAAAATACTGAACGTTAATAACATAATTTATGAAGTCCTTATAGCTTTATACAGAATTTATTCGGAGAAATTAAACTGTGTATTTATTTACGTCTGTCAGTGCATTCGCACTGAGCGCTCGATCAGCTGTAGGCGCGTGACGTAGGAAGTGATTGTTTGCGGTCAACGACTGCCTTGTGCGGCGCGCAGACTGACTGTTGCTTTGCGTATGTGCCGCCGCCAAAACACAGCGCGGTACTCTTCCATTCTCCGCATGTTTACGTAGCTGTTACTTTCTCTAAAGTATGTCATTCTACAAAAATTTTTACGTTCGATATATGATGTATTCCCTCAGAGCGCCGAGATTTAAGAGTTTCTACTTCAACAGTGTTATCATGAATAATTTTGCGAACTCTATACGGACCGTTATAAAGCAGAAAAAATTTGCGACATAAGCCTTTTCCTTTATGAGATAAACGGTGGGACTTAATTAACACCTTCTGGCCAACTGACAAGATTTTTAAACGACCAGGACGCTTAGCTGATTTCTCTCTTCTAGCAGCCGCCGATGCAATATTTTGTAGAACCAGGTTGACAACTTCAGAATGCCGCAGTTTCCGTGAAGGCGGAAAAGGAACGATTTCAGAAATGCGATTTGTTGGTACTTTATTTTTTAATATCAATAGAGGCGGTAAAGAAGTTGAGTCATTAGGAAGTTCATTCAGAATGTTTTGAAAAATATGAAGATACTGATCCCAAGTTCTGTGATTCTGATGACAATAAAGATGGCACAATTTATTGATTTCCTTCATCCATCTCTCTGAAGCATTAGATTGAGGGTGAAAAAGTGAAATGAAAATTGGTTTAATCTTCCGACGCCGTAGAGTACGAAGCCAAATTTTAGAGCGAAACTGTGATCCATTATCTGATATAACCTTATCAACATGACCAACTTCTTTAAGAAAATGTTTGATGAAAGCGTTAGATACTGAACGAGCTGTTGCTTTGCGTAACGGTGTAAAACACACATATTTTGATGTCAGTTCCACTGCTACGAACATGTACGCAAAACCATTAGTAGAACGAACCACTGGACCGAACAAATCGACTGCAGCCATCTCCTTTAATTTCGCAGGAATGATAGGAAACAACGGTGCTCTGTGAGAAACAGTTGGCGGTTTAGCCTTTTGACATAATTTGCATTTGGCTAGAACAGATCGAATACGTTTTTCCATATTACTGAAGTAGCAATTTTCTCGTAATTTATAAAAGCATTTTCTGGGACCAAAGTGCGCATAACTGAAATGTGTAAATGAGGTGTGGCCAAATCATCCAATCTAACAAAGCGTCTAATAAAATTACAGACACCAAGGAAACTACGAATATCACGTTTTGTGGTAGGAACAGCATAATTACGAATAGCGTCTAGTTTCTCTGGATCAGGAAGAATACCTTCTGTAGAAATAATGTGACCGAGAAATTTCACCTGAGAACGACCAAATTCAGATTTTTCAAAGTTCACAGTAATGCCAACTCTTGCAAAAATACGTAATAATGAATCCAAAATTTTGTTGTGCTCATTCCAAGAACGTTTAGCAATAAGAATGTCGTCAACATAAGAAGTAATATTGTCACGAAGATAAACAGGTAAAATTTTGTTTAAACTACGAATGAATGCTGCAGAAAATATAGTAAGTCCAAACGGTAATTTCCAAAGTCACTTTCGGGTAAAACAGTCAAATCTGGTTATTCTTTACCTACTGTCTAGATAGATTGATAGTAGAAGAGTTGTTTTTATAGATGCAAAGAATAGTGAAAGAGTAGGCAGCGGTGCAGAAAACTAAAAGGGAAATAGCACCACTACAGCTCGGGGCCCTGTGATCGCTACTGCACATATTCACTTAGTGTAGTGAATCCCCTGAGGACATTAATAGCTGCACATAATTTTCAGTTTGTGACTTAGTGGCACATCTGGCGGAAGTGCGCACGTAAATTGATCTAACCATGAACATGGATGTATGTCATTCTTAGAATTGCGGAAGATCTTAAATTTCCGAACAGTCAAAAAGTGTTTATAGTCAAAGTTTTCGCCTCGTGGCGACAAAGACCTACCGCGTCTGTCCCAGTCCGAATGTCGATTATTGTCAAGTTCGCGCGCCTGGCGCTCTCTTGTTGCATCCCGTAAATGAAACAAATTATTTTCTTCAAACCCCTCTGCTATCTGTGATTCCAAATTTCTTCTACTGTCTTTTCCTACAATTTCGCCTTCGATTTGTTTGACTTGCATTCGTAATGCCTCAAATTCCTTTTTAACGCGTTCATTAAATTTTCCTTGATTTTCAACATGCTTATTTATATTCTGATACTCTTCGGTTTCTGCAAATGGTAATGGAGCTGTACCATCCGAATCTCTGTCCCCATGTAAACTAAGATTTGTCAATTTATCTGAAATCTCCTCAACTCTTTCCGATAAGTCACCTATTTTTTCTTTCTGTTTATTTACGTCTTCCGTAAGTGTCGCGACTCGGGTTTCAGTGTTGACACATTTGGTAGTAAACTGTTCATATTGTTGTGTTAGGTTATTTAATCTGTCATTTGGTACGGATTCCTCGATTCTCTCAAATATTTCTTCCTTATCGTGTGCACGTTGTAAATTTAACTCTGAAAATTTCTGTACTATCACGCGATCTCTTTCTTCCTGTTCTCTATCCTGTTCCCTTTGTCTAATCTCTACTGCAATTAATCTATTATTGTGAGAATTCAAAATCGGTTGTACTTCTTCTCTAATTTCTTTCTTTAATTCATCTTTCATGTTTTTGAAACATGTCCCTATTCGTGAATCTAACCGTGTTTCCATTGTTTCCAACTCTGTTTTTAATTCAGATCCAAACCGTGTTTCCATTGTTCCCATATCAGTTTTTAATTCAGATCGTAAAGTTCCCATTTCTGTTTTTAATTCAGATCCCAGTGAGTCAAACCGTGTTTCCATTGTTCCCATTTGTGAGTCCAACCGAGATCCCAAATTTAATATTGCACCCATCAACTGCTCCATATTAAATTGTTCAAAATTCTTTTCGCCCCTAACATTTCCCGCAAAACTAACTTCCTTCGTCATAGCTGTAAAGCTATCTGTGTTCGATACTATTTCCGAATCTTCTATCATTAATCTCGTATTCTGTGAATTTCCTGATTGAGAAAAGTTTTGAAATGGTTCCGGTCTATTTTCCCGACTTATTACATTGTTTTCCACTTCATTATCCATCATACTGTTTTCCTCTGTTGGCGAGTTCGCCATGTTAACAATTTCGTTATTCTCACTATTCATCTTTTTTGCCTTTTTCATCGATCGCGTAATCATTTACAAAGCATACAAAACTCGTCACTGTACGGAATTTACACACAATGACGCTTTATCTCCAACAATACCATTCACTCGAAATGTTTCCCTCAAACACGATTAACGAACAATTGAAATAAATGCACTAAGTCGTCAAACGCGTATACAAGACAACAAATCAAATTCAGAGAAAAAAACACCATTATAAGAATGACATTTACCAAATCTACACATGCAAAACAGACTACAATTACTAAACTACAAATTACTACAACAATGCTACTGTCCACTATTTCTACAATCAGAAGAATTCCAAGGGACGATCCGAAGCAGTGGTCGCCACGTGCATGGGGGCTTAATAAAAGTTGAATGCAAATAATTTTGCCGGCCGAAGTGGCCGTGCGGTTAAAGGCGCTGCAGTCTGGAACCGCAGGACCGCTACGGTCGCAGGTTCGAGTCCTGCCTCGGGCATGGATGTTTGTGATGTCCTTAGGTTAGTTAGGTTTAACTAGTTCTAAGTTCTAGGGGACTAATGACCTCAGCAGTTGAGTCCCATAGTGCTCAGAGCCATTTGAACCATTTTTTTGCAAATAATTTTAATTTTTTTTGCTTTAGTAGCTGTCTGTCCGATTACGAAGTCTCGTAACGGTTGGCCCTGACTGTTATTATTACGCTATCTGACTGCATAGAACAACAACAAGGAATGAAATGGAAATTTTCATTAACACAATTAATTAATTAAGTCCCCAGCAACTATAAAACCAACGCAACAACAAGCACAAGAGTAACTGTTCTGTGTGTGGGAGTGTGACTCAACGTACGCATCTGGCACGGTTCTTCTTCAACAACACAAGAATTTTTAAATAACATTTATACTGAATTAATTAAAGAAAATACAAATACCATAATTACTCAAGAGATCCACAATTACACTCTAATCCAAGAACACAAGCCAAATGCTTTGTTGACTGAACCTGTAATGACACATTATTTACAACATGGAAATAATGAAAAATAAATCAAGTTTCGTTACCTTCATATATTGACCAAAATCACTCTCATAATTACAATATAGCTCCACACCGCCTCGCTATTACCACATCTCAACAAGAACTTTTCAGTATCACATCTCAGCAAGCACTCCCTACTAGCACATCTGAACACGAACTGAATACTACGAGTCCTCGACAAGCACTGACTTCTAGCACATCTCAATAATGACTGTGCCAGTGGAGGCGGCGGAACAATGCTCTCTAGCGATCTCTGGCGCTGTGGCTCAGTGTAGCCACCTTTCAACTTATATAAATTTTTTCATTAAATACTGTTTCAAAAGTAGTCTAGATCAAGTAAGACTATGAAGAGCTTGCATATTTTGAATCCAATATGAAACACTAATCAGTTACTTCAAAAATAAACTTTTGTAAAATTCTAAGATTCTCTTATTATTAAAGCTACAAAGTTCTACTTTTGGAATTAAGAGCAATTTATCATGCTGACACGATGGAAATTTCCAGAAAGCAACCTCTTTCCTTTCCGCACAAATAGTTTTCAGGCCCTTGTAAAAGGCTGTGGTGTCTAAAAATCGCACTAGAAACTAAAAATCAAACATCGTATTTTATCTGACTCCCCATATGTTGGCTTGAAATGTAAATATTTTATTAGTCATTGGCCTAGTAATACACTCAGACTTCAAGAAGAATATAATAGTTCCAATCCCAAAGAAAGCAGGTGTTGAAAGATATGAAAATTACCGAACTATCAGTTTAATAAGTCACAGCTGCAAAATACTAACACGAATTATTTACAGACGAATGGAAAAACTGGTAGAAGCCGACCTCGGGGAAGATCACTTTGGATTCCGTAGAAATGTTGGAACACGTGAGACAATACTGACCTTACGACTTACCTTAGAAGAAAGATTAAGAAAGGCAAACCTACGTTTCTAGCGGTTGTAGACTTAGAGAAAGCTTTTGACAATGTTGACTGGAATAGTCTCTTTCAAATTCTAAAGGTGGCAGGGGTAAAATACAGGGAACGAAAGGCTATTTACAATTTGTACAGAAACCAGATGGCAGTTATAAGAGTCGAGGGGCATGAAAGGGAAGCAGTGGTTGGGAAGGGAGTGAGACAGGGTTGTAGCCTCTCCCCGATGTTATTCAATCTGTATAGTGAGCAAGCAGTAAAGGAAACAAAAGAAAAATTTGGAGTAGGTATTAAAATCCAGGGAGAAGAAATAAAAGCTTTGAGGTTCGCCGATGACATTGTAATTCTGTCAGAGACAGCAAAGGACTTGGAAGAGAAGTTGAACGGAATGGACAGTGTCTTGAAAGGAGGATATAAAATGAACATCAACAAAAGCAAAACAAGGATAATGGAATGTAATCGAATTAAGTCGGGTGATGCTGAGGGAATTAGATTAGGAAATGAGACACTTAAAGTAGTAAAGGAGTTTTGCTATTTGGGGAGCAAAAGAACTGATGATGGTCGAAGTAGAGAGGATATAAAATGTAGACTGGCAATGGCAAGGAAAGCGTTTCTGAAGAAGAGAAATTTGTTAACATCGAGTATGGAGTCAAGTGTCAGGAAGTCGTTTCTGAAAGTATTTGTATGGAGTGTAGCCATGTAGGAAGTGAAACATGGACAATAAATAGTTTGGACAAGAAGAGAATAGAAGCTTTTGAAATGTGGTGCTACAGAAGAATGTTGAAGATTAGGTGGGTAGATCACGTAACCAATGAGGAGGTATTGAATAGCATTGGGGAGAAGTTTGTGGCAGAACTTGACTAGAAGAAGGGATCGGTTGGTAGGACATGTCCTGAGGCATCAAGGGATCACAAATTTAGCATTGGAGGGCAGCGTGGAGGGTAAAAATCGTAGAGGGAGACCAAGAGATGAATACACTAAGCAGATTCAGAGGGATGTAGGTTGCAGTAGGTACTGGGAGTTGAAGGAGCTTGCACAGGATAGATTAGCATGGAGAGCTGCATCAAACCAGTCTCAGGACTGAAGACAACAACAACAACATAGTAATCTTGTCTGGTCCTTACAATTCCAAATTAAGTTTGTTGTATTTTTTACTAATATCGGCCAAAAACTCTGTGAACTCCTACCATTCTGGACGCACACATGCACCTTATTATAAAAAATGGTCGAACCACACAAATACTTGACTCAGGCCGCAGTTTGAAGACCAGTGCCCTAGGCTGTTGCTAAACCCATTCTCCGCTGTATCATTTCTCCCAAGAATTCTGGTCCCAGAGGTTATTCAGGGAACGTCTTTAAAGTGTGGATAGCAGGAGACGAGGTCCTGGCGGAAATAAAGATGTGAGCATGGGTCCTGAGTCGTGCATATATAGTTCAGTTGGTAGAGCACATGTCTGTGTTGTCAAATGTCCCTGTTTCGAGTTCGAAGTTCCATCACATAGTTTTAATCTGCCAGGAAGTTTCAAGACCCTACAAAGTCAGAAACATGTCTCCTTCAAGGGAAAAAATCAGTTGCATTGTAGGCAACGATGCAAATTTCGAATACCATCCCACAAGTTTAGAAAAACACTAGTGTATATTCTGAAAATCTTGCACTGAAATAATGAGTTGCACTGTATATTTTATGTGTATGACCATAGATATGTGTGGCCAGAATAAACTCTTATTCCTTCATCGCTAAACAGGTCTAAATTCCATGATAATGATGGGAGCTGAGGAAATGAATCAAAATTTGTGCCCCACCGGCGGTTTGAACCTAGGTGTTCTGGCGTGCCAGGTAGGTAGGGTAGCTCTTACACCACCAAAGCATTACAGCGAACACAGCTGCTATCATAATCCAATGCTCTCCCTAACACAAACCTCAATTCACATCTTCAGCTTATTTTTCCCCCCTTCTTAGATTGTCACTATTGCTGATGCTCTCCAGTAGTGGAATAGCACGCCAGCAATACCAGACAGCCTAGGCAATAGTGACGATCTAAGAAGTGGAAAAAAGTAAACTGAAGATGTGAGTTGAGGTTTGCGTCAGGGAGGGCGTTGTATCGCAAATATCTCGATACAGGCAGCAACACTTCACATAGAGGACACGACAGACTTCCACAAAACTACTTACATCCTATTCTTCACAACATTCAAGCCACATTGCAACGAAACTTATAATATTAGCAGAATTCGATTCACAGTCTGATATGGCTCTCGTTATGGACGGGCTCCCAAAATATATTGCCTCAATCATGCCGGCGCCAAAGCCCAGTTCTGGCCAATGCCTCAATTCAAATAACAAGGGCTGGCGCATTACTTAAATGTTCAAATGCTGAATAAGGTGGGACAACTTACACTTAACATCAACCAAACATAGCATAAAGCAACACGGAAATCGTCAAACCTGATAGCAGACATTACTAAAATTTTGTGTACGTATTCAGAGGCTCCCAACAATGAGGCTCACACATAAAATTGCGATACATATGGCAAAATTAAAGAATATACCACAGATCCAACAAGTTAAAAATATTCTCGAGAAAGTCCAGATAGATATAGTGGAAGAAGTATATAGGAATCCGATCAGTCAAGAGGTAATCTGTTGAGTACAGCCATAGCATAAATTAAAAAAAGGACCTAAGTGGACTGAAAAAAGAAAAATTGATCACACAGGGAATGTGTCATATAGAGATATAGAAGGTCAGGTAAACGAGTCTAAAAATACTGTGCGATACAGTGGTGTCCATATGATAATAATTAATTGGTGAGCCGCGCGTGGCTCGTGTTCGTGCCATATCTCATTTGACATCCTGTTTTTACTGTACTGCCACCTTCCTATGTTAATTTTAATTACTGGTGTCAGTGAGTTGCCGCCTTGCCTTCCCGTGAGTGGCAGCAGCGGTGCTTGTCGATATAAGCCCTGGTCTATTATCTTTGCTAACTGCTATTTCTTCCCGGTTGTCGGGTGTTCGGAGTTAGTTCGGATCTGTCAGTGAGTTGGGAGGGGCTAGCAGTGCAGTTCGGATCTGGCATTGCTTGACTTAGGACGTGGCAGACGTTCAGTCGGGGCGCGCTGCAGTCAGGTCCAGACAGCCATGACTCGCCCAACGGTTGCTGATACATATCACTTGAGTGCGGACCACCTTGGTTGGTCGTCGGTCAGTCGTATTGTCGGACGACATGTATGTTGGTGGGCGATCGCTTATGGGTTGCCAGCGTGTGCCGACTCGTGGTTCGTCCTTGTTATTACACGGTCGCTGCCATTAGTATTGTCTAGTCCTTCGTGCAAGTGTTCGTGAAACTGTGTGTCGCTTGAGATGTCAACTGCTCAGTTATTTTAGTGCTGTCTCCGTGCTGATGTGTGGCAGTCGGTCAGTTGGCGTGGAGCAGCGAGGGAATCTACGCGGAGTGTAGTTTCGCCTGGCCCACTGGCGGTCTCTACGCAGTGTTGGAGTGTGTGGGGCTGTTCCCATTGCTACGAGGTCCGTGGCTCACCAACCATGGACACGAAAGTTGATTTTGGATTTAATTTATCACCAAGTCAAGACTGTTCACATTGTGCCGTCTGGTTCTCGTTGTTGCCTGTTGGGACATTCTCGCGAGCAACAACGTGTGTGTTCGAGTTGGCGAAGGTTTAGCCACCGTCTGGTGGAGCCTAACTGTATTTGGCTATTTGAAATTGAAGTACACCAGCGAAATTTTGGGCCTTGTGGCCGTTAACGTTCCGGTTACCTGCCGTCGCCATTGACGTAAATTCAGGCAGTGTCCTTTCCTCACTGTGTTGTCGCTGTCCAGCACTGTGTGTAATTTGACAGCTTAATGTACGCTCAGTTGTGGGCGTCCATGCCTTTTAAGTATTGCATTGGTTCAAATGGCTCTGAGCACTATGGGACTCAACTGCTGAGGTCATTAGTCCCCTAGAACTTAGAACTAGTTAAACCTAACTAACCTAAGGACATCACAAACATCCATGCCCGAGGCAGGATTCGAACCTGCGACCGTAGCGGTCTTGCGGTTCCAGGCTGCAGCGCCTTTAACCGCACGGCCACTTCGGCCGGCAAGTATTGCATTGAACTCCCGGTTGTGTGCTGGTGGGGTGGAGCGCAAGTTACCTTTTCGGTGGGTCCGTTGACTGTCTGTTGGTTGGGTTGTCGCCGGATCGTCCGCCCCCAGTAGCTGAGTGGTCAGCGCGACAAACTGTCAATCCTAAGGGCCCGGGTTCGATTCCCGGCTGGGTCGGAGATTTTCCCGGTCAGGGACTGGGTGTTGTGTTGTCCTAATCATCATCGTTTCATCCCCATCGACGCGCAAGTCGCCGAAGTGGCGTCAAATCGAAAGACTTGCACCAGGCGAGCGGTCTACCCGGCGGGAGGCCCTCGTCACACATTTCATTTCATTGTCGTCGGATCGAGAATGGTTGGGCCAACTGCCTGTCTCACCTATGTGAACGTTAGTATTTCAAGTGCTGGCCGACCCCCAAAACTTCTGAGCGCCGTTAGCTGCACTGCCTTTTCTTATTTTCTGTTGTGTGTATTTGTATGGCTCACAGCCGATGGTTTTAAATTAAAGTTGAATTGCTTTTAGTGGTGCATATATGACGGTAGTATCTGTTCCCGAAAGTGCAGTTACCATTGATGATCATGCAGCTGTGCTAGAAGTGAAATGATAATTAAATGGACACCCTAGCTGCAAACAGGCGTAGATGTACTTCATTGGGGACATGTTGAAATTGTGTACCCCGACCGGGACTCGAACCCGGGATCTCCTGCTTACATGGCAGGCGCTCTATCCATCTGAGCCACCGAGGGCACAGAGGATAGTGCGCCTGCAGGGACTTATCCTTTGCACGCTCCCCGTGAGACCCACATTATCAACATGTCCACACCACTACATTCGTAGTGCGCCTAATAGATGTTTGCTAGAAATGAAATGATAATTAAATGGACACCCTAGCTGCAAACAGGCGTTGCTGTATGCGAACGCACACGCTATGCCCGAACTCGTACGGGACTTGGTAATGAGTATGATGGGCAAACATCTATTAGGCGCACAACGAATGTAGTGGTGTGGACATGTTGATAATGTGGGTCTCACGGGGAGCGTGCAAAGGATAAGTCCCTGCAGGCGCACTATCCTCTGTGCCCTCGGTGGCTCACAACAGTCTGCCTTCGGCAGTGACACAGTGCGGACCGTGTTGCCCGCCGGCCGCGCTGTGGTGCGCGCGCCTGTTTGTTTACGCCAGAGCAGCTTCGCGTTTGCGGTGTTGTGAGCCTAGAACGAGATGGCACACTCGTATAGAAAAACGACTTTGAAGTTCAGTTTTGCGAACGACTATACACGACCAAAGGCACACGAGACTGAACTTTTTTTAAGAGAAGAGGTAAAAATCGATCCACAGGAAACCGTGGGAATCCATTTATCGATCGTTTCAAGCGTAGTCTATGTCAAGCTTGTTGACGAGGATGCTTGCGAAAGACTTCTACAACGATCACCGAACGGGTATCGTTTCTGTCATGCCGACGGGAATGCTGGTGCGGTTACGGTCGATCACGCGGGAATGGGGATCCGCACTATAAGGGTCTTCGAACTTCCGTTTGAGGTCCCGTCTGAACTTGTGACCGACGCCTTTCGACGAAACGGTACAGTTCTATCCCATGTGGCCGAAAAATGGACGAGTTTTACCACATACCCCGTCCTAAATGGGGTGAGACAAATACGGATAGAACTGCGAAAGCACGCCCCCTCTTATATGTACATAGGAGGTTGTCGAGCGATTATAATCCATGATGGACAACCTCGCACTTGCTCGGGGTGCGGGAAAGTAGGTCACGTCCGCTCGGAATGCCTCCAGCGCCGTTTAGTGCAAACCCCACGGGATGACGTTCAGGCGCCACAACAGATGACTGTATTACCGTTGACCTTTGTGGAAGCCCTGAGAGGCGACGTTAGGGGGATTTCCGATGGGCACCAGCAGCTGCACCCTATAGAGAACATGGACACCAACGGACTGGAACTCCGACCACCGGTTCCACCACAGCAGACACAGGACACCACACAAGAGATGCAGCTGACGGCCGCTCCAGGCTCATCCGTGGTGGCTGCCAGTGTTCCACCGAGAGCGTGATAGGCCAGGTCCAAGACGGAGGATGCGCAACCCAAACAGCCGATGCGGAAGCAATGCAACGGAAACAGCGTTCGCCGAAGAGAAGAGAGAAGCGTCGACTGACTTCTGCTGACGATAGCCATAGTCCCGAGGGGACAGTGGACGACAACGACAGTGGACGACCTGAGACCAGTGGATTCAACAGATACCGAGATGACGATGCAGGAATTGCACAGCGACGATAACTTGAACCCTCCTTCTGGTGACCGGAAGGCAGAAGTAGAGATGTCAATTGTCCAACATCAGAGGGTGACAACGTTGCCCACCATCCTTCGGCCAGTTCCTTTAATATGCTGGGGGACTGGGAGCAAGAATTGGAACAACAGGAACAGAATGAAGATACGAACGTGACGATTGAGGATAGTCCTGGCCAGACGCCAGGAGGGGCCGGGGAATGTAGAACAACTTAGTGTGGTGAGGAGCGCCGGGGGTGCCGATAGACGACAGCAGTCCGGTTTTCAACACCATCGCTTGATGACGCCCCCCTACAACTGATGAACACACGCCAGGCGTACCGCATTGCAACGATAAACATTAATGGCATTCGGACACCGCTTAAAATTCAAATGCTGAAAGATATGTTACACGCTGCGGACGTGGATATTGTACTCCTACAAGAAGTGCGTTTCACATCGCAGATACTTTAATCACAGCGATAACGGAGGACGAGCTGACAGACGCAATTGCCAGGGGGGCTCCGAACAAGTCCCCAGGACAGGACGGCTTCCCAATTGAATTTTACCGCGCCTTTGCATACCTCATGAGACGGACCTGGATTCAGATGTACAACGAACTCCTGTTACCGCAGACTGAGATACCTGCCGAATTCACGGAGGGTGTCATCATCCCAATACCCAAACCACGCGGTGGCAGTAGGCCAGGAGATTATAGACGACTCACTCTCTTGAACTGCGACTATAAGATTTTCGCGCGCATCCTTGGGGCTCGCCTGCGGTCCTCAATTTCTGATAGACCCCTCATAGATCAAACGTGCCTCGGCGGTAAGAGTAACGTACATACGGCGCTCGGTGACTACCGAGATATCATCGCATTAGCAGCGGCATGCCGAGTGCGTGGGGCACTAGCCGCCATTGACTTCGATCATGCGTTCGACAGTGATGGGCACACAGTGATGGGCAGATCGGGACTCCCACAGGCCTTCATTCTATTGATCATGCGACTGTTACACGGCGTGCGATCAAAGGTCTCGGTGAATGGGCGGGGCACTGACTACATTGTTATTTCAAGGTCAGTTCGTCAAGGTTGCCCCCTTTCGATATTTTTGTATGCAATGGCTTTGGACCCCTGCCTATATGGTCTCCGAAGACGGCTGGAGGGATTGCCGTTGCCACAACTGACCTTTCATTGCCGCGCTTTTGCTGACGATGTGATGCTGGTGGCAAGGACAGCGGACGAAGTACGTACGGCGTTGGCATGGATACAGCGATACGGGATGGCGGCAGGAAGCGTGCTTAATCTACAGAAGTCACGCTGCATGAATGTCGGTTGAGGATTACAACCGGGGGAGGAAGGCACGCTGATGTTAGTTAAGACCATAAAATGTCTAGGTGTTACGTTCCATACGGATGTGCAGCGGACAGCAGCGGATAACTAACGACGCATATTGAAGCTGATGCAGACAATGGTGCTGTTACAGAAATTAAGATCGTTGGATATGATTCAGAGGGTGACCTATGTTAACGTATACCTAGCACCGAGACTCACTCACGTAGCGCATGTCCTGTCTTTAACGCGCACAATGGCGTCACGGATACAAGCAACTTTCGGAACCTACGTGAGTGTGGGACACCTGTTTAAGATCCAATACACAACGCTTACGCTACCACCGGGAGAGGGTGGACTTGGTCTCGTGAACGTATATGAAAGTGCACGGGCGTTATTCGTTAGTACGATTTTACGACAGTGGTGCGGTCAATTCCGCAATAGCTCGGGTGTGCTGGCCGATGTACTAGCGCCCACTTCAATGCTGCCCCCAGTCAATGTGGGCCATATTTCACCGAAGCTGTCACATTTCAAGTCCTTTTTTTGGAGCTTAGGTATGTCAGAGAATCCTTCCCAACAACACGACTACCGACGACGCGAGATATATACCAACTCTTACTGCGACGGTGCCCCAGGAATACCCTGGAAAAGAATTACCCAGACAAGAACTGGCGGCAGATATGGCGCGTTATACGGAACGTTTACCTCCCAACGTCGGTACGCTCAACATGGTTGTTGTTGTTGTTGTGGTCTTCAGTCCTGAGACTGGTTTGATGCAGCTCTCCATGCTACTCTATCCTGTGCAAGCTTCTTCATCTCCCAGTACCTACTGCAACCTACATCCTACTGAATCTGCTTAGTGTATAGATCTCTTGGTCTCCCTCTACGATTTTTAACCTCCACGCTGCCCTCCAATGCTAAATTTGTGATCCCTTGATGCCTCAAAACATGTCCTACCAACCGATCCCTTCTTCTAGTCAAGTTGTGACACAAACTTCTCTTCTCCCCAATCCTATTCAATACCTCCTCATTACTTACGTGATCCACCCACCTTATCTTCAGCATTCTTCTGTAGCACCACATTTCGAAAGCTTCTATTCTCTTTTGGCCATACTAGTTATCGTCCATGTTTCACTTCCATACATGGCTACACTCCATACAAATACTTTCAGAAACGACTTCCTGACACTTAAATCTATACTCGATGTTAACAAATTTCTCTTCTTCAGAAACGCTTTCCTTGCCATTGCCAGTCTACATTTTATATCCTCTCTACTTCGACCACCATCAGTTATTTTGCTCCCCTAATAGCAAATCTCCTTTACTACTTTAAGTGTCTCATTTCCTAATCTAATTCCCTCAGCATCACCCGATTTAATTTGACTACATTCCATTATCCCCGTTTTGCTTTTGTTGATGTTCATCTTATATCCTCCTTTCAAGACACTGTCCATTCCGTTCAACTGCTCTTCCAAGTCCTTTGCTGTCTCTGGCAGAATTACAATGTCATCGGCGAACCTCAAAGTTTTTACTTCTTCTCCATGAATTTTAATACCTACTCCGAATTTTTCTTTTTGTTTCCATTACTGCTTGCTCAATATACAGATTGAATAACATCGGGGAGAGGCTACAACCCTGTCTCACTCCTTTCCCAACCACTGCTTCCCTTTCATGCCCCTCGACTCTTATAACTGCCATCTGGTTTCTGTACGAATTGTAAATAGCCTTTCGCTCCCTGTATTTTACCCCTGCCACCTTCAGAATTTGAAAGAGAGTATTCCAGTTAACGTTGTCAAAAGCTTTCTCTAAGTCTACAAATGCTAGAAACGTACGTTTGCCTTTTCTTAATCTTTCTTCTAAGATAAGTCGTAAGGTTAGTATTGCCTCACGTGTTCCAACATTTCTACGGAATCCAAACTGATCTTCCCCGAGGTCCGCTTCTACCAGTTTTTCCATTCGTCTGTAAAGAATTCGCGTTAGTATTTTGCAGCTGTGACTTATAAAACTGATAGTTCGGTAATTTTCACATCTGTCAACACCTGCTTTCTTTGGTATTGGAATTATTATATTCTTCTTGAAGTCTGTGGGTATTTCGCCTGTCTCATACATCTTGCTCAGCAGATGGTAGAGTTTTGTCATGACTGGCTCTCCCAAGGCCATCAGTAGTGCTAATGGAATGTTGTCGACTCCCGCGGCCTTGTTTCGACTCTGGTCTTTCAGTGCTCTGTCAAACTCTTCACGCAGTATCGTATCTCCCATTTCATCTTCATCTACATCCTCTTCCATTTCCATAATACTGTCCTCAAGTACATCGCCCTTGTATAAACCCTCTATATACTCCTTCCACCTTTCTGCCTTCCCTTCTTTGCTTAGAACTGGGTTGCCATCTGAGCTCTTGATATTCATAGAAGTCGTTCTCTTCTCTCCAAAGGTCTCTTTAATTTTCCTGTAGGCAGTATCTATCTTACCCCTAGTGAGACAAGTCTCTACATCCTTACATTTGTCCTCTAGCCATCCCTGCTTAGCCATTTTGCACTTTCTGTCGATCTCATTTTTGAGACGTTTGTATTCCCTTTTGTCTGCTTCATTTACTGCATTTTTATATTTTCTCCTCTCATCAATTAAATTCAATATTTCTTCTGTTACCCAAGGATTTCTATTAGCCCTCGTCTTTTTACCTACTTGATCCTCTGCTGCCTTCACTACTTAATCCCTCAGAGCTACCCATTCTTCTTCTACTGTATTTCTTTCCCCCATTCCTGTCAATTGTTCCCTTATGCTCTCCCTGAAACTCTCTACAACCTCTGGTTCTTTCAGTTTATCCAGGTCCCATCTCCTTAAATTCCCACCTTTTTGCAGTTTCTTCAGTTTCAATCTGCAGTTCATAACCAATAGATTGTGGTCAGAATCCACATCTGCCCCTGGAAATGTCTTACAATTGAAAACCTGGTTCCTAAATCTCTGTCTTACCATTATATAATCTATCTGATACCTATTAGTATCTCCAGGATTCTTCCAGGTATACAACCTTCTTTTATGATTCTTGAACCAAGTGTTAGCTATGATTAAGTTATGCTCTGTGCAAAATTCTACAAGGCGGCTTCCTCTTTCATTTGTTCCCCCCAATCCATATTCACCTACTATGTTTCCTTCTCTCCCTTTTCCTACTGACGAATTCCAGTCACCCATGACTATTAAATTTTCGTCTCCCTTCACTACCTGAATAATTTCTTTTATCTCGTCATACATTTCATCAATTTCTTCATCATCTGCAGAGCTAGTTGGCATATAAACTTCTACTATTGTAGTAGGCATGGGCTTTGTGTCTATCTTGGCCACAATAATGCGTTCACTATGCTGTTTGTAGTAGCTGCTGGTAGTAAATAGGAAGTTCGCAACGAATCAACGGCGGCACGCGATTCATTTGGCAGACACTCCACTATGTTTAGGCTGCGCAACAGTGGACACTGATGAACATCGTTTAGCATGTAGTGGGACGGCTCCTGTGTGGCACTTGGCGCAACAGATATTGGCGTTCCTGTTGCTCTGCCCTCACACAGTTTCATCAGACACACTTTTTTCCCGCAAGAATCTTATTTTCAGGCCCAAAAAACCAATGCAGTGACATAGGTACGGGGAATGGTTGCGGGCTACGTCTATAACGAATCGGAAAAGGACAAAATGGATTTTTGGCATTTTCTCCTGGATGGACACACGAAGCTGCAATAGCATAAGAAATATAGGCAAGAGCTAATTACTTGCGACTTACATTTACCGACTCGCCGGCCAGATGGGGTGTGACGGGTGAGAGATGAGATAGACATCGATCACACTTAATGGACCCTTAGTTAATTTCGAGAAGACGACCCAGTCTTACACCAACGTCTGGAGAACGAGTCGATAGATGGATCTCTTGCTCTATCGAACGTCGGGTCGTGAGCAGGTGTCGCCCCCGACACGAATTTCATTTCATTGCTACACGAGCACGTTTCTTTTGTATTTGTAATATCCGCGATGTCTTCATGTCTTTCATTTGGACATTTTCAGTTTTATTCATTTCCTTACATAATTAATTTTCTAATTAGCCACTATTTGTCAACATTTTGATATTGTAGACACTATTTATGCGGTAGTACAATAAAATGTATGTCAGCAAAGGTTGTAAGTCTGACATTGAAAAAAAAAGAACAATAAAATAAAAAATAAAAAAAATGAGTAGCGTTGAAGTCTCAGTCTGAGCTTCAAACCACCTTTACCCAATTTTTCTTACTTAAAAAAAATAAAAATAAAAAAATAACAAAAAAATAAAAAAAGATGGATAGAACGTCTGCCATGTAAGCAGGAGATCCCGGGTTCGAGTCCCAGTCGGGGCACACATTTTCAACATGTCCCCAATGAAGTACATGAACGCCTGTTAGCAACTAGGGTGTCCATTTAATTATCATCTCATTTTTACTGGTGTTTTAAGTCATGGGCCTTCAGCCGTTTTAAAATAAAAATTCCTTGCTTGTCAAGTGTTATATTGTTTGAGGCCTTCAGCCTAATTTAAGATAAGGCTTTGTTGTTTAAATTTATTTTACCTTGAGTTTTAAGTCATGGGGCCTTCAGCCATTTTTAAATTAAGGATCTTTGTCTTTCGATCATCAGACTGTTTGGGGCCTTCAGCCTAATTGAAGATAAGGCCTTCTGCCTTGTGTTTTTTTATTTAATTTTTCCTTGAATCTTAAATCATCGGCCTTCAGCCGTCTTTAAATTATGGCTGTTGCTTTTCAAGTGTAAGATTATGGGGCCTTCAGCCAAATTATAGAACTTACTTAATGTGACGCCTTCTGCCTTCTAAATATTCTTTTTGGCGTCTGAATTTTGAGTTAATGTCTTTTATCCGTTTTTAAATTAAAGTGGTTGTGTCCTTAAGGCATAAGATAGTGTGGCATATTCAGCCGCTAACTAAGTTCAAGAATTTGTTCCGTAATGTTTGGTCAAATAAATAAAGTTATATGTGTTCGAGTGTAACTGACAGCCGCTCATTTTTGCCCCTTTCCACAATTCCAGCTACCTGTCCTGTCCTGTGTGTTTAGCAGGGCGTTTCACTAGGTACAGAAATAATCTTCAATTCTGAAATTAACAGGTTTTGTTTTGTTGATACAATATATGCCCTGAATTTATTAAAGGCAAATTGTCATTTTTTTCATGGATTACGCTCGCAGTAAGATCTGTGTAGACAGGAGAGAGTTCTTTGAACATGTGGGTCTGTTATGGTTTTTAATAAATTATATTTATTGCATACCTATTGCTTGTCTAGTGGAACGGCCATAACAAGAGCCTAGCCGTCACCAGTTGCCACGGATAACAACGTACCGACACAGCAACTGCGCAGAATACAACCGCTCCCGTGCCGACCCCCTTCCGTGCTGCAACATCCACAACTAGGACACCGACCTCTGTTCAGAGAAACTTCCACATGACGCATCTTCCGTGTGGTCAGGTCCAGACAGGTGTATTCAAACTCTTAGTCAGCGCAGTAGGCCATCGGCACAGCGGGCTACGCTACAGTGTATCCAGTTTGACAAGTCACCGCCGCGAGATCGACAACTTTCTGTTGACACTGTCAAAATCGGCGAAGTAATTGTGCTAAACTGTTCGCTTTGACCCTGTGCCCATAGTCATGTTGTACTAATGGAGAAGATGTCTCAATTATTGACGACGCCTTTGGCACAATTGTTTTATTAATCTCCATTACATGATGTAATTTCAGATTTTTTACTTCTGATGAAGGTATATTTATATGTACCGAAACCTTGGTCAAGAAATTTTAATAAATCTTTATCCTGCAACTGTTTATGGCTGTCATCCTTTATCGTGATGGTGAAAGATCTTCGAAATTCTGGTAAAAATTGGGGTAAGCTATAGGGAGAGACGTCTAATATACAATATGTAGAAGAGCCAAGAGGGGACGACCAAGAACGAAGCGCTCGATTTAAAAAGGGTGTAAGAAGCGATGCAGTCCTTCGCCCCTACTGTTCAATCTGTACATCGAAGAAGCAATTTTGGAAATAAAAGAAAGGTTCAGGAGCGGAATTAAAATTCAATTTGAAATGATATCAATGATACGATTCGCTGATGACATTGCTATCCTCAGTGAAAGTGAAGAAGAATTACATGATAAACTGAATGAAATGAACAATCTAATGCGTACAGGATATGGATTGAGAGTAAATCGAAGAAAGACGAAGGTAATGAGAAGTAGCAGAAATGAGAACAGCGTGAAACCTAACATCAGTATGTACATGAAGTTAAGAAATTCTGCTATCTAGGCACCAAAATAACCAACGCCGGACGGAGTAAGGAGGACATCAAAAGCAGACTAGCACTGTCAGAAAGAGCATTACTGGCCAAGACTAGTCTATTAGTATCAAACGTAGGCCTGAATTTGAGGAAGAAATTTTTGAGAATGTACAGGGTGATTATAATTAAAGTTAAACTTTCAAACCGCTGTAGAAATAATACCACTGGTCATAACGACGTCAAATTGCAACGGAATATTGTCGGAGGAGGGGCAAAACGTGTGGCAGAAGAAAAATAAATCGTTACAAAATGTAGGAATAGATGGCGCTGTAAGCATCATAATTTAATAGTGGTTGACTACAAATGACAAATGAATCATACAACAATGCCTAAGGTGTGCGTTTGTCGTTAAACAAACTCTACTGCTCAGTGTGCATGGCTGTACAGGTATGACACTGTTAGCCACGTAAGACAATCCATCACGGCGAAGTCATATCACATCGAATGGGAAAAATCGGGTTTTAATTGTCCTGAGGCCAAAAACCGCATAAAAAGCATCAATCAAAATGAAATCGGATTATTAACTTCCGTGTGACTGGTGCAAAACATGTTCAGTATGCTGTCCACCGTTTTCTGCAACAAGTTGAAATCGAGAAACAGCGTGTTCCACAACTGATCGAAGTGTCTCCGGGGTGGCTTTCAGAATGTGATGCGCAATGCGTGCCTTCAATGCAGCTAAGTTTGCAATCGGAACACTGAATGCAACATCTTTCAGACAGCCTCCCATCCAAAAGTCACACGGATTACGATCAAGTGATCAGGACGGCGAGGCTGTAGGGAAATGGCAGCTGGTAATTCTAGCATTTCCGAAATACCGCTTCAGCAGCAGCTTAACTGGATTTGCAGTGTGCAGAGATGCACCATATTGCATAAAAATGATTCCATCCATCCATCCACGCTGTTGGAGAGCTGGAATGACGTGATTGCGCAAAAGACCCTCATAGTGCTTACCAGTGACGGCACAGTAACATAACTACAAACACCTGTCTCTTGGAAAAAATATGACCCTGTAATAAATGATGTAAACCTGCACCACACAGTGACCTTTTCAGGATGAAGTGGTACTGGTTGATTTGCGTGTGGATTTTCCGTTGCCCATATTTGACAATTCCACAGCCAGTCATTGTCCACTTCCATGCGAGCAAGAAATTCTAAAGTAAACGTCTCTCATGGTGGAAGGTCAACAGGTAGTAATTCGTGCCAATGAGTAATTTTGAACAGATAGCAAAGAAGGATGTTTCGTAGGATTTTATGCATCGTGCTCACCGGCATGTCCAATGTTCGGGCAATTCTCCGTGCACTACACGTTTGCACGCCACCACTCGTCTCCTCCTGCACTTCTGTGGCTACTGCTTCCACTAAATTCGTTTCCTCCCTCTACCAGGTTGCACGCCAAAAGAACCCTACTTTTCGAACTGGCGAATCATTTTCTCCACACCCACAACAGTCATCGGACCAACGCCGTTTTTCATACCCTTCAGTGTCCGGAACATCTGGAGAGCGACATGCGCTCCTTCATCATTCTTCTACTACAGCTTTACAAGCAGAGCGTTACCCTGCACTGAGACAGCCATGGCAAACGTCGCAGACGCGAAAGGAGGAAAAGCCGTGTACCCGGCGTTTTTATACCAACTTCAATGGGTTACGCGCTTGACAGGTGTTTCCATTTACGTGATCTGATACATACGGCGCCAGCTATTGATTAATTTTCACGCTATTTTTTTTTCTTATGCCATTTTCCCCCTTCTACGATATTATTCCGTTGCAATTTGACGTCGTTCGGACGATTCGTGTTATTTTTACAGCGTTTTGAAAGTTTCAGTAATTATTATCACCCTGAATTTCCATTGGGAGGAATGCACAGAGGAAGTCAGTAGGCATTCTATGGAGAAACTGGTTCAAATGGCTCTGAGCACTATGGGACTTAACATCTAGAACTTAGAACTACTTAAACCTAATTAACCGAAGGACATCACACACATCCATGCCCGAGGCAGGATTCGAACCTGCGACCGTTGTGGTCGCGCGGTTCCAGACTGTAGCGCCTAGAACCGCTCGGCCACTCCGGCCGGCCTATGGAGAAACTCTCCTGGAACTGTAGGATTTGTAGCAAAAGCACTGCTTCTCTCCACACTGAAGTTCGTATTCCTGTCTGAAGAGACGACGTTATCAGAATGGTCTCTGTTCTGGTGTAATTTAATACGTTTTATGTGCTAGTCCACCGTGATGCCACCTGCTCCAATTAAGGGCTCGTCCTTACGGGCGTCACTCAGTCGCAGCAAAGACCATCTGACACGATAGCCGTTGCTGGGAGTCCTGATGTCCCAGGAATACGGGCATATACCTCTTGGCAAGCGTGGGGAGCTAGCAACTCAAGCACCGGCATGGGGGGCTCAACCGAACTGTACATAACGACTTAACCACGTCGAATTGGTAAAATTAATGGTGAAACCTTCAGCTGCCAT
Organism: Schistocerca nitens; assembly: GCF_023898315.1. Classification (NCBI taxonomy): domain Eukaryota; kingdom Metazoa; phylum Arthropoda; class Insecta; order Orthoptera; family Acrididae; genus Schistocerca; species Schistocerca nitens. The sequence continues at coordinate 1,129,422,314 of NC_064614.1, forward strand.
TTATTTTGCACAATTCGCTACTAGTTTCGTGGCATAAACAGCAGGTAAGCTTACGCCAGCTAAGCTCGCTAATAGTCATCGGCCGAAACTAGTAGCGATCTGCGCGAAATAAATGAGAGCTGAAAGTTTCACCATGCATTTTAACGATTATTTGGCGGCTGAATATCGCTATATCAGTTTGGCTATCGTGTTGATTTTGAGGCACAAATAAGAGCCTACAGAGAAAATGTGCACAATGATCTTTAACAATACATGCAGCTGGTGTTCTTCCCCAGTCGATTCACACTACCTAAATGTTTGGAAAATGAAAGTCGAACACAAAAGGGAACCGCAAATTATTTCAACCGAAAGGTGGTGAATGAAAGATTATTCCAAGAAAGGAACGCAGAGCCTAGGGTATGATGGGTTCGCCATCAAAGCCTGCCACCACGAGAAAGAGAACAAGAGAAGGAAGAATAGAGATGAAAGAGTGCAGAACAGTAAAGGAAGTAGGTCAACAATAGCTTGTGGCTCTTTGCTCATCACTCGTGTACACATGACACACATCGTGAACCCCATGACGGAAAGATGGGGCCCGGATAAGTAGAGAATTTCAAAGGGAGCTTTGAGCAACGATGAACTGAAACAGGGGAAATGAATACAGTAGAAAACAAATAGGTAACTTAAAGAGATGAAATAGTGAAGGCAGCAGAGGATCAAATAGATAAAAAGGCGAAGCATAGTAGAAATGTTTGAATGTCACAGGAGGTACTAAGGTTAATTGAAGAAAGGAGAAAACATAAAAGTGCAGCAAGTAGTCGAATGGGAATACAAACGACTAAAAAATGAGACTGACAGAAAATGCGAAATCGCTAACTAAGATTGGGTAGAGAACAAATTTAAGTATAGAGAATCATGTACAACTGGAGGAAAGATGGATACCGCCTACAGGAAAATTAGAGACCTCTGTGTAGGTGGTTTTCCTATAATTAAGATTGTAAAACTGAATGAAAGTGGATATATCAATCATTTGGTTTATTTATCATCTTCACAAATCGCAGTTATGACAAAAAAACTTAATTCTCAGTAATGACAGTATCATGAAAGGGATGGATCGCTACTCACCACACAGGGAAGAACTTGAGTCACAAAAAAAAGCTATAAATGTAAGCTTTTGGCCAAAAGACCTTCTTCTAACTTAGAAAACTAAAGCATTCACACGAACACAACTCTCTCTCTCTCTCTCTCTCTCTCTCTCTCTCTGTCTCTCTCTCTCTCTCTCTCTCTCTCACACACACACACACGTGACCACTGCTCAGGATCGCGAGTGCCTGTTTGCGAGTCAACTTCTCTTTTATATGGTAACTAGCAATCTGTCATTTTCATAATATTTTCGTTATTCCATTCTGGATTTTCCATCGTTTTTCTCAGTAATACTGTATTTCATAAAGGCATCCTGTGGCAACACCTTGATAAAGGCAATCTGTGCGAATGCAAGTCTGTTAATCTGACACAGGGATCCGGGGCGAAACCAAAAATAAATAGAGCGTAAGTACTGAGTGATTGTCGTGAAATGAGTTAGTAAAGAATAGAACTGCTGAAGGCAACAAGTAGATTTATGGAAAATAATACCTAGCACATGTTGTGGGAGAAGCAAACGTTTTAGGACTTGCAAGATAACTCGTATGAGTGAAGCTCTAAGATGTTAAAGTTGCAAATTGACTTGATTTTCCCTACACGTCATGCAGAAGCGGCTCGATCTCAACATATGGTGGCTCTTGGTTGCAGAAATACTGCGACCTCAATATGCTACAACGCAGGTGTAATTACTTTCAAGTCGGCCTCATACGCTGAAGATCTCTGGTGCAGATCAAAGAAGAAGTCCTGCGGAGAAGCTCTGCCTGCGAGGGGACAAGAGGAGAGAAGAGTAAAATGGATTAAGACGGCGTCCGCCTCGCGTTACCGCCTTTTTCCTTACAAGTTAGACCTTACTGGCTCGATTCTATTTCTTGCAAGCTCCGACCGCTAAAAATGCGACTCTGAGAATGCAGATCTAATTTTCTGCCCTATGTTTAACGTGGTTAACCAGTGAAATTCTTAGTAACAATTTCCTTGGAATGAAGTCGTTCCTCGCTCTTCCTTTCCCTTCAGCCAGTAAGGAATATTCTATTCCGCACTGCCGTGCCCGACTCACTCTGGGAAAAGTTCCAGATGAATCAATGTCTGTCTTTCTTATGCCCTTAAATATTTGTTGTGTAAGACCCATGCTTTCAGTGGTACCCCGTGGTTTTCAAACACTGGGCGGATTTCTTTTCACCTGCCCGATATCGATCTCCAGTGTTCGTCACAAAAGTCGTGTCTACGTTCGGCAGACAACGGCACTCTCTGCCAAGGTTCCTTCTCGCCCCCTGTCATACAACTTCCTCGAAGTGGTTGCTGCAGGAAGCTCTCTACTCCGAAATCTGCACGGCGGCCAGAGAGGGCTATGCCGGTCCTTGGCCATTGTGTGGCCGACGCCTCTCATAGTCCCTTCCCAGAAGAAGCACAACGGGGCGCCTGGCCGTCCCAGCGTTCAGTTCACTGACCACATTGTCCACTTTGCTTCCGAGATGTTTCCTTACTTCCCAGTAGCACGCAAGTCCGTATTAATACCACTGAAAGTATTGATCACTCATACATTTAAGATCAATTACTTAAGCAGATCGAGAGTGTTCCGAAAAACGGTCCCTTAACATACGGAGATAAAGACAACCAGTTCAATGAACATCAAGAGCTGGGATGGAATACCAGTATTAAGCAAACACTATTCACGTTGGTGTGTAGAATGTATGAGTCTGGAGACGTACAATCTATCGGAAAAATATCAACCGCACATTTCTGAAGACTGCAAGGGCTGACAAGCACGAGAATTATTGTACAATCAGCTTAACAGCTCATGCATCCAAGTTGCTTACAAGAATAATATACAAAAGAATGGAAAAGAAAATTGAAGATGTTCTAGATGACGATCAATTATGCTTTAGAAAAGGTAAACGCACGAGAGAGACAATTTTGCCGTTGCGGTTGATAATGGAAGCGAGACTAGAGAAATTCAAGACACGTTCGTCGGATTTGTCGACCTGGAAAAAACGCTCGACAGTGTAAAATGGTGCAAGATGCTCGAAATTCTGAGAAAAATAGGGGTAAGCTATAGGGAGAGACGGCCAAGAACGAAGTGCTGGGATAGAAAGGGTGTAAGACAGGGATGTTGTTTTTCGCACCTGATGTCCAATCTGTACATCGAAGAAACAATGATGGAAATAAAAAACAAGGCTCAGGAGTGGAATTAAAATTCAAGGTGAAGGAATATTAATGATACTATTCGCTGGTGACATTGCTATCCTTAGCGAAAGTGAAGAAGAACTACGTGATTTCCAGAATGGAATGAACAGTCAATGAGTGTAGAATATAGACTGAGAGTAAATCGAAGAAAGACGAAAGTAATGAGAAGTAGCAGAAAGGACTGTGGGAAAACCGTGTAAGACGTGTATACTTCTATTGTCTACTGTAAAACCACAGTTTATGAAAGATGTTTATATTTTATTAATAGGATTAAGTAGAAATAATATTTGTCATCTTGGAAATAATTGTGGTAGCAGGGATTGTCTGCACCAAAGTATTGTTGGCAGGAGAGACCGCACGTTGATATAATTTTAAAAAGGGCGGGAGAGACCGCGTATGGATACATTTTGAGAAAAGAGCGGGAAAGATCGAGCATTGATACATTTTGTAATGGTAGCAGGGATTGTCTGCACCAGAAAGCATTGTTGGCGGGAGACACCGCACTTTTAGCATTCGTAGGAAGTCAGTAGTAAGCAAGATGTGAAGGGAGTCGGTAGCAGGTCTGAAGCGAGAGGTTGAGAGGAGCAGTGTGCCTGCCAGCCACCAGCTATGATTTACAAGAGATTATAAACGGATCTACAGAGACATCAGCTAACTATTATCATAAGAAGAACTAATATTATTGAATTTTTTTTTTTTTTTTTTTTTTTGAGAAACTCAAGACTACTGAAGGTATGTTTGCGCAATGCTCGTTGTAAGATTATTGTAAAAAGTAACTCCCATTTGAACGTTTGCATAATCATTTCATTCAGAATATAATTAATTTTGCCAGCAATATTGTATTACTGATTATAATACATCCCAAAAACCATCAACGTAAAACTTTGCAAAATTTTATTGTTGTCAAGAAAAAGTTTAACTATGAATTACGTAACTTCAGACAAATTAATTAAAGAATAACGTCAGCTTTGCTATCAAAGAATAACGTCAGCTATGGTAATAAATACAGCCACTTATTATGACAACCCACCAGCAGCTAACAGAGTATAGTAAAACAGAGTAAGTATATTCATGTCGCAGTTCGATGTAGCAGTCAGATGGCGATCCAGTAACAGTAAAAAAGGTAAGGAACAGTTTTTGGGTTATTGCAGGTAACGACTGAGTGCCACGACGACGACATATTCTATGTTTCGTCGAATTAATCAGAAAATCACTTCTAATAAGCAGCATTTAAATTTGTATGCGAAGATTGAGAAAGAGAATTAATTTAAAAGGGAAGTTTCATTTGTTATTATTAAGCAAGAGATAGAAACCTTAAGGGAAGGTTTCATAGGTTATTGTAAAAGGGAGGGTTGTTTCACAAAAGAGATATAGAGGAGACGGGAAGGTTTCAACCGGAAAACAAGAGAATCGAAGCATTTGAGATGTGGTGCTACAGACGAATGTTGAAAATTACGTGGACTGATAAGGTAACGAATGAGGAGGTTCTGCGCAGAATCAGAGAGGAAAGGAACATGTGGAAAATACTGATAAGGAGAGGGGACAGGACGACAGGACATCTGTTATGACATCAGAGAATGACTTCCACAGTACTAGAGTGAACTGTAGAGGAATACATCCAGCAAATAATTGAGGACATAGTTTGAAAGTGCTACTCTGAGATGAAGAGGTTGGCACAGGAGAGGAATTCGTGAAGGGCCGCATCAAATCAGTCAGAACTGGTACCCCAAAAAGAAAAAAAAAAATACAAAGATGGGTGAGCTGAAAGGTGTAAGAGACATTCAGAGGGGCTCTGCAAGGTATGGTATTGCAAGATGAATTTAACAGACCACTGAAAGTCCTAAGACGAAACGAAGCACCTGCAGTAGTCGATATTCTCTTAGAACTCCTAATATCTTCGGGAGAGCCAGCCATCACTAAACAATTCTACCGGGCGTGGGAGATATATGACACAGGGCAAATACCCTCAAACTTCAAGAATAATGTAATAATTCCAATTGCAGTTGCTGACAGGTGTAAATATTACTGAACTATCAGTTTAATAACTCATGATTGCAAAATATGGACACTAATTATTTACAGAAGAATGAAAAAACTGGAAGAAGCCGAGCGTGGGGAAGATCAGTTTGGATTTCGGAGAAATGTTGGAACATATGAGGCGATTCTGACCCTATGACTTATTTTAGAAGATAGATTAAGGAAAGGGAACCCTCGTTTTATGGCATTTGTGGATTTGGAGAAAGCTTTTGACTATGTTGTCTGGGATACACTCCTTAAATTTCCGAACGTAGCAGGTGTAAGTCATAGGGAGAATGTTATTTAAAACTTGTACATTATTTAAAACTTATACAAAAAATCGTACAGCAGTTATAAGGGTTTAAGAAACGCGTGAAGAGTTGGAGCAAATCTCCAATTTAAGCGAATTAAATCAGGCTATGCTGAAGAAATTCGATCACGAAGTGAGACTCGAAAATTAGTAAAGGAGTTCTGTCATTTTGGCAGAAAAATAACCGCTTATAGCCAAAGTAGGATACAAAATGCAGAACGGCAATGGCAAGAAAAGCGTTTGTGAAGAAGAAAAATTTGTTAACATCGAATTTAATTTTAGGTGTTTCGGAGTGTTTTTTTTTTTTTTTTTTTTAAGCCTTCCATGGAAGTGAAACATGGACGATAAGCAGTTCAGACAAGAAGAGATGCATAGACCACGTGGCTAATGAGCACTGAACAAAACTGCGGAGAAAAGAAATTTGTGGCGTAACTTGACTAAAAGAAGTGATCAATTGATAGGACACAATCTGAGACATCAAACGAATAGTCAGTTTAGTACTGAAGGGAAGAGTGAGAAGATCTCATAAGTAAGATAAAATGGAGTCGAAGTAGTCATTCGGAGATGAAGAGGCTTACACAGGATAGAGATACGTGGAGAGCTGCATCAAAAGAATCTTTGGACTGGAGACCACAACAACAAAAACAATAACAACAACTCGTAAGTTGTTAGTTGCTAACAGTAATAATCACAACAATAATAGTAATAAATAAAAAATAAAAAAGCATGATCGAAACATTCTCAAAATCTAGTGCACAGCTAAACTCTCACCAACTCTCAAATTAACTCTAAGCAATCCTGTGTCTTGCTCAGTAGGATTAGACTCGCAGAATACTACAAACGGTGAAGATGTCATAGAATCCCGTTTTGGAGCCGGCCGGTGTGGCCGAGCCGTTCTGGGCGCTTCAGTCCGTAAACCGCGCGACCGCTACTGTCGCAGGTTCGAATCCTGCCCCGCGCATGGACGTGTGTGATGTCCTTAGGTTAGTTAGGTTTAAGTAGTTCTAAGTTCTAGGGGACTGATGACCTCAGATGTTAAGTCCCATAGTGCTCAGAGCCATTTGAATCCGTTTGGGATTCCGTCTGTTTCCGCTTTAGTATATTTTGTTTTCTGGATGGTACTCGAGATACTAGATTCGTCGCGTCCCATGTGAGAGCCCAGTCCTTCAGTTTCCTGACACACGGCGTGAATAAGAATCATGAAGTACACGCTTTTCATTTCCTATGAACCTGGATACAACGACAACAATCACAATCACAGATGAGAAAATATAATATTCTGAAAATGTGACTTAGATAACCTGACAGTTCAGCTGTTTGTGTTCTGAACCTTAGCGTGGGGTATTTGGTTGGCAATGTTGTTTATGATTTCCCAGGAATCAGGGTTTCTTGATGCCAAGCGAAGGTCCACATCCACAGCGTTGTTACTACTGTATAGAGGGCACGGCATACACGTTGTGATCACTGATCTCAAACCATTAGCAACTGTCTGACGGTCATTTGTCAGTTCTATACAAGGGGCGATCAAAAAGTTTCCGTACGAAGGCCATATCGTCCAGAATCTGTATGCCAATCAAACAAATAAGTTTTGTTTGTTTCGTGGTCATGAGGCCACACAACTTTTAATCATTAAACAAATCATCTGGCTAGCTAACTAACTAACCAAACATCTTACTTAATAAGGAGTGAACTCATTAACTAAAAAAGTAACTGACTCATGAACCTAATATTTGGGTCATCATTTGTAAAACTCTAATTCTTCTCTCTCAAACCCCACCCTATAGGGAGAGAGGGAGAGTTTTAGCGAATCAAAATTTACAAAGGAAATAAGTATTTTTTATTTATCCGTAACCATTTTCCACACAAAAATGAGAACATGGATTTTCTTGAATTACAGCACCAAACTACCAAGAATGAAAACAAATGCTTAAGACAAAATGTACGTAGTTTTTTATGTACAATGTGATCCTGCAATAAAAATGGGGGTTCCCATTTGGAATTTTAAAGTTGCCTCCCGCCTCACCCCCAGCGGGCTGGGTGGCGGGCTAATTTTAGCACCAGCAGATTTCCCCCTCGAAAATAATCAACTTTGGATTCTACACATTTTTTCGTGTGAAGCTTATTTTTCGAGTTATTCTGGTTTGTCAACTTAAAATTTATATCCTGTATATCGCGGTGAAGATACTGCAACCGGTGCCTAACTGCACTTACATGCAGCATGTGACATCGACTCGCGCAGAAATACTGATCGTGTTATCCTTTCTAGACACTGTGGTCGTACACTGCAATAAAGCTGGAACATTCGTACTAGGACTGGGCTCGTAAGGTGGTAAAGTTACAGGGTGACAATTATTGAACTGTATAAAATGAAATCGTCGTAACTTCTGAACGGTTTCTACATCCCCATCTACATCTACATCCATACTCCGCAAGCCACCTGACGGTGTGTGGCGGAGGGTACCTTGAGTACCTCTATCGGTTCTCCCTTCCATTCCAGTTCGTGGAAAGAAGGATTGTCGGTATGCCTCTGTGTGGGCTCTAATCTCTCTGATTTTATCCTCACGGTCTCTTCGCGAGATATACGTAGGAGGGAGCAATATACTGCTGGACTCGTCGGTGAAGGTATGTTCTCGAAACTTCACCAAAAGCCCATACCGAGCTATTGAGCGTCTCTCCTGCAGAGTTTTCCACTGGAGTTTATCTATCATCTCCGTAACGCTTTCGCGATTACTAAATGAAGCGCGCTGCTCTCCGTTGGAGCCTCTCTATCTCTTCTATCAATCCTATCTGGTACGGTTCCCACACTGCTGAGCAGTATTAAAATAGTGGGCAAACAAGCGTACTGTAACCTACTTCCTTTGTTTTTGGATTGCATTTCCTTAGGATATCTTCCAATGAATCTCAGTCTGGCATCTGCTTTACCGACGATCAACTTTATATGATCATTCCATTTTAAATCACTCGTAATGCGTACTCCCAGATAATTTATGGAATTAACTGCTTTCAGATGCTGACCTGCTATATCGTTGCTAAATGATAAGGGATCTTAGGACGCTCAGACTACACGGTTGACCCCGGGCATGACGGAAATTAGTATGTGAATACGGTTTTGTGTAGCGACGAAGCACACTTTTATTTGGATAGATTCGTCAGTGAGCAAAATTGGTGCATTTGGGGGACTGAGACACGCATTTCGCGATCTTGAAGTCTCTACACCTCAATCGGTGACTGTGTGGGGTGCAATGTCCAGTCACTGAATAATCGGTGCGCTGTACATTTATGTCACGGTGACTATCGTACAGTGCGGAAGGGTTTCGGAAGATGATCTCACCCCATTACCCCATGTGGGCCTAATTTCGACAAGATGTGGTTCATGCAAGACGGAGCTCGACCCCATGGAAGCAGGAAAGTGTTTGGTGTCCTGGAGGAGCACTTTCGGGACCGCATTCTGGCTCAGGGATACCCGGTGGCCACTGGCATGGGATTGGCCGCCACATTCTCCGGATCTCAACACAAGCGACTCCTTTTGTAAGTAGGATGTTTAGGTTTTTATGTTGGTAACGCCATGTAGCGCTCTATATGAAAATCACTGGTTATGCTGTGTGCAGTCTGTGGCTGGTTGGCATTGTTAGAATATTCGCCATTGTAGTGTTGGGCAGTTGGACGTGAACAGCGCGTAGCGTTGTGCAGTTGGAGGTGAGCCGCCAGCAGTGGCGGATGTGTGGAGGGAGATGGCAGAATTCTGAGGGCGGACGATCTGGACTTGTGTCCGTCAGAGAAAGGAAATTTGGAAGACTGGATGTCATTAATTGATATATATATATATATATATATATATATATATATATATATATATATATATATATATATATATATAGACGAAGACTTAAGGCAGATAGGGATCAACAGGCAAATGATAGGAGACAGGAAATACTTCAGAAACAAAGTTAGGAGTGCAAAATTTATTGTAAAGGAGAGAAAGAAGACAGGAACATTATGGACAGAGCAAAGGAAACAGGAGCACAGCCAAAGGATGAAGAGATTTTGGGAAGAGAAGAGGAAGAGAGGAAAGAAGTGAAAATTGTGTCATCATGTGATTTTCGAGTTCAAACACTGTCCATAAGGGCAACAATGAAATGAATGAAGAAAATGAAATATATATCAATTAATGACATCCAGTCTTCCAAATTTCCTTTTTCTGACGGACACAAGTCCAGATCGTCCGCCCTCAGAATTCTGCCATCTCCCTCCACACATCCACCACTGCTGGCGGCTGAACACTATTAAGGTAAATACATTTTTGTTCTCTACCAAAATATTTCATTTGCTAACTATGCCTATCAGTAGTTAGTGCCTTCAATAGTTAGAATCTTTTATTTAGCTGGCAGTATTGGCTCTTGCTGTATTGCAGTAGTTCGAGTAACGAAGATTTTTCATCTACATCTACATCTACATTTATACTCCGCAAGCCACCCAACGGTGTGTGGCGGAGGGCACTTTACGTGCCACTGTCATTACCTCCCTTTCCTGTTCCAGTCGCGTCTGAAAGCCTCCGTGCGCGCTCTAAGCTCTCTAATTTTACATTCGTGATCTCCTCGGGAGGTATAAGTAGGGGGAAGCAATATATTCGATACCTCATCCAGAAACGCACCCTCTCGAAACCTGGCGAGCAAGCTACACCGCGATGCAGACCGCCTCTCTTGCAGAGTCTGCCACTTGAGTTTGTTAAACATCTCCGTAACGCCATCACGGTTACCAAATAACCCTGTGACGAAACGCGCCGCTCTTCTTTGGATCTTCTCTATCTCCTCCGTCAACCCGATCTGGTACGGATCCCACACTGATGAGCAATACTCAAGTATAGGTCGAACGAGTGTTTTATAAGCCACCTCCTTTGTTGATGGACTACATTTTCTAAGCACTCTCCCAATGAATCTCAACCTGGTACCCGCCTTACCAACAATTAATTTTATATGATCATTCCACTTCAAATCGTTCCGCACGCATACTCCCAGATATTTTACAGAAGTAACTGCTACCAGTGTTTGTTCCGCTATCATATAATCATACAATAAAGGATCCTTCTTTCTATGTATTCGCAATACATTACATTTGTCTATGTTAAGGGTCAGTTGCCACTCCCTGCACCAAGTGCCTATCCGCTGCAGATCTTCCTGCATTTCGCTACAATTTTCTAATGCTGCAACTTCTCTGTATACTACAGTATCATCCGCGAAAAGCCGCATGGGACTTCCGACACTATCTACTAGGTCATTTATATATATTGTGAAAATCAATGGTCCCATAACACTCCCCTGTGGCACGCCAGAGGTTACTTTAACGTCTGTAGACGTCTCTCCATTGATAACAACATGCTGTGTTCTGTTTGCTAAAAACTCTTCAATCAAGCCACACAGCTGGTCTCATATTCCGTAGGCTCTTACTTTGTTTATCAGGCGACAGTGCGGAACTGTATCGAACGCCTTCCGGAAGTCAAGAAAAATAGCATCTACCTGGGAGCCTGTATCTAATATTTTCTGGGTCTCATGAACAAATAAAGCGAGTTGGGTCTCACACGGTCGCTGTTTCCGGAATCCATGTTGATTCCTACATAGTAGATTCTGGGTTTCCAAAAACGACATGATACTCGAGCAAAAAACATGTTCTAAAATTCTACAACAGATCGACGTCAGAGATATAGGTCTATAGTTCTGCGCATCTTCTCGACGACCCTTCTTGAAGACTGGGACTACCTGTGCTCTTTTCCTATCATTTGGAACCTTCCGTTCCTCTAGAGACTTGCGGTACACGGCTGTTAGAAGGGGAGCAAGTTCTTTCGCGTACTCTGTGTAGAATCGAATTGGTATCCCGTCAGGTCCAGTGGACTTTCCTCTGTTGAGTGATTCCAGTTGCTCTTCTATTCCTTGGACACTTATTTCGATGTCAGCCATTTTTTCGTTTGTTCGAGGATTTAGAGAAGGAACTGCAGTGCGGTCTTCCTCTGTGAAACAGCTTTGGAAAAAGGTGTTTAGTATTTCAGCTTTACGCGTGTCAACCTCTGTTTCAATGCTATCATCATCCCGGAGTGTCTGGATATGCTGTTTAGAGCCACTTACTGATTTAACGTAAGACCAGAACTTCCTAGGATTTTCTGTCAAGTCGGTACATAGAATTTTACTTTCGAATTCACTGAACGCTTCACGCATAGCCCTCCTTACGCTAACTTTGACATCGTTTAGCTTCTGTTTGTCTGAGAGGTTTTGGCTGCGTTTAAACTTAGAGTGAAGCTCTCTTTGCTTTCGCAGTAGTTTCCTAACTTTGTTGTTGTACCACGGTGGGTTTTTCCCGTCCCTCACAGTTTTACTCGGCACGTACCTGTCTATAACGCATTTTACGATTGCCTTTAACTTTTTCCATAAACACTCAACATTGTCATTGTCGGAACAGAAATTTTCGTTTTGATCTGTTAGGTAGTCTGAAATCTGCCTTCTATTACTCTTGCTAAACAGATAAACCTTCCTCCCTTTTTTTATATTCCTACTAACTTCCATATTCAGGGATGCTGCAACGGCCTTATGATCACTGATTCCTTGTTCTGCACATACAGAGTCGAAAAGTTCGGGTCTGTTTGTTATCAGTAGGTCCAAGATGTTATCTCCACGAGTCGGTTCTCTGTTTAATTGCTCGAGGTAATTTTCGGATAGTGCACTCAGTATAATGTCACTCGATGCTCTGTCCCCACCACCCGTCCTAAACATCTGAGTGTCCCAATCTATATCTGGTAAATTGAAATCTCCACCTAAGACTATAACATGCTGAGAAAATTTATGTGAAATGTATTCCAAATTTTCTCTCAGTTGTTCTGCCACTAATGCTGCTGAGTCGGGAGGTCGATAAAAGGAGCAAATTATTAACCTAGCTTGATTGTTGAGTGTAACCTCCACCCATAATAATTCACAGGAACTATCCACTTCTATTTCACTACAGGATAAACTACTACTAACAGCGACGAACACTCCACCACCGGTTGCATGCAATCTATCCCTTCTAAACACCGTCTGTACCTTTGTAAAAATTTCGGCAGAATTTATCTCTGGCTTCAACCAGCTTTCTGTACCTATAACGATTTCGGCTTCGGTGCTTTCTATCAGCGCTTGAAGTTCCGGTACTTTACCAACGCAGCTTCGACAGTTTACAATTACAATACCGATTGCTGCTTGGTCCCCGCATGTCCTGACTTTGCCCTGCACCCGTTGAGGCTGTTGCCCTTTCTGTACTTGCCCAAGGCCATCTAACTTAAAAAACCGCCCAGCCCACGCCACACAACCCCTGCTACCCGTGTAGCCGCTTGTTGCGTGTAGTGGACTCCTGACCTATCCAGCGGAACCCGAAACCCCACCACCCTATGGCGCAAGTCGAGGAATCTGCAGCCCACATGGTCGCAGAACCGTCTCAGCCTCTGATTCAGACCCTCCACTCGGCTCTGTACCAAAGGTCCGCAGTCAGTCCTGTCGACGATGCTGCAGATGGCGAGCTCTGCTTTCATCCCGCTAGCGAGACTGGCAGTCTTCACCAAATCAGATAGCCGCCGGAAGCCAGAGAGGATTTCCTCCGATCCATAGCGACACACATCATTGGTGCCGACATGAGCGACCACCTGCAGATGGGTGCACCCTGTACCCTTCATGGCATCCGGAAGGACCCTTTCCACATCTGGAATGACTCCCCCCGGTATGCACTCGGAGTGCACATTGGTTTTCTTCCCCTCTCTTGCTGCCATTTCTCTAAGGGGCCCCATTACGCGCCTGACGTTGGAGCTCCCAACTACCAGTAAGCCCACCCTCTGCGACCGCCCGGATCTTGCAGACTGAGGGGCAACCTCTGGAACAGGACAAGCAGCCATGTCAGGCCGAAGATCAGTATCAGCCTGAGACAGAGCCTGAAACCGGTTCGTCAGACAAACTGGAGAGGCCTTCCGTTCAGCCCTCCGGAATGTCTTTCGCCCCCTGCCACACCTTGAGACGACCTCCCACTCTACCACAGGTGAGGGATCAGCCTCAATGCGGGCAGTATCCCGGGCAACCACAGTCGTAGTCCGATCGGGAGATGCGTGGGACGAGCTGGCCGTCCCCGACAAACCCCCATCCGGAACCCCACAGTGATGCCCATTGGCAACAGCCTCAAGCTGTGTGACCGAAGACAACACTGCCTGAACCTGGGAGCGAAGGGATGCCAACTCAGCCTGCATCCGAACACAGCAGTTGCAGTCCCTATCCATGCTAAAAACTGTTGTGCAAAGAACGTCTGAACTAATCTACAGAGAGCGCAAACAAATCGACACAAAATTTAAACGGTTATTAAAATACAAGATTGCCTAGTAAATGCAGTAATGCTGCTACTTGCGCACTGCTGACACACTGCTCGGCGGCGGAAGGAGACTACGCGATTTTACACTATTCAGGTACTAAAACGCGATGCTACAACTCTCAAATACTATAATACGCCAGAAATTTATGAATTAAACAATGCAAGTACCAAAAACACGCAAAGAAATTAATAATTAAACTATGTAACAAATGAGTGAGCTAGGAGTATACGACTTGCTGTTGCAGCTGCTTACCCAACGACGGCAGGGAGCACAATGACTGTGACCAACCGACACTGGCCGTTCAAAACAAACACAGAAGTCAAACGACTACGCGAATTTACACTATTCAGGTACTAAAACGCGATGCTACAACTCTCAAATACTATAATACGCCAGAAATGTATGAATTAAACAATGCAAGTACCAAAAACACGCAAAGAAATTAAGAATTAAACTATGTAACAAATGAGTGAGCTAGGAGTATACGACTTGCTGCTGCAGCTGCTTATCCAACGACGGCAGGGAGCACACTGTGAGGTAAGTGATTCATGAAAGGTACAGGTTACTGTTAGTCAGGACCATTCTTTTGTAGGAATTATTGAAAGTCCGATTGCGCTAAAAAAAAATATTGTGTGTCAGTTTAGTGATTATCAGGATAAGTAAAGAGAGAAATGTCTGAGTACGTTCAGTTTTGCTCAGCTGTTTGAAAATCAAGTAACGTAAGAGGTTTACCAGCACTATCATTCTTAAATTTTCTAAGGGGAGGTTTCACTTTTTTGGGGCTATATTAAAGACAAAACCATTGCTGAAATGAAAACAGCCATTCAAGAGGTCATCGACAGCATCGATGTTCCGAGACTTCAGGGGGACATGCAGAATTTCGGCTATTCGTCTGCGCCACATCATCGGCTAGTATGGCAGGCGTATCGAACATGTCATAACCTAAATCCCAATATCTGTATAATGTTTACATTTTGAACAATGTGTACACGCCGTAGTTTGTAACTAATTTACGTTTTTTCAAATAGTTCAGTAATTGTCACCCTGTATGAACCACAATTTAAAGGCAAACTAATTTAGTGCTTGAACAAACACGGTTAATATAGCTATCTGTTCGCACTTTGACAGATAGCTATTGTTACTAAAAGTTGTTATGAGCCATCCAGTATATAACACACTGATCGATTGTCGACACTTTGCATCGTTTCGGCATATCCTCCGAAGTACCAAATCTGTACTAAGGTTCGCCGGTCGGAGTGGCCGAGCGGTTCTAGGCGCTACAGTCTGGAACCGCGCGACCGGTACGGTCGCAGGTTCTAATCCTGCCTCGGGCATGGATGTGTATGATGTCCTTATGTTAGTTAGGTTTAAGTATTTAAGTCGTAGGGGACTGATGACCTCAGAAGTTAAGTCCCATAGTACTCAGAGCCATTTGAACCATTTGTACTAAGGCTCACTAAACACCATTAAAGTCACTCTCCAGTAAATTTACTGTCTATTCTACTATTAATCCCTTTTTTCCATACACAATCACGGCATGCTCGATTGTTACATGCCGTCTGGTGTTTACTATCAGCTTTAAGATTCACCCCTTATATATTCGTTACGTGCCACCCAGCATGCGTGAGCACTGGTTCCTGTGTAACACTTGTACGCTCGGTGTTCGATGTTTCGACTCAAGTAGTCGCCCTACTTACTCATTGGTTGTTCTCAGTTTTGTGTCACATTTAAATTACCAATCAGTTTGGCAGTGCTTACGTAAAGACAGAAAAGACAAAGACGTTGAGCTCTCTCTCTCGAATATCCATCAGTACGCTATCTAGCTGTTATTGTCGTCGCGGTCTTCAGTCCTAAGACTGACGCAGCTCTCCATCCTACTCTATCCTGTGCATGCCTCTTCATTTTCAAGTAACTATTGCAACCAACAACCTTTGAATCTGCTTACTCTATTCATCTCTTAGTTTCCCTCTACGATATTTATCGCCCACACTTCCCTCCAATACTAAATTCGTTATTCATCTTTTGGATCTGCAGCTCTTGTCTTTTCCTCCGTGTTTGCAGTTAAATTATAGGACAGAGGGTTCGCCTTTTTGTAAACACGCCGTTTTCTTCTTTTTACCCAACCATGTTTCAGCATGTCTGTACCATCATCAGTGAGTTTTTGTTTATTGAAAACTGTAAAAATTGAACATGTTTTATGTTGTATCTGGTCTAACGAAGTGAGGCCTAAAGAAAGTTTTTGTTCGTTTTGCTTCTTACAGTGATTTTTCATTATATGGTTTTGCAGGACAAGTGTGTGGTGTCCTGCACTTATGGCTTGTCATCTCCAAAGCAAACGATGTAAATGTGAATTTCATAGGCAAGTTTACACTTACCTTGATTTTTAAAAAACATGATTTTGACGTGACAAATCTTTTCCGTGTATATTTTTTACTACTCGCGTTTTGTTGTGACTTATCCGTCTTCTTTTGCATTCTGGAGACACTGCAAATGGTTCAAATGGCTCTGAACACTATGGGGCTTAACATCTGTGGTCATCAGTCCCCGGAGACACTGCAAACACATATTAATATACTTTGTGCAATTTCGTTTTCTATAAACCTCTCTTTACTTCGCAAAACGCGGTGAGCACTAAGTTGTTTCCTAACACCGTCTGAGAGTTTGGGGCCGAATTTGAATTTGTTTACTTTTTCTCTTTATCTGTGTGTTTGTGTGTGTGTGTGTGTGTGTGTGTGTGTGTGTGTGTGTGTGTGTGTATGTGTGTGTGTGTGTGAGAGAAAGAGAGAGAGAGAGAGAGAGAGAGAGAGAGTGTGTGTGTGTGTGTGTGTGTGTGTGTGTGAGTGAGTGTGTGTATCTGTATGTATGTTACCTCATTTAGCAGTTTGTTTTGCCTTTCCTGTAAAGCTCCTTTAATGTGCTAAATAATGTGCCTTTACAGAATGTAGTGTTTTCATCTTAACCTTGTTTGCCTTCTGCTGTTGCCTTCTGTATGTGGAAGTTCTCTTCTGTTGCCAGTCTGTGGCATAGACTGTGGCTATATCTCAGTATTTTTAAATCTACTGTTAGTGTAGTTTGGTGGTGGTTGTGGGCTATTAGGTGGTCGGTGAATGTTCTATGGGTGCTGTTACTTTTTAGGGCTGTAAGATGTTCTGAGTACCTTGTTTTAAAGTTCCTGCATGTTTGTCCTATGTATACTGATTGACAAATATTGCATGTGAGTTCATATGTTCTTGATGTGTAGAATTTATTTGTGGGTGTGCCCTTTGTTCTGAGTTTTTTCTATGTTGTGTTGTCTGTCCTGTAACCTATTTGAAGTCCCTGTTTCTTCAATATGTTGCCTATTCTGTGGACAATTTTTTATTGTAGGTGAATATGTGCCATTTTGTTTTATGTGAGTGTTGTTGTACGGGGTGTTCAAAAAGTCTCTCCGCAGTGCGGTATGATTGTTAGCAGCGCGTGCCGTATGCCGCAGTAAATGGGTACAGAATACCACTGCAGTATCGTTGCGCGTTTATTGTTTCGTTGAAAAATATGGGACCCACAATGCGACGTCTATAAATTGCAATCCAAGCTCCTATTTTCACAGAATGAAGTGGTTCCTCATGAATGCTACCCGCTTTATTGTGTTTAGCTCCTGTGTGTAATTATGTTTGCCTACAGGCGTTCTGTTCAGTCAGTGGAGCTTGAATCTGAAGCTTGCTTGCTTGTGTGCAAGCGTGTGGTTCGACATATTATGAATGGTGATGCTCGAGGACTGAGGTGTGGGGTTGATCCGTTATTCTGCGCAACGGATTAATCTGAGATGTACCCTTTACCCTGTGGTTCCTGCAAGATGCAATTTCCACCCCCACACTACTACAGAAGTCAGACAGACGCTCCTAACGTTCTAAAGAGAGATGCCTGAAAAACATTCAGCAATAAATATCTTCTGGAGTCGTCCGCTGTAAGGAAATGACACAAAAATTCACAAAATTTCTTACGTAACTAGTGGGATACTTGGGTACTGGAGTAGTACTAGTTAGTGTAGGAAAAACATGAAACTAACGAAAGTTATTATTTATTTTGCAAAAATTCTGAAAAAATCACAATGGCACTTTTAGTTATGAATTGAACAAGTTATATCTTGGTTCTTTTCGGAATGTGAAGTTACCTCTCAAGGATAGGATTCGCTAATGAATTTTTTATACAAAGTTTAAGATGGTTGTTGACTTGGCAGAATGGCTGAGAGGCGCGCCTCCTCAACTTGAATAATTATCCTTTAGAATGTTGCTAGGTATGGTCGAGGCTGTCGCGTGTGAAATGCAGTGAAGTGTAATGTTATTATTTATTTTGCAAAAATTCTGAAAAAATCACAATGGCACTTTTAGTTATGAATTGAACAAGTTATATCCTGATTCTTTGCGGAATGTGAAGTTACCTCTCAAGGATAGGATTCGCTAATGAAATTTTTATACAAAGTTTAAGATGGTTGTTGACTTGGCAGAATGGCTGAGAGGCGTGCCTCCTCAACTTGAATAATTATCCTTTAGAATGTTGCTAGGTACGGTCGAGGCTGTCGCGTGTGAAATGCAGTGAAGTGTACTGTTGTGGAGGAAATATGGGGCTCGCAATAGCTGTAGCACACAATAACGCAAGCTGCGATGACTGCTATCTGCGCCGCTCGCTGCTGACAAATAAGATAACTCTCGTTCCATCTGGATTGACCTTCGCCAATCAAACTCTCCCTATGCCTTGATGAAGTCAAGGATTCCTATTCGCCCCTAGTCTAACTATTGGCGTGGTACACCGGTCAGATAACCAGTCTACCACGATGCCACTCAAAATTCGCTCGCAGGCGTTTAACTATAACTCTGTCCCTTCACACCGCACAATAAGTGTGTCGGCCAACACAGTGAACAACCCTTAATCGCAAGGACTCAATATAGAGTAGCACTTCCATTCGCTCTCGACAGAGGTGCTCTCCCAGTGAAGCACTGAGGAGAGACTTGTTCCTCGCTCCAAGAGCGAGAACGGAACGGCGCCTCTCCATGCCACACGTGAAGGGTTATATCTTTCGGTCTCTTCCATTATTCCTAGGCGTCAGAAATATCGTCTGCCAATCAGCATTGCTCTTCTAAAACGGGAGAATGACGTTTCGTTTAAGGCGACCAATCCGGAAACCTGTAGCATTGGCGTTTGGCGTTTGCTGTCTCCCTGTGAAAATCTCTGAAACTGCGTGCTATGTGTAAATAATGCGTAGGCTGGCCGCTCCCACACAATGTAGCGGAATTTACTTTTAAGCCAAACACGGAGTGGTTCCCCCTTTCACTCGGGCCCACGATGTCCGCTACACGGGTGGTCACCAGCCGACATAGGCTGGGTCGTCCTCTGAAGGGACCGGCATCCCGTTGTGCGGTAGCGTTCTCGCTTCCCACGCCCGGGTTCCCGGGTTCGATTCCCGGCGGGGTCAGGGATTTTCTCTGCCTCGTGATGGCTGGGTGTTGTGTGCTGTCCTTAGGTTAGTTAGGTTTAAGTAGTTCTAAGTTCTAGGGGACTGATGACCATAGCTGTTAAGTCCCATAGTGCTCAGAGCCATTTGAACCATTTTTGAACCCGTTGTGCGGTTTCTCTCCTGAACTAAAAGCTTCTGTGACCGTCGCGTCTGGAATGTATGTGTGTACGCCAGCCTCGAGTATTTCAACCCTGGTGCGCTTACTTGTTAATTGCATATCGTTTACATGAATTCATACAACATTGACTTTATCTTATCGAGTTTGGGTTCGAATGAAGCGTCTTGATGTGCGGAATATGATTGTGAGGGCGGAATATGTAAGCAATGAAGGTCAGGAGACCCAGCCGTCTTACAGAGTTTGTGGATTTCTGGAATATTGTGAAATCATGTGTATTGTTCGTTTTTCGTATGGTGAGGTCCATAAAATTTAGTGTGTTGCCTTTCAGTGTATGAGCCTATTGGTCTGTCGCACCTGATCATCCCACCCCAAGTATTCACTCGTGGAGCTCAGAGTTCGAGTCTCGCGTCTGGTATGCAGTATTTTTTCGTTGCGTTAGATAGAGAATTATGTGTTTACATTGAGGAAAGATTTATTATTGTATGTATTGGTCTCACGGTGTCCGCTGGTTTATTGTACAGTACAACATAACTTACTGTGTTGCATCACAAATAAATGGGTATAAGCTTCCGAATACTGTCTATACCCAAAGTAAAATCTGTAAACAAAAAAGGGGAGAAATGGAAACAAGCATAAAATAGAAACAGCTTTTGTTTTGTTGCAGCGAGGTAATTTAGTATCTTCTACGTTTACAACAGATCATATTTACAAAAGCTGTTCGAATTTGCACCATTCGCTTGAATTCAAGTATTGTATCGCTCAATCATCCCTTCACGCATGTGCTCGAAGATACCCTCCATATTTTGGCAACAGCTATGAGGGCTATGATATCCATCTGGGATTCTACTGGGGTGCTGTAAACTAGCTCCTTCAAAGGATCCCAAAAGACAAAATATAGGGGCTTAAGTTACCTCCAACTTCCAGATGAGCATCTTCAAGTAGCCCTGGCAGAACCTCCCTCAAAAAGGTTGAGTAATTATTGCCCTTTACATCATCAGTTCAAATGTACGCCCTATTATTCAGTTGTCAACAATTCCCGCCTATTCATTAACATTACATTCGTCTTGACGGCCTTGCTCATACATTTGATTTGGTTTAACATTGGGCCAATAAATGTCACTTTTTATGTTGAAGATTCCTTCTTCATTAAATATCGCTTTGTCTGTAAACTTAACAACGGAAATAAATTAGAGTCCTGTTGCTGTCGCACACAAAACATTCACAAGATTCAGTATGAGGCACGTGACCCCTTACGTACCATTTGTGCAGTTTAGCCTCCAGGTACGCTTTCAGGCCTGTTCCATACATGCCATAACGTTGACTGCGAGACACCCAATGGGCTCGAGACTTCTCGTGCCCTTTTTTCAGAGTCCTACTCCGCTCGTGACAAAGCAGTTTCCCTATTTATTCCCTACACGCGAGCGTGGCCCAACTTCAGAGGCACGCCGGAGACCCTGGATGGTTGAATTTAATGATAAACTTCCACATACGACAGGAACGATATGAAATTGGTATAGTATGAGTAGAAAAGCTGTAGTAACTTTTAAGTTTAAACACTCGAAACAAAAACAAAGTTTTAAGCCGCTGTACACATCTACAAAACATACATTTTATGTGTAACAAAAACACATAAAACGAATAACAACAAACATTTCACACCTCAGATGTTGTCTGATGATTAACTTGATTTCAGAATACAGCATGGCTGGCGCTGTATTTCCTTACCTCAATACCTTGCCTCTTGTGTTTGCTTAACGAGCAGTGCCTTTGTTTCATGCATTCGACGATCCAAAGCAGCAAATGATACGCGAGAAGGTAAAACACGCTATGGGAGACATTGTGCGTAAAGAACTGAAAGCTCTATAGGTAGAGGAAGTAGAAACAGTTGTTTGCGGATTTAATGAAGATCTAGATCATCATTTTTCGTTTTCGGACCGGCGTAAAGATAGAAGGATGACAGAATACCGAGCGCAAATACAACATACAATCTTAAATGTTTTCTCAATTTTCTGAACGAATTACAGCCAGTGTTCATTGACTATAAGTTACACCAAGTGTTACAGAAAATCAGGCTGCCATAAATGATTGGATCGACCTCGAGTTCGTAAAGCATACAGTCTTAAGACAAACTGAACATGGTTCAGCTGTCACAAGATACGAGCAGCATACGTCGCGTCTACTAATGTCTGTTTTGTCTTCATTCATTGCACAATGTTCAATTTGTTCTACATGACATACAGTCCTGAAAGTTTGTTCATTCCCGGCCATAAGGATCTCGTGTTTACCAAAAAAGTAATAATTTTACTCTCAAATATCCTCGTCATATTCTTTTAAAACACTAAATAATAAAGAATAGCTCAGCAGGCAGTACAGTTGAAGAGGAATGGATATCTCAAAAAAGTGCAATCACAGAAGTTGAGAAGGAAAATATAGGTACAAAGAAGGTAACTGCGAGGAAACCGTGGGAAATAGAAGAAATACTTCAGTTGCTTGATGAAAGGAGGAAGTAAAAAAATGTTCCGGGAAACTCAGGAATACAGAAATACGAGTCGCTGAGGAATGAAATAAATGGGAAGTGCAGGGAAGCTAAGACGAAGTGGCTGCAGGAAAAATGAGAAGATATCGAAAAAAAAAGTTTATCGGAAGGACAGACTTAGCATACAGTAAAGTCAAAACAAACTTCGGTGACATTATAAGCAAGGGAGGTAGCCTTAAGAGTGCAACGGGAATTCCACTGTTAAATGCAGAGGAGAGAGCGGATAGGTGGAAAGAATACATTGAAAGCTTCCATGAGGGGCAAGATTTGTCTGGTGTGATAGAAGAAGAAACAGGAGTCGATTTAGAAGAGATAGGGGAACCAGTATTAGAATCAGAGTTTATAAGAGCTTTGGAGGACTTAAGGTCAAATAAGGCAGAAGGGATAGATAATATTCCATCAGAATTTCTAAAATCATTGGGAGAAGTGGCAACAAAACGACTATTCACGTTGGTATGTAGAATATATGAGTCTGGCGACATACCATCTGATTTTCGGAAAAGCATCATCCACACAGTTCCGAAGACAGCAAGAGCTGACAAGTGCGAGAATTATCGAACAAAGCTTAACAGCTCATGCATCCAAGATGCTTACAAGAATAATATACAGAAGAATGGAAAAGAAAATTGAGGTTGCGCTAGATAACTATCAGTTCGGCTTTAGGAAAAGTAAAGGCACGAGAGAAGCAATTCTGACATTGCGGTTAATAATGGAAACAAGACTAAAGAAAAACAAGACACGTTCATAGGATTTGTCGACCTAGAAAAAGCGTTCGACAATATAAAATGGCGCAAGATGTTCGAAATTCTGAAAAAAGTCGGGATAATCTATAGGGAGAGACGGGTCATATACAATATGTACAACAACCAAGGGCGAATAATAAGAGTGGACGACCAAGAACGAAGCGCTCGTATTAAAAAGGGTGTAAGACAAAGATGTAGCCTTTCGCTCCTACTGTTCAATCTGTACATCGAGGAAACAATGATGGAAACAAAAGAAAGGTTCAGGAGTGGAATTAAAATTCAAGGTGAAACGATATCAATAATACGATTCGCTGTAGACATTGCTATCCTGAGTGAAAGTGAAGAGCCGGCCGCGGTGGTCTCGCGGTTCTAGGCGCGCAGTCCGGAACCGTGCGACTGCTACGGTCGCAGGTTCGAATCCTGCCTTGGGCATGGATGTGTGTGATGTCCTTAGGTCAGTTAGGTTTAAGTAGTTCTAAGTTCTAGGGGACTGATGACCACAGCAGTTGAGTCCCATAGTGCTCAGAGCCATTTTGAAAGTGAAGAAGAATTACATGATCTGCTAATCGGTATGAACAGTCTAATGAGTACACAGTATGGACTGAGAGTAAATCGAAGAAAGACAAAGGTAATGAGAAGTAGCAGAAATGAGAACAGCGAGAAACTTAACGTCAGGATTGATGGTCACGAAGTAGATGAAGTTAAGTAATTCTGCTACCTAGGCAGAAAATAACCAATGACGGAGGGACCAAGGAGGACATCAAAAGCAGACTAGCTAAGGAAAAAAAGGCATTCCTGGCCAAGAGAAGTCTACTAATATCAAATATCGGCCTAAATTTGAGGAAGAAGCTATCCGGCCACCCTTTAAATTAATCATGCCCAATTCGTTTATGACGATGCCGACCCTGCCCTCATGCGGAACAAGGTACCAAGGAAAAGAAGACGCTAAAGACAAATTCGCAATCAGCTGCTCAGTCTCTAGCTACAAGTCGTTATTTTTGAAGCATAGCCCCATCTATCTCAGATCTTCTGTCTCAAAGAGAATCAATTGCTCGATTTTTTTCTTTTTTTTTTTTCTTTTTTGGTACAGTACGTACAGCTCTGCAGAGCACACCTTACCGTCAGGGCCTCTTTCGTGCCTACATCTTTTACCATTTCCATCAATTTCTTCATGTTCTGCTATGAGTACAGTGGTAGGTTTCGGATTAGAAAGGCGTATGGCACCTCTGTACAGTTAAATGTTCGTTTATTGAAGTTACAGGTGAGGTAACAGTGAAGGAACAATAGGTTATCGATGACATTCTCTTCGCAGCAGTTTTTGTTTTATCTCATTGATCCAGTAACCAACATGGTACGAGAGCGTGCTGAAAAAGATGCCTCTGAATTGTTTATGTGTAAACTCTTCAAGCTTTTTAAATGAAACATATGTTGTGAGACATTAACTTTTCCCGGCGAATTGAATGTTCAAATACACTCCTGGAAATGGAAAAAAGAACACATTGACACCGGTGTGTCAGACCCACCATACTTGCTCCGGACACTGCGAGAGGGCTGTACAAGCAATGATCACACGCACGGCACAGCGGACACACCAGGAACCGCGGTGTTGGCCGTCGAATGGCGCTAGCTGCGCAGCATTTGTGCACCGCCGCCGTCAGTGTCAGCCAGTTTGCCGTGGCATACGGAGCTCCATCGCAGTCTTTAACACTGGTAGCATGCCGCGACAGCGTGGACGTGAACCGTATGTGCAGTTGACGGACTTTGAGCGAGGGCGTATAGTGGGCATGCGGGAGGCCGGGTGGACGTACCACCGAATTGCTCAACACGTGGGGCGTGAGGTCTCCACAGTACATCGATGTTGTCGCCAGTGGTCGGCGGAAGGTGCACGTGCCCGTCGACCTGGGACCGGACCGCAGCGACGCACGGATGCACACCAAGACCGTAGGATCCTACGCAGTGCCGTAGGGGACCGCACCGCCACTTCCCAGCAAATTAGGGACACTGTTGCTCCTGGGGTATCGGCGAGGACCATTCGCAACCGTCTCCATGAAGCTGGGCTACGGTCCCGCACACCGTTAGGCCGTCTTCCGCTCACGCCCCAACATCGTGCAGCCCGCCTCCAGTGGTGTCGCGACAGGCGTGAATGGAGGGACGAATGGAGACGTGTCGTCTTCAGCGATGAGAGTCGCTTCTGCCTTGGTGCCAATGATGGTCGTATGCGTGTTTGGCGCCGTGCAGGTGAGCGCCACAATCAGGACTGCATACGACCGAGGCAGACTGGGCCAACACCCGGCATCATGGTGTGGGGAGCGATCTCCTATACTGGCCGTACACCACTGGTGATCGTCGAGGGGACACTGAATAGTGCACGGTACATCCAAACCGTCATCGAACCCATCGTTCTACCATTCCTAGACCGGCAAGGGAACTTGCTGTTCCAACAGGACAATGCACGTCCGCATGTATCCCGTGCCACCCAACGTGCTCTAGAAGGTGTAAGTCAACTACCCTGGCCAGCAAGATCTCCGGATCTGTCCCCCATTGAGCATGTTTGGGACTGGATGAAGCGTCGTCTCACGCGGTCTGCACGTCCAGCACGAACGCTGGTCCAACTGAGGCGCCAGGTGGAAATGGCATGGCAAGCCGTTCCACAGGACTACATCCAGCATCTCTACGATGGTCTCCATGGGAGAATAGCAGCCTGCATTGCTGCGAAAGGTGGATATACACCGTACTAGTGCCGACATTGTGCATGCTCTGTTGCCTGTGTCTATGTGCCTGTGGTTCTGTCAGTGTGATCATGTGATGTATCTGACCCCAGGAATGTGTCAATAAAGTTTCCCCTTCCTGGGACAATGAATTCACGGTGTTCTTATTTCAATTTCCAGGAGTGTATATCGTTATCAGTTACCGATATCTAAAGGTTCAGAGTTACGGCACTTATGCACGTAAACTATGCTTAAAATATGCAGTTTTAAAAGCGGAATCATAAAGCTGCCAACGTGCAGTTGCCTGGGAAGCAGTTGATCAGTTGCGCAGCCCATGTATCGATAGTTGCCGCAAGAAGTTCGTCCAGAGTCGCACCAACGTGAGCAGCTTTTCCACACTTATGAATGCCGTCCGTGTTTCTTAGACCCCTCTGTCAATTTTTCTTAGGCGGTTGGTAGGTTACTCTGAAGGTAGCCAATTCTGGAAAAATCAGTGGTTGCACTGTGTACTCCTTAAACTGCGTGTGGACCTGCACCCAAATATTGCATGTTTTAAATTTAGTGCACTCTTTTTTCCCCTCAATAGCCGCCGTTGTTAATCTAGATCAGCGGTTCCCAGCCTGGGAATTGTCACCCACTGATGGGTAAAATGAATTTTTTATTAAAAGAAAATTACTATTATTGCTATTTGATGAGACTGTAATAGTGATTACTTACAGGGGGTGGACAAAAACATGGAGCACCAAAAACACAACAAGTTACAGTATGTAATACGGTGTAGGAAACCCGCTATTATTCAAAACAGATTCCATTCGCCTCGAAACGGATAAATGCAGGTCCTGTATGATTGTCAAGGGAATCTTATAGAGTTCTTCCTTCAAAAGAGTGGAGAGCTAAGGCAACGATGATGGAGGTGGATTGCGATCACACACCCATCTCTCAAAAGTAGACCATAAAGGCGCAATAACATTGAGATCTGGTGACTTTGTTGCCCAAGGGAAATGCGGCAGTTCGTCGTCATGCTCACAAGACCTGTGCTGACGATGCGAGCGGTGTAACAGGGATTTCTCCTTTTGGAAAATAGCATCACCACTGAGCAACAAACATTCTACTATGGCAAACCGCCTATTGGCTTCTGTCAGAATTACCCAAGATCTATAAGAACAACGTTCCACTGAGACCGATTGTTAGCGCTCCTGGCTCACCGACGTATAAACTGGCGAAACACTTGGCCTCTCTGCTCCGGCCACTCGTGGGGAAGACCGACGCATACATAAAGGATTCAGGACATTTCGTTGAGAAGCTGAAGAAACTGAAACTTGCGTCAAACAGCTTCCTGGTCAGCTTTGATGTTGTTTCGTTGTTTGCGAAAGTGCCACTCAGTGACGCTCTGGAGCACATGGGTTCCATTTTCCCGCAAGACATCAAAAGGCTCTTCCATGCATGTCTCACCATGAGCTATTTCACGTGGAATGGCGATATCTACGAACAGCTGGAAGGCGTCGCCATGGGTAGCCCTCTTAGTCCAGTGGTGGCCAACTTCTTCATAGAACAATTCGAAGCACAGGCACAGGACTTGGCGACCTGCAAACCTAAGGTGTGGTACAGATACATCGATGATACTTTCGTGGTGTGGAGCCATGGTGAAGAACAGCTCGGTGACTTCCTAAGACACTTGATCAGCCTCCATGCCAACATAAAATTTACCATGGAAGTAGAAAAGGACAAGAAACTGCCATTTCTAGATGTGCTGGTCACAAGGGACGGCGAAAACCTGGGACACAGCGTGTATCGAAAACCGACACACACGGACCGTTACCTGCACAGACTATCAAACCACCACACGAGCCAGAAAAGAGGCATGATTAATACACTCGTAACGCGAGCAGGACGAATATGTGAGCCGCAGCACCTCAGACGAGAAATGCAACACCTGGAGAGTGTTCTGAGGAGCAATGGGTACGCCACAAATTATATTAGAAGTGTAACAGAGCCGAACACTGGGCGAAGTAGGGAATCAGAAAAAGAAATGTCGGGTACGGCCTTTCTGCCATACATTCCCAGAGTGACGGACAGAATCGGCCGTATATTGCGCAAACATGGCGTAAAGACGATTTCCAAACTGACAAGGAAGATCAAAGAGTGTCTTAGATCGGCAAAGGAGAAAAGGGACACACTTGCAATGTCGGGAATATACCGTATACCATGCACATGCGGAATGACTGGACGATCAATTAACACCAGGATCAAAGAGCATAAGCGACATTGCAGGTTGGGGCAGGTGGAGAAATCGGCCGTGGCAGAGCACGAACTGAGACCGACCACGTAATAAAATTCGCCGACAGGAAGTCTTGGCTGTAGAGAAGCACTATCATGCGCGCTTGTTCACAGAAGCTTTAGAAATAAAAAACACGCGACAGTTTCAACAAGAAAGAGGAAAGCCTTAAGGTAAACGGATCCTGGCTTCCCGTACTGCAGCGAACGACCGTCGCAGGTAGCAAGAGGAGAACCGCACCGGAAATGACCGCGGAGAAGCCCTCGGACGTTGGCGCGGCTCCAGTTCACCACCGGCATTGGAGGGTGAAGCTTTGACAATGCCAGCCACTCGTGCTGGCGAAACGTCAGTAAAATCATTAGATGAACGTCGGCCGAAGAACCCGAGACGGAAGCCAATAGGCGGTATGTCAACAAGTGGCCACGAAAGCTTTAACAATTTTGGATTCTACCATGGCATGGATCAGCCAAAATCGTCACACAATCCTTGGAAGTAATGCGACCTTGCAGAGTGTCCATGGCTGCCCTAATCATCACCGATCCTCCGTCATTTTTCACTCTTGGGACGTATAATCGGCCGAATGTTGGAATCAGTGTGCAACAAGAGACCAAATGACATCCTTCCATTGCTCTATAGTACAAGTTTCACGGCATCGGCACCGCGTTTTCGAGTAACAGATATTTGCATCACTGACGTATGTTTTGGGAATTCCAACGCGCCCTGCAATTCTATTATTACGGAGCTCCGTGTTGTTTTGATACTGACAGGGTCAGCGGGTGCAACATTCAGTTCTGCAGTGACTTTTGCAGCTGTCGTCTCGTTATTTTTCGTCACATTCTTCTCCAGTGAATATCCATCACGATCATTCAACAGACTCTTCGTCCTCGTAGTGATTTAGCGGATGATGTTTCTTCGATTTACCTGTACGCCGTATAAATTTCTGATACGTTGCCACCAAACTCTTCGTCTACCTCGGTTCCGGCAGCACCGACGATATGAGCGCCAACAATTTTCCCAAGTTCGGATTCACTTAGTTCCGACATAATACTCTCGCAATTACAATGGACACTGTTCTCCCCCCAACTGACATTTGCAACGTACTGAGACACTGCACAGGTGCCAGTCGTGGTAAATACAACAGCGCAACCTGCAGGTTTGGCTGGAATCGGCAATTACGAGGGGAAGATGGAAAATAAGTTTCCCCTGTCGACTGTGGGCAGAGGTGTGTGATATGGGCGAAAGGCAACACGGCAGGTGAACGCACACGTGCAGGACACCGATACACCATTGGGTAGAGGTCGACCGCGATCAAGCAGATGACGCTGTCGCAGTGCCTGCGCAAAGCGGAGGCCAGCCGCTCAGTCTTTTCCTGGAGCTATAGAGAGAAGGTGCGTTTTGGAGTCGTGGTCAAAGGCGGAAGTGGGAGGTGTTATCCGCTATGAATGGGCACGTGGAGTATCAGGCACAGAAATTCATAACCGCCTTGTTGAGGTGTATGGTCGAGGCAAATGGTGCGGAGATGGTGCCAGCAATTCAGTGATGGACGTCAGCAAGTGCAGGACACACCGAGACCTGGACGCACGCGCATTGCCACTACAGATTCAAATGTCAGGAAGGTGAATGACATGGTTAAAGCGAATCGGCGTATCACAATCGATGGAGTAGCGGCATAACTTGGACATGAGTGAGCTCACAAGATCATCCACGGCATCCTTAGATACAGGAAGGTGTCGGCACGATGGGTGCCCACCAACTGACCCCGACACACATGGGACAATGCATAGCGTTCAGCCTGGAACAGCTCGTGCGTTACCACGAATCTGGCAATGACCTTCTGTTTCGGGTTGTGACGGGGCTTGAAACGGGGGTCCACCATTACACGCCCGAATCGAAGGCCGCATCCATGGAGTGGAAACATCCGTCATCACCTGTCCGAAAGAAGTTCAAAAGCACTTCGTCTGCAGGTATAGTGCTACTCACCGTTTTCTGGGACGCAAAAGGAGTTTTGCTGCTGGACTTTCTGGAGGAAGCAACCATCAATGCTGCGCAGTACTGTGCCACTTTGTCGAAACTGAAAGAGGTGATTGGGAAAAAGCGGTCTGGCCTTCTCAGATCTGGCGTTCTGCTGTTGGATGAAAATGCGACACCACACACGGCGATGGCAACGCAAAACCATATTGCAACTCTTGGTTGGGAGCGCCTACACCACCCGCCTTGCAGTCCGGATCTCGCACCAAGTGACTTCCATCTGTTTCCTACTTTGAAGAAGACTGGGCGGAAGGCGCTTTGGCAGCAATGCTGACGTCAAACAACCCGTTCAACGCTTCTTCCTTATGCAACGCCCTGATTTTTTCCTGGAAGGCTTTTTGAAGCTTATAAAGCGGTATGACAAATGTCTCAATGTACGAGGGCAGTTCAATAAGTAATGCAACACATTTTTTTCTGAAAAAGGGGTTGTTTTATTCAGCATTGAAATACACCAGGTTATTCCCCAATCTTTTAGCTACACAACACTGTTTTTCAACGTAATCTCCATTCAATGCTACGGCCTTCCGCCACCTTGAAATGAGGGCCTGTATGCCTGCACGGTACCATTCCACTGGTCGATGTCGGAGCCAACGTCGTACTGCATCAATAACTTCTTCATCATCCGCGTAGTGCCTCCCACGGATTGCGTCCTTCATTGGGCCAAACATATGGAAATCCGACGGTGCGAGATCGGGGCTGTAGGGTGCATGAGGAAGAACAGTCCACTGAAGTTTTGTGAGCTCCTTCGGGTGCGAAGACTTGTGTGAGGTCTTGCGTTGTCATGAAGAAGGAGAAGTTCGTTCAGATTTTTGTGCCTACGAACACGCTGAAGTCGTTTCTTCAATTTCTGAAGAGTAGCACAATACACTTCAGAGTTGATCGTTTGACCATGGGGAAGGACATCGAACAGAATAACCCCTTCAGCGTCCCAGATGACTGTAACCATGACTTTACCGGCTGAGGGTATGGCTTTAAACTTTTTCTTGGTAGGGGAGTGGGTGTGGCGCCACTCCATTGATTGCCGTTTTGTTTCAGGTTCGAAGTGATGAACCCATGTTTCATCGCCTGTAACAATCTTTGACAAGAAATTGTCACCCTCAGCCACATGACGAGCAAGCAATTCCGCACAGATGGTTCTCCTTTGCTCTTTATGGTGTTCGGTTAGACAACGAGGGACCCAGCGGGAACAAACCTTTGAATATCCCAACTGGTGAACAATTGTGACAGCACTACCAACAGAGATGTCAAGTTCAACACTGAGTTGTTTGATGGTGATCCGTCGATCATCTCGAACGGGTGTGTTCGCACGCTCCGCCATTGCAGGAGTCACAGCTGTGCACGGCCGGCCCGCACGCGGGAGATCAGACAGTCTTGCTTGACCTTGCGGCGATGATGACACACGCTTTGCCCAACGACTCACCGTGCTTTTGTCCACTGCCAGATCACCGTAGACATTCTGCAAGCGCCTATGAATATCTGAGATGCCCTGGTTTTCCGCCAAAAGAAACTCGATCACTGCCCGTTGTTTGCAACGCACATCCGTTACAGACGCCATTTTAACAGCTCCGTACAGCGCTGCCACCTGTCGGAAGTCAATGAAACTATACGAGACGAAGTGGGAATGTTTGAAAATGTTCCACAAGAAATTTCCGGTTTTTTTAACCAAAATTGGCCGAGAAAAAAAAGTGTTGCATTACTTATTGAACTGCCCTCGTACTTGGAAATTATGTAGAAAAATAAAGATATGTCTTATCTTTAATGTCTCATTCTCTTTTTTTTTTCTTTCACACACAACTCTGACCACAGTCGACAGGGGAAACTTATTTTCCAACTCTCCCTCGTATGATCAAGCGTAAATTTCTTACTGTGTTTCAGTATTTTTTTGTCCAGCCGTGTAAGTTACCCATAATTACATTTTTTTTGTAAATGTTATTCTTAACGTGTGACGCAATGTGTTGGAGATTACAGATTGTGAAAATAATGTATAATCATCACCTTCCTCACATAGTCCACTCGCTAAACACTTTCTTTGCATTTTATACCGTTCATCTATGACAGTAAAATTGAGACGTTGTGAAACCCCCTCGATATTAAAGAGAGTCAGAAATGATGCTAGTTAGTTATCTATTTAGATCCCTCCCCCAATGAATCACACTAATTACAGTGTGTGTAACGAAGTTAATGAACGCTACTGTTGGGCCCATCAATGGATAAGAGGGTGGGGGTGACCACATAGTTCCCTTAAGTATGCACAAGGATGACTAGGTATTCAGTGATAGGATCAATTCCTGAGTTTATTAGCACAAGTAGGTTTCGGTTAAACATGGCCAAGTAATTCAGTAAAATTTAATGCAGATGAAACGAAAATATTGATGAACACGAAAAAAGGTAAAATTGGAGTGACTTATGGTTGCCAGAATTCAGGAAGGGAAGCACGCAATGCTACGTTCAGCTCTCTAACATTAAATTTTAACTGGCTCAAATCCGCGACTCGATAGTAGTGATTTGCGTTCATGCTCGGAATACAAATGAAGTTCTGCAACTGTGCAGTCCCAGTGTCTAGATAGAATCCACTTGTGAAATTATTGAAGCTTATTAAATTCATCGCGACGTATACCGCCGGTGCTGCCCGTAAATCTCACACTCTTTGGAATGTGAATGCGCAGGCTGCGGGAGGCGCCGATGTCTCGCTAAGCGCGGCTGTGTGACCGCCGCTAATGCATCGCCCTCAGACGAACTCTGACCCAACGGCCTGATGGCGAAGTCTCCGCCTGGAGCGTCGTGATCGCAAAATGTCCCAGGTACATGCGGAACCCGAAGTGTCTCCATCGAGAGTAAGAAGACAGACAGAGGCCGAAGGGTCCCCTCTGCAAACAGAGTCTGAAGTCGCTCTACTCAGAACGAAATCCGACGGGAAGTTAAAAGGGCACAACTTGTTAGTTCTGCGGATGTTCCCCGCGTCTCAAGCAGCGATTGCCAATCAGAAAGTAACATTTTTGTTCCGGCAATGAAAAAATGAAGCAGACGCTGCTGCACTCCTACCACCGCAGAAAAAATGAGGCCTTTCCAATCAAGTGTACCTGTAAGTAGGCTGTTTAGGTTTTTATGTTGGTAATGCCACGTAGCGCTCCGTATGAAAATCGCGGAGTGCACTGTGTACAGTCTGTGGCTGGTTGGACTCATTGTTGGATTATTCGCTTGTGAAGTGTTGGACAGTTGGACGAGAACAGCGCGTAGCGTTGGGCAGTTGGAGGTGAGCCACCAGCGGTGGTGGATGTGGGAAGAGAGATGCCAGTGTTTTGAGAGGTTGCTGTGAGTGAACGATCTGGACGTGTGTCCGTCAGAAAAAGGAATTTTGTAAAACATGAAGTCACGAACTGATATACCGGGTGATCAAAAAGTCAGTATACATTTGAAAACTGAATAAATCACGGAATAATGTAGATAGAGAGGTACAAATTGACACACATGCTTGGAATGACATGAGGTTTTATTAGAACCAAAAAAATTCAGAAGTTCAAAAAATGTCCGACAGA
The DNA here is from genome assembly GCF_023898315.1 of Schistocerca nitens. Lineage (NCBI taxonomy): Eukaryota > Metazoa > Arthropoda > Insecta > Orthoptera > Acrididae > Schistocerca > Schistocerca nitens. The sequence continues at coordinate 1,129,455,743 of NC_064614.1, forward strand.
ATACGCTTCATCTGATCAGAATAGCAATAATTAGCATAACAAAGTAAGACAAAGCAAAGATGATGTTCTTTACAGGAAATGCTCAATGTGTCCACCATCGTTCCTCAACAATAGCTGTAGTCGAGGAATAATGTTGTGAACAGCACTGTAAAGCATATCCGGAGTTATGGTGAGGCATTGGCGTCGGATGTTGTCTCTCAGCATCCCTAGAGATGTCGGTCGATCACGATACACTTGCGACTTCAGGTAACCCCAAAACCAATAATCGCACGGACTGAGGTCTGGGGACCTGGGAGGCCAAGCATGACGAAAGTGGCGGCTGAGCACACGATCATCACCAAACGACGCGCGCAAGAGATCTTTCACGCGTCTAGCAATATGGGGTGGTTCTAATAAAACCCCATGTCATACCAAGCATGTGTGTCAATTTTTACCTCTCTATCTACATTATTCCGTGTTTTATTAAGTTTTCAAATTTATACCGACTTTTTGATCACCCGGTATATATATATATCTATTGAACACTATTAAGGTAAATACATTGTTTGTTCTCTATCAAAATCTTTCTTCTGCTTACCATGCCTTCACTAGTTAGAATCTTTTAATTAGCTGGCAGTATTGGCGCTCGCTGTATTGCAGTAGTTCGAGTAACAAAGATTTTTGTGAGGTAAGTCATTCATAAAAGGTATAACTTATTGTTAGTCACGGCTATTCTTTTGTAGGGATTATTTAAAGTCAGATTGCGTTGCGCTAAAATATTGTGTGTCAGTTTAGTGATGTTCAGAATAAATAGAGAGAAAACTGTCTGAGTACGTTGAGCTTTACTCAGCTGTTTCGTTATCAAATAACGTAAGAGTTTTTCCAGCTCTGTCATTCTTAATTTTCAAAGAGGAAGTTTTCACACTGAAACCACGCTTCCACAAACTTGAGTCTAAAAATTTTACGTCACAATACTCCATCCATTCCTGACGTCATATTTGGCGCCTTTTGTACGCTGTTTTCTACCATGGGAGAGTAAAAAGAAAATAAAAGGGAAAACCGTTGGGCTAGATGCCGAATGGGCAGTCGAAATGTATGACCGTCCTAGGGACTGCCCTTGTGTTTTATAAAACTTTCGAGATCGGTATCTTAACAATGGCTCAAAAATCTGGCCATGCTATTTACCTAATCCTCTATTCACCAGGAAAATTTTTCACTCACGTTCTTACCAAGAAAATCTCGCGGACTGAACCTGGCTGACACAGTCTCTCCAGGATGCCAGCTGAGCACAACGCAATGCTGTCTGCAGCATCCATATCCAACCAACCCCCCCCCCCCCCCCCCCCCCGAATACATCAGAGACAGCGGGGTTCAGAATGGTTCTGCTATTCAACTGTCCTTGCTTCTCTGCGACTGTCACAGCGCTTAGAGACCACCTTAGCCCATACCCACTACATGAAATAGAATATCTGCACGTGTCGAGATGGGTAATCACCTACGCAATTAGCCGGCCGAAGTGGCCGTGCGGTTAAAGGCGCTGCAGTCTGGAGCCGCAAGACCGCTACGGTCGCAGGTTCGAATCCTGCCTCGGGCATGGATGTTTGTGATGTCCTTAGGTTAGTTAGGTTTAACTAGTTCTAAGTTCTAGGGGACTAATGACCTCAGCAGTTGAGTCCCATAGTGCTCAGAGCCATTTGAACCATTTGAACCTACGCAATCACTGATGTTGCATTGCAACTGAAAACAAACGAGTGTTTCCGCAGTCTTCCCAATTTCGATCAGATTAAATCTGGATGTGTGTCATGTCCATAGTTAGGTGTAAGTAGTTCTAAGTTGTAGGGAACTGATTACCTCAGATGTTAAGTCTCGTAGTGCTCAGAGCCATTTTCATATAACTGAGTCGCCTCGTGGGCTATGAACCCACCACCTTCAGTGCGAATGCAGAAACATGTTCGACCTCCAGAGGAAATCTGAGAGTAGAGAGCATGGAGTACATGAAGAGGCATTGTAGATAGGTGACGCTATATGGGAATGTGGGTCGGCCGAGGGACGTAGTGACAAAGTCCGCGACGACTACAAGAAACTTTGTTTATGCGTGGTGCACTAGTTAAGGCAGCTGCCTAGATAACAGGAGATCCCAACTTCGAATCTGGGTCCAGCAGGCATTTTCACTGGTCGCCTCTGACACCGCATAAAGTTCTATGCAGCTGACATCAATAGTTCCTTCCGTTTCATTTTCTTTGTCCCCCCTCCATTTTCAAGTTACACTACTGGCCATTAAAATTGCTACACCAGGAAGAAATGAAGATGATAAAAGGGTATTAATTGGACAAATATATTATACTACAACTGACATGTGATTACATTTTCACGCAATTTAGGTGCATAGATCCTGAGAAATCAGTACCCAGAACAACCACCACTGGCCGTAATAACGGCCTTGAGGCCTTGATACGCCTGAGCATTGAGTCAGAGTTTGGATGGCGCGTACAGGTACAGCTGCCCATGCAGCTTCAACATGATACCACAGTTCATCAAGAGTAGTGGCTGGCGTATTGTGAAGAGCCAGTTGTTCGGCCACCATTGATCAGACGTTTTCAATTGGTAAGAGATCTGGAGAATGTGCTGGCCAGGGCAGCAGTAGAACATTTTCTGTATCCAGAAACATGCGCTCGTGCATTATCCTGCTGAACTGTAGGGTTTCGCAGAGATCGAGTGAAGGGGAGAGCCAAGGGTCGTAACACATCTGGAATGTAACGTCCACTGTTCAATGTGCCGTCAATGTGAACAGCACGTGACCTAGACGTGTAACCAATGGCACCCCATACCATCACACCGGGTGATACGCCAGTATGGCGATGACGAATACATGCTTCCAATGTACGTTCACCGCGATATCGCCAAACACGGATGCGACCATCATGATGCTGTAAACAGAACCTGGATTCATCCGAAAAAATGACGTTTTGCCATTCGTGCAGCCAGGTTCGTCGTTAAGTACACCATCGCAGGCGCTCCTGTCTGTGATACAAGGTCAAGGGTAACCGCAGCCACGGTCTCCGAGCTGATAGTCCATGGTGCTGCAAACGTCGTCGAACTGTTCGTACAGATGGTTGTTGTCTTGCAAACGTCCCCATCTGTTGACTCAGGGATTGAGACGTGGCTGTACGATCCGTTACAGCCATGCGGATAAGATGCCTGTCATCTCGACTGCTAGTGATACGAGGCCGTTGGGATCCAACACGGCGCTCCGTATTACCCTCCTGAACCCACCGATTCCATATTCTGCTAACAGTCATTGGATCTCGACCAACGCGAGCAGCAATGTCGCGATACGATAAACTGCAATCGTGATAGGCTACAATTCGACCTTTATCAAAGTCGGAAACGTCATGGTACGCATTTCTCCTCCTTACACGAGGCATCACAACAACGTTTCACCAGGCAACGCCGGTCGACTGCTATTTGTGTATGAGAAATCGGTTGGAAACTTTCCTCATGTCAGCACGTTGTAGGTGTCACCACCGGCGCCAACCTTGTGTGAATGCTGTGAAAAGGTAATCATTTGCATATCACAGCATCCTTCCCCCATGAACCATGGACCTTGCCGTTGGTGGGGAGGCTTGCGTGCCTCGGCGATACAGATGGCCGTACCGTAGGTGCAACCACAACGGAGGGGTATCTGTTGAGAGGCCAGACAAACATGTGGTTCCTGAAGAGGGACAGCAGCCTTTTCAGTAGTTGCAGGGGAACAGTCTGGATGATTCACCAAACCAAAACGGCCTTGCTGTGCTGGTACTGCGAACGGCTGAAAGCAAGGGGAAACTACAGCCGTAATTTTTCCCGAGGACATGCAGCTTTACTGTATGATTAAATGATGATGGCGTCCCCTTGGGTAAAATATTCCGGAGGTAAAATAGTCCCCCATTCGGATCTCCGGGCGGGGTCTACTCAAGAGGAAGTCGTTATCAGGAGAAAGAAAACTGGCATTCTACGGATCGGAGCGTGGAATGTCAGATCCCTTAATCGGGCAGGTAGGTTAGAAAATTTAAAAAGGGAAATGGATAGGTTAAAGTTAGATATAGTGGGAATTAGTGAAGTTCGGTGGCAGGAGGAACAAGACTTTTGGTCAGGTGATTACAGGGTTATAAATACAAAATCAAATAGGGGTAATGCAGGAGTAGGTTTAATAATGAATAAAAAAATAGGAGTGCGGGTTAGCTACTACAAACAGCATAGTGAACGCATTATTGTGGCCAAGATAGACACAAAGCCCATGCCTACTACAGTAGTACAAGTTTATATGCCAACTAGCTCTGCAGATGATGAAGAAATTGATGAAATGTATGACGTGATAAAAGAAATTATCAGGTAGTGAAGGGAGACGAAAATTTAATAGTCATGGGTGACTGGAATTCGTCAGTAGGAAAAGGGAGAGAAGGAAACATAGTAGGTGAATATGGATTGGGGGGAAGAAATGAAAGAGGAAGCCGCCTTGTAGAATTTTGCACATAGCATAACTTAATCATAGCTAACACTTGGTTCAAGAATCATAAAAGAAGGTTGTATACCTGGAAGAATCCTGGAGATACTAAAAGGTATCAGATAGATTATATAATGGTAAGACAGAGATTTAGGAACCAGGTTTTAAATTGTAAGACATTTCCAGGGGCAGATGTGGATTCTGACCAGAATCTATTGGTTATGAACTGCAGATTGAAACTGAAGAAACTGCAAAAAGGTGGGAATTTAAGGAGATGGGACCTGGATAAAATGAAAGAACCAGAGGTTGTAGAGAGTTTCAGGGAGAGCATAAGGGAACAATTCACAGGAATGGGGGAAAGAAATACAGTAGGAGAAGAATGGGTAGCTCTGAGGGATGAAGTAGTGAAAGCAGCAGACGATCAAGTAGTTAAAAAGACGAGGGCTAATAGAAATCCTTGGGTAACAGAAGAAATATTGAATTTAATTGATGAAAGGAGAAAATATAAAAATGCAGTAAATGAAGCAGGCAAAAAGGAATACAAACGTCTCAAAAATGAGATCGACAGGAAGTGCAAAATGGCTAAGCAGGGATGGCTAGAGGACAAATGTAAGGATGTAGAGGCTTGTCTCACTAGGGGTAAGATAGATACTGCCTACAGGAAAATTAAAGAGACCTTTGGAGAGAAGAGAACCACTTGTATGAATATCAAGAGCTCAGATGGCAACCCAGTTCTAAGCAAAGAAGGGAAGGCAGAAAGGTGGAAGGAGTATGTAGAGGGTTTATACAAGGGCGATGTACTTGAGAACAATATTATGGAAATGGAAGAGGATGTACATGAAGATGAAATGGGAGATAAGATACTGCGTGAAGAGTTTGACAGAGCACTGAAAGACCTGAGTCGAAACAAGGCCCCGGGAGTAGACAACATTCCATTAGAACTACTGATGGCCTTGGGAGAGCCAGTCATGACAAAACTCTACCATCTGGTGTGCAAGATGTATGAGACAGGCGAAATACCCTCAGACTTCAAGAAGAATATAATAATTCCAATCCCAAAGAAAGCAGGTGTTGAAAGATGTGAAAATTACCGAACTATCAGTTTAATAAGTCACAGCTGCAAAATACTAACGCGAATTCTTTACAGACGAATGGAAAAACTGGTAGAAGCGGACCACGGGGAAGATCAGTTTGGATTCCGTAGAAATGTTGGAACACGTGAGGCAATACTAACCTTACGACTTATCTTAGAAGAAAGATTAAGAAAAGGCAAAACTACGTTTCTAGCATTTGTAGACTTCGAGAAAGCTTTTGACAACGTTAACTGGAATACTCTCTTTCAAATTCTGAAGGTGGCAGGGGTAAAATACCAGGAGCGAAAGGCTATTTACAATTTGTACAGAAACCAGATGGCAGTTATAAGAGTCGAGGGGCATGAAATGGAAGCAGTGGTTGGGAAAGGAGTGAGACAGGGTTGTAGCCTCTCCCCGATGTTATTCAATCTGTATATTGAGCAAGCAGTAAAGGAAACAAAAGAAAAATTCGGAGTAGGTATTAAAATTCATGGAGAAGAAGTAAAAACTTTGAGGTTCGCCGATGACATTGTAATTCTGTCAGAGACAGCAAAGGACTTGGAAGAGCAGTTGAACGGAATGGACAGTGTCTTGAAAGGAGGATATAAGATGAACATCAACAAAAGCAAAACGAGGATAATGGAATGTAGTCAAATTAAGTCGGGTGATGCTGAGGGAATTAGATTAGAAAATGAGACACTTAAAGTAGTAAAGGAGTTTTGCTATTTGGGCAGCAAAATAACTGATGATGGTCGAAGTAGGTAGGATATAAAATGTAGACTGGCAATGGCAAGGAAAGCATTTCTGAAGAAGAGAAATTTGTTAACATCCAGCATAAGTTTAAGTGTCAGGATGTCGTTTCTGAAAGTATTTGTATGGAGTGTAGCCATGTATGGAAGTGAAACATGGACGATAACCAGTCTGGACAAGAAGAGAATAGAAGCTTTCGAAATGTGGTGCTACAGAAGAATGCTGAAGATAAGGTGGGTAGATCACGTAACTAATGAGGAGGTATTGAACAGGATTGGGGATAAGAGAAATTTGTGGCACAACTTGACTAGAAGAAGGGATCGGTTGGTAGGACATGTTTTGAGGCATCAAGGGATCACAAATTTAGCATTGGAGGGCAGCGTGGAGGGTAAAAATCGTAGAGGGAGACCAAGAGATGAATACACTAAGCAGATTCAGAAGGATGTAGGTTGCAATAGGTACTGGGAGATGAAGCAGCTTGCACAGGATAGAGTAGCATGGAGAGCTGCATCAAACCAGTCTCAGGACTGAAGACCACAACAACAACAACAATCACAGCATCTTCTTCCTGTCGGTTAAATTTCGCGTCTGTAGCATGTCATCTTCTTGGTGTAGCAATTTTAATGGTCAGTAGTGTAGCTTTGCGTGATCCGATAACATCTAGTCACGCCTTATAATAATAAATGTTTTTTTATGTTGATTTCAGAAGGAGGGAGCTGACCTACTCCTTGTACACCACAGTGAGTGTGAATGCGATCGCTATCTAAGGTAAAGGGAAGTAGGTAAGGAATTTGCAAATGATTGTGCGAAGTATACGTAAGGTATTTCAGAATGATTGTCAAGGAGTAACGACATTTCGTCGAGGCAGTAGGAGAAACTACAATAATTCTCATCATGTGTGATTTAATTTCATATTTTTCCGTATTCCTTTTCGACCAATGGACTCGATATTTCGTAGTCAAACTTCTTGCCTAGCATTTCAAGGGACTCCTTCAGTGGCACTATACAGAAAAGAGACGCGATGTCAAATTTGATCACGATGTCCGCAAATCAAACATTTCGTCGCTCTTAATCACATGTACACTGTTCTGACACAAGTAAATGTTGGAAGAGAAATTTTCTGATCTTAGCTCCCATCGGGCATGGAAAGAAATTCAACGGCGACAAGTGAAAATATGTGCTGGACTGGGACTCAAACCGGAATTTCCCACTTTTTTCGAGAGGTCTCCTTAAGCACTTTGGCTATCCGAGCACGCTTCGCATTCCGCCCAAATTCTCTTCTTGTCGCACACTACATATTTAGCGTCCACGTGCATTCGCCTCATGACGCGCAGCATTTCGCTAGTTCCTGCCAGGTGTCAGACTATGTGAAGTGCATCCTCACTGAAGGTATCAGGTTCGCCATCAAGGTATATATATATATATATATATATATATATATATATATATATATATATATATATATATATATATATATATATATACTGAATAGCCAAAGAAACTGGTATAGACATGCGTATTCAAATACGGAGATACGTAAACAGACAGAATATCGCGTTGCGGTCGGCAGGCAACGCCTATAGAGGAAAACATATATCTGGCGCAGTTGTTGAATAGGTTATTGCTGTTACAATGGCAGGTTATTAAGATTTAGGTGAGTTTGAATATGATGTTATTGTCGGCGCAACAGTGATAGGACACAGCATCTCCGAGGTAGCGAAGAAGTGGGAATTTTCCCGTACCACCAGTATCAAGAATCCCGTGAAACATCAAATCTCCTCCATCGCTGAGGCCAGAAAGAGATCCTACAAGAACGGCACCATCGTCGACTGAAGAGAATCGATCAACGTGACTGAAGTGCAACCCTTCAGCAAATTGCTGAAGATTGCAGTGCTGGGCCATCAACAAATGTCAGCGTGTGAACCGTTCAACGGAACATCATCGATATGGGTTTTCGGAGCCGAAGGCCCACTCGTGTACCCTTGATGACTGCACGACACATAGCTTTTTGCCTCGCCTGGGTCCGTCAACACCGACATTGGGTTGTTGATGACTGGAAACATCTTGCCTGGTCGGACGAGTCTCGTTTCAAATTGTATCGAGCGGATAGACCTGTACGGGTATGGAGACAACCTCATGAATCCATGGACCCTACATGTCAGTAGGGGACTGTTCACGCTGGTGGAGGCTCTGTAATGGACTAATAAATTTCGTTTTTCTGACGGACTCACGTCCAGATCGTCCGCTCTCGAAAGTCTGGCATCTCTCTTCGCACATCCACCACTGCTGGCGGCTCACCTCCAACTGCGCAACGCTACGCGCTACGCGCCACTTCTGCGTACTCGCCGATGGCCCTACACGATATTATCGACCGAGGTGGCGCAGTGGCTAGCACACTGGACTCGCATTCGGGAAGACGATGGTTCAATCCCGCGTCCGGCCATCCTGATTTAGGTTTTCCGTGATTTCCCTAAATCTCTCCAGGAAAATGCCAGGATGGTTCCTTTGAAAGGGCACGGCCGACTTCTTTCCCCGCCATTCCCTAATCCATTGAGACCGATGACCTCGCTGTCTGGTCTCCTCCAAACAACCCCCATACACGACATTAGGCAAGTGTACCAGTTTCTTTGAATTTCAGTGTATATGTGTGGTGTCAGTTCTTTCAGGCGTGTCCGAAAGAATGGACGCCAGAAATATACCGAATGAGTCAAAAAGGACTTCATAACTGCGGAATGATATAGAAATTGTCTGAGATGACTTACAGAATCGGTAGATTTGTCATTTTTAAGCAAACAAACCCAAGTTTCACATAAATGTTTCGGGTGTTAGTTTCTTCCCATACTCGTTGCAGTAGATCGAGCGTAGCTTGTGGGAAATCCGTCTCTACAAAGTTCTTGTACTTACTTACTGCGTTGGCTACACAAACCGCAGTCGATCTTTGGCCTCACCAATCAGCCTCCTTCAGCGTCCTCGGTCCACGTATTCTTCTTCAGACAGCCCCAGAGCACTCATGTCCTCTCTGACACGATCAGTCCATCGAATTCATGGTCTTCCCCGTGGTCTTTTGCCTATAATATCTTCCTCCACTACCTGCCCGATGATCTGGCCTTCTCGACGTATTACGTGTCCACACCTCTTTTTGATCACTACCACGATGTCCATCGACTTGTATAGCTCCTGCAGTTCTTTCTTTTCCCCCATTCGTCTCCATCCTTCACTGGCCCAAAAATCTATCTGAGTATGTCATTCTCAAATGCCAGGACGTTTCTTTCTATCTTTGTGATGACGGTCCAGATCTCTGCTCCATATAAGACTACAGGTTGTATTATTATCTTGTAGATCTTGGTCTTTGCGGATCTCGATTGAAGCCGGGACTTTAACAGCTCTCTCAGAGCAAACCTTGACCTTTTCCTGGTTGTAATTTCCTGGTCTATGTCGTTCCTTTCATTGAATATAGCCCAAAGACATTTAAAGTCTTTTACCCTTTCAAAGACTTTGTCCCTCACCTTCAGGGGTCTGTCATCATTTTCTCTGCTACCTACGAGTTGTTTTGTGTTATCCATATTCAACTTCAGGCCTGCTCTCATTGCCTCTTCCATTAACGTTCTTGTCATCTGAACCAGGTCTTGCTCTTTCTCTGCTATTAAAACTACATCATCAGCATAGGCCAGGGTGTTGATCCCTCTTCCCAGCTGTATTCCTGTCTCTAGACTTGCTACCTCTCTCAGGGTTCTCTTCAGTACCAGGTTAAACACAAGAGGGAAGATGCAGTCTCCTTGTCGCACTCCATCCTCACCTTGAACTTCTTTGATATGTTTCCATTTACTTTCACCATGCATGTTGTCTCCTGGGTGCATATATGTATCAGTCTTATGAGTTTTCTGGGAACTTGAGCCCTTTCGAGTTCCTGCCATATCGCTTGTCTATTCACACCATCATATGCTTTTCGGAAGTCCACAAAAAGGCAGTGAACATTTTTGCGGATTTCCCAGCTCTTTGCTAGCACTTGCGGCATTGTATGTAAATGGTCTACAGTTGACTTTCCCTTTCTGAAACCTGCTTGTTGGAATCCCAGTACTTTCTCGACATATGGTGTTAGTCGCTTCATTAACAACATGCTCAAGATCTTATAAGCTGTACATAGCAGTGTAATTCCTCTATAGTTGCTACATCTCATTGGGTCTCCTTTCTTCTGGGATTGGTTCATATGGCTCTGAGCACTATGGGACTTAACTTCTGAGGTCATCAGTCCCCTAGAACTTAGAACTACTTAAACCTAACTAACCTAAGGACATCCCACACGTCCATGCCCGAGGCAGGATTCGAACCTGCGACCGTAGCGGTCGCGCGGTTCCAGACTGTAGCGCCTAGAACCGCTCGGTCACTCCGACCGGCCCTCTTCTGGGATCCTTTCCTTCTTCCAAATTAAGCAGATTAAGTGGTATAGTCTCGCTTGTAGAGTAGCTCTTCCCTCCTTCGGTATCTCTGCAGGTGTACCATCTATTCCCCCTCTTCAACAGTATTATGGTCGCTCTTACCTCTTCCGCGCTTGGTAGTTCATACTCCCCCAATGGTACAGTATATCTGTTTTCTCTATAGGATCCTTCTTCTTCATTTTCTGTTGTAGCACTCATGGTATTTACATCCACATTCAGGAGGTTTTCGAAATAATTTGCCATTCCTCCATAGCTTTCATTTCATCTGTGCTTGGCCTCTAATCACGTCAATCCTTGGAGTGTATCCTTTCTTGAAGAACCTGACTGTCCTGTAAGTCTCTTGTATTTCCTGCTGTCCGGTCTTCTTCTACCAGTTTTATTATACTGGCTATGAACTCTCGCTTTCCTGTTCGAAGGACTTGTCTTGCTTCTCTAGCTGCTTCCATGTATTCCAACCTTGTTCTTTCATCTTGTTCGTTTGTCAGCCATAAAGTTTCGCTGCTTGTCTCTTGGTGACTGCAGAACACGGGGTCTCGGGTTCAGTTGCCGGTGGGGTCAGGGATTTTTACCTGCCTCGAGATGATTGGGTGTTTGTGTTGTCCTCATCATTTCATCATCATTCATGAACGTGGTGAGACTGGGCTGAGCAAAGGTTGGGAATTTGTACGGGCGCTGATAACCGCGCAGTTGAGCGCCCCACAAACCAAACGTCATCATCATCATCATCATCTTGGTGACTGCAACCTTGCACCTATCATTAAACCGTTCTCCGCTCTTCCTCCTTTTCTCCATTGGTTTCAGCACCTCACTTGCAGCATCTTTTAAACCTGTCTCGATTTTTGATCAAAACTTTTCAAGATCATCTTCATCTTCTTCTTCTATCAAAGCAAACCTGTTTCCAATTTCAAGTGCGTATCTTTCCTTAATGTGGTCCTCTTTCAGTAAGTCTGCATTTATTTTCTGGTCTCCTTCTCTTCTCCTGCTGTTACGGCTCTCTATCCTCTCCTGTATGGTTGTCACCACAAGGTAATGGTCTGATCCTATTTCTGCACCTCTTGGATATTTTACATTCTGGATAGCACTTCTGTGTCTGGCATCCACAAATACGTGGTCTGTGTGGTTCTGAGTCTCTTGGTCAGCTGACTTCCATGTTATCTTATGTACGTCTTTGCGAGGAAAGTAGGCGATCATAATTCTTAAGTTTTTTGAAGTTGCCAGATTGACTAATCTCATTCCATTGTTGTTAGAGGAATCATGCAGACTGTGAAGGCCAGCGTAAGGTCTCAAAATATCTTCTCTTCCTACTTAAGCATTGGCATCACCATGGAAAACCTTCTCATCGTATGATGGTGCATCTTCATACTTTGATTCTAAGTCTTCGTAAAAACCGTCTTTTTCACTGTCATCTTCTGTAGGCGCATGGAATGAAACCAGAGTTACGTTGCAGAATTTTCCTTTTATTCTTATCCAGCATATTCTTTTCTTAACAGCCTTGAAGTCCATGATATTTCCCCTTACTCTGTCGGCTACTGCAAAGCCCACTCCAAACTGACGTTTACCTTCTTTACTTCCACTGTAGAAGCAGCTATACCACTTTTCTTTATGCATTCCTTCTCCAGGCCATCTCATTTCTCGCAGCGCCACTATATCTAGCCTGTACCTATTCAGTTCTTCATCAAGGACCTTCACCAAAGTTCTTGTGCCAAGAGTAAATCGCACGTCTGCTTGGATGTTCTTTACCGTGTTCGGTGCGAAATTTACGCCGAACAGTTGCTGCAGAGTTCGTTTCATGAAACCAAAACACACAGTGATCGCGCTTCGGACTAGTGAAAGTAGCCACTTTAACTGAGCACTCCTGGTGACGGAATACGGTACTGATGCATTACGCGAATCAGACTTGAGGTTGTTTGCTACAAAATGACACATCTACCGATTCTGTAAGTTGTCTCAATGACTTTCTATTTCATTCCAAAGTTGTAAAGTCCTTTTCCACGCTCCCTGTATAAAGTAAATGAGCTGTTCTCGGCGTTGTTTATATTTCAGTGAGACCGTGGTGAAGGCAGAAAGTTGGCTGCTGAAGTCTGGCGCGACAGCCGAAAGTAGTGCAGGAAGCGACGAAAGGCGAAGCGATGCAGCGCATTGTGTGTGAGGAGGCAGCAGGTAGCACAAAAGAAGGCAATTAGCGCGCCCTGCAGCCGCGATAAGCCATCCCGCCGCGGCCGCCAGGCAGCCACGCCGCCGCAGCGGCCGATGCTCACGCCTCGAATCTCTCTCTCGTCCACGAGCGGCGAGAAACAGACGCACGGTTCTCAGAGTCATCGAGTTTGTGGTACTGCTTGTATAAAACACGAGTCGTTCATTAGTCTTTCAGCACTTATTCGCTTCCTAACAACCTCTATGCATTTTAGCCTCAAATAGCTTTAATCTTTGTTGATCCATTATGGACTGTGTGACAACGTCTGGCATGTATTTCTTCATTAATAATTTACCAACAGCCGTATGTCTTGTAGAAATGTATTTTATGAACTTCTTATGTGCTACCAGTTTCGGCATTACATTGATGCCATCTTCAGGTCCCACGCGTCATAGTCGTAAAATCGCTATACACGGAAGGAGGCATATAACTGGATCCGTGAATCAAATAGCTATGCAACAGCTCTGTGTCGCCTGGCCACCAATAGCTGTTGCATAGCGATTTGATTCACGGATCCAGTTATATGCGTCCTTCCGTGTATAGCGATTTTACGACTATGACGTGTGGGGCCTGAAGATGGCATCAATGTAATGCTGAAACTGGAAGCACATAAGAAGTTTATAAATTTCTACAATACATACGGCTGTTGGTAAATTATTGCATCAAGAAATCAAATAGCTTTTGACACCATATTTTGTGAAGACGGTGTCACACAGCCTGTGAGTACATAAGAAATGTTAGACTATAGCTCACTTTATTGCAAACCGATTTAGATTTCACCATGGATGTTTATACCAAAGGAGAGGGCACATGAGATATATTTTGAATTTAATTGTCAATGCAATGCTTTGAGTCACGGAATAAAGCAGTGAGACTGGCAGCTTTTGTACAAGTAACGGTGTATTTTTACTATGTTACTTGCTGTCAAGCAGTAGAGTACATCACCTACTTAAGAATAAAATGTACCAACACTGTTAAACTTCATCTTCATATTACAATCAGGTCCCAACTTTTCGTAACGAGGCAGATTATACACGGGAGCGTGCTGAAAAGTACATCTATATCTACATGGATACTCCGCAAATTACACTTAAGTGCGTGGCAGAGGGTTCATGGAACCACCTTCACAATAATTCTCTATTATTGCACTCTCGGACAACGCGCGGAAAAACGAACAGCTACATCTTTCCGTGCGAGCTCTGATTTGCTTTATTTTATTATGATGATTGTTTATCCCTATGTAGGATGGCGTCAACAAAATATTTTCGCATGCAGAGCAGAAAGTTGGTGATTGAAATTTTATTAGAAGACTCCACCACAGCGAAAAACGCCTTTGTTTTAATGATGTCCACCTCAAATCCTGTATCATGTCAGTGACACTCTTTCCTCTATTTCGCGATGATACAAAAGGTGCTGCTCTTCTTTTAACTTTCTCGATGTAGTCAGTTAATCCTATCTGGTAAGGACCCCAGACCGCGCAGCAGTATTCCAAAAGAGGATGGGCAAGCGAAGTGAAGGCAGTCTCTTTAGTAGTGACTCATTTTTTTTTATTCTCTTCTCAATATCGATTGAGGTATTACATGTCATCCATGTTTCTCGGTCGACCTTTTCGCTTCGCTGATACAAATGGCAATCCTCTGCCGCTAGAAGACTCCGGATTGCTACGTGGCATTGCGTAACGTAAGTACGCATGCCGGCGTCATAAACATCGCGCTGTAATCGAGTTTCTAACCTCAGATATCGTGCCGCAACTTGAAATCACAGAAAAATGAGAGCTGTCTACATCGACATAAGTAATGTGTGACACGGGGTGGTTCGTGCTCGTAATGAAGGAAACGGTGGTACCAACCTCAGCGTGTGTGACAGGGCTCGGTGTGAACGACCGCGCACGGCAAACGACGCGACTCATCACAATTTGGTTGATGAACTCGTCAGAGAAAATCGTCGGATAACACAGACACAGCTGTCAGGTAACTGTGACATATCACGAGAGTGTCTACAGTCCGTCATTGTACATTGCACTATAAGTAGTTTTACTATTTGGGCAGGAAAATATCTGATAGTGGTCAGAGTAGACGATAAGCTGTTTATGCAACAAGAAAGTATAAGCTTTTGAAACGCGGTGCTGCAGAAGAATGCTGAAAATCAGATGGGTAGACCGTGTAACTAACGAGGATGCTCTAAATCGAATTTATGGAAGAGCATGACTGAAAGAAGGGATCGGCTGATAGGACACATTCTGAGGCATGAAGAAGTGGTTAGTTTGGTGTTGGAGGAAGAACCAACACTTTGATTCATATGGATGTAGTCTGCAGTAGTTATTCATAGATAAAGAACCTTTCATGGGATAGACTAGCGTGGTGAACTCCAGAAAAGCAGTATTCGAACTAAAGACAACAACAACAACATCATATGTGAGCTGTGAGCGTTTGTGAAAGTCATATAGATTAGGGTTATTACAATACCACTAGCGTTGACATCAAGAAGTGAAAATACGAGGGTTGGAACTTTTAATAGTTGCAACTATTTACTTACAGCTCGTACAAAATAGAAACGTGTTTCAAAGTTTTACTGACCTTCAAAGTAGTCACCAGCATTGTGTATAACCCGTTGCCAGCGATGGGGAAGTCGCACGATACTCTTAGCAGTGCCATTTGTGTTGACAGTTCGAACGGCGCTGTTTATTGCCCGACGAATTTCTAGCAGTTCTGAAGCGAACGCCGTGAAGTGTTTCCTTCAGCTTAGAAATCGAGTTGAACTCACGAGTGCTTCAGTCAGGGGATTGCAGTAGGTGGTATAGTACTTAGCAGCCCCATCAGTCAAATAAATCAGTAACAGCTTGCACTGTACGTGTTTGAGCATTGTCCTGCAAAATGACGGTCAGGACCTGCAGGAAGTGTCATCACTTCTGTCTGTAAGTTGGTCGTAGGTTGTGTTCCAAAAATGAACAGCTCCTCATGATCTTCCTCTCTTTAAGTTCTACTTTCCTGAGTGGGCCCTTTCGATTCATTAAGAGGCACTCAGAGACATAGAATGCAGAGGGTTTTACTACCGAGTTGTAGTGCTTCAGCTTTATGTTCTTGGATAGATACTTGGAGGTATAGATGTCCTTACAGGAATGATAGGCCTACTCTAACTTGGTGCACCTGGCGTCTAAGGTCAAGGTTTCGCTCTCACTTGCTGAGATCCATTCTCGCAAATGACTGCAGAAACTTTACAGATAGTATTGTTTCCTAACGGGAATGTAGAAGAAGCCTGCTTGATATTGGTGATGAAAGTCTTCTGAGTGTTGACCCTCAACTCGGTTTTTGCCGCAGTACTGTAGAGGCTTTGTAGTTGGTGAGTAGCCTCCTCCATGCTGTTGGCCAATAGGGTGAGATCATCAGCAAAGGCTAGACAGGGTACATTGAGAGTGTCTTTCTTGTACCCACACTTCAGTCCTTCTTCTGGTGGCAATGTGGAAGTCTATTCTCTGACGATTTTCTCCAGAACACAGTTGAAGAGCATGCAAGAGAGGCCATCCCCCAGCCTGACTCCTGTCTGGATGGGAAAGCTCGTGGAGAGTTCACCCCTGAACTTGACTTTGGAGGTGGTGCTCTTCAGGGTAGCTTGGACCAGTCTGGTTGTCTTCCCACCTAGGCCTAGTTCCCACAGGGTAGAGAAGAGGGTCAGTCGATCTATTGAGTCATATGTCTTTTGGAAATCTAGCATAATGGCTAGCCTGGTGTGTCCCCCTCGGCTCCTATATGAGAGGATGGTCTTGAAGTTTTAAATCTATTCTGTGAAGGACCTACTTGCGTGGAAACCAGCCTGGTATTCATCTAGTTGCGAGTCTAGCTGTTTGGTGACTATTTTTCAGGGCTTCTTGTGACAGCCAGAGCGAGAGCACCAGCAGCAGCGAGTACTGTTTGTATAAAGCGTTTATTTTGCATTTTGTTTACGACCTTCCACTAAGGGAGGGATTCTATTTGTGTACTATAGCACCAGCAGCAGCGAGTACTGTTTGTATAAAGCGTTTATTTTGCATTTTGTTTACGACCTTCCACTAAGGAAGGGATTCTATTTGTGTTTATCTGCTCTGCATAGAAACTAACAGTTCTTGATCGTTAGGAGAGAAATTTATTTTGTACTTATTTGCTGCGCTTAGCTTTTAAATAGTTTTTCTGGGAAAACCTAGCGTAGTTTTCGCGTCTCGTATTTCAGTGAGTGTTTCTTGATTATCAGAGCAGCTCATCAAAAGATTATCTTGGGAATTTGTCACCGTATAGAGTAGGGTAAACATAGTCATGTGTAGGGACTGTGGTTGTTGTGAGCGGACGCAAGGAGAATTGGCCACTCTTCGGGAGCAGGTGGAGGCTCTGTCTGTTAGGCTCATCGAGCTCGAGGCGCAGGCGTCGGCTCGTAGTGGCGTTGGGGCAACTGTGGTGAGACCTATGCCTACTTCGGTGGCCTTGGAATCACATGGAACCCCTGATGTCGCTGCGTCTTCCGGCAGTGAGCATCTTACCGGTCAGCCATCACTCCAGGGTGAATGGCGGACAGTGGTGGGCTCGCGCGAGCCTGGCCGAAAGGCGAAGGTGGGATCTGGCCGCGTGGCAGCTGCCTTACCCCTTTCCAACAGGTACGGGGTGCTTCCTAGTGGTGATGACATCGTTTCCGAGCCACCACAGGATGCCTCGCCTGTTGGGCCAGTGGCCGATTCTCCGGCAAGGTCCCGACAGTCACAGAGGGCGGGCCTATTAGTTATAGGGAGCTCCAACGTTAGGCGGGTTATGGAGCCCCTCAGGAAAATAGCGGGTAGGTCGGGGAAGAATGCCAGTGTGCACTCGGTGTGCTTGCCGGGGGGTCTCGTCCGTAATGTGGAGGAGGCCCTTCCGGTAGCTATTGAACGCACTGGGTGTGACCGGCTGCAGATAGTAGCACATGTCGGAACGAATGACGCCTGCCGCTTGGGTTCTGAGGCCATCCTTGGTTCCTTCCGGCGGCTGGCTGATTTGGTGAAGACAACCAGCATCGCACGCGGAGTGCAAGCTGAGCTTAATATCTGCAGCATAGTGCCCAGAGTCGATCGCGGTCCTCTGGTTTGGAGCCGTGTGGAGGGTCTAAACCAGAGGCTCAGACGACTCTGCGACTATAATGGTTGCAAATTCATCGACCTCCGTTATTGGGTGGAGAACTGTAGGGCCCCCCTAGACAGGTCAGGCGTGCACTACACACCGGAAGCAGCTACTAGGGTAGCAGAGTACGTGTGGCGTGCACACGGGGGTTTTTTAGGTTAGAGGGACCCCCCCTTGGGCGAAACGATAAAATACCTGACGGCTTACCAGAGAGAACATTATCATCGTTGATAAAGAACGTCCGTCCTCAGAGACCAAAAACAGGAAAAGTTAACGTAATATTGGTAAACTGCAGGAGTATCCAGGGCAAGGTTCCTGAATTAGTATCTCCTATTGAAGGAAATAGTGCGCATATAGTATTAGGAACGGAAAGTTGGTTAAAACCGGAAGTGAACAGTAACGAAATCCTAGACACAGAATGGAATATATACCGCAAGGATAGGATAAACGCCAATGGTGGAGAAGTATTTATAGCAGTAAAGAATTCAATAATATCCAGTGAAGTTATTAGCGAATGCGAATGTGAAATAATCTGGGTTAAGTTAAGTATCAAAGGTGGGTCAGATATGATAGTCGAATGCTTCTATAGACCACCTGCATCAGCAACCGTAGTAGTTGAGCGCCTCAGAGAGAACCTGCAGAACGTCGTGAAGAAGTTTCGTGATCATACTATTGTAATAGGGGGAGACTTCAATCTACCAGGTATAGAATGGGATAGTCACACAATCAGAACTGGAGCCAGGGACAGAGACTCTTGTGACATTATCCTGACTGCCTTGTCCGAGAATTACTTCGAGCAGATAGTTAGAGAACCAACTCGTGAAGCTAACGTTTTAGACCTCATAGCAACAAATAGACCGGAACTTTTCGACTCCGTGAATGTAGAAGAGGGTATCAGTGATCGTAAGTCAGTGGTTGCATCAATGACTACAAGTGTAATAAGAAATGCCAAGAAAGGAAGGAAAATATATTTGCTTAACAAGAGTGATAGGGCACAAATCGCAGAATATCTGAGTGACCACCATCAAACGTTCATTTCTGAGGAAGAGGATGTGGAACAAAAATGGAAAAAATTCAGAAACATCGTCCAGTACGCCTTAGATAAGTTCGTACCGACTAAGGTCCAAAGCGAGGGGAAAGATCCACCGTGGTATAACAATCATGTACGAAAGGTACTACGGAAACAAAGAAAGCTTCATCATAGGTTTAAGAGTAGTCGAATCATAGCTGATAAGGAAAAGCTGAACGAAGTGAAAAAGAGCGTAAAGAGAGCAATGAGAGAAGCATTCAACGAATTCGAACATAAAACATTGGCAAACAATCTAAACAAGAACCCTAAAAAGTTTTGGTCATATGTAAAATCGGTAAGCGGATCTAAATCCCCTATTCAGTCACTCGTTGACCACGATGGCACCGAAACAGAGGACGACCGAAGAAAGGCAGAAATACTGAATTCAGTGTTCCGAAACTGTTTCACTGCGGAAAATCGTAACACGGTCCCTGACTTCAGCCGTCGCACGGACGCCAAAATGGAAAATATTGAAATAAACGATATCGGAATTGAAAAACAACTGCTATCACTTAGTAGCGGAAAAGCATCCGGACCAGACGAGATACCCTTAAGATTCTACAGTGATTATGCTAAAGAACTTGCCCCCTTTCTATCAGCAATTTATCGTAGATCTCTGGAAGAACGTAAAGTACCTAGCGACTGGAAGAAAGCGCAGGTCGTTCCCATTTTCAAGAAGGGTCATAAATCAGATGCGAATAATTATAGGCCTATTTCGCTTACGTCAATCTGTTGTAGAATAATGGAACATGTTTTGTGTTCTCGTATTATGACGTTCTTAGATAATACAAATCTCCTTCATCATAACCAACATGGATTCCGCAAACAGAGATCATGTGAAACTCAGCTCGCCCTATTTGCCCAAGAAATTCACAGTGCCGTAGACACTGGCGAGCAGATTGATGCCGTATTCCTGGACTTCAGGAAGGCATTTGACACGGTTCCGCACTTACGTTTAGTGAAAAACATACGAGCTTACGGAATATCGGACCAGGTTTGTGATTGGATTCAGGATTTCCTAGAAGAAAGAACACAACATGTCATTCTTAACGGTTCAAAATCTGCAGATGTAGAGGTAATTTCGGGAGTACCGCAAGGAAGCGTGATAGGACCTTTATTGTTTACAATATACATAAATGACTTAGTTGACAACATCGGTAGCTCCGTGAGGCTATTTGCAGATGACACGGTTGTCTACAAGAAAGTAGCAACATCAGAAGACTCGTACGTACTCCAGGAAGACCTGCAGAGGATTAATGAATGGTGCGACAGCTGGCAGCTTTCCCTAAACGTAGATAAATGTAATATAATGCGCATACATAGGGGCAGAAATCCATTCCAGTACGATTATGCCATAGGTGGTAAATCATTGGAAGCGGTAACGACCGTAAAATACTTAGGAGTTACTATCCGGAGCGATCTGAAGTGGAATGATCACATAAAACAAATAGTGGGAAAAGCAGGCGCCAGGTTGAGATTCATAGGAAGAATTCTAAGAAAATGTGACTCATCGACGAAAGAAGTAGCTTACAAAACGCTTGTTCGTCCGATTCTTGAGTATTGCTCATCAGTATGGGACCCTTACCAGGTTGGATTAATAGAAGAGATAGACATGATCCAGCGAAAAGCAGCGCGATTCGTCATGGGGACATTTAGTCAGCGCGAGAGCGTTACGGAGATGCTGAACAAGCTCCAGTGGCGGACACTTCAAGAAAGGCGTTACGCAATACGGAGAGGTTTATTATCGAAATTACGAGAGAGCACATTCCGGGAAGAGATGGGCAACATATTACTACCGCCCACATATATCTCGCGTAATGATCACAACGAAAAGATCCGAGAAATTAGAGCAAATACGGAGACTTACAAGCAGTCGTTCTTCCCACGCACAATTCGTGAATGGAACAGGGAAGGGGGGATCAGATAGTGGTACAATAAGTACCCTCCGCCACACACCGTAAGGTGGCTCGCGGAGTATAGATGTAGATGTAGATGTAGATGTAATAAGCAACAAGGAGATGCCTCTGTAGTTGTTGAGGTCAGTCTTACTTCCTTTCTTGTGTACAGGATGGATCATGGCTGGGGTCCATCCCTCTCTGTTCTCCAAATGTGCTGAATGGTCTGGGTGATACTCTGCAGGGGCTGGTCATCTAGGTGCTTCCACATTTCTGCAGTGATATCATCTTCACTTGGGGCCTTGTTGTTCTTAAGGTCTTTGATGATCTCTATTTCTTCCCTGTTGGGTGGCATAGAGTCCTGGTTCCTGACAGCGGTCTCAGCGAAAGCAAGTCTCTCTTTCGGTTGTTCTGCATTGAGGAGTTTCTGGACGTATTCTGCAACGGTTTCTGTGCAGTCCCTGTTATGCATTTGGTGTCTCCCATCTGGCCCTCTGAGATGTAGAATTGTGTCAGTGTATGAAGTAGTCTATTTCTTGAGTCGCTTGCAGAGATCTCTTGAATTGTTTTTCTTGAAGTTTTCTTCTGCCTGTAGTGTTTGAGACTTATAGTAGTTCCTCTTGGTTTTACGGATGATGCTCCCTGTTGTTTTTCTTTGCACCATGAAAGCCTGATAGTTGGGCTCATCTTCGCGCTGATTCCACTTGATTCAGGCTCTATGCCTTTAGTCTATAGCTTGATCACATTCTGTGGTCCACCAGGGGTGCTTGACTTTGTTCGATGAAATAGGTATAGTTTCATGAGCGGCATCCAGCAGAGCCTTTTGAAGAGTAGGCCACCCTTGTCTCTGTGTGTTCTTCTCAGGGTTGGCCTGAAGTTGCAATCCTTATCGCTCAGCTAATGGGTGTTAAACCTTGGTGTCCTCGAAACCTTTGGCGTATTGTAAGCTTTTCTCAAAGGTTGTAGGTTGGTGTTAACTAGGGAGACAGTGGTCAGAGTCGAGGTTTGCTCCCCTCAATACCTTGACGTTTTGTATTTCCTTGTGGTATCTTCTGTCAATAGCCACATGGTCTATCTGAAATTCACCCAGCGTGTGATTTGGATTCCTCCAGGTCATGGCCTTCCTTGGTAGTTGCCTGAACGCAGTTGATTTTAGGACCAGGTTGTACTTGTCAAAAGGTCTATGAGACGCTCGCTATTTCTGTTGGTCTGCTGGGCTGGGTAACTGCCTAGTAACCTGCGGTACGTCTTTACCTTGCCAACTTGTGCATTTCAATGCACAATTTTCACACCCTAGAGTATGATGGTGTAGTGGTTAGGGGTCTTGTCGAGGGTCTCTTCAAGGGTGTTCCAGTAGTATTCTACCGCTTCCAGATCTTCCCTATTGGTGTCATTTGTAGGTGCATGGAAGTTAACTACTGTGTATGCTCTGTTGTGGGACCTCAAGGATAACAAGGAGGTTGTGTCATTGGGGGATGTGAATTCTAAAACATGGTCGACCATTCTGTGATGTACAGCAAAGCCAGTACCCAGGTGTCGAACTGTCTTCATCACTTTTTCACCTGGTTTTCCTTTATAGATCGGGTATCCTTGGGATTCCATTGCATCCTCATCTTGGAACCGAGTCTCTTGTAATGCCGCTATCTTGATGTTATACTTCTCCAACACATAAAGGGTGTGTTTGAGTTTACCAACCTTTAACAGAGAGTTCATGTTCACTGTATCTAGGTAAGTGATGTTCCTTTTCTTTTCCTGTTCTTGTTTAAGTGAGGTCAATAGCGGTGGAGTGTAGGCTCCCCAGAATCCGATGACCTGGGGGTGGACTGGTTACCACCTAGGGTATTATTTCTGCTGATATTTCTCTTCATGTTGAGTCCAACGAGTGCATGTATGGGGTCACCCTAGTTGGTGACGAAGTTAACTCTCAATGTTGTTAGCCCTGAAGTATATTTTATTAGCCGCCACTAGCATGTGGAACAGACGATGTTGGAGTACCGCCACTGACATGTGGAACAGCCATGCCCTTGGTACTAGTTTTGGTCCACCCTGGGTATTTTATTTCCCCGGTACTCACTGTATCTGGTGAGCATCCTCCTATCCGTCACCTGGGGAGGCGCTTGGCAGGAGACTAGCAACTCCCCCAAGTGATAATATTATTTTTTTCTAAGTAGGCTGTTCAGGCTTTTATATTGGTAAAGCCACGTAGCGCTCTCTGTTAAAATCGCTGACTGTGCTGTGTGCAGTCTGTGGCTGGTTGGACTCGTTGTTGGAACTTATTCGCCAGTGTAGTGTTAGGTGGTTGGATGTGAACAGCCTGTAGCGTTGGACAGTTGGAGGTGAGTCGCCAGCAGTGGTGGATCTGGGGAGAGAGATGCCAGAGTTCTGAGATGTTAATATGAGCGGATGATCTGGACGTGTGTCCGTCAGAAAAAGGAAATCTGTTAAACTGGATGTCACGAATTTATATATATATTATGACTATTGAACACTATTAAGGTAAATACATTGTTTGTTCTCTATCAAAATCTTTCATTTGCTAACTATGCCTATCAGTAGTTAGTGACTTCAGTAGTTAGAATCATTTATTTAGCCGGCAGTATTGGCGCTCACTGTATTGCAGTAGTTCGAGTAACGAAGATTTTTGTGAGGTAAGTGATTCATGAAGGGCATAGGTTATTGCTAGTCAGGGCTATTCTTTTGTAGGAAAGTCAGATTGCGTTGCGCTAAAATATTGTGTGTCAGTTTAGAAATGTTCAGAATAAGTAAAGAGAAAACAGTCTCAGTAAGTTTAGTTTCACTCAGGAGTTTGAAAATCAAGTAACGTAGAAGTTTTACCAGCACAGTCATTCTTTACATTCAAAGGGGAAGTTTCATTTTATGTTTTGTACTTTTAAATTAAGTGTTTTATATTATTTGATGCCAAAGTTTCAACATCGCCACGTAAGCTGTTATAAATGACCTTAAGTGAGTTTATGAAATTAAACACTCTAAGACAAAAAAAAAAAGACGTGCAACAAGCGATGGGCGCAAGTCGGCAGATGTGATGTGCATATACAGACAAACGAATGATTACAATTTCAGGAAAACTGAAAGACTTATTTAACAAAGGGAGCTTCACGAATTGAGCAAATCAATAACTCGCTAGAGCACCTCTGGCCCTTACGCAAGCTGTTGTTCGCCTTGCCATTGATCGATAGAGTTGTTGGATGTCCTCCTGAGGGATATTGTGCGATATTCTGTCCAATTGGCGCGTTGGATTGTCAAAATCGCGAATTGGTTGAAGGGTTCTGCCCATAATGCTCCAAACATTGTCAGCTGGGGAGAGATCAGGAGTTCTTGCTGGCCAAGACATGATTCGACAAGCACAAAGACAAGGAGTAGAAACTCTTCTCGTGTGTCGACGAGCGTTATCTTGCTGAAATGTAAGTGCGAGTGGCCTGCCATGAACGGTAACAAAACAGGGTGTAGAATATGATCGACGTATCGTTCTGCTGTAAGGGTGGTGCGGATGACAACCAAAGGGGTCCTGATATGAAAAGGAACGGCATCCCAGAACATCACTCCTGGATGTCGGGTAGTATGGCGCGCGACAGCCAACTGGGTATCCCACGGCTGCGCAGGGCGTCTCCAGACACGTTTTCGGCCTGGAACTTCATTGACTGAATTACCAGTGAAGACGTGTCTGAAGACGCCCGGGTCTTTATCAATCAATGCCAAACCAAATAACTGCTTGCATAAGGGCTAAAGGTGGCCTAACGCGTTATTGACTTGCTAAATTCATAAAGCTCTTTCTCTTGAATAAATCATCCAATTTTTCTGAAATTGTTATCATGTGTTTATCAGCAAATGTACATCACATCTACAGATTTATGTCCTATTCGGATTATTCCTTCGTGATGTGTCGTCTTTTATTGTCTTTGGCGAGCACCAACCAGGAGTAAGTGAAACTAAAGCAGTAAGTTACTCAGAGAGAAGGAAATCAGCGAGTTCCAGTTGATAGTACTGAACTAAAGGTGTAAATTACTCCAGGAGTAAATTTTTCATTTACTTCCTGAAGTGTCGGCAGAAGTGCCAACACCGTGTTGTTTGAGGAAGCCGAAATGCACGCTATAAACTCACGCAGGATGGCGTGAGGTCTGAAACAGGATACTTAATGAATGCTATAAAGAAAAGTACGTAGCTGTTGGAATACTTAACTTTAATCCACAATTGGTGAATATTGGTCTTGTTACTGTACATGCTTCATTAGATACATAGCAAAGGATAAATGGCGCCTTGCTAGGTCGTAGCAATTGACTAAGCTGAAGGCTATGCTAACTATCGTCTCGGCTAATGAGAGCGTAATTCTCAGTGAACCTTTCCTAGCAACGTCGGCTGTACAACTGGGGCGAGTGCTAGTAAGTCTCTCTAGACCTGCCGTGTGGCGGCGCTCGGTCTGCAATTACTGACAGTGGCGACACGCGGGTCCGACGTATACTAATGGACCGCGGCCGATTTAAAAGCTACCACCTAGCAAGTGTGGTGTCTGGCGGTGACACCACACTTCCGAAGTAAATGAATTGACTCCACAACTGATGGAGAACACCACTGAAAAGTGCGTTACTACGTTAGTAACCTACGGAGGAAATAAGGCTGAAATTTACTCCTAGGCAGTAGTAGGAGTAAAGTAACAGACCAAGGTGCAATCTTTGAGTTCTGTAAGTGTCGAATTTTATGGATTACCTGGACTACGAAGAATATATGGAGATGGAGGAAGAGGTGAACATACCAAGAATGAGGGTTGTAATGGAGAGAAGAGACCAATTTGTGATGTATAGTGACAGTGATTTCAAAGAGAGGTTTGGGTTGCGTAAGGAACCTTTTGAGTTGCTGCTTGGTATGATGGAGCCATTACTGAAGCATAATTCTGACAGGAACCGTGCTTTGTCTCCAAGGCTGCGACTTCTTTGTGGACTGTAAATCTTTCGCATAGGTGCTTATCACATCGCAGCAGGGCATCTATTCAATATCCATCGTACTGGAAGAGCTTTTAATAGTGTGATAAACAGTTTAATTGCCTTAAATCGCTGTATGTGTCCATGCCACAGAGCCAAGAAAATATATCACTAGAACAAAAGGGACCTCTATGGAACTGGTGAATTCCCAAATGTCATAGGGGTGAATACACCCATACTTCGTCCTTTTGGAGCACAAGTAGAACTATACACAAATTGCAAGAATTTCTTTTCTATCAATATACAAATCATCTGTGATGCCACTATGTAGATTTTGAACGTGGTAAGCCGTTGGCTGGGTTGCACGCATGACGCACGCATTTGGGACAATAGTAGAGTTCCTGCAGAATTTGAAAATGGACAATATGATGGGTTGCTTGTTGGAGATAGTGCATATCCTCTCTCCAAATATCTTATGACTGTGTTCCAAACCCACACACTAGAGCTCATATTGCTACCAGATGTGTAATACAGCGAGGATTCGGTATTTGGAAGAAACATTTCCAAATTCTCATTAAAACAATGCGATTTAAAACAAACAAGGGTGGGAATGTTATTGTGGCTGCTGCAGTTCTACACAACTTTGGAATAGAAGTTAGGGATGAGTTTCACTCTGATGCTGTGGAGCCGAATGACATCCAAACAACACACATTTCAGAAAGAAGCAGATGCTACAAGCCAAGCTGTCAGAAGCTCTATTACAATTAATTATTTTATTAAAATTGTACCTAGTTTTCTAGTAAAATTAGAAGTTAGTGTAAAGACTTTTCCTTATTAAATGAACAATAAGCCTCTGGATTGTCACCACTGCATTGAAAAGTGATTCATTTTACTTATGTGTAATTTTATAGTTATGTTCTTTTTTTCTTTCTTTCTTATTTTTTTGCTAGGAGATTAACATTCTCATTTTATTTCTTAATTGAGTATACAACTCGTTCAATGTTTCCATTACTTCAAAAAAACTTATTTTATAATATTGCAAATTCAGATAAATATTAGAACGTGGTATTAACAAAAACTAGTACCGATGCTGATACGATAAACACAAATATTATGCCATACAAGAAACAAGCACATATTAACCATTTGAAAAAATATTGTGAAATGTTTTATACATCTGAATACTTTCTTATTCGTTCACAAAAACCCAAATTTCTCGAGCCCATTGGCTGAAGAGCCGGAACATGATGTTTGCTCCTTTACGTTTTTGAACTTATTCATAATTTCCATTTTAAGGTTACGCACTTCTTCCATGATTTCTCTTTGTCTTTCTATTAATAACATTTTTGCATTGTATTCCTCTCGTATTAAACGCATTTTTAAGGAATGAAGCTCGTCTGCTTTTTTCAACCACTCTCGGTTCTTCACAACAACAGCATGTTCTCTCCCTCTTTTGCTGGGCGCATCTTCTGATAAGCTCCCACAAGAGAATGCAGGACGAGGGTTCATGACTGTGGGATAACGTTACACCTTCAGCAGTTTCATTGCTACCTTCAGAGCAGTTATCATCATCGAAGTTGCTTGAAAGTGTCACATTATCTTCAGATGTGTCATTGTCATTAACTCCAGTTAACTCCAGCTATCCCCTCAACAACGTGTGTGATCATATCAACAATCATTTGGCTTATATCGTCGATGTTCGTCTTACCTGCTCCACACCACTTTGAAATTGTTCTCTATTACAGTTAGCTTTCATTTTCTTTGCTTTCGCTTTCATGTCGTTCCAGATTACTTTAAGCTTCGTGTAAGAGCTTCTGCGTTATATTCAACGTGCGTTTTTCCCAAGCATCATTTTTCCTTTTCAGCATGTTGACATCGTGTTTTTTTAAAAAATTCAATAGTAGGTATGTACTTTTTCATTATTTCAACAAAACCGCTCTTCTTCATTTTCTGGTACGTTCTTTGAACGTTTCTTGGCTACCTTCATGCTGGCGCTTAAATTAATGCTTGTCACCAACCAATAATGGACGTTGGTAGCTGTAGATGGCGGGGTTAACAATAGATTCATCCATTAATATCACGTTTCTTTTTCTTAATACACAGATCTTATCATTAATTAGTACAACAGTATTTGGATTTTTCAGTTTTAAGAATTCAATTTCATAATCATTTCTACCTTCTATATTTATAGAAATGAACATAAATAATGCAAAAGGTGATGCAGTAATGTCTGCCGACCATCAATATTTTCCGAGAGGGAATGTAGTCCACGTACCAGCAATGCGCAGAAATGGCTTACTTCTTTTGTAAAAAGGTGTACTATTTTAGTTACTACTAAAGAAGTAAATAGAAATTGGGCTATCCAACAGTTACTAAAATAAGTAAGAGGTGCTACAAGAGTAATTTATATGAGGCGTGTTTTTTAAGTAAGGTCCGTTTTGGTGTAGACACTAGTAGTTCTCGCGCATACCGCAACGAGCGCGTGCGTCGTGTATCGGCGTGCCTCGGGAACAACTGTGCTCAGTTTCAGCTCTGTAGCTAACCTGTACGGTTCTGTTCTGTGCTTTCAAAATGTTTAAGACTATCAACTCGCCCACCGCGTGTGAGGTTCGCTCAGTGATACGGTTTTTGTCAACAAAGAACCTGTATGCTGCAGAAATTCATCGAGAGATTTGCGAAGTGTACGGTAATACTGTTATGAGTGAAAGCAAGGTGCGTAAGTGGGTACGAGAATTGAAAGATGGCCGTGACAACGTCCATGATGAGGACCGCTCCTGTCGCCCTTCTTTGATTACAGGTGCTTCACAATAACAGGTCTCCTAAACGAATTTCATGACGTGTCGAGATCAATGCTTATCAGCATTGTTTCTGAACACCTAAAGTTTAGTAAACTGTGCCTCTGTTGGGTCCCAAAACTCCTAACAGAGGACCACAAAAACCAAAGATTCGAGTGTGCGGTGAAGTTCTTGACTCGTTATCACGAAGAAGGAGACAGCTTCTTGAGTCACATTATAACTGGAGACGAAACATGGGTTTCGCATATCACGCCCGTATCGAAGCAACAGAGCATGGAATGGAGACACACACACTCGCCTCTAAAGGTGAGGGCCGAACGGACTCTGTCCCAGCGCAAAATCATGGCATCAGTGTTCTGGGATAGGCATGGTGTTTTGTTGGTCAACTTCATGCAACGATGAACCACTATCAATGCAGAAGCATACTGCCAAACCCTGAGAAAGCTACACAGAGCGTTTCAAAACAAAAGACGCGCCATGCTGACAAAGGGAATTGTCCTTCTCCGTGCAGGTCAGACCCGTGATTTATTGGACAGTTCTGGCTGGGAAGTTTTAGACCACCCACCCTACAGTCCTGATATTGCGCCGAGCGATTACCATCTGTTCCTCCACCTCAAACAACACCTCAGTGGCAACCGTTAAAATGATGATGACGACGTGAAAATGGCAGTGAGATCTTCGTTATTCGAGCAGGAGGCAAGTTTTTATAAAGAGGGTATTTTAAAATTGGTTGAGAGGTATGATATTGTAACCTGCCCCTCACTTATCGACCTTAATGACAGTGAAAAATTAAACCGCGTGTACCTAATGGAAATTTGGGAAAGCAATCGTCACCGAAGTTAATCTGTCGGTACAGAGGGAGGAAAGGGTTACATCTAAATGAAAGGAAAAATGCTAATGAAACTGGTGGAAATTAATTTTGAAATAGGGATAAAGTTAATAAAGAAAGTAAATGTGCGGCCGTTACGTTAACAATCAACTAGAGGTAATTAGATATTTGAGATTTGGGGGAAATTACGGTCGCCAGTCCTAAGGACAATTACTATAGTAACTGAAAAAGAAATATTATTACACATATAATTATCACTAGAAGCGTGGCAACTGAAGGTTGACAAGTGTAGTGTGAAAACTGAAAGTTTGTCAGAAGTAATAAATTTCGCTACACTTAATTTAGCAAAAGAATTAATAAAACCGGAAAATCGAAAGTTAATTTAGTGACTGAAGTTAATAGTGAGCTTTCTTTCTGAAGCACATCGAAATTCAGTAAAATACGGTTAGTCTTGGACTACCTCAACGATCATTTCAAAAGCTACTTGAATCCACGCAATTTAGAAATAAGAGATGTAACTTTGAACTTGAAGTAAATGATTCTGAACAATTAACAATAGTAAAATTTAGTACGTACCAAGCTGAGCTGCAGTCACAGGTAAGCTAAAATATGGTAACAAAACTAGCACTCTTAATTTGTGCTTGTGTAATCTAAGTATTGTAGCCAGCTATGAATACTTTAACTGAACTTTGAAATTAAAGCAGTGACATGGAATTATGCTGGCGTTTGAATTTCAACGACACTCGGGTTCATTTCGGAAAAGGAAGGGACCCTGCTTGGTAATGCAATTGGGACAATGAGCAACAAAGGTTCATGCTAAGTAGCTGTAATTTTGTGATGCAACAATTTTAAAAGTTTGAAAAGCTGAGGTCTGCCATACAGTTCTAAAACTTTACGTGCTTCCAGTCTTCCTTGTTGGTTGATTGAAGGTTTGAAGCCGTCGATCGAGGATGTGGCGACAGTCACTCATTGTCGGCCGTCGCTGTTGCAGAAGTTGGATGTTGGCGCGCCTTCTTCTCGACACGGTCACCAGACGAAACGGGCTCTTGATGTGCGCCAGCTAATGCTTCCCGTCCGCGACACCATGTCAGAAACTATCATCGCAAGTCGAGCGCAATTACATGCTGCCAAACCCCGAAAGCGCGGCAACTCGCGGGAGCTTCACACCACACACCTGCTCCACTCGCTACTCCAGCCAGACTCTCCCTCTGCTCTGCCCGCGCTCCACGCGGCAGAGTTAACACTCCCAAAGATCCTAAACACTTTTGTTCTCCACACGACCTATCGATGTATTCGTTCGATAGCACAGTTTTCCCTAGGCCAGACCCAGCGTATAAATACAAATAATATTCACAAAACAAACCAACATAAATGCATAAATATATATATATATATATATATATATATATATATATATATATATACAAACAGTAAAACAATTACAATACATAAAGAGACAGAAACGTCATATCTTGAGGTAACAAACCAAGGAAAAAAAATTATAGTACAATAGATGGAAATAGGAGGATATGCATTTCCGGCGTTACACGTGCCCCACATTGTCTGAGGATGTTCGTGTAACGTAAACAGACTCAGAAAATGTCCCAAAAAATAAACAGCAGATATGCATATGCTCAAAACATCAAACAAATTTAGCATTCGTCTAATTAACCATAAACCAATTTTTTTAGACAATAATAATTGAGTGGAGACACTCCTAATCTTATTCCACTCTGTCATCTTGCACAAAATAAAACAGGTCGACAACATATCAAAATTCAAAGAAAACATAGAAAATGGTTTAGCTATTCCAAAATCATTAAAACTCGTAACACTATAAGAAGTGGAATACTATTTGCAAAATTAATTAGAGTGCATGGTCATAAAAACAGGTAGATCAAAATACGTAAATAAATAATTAAATAGACTACACATTTTGTATAACCTTTTCATAATTAATATTCTCGTCACGAGAATCTATTTAACGCTAAACAAGAAAATAATGTACATCAGATCGACAAAAACATAAATATTAACAGCAGAATTCTTTCACATCAGCTGTCCGGGAAGAAAAAACAACTCCACCTTCCGTACTCGCAAGTACAAAGAATGCCGACAGCGGCACAAGAGCCGACAGCGGCTCCGCCTTGCCAATATTGTTGCGCCCGCCTGTGCGGCACGCTTGATCTCACTCGCCCTTGTAACGGCGTTTCCAGAACGTCCGTTTCACTGAATTCTTTCGGAAAAACTCACTCCCGAGTAATCTCAAGGAGTCCATAA
The DNA here is from genome assembly GCF_023898315.1 of Schistocerca nitens. Classification (NCBI taxonomy): domain Eukaryota; kingdom Metazoa; phylum Arthropoda; class Insecta; order Orthoptera; family Acrididae; genus Schistocerca; species Schistocerca nitens. The sequence goes on from NC_064614.1 coordinate 1,129,487,577, forward strand.
ACACTATCACAGTGGATAACTCAACACTGTCCATCATCACACGTATGTACTAGCCTGAAACTTAAAACAGCGTCTAAGTACATCGGCAATGACTAGTAAATCACATATTTATGAAATCTTACAACTATTTACAAATTCATATTTACATTCCTTAATCTACTGTGACTCAGCTGAAAACTTAAACTAGCAGCTTGGATTTTTCAGTTGATTAGATCATGATTAAATTGATTAAAATTAAATTGATTAATCAAAATTAATTACTTATTAATTACAACTTCTTTAATGACCTTGGTCAGTCAAAAGCATGGCAATCTAGCAAATCGTTAAATCTTACACTCTATTTTACATACTGTACAAATTACCCATTGTGTGGTATTAATCGATCCTAGGTCGGTACAATTTCAAGTCTACAATGTTCCGTATACCTAATAGTTTTCCAGAGCTTGGATACTCTAAGCAATAAGCATTTGTGTGAGGTATACCAATGACTTTGTATGGTCCATTATAAACAAACTTAAATTTAGAGATTTCATGGTCTATCTCGCTCGATTTCTCATGAGCTTTTACAAGTACTAAGTCTCCGATAGCAAACTTAGCAAAACGCGCTTTAGCGTCATGACGACGTATGCCAGCATCGACTTTTAGCTTCATTACTTCTCGCAAACGATCTTTTTTCACACCAATACTAATGTCAATTCGTGGAGGGAATTTGATTATCTCTTCCAATTCACTTTCTACACTTTTGTCAATGCCGAAATTCCTCACGTTACGGCAGTTCAAACCCATTCCTACGTCAATGTCATCCGGCCAGTTAACAATGTGTATAGGCTGGTATTGCCTATGCACACCGTCTCCTGCCTCGTCAAAACTAACTACTATTGTTTTATCTTGTGACGTACATGTCAAAGTTTTGCTTTCGCAATTAATCACTGCACGGTACTTTAATAGCCAATCTAACCCAATAATTACTTCCGCAGTTAAGTCTGGCACGACGACAAACTCTTGTTCAAATCGTGCCCCACATATCTCGAAGTTGACAAAAATCTGTTTTGTGACCGGTTTACTGGCCTTCCCAGTAGCACCGATAATTTTCACTCCTGTTACTGACATAACTACGATGCCGGGTCTGTCTTTCAGTAACTCAAATATTTTTCCAGATACAGCACTCAGTTCTGCACCGGTGTCAATCAACACGTTTAGTTGTAGGTCGTGCATATTAACAGACACTACTATCTGTCTACACTTGTCCTCGACTGTTTCTTTATTTTCCCACAGTAAATCCTCGTCTATATCCAGGTCATTCCAGAAAAAACCATCCGGCTTTGATCCTAAATCCGGTTTATCTGGCGGCTTTTTCAGCCTCTGTTCACATATAGTTTTAATTTCAACACTTTTGTCCTGAGGCTTAGTCTGTAGCTTTGCCTCCAATACCGAAACCTTTTCCTGTAACTCGTCAACTAGTGAGTGTTGCTTTGCTATCGATTCACTAATTGTCACCTTCGTTGATTCCTCTTTGGTCAGATTGATCTCATCTGCCAATCTACCCAGAGAAATGTGCCCAGTAGTATCTGCAATTACTTCCTCTAGATCTGCGCAACCCACACTGTTATCGTCTGACCGTATAATGTCAGCTCTAACCTCATACACGCTGTAATCTATGTGCTTTTCTACCAATCGTGTCCGGCTATCACTAAAATTTTCGTAATCTTTCTCCTTAATACTCTCGCAATGTTTAAACTGGAGATTTGCGTCGGATGGGTCGGCTACTTCTACCACTACGACTTTCGGTAAGGTCTGCCGGTTAGGGCCAGAATTTTCCGTTACTACTTCAACATCCAACTCTTGTGGGACGAGACACGACGAATCTTGCTCGTGCTCCCCATTAACATCAACTATTTCTAGTAAAGTCTGCCGGTTAGGGCCAGAACTTTCTATCATTTCACAAACACTATCTTCCTGCGGGACGAGACGCGGAAAATCCTGCACGCGCTCCCCATAAACACTTCTCGTATAAGCGACCGAACTGCCTTAACCAGACCTCATCCCTCTCTGCATCCCCTCGCTCGATGACGGACGTTTTATTCGACATCTGATCTCTCAACACTTGCGAATCATTCTTAAACTCAATCTCCAGTTCCGCTGTGGGTATTACAGCTGCCACTTTATAATCGATTTCCGGAACACTACTTAAATTGTTCTCACTGACAGTGAATGTATTTTCTACTGCCGTGTCTACAGCTGATCTACTACTTGTGGGCGTACTCCTTTCTCCTAATACTGGCACACTCTCCCGCCGTTGATTATTCCATACGGAATTTTCATAAAGACGACACCTCGGTTTTCTACTGTTATTGGGCCGCCAAAATTTCTCCACGCCCGGTCGGCCCCTCACCGGCGCGGCTAATGGTTTCCCTGTCTCGTCCCAGCAGATACGCTCCCCGGATACTGCTGAGGCGGCTGATCACACCCTCTGGCGTTATTACTATTCTGTGAAGCCCGTATCACGTTAGTATGATACTGGTTTCCGTCATTCCTGTTATTATTTGCATTGTACCGATTGTTATTACGGTCCGAACCATTATTGTTATTGCTGCCATGGTTGCGGTATGCATTATTCCCATGGTTATCGTTATTGTGGTTGCTGTGGTACCCGTTGTTGTTACCACGGCCTCTACCACTGTCGCGATTACTGCGCCAATTGTCCTCGTCCTCCACTCTTTCCAGGAAATCATTTATTGTCCTGTAATTGCTTCCTACGTAGCGTTTTGTATTATCTGGAAGCTTTTTGTAGAGTTCCCAGACTATTTCGGATTCCGTGCGCCGATCACGCAAATATTCCAACTTGCGGATCCAGCCCTCACAAAACTCCTTCATCGAACCGCGCGAATTCGCATCGAAAGGCCTCGATACGACAAATTCGCGCCAGACACTTTGCTGTTTTTGCTCTGACCAGTATTCAGCCAGAAACAAATTTTTAAATTCGTCAAAAGTCAGATTCGTAATGTTGAGGTTTAAGCCCCAACGCTTGGCATCACCAGCCAACACATCAATAATCACATTAATTTTTCTCTCATCAGTCCATGATCTGGGTAAAACTCTTTCACAATTCTTAATGAAATCCGTCGCGTGTATACCGCCTTTTTTCAAGGGGTCGAACCGCTCCTCTTTCGTCAACAATTCCGAACTATGTGCATAGATTGGCACATAGCTCTGTTTTTCGTCAAGTTTCTTTTCTAATTCCGACACTCTCGTAATTACTTGGCAAGTGGTTGTCGCAAGAGTTTCTACTTCCCTTTTTTTCTCTTCGCAGGTATTAGTCACTTTGGTATCTACTTCGGATACTAAAGCCTTTGATCCTCTTTTTTCACTAATTGAATTTGTTCCGTCACCTTATTCTCGATGATCGGAGCAACTGATTTTCCTACACTTTTCTCGATTCTGCTAATTTCGGAATAAAAACGAGTATTTATGCTCACAATTTCCGCCTGAACGCCTATCATTTCCTGTTTAAGATTACCGATCTCGGTATTAGTTGCAACAATATCTTCTTTGATTTTATTAACTTTTGTGTTAACAACTCCAACATTGTTGTTAACAACGTTAATAGCTTTGTTCTGATTGTCTAGCATCCGTTCAATTTTTTCAGACTGAGCTTCTTGCTTGGCAGCCTGAGCTTCTTGCTTGGCAGCCTGAGCTTCTTGTTTGGCAGCCTGAGCTTCTTGCTTGGCAGCCTGATCTTCTTGCTTGGCCGATTGACTCTTGATTTCGTTAATCAAAACATTCAATAAATCAGTTAAATTCCCGGAAACTACCGGTTTTACTTCCGTAGCGGCTTCCTCTTTAATTGTCCCCCCGTATTCGTCATCAAGGGATTCAGATTTGATTTTCACTTCCGATTCCGAAACATTTTCTAAAGTTTGGAATTCCATTTCTGCTCTTTGTTGCGTTTCGGCGGTCGCGTCTTTCATGCTCGCCGCCTGCCCCTGAACAATGGGTACCGCGGTGCGCGTTTCCCACTGTTCGACCGATTGTTCCGTATCCAAGTCTACCAAATTTTGGTAATTGTTGCCTTCACTCATTTTAATAATTTTCAGTATAAATGCCAAATCTCAAATATAATTAGGATTACTCCCACTACTTATTCTCGCTGACGTAACGGCCTGTACGTAACCAGTACTTTGTTACGAGATTTGCACCATACAAAATTCGTGTCCAGAACAACCTCAAATCCGAAGATTGTCCTGTCACCAGGTCGCCACGTGTAACCTTCCCCTCACTTATCGACCTTAATGACAGTGAAAAATTAAACCGCGTGTACCTAATGGAAATTTGGGAAAGAAATCGTCACCGAAGTTAATCTGTCGGTAAAGAGGGAGGAAAGGGTTACATCTAAATGAAAGGAAAAATGCTAATGAAACTGGTGGAAATTAATTTTGAAATAGGGGTAAAGTTAATAAAGAAAGTAAATGTGCGGCCGTTACGTTAACAATCTACTAGCGGTAATTAGATATTTGAGATTTGGGGGAAATTACGGTCGCCAGTCCTAAGGACAATTACTATAGTAACTGAAAAAGAAAGATTATTACACATATAATTAGCACTAGAAGTGTGGCAACTGAAGGTTGACAAGTGTAGTGTGAAAACTGAAAGTTTGTCAGAAGTAATAAATTTCGCTACACTTAATGTAGCAAAAGAATTAATAAAACCGGAAAATCGAAAGTTAATTTAGTGACTGAAGTTAATAGTGAGCTTTCTTTCTGAAGCACATCGAAATTCAGTAAAATACGGTTAGTCTTGGACTACCTCAACAATCATTTCAAAAGCTACTTGAATCCACGCAATTTAGAAATAAGAGATGTAACTTTGAACTTGAAGTAAATGATTCTGAACAATTAACAATAGTAAAATTTAGTACGTACCAAGCTGAGCTGCAGTCACAGGTAAGCTAAAATATGGTAACAAAACTAGCACTCTTAATTTGTGCTTGTGTAATCTAAGTATTGTAGCCAGCTATGAATACTTTAACTGAACTTTGAAATTAAAGCAGTGAAATGGAATTATGCTGGCGTTTGAATTTCAACGACACTCGGGTTCATTTCGGAAAAGGAAGGGACCCTGCTTGGTAATGCAATTGGGACAATGAGCAACAAAGGTTCATGCTAAGTAGCTGTAATTTTGTGATGCAACAATTTTAAAAGTTTGAAAAGCTGAGGTCTGCCATACAGTTCTAAAACTTTACGTGCTTCCAGTCTTCCTTGTTGGTTGATTGAAGGTTTGAAGCCGTCGATCGAGGATGTGGCGACAGTCACTCATTGTCGGCCGTCGCTGTTGCAGAAGTTGGATGTTGGCGCGCCTTCTTCTCGACACGGTCACCAGACGAAACTGGCTCTTGATGTGCGCCAGCTAATGCTTCCCGTCCGCGACACCATGTCAGAAACTATCATCGCAAGTCGAGCGCAATTACATGCTGCCAAACCCCGAAAGCGCGGCAACTCGCGGGAGCTTCACACCACACACCTGCTCCACTCGCTACTCCAGCCAGACTCTCCCTCTGCTCTGCCCGCGCTCCACGCGGCAGAGTTAACACTCCCAAAGATCCTAAACACTTTTGTTCTCCACACGACCTATCGATGTATTCGTTCGATAGCACAGTTTTCCCTAGGCCAGACCCAGCGTATAAATACAAATAATATTCACAAAACAAACCAACATAAATGCATATATATATATATATATATATATATATATATATATATATATATACAAACAGTAAAACAATTACAATATATAAAGAGACAGAAACGTCATATCTTGAGGTAACAAACCAAGGAAAAAAAATTATAGTACAATAGTTGGAAATAGGAGGATATGCATTTCCGGCGTTACAATACGTGTTTGAACAAACTTGGCAACTATGTTGAAAAATAGAGTGAAGTATGTATTTTCTGAAAAGAAATTTACTTTTTTAAAATAACCTTTCGTTGTGTACTTATATTCAAACAGACCTTACTTAAAAAACACGCCTCGTGCTAGTTTGGTGCTCGCCACCCTTGGAATGTACACTCCTGGAAATGGAAAAAAGAACACATTGACACCGGTGTGTCAGACCCACCATACTTGCTCCGGACACTGCGAGAGGGCTGTACAAGCAATGATCACACGCACGGCACAGCGGACACACCAGGAACCGCGGTGTTGGCCGTCGAATGGCGCTAGCTGCGCAGCATTTGTGCACCGCCGCCGTCAGTGTCAGCCAGTTTGCCGTGGCATACGGAGCTCCATCGCAGTCTTTAACACTGGTAGCATGCCGCGACAGCGTGGACGTGAACCGTATGTGCAGTTGACGGACTTTGAGCGAGGGCGTATAGTGGGCATGCGGGAGGCCGGGTGGACGTACCGCCGAATTGCTCAACACGTGGGGCGTGAGGTCTCCACAGTACATCGATGTTGTCGCCAGTGGTCGGCGGAAGGTGCACGTGCCCGTCGACCTGGGACCGGACCGCAGCGACGCACGGATGCACGCCAAGACCGTAGGATCCTACGCAGTGCCGTAGGGGACCGCACCGCCACTTCCCAGCAAATTAGGGACACCGTTGCTCCTGGGGTATCGGCGAGGACCATTCGCAACCGTCTCCATGAAGCTGGGCTACGGTCCCGCACACCGTTAGGCCGGCCGTCTTCCGCTCACGCCCCAACATCGTGCAGCCCGCCTCCAGTGGTGTCGCGACAGGCGTGAATGGAGGGACGAATGGAGACGTGTCGTCTTCAGCGATGAGAGTCGCTTCTGCCTTGGTGCCAATGATGGTCGTATGCGTGTTTGGCGCCGTGCAGGTGAGCGCCACAATCAGGACTGCATACGACCGAGGCACACAGGGCCATCACCCGGCATCATGGTGTGGGGAGCGATCTCCTACACTGGCCGTACACCACTGGTGATCGTCGAGGGGACACTGAATAGTGCACGGTACATCCAAACCGTCATCGAACCCATCGTTCTACCATTCCTAGACCGGCAAGGGAACTTGCTGTTCCAACAGGACAATGCACGTCCGCATGTATCCCGTGCCACCCAACGTGCTCTAGAAGGTGTAAGTCAACTACCCTGGCCAGCAAGATCTCCGGATCTGTCCCCCATTGAGCATGTTTGGGACTGGATTAAGCGTCGTCTCACGCGGTCTGCACATCCAGCACGAACGCTGGTCCAACTGAGGCGCCAAGTGGAAATGGCATGGCAAGCCGTTCCACAGGACTACATCCAGCATCTCTACGATCGTCTCCATGGGAGAATAGCAGCCTGCATTGCTGCGAAAGGTGGATATACACTGTACTAGTGCCGACATTGCGCATGCTCTGTTGCCTGTGTCTATGTGCCTGTGGTTCTGTCAGTGTGATCATGTGATGTATCTGACCCCAGGAATGTGTCAATAAAGTTTCCCCTTCCTGGGACAATGAATTCACGGTGTTCTTATTTCAATTTCCAGGAGTGTATTATGAGAGTTTCGTGAGCATCTGCAGTGCATAGTGTTGCATTGGAAGCGGCGCTGCGATACATGTATTAGCATTGGTTGTTTTTAGTCATCTTCTGTTTTTTTTTTCCTTTCCAGAACAACAGATCTCTGTGAGAAAAGTTTAGTGATATAACTCATTTTTTAGGTCTGACAAGAAATAATTGCGATCGTCCGATATTAGTGACAAATCAATAATTTCACCATCGTTGGAAGTATCAGCGACAGTCCTGACTGTAGTTCATGGATCGGCGGTAGAGTACGAATGAAAAAGGCGTTGTCTTGCGAAAATAATCTGAAATCAAAGTTATTGTCGAATTAATAGTGTTCACGGTAGCGAGAATGATTTTTGAAAGTCCTCCTGACTTTGAAGTTCTGAACTCGACCTTATCACTGCTTTTTGGACGCTAAAAACAAGAATATGCTTGTTCCTAAAACTTTCTTTTTCCAGTAGATGTTTCGGGCACAGCACATCATCACATTAGCTTACAGATGACACGTTAATTATAAGCACTGAGAAACAAATTTAGACACCAGGGAAAACACGTTAATAATGGTAGCACACTGCACGGTATCAATCGTAGCATCAGCGGTCAGATGGGAGTGCACTGCCATTACAGAAACCAGCCATTGCACCAGATAGTGTAGCTGTGGTGACATTTGTACCTCACATTGTAAGTCGGTGGACAATTAGTTGTAAAATCAGTACCAGAAACAAGCGTAAAATGTAAAACTGCAATTAGTGCTTGTCAGGAAAACTGAACATCACAGAAGCGTGCGAGAGAAAGTACATCATCAATACATGTGATATGAGGAAGGGATGATGGGAAGAAACAGAGAACAGAGGAAACATGATGGGGATGGGCACGAAACAATACTAGCCCATGCAAAAGAGAGCCACTGATTTACAACAGTGGTAAACCTATACCTAAAGTACTTAAGAAGGTCTATCAGGTACTCCACAATCTCATGAAGGACGGAAGTGAAATTTCATTAATGCTGGGATAAGCAGGTTCGGAAGCGAACATGCAGAGGTGGGAGAGAGGAGGCGTGGACTCTATACCGTCTTAGATGATACTCAGTATTAAGTTCTTGACTCTGGTATGTAATCTTGTTTGTCAATAAATTTAAGTATGCTTGCTCTTAACAGTTCATCTACAACATGGTCATAACGTAGGTGGAACCAGAACATAGGAGTGTCTGTGTAGATCCCAGACAAGCATATGATTCCTGAAGAGAGGCAGCAGCCTTTTCAGTAGTTTCAGCGGCAACAGTCTGGGTGACTGACCGATCTGGCTGTGTAACATCAGCCAGCACGTACTTGATGTGCGAGTACTGTGAACTGCTGAAAACAACGGGAAACTACAGCTGTAGCTATTGCCAAAGGCTACGCAGGTCTGCTGTATGGTTGTATGACGATGGCACCCTCTTCAGTAAATTATTACTGGGGTAAAACAGTCCCCCTTCCAGATCTCTGGGCGGGGACTAGTGAGGAGGAGGTCGTCATGAGAAGAAACAAAACTGGCACTCTACAGATCGGAGAATGGAATCGGGCAGGAGGTCAGAAAATTTTAGAAAGGGAAAAGGAATATGTTGAAGTTAGATATTGTAGGAATTAGTGAAGTTCGGTGCCAGGATGAAGAAGACTTTTGGTCAAGTGAGTGCATGGTTATAAATACGAAACCGTGTCAGAGCAGGTCCATAATGAATAAGGAAATAGGCATTCGTGTAAGCTACCACGAACAGCAAACTGATCACCCAAGATAGAACGAGGCCAAGAACCACCACAATAGTACAAGTGTACATGCCAACTAGCTCCAGAGATGTTGAAGAGATTGAAAGGATATTTGATGACATAAAAGAAATTATTCAGATAGTTAAGGGAGACGAAAATTTAATTGTGATGGGAGACTGCAATTCGACAGTAGATAAATGTAGAGAAGGACAAACAGGAGGAGAATATTCACTGGGTGAAAGGAATCAAAGATGAAGCTGCCTAGTGTAATTTTGCACAGAGCGTAACTTAATCATAGGTAACACTTCGTTTAAGAATCACAACGGTTGGCTGTGTACCTGGGAGAGATCTGGAGACACTGGACAGTTTCAGATTGGATATGTAATTATGAGGTAGAGATTTCGGTACCAGATTTTAAACTGTAAGACGTTTCCAGGGGACTCTGATACTAGCTTAATGGTTATGAAATGTAGATTAAAACTGAAGAAATTGCAAAAGATATTAAATTAGAAAGATGGGATCTTGGGCATAAGTTCAAAGAAGCAGAGGTTGCTGACAGCTTCAAAGGGAGCATTAGGCAATGGTTGAGGGAAGTAGGGGAAAGGACAGTAGAAGACAAATGGTTATCTTTGAAAGATGAAATAGTGAATGCTGCAGAGGATCAAACAGGTAAAAAGACAAGGTGTAGTAGAAACTAAGGGATATCACAGGCAATACTGGACTTACTTGATGGAAGGAGAAAACATAAAACGTAACAAATGAAGCCGTCAAAACGGAATACAGACGTCTAAAAAGTGAGATTTACAGAAAGTGCAAAATGGCTAAGCAGGACTGGCTGGAGGATGGAAACAACTTTACACAAGCATAAATAACTAACTGAAAGATAAGTACAGCCTATACGAAATTAAAGAGACCCTTAGAGAAAAGGAAAGCAGCTGCATGAATATGAAGAGCTCAGATGGAAAACCAGTACTAAGCAAAGAAGGGAAACCTGAAAAGTGGAAAGAATATATACGAGTAGAGTGACTGTACAAGGATAACAAACATGAATGCAGTATTATAGAAGAGAAGAAGAAGCAGATGAAAATGAGGAGTAAGGTACGATACTGCGAGAAAAATTTGTCAGAGCACTGAAAGATCTAAGTCAAAACAAGTCCCGAGGATTGGATGACATTCCTTCAGAAGTGCCAATATCCTTGGGAGATTCAGCCATGACAAAACTATTCCATCTAATGTGCAAAATGTACGAGACAAGGAAAGTACGTTCAGTCTTCAAGAGGAAAGTGATAATTCCACTTCCGAAGAAGATACGTGCTGATAGATGAGAATATCACCGACCTATCAATTTCAATAATTCATGGTTCCAAAATACTAACACAAATTATTTACAGCAGAATGGAAAAACTGGCAGAAACCGACCTCAGGGAAGATCAGTTTGGGTTTCGGAGAAATGTAGGAAAACGCGAGGCAGTACTGACCTTACGACTTCTTTTCAAAGATAGGTTAAGGAAAAGCAAACCTACGTTTATGGCATTCGTAGACCTAGAGCAGTGGTTGCCAGCCTGGGGCGTAAAATGAAATTTTCTAATGGGAAAAAACTGAACGATTCGATTCTGTTTCAGTCATGAAACTAAATTATTTTCGAAAGACCATTACGATTACCACAATTTTGTAAGACTCTAATACTGATTATCTAAGTTATCAATAATTAATTTTTCTCAGTTAGTACTATTAATGCAGTAGAGGTTACAGGTTCCTCGACAGTCCACCCACTACACACATATGTTGTGCCTTGTCCTGTACACCGCTGGTGATAAAAGTGAGACATACGTAATAAATGCTAAATAACTCAATAAAATGTCTTCTCCAAGTTGTATACAGTACCTGCAGTAGTCCAGAAATTGCTTCATTACTCGCTTCGAAACAGAGAAACGAGTTAATTGACAGCAAGACACAGCAGTAACTACATATACTATAGTGATGTAAGCAGTATTATTACTATTATTATTATTATTATTATTACTGTTACTATCTGTGGCTGTGATCAGACACAAAGCATTAACAGCCTGAAGTCTTCCAATTTCTGCCAGTTCAGAAGTAAGGAGGGCAGCAGTCACATGATTTAAGAACAGTAGGTACAGTGCACATGTTTTAACTTGGGTTATTTTAAATGGGGCTACAGTGTATAGGTCAAGCAAGTGTCGCAGTGGGGAGGAGTGAGGCAGGGAAATACGTTTTGTACCAAGTGTGTAGTGGGTAGCTAGCTTTCTTATCTGAGAATAAATTGTGTGTAGCACTTGCAATGCATCACGATTTCCTTGTTCATTCAGACAAGCGCGCAATTAAATGTCATTCAGTCGTCATCATTTGCAAAATAAAAATCTTGCAAGGAAAGTCTTTTATTCTACACGACGGCCGGAGTGGCCGAGCGGTTCTAGGCTCTACAGTCTGGAACCGCGCGACTGCTACGGTCGCAGGTTCGAATCCTGCCTCGGGCATGGATGTTTGTGATGTCCTTAGGTTAGTTAGGTTTAAGTGGTTCTAAGTTCTAGGGGACTGATGACCTCAGAAGTTAAGCCCCATAGTGCTCAGAGGCATTTTTTTATTCTACAGTTAATTTCGAGACGGAAGGGGGGGGGGGGAGTACGGGGAGCAAAGGCGGGAATATTAGCTTCTGTCTGATTGCACTCAGGAGCAATGGTCTAAGACAGGTTGAAAACCACTGATTTAGAGGAAGTTTCTGCCAATGTTGACTGGAATACACTCTTTGAATTTCTGAAGGCAACTTGAGAAAATATAGTGAACGTAAAGTTACACAAATCTACATCTACATAGACACTCCACAAGTTACCGCACGGTGGGTCGCGGAGGTACCCTGTACCACTACTAACCATTTTATTTCCTGTTCCACTCGCAAATAGAGCGAGGGAAAGACTATCTATATGCCACCGCATGAGCACTAATTTCTCGTTTCTTATCTTCGTGGTCCTTAGGCGCAATGTACTGGCGGCAGTAGAATCGTTCGGCAGGCAGCTTCAAATGCCGGTTCTCTAAATTTTCTCATTAGTGTTTCTCGAAAAGAATGTCGACTTCCCTCCAGCGATTCCCATTTCAGTTCCTGTAGCATCTCCGTAACACTTGTTGTTCGAACCTTCCGGTAATGAAACTAGCCTCTGAATTGCTTCGATATGTAGTCCGACCTGGTACGGATCACAAACACTCGAGCAGCATTCAAGAATAGCTCGGACCAGCGACTTTGTGCCACTCACATATATGTGAAATTATTTCATATGCTCGTACCAGGTTTCCTTTACAGGTGAACCACACTTTCCTAAAATTCTCCCAATAGAGCGAAGTCGACCATTCGCTTTCCCTGCCACAGTTCTCATATGTTCGTCCCACCTCATATCGCTTTCCAGCGTTACGCCCAGATATTAAACGACTTGACTGTGTCAAGCAGGACACTAGCAATACCGTATCCGAATATTACAGGTTTGATCTTCCTATTCATCCGCATTAACTTACGAGGGCAGTTCAATAAGTAATGCAACACATTTTTTTTCTCGGCCAATTTTGGTTGAAAAAACCGGAAATTTCTTGTGGAATATTTTCAAACATTCCCGCTTCGTCTCGTATAGTTTAATTGACTTCCGACAGGTGGCAGCGCTGTACGGAGCTGTTAAAATGGCGTCTGTAATGGATGTGCGTTGCAAACAACGGGCAGTGATCGAGTTTCTTTTGGCGGAAAACCAGGGCATCTGAGATATTCATAGGCGCTTGCAGAATGTCTACGGTGATCTGGCAGTGGACAAAAGCACGGTCATTCGTTGGGCAAAGCGTGTGTCATCATCGCCGCAAGGTCAAGCAAGGTCAAGCGCGCGTGCGGACCGGCCGTGCACAGCTGTGACTCCTGCAATGGCGGAGCGTGCGAACACACTCGTTCGAGGTGATCGACGGATCACCATCAAACAACTCAGTGCTCAACTTGACATCTCTGTTGGTAGTGCTGTCACAATTGTTCACCAGTTGGGATATTCAAAGGTTTGTTCCCGCTGGGTCCCTCGTTGTCTAACCGAACACCATAAAGAGCAAAGGAGAACCATCTGTGTGGAATTGCTTGCTCGTCATGTGGCTGAGGGTGACAATTTCTTGTCAAAGATTGTTACAGGCGATGAAACATGGGTTCATCACTTCGAGCCTGAAACAAAACGGCAATCAATGGAGTGGCGCCACACCCACTCCCCTAAAGAAAAAGTTTAAAGCCATACCCTCAGCCGGTAAAGTCACCGTTACAGTCTTCTGGAACGCTGAAGGGGTTATTCTGTTCGATGTCCTTCCCCATGGTCAAACGATCAATTCTTCGAAGTGTATTGTGCTACTCTTCAGAAATTGAAGAAACGACTTCAGCGTGTTCGTAGGCACAAAAATCAGAACGAACTTCTCCTTCTTCATGACAACGCAAGACCTCACACAAGTCTTCGCACCCGAGAGGAGCTCACAAAACTTCAGTGGACTGTTCTTCCTCATGCACCCTACAGCCCCGATCTCGCACCGTCGGATTTCCATATGTTTGGCCCAATGAAGGACGCAATCCGTGGGAGGCACTACGCGGATGATGAAGAAGTTATTGATGCAGTACGACGTTGGCTCCGACATCGACCAGTGGAATGGTACCGTGCAGGCATACAGGCCCTCATTTCAAGGTGGCGTAAGGCCGTAGCATTGAATGGAGATTACGTTGAAAAATAGTGTTGTGTAGCTAAAAGATTGGGGAATAACCTGGTGTATTTCAATGCTGAATAAAACAACCCCTGTTTCAGAAAAAAAATTTGTTGCATTACTTATTGAACTGCCCTCGTACATTTTTCAATATTTAGGGCTAGCTGCCATTCATCACACAAACTGGAAATTTCGTCCAAGTCGTCTTGTATCTTCCTACAGTCAGTCAACTTGGACACCTTACCGTACACCACGGCATCATCAGTAAACAAACGCAGATTGCTGCCCACCCTGTCCGCCAAATCATTTATGTATATTGAGAACATCAGCGGTCCTATCACTTCCCTGGGGCACACCTGACATACCCATGCATTTATGACTTATGAACATTCGCCATCAGTGACAACATACTGGGTCCGCAGCTCGTGGTCGTGCGGTAGCGTTCTCGCTTCCCGCGCCCGGGTTCGATTCCCGGCGGGGTCAGGGATTTTCTCTGCCTCGTGATGACTGGGTGTTGTGTGATGTCCTTAGGTTAGTTAGGTTTAGGTAGTTCTAAGTTTTAGGGTACTGATGACCATAGATGTTAAGTCCCATAGTGCTCACAAGGGAACCTCCCCATCGCACCCCCCTCAGATTTAGTTATAAGTAGGCACAGTGGATAGGCCTTGAAAAACTGAACACAGATCAATCGAGAAAACAGAAAGAAGTTGTGTGAAACTGAAAAAAATAAGCAAAATATACAAACTGAGTAGTCCATGTGCAAGATATGCAGCATCAAGGAGAGTGTGAGCTCAGGAGCGCCGTGGTTCCGTGGTTAGCGTGAGCAGCTGCAGAACGATAGGTCCTTGGTTCAAGTCTTCCCTCGAGTGAAAAGTTTTCTTTCTTTATTTTCGCAAAGTTATGATTTGTCCGTTCGTTCATTGACGTCTCTGTTCACTGTAATAAGATTAGTGTCTGTGTTTTGCGACCGCACCGAAAGACCGTGCGATTAGTAGACGAAAGGACGTGCCTCTCCAATGGGGACCGAAAACATTTGATCGCAAGGTCATAGGTCAACCGGTTCCTCCACAGGAAAACACGTCTGATATATACTATACGGCATGTGCGTCACATGACAGGAATATGTTGTCGACCCACCTAACTTGTACACTTGGCGAATGGGTAAAAAGATCCTTCTACCTTGCCCGATTTAGGTTTTCTTGTGGATGTGATAATCACTCCCAAAAAACTGATGGAAACATAAGAGTTTGTCACATAAACTGCAACAAATGAATTGTCTGAAAATAAAAAAATTAAAATTTTCACTCGAGGGAAGACTTGAACCAAGGACCTTTCGTACCAGAGCTGCTTACGCTAATCACGCGATCACGGCGCTCCTCAGCCAACACAACCCTTAATGCTGCCTATGTTGTGCATGGACTAATCAGTTTGTATATTTTCCTTATTTTTTTCATAGTTCCACACAACTTCTTCCTGTTTTCTCGATTGATCTGTGTTCAGTTTTTCAAGGCCTATCCACTGTGCCTACTTTTAACTAAATCTGAGGGGGGTGCGATTGGGAGGTTCCCTTGTCAGAGCCATTTGAACCAACAACATACTGGGATCTATTATTTAGGAAGTGTTCGAGCCACTCACATATATGTGAAATTATTTCATATGCTCGTACCTTCGTTAACAGCATGCAAAGGGGTACTGTGTAAAATACTGACAACATACTGGGATCTATTATTTAGGAAGTCTTCGAGCCACTCACATATCCGTGAAATTATTTCATATGCTCGTACCTTCGTTAACAGCATGCAAAGGGGCACTGTGTCAAATACTGCCCGGAAATCTAGAAATATGTAATCTGCCTGTTGCTCTTGATACATAGCTTTCAGTATATCATGTGAGAAACAAACAAGCTGAGTTTCGCACGAGCGATGCTTCCTAAAACCATGTTGGTTCGTGGTCATAAGCTTCTAATCTCAAGAAAGTTTATTATATTCGAACAGAGAATATGTTCAAGGATTCTGAAGCAAACAGAAGCTAGGGATATTCGTGTGCAATTTTGCGGGTCCGTTCTTTACACTTCTTATATACTGGAGTCACCTGCCCCTTTTTCCAGTCGCTTGAGACTTTTTGCTGGGCAAGAGATTCATGATAAATGCAAGCTAGTTAAGTAGCCAATGCCATAGAGTACTCTTTGTAGAATCGAACTGGGATTCCATCCGGGCGTGGTGAGCTCACCAACCTTACCCCACTCTTTGGTGCATATGTTTTCTTGTTCCATTTGTACTTCGATTAATGCTGTTTGTATGCGGCAGGGGAGCTAACGGGCATTTTGTAATTATTATTGTACTGTGTTCAAGAGGGTGCCCAGAATTAGGCCTTGCTGTACTATACTGGGTACCTCTGAGAGGAATTAACTTCACAGCTAATTAAAAAAGGGGGAAGGGCGAGACGAGAGGTACATCAGTGTTCTGTTTAATCCCATACATATTACTGGACAGAGGTATCTTTTGTCTTCATGAAGCAGTTGGCCAGGTATTTTCATGTATACAATTTGCTATAAGTTGTTTACTGTTTTACTGCATCTGAGTGTGCTCACCTCTTGTGCTATCATCACATTGTGTGTTTGTTTGCCCCCCGCCCCTCCTCCCCCTTGCTGCCCCACTGGTCTTAAGCTGACGTATTTAGAGCCTGTACTGTTGGTTGTAGACATTCATTAATTGTATTAACTGTTTGTTCTTCTAATTGAGCGTTTAAGTTAAAGTAGTTGCCTCAAGTTGGTTCTATTTTAATTTTCGTTTTATTCTGGCAGATGATCTTCTGCTATAATTTCTAGTTGATCACACAGCTGATTTTATGACTTTCCTAATAGTGAATGTTACTGAGCGTAATTATTAACAGCAGTCGAATCAAATCTTTTTGCCAAAGCTGTTTGTGAAAATCTTTGATAGTTGTATCGAGAGATGGCTGTTAGTATACGACGGCATTTGCCGATGGCAGTGCATTTTAAAATTTAAAATAATTTTCGTACTCACAGTGGGCCTCATCTGTACCTTTGTTCGATACTCTGTGTTTAACATCTTGAGAGGTCTCACTTCTTGCAAACATCGGATAGGACATAGATTAGGAATTTGGTTTAAAAAAAGAAAAAATTGTAGCCTGTCTACCAGCTACGGCGTATTCGGATTATAATGAATATATTTTTGTGGTCCAAGTCTAGTGAACTATTCTGTAACAACCTGTTAGGGGCTAGGGCACTGATTTAATTGTTCAGGATAATTCTTATTATTATTATTGTTATTATTATTATTGTTATTGCTTCTTCTGAAGCACGTCCGTAGCTCGTGGTCTTGCGGTAGCGTTCACGCCTCCCTCGCACGGGGTCCCGGGTTCGATTCCCGGCGGGGTCAGGGATTTTCCCTGCCTCGAGATGATTGGGTTTGTTGTGTCGTCTTCTTCATCATCATTCATCACCATTACGGTCAGAGGAAGGCAATGCCAAACCACCTCCGCTAGGCTCTTGCCTAGTCGGTTCAAATGGTTCAAATGGCTCTGAGCACTATGGGACTCAACTGCTGAGGTCATTAGTCCCCTAGAACTTAGAACTAGTTGAACCTAACTAACCTAAGAACATCACAAACATCCATGCCCGAGGCAGGATTCGAACCTGCGACCGTAGCGGTCTCGCGGTTCCAGGCTGCAGCGCCTTTAACCGCTCGGCCACTTCGGCCGGCACTTGCCTAGTCGGCGGTGCGGGTCTCCCACATCATCTCCTACACTCATCGGAGTATGGGACCTCATCATCATCATTCTGAAGCACTTGGTCGTAAATTGCTTATGTTGTTTTGACTCCATTTTTATTTATTTTAGTGCTTGTACAACTGTTCTGTCCCTTTTAAATTTCTGAAATTATACTGCTTAAAGTTCATTAACTCTTCCACCCAATTGCTATGCTTTGCTGTTAAGAGGTTGTTTTATTTATGACATACTAAATTATTTAGGGAAATATGATTCAGTTTGCACAGCACCTTATCACTCTCCAAACAGCTCCCTATCGCTTTAGTGCCAGGAGGGTCTGCACATTACCATACCTGCTTATGCCAGTGATGCAAAGTTTCAGCTTGTGCCAAAGAAGGGGGCCGTCTTTACGAATACCTATACCTGGAGAAAGTAGTGGGATGATACTGAAATTGGGAAACATGCTGTCGAATCATTGGTCGGTGATGAAATTAATGTAACATTGCTAAAATTGTTCGCACTACCAACAGTAACCTTATTATTACAGTACACTGACGATGTCTTTTCCATCCCATCCTCCACTAGTACGCTGTTCGTTACCACATAACGATTGACTGACATCGCTTGTTTGATATGAAGAAAGAATTTTGGTGGAAGGACAACACCTTCTGGGGATGGATAGCACCGAAACAGCGATCGCGTACATGACTGCAATATGAGGAATCAATCAAAATGGAACACAGAGTCATCAGCTATTTCGTCACTGTGACAGATGAGTTTAAATGTGAAGGTCGTCAAACGCCTTCGGACAGCAGTTTGGAAACGCTCCACAACGTCGCCAAACTCTTCCAGTTTCCTTACGTTGTAACTGTCTTTTATTTAAAATCATCCAGCGTGTGTGATGTGCTATAGTAGCAGAGGCAACAACATGATTTACACTGTGCGACGTCTAGTTTTCTGTGAGGAGCAATGGATCAGAACATGTTAATGTCAGTTTAGAGCCTCTCACAGATCTCGAAGTCGTCGCGGAAAAAACAAAATATATGGCAGTTGTGTAGGTACATGATGAAGGACCCCGAGGATACACTAAAGTTAAAATTTATTTTAAAAAGAAAATTGAAACACCGACCGATCATAAGCATTGGCAAAGACGTTAATTGTGAACGCGCGGTGGGGCGCAGACAAATGAAGGGACTTTCATTCAATTATTTGTATATGATTTTGTTTGTTTTTAGAGTCTCAGTGACACTCTCTCGTATGTAGAAGTTTTGTTACCCTGAACTCCTCGGAGTATGACGGGCTACGAGTCTCTTGTATAATGTGTGTTTTCCGAATAAGAGAAGACTTAATAACAGTGTTAAGCATTTTTAATAAAGTGAAATATCACCCAGTCAAGAAAAATTCCTTCATATTTTGCATCATCTTGGGAGTCACTGGTGTTTCCTGGAGTCGGATGCCTGCATCTACAATTGAAGTGGAGGAAAAGAAGTCCACGATCATATTTTCCTAAAATTAAAAGAAGAAGAAACTTTCAGAAGACGAGAAATATAATTAATGTATGTATAGGTATGCACACAGAAAAAAAAACGACGCAAGGTGAAGTGAATGAACAATAGCACAATTTTGTACACGCAGAACATTTCGTAATAATGCAATTGTACTAATATTCTCTTTTCATTGAAAGCGAAAGGACAATTACCAAACAAATTCTTTCATTCCCTTTCCTTTTATAATTTTTTAAAAATTAATTACATAGTGAAGGCAGCAGAGAATCAGGTAGGTAAAAAGACGAGGGCTAGTAGAAATCCTTGGGTAACAGAAGAGATAATGAATTTAATTGATGAAAGGAGAAAATATAAAAATACAGTAAATGAAGCAGACAAAAAAGAATACAAACGTCTCAAAAATGAGATCGACAGGAAGTGCAAAATGGCTAAGCAGGGATGGCTAGAGGACAAATGTAAGGATGTAGAGGCTTATCTCACTATGGGTAAGACAGATACTGCCCACAGGAAAATTAAAGAGACCTTTGCAGAAAAGAGAACAACTTGTATGAATATCAAGAGCACAGATGGAAACTCAGTTCTAAGCAAAGAAGGGAAAGCAGAAAGGTGGAAGGAGTATATAGAGGGTCTATACAAGGGCGATGTACTTGAGAACAATATTATGGAAATGGAAGAGGATGTACATGAAGATGAAATGGGAGATATGATACTGCATGAATAGTTTGACAGAGCACTGAAAGACCTGAGTCGAAACAAGGCCCCCGGAGTAGACAATATTCCATTAGAACTACTGACAGCCTTGGGAGAGCCAGTCCTGACAAAACTCTACCATCTCGTGAACAAGATGTATGAGACAGGCGAAATTCCCTCAGACTTCAAGAAGAATATAATAATTCCAATCCCAAAGAAAGCAGGCGTTGACAGATGTGAAAATTACCGAACTATCAGTTTAATAAGTCACAGCTGCAAAATACTAACGCGAATTCTTTACAGACGAATGGAAAAACTGGTAGAAGCCGACCTCGGCGAAGATCAGTTTGGATTCCGTAGAAATGTTAGAACACGTGAGGCAATACTGACCCTAAGACTTATCTTAGAAGAAAGATTAAGGAAAGGCAAACTTACGTTCCTAGCATTTGTAGACTTAGAGAAAGCTTTTGACAATGTTGACTGGAATACTCTCTTTCAAATTCTGAAGGTGGCAGGAGTAAAATACAGGGAGCGAAAGGCTATTTACAATGTGTACAGAAAGCAGATGGCAGTTATAAGAGTTGAGGGGCATGAAAGGGAAGCAGTGTTTGGGAAGGGAGTGAGACAGGGTTGTAGCCTATCCCCATTGTTATTCAATCTGTGTATTGAGCAAGCAGTAAAGGAAACAAAAGAAAAGTTCGGAGTAGGTATTATAATCAATGGAGAAGAAATAAAAACTTTGAGGTTCGTCGATGACATTGTAATTCTGTCAGAGACAGCAAATGACTTGGAAGAGCAGTTGAACGGAATGGACAGTGTTTTGAAAGGAGGGTATAAGATGAGCATCAACAAAAGCAAAACGAAGATAATGGAATGTAATCGAATTAAGTCGGGTGATGCTGAGGGAATTAGATTAGGAAATCAGACACTTAAAGTAGTAAAGGAGTTTTGCTATTTGGGGAGCAAAATAACTGATGATAGTCGAAGTAGAAATGATATAAAATGTAGACTGGCAATGGCAAGGAAAGCGTTTCTGAAGAAGAGAAATTTGTTCACATCGAGTATAAATTTAAGTGTCAGGAAGTCGTTTCTGAAAGTATTTGTATGGAGTGTAGCCATGTATGGAAGTGAAACATGGACGATAAATAGTTTGGACAAGAAGAGAATAGCTTTCGAAATGTGGTGCTACAGAAGAATGCTGAAGATTAGATGGGTACATCACATAACTAATGAGGGGGTGTTGAATAGAATTGAGGAAAGGAGGAGTTTGTGGCACAATTTGACCAGAAGAAGGGATCGGTTGGTAGGACATGTTCTGAGGCATCAAGGGATCACCAATTTAGTATTGGAGGGCAGCGTGGAGGGTAAAAATCGTAGAGGGAGACCAAGAGATGAATACACTAAGCAGATTCAGAATGATGTAGGCTGCAGTAGGTACTGGGAGACGAAGAAGTTTGCACAGGATACAGTAGCATGGAAAGCTGCATCAAACCAGTCTCAGGACTGAAGACCACAACAACAACAAACAAATTTTTTTATTATATTACAATTGGCGACCTAAGTGCCACGACTTTAGGAACCCAGTTGTAGGCAGGGTTTGGTAATTATTGCTATCGTAAGATATTTCTATGACATTGTTATTAAACATAAAAACTAATTGTCTGTATTTTCTATTTGCACGAATCACGATGGGGAGCAAGTATTACAAAAAGGCAAAAGTGGAGGTGAAAAATTTTGAAAGGAATAAGAATTGGACCCAGGTGACGTAAAATTTTTCATAGTAACCTGTTTTATTCGGCGTAGCAAAGGTAGGACGGCTACGCAAGTTGCTTGCATGGTTACACTTGATAGCGCCTCTTTTGATGTAGATAGAAACCTTTTCCTCATTATTTCCTTCCTTGGAATTTACTGGCGAAAAATTTACAGAAATTTTTCAGTGTGATACACAGTGTCAGTAAAACATAAATATTTGTGAGACGATAGTTTGAGCATCATAATAGACGTAAAATAGGCTTTGACATTACGTAATTTACATTTATCAAGTGTAATAATTAGTGGATGAAATTTTTAACATTTTTGTGAAATTTCCATTTTTTGCAAATTCATATAGCAAGGCCGAAAAATATATGCCCATTGTTGATAGCGATAGCGAAAACACAATCAGCCAAGATGGCGTAGAATTGCGTAGTCGAACAATTGACGTTCTGGCGCCATGCATGCCAACTGCAGAAAGTTCAGACAGAGATGAGTGTCGCAAGTGTGACAAATGATAGCGACGGTCCACAACAGAATAACCTTGACGACACAATGATTACAATTGACGAGACAATGTCACGCACCTCCCAGAGCGACAAACTGCTCATAACTGAAACTTCGAAGAGCGATCTAAATATAAATCTAGACAACACGTTACAAACACCACATGGTCACAACACAAACATTAAGTTGGGAAGTTCAACTGACAGCAACCACAGTAGTACAACTGACGCACCGCTATGGCAGTTATTATCTAACATAAACATGAAATTAGGTAGCATCAACACAAGTTTCAGTGATATGAAGCAAGATATGAATATCAAAACTGATAAATTGACACACAATCTGAACATCGTCACGCAAGATCTACGTATAATGAAACAAGGACAAAAGAAAGTATTCAAGGATTTGCAAGACACAGTCTCGCAGAAATTCAATGACTTAGCCAAAAATTTTCGCACTGAAATCGACAAAAAATTAAATGATATGAGAAAACAAGTAAATCATGAACTACTTTCTTTAGTTAACCGTAATATTACGGAGTTAAGACAGAAGATGGATTCTTTTAACGACCATGACGATCTAGTAGACCAATAGATAAAGAAAATCACAAAACCAGTTGTGTTCAACAGTAAGAAAGGTAACCCTTGTCGACCATGACGATCTAGTAGAGCAACAGATAAAGAAAATCACAAAACCAGTTGTGTTCAACAGTAAGAAAGGTAACCACCGTAGATAACAAACTAAATAAAGACTATGAGGGTGCACCCCTAGCTGTAGAAGAGCAAACTATAAGGACAGCAACATTAGAAGTTGACTCGGCATGTGCTAAGAAGGAGAGGGAGAAGATCAATGAAAATCTGAGTGATATCATTAGTCAAGCTGAAGTAGGTACATTAGATAAGGGTGATACCATCGCCGAGAAGTTAGTAACCGATTGTAAGTTATACACAGTTGTAGTAGAAAGGGCTATTCAGAAAAAGGAAAATGAAATCGTGAAAAAGGTAAACATTAACCTACAAGCCGCGGTAAATAGGATCCGCAATGTTTTAGAAGAAAATATTGTCGGATCACTAAATATAAATGTAAATAATACACAGGCTACAGTGAACAAACCACACCCTGTTGGTATCTATTCACAAATTGTCACGAGTCCCACAGCAGGTACCAGTGACAATTGTAGATTGCAAAATGTAAACATACCCACAACTCCAACATCTGAACAATTACCAGCCGGAATTACAGGGAACTACAGTAACAACATAAATACGATCGAAAATGCCATGAGTCTATCGACTATTTTTGCAGACGAAGGTTTGCTGAGACATCGACAATTTCCTAAATTTACTACCGAAGGTAAAAGAGTGAACCCCGTAGTATTTATTAGCGATTTTCGTCGTTTATTACCACGCAACTGGACGGAAGCAAAGAAAATCAGATTTGTCGTGGGATATACGCAAGGCGATGTGCTCTTATGGGCAACTGAAGTGGCCGAACGTTGCAGCACTTATACCCAATTAGAACGAGCTTTCCTCGGCAAAAATACTGGTCTGAGGCAGCACCATTCAATGGAAAATACGGTAGTCTACGTGGATACTTTGAAAAATACCTGAACAGGACAGGCTACTGGACGAACCCAATATCACAAGTAGGCGTGTTAAAAATTTTGAAAAGTCGTTTAACTTTGCACATCAAAGACAAATTAGTCACAACGCCCGAGCATGACACTGAATATTTTCTGTCAGTGCTCGATTCTATTGGCTTAATCTATGAGGAAAGACCTGTACCCCATACATCAACAGAAAACCAGGTACAACAACAACATAATTATGTAAATCAGTCAGTAAAGCGTGATTTAAACAAACAGCAAGTTTGGTGCACACAACAGCAAAATTACGTACCCAGAGGTAATGAGTACGGTAACAGAAACGGAAAAAACAAACGATTTAAAAGAAATTTCCAAAACAACAGGGGTAATTTCAACGCACAAGCGAATTGAAATTCTCCACCACAAGGCCCTATGTCGAATATGAACAGAGTCAGCCGCAGCAGTGGCCGACGCGCGGCCACTATGGTATGCCTTATGTTGCATCGCAGGTGACCTTTGGGCAGCAAAATAATTGCATAGCAGCTAACGACACAAATTGGCGAAGTACACACACAGTGCAACTCACTGAAATTTCTCCAGGTAATGAACTTAGTCACGCTACGCCGTCGGAAAAAACCAACCGGTCGTAGTTAAGCCCGAGGCTATTGAATTCTCAGGGAGTGGTGGCAAGGCAGAACTACAAACATGTTTCATAAGGTTTGACAAACGAGGTGACATCAAAGCTGATTTGTATCAGCATGAGTTAAATATAGTAGACAAAGTCAAGGAAGAACAAGTACAAGCTATCATTAAGGTGAAAATATTTAACATTGACACACAGTTAATTTTAGATACAGGTGCAATTACCAACCTAATGTCAAATGCATTTTTTTGTGAATTGAAGAAGAGAGGCAAGTTCCCAACATTTCCTGTATAAAATTGCAAGGTGCCAACTGCGACAGGTAGTAAGACTACACTGGTTAAGTATCAGTCATTTATTCCAGTACAAATTGAGCATTTTACAGTGGAGTGTAACTTTCTTATAATTGACCAACTGACTATGAATTGTCTTACTGGCATGGACGCGGTTTAGAACGTACAAAACAGATTGACATAGGTAATGGTAAATGCCACTTCTATGTAAAGGATCAGATCTTTTCTATTGATTTAGTCAAAACACCTGATGAAAGTAACAAAAACAAACCAGAGTCAGATGTCGTAGTACAATATTCCTTTCTAGCTGAGTATTTCACAAACAAATTTGATACTGAACAAGAAGCAAACACTGAGGTTAGTTACGAAATGGCAGAGCAGAAACTAAGTGAATCACAGGTACTAAATGAGATGCAACGACAAGAACTATCTAACTTGTTGTTTAAGTATGCCAATGTGTTCAGTAAGGAGCCAGGAGTAATCAAAGACTATGACTATAAATTTGAAGTCTATCGACATGAGACATTTTGTGTAATGTCATATCCTATTCCACAAGCAAAACGAGAGGCAGTAAGGGAAGAGATCAATCGTATAATTAAATGGGGAATTATTCAACCTTCATTTTCACCCTATTGTAGTCTAATATTACCAGTAAGCAAACCAGATGGTTCTGTAAGATTAGTTCTCGGTGCTAGAATTATCAATAAGATTATAGTACCAGTACGCATAAGACCAGACAACTTGGACGAACAGCTTCTAAAGTTTGGTAATACAAAATATTTCAGTACACTCGATCTCAAAATGTCCTAATGGCAAATAAAGCTCCACGAAGTCGAAAATATACTGCATTTGTTTGTGATGGCAGAAGTTACGAATTCTGTGTTCTACCTGGACTGAATATCAGCGTAGAAGTGTTTATATCTGCATTGGACAAGGTTTTAGGACCAGAATTGCTTAGCAAAGTCACTGTCTATGTAGACGACCTGCTAATAGCCACACTCACTTGGTCAGAACACATCAGGCTCATTGTA
The DNA here is from genome assembly GCF_023898315.1 of Schistocerca nitens. Classification (NCBI taxonomy): domain Eukaryota; kingdom Metazoa; phylum Arthropoda; class Insecta; order Orthoptera; family Acrididae; genus Schistocerca; species Schistocerca nitens. The sequence goes on from NC_064614.1 coordinate 1,129,513,268, forward strand.
CAAGTGCTTTAACGATTTGCAGATTATGGAGTAACAGCCAGTTTAGAAAAGTCTAGTTTTGGTTAGGTGCAAGTCAAATTTTTAGGATATGTTGTGTCAGAACAGGGTATATAACCTGATCCGACAAAACTTGATGCCATACGCAATTGTCGAGTTCCAAGGAATAAAAAACAACTGGAAGCCTTTTTAAGACTAGCTTCGTTTTTTCGTAAATTCGCACCACAACAACTGATGAACAGTGATGCGTTGCTCAACTTGTTACGAAAAAATAGGCTTTGGTTATGGGATGATAAGTGTCAAGAAGACTTTAATAACATTGAGCAGGCATTGGTAAATGCAAACATTCTTAGCCACCCTGACATGTCAAAGGATTTTTGCCTATGCACAGAAGCCTCATCTCAAGAGTTAGTTGCATGCTTATTCCAGATGCGAGAGGAAGGTGAGGATGTAGCCAAGGTCATCAGCTTTGCTAGTCGCACGTTATCAGAAGCAGAAAGGTCTTACTCAGTGTCAGAATTGGAAAGTTTAGCGGTAATGTGGGCATTTAAAAAGTTGAATATTTTTTGTGGAGCAAGAACACCAAAATTTACTGTGACCACCAGTCACTTCATTTCTTGTAACATGTAAACTATTGCACCGTAGATTAGCTAGGTGGTGTCTATATTTACAAGAATTCAATTCTGAGATCATTTATATTAAAGGAAGTTACAACGTTATTGCAGACGCCTTGTCTAGGCTACCACTAGGTTTAGAGGACTTTATTGAAGTAACAGAGCAAGATGCAGAAATCAAAACGTTATTAATTCAATGTACAACACAACAGTCTGATTATCATAACTTTTGTAAGCAGATGAAAATTATACAACAGCAAGATCGCAGATGGAGTAAAGTCACGCAAAACCTTAAGCAAGATAAAGGTGGAAAGGTAAGTAAATGGTATCAGGAGTATAATGGCGTTTTGTTTCATAGGAAACATGAAAAATCTTATCAGTGGTGTGTGTGTGTATCCCGGAAGATAATATCAACGAATTTATAAGACACACACGTGAAGTATGGGAACATTATGGAGCGAGCAAATGTACTGCAAAAATTGCAACACTTTGTTACCTTCCAATTTTGAGAAGGCGAGTCCTACAGGTATTAAGAAAGTGTCCAATATGTCAAAAATCAAAACAGACCAATGTGTCAAAATATACTGAGCTACACCCAATACTCACAAAAAAAAACCTCTAGATATTGTATCCCTGGACATAGCTGGTCCATATCCAAGAAGTAAAGGAGGAGCTAAATACGTAGTAGCACTATACGACATTTTCTCGAAACATGTCAAAATATATGCCATTAAAAATGCAACAGCCACAAACATCAGAAAAAGAATTGAGGGAGACTATTTGAGAAGAGTAGGTGAACCAGAGGTACTACTAATTGATAATGCTTCATATTTCGTTGGGCAGAAGTGGAAACAATTTATCACCTCACAGGGCAGAAAGCACATATTAGTAAGCTTTTCTCACCTAGAGGCAAGCCCAGTTGAACGAGTCTTTAAAGAACTTAACCGGTATATTAGGACATACACCCCTCAAAAACATACGCAGTGGACAGAATACGTAACTCCTTTAACGCAAGTTGTTAATAACCTTCCACATTCTTCAACAGGTTTCACACCTAATGAACTGATGTTCCATACAAAGCAAACGAATGAGGGGGAGTCGGCCTACCAAATGCACCCACTACAGAAATGACAGTACAAGGCAAAATCAAACAAGCCATGATTACACTAGAAAACAGCGCCGAGTATAGAAAGAAAATTTACAACAAGAAACTGAAACGTGTTACACAATTTTTTGAAAGGCAACGAGTCCACTTACGGACTCGCCATAAGTCGACAAAATTTGGCAAACTGAATAAGAAGTGGCAATTACTCTATTAGAACCATATGTAATTTCCAAAATACCATATCCTGGTACGTACAGATTAGCGTATGAGAAAACAAGAAGAGACAAGGGTCTCTACCATCACAAAGATATAAAAGCCCTTGTAGAATGACGAAGCGTGCTAACAATTTTTTTAGTATCACAAGATAATTGTACATAGTGTACATAATTTTAAGCGTAATTTTTCTTCTAGAGTAATGTGTATAGGCATAAGTAATCCTTTTTATTTGTACACTGAGGCATAAAAATTAACAGCAATGAGAAGTAACACACCGCTTCATGCAATGTAGAAAGTACTCGTATAAACGAAATTAGCTTATGGCTCAGTTGTCACCCCCTCAACAATACGCGCTGACGTCAGTAGCAGGAGATGAGACATTGACCTGTGCACATGCACGACGGACTGTCTGAAGGCGCAGCCAAAATAGGAATGCAATGTGTACTTAACCTAAATACAAAGTAAATGGAAATACTGCGCAAGTACATCTACTGCCTAAGAAACTAAGGAACCTATTGATATATGTGTACAGAGATTTAATTAAATAGTAAGTTATATACAACATATTTACAATCAAAACCGAGCATTATGAAAGATTATAAGAGACGTGTAAGCTAAGGACTAACGACAAAATACCGTAAGAAATGTAAGATAATTTCCTTTCCAGAGTAAATGATCATAATGGATAACCGAATAAACGAATGTCTAGGAATTTAGACAAAATATGAGAATATCTGGGGACGTATTCAATGACCATATGTATCAGTGACCACCAAGCTACGAGATGCAGTTAGCTTTAAGTTAATTTTAAGTGACACTGCGTCACGGAGCAGAAGAAGAGAATTACGTCGAGAGTAGCCGGTACCAAATGAATAAACGAGCCGCAGCTTGATTAAACATTTTAGTTATAAGGATATTTACAATAAATGTCATAAGGCAAATGAGAAGTGAAATATGCATCTGTAGTAGCAGAACCCAGTTAATGAAAATTTTTATGACGTTTTAATTTATGTTCATAATATAACCAATGAATGGAATATCAATCTTAGGTATAAGTTATCATGTTATGTATATTGTTGTAGCTCAATACTTGTATGACTTTTCATCGAAAACCAAACTCTATATGAAGAAATCAACTTCAAAGACAAGTAATTTATACAAGATTTTGGATGGCTATATGTGTCTTTCAACAAGTGCACAGTCAGGTGTGGTGACATGAACATGCATGTGCAACGAAATAACTTGTAAATATTGTGGCTCACAACGCTTGATACATGGACAAATGAACTATAGTCGTTCCAGCAGGTAATCACCCTGCTGTTGATCAGGGTTCTCTCTGCTGAAAATGCGAGAATGACGGGTAGTAATGACACCCGGGCCGTAGAATTTGAGATCTTCTGCCACAGCGTCGGATTTTGGAACAATAAGCACACGCTCACTGCACCCAGAATTAAGACAAACGCCACGTGGCGCTCAAGTGAAAGTGTGACATCAACACCAATAAAACGAGTGTATGTGCGTGCAATGGTAGCATATTGCATGTTGATTGTTGGCAACAAGTTGTTGCAGCCAAATCAGCCAGTGCACCAGCGTAAAACCCGGCACTGAGAATGGAACAAACGGGATATTATTTCAGTATGCTAAATTTAAACATGTAATGGACTCACATATTATGTATATAATATTTTAATAGAATAAGCTGGCATATCCATTCAATTAAATAAAAAAAGAAGCCAAAAATAAAGGGCATCGAGCCCTATTGGCAAATGTAAATACAAACAAGCAAAAACAAAATAAAAACACTGTAGGTCTCCATATTATGTCAACGTACAGTGTGGGGCAATTGTGTAGGTACATGATGAAGGAACCCCACGATACACTAAATTTAATATTTATTTTAAAAAGAAAATTGAAACACCGATGGATCGTAAGCATTGGCAAAGACGTTAATTGTGAATGCTTGATGGGGCGCAGACAAATGAAGGGACTTGCATTCAATTATTTTTATATGATTTTAATTTCTTGAGGCAATCTCAGTTGGCAGTTTTGCTACCCTGTACAGCTCGGAGTATGACGGGCTACGAGTCTTTTGTATCATATGTGTTTCTGTATAAGAGAAGACTTAATAACAATGTTAAGCATTTTTATTTATTATTTTGCATCATCTTTGGAGTCACTGGTGTTCCCTGGAGTCGGCTGCCTGCATCTACAATTGAAATGGAGGGAAAGAAGTCCACGGTCATATTTTCGTAAAATTAACAGAAGGAGAAGCTTTCAGAAGATGAGAAATATAATTAATATATGTATAGGGATGCACACAGAAAAAGAAACGACGCAAGGTAAAGTGAATGAACAATAGCACAATTTTGTACATGCAGAACATTTCATAATAATGCAACTGTACTAATATTCTCTCTTCATTGAAAGCAAAAGGACAATTACCAAACAATTTCTTTCTTTCCTTTTCCTTTTAATTATTTTTTAATTATATTTTTTTATTATATTACATAGTGTACAAAGCCTGCCACAGCAGAAAAAAACAATGTTTCAGACAACGATACTGTGTCATAGGGAGCGTCTCTTGCGACTTATAGTATATTTTGTAGGATACAGTCATCCTCCCACAGTACAGGCGATGCATCTTCACACCGTTCTGTGCAATGGATCAATACCTGTATATTTCATAGAATTGTCATGTGCTCAAGGCCGGCACGCAGACGGTATTTGTTTCCGATACATGGGAGGAGAGAGATGTGGTGAAAATTTTATCGAGTTCTCTATCGGATGAAGATAATGGAGCTTTTATAGTTCGTAATTTTTCTCTGTTGGATGGAACAGAGTAACAATGATAGCATGCTGGGGTGATAGACGGGAAGGAGCCCTGAGGGCTGTGGATCTACTTCGGACTGCAGTACCTGTATGTAGTTTGCAGTAGCAAAATCCACGTCCTTCTCCCAGTTTCCATACTGTCTTTTATACTATCTCGTGTTGTAGGAGCAGTCTTTGTTTAGAGCTCACCCTACACATCGTACATTGTTGGCGGAGCTAAGACAACATATCCCATTTCCATCGAATGGTTAAAACACAGTTCTTTTGCACTAGCTCAGGTCACTCTGTTTCTATGCGGGTTGCAGGAGGTGGTACATATATCTCTCTCCAACTTTTGCTCAGTTTCGACAATTGGAACGATCACATGTACAAAGCTGCAAAAATGGCAGCAGCTGCAAGAGGCATAGGGACTACCTAAAATTTTACTGCAGCAAATACGTTCGAAAAATGTGCCTCCTTTCGAGATATGAGAGTGCTAGAAATATGATTCACTAGTGGGTGTAATCATTAAAACACTTCTCCATAGGATCTAACGCAGGTATGTGGTTGACTGGGAAGACTCGGTTCCAGCCGGCCGCTGTGGCCGAGCGGTTCTAGGCGCTTCAGTCTGGAACCCCTCAACTGCTACGGCCGCAGGTTCGAATCCTGCCTGGGGCATGGATGTGTGTGATGTCCTTAGGTTAGTTAGGTTTAAGTAGTTCTAAGTCTAGGGGACTGATGACCTCAGATGTTAAGTCCCATAGTGCTCAGAGCCGTTTGAACTCGGTTCCAAATCACAGACATCATTCTACCAAAAGCATAGCACTGGAGATCTGAAAAGCTAGTGTATATTTCTTATAACCTCAATCAGCACACCATGAACTCTTTGTGATCTTTCTCAATCAACCATCGCCTATTATCCAGTGGATATATCACCGAACCCCGCAAGACCGCTACGGTCGCAGGTTCGAATCCTGCCTCGGGCATGGATGTTTGTGATGTCCTTAGGTTAGTTAGGTTTAACTAGTTCTAAGTTCTAGGGGACTAATGACCTCAGCAGTTGAGTCCCATAGTGCTCAGAGCCATTTGAACCATTTGAACCAACCGAACCTCTGACGTGGCATCGAGACACAATGCGTTACAAATACTGGAGAAATATCTAGCGGCAGCTTGAGGTAGTTGCAAATACCGGCATCATACCACAATCCTTCCCGAATCACTTTCTAAATTTGGTAATTTCATTACGAGGTTGCACCGTTGGCGACGTGTAACTGCACTGCAAGTATGATAATATACACTCCAACGATTACCATCTACACTCCTGGAAATTGAAATAAGAACACCGTGAATACATTGTCCCAGGAAGGGGAAACTTTATTGACACATTCCTGGGGTCAGATACATCACATGATCACACTGACAGAACCACAGGCACATAGACACAGGCAACAGAGCATGCACAATGTCGGCACTAGTACAGTGTATATCCACCTTTCGCAGCAATGCAGGCTGCTATTCTCCCATGGAGACGATCGTAGAGATGCTGGATGTAGTCCTGTGGAACGGCTTGCCATGCCATTTCCACCTGGCGCCTCAGTTGGACCAGCGTTCGTGCTGGACGTGCAGACCGCGTGAGACGACGCTTCATCCAGTCCCAAACATGCTCAATGGGGGACAGATCCGGAGATCTTGCTGGCCAGGGTAGTTGACTTACACCTTCTAGAGCACGTTGGGTGGCACGGGATACATGCGGACGTGCATTGTCCTGTTGGAACAGCAAGTTCCCTTGCCGGTCTAGGAATGGTAGAACGATGGGTTCGATGACGGTTTGGATGTACCGTGCACTATTCAGTGTCCCCTCGACGATCACCAGTGGTGTACGGACAGTGTAGGAGATCGCTCCCCACACCATGATGCCGGGTGTTGGCCCTGTGTGCCTCGGTCGTATGCAGTCCTGATTGTGGCGCTCACCTGCACGGCGCCAAACACGCATACGACCATCATTGGCACCAAGGCACAAGCGACTCTCATCGCTCAAGACGACACGTCTCCATTCGTCCCTCCATTCACGCCTGTCGCGACACCACTGGAGGCGGGCTGCACGATGTTGGGGCGTGAGCGGAAGACGGCCTAACGGTGTGCGGGACCGTAGCCCAGCTTCATGAAGACGGTTGCGAATGGTCCTCGCCGATACCCCAGGAGCAACAGTGTCCCTAATTTGCTGGGAAGTGGCGGTGCGGTTCCCTACGGCACTGCGTAGGATCCTACGGTCTTGGCGTGCATCCGTGCGTCGCTGCGGTGCGGTCCCAGGTCGACGGGCACGTGCACCTTCCGCCGACCACTGGCGACAACATCGATGTACTGTGGAGACCTCACGCCCCACGTGTTGAGCAATTCGGCGGTACGTCCACCCGGCCTCCCGCATGCCCACTATACGCCCTCGCTCAAAGTCCGTCAACTGCACATACGGTTCACGTCCACGCTGTCGCGGCATGCTACCAGTGTTAAAGACTGCGATGGAGCTCCGTATGCCACGGCAAACTGGCTGACACTGACGGCGGCGGTGCACAAATGCTGCGCAGCTAGCGCCATTCGACGGCCAACACCGCGGTTCCTGGTGTGTTCGCTGTGCCGTGCGTGTGATCATTGCTTGTACAGCCCTCTCGCAGTGTCCGGAGCAAGTATGGTGGGTCTGACACACCGGTGTCAATGTGTTCTTTTTTCCATTTCCAGGAGTGTATATTCAGTGTCGTGGTATTTGTCTGGAAAAACCACATCATTTGGAGGTAATGCAATACGTCGATTTATAAAGCCAGTATAGCTTTTAACGTGGGTACTTGTGTGCACCTGAAGAACCAAGAGCGCTTGTGATAGTAACATGGTCGTGTTTTCTAAAATCTGGCGGTTTGTAAGACGATTATGTCTTTCTTTCTAAGGCACAGTGGTACCACTCCCAAGCAAAATTTATGAGACATGTCCACCCATCGCTGATTTTCGGTCGGTATTGTTTTGTATCGCCAGCAATCATTTACTGCCGAAGTATTGTACTTAGGGGTAGGAGATGCATGATAGGTTCACCTAGAGCATCAGGCTTATAAAGTATATGTGTGTCTTCCGACATGTGCAAAAGAAATGACTGTGTCGAGTCTTAAGGAAGGTATGGATTTGATGTGTAATACTGTGATAGTAAATGGTACAGTATGTCAACTCATAAGAATGATACAGATATTTCTACTTCCAGGGACACAGCCTTCTCATTGTCGAATGTCCTTCAATACAGATCGCAATCGTAATATTTAATTGTAAGTACAGTAGTAAAATATACATGCAGCCAGATTCCTAGAACGATTCTGTCTTGGGGTGTGTGGCGCATGGGGTGGTGGCTTGCGACGGGAATGATCCACCTTCCCCACTAACAGCAGGAGCTATCAAAATGGAAAGGCCTGTTGGAATGCAGGAATGTACCTTACCTAACAGAGTCGTCCTCTAGACAGCTGAATAGCGAACTAATATTCAGTATGTGTTGCACAGCCTTCGTGATCACGTATGTTCTTGGTGCAAAGTTGAGAAGATTCAATGCAGATGTGTGTTTGCGCTGGACCATTATTCCCTCCCATGTAAATTGTCCAGTTGACTGCTTCTGCACATTTTCCAAAAAATTGCTCTAAGTACTGTGGGACGTAAAATCGGAGGTCATCAGTCCCCTGGACTTAGAGCTACTTAAACCTAAATAACCTAAGTATATGATATTCTGGCAAACCATTTGAAATTACATATGTTCTTGTTATCCCAGAGTCTGGAGATGGGGGCAGAAAGCAAGCAAGCAAGCAGGTCGGGGACAAAAACAGTAATGCCTTTGCACAGAGAGGAACTGACCCCGACTTCATACAACAGTTCGGAAAGTGACTTCAGTCTGCTGAGGGAGCTCTGGTGACGGGTCAGGGGGCGGATGACTTGTGACCATTGGCTGCTATGCATGACTGCCCGATCTCATGGGAAATATCTAGTGCTGCGAGGAGTGTATATGGTGCATGTCCTTATGCTGTATGTCTTTGCAGTATATGTACAAGTGTCTGGCAGTCGATAGCTATATGCATGACTCATATGCTGCAGGATACGAATCGTATGTTTACTACATCGATATGGTACGTGGAGACCAGTTTCACGCTGAAATATTCAAGCTTCCGTCCTGAGTGGCAGAGCAGTGTAATTGAGAAAGTGTCTTTCCATATTTGACGATATGTAGACCAGTTTGGAAGGTTTAACAGTCAGTGAAATATGACGATTTGAACAAAATAATTTTGCTGCTGAAAGTCCTACCTGCCGAAAAAAATGGCGGACAGTGCTTCCGCACCAGCAGCAGCAGCAGTTTGGTGGGTAAATTCAGTAACAGCCAATCAAAATGCTCCATTCATTCACAAGACATCCTTTGTGTTGAGACGTAGGAGCCTCTACATAGCGGTGAGAACATTTACCGTTTCTGAGACGTATGTTGGGAGCAGGACATCATGATTTCCAGGAAGGGTAGCACAGGACGTCTCGCTAGCACCATCAGGAAGAATGCATTCGGTGTTCTTCTGAGCTATTTTCGTAAACAGCTCCTGCCAGGGCAAGAATTTCCATGTAGACAACCTGCAACGTCACAAAAGCTCCTACAACAATAACAAAACCGACCATTAACTATTTCTGCAACACTTAATGATTTCCATGAGGGGCTGATATGTGATGGATAGGCTCTGCCATTAGGGGCATCAGGACGAATGCATACGATATTATTCTGGACTATTTTCGTTAACAGTTTCTGAAAGCTTTGCAGAAGATTTCTATAGCACATCCAGAAGGAAACTTGGCTGTTATTTACGTAGAAGTGAGACATCAGTAGAACACTGACAGCTTTTAGCTACACCTGCACTGGTAGTGGAGTAATCATGGGGCCCATGCAATAGCACAACATGGCTGCCCAGTTCACCACCGAATCTCAGCCCACTCCCATGTTTCACTCTTCAAATGTAAACTCAGCCTGAAGTTGGAATCAGTGTACAACAATACTCATCCAACCATATGATTTTCATCCTCTACTCCACAGTCCAGATCTTATGACTTCGACACCAAGTTATCCTGTAACAGGCATTTGCAACAGTGATGAGTGGTTTTTAAATTCCATCTTGCTCTGCAATTTTCTGTTTTTAGAACTCCCGTTATATTGCGTGATTTTTTGTGTATATGCTGTGTCCACTGGGTTTTAAAGTTCGACATTCAGTTCTGCAGAGTCCCTTGCAACTGTCATTCTATTGTTTTGGTCACAACATGTGACTGTCTGTTATGATCAGTCAACAGACACTTTTGTCTGGACTGATGACCATAGATGTTAAGTCCCATAGTGCTCAGAGCCACTTTTGTCTGCATAGTAACTTATGGGAAAATGTTTCTTCGTTTTACCTGTATATGGTATATATTTTGGATATGGAGCCTGTTGGAACACCAAACACTTCAGCTACTTTGGTTCTGGAAGCACAGACCATACAAGCACCAACAATTTACCCACATTTGAATTCACTTAGAGTAGATAGAAAATCGGGCTACAAGCACAAAACCTCTTGTGCAGACCCATTCAACTGATTGCAAAACAATTTTATGCACACCATTTTTATTTCGAGAAAAATAAGATAAAAAACTGAATTTAGTAAACAAAAATAAATAAAAATCATAAAAATGATTATTTTAACTGATGTAAAAGTAAATAAAAAATCAGAAAAATCGTAAATCTTAACTGAATATGAAAAGCTTTGAAAATCAATTAATCACAAATTCCTCACTAAAAAAATCTGCATGAGGAAAAAAAGTTTTTAAATATAAACATGTATATCATTTCTATTTTTTTCATTCTGCATTTTTAAATTTTTCCATTTTTATTCTTTCATTTTATTGCTTTGTTTTTACTTTATTTTTCATTTTTGTAATAGATTTCTAAATTTAAAAAACTTTTCTAGTTTTGCTAATAAATTTTTCTGTATGTAATGAAGTTGGTCAACCAAAGATCTGTGAAAATTCTAAGGCTGAGACATCGACTGATAATCTTATTTCACAGAAATATTCAAAAGATGATTGTACATAATTTATAGACCTTGTTTAAATGAATAACACACACACACACACACATATATATATATACATATATATATATATATATATATATATATATATATATATATATAGGGTGAGTCACCTAACATTACCGCTGGATATATTTCGTGAACCACATCAAATACTGACGAATCGATTCCACAGACCGAACTTGAGGAGAGAGGCTAGTGTAATTGGTAAATACAAACCATAAAAAAATGCACACAAACCAACGTTTCTTTTTTTAAATGGAACCCCATTAGTTTTGTTAGCACCTCTGAACATATAAACAAATACGTAATCAGTGCCGTTTGTTGCATTGTAAAATGTTAATTACATCTGGAGATATTGTAACCTAAAGTTGACACTTGAGTACCACTCCTCCGCTGTTCGATCATGTGTATTGGAGAGCACCGAATTACGTAGGGATCCAAAGGGAACGGTGATGGACCTTAGGTACAGAAGAGACTGGAACAGCACATTACGTCCACATGCTAACACCTTTTTATTGGTCTTTTTCACTGACGCACATGTACATTACCATGAGGGGTGAGGTACACGTACACACATGGTTTCCGTTTTCAATTACGGAGTGGAATAGAGTGTGTCCCGACATGTCAGGCAAATAGATGTTCAATGTGGTGGCCATCATTTGCTGCACACAATTGCAATCTTTGGCGTGATGAATGTCATACACGCCGCAGTACATCTGGTGTAATGTCGCCGCAGGCTGCCACAATACGTTGTTTCATATCCTCTGGGGTTGTAGGCACATCACGGTACACATTCTCCTTTAACGTACCCCACAGAAAGAAGTCCAGAGGTGTAAGTACAGGAGAACGGGCTGGCCAATTTATGCGTCCTCCACGTCCTATGAAACGCCCGTCGAACATCCTGTCAAGGGTCAGCCTAGTGTTAATTGCGGAATGTGTAGGTGCACCATCATGCTGATACCACATACATCGACGCGTTTCCAGTGGGCATTTTCGAACAACGTTCTGTAGAAACGTGATGTATGTTGCAGCTGTTTGGGCCCCTCCAATGAAGTGAGGATCAATGAGGTGGTCGCCAATGATTCTGCACCATACATTTACAGTCCACAGTCGCTGTCGCTCTACCTGTCTGAGGCAGCGAAGATTGTCCACGGACCAGTAATGCATGTTCCGTAGATTCACTGCCCCGTGGTTTGTGAAACCCGCTTCATCGGTAAACAGGTAGAACTGCATCGCATTCTCTGTTAATGTCCATTGACAGAATTGCACTCGATGATTAAAGTCATCACCACGTAATTGCTGATGTAGCGGCACATGAAACTGGTGAAAGCGGTGACGACGCAGTATGCCCATGACACTACTTTGACTCAGTCCACCGGCTCTCGCAATGTCCCGTGTACTCATGTGTGGGTTCATGGCAACAGCAGCTAACACACCAACTGCACCCGCTTCTCCTGTGACGGGCCTGTTACGGACCCGTTTGCGTGCTACGACCCTACCTGTTGCATACAGTTGGCGGTAGATGTTTTGCAATGTGCGGCATGTTGGATGCTCTTTGTCCGGGTACAGTTCTGCATACACCCTGCAGGCTTCAGCTGCATTTCGTCGACACTCGCCATAGATGAGTATCATCGCCGCCTTTTCAGAGTTCGAATACACCATGGTCACAGTTCCTACAACACTACACTATCACAGACGTCTGGTAACACGGTGTACTACAGTTGGTCTGCGTGCGGAGACAAATTCTGAATAACAATAGCAGCAAGCGCTACATGCGGACACTGCGACAGCTAGACCAAACCACAACAGTGCACTACAGCCACACTCGTAAACACAGTCGTCATCGTAAACATGTCCCTGCAGATGCTGCTCGCCGACCGTGGCCCGTGTTTGTTACAACACGCAACAGAATGTCAGAGGTTTCAAGCGTCAACTTTAGGTTACAATATCTCCGGATGTAATTAACATTTTACAATGCAACAAACGGCACTGATTACGTATTTGTTTATATGTTCAGATGTGCTAACAATACTAACGGGGTTCCATTAAAAAAAACGTAGGTTTGTGTTACACTTTCGTGCATTTTTTTATGGTTTGTATTAACCAATTACACTAGCCCCTCTCCTCACGTTCAGTCTGTGGAATCGGTTCGTCAGTATTTGATGTGGTTTACGAAATATATCCAGCGGTAACGTTAGGTGACATGTCACTTTTTTTGTATATGTGAAGTTCCAATTGAATAACATTCAAAAATATTATCATCAGTGGAAAACAAAAGATGAGTCTTCTTTAGCTGACATCAGTTCAAAAGTGTTGAAACTGACAAGAAATTACAGATTTAAATCGTTTTTATAGCAAACCAACAACCAACAATTATTCAAACAAATGTAGTAAATGTGTTCTAGAATACATGAAAATTAAAAAAATAGTTCTATATAAATGGATCTTTTTAATGTTTTAGAAGAGTTAGAAAATTATAATACAAAATATATATCAAAAGAAACATGTATGAAAATGATGTTTATCACACATAAATTCACTGAGAATAATGATAAACAGTTTTTCAAATTTTATTGATGTTACGAGTTTAAAAGAAGATTATGGTGGTTAGGAATATAGCTTTGGAATAAAAATAAATGATTTATTTTTTAAAGGAAAACATAAATATAATAGCTGTGAATTTTATAAAAAAATAGGGGTGATTGAAATATGAGTAGAAGGAATTCTGCAAGAAGTTGAGCCCATTGTAGTAGTTGCAAATGATCAGAACAAAACTGAGACCGATGGTCACCCCTGGAAAAGAAAGAGGCGTTCTGATCAGTGGAAGAGAAATGTTTCCAAAATGGAAAGGTAAGAACATGAAAAGTATTATTGAAGCAATGTTATGCCATGGAAACTGTACTGACACCAGTTGTTATGACATAACATCACTAAATTCGTGGTACGATATGTGCTATCCTCCACACTGTGGCATAGAGCGACCAATTTAACGCACATTTCCTGGAAAACTGAATTTCGTAACTATCTGGGAACAAAGTAATAATGTAGTTCACACCAAACCTAAAGAAAATTTGTGTTAGATGCAGTAGACCTTGCAGGGAGCAGCAAGGAGTGCACATGACAAAGTGTACTTCTGCTATGCGCTAGACCTACACTGTTGCCAGACTGCTCTCAGTTTCAATTTAGCAGAAATTGTCAATTGAAGAGGATTTTAAGCAACCTCTCGGGGACAGATGTTGGCAATAAACAAGGAAATTTTCTGCCAATCATGTCACTTGAACACACCTTTTTATGTATTCTACTTGGTTTTTTAAATTAGCTCATCATACCTTTCCTTTATCAGAATGTACAGAAATCTGCCTAACTTTGAAGATCTGTGATGTGGTCTTCCCCCTCACTGTTTTCCAGTTCTGTGTACTTGGGACTTTGTTTCAGATACAATCCTAAGGCCGATGCCTGATTGTAAACATCACTTCACAAAATTAAGATATTAGAAACTTACCTTGCAAGACATAAGAAAAATCTGTGAAAAAGAATGCTGGAAACCAAGAATCGTACTTTAAGAGTTATGAAATGATGTACATGCGTGAATGTATCACAACGCCAGCGAAACTTTTTGGACATTGTTATATTTATAGGATTTTGTTTCTACACATTTGTAACACGAATTCTCGACCTGTGACATTTTTTTATATGAGACTGTCACTGTAGTGCAAACTGCTGTGATAAATATTTCGGTAAGAAAGCTAAGTGACCTTGAAGTGATGCATTGTGGGCGCCCAGCTGCACCAGTCGCCTAGAGAAAAAGCCATTAGGTGGAGAAGAAAGAGGCAATTAACCTTGCTATTGACATTCCTTTGTAGAAAGCATCGCAAATACGACACCCTCATTACTTGGAAACAAATGATTACACTTTGGAGCTCGTACTTTGTGCTTCTTACTGAAATGCTTATGAATTGATGGGAAATATTCTTACATCTGCTCACATGATTATGACAAGTGTCTTTCTATGAGAGTTGAGAGAATTTCTGCTGATTTATGAAATGCCACATGCCTATTGAATGATGTTTTTATGCTTTGCTTTGTACATAGTTGCTTATTTCATTTGATATCTGGTTTCCAGCTGTGTTGCAGCATTGGTTTTATAAAATAAAATTAAATGCATTTGCTAATGTGAACACTTTCTGTCAACAGATCTATTAAATAATAATTTTATGATCTACATTCTTCAAAAAAGGAGCACTTGGAAAGGAAAGAACAATAAGAAGGGATTGATAACAGTAACTGCATACATAATTTTCTTTTCAAGTACATGGTAATTTTTTTTGTAGAATAGGTTGTTGTGGTGCACCACTTTAATGACATAGTCATTAAGATGTGTATAGACATTTTCCTTATCTGCATTGTTGTCTTTAGTGTACTATTTTTTCTGCTTTAGCTTTGTCATCTTTAGATGTAAACTATTGCATTTGCTGCTGCTGTTTGCCAGGCATAGTGCTACTGAATTTCACTTTGTATTACTCTGTTAAGTAAGTTTTACTACTGATTTATTTTTCTTGTTTGTTGCACATTGCCTTATATTAGTTGTAATGTTGCATTTGCTTTGCTAATTTATATTTCTTGCTGCTAGCTTTGCCAATTTGCATTTTTTTGTCATTGCTGTTTGTGTTAATTGTTTTGTGCTGCTGCATTGCCTCGTCCCTTAGTTTATGCATCTGAGCTCAGTAGGTTTAAGTTAGCTTAAGAGGGGATAGGCTATGTAAGAGAATGAGTTGCGACGAACTGGAAGAAATGCATTGAGAAGCTATACAAAAAAGTTTATAAAAAAAGTACTGTACAATGAAGAATAATTATTTTGAAAGAGGATATGAATAGAATACAGAAAGGAGGTATAGACAGTACTTTTGGGGAATAATGATGAATGAAGGGAGATATCCAAGTTTTGTTTGCAAAATACTGCAGTAAAACAAATCCTGTCACTTCCTTTTGTGTTATTCGGCTAGTTGTTTGTGCACCGGAGTGGCCGTGCGGTTCTAGGTGCAGCAGTCTGGATCCGCGCCACCGCTACGTTCGCATGTTCGAATTCTGCCTCGGGCGTGGATGTGTGTGATGTCCGTAGGTTAGTTAGGTTTAATTAGTTCTAAGTTCTAGGCAACTGATGACCTCAGAAGTTGCATAGTGCTCAGAGCCATTTTTTACACCCTTGTGTATTTGTGTTCTTCCTGTCCTTATGTGTTTATCTGGTAAGAGTTATGTTGTAGAATTTTTTCTAATAATATGTTATATACTTTGTAAAGAGGGTTAGTAATCATTTATTCTGTATTGTTTTAATGCTCATGTGTGATGTTTCGAAAGTTATTCTGCTCTTTTATGTTTTACTTATGTCATAATTCCTGTAACACTGATGTATATGTTTATTTATATGGTTTTGTAAAGCCTGTATTATTACAAACGTTATCTGTATTATTATGTTCCCTAATGATATATTTTGTAATTTTGTAATTGTATTCTCATGTTATAAAATTGTAATTGACACCAGTTCATCAAATTTAGGTAACTTGTAAGCATTCGTTTCAGTGCACACAATTCTGTTGGTCATAGTATATGCACTATATGTGAGAAGTTGGGATTGTTAGTGTTTGCACGTGTGTTGATAATTCAGCAAGGTACTGGTTAACAGCTTTGCTGGTTCTAAGGACATTTCTAAAAAAAATTTTTGTGAGTGCACACGTGGTTGTTCATGGACTTCCTATATTATCCGCAAGACTCTTCAATGGTGATTGTGCACCGGCACAGTCGCAACGGATGGCTGCTAGCAATCTCTACAAGCACTACAGTGGGTCTGCACCTTTGATGGCCCACCAATACCATTATTTCTACAAGGACTGCAGTGAGTTTACACCTCTGGTGAGCCACCAATACCATTATCTCTACAAGGACTACAGTGGGTCCACACCTTTGATGACCCACCAGTACCATACTATCTTCCAGGACTACAGTGGGTCTGCTCTGTGATGACCTACCTACCAATATTCTTCAAAATATCGACTGACTGTTGTGGGTTTGCTTGTTTGTGGCCCATTACCTGTCTGCATGTCAAGAGTTAACACTGTCTTTCCGCTGGAAGTACAACACTACTTCTTCAAGACTGCATGGAAATCCTTTACTTCCATGTGCATTTTCTTTTACTGATCAAACTTTGTGAAAAAAAAATTACTATTGTGATAAATGATCAGGACTGTCTTTATGAGAACAATTTTTGCTTTTGACCAACATTGTATCAACATGTGTGTGCATTTCATATATTTGGTATCATTAGTAAAAAAATTTAGCAAATAATTATTATCCATTGCCCAAAACAATTTGTAAATTTTTTTGTGGGTAGCATGGGGGCTATGTAAGTAGGCTGTTTAGGTTTTTATGTTGGTAACACCACCTAGCGACCTATATGAAAGTCACTGACTGTGCTGAGTGCAGTCTGTGACTGGTTTGCATTGTTGGAATTTTTGGTATTGTAGTGTTGGGCAGTTGGATGTGAACAGCACATAGCATTGTGCGGTTGGAGGTGAGCCGCCAGCAGTGGTGGGTGTGGGGAGAGAGATGGCAGAATTTTGAGAACGGATGATCTGGACGTGTGTCCATCAGAAATAGAAAATTTGTCATACTGTATATCATGAACTGATATATATATATATATATATATATATATATATATATATGTGTGTGTGTGTGTGTGTGTGTGTGTGTGTGTGTGTGTGTGTGTGTGTGTGTGTGTGTGTGTGTGTGTCTGTGTGTCTGTGTGTGTGTGTGTGTATGTGTGTGTGTGTGTGTGTGTGTGTGTGTGTGTGTGTGTGTGTGTGTTTGTATGTATGTATAATAACTTTTGAATATTATTAAGGTAAATACATTGTTTGTTCTCTATCAAAATCTTTCATTTGCTAACTATACCTATCAGTAGTTAGTGCCTTCAGTAGTTAGAACCTTTTATTTAGCTGGCAGTATTGGCACTCGCTGTATTGCAGTAGTTCGAGTAACAAAGATTTTCGTGAGGTAAGTGATTCATAAAAGGTATAGGTTATTGTTAGTCAGGGCCATTCTTTTGTAGGGATTATTGAAAGTCAGATTGCGTTGCGCTACAAATATTGTGTGTCAGTTTAGTGTTGATCAGAAATGTCTGAGTATGTTCAGTTCTGCTCAGCTGTTTGAAAATCAAGTAACGTAAGAGGTTTATCAGCCCAGTAATTCATTAGTTTTTCTAAGGGGATGTTTAAAATATCATTCAAATTATTTTAAATTATTAAATAGTTTCTAAAATAACTGCTATGAGAGACCACTAAAATCTACAAATTATTATATTCATCAGTAACTTTTATTTCTAAATCTTGATTTTGTATATCATTAATTGGAACAATTAAAAGGTCGTTCATAAATTATAGGAAAACCAAATTCTAAATCTGGTTTAAGGGAAGCAATTGTGTTAATTTAACAATGACATTATTTATCCTTTTCCAGCTAAATTAAAATTTATAATTATTAATTCAAAATGTACCATGTTTGTAAATTATTACCAACAATTTTTGATCACCATCAGTAATTTTAGCATTAAAGGATAAAATTTTTCCAGTACTGACTTTATTTAAAATGTTAGCTTCTTTAATGTGAATATTTGACTTTTTTGTATGAAACTTCTAAAACTGTATTGATAAATTGTAATTATTATAGTTTCCCACCTCAATATAATTTTTTTTTGAAGTGTTTTTTAGTGTTAAAAATTAGTGAAAAAGCTAAGTATGGTATCATTTTTATAACTATCTTGTATAGGAACACTACCATCTGATGAATTACAATTTTAACTTAAATAGTGAACTCAATTTATATCATTAAAAGTTGTTTTAATTGAATTGGGAACCAAAAATAAGAATTCCAGAGAAAAATTTAAAATAAATAAGTCAAGCTTTTACCATATTCTATTTGATGAACAATAATAGGCCCAAGTGGTGAAGGGAAAATGATCGATAAAGATATTTTAGCTCCTTAAAGGATAATTGGTATAAAATTAATCATTTATCAATTTTTTCTAAATGAAAAAACTTAAAAGTTCTAAAAAGGTCCAAAAAATTGAAAATAAGGTTAATGGAAAAAGAGCTTATTTTATTGCAGATAATGATGAAAGTATCCCATTAGATGAATGTGATGATAACTAAGTTCTTTTATTTGATGATTTTATTCTTGAAAATCAAGGTATAGTAAGGGAATATTTTGCTACAGGAAGCCATGAAGGAATAGGTGGTTTTCATTTAGGTCAAAAATATTCAAATGTACAAAAATTTATTTACACGCAATTTTAACTTTAAAATATTTTTAGATAGAACATTACAAATGTATTTTACACATATCTTGAAGCTGATGATTTTAAAAAAAAATATGCTAAATACTAGAATAATGATAAATTGGGATTTATTGCAAAAGATATGAATAGAAAACCTAATGAAGGGAAATAGAGATTAGAATAATAAATTTTGTAACAATGTAATCATTATAAATAATACATTTTTTTAGCAATGAACATGAAAATAACACTTTTAAAAACATGTACAAAACAAAAGACGTAAGACAATTTTTAACAGCAAAATCATTAAGCATACAATTATAAAAGGTAAATCAATAATGTTCTTTCATCCCTATTAAAGATAACTTTTTGACAAAATAAGCAAAACAAAAAGCATTAACTATATTTAAGCAAATTGTCAGTAGACATAATACAAGATAAGGTAAGTCATTAATGCTTTATCATTATTAAATATTTGAAAAATATAAAACAGAAGCAGTTAAAATAGCTAAATGAATTACAAAGGTAAAAGAAAAATTAATAGAGGGATTTTCAGAAATGGAAAAATTAACTTAGAACTGAATATGAATAAAATAAAAAAGCAGAAAAACCCATATTGATGTAACTAAAAAATTGGTGATACTATAAAAAACAGCTGAAAAAATAGGGCAGTCGAGAAACAATGTTTACATATCATCAACAACATTTATTGAAAAATTTAATGATATACCATCAATTAAACAATATAGTTTAGGTTGTAATTCAAGCGAAATCGAAATAAAAGATTCATTGAATAAAAAGAGGTTCATTACAGATGAAATCAAAACATTTTAACAAATATCCAACACTAAAATATTAAACATAACTGAAAGAAGGCTGGAATTTGTCAATCATAATGAAGACACAGTTGTTGGATTAAGAACTGTCAGTATATTAAAATTTGTTTCTAATTTGCCAGTAAAATTTAATGGTGATAGATTAACAGTTGTTGGCAAACATATGAAGGAACAAGGATTAATGAATTTTTTAACCATGGATACAGATTATAATGGATAATATGATTAAATATTTTAAGCTGTTGATTTATCAAATTATACAGCTAAATTGTTTACTTCAGGTAAACAAAATAAAATCAAGTGAAGGGAATAAATATGAATATTCTATAAACGAAAACATCAATCATAATTCTTCAAAAAAATTACCAGCAGATAAAAAGTCAGGTCCAAGGTCAGATCAATAGTTGGTCAAGATCTAATTAAGAAATTTAGAGTAAAACCATTCAACTATATTTGGACAAACGATGTCCAACAATTAATCGATGGATCAACAGTAGATCATGAGGAAGAATTATCTGGAAATAAAATATATTGTACTGGAAAAGTTGGAATACCAAACATACCAACAATCAAACTTATCAATTTTGTTATTAATAATTCAAAGATATAACTT
The DNA here is from genome assembly GCF_023898315.1 of Schistocerca nitens. NCBI lineage: Eukaryota > Metazoa > Arthropoda > Insecta > Orthoptera > Acrididae > Schistocerca > Schistocerca nitens. The sequence continues at coordinate 1,129,533,902 of NC_064614.1, forward strand.
GTTTCTTTAGATTTTTGAATAATATACCACACACATTTTGGATACCAGAAATATATGGCAAAGGATTAGTTAGCATTTTAATTAATAAATTACCTTCAGAAATGCATCTTCCTGGAAACAGCTATTGCCATTCAGGAAAAAATTAGAAAAAATAATAACTGAGGTAGTAAACTCCACCTCCTTCCTACTTCCATCTATTGTCCACATTAAACACTGTTAAGTCCAAGTAATTAATAAGGAAAATCTTTTATGAAAATTTGAGAGGAACAAAGATTAGAATAAACTTTTTAGTGTAAATAAACTTCATGCTGAGATGGCTCCAATTCTTCTTGTCTAGAGGTTTGATGCTTGAATCTCATTTTAAAAATAAACATAGTAAACAGTACAGTATTGTGAAATTAACAATAGAAAATTTAAGTGTGCCAATAATTTGTAGTTTCAAATATTTCTTTAAAAATAATTTTAACTGTACATTCAGAACTAATACTTATCGATTGAAATATTGAAGCTAAAAAGTTTTATAAAGTAATTAATTTTTATAAATTTTAGCTTAGAATGTTACTTACAGTGTATAAAATTATATGATAGTTTTCAGAAAAGCAACTGAGTTACTATGGACCTGTCAAAAATATAATAACGGTAGTGAGAACTATAGTTGAGGAAATGTAATGCTAGAGGAAGGTGTCCCATTACATGGTGTGAAAGGATAGTTCCATTAGGCACAGTTCAGAAATATTATGATATTTCATATAGATATCATAAATTTTTTGTGAAAAGACATGATGCAGACAAAGAGCTTCTAGTACCTATGAAGGAAAAAACGTTTGCCAAAGATGATTCATTTGGGAAAGAATTAACAGCAACAGCATATATAGTAATAATGTACAGAAAATGATAATTAGGAATCGGCCTGGTGATTATACTTGGGGATTATTAATTTTTAATTATATTCAATAAAATATTTTTGTACATTTTTAACTTAAATTGGAAAAATTTTAATTGTATTCAACATTTTCTGTAAATTATTTTAAACAAAGTTTATTAAAATTTTAATCCAAATAAAATCTTTTTATAAATTTTTAAATAAATATTAATGAACGTTAAATTAAATAAATGAATAATGTTTCAGCTGATTAGTCTTAGATACTGACTGAGTGGTGAAACTAAATCTAAAATCACACTAAATAATGAACAATAACAGTATTGATAGATTTTAACTGATGGACAAAAGAAAGAACAAGTAAAAACTGGTAGAAATGTACTTGTAACATCAGGTATGCTAACTGGGAAAACAATTACTGAACACCCTATAAAAAAGAAAAAGCAGAATCTGTATTTACAAAGGATGAAGATATATTTTGCTATTATTATTGGCTGCATTGCCATATTCAGTAGTTGCTAGTACAGTAGCCAGTGCAGAAGCAAACGTAACAATACATAAAACACAAAAAGATGAAGGACCTGAATAACAAAAAACACCTTCTTTAACAATGGAAAAGAGAGGAACTGAATGTAAGAAAATTTCAAAAAATTATAAAAATGATAAACATATATCAAATGTTGTTACTGAAAATCAAGCAAAGGAATTAATAATTAAATATTTTATAAGTGTTTTTATGACTGACGCATTGCCAAATAAATCGAAACAATTTGAATTTAGCATTGGTAGTTTACGTAATTCTGATATTGTTAGGACTTACTGGATTTGATATCTTAAAACAAATAACACAAATACTGTTTTTAATTCATTTGGTCGATATGTGGCAGAAGAATTAGTTAATTAATTAGGAAAAATGATTTATATTACAATGTTCAAAGAATTAAAAATTTTTCTGCACTCATTAGTGATCATTTTGTTAATTTGTGCTATAACTCTTTTCCAATGACCAAAAATTTGAACATTTTTAAAATTAATAAGTGGACATTTTTGGAAATACAAGAAAAATAATATATGGACAATCCAAAAAAAAGTCAATATCAAAAATTAATTTCAAAATTTAGGAAAATTGGAATAAAAAATTAATGCAAAAACTAATAACATGAACTGGAAAAAAATGCGATTGCTCTTATAACAGAAAAGATGGACAGGAATAGAAAACAGAATAAAAAATATTACAAAAATTTATAAAGAGGAATTAGGAGAAGTAGAATAAAAATTAATAAACATGAAATAGGGAAAACAAAAAATTAAGCAGGTCTAAAAATAGAACATTTAATTATACAGTCTCAAAAGGAATTAAATAAATATTTTCAAACTACTGAGACTTACATTGTGTTTCAAAATAAAAGTTTGTAGGAGTGAGTGATCTAATTAGTGGTTAAGATTCTGTCACCAAACAATATTTACAAAATGAATTTAAGAATCTTGTTACTAATGTAAATTATGAATGTTTTAACAGAACTTAATAACTATGTCACCAAACAATATTTAGAAAAATAATTAAAAATATGTTAATAAATTTAAGAAAGTTTGTAATAGTGCTATTGAAGATTATCATCAAAAAATAAGTAATGTCAGTTCCATGTCTAAATGTGTTTTAGATGTATTTGCTGGGTTAGAAAATAAGCTCTGGTATAAACAAATTTGAATTTTCATCATGAATAACTGGAAATGATTAGAAACACGTAAATTTGACTATGTAATTAACTTTAAAAGTGTTACTATTGTTAAGAATATAGATTGTTCATACAACAATTTTTATATTTCCTGACATGTGTCTGATAGTTTTTACAAAATAATTACTGTCAACCAACTAACCAAAATACTGATAAATCAAATTTTCGAACTGTAAAAAGATTAAGTTGAAACTGTTCCACAAGAAGTGAAAATAATATTATTTGGTGAAATTTAATCTTATATACATTAATAACCTTAATGATCTTTCAGTCAATAATATTTGGTGTTTACAATGTGAAGAATTTACTGAAACACATCACCCCGATAGAACAAAAACAAAAAATGGTGGACAAAGAATTGAAGGATTTTACTCAATTTGTAATACTAAAAACAGGATATTTGTTAAAATAAGTTTGTAGATGATGGTATCAAAGAGAACTATCCAATTTAAAAAATAATAACTATTATCTTATTTGAGATTAAGTGCATGAACAACATGCTGTTGGAGTTTTACTTGGTTCCCGCTAGGTAGCAGCAGTATACGCCCACTTCCATTCTAGTAAAAATGGTGTCAGGAACAGAAAGTGTTTTTGTTCTATGTGCAGGTCAGTAATCCCCGAGTGTCTGGTAGAGACTTTGAATGTATTTGCCATATTTTCACAAGGAGTCCGCAGAAATCTGTATGCTGTGCAGCCAACATGCCCCCCATGTCTGCCTGGGATGTGTTGTGTCGATGTTTACACATGAAACCACACAAAATTCAGCTAATGCATAGTCTTCGTGAAAGTGAAAGTGGCCAAACAGAACAATGCAACCTGCAGGCTTTGCTAGAATCTGCATTTATGTTTAAGAATGCATTTCTCGTGGTGTTTCTATATTTCTTTACAGTTGATGTACATTCAATGGATACACAACTCTCACACTCTGTGGAGGAAGTAAAACGAATTCTATTAGATGATTGAAACTACCCCCTGCTTTCACCCAGGGCACAGCGCCATATGTTATTGATAACCTGTTACTCCATATTTGACACATTTATTTTATTTAACTTTGTGGCTGGATGCCCTTCTTGTCGGCTCAGTCAGTTACCTAAGGGAGGGAAGTAGTGGGTACCACTTGTCTGTAAATGATGCAAACTTTGTTCTACGTGAAATCATATTTTTTTTGCAAAAAACTAGAAATTTTTTAAAGTAATCTGTTATGGGTTGGAATAAAACACTTACTTATTTTTCAACATAATCCTTCTCAAGTTCTATGCACTTTTGCCACCAGTGGACAAGCTTCCCCATTCCATGGCAAAGAATTATTGTGTGTGTGCACATAACCAGATATGCGCTGTTGCCATGACTTCCTTGTCACCAGCGAAGCTTGAACCACTAAGAGTTATCTGAACGTTTCACACCAGGGGAATACAGAAGGTGAAGCAAGTAGACGAACTTCAGGCCTTCCTATACAGATCCACGCGCCTTTCTTTCATTTCTGATATCAAGTGATTTGAAGCTCACATCACACACAATACCTTGAACCTAGGTATGTCATGAACAATATGATAGGCTCATCTGACACTAATGTTCATCGTTACTGCAACATCACTGACCAATACACCTCTTTTCCCGAGTCAACTCTTAGACTCTCACAATGTTGTTCTCTGTGACTGCACAGACAGAGCATCCTGGGTGTGGCATATATTCAACTCTGAAACTTATCTGCCCAGTTGTACATTTGTATTCGACTCTAAAAACTTTCACTATATTTTACTGCCATCTGACAGTGAATTTCGATTGTTTTCAACTCTTCAGTTAATAGAAATCTAATGACACTCCACTGCTCCACATTGGTGCGAACCTTCAAGTGTGCTGCCAACTTGTTTCACTGATTCTCAGCATCCCATTCGCGAGGCAGACGTCCCGTAACCACCTAATAATAGTTTGGGACACCACCAAACATTAACAATGAATCACAAACCTTTTTATACAACATCTTCGGGTATTTATTGAATGGACCTTGAATGGAAGTGTAAACTGGTTACCAGCCCAGCATTTGGTTAAATGAGAGTGGGAAAATGCCTACTTTCCACACTTAAGCTGGCTGATGCACCAGCCATGGTTACGAATCCACCATGTGGTTTCGACGTGAGTCTATATCACCTTCCTGTCTCACAAGCTAGCATGGTGCACTTTACACTATACAAGCAGCTCAACATTCTTGCACAAATCTTTCACTCCTTACTTGCTAATCTCAATCCCAGGTACCTATCCCACATCACAAACATTTATGAGAAACCAGATCCTAGCATTCTGAAATTCTTTGCCCTTTTTCTTGCACCAAAAGCGTTTAGTCCTAGTTCTTATGCACTGTAAACCCTTGGAGTTGAATAACATGCCTCATAGTGTCAGAGGAGTCACAAATGTCTCCAGGTGAGGTGAGGTCTTATTCCTCTACTATTACCAAGAACTTCAATTCATTCAATAGGAATGCTCTCCCTGAAATACAAGGTAGACCCCGTGTAACATTCTGGAGACACGTTAAACACAGTTCAAAAACTAGGAAGAGAAAAGCGAGTAATTGTACGTCTTGTAGGAATACGATACCCGTACAGGAATCATAGACAAAAATCTTAAACATAGCTGCGAAACAGCTACCGTGTAAAACTGAAGAGGCTGAAAAATCAGCCAACCAGTTGTAAATAAAGGTTTATTGGCCCTTGACCATGGTTTCGATATTTGTAAAGATATCTTCTTCAGAAGTAGTGGCCTTATTACATCATATGATGGCACAATAGATTAGATGAAGCCGGGTGGCTCTTCTCATAAACAAAATTTATCAGACAAGAATTATTGCAAGCCATGGCTTTAGATAGCGCCTGATTAGATATATGATATATGACACAATACGCATGGTAGACGAGTAGACAAACATAAAACAGAGTACAGCAAATACACAAAGACATAAATACTGTACACAAAAACATAAAGTTCACGATAGAGGAAGACAAAGAAAACTCACTCAACTTTCTGGGCATAACCATAAGAAAAGACAATAACCCCTCCCAGTTTCATTTCACTTCTAGAGCCTCAACTTTGCTTCCAACAACTCACACTCCATCACACAACTAAAAAATTATGTCCACCCACCATGGTTTCTCCCTCCCCCTCTCAAAAAAAATGGTTGAAGGTCAAGGACGAACAATAGGCAAGGTTAGGTTGCAGACACTACAAAACGCAAACCACAACACATACTTAGAAGTATATAAAAAAACAGTAAACAGTGGTGTGCGAAAAAGCGTGGTGTGAAAAACATAAGAAGTGCCTAGTGCTGCAGAATAACTAAAAATTAGACCCCACCTATCAGTGTCTAAAGAAGAAAACTGCTGGCAGACGGAATTTCCCGATGCACCGTAAGTACAAACCAACATATTGTTAACGAAGTGTTTCTCTATCTTAAAGCAAATCAAAATGTAAGTAACTTAATTACAGACCACTGATAATGATTTACCTCAATAAAGCGAAAACGAATCTGGTGAAAACAACATGCAGTTATGTAGTTGCAACGACAGAACAAAAATACTCTCAAGAACTCATTGACATAACCCACTTCCATCTCAGCAAGAAGCACCGTTCTTATGAAACCACCACGAAACTTGAATGAAACTAGAGAACCATGATGCAAAAGCAACCTGTCTATTTGTAGTGGATTTAAAAACTTTACGAAAAATGTGTAGTTATCAGAATCGAAATAGGCAATATGAACCTGATCAGATGTTACATGAATTGTATCAACGAGCCAGTCATGATTCTCCAAAGATCCGAGTGGTACGGAAGTCGTGGATTTATCGAAGTGAAGTTGAATGCACCTTCTCTTGGAACACACTGGGAACCCACGGCGGACATTATGAGCGAATTACGCCGCTAGTAAAGGACACATAACTAACGCGAAGACGCAAACAAGACTGAGGAAAAGCTGTCCAGGCGCGCGCGACGTCAATCTGGATTCAAATAAAAATTGTAAATTTGTGATAAGGTCTTATGGGACAAAACTGCTTACGTCATCGGTCTCTAAGTTTACACACTACTTAATCTAACTTAAACTAACATAAGCTATGACCAACACACACACCCATGCCCGAGGGACGACTCGAACCTCCTACAGAGGGAGTCCAATCTGGATTCGCAAAATGCGAATCAACTTCGTAATATTCACCACCTCTGTAATCGTCAGAAATGCATGCAAGTCTGAAGGACACTGTTATGTGAAGATGCAGACACTGTATATACACTGTAATCATCAATGATGGATTTAACGTTTGTTACCTTGTTTACTGTCTTCCAAATGTAAAAATTTTTGTTCCTACTTTCTAAATAATAATGTGTCTGGTTTGATGTAAGAAAATTCCTAAATGCGCTAATCTGTCAGAGTAAAGGAGCGAATTAAACAATTAAGATTAGCCTATAATCAAAAACTTTAGTCCTTAAGTCGCACCGGCCAGGGTGGCCGAGCGGTTCTAGGCGCAACAGTCTGGAACCGCGCGACCGCTACGGTCACAGGTTCGAATCCTGCCTCGGGCATGGATGTGTGTGATGTTCTTAGCTTATTTACAGGGTGTCCAGAAAAGGGCTCCCTGACTTCAAAATTAAATATCTCGAAAACAAAGATCGATAGAGGAATGCAGTAAACGGTATGTTTATTGCGAAAACTGTAAGAAGTTTATACAGCAGTTTGAAATAATAGTTACAAAAGCGGCTAACAGATGACGCTGTACGCTGTACAGCTCATATCAGCATACATAAGTGAAATAATCGTATGAAAACAATCTTTGCAAACAATCACATCACAATGTTTTCAAAATGTTCACCATTGGCACTACAGAGGTGGCGCAAACGAAGAATGAAATTCGCCATCACATTTCGTAGTGTCTCAACCGAAATGGATTCACATGCCACAGAGATCGCCGATTCAAGCTCGTCCAGCGTGGCGCGACGATTCGGGTAGACCATGTCTTTCACTGTGCCCCACAAAGAAAGTCACAGGGAGTTAAAACCGGCGAATATGGAGGCCAATCCATGCCTGCACCAGTAAATTTGGGATATTCCAAAGCAATGACTCGACTCCCGAAGTATTCCTCAAGAAAGCGAAACACTTGTTTGGTCCGATGTGGTCGGGCTCCATCTTGCATAAGTACCTGGTCTATTCTCTAACGCTTGCTGTGTGGCGACAAATTGTTCCAAAATTGCAACGTAACGTGCTCCAGTGACCGTTTCTCGAATGAAATAAGGGCGAATAATGCCTCTGCTGCATACTGCAACCCACACAGTAACTTTAGGAGAATACAGGGGTTTCGCTTCACACCAATATGGCTTTTCGGAACCCCAAAGTCGCCAGTTCTGCTTATTCACGTATCCATTCAGGTGGAAGTGTGCTTCATCTGTAAACCAGATGCAGCCAACATCAAATCCTTCACTATCAATCATTGTGAGCATCTGATTATCAAAGGCAACCCTTTGTTGCACAGCTCGTACGGGTATGGCCTGGTGCGTCTGGATTTTCAATGGAAACATGTGTAGGCTCTTTCTCAGTATTTTCTACTTGCTGGAACGCTTCAAACCAGTCTCAGATGCAATTCTACGGACGGATGACATTGGATTTCGCTGAATAATTCCAGAAACTGTGGCGATATTTTCAGGCGTAACTGCGGTTTGCTTGCGGCCAACATGCCTCACTAGATCATCAGTTACGCTGCCTGTTCGTTGAAATTTTGCGAAGATCGTACGAATGGTTTTCGCATCGGGTCCTTTTGGAACAGTAAATCGTGCTTGAAAACTTCGCCTTGTTGCCGTAGGACTCTCTTCTAACCTGTGGTACTCTAGCACCAGAAAAATGCGTTGTTCAATGGAGTACATGGTTTTAATCTCTTCCTTCGGTACGCTAACCTCCTTTCACGTTTCAATAGTGGAACTGATCGCTCTGGACTTCGGATCACTATTTATACTAGGAATTACGTATGGCGATTACAGCGCCATGTTAGCAGCTTTTGTAACTATTATTTCAGACTGCTGTATAAACTTCTTACAGCTTTCAGCCCGCATCTCGTGGTCGTGCGGTAGCGTTCCCGCTTCCCACGCCCGGGTTCCCGGGTTCGATTCCCGGCGGGGTCAGGGATTTTCTCTGCCTCGTGATGGCTGGGTGTTGTGTGATGTCCTTAGGTTAGTTAGGTTTAAGTAGTTCTAAGTTCTAGGGGACTGATGACCATAGCTGTTAAGTCCCATAGTGCTCAGAGCCCATTTTCTTACAGCTTTCACAATAAACATACCGTTTACTGCATTCCTCTATCGATCTTTGTTTTCGAGATATTTAATTTTGAAATCAGGGAGTCCTTTTCTGGACACCCTGTAGGTTTAAGTAGTTCTAAGTTCTAGGGGACTGATTCATCAGAAGTTAAGTCCCATAGTGCTCAGAGCCATTTGAACCATTTGAACCATTAGTCGCTGTGAAGTGTCCCTAATGAAATTTTCACTCTGCAGCGGAGTGTTCGCTGATACGAAACTCCCTGGCAGATTAAAAGTGTGTGCCGGTCCTTTACCTTTCGCAGGTCGATGTGTCTTGTAATGCTCTGATAATGGGTTCTTTCTTTCCTTTTTTGAAGTAAAACATGGGTGGGTATGATTACTGGTCAGATGGGTATATGTAATGGGTTGACAGTTGTTTCTATCGTGATACATGACGCGAAAAAAAAGCAAGTAAGTGCAAGTTGGCAGAGCACTTACCCACGAAAGGCAAAGGTCTCGAGTTCGAGTCTCGGTCCAGCACACAGTTTTAACCTACCAGGAAGTTACCGTAAAGTGAGTTACAGAGGGTGCATAATCTACCACCACAATCAGTCACTCCTTTCTCATCCCCTTCGTAGATATCTCGTGAGAATAAATGCTAGTGCACCTCTGTAAAAACCTGTTTGTTTTCTGATTTTGGTATAATACTCATTACTTGGTACGTATGTGGGAGGAAGTAAAATGTTTATTCAAAAATATGCTCCTTCTTCACTATACAGCATATTTCTGATAGCATTTCCAGCAAAAGTTTCTTGAGCATTTGTCCGATGCTCTCGGGCTGTCTAAACAAATCCGTGGCGAAGTGCACTGCTCTTCCTTAAAATACTGTGGGAGTCTGTGCAGCAGATAATGCAATGGACTCCCATTCTGGAGGATGCGGTTCATTCCCCGACCTGACATTCTGATATAGGCCTTCCATGATTTGTATAGATCATCAAAGGCAATTATTAGCATGGTTGCGATGATAATGTCCCCCCTACCTTCGCCTAATCCTTGCTTGTGCTCCGCCTCTAATGACCTAGTCATGAACGGCATATTAAACCCTAATCTTGCTTCTTTCCTTCCGTTATGTTCTTCTGCAAACAATCTCTCATAGCTCTTTAAAACACCTTGTTAATTATTCGAGACCTTTGAACACTGTTCAAAGTTATTCCGAGGAGGATGTGGTAAGCAGGATCCTGTGAATATGAGTTAGTCCTCACATGTTGAGGGTTCTCCCAATGAGCTTCGCTATGCCACCTGCCTGCATCATAACTCGACTGATGTGGCCGTTCCACTTTACTTCCTTGTGGATCGATGTTTCTGGAAAGTGGGCGGTCACTTACTGCTAATCGCGATTGATCGGCGATAAAGCAATCAAACAAAATCAGGGCTTCCCGCTTATTTACTCACATTACATTACAACGTTTCGTTATCTTCCGACCTGACAGTCCTCCTTTGCGTCACTTATTTATCGCACGTAGATACTGCTGCGTTTCGCAACGATTTTCCAATAATACTACTTCCACGTATATTACTACTTCTTCTACGAGTACCTTCGAAAACGTGCAAACGCTGTCTACCAGGTCATTTATACATTTACATACTAGAGGTCCCACCACACGTCTACGATATATGCTTAACGCTGAGAATATCTTCCCACTTTGACTGAGAGAAGATTTCCGAGAAGATTTTAGTACTGTGACATACCTCGCCTCTTATTCGCTGTTCTACGTAAAACCTTAAAAACGCACCTTTTAGATACTCTAGGTACTTGCGTAGGACACAGTGCTTTTTCTGAGATGGTATGTTGCCGTGGAACTTGTCAATCAAAAGAATTGATTTTTCGTTCACGTATAATTGTATTGTCAATTGCGTAAAATTTACTCTATTTTTTTCAAATGTTTATTCGAGAATGTTCAAAAATGGCACTGAACCGTGAATTTACTTTCAAAACTTTTTCTTAAGAATTTACTTTAGTTTCTAGCGATTCATCAAGAACATTAACACATTTAATCACACTATGTGAGCGTGGAAGTAGTTGCCAGTGGGTAACTGATGAAAACAAATCAAATTTCTTTCAACAAATGGAAATTTTATTCCCAAAAGCCTTTTCTTTTTTAGAAACAGATTTAAAATTATAATCAGAAAGCACCCTGTAAATAGCAAGTAACAATTTATTCAGAGGCAGAAAGAAAAAATTTTTTACTGTATGAGCTTTCGGTCTGAGAACCTTGCCGCTCCCTTTTGACACGGCCGTAGTCACGACCGCTCACAACAACCTCTGAAAGACTACACTGGTGTAAATCTGCAACACACCAAATTACTTTAAACTAAAAATTTTAACAACTCACACAAGCACATAAACAATGCACCCCGTAGGAGGGATGGAAATGGTATAAAACACTAACATTAAAAGATTAACTTGCCACCCAAGGTGCAACTTGATTTAAAAAAAAAAAAAAAAAAAAACTCTTACGGTGGAAGGGTGGCAACTTTATATACTAAAATGACCATTTAAATAAAAACCCATGAAATGCAGTCTTACATAAAATATACAAGGTTGGCCAAACATGCTCTACATTACACATATCCCGCCTCTCAAGATGATAGGCAAGATAAAAAACATATTTCAAGAATTCGGCCGTTACGCTTCAAGCAATAAATTCGTTAACACCGAATCCGACAAACATGACAGAGGCAGCTATTAACGTATGGCAGATTGACAGGGAGATTACCGAACAACCCGAACCGCAGGTTGCCCTAACCCGCCCCTACTCCACAAGGGAAAAACGGATCACCCAATTCATAAATAACCACCTTCCCGCGGGTGGGCAAACGGAGAAGAATGGTGGGACGACGCGAAAACAAAGCGGCTGGTGATCTCCCCAAGAAAACAAGTAGAATTTAACAAGTAAATGAAACAACATATCTACAATCACTTGACTTCTAATAAACTGCAATGGCTGGCGAAGACCTGGCGCAGCACCCCCAACGCTCTCCCGAACCGTCCGCTGCCAGCCGCTTCAACGGACGCAGGAAGGCGCACCGATCTCCCGTCTCACGGCGTCGCAGCTCGCCCCGGCCAGACCGATGTCGTGGGTTGACTCCTGTTGCTCTCGTGTCGGCAGCGAAGCCACTACCCCTAGCTATACGGCGCGGCCCACTGGACTCACGGGCGACCTCACATGCGCCGACGCTCAAGACGGACAAGTCATCTTGTGTCTCAGTGCGCGACCGACCAACCGACCGATCCAACCGCCGATGACCGTTGCCCGAACAACTCGAGCAGACTGGCGGCCTAACGCGCAGACTCAGATGCAGGAACTCAGCCCCGACCGGGCGATCACTAGCTTAGTTCTGTTACTGGTGGATTGGCAAGACTTTCATTTTGCCGGTTTTAAAGTTTGATCCAAACGACAGACATACTAGCACTCCGAACGACAGACAGACAGACACTAACTGCCGCACAAATGCGACCGAGAGACAGACCAGCAACTGGTGACGAGTGACTGACCCAGACTCACTCCGACTGACCAACTGACCGACTGGCTAGCTTATAGCGCCCCTTAAATACACGTGAACAGGCAACCTTTCCCCTTTTCCACCAGAGGGACACCCCAAAGCTGCGACTGCCACAGCGGCGCCACCGCCAGAAACGGAGGGCGACTGCTTCACACAATGCGCTGTGGCACGCTCTTCAAAACAGCAACTTTTTCCACAGCTCAGGCACCATGGCTAAAACCGCACACTATCGAGGAATAAAGCGAAGGTGCATATTCAGCCAGTTATAGAACAATGCCGTCCATGAAATTTTTGTTGAACGTTGAAGATGACGCCGATACACAAGCTTTCTCGTGTAAATTCACGACGCTCTATGTTCAATTTTTTCTGTAATTACAGTTCACCCCTTCTCTAATTATGCGATATCAGTTTTTTACTGCACTTAGGAAAAGAGACGGCTGTTTTCATTTCCCAGACGGTGAGTTTTGTGAAAAAGCTTCCAACCCGAATCACACTGACAGAATGGAAAGTATACGATGATCCCCTTTGACCGAGCACCAACAAACTGATATTCGCGTATTTCAAGGCCTGTGGAATATGCTGATTATGGAAACTTACTTCCAGTACAAAAAAGCAACACCTACTAATAAAGAATAAAACTGGGTCATATAACAGGTATAATAGAAAATTATTTAATACTATATTATTGAATTGTGTCCAAACTTCTGTATTTCAAAATATACGACTTTTATAATCCCCATATAGACCACTGGCCATTAAAATTGCTACATCAAGAAAAAATGCAGATGATAAACGGGTATTCGTTGGACAAATATGTTATACTAGAAATGACATATGATTACATTTTCACGCAATTTGCGTGCATAGATCCTGAGAAATCAGTACCCAGAACAACCACCTATGGCCGTAATAACGGCCTTGATACGCCTGGGCATTGAGTCAAACAGAACTTGGATGGCGTGTACAGGTACAGCTGCCCATGCAGCTTCAACACGATACCACAGTTCATCAAGAGTAGTGACTGGCGTATAGTGACGAGCCAGTTGCTCGGCCACCATTGACAACACGTTTTCAATTCGTGAGAGATCTAGAGAATGTGCTGGCCAGGGCAGCAATCGAACATTTTCTGTATCCAGAATCCAGAAAGGCCCGTACAGGACCTGCAACATGCGGTCGTGCATTATCCTGCTGAAATGTAGGATTTCGCAGGGATCGAATGAAGGGTAGAGCCACGGGTCGTAACACATCTGAAATGTAACGTCCACTGTTCAAAGTGTCGTCAATGCGAACAAGAGGTGCCCGAGACGTGTAACCAATGGCACCCCATACCATCACGCTGAGTGATACACCAGTATGGCGATGACGAATACACGCTTCCAAAGTGCGTTCACCGCGATGTCGCCAAACACCATCATGATGCTGTAAACAGAACCTGGATTCATCCGAAATAATGACGTTTTGCCATTCGAGCACCCATGTTCGACTTTGAGTACACCATCGCAGGCGGTCCTGTCTGTGATGCAGCGTCAAGGGTAACCGCAGCCTTGGTCTCCGAGCTGATGGTCCATGCTGCTGCAAACGTCGTCGAACTGTTCGTGCAGATGGTTGTTGCCTTGCAAACGTCCCCATCTGTTGACTCAGGGATCGAGACGTGGCTGCACGATCCGTTACAGCCATGCGCATAAGATGCCTGTCATCTGGACCGCTAGTGATACGAGGCCGTTGGGATCCAGCACGGCGTTCCGTATTACCTTCCTGAACCCACCGATTCCATATTCTGCTAACAGTCATTGGATCTCGACCAAGGCGAACAGCAATGTCGCGATACGATAAATCGCAATCGCGATAGGCTCCAATCCGACCTTTATCAAAGTCGGAAACGTGACGGTACGCATTTCTCCTCCTTACACGAGGCATCACAACGTTTCACCAGGCAACGCCGGTCAACTGCTGTTTGTGTATGAGAAATCGTTGGAAACTTTCCTCATGTCAGCACGTTGTAGGTGTCGCCAGAGGCGCCAACCTTGTGTGAATGCTCTAAAAAGCTAATCATTTGAATATCACAGCATCTTCTTCCTGTCGGTTAAGTTTCGCGTCTGTAGCACGTCATCTTCGTGGTGTAGCAAATTTTAATGGCCAGTGGTGTAGTATTACCATCTAGCAGTCTTCTTTACCCAATATTTTGGTTTGTACCTTATTTTGCACTCAGATATCAAAAGCTAAATTAGATCAGATAATTTTGTATCCATGTTTGACAAGTCCAGTTTAGATTTTACTCGCTAATGTACTACATACATGTTGATGAGTTGTAAGACGGGGTTCTGAAAAATAATGCCTCTGAATGTTTTATTCTGCTCTCAATATCGGTTGAGGTGTTACATGCCATGCGCATTACTCGGTCGCCTTTCCCGCTTTGTTGACGCAAGTAGCAAACTTCTGCCGCCAGAGGGCTCCGAATTGTAGCGTGTAACATGGCGATGTGTAACGTAACTATGTCGGTACGTAACAGCGGGCTGTAATCGAGTTTCCAATTCGAAGAGTAAGTTCACACGTCCATCTACATGACAGTGCTAGACCACACGTGAGTGCTGGGGCATTTGCAACAGCCCGACGTCTTAGGTTCACTGTCAGCGATAATCCTTGATACGGCCCCTACATGGCTCCATCCGATTTTCATCTTTTTACAAAACCTTCAAGGACTTCGCCTTGATAGTGATGAAGCGGTGCAAGGAGAAGAGAAGCTGTGGCTCTGTCAACAAAGTGAAACATTCTTCAATGGCGGTATCAACAAACTAGTCTCTTGTTGAGACAAATGTATTCGCATCCGAGAGTGACTATGTTGTGAAATAAATATGTACACATGACGAGTAAACATACAGAATGTTTATAACGTTTTTCTTTTATTTAAAAATTTTTAAGACTTTTCACAAAAAAATTCGGAGGAATTAATTTTCAGCAAGCTCTGGAAGTTTCCTTTGTTTTTTGGATATGCATTGTGTGTCATTTATCACTCTTTCTTTCACTGATTGTTTTCTTCTCCCGTTTTTACGATGTACATTTCACGTAATTGTACCAATGCTTTTTTCACTTATACTTTTTATGTATTTCTCTTGTAGAGCACCTGAGAATTGCGTTCGCCCGAAACGCAGGCAGATTGAAATTAATAAATACGGTGGTCAAGACTAATATCAGTTTTTGAGTATAATAAAGAACGGTGTGATTATATAATGGATACTGAGCGTGCCTAACGTTAACGGGACTTATCAGGTGGAGACTGCAACACAGCGTATCCAGCCTGAGTGCCATGAACACGATGACCCAAAGCTATCAACATGACAATCCGATATTTCCTTGATTATGGGCAAGTTGATAAAAAGTTCATAGCTGTGTGAGCTGATTTTCATTACAGAAAAAAAGCCATTCATGCAGAATGGTAAGAGTACATTGTGGATGTTGAATGAGTCTAACGGGAATATAGATAGCACAGACCGTTAGCTGAGGTGCAATGATTGCAGAATGGTGGCGAGACAGCGTGGAAATTTGGAAATTTGTGGTAAGGTCTTATGGGAACAAACAGCTGAGGTCATCGGTACCTAAGCCTACACACTACTTAATCTAACTTAAACTAACTTACACACACCCATGCCCGAGGGAGGACTCCAACCTCCGACGGGGGAAGCCGCAAAAACCGCGACAAGATCCCCTAGACCGCGCGGCTACCCTGCGCGGCAACAGCGTGGGAAAAAAGAGTAGGCACAGATGATTCCTGAAGTAAAGCGCCACAGAAATATCCTGTTCGACTTGCTCTCAGGAATAGACAGATGACAACAGCTAAAATCCAGCCAGATGGTACTTGCAGAATGTCACCACGAACCCTCAGTAACAGCTAACTGGAAGCTAATTTGAGACCTCGCGTTGCCATGCGTCGATTATCACTGACTGCATCACAGAAAGAGACTTCGCAGGGGTGTCCAATCCGCGGCCCAAGAGCCACATGCAGTCCAAAGCAAAATTGCATTAAAGTTGTGATAAGTTGTTTCAATCTGAAACTCCTGCCAGTGATACTATTCTCTTATTACTCCTTACTATTTTTTTCCTTATTTTCTCAGCGTTTGTTGTTTGTAAGGCTAACGATATTATGTGCGGCCCAAAATTAATCGTCTTCTTCCAATGAGGCCCAAGTAAACTAAAAGTTTGGGCACCTCAGGTGTAGAGTGAGTTGAATAGGATATTGAGTGGCATTCTTTCGTGTTCAGTGACGATTCCTGCTTCTATTTGTGGCCGTCGGATCGACATCAACATATACACTCCTGGAAATGGAAAAAAGAACACATTGACACCGGTGTGTCAGACCCACCATACTTGCTCCGGACACTGCGAGAGGGCTGTACAAGCAATGATCACACGCACGGCACAGCGGACACACCAGGAACCGCGGTGTTGGCCGTCGAATGGCGCTAGCTGCGCAGCATTTGTGCACCGCCGCCGTCAGTGTCAGCCAGTTTGCCGTGGCATACGGAGCTCCATCGCAGTCTTTAACACGGGTACCATGCCGCGACAGCGTGGACGTGAACCGTATGTGCAGTTGACGGACTTTGAGCGAGGGCGTATAGTGGGCATGCGGGAGGCCGGGTGGACGTACCGCCGAATTGCTCAACACGTGGGGCGTGAGGTCTCCACAGTACATCGATGTTGTCGCCAGTGGTCGGCGGAAGGTGCACGTGCCCGTCGACCTGGGACCGGACCGCAGCGACGCACGGATGCACGCCAAGACCGTAGGATCCTACGCAGTGCCGTAGGGGACCGCACCGCCACTTCCCAGCAAATTAGGGACACTGTTGCTCCTGGGGTATCGGCGAGGACCATTCGCAACCGTCTCCATGAAGCTGGGCTACGGTCCCGCACACCGTTAGGCCGTCTTCCGCTCACGCCCCAACATCGTGCAGCCCGCCTCCAGTGGTGTCGCGACAGGCGTGAATGGAGGGACGAATGGAGACGTGTCGTCTTCAGCGATGAGAGTCGCTTCTGCCTTGGTGCCAATGATGGTCGTATGCGTGTTTGGCGCCGTGCAGGTGAGCGCCACAATCAGGACTGCATACGACCGAGGCACACAGGGCCAACACCCGGCATCATGGTGTGGGGAGCGATCTCCTACACTGGCCGTACACCACTGGTGATCGTCGAGGGGACACTGAATAGTGCACGGTACATCCAAACCGTCATCGAACCCATCGTTCTACCATTCCTAGACCGGCAAGGGAACTTGCTGTTCCAACAGGACAATGCACGTCCGCATGTATCCCGTGCCACCCAACGTGCTCTAGAAGGTGTAAGTCAACTACCCTGGCCAGCAAGATCTCCGGATCTGTCCCCCATTGAGCATGTTTGGGACTGGATGAAGCGTCGTCTCACGCGGTCTGCACGTCCAGCACGAACGCTGGTCCAACTGAGGCGCCAGGTGGAAATGGCATGGCAAGCCGTTCCACAGGACTACCTCCAGCATCTCTACGATCGTCTCCATGGGAGAATAGCAGCCTGCATTGCTGCGAAAGGTGGATATACACTGTACTAGTGCCGACATTGTGCATGCTCTGTTGCCTGTGTCTATGTGCCTGTGGTTCTGTCAGTGTGATCATGTGATGTATCTGACCCCAGGAATGTGTCAATAAAGTTTCCCCTTCCTGGGACAATGAATTCACGGTGTTCTTATTTCAATTTCCAGGAGTGTATATAGACGAACTGGTGAAAGCAGCAATTTTCGAGACCCATTCTTGTCTAATTCTGGAATCATGTGTGGGAAGTTATTGGATATGACAACAGAACTTGTAACGGTGACACCGACCGCATTAAACGGCTATCGATGCTAACGTCTAACATCTGAGAAACTTAACCGTGAGATAACCTAATGGGAACAGAACAATGAAACTGGGATTAGTTTCCGAAACACTCCAGTAAACAGGTGTGTCAGGAACACACGTGCTCCCAGCACAAAAGCAAGTTGTAACATAACATATTAAAACCGGTCGCCAGCCTAGTTAGGCATTCTTGTGTCAAGCAAATAATAAAGCAGAAGGCAGTGCTAAGACTGACCTAACCTTCCTTGACACACACACCTAACCTTACAGATAAATGTACTATAACTTCTTATCAGAGAAACAAATGGCCAATGAGATAGCAAACAGTAACATATGCTTCTCAGCAACACATGCCTTAAGTGAACTAGATGCAGCAGTTTATGGAACCAATCACCAAAAGACATGAAACTAGTAGCAATACTAAACAGGGAAGAGTATGAAATGATTATAATTTAAGTCAGGAGGTCTGTTAATGATCATTGTAACATCATTGCATAGTACAGGGTCTCTATGTTTGTGCATTAATCAACTTGTATTAGAATAGCTAACACAGTAAATATTTCTTTCTTAAGCTCGAGTTGAAGCAATTACATCGAATGCAAATCTAACTATATTGCCTCTGAAGGAGCCGTTGCTTTGCTCCATTAACTAACTAGCCTACTACATGAGGGCCCCTAAACTTTCATGGTTTGAAGAACCACACTCATTAACAAAACTACACAAGTATGTGTGTAAGCGAAGGTAAGTATTCTCATTAATAATTATTAATTACGTAAAGCACAACAAACTATAACTCTTTAAAAAACAAATGTGCTTTGATAAACAGTCGTTTAATCTACTCAAAATATGGTTGGCTGTGCAAATGCCAACACAACATTAAATTCAAGCTGAAACACTTTCTCATGAAATGAACACTGATAAAACTTTGTAATTGTGATGAAAGTGCATAAATGAGACAATTAATAATTTTTTCACTTCAGTTGAACTTTACTATTTTCAGACAGCTTTGCAAGTAAGGCAAATTAAGAAAATGACTGTAGATTGATTAAAAAGGCATTGGAAGTAGAGTATTTCTCAAACTATAAAGCTGAATTTTAAACACTATAACTCCACATTCCTCTCCTTTCGAATAACCTATTTGGAGGGTACAATGAATCAGCTTTGGCTTCTCTTCATTCTATTAGATTTCCTTAGTTTCCAAATATCCTTCATCCTTTTAGAGTGGTGTTCCCTTTCTTCTTGAGTTCACTTTCGTCTAGTTGTTTTCTTTCTCTCCTGAAATTCTGCCTATTGAACTGCCTTTCTGAAATGTGTTCTGTTTTCTAGCGTGTCTATTGTAATCCCAGCGTTTTCCATCTCCTTTTCAGTCTCTATGAACCATGCGGGCTTGGATTTGCAGCTACTGAGTAATGTGAATACCCACATGGTTAGTCTGTTGTTATCCATTCTGAATATATGTCCAAACAACTATAGTCTTCTCTTTCTCATTACATCAGTTAGTTTTTCAGTTTTCAAGTGTAGCTCTCTGTTTGGTCTTAACCTGTATTCACCATTATCGTTTCTTTTAGCTGCCAGTATTTCCCTTAAAATTATTCTTTCGACCTTCTCTAGTTTGTCCACATCTCCATTTCTTGTTAGTTTAAGTGTTTCTGCCGCATACAGAGCTTCGGGTCTGGCTACTGTTTGATAGTGTCCCTATAGCTGTCTTTTCTTTTGCATTGTATGTAATCCACTCTCCTAGGTATATAACTCCACACATTAGAAAACAGTCACAATTGTTTTACAGCTGCCAAATAAGTCTTTCCATAATAAATTACGACACTCGGAATTAAATTCACTAGGACAGGATTCCTGTCCAGGTTTGTGATTTGGGATAATCACGGGTGCAAGATAAAGTTTTTAGCAACACCACGATTATTATTAAAATTAACCAAATTTCACAAATACCTGGTCCATTTACGGACTGCCAAATATAAACAATTTAGTGAAAGGCTGGTGGTACCGGTGACGCAACTTGCAGTGGCTTTTAACATGGCGGTTATGCAGTCATGGTGTTACTGTTGGTCTCGCCCTGTTACTGATCTTTTTGGCGTCGAAATCATATTTTTACAGGGCCAAAAACCATCCCATGTTAATAGTATCACCAAATGCAGCATTCGAGGCCCATAAATACTGCTATTAAGCTCCTCTGGCCTCAAAACTCCAAGAATACGAGCCACTGCTAGCGAGATGTTAACCACAGCCCCGACTCCTTCCCCGTCACAAAGGACGGGTTGCCACTTGCGCGCCAACCATACCTTTTCCACTACACAAGACTACTTCCGCGGCTGCGGGGCTTCCCCACATCTTTTACATTCAACCCTACGTTCCATAACCATGGACCAAGTCATTTACAGTACATTACATAAAGATTATTCCAGTAGTTATTTAAATCCACAAGCACAGATTACACAACATCGTTCAAAAAGTTCGCATAACTGAGACATATATACATATTCAAAGAACTTCCATAACAGATACAACACTCTACATTAGCAACACTACAAATTAACATAGGAATATCGATACAGACACAACATAGGGCGAAAACAGGTGTTACAAACTGATTTTGTAGCTGTTGAAGGGGGCCAGAATGCTCGCCAGTATGTGGTAAGTATGGTAAGCCCTGCTGTCATACCCTCTACAAAAAAAAAAGTTCAAATGTGTGTGAAATCTTATGGGACTTAACTGCTAAGGTCATCAGTCCATAAGCTGACACACTACTTAACCTAAATTATCCTAAGGACAAACACACACACCCCTGCCCGAGGGAGATCTCGAACCTCCGCCGGGACCAGCTGCACAGTCCATGACTGCAGCGCCTTGGACCGCTCGGCTAATCCCGCGCGGCGTAACCTTCACGACCAGGATACCAAACGGCATATTGTAGCAGGGTAATGCAATGCGCCACGGTGCAGTGCACTCCCTGAATTCCTTGAATAATGTACGGATCGTCGATTAGCCTACCTAGTTCCCTGATCTGCCACCCATGAAGCATTTCTGGGATATGATCTCATCTACACCTACATCATTCTGCGCAACCCAGCCAACGGCCTGAGGCAGAGGGTACTTCTGGTACCACTAATTGATCCCTCCTTCACTGTTCCACTCGCGAATGGCGGGTGGTAATTTTCTCCCAGACTGATTAATAGTACTCGAGAATCCGTCTAAAAAGTGCCTTGTATGCCACTTTCTTCGTGGACGAGTTACATTTCCTTAAAATTCTTCCTTTGAATCTCAGTCTGACATTTGCTTTTCCTACCACTTGTTTTATATTGGTATTCCACGTAAGCACGGTAGTGCAATCCTTTCCTTACGTGTGAGCAATACGCTGTCTTTATTTATGTCCAGGGTCAACCGCCAGAGCCTGCACCTTTCATGAATCCTCTGCAGACCATTCTGCAAAACGATACTGTTTTCTGGCGTTGCTACATCCTTATAGATAACCACATCATCTACGCATAAAGAACATCCGACGCTTTCTAATGGATCATTTATATACACTGTAACCAGTAACGGTCCAATCACACTTCCATAGATTGCACCGGAAATTACCTTTACATCTGCGGATTTTGTTCCGTTCAGAGCGACGTGTTGAGTTCTACCTGTAAGGAAGTCTTGTATCCATCATGACAAAAAATAAAAACACCTACAGCCGTCCTTATGATTTTATTTTATTTTGTAGCTACCAGTTCGACGCTTCATTGCTCATCTTCAGGCCTGTATGCATAAAAAATTAAAGATAGCATTATCAACTTATCGGTCAAGTAATATAGAAACAATTAAAATAGAATGAGTACAAAGGCAAGACTCTGCAAATGAATTTACACCGAACATTTGACAGAAAGAACAGATTCATGCATTGCCACATATCTAAAATGTACCATCACGAATTTGCACTCAATACAATGTACAATTACACTATCTATTACAACTTCTTTAAATACTATTCACGATTTTTATTTGACAGTCGGACATGTATTATCTGCACAACCTTAAAATAACTTACTGTAAGACAAAATAACTGTAAAAGGTGATGAATGAAAGCAAACAATAACTCACAAAGAAGTAAAAAGAAGGAATATGACCTATATGTCAAAGTATCAAATGCTTATGTGTACGCAGATGAGGGGCATACACTATGTCATATCTATAAAATGAACGTCCGGACGTGGTATAAACCGAATTTAGGACCCACATACCTAGAACGTGTGAAAGACACCCACAAGGAAATTGTTCATGATGCAAACATTCTTATGCGAATGCATCATATATCGTGTATTGCCATGAAACAATCTCACACACACACACACACACACACAGGGATATTAAATAGCTAGCAAGGATGCAGTGTCTCATGAAGGATGACAAAGGGTGTTTCAAAAATGACCGGTATATTTGAAACGGCAATAAAAACTAAACGAGCAGCGATAGAAATACACCGTTTGTTGCAATATGCTTGGGACAACAGTACATTTTCAGGCGGACAAACTCGAAATTACAGTAGTTACAATTTTCAACAACAGATGGCGCTGCAAGTGATGTGACAGATATAGAAGACAACGCAGTCTGTGGGTGCGCCATTCTGTACGTCGTCTTTCTGCTGTAAGCGTGTGCTGTTCACAACGTGCAAGTGTGCTGTAGACAACATGGTTTATTCCTTAGAAAAGAGGATTTTTCTGGTGTTGGAATTCCACCGCCTAGAACACAGTGTTGTTGCACCAAGACGAAGTTTTCAACGGAGGTTTAATGTAACCAAAGGACCGAAAAGCGATACAATAAAGGATCTGTTTGAAAAATGTCAACGGACTGGGAACGTGACAGATGAACGTGCTGGAAAGGTAGGGCGACCGCGTACGGCAACCACAGAGGGCAACGCGCAGCTAGTGCAGCAGGTGATCCAACAGCGGCCTCGGGTTTCCGTTCGCCTTGTTGCAGCTGCGGTCCAAATGACGCCAACGTCCACGTATCGTCTCATGCGCCAGAGTTTACACCTCTATCCATACAAAATTCAAACGCGGCAACCCCTCAGCGCCGCTACCATTGCTGCACGAGAGACATTCGCTAACGATATAGTGCACAGGATTGATGACGGCGATATGCATGTGGGCAGCATTTGGTTTACTGACGAAGCTTATTTTTACCTGGACGGCTTCGTCAATAGACAGAACTGGCGCATATGGGGAACCGAAAAGCCCCATGTTGCAGTCCCATCGTCCCTGCATCCTCAAAAAGTACTGGTCTGGGCCGCCATGTCTTCCAAAGGAATCATTGGCCCATTTTTCAGATCCGAAACGATTACTGCATCACGCTATCTGGACATTCTTCGTGAATTTGTGGCGGTACAAACTGCCTTAGACGACACTGCGAACACCTCGTGGTTTATGCAAGATGGTGCCCGGCCACATCGCACGGCCGACGTCTTTAATTTCCTGAATGAATATTTCGATGATCGTGTGATTGCTTTGGGCTATCCGAAACATACAGGAGGCGGCGTGGATTGACCTCCCTATTCGCCAGACATGAACCCCTGTGACTTCTTTCTGTGGGGACACTTGAAAGACCAGGTGTACCGCCAGAATCCAGAAACAATTGAACAGCTGAAGCAGTACATCTCATCTGCATGTGAAGCCATTCCGCCAGACACGTTGTCAAAGGTTTCGGGTAATTTCAGTCAGAGACTACGCCATATTATTGCTACGCATGGTGGATATGTGGAAAATATCGTACTATAGAGTTTCCCAGACCGCAGCGCCATCTGTTGTTGAAAATTGTAACTACTGTAATTTCGAAAGTTTGTCTGCCTGAAAATGTACTGTTGTCCCAAGCATATTGCAACAAACGGTGTATTTCTATCGCTGCTCGTTTAGTTTTTATTGCCGTTTCAAATATACCGGTCATTTTTGAAACACCCTGAACAGCTTACTGAGTAGCACACCGCTCAAAAAGTACTCTTGTGTGCTAAACATAAGTGATCATGAGGAACTAATTGACAAATGAAATATGTAATTATGAATAAATGCATTGTAACTAGTAGACACTTCCGTCTTTCGATGGCATTAAAACCAAAAGCCAATCAATGGCAGCAATTATAAAAATTTCCAGTCATTCAAATCGTGTCAAAGTCAAGCCACATTATTAATTGGCCAGTGAGAAGGCCACACACGATGCTCATAATTCAAACGTAAGTAATAGTAATTTTTGGATCAGACGTACACTGCTAACGAGTGACATCTATCTGTATGTTGGCAATACATACACTAGTACAAGAAAAACATTGGCAATGCCACGAGTCGTATTTAGTGGAACTTACGGTAATGTAATGCAGGTCTACGCGAAACAGAAGACAGCTACATGATCAATGTCACATATATGACTAAAGTAGTTGCATGATATAGAAAGCGACGTTTAACATACACAGTTCTACACCAAACACGTCACTAGAGGCCAGTGTCAGCAACGTTCACGTCATCTTCCTGACCAGCAACGCACTTGAAAAGTACTCAAACAAATTTAAATTGTATATGCTTATGAGTAAATGTATTGTAACCAATATACATCTTGGACTTTGAACTACATCAAACCTAAAAATCATATCGATGTTGTATCCAGTCGCAAATTTGATGGTAAGGTGTATTTTCGATATTAGCCTCAAGCCAGCAGTTTTCTCGAACCGACACAGCATATTTTTCAAACAAAGCAAAAAATTCCTCAAGATGAACGTTTCCTCAGAGTTTGATAAATACCGGACTGGCGCTCCATGACGTAAAACTTCCTTTCCGTCGGTGTACAAAATGCGAGTAACCTTCGTTTTAAAAGTAGATCTACATCTACGTGATTACTCTGCTGTTCACAATAAAGTGCCTAGCAGAGGGTTCAATGAACCACCTTCAAGTTGCCACCTTCAAACCACACTCGAACGGCGCGCGGGAAAAACGAGCACTTAAATTTTTCTGTCCGAGCCCTAATTTCTCTTATTTTATCGTGATGATCATTTCTCCCTATGTTGGTGGGTGCCAACAGAATGTTTTCGCAATCGGATGAGAAAATTGTTGATTGAAATTTCATGAGAAGACCCCGTCGCAGCGAAAAACGCCTTTGTTTCAGTGATACCTACTCTGAATAACTGAGCATATAATCCGACACTTTTTGCCGAAACTAAGAATGTTGGAATGTTCGACAACTTTTTTGTCTGGTATAACGGCATCGTGAATAATGAATTTGACCGCCAAGAGCAATAATGCAGAACGTCCGGTGACAGCGATATATGATGCTGTCAATACTTATGTTTATGAGCTCTGTAGGAAATAAACCACCGCTGCTCTCAATAAATAGAGTTCTCAACGGCAAATTCAGAATTGTGACTGTCATAATTTGTTCTGTGATGGATTTGGAAAACCATCAGGACAATTTTTTTTAGATCGTTTAGTAAGCCGCCCAGTTTAATTTCGCTAAACTGTTTTTACTTCAGTATCATTCCCGACGATTCAAAAGTCAACGAGCGTTCTTAACCAGTCATCAAGACACAGGGTAGAAATAATCCCGGAAGTCCGATCACAGGAAGTCTAGTTTAAAAGAAAGCAGAGTGATGTGTTACAACCACAGACGAAATTTTTCCCAGCCTGGGGAAGATGTAGAGCGACGTAGAGCTGTTATAGTTCAGTGCGATAAGGAGAAAGATTTTAATCGTTTGTTCGAAAGATCCGTCTCGGAAACCTACATCAGGACAGCCGGATGGAAATACGAACATGCATTCTATAGGGTGCAACAAATCACTACGTATGCCACTCTGTGCGATGTTTTCTAAGCCTGGTCAATGTTGTGTGTGTGTGTGTATGTTAATTTCCATAGCATGATAGGAGCTGTATTTGGTACCAATTGCTGAACTGTTGGGAAGTTTCTGTCCATTGTGCCTTTTGTATGTGGTTAAGGAGCTCATGTTAGAAACATGGGTCCGGCCCTCACAAATAAGGTCGAATGCATCAACCTACTTGTTTCCCAGGTGAGACCCACAGTAGATAGCGTAATGCTTTACAAGTCAAACGTCTTGACGCACAAGGCCGCCGTATGCAACACCAGTACTGGGGCATGTAAACTTGTTACTGCCGCAAAGTTTCTTAAACAGTATTCCGAAAATGCTTTGCTCGTTCGTCCTACACTGAACAAGAAATACAATGAATTTCAAGCATTTCTAAAGTCATTGTCTTTGAGAATATTTAGAAGAGCGCTATAATCATAGGAAAAACCATTACAAATACGAGCAAAGCATATCACGGCTTAATAAACACGGGTAGAACATTAGCTATTACTGTGTTGTGGGTAAAGCGAACCAAAGAATGCGTTTCATTGGCAGAACACTTGGAAGATTCAACAAATTCACTAAATAGACCGTTCACGCAACGCTTCTCTGTTCTCTATCAGAATTTTGCTGTGCGTTGCGGGTTCCTTACCAGATAGGATTGGCAGAGGACATTGAAAAAGTTCAAAGAAGAAAGGAAGTCAGATCGTTTTGAACTATCGCGAAACAGGGGAGAGAGTGTCACGGCATGATAAGCGAGTTGGAGTGTCAGTTATTAAAACAAAGGCAAGATCTTCAACTTTTGCATCCGAATACGAAGTTCCGATAATAATGACGACTTTAAATCAAACTTTAGTTCTTTGAAGCAATACATCATATGAAATAGAACATTAGCGAAGCAAAAACAAAAAGAAAGCTCCACGACACGAATTGGAGTGGATTTGAAAGCAACAAATTGCGACAAATGAAATCACTGCAACTCAAGTGCAAAATACGTTGGACGGCCTTCAGAGAATTACACAACTGGATCTGTCTGACGAAAATTACTAGTTCTGTGACCTAGTGTTTCTGACTGCGCTGCAGATCGTCTTCGACGGAAACTAAAACTGAAGAGCGCCACGTAAGTAACGTTTTCAACTCAACCCTACGCCGAGTCCGTATGTCACATCGTGTCATGTGGCGCATAACAAAACAAAAACATTTAGCAGCAGTGCTAGGTGATAACAACGCTGCTTTTGTCGCTACCAAGGCTGGAACAGTCTTCTAAAACATAGAGAGAGGGAGAGATCCTTACACAACAAATGATATAGATCATACTTGACATTATATTGATTTTCAAACCAACATCGCTATCAGCTGAGTAGTGGCGGTAACCAGTTGCAGTTGGCTTCTTGAATACTGTCCAGTTTATTTTAATTTCTTCTTCTTCTTTCTTTCTTCGTTTGGATCATCTAAGGACCACGCACCAATTTCAATGCTTACTTCTTTCTTGTTCTTTCTTTTTCCTCCAGTATTCTTTCATCTTTTCACTATGTATCCTTTTTCTCTCCTCAGACCATTTTGACCCTGTCTTATTCTCCCTCCTGCCTTGGAATCCTTCCATTTTTAACACTTTCCTCTTGGAACTCTCTCTTTCTGTTGCATCTTTTTCATTTATATTGTTTCTTTCCTAATCTTTCTTGTTGTTGTTGTTGTGGTCTACAGTCCTGAGACTGGTTTGATGCAGCTCTCCATGCTACTCTATCCTGTGCAAGCTTCTTCATCTCCCAGTACCTTAACTTCTTGAATCCAGGCTATTCTTGACTTCTTGTCCCAAAGATATTTAAAAATCTGTTTGGTTAATCTCTTGCTGTTCATTCTGTATATGTGCCCAAGAAATAGCAGTCGCCTCTTTCGTAGTGTTTCATTTAAGTTTTCTATGTTGCGATAAACTTCTTCATTGCTTCTTAATTTCCATACCTCTGTATTTTTTTGGTGGTCCAAGTATTTTCGAATGATTTTTCTTTCTAGGACTTCAAGTTTGTAGTTCAGTACTAAACATTCACTTTCATAAAGACATTCTGGTTTTACGTTTGTGTTGTAGTGCAATATCTTCAAATTTTTAGACAGACACCTTTTGTTGTAGACATTCCTAGTTATTCCAAAAGTTCTCTCCATTTTATGTACTCTTTTTTCCATAGCGAAATTTTTCTAAGCCATTTTCTTGGATAATTTCTCCCAAATATTTTAATTTCATTTTTTGAATAAATGTTTCCTTATTGCAATGGTGAAACCTTGCTCAGAGTTCGGTTACACCAAACTTTTGTGAAAGGAAGTAATATATTGTTCCACAGCTAAATTTGTTTCAGAAACAGGAAAAAATTGCGAACACAGTTTTCGAGAATAAGTCAGCGAATTTACTGGCTGTAGCTAAATAGTGGTGTTACCAAGCAGATGTGGGTGATCTTCTATTTGAAAGTATTTATTTTTGTCTGAGTATTGTGATATTGCTGTCGCATATCGCTAAGTCATAATATTTCATTTTCTGCCACTATTTCATTATTATTACTTTATTGAGAGTAGTTGAGACGTGGGTTCGGGAGGAACGCCTTACATTAATTCGTGCTGGGAAGGTCCACTCCCGATGTGGTGTCAAGGTTTTGTCGTCAGCAGAAGGCAGTCCGTGAACCTCGTTAGGGGAGACTAGACTCCCCCAGAGAGATGGGCAGTTTTCGTGGAAGTAAGGCTGCGGCCTGCTTTGTGCTTTTGTGGGCGGAGTGGGGACTGGCCTAGCTGAGGGTAGGGAATGCCGTGCCGCCACTGCCATCCTGAGAGAACAATTGAATATCACATTTCTGCCTTTTCTGTCTGAACATCAAAGGTCGAGACGCCGCAGCGGCACCCAGTCAACGTAAGAAAGATGGTTGCATTCTCTCCCAAATTTTGGTCATCCGTTCAAACTGAGTCAGCTGCCACCGGACGCGACAATGCCTCCCGGCCCACACAGAGGCAAATAGAGCAGAGTCTTAGCGCGAAGAAGCTGAACGTATGCCAGTTCAACATAGAAGGCTACACGAGGAGTAAGGGAGAAATCCTCGAAAAGATCTTAACGAGAGAACGAGTAAGTGTCGTACTCCTACAAGAGACCCACCTCACAGATGAAACCATCAATCGACTCAAAATACCAGGATTTACAGCTGTGAGCTACACTGGACACGACAAACATGGCATAGCCACCCTAGTGAAGAACGAACTCCTAAGGAATTTGGACACCAAAGTGGTACCAGCAGAGCATGCGATAGGCATAAAACTGTGAGAGATTGTATAACGTCTACAAACCTCCATCACAGAAATGGCCCACAGGTATCCTACCCGAGGCTAACCACGCAGCAGTTTACGCTGGCGATTTTAACTCTCAGCACACCAGATGGGGATACCCGAGATCAACAGCTGTAGGGACTGGACTAAGTGACTGGGCAGACAACCGGGACCTACACCTACTTTTCGACCCCAAGGACACAGCGACCTTCAAATCAAAGGCGTGGGGCACAACGTCAACACCTGACCTGACCTTCGTCACACGTGGAGCAACAGGTACACCCGTGCGAGCTATAAGAAGGGTCCTCGAGGCGTTCCCCCGAAGCCAGCACAGTCCAGTAATAGTGGAGATCGGACTATCAATCCCAGTCATAAAAAGCCCCCCAATCCCCCGGTGGTACCTGAGGAAAGCTGACTGGAATAAATACCGATCCTATGTTGAGAAAACGATAAATCGGATACCACCAAAACCTGAGAACTACAAAAGATTCGTAAACTTAGTACAAAAAGCGGCCCTCAATGCAATTCCACGAGGATCGAGAAAGGAATACACCCCCTGCTGGACGAAAGAGTGTGAAACACTACTGGAGGAATATGAGAAGACTGGGGACGAGGAGACTGCAGACCAACTGATCAACGCCATGAATGAGGAACGTAGGAGCAGATGGAAGGAGGCGATGGAGAATCTAGATTTTACCCACTCCAGCAGGAAGAGCTGGGGCCTGCTGAGGAAATTAGGCGGTGCCGCAGCGCCTAACAGGCCGACTCTTGGAACCAGCGCATCTGAGATTGCAGCTGTCCTGAAACAGACCTCCAAAATCCAGCTAAAAACAGCCGAAAAGAGAGAAATTTCCCAAGAGCTAAGCAGTTTATTGCTTAATGACCCAACCAACATGGGCATTGTAAAAGAAGTGGAGACAGAAGAGATATCCCAGGCCTTGAAGCTAATGAAGACAGGAAAAGCAGCCGGACCTGACAACATCCTACCAGAATTCTTAAACGAATTGGGAACTTTAGGAAGAAGGTGGCTGGCCAAACTTTGTACGGAATGCATAAGCACGGGGGTTATGCCTAAGGAATGGAAAGAAGCAAAAGTCATCGCTGTGCTGAAACCCGGAAAGACTGGAGATAATCCTAGGAATTGCAGGCCTATATCCCTGCTATGTACCTCCTATAAATTATTCGAGAGAATATTGCTGACTAGATTAACTCCATACATCGAAGCCAACCTCCCAACATACCAAGCGGGTTTCCGAGCAGGTAGAAACTGCTGCGATCAAATGCTGTCCCTCACAACCTATATTGAGAAAGGCTTCCAGAACAAGATGAAAACTGGCCTGGTCCTCATAGACCTCACATCACCTTACGACACAGTATGGATTGAAGGGTTACTGCTTAAGCTAACTAGAATCATAAATTGCAAGCAGACTTACAAACTACTCAAGAACATACTAACGAACAGGAAAATCAAGGTCTCACTCCATGGCACGAACAGTAAGAGCATGGCTCTGAATAATGGTCTGCCACAGGCTTCGGCACTAGCACCCGCTCTCTTCAATCTATATATAGCTGACTTGCCAGAAACTAAATCACGCAAATTTGCATATGCAGATGACCTGGCCATCGCATATCAGAGTAAAAACTAGAACGATCTCGACGAAACACTGAATGCATACCTTGAAGTCCTGAACACCTATTACTCCAAGTGGCACCTACTTCCCAACCCCAACAAAACAACCAGCACTATAATGCACCTCAACAACAGAGAGACACACAGAAAATTACAGATCTTTTCGAATGGCCAAAGCATAAGACATGAGGATAAGCCTAAATATTTGGGAGTGAAACTAGACCGGACCCTAACGTACAGCCGGCCGAAGTGGCCGTGCGGTTAAAGGCGCTGCAGTCTGGAACCGCAAGACCGCTACGGTTGCAGGTTCGAATCCTGCCTCAGGCATGGATGTTTGTGATGTCCTTAGGTTAGTTAGGTTTAACTAGTTCTAAGTTCTAGGGGACTAATGACCTCAGCAGTTGAGTCCCATAGTGCTCAGAGCCATTTGAACCTAACGTACAGCTCACACCTCGAAGACACAAAGCAAAAACTAAAATCCCGTAATGCTACCCTTTCAAAACTGGCTGGAACAACATGGGGATGTGGAGCGAGCACTTTGAGAACTTCAGCTCTAGCCCTTGTCTACAGTGTAGCTGAATACTGTTCACCAGTCTGGAGGAGAAGTGCGCACGTATCTAAAGTGGATGTCCAGCTGAGGGAGACAATGCGAATAATCTCGGGAACACTCAGGGCCACCCCCTGTGCATGGCTTCCTGTACTAGCGAACATAGAGCCTCCAGAAATCAGGCGATCACAGCTAGCCCTAAAAACCTACAGGAAAATTATAGACAACCCGGACCTCCCAATCCACCAAGATCTGACACCGACAAACAGGCTTAAATCCAGATCACCCTTTTGGAAAATAGGTGAAGAACTACAAGCCTTTGAGCCGAGAACGGCCTGGAACGAAGTATGGTCGGCAAGTGAATATAAGATCAAAAATTTAGTACACGATCCGAACAAGAAGATTGATGGCTTCAGCCTACCAAGAAGGGTGTGGACAGCTCTGAACCGGGTCAGAACGAGTGTTGGGAGATGTAAACGCCTGATGAACAAGTGGGGCCTGGCAGACAGCGCTGTTTGCGAGTGCGGTGAAATACAGACAATGGACCATCTACTCGTGTGCAAAGTGTATGGCTATGGTGGTGAACTCATGGACATACATAGACTCAGTGACTCAACCATAGAGTGGCTCAAAAACATATCTAATATAGTGTAGAATTATATTGTTTTCTTTTTTAGTATATAGTGATAAGAATATTGTAAATTATGCCTCTGTGATGCCGAACGAGTAAATAAGCTGCCACCCTGCTTGGCGCGAAAAGGCTGACACTTCTCTACCCCAGTACCAACTTCATGTTTGTTAATGTGTGTTTTGTATGCCAGTGGTGGGAAGTTTTGCAGCACTTCCCTGTTTTTTGATGAAATGAGTGACGCTCTCACAATAGTATTTACTCCATGTAGAGTTTCTAAAAGAGGAGAGCTGAAAATGGGGAATCAAGTTTCGTGGCATTTGTCTTCTGGCCACTGTGCAGTTGGTCTTCTGGATGTCATCTAGTGCTGATGGGCGCACGCTTTGCTGAGTATGGAGAAATGTACATATAAGGAGTGATTCAAAAACTTTCCATTTGAAGGCAGTACAGTCCAGAATTGGTGCGCCAGTCAGGCAAAACTGCCATGAATATTGAAGCAAACATCTCGCCGATGCACTGGGTTGAAGTAGCCTTTTGGTAAAACACTGTGCCGGTCGCTGTGGCCGAGAGGTTCTAGGCGCTTCAGCCCGGAACCGCGCTGCTGCTACGGTCGCAGGTTCGAATCCTGCCTCGGGCATGGATATGTCTGATGTCCTTAGGTTAGTTAGGTTTAAGTAGTTCTAAGTCTAGGGGACTGATGACCTCAGATGTTAAGTCCCATAGTGCTTGGAGCAATTTGATATAAATCACTGTGTCTCGCTATGTGAAGAAGTCAGCAAATGCTCCCGTTGCGCATCCTCGTCCGACACGAACTGTCGACCCGTCAAGACCTTTTTGAAGGGACCAAATGCGTGATAATCGCATGGGAAGAGATCAGAATCATTCTGTAGTGCTCGAATGTCTCCCACTAGATATGGTATACCTTCTGCGTAACATTTGCGATATGCGTACATGCGTTATCATGAAGCAGCAGCATCTCTTGTCGCAGATTTTACGGACATTTTCGACAGACATGCTGCCCCATACACATTCTTCATTCTCCGATAGATGCCTACCAGGGTTTGTCCTTCGGCAGTCAAGAAAACAATATCAGCCCGCTGCCCCTGTTTGGATGCATTTATTTGGTAATAATGTCGGCATAGTTCACGTTTCCACATTTACCGCCTGCCCGTCGGAAACACACGAATGCCACACCGATATCTTGCCCCCATGTCGCTACTTATGTATCCGCATCGGAGTCGCCCTACGTTGCACATACGTTGCAGCAACGGCCTCAAACAGAAACCTTTCGATTGCCCCTTAGAAATTTCGCAATCTGTGGTAGTGCGATCCGTACTCAGAGCAACTCGCTACTTACTTGTTTTGGCATGAAACTTGCGTCGCCCATTTGATTACAATTTGTGATTTCGTCCCATTAACGTTGAACTTGTGAGCTGCCCAGATAAGGATAACGTATCGTGTTTTCTCCATGCAGTCTTCCATATAGTATTGTACTCCCCTATAGTGTTAGCGTCATTTTGTGTGAATTCGATCCAGATTTTTATAAAACTTTGCTTTCTGTCCGGCAACGGCCTTGTCGCAATGGATACACCGGTACCCGTCAGATCACCGAAGTTAAGTGCTGGTCGGGCGTGGCCGGCACTTGCATGGGTGACCATCCGGCCCGCCATGCGCTGTTGCCATTTTTCGGGGTGCACTTAGCCTCGTGATGCCAATTGAGGAGCTACTCGACCGAATAGTAGTGGCTCCGGTCCAAGAAAACCATCATAACACCCGGGCGAGCGGTGTGCTGACCACACGCCCCTTCTATCCGCATCCACAGCTGAGGATGACACAGCAGTCGGATGGCCCCGATGGGCCACTTGTGGCCTGATGACGGAGGCCTTTTTTTTTTTTTTTGCTTTCTGTCAACTACGTATGTATTGTATTGAATAATATGAGCAAATAAAAGCCTGTTGTACTCAGACTTGCTTTAAATTACAAGATCCTTTAAACTGTCCTACAGCTTTTCCATTGTTAGGT
Organism: Schistocerca nitens; assembly: GCF_023898315.1. Taxonomy (NCBI): domain Eukaryota; kingdom Metazoa; phylum Arthropoda; class Insecta; order Orthoptera; family Acrididae; genus Schistocerca; species Schistocerca nitens. Next base: position 1,129,568,162 of record NC_064614.1, read on the forward strand.
GATCGACTAATCATTAATATAACCTGTTGCACCCCTAAGCTTGTTTATGACGTCATGTCTCTTGTCGGACAATGATTTTATAATAGGAGTATAACAGTGTTGCAGGTACCTTCATTGGTGTATGTGAGTATTGTCTCCAAAGTATGCCACGAATACTGATAGTAGTAAGGAAATAATTAATTAAAACGTCACACTTGATGCGGCAGTTTTACTGTATGCACAGCGAAAATGTAATTTAGCGATAAACTTTTTCTTTCATCATTTTTTGGGAGGCGTTATCAGCATGAAAAAGTTTCGCAAACGTTTCTAATTATGCGTAAAGTCACTAAGTGCTCTTATTCTGAAATACTGGGTAAATCAAATCTGGGTATCAAAGCGTCGTGCACTACACTTCTTTTTTCACCCCCACCTCAGATGGCTCTGAGCACTATGAGACTTAACATCTGATGTCATCAGTCCCCTAGAACTTAGAACTACTTAAACCTAACTAACCTAAGGACATCACACACATCCATGCCCGAGGCAGGATTCGAACCTGCGACCGTAGCAGCAGCGCGGTTCCGCAGTGAAGCGCCTAGATCCGCTGCGCCACAGCGGCCGGCCACCCCCACCTCCACCCCACCCATTTGATAGCGATTATTACCAGACAATAAGTGATATATTTACCAAATTTGGTTGAAATCGACTGAGTGGTTTAGAAGGAGATATGTAACATACATACATAAGTGGCCGGCCGGTGTGGCCGTGCGGTTAAAGGCGCTTCAGTCTGGAACCGCGTGACCGCTACGGTCGCAGGTTCGAATCCTGCCTCGGGCAATGGATGTGTGTGATGTCCTTAGGTTAGTTAGGTTTAATTAGTTCTAAGTTCTAGGCGACTGATGACCTCAGAAGTTAAGTCGCATAGTGCTCAGAGCCATTTGAACCAGCCATACATAAGTATATACATTTTTATAGCACCTTTGTCTGTATCGATTTCACATTAAATCTTTCCGTACACATACTTCCAGATATTGAATGTTTGTTACGATTACCAGTTATTGTATGGTAATCCTCTAATCATAAAATAACGTTTCTTTCCGTCTATTTGGGCCAATATATTACATTTGTTTATTTTGAAGGCCAACTGCTAATTCCTGTACCAATTTTCGGTCCTCCACGGGCCCTCCTGCTATTCGCTGCAATTTTCTAACGTTGTCACCATAAACAATAGCATCGTCTGGTTCGTGAATAAGAAAATTTACACCTGCAGTGTCAATATTTTACGTATTTTAAAGACATTCAGCTCTCACCGTTGCAGCAACGACGCTACAGGAGTTCAGTGTCCAAAATACGCGCTGAAGCAATCAGTCACTGAAATTTCACAACGATACTTCTGCTGATTACACGCTTCAGTATCCGAGACCGCTAAAACATGCCTGAGCGGTGGCGCTCCACTCGGGTGTATCCGGTTCGAACCCCCTCACTTCACTTCACTGAGAAGACTGGCCTGTCATTCTCTACACAAATGACCAAAATTGTGTACGTCGATATCTACATACATATTCCTCAAGCCACTACAAAGCGCACGTTGGAGGAATATTGTCGATTTTCCCCATCCCATCCCATTTGCGAGAGAAAAAGACCACCTATATGTCTTTGTATGCGCCCTTTTCTCTATTAAACTCACGATCGCTCTGCGCGATATCGAGTGGTGTCACCATAATAGCCGCAGTCATTTTCGAACACAGGTTCTCTAATTTTGCTCAAAAGCGTTTTGTGAGAACTACGACGTCCTTTTTCGTAGCATTCTCGTTCAATTTACCCGAACATTTCTGTTACACTTTCGTACTGGCTGCACCGACATGCTACGACACAGTTTGTCTCTGAATTCGTGTGATATCTGAGTCATGTCAACATGATGAGGATACCAAACGCTGGGACAGTACCCTAGAATTGGTCGCACTTGCGTATTGCAAGTGATTTCTTTCACTGGTACGTTCCTACAACCCTTTCTACAAATCTGGGTTTTCCATTATCCTTCCCTAATACTGGTTTTACGTGGTTGTTCGACTGTATATCGCTTCTTAGTAGAATCCTAAATACATGTACACGACGATTCCGTGTTGATGTTACAAATTTTCGTGGGTGATGGAGAAGAATAAACGTGTCAATCTGAGGTAAGGAATCTTGTTCCGGAAACAACCGAGTTGAAAGTTATAAACAAAAATTGTTCTGAAACCTCTGGCAATGGACTACTTCTCTACACGCTCTTTGCTTTCCACGTTTTGAGTAGAGCTAGTGCGGACGAAACCAATAAAAAAATGTCCATTAAACATGGGCTCTAAAGTGCTATTGTGAAACACTTCTCCCCTACTGAACAGGCGCTCATAGCTCTTAAAGTATGCACTTTTTGAGCACATGCTTTTTTTTTGTTATTTTGGTTCATATTATCTTCTCCTTAAATACAGAAAACGAAGAGTTAGCAGTAGAGGAGCTCCACTATCATATTTTCGGAGGAAGATAGTATGGACGAAAACAAGAGAAGAATATCCAGCAAACATGGGCTCTTAATTGCATATCTTGTTCATCTTTGGTACTGCGGAACACCATCTCCTACAGTGAATAAGTGCTCTTAGCTCTTAATGCACGCACAGTAGAGCCCATATTTTCTAGGCGTATTTTTCTTATTTTGATCAATAGCACCTCCTCCCAAAATTTTGAAAACAAGGAAGTTGCAGTAGAAGAGGACCACTGTTGGAGGTATCAGAACGATTTTTCGTTTATGGCTTTCCACTGGTTCAATTTTGGGACCAAGGTCGTTGGCCACCAACTGATAGATTTGCCCTTCTCCACCATACCTGAAAGTTCCTAACATCATCACAGAACCATACTGTACAATGTGACGTTCTCTCCACGTCTACCACAAATTTTGTAATCCAATACTAGACAGTTCTTTCTCTTTGTTAAAGGCGTATCTTACTTTCACCAGACTTTTAAGAGGGTTGCCACTCATTACACAAATTGCAAATTTTGTAAGTCTTCCTACCAGGTGTACAAGCATGAAACCGGAATTTCCCTTTAGATGGTGCTAGCCATCAGTGTAGGGGCTGTGAGACCGCGTCTGTAGCGTTATTTGCTTCCTGTAACAGCTGACGACAAATGTCAACAATGACCCAAGTTCCATACATCAAACCCGTAAAGATGTCGACTTTTGTGCCTACGAACAAAGATTTGCGAACAGCAATGGTTTTCTGTTATCATTTAAAGAAAACTGCTGCAGAATCGCATCGAATGTTTGTCGAAGCTTTCGGCGAACATGCTCTTGGACAAACACAGTGCTTCCAGTTGTTAAAAAAATTCGAAAGTAGTGATTTTGACGTGAGAAACGACGAGCGCAGGAAACGTTCGGAGACAACGAATTGCAGGCCTTATTGGATGGAGATGATACTCAAACTGAACAGGAACTCGCGGAACAATTGAATGTGACGCAGAAAGCCGTTTCTCTTCGGTTGATAGCAACGGGAAAGGTGCAGAGAGTGGGAAAATGAGTTCCGCATGAACTGAATGAAAGACAGCAAAAAAACCGAAAGACCACTTGTTAAATGCTGCTCGTCAGATACAAAAGAAAGACGTTTCTCCACAGAATAGTGACAGGTGATGAAAAACTTTGAGAATTCTAAGCGTCGTAAATCAAGCCAATCATCGACATCTACTGCAAGACCAAATCGATGGAAAGAAGACAATGTTCTGTGTTTGGTGGAATCAGAAGGGTGTCATCTATTATGAGCTGCTAAAACCTGGTGTAAACGTTAATAGTGATCGCTAACAACGGAAAATGATCGATTTAAATCGAGTATTACGTGAAAAACGACCGCAATATGGAAAAAGGCAACACAAAGTTGTATCGCACCATGATAACGACCCATCGCACACAGCGAAACGGATCAGAGAAACGATCGAGGCGTTCAGTTGGGAAATACTAGGGTATGCGGCTTATTCTCAAGACATGTCTCCGTTCGATTATCATCTACTTGCATCACTGGGACACGCTCTCGCTGAACAACGTTTCAATTCGTACGACAATGTTCAAAAATGGCTCGCTGACTGGTTCGCTTCAAAAGAAGAACTGTTTTTTTTGGCGTTACAATCATAGACTCTCGGAGAGGTGGGAGAAATGTATAAATAGCATTGCAGATTATTTTGAATAAAATATTGTTTATCAGTTTCAAAATACAGACGTGTAATTATTGCAACAAAATTCCGATTTCATACTTCTACACCTGGTACAGTTCCAACTATCGTACATCGACGATGCTTTCCCGTACGCAACACCATCGTCAAAGTATAACGTTAAAACGCTGCTTATCCTATCTGGCAAGACAGAAAACGCTAGAGGATCTATTACACTTCTTCGGCACATATTCTATGTTTCCTCCTTTTGTGTGGACAATTTGCCTTCCATTATAACGCACCGCGGCCTATTAGTCAAATCAAATGTGTGTGAAATCTTATGGCACTTAACTGCTAAGGTCATCAGTCCCTAAGCTTACACACTACTTATCCTAAATTATCCTGAGGACAAACACACACATGCTGATGACTTTGCAGTTGAGCGCCTCACAAACCAAACACACACACCCATGCCCGAGGGAGGACTCGAACCTCCGCCGGGACCAGCCGCGCAGTCCACGACTGCAGCGCCCCAGACCGCTTGGTATTAGTCAAATGTTTCTCGAGCAAAACACATCTTTGGACGATACAAGGTATGATCTTATCTTTGTGAGCAGTAGACGATGTGTTAATAGTGTCGAACACGTTTCGGAAATCAAGAAGGGGCGGTATGTACTTGGTACCTCCACCTAATGTTTACAAGCAGTTCTATGTGAATAAGCAAAACTATTTCAGTCATAATAAATTGCGGGCATTTTGGCTGAATTTAGGAACCGTGACTGCGCTGAATACTTATTGCTAATTTTCTACTAGCTCCCACATCCATTTATTTTGCGGGGCGTGCTGAAAAGTAATGTCCCCTAATTTTTTACGTGAAAACTCCTAATGATTTTTAATACAAAAAAAATTTAACATTCTACATTTTTATTCTTCTTCCTACATACACTGTGTGATCAAAAGTATGCGGACACCCCCAAAACCATATGTTTCTCAAATTAGATGCAATGTGCTGCAACCTACTGTCAGGTGTTCCATATCAACGACCTCAGTAGTCATTACAAATCGTGACAGAGCAAAATGGGGCGCTCCGCAGAGTTCACGGACTTCGAACGTGGTCAGGTGATTGGGTGTCAATTGTGTCATACGTCTGTACACGAGATTTCAACACTCCTAAACATTAGGTCCACTGTTTCCGATGTGATAGTGAAGTGTAAACGTGAAGGGACACATACAGTACGAAAGCGTACAGGTCGACCTCGTCTGTCGACTGACAGAGATCGCCGACAGTTGAAGAGGGTCGCAATGTGTAATAGGCAGACATCTTTCTAGACCATCACACAAGAATTCCAAACTGCATTAGGATTCACCGCAAGTACTATGACAGTTAGGTGGGAGGTGAGAAAATTTGGATTTCATGGTCGAGCGGCAGCTCATAAGCCACACATCACGCCGGTAAATGCCAAACGACGCCTCGCTTGGTGTGAGGAGCGTGAACATTGGACGATTGAACATTGGAAAAATGTTGTGTGGAGTGAAGAATCACGGTCACAACGTGGTGATCCGATGGCAGGGTGTGAATAAGGCGAATGCCCGGTGAACGTCATCTGCCAGTGTGTGTATTGCCAACAATAACATTCGGAGGCGGTGGTGTTATGGTATGGTCGTGCTTTTCATGGAGGGGGTGGCACTATCACAGCACAGGCCTACACTGATGTTTTAAGCACCTTCTTGATTCCCACAGTTGAAGAGCAATTCGGCGATGGCGATTGCATCTTACAACACGATCGAGCACCTGTTCATAATGTACGACCTGTGGCGGAGTGGTTACACGACAATATCATCCCTGAAATGGATTGGTCCTCACATAGTCCTGACCTGAATCCTATAGTACACGTTTGGGATGGTCCAAAATGGCTCTGAGCTCTATGGGACTTAACTTCTGAGGTCATCAGTCCCCTAGAACTTAGAACTACTTAAACCTATCTAACCTAAGGACATCATACACATCCATGCCCGAACCAGGATTCGAACCTGCGACCGCAGTGGTCGCACGGTTCCAGACTGAAGGGCCTATAACCGCTCGGCCACTCCGGCCGGCCACGTTTGGGATGTTTCGGGACTTCGTGCCAGGCCTCACCGACCAACATCGATACCTCTCCTCAGTGCAGCGCTCCGTGAAGAATGGGCTGGCATTTCCCAAGAAACCTTCCAGCACATGATTGAACGTATGCCTGTGAGAGTGAAGGCGGTCATCAAGGCTAAGGGTGGGCCAACACCATATTGAATTCCAGCATTACCGACGGGGAGCGCCACGAACTTGTAAGTTATTTTCAGCAAGGTGTCCGCATACTTTTGATTAGATAGTGTACTTATTTCTCAACGTAGTTACCCTAGCGATGAACACGTGAGACCAGCAAAATCCTCGAAGGTGTTCTTTAAGTTTTGGAAAAGGATGACAATCGGATGGAGCCAAACCGCGACTGTATGGAGGATGAACGCTGACAGTGAACCCAAGGCACCGGATTGTTGCAGGTGTCGCAACTTTCGTGTGCGGTCTGGTATTGTCATGCTGAACGAGAGGGTGCTTCGTGTGTGGACAAAGGCTTCGAATTCGAAACTCTATTACAGTACGCTGTTTCTAACGTACCTAGATAGTGACGTTAACACACCGCGATGTTACACGGTACTATTAGCAGCTCTCTAGCGACAGAGGGCTCAAAAAACGTAGACCTGAAGAATAAATATGTATAAGTTAATAAAGTTTGTTTTATTTTAAAACCTCTACGAGTTTTGTCTTTAAAAATTCGGTGGCGTTGCTTTTCAGCAGGCTCTCGTATATTTCATTTACCATGTTGCAACCGCTTTCGAGCAGATTTTGCATGTCACTGGGCGTTTAAGCAGTTAGATATATGTTACTTAAAGATAAAATATCCTAATTTAAATGAACATTGAACTTTTTTTTGTATGTTCCGCTGCTGGAGTGCGTATTATGGTATTTGGTGGTGGCTGGTGGAGGGTGGGAGGGGTTGGATGATCAGTAATCGATGTCCATTGCCGACTTCTGCTGGAGTGGATCTTTGTGTCGTTGTTTGTTGTGAGTGACACTTGTGCAATAACGTAAAACTACAAAACAGCAGCCGGCCGGAGTGGCCAGCGGTTCTAGGCGCTACAGTCTGGAACCGCGCGAACGCTACGGTCGCGGGGTTCTAGGCGCTAAAGTCTGGAACCGCGCGAACGCTACGGTCGCTGGTTCGAATCCTGTGATGTCCTTAGGTTAGTCAGGTTTAAGTAGTTCTAAGTCTAGGGGACTGATGACCTCAGAAGTTAAGGCCAATAGTGCTCAGAGCCACAAAACAGCTCCGGCAGTGTACCCACCGTTCGAATGAAGCTTTTCAAGCGCGAAAATCGTAAGTGAACAACTGACTTACAGAAATTGTATCATACGGTTATCGCATTATAATAACTGGTGCAAAACTATCTGCATCCCGCTGAGGCTGTGGTGTCAATCACAACAAACAACGAGGGAAAGCTTCACGTCAGCAAAAGACTCTACTGTACATCGATTTTCGATTTCTGGTCGCCCCCACGTCCACCCCTAGCACGACCCCCCCCCCCCCCCCCAAATACCCCAATAGCCACTCCAGTAGCAGAACAGCGGAAGAACAGTTCTACGTTAATTTTGATTGAGACATTGTATTTTTAACTAATATCTATCGTTTTCGTAAACACCTGTTGACGATCAAAACAGGACTGAGACGCCTTGCAGTATGTTAAATTCAACAAAAGTGAACTGATGTCACTAATAGCAGAAAAATACAAATAATTAAAGCAAGCTGTGTTTGACCCAAGTGGGTTGTCCTCCAGGAATGTCATAATATTTGAGCCTATAATACGATATAATACGCAACAGACGGACATCATCGATATTAGCCTAGAATTCTGTGCATCCAGTCTGTTACGCTACTGACCTGTGCTCTTTTCCAGTCACGCGGAATCACTCACTTCGTAAGCGATTCTCCATAAATGTCAGCTAGGAAAGAAGCTGATTCCGCGACATAATCAATTTTAAAATCTAAGCCGGCCGCGGTGGCCGAGCGGTTCTACGCGCTTCAGTCCGGAACCGCGCGACAGCTACGGTCGCAGGTTCGAATCCTGCCTCGGGCATGGATGTGTGTGATGTCCCTAGGTTAGGTATGTTTAAGTAGTTCTAGGGGACTGATGAGCTCAGATGTTAAGTTCCATAGTGCTCAGAGTCATCTGAACCATTTGTAAAATCAAAATGGAATCCCCTCAGCACCTGAGTCTCGACGTCTCTCATTTATGGGCTGTCGAACATAAGTGCATTATTTGCAAGAATGGGCGTTATTTCAGGGGAGTTTCTGGTCCAGAGACAAGGAAAATGGATGAAGTTTAGAACTATTTTCATACCAGGATTGTTTTTTATGAAAATGGGGGTTTTGCCGCTTCATCACACATACACTCGTGTATGAGAAAAATTTTGTATCTCATAACAAATAAAAAATGGCGGTTCCAGCCCTTGTCAAAGTACACACCTTGCGGCGCTTCCTGGTTTCCGCGAAGCGTTGTACAAACCCGTGGCTCTTCTGAAACCCATAAAAATAGAAAATACTTAATTGAAACCTATTACAGAGAACAAAACTTGGTATGAGTGGATGTGTAAAATGCCGAAATAAAGACATTACCGATGATATGGTTCATATGCTAACTAATTCCGTATTTTGTATGTAGGATATACACTGAAGCGCAAAGAAACTGCTATAGGCATGCGTGATCAAATACAGACATACGTAAATATGCAGAATACGGCGCTACTGTCGGCAACGCCTATATAAGACAAGTGTCTGGTGCAGTTGTTAGATTGGTTACTGCTGCTACAATGGCAGGTTATTAAGATTTAAGTTTCAACGTGTTGTTACAGTCGGCGCACGAGCGATGGGACTCAGCATCTCCGACGTAGCCATGAAGTGGGGATTTTTCTGTACGACCATTTCACGAGTGTACCGTGAATATCAGGAATCCGGTAAAACATCAAATCTCCGACGTCGCTGCGGCTGCAAAAAGAATCCTGCAAGAACGGGACCAACGACGACTGAAGAGAATCGTTCAACGTGACTGAAGTGCAACCCTTCCGCAAATTGCTACAGATTTCGGTGCTGAGCCATCAACAAGTGTCAGCACGTGAACCATTAAACGAAATATCATCGATATGGACTTTCGGAGCCGAAGGCCCACTCGTGTAGCCTTGATGACGGCACGACACAAAGCTTTACGCCTCGTTTGGGCCCATCAGCACCGAAATTGGACTGCTGATGACTGGAAACGTGTTGCCTGGTAGGACGAGTCTCGTTTCAAATTGCATCTAGCGGATGGACGTGCACGGGTATGGAGACAGCCTCATCAATCAATGGTCCCTGCATCTCAGCAGGGATCTCTTCAAGTTGGTGTAAGCTCCGTAATAGTGTGGGGCGTGCGCAGTTGAAGTGATATGTGACCCCTGATACGTCTCTGACAGGTTATAGTGCATAAACATCATGTCTGATCACCTGCATCCATTCATGTCCATTGTGCAATTCCAGCAGCACAATGCGACGTCCCACATGTCCAGAATTGCTACAGAGTGGCTCCTGGAACACTCTTCTGAGTTTAAACACTTCCGCTTGAGCATATCTGGGATGCCCACCAACTTGCTGTTCAGCAGAGACCTCACTCCTCGTACTCTAATTGATTTATGAACAGCCCGCAGGATTCATGGTGTCAGATCCCTCCAACACTACTTCAGACATTAGTTGAGTCCATACCACGTCGTGTTGCGGCACTTAACGCGTGCTCTGGGGGCTCTACACAATATTAGGCAGGTGTACCATCTTCTTTGGTGCTTCAGTATGTTTGGTGTGAACAATTCTGTTTATGTCATCACATACCGTACATTTCCGTTAAAGGATGTCACAGCCGTAATTACACTTTAATGTATTATGTTTATGTACATACATAATATAGGGTTTTTTTAAATTGTGTTAACTTTCGATAAATAGCAAGACGTGATACACGTGTCAACGATGTTTCATGTACAGTGGAGAGTTTTTTCTCATTGGAGTACACAGTGTGTTGCCCTGGCTTATTTATAGTACATGTTATCGTAATTTTGGCAGATAATGAAGCAAAGAATTTTATTATAAGGTCTCATATAACGTCTGATAAATGAAGTTTTATTCGTGATTGTGTTAATATCACTGACCTAATTCAGTGTGAGACATAGTGCTCCAATACATCACAGTGGTACAATAAATTTTCACTCCCTTTTCAGCACTTTTTAAGAAGAAACATATTGTTGCATTTATATTTCAGTGGAATCCACATACTATAGTGTTGTTATGCCGTTCTAGCTTTCCGTGTATAGTTTGTAGCCTCGTATCCATATACGAGGGGGGGGGGGGGGAGTGCATCTCGGTCGAATTATGAAAAATACACCGAAAAATTGGCAGTCATTTGAAAAACACGTCAGTTTCTTAGTGTGTTTTTTCTGAGTTCAAATATTTAAAAAATATATTTCACAGATGAATAAAAAAAGCTCTCGCGTAGGCCCCCTAAATTTAATTATCTTTTATTTCAAAAAATCAAATGAATCTGTTGATCTGTCTTAGCACTTGAGCGCTTCGTCCGCTGAAAACATTTTCGAGGATAGAGCGTTTGAAGTGTGGAGCACGTAACAGAAACAAACGTTCTTTCAGAACTTGCGTTTATTCTGCGAACCCAGGACCATAGGGACATCCCTTCTCTTCCTTCTTTCAACAAACTGAGACATTCCTCGCTCCGCGCCGACCACAGGTTTCCTGTCAGATAACTGCGCGAAGTTTTTACTGTTCCTCCCTACAACAACTGGTAACACGTTCAAAATGGTATTTTCAGAACAGGTGAATAACCTTCGTTGAATATTCTTGCAGCTGGATATGCTGCTTTTTCAGCAGTTTTTGCCCCATAATGAAGATGTTTCGGTACAGTTTCCAAATGCGCGCGTTGAACCATTCATTGTCATCTTGCGTATTGGTATCGGTGCATCTTTTACGTAAATCTACATTGGACAGAATTTCATTTATGATTGGAATCTTTTCTCGAACTAATTTGTCGAACGTCTACAGTTGCCCATTTTCGGTCGGCACACGGTTCAATATGCTGTAACTACCTAAAATTTTTTCACAAGCAAAAAATATGCATGCATAATATACAGAGTGGTAAATTGATCGTGACTGGGCCAAATATCTCACGAAATAAGCGTCAAACGGAAAAACTACAAAGAACGAAACTTGTTTAGCTTGAAGGGGGAAATCAGATGGCGCTATGGTTAGCCCGCTAGATGGCGCTGCCATAGGTCAAACGGACATCAACTGCATTTTTTAAATAGGAACCCCCATTTTTTTATTTCATATTCGTGTAGTACGTAAAGACATACCAATATTTTAGTTGGATCACTTTTTTCGTATTGTGATAGATGGCGCTGTAATACTCACAAACGTATAAGTACGTGGTATCACGTAACATTCCGCCAGTGCGGACGGCATTTGCTTCGTGATACATTACACGTGTTAAAATGGACCGTTTACCAATTGCGGAAAAGGTCGCTATCGTGTTGATGTATGGCTATTGTGATCAAAATGCCCAACGGGCGTCTGCTATATATGCTGCTCGATATCCTGGACGACATCATCCAAGTGTCCGGACCGTTCGCCGGATAGTTAAGTTATTTAAGGAAACAGGAAATGTTCAGCCACATGTGAAACGTCAACCACGACCTGCAACAAATGATGATGCCCAAGTACGTGTTTTAGCTAGTGTCGCGGCTAATCCGCACATAAGTAGCAGACAAATTGCGCGAGAAACGGGAATTTCAAAAACGTTGAGAATGCTACGTCAACATCGATTGCACCCCTACCATATTTCTATGCACCAGGAATTGCATGGCGACGACTTTGAACGTCGTGTACAGTTCTGCCACTGGGCACAAGAAAAATTACGGGACGATAACAGATTTTTTTGCACGCGTTCTACTTAGCGACGAAGCGTCATTCACCAACAGCGGTAACGTAAACCGGCATAATATGCACTATTGGGCAACGGAAAATCCACGATGGCTGCGACACGTGGAACATCAGCGACCTTGGTGGGTTAATGTATGGTGTGGCATTATGGGAGGAAGGATAATTGGCCCCCATTTTATCGATGGCAATCTAAATGGTGCAATGTCTGATGATTTCCTATTCAATGTTCTACCGATGTTACTACAAGATGTTTCACTGCGGGACAGAATGGCGATGTACTTCCAACATGATGGATGTCAGGTACATAGCTCGCGTGTGGTTGAAGCGCTACTGAATAGCATATTTCATGACAGGTGGATTGGCCCGCACGTTCAACGGATCTGACGTCTCCGGATTTCTTTCTGTGGGGAAAGTTGAAGGATATTTGCTATCGTGATCCACCGACAACCCCTGACAACATGCGTCAGCGCATTGTCAATGCATGTGCGAACATTACGGAAGGCGAACTACTCGCTGTTGAGAGGAATGTCGTTACACTTATTGCCAAATGCATTGAAGTTGACGCACATAATTTTGAGCATTTATAGCATTAATGTGGTACTTACAGGTAGTCACGCTGTAACATCATGCGCTCTCAGAAATGATAAGTTCACAAAGGTACATGTATCACATTGGAACAACCGAAATAAAATGTTCAAACGTACCTACGATCTGTATTTTAATTTGGAGAACCTACCTGTTACCAACTGTTCGTCTAAAATTGTAAGTCATATATTCGTGACTATTACAGCGCCATCTATCACAAAGCAAAAAAAGTGGTCCAACTAAAACATTCATACTTCTTTATGTACGAAACGAATATGTAACAAGAAATGGGGGTTCCTATTTTTAAAAAAATGCAGTTGATATCCGTTTGACCTACGGCAGCGCCATCTAGCGGGCCAACCATAGCGCCATCTGGTTTCCCCCTTCAAGCTAGACAAGTTTTCGGCTTTGTAGTTTTTTCGTTTGACGCTTATTTCGTGAGATATTTGGCCCAGTCACGATCAATGGACCACCATGTACACAGTTCAGGAAAGCAAATTATGTGAAAAAAATCCAATTTTTTCCATCGTTCTCGAACAAATTCTCCCTTTAAAGACAAATAACATGTCAAACCTTCCACTTTCGGTGTACTCGAGGAAAACAGATGTTTAGCCTGTCATTTCTCAGGCCGTAACGTATGTTAGGCAAGAGCAAAGAGCGGCCAGCTAGTAATTCAGTACGATGTTTGCCCGATTACTGTCACTATCGTGCTTCACAGGCTCTCCTATACTCGGAAAAGCGAAGTTAATTCTTGTCTACGGTCTTGGGTTTCACTGATAGCAGGGGACGCTCGAATGTAGGAGTGACAAAGAGATAAAGTCTATATCAGGCGCTAAGATAGCGGCTCGTTCTCGAACAAGTAAGAACGCTGAAGTCAGCAGTTTCTGCGCTCTCCTCCAGGGAGAGGGCCGCTTTCCACGCACCGACTGCGAAATAGACTTACAACCGCTTCCTTTGCTGCGTGTAATAGGAATACATTAGCTATTGTTTCTCCCATTTCCTAGATGACGCTTCTTTGCACTGTATAACATGTTTAAGTTACCTTAAACGGGGTATGCTTTGACCACGCATATACCAAAAGCTTTACAGCTCTCTACTGGCTCTCAGTTGGGTAATTAGTATTTACTGATTGGTGGTACAGTCCCATCAATATACGCTAAATGGCACTATGTAATGCTGACTTTGTTGCGCAGCAACTGGAGAACCCGTTGCGACTTATAATTGTGTACGAAAAAATGTGTTAAACTTTGCTTGTGCAAAATCGACTGAGATCTTTTAACCTTAAAGTCATCGGTGTTTTGAACTGTATCATGTATGTTACTCGATTATTTCTCAAAATAGACCACTCATTAATTTTTTGTTCACACTTACTGTATACATCTGCGGGTATATTATATCTAAGGTAATGTTTTTTGGACATACAAGGGTGAGTCAAATGAAAACTTTAAATATTTTTTAAAATATTATTTATTGTGCAGAAGTGGTACAAAGCTGTATCACTTTTCAACATAATCTCCCCCACGCTCAGTGCGAGTCCTCCAGCGCTTACCAAGTGCATAAATTCCTTTAGAAAAACATTCTTGTGGTAGTCCGCGCAACCACTCATGCACCGCGTGGCGTACCCCTTCATCAGAACGGAACTTCTTTCCTCCCATTGTGTCTTTGGGTGGTCCAAACATATGGAAATCACTTGGGGCAGGGTCTGGTGAGTATAGTGGATGAGGAAGGCACTCAAAATGCAGGTCTGTGATTGTTGCAACTGTTGTACGGGCAATGTGAGGCCTTGCATTGTCATGTTGCAAAAGGACACCTGCTGACAGCAATCCACATCGCTTTGATTTGATTGCAGGCTGCAGATGATTTTTTAGGAGATCTGTGTGTGATGCACTGGTGACAGTGGTCCCTCTAGGAATGTAATGCTCCAAAATGACGCCTTTTTCGTCCCAAAAGAGAGTCAGCATAACCTTCCCTGCTGACAGTTTTGTTCGAAACTTCTTTGGTTTTGGTGACGAGGAATGGCGCCATTCCTTGCTCGTTCTCTTTGTTTCCGGTTGGTGGAAGTGAACCCAGGTTTCGTCCCCAGTAACGATTCTTGCAAGGAAGCCATCACCTTCTCGTTCAAAGCGCCGAAGAAGTTCTTCACATGCATCAACACGTCGTTCTCTCATTTCAGGCCTCAGCTGCCGTGGCACCCATCTTGCAGACGCTTTGTGAAACTGGAGCACATCATGCACAATGTGGTGTGCTGACCCATGACTAATCTGTAAACATGCTGCAATGTCATTCAGTGTCACTCGGCCGTTTTCCTTCACTATGGCTTCAACTGCTGCAATGTTCTGTGGAGTCACAACTCATTGTGCCTGACCTGGACGAGGAGCATCTTCCACTGAAGTCACACAATTTGCGAACATCCTACTCCATTCGTATACTTGCTGCTGTGACAAACATGCGTCACCGTACTGAAACTTCATTCGTCGATGAATTTCAATAGGTTTCACACCTTCACTACGCAAAAACCGAATAACAGAACGCTGTTCTTCCCTGGTGCAAGTGGCAAGTGGGGCGGCCATCTTTATACTGATAGTGCGACGGTATGTTCGCATCTGCACTGTGCTGCCACCTACAGGCCATTCTGCACGCTCTTTGTAGCACGCTTACCAACTTACAGGATAGCGGCGCGAAATTTCGAGTTGTTATTACAAATTTAAGGTTTTCATTTGACTCACCCTCGCAGTTTGATCAATGGTCATTGTTTCCCCAGCATAACAGATACACATTTTATTAAAAGGTGTTGATACCAGTGACAGCTTGGAACTAGGGAATACAAATATTAATCATCAGTATATAGACGAAGGCTTATTTGTAATGGTTACTGTGGTGACAATATTTTTTTTTTTTTCAGCTTTCTGACTGGTTTGATGCGGCTCGCCACGACTTCCTCTCCTGTTTGTGCCAACATCTTCATCTCGGAGCAGCACTTGCAACCTACGTCCTCAGTTATTTGATGGATGTATCCCAATCTCTGTCTTCCTCTTCAGATTTTGCCCTCTAAAGCTTCCTTAAGTACCATGGAAGTCATTCCCTCATGTCTTAACACATGTACTATCATCCTGTCCCTTCTTCTTCTTACTGTCTTCCACACATTCCTTTCCTCTCTGATTCTGCGCAGAACCTCCTCCTTTCTTACCTTACACATCCAACTAATTTTCAACATTCGTCTGTAGCACCACATCACAAAAGCTTCGATTCTCTTCTGTTCCAGTTTCCCCAAAGTCCATGTTTCACTATCATACAATGCTGTACTCCAAACGTACAATCTCAGAAATTTCTTCCTCAAATTGAGACCTATTTTTAATACTAGTAGACTTCTCTTGGCGAGGAATGCCCTTTTTGCAATTGCTCCGTCCGTCAGTGGTTATTTTGCTGCCTAGGTAGCAGAATTCCTTAACTTCATCTACTTCGTGACCATCAGTCCATATGTTAACTTTCTCGCTGTTCTCGTTTCTGCTACTTTTATTACTTTTGTCTTTCTTCGATTTACTCTCAGTCAATATTCTACACTCACTGACTGTTCACTCCATTCAGCAAATCACGTAATTCTTATTCACTTCCGCTAAGGATAGCAATGTCATCAGCGAATAGTATCATTAATATTCCTTCACCTTGAATTTTAATTCCACTCTGAACTTTTTTTTTAATTTCCATCATTGTTTCTTCGATGTACAGATTGAACAGCAGGTGCGAAAGCCTACATCCCTGTCTTACACCCTTTTTAATCCCAGCACTTCGTTCTTATCCGTCCAATCTTGTTATTCCCTCTTGGATTTTGTACATATTGTATATGACCCGTCTCTCCCTATAGCTTACCCCTATTTTTCTAAGAATTTCGAACACTTTGCACCTTTTTTCACAGTCGAACGCTTTTTCCAGGTTGACAAATCCTATGAAGTCTTGGTTTTTCTTTAGTCTTGCTTCCATTATCAACAGCAACGTTACAATTGCCTCTCTATTCCCTTTACCTTTCCTAAAGCCAAACTGGTCCTCATGTAACATATCCTCAATTTTCCTTTCCATTCTTCTCTATATTATTTTTGTCAGCAATTTGAATGCATCAGCTGTTAAGTTAATAGTGCGATAATTCTCGCACTTGTCGGCTCTTGCTATCTTCGGAGTTGTGTGTATGATATTTTTCCGAAAGTCAGATGGTATGTGGCCAGACTCACATATTAGACACACGAACGTTAATAGTCGTGTTGTTTCCTTTTCCCCCAATGATCTTCAGTCCTCCAAAGTTCTCTTAAATTGTGATTCTAATACTGGATCCCCTATCTCTTCTAAATCGACTGCTGTTACATCAGACAAATCTTTCCCCTCATAGAGACCTTCAATTTACACTTTCCACCTTGAGTTCCCGAAGCGTCTCCATAATACTTGTGTGTTGTTCGAACCTACCGGCAACAAATCTAGGAGCCCGCCTCTGAACTGCTTCGATGTCTTCCATCAGTACGACCTGGTGCTGATCGCAAACGTTCAAGCATTATACAATAATGGGTCGCATAGTTCTATACGAGGTCTCCTCTACCGATTAACCACACTTTCCTTAAATTGTCCCCTTCTCTTCTGCAACCCTTACAAGCTCGTTCCGTTTCATGTCGCTTCGCCAGATATTTCGTAGACGTAAGTGTGTCAAGCAGCACGCTGCTAATGCTGTATTCGAACATCACAGATTTGCTTTCCCTATTCATCTGCATTCACTTACATTTTTCTACATTTAGGGCTAGACGGTATACATTACACCAGCTACACATGTCCAAGTCATCTTGTATCATCCCACCATTAATCAACAATGACACTTTCCCATAAACCACAGCATCAACAGGAAACGACCACGCAATGAACCCGCATTCGGCAGGATGACGGTTCTATCCCGCGGCTGGCGATCCTGATTTAGGTTTTCTGTGATTTCCCTAAATCGCTCCAGGCTCGGCCGACTTCCTTCCCCGTCCTTCCCTAATCCAATGAGACCGATTACCAAGCTGTTGGGTCTCTTCCCCCAAAGAACCCAACCCAACCCAAAGAGCCACAGATTGCTCCTCGCCCTGTCCGCCAGACCATTTATGTGTACAGAGAGTAACACCGGTCCTATCAAGCATCCCTGGGAAATCCTGACGATAAACTTGTCTCTGATGAAGAATCGCGGTCCTCTACAATGTACTAGGTGCTTTTACTTAAGAAGTCTTCGAACTTTGCAAGTACGGATATGTTCGTACCTTCGTTAAAAAAGTGCAGTTGGGTACCGTGTCTAGCGCTTTTCTGAAACCTAGGAAAATGGAATCCACCTGTTGCCCTTCATCCATGGTTTGCAGGATCTCATAAGAGAAAATGGCAAGTTGAGTTTCGCACGAAGGAGCTTTCTAAAGCCGTCGACGGAAACTTTTTCGCCTCAAGGAAGTTTATCGATGGTAGCTCCAGTAACCACTAACTCATTATCAAAGAGACATTTGAGAGTTCACAGATGTAAACAACTAGCCATTGAAATTGCTACACCAAGAAGAAATGCAGTTGATAAACGGGTATTCATTGGACAAATATATTATACTAGAACTGACATGTGATTACATTTTCACACAATTTTGGTGCATAGATTCTGAGAAATTAGTACCCAGAACAATCACCTCTGAGTCAAAGAGAGCTTGGATGGCGTGCACAGGCACAGCTGCCCATGCAGCTTCAACACGATACCACAGTTCATCAAGAGTAGTGACTGGTGTATTGTGACCAGCCAGTTGCTCGGCCACCATTGACCAGACGTTTTCAGTTGGTGAGAGATCTGGAGAATGTGCTGGCCAGGCAAGCAGTCGAACATTTTCTGTATCCAGAAAGGCCCGTACAGGACCTGCAACATGCGGTCGTGCATTATCCTGCTGAAATGTAGGATTTC
Organism: Schistocerca nitens; assembly: GCF_023898315.1. NCBI lineage: Eukaryota > Metazoa > Arthropoda > Insecta > Orthoptera > Acrididae > Schistocerca > Schistocerca nitens. Next base: position 1,129,586,891 of record NC_064614.1, read on the forward strand.
GCAGGGATCGAATGAAGGGTAGAGCCACGGGTCGTAACACATCTGAAATGTAACGTCCACTGTTCAGAGTGCCGTCAATGCGAACAAGAGGTGACCGAGACGTGTAACCAATGGCACCCCATACCATCACTCCGGGTGATACGCCAGTATGGCGATGACGAATACACGCTTCCAATGTACGTTCACCGCGATGTCGCCAAACACGGATGCGACTATCATGATGCTGTAAACAGAATCTGGATTCATCCTAAATAATGGCGTTTTGCCATTCGAGCACCCACGTTCGACTTTGAGTACACCATCGCAGGCGGTCCTGTCTGTGATGCAGCGTGAAGGGTAACCGCAGCCATGGTCTCCGAGTTGATAGTCCCTGCTGCTGCAAACATCGTCGAACTGTTGGTGCAGATGGTTTTTGTCTTGCAAACGTCCCCATCTGTTGACTCAGGGGTCGAGACGTGGCTGCACGATCCGTTACAGCCATGCGGATAAGATGCCTGCCATCTCGACTGCTGGTGATACGAGGCCTTTGGGATACAGCGCGGCGTTCCGCATTACCCTCCTGAACCCACCGATTCCATATTCTGCTAACAGTCATTAGATCTCGACCAACGCGAGCAGCAATGTCGCGACGCGATAAACCGTAACCGCGATAGGCTACAATCTGATAAAGTCGGAAACGTGATGGTACGCATTTCTCCTCCTTAAACGAGGCATCACAACAACGTTTCACCAGGCAACGCCGGTCAACTGCTGTTTGTGTATGAGAAATCGGTTGGAAACTTTCCTCATGTCAGCACGTTGTAGGTGTCGCCACCAGCGCCAACCTTGTGTGAATGCTCTGAAAAGCTAATCATTTGCATATCACAGCATCTTCTTCCTGTCGCTTAAATTTCGCGTCTGTAGCACGTCATCTTCGTGGTGTAGCAATTTTAATGGCCAGTAGTGTATCTAATTTGCAATAACTGGGCTTCTACTGTATAGTTCCACATGTAGCAACTTTCTGTATCACTCTACGTTATTTTTTAAGAAACTGTTTTTGCATCACCTGCAAAATAAAAATATAATGGAGTTACGACGTTTTCATTGCCTGCTATCGTTACTGTAGAAGGGTAGGGTCTGGTCAACACCGGAGCTAATTGACAGAACCTGACGGCGGCTCCATCAGACCCTAGAGGCTAATCTGAGACTTCCAGCCGAAGTGCGCCTCTGCTGGTTGTTCTTCCAGGCAGTGCACGTGGCCGGGCTGTGAGTCAGCAGCGGCTGTTATTTTTCGCCGGCCCTGTTAGACGCCGCGGCGCGCCCCTACGGCAGCTTTTGTTCCAGGCGGGAATCAGCGTGTGCCGCCGGCTGACTCACGCGCGGAATGCCTGCGCGCAGGCCCGGGAAAACACCGGCTACCAGCGCCAGCGCGCTCTGCACGCAGCTCGTCCTTTGTCCTTCCAGCCCACGGCTTCAGGTCTACATGTGAGCAAACACGGGGCATGTACACTGAAGACCCAAAGAAACTGATACTCCTGCCTAATATCGTGTAGGGCCACGGTGAGCACGCAGAAGTGCCGCAACAGGACGTGGTATGGACTAACGTCTGTAATAGTGCTAGAGGGCATTAACATCATGAATCCTGCGGGCGGTCCATAAATCAGTAAGAGTACGAAGGGCTGAAGATCTCTTCTGAACAGCATGCTGCAAGACATCCCAGATATGCTCAATACTGTTCATGTCTGGGGAGTTTGGTAATCAGCGGAACTGTTTAAACTCAGAAGAGTGTCCTTAAGCCAATCTTACGCAGTTGTGGACGTGGGGCATGTCACATTGTACTGCTGGAATTGCGCAAGTCCGTCGGAATGCACAACGGACATTAATCGATGCAGGCGATCAGACAGGATGATTATGCACTATCACCTGTCAGAGTCATATGTAGAAGTATCAGGGGTCCCATATCACACCAACGGCACAGGCCCCACACCATTATAGAGCCTTCACCAGCTTGAACAGTCCCCTGCTGACATGCAGGGTCCATCGATTCATGCGGTTGTCTCCATACCCGTACACGTGCATCCGCTCGATACAATTTGAAACTACAGTCGTCCGACCAGGTAACATGTTACCCGTCATCAACAGTCCAATTTCGGTGCCGATGGGCCCAGGCGATTCGTAAAGCTTTGTGTCGAGCAGCCATCGAGGGTACATGAGCGGGACTTCGGCTCCAAAAGCCCATGTCGATGATGTTTCGTTGAATGGTTCGCACGCTGACACTGTTACGTTGAAAGATTCACTTCAGTCGTCGTTGGTCCCGGCTGCAGCGATGTCGGAGATATGATATTTTACCGAATTCCTGATATTCACGGTACGCTCGTCGAAATGGTCGAACGGGAAAATCCCCACTTCATCGCCACCTCGGATATGCTCTGCCCCTTCGCTCTAGCGCCGAGTACTATACCACGTTCAAACTCACTTATATCTTGATAATCTGTCATTGTAACACCAGTGACTGATCTAACAACTGCACCAGATATTTGCTGTCATATACACTGAAGTGCCAAAGAAACTGGTATAGCCATCCGTATTCAAATACCAACATATGTAAACACGCAGAATAGGGCGCTGCGGTCGGCAACGCGTGTATAAGACAAGTGTCTGATGCAGTTGTTAGATCGGTTACTGCTGCTGCAATGGCACGTTAGGTAGCGAGTGTACCATGACTATCAGCAATTCGGGTAAAACATCAAATCTCCGACATCGCTTCGGCCGGAAAAAGACCCTGCGAGAATGGGACCAACGACGACTGAAGAGAATCGTTCATCGTGACAGAAGTGCAATCCTCCCGTAAATTGCTGCAGACTTCACTGCTGAGCCATCAACAAGCGTCAGCGTGCGAACCATTTAAAGAAACATCATCGATATGGCCTTTCGGAGCAGAAGGCCTACTCGTGTACCCTTGATGACTGCACGACACTAAGCTCTACGCCTCGCCTGGGCCCGTCAATATCGGCATTCGACTGTTGATGACTGGAAACATGTTGCCTGGTCGGACGAGTCTCGTTTCAAATTATATCGAGCGGATGGACGTGTACGCGTATGGAGACAACCTTATCAATCAATGGACCCTGCATCTCAGCAGGGGACTGTTCAAGTTGGTGGAAGCTCCGTAATGGTGTGGGGTGTGTGCAGTTGAAGTGATATGGGATCCCTGATACGTCTAGATACGTCTCTGACAAGTGATAATGCATAAACATCATGTCTCATCACCTCCATCCATTCATGTCCATTGTGCAATTCCAGCAGTACAATGCGACGTCCCACACGTCCAGAATTGCTACAGAGTGACTCCAAGAGCACTCTTCTGAGTTTAAACGCTTCCGCTAGTTCTTTTTTTTTATCGGTGTAACCTCCCCACAAAAATATTATACACTCCTGGAAATTGAAATAAGAACACCGTGAATTCATTGTCCCAGGAAGGGGAAACTTTATTGACACATTCCTGGGGTCAGATACATCACATGATCACACTGACAGAACCACAGGCACATAGACACAGGCAACAGAGCATGCACAATGTCGGCACTAGTACAGTGTATATCCACCTTTCACAGCAATGCAGGCTGCTATTCTCCCATGGAGACGATCGTAGAGATGCTGGATGTAGTCCTGTGGAACGGCTTGCCATGCCATTTCCACCTGGCGCCTCAGTTGGACCAGCGTTCGTGCTGGACGTGCAGACCGCGTGAGACGACGCTTCATCCAGTCCCAAACATGCTCAAGGGGGGACAGATCCGGAGATCTTGCTGGCCAGGGTAGTTGACTTACACCTTCTAGAGCACGTTGGGTGGCACGGGATACATGCGGACGTGCATTGTCCTGTTGGAACAGCAAGTTCCCTTGCCGGTCTAGGAATGGTAGAACGATGGGTTCGATGACGGTTTGGATGTACCGTGCACTATTCAGTGTCCCCTCGACGATCACCAGTGGTGTACGGCCAGTGTAGGAGATCGCTCCCCACACCATGATGCCGGGTGTTGGCCCTGTGTGCCTCGGTCGTATGCAGTCCTGATTGTGGCGCTCATCTGCACGGCGCCAAACACGCATACGACCATCATTGGCACCAAGGCAGAAGCGACTCTCATCGCTGAAGACGACACGTCTCCATTCGTCCCTCCATTCACGCCTGTCGCGACACCACTGGAGGCGGGGGCTGCACGATGTTGGGGCGTGAGCGGAAGACGGCCTAACGGTGTGCGGGACCGTAGCCCAGCTTCATGGAGACGGTTGCGAATGGTCCTCGCCGATACCCCAGGAGCAACAGTGTCCCTAATTTGCTGGGAAGTGGCGGTGCGCTCCCCTACGGCACTGCGTAGGATCCTACGGTCTTGGCGTGCATCCGTGCGTCGCTGCGGTCCGGTCCCAGGTCGACGGGCACGTGCACCTTCCGCCGACCACTGGCGACAACATCGATGTACTGTGGAGACCTCACGCCCCACGTGTTGAGCAATTCGGTGGTATGTCCACCCGGCCTCCCGCATGCCCACTATACGCCCTCGCTCAAAGTCCGTCAACTGCACATACGGTTCACGTCCACGCTGTCGCGGCATGCTACCAGTGTTAAAGACTGCGATGGAGCTCCGTATGCCACGGCAAACTGGCTGACACTGACGGCGGCGGTGCACAAATGCTGCGCAGCTAGCGCCATTCGACGGCCAACACCGCGGTTCCTGGTGTGTCCGCTGTGCCGTGCGTGTGATCATTGCTTGTACAGCCCTCTCGCAGTGTCCGGAGCAAGTATGGTGGGTCTGACACACCGGTGTCAATGTGTTCTTTTTTCCATTTCCAGGAGTGTATAATGGACTTAGTGTAACCACCCACGGAAATAAGAATTAAATGAATTTTTAAATATTGTAACCTCTGAACAATATTGTGTCCCATTTATAATCTCTGTGCAGAAATGCATTCACATTTAATGTTCCCACAAAATTCTTTTCTCATTTAATGTTAAGTTCGAAACAGAAAAATTCCTAAACACCAAAATAATAAAAAAATTCAGTAACCTGGTAAATTGTTTTGACGTCAGCAACGCTGCGCCTCGGCCCTGTATTCTGAATAAAAAAGCAAAAAATTCTTACCTCAGTAAAAACTGCGAATATATCTGCTCTTACATAAAAAATTTTCGGCACAGCTCCGTGCAATGCTGGCCTATGCTTTGTGACTCGTGAAAGGAATTAATTATTCATTGGATAAAATCTTTAAATTGAAATGAATGCTTTTTTTAAAAAAAATTACTTTATATTATAAATATTATTATTGGGGCATTTTTTGAAAGAAATTGGATGACAGTTAACATACATTACTAGATATGCGCAAGGCTGCTTCTTTACCTTCTACAATAATACTCATCCTCCAGAGTCCCGACCAGAGCAGACTGCACACTACCGCCGACTCGCGCAGACTACTGAAGACTACTCAAGACTAGTGCCGACTAGCGACAAGCAACAACTAACTACATACTGCTCTCTGGTCAGAGACTCTCCTATGCCTTGCCTATTGCAGGCAGCGCATACATCGCATACCTCTTACATAACCCTCCACTGGGGGGGCAAAAATGTGGCAGCGATGGTGAGTCAATTGGACTTGCCATGAGCAACAAATTTTTCTTAATTAACTAAGTTTACAATCACAGAATATATACATATAAGTGCAGAACATGAAATAAAATATAGTGCACATGCACTGAGTATAAAACATATCAAGCAATGACAAAATGTATACGCAATGAGTACAAATCATATTAACAAATGACAAAAGTGCACACGCACTGTAGTACAGAACATATCAGGAAATCACCAAATGTATACGCAATGAGTACAAATCATATTAACAAATGACATAAAGTGCACACGCACTGTAGTTCAGAACATATCAGCAAATCACAAAATGTATACGCAATGAATTCAAATCATATTAACAAATGACATAAAGTGCACACACACTGTAGTACAGAACATATCAGGAAATCACAAAATATATACGCAATGAATATAAATCATATTAATAAATGACATAAAGTGCACACGCACTGTAGTTCAGAATATATCAGCAAATCACAAAATGTATACGCAATGAATACAAATCATATTAACAAATGACATAAAGTGCACACACACTGTAGTACAGAACATATCAGGAAATCACAAAATGTATACGCAATGAATACAAATCATATTAACAAATGACAGAAAGTGCATACACACTGTAGTACAGAACATATCAGGAAATCACAAAATGTATACGCAATGAATACAAATCATATTAACAAATGACAGAAAGTGCACACGCACTGTAGTTTTTTTTTTTTTACTATTTTACAAGAACTAGGATAGGAAAGGGAAGGATTTCGTCATGGTTGTAGCACATTAGGTTGCACGCAGCTGCACTGAAAGTCCATATCTTTCTACAGAAGCACAACACCAAGTGAGACAATCTGAAGTTCTTTTCCCCGAAGTATTAATCAGTGTAGCCAAGACACTGAAATGTCGTATTAATATTCCATGTTATCATTGTGGTAGTACATTAGGTACACCAAACAGTGGGACCATAACAACATCTCCATCGCTCAAGGTGGTGGACAGCATGTCGTGTCAACACTACGTTCTTGTAAGGTACACCAACGTAGAATTAGTGCAAAAACCAAATATAGTGCTCCATGAGCATGAGGATAGACAGGACAAACGCATATTACAGTAATTTCTGGTAATTAGATCAGAAGGTGAAGGACATTAAGTCTTATGCCAGTCATCATTGATAATTACTAGTCTATCAACTGATTTGATTAATTGGAGGCACTCATCGCCCAGTTACTGAACATTTCTGTACCATGTATGAAGTATTACAGAATAATGTTCATAAGTTATCCATTTACAGAGAACATTGGCACTCATTGACTAGTTACAAACCATCAGAAGTCATCATTCAAAACAGGAGCTAATGAGTGTAGCATCAAGCTACTGGTATTCATATATATAGCATAAAAGTGACATAATACAAATTTAAAATATAAGAAACAGTGGCATTCGTTGGCCAGCAAGTACTGAATATTACAAAACATTTTTCATCATTCAAGTGACATACGACATATTTAAAAATAATTATTGGCACTCATTGGCCAGTTACAAATCATCAGAAGTCATCAGTCAAAAAAGGAGCTAATGAGTGTAGCATCAAGCTACTGTTATTCATATATATCGCATGAAAGTGACATAATACAAATTTAAAATATAAGAAACAGTGGCATTCATTGGCCAGCAAGTACTGAATATTACAAAACATTTTTCATCATTCAAGTGACATATGACATATTTAAAAATAATTATTCGCACTCATTGATCAGTTACAAAACATCAGAAGTCATCAGTCAAAACAGGAGTTAAAGAGTGTAGAACATGCATGCATTATTACAAAATATCATTCACTATTACTCAGAACTCATCATTCAAGTGACATAAGACAATTAAAATGTAACATACTGTAACTATTACTCAAGTCTGTGGTTGAAAAAAAATCATTCAGTATTACTCATAACTCTTTTAAATTGGTATCATTATTTGGGACTGGTAATACATTTTTTTGTGCTAGCAATGCATTGCGTTGGGATCGATAAATAATTGCTGGGGCATAACAATATTGGCTTTTGACTTATTGCTGCAAATGAAGATGGGTAACGTCATTCGTCATGAGTCAGCTGTAGCAAGGTTATGAAACAAATAGAGTATTTGTGATCACATTCATGAATGACACAGGTTTAATGACCAACTGCTTATAGCACATTAATTTCATGAATAATTTCTCCTGCAAAATATACAATATGTATTATTAAACTGAAAGAAGAAACGCATATTATGCTGAAAAGTAGTGAACTTCGAATTAATAGGTAATGAAATGTGTATAAAATATATATGTTCTCTAGCTGTCCTTTCCAAAACCTTCAGTCATCATACCATGCGACATAAGACATACTGTCAAAACGAACTGCAACAAATACTTAAATAACTACATAGCATAAATACATAAACTTCAACAGTATCCTCATCTGCAAAGAAAAACTTCATTATCATTACTATCATCACCTGCAAAGAAAAATTTCATTATCCATATCAACATAACTCCATTATTATCATCACCTGTAAAGAAAAACTTCATTATCCATATTAGAATATTCTGCATCACCATTCATCATCATTCATTATCATCTGCAAAAAAGTCACTTCATTATTCATTATACAACTATTCATAGTATAGAGTTCCTTATTTCTAGCATATTTCATCACTAAAACTAAGATGTGTAGTACTGTCTGACAGTCTGCATCAATCGCCTCGTATTCTGAAAGAAAAAATTAGTTAAGACTGCTATCATACGATGTATATAGTATATTCTTGTTAATGCTTGTTAATTCTGATCCATTTACTCTTCGTGACGAGGTATTGTATCTTCTTTCGTTCATTGCGAAGGTGAAATTCCCATAATTTATTTCTTTTACACGTTATTTCTTTCTGAAAATGATGAACAATGATTAATGTCTTGCATTTAAATCATATACCCATTAAATAAAAACTGGTTTCTAGTGATATAATTGAGCATACAGCATAGCATGACAGAAAACGTAATATGTCAAAAACATAGACAGTGTACAGTTGCAAAAATGTACACAGAGTATCACAATGTAGCAGCAAAAAAAAAAAAAAATGTAAAATAGTCACGATGTTGAGATATCATAAGACAAAATGTCAAAGTCAACTGGTGTTTGTGACATCTTAAATATTTCATAGTGCATACAAACAAAACAGGAAAACAATCATACATACATGAAAAATGGAAAATGTGCACGGTCTGATGTGTAACGACAAGAAAAGCGACCTGCTAACCTTACCTTGCCAGGCACTCTCCAAGAAAAAATACGATAATCATCAGTAAGTGTTCATATGAATATAATTGCATAAGTGGTTATATAAAAAAATCAGGAAATGGCATTACAGTGTGATAAATCATAAAGTATGTTCATTCAATAAAGGGTTTGATGTTGGAGATACGGTGATTGCCTTTGGTTTTTCTGGTTCTCAGAGTTTCAACGTGTACTACATTGGGGTGAGGAATGCTGCGAATTCGATATGGACCTGCGTATAGAAGCTCAAATTTACTACATCTACTTTTTCCTCTATTAGATAAATAATGTGTGCGTACTAATATCTTCTGTCCAATGTGAAAGTCACGGCGTGTACAAACCTGTTTTTGCTGTCTTCTCCGGCGCTCTGCGGCACGTTTGATGTTGTTCAGCGCAATGTCAATTATTTCATGGTGTCGTAGTCGACGAGATGTAGGAAAGGTTACTAATTCTTTAATTTTGTTAGGTGGTTCAACATTTTTCAGTATAACAGACGGAGATGGCATAGTAGATTCATTTGGTATGGAATTAATTACATCCTGGAATGAGAGTATGTATGTGTCCCAATCAATATGTCTTTAATGGCAGTATATTCTACACAGTTTACCAATTTCTTTCATTAATCGTTCACAAGGGTTCGAAGAAGCATGGTACCTGGATATATAGATTGGAGAAATGTTTCTAGCTCGTAACATGTGTCCATATAGCAGATCGAAACTGTGGTCCATTGTCGGAAATTACTTTCAACACATGCCCTACACGAAATAGAAAATGTTTTACAAATGCTTTCGAAACAGTTTTAGCAGTAGCTTTGCGTAACGGAGTGAATGTAACAAATTTTGAAGTGAGTTCAACAGCGACAAAGATGTAGCAAAAACCTCTATTAGTTCTGGGAATCGGACCAAAAATGTCTACAGCGGCCATGTGTCTCAATTTAACAGGTACAATGGGATGTAATGGAGGAATATGTGAAGTCGTATCTGATTTAGCTTTCTGGCAGATTTTACATGACGTTAAAACTCGTCGAATACGTTTCTCCATGTTGGAAAAATAACAGTTCTGTCTCAGTATAAGAAAACATTTTCTGGCTCCGTAATGTGCGTAACTTAAATGAGTATACCAGATTAATTTTTTAACAAGTTCGTCAGGAATGCATAATAACCAATTGTTGCTGTCAGGGTGAGAGCGGCGAAACAGAATGTTATTGCGTACAGTGTAATGGTTTCTAATGGTAACATTATTCTTATCTTGCCAAAGGTGTTTAACTTCTTTCCATACGTTGTCTTTACTCTGCTCTTGTGCTATGTCTTGTAATGACGACGAAATGAAATTTTCAAATGCAACTTGTTGAATGTACATGACGCTGAAATTTGCTTTGCAGAAGTTGGTTGCGATGTCTTGCTGATTGTTGCTGAGAGAACGGGATAGTGCGTCTGCTACAATATTTTGTGCACCGGGAATGTGAACAATTGTAAAATTAAATTCCTGTAAATAAAGTTTACATCTACTTAATCTATCGAGTGTAAATTTAGCGGAAAGTAAAAACTGTATAGCTCTATGATCTGTGTAAACGGTCGATGTCTTCCATAAAGAAAATGCCGAAATCTCGTAAATGCCCATACAACACATAATGTTTCAAGTTCTGTAACAGAATAATTACGTTCAACAGGTGACAGAATGCGACTCGCAAAGGCTATGTTTTTAATTACTGTAGTGCCATCTTCTTCAATTTCCTGAAAAATGTGTACGCCTAAAGCGCTGTTAGAACTGTCGGTGGCAATGGAAAAATTTCTAGTAAGATCTGGATGTGATAAAAGTGGTGCATTCAACAAGGCTTCTTTCAGGTTCACAAATTCAGAATGTGCTTGCTTATCCCAGGACCAAATAGTGTTTTTACCTGTCAATTGACATAATCTAGGGGTGTCTAAAGCAGAGTAATGAATAAATTTACGAAAAAAGTTAATTAAACCCAAAAAGCTGCGTAGTTGTTTCTTCGTCGTAGGAACAGTAATGTCACGTAAAGCTTGATGTTTTTCCGGGTGAGGCGCAATGCCTTCTGCTGAAATTACATGTCCAAGAAATTTTATAGAAGTTTTGCCAAAGTGTGATTTACTGAGATTAACTGTGAGTCCTTGTGCACGAAAAGTTCGTAACAGTTGTTCAAGAATCAGATTGTGTTCAGACCAGTTAGCTTCTGCAATAAGAATGTCGTCTACATACGTTGTGATTCTGTCTTTAAGTTCTGTCGGAAGTATTGTATTCAAACCGCGAATAAATGCTGCTGAAGAAATAGTTAAACCGAACGGTAATTTACAAAATTGATAACAGTCACCAAAACAGAGAAAAGCCGTGTACTTTCTGCAGTCCGGATGGAGTTGAATTTGCCAAAATCCCGATTTCAAATCTAATAATAATGGCATCCGTCCATCCTTGAGGGATGATGGTGTGGCATGCTTGGTTCAGAGTCTGCAGCGTCTGCTGTGGCTAAAAATCCCACTCGAGAGTGGCAGTCCCTACTGCAGTTTGGACATGTGAAATTTGAGGGACTTCGAACAGAAGCCGCTCTGTCTCTTCGCTTTGTCCTCTTCCTGATTTGTTTCTGTGTGCGTTCGTCCTCTGAGAGCTTGACGCCGTTGCGCACAGTTACTCGTTCGGTGTTGGGTACTCTATCTCTCCAAGAGATCTGAAGGATCTTCCGGAGACAGCGGAGATGGAAGCTGTTGAGTCGAGATTCATGCCTAGAAAGAGTTGTCCATGTCTCACAGCTATAGAGAAGGGTGCTTATAACACAAGCGTTGTAGACTTTTAATTTAGTTTTTGTGGTAAGCAGTCCGTTGGTCCATACTCTGTTTTTCAGTCTAGCCATGACAGATGATGCCCTTGCGATTCTGTTAGTAAGTTCAGTGTCCATGGACAAGTTGCTACATATTGTGGATCCCAAGTAGGTAAAGTCATCAACTATCTGGAGAGGATTGCCATCAATGCTAATGGATGGAAGGTTGGTAGTGGTCTGCGCCATGATCTTAGTCTTTTGAAGGCTGATGAGTAGACCAAACTTTTCACAGGCATTTGATAATTTGTTGATTATATACTGCAGCTCATCTTCTGTGTTCGCTACTAGAGCTGCATCGTCCGCATATAACAACTCACGGATAACGACTGTATTTACTTTGGTCTTGGCCTTGAGGCGAGCAATGTTGAAAAGATTTCCATCAGACCTAGTATGTAGATACACTCCCTCCTCACAGTCTTCAAAGGCAAATCTGAGCAGAAGGGAATAGAAAATCCCAAACAATGTAGGAGCTAACACACACCCCTGTTTCACACCGCTATTAACAGGGAATGCTTCTGATGTTTTACCGTTGAAGCAAATTGTTGCTTGTGTTTTCTCATGGAAAGAGACAATTATCTGCAGTAGTTTAGGTGGGCATCCAATCTTCTGCAACTGTTTGAAAAGCCCATTTCTGCTCACTAAATCAAACGCTTTAACAAGGTCAATGAAAGCAATATAAAGTGGCCTCTGCTGCTCACGACATTTCTCTTGTAGCTGTCTTAAGGAGATCATATCTACGGTTGATCGGCCGGGCCTGAAGCCACACTGAGATTCTGGGTAGATTCTGGAAGCTAAGATCTGTAATCGCATTAGGGTGACTCTTGCATAAGCTTTCCCGGCTACACTTAGTAATGAAATGCCTCGGTAATTGTTACAGTCACTTCTGTTACCTTTCTGTTTAAATAGAGTAACTATCCTCGATTTCCGCATACTCATCGGGACATAACCTTCTTCCCAGCTGGTTGTGATAAGTGAATATAAATGTTTGAGAATAACAGACTTGTTGTACTTAATAACCTCTGCAGGGATCCCATCTTCACCTGGGGCCTTTCCGTTAGCAAGAGAATCTATTTCTCTACTAAGTTCTTCCATAGTAGGCATTGCATCTAGTTCTTCCATAACTGGCATTTGTTTGATGGCGTCACATGCATCCTTGCTAACTTCATTCTCGACTGCATACAACTCGAGGTAGTGTTCAACCCAGCGTTCCATTTGTTTGCCTTCATCAGTAATGACTTCACCCGTCTTGGACTTCAGAGGAGCTGTTTTTCTGACAGTTGGTCCAATTGCTTTCTTAATACCATCGTACATTGCCTTAGCATTCCCAGAGTCGGCCGCTTTCTGTATACCTACACATAAATTCAGCCAGTAGTTATTTGCTGTGCCCTGTTCTTTGCTTTCCGTAGATCATCTCGAGTTCTTTCATTTGGGTTTCTTTTGTAAGCAAGCAGGGCTTTCCGTTTAGCCTCAGTGACTGGTTCCATTTCTTCCAAATTTTGCTCGTACCAGTTCTTATTTCTTTTTCCTTTTATTCCATAGGCCAATACTGCTGAGTTGTAGATTGCACCCGAGAGTTTTGCCCATTTCTTATCAACATTCCTTTCTGCTTGCACGTTTCCTGGGAAAGCACTTTCAAAATTACTGGCAAAATCCTGCTTTCTTTGTGTGTCATGAACATGATCTGTGTTGATACGGGGATGACCTCTCGGTTTAGCGTGGTGACATTTCTTAGGAGTGAGCCTCAATGTGCACGCCACTAGGGCGTGGTCTGTGTTGCAATCAGCACTATGATAACTTCGTGTCAGTAGCACATTTTTGAGACCAGTACGCCTAGCTATGACTAAGTCAAGTTGATGGCAGTGATGAAAGCGCGGGTGTCTCCAAGACACCTTGTGCTGATCCTTAAGCTGGAAATATGTGTTTGTGATACAGAGTCCATAAAAGCAGCAAACTTCAAGCAGTCTCTGGCCATTTTCATTCATTTTTCCCACCCCATGATGTCCCAGGCAATTCGGCCATATGTCGTTATCTGATCCAACTCTAGCATTAAAGTCCCCTAGAATATACAGTGTCTCGGTGCTAGGTACCTTGGCTATTCTGTCACTGAGTAAGTCATAAAACAGATCCTTTTCTTCCATGCTGGATGATAAGGTAGGAGCGTACACATTTAGGATGTTGACAGTGCCACTTGAGGAGCATATTTTCAAATCAATAATTCGCTCTGTTCCACCGGATGGTGGCACAGTACAGTCCAGGAGGGCGTTTTTAACAGCAAATCCTACGCCATGAAGTCTTGGCTCGTCTTGAGACTTCCCCTGCCAGAAGAATGTGTAATTATCCTCCCTGATAGAGCCCGCATCTGGAAGCCGCGTCTCCTGCAGTCCCGCAATGTCTACATTCAAACGACGGAGCTCTCTGTCAATTACGGCAGTCGTACGGATGAAATCAACCTCTTGGGCATCGTCAATGTACCTTGGACACATTGTCCTAACATTCCAGGTGGCAATACGAAATAGTGATTTCTTTATTCTTTCATTTTTGTTGTTTGTAGGTGTACTATATCAACCCGCTTGTCGAAGATTACTTCTAAGCTTCACACACCCCGTGAAGCAGGCGGATAGTGGCGGGACAGCACCTTATTGGCTGGGGGCTGCCCAGCTTGAGGCGGGCGGTAGCTGTCCAAGGAGATGCAATGATCTCTCCCACCGTCGGAAGTGGCCCCTGGCACTCGAGTCTTACGCCAATCAGACAGAGCTTATAACCGGTAACTGCCTCTTCCCGTGTTGTGCCGAAGTCCTTGGACGCCGCTGAAGTGTCCTCTCCAGGATGCTACAAGCCTGAGCGATAAATATGAAGACATGTGAGTTGCCCAATCATCACGGTCTCCCTCTCGACCTAAATGATAATATCCAGAGGAAAGGCAAGCCAATACGTCTGGTATCACTTCGGTTGCAGGAGCTGCCGAAAGGGGACGTAGTACGCCTTCCAACCGCCTTTGGGGCCCCACTCCAGATTTTCTTTCAGGGTTTTCTCCCTTAGCCTTCATCCCTCCCGAGACCAACCACAAGGCAGTGGTGTGTTAAGGTAATTAGAGAAAGAGAAGGAATGGTAACTGAGGAATTTAATGTGGAATAAATAGCACTACCATGAAATTTCTGTAGAAGTTCTTCTAATGTTTGAGGGCGATCCGTTTCATTAATAATAATGTCATTGATGTGCCGCGAATCAAGTACGAGGCGAAGTGAACCATCCTTTTTTTTAACAATGTGGAGCGGGTTTATGCACGGACTAACTGCCGGTTCAATAATTCCTTGGTCAAGCATATCTTGCAATTCTTTCTTAACTTGTTCTCTATGAATATACGAAATGGGATAATATTTGGCTTTAAATGTGTCGTGCTGTTTAACTTGAAATTCATACATAAAATCGGACATAGTACCAGGAACATTGTCAAAAACTGGAGCTTGCTGTAAAAGAATTTTGCATAGTTGCGTGCGTTCGTCGTCTGTATTTGCACTGCTCTGTTTAACTTTATCAGAAATCATCTGTATAACGTCATAGTCGGCTGCGTCTGGAGTATTATAGTTGTGTACGTACGTATCTGTTAACAATGTGGAATGACAGTCTATGTTACGTAATGCGGAAATGACCTCTGTACGATTAATTGTTTGTTCTTCTGAAGATAAAGAGTGCTGAAATTCTAAAGCCAGTTGTACATTTTCATCCTTTAACATTAAATAGGAGTTTTGAAAGTCAATAACTGCGTCGTGTTGTACCAGAAAATTCATACCTAAAATAACGTCTGTCGTCAGTAAGGGAACAATCCAAAAATTTGAGTGAAATGTATGACCTACAATACAAAATGATAAATGTGTCTGTAATTTTACATCTACTCCTTTACCAGATACTGCTCCTTTTACTTTCGTTTTGCCTAATGGTAACGTAGGATAGGTATTCTCTTTGTTACATTCGTTGAAAGTTTCTTCATTTATGACTGACATAGGAGACCCAGAATCGATTACTGCTGAAAATTTGGATGATCCAATTTTTATTTCGCTGACAGGGTGTGAAATGGTTTTTTGAATAACTGGTATTTCCTGCAAAAGAGTGTCTCTGATGTCGTCAAAAGTAATAACATTTTCGTGAACAAGATTCTCTGTGTCAAAAGTATTGCTTGCGTTACTGGAAGATGCAACCTGTACTGTATCTAGTCAAATTCTATCTGACGTGCTATTATTTTCGGGAGGATGCTGTGGCATTACAACTATTTGTACTGTTCTGTTATTTCTTCCTGACGTATTACGTTCGGGATGATATCTACTGTCTGGTTCATTCATGATAATATGTTGTTGCGAATGATTTTGCTGTTGGTAAGACCGACTGTTATTAAACGTACGCTGAAAATTGTGCTCATTATATTTACGTCTGTCATGATAGTCATTTCTATACGGTGCATTGCGATAGGAATTAAAATAGTGTGTTTTCTGTACGTACTGATTCCCTTGTTGCTGCGCGTTACTATTTGCAGGAGCTGATGCTATACGTGCACGCGGCGAAACATTAAAGCTTGGTTGACCTTGTACATTACATTGTTGGTTAGGTATGCTAACCGGTTGGTTTTGTTGCTGTTGTTGGGAAAAACCTCTATTGTTACCAAAATGTGATTCCTGATGCTGATAATTTTGACGATACTGATAATTAAAATTTTGTCTGTTATTAAAGTTCTGGTGGTTGTCGTTCCTGAAGCGTCTATTACCTTTGCTATTGAAATTGCGTGGCTGATCGTAATTGCTGTATGTTTATTAACCTTGGTTATTATATGAAAAATTTTTGTTTATAAAGGAATAATCCGATTGCTGCACTTCCAAAAGCTGTAACAGATCTCTGAATGCCTAAATGTTTTCTTTCTGCTGACCCGTTAAAAGTGACACTCTTAATGATCGTGGTAATTTAGGAATGCATAATTGAATAAGTGCAGATTCACTGTAAGGTTCACTTAAGTACTGGTTTTGTTGGACCATGTGTTCAAAAAATTGCGTGACAGTGGGAAAATTTGAGTTCTCATAATTCGGTAAACAAATTAATTGAACCTTGAATCCGCGCTGTGTCGTCTTCGACCAATACGCTGACAGAAAAGCATTCTGAAATTCTTCTACCGAGTAGCATTGTCTCGCGATCGGTCTCATGCGAGTTGCCGGTTCGCCTTCCAAAAAACTGCAAATAAATTCAAGTTTGTGTGTTACGGGCCAAGTCGGTGGAAAAGCAAAGCTAAATTGTTGTATCCAATCCAAGGGGTGAATCTGTGTTCTATCATTTTTAAATACTTTAAAATTTTCTCACGGATAGAAAATGCTTGTAATCAAAATTATCGTCTCTGTATGTCTGAACAGGTTCAGGATTGTATGAGAATCTATTTGTCTGTGACCGTTCGGAATCTAACTCACGTACTCTCTGTAAATTACCTAAATTATACTGGCTATGTGAGTGTGACAAATGTTCGGAATGTGCCGTATGCTGTGACGTGTTATTGACTGAAACATTTTTCATCTCTGTCACTTCTTGCTGTAAAGTTGACAATTTTCTACGTAATGTATTATTGTACGAATCTATCTCACTGATCGTCTGCTGTAAATTTTGGAATTCAGGTGTTTGATTAAACGAAATCGGTGAAGTATCGTCTGATTTGCTGTCATTATTACTTTCAATAACATCAATACGACTGGCCAATTCATCATATTTTTCAGTCAGTATTTTTACCTGATCATCGTTTTTAGTGTCACAAGCATTAATTTGTTTTTGTATTTCACGTGTGGTTTCGTTCAATTTTTTAACGTCTGCTTTGATGACATCGGAATCCTGTATTAGTTCTAATTGTTCAAATCTGTCGGTCACTGTCTGAAAGTCTACTGTGTGTGTATCTGTTTTTGATTTAAGATCGGAAATTTCATCACGCAATTCGATGTTCAACTGTTTGATAGTATTAATTTCGTCTGATACTGTAGCAATATTGTTGTCTACTATGTTTTTGCTTTCGTAAACAATTTACGTTTATCTTCCTGTCTCTGTGCAGTAATTGTTTCCATGACTTGTTTTACTTTATTTTGTTCCTGTATGACTTTACGGTAACGTGTTTCACTGTTTTGTAGGTGGTGATTAAAACGTTCGTCAATTTGACTGTTCTGTTGGTCAAATTTCGCGTCTACTTTTGCATCCAGTGTGCGTGAAAGTTCTGCTGACATTAATTTAAACTCGTCGCGTAACTGTGTTGCGTTTTCAGAGCATTGTTTACCTACTGCACTAATTTCATCTCTAAGTGATTCTGTTGCAGGTGTTTGAGTATTCCTTAATTCTTGAGCAACAGATCTAATTTCTTCACTACTTTTCCTAGCACAAGCCTTAATTTCCTCATGTAATTGTTCTTTAGTATCATTACATTGCGCGGCAACGGCTGTAATCTGTTCACTAAGCTGTTTGGAATTGTTATCTAGTTTTTAATTAAGTTGTTGTTTGAGATTTTCATTATTTTCATTAAGTTGTTGTTTGAGATTTTCACTAAGTTGTTTGAAATTTTCGCTAAATTGTTTAAAATTGTTGTCTTGTTCTTTCTTCGACTGTTTGGAATTGTTGTCTTGTTCTTTCTTAAACTGTAGCAATACTGCCATAATTTGATCCAAGCCAATATTACCTACTCTATTCTCTGTGCTGTTTGATGGCATACCTGCAATTGTCACGTTTTCTGTAACCATTAGGTCATTCTGTAATTCTTGAAAAGGTTTGCCAATCGAATGTGCACTGTTGGTCACTAAATCGGAATCAAATAAATCTGTCGTACTTTGAGTACACTGTTAATTTTCGTTAGAAAAATTTATCTGTTCACAATTCAAGTTTTGCAAATCGGGTGTTTTAAACTGAGCAGCGTTCATTGTAACAGAACGTCCCGCGTCATCAAGTGTCTTGCCACACTGCAGCTCAGACTTTTCCTGGAAACGGTGCCGTATTCCAAATTTCTTCTTGACAAGGTCACATTCCCAGTATCTCCATTAGTGAAACACACTACTTGAACAACCGGTCAGCCTCTTGGACCAGGGCACTTAAACACAAGCCATTTGTCTAACGAAAACATTATTTTATCGTAGCTTATGGTTTGCAAGTTTCACCCAAACTTTCGGCAAATTGGTACATTTCCAGTATCCAAAATAATAATAATTATTATTATTATTACTATTAGAATGTATCACTTCGAGAGTGCAGCAGACGACCGTAATAAATTCAAACGTAAAAAAAATTAATAGCTGCCGTCAGGTGTTTCTCAGATGGAACAGTATCAAAGCTTGTACAGGGTGTATACGTGGACAAGGAAAAAAATTCCCGGATTTTTCCCGGATTTCCCGGTTAAAAATACACTTTCTCACGGATGAAAATACACTTTTTCCGTGTTAAGTAGCAGTATACTCTTCCTCGGCACTGTAAAAGTCATCAATCCTTTGAATGTCTATGGTTTTATATATCGACGTATAATTTGCCGGCACTTTAGAAAACGAAACTCAGGAGGAAAAACACGTTTTGAAAGACCTTTGATGTGCAGCAACATGTACGCTGCATATTTTCGTATTAAGAAGGTACAAATTTGAATTCCACCAAATAACGCTGCATGGGGGCTTAATTAAATGAAATGAAAATAATTTTAATTTTTTGCTTTAGTATAGTAGCTGTCCGTCCGATTACGAAGTCTCGTAACGGTTGGCCCTGACTAGTATTATTACGCTATCTGACTGCATAGAACAACAACAAAGAATGAAATGGAAATTTTCATTAACACAATTAATTAATTAAGTCCCCAGCAACTATAAAACCTACGAAACCAAAGCACAAGTGTAACTGTTCTGTGTGTGGAAGTATGACTCAACGTACGCATCTGGCACGGTTCTTCTTCAACAATACAAGAAATTTTAAATATCATTTATACTGAATTAATTAAAGAAAATAAAAATACCATAATTACTCACGAAAACCAGAATTACACTCTAATACAAGAACACAAGCCAGATGCTTTGTTGACTGAACCTGTAATGACGCATTATTTAAAACATGGAAATAATGAAAAATAAATCAAGTTTCGTTACCTTCATATATTGACCAAAATCACTCTAATCATTACAATATATCTCCACACCGACTCGCTATTACCACATCTCAACAAGAACTTTTCAGTATCACATCTCAGCAAGCACTCTCTACTAGCACATCTCAACAAACACTCTCTGCTACGAGTTCTTAACAAGCACTGACTACCACGAGCTCACCCCAAGCACTGCCCACTACGACATCTCAATAATCACTGCCAGTGGAGGCGGCGGAACAATACTCTCTAGCGCGATCTCTGGCGCTGTGGCTCAGTGTAGCCACCTTTCATATGCCCCTCCTCCACAGGCTAGAATTTGATGGTATTTTTGCCAGCATTGGTGGTGAAAATACCACCAAATTCGTCAAAAAAATACAGACAAAAATAAAAGATAATATTAATGCGTAAGTATCATATAACTAGATAAAATTTTGGCTTTGCACTGACCTTTCAATAACCTAATATATAGAATACAGTAAGCAATACAAATTCTTTCATACATGTGACTTTACATAATAGTTTACACAAGTATTATGTGGTTAAACAGTTCAATCAATAGCGTCAGCAATGACGAATATGTGCAGGTAAGAGTCTCATAACTTTTCACAACAGTAATACACAAAAAATCAGTTTATACAAATATTCACATAAACGCTTTCCATAGCCCAAGAAACAAGTGGCTGACAGTTCCAGCAGTAGCACCCAGCAATGGTCAACAGGTGCAAAAACCAACAAATGACATTTTTTCAGTAGAAACAGTCCATCAGTGGCACCCAGTAATGTTGAATAGGTGCAGACACCAACAAGTAACACCATTTCAGTATAAGAAGTTCCATTAGTTGCACCAGCAATGTTGAGCAGGTGCACACAGCAACAGGTGACATCTTTTCAGTAGAAGCAGTCCACCAGTGGCACCCAGCAATGTTGAGCAGGTGCCGACGCCAACAAGTGACATCATTTCGGTAGAAGCAGTCCATCAGTGGCACCCAGCAATGTTGAGCAGGTGCAGACATCAACAAGTGACGTCATTTCAGTAGAAGCAGTCCATCAGTGGCACCCAGCAATGTTGAGCAGGTGCAGACAGCAACAGGTGACATCTTTTCATTAGAAACAGTCCATCAGTGGCACCCAGCAATGTTGAACAGGTGCTGACCGCAGTCCATAATATTCACTTTCACTAATCACACTGTTCATCAGCAGAAATTAAACATGACTAAATGTCACACATCATGTTGAAAAGTGCAGCACCATCACTAATCAAACAGTTCAGGCATGAACAATGGTTTGAATACACATACAATGCTTTTACACTAAACATACAAATCATAATAAACACACAAATGATATCAGATAATTGTCATATTAAATATTACAAATACACAAATATCAGTAAACCTATAATTTTTATGGGTGTCAGTGCAAGCCACAACAACAAGTAAAATAATATTTAGGAGATAGGTTGGTACCAACTTGGGATAGGGAAAGGAAAACACACAAAAAACACTCACTCATCTTTAATCCACATTAGTGCTACTGTGTAATTGAATAGTGTTAACTGTGTAAATGCAATTCTGTCAAAATTTTATGTTCATCATGTGTATCAAGTAGTAGTAGTGGCAGCAATGTATAACAGTCAATAATTGTTAGTCAGCGTCATAGTCATCATGTCAAGACCAATGTTTGCCAAGCCAGATCAAATTGTACGGTTGCTGAACAACTGTCAGTGAGCCAAGATATGCAATTACTTCCTCTCTCCAAAAAAAAAAAAAGTATATACTGCTTAGTGATTTAAAAAAGTGTGTGTGTAGACAATCTTCCTGCTACTTTAGTGTTCTAGTCTGCCATCTTTATCCTCCTTGTTCCATATGGACCAACAAAAAAAAAAAAATGCTCCTCACTTACTTTACCTCTTATCCACCAAAACTCCAATAATCATCAGCATCACATAATCTCAATACTTCACTAATACCTCTACAATACGTCGATACATATAAACCTTATCATCAATATCATTTACCTTACCTCTTGTCCACGAAAACTCCAATAATCATCAACTTCACATAATCTCAATAATACCTCTTCAATACGTCGAAACATATAAACCTTAGCACCAATATCGTTTCACTTCCATAACAACTCTTTCCTCTAGTCAGTCTCCTCGAACAAGTACAGATAAAATCCTAATGCAAACCTCAATTCATCATCTCATACAATCCGAAGACACAATGTCAACACACAACCTCTCGTGTAATCCATCTGATCCAAATCTGCTACTCATTATAAATTATAAGATACATTTTGTTTACCTTGTCCATCATTAAATAAAAGAAATGCGTACATGACCTCTAACAGACTTAGTTCGAATAACTCTCAGTAATTAATTACGATTACGGAGTGTGAATGATCATAATATTTCACAGTGTGTACACCACTTCAAGAATCATGGCAGAAGCAAACATGTGGAGTATTTCTTGTGTCAAGTGTCACTTCCTATTTCAATTGCTCACGAAGAATGCAGTGTAATAACTGTCAATGGTCTAAACCTAGTGTTGGTATGTCATGTCGTTATCTTCCTTCCTATTAGCATAAATTTATACAGCTTCCATAAAACCTCCAGCTCATGTGACTTCTATGAAGTTTCTCGTACTAATGTCGTTCGTCGAATTATAGCAGTTCATTTTCTTATCTTAAAAATATAAAGCACTGAGCGTAAGCAAAACATGCAATAGCGAGTAAATATACCATTAGAGAACAGAATGTCAACAAGTGGATGCAGCACAATCCCTACAACGAGGCTCTGCCAAGCAAACAATCTATAATTAATACCATAGTGTGGCCTAAACTCCATGTACGTACACCTCATATCAGCATTTCTATATATAGCAAATTAAAGAATAGTTACGACAACAAACAGAAATGTGTAAATATGCAATCCATACGCAAAGCAGCAAATATGTATCTTACATAATAAACAGGTCATTATCATCATATCAGCATAAGCAAATAAATGTTCATACGTAATCTTAATAAGTAAACATGAAGGCGCAAGCAGATAAATCACAAAGTATAACCTACATACCTAACTACAGTCAGCACAATTAATCAGGTGACAATTATAATTTAAATAAATAAGCACAGCAGGCACATAATAGAAAAATTTGACATCAGTGAAAAAGCAGTGCAGCCAAGCGATGCATAATATATACAAGTAACAACCCTATTCATTAATCAATCATTGTCAAAATCAGTTAATGTGCGCAAGCACGTCGCTTCACAAGTAAATTCATAGAACATGAAATTTAGCACAAAGTATGAATCACGTAATCGCGAGCAGCAAATTACATCTAAAATACGTACCTAAGTGGAATTATGTTACCTGAAAAATAAACTCAATTAATAGTTACCCTTTTTAATTTATTACTTTTTTCTTCGAAATTACATTCTTCCTGAAATTTTCTCCATAGCAAGTCCTCTTAACGTCGGACACACACAGAATTTACCTGAAGGTCTTAAATACTTTATACAACCGTATCCTGAAAAATACTGAACGTTAATAACATAATTCATCAAGTCACTATAGCTTTATACTGAATTTAATACGAGAAATTAGACTGTGTATTTGTTTACGTCTGTCAGTGCATTCGCACTGAGCGCTCGATCAGCTGTAGGCGCGTGACGTAGGAAGTGATTGTTTTCGGTCAACGACTGCCTTGTGCGGCGCGCAGACTGACTGTTGCTTTGACTATGTGCCGCCGCCAAAACACAGCGCGGTATCCTTGTACTCTCCGCATGTTTACATGTAGCTGTTAGTTTCTCTAAAGTATGTCATTCCACAAAAATTTTAACGTTTGATATATGATGTATTCCTTTAGAGCGTCGTGATTTAAGAGTTTCTACTTCAACAGTGTTATCATGAATAATTTTGCGAACTCTATACGGACCGTTATAAAGCAGAAAAAATTTGCGACACAAGCATTTTCCTTTGTGAGACAAACGGTGAGATTTAATTAACACTTTTTGACCAACTGAAAAAGTTTTTAAGCGACCAGGACGTTTAGCTGATTTCTCTCTTCTAGCAGCCGCAGATGCAATATTTTGTAGAGCCAGGTTCACAACTTCAGAATGCCACAGTTTCCGTGAAGGCGGAAAAGGAACGATTTCAGAAATGCGATTTGTTGGTACTTTATTTTTTAATATCAATAGAGGCGGTAAAGAAGTTGAGTCATTAGGAAGTTCATTCAGAATGTTTTGAAAAATATGAAGATACTGATCCCAAGTTCTGTGATTCTGATGACAATAAAGACGGCACAATTTATTGATTTCCTCCATCCATCTCTCTGAAGCATTAGATTGAGGATGAAAAAGTGAAATAAAAATTGGTTTAATCTTCCGACGCCGTAGAGTACGAAGCCAAATTTTAGAGCGAAACTGTGATCCATTATCTGATATAACCTTATCAACATGACCAACTTCTTTAAGAAAATGTTTGATGAAAGCATTAGATACTGAACGAGCTGTTGCTTTGCGTAAAGGTGTAAAACACACATATTTTGATGTCAGTTCCACTGCTACCAAAATGTACACAAAACCATTAGTAGAACGAACCACTGGACCGAACAAATCGACTGCAGCAATCTCCTTTAATTTCGCTGGAATGATAGGAAACAACGGTGCTCTGTGAGAAACAGTTGGCGGCTTAGCCTTTTGACATAATTTGCATTTGGCAAGAACAGATCGAATACGTTTTTCCATATTACTGAAGTAGCAATTTTCTCGTAATTTATGAAAGCATTTTCTGGGACCAAAGTGCGCATAACTGAAATATGTAAACGAGGTGTGACCAAATCATCCAATCTAACAAAGCGTCTAAGAAAATTACAGACACCAAGGAAACTACGAACATCACGTTTTGTGGAAGGAACAGCACAATTACGAATAGCGTCTAGCTTCTCTGGATCAGGAAGAATACCTTCTGTAGAAATAATGTGACCGAGAAATTTCACCTGAGAACGACCAAATTCAGATTTTTCCAAGTTCTGTGTAATGCCAACTCTTGCAAAAATACGTAATAAGTACTCCAAAATTTTGTTGTGCTCACTCCAAGAACATTTAGCAATAAGAATATCGTCAACATAAGAAGTAATATTGTCACGAAGTTAAACAGGTAAAATTTCGTTTAAACTACGAATTAATGCTGCAGAAAATATAGTAAGGCCAAACGGTAATTTCCAAAGTCACTTTTGGGTAAAACAGTCAAATCCGGTTATTGTTTACCTACTGTCTAGATAGATGGATAGTAGAAGAGTTGTTTTTATAGATACAAAGAATAGTGAAAGAGTAGGCAGCGGTGCAGAAAACTAAAAGGGAAATAGCACCACTACAGCTCCGGGCCCCATGCTCGCTACGGCACATATTCACTTAGTATAGTGAATCCCCTGAGGACTTTAATAGCTGCACATAAATTTCAGTTTATGACTTAGTGGCAAATTTGGCGGAAGTATGTACGTAAATTGATCTAACCATGCACATGAATGTATGTCATTCTTGGAATTGCGAAAGATCTTAAATTTCCGAACAGTTAAAAAGTGTTTATAGTCAAAGCTTCCGCCTCGCGGCGACAAAGACCTACCGCATCTGTCCCAGTCCCAATGTCGATTATTGTCAAGTTCCCGCGCCTGGCGCTCTCTTGTTACATCCAGTAAATGAAATAAATTACTTTCTTCAAACCCCCTTGGTATCTGTGATTCTAAATTTCTTTTGCTGTCTTTTCCTACGATTTCGCCTTCAATTTGTTTGACTTGCTTCCGTAATGCCTCAACTTCCCTTTTAACGCGTTCATTAAATTTTCCCTGATTTTCAACATGTTTATTTATGTTCTGGTACTCTTCAGTTTCCGCAAATGGCAATGGAGCTGTATCATCCGAATCTCTGTCCCCATGTAAACTAAGATTTGTCAATTTATCTGAAATCTCCTCAACTCTTTCCGATAAGTCACCTATTTTTTCTTTCTGTTTATTTATGCCTTCCGTAAGTGTCGCGACTCGGGTTTCAGTATTAACACATTTAGTAGTTAACTGTTCATACTGTTGTGTTAGGTTGTTTAATCTGTCATTTGGTATGGATTCCTCGATTCTCTCAAATACTTCTTCCTTATCGTGTGCACGTTGTAAATTTAACTCTGAAAATTTTTGTACTATCACGCGATCTCTTTCTTCCTGTTCTCTATCTTGTTCCCTTTGTCTAATCTCTACTGCAATTAATCTATTATTGTGAGAATTCAAAATCGGTTGTACTTCTTCTCTAATTTCTTTCTTTAATTCATCCTTCATGTTTTTGAAACATGTCCCTATTCGTGAATCTAACTGTGTTTCCATTGTTTCCATCTCTGTCTCTAAACGTGTTGCCACTGTTTTTAATTCAAATCCTAACCGTGTTTCCATTGTTCCCATATCAGTTTTAATTGTTCCTATCTCTGTCTTAATTGTTCCCATTTGTGAGTCTAGTGAGTCGAACCGTGATCCCAAATTTAATATTGCACTCATCAACTGCTCCGTGTTAAGTGTTTCAAAATTCTTTTCGCCCCTAACATTTCCCGCAAAACCAGTTTCCTTCGTCATAGCTGTAAAGCTATCTGTGTTCGATACTATTCCAGAATCTTCTGTCGTTAATCTCGAATTCTGAAAATTTTCTGATTGAGAAAAATTTTGAAATGGTTCCGGACTATTTTCCCGACTTATTAAATTGTTTTCCACTTCATTATTCATCATACTATTCTCCTGTGTTGGCGAGTTCGCCATGTCAACAATTTCATCATTCTGACTATCCATCATTTTTGCCTTTTTCATCGATCGCGTAATCATTTACAAAACATACAAAACTCGTCACTGTACGAAAATTACACACAATGGCTCTTTATCTCCAACAATATCATTCACACGAAATGCTTCCCTCAACCACGATTAACGAACAATTGAAATAATTGCACTAAATTATCAAACCCATAGACAAGACAACAAAAAAAATTTGCAAAATACCATTAGAAGAATGTCAATTACCAAATCTACACATGCAATATAGACTACAATTACTAAACTACAAATTACTACAACAATCCTACTGTCTACTATTTCTACAATCAGAAGAATTCCAAGGGACGATCCGAAGCAGCGGTCGCCACGTGCATGGGGGCTTAATTAAAATAAAATGAAAATAATTTTAATTTTTTGATTTAGTAGCTGTTTGTCCGATTACGAAGTCTCGTAAACGGTTGGCCCTGACTAGTATTATTACGCTATCTGACTGCATAGAACAACAACAAAGAATGAAATGGAAATTTTCATTAACACAATTAATTAATTAAGTCCCCAGCAACTATAAAACCTACGAAACCAAAGCACAAGTGTAACTGTTCTGTGTGTGGAAGTATGACTCAATGTACGCATCTGGCACGGTTCTTCTTCAACAACACAAGAAATTTTAAATATCATTTATACTGAATTAATTAAAGAAAATAAAAATACCATAACTACTCAAGAAAACCAGAATTACACTCTAATACAAGAACACAAGCCAGATGCTTTGTTGACTGAACCTGTAATGACGCATTATTTAAAACATGGAAATAATGAAAAATAAATCAAGTTTCGTTACCTTCATATATTGACCAAAATCACTCTAATCATTACAATATATCTCCACACCGACTCGCTATTACCACATCTCAACAAGAACTTTTCAGTATCACATCTCAGCAAGCACTCTCTACTAGCACATCTCAACAAACACTCTCTGCTACGAGTTCTTAACAAGCACTGACTACCACGAGCTCACCCCAAGCACTGCCCACTACGACATCTCAATAATCACTGCCAGTGGAGGCGGCGGAACAATACTCTCTAGCGCGATCTCTGGCGCTGTGGCTCAGTGTAGCCACCTTTCAAAGCATGTCACTTTCCGAAGCATTGAAACTGAGATTGCGATGCGCTTTTGTAAGCATCATAGCTCATTCACGTGATCTCGCCAGCTGATGACAGCAATAGGACACGTGATGTAGTCAGCCAATAGCAAGATCACTCCTAAGTAGCACGAATACACAAATAACAAAACTTAATGGCTTAAATTAATATACGTAGCATTCACATATAGTATTGGTCTCGAAGATTAATAAGTTTGAAGAGAAGCTAAGCTTCCACATATAATGTTGATCTTTTTTGCGCGTGCAGCACTTTAAGATACACGCACGAATGTGCCAGTAAAATTTTTAATAACGATGCAAATGTCTCGTCTTCTGGGCTCAAAATACTTATAAATGGTCGTCCTCAAAGAGTTGATTTTTAAATGAGAGTTCAAAAAATGGTTCAAATGGCTCTGAGCACTATGGGACTTAACATCTATGGTCATCAGTCCCCTAGAACTTAGAACTACTTAAACCTAACTAACCTATGGACATCACACAACACCCAGAAATGAGAGTCAAATGCTTTGTGATTTAAGAAATTCATTGTACATTCTCGCACATAATTCATCTTACGTAAAAGGAAATCTGCTTTGAATGGAACGCTTTTCAAACCACCATTCGCAATATTTTCCCGCGACCTGTTAGAAATAGGTTCGTTTCAGCAGTTGCAAGAAAGCGCCAGATAATTGGCGTCACCACGCTTGCACAGCTACGATGACGCAGAAAGCCCATATGTTCGTACGTGTAAAACATTAAAAGATCTTACATATGTCATAAAAGAAACAAGACATCAAAGGATACTTCAAGAGCGTCGGGATTTCACGAACCATACTAAAGTGCATAATTCAGCTTAAAATGCACATCCGTATGTAAATTTTCTTGGAGTACCAGTGCTCATGTTTTGTTCTTTATTATAGCATAATGTCATAAGTGCACTTGAAATGAAGCGAACAGTTGAAACTAGCCAATAGTGTGAAATTAAACACTTCGTTTCAAATAAATTGACTGCCTCAGTAGAAAGGATTAATAAAAGCCAAATCTCTTTAGCGAACCAGCAAAAATAACTTCATTGTTCTGTAAGGCGATTAATGCTTGACTGTCAAAGGTGGAAATAAAATCTGAAACTATTAACATATTTTAGCCTGCCGTAATTATGCGAACGTATTTTAAATCATTTTATAGCTCCCGGCCACAAAAATCCGTTTTGTTATCATTTAACGTGAGAGCAATAAACGAAGAAGAAACAAGAAAATCACTGAACGTAAACACAGGTCACGTGGAAACCACCCACCTCCCCACCACAACTCTCACTGTTCTGTGCATCAGCCCCGGATCTATGATATTTCCGAACCGGGGCAATATTAAGTAGTGGCGCCCAGCCACGCGTAACCTGAAGCGGGAGAAGGTACTACTCATACGCGACAGTTGTCACGTCACGCTAATCGGTGGCAATTTGTTGTTATAAAGCATTGCATTGCGTTCCTAAAGTCTTTGACACACTTTACTGTTGGCAGACGCTTGTACGAGAACTGTTTTGTTGTTGTATATGGCGCATTTCCTTTGCAACTTAAGTTTTATTTTCGTTTTTTTTTTTTCTCCCGTTCATGTTTTGTTGCTGCAGTATCATTCTGCAGTAACGGGATACAATAATATGCTTTGTTAGAGTATTGGTTCTTACCAGTCAAAATCACAAAAATTTGACTGAAAACTAAAACAATGAAAGACTCCCGGAATTCTAAACAATTCCCAGGTTTTTCCCGGTTTTCTCCCGGATGGAAAAATTCCCGGGTTTTTCCCGTATCCCCCGGTTGTCCCGGGTCGTATACACCCTGTTGTAGTTATTAACCTCATTTAAATGCTCGTTTTTCGCGCGTGCCGTTCGAGCGTGGAACGGTAGACAGACAGCATGAAAGTGGTTTACTGAACCCTCTGCCAGGCACTTTATTGTGAATACCAGAGTAATCACGTAGATGTAGATATCTCGAAAAATACACAGCAAAATGGTTCAAATGGCTCTGAGCACTATGGGACTTAACATCTGTGGTCATCAGTCCCCTAGAACTTAGAACTACTTAAACCTAACTAACCTAAGGACATCACACACATCCATGCCCGAAGCAGGATTCGAACCTGCGACCGTAGTGGTCGCGCGGTTCCGGACTGAGCGCCTAGAACCGCTAGACCACCGCGGCCGGCGTTAATACACAGCACTTTTTTTTATTTTTCTACCAAGATACTGCGCATTTCCACCCCGAAGGAGCCCACAGGAAGATAATTAATGATCATTCTTACCTTTTTCAGAACATAAACTTCTCGCAGATTAAAAAAATAGTTTTCGTCTGCGTTTTTATCATAACAGTACTGTTTATTTTCATAAACTTTATGAATAAAAGAAAATATTTCTCGTATTTTAAAGCGGACTAACTTTCTCAGTCCTCATCACAAACTTATCACAGCTTGCTCAATTTTTTTAAACAAATGCAAAGGGAAAACAACAATCGTTAACGCCTAATTTCAATTAACCTTTAATTTTAATACATGAGGGTCTGCTAAAAAGTAATGCCTCATAATTTTTTATGTGAAAACTCTTTAAAGCTTTCTAAATGAAGCAAACTTTGTTAACTTTCTACATCTTTATTCTTGATGTCTACATATTAGCAGCCCTCTGTCTCTTGAGGATTCTGAATTATAGCATGCAGCATGGTGGTGTGTAATGTGATTATCTCGTTGGGTACATAACAGCGTGCTACAATCGAGTTTCGAATTCTAAGATTTCGTCCACACGTCGAGCACCCTCTCCTTCCATCATGACAATGCAGACCACACACGAGCGGTGCGGCATCTGCAACAGTTCGACGCCTTAGGTTCGCTGCCATCGATAGTACCTCATACAGACCACACTTGGCCTCATCCAATTTTCATCCGTTTCCAAAACTTTTACAGAACACCTTCGAGGACTTCACTTTGATAGTGATGAAGCAGTGCAAGCAGAGGTGAGGCTGTTGTGGCTCCGCCAACAAAGTCAAACATTCTACAGCGACTGTATCAACATACTGGTCTCTCGTGACTGTGTTCAGAAATAATTTAATGGACATGAAGAATAAAAACGTAGAATCTTAACAACATCTGTTTTATCTGAAAAGCTTTAAAAGTTCACACGCGAAATATTCGGAGGAATTGCTTTTCAGTACACCCTCATACATAAAAAAACCACAAATTAGTCTTGGGAGTCAACAAGCTGGGAATGGACAGAACCACATATGAAATTACGTCCACCACAGAAAAACTATAAAATAACCTCGCTGTCCCAATCGAGGTTATTACCCAGTTTACTACACGCACAAGCTTTACGGATATCCATTTAAACATTTTTTTTGCTAAACAATTACAGTATATTTTCTTAGAAATAGTAACGCTAGCTACCTAAATGGTCACAACAATCATTGAAGAGAAAGTTACATTTCACCGCAACGGTTTAAAAAAAACTGTTATCACATAAATCTTTTTAGTTACAATATATGATCTTCATTTTACTACAAAAACTTGCATTTACGATTTCTGTTACAGTAAAACATTTTTTTAACATTTACTCACTCCGTTTGTTCATATGGTTGGTTCTGTTTGAGTAAGTTCAGGCCGGCCGGAGTGGCCGAGCGGTTCTAGGCGCTACGGTCCGGAACCGCGCTTCTCTGCCTCGTGATGACTGGGTGTTGTGTGATGTCCTTAGGTTAGTTAGGTTTAAGTAGTTCTAAGTTCTACGGGACAAATGACCATAGATGTTAAGTCCCATAGGGCTCAGAGCCATTTGAACCGGAACGGCGCGACCGCTATGGTCGCAGGTTTGAGTCCTGCCTCGGGCATTGATGTGTGTGATGTCCTTAGGTTAGTTAGATTTAAGCAGTTCTAAGTTCTAGGGGACTGATGACCTCAGAAGTCAAGTCCTATAGTGCTCAGAACCATTTGAACCATTTGAATAAGTTCAGTTCCGAGAAAAATTTGTCTTGGCTTGAAACAATGCAAGTCAAAGGGCGTGCTGCGGTGGATACACCGATTCCAGTGCGATCATCGAATTTAAGCACCGTCGGCCGTGGCTGGCTCTAGGACTGGTGACCGTCTGGGACGTCACGTGCTGTTCACCTACCGGAATGCACCCAGCCATGCGACGCTAGTTAAGAAGCTACTTGACCGTGCAGTAGCGGCTCCAGATCACGGAAATTCACAACGGCCAGAAGAGTGGTGTGCCATACAGGGTGATCACCGGCCGCTGTGACCAAGCGGTTCTAAGCGCTTCAGTCTGGAACCGCACCGTTGCTACAGTCGCAGGTTCGAATCCTGCCTCGGGCATGGATGTGTGTGATGTCCTTAGATTTAAGTAGTGCTAAGTCTCGGGGACTGATGACATCAGATGTTAAGTCCCATAATGCTTAGAGCCATTTGAACCATTTGAAGATACAGAGTGATCCACAAAGAAAGAATAGATTTCAGTTGTACAATTTTGGTAAACATTTTTGGAAAGCAGTGATCAATTAATTGTTATATTTTGACTGAAGTTCAGTCTTGATCACGTCATGTATGTTTTAATGATACAGGTAACCGGTTTCGGTTCTTTCTATAAAACCATCATCAGACCTATGGCTCCTTAGGATGGTAGGCGGAGCTCTCCTCGCTGCTACGCAGTCAACAGTTGACTGCGTAGCAGCGAGGAGAGCTCCGCCTACCATCCTAAGGAGCCATAGGTCTGATGATGGTTTTATAGAAAGAACCGAAACCGGTTACCTGTATCATTAAAACATACATGACGTGATCAAGACTGAACTTTAGTCAAAATATAAAGATTTCAGTTGCTTGTTACAGATTACGAATGATACAAACTTTGTGCATGTCACTGGATAGAGGAAGGTTCAAAATTTTATGTTCGTACAGACGCTATGACATACGCTCAACATGGGCACCAAACGCTCAACATGAGCATCATGCATAGGTCGAGAAACGTCAGAGCTGTAGATCAGTTCATTCCACACACGAATCAACAGGTACCCATTTTTTGAATCCAGATCTTCAACAATTTGATTTATCAGCTCTTAAGGAGATGTTGCCATAGGTGGGAGAAATAAACTTTCTTTTCTATACCCTCACAGAAAAAAGTCGAAAGGTATGACGTCTGTGTCCCAGTACAAACTAACAAATGGAAATTTGGAATTAATTATAACTCAGAAGATTTATTCTGAAAACAAGGTAAAACATAACGTAGTCACTCGTCTCCAGGTCCGTAGCCACAGGTCATCCTGCATCCTGCATCCTGAGTGGCTCCCTCAACTCCAGCGGTATGACTGCTGCATCTCTTGCGGCACCTCCACTGTGAGCGCTTTGAAGTATGCTGCGCTGCTGACACTGGACGTCGGCATAAGGTGCTCGAGAAGACGGTGGCCGCGTCGTACGTGCGGCAACCGCGTTGTACGAACGCACGGCACAACATTGGTGACCTGCATGGCCAAAAGCACTGCTCGAGTTCATGTTGTCAATTTCTTTCATTCCAACGTCTTGGGATGGTTTTGTTAAGATAACCCCACACTTCAAGGCGGAAATGAGACCGGTGGCTTCATGCATAAAAGTGAAATCATTGGAATCTTCGTAAAGTTCAGGAAACAACCAATTTTGCATCATGTCCAGGTATGACATTCCTGTCACAGCTTCTTGCGTAAAAGAGAAAGGCCCATAAACTTTGCGAATAGAAACGGCACAAAACGCCTTCAGTCTTAGTGAGTCTCTTTTCTGTTTGACGACTACGCCAGAATTTTGTGACCCCCAAATTATGGCGATTTGCTTTGCACCAGAGGCCACCACACTTTTTTCACAGTGGACTGGATAAGTGACCAAATGGCGAGAGCGGACCGCTTCATCATTCTGCACAGTACCTACAAGCCAGACCGAAAGCTCTGGGAAAAAAGACGAAAAACTAAGTTCAGCACTCCGTGTTAGTCGTGGTCAGTGACATGCAATGCACAAAAAAGAACAACAACCAACAGATTTGTATACTAAAAAAGTTATCAAAGAAGTCGACGTTAGTACGATGATGGCAATATCAGACACAGTGAGCACACATCCGGATCTCGCGAACTAAGTAGCAGAAAACATTAGTAAGATTTGTAGGATTGACGTTTGGCTTTCAATACATCATCAGTATTTAGGTTGGAATTGCAGCATCCAATCTAGAGAATTACTTTCAAATGTTCATCACTCAAACTCATTCGATATGCTGACTTGTGTTGTTGTGGTCTTCAGTCCAGAGACTGGTTTGATGCAGCCGTCGAAGCTACCTGCACAAGCTTCTTCATCTCCAAGTAACTACTGCAACCCACATCCTTTTGAATCTGCTTAGTGAACCATCTTTTGGTCTCCCTCTATCGTTTTTACCCTCCACGCTTCCCTCCAATACTAAATTGGTGGTCCCTTGATGCCTCAGAACATGTCCTACCAACCGATCCCTTCTTCTAGCCAGGTTGTGCCACAAATTCCTCTTCTCCCCAATTCTATTCAATACCTCCTCATTAGTTACGTGATCTACCCATCTAATCTTCAGCATTCTTCTCTAGGACCACATTTCGAAAACTTCTATTTTCTTCTTGTCTAAACTAGTTATCATCCATATGCCGCTTCCATACATGGCTACACTCCATACAAATATATTCACAAATGACTTTCTGCCCCTTAACTCTGTACTCGATGTTAACAAATTTCTTTTCTTCAGAAACGCTTTCCTTGCTGTTGCCAGTCTACATTTTATATCCTCTCTGCTTCGACCATCCTCAGTTATTTTGCTACCCAAATAGCAGCATCACATTATTTAACTCGACTACATTATCTTCGCTTTGCTTTTGTTGATGTTCATATTATATCCTCCTTTCAAGACACTGTCCATTCCGTTCAACTGCTCTTCCAGGTTCCTTGCTGTCTCTGACAGAATTACAATGTCATGGGTAAACCTCAAAGTTTTTATTTCTTCTCCATGGTTTTTAATTCCTACTCCAAATTTTTCTTTTGTTTCCTTTACTGCTTGCTCAATATACAGATTGAATAACATCGGGGAGAGGCTACAACCCTGTCTCACTCCCTTCCCAACCACTGCTTCCCTTTCATGCCCCTCGACTCATGACTGCCATCTGGTTTCTGTACAAATTGTAAATAGCCTTTCGCTCCATGTATTTGAACCATACCACCTTCAGAATTTGAAAGAGAGTATTCCAGTCAACATTGTCGAAAGCTTTCTGTAAGTCAGCAAATGCTAGAAACGTAGGCTAGCCATTCCTTAATCTATCTTCTAAGATAAGTCGCAGGGTCAGTATAGCCTCACGTGTTCCAACATTTCTACGGAATCCAAACTGATCCTCCCCGAGGTCGGCTTCCACCAGTTTTTCCATTCGTCCGTGAAGAATTACTGTTAGTATTTTGCGCCGCCCGGAGAGGCCGAGCGGTTCTAGGCTCTACACTCTGGAACCGCGCGACCGCTACGGTCGCAGGTTCGAATCCTGCCTCGGGCATGGACGTGTGTGATGCCCTTAGGTTAGTTAGGTTTAAGTAGTTCTAAGTTCTAGGGGACTGATAACCTCAGAAGTTAAGTCCCATAGTGCTCAGAGCCATTTGAACCATTTAGTATTTTGCAGCCGTGACTTATTAAACTGGTAGTTCCGTAATTTTCACACCTGTCAACACCTGCTTTCTTTGGGACTGAAATTACTAAATACTTCTTGAAGTTTGAGGGTATTCCGCCAGTCTCACACATCTTGCTCACCAGATGGTAGAGTTTTGTCAGGGCTGTCTCTCCCAAGGCTATCAGTAGTTCTAATGGAATGTTGTCTACTCCCGGTGCCTTGTTTCGACTTAGGTCTTTCAATGCTCTGTCAAATTGTTCACGCAGTATCATATCTCCCATTTCATCTCCATCTACGTCCTCTTCAATTTCCATAATATCGCTCTCAAGTACATCGCCCTTGTTTATATACTCCTTCCACCTTTCTGCTTTCCCTTCTTTGCTTAGAACTGGTTTTTCATCTGAGCTCTTGATATTCATACAATTGGTTCTGCTTCTTCCAAAGGTCTCTTTAATTTTCCTGTAGGCAGTATTTATCTTACCCACAGTGACATATGCCTCTACCTCCTTACGTTTGTCCTCTAGCCACCCCTGCTTAGCCATTTTGCACTTCCTGGCGATCTCATTTTTGAGACGTTTGTATTCCTTCATTTACTGTATTTTTATATTTTCTACTGTCATCAGTTAAGTTCAATATCTCTTCTGTTAACCAAGGATTTCTACCAGGCCTCGTCGTTTTACCTACTTGACCTCTGCTGCCTTCGCTCTTTCATCTCTCAAAGTTACCCATTCTTGTTCTACTGTATTTTTTTCCTCCGTTCTTTTCAGTCGTTCCCTAGTGATCTCTCTGAAACTCTCCATAACCTGTGGTTCTTTCAGTTTATGCAGATCCCATCTCCTTAAATTCCCACCTTTTGGCAGTTTCTTAAGTTTTAATCTACATTTCATGACCAACAGATTGTGGTTAGAGTCCACATCTGCATGTGGAAACGTCTTACAATTTAAGACCTGGTTCCTAAATCTCTGTCTTACCATTGTACAATGTATCTGAAACCCCTCACTGTCTCCTGCCTCTTCCATGTACACAACATTCTTTCACTATTTTTAAACCAAGTGCAAAATTCTGTCAGGCGCATTCCTCTTTCATTCCTTACCCCCATCCCATATTCATCTACAACTTTTCCTTCTCTTCCTCTTCCTACTATTGAATTCCAGTCCACCATGACTATTAAATTTTCGTCTCCCTTCACTATCGAATAATTTCTTTTATCATCATACATTTCTTCAATCTCTTCGTCGTCTGCGAAGCTAGTTGGCACATAAACTTGTACTACTGTGGTAGGCATGGACGTCGTGTCTGTTTTGGCTAGAATAATGCGTTCACAATGCTGACTTAACATAAAGCATTTTTGAAAGTGTTTGCTCACATATGTAAGCTATGCGAAACACCGATGCCATACCAGAGGCATATTTACTGAATTTCTGAAATTCCGCATCAGGTAAGCAGAAGTAAAATTCAACAAGTTTTCCTTATCTGTACTTCTCTTTCGACAAGTCATTTGCTAGCAAGTCAGTGAGTTTCAACTTCAGTTCAACTGGCATAGCATCAAAATTACAGTCAAACGGATTCTGTCACGCTCATTTATGAAGATCTGAAAAATGTCTCAAAAAATGCTTTTTCAAGCCACGAATAATTTTTGTCGGAAAATGATAGTTTGTACGGACAGGGACTGTAGCGCAAAACTCTTTGAAACAGTGAAAATGAGAAAAGTGTTCCCCTTCTAGCTGAACTACAAAAATGTCAGTTTTCTCTTTCAGTGAAATTGAAAGGTCAGTTTATTAATAAGGGTTGCATTGTCGTCGCAAAATCACAGCTTTCATAGCCAGGTAGGATCTGACAGTGGTGTATCTGCTCCATCTTTTTCAGTGAGGTTGGTTGGTTGGTTGGTTTGGGGAAGGAGACCAGACAGCGAGGTCATCGGTCTCATCGGATTAGGAAAGGACGGGGAAGGAAGTCGGCCGTGCCCTTTGAAAGGAACCATCCCGGCATTTGCCTGGAGCGGTTTAGGGAAATCATGGAAAACCTAAATCAGGATGGCCGGACGTGGGATTGAACTGTCGTCCTCCCGAATGCGAGTCCAGTGTCTAACCACTGCGCCACCTCGCTCGGTTTCCAGTGAGGAAAACATCTATTTGGTTTCGGAGCTTGTAAAACCGAAACAAGAACGTACGGAGCCAAGCCACCTCACTGCTGTGTGATAAAAGCAAAATACAATTTAGAATCAATTTCTTCGAGAAAACCGTGGACCTGGGGGTGATTAAGTACATGCCCCCGAATGAAGTTCAGGGCAGAAAAGACTAGTTTCAGTACACAAGAAACTGACGACTTCACTGTATGAACAGAGCGTCCGGAATTTGCAAATCTTCGAACTGAGTTCTGTTTACTGAACATAGTACGAGGTGCATTCAAGTTCTAAGGCCTCCGATTTTTTTTCTAATTAACTACTCACCCGAAATGAAACTGGCGTTACTTCTCGACGTAATCGCCCTGCAGACGTACACATTTTTCACAACGCTGACGCCGTGATTCAATGGCAGCGGCGAAGGCTTCTTTAGGAGTCTGTTTTGACCACTGGAAAATCGCTGAGGCAATAGCAGTACGGCTGGTGAATGTGCGGCCACGGAGAGTGTCTTTCATTGTTGGAAAAAGCCAAACGTCACTAGAAACCAGGTCAGGTGAGTAGGGATCATGAGGAATCACTTCAAAGTTGTTATCACGAAGAAACTGTTGCGTAACGTTAGCTCGATGTGCGGGTGCGTTGTCTTGGTGAAACAGCACACGCGCAGCCCTTCCCGGACGTTTTTGTTGCATTGCAGGAAGGAATTTGTTCTTCAAAACATTTTCGTAGGATGCACCTGTTACCGTAGTGCCCTTTGGAACGCAATGGGTAAGGATTACGCCCTCGCTGTCCCAGAACATTGACACCATCATTTTTTCAGCACTGGCGGTTACCCGAAATTTTTTTGGTGGCTGTGAATCTGTTTGCTTCCATTGAGCTGACAGGCGCTTTGTTTCTGGATTGAAATATGCCATCCACGTCTCATCCATTGTCACAACCGACGAAAAGAAAGTCCCATTCATGCTGTCGTTGCGCATCAACATTGCTTGGCAACATGCCACACGGGCAGCCATGTGGTCGTCCGTCAGCATTCGTGGCACCCACCTGGATGACACTTTTCCCATTTTCAGGTCGTCATGCAGGATTGTGTGCACAGAACCCACAGAAATGCCAACTCTGGAGGCGATCTGTTCAACAGTCATTCGGCGATTCCCCAAAACAATTCTCTCCAGTTTCTCGATCATGTCGTCAGACTGGCTTGTGCGAGCCCGAGGTTGCCTCGGTTTGTTGTCACACGATGTTCTGCCTTCATTAAACTGTCGCACCGACGAAAAGAAAGTCCCGTTCATGCTGTCGTTGCGCGTCAACATTGCTTGGCAACATGCCATGTGGTCGTTGTTAGCTCGATGTGCGGGTGCGTTGTCTTGGTGAAACAGCACACGCGCAGCCCTTCCCGGACGTTTTTGTTGCAGTGCAGGAAGGAATTTGTTCTTCAAAACATTTTCGTACGATGCACCTGTTACCGTAGTTCCCTTTGGAACGCAATGGGTAAGGATTACGCCCTCGCTGTCCCAGAACATTGACACCATCATTTTTTCAGCACTGGCGGTTACCCGAAATTTTTTTGGTGGCGGTGAATCTGTGTGCTTCCATTGAGCTGACTGGCGCTTTGTTTCTGGATTGAAATATGTCATCCACGTCTCATCCATTGTCACAACCGACGAAAAGAAAGTCCCATTCATGCTGTCGTTGCGCATCGACATTGCTTGGCAACATGCCACATGGGCAGCCATGTGGTCATCCGTCAGCATTCGTGGCACCCACCTGGATGACACTTTTCCCATTTTCAGGTCGTCATGCAGGACTGTGTGCACAGAACCCATAGAAATGCCAACTCTGGAGGCGATCTGTTCAACAGTCATTCGGCGATCCCCCAAAACAATTCTCTCAACTTTCTCGATCATGTTGTCAGACCAGCTTGTGCGAGCCCGAGATTGTTTCGGTTTGTTGTCACATGATGTTCTGCCTTCATTAAACTGTCGCGCCCACGAACACACTTTCGACACATCCATAACTGCCCGCATCTCGTGGTCGTGCGGTAGCGTTCTCGCTGCCCACGCCCGGGTTCAGTTCCCGGCGGGGTCAGGGATTTTCTCTGCCTCGTGATGGCTGGGTGTTGTGTGATGTCCTTAGGTTAGTTCGGTTTAAGTAGTTCTAAGTTCTAGGGGACTGATGACCATAGATGTTAAGTCCCATAGTGCTCAGAGCCATTTTTTGAACATCCATAACTCCATCACCACATGTCTCCTTCAACTGTCGATGAATTTCAAATTCAGAAAACGAATGATTGCACGCTGTTCAAGTAAGGAAAACGTCGCCATTTTAAGTATTTAAAACAGTTCTCATTCTCGCTGCTGGCGGTAAAATTCCATCTGCCGTATGGTGGTGCCATCTCTGGGACGTATTGACAATGAACGCGGCCTCATTTTAAAACAATGCACATGTTTCTATCTCTTTCCAGTCTGGAGAAAAAAATCGGAGGCCTTAGAACTTGAATGCACCTCGTAAATTTAAGACTCATAGCAGTCAGGTGGTGCCCGCACGGGTGGAGATCTAATATTCTAAATGTAATATTTAAGTTTAAAATGTGTCAGATCATTTCGTGTTTCACACGTTTTATGAAGTAAATACAAGTGCCGTCGACGGGCTGGATGAACTTACGTCACGGGGCAGATACAGCCCGCGGGCTGTAGTTTGGAGACCTCTGCTTTACACGATAGATGAAAGGTCGATTCGTCCGAAAAGATGAGTCATTCGGAACGAGTGTTGTCTGCCATATCCCGTAGAAATGAAATGTAAAATTCGTACCTTACATTACGGTCGCTGGGACGCAGCTGCTGCATTACTTGCAACTTGCAATGCTTCATATGCAGGTGGCGTTTCAGAACGCACCGCACCGTTTTTGAGGAAGTTAAAGTTCCTGGCCGTCTGTCTAGTGGATGCATCTTGGATACGCTCGACATTTTCATCAGACGTGCGTGGCCGACCGGTGCTCTTCCCTTTGCAAACGCAACCAACTTCCAGGTATGAAACTTCCTGGCAGATTGAAACTGTGTGCTCGACCGAGACTCGAACTCGGGAACTTTGCCTTTCGCGGGCAAGTGCTCTACCAACTGAGCTACCCAAGCATGACCCACGCCCCGTCCTCACAGCTTTACTTCTGCCAGTACCTCGTCTCCTACCTTCCAAACTTTAAAGAAGCTCTCCTGTGGACCTTGCAGAACTAGCACTCCTGAAAGACAGGATATTGCGGAGACATGGCTTAGCCACAGCCTGGGGGATGTTTCCAGAATGAGATTTTCACTCTGCAGCGAAAGGCAAAGGTCCCGAGTTCGAGTCTTGGTCGGGCACACAGTTTTACTCTGCCAGGAAGTTTCATATCAGCGCACACTCCGCTGCAGAGTGAAAATCTCATTCTGAAAACTTCCAGGTATTTTGTATGTCGTTCATAAATCTGCTTCTACAGCGGCGGTTTCAAGCTGAATCGACGGCGGAATGTACGCCGTACTTGAACACTGGACTGACTTCGCGCAAATTTCAAGACACAAAATGATTTCTCATGAGGTGCAGTCCCACGTTGTTACAAACAACAGCATAGCTGTGTCAAAACTTTGAACCTTCCTCTATCTAGCAACATGCGCAATGTGTGTAATAAACTAGTAAATGTGTCCTTTCTTTTTGAATCGTCCGGTAAGCGAGACGGCGCAGAAGCTCCCAGCAGCGCTGTTGCCAGTTATCGCCTTCGAAGCTCAAATGGCTGCAGGCAAAAATAATAGCCGTCTATAGAGCTGTGACAACAA
The DNA here is from genome assembly GCF_023898315.1 of Schistocerca nitens. Lineage (NCBI taxonomy): Eukaryota > Metazoa > Arthropoda > Insecta > Orthoptera > Acrididae > Schistocerca > Schistocerca nitens. Next base: position 1,129,628,298 of record NC_064614.1, read on the forward strand.
TGAGGCGTTGGCATAGGGACGTATACAAAATCGCGTTCATTATTGGCCGAGGGAGGCCCGCGAAGCTGCCGCGCTCAGCCAATTGCAACTTCAGGGATCAACTTAAGGGGATCAGGTCGAAACAAATCGATTTTCGGTTTTCATCACATTTCGATAGATTAAGGTTTTATTTAAGTGCTCGGAAAAGGATTTTGCTGAAAAATTGTTTTTTCGAGCATTTCAAGAACATTTTCCTACCACGTGTGTTTATGTGCCTTGCCCACTTTTGTCACCCACTGTCCACCCACTCACTGTCAACTCTAAGCCATATGGAGATGCCATTATTAGCAAAATAGAATGTGTAGGCCATGTTCAAAAACGTTTGGGAACAAGGCTGAGAAAACTAACTGTTGAGATGAGAGGAAAAAAATTAGAAGATGGAAAATTGTTGACCGGACAGGTTGGTTAACTAAAACTGAAATAGAAAACTTGCAGGTATACTATGGGCAGGCAATTAGGAGAAATAAAGAAAATCTTGAGACAATGAAGAGAGATGTTTGTGCCATATTCTTCCATAAGTCCTCTACTGATGATGTCATGGATTGCGACCATCAGGAGAAAATTCGTGGTGCAAATACAACAGGGCTCAGGCAACTGGAGAATCTTATTCTCACCAGCATTCTCGTCCTGCTACTGTTATTACAGCAATTAAACCTATTTTCTGAGACTTGGCTCATCCTGACCTTCTAAGGAAATGTCTGCATGGACAGACACAGATACCAAGTGAATGTTTCAACAGCATAATTTGGAACCGCCTTCCTAAAACTGTATTTGTAAGCATGCATACAATGAAACTAGTTCATGACGGTGTTATTACATTCAATTGTGGTGATATTGGAAAGTGTTGGGCACTGAAAAAGCTGGGAATTAATCCTGGTGAAAATATGATCACTGGGCTGCAACATTGCGATAAAATGAGTATAGCCGGTGCAGAAAGATCTGCATCTAATATGGCTAAGAAAGCAAGAGAAACATCCAGGAAGGTGAAAAAGAAGCTGGAAGACCTGCAAGAGGCCAAAGAAGGGCCATCATATGCAGCAGGACAGTTTTAATTAACTGTAAGTAACAAATTTCAAAAGTTTTTTCTTTAAAGTCAGTATCCCACAAACTAAAATTTTCGATACATATGCCCCATTATATCAGAAACTATCATAGATAAATGAGTGAAATTTTCAGAGACGCTGCATAACATATAAAGCCAACTCTGATACTACATTCATTAATATTCCCCCATTAGGAAGTTCATAAAAAAATATTTTCTGCAGAAAAAAATTAATATTTTTGTTAATAAATTTAAAAAAGTATTTCTTAAAATCTATAAAATGGATAAAGTAGATTTTAGTACAGTTGACTCTATTAGCATCATGTAACATACAGTAAAAATATTAAGGTCCTGCATCAAATAGTTTTTTTCAGAAATGGGCCAATACTTGCCTAAATTAACATGGGTTAGATAGGCAGGGTCTGGTCCCCTTAACGCCGACTCAACGATAGCCACACACCCCTTCATATCCGCGTCCGATGACGCCAATCGGCTGTTGGGCCTTCTGAGGCTTGTTCAAACGGAAAGAGAGAAATGGAAGTGAGCTTATGGCATCCTTGGTCGGGAAGCTCCTATTCGGGGAACCTCGGCCTCCAAGTGCAAGTCTCATTTCATTCGACGCCACACTGGGCGACTTGCTCGCCGGTGACGAGGATGAAATGATGATGAGAACAACACAACACCCAGTCCACGAGCGGAGAAAATCTCCGATACACCCGGGGGAGAGAGAGAGAGAGGGGAGGGGGGGGGGGAGATAATGGGATCATCTGTTGACAACGCGAAAATGTAACATGACTTCGCAGTGCAAGTTCTTACTATACCACATTCCCGTCAGCTTTGAAAGTGCTTATCTCTCCCCTAGGTGATTCTGCATCATATTAAATGAATAAAAGGAAAAAGGATTTCAATATAAGGTTGTCTTCACTACTACTCTGCACTTGACATGGGGCCGGCCGCGGTGGTCTACCGGTTCTAGGCGCTCAGTCCGGAACCGCGCGACCGCTACGGTAGCAGGTTCGAATCCTGCTTCGGGCATGGATGTGTGTGATGTCCTTAGGTTAGTTAGGTTTAAGTAGTTCTAAGTTCTAGGGGACTGATGACCACAGATGTTAAGTCCCATAGTGCTCAGAGCCATTTGAACCGGAACGGCGCGAAGTTCTGTTGCGGGTGTCAGTCTGAAGACTGGTTTGATAGAGCTCTCCACGCTTATATGTCCTGTGCAAGGCTTCGCATGATTGTTTTCTGTGAACGAGTCATTGATTGTACAACATTTGTAATAAAAATACTTAAGTTCTGTAGTGACAACAGTGACCATTTTGGTGCCACTCCTGTAAGTGCTACATAACTTACACAGCTGCAGTAAAAGAAATATTTGGCTCCATTCAACGGCTCGTATTCCATGTAATGCTACTGTTTAGTTTGTATAGTTAGCGAGCCAAAACTAAAAAAAACGAGTTGTGATGTCAGTTTCATCATCACATGATGTGGCCACTAATTACTTACAGAAATGTTGTCAATACATTCTATATCGACGGAATATAGCTGTGATGTATTCGAAGACTCAAAAGTATCATTTTAAATACAGTTAATTCGAGGCTGAGTCCATGTTCGCTCATGAATGAGTGCACTGCACAACTCCACAAAGTCAACTTCATACTAACATCCACAAGGAAAGATTCCTAAAAACTGTGGGATAGTAGTTCTTTCTTTGACGATAGGTAATTCCCCCTAATTTTCACTACATCTGTTACTCTCTTGTTATTCACGTTACTCATTTATATCATACACAATACTATTTTAAGTACTCAACATTTTAATTATGAACAAATATTCTTCGAAACATAATGAAGTAAATAGTTAATTACTTGCCGCGTTTGTTGCTAGATGGTAGCACCATACAGCACTGTATATTTGCTGTCTGCCATTGTTCTGTACTTGATGTATTGATGTATTGACAGCCATACTGCTGCTAGATGATGTAACAGCCATACTGGCGTCTGCATCAAGACAGATGATCATGCGGATGATACATGTAGCCAAACAACAATATGAACATTGATCTTTAAAATTTACATAGCAGTTGGTATGTGTCTAATTAAAAAATCTCCACCCCAGCATCATGAACATGCATCTCTTGATTTTTGAATTTCCCTGTAGAACATATGTGTGGAATACAGGCCATTTTCATCCTAGGTGAATGTCCATTTCCTCTGTCATTTTTCAATATGGGTTAATAAACAAGTCTGCTTTTTTGTTTTTTTCATGTTTCCTACCACTTAACTCTGGTCACATGGCTTGTTATGTTAGATAGGGTTGTGACAAGAGCATGCACACAGTGGGAATTGGAGCTTCTATCGTCTACTTCACATTAGTTATGTGTCTCTGTGCGCAGAGCTGTCACCAGCAGATGGTGGCCTGACTCTTGGATGCCTGACTCGTGTTGTGCCAGATTCGCACGTCTCCTATAATCTGACGCAGATTTTTTACCCCAGTAGCTGATGGCCCAATGGCCATCTTCGGCTGCTCTTAGGGGTGCTGTCTGATCTGGCTCCTAGCGTGCTACCACGAAGGCCGGCTGGCAGGGTGATAGCGAACTTCTTGACAAGTATAGCAATCGTGAACTTCGTCACCATGGAAATGTGTCTCTCTCCAGTTCGATGTTAAAAATAAACATTCCCTTTATAGCACAAGTGGACAAATCAAAACTTAGTGTGATGTCAGAGGGGTATTATTTAAACTTTGGACAGCTGAGCTGGAAACATTTTTAAACTTAAATTGGACTTAACTGAATTTGAATTGAATTCAAATTGAACTGCATTGAATTTGAAACTGATTAAAATTCAACTGAATTCCAATTGATACTGACTTGAATTGAAATTGAACTCGAATTGTACTGAACTGAATTGAAAGTAGGTCAGCAGGCAAGTTCTGATTATAAATGGTCTTCACAGGTTTGCTGCCAGAAAAACTTGAAGACTCACAAGTTCCGACCGATTACTACCTGTTGGGTGAAAATATGTTTATGTCGGCAGGAGGCTCAGTCTGACATACTTTGTATAACAGACAGGCTTGGACCTACAGGGGGAAAAAAACCTTTTGTCCTGGCTATGAATGGCAGACATGCTTGGATCTTCATAGCGGAAAAATATCTCTATCATGGCAAGACAATACCATTTGTCCTATAACTGGTACATGGAGGAAGGCCTGACCTCAGGAGGCAATGCCCTTTGTCCCAAAACCACAGGCTCTGATTGGCAGGGGAAAAACATGTTTTGTCAAACTGGCAAGCTTGGACCTGTATGAGGAACAAATGTCCTTTGTCCCAGGTGAGTGACATAGGACAAAGACCCAGGAATCTGGCAAAAATGCAGACTGAGCTCATATTCCAGGTCAGCCACCTTGAAGTCCTGTCGAACAATGCACCATCTTGGATTTCCCACCAATTTGTACTTAGGACAAACCCCTACTTCCACAGTGACAACACAGTAGTGGAGGGAAACCCTGTCACGCAATTGAGCCATTTTTGAATTCCTCAGCAATTTTTTTTAATTTCGCGCCATTTTTAATTTCCCGCCATTTCTAACTTCCCATCATTTTACACACATGGCAATCTGCCTATGTTATAGTGGGTAAGGAGTGGGGAAATTGCTAACATTGCATGATATGATAGGAGAAAGGGGAGGGGGGAAGTCTCGCAACAGTGCAGTCTGTTCTCGAGCCCTCACTGCCTATCTACTTATCTTGTCCAATTCGTCCTGGAAAATACGCTCTTGCATCTGTGTCATGCTCAATGCTCACTGCTGCTGGAGTTTGAAAATCTTCCGATCTCGCGTTTACTATCCGATCATGTGACGAAAGGCGCCGCTGTCAATTGAATCTTCCTTATCCCTTAGAATTAACCCAAATTGGTAACAGTCTCAAACTGATGAACCATACTCAAGAATCGATCATAGAAACGTTCTGTAAGGTTCTTCTTTTGTCAATGGATTACATTTCCTGATACGTCTGCCTGTGTGGTGGGACAGGATACGAGTTTGAGTTGCAAAGACTGTAACTTTTGGGGGATGTTGAGAGAGGGTGTGAAGTTGCCCTCCCCTCCGCCTATAGAGGTACGCCCTTTTCTTACACCATCACCTTCAAGCTGAAATTGGTGGAATCCTACATTTTAATAATATGTAGTTCTTCATTTCTGCTTTCTGCACGCTACAATGTTTTGAAATGGCCTGTATTATAACGTTCAGATGTTACCCAAGAAGTTGCTTTCTCTCCGATTCTTTTTAATTTTCCCCAGTGTTATCATTTTCACATGAGAGCACTCTGATTGCTACTTTCGTATACGCGTGTTCAATAAATCGTCTTCATTCCTGCCTTAAGGCATATGATGCTTGGCTCAAGTCTGAACTTTGGTACATGTCGTAGGTATTTACCACATTCCGCCTTTTCCTCTTTTGTTTTTCATACTGCGAAGCGGATGTTTAGCATTAACCTTTTAATGCTAGGTAAAAGAGGTAAGGAAGGTGGCCCAAAGAGACTTAAGACAAGTTCAGTTGTATGTACAGCTGCTGTAGACCAGTTAAAATTGTGAAAATGCAATTTTGCATCAGACTAGTGTTTCTAGAGAAGCATACTGCTGTTGTTGTGGTCTTCCGTCCGAAGACTGGATTGATGCAACTCTCCAGGCAGCTCTATCCTGTACAAGGCTCTCCATGTGTGAATACCTACTGCAACTGACGTCCTTCTGAATCTGCTTGCTGTATTCATCTCTTGGTCTCCCTCTACAATTATTACCTCCCACACTTCCCTCCAATATCAAATTGGTGATCCCTAGATGTCTCACAATGTGTCTTATCAAGCGATTCCTTCTTCGAGTCAGGTTGTGCCACAAATTTCTTTTCACCCCAGTTCTGTTCAGTACCTCCTCATTAGTTATGTCACCTATCCATCTAATCTACAGCATTCTTCTGCAGCACCATATATCAAAAGCTTCTATTGTCTTCTTGTCTAAACTGTTTATCGTTCATGTTTCACTTCTATACATGGCTACGCTCCATACAAATACTTTCAGAAAACGCTTCCTAACAGTAAAAGGGGATGTAGATGAAGATGAAATGGGAGATACGATACTGCGTGAAGAGTTTGACAGAGCACTGAAAGACCTGAGTCGAAACAAGGCCCCGGGAGTAGACAACATTCCATTAGAACTACTGACGGCCTTGGGAGAGCCAGTCCTGACAAAACTCTACCATCTGGTGAGCAAGATGTATGAGACAGGTGAAATACCCTCAGACTTCAAGAAGAATATAATAATTCCAATCCCAAAGAAAGCAGGTGTTGACAGCTGTGAAAATTACCGAACTATCAGTTTAATAAGTCACAGCTGCAAAATACTAACGCGAATTCTTTACAGACGAATGGAAAAACTGGTAGAAGCGGACCTCGGGGAAGATCAGTTTGGATTCCGTAGAAATGTTGGAACAAGTGAGGCAATACTAACCTTACGACTCATCTTAGAAGAAAGATTAAGAGCCGGCCGAAGTGGCCGCGCGGTTCTGGCGCTGCAGTCTGGAACCGCGAGACCGCTACGGTCGCAGGTTCGAATCCTGCCTCGGGCATGGATGTGCGTGATGTCCTTAGGTTAGTTAGGTTTAACTAGTTCTAAGTTCTAGGGGACTAATGACCTCAGCAGTTGAGTCCCATAGTGCTCAGAGCCATTTGAACCATTTTTGAAAGATTAAGAAAAGGCAAACCTACGTTTCTAGCATTTGTAGACTTAGAGAAAGCTTTTGACAACGTTGACTGGAATACTTTCTTTCACATTCTAAAGGTGGCAGGGGTAAAATATAGGGACCGAAAGGCTATTTACAATTTGTACAGAAACCAGATGGCAGTTATAAGAGTCGAGGGGCATGAAAGGGAAGCAGTGGTTGGGAAAGCAGTGATACAGGGTTGTAGCCTCTCCCCGATGTTATTCAATCTGTATATTGAGCAAGCAGTAAAGGAAACAAAAGAAAAATTCGGAGTAGGTATTAAAATTCATGGAGAAGAAGTAAAAACTTTGAGGTTCGCCGATGACATTGTAATTCTGTCAGAGATAGCAAAGGACTTGGAAGAGCAGTTGAACGGAATGGACAGTGTCTTGAAAGGAGGATATAAGATGAACATCAACAAAAGCAAATCGAGGATAATGGAATGTAGTCAAATTAAATCGGGTGATGCTGAGGGAATTAGATTAGGAAATGAGACACTTAAAGTAGTAAAGGAGTTTTGCTATTTACAGAGTAAAATAACTGATGATGGTCGAAGTAGAGAGGATATAAAATGTAGACTGGCAATGGCAAGGAAATCGTTTCTGAAGAAGAGAAATTTGTTAACATCGAGTATAGATTTAAGTGTCAGGAAGTCGTTTCTGAAAGTATTTGTATGGAGTGTAGCCATGTATGGAAGTGAAACATGGACGATAACTAGTATGGACAAGAAGAGAATAGAAGCTTTCGAAATGTGGTGCTACAGAAGAATGCTGAAGATAAGGTGGGTATATCACGTAACTAATGAGGAGGTATTGAATAGGGTTGGGGAGAAGAGAAGTTTGTGGCACAACTTGACTAGAAGAAGGGATCGGTTGGTAGGACATGTTTTGAGGCATCAAGGGATCACAAATTTAGCATTGCAGGGCAGCGTGGAGGGTAAAAATCGTAGAGGGAGACCAAGAGATGAATACACTAAGCAGATTCAGAAGGATGTAGGTTGCAGTAGGTACTGGGAGATGAAGAAGCTCGCACAGGATAGAGTAGCATGGAGAGCTGCATCAAACCAGTCTCAGGACTGAAGACCACAACAACAACAACAACAACAACAACAGTTAAATCTATATTCGATGTTAACAAATATCTTTTCTTTAGGAACGTTTCCTTGCCATTACCAGTCTACATTTTATATACTCTCTACTTCGGCCGCCCGCATCTCGTGGTCGTGCGGTAGCGTTCTCGCTTCCCACGCCCGGTTTCCCGGGTTCGATTCCCGGCGGGGTCAGGGATTTTCTCTGCCTCGTGATGGCTGGCTGTTGTGTGCTGTCCTTAGGTTAGTTAGGTTTAAGTACTTCTAAGTTCTGGGAGACTGATGACCATAGATGTTAAGTCCCATAGTGCTCAGAGCCAATCTACTTCGGCCGTCGTCAGTTATTTTCCAGTCCAAATGGCAAAACTCATCTACTACTTCAAGTGTCTCGTTTCCTAATCTAATTCTCTCAGCATCACCTGATATATTTTGATTACACTACATTAACGTTATTTTGCTTTTGTTGATGTTCATCTTATACCCACCTTTCAAGATGCTGTCTATTCCGTTGAATCGCTTTTCCAAGGCCTTTGCTGTCTCTGACAGAAAAACAATGTCATCGCCAAACCTAAAAGTTTTTGTTTCTTCACCCTGAACTTTAATTCCTACTCCATATTTTTCTTTGGTTTCCCTTATTTCTTGCTTAGTGAACATTGGGAGGTAGATTACAATCCTGTCTTACTCCTTTCTCAACCACTGCTTCCCTTCCATGGCCCTCGAATCTTAAAACTGCTACTGGTGTCTGTATAAGTTGTAAATAGCCTTTCGGTCCCTGTATTTACACCCTGCTATCTCCAGAACTTCAAAGAGAGAATTCCAGTCAATATTGTCAAAAGCTATCCCTAAGTCTACAAATGTTACAAACGTAAATTTGCCCTCCTTAGCCTATCTTCTAAGATAAGCCGTAGGTCAGTATTGCCTCGCATGTGCCCACATTTCTCCGGAATCCGAACTGATCTTTGCCAAGGTCGGCTTCTACCATTTTTCCATTCTTTTCTAAAGAATTCAGTAAGTGTTTTGCAACCATGACTTATTAAACTGTTATCTTCGTTTTGCTTTTGTTGATGTTCATCTTACCATATTCACCTTTCAAGACACTATCCATTCCGTTCAACTGCTCTTCCAAGTCCTTTGTTGTCTCTGACAGAATTACAGTGTCATCGGCGAACCTCAAAGTTTTTATTTCTTCTCCATGGGTTTTAATTTCTACTCCAAATTTTTGTTTTGTTTCCTTTACTGCTTGCTCAACATATAGATTGAATAAAATCGGGGATAGGCTACAACCCTGTCTCACTCCCATCCCAACCACTGCTTCCCTATCATGTCCCTCGACTCTTATAAGTGCCATCTGGTTTCTGTACAAATTGTAAGTAGCCTTTCGCCCCTGTATTTGACCCGTGAACCTTCAAAAACTGAAAGAGAGTATTTCAGTCAACATTGTCAAAAGCTTCCTCTAAGTCTACAAATGCTTGATACGTAGGTTAGCCTTTCCTTAATCTATCTCTTAAGATAAGTCGTAGGGTCAGTATTTCCCAACATTACTACGGAATGCGAACTGTTCTTACCCGTTGTTGACTTCTGCCACTTTTTCCACTCATCTGTAAAAAATTCGTGTTAGTATTTTGCAGTCATGTCTTATTAAACTAATGGTTCGATAATATTCACTCCTTTCTGCACCTGCTTTCTTTGGAATTGAAACTGAGGGTATGTCGCATATCTCATATATCTTGCACACCAGATGGATGAGTTTTACCATGGGCGCACTAAGCCCCCCCCCCCCCCCCCCCACCCCCGGCTGTCAGTATGTCTGACGGAATGCGTCAACTCCCGGGACTTTGTTTCCACTTAAGTCTTTCAGTGCTCTAGAGTAGCAAACGGATGAAGAATTTGGCATAAAACAAGGACCCCTATGAATGCACAATTTCAAAAATGTGTTCTCCGTGTCATTTTGGGCCACCTCGTCGGTAGCAGAGATATTCCTTTCTGTACTATGGAATCATTGACAAGAAGCTGCAACAAATAATATCGGAACGTATACAAATAGAGTTAACATAATTTAAATGTCTGTTGAGAAAAGTCCCAGGAACTTAAAAATTGACGACCTACATTTGAAATTCACCAGTGTTCAAGTACAGGCTAGTGTTTTCAATTCAGGTAATGCGTTAATCAGTATCTTGTTGACAAGACTGACAATATTTCGCGTGCTTGGAAACACCAGCACAACCTGCATGGCTCTTTTCTGGACAGGCCATGCAGTTCAACAGTACGTCTCCTTTTTTGATCGGACAATAAATCAGTGAAGTGAAAACAAGCTGCCCTCACTTAACCCTTTATATCTGCTCATCCTTCTTCATCCTGTGGAGTTGCTCCGTTCTATTTTTCTCAGTTCATCATCTCTTCTTGAAGCTGTTTTTCCTGACTGGTACTGAAATTAGATAAGTTGTGGGCTCTAGCGCTTAATAAAACAAACAGTGGCAGCTCTTCTCGTCCACAAGCTCCACAGCATACGTCGGTGCAACTCTGCGTTCTAAGGCAGTGGTCTGATGACGTCACGAATCAACGTCGCTGGGACACATATGAAACCGTTCGACTTGCAGAGATTTTTTTGAGTCTGTAACAGCTTGCTTAGTCGTTAAAGCCTCTGATGAAGTATCCAGCAGAAGAGTTGAAGCGTAAAGCACAGAATTATGCCTTACACCAGGGCCTTATGCCCATTAATCTAATATCAGCAAAATCGCAAATACCTTCCGTGAAAGTCTACATTGTCTGATTAAACCAATGATTACCATCTTGTGCCGGCCGATGTGGCCGTGCGGTTACAAGCGCTTCAGTCTGGAACCGCGTGACCGCTATGGTCGCAGGTTCGAATCCTGCCTCGGGCATGGATGTGTGTGATGTCCTTAGGTTAGTTAGGATTAAGTAGTTCTACGTTCTAGGGGATTGATGACCACAGATGTTAAGTCCCATAGTGCTCAGAGCCATGTGAACCATTTTTGAGTCATCTTGTCACTCATCGTATTTTAATTCAGTCACTATGTTTTTGTGCCCTTTTCTGTCATTTTAGGCCACTTTCCTCAGTACATTTGGCCTTTTAGTGACGCTCTTATAACCTTACTTCTTTTCACAGTGATATATTTCCCAGTTTAATTAGATATTAGTCCATCCTCTTCTATTCCTGACAGTATGTACTGGGTGATTATAATTAAACCTTCCCTATTTAAACGTTATAACACGGAAACTAATTATAGTAAGAATACCAAACTTGGTAGCATTAATGGCGATAGTATGGGGTGCATGACTTCCATGCGTCACAGCGCCACAGTCCAGTTCCAACTATGGCGACCAGAGCCGTGATCGGTCATCGTGAATCATGGTCTCACACACCTGACCACTCGCAGTGCACGTGTTGACATGTCAACATGAGCTTGAACGGAAGGAGCAGGGCATTATTGCTGAAGCTCTATTATCGAAACAACAGTAATGCCGCAGCTGCACTTCGTGAATATCGCCGACTGAAAGGATGAGGGAAGGGTCCTCTTTCTGCACCTACTGTGCGGTGTATGGTGAAGAAGTTCTAATCAACTGGAGAAATGGGCGTCGCTCCGGGAAGAGGCCGACGACCGGTTGCACCACAAGTGTTGATGAAATCGCTGTTGCTGTGATAGATAACACTACGCACAATTCCTGATCGTCAGGCAGTGTGCGTACTGTGTCACGACAGCTGAACATCCCGTGGTCCACTGTACGGAACGTGTTTCGAACCATTCTCAAAAATGGTTCAAATGGCTCTGAGCACTATGGGACTTAACATTTATGGTCATCAGTCCCCTAGAACTTAGAACTACTTAAAACTAACTAACCTAAGGACAGCACACAACACCCAGCCATCACGAGGCAGAGAAAATCCCTGATCCCGCCGGGAATCGAACCCGGGAACCCGGGCGTGGGAAGTGAGAACGCTACCGCACGACCACGAGATGCGGGCGAACCATTCTCAAATGGTATCCTTGCAAGATCCATATCGTACAGCAGCTTGCACCACAGGACGCACAACGACGTGTTGACTTCGCTCTCCACTTTCTCACAAGAATTGAAGTTGAGGAGGGGTGGCCCTGGACCATCCTATGGACAGAAGAAGGTCATTTTTCTCCGACGGGTGAGGTAAACATACAGAATTGCTGAGTATTGGGGATCTTTACCTCCAGTCACCATGCATAAGTTCCTCTGTATGTTGAACGTGTCATCGTGTGCTGTGGCTTCACCACTACGTTCATCATTGGCCCATTCTTTTCTGAACAGGTTGGCGCTCAAGGCCCAAAGACGTGCAATGTGAGTGGCCAGCATAATCGTGCTATACAAACTGATGAGGCTGAATTCAAAACAATACATACCAATCATACGGACATACCATTGTGTGCTCTTCGAATCAGTACTCAGCTTCGCAGCTAGCGCTTGGGCACATAGACTGAACGTGGTTACCAACAAAGTATAGGTTAGACAAGGGCAGAAAAGTGTCCTACTTAGGCTATCTGGAGCCTTCGGCACCACCTCAGCGGATGCACTGTGTGTGGTGCTCGGAATATGCCCCATAGATACCTCGATGAAATACAGAGCTGCAAGGTACTGGTTAAAGATGGGGAGACTAGATAAGGTACGCACAATAACTGGTGTGCCGATAGAGTCGATAGTCACCTTAAAAGTTGGCGTTTGGATACATGGCAAGGTGAGTGGGATGTAAGTGATAAGGGACGTAGACTGCATGACTTTCTCCCTGACATAAGGGAGCGGTTGAGAATGAAACATATCGATCCCAGCCGCGATACGGTACATTTCTTAACCGGACACGAACCTTAACCCACGCACTTAAACCGCTTGAGTCTGAGGCAGATGCACATGCGGGGAAGAAGGTTTCCCAGAACACACTGCCTTTTCTGCGGGCAATACGTGAACAATAGACATATACTACACTTAGACTACACAGATGCAGACATAGATGTATACACAGCAATAAGAGACGAAGAACAATGGGCACAATTAAACGTACTGACAAACAGTATTTCAAAAACAACACATGAACAGTACATGCGGACACGACATAACAAACATGCCTATGTGCAACGTAACAACAAGCTCCAGAGCGTGGACAGCAATACCCACAGTGACAGCGAAAATAGTGACAATAATGAGGAACAGGAGGAGGAATCCGAGATCTGACAGTAAATAAGCATAAGATCTAGCCAACAAATCACTAAATACTGTACACGGATGGGCACCTGAAGTTAATACATAGGATTAGTAATAAATAGGATAAGCAATGTCATTTCTCTACTAAGAACCAATTTTGTGTGTGTGTGTGTGTGCGTGTGTGCGTGCGTGTGTTTGTGTGTGTGTGTGTGTGTGTGTGTGTGTGTGTGTGTGTGTGTGTGTCTGTGTGACTGGCTGTCAACGGCTCGAAGCAACCGTTCCGAGGTATTCACCGTCAGTCACATTCGGTGATAGCATTAATAAATCCCTCCTCTATCCTATCATCTTTTTATATTCTTCTTAAAAACAACAAAATTTATTTATATTTCCACCTTAAATTATTGTTATTTTGAAAAGTATCATTCTTTGTAAATGTTGTAGTAAAAAAAGAAAAGAAACTGTAAAAAAATGAAAAACGAAAATCGTAAGATGGACGACCTGTTTTAAAACATCAGATAACGGGTCTATAATCTGGCAATAAATAAACATGCTCACCCAACAGGAAAGAGACGCATTGAGCCAAACAGTTTTATGCAAGATAGGTCCCCACCGCACATCGCTCGTGAAGTTCACCTGCTTTTCCGAAACACATTTAGAAACGATCGAATTATCACCCGATAGCTTCCAAATCCTTGACGGGCACGATTACCTGATCTCATTCCCTGTGATTTCTGGTTGTGGGGCTACCTGAAAAAGAGGATTTACTACGAGAACATTCAAACATGTGCTGATCTACAGCGCAGCATATCAAGAGAGATAGCCAGCACATCAACGGACATGATCGTTCTGCTGTGCAGAATGCAATCCTGCGCTTTCAGATTCTTCTGGATACAGATGGGCGCGGTATTGAGCCCTGTTTCTACCAGTAATGGCACCGGTATGTAGTGGTACGATGTACCGTAGCAGCACATTAAACTTATTTCAATTGAACCGATTCTGCATTATTTCTCTTCCACACGTCCTTGACACTAATGCTGTCAAGTTTGGTACTCGTACGGCATTAGTTTCCGTGTTATAATGTTTTAAATGGAGAAAGGTTAATTATAACCACCCTGTAGTTTCCCTGAGACTAGGATTGCAACTCAGCTTTAAGAGAGATAGGCGCTGTGGTTAAAGCGAAGGAGCCGCATACGGGACCACAGCGGTTCAAATCATCGTCTATCCATCCAGATTAAAGTTTTCCATTGCATCCCAGAATCGCTTAAGGCAAATGCCCAGATAGTTGCTGTGACAAATACTCGGTCAGTTTCCTGCGATTCCCTTACTCGCTCAATGATCTACACTGCTGGCCATTAAAATTGCTACACCACGAAGATGACGTGCTACGGACACGACAGGAAGAAGATGCTGTGACATAAAAATGATTAGCATTTCAGAGCATTCACACAAGGTTGGCGCCTTTGGCGACACCTACAACGTGCTGACATGAGGAAAGTTTCCAACCGATTTCTCATACACAAACAGCAGTTGACCGGCGTTGCCTGGTAAAACGTTGTTGTGATGCCTCGTGTAAGGAGGAGAAATGCGTACCATCACGTTTCCGACTTTGATAAAGGTCGGATTGTACCCTATAGCGATTTCGGTTTATCGTATCGCGACATTGCTGCTCGCGTTGGTCGATATCCAATGACTGTTAGCAGAATATGGAATCGGTGGGTTCAGGAGGGTAATACGGAACGCCGTGCTAGATCCCAACGGCCTCGTATCACTAGCAGTCGAAATGACAGGCATCTTATCCGCATGGCTGTAACGGATCGTGCAGCCATGTCTCGATCCCTGAGTCAAAAGATGGGGACGTTTGCAAGACAACAACCATCTGCACCAACAGTTCGACGACGTTTGCAGCAGCATGGACTATCAGCTCGGATACCATGGTTGCGGTTACCCTTGACGCTGCATCACAGACAGAAGCGCCTGCGATGGTGTACTTAACGACGAACCTGGGTGCACGAATGGCAAAACGTCATTTTTTCGGATGAATCCAGGTTCTGTTTACAGCATCATGATGGTCGCATCCGTGTTTGGCGAAATCGCGGTGAACGTACATTGGAAGCGTGGTATTCGTTATCGCCATACTGGCGTATCACCCGGCGTGATTGTGTGGGGTGCCATTGGTTACACGTCTCGGTCACCTCTTGTTCGCATTGACGGCACTTTGAACAGTGGACGTTACATTTCACATGTGTTACGACCCGTGGCTCTACCCTTCATTCGATCCCTGCGAAACCCTACATATCAGCAGGATAATGTACGACCGCATGTTGCAGGTCCTGTACGGGCCTTTCTGGATACAGAAAATATTCGACTGCTTGCCTGGCCAGAACATTCTCCAGATCTCTCACCAATTGAAAACGTCTGGTCAATGGTGGCCGAGCAACTGGCTCGTCACAATATGCCAGTCACTACCCTTGACGAACCGTTGTATCGTGTTGAAGCTGCATAGGCAGCTGTACCTGTACACGCCATCCAAGCTCTGTTTGACTCAATGCCCAGGCGTATCAAGGCTGTTATTACGGCTAGAGGTGGTTGTTCTGGGTACTGATTTCTAAGGATGTATGCACCCAAATTGCGTGAAAATGTAATCATATGTCAGTTCTAGTATAATATATTTGTCCAATGAATACCTGTTTATCATCTGCATTTCTTCTTGATGTAGCAGTTTTAATGGCCAGTAGTGTAGAAACGCTGAGAGGCTATTCTCGGACGATGTTGTTGTCCATATAAAGCTTTCAACACCGGAAATCTGTGCGACCAGGAAGACTTGAACACATAATCGACGAACTGGCAGTAGACCCCGGATCTAATGAAATGTAATGTGTTGCCCATAAATAGGCGCTGAGATCCACTGTTATTCGTTTACACTATTGGCGGCAAATACCCGAGAACGGTAACTAACGTAGAATTCTTGGGGGTAATCATCCTGGGTGAGAGGAACAGCGCTGCTGCTACGGTCCCAGGTTCGAATCCTGCCCCGGCAATGGATGTGTGTGATGTCCTTAGGTTCGTTAGGTTTAATTAGTTCTAAGTTCAAGGCGACTGATGACCTCAGAAGTTAAGTCGCATAGTGCTTGGAGACATGTGAACCATCCTGAGCGATCTGAGGTGGGATGATCACATAAAACATGTTGCGAGAAAGGCTGATCCAAGCTGAGACTCATTGGGGAAATCTTAAGGAACTGCAGCAATTCATACAAGAAAGAAATGGCTTACAACGCATTTTTGATCGATTCTTCAACATTGATCATCAGTGTGGGACATTGAATTCGGATTCATGAGAAATCCAACTACGAATGAAGTGTTTCGTCAAGGGATTGTTTAGTATAAGTGGTATCGTTATGGAGATGCTCAATAGACCAATTGCAGGCGCTACAAGAGAGATGCTGTGCTTCACAGAAAGCATATGACATCGTACTTCCTTAGAAAAGTCGGACGACATATTACTTCCTCCTGTATACGTCTCGCAAAATTTACCAGGGCGAGAAAATTAGAGATTGGAGCCTGACGACAATCATTCTTGCCATGCGCCATTCACGAGTAGAACGAGGAAGAGTTAAAGTGACAGTGATACCGGAAGTACCTACTGCCATACACAGTAAGGCAGTTGCAGAGGACAGATGTAGATGTAGAATCTAAACATCTTCACCATCTCTAATGGCCTCGTCGTCCTTGGGTTGTTCCTTGATTTTCTAGCAATTGTTTCTACCAGTAACACGAAAACGGCAACATATTACCACCAGCCTGCTTCAGAAGGCGTGGAAGGTTTGAGTGAGTTCCTTTTACTCAATGCCGCTAATTAAACCCGTCCGTATTTTCCGTTATATACGATTTTTACCTTCACTGTAATATTCGCGTCATATGTCTATGACGATAGACATGTATCGCAAATGTCGTTGACTGGAAACGCAAAGAAGGAACTCTATTGAAGGAGCATTGCGTACGGCTGGGGACAACATCAAACCGAAATTGTCTCGTCACGTAAATAACTCTGTTTGTTTACATCTTAAGCTAAGCTCTTTGTCCTGGTTTTTCATAAACAGTGTGTTTGTTTGTTTTGACTTCAGCGCCATCAACCACGAATGGAAAACAGTGCTCCGAGTAAACCGTTCTTGTGTTGACTTAGAATCCGAATGTGCAATAAAAATGGCGGGTTTCAGTTTGGAAATGCAAAGCTAACCCCGTCGACGCAGCAGGCAGGAGTTGGCCGCTTGTAGCATAGGCAGACGTCCGAATTACTAATATTAACTTTTCGCCTAGAACATTGTTTTTCGTGCGATATGTCGTTTCCAAGATATTTAGTTGCTTCGAATTGAAACAGCCATCCTGTACATAAATTTATTTGTAACAGTAGTGGTGAGTAATTGTGGCTATTACAAATGGAAATCGAAATATGTGGAAGCAGAAAAACTTACCTTTCGTGGGTTATTACCACAAAGGCCTCATTATAGTTATCAGACTAGTAAGAGGTGCTTTATCTTCTGAGACATATCAAGAGACAGTATAATAAATATTCAATATCACAGGGATAATTTGTGTGACTCAATAGCCATTCATTTACAAGAGCTAGATAAATTCCGTAGTGTGGGAAAGTGCTGTGAGTCAGTCTGTTGAATGAACACAAATGTCGAGCAATTTTCACCTGCCAGTAAGATTTATACACGACAGTCAGAGTTATTACCTACGCATTATACAGGGTGGTCCATTGACAGTGACCGGGCAAAATATCTCACGAAATAAGTGCCAAACGAAAAAACTACAAAGAACGAAACTTGTCTAGCTTGAAGGGGGAAACCAGATGGCGCTATGGTTGGCCCGCTAGATGGCGCTGCCATAGATGAAACGGATATCAACTGCGTTTTTTTTTAAATAGGTACCTCCATTTTTTATTACATATTCGTGTAGTACTTAAAGAAATATGAATGTTTTAGTTGGACCACTTTTTTCGCTTTGTGATAGATGGCGCTGTAATAGTCACAAACATATGGCTCACAATTTAAGACGAACAGTTGGTAACAATTAAAATAAAGAACGTAGGTACGTTTGAACATTTTATTTCGGTTGTTCCAATGTGATACATGTACCTTTGTGAACTTATCATTTTTGAGAACGCATGCCGTTACAGAGTGATTACCTATAAATACCACATTAATGCAATAAATGCTCAAAATGATGTCCGTCAACCTCAATGCATTTGGCAATACGTGTAACGACATTCCTCTCAACAGCGAGTAGTTCGCCTTCCGTAATGTTCGCACATACATTGACAATGCGCTGACGCATGTCATCAGGTGTTGTCGGTGGATCACGATAGCAAATATCATTCAACTTTCCCCACGGAAAGAAATCCGGGGACGTCAGGTCCGGTGAACGACCAATCCACCTGTCATGAAATATGCTATTCAACCGCACGCGAGCTATGTGCCGGACATCCATCATGTTGGAAGTACATCGCCATTCTGTCATGCAGTGAAACATCTTGTAGTAACATCAGTAGAACATTACGAAGGAAATCAGCATACATTGCACCATTTAGATTGCCATCGATAAAATGGGGGCCAATTATCCTCCCTCCCATAATGCCGCACCATACATTAACCCGCCAAGGTCGCTGACGTTCCACTTGTCGCAGCCATCGTGGATTTTCTGTTGCCCAATTGTGCATATTATGTCGGTATACGTTACCGCTGTTGGTGAATGACGCTTCGTCGCTAAATAGAACGCGTGCAAAAAAATCTGTCATCGTCCCGTAATTTCTCTTGTGCCCAGTGGCAGAACTGTACACGACGTTCAAAGTCGTCGCCATGCAATTCCTGGTGTATAGAAATATGGTACGGGTGCAGGTGATGTTGACGTAGCCTTCTCAACACCGACGTTTTTGAGATTCTTGATTCTCACGCAATTTGTCTGCTACTGATGTACGGATTAGCCACGACAGTAGCTAAAACACCTACTTGGGCATCATCATTTGTTACCGGTCGTGGTTGAGGTTTCACACGTGGCTGAACACTTCCTGTTTCCTTAAATACCGTAACTATCCGGCGAACGGTCCGGGCACTTGGATGATGTCGCCCAGGATACCGAGCAGCATACATGGCACACGCCCGGTGGGCATTTTGATCACAATAACCATGCTTCAACACGATATCGACCTTTTCCGCAATTGGTAAACGGTCCATTTTAACACGGGTAATGCATCACGAAGCAAAAACCGTCCGCACTGGCGGAATGTTACGTGATACCACGTACTTATACGTGTGTGACTATTACAGCGCCATCTATCACAAAGCGAAAAAAGTGGTTCAACCAAAACATTCATATTTCTTTACGTAATACATGAATATGTAGTAAAAAATTGGGTTTACATTTTTTAAAAACGCAAAAAAATTGGTTCAAATGGCTCTGAGCATTATGGGACTTAACATCTGAGGTCATCAGTCCCCTAGAACTTAGAACTGCTTAAACCTAACTATCCTAAGGACATCACACACATTCATGCCCGAGGCAGGATTCAAACCTGCGACCGTAGCAGTCCCGCGGTTCCGGACTGAAGCGCCTAGAACCGCACGACCACCACGGCTAAAAAAAAAAGCCGTTGATATCCGTTTGATCTATGGCAGCGCCATCTAGCGGACGAACCATAGCGCCGTCTGGTTTCCCCCTTCAAGATAGAGAAGTTTCGTTCTTTGTAGTTTTTTCGTTTGACGTTTATTTCGTGAGACATTTGGCCCGGTCACGATCAATGGACCACCCTGTATAGTCCGCCAAACCATTTGCTTGTTTTAAAAGTCGCTACAGGAAACTTTAGTAGGAGTGCGTACATCATGCAGAACAATGTACGATTAATAAGTTTGTTCCCGCAAAATGAACGAAGATTAGACGCGTAGCACCAGAAACGACAAAAAGAAAATTTTCATCCTTAAAAATATTTCAGTGTGTGATAAACCGCTAATTTTCTTCACGTCATTGCTCCAGATTCGATGTTTTTCAAAAAATTATCACTCTGGTGTACTAGGAAGCCACTTCGCAATACCGCTGCAGCGAAATTTATTAAAACAGACTCGGAAATACAATCAAGTGTAATATAACACCTTAAAAACCAGTGGTGACTATCCCTTCTTTTCCTATGGTAAAACAATTACAGGCTTGTGAGCTATGCTACTTTAGGCTAACAATCAAACGGTCCTCGAATTGATCTCTTAAAAGCTTTAAGGTAACTTTATTAAGAACATCGACTGCAATTTAGTAATATGCCTAAGAGAAGCGTTTAAAAATTTGCGGTTCTTTTGAGCAAAATCTTTCTGTATAGCAATGTGATGACATTCAATAACAGCAGAGCACTAGTGCTACGGTTACATTGTCGCTGACATCGGTGGATTACGCCGTCGTTGACGTAGGCTAAAGATGGTCGAGCTTTTCAAATTCGTAGCCATTGCTTGCGCAGGCACAATGCAGCTGATCCCATTGCCCGAATGTATATACTTCTGATGACAGTCCGTGAAATTCAAATACTTTGAGAAAAGAGTATAAAATACTCGCCACGTTCTTTTCGAGACGGACGTATCTCATTCACATCTCATTTGGCATCTTTTCAATAGTAAAAGTCGCCGTGCAGCACCCGTATCCAAGCACAAAGAGGTCATCGTATCCATCCCGCCCAAGTAGGATAAACCCTAACCCCCTTGATAGAATAGATTCTCATCTAACTTAATCTCCCTGATACCACCCAAAACTGACAAAGGAGATCGGACGCGACCTCTGGCGACGGCATCTGGCGACGGCTGTCGATGCCACTGTGGACGTTGCCTTAGGACTAAACGTGAGTTCGCTCCATATTTATGCGCCTTGTGGCGTCGACGTATGATCGCGACAAAAATTCGGTTTTGCATATCTGAATGTTCACTCCATCATGTGTTCGCAAGGGGGCAGGGAGATGGGGCAAGGACGGGCACTTCTACCCTCCTAGGGTCTGAGGATACTGCAGCGAGCTGCAGGAAAGGACTGGTCTATGCAGATTCCGGTGTCAAATTTACAGCTCTTCATGAACTTGCCGGTAGTGTATCTCGTCCGATATACTTCAACACTCCAGAATGAGATTTTCACTCTGCAGCGGAGTGTGCGCTGATATGAAACTTCCTGGCAGATTAAAACTGTGTGCCGGACCGAGATTCGAACTCGGGACCTTTGCCTTTCGCGGGCAAGTGCTCTACCAACTGAGCACTTGCCCGCGAAAGGCAAAGGTCCCGAGTTCGAGTCTCGATCCGGCACACAGTTTTAATCTGCCAGTAAGTTTCATACTTCACCATTTCCCAAGTGTCTGCCCCAATAGCTGAGTGGCAAGCCGGCACGGTGGCTCAGCGTGTTCGGTCAGAGGGTTTAGCTACCCTCTGTAATAAAAAAACTGAATGAACGGATCAACGAACAACCTGAACGGGTGTCACGAACGAATTCAACGAACAATATAGAACAAAATGACATCAACAAAAAAAAAGTAGTCAGCGTGACGGATTGCCGTCCTACGGGCCCGGCTTCGATTCCCGGCTGGATTGGAGATTTTCTCCGCTCAGGGACTGGGTGTTGTGTTGTCTTCATCATCATTTCATCCCCATCCGGGGCACAGGTCGCCCAATGTGGCGTCGAAATGTAATAAGAGCTGCACCAAGACGGCCGGACCTGCCCCGCAAGGGGCCTCCCGGCCAATGACGCCAAACGCCCATTTCCATTTCATTTCCCAAGTGCAGGCCCTTCCCCCTACTTTATAAAATCCTCACGCATTTGTTGTAATATACTAAATCTGCCAAAAATTATATTGTAGTACTGCCGATCACAGTGCAGCTTACTGATACTTTAGCAGTAACTGTCTAAGCTGGACTTATTCGGCCGTCACTTTGTTCAGAGGAATTTACACCATTTCCTTCAGCGCGGTGGCAGTCTTGGCGCAGTCCTATCGTAAGGACGGATGCGAACTTCTACAGAAGAGTACCAAAATGAAGTTTCCGCTCTTTTCTACGCCAATTGTTCGTACAGCACTCATCGAGCCCATTGTCACCATTTCCCACGTGCAAGCCCTTCGCCCTGTGGTAGAAGTTAATCACAACAGTGGTTGGTCGACAAAGAAAATTTATGACGGCTTCCTGAAACTACATTTAGTTTCACATAGCAGTGCTACAGTTGTATATTCAGAAGAAAACGAACATGCTGTACTATAACACGTGCATCTATACATCCATGTATCTAGAAGCATTAGTCGAGAAGAGGGGTAAAGCGTGAAATTTCAAGATCGAAAAGGTGTCCTGTCCAGGAATTCTTCTCAAAATCTATGGCTCCTAGATAGAATGACACGCATTCAGGTAGGCACATCTGTACTATAATGTGTCAAAACCGGGAGACGAGGACTAGGTTATCTCTGGGCTGTTAAAAATCGGTTCTCCTGACCACCTTGATAGTGGTTTTGGCATGTCTCTCACTTTCGTCTAGTTGAATGGTGGTCATAGGTTATACTTTACGAAATCATACCCAATGACGTAGCTTTCAAAACAGATTTTGTTCAAATTACGCCAGTCAAAATTAAATAATAGACACCATAAAAACAATGCATTGCATCCATTAGCACGAATCGATATGGAAATTTGACAAGCAAACGAAGTGCTGCAGACAGCACCAACAGGTAACAAAGGTTTTTTAAAGTTTTATTCCTGTTTCTCTTCTTTGAGGAGTATTAACGTCACATTTTTGCTGGTAAGTTATGTTGCTATCAACAAGATTTTTTATCAGTTATTCAGATTTTTTTCTAATTCAGACCTTTAATTTTCTTTGTCGACTTAACACTGTTGGTATACCAATAAAAGCATGTTTTAATAGCTTGTTGGATGGCCTGAATTTTACCAGGGAACAATTTAACATCAGATCGTTGGATTAAAAAGGTGGCATTCACATTCATATTAATAAAATGAAAAGATGAACATCGCATATAATAATTATGCTTATAATTTAAGTATTAAAGTTATCTATCCCAAAAACACTGAGTAGGTACCTACTAATTGTTCAACTTTTGTGTACTTACTGTCAAATTTAGTTACAGCTACACGATACATTGTCAAATCAGTTAGAACTAAAATCTTGCCCGCTTTTGAATAAATTTCTGTGGATGCCTATGCACTGTATAGACTGTGTATCTTTACTCTATGACTTGAAAAACACGGAAGTAAAAAAGAGGGAGGTGACGCAATAGACTTCGGCTGTACGTTGTTTTGAAGCCAGTGTGATCGGGCCTACCGCCGTTTTAAGTAGCCCACAATATTAGCAGATTACTGTTTACGATTGCTTCTTGCTTATTATTTCTGTCGGATGCGTGGAACATCTGCTTTAAATACTAAAAATTACTGTTCTGGCATGAATAACATAGTGTGAAGAAGGCAATTTCGAACGTTTTCCTGTTCTTGAATGCGGTTCTGCTCTAGTAATACGACACACTTAGCTTCGTTAATATAACTTATTTTTGGTGATGTATTTCGAATAACCAAGAAGAGAAGGATATGATGCGAAAAGGATGCTTTCGTAATGTATTTTATTCCACTTTTACGGAATTCGTGTCGATAGCAAATTAAACTGGAACTCTGAAACTACGGCCTGTTTGCTTAGCATGTTTGCTTACCGGTACCGCTTCTTGTTAGTCACGTTTTGCAGATTTCAGCTAGCATTCACAACATTTTTAATGCACGTTTGCAAAAATCCTATCTACGTGTTCTTTGTTAGTCCGAATCCGTGCGCTATGATGAAAGAAGAAAGATATGCTATCGTATACTGTTCATGTCAACATAATGAACGATTATTGAAATGTCAAACAGAACTGCATAGAGGTATACCTCCATGCAGAATAGAGTTCTTGTTTTATTAGACTATAAGTGCATTAATTTCACTGCAGTTTTTGCATATTCTCACTTTGAAATCTTGCCTATGATCCGTCATTCAATGTGTGGCCAGCAACAGCAATTTACAGGGAAAAAAAAAATATATATATATATATATATATATATATATATATATATGTATATATATAACTTTTAAACATCTTCCAGCGTGGAATGCTATAATGTGATTAAGGGAATGGTCTCAAACGCTTACGACACCATAAAATGGATGTTTTGCTTTACCATATATGTAAGTTCTGTAATTTTTTTAGTAATGATTACCTAACCTGTGTAGGCCTACCTCTACAAGAGTATCCTATTTGCTTCCTTTCCCAGAATATTTCTCGCCAGTAACTCTGTCAGTTTTTCAGGAATAACCCAACATAGCACAACGGGAATGTACATCTGCTTTGATCATCTGCTTGATTTTACTTTTGAATTTCATTTTGAGGTTCATAGTATGTAAGCCTACACAATGCTTTGTGATATACAAAGCATAGTTACTTAGTTAATTTCATGTTCCATGTATCATTTGTACGATAAAACTTAGTGATGTGGAACGAGTCATTATATATTTGCAACACATCCGCCGGGAAAGCTTGAAGAGTCACACAATTTTTTTTTTGTTTAAGATGCCTCCGTACTGATCATTTATTACTTTTTCCTTTCTTAACCAACGACGGACAGATGTCAGTCAGTAATTCGTACCCATCACAATTTACGAATTACAGTAATAGGTAATCTCCTGCGGTATAGGAGTGTCAAAGAGAAACGTTTTCAGTTTGATTTCAAATTTTATTTTGTTGTCTTTCAGGCATTTCATATCAGTGGGTATGTGATCAAAACTTTTGGTCGCAGCATTGAGAACCCCTGTTCGTACTACAACCTTAAAGTTCCGTAATGAATGTCATTTTTTCTTGTGATATTGTAATTATGTACAACACTGTCCCTGTTGAAGTGCAGTGGAATATTTATAACAATTTCATGAGGAAATAACTGTACGAAAAGACTGTTCACAAAAGTTTTCAGCCAAAGCTTTCTTCAGAAAGGAAGCAAAACACACATAGTCAATTATACAGGGTGGTCCATTGATCGTGACCGGGCCAAATATCTCACGAAATAAGCGTTAAACGAAAAAACTACAAAGAACGAAACTTGTCTAGCTTGAAGGGGGAAACCAGATGGCGCTATGGTTGGCCCGCTAGATGACGCTGTCGTAGGTCAAACGGATATGAACTGCGTTTTTTTTAAAAAGGTACCTCCATTTTTTATTACATATTCGTGTAGTACTTAAAGAAATATGAATGTTTTAGTTGGACCACTTTTTTCGCTTTGTGGTAGATGGCGCCGTAATTGTCACAAACATATAGCTCACAATTTTAGACGAACGGTTGGCAACAGGTAGATTTTTTAAATTAAAATACAGAAGGTAGGTACGTTTAAACATTTTATTTCGGTTGTTCCAATGTGATACAAGTACCTTTGTGAACTTATCATTTCTGAGAACGCATGCTGTTACAGCGTGATTACCTGTAAATACCACATTAATGCAATAAATGCTCAAAATGATGTCCGTCAACCTCAATGCATTTGGCAATAAGTGTAACGACATTCCTCTCAACAGCGAGTAGTTCGCCTTCCGTAATGTTCGCACATGCATTGACAATGCGCTGACGCATGTTGTCAGGCGTTGTCGGTGGACCAATAGCAAATATCCAATTTTACCCACAGAAAGAAATCCGGGGACGTCAGATCAGTTGAACGTGCGGGCCATAGTATGGTACTTCGACCACCAATCCACCTGTCACGATGTATGTTGTTCCATACCGCTTCAACAGTACGCGAGCTATGTGCCGGATATCCATCATGTTGGAAGTACATCGACATTCTGTCATGCAGTGAAACATCTTGTAGTAACATCGGTAGAACATTACGTAGGCAATCGGCATACATTGCACCATTTAGATTGCCATCGACAAAATGGGGGCCAATTATCCTACCTCCCATAATGCCGCACCATACATTAACCCGCCAAGGTCGCTGACGTTCCACTTGTCGCAGCCATCGGGGATTTTCCGTTGCCCAATAGTGCATATTATGCCGGTTTACGTTGCCACTGTTGGTGAATGACGCTTCGTCGCTAAATAGAACGCGTGCAAGAAATCTGTCATCGTCTAGTAATTTCTCTTGTGCCCAGTGGCAGAACTGTACACGACGTTCGAAGTCGTCGCCATGCAATTCCTGGTGCATAGAAATGTGTTACAGGTGCAATCGATGTTGATGTAGCATTCTCAACACCGAAGTTTTTGAGATTCGCGATTCTCGCGCAATTTGTCTGCTACTGATGTGCGAATTAGCCGCGACAGCAGCTAAAACACCTACTTGGGCATCATCATTTGTTGCAGGTCCTGGTTGACGTTTCACATGTGGCTGAACACTTTCTGTTTCCTTAAATAACGTAACTATCCGGCGAACGGTCCGAACATTTGGATGATGTCGTCCAGGATACCGAGCAGCATACATAGCACACGCCCGTTGGGCATTTTGATCACGATAGCCGTACATCAACACGATATCGACCTTTTCTGCAATTGGTAAGCCGGCCGAAGTGGCCGTGCGGTTAAAGGCGCTGCAGTCTGGAACCGCAAGACCGCTACGGTCGCAGGTTCGAATCCTGCCTCGGGCATGGATGTTTGTGATGTCCTTAGGTTAGTTAGGTTTAACTAGTTCTAAGTTCTAGGGGACTAATGACCTCAGCAGTTGAGTCCCATAGTGCTCAGAGCCATTTTTGCAATTGGTAAACGGCCATTTTAACACAGGTAATATATCACGAAGAAAATACCGTCCGCACTGGCAGAATGTTACGTGATACCAGGTACTTATACGTTTGTGACTATTACAGCGCCATCTATCACAAAGTGAAGAAAGTGGTCCAACTAACATATTCATGTTTCTTTACGTACTACACGAATACGTAATAAGAATGGGGGTCCCTATTTAAAAAAAAAAAAAAAAACGCAGTTGATATCCGTTTGACCTATGGCAGCGCCATCTAGCGGGCCAACCACAGCGCCATCTGGTTTCCTCCTTCCAGCTAGACGAGTTTCGCTCTTTGTAGTTTTTTCGTTTGATGCTTGTTTCGTGAGATATTTGGCACGGACACTATCAATGGACCACCCTGTACAATCATAATCACTATACTCACACACACATGACCGCTGTCTCCGGCTCTTCTAGTCAAAATCTTTTTTAAAGGGGAGGAAATGTAAATAATGAATAACTATCGGCGGGAAGAAATTATGGCAGTGGGATGCTACCCCAACAATCAGTGCCGTTATATAACGGTGTGTTGTGCGAGGACGAGAACGTTGATACAGTGTGGCTCGAATGTCGGAGCGTTTGAATTTTGGAAGACAATGATAAAGACGGGAAAGAGAGAAAGAACGGACTCTGATTTAAATAAAGCAAATTTCTTGTCAAATGGCAGAAATAAAACCACTACGATAAAAGTAAACAGTGCAATCATAATTCATGTTAACAAGAGAAAATATTGCTTGAATGACTCCACTTTCGAATGAAATGTGATTCCTTTAAACTTTAGACTACGATCGGATTGATTAGTACATCCGTAAACAACGCAAGCTGGCATTTTTCATGAAACAACTACGTCTTCACTCAATCAAAGCAACTAATATGGTCGAAACTGGGCATAGTCACGTCGGAGTGACGTCACGGGGAAGTATCTACGCGGTGAACTATGGAGGTATGTATGTTTTGGGGTACTTAAGATGGCGGATACTGGTTTCAAGTGATTGACGCAATGACAGCTCCCTTCTTTTTTTACCTCCATGTTTAAAAATCGTTTTGACTGTTCTACAGCGATTTGTATGCATTCAGTTATCTCTGAAATCAATAGTCTGTTGTTTCGCGAGGGCGGCTTAATAAGACGAAGGTTAACGCGTGAAGTAAGTAAACAGGAACAGAGTACATACCAATCATTACTTAGATCTTTAAATAATTTTATTACTGGCATTACTAGTACCTCATGTGGAATCATCTAACTTGAATAAGATGCGATTCGTATGTAGCCTAGACAGATGGTTTCCGTAACGACAAAATCGAATGATATATTGTTTTTCCCATTTGCAAGCCAATAAGAGTATGCATTGCACATACGTTAAAAATATGCAGACGGTGGCGTTACACACGACACAAAGCTATTGTCTCCATTTACGCTTCTATGAAAAGCAAAGTGATCTTAGTGCGTTCACAGGGCGTTTTAGTGACACATCTTCGTTTTTTCTACCAAGAAGTAAATTATTGTAAATAGCAATTGGTAGCACCACTGCAGCACAACCCCTCGAGAAATTTGTAGCTAAACTCGCGACAATGTTTCTTACTATCCAAAAAAGCTCTGTTATTCAGGAATTTCGCAGAAAACAGCTTTATCCTAAAAGTCACCCTTTTTTTAACTTATATTCGAGAAGGGGGACTGGTTGTTATAGGAAATGTATCGAGGCCATCCTTTACTTTACACTCTTTAAATGGAAGTTGATGTTTTTGGACGTACTTCAGTATTTATGTACTTAAAGTGTTAAAAATCTCAGTCTCCTTAGTTTTACTTTTTAGGGCTAAGTGACAAAAGAGAAAACGTAATGCCATCATTGTTTTAGTAACTGAGGAGATGAATGAGATTCATTTCAAAACATTTGTTTTGAGAACTCGCGCTTGAGACCAAAAATATGGATTTCCTGCGCTCAACCAAAAAAGAAAAGAAACAGTTGCATTTGGGACTCACGCTGAAGTGATGACTAAGCCTCTCCATCGTCATGCAGTTGTTAGCTGTTTACGTCTTCCATGGATCATGTTCATGATCGTTTCTTGATGAGAAACGTCTGAGTTGGTTTGTAAAAATGGTACTTTGTTTCGAAAATATGGCTACACCTTTATCTTTTACACGGTTAGTTTTAAAGATTATTTAAATGGGAAGGGTTTCAAACGACTGAAAGTTGGGAAGTATTGGTGAATATGATACAACCTGTCAGTCTTGAGTAGTGAAGCTGTCAACCAGTATGGCGACTATAATGTCATCAGAGTACCGGAACACGCGCAGGAAGATTGGGTTTTTGGCTTTGATCTTGCTCGAACATAATCAGTAACTTCAAAATATCAGACAACGGTGAGAAAATATTGGTTTTCGTCAGGGATGTAAATATAACTACTAACAAGGGAACCTCCCCATCGCACCCCCCTCGGATTTAGTTATAAGTTGGCACAGTGGACAGGCCTTGAAAAACGTATCACAGATCAATCGAGAAAACAGGAAGAAGTTGTGTGGAACTATGTAAAAAATTAGTAAAATATACAAACTGAGTAGTCCATGTGCAAGATAAGCAACATCAAGAATATTGACAGTTCAGGAGCGCCGTGGTCCCGTGGTTAGCGTGAACAACTGCGGAACGAGAGGTCCTTGGTTCGAGTCTTCCCTAGGGTGAAAATTTTACTTTATTTATTTTCTCAAAGTTATGATCTGTCAGTTCGTTCATTGACGTCTGTGTTCACTGTAATAAGTTTAGTGTCTGTGTTTTGCGACCGCACCGCAAAACCGTGCGATTAGTAGACGAAAGTACGTTCCTCTCCAATGGGAACCGAAAACATTTGATCGCAAGGTCATAGGTCAACCGATTCCTCCACAGGAAAACACGTCTGATATATTCTATACGACACTGGTGACGGCATGTGCGTCACATGACAGGAATATGTTGTCGACCCACCTAACTTGTACACTTGGCGAATGGGTAAAAAGATTCTTCTACCTTGCCCGATTTAGGTTTTCTTGTGGATGTGATAATAACTCCCAAAAAAGTGATGAAAACATGAGAGTTTGTCACATAAACTGCAACAAATGAATGCAACAGTTTCACAGTCACACAGATTTCCCTGTGCTCTGTCAAAACATATGTTTTTAACGTTTTCCAATTGTTTCCGTGTGTAGACCGTCAATTCCTGTATATGTCCAAGCAAATCTGAACATGTTCTGGAATTTTCGAGAGCGAAGTTGATTGTGTGAGTGCCTGAACTTTGATAATTGACACACGTCAATTGCTAGAAAATAAAAAAGTTAAAATTATTGCTCGAGGGAAGACTTGAACCAAGGTGCTCTCGTCCCGCAGTTGCTTACGCTAACCACGAGACCACGTTCCTCCTCAGATCAAATTGTCCTTGATGTGGCTTATGTTCCACATCGACTACTCAATTTGTATATTTTGCTTATTTTTTTCATAGTTAGACAAAACTTCTTCCTGTTTTCTCGATTGATCTGTGTTCAGTTGTTCAAGGCCTATCCACTGTGCCAACTTATAACTAAATCTGAGGGGGGTGCGATGGGGAGGTTCCCTTGTAAGTGGACAATTCATCAAAGAACAGGTCGTAATGACACACTGACACGCTTCACCAACTCTTAATCAGACTGGTCACCTTCTGATCTAACCTAGATTTCGAGCTATGACACAAATCAATGTCCATTAAAAAAAATTGAAAAAAATTATCGAAAAACGGTGTTACAGCCATCCTTAGTACACTCAAAAGTCTAGCGCCTCAGAAGTGGCACAACAAAAAAATTTGTTTCAACGATAGTTCTGCCATTCGACTGTTAGATTGTTCAGTCTGTTGTACACAGGTTTTCAGCCATTGACCATTTTCAAGTACCAAAGTGTTAAAGCATGAACAGATTTATTTATTATAAAAAAAGATATACAGATGTAATTTCAACACAGAACGTTTTACGCATTATAGTAACAGAAATTTTCTGTGGAATAGGAGTTGTCAAGGAGAAATTTTCTCAGGTAGTTTTCAGATTTTACTTTGCTGTTTGTCAGACATTTTATGTCACTGGGTATGTGATGCAAAAATTTTTGTTGCAGCATTGCTCAC
Source organism: Schistocerca nitens (assembly GCF_023898315.1). Taxonomy (NCBI): domain Eukaryota; kingdom Metazoa; phylum Arthropoda; class Insecta; order Orthoptera; family Acrididae; genus Schistocerca; species Schistocerca nitens. Next base: position 1,129,659,294 of record NC_064614.1, read on the forward strand.
ACGTTTTTGCGCTAAAGACAACTTTAATGTGGAGTATTGAATTTCATTTTTCCTAGTGGTATTGTAATTGTGTACGTCATTGAAGTGGATTATTATTTACAGAAAACTTCAGGAGGGAATAAATATACTGTGAAGCAGTAGTCAGGATGCCCAACTCTTAAACAACTGTCTACAACATGATCTTTGGTGAACACCACATAATTATTATTCTTGCAGCATATTTTTTCGCAATGAAAGCTTTAAAACAGCTCTCAAAAGCAGTTAACGTGGTAAGAGATCATTATTAGTCTAGGATGAGATATAGACTGTGTTACAGATTTTTCCATTTTTTATCATGTGGCCACGATTTCATAAACAGAACAATTGGTCACCTGTGCATCCTTACAAAGGTTTATGTCTCATACAAACACAGAGAAACTAGAAACGTTATGACAGGTTTCAAGCTGTTACCGACATCAGTTCAAGTTGTTGACCAGTATAGGCTTAAGAATAAATGCCCCTGTCTTCTATATTGTGACCAACTTCCTCCGTGTGTAGCATTCTAGACCTCTCGGTGTCAGCCAGAGCAGAACAAAGGAACGGGAGAGCCTAGATCCAGTCCCCGCGGCCGGGGTCCAAGCGAGCAGTGCGTGCGCAACAGCTGCGCAGAACACCAGAGGTGGGCAGCAGCCGATGCAAAATAAATCGAAGCAGGCTGTGGTGTTGTGAGGTGCGCAGTGAGGTTTGCTTCGCATTTTCTGCGATATCACCGCTCTCCGTGAGTGTCCGGTGTTCAGGCGTTGCGTTTTGTGTCTACGGGCATCGAAACATCTAACGAGCTGTCGGGAAAGTGCTTATGGAGGTTAGTAATTTATTTCTACCGCCAACTTTCTTTGTTCAGTCGTGTTTTGACAACACGGCATCAGCCATCTTGCCTGTTTACATGTCATTTCATAGAATTGCGAGAAGTATAGAGTATGTATGTGTATGTTTTCAGGCGTCTGTGGTTTCTTTTTCATTATGTTCTTCCTGTAAAGTGATGACACACAGTCTCCGTGCTGAAAACATCACCTAACGATTCTCTCTCGTAGAACGAGAAACCGCCATGGATTTTCTATTTTGTTACAAATTTCGGCATTGACGCGATTTGAGTAGCTGTTAAACTTCGTAACTGTTGACTATTTTAAAACTGAGGCGCATTTCAAACCAAGATTATTCACCTTGTTATTTTGCTGAGCGCTTTGTTGTTCCAATCAGCTGGCGGCAGCCATGTGTTACAGCTGCTTCCTTTCATGTCATATCCAGTCGTGGTGCGCACTAGAACTGCATTCAAAGGTTTCGTTAAGACTTCGTGGACAGAGTACAATAATCACTGTTACATATAGAATTGACGGAGGATTCACAAACACCGAACGAACGCTACATCAGTCTTGACAACGGAACGCATTTTGTGACGAATATTTACGGAAATGACAACGTCGTGGGAAAGAAAAGGAGAGTAGCGGAAAACAGTATAGTTACTTGAGCCCTTATGATAAATCTGTGGTACGCAAAAGGGGACATCTCTCTCTCTCTCTCTCTCTCTCTCTCTCTCTCTCAACAGTGAAAAAAAAGTTATGTTCACTGAATCTGAAATGTTGGGGTGTTAAGTTACTGTGCCTGCCGCATGCATTCATTGAGAGAGTATCAGTAAATTACTGAAGTATCCATCATCATGTTTTTGCATCAGTTTAGATAGTTTTCAGGAGTGGTGTATAGATAAAATACAGTTTTCCCAGTACAGGTACAGCCAAATTAGTTACTTTTGTTTGCTGTAATTATCTCAGAGTGTGTTCAGAGCAATATTGTTTTGTTTTCATACTCTGGATCATAACAAACAAGTACTGATAAAGATGTTGCTCTTAATCAGATGTCTGAGATTCTTCATGTATGCATTTTCAGAGACAAATGTTCAGAATGAGTAATTTATACCAGTACATTGCTCTATACTTGCAGCATAAGTCTCTTTGTTGTGAAAACTATGATTTTGAAGCTACTGATAAACGAACGTTCAGCATAGATAAAATGGAAGAAAAGAGGTACTTGTTTGCAGTTAAAGAATGTAGTTTTTCATATGAAAATCAGTGATATAATTACTGTGTTTAATGAGAAGAGTGAAGTCATTTTTTTAATATACTAGTGTGCAGCTTTCTTGACTGAAGCTATTTAGACAACTCCCAAAAGCAGTTAATATGGTAGGATATCATTACTAGTCCAGGTGAGATACAAATTGTGTTACAGATTTTCATTTTTTATCATGTGGTTACAACTTCATAAATAGAGTTGGTCAATTGTGCATTTGTTGTCAGCAATATAGTTTTTCTTTTTGTGTACATATAGTGAGTATTAAGTAACAGTACATCAGTTGGAGAATTTGTGATGTTTTGGAGAGTTTATTTTTAAAATGAACTTTCTGTGGTGACCAAACAGGTTAGACATTATCTCAATATTCTAACACAAATCATTTTCAGTTTACAGCAAATGCTGTGAGTGTTGTTGGACAATACACACTGCATTGCAAGCTTCTATAGAGCTTTGTTCTTGTTTTGTTGTATTGGGTTTCCATTTGAAAAGTAATGTGATTAAAATTTGTTGAATCACCTCACATATTTATTATGCTTATTGGTGTGTGTGCAAGTTCAAACAGCTTGATGAAAGTTATAACAGGAGTAGTATAAAAAGTATCTGCTGTGTATTTACAGTATTTCAGTACCCACTTGAATGCTATGGATAATCAGTGTTTCATAAACAGACATTTTAAAAGACCTTAAAGAAAGACAAAGATGTATTTCACAATAAATAATCAAAAGTGATAACTGAGAAATTACTTTGCTAAATATGCATAGCATGCATGGTAGCTTTAGTAAATTATGGATACTTATCAGTTTTTCCTGCAGTATAGTAGAAATGTGGAGAATTAGTACATATTCTGTAGAATATTGCACTTGAGCACCTTGTAGTCATGTGCGTATTTTTACCTCACAGTAATGTGTTTGTAGTCTTAGTTTTGAACGTAATATAGGTAAATGAAGAATGCCAATTAAGTCTTTATGTTCAAAGATTAGTAAATCCTGTCTGTCATGACCTTGAGGCCTTTTTGACAAGCAATTACTGAGTAAAGTTGATCATGTATCTGTTTTTCTACAATGTGCAAATGAAACTTAGCTGCTGCATTTGTGCAACACACTGCCATTTTCATACAAGCTGAAAATGCTTTTCATAATCAATAAGATGTCATGTGGTTTCATATTAGACAGTGATTCATCTACTTAAATGCTGTTGTTAGGACTGGACTTTCTCCCACTTCTATACACATGAATTGTGTACACTCAAGAATGAATTCTGGTATCCAAGGCCATAGTTTTCAGTATGTGCATAGGATCAGGTTTAGACAACTAAATCACAAAATGTTCTAGGCCTGCAGTAAATGCGCACCACTGAAAAATTGGCATTATTGTTTGATTGTGGCACACACAGAATTAAAAATAAAACCTCATTGAGTTTTCTTTGGCCACTTTTTTAAAACAATACATTAGTGTTTAGGTTTTGAAATATCTTGTGACTACCTGATTTGAGACTGAAGATGCCCAATTGCTATTTAAATTTATCTGTGCCAAGACCTTGTACCTCTGTAAGACAGGATGAGAGCTGTGCAGAATGACAGTATAAGACTGTCAATGAATTTTTTGTGTGATAGCAGTGCCTGAACAAGTGTACACAGAGGTGTTACTAGTTTACACGTTGGTCATCCAGTCTTCTCCATATCATGAATGGACATATACGTGTCTCATCATCATATTTTGCATTCTAGTCAGTGATACTTCTTAACCAACAGTTGGGAAATCCCTCACACTGTCCATATAAAGGAAAAAAAACCTCTCTTACTCTCCCATATATTGTTTACAGTACCAGAAGCAGTAAAAAATAAATTTTATTACAACATACATTGCTATTAATTCAAAGACACTTTTTCTCTCTGCAGCATATGCTGACTAACAGAAAGATGTAGTAATAATTGAGTATAGAAGAAAAGGGGCCCCAGTTTTAAGAGACATTATAATGACTGTAGTAACTTACGGGATTGGTATGTGTGAAATAATTTATTGGAGCTAGTAAGGTTTAGATTTCAACACTAGAGGAAGTATGGGTCATGTTGGCCATGCAGAAAAATGCATTGCCAACATTGTACATGGTTTAAGATACTCATGTTTACTGCTTTCTTGTCCATACTTAGTCTGCCAACTAACAATGTTATTACTGAGTGAGTAGTTGCAGCAGTTAGGACATTTGGTGGAACTGTTCTTAATTCCACATCATCTTCTCCAATCCAAGTTTGCGATCTCTCTCTTGAAAATCACATTGTTGATGGAACAATAAACCCAAATTTTCTTTCCTTCCTTTTTGCAATGTTACCAATCTTAAAAACATATTTTCATGCTGGTAGCCATGTATTAAAGTTAGGAAGTGAAGTGTTTACGTATTTATTATAGACTGCATTGTTTCTGCTTGATGAAAGCCAGTATGCTTGCAGGGGGGATACTGTCAGGAAAGGTGTTCCGTTGATAATACTGCCACATCCACCCACATATTTTGAGATGATTGATAGAATTGTTTCTTTGGATTCACATAACATGCTAAATAGTATGGTGTGAAGCATCAAATGGAAGCATGAGTCAAGTACAAAAGTAAAGCTGTCGACCAGTAGTTCTGTTTCAGAATTTAGAAATCTGACTGCATTTTTAGCTAACAGCACTGATTACAGCAAACCTTTGCTCTGTGGTTTTTAGGAGCAGTTTTAAGATACATAGACAACAGTGTAATAATTGTGTGGTTGCTCTCACCTCCATTCCATCGATAGTAACATGTTTTCTCTCTCTCTCTCTCTGTCTCTCTCTGAGCACTTTTCCTGAGTGTGTAATCCTTTAATGTCTTGTAGGCGATGCTGTTGTAGTCTTTACAATGTCATCTTTAATTCTCTCCCATTGTTGAGAAAAGTGTCAATGATTATTAATGGCATACTTCAAACAAGAATTCTAAGCATATATACATGTAGTCTGCACACAGCAAAGCATCCTTAGCTTCAAAGAAATGAGTACTTTTCTTTGCGGAACACGACCAATCTCGCTTGTGAACCATTTTGTTTTCGATCACAGGTAATGCTTGTGCAAGAGACATAAATGTATAACTTTTTCAAATTTTGAAATTAAATTTTTGCGTGATAATCGGCGTCCTTGTGACATACACCGATCTAGATTTACAGAATTGCTGAAAGACTGTGTGAGGCATCAACGAAGTCAACACTGCTTATTTTTGTACTCACGTCAGACGCTACATTTCATTGTTTTACTACGCCCTGAAGTTCACGTTTGGTTTGCTTTTCTTCGCTGCACTTTGAATTTTCGTTTAATCTCGAAAACAGTGCTTTCATTTTACAATAAAAGCGATCCACTGCCAAGAAGAACACTATTGTCATAAAATTTCATACGCCAATCTTGCATCTGCCCGTATTTTCATAGCAGTTCCATCTAAATGTCTCTGTCTTCACTAGCAGCACATTTATTTGCGATGAAATGTAACATGTTTACACTGTAAATGTCATCATCTAATGACGACCCTGCTTATGTATGAGAAATGGCTAATTGGCAAACATTTCAAGACAATATGTCGCTAATGTTTGTTTCTCCAACTAGAGCTATATTAAAGTTACAGCCCGTAGTCCAGTTTACATACGTCTATAATGCATCTTAAGGGGAAGGTGTTCTTCTTAAACATGCTGGCATTCATCGGTGGTTAATACGTAGGAGAGTAGTAGGCAGCTGCTGCTTTATGCTTGTGATCGATGCTACGGTAGGTTTCAAAATGTTAACGACCAGAGAAGCGGTTCTCGGCGTGTTGAGACGGGCATGCTGTCTGCCCGGAAGGCGTTTGGCCGCTGCAGCGCAGCTGCACTGGGTTCAAGGGCACGGAGCTCAGGGCCGCCCTGCGGGGGACAAAGGGCTGCTACGTCACACAGCCCTTCACGCACCTGCCCCTCCTGTTACTACTGGTTCCATTATTATTAGCATTTATTACCATTGCTACGTCAGTGAACTGTCAGGACCTGATGGACTGCGACAAGTTTGCGTTAAATCACAATAATACGTGTATATAGCTTGAGGCAGTAATTGAGAATGGAGGTACACGGTGCTGTAACTTATTCCCCACATTGTTAAAATCTGAGTATTCGATAAGCAGCAAAGGAAAGTGAGAAGAAACATGGAAAGGGAATAAGTCAAGGGAGAAGAAATATGTTTAAAGTTTGGTCATTACATATGTCGGAGATGGCATTTAGACTTGGAAGATCTATTAAATGGGGTGGATAGTGTCTTCAGAAAGAAGTCATAAGTTAAAGTTCATCGAGGGTAATGAAGGATAGTGAAATCGGGCGATGTTGAGGGAATTAAATTAGCGAATGAGACAATAAAAGTAGTGAGTATTTGCGCAGCCAAATTATTGACGATGGCGGGAGAAGACCCGATATGAAATGTAGACTGGCAATAGAAAGAAATTTTTTTCTATACGAGATATGTATTGATTAGCGAAAACATTATGACTACCGTCCGCTGAAATATATACAGGGTGGACATTAATAAAACAGACGAACTGCAGGGACGCATTTCTGACCGCAAATGGAGGAACAAAGGTCCTGTGAACATGTGTCCGGAAATGCGTCGTTGTCACGATAAGTGGCGCTGAGGAATAAAAGCGCCTCTGACTATGTGCGTGTGTGTGTGTTCCTTGTGTGTTGCAGGCTGTGAACTGACGCAGTGTACTGTAAGCAATAGAATGGACCGGTATTCATGTCGGGAACAAGCTGAGATGGTGTTTGTGTACTGCCAAGCAGAAGGAAATAGTCGAGAGGCAGCACGACTATACGAAAGCAAGTATCCTGACAGGCCCCAACCTCAGCACACAACATTTCAAGCCCTTTTTGGGCATTCGTGTGATGAGGACTACTTTCAGACAAACTAAGTTGCAGGGAGGCAGCGGACTGTGCATACACCATTAGGTGGCTTCCGGAGTATGATGTAGATGTACTGCAGTTTTGGAGAACAGAGTTCTGCAGGGCATTGAGACGAACCCTAGTACAAACTCCAGGCAAATGACCCGTCAACATGGTGTACGTCAAAGTATGGTTATGTGTATCCTGCATGACAACTGTTAGTATCCCCTGCAACGAGCACAAGGATTATCAGCAAAGAATTTCCCTTTACGGGGAGGATTTTGTTCCAGTGCGCTTTGCTTTTCGTTGCACGCATACTGTCCACTTAACGACACATGTTCATAGGACCTTTCTTCCTCTATTTCCAGTCAGGAATCAGCCCCTCTAGTTTGTCTTATTAGGTTCACCCTGTATAAGCGTGACAGACGAAAGACTCTAGTAAGGCAACGGGCCGAAAGTGAGTATATTCTATAGCAAGAGCGACTTCAGCAAAGGCTAGATTCTCAAACGTGGCTCAAGGATTCGCGGATCACGAAAACGTCTCTGACGTCGTGAGCATCAGTGGAAAGTGGTTGATGGAAGGTGAAATCACAAGTAGGCGACAATATGTTCAGCTTTTAACCCTCATCACGGAACATGGCAGTGTGAGGCTTGCCCGCGACTCGTTGCCGATCTGACGGCAGAATAAAATGCTGGTGCAGGCACAAGTGTTTCTCGGAGCAAACCAATCAGCGCCCATTGTTGTTAAACATGGGCTCTGCGGAAGACAACCCTTATGGGAAAGCTTTAAACATCACAAAACCCTTACGTGTTCCCATATTGACCCAAAAACGTCATCAGTCATTGATACTGGACCGTACATGAGTGGAAACGTGTCAGATGGCTCCCGGCTACTCGAAACATGCACTGCGCCGACAGTGAAAAATACACCACATTGCGGAGCATCTCAAAGAATTTATTTATGATCAGTACACCTCTACATGTGAACCATTTGTAGCACGAAGAATATCGAGTCTATATTCAATTTCTTGCCAAGTTCTTTGTAACCTTTCCTATGTTACTGTTGCAATCACATTAGTGATACATTGTCGCAACGTAGGAAAATCGCCCACTTTGGTCACATACACGGGGTCCTTCACGAACCCCACATGAAGAAATGAAACGGCGTAATGTCGGGTAAAAAACATGGGTCCTCCGCGTCCGATCCAACGATTGGGAAATTTCCTATCCAGGAACTTGCGAACAGCCGATGACCAATGCGGCGGAGCTCCATCTTGTCGAAAAATGATATTGGGTTGTAAGTCTTGTATCTGAGGGTACACAAACTGCTCTAACACGCCAAGATACACTGACCATTCATTGTTTGTTCCGCAAAGAAGAACGGTCCAACAATCCTGTCGTGCATTAACCCGCACCAGACGTTTAGTTTAGGGCTATCACGAACATGTTCAATGACAACGTGCGGATTTTGCGAACATTATGCCTACTAACCCTTCCTGATAGATGAAAGGTTACCGAGAATAAACATCTTTCCAGGAAATTGGCATCCGTATCAATATGCTGCAGCATATCCGCAGCAAATTGTTGTCGGCGTGGTTTGTCGTTCGGCGTCAGATGTTGCACAATTTGCACTTTGTAAGCACACATACGAAGACGTTGGTGAACTACACTATGCAATGTTGATCGAGGTACATAAAGTTGCCTATGTGCTTGACGAATTGACTTACTTGGGCATCTGAGAAACTTTTGCCTTAATTGTTTGCACATCAGTTAGATCACATTCATACACACGACGATAATTTCTTTGCACAGTAATCGGCGATTTTGTTTCTGCAAACCACACTGCTGCGTGCGCGCGCTGCTGTGGAGTCGCCATTTTCACTTCATGCGGTCATGCTGCACTCTGGCGACGATACTTGGGACTTCTGACGCGGGAATATAATATCTTTGAGATGCTCTACAATGTGATGCATTTTTCATTGTCGTATCTACTGTGGTTTTTCTCCTTGAAAACAGGGAGGTCTGAGTGGGACACCCTGTACTATGGAGGACATTCACCTGGGCTTCCATATAATAGTAATCGAAGCCACCGTGACAGCTGTGGACTCCATGAAGGTTATTACGGCCTGCCTGCATCCCTTCATGTTGATGTCTTTTCCGACGTCGATGGCATCTGCTATCAGTGTCCTTGTCACAGTGACAGAATCATGCCATAGTAGTTTGAGGAGCATTGTAGCATTGATGTCTTGGCAACCAAAGTCGACTGGTCGCAATCCGATGGAACACATCGGGGCTCTATGGGGGCACCAGCTCCGCACCTACTAACTACGGCCAATAATTTGCGGGAATTACAGAACCTGTACGTGGACATCTGGTGCCACATACCGCAGGAGGCTTACCAGGGACTTTCCGAATCCGTGACACCTATAATCGCTGCTCTATTGCGCTAGAGTAAATATGTTGTGGCTCATCATTATGTTCATTTAAGTGTTAGGACGTCTTTTTTGGAGGCATTTGCCAGAAATAATCTGTTGTAGGGAAGTGAAAGGTGGGCGATAAACAAACAGATAGGACAAGAACGGAATAGGAACTTTTGAATTTGGTGCTGTAGAAGAATGCTGAGGATTAACTGGTTACATCGAATAACGAATGGACAAGTACTGCTTCGCATCGTGCAGGAAAGAAACTTCAGGTACAATTTTATTAATTAAAAGAAGAGGTAGGCTATCAGAAAATATCCTGAGACATCAAGAAATATTTAATTTGATAGATGAGGTATAAACTGTTGAGGAGACTGAGGCTTGACTGCATTAAGCAGGTTGAAGAGGATATAATTTGCAGTAATAATGCAGAGATGATAGATGTGCACGGGATAAACAATAGTGAACAGCTACACTAAACCTGTCTTCTAACGGAGGCCTCAACAAAAATAAAATTTAAGTTATAATAACACAAAATCACTGTATTATTTCAGTGCCATGAATAGTGTTTTAGGACAGCTGCAAGTGAGGTAGGCGTTGTTACATCACTGGAAAAAATTCGCGCACATAATAGAAATGATGTTCCTTTAGATCATACAACATTTTTACTTTGAACAGGACAACTGGTGAAACTGGACGGTTTGGTAGGACACTAAACATTCTCACAGCTACCGTTGTGAATCTATCTTTCGCTGTGGCAAATGTAGACTGCCCTTATTCCATGTGTTGTGATAGTGATTTTCATCTGTCTTGCTGGATTATTTTCAGTTTACTTACGTCCGCAGTCCTGCAATATTTTAGTAACGACAACATTTCCCACCTAGACTCTTGTGAATGAGGCAGCTACGTATTGGACGGAAACAGTCGAAACTCCCAATTCAATAAAAAGGGTTATAACTGTCCGTTTGCAGACTACACCTAATGCTCGTTACTGCGTCCTCCTATAGCAGCAAATGAACTGTTTTATTTGTAAACCCCCCTGGTGACGAGTAGTAAAATTATCAATATATTATAGCCATATATTGGCCAGTTGGTGGTAAAAAATTCTTAATCTTGCTAAACAGGTGGTTTATTAACAAAATAGGTTTAAAGTGATACTAATTTTGACTTACACTGACCGCCGCTTTTATTAAAACTTTCGTGACAGTGACTACATCTTCAACTGTATGCAAATAAGTTACTAAGTTGTGATTGACAGACCTATGATCAAATGCCATTGCGTTCACTTGCTAGCTGATTCGTTATGTTTCTGTAGCCGCGCCCTTTTCAGGGTCGGTCACTTCCATTTTGAATACGGAAATATTCGAAAGGGAAGACATAAGTTGGAAGCACGGCAGTTGTTTAAGATAAGGAAATATGTATCCATGTCTATTAGTCACCCGCTCTTCTCAGTATAGATAACCTTGTGGTTCAAAGATCCACAAATACTCGCACGAATCACACATACCAATGCAAACTTGCGACACATGAACGTAAAACAAATATTTTTGTGTAGAATTAGACAAGATGAAGAAAAAAAAAGTTTATATGTGAGCTGAATCTTTTAAGAGTGCGTAATTTACGTGGAGAATGTGGCTTGAGTAAAATTCAGTACACTTAGAAAAGTAGTGTTGCTACACAGTTTTTTAGGAAAGTGTTAAATTACTTTTAAGACCACCTTGTTCCTTTTGTAAACTATTGCTAAAGATTTCAAACTTCTCCAACAAATGGTATTTAGCCACTGACCTTCTGTCCTTTTCAGTATGCTCCCAATGAAACGCAGCCTGCAGTGCCTATGTAGTCGTTACCTGTACGTTGTTATTCTCAAATATTTGGATGGCATGGCTGTCTCTCGTCACTCGTTAATCCAGCAGTCAGAGGCAGCTTGTCTTTTAAATTTGCCGAAGCGCACACTTCACACTTGAGATATTAAGGACTACTCACCAGTAATTACACCAGGGTGGTAGTTTTTCGTTATCTAAACCGTATACTACTGAAGTTCCCGTCCGATAGAATTACCTCATAGATAATTGTGTAATACACGACAGCTTTGAGGTCGCAAGTTGTATTATTCGCAAAATCTTTAGTATATAACGTGATCAGCTGTGACACTCCGGTTATTGCTTCAGTCTCTGTATTTATCCATCCATAGCACGTCATGATATGTCATATAGTCTCTCTCCTCCTCCCTTCCCCCCCCCCCCCCCCCTAATGTTTTCGTGTCGCACGGTATAAAGAGATTTTAAAATCTAGATACACTTAATCAGTCTGGTGACGTTTATTCGTGGCACTCAATTATCTCATTGTTACTGTTGCGGCAGAACTGGGAATTACATCGATATTTGGCGCTGCATATTTTATTTCTCCTATTTCACACGCTTGTGTGATGTCAGCAACTGTTGTAGCTCTGTAGCTCGCAAAGACAGAGCGCTTGTGATAAATGCGAAGTACACAAAGTAGTTTCAGCGTTAAATGCCTGTCCCTCTCACAAAAGTTTACACAGGTACTTCAGCTATTGTTTCAGTAATTGTCACAAATTTAATGTAAGCAGAGCCTCGTGGCTGGCCGGCAGCTCGAAATATGTACGTAATTAGCGTGACCGAGCGGTTCTAGGCACTTCAGTCCGGAACCGCGCTGCTACTACGGTGTCAGGTTCGTATCCTGCCTCGGGCATGGATGTGTGTGATGTCCTTCGGTTAGTTAGGTTTAAGTAGTTCTACACTACTGGCCATTAAAATTGTTACACCACGAAGATGACTTGCTACAGACGCGAAATTTAACCGACAGGAAGAAGATGCTGTGATATGCAAATGATTAGCTTTTCAGAGCATTCGTACAAGGTTGGCGCCGGTGGCGACACCTACAACGTGCTGACATGAGGAAAGTTTCCAACTGATTCCTCATACACAAACAGCAGTTGACCGGCGTTGCCTGTTGAAACGTTGTTGTGATGCCTCGTGTGAGGAGGAGAAATGCGTACCATCACGTTTCCGACTTTGATAAAGGTCGGATTGTAGCCTATCGCGATTGCGATTTATCGTATCGTCACATTGCTGCTCGCGTTGGTCGAGATCCAATGACTTAGCAGAATATGGAATCGGTGGGTTCACGAGGGTAATACGGAACGCCGTGCTGGATGCCAACGGCCTCGTATCACTAGCAGTCGATATGACAGGCATCTTATGCGCATGGCTGTAACGGATCGTGCAGCCACGTCTCGCTCCCTGAGTCAACAGATGGGGACGTTTGCTAAAAAACAACCATCTGCACGAACAGTTCGACGTTTGCAGCAGCACAGACTATCAGCTCGGAGACCATGGCTGCGGTTACCCTTGACGCTGCATCACAGACAGGAGCGCCTGCGATGGTGTACTCAACGACGAACCTGGGTGCACGAATGGCAAAACGTGATTTTTTCGAATGAATCCAGGTTCTGTTTACAGCATCATGATGGTCGCATCCGTGTTTGGCGACATCGCGGTGAACGCACATTGGAAGCGTGTATTCGTCATGCCATACTGGCGTATTACCCGGCGTGATGGTATGGGGTGCCATTGGTTACACGTCTCGGTCACCTCTTATTCGCTTTGACGGCACTTTGAACAGTGAACGTTACATTTCAGATGTGTTACGACCCGTGGGTCTACCCTTCATTCGATCCCTGCGAAACCCTACATTCCAGCAGTATAATGCACGACCGCATGTTGCAGGTCCAGTACGGGCCTTTCTGGATACAGAAAATGTTCGATTGTTGGCCTGGCCAGCACATTCTCCAGATCTCTCACCAACGGAAAACGTCTGGTCAGTGGTGGCCGAGCAACTGGCTCGTCACAATACGCCAGTCACAACTCTTGATGAACTGTGGTATCGTGTTGAAGCTGCATGGGCAGCTGTACCTGTACACACCATCCAAGCTCTGTTTGACTCAATGCCCAGGCGTATCAAGGCCGTTATTACGGCCAGAGGTGATTTCTCAGGATCTATGTACCCAAATTGCGTGAAAATGTAATCAGATATCAGTTCTAGTATAATATATTTGTTCAATGAATGCCCGTTTATCATCTGCATTTCTTCTTGGTGTAACAATTTCAATGTCCTGTAGTGTATGTCTAGGGGACTGATGACCTCAGATGTTAAGTCCCATAGTGCTTAGAGCCATTTCAACCCGTCGAAGCCACGAATACAAGATCAGACTAATTGTAGCACATGTTGTGACATTTAAGCAGGTTTTCTTCTCGTTCTGCATACCCGAATGGAACGGAAGAACGCTAATGGGAAGTTCCCGATATACAATGTAATTCAATGGTTTGTAGAACGTGGATGTAGATGTTTTGTCATTCGGATGTCGCGTTGACGTTAAGTCGGGCGGTATTCTGTAGCAGCAGACCGTATATATGTAGACTAGCTGATGAAATCCGTGAATGACCACCGAAAGAATCAGTAATATTGTTGACGGAACACTTAGTAGGTGGTATCACCCGATTCTGAACAGCACTAGGTTTAACAGGATGTATTATGGATGATAATTAACACTTAAGACCGTTAGAGGAACAGGAAATATGAGCGCTTAAACCTGATGCGTCTGTAATGGATCAGTAACGTGTTGCTGTAAGCAGACTTTTTGGTGATGAGCGATATTACTCAACCTACTGGACAACGTCACATTCTTCCTTGTGGATGTGGTCGTCGCGACAGATTTTAGCCTTGCTATATGTGACATTCCTTGCGGCTCCAGAAACGCACTTGCGGTCTCATTGTCTAAACTTCTGCTGATGCTGCAGGCAATTTCTGCTGCGTCTTATCGCTGGCGTTGTGACGGCCGTAATGCGCAGCGTGTGTTTACTCTTACTGATTTCCTGCATCTAAAACACTCTCCGGTTTCCATCGTCGTTATACGAGATGTGTTCAGAAAGTAACGGGCATTTTGTAATTTCGCGTGTTGTATTAGATTGAAATGATTTTTTGCTATTGTGTTGGTAAACATGTCTGAGAAGAATCTATACGGAGTTGGTCATAAAGCATATTTAGCCCGTTGTCAGATATCAAAAGGTTCAACAAGTTTGCGTGAAACAGTACGAAAAAAAAACAAGCCGGATTTGTGGCGAAACAATTAATGGTTTTCGCACCACGGTAATGTACATGCTCGCTCTTTGTTGATTTTTTTTCTGAATTTTTGGCCAAAAGCAAAACTATAATGATGCTGCAGCCTCCTTATACGTCAGTCATTGGCCCCACGTGACGTTCCTCTTTCCCAGAAGTGAAGAAGCCTTTACGAGGCCGTCGTTTTACAAACATAATGAACAAACAAAAGCATCGCAGGGAGGTAAAACCCATCACAAAGATAGAATTCCAGAAGTTTTTGGAGATTGGAAAACGCGTTAGCATCTAATCGGCAATATTCTGAAAGGGAAAGTGTTGATATAGACGAATAAATAAAATTATTTCTAAAAATAAAAAAATCCTTTCATTTTTTAAACACTGCTCATACCAACGCCGTTGGCTGAGACAGTATATTAGTCATATTTTGTTTTCACAGTGGACCACAACATTAAGGACTGAACACTACTCCAGAAAGCTTCCTTTGAGCAATCCACGATCTGGACTAAGGTTGATTGAAATAATACAGGTTTTTATGCCAGACCAAGGTTTGTGTGAAAACCTTCGAGACAGATGGGCTGTTAAGTAACGTAGCTCCGTGTGGATCCAGTATTGCTCTCTTCATGTATCTGCAGGATTTTTGTGTGATCGCGGAAATACGCTTTACAGTCAAGAACTAGCTATATGGAAAATTGATAACCTTGTCTATATGCGGGCCCATGGCCTCCAAATATTTCGTAAAAGAGAACAAATAAATTATATAAATATACAGCAACAACGGAAGTTCGAAATACGGAAAATTCTCGTCTTTGTTTCCAGCGAGACGTTGTTGTTGCTGTTGCTACTGCTGTTATTATTATTATTTTTATTATTATTATTTACTTTTCCTCAGTTACATGAAATGGCTTAGCCAGTCTATCACTACACCACACAAAATGTTTAATTTTTACACATTGGTGTACCACATTTACCTTCCGCATTTGATGCCCGAGTAGCGAGTGGTTTGTCGATGACTTGCCTTGGATGTTCTTAAGTCCAAAGTGTTACATGATATCACTGCGAGGGTGTGAAGGATTATTAGATTCTTCAGTGACTATTCATTATCTTCACATTCATACACTCATAATAATACAGTCGCTACTTCTGCAGCCGAGCGGGGTAGCCGCGCGTCATAGGGCGTCCTGTCACGGTTCGCGCGGATCCTCCCCACCTTCCATCCCCCCCCCCTCCCTCCACTCACCCGTCGGAGGTTCGAGTCACGCCTCGGGCATGTGTGTGTTGTCGTCAGCCTAAGTTAGATTAAGCAGTGTGGAAGCTTAGGGAGCGATGACCTCAGCAGTTTGGTCCCATAAGGTCTTGCCACAAATTTCCAATTTGCTTCTTCTGCAATGAAGGCCACTACGGAGTTGGACGTACAAATATCGTGTTCGAGCACTATTGTTTTATTACACCGTGAGAGATCCGTGCGAGGCAGGACTCTCTGAAAGGTTCGAATTTTTGTAGAAGTTTCAAAGAAAATGTTTCTTCGAGGTAATTATGGTGTTGTTGGCAAAGGACGACTCCAGTGCTGGCGGTGAGAAAAGGATATTATAGGGCATAATGTTATCTCAGTTGCCAAGTGGGAACTGCGTTTGCACGAATCCTTTAGAGAATTTTAGGCGTAATGACGAAGTCGCGCATTGTTTGTCTCGAGCTATTTATAGGAACTGAATAAAAGTTCCTGCTGTCAGCGCCAGTCCTCTGTTACTTGTCACAGCTAAATTTGGTTGATTTTTAGAAATTTGGTTACTTACATGCGAAACGGAGGAGCTCCCAAATGGATTCCATTCAGGGAGAAGGAATACAATGGAGAAGCAGCTGTTACTGTCAGATAAAATCACAATAGCTGTTGTTTTCGTGTTATGAAACAAAGTTTCACTCCGAAGTACAGAATGCTGCCTAAGGAACTAGTCAATGCTGTAGTCTCCGATAGAAATATCTTGAATTTCATTACGAAGCGCCCTGCTTGAGATTATTTATTTATTTGTAGTTGGAAATCTTTACTGGGGAATTTCGAGGTGGTCCGATAAGGAAGGCGTGGGTGTATTTCCTGTACCACTAACAATCACTCCTGAGCAAGAGCTTCACCCCTGTCTGTCGAGTAATAGGGCAGGGAAGCTATCAGTATTTGAGGTTCACTTCGATCTGTTTTCCTGGCTATATTTCCCCCCTCTTCCTCCGGCATGTAGTTACTTTAAGACAGCCGTGGGTGATGTCCATTGAATGTTACATACAGTTGTCTGTTCGTTGCGTACTGTGTATTAGTACAGGAAACATGAGCGTTATGTACTTCAGCAAAAATCTTGTCATCCGAAGAACAGACTACAAAAGCTTGTACACGGATTAGGGCATCTCGCAATACTAGCTAACTGGTTTGACTTCTGCAGACGGAGCTGTTTGATAAAGCCTTACGAAAAAAAGGTGGTCACAGTTAGCATTGTTGCATGTTATTCCTAAAAGTCGCATTACAGCAAAATTTACAGAGAAAGCAAAAACTAGCGTTTGATTAATGAGGTTATCAGTGACATTACGTACGATACATACCTGCTGATAACGTTATCAGACCACTGAAAGAAAGAGAGAGAGGGGTTGGTGGGGGGGGGGGGGAGTTTGCGACAGTAGGAGATAATGATATCAGATCGAAAGAAAGGAAGCAGAGATCAACATCAAACCACTTATCTCGTTGATAATAAAACAATAGTCGGTGTATTATAATAGATAAGTATACATCACCTAAGTTGTGTAACATAGTATGCCGTCTCGCACAGTAATTCGTTGGCCCATTCGAGGTAGACTTGGCGTACTTAGTGTCTGGCTGTGCTCTTACGGAAGACGCGTGGCATTACGATAACAGTGTATTGACCTCATCAAACATAATTTCACGCAAACAACTTTCGGGGACTGTTGTGCAGTGAGATTTGGGCGGCTTGCTTTCTCCTGATTACGATCTTGTGTTCATGAAATTGTTTGCGTGTTTTGAATCTAATTTCTCTGATGCAAAATTCACCTGACCAATAGGAACACACAAACCACTAACACTGATTTATGGGGTGGTGTATTTGTTCATGTTGTCAATGATTATGAAAATATGACAGAGTTCAAATGGTTCAAACTGTCTCTAAGCACTATGGGACTCAACATCTGAGGTCCTAAGTTTCCTGGACTTAGAACTACTTAAACCTAACCAACCTAAGGACATCGCACACACCCATGCCCGAGGCAGGATTCGAACCGTAGCTACAGCGCGGTTCCGGACTGAAGCTTCTAGAACCGCTCGGCCACAACGGCCGGCCTGACAGTGTGTGCTAAACCCTGTACTGATAAATAGTCTTCCGCTCTCAAGTAGCAGCAATGTGAGAACAGAGTTTGACCATCTGACAAACGAATCCGCATAAAGTTTTTTTGTATTTCACCAAGCACGTAACTAGGTAGCCAGCTCTGTCGCATCGAATTTTTGTGAAGTTCTAGCATTTTCAGCATCAAATCTTTATGCATACAAGTACTGTGAAATACACACACTATTAACACAGAATATATTATTAGTGGAAAGTTGCGACTTAAATGATAAAGTGCAAGATATTATTGCAGAAAATAACGAGGGTATAACAAAGTAGAATTCTGACTGCAGTGTCTTTTTGTGTGATGCGAAACAAGTCAGTAGAGAAAACAAAAGTTTCTGTCGTCGACAGCTATCACATAACCCTCAAAACCAAATTCGCAATTCACATTAATCGTGGCCCATCTCCAATACGCCTTTGCATTAATTTGATTTCCTTCGTTGTTTGTAAATTCGGCTATGTGGTAGGTTCTTTGGTCATAGAATACTGTGAAAGTACCACCGACTGTGTTTGAGTTTTGTACGAACTGTGACAGAAGGCCGAACAACAGGGGGTCATGTACTAGAACATGCATTGATAATGGCTAGGCACTAGTCGAAATCTGGATTTTGCGAATAAAACCAGCAAGAAAAGGACGACTGATTACTGTGCTCTCTCATTTGAAAGTCACATCACAGTCGTAGCGTGCACCCACGTTCCTAGTGAAGGGTAACTTGACTTGTGGAAGGAGTTACGGGGTGTGATAGTGTTGTACTAGTATTTGCTTCTACACTTGCGTTTGCTGTTCGCTACATAGATACTGTATATATTTTAATTTTCATTGAACTAGTACGGTTAAGTACCGCGTTCTCGCCGTAGATGGGCTAACTGGGCGTGATCGACAGCCATGTCACCGTCTACCAATAGCGCCACTAGATGCTGTATGGAGGGACATATGGTCACCACGCCGTTCATCCGGTCACTGTCATGTTTCGTGACCTAGGAATCGCTACTAACCGGTCGAATAGCTCCTCAGTTGGCCACACGGGGCTGAGCGCACTCCGTACCAGTCCTCCAATCAAGGAAAAATTGCTGGCAGAACCGGATGGTTATATTTAAAGTGCAGCTACTCACAGAGGTCCAGTGTGGCAGCGACACTTGGTAGATATTCCAATGAGTTAAATTGGAAACTATTTACGCTTGACAAAAAAATAGTTCGTTTTGGCCGTCTGGTGCTGTGAATGCAAGAAAGATGCAAAGAAATGTTTCCATGTAGAATGGATTAGGAACAGGATGTGGACAGAAAAGGTCGAATAAGTGAGAAAGGCATAATATTGCTGTTATTATTGACAACTGCTCTCACAGTTTGTTCAACGTGAGCACCGGAGACGTCGACGAGATGCGGTACAGCGACAGATCTGTACCTGGTTGCAAAATCGGAAGTAACTTTTTTCCTAGCATAAATCGGTTTTGCATTAACACATTAGAATAACTACTAAGTTTCGTTGACATTCGGTAATTACACTGCACACTGGACCTCTGAAATTAGCTGCACTTTAATTACAACCACTTGGTACTTATATCAGTGATCGGCTAACCCCGGTCAGAGGTTCGGTTCGACCCTTGCCATACCTACCCAGTATTACCATCAGTCTTAATTTATATAATGTTTTAGTTCTCCTGTTGACAGCCGACAACACCCTTATATCTCCTATACACAGACTGTTTTAATAATTCATTCTGAACACCTCTTATGGCTATTCTGTGGCATATACTTAACATTATGCGACTTTGGGGTGACCTAGATCGATTTTAAAATAGAAGTAACAAATCTGAAAATGCCAAGATCGCTTTAGTACGGTATTTATTGGGATTGCTGTACCGGTTTCGACAAACTATGTTGCGATCTTCTGATTTTATGTGCTACACTTCAAAGAAAGTTACAGATATGGATTGTAATTTCTTCCAAGTTTACTACCCAATCTCAGCCTATATGACGCTTTTAAGGGAGCATGGGCCTGTATATTCGATGCACCGTGTATATTTTATACAATGATTGTTTTGCGTTTGACATGCCAGTATACAATGCCATGCATGTTCTTCGTGTATTCATTTATTATTTGACATAAATTATTGTATACATGGACGAGATTCTTCGAAGTGTAGCGCATAAGATCCGAAGGTGGTAACATAGTTTGATGAAACCGGTAGATCGAATAAATGCTGTGTTAAAGCGATCGTGGCATTTTGAAGTTTGTTACTGCTACTTTCAACTTGATTGTGAATTAAAATTGAATGATTTTATCTCATGTGTTACGGATGTGCCCAGTACAGAGGGACCAATTACTACAGAAGTTTGGTCCCTTAATGTCATGATTCAGCCATCAGCAAGATCGGGAAGTCCGTAAGTATCTGTTAAAACTATATAGTAAATCGTCAAAGATCATTCACAAAGGACCATTTATAAATATATGGCGGTGTAATGGGGTGCCTTTATCATATCTTCTGCAAAGTCTGGAGCGTGGCCCTAGCGTGTGTAACAGGTCGCCGGCCGCTGTGACCGAGCGGTTCTAGACGCTTCAGTCCGGAACCGCGCTGCTGCTACGGTCACAGGTTCGAATCCTACCTTGGGCGTGGCTGTGTGTGATGTCCTTAGGTTATTTAGGTTTAAGTACGAGCGTCGCTCCAAAAGAAATGCACACAATTTTTTTTTTAAATCCATCTTGTATTCTACATGTTTGAAAGTTTTACGGTGTGTAGATACATCCTTCAGGAACAATATTTTCATTTCTCCACATAATTTCCATCCCACTCATCTGCCTTACGCCATCTTGGAACCAGCGCCTGTATACCCGCACGGTAAAATTGTGGAGCAACCAGTTGGAGCCACTGTTTGGCAGCGTGCACAAGGGAGTCATCATCTTCAAACCTTGTTCCACGAAGAGAGTCTTTCAGTTTCCCCAAGAGAAGATAGTCACATGGAGCCAGGTCAGGGCTGTAAGGCGGGTGTTTCCGTATTGTCCTTTCGAGTTTTGTGATCGCTCCCATGGTTTTTTTGACTGACATGTGGCCGTGCATTGTCGTGCAACAGCAAAACATCCTGCTTTTGCCGATGTGGTCGAACACGACTCAGTCGAGCTTGAAGTTTCTTCAGTGTCGTCACATATGCATCAGAATTTATGGTGGTTCCACTTGGCATGATGTCCACAAGCAAGAATCCTTCGGAATCGAAAAACACCGTAGCCATAACTTTTCCAGCAGAAGATGTGATTTTTTTTTTTGGTGAATTTGCATGATGCCACTCCATTGATTGCCTCTTCGTCTCTGGTGAAAAATGATGGGGCCATGTTTCATCACTTGTCACAATTCTTCCAAGAAATTCATCTCCACCATTCTCGTACTGTTCCAAAAGTTCGCTGCCTACCGTTTTTCTTGTTTCTTTGTGAGCCACTGTCAACATCCTGGGAACCCACCTGGCACAAACCTTTTTTAACGCCAACACTTTCAGTATTCTGCAAACACTTCCTTCCCCTATCGCAACGTAGCGTGACAATTCGTTCACTGTGATGCGTCTGTCAGCAGTCACCAATTCGTTAGCTCTCTGCACATTGTCTGGAGTGTGTGCAGTACGAGACCTGCCGCAGCGAGGACAATCCTCAATATTGCCGTGCCCGCTTTCATCACGTAACCTGCTTGCCCACCGACTAACTGTACTGCGATCGACAGCAGCATCTCCATACACCTTTTTCAACCTCTTGTGGATTTTTCCCACTGTCTCGTTTTCAAAGCGCAGGAATTCTATGACAGCACGTTGGTTCTGACGAACGTCAAGTGTAGCAGCCATCTCGAAGACATGCTGTAACGGCGCCACTCACTGGTTGAACTAAGTTTGAAAACAAGCGGGAAGGATGTATCTACACACTGTAAAACTTTCACACATGCAGAATGAAAACTGTATTTTTACAAAAATAGTGTGCATTTCTTTTGGAGTGACCCTCGTAGTTCTAAGTCTAGAGGACTAATGACCTCAGATGTGTGCTTAGAGCCATTTGAACCATTTGTAAAAGGTCTGTCGAAGATATTTGACACTGCAGTATCGACCTAAGCCCTCGCTGCGGAGTTGGACGCTATTGTTGTATGAGGACGATGGTTGGCCAGATGTGGCGACTTGAGGCATCATGTGTTCACTAGCTGCTGCAAAGTCTCCGCTTGGTACATGACATGTACGCCCTTCTCTCTCCTGTTATTCTACACTCGTAGGACGCCACTGTAAGATGGATTCGTGAACGAGCCGAAGGGTGAACTTGTATCATCCGCCCGCTGCTACTAACGCTGCGGGAGTGTGGGCGCTGCGGAGCCGAGGCGCTGTTATGACAGGAGGCAGGCAGTCAGTTTACTCGACGGCGGCGAAGTGCGGTGCTTCCGCCGAGATAGCCCCCTTATAAATACCGCGGGGGAACTTTCCGCTAGTTGTAAGCACCCTGTAGTGAGTGAAGGTCGTAGCGGGCACGAGTTTGCAGGCGGCGCCTCGGCGATCTGATTAGCTTCGACCCACGGCGTCGCTGGTTCGTTAACCCTCCGCGGGGCGTGGGCGGAGGAGGCGGAGCCGCCGCTTGCAGCGTAGCCGGCCGTGCACTCGTCGCGTGTAACAGTGCCGTCTCGTTGGCGCTAATTAGGCTTAATTCTTCACGCGCTGCCCCCTCGTGCGTTAAGTATGATCTTAGCCCGGCTTGTGTAACGCTACAGACGCTTGTACGGACGGTCGCAACCCGTTCACGTCATCACGGCATGGTGAAGAGGTTGGGCTGTTTTTGTTGTTTAGATTACAAAAGAACGTCATTTGACTGGATTAGCTGCGACCAGATGTAAACCGTAGTACTGGATAATCCGGAAATAATCTACTAAATGTAAACACTCTGATACGAAGTAAAATATACACCGAGGGGACAAAAATAATGGGATAGCGATATGCCCTTATACAGATGGCGGTAGCGTCGCGTACACAAAGTATAAAAGCGCAGTGCATTGGCGGAGCTGTCATTATTACTAAAATGGTTGGTTGGTTGGTTGTTTTGGGGGAAGAGACCAAACTAAGAGGTCATCGGTTTCATCGAATTAGGAAAGGACGGGGAAGGAATTCGGCCGTGCCCTTTCGAAGGAACCATACCGGCATTTGCCTGGGGCGATTTATGGAAGTCACGGAAAACCTAAATCAGGATGGCCGGACGCGTACTGAAATGGTTCAAATGGCTCTGAGCACTATGGGACTTAACATCTGAGGTCATCAGTCCCTAGAACTTAGACCTACTTAAATCTAACTAAGAACATCACACACATCCATGCCCTAGGCAGGATTCGAACCTGCGACCGTAGCAGTCGCGCGGTTCCGGGCTGAAGCGCCTAGAACCGGTAGGCCACAGCGGCCGGCCATCAGAACTCTGATGATTCATTTGGAAATGTGTCCGACAGAAATTAACAGACTTGTAACGCGGAATGGTAATTAGAGCTAAACGCATACGAGGTTCCATTTCAGAAATCGTTAGGGAATTCAATATTTCGAGATCCAATGTGTCAAGAGTGTGCCGAGAATGCCGGATAGCAGGCATTGCCTCTCACAACGCATTGGCCGGCGGCCTGCGCTTAACGACTGATAGCAGCGACGTTTGCGTAGAGTTATCATTGCTAACAGACAAGCAACACTAGGTGAAATAACAGCAGAAATCAGTGTGGGACGTACGGAGGACGTGTGCGTTAGGACAGTCCGTCGAAATGTGGCGTTAATAGGCTATGGCAGCAAACAACCGATGCGAATACCTATGCTAACAGCACGACATCGCCTGCAGTCGCTCTCGTGGGCTCGTGCGCATATCGATTGGATCCTAGACAAATGGAAAACCGTGGCCTGGTGAGAAGTCCTGATTTCAGTTGGTAAGAGCTGATGGTAGTTAGTGTGGCGCAGAGCCTACGAAGCCATGGGCCGACGCTGTCAACAAGGCACTGTGGAAGCTGGTGGTGGCTCCATAATGGCGCTGGCTCTGCTTACATGGAATGGACTGGATCCAAGGGTCCAACTGAATCCATCATTGACTATGTTCGGCTCCGTGGACACCATTTGCAGCCATCCATGGACTACATGTTCCCAAACAGCGATTCAGGTTGTCTTTTATGGATGACAATGCACCATGTCAGTGGGCCACAGTTGTTAGCTATGGGTTTGAAGGGCATTCTGGACAGTTCGAGGAAATGTGTATAACATATCTCCTGTATTGAACAAGTGCTCATAAATTTATACCTTAAGAGTGTAGAACACATGTTTAACGGACACTTTTTCATATTTTGGTCCATACTACCACCTCTGAAAGTTGAAGATTCTACATTCTTAGCAACAGCAGCACTGGTCCATGTATTCGACCGTCGTCAGAGGTATCAGAACAGTTATCGCTTATAACTTTTAACTCGTTCGTTTCCGCTACGGCAACCCTTACCTCAAATTGATACAATTATCCTTCCCCGTCATCCTCGAAAGTTTGTATAGGCTAGACATACATTTACAAGCGCCGGTGCACATAACTTCCACTTTCTGCAGTGTCTTTGGATGTTTCCGGACATGGGTTCACATTCAAAATATTATGTACTCACTCATCTATACACGTCCTAGACGTTAGTAGCCTAACTGGAATTTCCGAACACCCTGACTAAGAAGTAGTTGTGGTCTTAGCATTGACCCCTGAGGCATCCACCACTTAATCGTTTGTTTGTAGACTGCTCACAGAAACATCGGTGTGAGAGGTCTACATCTACATATATACTCCGCTAGCCACCAAGCAGTGTGTGACAGAGGGCATGATTTGCGCCAAAGTCATGTCCCCCCCCCTCCCCCCTCTCTGTTCCAATCGCGGATCGTGCGAGGGAAAAATGACTGTGTCTGAATGCCTTAGTACGAGCTCTAACTTCCCATATTTTTGGATGGTGATCATTGCGCCATTTGAAAGTTGGTGGTAATAATATATACTCTACATCCTCGGTGAAGATCGGATTTCGGAATTTAGTGATCAGCCTCTTCCGTTTAGCGCGCCGTCTATCTGCAAGTGTTTCCCACTTCAGACTTTCTATGAGGTTTGTAACGCTCTCGCGATGGCTGAACGTACCAGTCACGTATCTTGCCGCTCTTCTTTGGACCTTCTCAATCTCTTGAATCAGACCCAACTGGTAAGAGTCCCATACAGACGAACAATAAGACTGTACAAACTAAAGTATTGTAAGCAATTTCCTTTGTTGAAGGACTGCATCGCTTCAGGATTCTACCAATAAACCGCAATCGAGAGTTCGCCTTACCCGTTACTTGTGAAGCCTGATCGTTCCATTTGAGATCATTTCGGATAGTCACACCCAGATACTTGACGGATGTTACCGCTTCCAAAGACTGGGCATTTATTTTGAACTCGTACATTAATGGGGATTTTCGCCTTGTTATAAGCAGCAGGTTACACTCACTAATATTGAGAGGTAACTGCCAGTCATTACACCACGCATTAATTTTCTGCAAATCTTCATTGATTTGTTCGCAACTTTCGTGTGATACTTCTTTCCTGTAGATTACAGCATCATCGGCAAACAGACTAATGCCGCTGTCAATACCATCAACCAGATCGTTTATGTAAATCGTAAAAAAGCAGCGGACCTATTACGCTGCCCTGGGGCACACCAGAAGTTACGCTTGTTTCTGTTGAAGTCGCTCCTTGTCTGTCATAAAACTTTCTATCGAACCGCATATGTCATTGGATAGTCCATCAACAAAGGAGGTGGCTTATAAAACACTCGTTTGGCCTATACTTGAGTATTGCTCATCAGTGTGGGATCCGTACCAGGTCGGGTTGACGGAGGAGATAGAGAAGATCCAAAGAAGAGCGGCGCGTTTCGTCACAGGGTTATTTGGTAAGCGTGATAGCGTTACGGAGATGTTTAGCAAACTCCAGACTCTGCAAGAGAGGCGCTCTGCATCGCGGTGTAGCTTGCTGTCCAGGTTTCGAGAGGGTGCGTTTCTGGATGAGGTATCGAATATATTGCTTCCCCCTACTTATAGCTCCCGAGGAGATCACGAATGTAAAATTAGAGGGATTCGAGTGCGCACGGAGGCATTTCGGCTGTCTTCCCGCGAACCATACGCGACTGGAACCGGAAAGGGAGGTAATGACAGTGGCACGTAAAGTGCCCTCCGCCACACACCGTTGGGTGGCTTGTGGAGTATAAATGTAGGTGTAGATAGACCGTAAGCGCGCGCTTTTTGGAGCAAGCGATAGTGCGGAACTGAGTTGGCTGGAACTCGTTTATAATTACCGCCCACCTCGAGTAATCCTGCTTGTTGTGTACAGCGTCGTGCTCGAGTGTTTCGGAAGCTTCTCCGTGAAGGACGAACGGTCTCGGAGGCTCGTGGACGAAGTTCCGCTCGGTTCCCGAGGAGGCCCGGCGTGAGAAACGAGGAAAGGCGGCGGTCGCGAGCCGGCTGCGCCCGGTGCGCAGCGTGGGCGTCAAGGTTCCCGAGGAATCACGGCGCGCACACCGCACCCCCTACTCCCTCCCCCCTCGCGAGCCACCTAATTGGAGCGCTGCTTCGCGCCGCTGTGGGTGCAACAACCTGGGCTCGCCTCGCCTTGCCGACTTGCGCGGGGCCGCGGTTATTGCTCGCGGAAGGGCTTCCTGTCCGTCCACGACGGGGCCGGTGCGCCCAAATGCGCCGCGCGCCGGCGGTACCGTTTCTTGGAGAGCGCCGGCCGTTGCCCGGAGCTCATGAAGCCACCCTCACACGGCACGTGTTACTCATCGCTAAGCACGTCACGCGTGGTTTCCATCGGGGTTGGTACACGGTTAAGCCATTGTCGCACGGACCGCACATTGGAACGCTGAGCGTGCCGAGTTTCTGACGTCATAGCGTTGAAAAACCACGTTGGGGAGTCTTCTCGAAATTGCAGAGCAAGATCTAGCCATCATGACAGGTATTCTGAACGAGCCAACGAGATGGAAGAACGCTACCTACCTCACACGCACACCATCTCTCTTAAGTACAGACAGAGCCGCGAGTCACGGTATTGGTATTTAGTTCAAGCCCGTGTGTATATACTGCGTTTCTAATCATCAGCAAATTGAGGAACCCTCCGAAACCCTTCGTTAATAGTGCAGTTTCTTGTCACACAGTGAAGGGGAACGTCCTTTTGATGTTTAAAAAATTAAAGTGGAAGTATACTGTTTCAGGACAACGGGACATTGAGAATCCATAAGAAACGCAATATTCTTGGTACAATTTGTTATGATCACAACAATAATTAAATGTCAGTTGATAACACGTCTGTGATTTAAGATCGTAGGAGACACGTGCAAAGTATGGTCGTATAACACCTGTCGGTATAGCGCAATGAACAGCGTCGCAGAATTACGAGATATCTGGCTATGAGTTGCTGGTTCATGTCCCGCTAGATTAAAAAGAATAAAAAGACAGTTACTAGTCTTCGCGTTTTCAAATAGGTTCAGATACTTTATTAGATTAATAAAAGCCTATTCTGTATTGTAAATATACGTGCGCAGTTTCTGAGGAGTGAATTTGTTCGATTGGCTTAATCTGCAAAACAACTTGCACTATATGAAGTAACGTATTTTGGACTTCCTTTCTTTTTTTTTTATTTCACATGTTGCAAAGATTCTGCTACTGAATATGAACAGTGATCACGTCAGAATGACCTCAGGATTTTACTAAAAAGTGAGCAAGATGAAATTTTATCTTATGCAGAGAACTATTGTAAACTTTTATTTATTTTATTTGAAAATGGTTCTGAGCACTATGGTACTTAACTTTTGAGGTCATCAGTACCCTAGAACTTAGAACTACTTAAACCTAACTAACCTAAGGACATCACACACATCCATGCCCGAGGCAGGATTCGAACCTGCGACCGTAGCGGTCGCGCGGTTCGAGACTGTAGCGCCTAGAACCGCTCGACCACTCCGGCCGGCGTTTCTCAGTTCGTGTGTGTGTGTGTGTGTGTGTGTGTGTGTGTGTGTGTGTGTGTGTGTGTGTGTACAAGCATGTAATGCGTATGTGTGTTTGTGCTTACACAGTCACGCATAACATTTATTAGGGTCACGGAATTACATGTTCTACACCTTGACCCTTCATCCACATCTCTGCAAACCACATTTAAGTGCCTGGCAGAGGGTTCATCGAACCACGTTCACAATTCTCTATTATTCCAATCACGTATAGCGCGCGGAAAGAA
The DNA here is from genome assembly GCF_023898315.1 of Schistocerca nitens. Classification (NCBI taxonomy): domain Eukaryota; kingdom Metazoa; phylum Arthropoda; class Insecta; order Orthoptera; family Acrididae; genus Schistocerca; species Schistocerca nitens. The sequence goes on from NC_064614.1 coordinate 1,129,687,474, forward strand.
TGAACACTTATATCTTTCCGTACGAGCTCTGATTTCCCTTATTTTATCGTGGTCCCTGTCAACAAAATATTTTTCCATTCGAAGGAGAAAGTTGGTGATTGGAATTTCGTGAGAAGGTTCCGTTGCAACGAAAAACGCCTGTCTTTTAATGTTTCCAACCCGTGGATGACGTCACACTTTCAGTTATTTAGGGTCAACTGCCACTTTTCGCATAATTCAGATATCATTTCTAAGTCGTTTTGCAGTTTGTTTTGGTCTTCTGATGACTTTATCAATCGATAAACGACACCGTCATCTCCAAACAACCGAAGACGGCTGCTCAGATTGTCTCCTAAATCGTTTATATAGATGAGGAACAGCAAAGGGCCTATAACACTACCTTGGGGAATGCCTGAAATCACTTCTGTTTTACTCGATGACTTTCCGTCAATTACTACGAACTGTGACCTCTCAGACAGGAAATCACAAATCCAGTCACATAACTGAGACGATATTCCATAAGCACGCAATTTCACTACGCTTGTGTGGTACAGTGTAAAAAGCCTTCCGGAAATCCAAAAATACGGAATCGATCTTAAATACCTTGTCAATAGCTCTCAACAGTTCAAGCGAATGAAGAGCTAGTTGTGTTTCACAGGAACGAAGTTTTCTAAACCCATGTTGACTGTGTGTCAATAGACCGTTTCCTTCGAGGTAATTCATAAGGTTCGAACACAATATATGTTACAAAATCCTGCTGCTTATCGACGTTAACGATATGGGCCTGTAATTTAGTGGATTACTCCTACTACCTTTCTTGAATATTGGTGTGGCCTGTGCAACTTTCCAGTCTTTGGGTACGGATCTTTCGTCGAGCGAACGGTTGTATATGATTGTTAAGTATGGAGCTGCCCTTGCGACGGACAAGCAGTGCTCTCCGTACACGGTTGCCAGTCTTTGATGGCTTGCCATTCCCCGCACTCCTTCCGCTGTTAGGAAACAAACTACACCGCTTTGCTCCTCTCTCGAAGCCTCCATTTCTCTGTTTTCAGACGACTATAATGGACAGCCCATGCTTGCACGTGCTCGCCTTGTCGTCGCATAGGTGTGCACCCATGTCCCTTTAACGGCGAGTTTGGGCCCCAGCCCTCTTAAAACGACCACGCTTTCTTCGGTAGGTATGCATGAAGATTCCTACAGAGCTTCTCATTCAATAGCCTCCGGCTAGTTTTGAATGACCCTAACATAAAAGGGTTATCTGTCCCACTACCCGGAAGACTTTTTCGGCGAATAAATAAAAAGCTAATTTCGATCGAACCGAGCAATGAAAAAAGCAGTCTTGGACTTCGTTGTTCCATATTACCTGGATTGGTCACAAAATGGAAGAAAACCTTTCCTGGAAAAGCGCGCTCTCATATTTACATAACATCGAATATCGTAAGACACTCTTTCATTAAATTTATAACAGCTTCCAGGATCTTTTGAAAATTGCGAAGATGTATAAAAAAGAAAAGTTCCTTGGGGAAAGTAGAACGCCAGCCATTTACATTTGACTCTGCAACTCCATGCCTCTATCCGCTGCACTACAGTGAACAGTGTAGATACTTTCAATGCTTCTGCCACCGATGTTTCATTAACAAACATTTAACCGCAACATAGTGTACCAAGAACGCCGCGTTGTCGAGTAATAGTACGAAAACAAACAAATATGAAAAGTCTTTATACAGAAGTGTGACGTTTCCCATCATTTTATTGCAACAAATCGCACCAAAAAACATCTTTTCGTAAGCTCTTCTGTGTGGTGGTACTTCAAAACAGCATATTCTCGTAGAACGTAATAAGGGACAATATAAAACCGACTAAGTATGAGATTCAATCGAAAACAATAAAATCCAATATGGCGTCTCCCAAGTTTTGGTTGCGACAACGCGATCTCGCTTCTTATGGGCCACGTCCCTTTCCACGAAGCAAAGATGTAACTTTTCTATTCAGGCTTTCCGGTTCCGGATATTGTGTGATGTGAAATTCCACTTATGACGTCACAGAAGTGAACACGCTCCTAGTCCACGATCGCTTTCTTGACCTGCGTGAGCCTGACTGTGGGGGGACCTCGCAAGGTGGCCTGGGGCCCTATTCTGTGTCTTTCGGCCATTTTGCCGATCGTTTCGGTACGCGAACGTTGTCTTTCCAAATGGGACTCCATTGCCCTGCCACTGTGCCATCGTGATCGGTAATACGGAATCTGATAGCCACATTGCTCGCGTATTAATGAAGAATCTCACAATATCTTCATGTACATCCTGCCTTTATAATCACTGAACTGGCATTCGTAGTCATTAGTTTAAAACTGAAACTTGTAAATTTTTGCGTGTGTTCGTGTCATATACTGCAATGATAACATACGGCCATATTCTTCGGCGAGAGAGGCAGGTATATCTGTCATGGGGGTGAATGTGACGAGAGCTTGTTTAGTTTTGTCGTTGAAGGATCGTATTTGGGGTCTGTGGACTTCTAGTTTGAACCTGCGATGTGGGAGTACTAGAGGTAATTTTGGCATATCGTTCTGAGAAAGATAGCATTTTATAGCTAGTTTCGAATCAAAAGCCTATAACTTAGCTTTTAATGTTTATTGTTTGAGGTACAAAATTTTACAGTACAATTTATGATTTAATGAATTTGTGAGATTAAAAAATGAACCATAATTTATAACATCCTTATGAATAATATGCTTTTTTAAAACAATTGTGCTTCATATACATACAAAAATATTTCAGTTTTAAAAATAGCATATTTTAGTTATAAAGCAGATACCAATATTAGGCAAATGCGAGTTAGCAAATGAAACGTAAAAACCAAGTAAATTTTACTTGTATTTAGCTCAAGTACGGCAATTCCCAAACAGTAATCTTTAAAAAGAAAGTTTCAGGTTATCTTACTGGCTGCTTAGTTTGCACATACACTACGTACTAATGAAATTACCTGTAACATAACAAAACGCTAACAGTGCTATGAAGTCAGGAGTCCGTCAGACGCTAGGGTCTTAAAACATCTGGTACTTTTGCCGTAATATCTCCATAACGAAGAAAGATATCTGAAAATGGTTTTCCCGAGATTAAAGAGCTGAAGAATCCGCGTCTGGCGAGAGGGATGTAAAAGTGTAATAGACTGTAGTTTTGGTGAAACGAGCCACATGTTGGCCCACGTCACCCCGGTTCTAGTTCTTTATATCTGTGGCAAGACAGGCCAGTAGAATCAGCTTTCCGCGGAGTCGAATTCACTTCCAGCTGCCAAAACTGCATTGGCCATTCTTTTTAAACGGCTTAGCGATTTAACCAACTGAAGTGGCACAGGTTTGATCCGGCGCTACAGGGAATTTGAAGCGGTCGAGGACGGGATTGGAAACGTGAATTCTGACTTCATTCATGTGAACGGTCTACTGAAAAATTCGTTCTTACGATTAAAAGGGCCTGCACAATTAAAACACACAGACTTTTTTGTAGTAAATTTTTATTCGACCTCTACATAGTTTGCGCTTAAATACTGCCCAGTGTGTTGGTATGGCTGGAAGGAAGGGTGAGGTGAAACCCAGTGCCTATACATGCAGTAACTGTAAAATGTGAACATCTCACAGGAAAGGAAGGTGGAACTACGAACATCATCTACCTTTCTTATTTTCCTCGTTGCCTAATTTATGTATGGGGAAGCATGGAATCTTGTGTGGTATTGGAAAGAAAAGGAATCAGAATTGCAGTATTTGAAATACAGTGATGAGATGGTTAAATGGTCAGTAAAAATGTTTAAAATCACACAAAAATTGGGATTCACACATGTGTATTGCGTAGACAGGAGTTTAGATTTTTTGGATTCGCTGTAATTAGAGAATGTGATGTATATGTGCAGACTGAAGCGAGGAATCAGAATTTGTACCAAGCCCGGAATTAGAACATGGGGTCTCCCACTCACTAGACAGAAGTACTAACCACTATACCATCCTGGCACATCGGCTTTGCACAACCGTATGGACTACCCTAGCACGGCTTCCACCTTAATCCAAATTCCCATTGACGCGTCAGACCCCTTCGTATTCCCCCTTTAGGCAAACAGTATTGCAGAGGCTCTCCAATTGTATCGAATGAAAGGGGGGATCCTGTCTGAAACCCAATCAAATGAAACTGTATGGTTCTAGGGACAGTTTCAAGTCCCAAACATCTATGATGAATATATGCAAACTGAAACAACGAATGACAATTTTTACCAAGGCAGAGATTCGAACCCAGGTCTCCTGATCTCTAGGTAGAATTGCTAACCATTACACCACCCTGGCACAGCGGCTTTGCACAACTGAACGTACTACCCAAGCATGCCTCCCTCCTAAATCCAAAATCTCATCATGTCCCTCACGGAGAGGGAGGTGTGCAGTTGTCATGGTGGCTTGGTGATTTGCGCGTTTGCGTAGTGAGCAGGAGAATCGTGGCCTGGTAAAATTTTCATACGCCGCTTCTATATGCATGTATACATCATAGGGTCTTCTTCTTTGCTGCGCGGGATTAGCCGAGCGGCCTAGGGAGCTGCAGTCATGGACTGTGCGGCTGGTCCCGGCGGAGGTTCGAGTCATCCCTCAGGCATGGGTGTCTGTGTTTGTCCTTAGGATAATTTAGGTTAAGTAGTGTGTAAGCTTAGGGGGACTAATGACCTTAGCAGTTAAGTCCCATAATATTTCACACACATTTGAGCATTTTTCTTCTTCTTCTTCTTCTTCTTCTTCTTCTTTCACTGGTGTCATGTCCCGCGCTGACGCAGGGTCGGCATTGTTAGGAACGGATTTGGTAAAGTTAGTGGGAAGGGGTGGCCGGATGCCGTTCCTGCCGCCACCCCATACCCCCCGTGACGGAATTAATGTACCTCTGCTGTCTGCGTCGAGTGTAATTAATGGAATAGTGCGAGCGTGTTCAGATGTCTGCGAGGCGCGTAATCGAGGCGTAGCGTGGGGACCACCCCGGTATTCACCTAGCGGGATGTGGAAAACCGCCTAAAAACCACATCCGACTGACGACGGTAATCCGCCGGGCGGATTCGATCGGGGGCCGGCGCGCCTACCCGAGTCCAGAAAGCAGCGCATTAGCGCTCTCGGATAACCTGTCGGGTCGTATACATCATAGGGTAATGCTTGAAAATTGAAAAGGTCCCTGGGACAGTGGGTTAATTAGAGAATAGGTTGTTCCTTTGTAGTTAGTGTGTCGAGAATTTACAAAGAGGCGCTCTTCATTTTGTTTAATTGTTGTATGCGTGTGAATTCGACTGGTAATATGGCGAGGAATGACAGAATAAGCAATACTCACTACTGTGGCGGAGGGGACACCGAGGAAACGCGACTCCGTGGGAGCTCGGGACCGCTTCATTGTCTCAAGGGTGTGCAAACGGCAGCTTCTCAAGCTAATGCGCGGTCTTTTGGATTTTATTTTTCTTAAGCTCCTAGTTTCGGTCGAACAAGACCATTCTCCGGTATATAACAGACGTTAATACAGTACGTGTGCCCAATAAAGATAATTTTGTATTTGACTTAACTGACTATGGCTTCACCCCCTAACACATCGCGTTATACACTGTCTTATTAACAGTATCCAGATATCCGTAATGAATGCGGAATCGCCGTGAGCGGTCAGCTCCACCAGTAGGAAAGCAGGCCGGGAGTATTGTGTTGTCAGTAGAGGAGCATCTGCAGCAAATTAGGTCGGTCAGGAGAACTTAGTAGCTTTGAACGCGGACTGGTTGTTGGATGTCACCTGAGTAACAAACATCAGGGACACTTCAGCACTTCTAAAGCTGCGAGTCGGCTGTTGGTGATGTGAGAGTGAAGTGGAAACGCGAAGAAACAAACAAGACCAGATTTCATGTACTGACGGATAAGGTTGTAGAAAATTGCATGAAATCAGCGGAAGGAATCACTCTTCAGTTACAAAGCGCTACAAGCAGGCCAGGTAGCACAGACACCGTGCGTGGGAAGTTAAAAAGAATGGGCTGCAGTGGTCGAGCACCTCCTCATAGCCCACACATATCTGTAGTCAGTGCTAAGCGGCACTTGAGGTCGTGTGAAGAGACACGCACAGGACAATGGATGACTGGAAACTGGTTCAAATGGCTCTGAGCACTATGGGACTTAACATCTGAGGTCATCAGTCCCCTTGACTTAGAACTACTTAAACCTAACCAACCTAAGGACATCACACACATCCATGCCCGAGGCAGGGTTCGAACCTGCGACCTTAGTAGTCGCGCGGTTCCGGACTGAAGCGCCTAGAACCGAACGGTCACCGCGGCCGGCTGGAAACTAGTGATTTGGAGTGATGCATCACGCTATATCCTATGTCATTCTGTTGTGTTGGCAGAAGAGCCAACACCGTGTTACTAGTGGAGCCCGAAATGTACGCGTTTTAGCTCACGCAGGCTGGCGTGAGGAGTGAAGGACTATACTGACGTGAGGTCTGGAACATGACAAGGAATTAGAATTCATAAAGCGGACGTAATTAGTTTGATACTTAACTTCAATCCATTAATGATGAACGTCGCTCTTGACGGTACATGATTCACAATATTATCTGTTTAGAATCCATTCATAGTAACTGAATATGGCGCCTTGCTAGGTCGTAGCAAATGACGTAGCTGAAGGCTGTGCTAAACTGTCGTCTCTGCAAATGAGAGCGTATGTATACAGTGAACCATCGCTAGCAAAGTCGACTGTACAACTGGGGCGAGTGCTAGGACGTCTCTCTAGACTAGACCTGCCGTGTGGCGGCGCTCGGTCTGCTATAGTGGCGACACGCGGATCCGACGTATACTAACGGACCGCGGCCGATTTAAAGGCTACCACCTAGCAAGTGTGGTGTCTGGCGGTGACACCACACATTCCCCCTGTGACCATCCGATGGGAGGTTGTGGATTTAGCGAGTGGCTAGAAAATGTTAACTGCCATCATGTGTAGTGAAGTGAAGTACGGTATGGAGTTGCTTCTCTTGGTTAGAGTGCTCGCCCTATTGCTCTGAGAAATTGCTAGTTTACAGTATTGTGTACTGTGTAAAATATAGGAACAGTTAGTTATTGTTTGTATCAGCATGACAACGTGCCCTCTCACAAAGCGGCATCGATGAGGAAGACTTATGGTCAATGACAGTCCTGAAATTTACTGGCCAGCGCACAGTCTCGACCTGAACACCTTTGGGGTGAGTTAAAAGGTGGATTTCGTTCCAGGCACCACCGTCTAACATCATTTATCTCCTCAAATTTTGACTCTTGAGAAAGGATGAAATACTTTTTCTCCTCAGACCTCGACACGTCATTGAAAGTGTCTCCAGCAGAGTTCGAGCCGAAGGGTGGGTATAACTTACAGGAATGTCCACTAGTAGATGTTCCGGACCTTTGACCATAGAGGCCGGCCGCGGTGACTGAGCGGTTCTAGGCGCGCAGTCCGGAACCACGCGACTGCTACGGTCGCAGGTTCGAATCCTGCCTCGGGCATGGATGTGTGTGATATCCTTCGGTTAGTTAGGTTTAAATAGTTCTAAGTTACAGGGCACTGATGACCTCAGATCTTAAGTCCCATAGTGCTCAGAGCCATTTTTGACCATAGAGTGTATATAAATCAGGTACTTTCGTGCATTCTAAAAATTTGATGCTTTATAGCATATAACGTTCGTCTGGATAGAATCATTATTAGACGCATGTGCTTTAATCGTCATTTTATATCTCAGGATGGTCTGTAGTTTGATCAAAGTAAAAGTTTTAATAAAGTACCATACAGTTATGGTGCGAAGTAATGATTTTTCAGAAATGGTAAACAGCGCGTGACCTCCAGGACCAGTTTTTTCGGGGAATGACGGTGGCATAAGCTTTATTGTACATATTAAAATGGCAGTAAACGTTTGCGTCCATTACGATTGTCATACTAGTGGATGCTTCAAAAACATTCGTCCGGTTGCGCAGGACTATATTTGACAGGAATGAAGATAGAAACTTGGGGTGCATTTTAAAATACGGTTATCACTACAATGTTTTTATTTTCAAAAGAAACACCAAGTTTTAAAGAATTGTGTCCTTCACATGCAAGCACGTACTACCTTGAGGGTACTTCATACAATTATCTTTAGTGTCGAAGGTGTAATAAAAGATACAGTGTTGTGAAATAGATGAAATTAATACCCCCTGTACTATGTAAAGTAAATTTCAAAGAGTAACATGAACAACCGATGTGGTTTTTAAGTTTTAACGCAAAAAGAGATTGTCGTGTTAAGAGAGGGACATATACAGGGTGTTACAAAAAGGGACAGCCAAACTTTCAGGAAACATTCCTCACACACAAATAAAGAAAAGATGTTATGTGGACATGTCCGGAAACGCTTAATTTCCATGTTAGAGCTCATTTTAGTTTCGTCAATATGTACTGTACTTCCTCGATTCCATGGCCTTCGCGCTCTCCTGACCTCAACCCTCTTGACTTTCATTTATGGGGGCATTTGAAAGCTCTTGTCTACGCAACCCCGGTACCAAATGTAGAATCATCGTGCTCGTATTGTGGACGGCTGTGATACAATACGCCATTCTTCAGGGCTGCATCAGCGCATCAGGGATTCCATGCGACGGAGGGTGGATGCATGTATCCTCGCTAACGGAGGACATTTTGAACATTTCCTGTAACAAAGTGTTTGAAGTCACGCTGGTACGTTCTGTTGCTGTGTGTTTCCATTCCATGAGTAATGTGATTTGAAGAGAAGTAATAAAATGAGCTCTAACATGGAAAGTAAGCGTTTCCGGACACATGTCCACATAACATATTTTCTTTCCTTGTGTGTGAGGAATGTTTCCTGAAAGTTTGGCCGTACCTTTTTGTAACACCCTGTATATTGAGAACTCCAGTCGACCAGATAGACCTTTTAGTGCTAACAGTGTTAACAGGAGAAAGTGTTAATAGGAGAAAAATGGTTCAAATAGCTCTCAGCAATATGGGACTTAACATCGGAGGTCATCAGTCCCCTAGAACTTAGAACTAGTTAAACCTAACTAACCTAAGGACATCACACACATCCATGCCCGAGGCAGGATCCGAACCTGCGACCGTAGCAGTCGCGCGGTTCCGGACTGCGCGCCTAGAACGGCGAGACCAACGCGGCCGGCGCGTGTTTTCTCGTTTATATACATTTCCTTATGTCGATGGTCAGCTCTAACCATTGATCATCGGTAATTCGTCTACATTTCACGCCATTTTTCGTCACTGCATGCAAAGGGAAAGAGCTTTCAAGATTTTTAGTGTGACTGTAGAGTGCCTCAAGTTTTTGTTTCGACATCCATCAACTCGCAATCGCTTTAACGCCCGCATAAATGTTGCCGGCCTGACAGAACTCTTTGTAGCTGGGGAGTAAATCTTCAAAGGGACCGCGGTGCATATCGCCCTTTTTGTCTGTTTCCTTGTAGTTTCAAAGTTTATCTCTCAGACGGGCTGGGCGGCTGTATCGGAAGAAGCAAAACGGGTGAACTCGCGGACCCTGTGCAAGGCGAGTAACGAGATTTCTTTGAGTGCAGCGGCGTCAGCCCTGGCCTGCAGTAATGGTGTTTACCGGCTGCGAGACACTTTGCGGGGATCCGGGCCACGGTCCCGTTCTCCCAGCCAGGGACGGCTCCGGCTGCTGGTACTGCTGCTCACACCGCGCACTACGCTGCTGTCGCCAGCGTACGCATCATTGCGCGTCTTCCGGCAGCTGTTTCGTTACAGGCAGAGAAACATTGCAGCACTTTCAGCTAGTGGCTGTTAAATGACAGCCTCTGACACCTTCATGTTTGTTCCTGTTGTCATCAGTACAATGACTGGTTGGATGCAGCTCTCCGTGTTAATCTATCCTTAGATGGTGGCACAAATTTCTTCTCCCAATTACACTACTGGCCATTAAAACTGCTACACCAAGAAGAAATGCAGATGATAAACGGGTATTCATTGGACAAATATATTATACTAGAACTGACACATGATTACATTTTCACGTAATCTGGATGCATAGATCCTGAGAAATTAGTATCCAGAACAACCACCTCTGCCCGTAATAACAGCCATGATACGCCTGGGCATTGAGTCAAACAGAGCTTGGATGGCGTCTACAGGTACAGCTGCCCATGCAGCTTCAACACGATACTGCAGTTCATCAAGAGTAGTGACTGGCGTATTGTGACGAGCTAGTTGCTCGGCCGACATTGACCAGACGTTTTCAATTGGTGAGAGATCTGGAGAATGTGCGGGCCAGGGAAGCAGTCGAATATTTTCTGTATCCAGAAAGGTCCGTACAGGACCTGTAACATGCGGTCGTGCATTATCCTGCTGAAATGTAGGGTTTCGCAGGGATCGAATGAAGGGTAGAGCCACGGGTAGTAACACATCTGAAATGTAACGTTCACTGTTCAAAGTGTTGTCAATGCGAACAAGAGGTGACCGAGACGTGTAACCAATGGTACCCCATACCATCACGCCGGGTGATACGCCATTATGGCGATGGCGAATGGCTTCCAGTGTGCGTTCACGCGATGTCGCCAAACACGGATGCGACCATCATGATGGTGTAAACAGAACCTGGATTCATCCGAAAAAGTGACGTTTTGCCATTCGTGCACCCAGGTTCGTCGTTGAGTACACCATTGCAAGGGCTCCTGACTGTGATGCAGCGTCAAGGGTAACCGCTGCCATGGTCTTCGCTCTGATAGTCCACGCTGCTGCAAACGTCGTCGAACTGTTGGTGCAGATGGTTGTTGTCTTGCAGTCGTACCCATCTGTTGACTCAGGTATCGAGACGTGGCTGCATGATGCGTTACAACCATGCGGATAAGATGCCTGTCATCTCGGACTGTTAGTGATACGAGGCCGTTGGGGTCCAGCACGGCGTTCCGTATCACTCTCCTGAACCCACCGATTCCATATTCGGCTAACAGTCATTGGATGTCGACCAACGCAAGCTTCAATGTCGCGATGCGATAAACCGCAATCGCGATAGACTACAATCTGTCCTTTATCAAGATCGGAAACTTGATGGTACGCATTTCTCCTCCTTACACGAGGCATCACAACAACGTTTCACCAGGCAACGCCGGTCAACTGTTGTTTGTGTATGAGAAATCGGTTGGAAACTTTCCTCATGTCAGCACGTTGTAGGTGTCGCCACCGACGCCAACCATGTGTGAATGCTCTGAAAGGCTAATCATTTGCATATCACAGCATCTTCTTCCTGTCTGTGAAATTCAGCATTTGTAGCACGTCATCTTCGTGGTGTAGCAATTTAAATGGCCAGTAGTGTATTGTACCTCCACATTAGTTACATAATCTACCCATCTTATCTTCAGCACTCTTATGTAGCATCATATTTCAAAAGCCTCTATTCTCTTCTTTTCTGAAGTGTTGATTGTCAACGTTGCACTTCTATACAAGGCTACACTCCAAACAAATACCTTCAGAAAATACTTCCTAACAATTAAATCTAAATTTGATGTTATCAAATTTCTCTTTTTCAGAAATGGTTTATTGTCATTACCAGTCAACATTTTTATACCCTTTCTACTGTGACCATCACCAGTTATTTTACTGCCCAAATAGCAAAACTCATCTACTACTTCTAGTATCTCGATTCCTAACCAGTTCCCTCAGCATCTCCTAACGTAATTCGACGTCATTCCATTTTTTTTTTTTTTTTTTTTTCCCCTTGTGTTGACGTCCATCTTACTTTCAGGCGCCAGAACCCATGAGGTACATCCCAATATCGTGGGAGACCACCTTTTGCCCGGCCTAGTGTAGCAGCTCGACGTGACATGGACTCAACAAGACGTTGGAAGTCTTCTGGTAGAAATATTGAGCCATGCTGCCTCTATAGCCGTCCATAATTTCGGAAGCGTTGCTGGTGCAGGATTTTGTGCGTGAACTGACCTCTCGATTATGCCCCATAGATATATAGAATTCATGTCGGGCAATCTGGGTGACCGAATCATTCGCTCGAATTGTCCAGAATGTTCTTCAAAGTAATCGCGAACAGTTGTGGCCCATTCGTCATCCATGAAAATTTTTATTTATTCTTATTTTACACGTCTAGTTCCGTAGGATCTAATGGAGGACCAAACTCCAATGTCATGGAACGTGTCAGTACTTCAGATTACAAGATGAAAGTAATAACAAATAAAATGTTTATGAGCCCAAAAAAGACAAGCCATAAGTAAACGCAACCAATATAACATTGGAATCAGCTTAATTTTTCAAGGAACTGCACGACGGAGCCGGCCGGTGTGGTCTCGCGGTTCTAGGCGCGCAGTCAGGAACCGTGCGACTGCTACGGTCGCAGGTTCGAATCCTGCCTCGGGCATGGATGTGTGTGATGTCCTTAGGTTAGTTAGGTTTAAGTAGTTCTAAGTTCTAGGGGACTGATGACCACAGCAGTTGAGTCCCATAGTGCTCAGAGCCATTTGAACCATTTTTTTGCACGACGGAGTAGGAGCAAGTGACCTACGAGGAAACTCTTCAATTTCGATTTGAAAGCGCGTGGATTACTGTTACGATTTTTGAATTCTTATGGTAGCTTATTGAAAATGGATGCAGCAGTATACTGCACACCTTTCTGCACAAGAATCCAAAAAACAGATTGGATTTCTGCCTAGTATTAACTGAGTGAAAGCTGCTCATTCTTGAGAATAAGCTGGTATTGGTAACAAGAAAGCCGGCCGCTGTGGCCGAGCGTTTCTAGGCGCTTCAGTCCGGAACCGCGCTGCTGCTACGGTCCCAGGTTCGAATCCTGCGTCGGGCATGGATATGTGTGATGTCCTTAGGTTAGTTAGTTAGGTTCTAAGTCTAGGGGACTGATGACTTCAGATGTTAAGTCCTACAGTGCTTAGAGCCATTTGAACCATTTTTAACAATAAACGGCAGTAAAGAATATATATATTGAGAGACCAATGTCAGAATACCCTGAGTAGTGAGCGGGGGTGAACAAGATATTCGCAAACTTATACCACTTATTGCCGGAACTGCCTGTTTCTGAGCCAAAAATATACTTTGAGAATGGTAAGAGTTTCCCCAAAATATAATACCGTTCGACATAAGCGAATGAAAATAAGCAAAATAGACTAATTTTCGTCTCGAACGATTACTTACTTCAGATACCGTTCGAATAGTAAAAATGACAGCATTAAGTGTTTGAACAAGATTCTGAACGTGGGCTTTCCACGACAGTTCAGTATCTATCTGAACACCTAGAAATGCTAACTCTTCAGTTTCACTTATGATATGCGCATCCTGTGAAATTAAAATGTTAGAAACTGTAAAACCTGAGTCTTACTGTGATTTAGCGTTAGTTTATTTTCTACAAGCCATGCACTTATGTCATGAACTGCACTATTTGAAACAGAGTCAACGTTGCACACAGCATCCTTTACTACCAAGCTAGTGTTATCAGCAAACAGAAATATTTTAGAATTACCTGTAATACTAGAAGGAACATATAAATAAGGATTGTAAAAATAAGGAACGTAAAAATAAGTAATGTAAAAATAAGGAATGTATAAATAAGGAATACCTTTGTTTGCTGCAAATGGTTTCCAAATACCCAAACATTACCATTTCCATCAATGATCGGTTCAGCTGGACCAGAGGACCCGCTTCATTCCATGTAAACACAGCCCACGTTATTATGGAGCCATCACCAGCTTGCACTGTGCCTTGTCGACTGCTTGGGTGCATGATTTCGTGGCATGAGCTTCAAATTACAACTCTACTATCAGCTCTTGAAATCTGGGCTCTTCTGACCAGGCCACGGTTTTCCAGTCGTCTAGAGTCCAATCAATACAGTCAGGAGTCTAGGAGAGAGGCTGCAGGCGATGTGCCGTTACCAAAGGCACTCAGGTCGATTGTCTGCTGCCATGGCTCATTAACGCCAAATTTCGCCGCCTGTTCTAAGGGATAAGTTCGTTGTAGGTTCCACATTGATTTATGCGGTTATTTCACGGAGTGTTGCTTGCCTGTTAGCAGTGACAACTTTACGAAAACACTTCTGCTATCGGTCGTTACGTGAAGGCCGTCGGTCTCTGCATTGTCCATGGTGAGATGTAATGCCTGAAATGTGCTATCCTCAGCACGCTCTTGACTGTATCAATCTCGAAATATTGAATTCCCTAACGATTTACGAAATGCAAGACCCATGCGTCTAACTCCAACTAGCATTTGGCGTTCCAAGCCTGTTAATTTGTGTCGTGCGGTCTTAATAACGTCGGAAACCTTTTCACATGAATCACCTCAGTAAAAATGACAGCATCGCCAATGCACTGCCCTTTTATACCTTGTGTACCCGATACTACCGCCATCTGTGTATGTGCATATCGCTCTCCCGTCACTTTCTCATCTTAATGTGTCCTCCTTCCAAGACACTGTGCGTTCTGTTCAACTGTTCTGCCATGTCCGTTGCTGTCTCTGACAGATTTACATTTCGTGTTCTTCCTGAATTTTAATTTCTTCTCCAAATTTTTCTTTAGTGTCCTGTACTTATTCAATGCACAGATTGAATAATATCGGGTATTGGCTACAACCCTTCCCTCTCAACTGCTCGTTCCCTTTCATGCTCCTGACTGTTGGAGACACAATCTTCTGAATCTATACATATGTGCTTTGTCAGCCACACGAAGACATTTCGAAGAAGGTACATTTTTTATTTTTGTTTATTTATCGCTATGTCTCAAACTTTGTGTAACCATTTGCACAGCTCTTCTTCGTATAGACTGTGTACGCTGACCACTGCTAGTCTACCCATCATGCACGATTCTTTTGCGTGATCGTTTCACTTCTGATCGGACTGACTCTTGCAGTGTAATCAAAGGCTAAAATTTTTTTTATTCATAATTGCATGTATTTACTGTTCTCTATACTTGGTTTTCGCCTCTTGGCTGAGTGGTCAACGCACCTGACTGCCATGCATCAGGCCCGGGTTCGATCCCCAGCCGGGGCAGAGATTTTTCCCCACTCGGGGACTGGTTGTTATCTTGTCCTTACCGTAATTTAATAATCATCGATACGCAAGTCGCCGACTCGGTGGCCGAACATTCCAAGGCGGCGACTCAGGGCCATCAGTGCTATGCGATCATTTCATTTCTACGATTGGCGTTGATCGCTGGTCTTTACCATCTTTTTCGTATCGAAGTAAATACGTGAATCAATTTCCATCAGCATGTTTTGACGACAATCGTGATCTCTTCGAAAAATTTGATAATTAAATCTACATCATTAGGAATCACACACGAGATTTGTTCTGTGTATATTGGTTTGTTCCGATTCTGGATAACTCCTTGCTTTGTTTCTGCCACCATAAGATGGTTTCCAAAATATAGATCTAGATACCAGAAGCAAACGTGCCGAGGTATTACATACTAAGCTATTTCTTTTGACAGGCGTTGGTGGCATGTTCGACGTTTTCAGAATTGTTTACAAAAAATTAATTCGCTTGTTTATCCCTGCCTATGGCTTTTAAAGTATCGTATGTGAAGAGCGCTTGTTCAGTTTCTTGTAATCGGGAATTTCCCGGAAGACGTCCCACAAAATCTTCTAAATATTTTTTCCAATATTTCAGTTACCATGTCTTCGTTTTCCTTTTTTTATGGTTCAAAGTGCTCTGAGCACTATGGGACTTACATCTGAGGTCATCAGTACCCTAGAACATAGAACTACTTAAACCTAACTAACCTAAGGACATCACACACATCCATGCCCGAGACAGGATTCTAACCTGCGACTGGAGCGATTGTGCGGTTCCAGACTGAAGCGCTTAGAACCGCTCGGCCACAGTGGCCGGCTACCCCCACCTCCACCCCACCCATTTGATTGCGATTATTGCCAGACAATAAGTGATATGTTTACCAAATTTGGTTGAAATCGATGGAGTGGTTTAGGAGGAGATATGCAACATACATACATAAGTACATACCGGTTGTCAAAAAGTCAGTATACATTTGAAAATAAACCACGGAATAATATAGATAGAGAGGTAAAAATTGACACACATGCTTGGCATGACATGGGGTTTTATTAGAACCAAAAAAAAAGTATTGCTAGACGCGTGAAAGATCTCTTGCGCGCGTCGTTCGGTGGTGATCGTGTGCTCAGTCGCCACTTTCGTCATGCTTGGCCTCCCAGGTCCCCAGACCTCAGTCCGTGCGATTATTGGCTTTGGAGTTACCTGAAGTCGCAAGTGCATCGTGATCGACCGACATCTCTAGGGATGCTGAAAGACAACATCCGACACCAATGCCTCACCATAACTCCAGACATGCTTTACAGTGCTGCTCACAACATTATTCCTCGACTTCAGCTATTGTTGAGGAATGATGGTGGACATATTGAGCATTTCCTATAAAGAACATCATCTTTGCTTTGTCTTACTTGGTTATGCTGATTATTGCTATTCTGATCAGATGAAGCGCCATCTGTCGGACTTTTTTTTAACGTTTGTATTTTTTTGGTTCTAATAAAACCACATGTCATTCCAAGCATGTGTGTCAACTTGTACCCCTCTATCTACATTATTCCGTGATTTATTCAGTTTTCAAATTTATACTGACTTTTTGATCACCCGGTACATTTTTTATAATACCTTTGTCTCTTTCGATTTCACATTAAATCTTTCCGTACACATACTTCCAGGTATCCAATGTTTATCACTACTACCAATTATTGTACGGTGATCCTCTAATCATAAAATAACGTTTCTTCCCGCCTATTTGGGGCAGTATGTTACATTTGTGTATTTTGAAGGCCTACTGCTAATTCCTGTACCAATCTTCCGTCCTCCGCGGGCCCTCTTGTTATTCGCTGCAATTTTCTAACATTGTCACCATATCCAATAGCATCATCTGGTTCGTGAATAAGAAAATTTACATCTGCAGTGTCGATATTTTACGCTTTTTAAATATATTTGCCTCTCACCGTTGTAGCAACGACGCTGAAGTTCAGCGTCCAAAATTCGTGCTGAGTCAGTCATTGAAATTTCACATCTATACTTCTACTGATTACACGCCTCAGTATCAGAGACCGCTAAAGCACGCCTGTACGGCAGCACTTCACTCGGATGTATCGGTTCGAATCCTGAATTCTGAAATACTGGATAAATCAAATCTGGGTATCGACGCGTCGTGGACTACACTTCTTTTTTCACCCCGACCTCAAATGGCTCTAAGCACTATGGGACTTAAGATATGAGGTCATCAGTCTTCTAGAACTTAGAAATACTTAAACCTAACTAACCTAAGGACGTCACACACATCCATGTCCGAGGCAGGATTCGAAGCGGTCGCGCCGTTCCAAACCGAAGCGCCTAGAACCGCCCTGCCACACTGGCCGGTTTTGTTTTTCCGTTTTTACATTATAACACTATGGCCCTCTTTCGTGACAGCTGGGTTTCCTTATACGGGGAATGTGCAGAGAAGGAGGCTGTTATGAGAAACAATATAATTATTGCGTAGCGACAGGACTGAGGGTTTCCGCTGCCCGCCGGCATGGCCCCACTGCGGTGGCGAAGGCTTGCAGCTTTCCCCCAGCAAGGACAGCAGCCTGTTTGTGTACGAGCGGCAGACTCGCCTGGCCACAAGGGCTGTCGCTTTCTCCGCAGCCTCATGACCAATTGCCCATGTACCGCGTTTATTGCTGTCTGCGCACCTAGCCGCGTGTTTCGCACCAACTTGACGCAATCTCCGTGGAACACTTGTCGTGGAGACAGTTTTACACGGGGCCTTCCTCGCATTCCCTTGGTTTGTCGCCGTGATGCACTTTGTGTGCGAAATAGCTTTTTATTCGCTAGCTACTTTGTAGGCTTGTACATGCAGAAAATACCACATAGCAATGGTAAGGTATTCAGTAACGAGAACGGTATTGAGAACACCTACAGACTCCGAAGTAGTACAGTGAAAATCAATATTTTTGTGACAGCATGATAGAAGACGGTATGCACAATCGTCGATATTGCTAATATAGTGTGGCCAAAGTAAAACCTGGCTTAGAAACTGTTTATAACATTTAGTAGCTACGTGATCTATAGCACATCGCTGCATCGATGGAGACGCTGTCCATTTAAAGAATCTTCTGTAAAGAGCCGAACGATTCTCCTGTTAATTAACTACATGAACTTATTTCGTATCAGTGTTATAAATTTTTCCAGCACAGTTTTATTTTAGTCACATTGAATTTCGTAAAGGGTTCGCGGTACCAAACCAAGGTTCTCGATAAGTAATGACTGCTGTAAGGCTAATTCTCGAAAGTTTATCTGGCGAGATACTGAAGCAAATCAGTTTTATTTTTTCATGTTAAATGGAACAATGTACATCTTAACGGCATTTAACTTGATCGACCAAACAGTACAATGATGTAGCTCACGCCAGTGTTAACAGTAAGGTGTTTTCTGTAAAAATAGCGCCGCGCGGGATTAGCCGAGCGGTTTAGGGCGCTGCAGTCGTGGACTGTGCGGCTGGTCCCGGCGGAGGTCCGAGTCCTCCCTCGGGCATGGGTATATGTGTTTGTCCTTAGGATAATTTAGGTTAAGTAGTGTGTAAGCTTAGAGACTGATGACCTCAGCAGTTAAGTCCCACAAGATTTCACACACATTTGAACTTTTTTTTTTTTGTAAAAATAGCCGGCAAATTTGAGACGGAAGTGCGATGTCACAGTCAAGTTTGCTCCATACAGCTTCTTGTATACACACGAGTATCCTAAGTAAATCCGTCCTCAACCTAAAGTTTAATTTGAACACGGGTACTACCTTCCCCTAACTTTTGAATTGAGCTACCTAGCTAATTACAGGGAGACATATGGTGAACGTTGACCCCGAAACGCCGGCCGCTGTGGCCGTGCGGTTATAGGCGCTTCAGTCCGGAACCGCGCTGCTGCCACGGTCGCAGGTTCGAATCCTGCCTCGGGCATGGCTGTGTGTGATGTCCTTAGGTTAGTTAGGTTTAAGTATTTCTGAGACTAGGGGACTGATGAGTGATGACCTTAGACATTAAGTCCCGTAGTGCTTAGAGCCATTTGAACAATTTTTTGATCCCGAAACAAGATGCAAATAGCAGATTTGCCTTTTTCACATTAAAAATCAATGTCAAAGAAGAAAGAAGCAGTAAGTGACACAATAAATGCTAGGACTGCCCGGGTCGTATTAAACCCCTGAATCACTTGTTCTGTTTTATTGGCTTTAGGTGCGTGCCCATACACTCATCACAGTAGTGGAATGTGAATCATGACAATACGAAAAGAGGGCAACACAACACCCAGTCCTCGAGCGAAGAAAATCTCCGACCTGGACGGCAATCGAACCCGGGCCGCTTTGGTTAGCAAGCCGCCGCGCTGACTGCTCAGCTACCGAGGATGACTATGAAACTTCAGATTTGTTGCGTGCCGGCAGCTAAGCTACACACATCACGATGGATTTTGAACGGCAACTCGCTGTTTCTGGGAACGTTTTTGTGAACATTTTCATCGCGTGGAATGATCTGTGTTATATCATTGTATTCCTTGTTGTACAAGTTATTTGCTGATTTGGAAGGAAGTAAATTGTTCCGTAAAAAAGAGGTGTTACATTAGTATTTCGGGAGATTATGTTGAGAATATTACTCATTCAACTAAATATTCGCTTCTTTAAGTACCGTCGTCGTATAAAATCTCGTTTTGAATCCTTGACAGTGTAGTAAATATCAGGATTGTGCACATAACTTCGATTGCAGTGTGCATTTGCTAGGAACTTTATATTAGAGTTTTTCAGTTGAAACGATAACGTTGAACGTTTCGAATAGTGTATGATAATCAGTTATTTGTCAATGTATGTAACCATGAGATAAGAAAAAATATAGCGGCTTATTTATGCTTGTGGCGTTCAGGTGTATAGTTTGTTTTCTGTTGAATGTACCGTCTCTTTAGAATTTAATTCCCATTATATGTTTTCCTTAATTAAACTAAAATTCTTTACAAGCGCACACAATGCAAAGTGATTTAATTTTAAGGACTGTAAGAAGTTTCTTTTTGTAGGTACTTTTCTTTCTATTTAGCTGTTTTTTTCCGGCACCAAGTAAGCTTACTAGAAATTGGATAGCACTGCTCGAGATGTGTGCGCAAGCTCCCGATAATAGCAGGGCGTCTAAGGGAGAGTTTCAAACTTTGATCGTAGTGATCACCGAAGCCCGTCAACAACCCCCTCCCACTTTCCTAATGTCAGCGTATAGTGGAGGTAACGGCCCTTGTCTTCTGGGGCGGAGCTAAACTTACCACGGCATCATAAGTTACCTTACTGCGTATGTTTAACAGTAAGCTGAGAAGGCTGGATCATAATTATGGTAAAAGTGTACAGATATTCACAAAATTTTAAATTTGTTCATGTCGTTTCTGCGAAATAAGTGCAATGTAATTTGGTTCATGTTTTCTTAATTTAGATATTTGTTTAAATGAGCTGTTGAAAAAGAAAGGCAGACTCTACTCTTTTCGATAGCCGTTGCATGAATACACGCAGCTCTGGAACATTATTAATGCATTATCTCCAGCCTTGGCAAAATTTTCCCAAAATGAAAAATGGTTCAAATGGCTCTGAGCACTATGGGACTCAACTGCTGAGGTCATTAGTCCCCTAGAACTTAGAACTAGTTAAACCTAACTAACCTAAGGACATCACAAACATCCATGCCCGAGGCAGGATTCGAACCTCTTACCGTAGCGGTCTTGCGGTTCCAGACTGCAGCGCCTTTAACCGCACGGCCACTTCGGCCGTCCCCAAAATGACTTCCACAAATGTTGCTACCTTTTTCATCTAACAGCCTGATTCCTACACCTGTAAACGACGACGATGAAGACAATGTCGATGGGTATTTAAAAAAGTTGCAGGGATTGGCAACTTGCTTTAACTTTTAATTAATGAAAAATTTTGTACTACAAACATCGCAGTTAGGCCTATAAATATGAGTGAGTCACATTTGAAATCAGTCAAGTCATACAGACACCTTTTAGAGTGATCGTTTTTTGCATTTGAAGTATTAGTCGTCATGAAATGCCTTTTCCGACTTTGTGCAGGATACGACTCGCGGAGGCAATACTGGGGAGCCCAATCTCAAGTCATCAGAACCTCCGCGATTTCACTCTGTTTCTCTGAAGAGGAGTATAAGTACCCTGTATGGTACAGCTCTGATCATGCAAAGAAAGTGGACGTCTCAATGACTGCAACTGCACCACTGAGAACTGTATCTCTGAGACATCTACAGCCAAGGTTAATTGCGTGGCAGGTATTCCACCATCTGATACGCGTCGCAAAGTATCCACTGCCATCAACTACCAAATGAAATCCGTTAGTTCAATTTCAGCATTGTATCTCCGCGTGCTACCAGAGAATATTGAGGAAAGCTAGGTGTTAATGGCGTGTGACGAGGGCCTCCCGTCGGGTAGACCGCTCGCCTGGTGCAAGTCTTTAGATTTGACGCCACTTCGGCGACTTGCGTGTCGATTGGGATGAAATGATGATGATGAGGGCAACACAACATCCAGTCCCTGAGCGGAGAAAATCTCCGACCCAATCGGGAATCGAACCCGGGCCCTTAGGATTGACAGCCTGTCGCGCCGACCACTCAGCTACCGGGGGCAGACAGCTAGGTGTTACCAACTTTAAACGTGGATGAAACGTGCTGAGTGTCTTTAACCTAAAGATACTTTAGATTGGTCCACATGGAGATCATTGAACGACTTAGATCAGGTATTGGCAAATACAGGGACAACCTTGTCCAATGGCGACTTTCGAAAGGGTCAACGTAATCTGAATGCGAAAGAGAAAGGCGATGGATCACCTGTGGCACTGTTTACGCTGCCGTGAGTTATGCGATGATAAAAGACTGAAGGCGGCGGAGTGTCTTTTGCTCAGTTTTGGTCAAACATAATTTAATTCCTCGCGTAAACTGTAAAATGTAAATTGTTATTTTATTCGTGTCCTATAATACTGCATAGTTACGTAATATAGATTTTTCTACGGCTCATGAGTCGAGTAAATAAATAAAATACAAATACCTGGGTGTAACAGTTGATTCATTCGTAGAATACTACGAAAATGCAATCTACAAAGGAACATGCTAACAGAACACTCTTGAGACCTATAATGGAATATTGCTCAAATGTGTGGGACAAACACTGGGTGTTTTTAACGTATACAAGAAAGGGTAGCACGAATGGTTACAGGTTTGTTTCACCCCCGTGGTAGCGTCACGGAGGTGCTGAAAAATCTTAATAGGTATTCTCTTGAAGGTAGGCGCTAACCATCCCACGGAAGCCTTAGAAAGTTTTGGGAACCAATATTAGTGGAGAAATCAAGGAATATAGAACGGCTTTCTACGTGTCGGGGAAGATTACTAACAAGGGAACCTCCCCATCGCAGCCCCCCCCCCCCCGCCCCCCTCAGATTTAGTTATAAGTTATAGCACAGTGGATAGGCCTTGAAAAACTGAACACAGATCAATTGAGAAAACAGGAAGTTATGTGGAACTATGAAAAAAATAAGCAAAATATACAAACTGAGTAGACCATGCGCAAGATAGGCAACATCAAGGATAATGTGAGCTCAGGAGCGCCGTGGTCCCGTGGTAAGCGTGAGCAGCTGCGGAACGAGATGTCCTTGTTTGAAGTCTTCCCTCGGGTGAAAATTTTACTTCATTTATTTTCGCAAAGTTATGAACTGTCCGTTTGTTGATTGACGTCTCTGTTCACTGTAATAAGTTTAGTGTCTGTGTTTTGCGACCGCACCGCAAAACCGTGCGATTAGTAGACGAAAGGACGTGCCTCTCCAATGGGAACCAAAAACATTTGATCGCAAGGTCATAGGTCAACCGATTCCTCCACAGGAAAACACGTCTAATATATTCTATACGACACTGGTGACGGCATGTGCGTCACATGACAGGAATATGTTGTCGACCCACCTAACTTGTACACTTGGCGAATGGGTAAAAAGATTCTTCTACGTTGCCCGATTTAGGTTTTCTTGTGGATGTGATAATTACTCCCAAAAAAGTGATGAAAACATAAGAGTTTGTCACATAAAGTGCAACAAATGAATGCAACAGTTTCACAGTCGCACAGTTTTACCTGTGGTCTGTCAAAACATATGTTTTTAACGTTTTCAAATTTTTCCGTGTGTAGACCGTCAAATCCTGCATATATCCAAGCAAATCTGAACATGTCCTGGAATTTTGGAGAGCGAAGTTGATTATGTGTGAGTGCCTGAACTTTGATAATTGACACACGATCACGTAAACAATACTGCTCTGTGTACCTGTGCAGCTCCGCAAAATCATAGAATCTTTTCACAAAGTATTTCACTTGCCGAAAACCACACACATCTAACCGTTGCACAAGAGGTGTACAACCTGGAGGGATGGTAATAACGTCTACTCCCACCCTAAAATTGTACAATGCCTGATCCTTCTGTCCTGTATAACTGTCAAGGAGTAAGGCAAAATCTTTGTCCGCGTAAGGAGCAATCACGCGTTCATTAAAGTCTTTCACTAGTCTTTTCTCCATTTTTCCTGACGCACTGCAATTCACAATGACATTCGGCGTTTGCGCAAGTACCCTATTCACCTGTTGCTGAACTTGCGGTCCAAATACACCATTTCTTTCCTGCAAACATAAATAAAATGTAGGTAAGAGAAATCCTGCTTTGTTCAGAGCATACTGTGTGGTATAACTATGTGAAGTGGCATGCTGCTGGTCTACAGTACATTCCGTGTCGCCTTCTCCAACTAAAGATAACGTGCGGGTCGATTTCATTTCATGGTTAAAACCGGACTGATCTGTGTTGATAATATATGCGTCTTCATACTGTTGGAATCTGACGTTAGTTTCTGTAACAAACGTCTTGGAACACACTAACAGTTTTTCCAGTTTATTCGCGTAGTTCTTGATTACATATTTCGTAATCTTCCTGCTCGTAACTTTGTATTTTCTTTTGAACGTGACAAGCCAATGAGATGAAGCCTTTACGTCCAGGCCGATTTGTTTAGCGTAATGCAATCCCCAAATCTGTAGGTCTGTATCATGCACTGCACTTCCTTCATTTCTGGCTTTAATAAGTTGTCGGTATACATGGTTTTCTAGTTCACTGAACTTCTGTCTTCGGGCTCCACCTCGTTGCACGACATCTTTGCAATATTTAATTGTGCTTTTTTCCTCCATCCCTTTAAATTTATAAAATTTATTTGTTACTTCACTCCATAATCTACATTTGCGTCTTTTAATTGGTTTGGACAGTAACCTGTATAGGAGCATTTCCTTCATGTAACTCAAAGGAATACTATCAGATTGAAGTCGCAGTATTTCCTCTTCGTGTTCTTCGTACGGATCGTCAACAATCTCATCTGGTACATACAGCCCCGCAGCAATCAGCAAGGTGTCATCACCACACGTACTGTTTATCAACAAATGTAGGAAATAATCATACAAATGTTCGACAATCGTTCGATTCCTTAAGGAACTTTACGATTCCTTACAGTTCGGAAAATATTCATTGACCTTGTTATTGAAGTAGCAAGCTATATTTGCTGGATTCAGATTGGCCACGGAATATATCTCACGTATGTAATTCACTCTCGTCCAAAGTAGCGAACAGTCAACTGTCAGCCAGGGAGTCTCGTTAGCAGGAATACTCTCTCTTCCGTGCGCTGTAGTCGACTGACGTCGTGTTTTACGATGTTTGTTTAGGTGTAGCGTCCCCATACTACGGCGCAGTTACCTCGCATCGGACGGACGGACAGATAATTGACTGAAAATAAAAAATTAAACTTTTCAGTCGAGGGAAGACTTTAACCAAGGACCTCTCGTTCCGCAGCTGCTCACGCTAACCACGGGACCACGGCGCTCCTGAGCTCACACAATCCGTGATGTTGCCGATCTTGCGCATGGACTACTCAGTTTGTATATTTTGCTTATTTTTTCATAGTTCCACACAACTTCTTCCTGTTTTCTCGATTGATCTGTGTTCAGTTTTTCAAGGCCTATCCACTGTGCCAGCTTATAACTAAATCTGAGGGGGGTGCGATGGGGAGGTTCCCTTGTTAGAAAGTTTCGGGAACCTATATTAGTAGAGAAATCAAGGAATATAGAACGGCTTCCTACGTGTTGTTGAAGAAGGGACGGGGAAGATAAAATACGTACTAAGCAGTAACTCTCGCCGCGCGCATACGCGAATGAAAGAGAAAAAGCGTAATACGTGGCAGGATGGGAAACACGCATTGCGATGAACTTCACAGTGGTGTGGAGAGTACGAACTGCTGTGTTCGGGAATGACGTGACACTCCCGATAATGGGTGAGAGTTAGCTGCGCAGGCGGTGTACGGTGCTGCGCCGGGTCTCGTCGGCAGCGGCAGCCTCACAGGCTAGTGGGCCACGTGCGAGGACTCGCGAATCGATACAGCGCAGCGGCGCGGGTCAGCTGTGAGCCGAGGCTGAAGCTCCACGGGCCTGCCGCGCCTGTCGCCGTCAGCTGACGCAGAGGCCCTTCCAGCCGCCGTGGCTGGCACCGCTGCTTCCAGCGCCATCCGGGCAACACCGACTCAGAGGAAGGCCTCGGCGCTTGTTCGTGACGTCACCTCAGCTAGGCACGGCGAACGCCAGGTCTCTTCGCAGGCATACTCATAATGGTGGTGTCTCCCTCTCTGACACAGGAAAATGTGAAACTATTGGCGGTGGTTGACCAACACACATTGTTCTGAGAGATTTCTGCAATCAATTAATTGTGCAATTCATTTCACTTCTTAACAAATAGTGTACTCCTGAACTTAATTTTCCACCCGTTTTAAGGATTGACATACAAAAACAACTTCATGGTCCAGCAGCAACAGAATTCGTGCTTCTTTACCTTATTTGTAAATCTGAAGAAGTTAAGTTTGTACTGGGTTTATTTTACAAGAAACTGTGAATATATTTTTGGTGCTCTTCTTTAGGTATCTTGGTTGACTATGGAGTGAGGAGCACTGAATGTTAATGAAATATCTTGCGATTGTACACGTTGGGGGAGGTGGTGGGGGACAGAAAAAGAGGCAAAAGAGAGATACTTGTTTTATCAAATAAAATTTGTTTATCTTAAGGTTTCTCCTTTCAGTTGCAAGAGGGGAATATTTATCTTTCCTAATGTGCATGTTTAAAAAAGTTTAAGCTCAGCGGTATTTTCGATGTATGAAGCTATTTTGTTTCCTGTTTAGAATTCCTGTCGTTGAAAACGACTGTAATCTAATGACTGGCAACAGTTGGACATTTACACATGTAAATTAGTTCACATTTCCAGTGACGATGTCTAACGAAAATAAATAAATAAATAAATAAAAGAAACGAGTTCATTGTAAGGCGGTTGGGGTAAGTTTCGATAACAAAATGGATCAAGTAAATATAGTTACTTGAATGTAAAATTTCCGAAGCTTGCAATGGTGCAAAGCATCTTTTCATATTGATCTACGTTTGTTTCGACAGGATTCAGTAATACAGAACTATGATCTTCATTTGTAGCTTTACGATAGTAAGAAAATCTGTCATCTAAATAAAACTGCAGAATCCAAAACAATACCAAACACTTTGTCCAAAAATAAGAGATTTATAGTGATAAGCACGCCCAGGCGTTTCTGCCTGCAACAGACCTGGCGTTCGCCGTGCCTAGCTGACGTGACGTCACCGACAAGCGCCGAGGCCTTCCTTTTAATCGGTGTTGCTCCGGGCCGCTCCAGTTGCATGCGACCGTTTACCAGTGTACAGGGTCTCTGAAACCTTCACGGACCCATTTCGACTACATACAACTGTGGTATCCCTACTTTGAAAAAGCTTTGTACTGTTGTTTCAGTATTGCTTTGTTTCAGTTGTGGAGCCGTGCCGGTTGTCGGTGGACACGGATACACTGTTGAGTAGCGATTAGTTGCCTATGCGTGGGGGTGGCTGACCGGAGATTCGCGGGCACGGATACTTGCGAACACCGGAAATTTGAGGGCACTTAAAGGCCTCCGCAAACTAGCAAACTTGTTTGTTGGCGGCGGTGTTGTCTAGCCATGGAATTGTCATACAAGCCCGTACACGTACAAACAATTCGTCAGTTTAATCCCACTCTGAAGCATTAGCTGTTCGTGTTCGTGATTGGTTCAAATGGCTCTGAGCGCTATCGGACTTAACATCTTAGGTCATAAGTCCCCTAGAACTCAGATCTACTTAGCCCTAACTGCCCGAGGCAGGATTCGAACCTGCGACCGTAGCAGTCGCGCGGTTCCGGACTGAAGCGCCTAGAACCTCTCGGCCACCACGGCCGGCTGTTCGTGAGTGTTTTGACATTAGTGAGAATGGCCACAAATACAGGCAAAGCAGTCCTATCTTTGCCTTCCGTACTGTGTTTAAAAAAGAAGAAGAAGAACAAGAAGAACACGCTGTTCCAGGAAATTGCTTAATATGAGAGAGGAATTTACCCATGGAAATCTGCTAAAGGAAAAATTTGTCAGAACCTGATGATTACATCAGCTTCTTGTGGATGAACAGTGAGACGTTTTATAACTAGTTTAGAGTTACCTCTCCTTCAAATTGAAAAAGCAGACACAATCATGCGAATATTTATTTACTTTTACATCCCCCTCTAACGACTTCCATTGAAATACAACTGGAAACGTTCAGCCCATATCATCCGTGGGAGAACTGTAGAGCTTTGATTTCTGTTATTTCATTGCACTTCCGCTTGTATAATATGCGTAAAATATTGATTTTGTTCGTAATCACTTTCTGCTGGGAAAGATGTGATACCTCTACAATTTTCTTAATTGTCAGTGCTATTTTGTTTTCATCCTTCATCGCAATTTCCATAGTTGTGCAAACCTTGCGATACCGTGGGGTAAATTGTAATGAAACAATTGTACACTAAACATAGGCGGCGAATCATCAACACAAACATCGTCCGCCATTTTGTGAAACGTTACATAAATCAAAACTTCTCGCAAACGTGTCGTACACTATCTATGCTTGAAAAACATGTCAGATGTGGCAAACATAGTACAGGTTCAGAAATTGTTTGATCGTATAGTACGTGGGCGTTAAGATGACGTAGTAATATACAAAGCAGTATTCGATACAAGTTCAAGCACCATAACAACACTGATTTCCATGTTTTCTAGTCTTCAATAAGCAGAAAACGTTGTTAGGCCTTTTTGGCACGAAATAGCATGTCTTCTATCTACATATTTCATAAAATTCAAGCCGAGGACTAGCTATTGGTTTTGTTTTAAGACTATATTAACAGTAACCTGTTAGTTAGCATTAGTATGTCAAATAATACTTAAATTCAACACTTCGGAATGCCGTTAATAAAATATTCTTGGGGATATTTCTTTCATTTAAAGTATAAAAACACAGTTTTGGCTTGTCGAATTAAATCGCTACATTATTCCACGCTGCAGGTGTCGAAAATGGCTTCCACTTCGGAGAGTATATAGTATTTATACAGTAACTGGTAGTCTGTAAAATGAATTTCCGTCTCATGAGATTATCGCTAATTATTAAGGAATCTGGACATGCATCTTTAGCAGTATTTAGTTACGTACTGATCAAGATCTAAATATGTACATATTTCTGACTTTTATTCATATTTGTTTATACAAAAACAATGACCTGTTTTAAACTGCGCACCTTCGTTGAATACAGCCACTACCTGATAGATAATGCCCGCAGATCTCTCGCTAACGCTGCTGTCCCATATCTCCCTGTACGCGTCTTTCCGGCATTCGTATGGATTCACAAACGTCCACAGATTTTAAAAGAATGACAGATAAGGAGTGGTCGTAGGAAGAAGTGCTAACCCTATATTTAGTTACGATTGGACTTCTCAAAGTGATGTACGCAATCTAAATGTAATTAAAGCACGAAATTATGAGCAATGAAAAATGAAATTGAATGATCGTATGGCATTATTGGCCATTCGGGAGATTTCGGTAACCGTATTGCAAGTCCTTTTTAGGTGATGCCACATCGGGGACTTGAGTCATATGATGATGAAAATGATAATGGACACACAACACCCAGTTCCCTGCCTGCCCTGCTACGCTACGGAGGCGGACTGCGACAGGCTCAGTTGCTAGATTTTTTTTTTTAAACCGATCAAGCAATTGTTGCTAACAGGTACTATGCTTAGAATAGTCACTTAAGCAGCTCAGTTTGATCATATAAACTGGTGCTGATTTGTTGAAGACAAGGTAACAGTTACTGTAAATAAGAGCAATTGTAAACGTTAACAGCCGTCTGAATGTGAACCTATCGGTTCGAAACCAATAGCGGCGCTCTTTGTGTAAATAAGCAGCATTTTTACCAGAGGCTGGTTGCTCTTTTCTTCTTTGCAAAAATCAACTGTGGTATACTTGTGTTTCGCTGTACGCAAAAATGCTTTACAGAGAGCACAGCGATGCATGAAATGAAGAGCCAGAGACGGTGGACATAAAGACTGGTGGGCGCGCAACCGGCCCGAAATATTATTAAATGGAAAAATTCCTGTAAGGCCGTTACCCCAAGAAGTAGTATAGCTGAATCCGATGCTACGTCAAATATTTTCAGCAAAAAGAAACGAAGCCGCAAAAACACTCGCAGAGTCGTGAGAGAAAGTTGCTAACAGGCCATGTCGCATCGCGAAGATTCAGCGAAATGAAGGTCGGCAGGTTGCTACTACTACAAGGTTTTCCCCGCCGCTCCCGCTGACCCGGAAAACGTTTTACGTCACTGTCTACGGGCAGACACTTGGGCGGACTGGCCTTATTTTGGTTTCCGAGCTGCATGAAGTAGTGAGGTTGTTGTCCATACAGTGCGTCCATCCCAAAGCGAGCTGCACTGTAATCCCGCCGAAATGACGTCGCCTTATATAGATAGCTACCCGCACTAGTACCTTGGAGCGTGGTTACGACTTTGCGAATGAGTCGGGACAGACTCCAGCCAAGTCTGGTTTGATGCGGCCCGTCACGATTACGTTGGATACTCTTTGTGTTTCTTCAGTGCAATGGTTTCCATTGCCTTGTGCGTCCTCAGGCCTTCGATATTGCAGATTCTTCCACCTTTTAGGGTATTTTCCAACCCAAAAAGCAAGAGACTGGCCTGAATCTCTGTACACTTCTCCGCCGTCTTTGACAAGGCCAGTTGTAGAACGAGGGTAACTTCTTATGTCAAAAGTCTTCGGCCGCCATTACTGGTCATTTTTATTCAAAATTTCGGCAATGGCTAGGCTTTCCTTTCCCTAAGGGATCAATTCTTACGTATTTGTATTCTTTTCTGTCTCTCATCTACCCTGCTACTTCAGCTCCTTATTCTTTCTTTCCTTATCTTTCATATCCTTCTACAGTCTACCATATGTCTCGATTTTAGTTTTACTCTTTAACGTATCAGTTACTTGTAGTTCCTTATTTACGTGCTGGCATTGCAGTTTCACCAGTTACAGCTCACTGTTACTTTTACTTCTTTCCCCAAATGTTATGTACCATCTGATCGAAAATACTTCTCCTTCCCCACAGGTCGTATTCATTGCCCTTACAGTTGTTTACACTTCCTATGACCCCCGCCGCCCCCCTCCCCCGCCACCCTCTCTGCCTTCCTCCCCCCTTCTCTCTCTCTCTTATTTATTTAGACCTGTTAAACATACAATTTGAGGGCAAAGAAAACTGAAATACATTAGACAGAGGAACTAATAAGAATTATACAACAACCCACTCTATAATAACTGTAGAAGACATACACCAATCAGTGCTAACCCTCGTCGCAAAAACTTGACAACCCGTGTGGTCCAACAATTATTTTAAAATATTGAAAACAAATATTCATTTTGGAAACTAATTGATTCCAAATGCTAGATGATTCATTTATGCTTCATAGGAACAGTAAATGAGATTCAAAATGACAGTAAAGCACATAACAAACAACATAGCTTATAGCAGCTAACAAAAAACAACTATGTCGTAAATGTCTTTCGAATTTATGTCGTTCTGAAGATGCAGGATTATATTTTAGTCTTCTAGTAGTACTTTGTCTTATAGGTGTGTTTATATTTTATATAAGTAAACCAATTCTTATGAAGAAAATATTCTTCTGCCTTCGTCTGATGTAGTTTTTCTACCAACAGAGGAAAAAATCTCCTGTGTCTTCTGTGTTTAGCAAGTCGCTAGTTTTGTTCTGACGGTCATATTCATCTTAAGCTCCGTCCCTAATGTGTGTTACCTACTAAGTCCGCCAAGCTTCTGGAGTGGGATGACTGGCCTTTAAACTTATCCTAAATTTTTTAATAGAAGGGCTACGTGATGTATGTTCGTATCTGTTCCCCTTGAAACTTCTTTCCTTACTGAATTCTTTCTTCTCTACGTTCATTACTGTTTCGACAAACAACTCAGATGATATCGCGAAAGTGCCTTCCTTCGGTTTCCAGTTTCACAGCCCTGCTATAATTTTTAAGATATCGTAAATTGCTAGTATCACAGAACTTGATGATAAATTTCTCCGAAAAGGTTTAGGTGATGTTACTGTACCTCCATTAATTAATGAGCAGCCGTGTGTTCTCCCGGACACATTTGGTTGCGAGTCCAAAATAATGCTCTTGTGGCCTTATTCCCACTGTCCATATGAAGTTATTCACCGCGCAGTAAAGGACGAGGCACCTCT
The DNA here is from genome assembly GCF_023898315.1 of Schistocerca nitens. Classification (NCBI taxonomy): domain Eukaryota; kingdom Metazoa; phylum Arthropoda; class Insecta; order Orthoptera; family Acrididae; genus Schistocerca; species Schistocerca nitens. The sequence goes on from NC_064614.1 coordinate 1,129,719,155, forward strand.
GCACCTTACTATTATTTCGTATTCGTCTCTGGCAGACAGATGACCTCGATCAGTATGAGTAACGCCTTAATGGGAACTGCAATCACAATGCGTATCGCTCCGGCGGCATATGAGTATGTATGAATCCTTTATGTTATCGTGTGCCACGCTCTGCAATTGCGTATGAAGCATATTTAGTTCAAGGCCTTGGGCACCCTGCCCAACTCGTTCTGGTCGTCAGTTCATTACTCAGTCATCCTGTTGGCTACAAAAAAATCACACATTGCTACCCTGTGGACGCCCATAACGGTGATGGTTTCTCAGTGCTCTCCTTCTGGCTAGTGATGTCTCTTGTACAGAGTCATATCATGCTCATATGGTGCAATGTTCTGTACGAATGTTGAGTGGTTCTGTGCGGAAATACCAAACAACAAATCTGGATGACCCAGGTTCTATCCCCAGTCTGTGTGCGAGAGATTTTTGCTCTCTATCGCCCCTGGCAATGATTTGTCAGTGACAACAGCAGCCAGTGTTAACTGACGAGAAACCGAGAGGCGAAACCAGAAGCACTAGGTGAAGCAGTCGAGGTAGTCTACACGCCAATGCAACTCCTCTGGGCCCCACAATCCCTAGAAGTGACTATGTCGGTAGCCTGTCCGACGCCGCTGAAGGCAGCAGTTATCTTAACCGATGGCTCTCTGATGGTCACGTCGAGGTTTCTTGTGACACATTTATGTGGGGTCTGCTGTAAGCTCGTGGTTGCTAACTTGCAGTCGTGCGGTTTCATAGCTCAGCAGTCTCCTATGCTCGGGAGCGCTGAGCGAAGGCCTTCGAGCAGGACGCCGCCACTCCAGCAAGGGAGAAGTACTCGTAGCAAAACTCAGCCTCGCCCCCACTAAATGCCGTACAGGCGACAATTCTTGTTACTAGGTTGTCGCGCAAGTTCGTACCGTTTTTCCATAAGTTCAATAAACATAAGAGAAATTCAGTCATCAATAATGTATTTTCCTTCACTATTTACAACAGTCTGCAAACGCTGGGGTAACTTCTATTCCGCGACAGTAGAAATCACGTGGTTTTAAGGCGAAGAACTCGTTGAGTCACGGCCGGAGGGCATTTTCTCTTCGATAGAGAATGGAAAGGTTGAAAATCGCAGGGCTCAAGATTAGATGAATAATGTGGGTACGGAATGACTTCCCAAACCAACTCCCGTATAGTGTTTTTCGTCAGCCTAGCAGAATGCACGAGGGCGTCATCGTGTAGTAGCCTCACATGACGCAGTCTGCCTGGTAGTTGTTTCTGCATTGCGACTGTAAGACGTCTCAGTTGTTCACAATAAATGTCAGCAGTGATGATTACACCTCGGCGAAGCAATTCGTACTACAACACACCGTCGCTGTTCCGCCAGATGCGTAACATTGTCGTTTGTGGATGCGCGCAAGTCTTTGTACGGGCAGTTACTGCTTTGTTTGTGCTCAACCATTCCTTTCTTTTCCTGGTGTTAGCGTAAAGACACCATTTCTTGTCACAAGTAACGATGCGGGACAGGAATGGTGGATGATGTTCACCAGCCAGTTAGTTGCGAGCAAGCACAGCTGCACGTATGGCCATTCGCTGGTTTTTGTGTTTTCGGCTTAGATCATGCGGTACCCATACACACGATTTTTAAGCCTTCCCCACTGCATGCAAATGCCGATCACAGTTCATCACATTTGCCACTTCTCGAGCATACTTGACATCAACCATTGTGAATTGATGCGTGTAAACGATCTTCACTAAAGCCCGAAGATCTTCCTGAACGTAGAGCGTCACTAGTGCCAAAACGATCCTCCTTAAAAAACAGAAAACCATTTTTTACCATGACCTGCCCAATGGCATTATCCCCAACACGGCGCAAATGTTTCTGGCTGCCTCCGCTAATGTCACTCCTCTGCTGATAGACTCGACACTGCGCTACCAGCTTGGACCTCGATTTTGATACAAACTATCTTTAGTACTACTATATAATAATAATAATAATAATAATAATAATAATAATTTAAATCCAAATAGAGGTGTTTTGCAGGATATGCTTCCTGCAACCACCCTAGAAGGAAAACAAAGACAGAGGATGAGATGGTCAGATGAAGTTAATCGACACCTCATGTTCTGTTATTACCAAGCAACAAACCTAGGAACCAACACAACTGGATACAGATCACAAGTATACACAACATTTATTACCAGATACCCAGAATTAAAATTTTTAACAGAACAAAGACTAGCTGATCAGATCCGTGTAATAATCAAAAATAACAGGATACCCCAGTCAGAATTAGAAAACATCAAACAACAAGTACAACAAATACTGGAACAAAATAATGTGCAATCAGAAGAAGAAGAAAATACAGTAATGGACACAAACATCCCAGAGCAAACAAACAAAGAACAACACGCACCAATTAAACAATCAGAGGAAAACGAAATCTTAAGGCAGCCACCAGAACAAGCACAAATAGAACACGAAGTGACACACATGTTAGATATAGAAGAAAAATTTCAGCTGACATATATAGAATACAAAGACACAAATACAGACATAAGACCATTCTTGCATAGACCACCAAATAACCCACAAGTCGAAACAACAATAAAAACTATCAACACAATCATACACAACAAAATAAATGAAAACACAACTATGGAAGAGTTACAACTACTGGTTTATATAGGAGCACTCACTACACTAAATATACACACTAGACAGAGATCAGAACCAACCAACACACAGAAGAAACCCACAAAACCAGCATGGCAACACAGGCTACAGATCAGAATAGAAAAACTGAGAAAAGACATCGGACAGCTAACACAATTTATAAGAAATGAAATCTCGGAAAAAAAACGAAAAAGGTTAGGTAAAATCTCACAACAAGAAGCGACAGGGCAATTAGACGAAAAGAAGCAGAAATTACAAGCATTAGCCAAACGACTCAGAAGATACAAAAAAAGTGAAAATAGAAGGAAACAAAACCAAACATTCAACACAAAGCAAAAGAAATTTTACCAGACAATAGATAACACACACATTAAAATAAACAATCCACCAAACATAACAGACATGGAACACTTCTGGAGCAGCATATGGTCTAACCCGGTACAACATAACAGGCATGCACGGTGGATACAAGCAGAAACAGACACATACAAGATGATACCACAAATGCCTGAAGTGATAATTTTGCAACATGAAGTCACCCAAGCAATTAATTCTACTCACAATTGGAAAGCCGCTGGAAATGATAAAATAGCAAATTTCTGGTTAAAGAAGTTCACCTCAACACATTCACATCTAACTAAATTATTTAACAGTTACATTGCAGACCCATACACATTCCCTGATACACTTACACATGGAATAACTTATCTGAAACCTAAAGATCAAGCAGACACAGCGAACCCAGCTAAATATCGCCCCATAACCTGCCTACCAACAATATACAAAATATTAACTTCAATCATTAAACAGAAATTAATGACACATACAACACAGAACAAAATTATAAATGAAGAACAAAAAGGCTGTTGCAAAGGAGCACGAGGATGTAAAGAGCAACTGATAATAGATGCAGAGGTGACATATCAAGCTAAAACTAAACAAAGGTCGCTACACTACGCATACATTGATTGCCAAAAAGCTTTTGATAGTGTACCCCACACATGGTTACTACAAATATTGGAAATATACAAAGTAGATCCTAAATTGATACAGTTCCTAAACATAGTAATGGAAAATTGGAAAACCACACTTAATATCCAAACAAATTCAAATAATATCACATCACAGCCAATAAAGATTAAGCGTGGAATATACCAAGGAGACTCATTAAGTCCTTTCTGGTTCTGCCTTGCTCTGAACCCACTATCCAACATGCTAAATAATACAAATTATGGATACAATATTACTGGAACATACCCACACAAAATCACACATTTGCTATACATGGATGATCTAAAACAACTGGCAGCAACAAATCAACAACTCAACCAATTACTAAAGATAACAGAAGTATTCAGCAATGATATAAATATGGCTTTTGGAACAGACAAATGTAAGAAAAATAGAATAGTCAAGGGAAAACACACTAAACAAGAAGATTACATATTGGATAACCACAGCGACTGCATAGAAGCGATGGAAAAAACGGATGCCTATAAATACCTAGGATACAGACAAAAAATAGGAATAGATAATACAAATATTAAAGAAGAACTAAAAGAAAAATATAGACAAAGACTAACAAAAATACTGAAAACAGAATTGACAGCAAGAAACAAGACAAAAGCTATAAATACTTATGCCATACCAATATTGACCTACTCATTTGGAGTAGTGAAATGGAGTAACACAGACCTAGAAGCACTCAATACACTTATACGATCACAATGCCACAAATATAGAATACATCAGCAACAGAAAGATTAACATTAAGCAGAAAGGAAGGAGGAAGGGGTTTTATCGACATAAAAAACCTACATTATGGACAGGTAGACAATTTAAGAAAATTCTTTCTAGAACGAGCAGAAACTAGCAAAATACACAAGGCAATCACTCATATAAATACATCGGCTACACCACTGCAATTTCATAACCACTTCTACAACCCTTTAGATCACATAACATCAACAGATACGAAGAAAGTAAATTGGAAAAAGAAAACACTTCATGGCAAGCACCCGTATCATCTAACACAGCCACACATCGATCAAGACGCATCCAACACATGGCTAAGAAAAGACAATATATACAGTGAGACAGAAGGATTCATGATTGCAATACAGGATCAAACAATAAACACCAGGTATTACAGCAAGCATATTATTAAAGATCCCAATCCCACAACAGATAAATGCAGACTTTGTAAACAACAAATAGAAACAGTAGATCACATCACAAGTGGATGTACAATACTAGCAAATACAGAATACCCCAGAAGACATGACAATGTCGCAAAAATAATACATCAACAGCTTGCCTTACAACATAAACTTTTAAAACGACAAGTTCCTACATACAAGTATGTACCACAAAATGTACTAGAGAATGATGAATACAAATTATACTGGAACAGAACCATTATAACAGATAAAACAACACCACATAACAAACCTGACATCATACTCACCAATAAAAAGAAGAAATTAACACAACTAATCGAAATATCCATACCCAATACAACAAATATACAAAAGAAAACAGGAGAAAAAATGGAAAAATACATCCAACTGGCTGAGGAAGTCAGGACATGTGGCATCAGGATAAAGTTTACATTATACCGATTATAGTATCAACTACAGGAGTCATACCACACAATATCCACCAGTACATCAACGCAATACAGCTACATCCAAACTTATATATACAACTACAGAAATCAGTAATTATTGATACATGTTTAATTACTCGAAAGTTCCTAAATGCAATATAACATACACCGTACAGTTAAAAGGAAGTGACGCTTGATCAAGGTCCGCGTCGCTTTCCATTCTTAATCAGACTTAACGTCTGAGAAAGTAAAGAAAGTATAATAATAATGATAATAGTTGTAGTTTGTTTCTTTTTTCAGACGTTATGTCTGGTCAAAAATGGAAAGTGACGCGGACCTTGATCAAGCGTCACTTCCTTTTAACTGTACGGTGTATGTTATATTGCATTTAGGAACTTTCGAGTAATTAAACATGTATCAATAATTACTGATTTCTGTAGTTGTATATATAAGTTTGGATGTAGCTGTATTGCGTTGATGTACTGGTGGATATTGTGTGGTATGACTCCTGTAGTTGATACTATAATCGGTATAATGTAAACTTTATCCTGATGCCACATGTCCTGACTTCCTCAGCCAGTTGGATGTATTTTTCCATTTTTTCTCCTGTTTTCTTCTGCATATTTGTTGTATTGGGTATGGATATTTCGATTAGTTGTGTTAATTTCTTCTTTTTATTGGTGAGTATGATGTCAGGTTTGTTATGTGGTGTTGTTTTATCTGTTACAATGGTTCTGTTCCAGTATAATTTGTATTCATCATTCTCCAGTACATTTTGTGGCGCATACTTGTATGTGGGAATGTGTTGTTTTATAAGTTTATGTTGTAAGGCAAGCTGTTGATGTATTATTTTTGCTACATTGTCCTGTCTTCTGGGGTATTCTGTATTTGCTAGTATTGTACACCCGCTTGTGATGTGATATACTGTTCCTATTTGTTGTTTGCAAAGTCTGTATTTATCTGTTGTGGGATTGGGATCTTAAATAATATGCTTGCTGTAATATCTGTTGTTTATTCTTTGATCCTGTATTGCAATCACGGATCCTTCCGTCTCACTGTATATATTGCCTTTTCTTAGGCATGTGTTGGATGCGTCTTGATCGATGTGTGGCTGTGTTAGATGATACGGGTGCTTGCCATGAAGTGTTTTCTTTTTCCAATTTACTTTCTTCGTATCTGTTGATGTTATGTGATCTAAAGGGTTGTAGAAGTGGTTATGAAATTGCAGTGGCGTAGCCGATGTATTTATATGAGTGATTGCTTTGTGTGTTTTGCTAGTTTCTGCTCGTTCTATAAAGAATTTTCTTAAATTGTCTACCTGTCCATAATGTAGGTTTTTTATGTCGATAAATCCCCTTCCTCCTTCCTTTCTGCTTAATGTTAATCTTTCTGTTGCTGAATGTATGTGATGTATTCTATATTTGTGGCATTGTGATCGTATAAGTGTATTGAGTGCTTCTAGGTCTGTGTTACTCCATTTCACTACTCCAAATGAGTAGGTCAATATTGGTAGAGCATAAGTATTTATAGCTTTTGTCTTGTTTCTAGCTGTCAATTCTGTTTTCAGTATTTTTGTTAGTCTTTGTCTATATTTTTCTTTTAGTTCTTCTTTAATATTTGTATTATCTATTCCTATTGTTTGTCTGTATCCTAGATATTTATAGGCATCCGTTTTTTCCATCGCTTCTATGCAGTCGCTGTGGTTATCCAATATGTAATCTTTTTGTTTAGTGTGTTTTCCCTTGACTATTCTATTTTTCTTACATTTGTCTGTTCCAAAAGCCATATTTATATCATTGCTGAATACTTCTGTTATCTTTAGTAATTGGTTGAGTTGTTGATTTGTTGCTGCCAGTTGTTTTAGATCATCCATGTATAGCAAATGTGTGATTTTGTGTGGGTATGTTCCAGTAATATTGTATCCATAATTTGTATTATTTAGCATGTTGGATAGTGGGTTCAGAGCAAGGCAGAACCAGAAAGGACTTAATGAGTCTCCTTGGTATATTCCACGCTTAATCATTATTGGCTGTGATGTGATATTATTTGAATTTGTTTGGATATTAAGTGTGGTTTTCCAATTTTCCATTACTATGTTTAGGAACTGTATCAATTTAGGATCTACTTTGTATATTTCCAATATTTGTAGTAACCATGAGTGGGGTAGACTATCAAAAGCTTTTTTGTAATCAATGTATGCGTAGTGTAGCGACCTTTGTTTAGTTTTAGCTTGATATGTCACCTCTGCATCTATTATCAGTTGCTCTTTACATCCTCGTGCTCCTTTGCAACAGGCTTTTTGTTCTTCATTTATATTTTTGTTCTGTGTTGTATGTGTCATTAATTTCTGTTTAATGACTGAAGTTAATATTTTGTATATTGTTGGTAGGCATGTTATGGGGCGATATTTAGCTGGGTTCGCTGTGTCTGCTTGATCTTTAGGTTTCAGATAAGTTATTCCATGTGTAAGTGTATCAGGGAATGTGTATGGGTCTGCAATGTAACTGTTAAATAATTTAGTTAGATGTGAATGTGTTGAGGTGAACTTCTTTAGCCAGAAATTTGCTATTTTCCCTTTCCAGGGGCTTTCCAATTGTGAGTAGAATTAATTGCTTGGGTGTCTTCATGTTGAAAAATTATGTCTTCAGGCATTTGTGGTATCGTCTTGTATGAGTCTGTTTCTGCTTGTATCCACCGTGCATGCCTGTTATGTTGTACCGGGTTTGACCATATGTTGCTCCAGAAGTGTTCCATGTCTGTTATGTTTGGTGGATTGTCTATTTTAATGTGTGTGTTATCTGTTGTCTGGTAAAATTTCTTTTGGTTTGTGTTGAATGTTTGGTTTTGTTTCCTTCTGTTTTCACTTTTTTTGTATCTTCTGAGTCGTTTTTCTAATGCTTGTAATTTCTGCTTCTTTTCGTCTAATTGCTCTGTCGCTTCTTGTTGTGAGATTTTACCTAATCTTTTTCGTTTTTGTTCCGAGATTTCATTTCTTATAAATTGTGTTAGCTGTCCGATGTCTTTTCTCAGTTTTTCTATTTTGATCTGTAGCCTGTGTTGCCATGCTGGTTTGGGGGTTTCTTCTGTGTGTTGGTTGGTTCTGATCTCTGCCTAGTGTGTATATTTAGTGTAGTGAGTGCTCCTATATAAACCAGTAGTTGTAACTCTTCCATAGTTGTGTTTTCATTTATTTTGTTGTGTATGATTGTGTTGATAGTTTTTATTGTTGTTTCGACTTGTGGGTTATTTGGTGGTCTATTCAAGAATGGTCTAATGTCTGTATTTGTGGCTTTGTATTCTCTATATGTTAGCTGAAATTTTTCTTCTATATCTAACATGTGTGTCACTTCGTGTTCTATTTGTGCTTGTTCTGGTGGCTGTCTTAAGATTTCGTTTTCCTCTGATTGTTTAATTGGTGCGTGTTGTTCTTTGTTTGTTTGCTCTGGGATGTTTGAGTCCATTACTGTATTTTCTTCTTCTTCTGATTGCACATTATTTTGTTCCAGTATTTGTTGTACTTGTTGTTTGATGATTTCTTATTCTGACTGGGGTATCCTGTTATTTTTGATTATTACACGGATCTGATCAGCTAGTCGTTGTTCTGTTAAAAATTTTAATTCTGGGTATCTGGTAATAAATGTTGTGTGTACTTGTGATCTGTATCCAGTTGTGTTGGTTCCTAGGTTTGTTGCTTGGTAATAACAGAACATGAGGTGTCGATTAACTTCATCTGACCATCTCATCCTCTGTCTTTGTTTTCCTTCTAGGGTGGTTGCAGGAGGCATATCCTGCAAAAACACGTCTATTTGGATTTAAATCATTTTCCAGTTGGCTAGCAGTGTCGTTACCATTGTGGGCGGGCATAGGATTCAAGCGTTGTCCCCGACCATGACGGCGCTTGTCCGAGGCTTCTTTAGCTCTGTCGTGGACCAACTAATCACACTAAAAGGGGGGTTAGCCCTATTAGTGGTTTGTTCTTTTCATCGCCTTTTACGACTGGCAGAACATACCAAAGGCCTATTCTTTTCCCGGGCCTCCACGGGGTTTATTATTATTATTAACTGCGGCTAAGGCGCTGCAGTCATGGACTGTACGGCTGGTCCCGGTGGAGGTTCGAGTCCTCCCTTGGGCACGGGTGTGTGTGTTTGTCCTTAGGTTTAAGTAGTCCTAAGTTCTAGGGGACCGATGACCTGATATTTCAAGTCCCATAGTGCTTAGAGCCATTTGAACCTCATCGTGGGGTCTTTGTCATTTCATCAAGTAATTTGATATAAACAAATTGTGATTCGAGACCTAAATGCTGGTACGTTTTGACAAAGTTTCTTGTTTTTCTCCATTTTCTGTAACATTTGCATTAAAAAAAAATTTTGTGGTGGGCACTTTGTCCATTCTCAAATTATAGCCTTCGCTCGGCTATGTTATTCGAAACTAGTCACCACAAGTAAGAAGTTTTTAATGGAACTGTGACAGAAACTGGAAGAAAATAAAATTTAGTAATCCAAGTTGCTGGACCTTGGTCCTGAATTATTTTCAGACTTAACAAAAAAGTTGCGTATGTTGGCATTTAATCGATTACGCATGTTAATGTTACAGTATAAGTAGCCGACCAGCTAACTGTTTTAAGGCCGTTTAGTGTTGAAATGTGTGTGAATTCCTAAGGGACCAAACTGCTGAGGTTATCGGTCCCTAGATTTACACACTACTTCAACTAACTTCTGCTAAGAACAACACACACACACACACACACACATGCCAGAGGGAGGACTCGAACCTCCGGCGGGAGGGGCCGTGTTTGTAGAATAGAACTTAATACGTGCTACGACTTTTAACCGAAGAATGTACCTAAAGAAATAGGAATAGATGACCATTGCGATCGGAAACATAACAACGTCATTGTTACAAAGATGGAATACCAATATTTGTATTGGAAGCCTGTTTCCGCGACCGACTGTAGAATGTGGAAGTAATTTCAACATTTGGTCGAGAGAGCGTTTGTTTTCGGTGTAACGTGCATTGATTCAAATAAAGAGGCCAAGGGCGAAAGGAGCCGCCGGGAGTCGAGAATGGGTCTGCCCGATACGGCCGCCGAACACGCCACGCTGCGGAGGGCCCGTGACAAGCGCGCAGTAGCGCCAGCACCTCAGTCTGAGGGACCCAGCTGGCACCCAGGGCTCCGTAGCACGAGTCATCGTACGGCGTGAGGCGGGGGGGGGGGGGTTATCGTGTACCAGTCCACCACAACTTGACCCCCCCCCCCTGCTGCCCCCTCGAATTCCATTCGCGAATGATATGTGGTCAGTACCTCTCATTTGGTTCCCTATGTCCCTAATTTTAGCGTTCTGATCATTCCACGTGGGTTGGAGTAAATTACGCTATGTGACAAAGAAAGCAGAAGCACCCGGAACGGGAATGGGATACGAAATAAAACTTCACGGAATGAGAGGTTATTTCTTTCTTTCTTGTGCTTATGCCTTTTTTCCCGCGGATACGCAGGGTCGGCATGGTTAATCGGATGTGGCAATGTTAGTTGAAGGGATGGCCGGATGCCCTTCCTGCCGCCACCCCGTACCCCCCGGGACGGGATTAGTGTACGCCAACTGTCTGCGACTAGTGTAATCCATGGAACTAGCGAGAAAGTGTTCAGATGTCTGCGAACCGTGTAACTGAGGCGGGACGTGGGGACCAGCCCGGCATTCACGTAGGAGGATGTGGAAAACCGCCTAGAAACCACATCCAGGAGGGGCGGGCACACCGGCCCTCATCGTTAATCCGCCGGGCGGATTCGATCCGGGGCCGGCGCGCCTACCCGAGTCCAGGAAGCAGCGCGTTAGCGCGCTCGGCTAACGTGGCGGGTTCACGGAATGAGAGGATATGAGATATTATTTTAGTGATAGCAAAATCGAGTCACATTTACAGCCGGTCGGAGTGGCCGAGCGGTTCTAGCCGCTACAGTCTGGAACCGCGGGACCGCTACGGTCACAGGTTCGAATCCTGCCTCGGCCATGGATGTGTGTGATGTCCTTAGGTTAGTTAGGTTTAAGTAGTTCTAAGTTATAGGGGACTTATGACCTCAGATGTTAAGTCCCATAGTGCTCAGAGCCATTTTGAACCACATTTCAAATAACCTGACGGTATTAGTCCAGAAAGGCGATTCATCGCTCAACAGAATACGACGCGATTTATCAGCAAGTCACGGCACCATCCCAAACGCAGCCGTTTGCGTTTTGGTGTTGCCGGCAGCATACTGCCTAGTCTGGGTGATGATATTCTCCGATACAGGTCGGTTGCTGTTTCAATTATAAATCTTATAATTACACTGCAGTGACGGTTCTCGTGATTTCTTTTCTCGACCAAACAGCGTCCTACGAAACATAGATAAGGGTCGGTCGGTTACCGAAAATGTCTTCACACATCACAATACAGGAATATTAATAAGTTCCTCCAGGATTTCAGAAGACGGCTTTGCGAAAATTACAGTATATTCAGAAAAAAATGACACAGTGGACAGAGCATTTCTTCAAATTTCAATTAATAACGCACGCCGTGGCGTAGTTGCACTGGTGGCCACACGTGTCGGAACATGTAAACAATATCATCTGCTCCGTATTGTCGCATAGAGTCGCGCCTGCAGGCAGGCAACCCAGTGAATATATTTCCTAAGCGGACTGCTGATCATGCACGTGTTGTTTTCCACGTCACAACCAGTGCCCATATTGAGCACTGTAGTGTGAGTTCAAATGGCTCTGAGCACTATGGGACTCAACACCTGAGGTCATCAGTCCCCTAGAACTTAGAACTACTTAGCCGCGCGGGATTAGCCGAGCGGTCTGAGGCGTTGCAGTCATGTACTGTGGCGGCTGGTCCCGGCGGAGGTTCGAGTCCTGCCTCGGGCATGGGTGTGTGTGTTTGTCCTTAGGATAATGTAGGTTAAGTAGTGTGTAAGCTTAGGGACTGATGACCTTAGCAGTTAAGTCCCATAAGATTTCACACACATTCGAACATTTTAGAACTACTTAAACCTAACTAACCTAAAGACATCACACACATCTGTGCCCGAGGCAAGATTCGAACCTGCGGCCGTAGCAGTCGCGCGGTTCCAGACTGAAGCGCCTAGAACCGCTCGGCCACTCTAGCCGGCTGTAATGTGAGTTAGAAGCTCCAAGAGATGTTCTGTCCACTAATGTGTTTCCGGCTTTCGTATATCTTGCAGTTTTTGCACAGTCGTCTTCTGAAATACCAGAGGTACTTTACTAATAACCTTGATATTTTCCACTCTGTGAGGGTTAATCGCAGTACTTTCACCTTGTCACTACATCTAAAAAACCAGGTCACTTTAATTTTTTTCCCGCTCTTACCGGTATTGTGTACATTCTCCTGGTTCATTTCTTCCTCTCCACCGACATTCTTTTCCCTCGCTCTCCCTTTCCACGCCACCACTCGGCATAATTGTGTTTATAACTTGGCAACGAGGTTTGAGGAGAATAATTCGGGTAGCTGATCTCATGTTCTAGAAAGAGCCTTTGGAGAAAAAAAGGGAAACTACTAAACATTTGCGTTCAGAACGGTTTACATGATCGCATTCTGAATGACCCAAGTTTCAGTCCTTTGAGTAAGTGATGAAAAGACCGCGTATTTGACAAGTTAGTGGATTCTAGTCGTTTCTGAGTGCCATTTCGTGCTGTTTAGCTTGGCTAGCCATGCTTTAATACTTGGTGTCGTCACCAGTATGTATCAGTGTTATGAAGACTGCAGTGTTTTATTTTCATGGCATATTCTTCCTTTTCCTGATTTTCCTGTCATTTGGGTCCCCTAAGTGCTCCATGCCAGTTTCAGTTCCTTCTTCATTGCTATTATTTTCAAACTGATATTCTTTTGTGTTGTTGCCGTATTTTCAATGAGTTTCTCTAGAGCTTTAGTTGACTGTTAATGCTGGCTTATTGGAAACTTAAATTTCCGCTGCTGTTAGTTCTTCCAAATTTTGTTTAACTTCAAGTTGCTCATAGCTTCTAGTCCTAAAATTGCTTAGAGATATTATAAATTTGATAGCCTATTGTCATCCATCCCTTGTAATTCTACAAAAAAAAAGTTGTAATTTCTTATAAAAATGTCGTAATTTCTTATTTCTAGCACGTGAACCGTTGCATAGAAAGGGCCAGCGTTAGATAGTTGGTACCTTTCATGTACATTATTCAGTCAATTTAAATTATGGCGCCAGCTTAGAAATGCGCTTGAACGATGAACATGGGACGCCTTTGACCCAACTTATGACTAGAAGGCTAAGAGAGAGTCAGCCTACCAGTCGAAGAGTCTGGGGTTTATTGCTCGGTAGGTCCTAGGATTTTTTATCCGTCACTTATCGCTTTTTACACTGCCAGAGCAACGCTTTCGTAATGTGAAAAATGCCAAGGTGGGTCTTGTCTCGACGTCTACGTTGAACTGTAGGTCCTCTTGCAACTGGCTGGATAACTCAGTTACACTATCGGAGGGAGGTAAGTGTGTACCCACTCCAAAAAAAAAAAAAAAAAAAAAAAAAAAAAAAAAAAAAAAAAAAAATAATAATAAAAAAAAATGCGTACAGTGATTTTTAAGCAACTTTAGCATTTCTGTTTAAGCTTCCCAAAGTTTTACTAAGCCATTGGAGGGCGTATGTCGGAACGCTGCCTCGCAAACAAAGTTAAAAGCACATAACCATTGCGCTGCCTTGGGAATGGGAACTCCAAGCATTTTTGCATCCCGATCAGGAGAAATAAATATCTGTTGGCGCTCTTTCTCCAAATTCATCCCTGACGCTGACTGTTAAACTACTCTTTTTCGCCGGCCGGGGTGGCCGAGCGGTTCTAGGCGCTACAGTCTGGAACCGCGTGACCACTACGGTCAAAGGTTCGAATCCTGCCTCGGCCATGGATGTGTGTGGTGTCCTTAGGTTAGTTAGGTTTAAGTAGTTCTAAGTTCTAGGGGACTGATGACCTCAGATGTTAAGTCCCATAGTGCTCAGAGCCATTGTTATTCTTTTTCGTAGTAGTAGTAGTAGTAGTAGTACTTCATCTCTTGTGTAAGTCTTCACTTAAAGAAAAACCTTATACTGACCTTACATATCACGTGGATGCCATTTTAAAGAATATTTTCGGTTTCATAACTGAGCTGCTGCAGTCCTGAAAACTGAAAACTGCTGCTGTTGTACTGAAAGGGAGTCAAACATATTTTCAAATACGTATCTGAACATTGCAGTAGTAATGCCGTCCCATGTGCTGCGTACCCGTGGCGCGTGTTTTCTCCGTTATGTAAGCACGGCGGGAACTTGAGTAAGACTTGCAGGCACGCAGTAACACTTTTGCTGGCCAGCTCTGCAGCGTGCGGCGTTTTCGCTTTCTGCACCTCCGCAGCTGGGAGGTCGCCAGGCGCCCAGGAAGCAGCAGGCGCCATTCCGCACACGTCTCGCCGCTGCCTTCCGTCCCTTTCCAGTTGCTCAGTGTGCAGCTGCACATTATCACCTGGCGCGCGCGCGTGCGTACACCAGCAGTTTGCGTCATTGTTCGGGAAATCTAGGGCCCTGCTCAAGTTTTCGATCGTGCCGCGATCTAGTGGCCCCTGTTGGTACTGTCTCCACGTCGTGTCGTCAGTAATCCCATCCTCTGGGCATGAGCGTAGGGCAGCAGATGCAGGAATCCTGCATCGTCATTCTAGGCGAGGTGGCAGTGAAGTTGACATCCGATGCCTTCCTACGACATGTTAAAAAGTACACGAATAATTGGGGTAAAAGAATGGAAACGAGATGGGAGAGATAAGGAAATAATGACTTCCAGCGGCTCACGGCATTGCAGCAGTCTGACCGGGCCTCGAACACGGATGCTCTGCTTGTCTAGAACGGTTGCTCCAACCGCTTCGGCCATCCGGCCACGTTTCCGTTAGACCCAAATTCCCAATTTCCCGTGCGTCGCACCACGACGACTCCAGCACATTAACTTCCTACTCGCAGATGTCTGATTCCCATATGAGTTTGGAAGTTGGTTGTGCATCCACACTGAAACTTTTTCTCCAAGCAGCCGTCGCACTCATAGAATTATAGATATGAGCGGTGTCTTTCTGTCAGGAATTTTCAACTCCTATGCCTTTCCAATCCGGTTTCCTTTAAATTCCTTAAACCCAAATATTCATGTGCACTACTGGCCATTAAAATTGCTACAGCACGAAGATGACGTGCTACAGACGCTAAATTTAACCGACAGGAGGAAGATATTGTGATATGCAAATGATTAGCTTTTCAGAGCATTCACACAAGGTTGGCACCGGTGGCAACACCTACAACGTGCTGACATGAGGAAAGTTTGCAACCGACTTCTCATACACAAACATCAGTTGACCAGCGTTGCCTGGTGAAACGTTGTTGTGATGCCTCGTGTGAGGAGGAGAAATGCGTACCATCACGTTTTCGACTTTGATAAAGGTCGGATTGTAGCCTATCGCGATTGCGGTTTATCGTATCGAGACATTGCTGCTCGCGTTGGTCGAGATCCAATGACTGTTAGCAGAATATGGAATCAGTGGGTTCAGGAGGGTAATTCGGAACGCCGTGCTGGATCCCAACGGCCTCGTATCACTAGCAGTACAGATGACAGGCATCTTATCCGCATGGCTGTAACGGATCGTGCAGCCACAAAAATGGCTCTGAGCACTCTGGGAGTTAACATCTGTGGTCATTAGTCCCCTAGAACTACTTAAACTTAACTAACCTAAGGACATCACACACATCCATGCCCGAGGCAGGATTCGAACCTGCGACCGTAGCGGTCGCGCGGCTCCGGACTGAGCGCCTAGAACCGCTAGACCACCGCGGCCGGCGTCGTGCAGCCACGTCTCGATCCCTGAGTCAACAGATGGGGACGTTTGCAAGACAACAACCATCTGCACGAACAGTTCGACGACGTTTGCAGCAGCATGGACTATCAGCTCGGAGACCATGGCTGCGGTTACCCTTGACGCTGCGTCACAGACAGGGGCGCCTGCGATGGTGTACTCAACGACGAACCTGGGTGCACGAATGGCAAAACGTCATTTTTTCGGATGAATCCAGGTTCTGTTTACAGCATCATGATGGTCGCATCCGTCTTTGGCGACATCGCGTTGAATGCACATTGGAAGCGCGTATTCGTCATCGCCATACTGGCGTATCACCCTGCGTCATCGTATGGGTTACACGTCTCGGTCACCTCTTGTTCGCATTGACGGCACTTTGAACAGTGGACGTTACATTTCAGATGTGTTACAACCCGTGACTGTACCCTTCATTCGATCCCTGCGAAACCCTACATTTCAGCAGGATAATGCACGACCGCATGTTGCAGGTCCTGTACGGGCTTTTCTGGATTCAGAAAATGTTCGACTGCTGCCCTGGCCAGCACATTCTCCAGATCTCTCACCAACTGTAAACGTCTGGTCAATGGTGGCCGAGCAACTGGCTCGTCACAACACGCCAGTCACTACTCTTTATGAACTGTGGTATCGTGTTGAAGCTGCATGGGCAGCTGTACCTGTAGACGCCATCCAAGCTCTGTTTGACCCAATGCCCAGGCGTATCAAGGCCGTTATTACGGCCAGAGGTGGTTGCTCTGGGTAGTGATTTCTCAGGATCTATGCACCCAAATTGCGTGAAAATGTAGTCTCATGTCAGTTCTAGTATAATATATTTGTCCATTGAATACCCGTTAATCATCTGCATTTCTTCTTCTTGTAGCATTTTTAATGGCCAGTAGTGTATATGTCCCAGCTGCTTCATCGGGGGTTATATTAAGAATTGTCAAGTGTTTGTAGTGTGTATGAAGGGGATTAATGCTGCTACAGTATAGTTGAGGTTTGTGTTGTTACGGGTGAAAGGAACGGAGAGGGTGAAACTCGGTGCTAGCTATAGCGTACTCCTGTCGTGTAGCACCATGGGATCTGCCGATCCGACGGATGGATCTCTCTCGTCAGTGTCAAATGCCCACTCCATGAGAGACTACTGGAAAGTTTGGAATTTAATCGAGGATATTGGCGCAAAGACGGAAACTTTACGGCATAACCTCTGCTACCCTTGCTTTCGAAATTCTGACAGTGAAAATTTTCCATCGCCAGGATTCGAACCGGCTTACCTCTCAGTCGAACACCACCGCATAGGCACGCATTACCGGCCTCGGCTACGGAGGCAGGTACGTCGTCTTCTAGCTTCGTAAGATATTCCAGCGGTCGAAGTTAGTTTCAGCGTTGTACAGTGAACTTTCTTACAAGAAGGAAACACTTTTATTAACTGCTACGACTGCAGAGACTGCAGTATCCTGTAGGCTGTAGGTCGTACGAAAAAAAACAGCAACTAATAAATAAGCGGCCGGCCGCTCTGGCCGAGCGGTTCTACGCTCTTCAGTCCGGAACCACGCTGCTGCTACGGTCGCAGGCTCGAATCCTGCCTCGGGCATGGATGTGTGTGATGTGTTTATGTTGGTTAGGTTTAAGTAGTTCTAAGTCTAGGGGACTGATGACCTCAGATGTTAAGTCCCATAGTGTTTAGAGCCATTTGAACTATTTTTGAAGAACGGTTGTTGCTAAGCTTCCGGCTGAGCTCGAATCTCCATAATTTTATCCTTGTGCTCTTTGCGTGAGATACACCCTTCGCCACGCACCGTATGGTGGGTTGCAGAGTGTGTATGTAGATGTAGATGAAGCAATGTAAATGGGTTCACTCTTCTAGAAACGTACGCTTTCGGAACTTCTAACAGCAAACCACACCATGATGCAGACTAAATTTAGTGCAGCGCCTGCCATTGGAGTTTGTTGCGTCTTAGTGACGCTTTTGCGCTACCTAAATGAACCTGTAAAGAAATGTGCTGCTCTTACTTCAATCTTACCTATTTCCCTTGTCATTTCTATCTGGTATGGAGCCCAGGCTGAGAGCAATATTAATACATTGGTCTTACGAAGGTTTTGTTAAGTTACCTCATTTGTGGGTGTACTACTACTACTACTACTACTACTACTGCTACTACAGATTTTTCCAGTGAATCTGTCCGGCATCTGTCTTACCAGTGATTGGGTTTACGTGGTCTTTCCACTTTAAAACGCTCCGTACAAATACTCCCATTTATTTAGGGCTGTGACTGCTGACAATTATTGTTCTGCATACGAGTAATTCAATAACGGGTCTTTCTGCCTGTTTCTGCTCAATGTGTTAAATTTGTTTATGTTGAGGACCACTGCCAATCCCTGCATGAAGCGTCGAACCTCTGCAGGTCTTCCTGGACTGGGTACAATTACCTAGCGCTGCGGCATCGCTGTATACAAAAGCATCAACCGCGAAGTCTCATGAACTCCCGACGTTATCCTCTATATCATTTCCACAGACTGGTCAGACAGCTTGTAAGGGTGCTGCAATGTAGGTCGTGCTGAGAAATAATTAAGAAAAAAAATCGATATTTTCCTCCGTTTTCGATTTAATGAACACTGGAGTTAGCCAGTCAGGCCGTTACGCGTGCAGATATAAGCAGCCCGCCAGAGGAGGTGTTGCCAAAGATGTTTCTCGTTTGGTTTCCTAAACCTGAAACATAGATGAATCCAGAAATTGGACATGGGACGATAGTAAGGATTTAACTCGAGCCAAAGCCTGAGCACTCTCGTGCGCTATCATTTAAGCTGTGAGAACAAGTGACACTAATTGTACCTTGCGGGACAAGTGAATTTGCGCGTGCAACGGCTTGATTGGGTAACTTCAGTTCTAATTAATTTGGAAATAGCGGGACATATTAAATTTTTTTTTCTTAAAATTAAGAATTATTTCCCAGAGCAACCTACCCTGCAACACCTTTATACGCTTTTCAGATTGTTTCTACGACCCTCTATATAATGTGGTAAGTTATTAAATCGCCGCACAGACTCGACCTCCTCCACACGATTCTGACTCAAGCACTCCCTCCCCCCCCCTCCCTCCCCCTCGTCACCAAAGTTGTAACGCGGTGCATGTTAAGCTACACGTGCACGTCTGTTTATTGACACACCCTCGAATAAATATTTCTAAGACTGTCTGCTACGAAACTGTCCATCATTAGATGGTGCGTAGTATAGACTGAGGAGCCTAAGAAACTGGTACACTTGCCTAATACCATGTAGGGCCCCCGCGAATGCGCAGAAGTATCGCAACACGACGTGGCAATGACTGGACTAATGTCTAAAGTAGTACTGGAGGGAACTGACACAATGAACCTTGCAGGGCTAGCTGTAAATTCGTAAGAATACGAGGGGATGGAGATCTCTGAACACCACACTGCAAGGCATCCCAGATATGCTCAGTAATGTTGTATTCTGGGGAGTTTGGTGGCCAGCGGAAGTGTTTAAACTCAGAAGAGTGTTTCTGGAGCTGCTCTGAAGCAATTCTGGATGTGCGGGGTGTCGCATTGTCGTGCTGGAATTGCTGAAGTTCGTCGGAATGCACAGTGGACATGAATGGATGCAGGTGATCATATAGGATGCTACGTATGTGTCATCTGTCAGTCTTATCTAGACGTATCAGTGGTCACATATTACTCAAACTGAACACGCCCCACACCATTACCAAAGCCTTTACTAGCTTGAACAGTCGCGTGCTGACATGGTGGGTCCATGGATTCGTGAGGTTGTCTCCGTACTCGTACACGTCCATTCGCTCGAAACAATTTGAAACGAGACTCGTCCGACCAGGCAACATGTTTCCAGTCATCAACAGTCCAGTGTCGGTGTTGACGGACCCAGGCGAGGCGTAAAGCTTTGTGTCGTACAGTCATCAAGGGTACACGAATCGGCCTTCGGCTCCGAAAGCCCATATCGATGATGTTTCGTGAATGGTTCGCACGCTGACACTTGTTCATGGCCCAGCATTGAAATCTGCAGCAATTTGCGGATGGGTTGCACTTCTCTGCAGTCGTCGTTGGTCTCGTTCTTGCAGGATCTTTTTCCGGCTGTAGCGATGTCTGCGAGTTGATATTTACCGGACTTCTGAAATTCACGGTACACTCGTTAAATGGTCGTACGGGAATATACCGATTTCATCACGTCCTCGGAGATTCTGTGTCCCATGGCTCGTGCGCCGACTATAACACCACGATCAAACTCACTTAAATCTATGCCATTGTAGCAGCAGTAACCGATCTAACAACTGCGCCCGACACTTGTTGTCTTCTATTGTCGTTGCCGACCGGAGCGCAGTATTCTGCCTGTTTACATATCTCTGTATTTGAATACGCATGCGTATGCCACTTTCTTTATCACTTCAGTGTATGTTTGTGTGACGCAGACGCAATGTCAAATCCTTTCCATCTTCGGGTGCGCCGTTTTGTAATTGGACGTATCTGCGAAGACAAAACTTGGAAGATGGCATATGGGCTGTCGATAAAGTGTCAGATATAAAGACCGGGCCCAGACGGCGCAATCGCGGGCGGCTGTGTATACATTGTGTGGCGCGCCTTGTGGGTGCATCAGGCAGGCGAGCGGCGCGCTGCTTTGTTTGCTGTCTGAATGGCGGTGGCAGCGACAGTAATCCCGGCCCGGGAACCAGGCCGCCGGCGTCGCCAGAGTCCGAGCCGCGTCGCTCGCGGTCTCGGGATCGATACCCGGGCCTGTTTCTCGGAATTGGCTGCAGCCAATGTCGAGAAGGGTTCCGCGCCAAAGCCCGGTGGGCGACGGGGTACATTGGCGGAGGCAGTCTCCTAGGAAACACCCAGCTTACTGCAGTGCTACAGCAATTGTGTGTGTGTGTGTGTGTGTGTGTGTTTTTTTTTTTTTTTTTTTTGTCTCGTTACTTCAGGTGAATAAAGAACCGTTTGTGTTTCACAAGAACGACACTTCCTAAATCAGTCCTATGCGCAACTTCTTTGTTTTCTACTAGGTAATTCATGACTTTCGAACGCTGTGTACGTTCCAAATCACACATAATCGTACTTTTTCTCACACCATTTTGGCGGGCCACTTGCATGGATATTCTACTTGGGTTCGTCTCAATGCCCTGCAGAACCCGGTCCTTCAAATCTGGTGTGCGCACAGTCCACCACCTTCCTGCACGTTCGCCTATCTGAAAGGAGCCATTATCACACAAACTCCCAAAAAGGGCTTGAAATAGTATGTGATGTGGCTGGTGTCTGTGAGGCTATTTGTTTGGTATAGCAGTATTGCCTCTCGACCGTTTCCATTAGCTTGTCCATACAGAAACACTATGCCGGCTTGTTCCCGACGTGAATACCGGACCATCCTGCTGCGTATAGTACGTTGCGCAAAACACACAGCCTGCAACACACAAAGGGCGCACAGCACGTCTTCAGAGGAACGTTCATTTGTCAGTGTCATCTACCGCGGCGACGATGCATTTCCGGAGACATGTTCTTAAATTTTTTTTTCCAGTTCTAGTCATGAATCCTTTCTTGCAGTTTGTCGGTTTTATTAATGTTCACCCTGTATGTTGCAAAATCCTACTATAAATCGAAATTAGTGATATGGTTCTGTAATTTGGAGGGTTACACCTATTTCTTTTCTTCTGCATTGGAATGACCTGTGCAATCAGTACTGATCTATTACCGAGAGAGCGATTATATGTAATTGCTACCTTTGAAGCTATTCCATTAGCGCCCTCCAAAAGGAACTTAAGTGGCGCACAAACTGGACTGTAAATCATCCCTTTATTAAGTGATTTAAGTTTCTTTGTCACACGGAGGGTATCTCCCTGTAAGCTATTTATGTTGGCAGCTATTCTTGATTCGAATTATGGAATATTTACTTTGTATCCTTCGACGAAATAATTTCAGAAAATCGAGTTCAGTAGCTCCGCTTGAGTGGCAGTTGGTAACGTTATCATAGCTATCGAGCAGTGAAGGTATTGTTGTATCTTGGAGCTGGCGTACTTTACATACAACCAGAATCTCTTTGTAACTAAGCAGATTGAATTCATCCTTGGATCTCCTCGTGCGCGACAGTAAAATTCACTGTATACTGTAAGATCCTTGATTACTACCTGCGCTGTTGCCAGCTTTCAGTGGCGAAGTGGAAACGGCAACAGCAAACAGTAGCTAATGCCACACTGGGCGATTATCTCCGTCGAAGTTAAACGATTTTAGTTGCGCCAAAAATAGAACTAACTGATCCACATGGAATGTGCCATAGCAGGCACTCTGTGACGTTTCCGCACGTGACTTTAGCTTTGGAATTGGGCAAGGCCAGTTTTTCTCGCGATAGTTTTCGTTAGCATCCCTGCCACATAGGGCCGTTTTTATCGCCAGTCACTCGGCAATTAATAGTGATACTCTACTTCGTCTGTGTAGTAATTGACACCAATGGATCGTTTGGATAAGGAACTAATAATTACTGAGGTTTTTCTTCTGCACCAAACCAAGCGAGGTGGCTCATTGGTTGGCACGCTGGATTCACAATCGGGAGGACGAAGGTTCAAACCCGCGTCCGGCCGTCCTAACTTGGGTTTTCCGTGATTTCTCTAAATCGCTTCAATCAAATGCCGGGATGGTTCCTTTGAAAGGTCACGACCGACTTCCTTCCCTAATCCGATGGGACCGATGACCTCATTCTTTGGTCTCTTACCCCAAACCAACCAACCAACCAACCAGCCAACCATCTGCATCAATATAATCACGTAACTTAGTTTCTTTCTTTTGTAAGTTGTTACATGACGACAGTAAGTTAAAAGATGCTACATACTTACGCTAATAATTAGAGGATTACTACAGATAATCATTTTTTTTTGGATAGCTACACATTTTTCTTCGGTTTTAGGGTGTCCACAATTTTTGTAATGGAAAATATAGCGTTTCTGAAGAGGAGAAACTTGTTAACATAGAATGTAGATTTTCTAGAAAGTCTTTTCTATAGGGATTTGTCTGGACTGCAGCCTTGTATGAAAGTGAAATACGGACGATAAACTAGTCAGACAAGAAAAGACTGGATTGTGGCACAGAAGAATGCTGACGATTCGCTGGGTAGACCGCGTAACTAACGAGGTACTGAATAGATGGGGGAGGAAAAATAACTTTTTAACACAGGTGGACTAAAAGAAGACGTAGGTTGACAAATTCTGAGACATTAGTGCATCATCAGTTTATTATATCAGGGATGGGAGGGGGAGGGGGAGAGAGAGAGAGAGAGAGAGAGAGAGAGAGAGAGAGAGAGAGAGAGAGAGAGAGAGAGGGGGGGTAGGAGTTAAAAATGTAGAGGAGACCAAGCAGGCTACGATCATAAGCTCATGATCGTTACTACTACAACAGGTAACTTTTGTATACATGTGCAACGTGGTGTTCCAGGATATATGATGAATGTAATTTCCGAAACTCGTAATATTGGAATAATAAAGTCGGCTTGCATCCAGTCAGGGGAGTTTTCCTCAGCGACCTATCCAGCATTTGTCAGGCTGCGCGTACACTATATGATCAAAAGTATCCGGACATCTGGCTGAAAATGACTTGCAAGTTCGTGGCGCCTTCCATCGGTAATGCTGGACTTCAGTATGATGTTGGCCCACCCTTAGCCTTGATGACAGCTTCCACTCTCGCAGGCATACGTTCAATAAGGTACTGGAAGGTTTCTTAGGGAATGGCAGCCCATTGTTCACTGAGAAGAGGTATCGGTGTCGGTCGGTGTGGCCTGGCACGAAGTCGGCGTTCCAAAACATCCCAAAAGGTCAGGAATCCGTGTAGGCCAGTCCATTACAGGGATGTTACTGTCGTGTGACCAATCCGCAACAGGCCGTGCATTATGAAAAAGTGCTCGATCCTCTAGAAAGACGCAATCGTCAACCCCAAATTGCTCAAATGGTTCAAATGGCTCTGAGCACTATGGGACTCAACTGCTGAGGTCATTAGTCCCCTAGAACTTAGAACTAGTTAAACCTAACTAACCTAAGGACATCACAAACATCCATGCCCGAGGCAGGATTCGAACCTGCGACCGTAGCGGTCTTGCAGTTCCAGACTGCAGCGCCTTTAACCGCACGGTCACTTCGGCCGGCCCCAAATTGCTCTTCAACAGTGGGAAGCAATAAGGTGCTTAAAACCTCACTGTGCGCCTGTGCTGTGATAGTGCCACGTAAATCAGCAAGGGGTGCAAGCTACCTCCATAAAAAATACGACCACACCATAACACCGTCGCCTCCGAATTCTACTGTTGGCACTAAACACGCTAGCATACGACGTTCACCGGGCATTCGCCATACCCACACCCTGGCATCGGATCGCCACATGGTGTACCGTGATTCGTCACTCCACACAACGTTTTTTCACTGTTCAATCGTCCAATTTTTACGCTCCTCAAGCGAGATGATGTTTGGCACTTACCGGCGTGATGTGCGGCTTATGAGCAGCCGCTCCACCATGAAATTCAAAATTTATCCCCTCCCGCCCAACTGACATAGTACTTGCAGTGGATCCCGATGCAGTTTGGAATTCATGTGTGATGGTCTGGATAGATGTCTGCCTATTACACATTACGACCCTCTTCAACTGTCGGCGGTCTGTCAGTCAACAAATGAGGTCGGCCTGTACGCTTTTGTGGTGTACGTGTCCCTTCACGTTTCCACTTCAGTATAACATCGGAAACAGTAGACCTAGGAATGTTTAGGCGTGTGGAAATCTCGCGTACAGACGTATGACACAAGTGACACCCAATAACCTGACCACGTTCGAAGTCCGTGAGTTCCGCGGAGCGTCCCATTCTGTTCTCTCACGATGTCTAATAATTCCTGAGGTCGCTGATCTGGACTGCCTGGCAGTGTGTGGCAGCACAATGCACCTAATATGTAAAACGTAGATTTTTAGAGGTGTCCGGTTACTTTTGATCACATAGTGCATGTCTCTTACAACGAAATCAAAAGCTGCGTTGTTAGAAATTAATTTACAATTTTAAGACCTGTAGGATTTCATCTCATATGACCTAGAACAGTTGCTTCTATTTCAGATGTTATAAAGCGACTAGTAGTTCTATGATTATCAGCAATATTGCCCCAATCCCAATGGGTAGCCTTTGAACAGTCCGCAACACTGTATGTTGTCCCATTGTCAAACATTTCTTGTACTACCACGCTTTGCTGCATACTTCAGCTTCATCGCCGTCCACAACGCTACTGTTTTTATCATTAGACGACGTATCGCTTGCAGTGTCATAGTGCGCACTTTTATACGAATCTCTATAACAATGATTCCTAACCGTGTCTATCTGGTGCCCCCATTTGCAAACCCCAGAACATCTCTTGCCCTGTGATTCATTATTATTATTATTATTATTATTATTATTATTATTTTGCTTCTTTCGAAATAAGCTGCAATCTACACTTTAGAAAAAGAGGGTTACAAACGTAGGGTAGAAAAAAAACACTAGTGTTTCATATGACTTGGAAACCGAAATAGAAATGTCGTTAAGTCCTACGTAACAACCTAATGATGTTGTCTTCATTTGAACTACACTTTTCCTATTTAAAAATTCTTATGTGATGAAACTCACAAGAAAAATTCAGAAAATCATGGAGATGGCTGAAATTATTTTTCATTAACCAGCACCTGAATATTTGGTTTCAAACTAGTTAATGCGCAGTTATGGTCACTCTCCACGTTCCGATGATTGCAGTGTTTTGTTTTCATGATGGCGACCATCGAGAATCCGATCTCACCTGATAAATAGGAACCAATCTGGCTCAAAATTCTTCCAACCCCATTTGTTGAAACTTTTACCACTCGAACCATATTTCAATTCATTCTCTCCATACTTAATATCTTACTCATTATACAATCTTCTTTTAGCAGACACTTTCACTCAATGTACAAACCAATAAAAAACTATGTACTTTCACTGAGTACAACAGGCGCAATACTGAGATAAGAATGCAGAGCGCAGACTGAAGATCACCTTGTGTCAGCAATAACTCGGTGACGCGCGAGGCAAAACTCATGCTATCAACTCTGCAGAAAATGCTCTCGCCAACTGCAATCTGTATATGGTGTGTGTGTGTGTGTGTGTGTGTGTGTGTGTGTGTGTGTACACGCACGCACGCACGCACGCAAGCGCGCGCGCGCGTAAGGGAGTTTGGTGGCGGTTGGTGGAAGTGGGTGAGTGTGGGTGGCAAAATCGTTTTCTCACACAGAGTGCTTATGAATAGCGTCTAAAATGTTTTGAGTGGCATTTCATGTGTTAGTGAGGGACAGAGGTGTATCCGGAATTTTGTAGACAGTATGTTTTGAAGCATTTTATTCCAGGAAGAAGAACAAGATGCATGTGGCCGAAAAAACATCAATAGCTACAAGGCTAAATTCTCGCTAAGTTTCTTCAGTTTCCGGAATTGAATGTACCTGGAATATCGAAATCGAATACATCAAATTTGGACCGTTCACATGTCACAGCTCAGCGTGTATTCGTCAGTCAAGTTTTAACAACGATAAAGAGATGATCAGAAAGAAAAATACCGAAAACAGATGAACCGTGCGATATATTCCGACGCGGGAAAAACTTGGTATTGTAGCTAGTGAGAATTCAAAGTTTTTTGACTTGTCTGACCGCATGTTTCTGCTTTCTTTTGAGCCGTCTGTGCTCCACTCCCCTGTAATGTCCAACGTCGCCTTACAATGTCAAACCCGCGCGGAGGGGTGCGTCCCCAAGGTTGGGGACAACTGCTCTAAAATCACTTTCTTTCAAAAAACGCCAAATGCTCCCGGCCTTTGCTTCATAGGGATCAAACATGTTGTCACTGAGCTCATGAAACGCAAATTCGTATAAGCTCGAAATTCTGTCTCAATTTCATAAACGTATTACTAGTGCCATGTAACGCTACGGAACTACACACATCAAAAAATGTTTCGCATCACCCTGGTTCCCAGAACTCCTGTTGATATACGTTGACTCTGGATATTTTATCACAAACGCAGTCCCTTTGACTGTTCAGAGATGTCACTAAACCCGCTCAAAGATGTAAACAACCATGCATGAGCAGCGCCTGTTAGACGGAGGGGTCCGACAGCCGATCAGTTCCAGTCATTCCACCTAGACGGTCTGTACCGCGGTTCGATGTCGTCCGCATATTTACCTTGTGCCAGTAAAGGTTCTCAACAAAGGACGTGTCAAGGCGTCTCGGAGTGAAGCAAAGCTATGTTGTTCGGACATGGAGGAGATTCAGAGAGACAGGAACTGCCGATGACATGCCTCACTCAGGCCACCCAAGGGCTACTACTGCAGTGGATGACCGCTACCTACGGATTATGGCTCGGAGGAATCCTGACAACAACGCCACCATGTTGAATAATGCTTTTCGTGCAGCCACAGGACTTCGTGTTACGACTCAAACTGTGCGCAATAGGCTGCATGATGCGCAACTTCGCGGTACATATGGGCCCAGCAACATACCGAATGGACCGCTCAGGATTGGCATCACGTCTCCTTCTCCGATGAGTGTGGCATATGCCTTCAACCAGACAATCGTCGGAGACGTGTTTGGCGGCAACCCGATCAGGCTCAACGCCGTAGACACACTGCTCAGCGAGTGCAGCTAGGTGGAGGTTCCCTGCTGCTTTGGGGTGGCATTATGTGGGGGCAGACGTACGCCGCTGATGGTCATGGAAGGCGCCGTAACGGCTGTACGATACGTGAATGCCATCCTGCGAACGATAGTGCAACCATATCGGCAGTATATTG
This sequence comes from Schistocerca nitens, assembly GCF_023898315.1. Classification (NCBI taxonomy): domain Eukaryota; kingdom Metazoa; phylum Arthropoda; class Insecta; order Orthoptera; family Acrididae; genus Schistocerca; species Schistocerca nitens. The sequence goes on from NC_064614.1 coordinate 1,129,747,102, forward strand.
GCAAGGCATTCGTCTTCATGGACGACAATTCGCGCCCCGATCGTGCACATCTTGTGAATGAATTCCTTCAGAATAACGACATCGCTCGACTAGAGTGGCCAGCATGTTCCCCAGACATGAACCCTATCGAACATGTCTAGGATAGATTGAAAAGGACTGTTTATGGACGACGTCACCCACGAACCACTCTGAGGAACCTACGCCGAATCGCCGTTGAGGAGTGGGACAATCTGGATCAACAGCGCGTTGATGAACTTGTGGATAGTATGCCACGGCGAATACAGACATTTATCAATTCAAGAGGACGTACTACTGGGTATTAGAGGTACTGGTGTGTATAGCATTCTCAACCACCACCTCTGAATGTCTGGCTGCATGGTGGTACAACATGCAATGTGTGGTTTTCATGAGCAATAAAAAGGGCGTTCCAGTTCTCTATACGGGTTCCGGAACTCTCGGAACCGAGATGATGCAATACTTTCTTTGATGTCTGTATGACAGGAAGCAGCGAGCTACACGAGAGTGGTATGTTGCGTCAACAGCGCTATGAGAATGTACCCGTCGTTGTACTGCAATACACGGAGCTGCTACGACGGCTGTACCAAAGAGTGTACGCGAATGGATTAAGATGGTCAACCCATTGTGTGTTAATCGGAGGCAGTAGAACAGTTTTAGGCGCGGATGAGGCCGGTTGGATCCTCACGCCATTGTCCGGCTTGGGCCAGGCTGCCACAGATTTCAGTTTCGGTTCATTCGCGTTGGTGAGCTGTTTCGACGGACCACCGGCTGCTGTGGTGAGCCTGCAAAGTAGGTCGTGCCGCAATGTACGCGCGAGTTAGGACCTGGCAGAGGCCCCGCCATTTAGGCGCCACGCCGAGCTGCGGGCCGCTCATAAAATGCGCGTATTTCTCCTCGCCGCGCCAGCTTGCGAAGTTTTGATGCCGCGCACAAAGGAGGGAGAAATAAACGAAGAAAACGAGAGGCTTCGGCAAACGCTGCAGTCAGACTGCGTATTTAGCCTGTAGTCTGCCAGTCAGCAAGACAGCGTCGTAAGCTACGGCACGTTTCCGAGCTTAACTGAGCGAGGTAGTGCGGCAGCGAGGGACAAGTTCCGCGTTCAAGACGACTGCGGTTCAGATACCAATCCAGCCATCCGCATTTGGATTTCCCTTGGTTTCTCTAGGTTTCTTAACGCAAACGCAAAGATTGGTCCTTTAAAAGGACGCGGCCGATCTCCTTTCCCAATCCGAGGTTGTGCTACATCTCTAAACGCCTCGTCGTCGACCAGACGTTAAATCGTAATATTCCTTCCCTCATTGAACTTGAAATTTCGAAGATTGTAGCAGAAGCATGATCTGGGACGAACGGAAAGTTCAGCGTCCCATATAGAGCTTAAGCTAGATATAAAGAGAGGAGAGGAAACAAGGGATGCAGGAGGAAGTGGGTTGTGGGAGTATTAAATAAGAGGATTCGTGATAAGTGACTAGGAAACTGCGGAGGATACTGCAGTGTCTCTTTAATCTATCATGACTTCTTGTAAATCTGAAGGACAGTGAAATGAAAACAAGACAGACTGACAAAAATTGTTCATTATTTTAAAAGTAGTCTCCATAACTATTAATACATTTATCCCACTGAGAGACAAGATGGACAGTGCCATCATGGAAAAATGTTTGCGGTTGCCTACGGATCCTTCATTGTAGCCAAGAGCGCACCTGTTCGTCCGTAGCAAATCGACGTCCACGAGTTTCTTTCTTCAGCGCTCCAGAAATTGGGGAGAGGGGGTGAGATAGACTGTTTGGAGGATGTGCAAGGGCTTCCCGGTGAAACTACTGCAGTGTAGTCCTTTTAACTTCGGCAGAATGTTGACGCGCATTGTCCTGTTGCAGAATAAGGGCGTTTGGACTTGATGGAGCGCATCAGGTTTTGCAAACAGCCTAGGCACTGCTGTGTATTAATTCTGGCGCCGTTTGCTAGAAAGTCATTGAGCAGCGGGTTGAGGGGCGGCATCATGGTTGCAGGATAATGCCCGCCCACATGTCGCCAAGGTTGTTTAGACTGTGCCATAGAAGCTTCGCTGACAAGGGAACCTCCCCATCGCACTCCCCTCAGATTTAGTTATAAGTTGGCACAGTGGATATGCCTTGAAAAACTGAACACAGATCAATCGAGAAAACAGGAAGAAGTTGTGTGGAAATCCGAAAAAATTACTAAAATATACAAACTGAGTATTCCAGGCGCAAGATAGGCCACATTAAGGACAGTGGGAGTCAAAGAGGGCCGTGGTCCCGTGGTTAGCGAGATCAGCTACGGAACGAGAGGTCCTAGGTTCAAGTCTTCCCTCGAGTGAAAAGTTTAATTTTTTATTTTCAGTTTATGTGACAAACTCTTACGTTTTCATCACTTTTTTGGGAGTGATTACCACATCCTCAAGAAAACCTAAGTCGGGCAAGGTAGAAGAATCTTTTTACCTATTCGCTAAGTGAAAAAGTTAGGTGGGTCGACAACATATTCCTGTCATGTGACGCGCATGCCGTCACGTGTCGTATAGAATATATCAGACTTATTTTCCTGTGGAGGAATCGGTTGACCTATGACCTTGCGATCAAATGTTTTCGGTTCCCATTGGAGAGGCACGTCCTTTCGTCTACTAATCGCACGGTTTTGCGGCGCGGTCTTAAAACACAGACACTAAACTTATTACAGTGAACCGAGACGTCAATGAACGAACGGACAGATCATAACTGTGCGAAAATAAAGTAAAATTTTCGGTCGATGGAAGACTTGAACCAAGGACCTCTCGTTCCGCAGCTGCTCACGCTAACCACGGGACCACGGCGCACCTTGTATCCCATTCACGTTGATGTCTTCTATGTTGCGCATAGACTACTATGTTTGTATATTTTACTAATTTTGTTCATAGTTCCATACAACTTCTTCCTGTTTTCTCGATTGATCAGTGTTCAGTTTTTCGAGGCCTATCCACTGTGCCAACTTATAACTACATCTGAGGGGGGTGCGATGGGGCGGTTCCCTTGTGAGAAGCGCTTACACTGTCTCCGCAGTGTCCCGATCTCTCCCAATGCTATTTCCCTGTTTTTGGAGTCATGAAGAACGACATTCGTGACGTCGATGTCCTTCTTACGAAGAGGTGCACGCCTTCGTACAATCTTTGTTCCGTTTGCAACAGCAAACATTTTCCCTTGAAGATACTGACCGTCTTGTCTCGTTACGGGATAAATATGTTAATAGTTAGTGCGATTACCTTTCCTGTCTCATTTTCATTTGACTGTCCCTTATAGCAAGGCTTCCCAACCTTCAGCTGCCGGACCCCTTCTTCAGTCGAAAATCCATAGCGGACCCCTAGTCAGTCAGGAGCACAGTAACTTTAAATTTCAGAGCGAAACCCATGGGAACTGAAAGCTTCTTAATGGAAGTACCGTGTTCCTAATATATTTCAACCTTAAATTATTGTTATTTTGAAAAATTATCATTCTTTGTAAATGTTGTAGATAAAACAAAAGAAAAGAAAACTGTAAAAACATGAAAACGAAAATTCTAAGATGTACGACCCGTTTTAAACTTCAGGTAACAGGTCTTCTTACTAGTGGATTTACTCCCTTTGTTCAACACACTGTAGCATGATTAAAATTACTTGGTAATTGAAATTTCACAGGATAGAGCTGTCTTCCTCCAAGAGCAATCAACGTCACGTCCAAACTGTTCGTTGTTGACAAGCTGTCGCTTATGGTCTGTTCACTTCCACTATTTGGCTACTGTTGTGTAAGGAGCATGCATATTTCGTAGCAGTCGTGTGTGTGTGTGTGGGGGGGGGGGGGGGGTTCGTGAAATCCGAAGAAAAATGTTCAAATGTATGTAAAGTCTTCCTTTGGTCGTCCTCCCTCCTCATTCATTTGAACTGGAAACTTCCCTTGTTGTGAAGGCGATGGAGAAACTGCAGCCTTCTTCAATGATCCTGACTTCAGCCACCTATCCATGTTAGAAGTAATAAACTGGTCAAAAATCGACTTATGAAATAGGTAGTGCACTGACAAAGCAAGTTTAACATTTAACGATGCCTGGGGCCGCATACGTGCCAGCGAGCGCTGTGATTGGTCGACAATGCTCGTTCCGCTCATGCGTAAAAGGTTCAGCGCATCTAGCGCCGTGAGCCGGCGCACAGACGACCCCCGTATTGTTGCAAAACAGTTGATCACAGAAGCCGCATTCTCCGGCACTAAACGGTGTATGCGTTCTCACTTGGGAGCCGCAAAGACTGCTTGGGGATACGAGCTGAAGTAAAAGTACACATGTTTTTCACACAAAAAAAAACAGTGATGAATTTGATTTTCACATAGTTATTCAATAATTTTACTCATTATTTTACACGATTTGGTGAAAGGTGGCCGCGGACCCCCTAGAAAGAGCCGTCGGACCCCTAAGGGGTCCGCGGATCACAGGTTGGAAAGCCCTGCCTTATAGTATACTCTACACGTAGAGGGTGTCGTATTGTCAGAAGAGTACACGTTCCCGGTTTGCTGCAGACAAGGTTCCGCTGCGGAACAGGTGCACCACAGTGCGAGTCAGATGGGTCGGCAATTGGAAGCACACTAAGTACGCAAGGCATAGGATGCCTACAGAACCACCGTGAAATTCTCGCGGTCTGTGGACCAATTGCAGAGGCGCGAACAGTCGTAGCGATGGTGTGTCAACAATTTGACCAAGCCAACACAGACACGGGTGATACTGATTCGCCATGTGGTCCAAATTTAGCACCGTGCGGGTTCCGACTTTTTTACGGCAAGCTGAAAGAACGGCTGGTGGAGGCTCTGTGGAGTGTGTGCAGTTGGAGTGATATGGGACACCTGATACGTCTAGATACGACTCTGACATGACAGCTGACACGTACGTAAGTATCCTGCCCGATCATGTGCATCCATTCATGTCCATTGTGCATTCCGATGGAATTGGGAAATTCCAGGAGGACAGTGCGACACCCCTCAAAAAAATGGTTCAAATGGCTCTGAGCATTATGGGACTTCAAATCTGTGGTCATCAGTCCCCTAGAACTTAGAACTACTTTATGCTAACTAACCTAAGGACATCACACACATCCATTCCCGAGGCAGGATTCGAACCTGCGACCGTAGCGGTCGTGCGGTTCCAGACTGTAACGCCTAGAACCGCTCGGCCACCCCGGCCGGCTTTGCACTCTTTCACTGGCCATGAAACTCCCCAGACATGAACATTATTGAGAGTATATGGGATGCCTTGCAACGTGCTGTTCAGGAGAGATCTCCGCCCCGTCGTACTGTTACGGATTTATGGACAACCGTGCAGGATTTATGGTGTCATTTCCCTCCAGCACTTCTTCAGTCATTAGTCGAGTTCATGCCACATCGTGTTGCGGCACTTCCGCGTACTCGCGGGGGCCCTACACGATGCTAGGCAGGTGTACCAGTTTCTTTGGATCTTCAGTGTATAACATAAGCATCAAGAGGCGGCGCGCCGTGTGCGCGTGTCGTACCGTAGCCAGCGAAGGCCGACCGCCGGCGAGCCCGCGGCCTCGCCAGCGGTCGCCGATTCCGGGCCGTATCCTTGACGGCGAGCCGCACGCGTGCAGCCAAAACACAGCCAAGCCGCGGCGGCCGGCCGGGGCCTTCGGTTGTCCCCACTCCGGCTGCATACAAACAGCCTCGAGTTTCCCGAATGCTAGCACCCAGGCAGCGCGCGACCGCCTCCAGATCAGTAGCAATGGCTGAAAATACTTCCCCCTACACCTCAGCAGCACCTCGTATCGCCAGCGACAGCCAAGTACTGTTGGGGTATCAAACTTGGCACCTTTCGTAACTTTTTGGGTATGTCGGAGCGTCGTCATGATCCAAGGACCAGCGTTACGGCATCTGCTAATGGTGACCTTCATCAGGCTGGTGCACACATTCTGATGAACAGCAACCGGATACCAATGAGTTGGCGTCAATATGGCGTGCCACCACCTGCTGGAGACTGCTTCAGTGAAGTATCTAAATTTCTATGGAGGAATAGTAGCCTGTTCTCCTTCAAGAATCCAAAACAGAGAAGCTAATGGTTTACTTTATTTGTTGTTGTTGTTGTTGTGGTCGTCAGTCCTGAGACTGGTTTGATGCAGCTCTCCATGCTACTCTATCCTGTGCAAGCTTCATCATCTCCCAATACCTACTGCAGCCTACATCCTTCTGAATCTGCTTTCACCCTCTACGATTTTTACCCTCCACGCTGTCCTCCAATACTAAATTGGTGATCCCTCGATGTCTCAGAATATGTCCTACAAACCGATCCCTTCTTCTAGTCACGTTGTGCCACAAACTCCTCTTCTCCCCACTTCTCATTAGTTATGTGATCTACCCATCTAATCCTCAGCATTCTTCTGGTGCACCACATTTCGAAAGCGTCTATTCTCTTCTTGTCTAAACTATTTATCGTCCATGTTTCACTTCCATACATGGCTACACTCCATACAAATACTTTCAGAAACGACTTCCTGACACTTAAATCTATACTCGGTGTTAACAAATGTCTCTTCTTCAGAAACGCTTTCCTTGCCATTGCCAGTCTACATTTTATATCTTCTCTAATTCGACCATCGTCAGTTATTTTGCTCCTCAAATAGCAAAACTCGTTTACTACTTTAAGTGTCTCATTTCCTAATCTAATTCCCTCAGCATCACCCGACTTAATTTGACTACATTCCATTATACTTGTTTTGCTTTTGTTGATGTTCATCTTATACCCTTCTTTCAAGACACTGTAATATCTCTTTGTATTCTATGAATTATTCTGATACAATTCTACCCTGGAATGACGTTTACCAATTTTCTATCTTCATACTCGCAGAACCCATGCGCAAAGTAGTTTCATACAATAGCAATGCCATGAGCGCATAATTATTCTTTGGAGTACTCTCTCTGGTGGTTGTTAGAAGAAAAAGCTTTCGAGATTGTCTTCGTGCTGATTAGCCTGAGCTTGGTTTGAAGAATTTTAATCTGATTATTGAGATTTATGACAGAAGTTAACTGAGACGAAATTGTACAATTAAAAGGGAAATATATATATATATTGCTCCTTTATACAAAAGATGTGTATTTGACAGTTGAGAATTAATGATATTCATTGATATATTGCGTAGTTGTTAATCAGAAGGGAACTTCAGAAAGACTGGATACGAACCTGCATTTAATAATCCAAGAGCTCCATTACTTCTTCGGAAGGTTAAACTTCATCAAAGCCAAATATCCGCTTGATCTGAGGTTTCCCGACTGATTATACAACGCTCCCAAAAATTGAGGCATTTAATTTGTACAGATTCGCAGACTACCGTAAAGCACGAGCCTCCAGAGAAGAAGAATCATCGCCTGATTTCATTCTAAAAAGTAAAATTTCTGAATCATTTTGAGTGAATGAGCTATGACTGTGTTTCATATTATGAATGACTGATTGCTCGAACGAATTGAGAACTACATAGATAGGAGGAAAAATTACAACACTATCCATTCCGTTCAACTGCTCTTCCAAGTCTTTTGCTGTTTCTGACAGAATTACAATGTCATCGGCGAACCTCAAAGTTTTTACTTCTTCTCCATGAATTTTAATACCTACTCCGAATTTTTCTTTTGTTTCCTTTACTGCTTGCTCAGTATATAGATTGAATAGCATCGGAGAGAGGCTGCAACCCTGTTTCACTCCCTTCCCAACCACTGCTTCCCTTTCGTGCCCATCGACTCTTATAACTGCCATCTGCTTTCTGTACAAATTGTAAATAGCCTTTCGCTCCCTGTATTTTACCCGTCACCTTCAGAATTTGAAAGAGAGTATTCCAGTCAACATTGTCGAAAGCTTTCTCTAAGTCTACAAATGCTACAAAAGTAGGTTTGCCCTTCTTTAATCTTTCTTCTAAGATAAGTCTTTTATTTATTCTTCATAATTACAGCCTATTATGTGTAAAGCTAAAATAGGACAAATCACATTTCCCTTGACAGCAATAAATTATGTATCAACTATTTATTTCTGATACTTAACTTTAAAAGAGTCGAGTGTGAGTCAAATGAAAACATTAAATATTTTTTTAAATATTATTTATTGTGCAGAAGTGTTACAAAGCTGTATCACTTTTCAATATAATTTCCCCTACGCTCAATGCAAGTCCTCCAGCGCTTACCAAGTGCATAAATTCCTTTAGAAAAATATTCTTGTGGTAGTCCGCGCAACCACTCATGCAACGCGTGACGTACCTCTTAATCAGAACGGAACTTCTTTCCTCCCATTGCGTCTTTGAGTGGTCCAAACATACGGAAATCACTTGGGGGCAAGGTCTGGTGAGTATGGTGGAAGAAGAAGACACTCAAAATGCATGTCTGTGATTGTTGCAACTTTTGTACGGGCAGTGTGGGGCCTTGCATTGTCATGTTGCAAAAGGACACCTGCTGACAGCAATCCACATCGCTTTGATTTGATTGCAGGCTGCAGATGATTTTTTAGGAGATCTGTGTGTGATGCACTGGTGACAGTGGTCCCTCTAGGCATGTAATGTTCCAAAATGACGCCTTTTTCGTCCCGAAAGAGAGTCAGAATAACCTTCCGTACTGATGGTTCTGTTCGTAACTTCTTTGGTTTTGGTGAAGAGGATTGGCGCCATTCCTTGCTCCCTCTCTTCGTTTCCGGTTGGTGGAAGTGAACCCAGGTTTACAAAGCGCCGAAGAAGTTCTTCACAAGCCTCAACACTTCGTTCTCTCATTTCAGGAGTCAGCTGCCATGGCACCCATTGTGCATCACCGTACTGAACCTTCATTCGTCGATGACTTTCAATAGGTTTCACACCTTCACTACGCAAAAACTGAATAACAGAACGCTGTTCTTCCCTGGTGCAACTCGGAAGTGGGGCGGCCATCTTTATACTGATACTGCATGTGTGCATTTGCACTATGCTGCCACCTACAGGCCATTCAGCTCGTCGTTTGTAGCACGCTTACCAACTTACAGGATAACGGGGAGAAATTTCGATTTGTTATTACAAATTTAAGGTTTTCATTTGACTCACCCTCATAGAATTACTTCAACTACGACAAAACTTCAATGAAACCCTTGACCAAGTACCCAGCTACTAACACTACTACAAACACTGAAGAATTTATCTGTTTGTTCTACTATGTTGGTGCATTTAACTTGTGGATGGTTGTTTCCGCTACTGGATCCACCCTTATACTACCCGAGTCAACAGCCGTTCTCTGCTGTATTCCCTGGGCGTCGGGCAGCACGCCAGCAGCGTTTTTACTATAGCGAGCAATTCCACCCATCACTGTTACGTCTCAAAGTCCACACTTCTACGATCACTTGCACCAACGCCTTGTAGATTCCTGGTACTGTATTTCATTCGGTGCTCGCTGACCTGAGTTCTCTGGATCTACAGAGCATGTTCTCTAGCCTGGATGGTAACAAGTTGACTTACGGTGAATGCCTCGTGAAGACTCCCTTGGCCTTCCTGGGTACTGCTGCCATAGTATCGTGGAGAGGGACACTGGAATCTGCAGGGAAATAGACGTTCTATCTCATCCCAAAGGTGTTGCGTTGGATTCAGGCTGTGACTTTGGGCAGGCCAGTCCATTTCAGGAACGTTGCTGCCCACAAACCATTGTCACACAGATACTACTTTGACAGCTTGCATTTTCAAGCCGATACAAACGTCATCGCCTCCAGTACTGTTCCTCTACTGGACGTATAACACAGTGCTGTCAAATGTGTTCCTGTTCTTCCACATTTAGCGTTTTCTTAAGCGCAATAAGGGAACTATACCGTAACCACAAGAGACACGTCCATACCATAACACCATCTCCATCGTATGTCGCTCTTGGCACTACACACGATGGCAGTTACGTTCTCCAGGAAAACTTCAAACCCAAACCCTCGCATCGGATTGGCGCAGGTGTCATTCATCACTCCAAATCACTTTTCTCCAGTCAATCACTGTACAGTGCTCTTTCCACAACGTTTCGTTTAGCATTGACTACAGAAATCCATCGCTTCTGAGGAGCTGCTCAACCACTGTACACTTCTTTTAACTCCTTACGCACAGTCATACTGCTAACTGGACTGGTGGTAGCGCTTTGGAACTTACGAATGATTCATTCTGCTGATTTCATGCGTTCCGTCTGCACATAAGGCCTGCCCGGCCCTAGTTTAGCTGCGGGTGTTCTTCCGCGTTTCTACTTCGCACTCAAATCACCAACAGTCGACCTGGGCAGCTTTAGAGAAGTTGAAATGTCCCTCATGGATTTTTTTTTTTAAACAGGTGACATCCAATGGCCAGTCTATGTCCCAAGTCACTGATCTCTCCTGACCAACCCATTTTGCTGTTCCAGCTTCTCTAGTGACAACAGCGCACGGCCAGCTTCCTTTCATATTAGCGGGTCCCGCTCTCGTGACATCTAGTGGTCAGTACCGCATTACGAGAGGGTGAAGGTCCAGTGGCTCGTTCAAATTGTACAAGGCGTGACAGGTTTTGAGCTGCAAATAAGTACTCATATTCATAAACTGAAAATTACTCCACTATATAAACACGTTCTCACGAAATATAATTTGTCTGTTCACGCAAGAGAACTGCGCAGGAAATGCGGTGGAGATATAGTGTGTCTGTAAACAGAAGAGCGAGCAACGCTTATGGCGGGGGAAGTTGCCTTTCCTGGAAGAACACCGCAGTTGCTGTGCAGAATGACTAAGAATCAATTTCTCCTCTATCAATCTAGAATAGGATGCAGATATTTACGTAGATTCTGCCCATATGCGTTTCTTGTGTTAGTGTTATTAGCAACTCACATCTGTATTCCATGCTGTGTAAAGAGTTTATGGAAAATAAATACTGCGTCGCCCGTAATTGACAATGTGCACTGTAGAAGGTCGGCATAACTTCCTTAAACACTTGCTTCTTGTGTCGTAGTGGGGTAGATACCACACATCTCTTCCCACCCTCTCCCCCACCCCCTGCCGGTTCACCCTGCTACACCCTCGGAAATTTGAAGTGCGAAGCATTTTCGCCAAAATTATACAAGAAAAACATAAAGGAGTGACCTTTAAACGCACATTCAACCCCCCCCCCCCTCCCCCCCTCCAACTCAAGGTTAGAACCCTATCTGTCAGCATTTTTAGTATGTTGTTTATGACACTCCTTCCTACCACTGTACAAAAGTTTGCGACTACTCGAATTTCCCCCCTAATTTTCCTTCATTGACTGGACTAGTTTAGTCTGTTCTGTACCAGTTTTTAAGTTGCGAATTACAATTGTAAACGTAACTGAAAATAAAATTTCAGATTTTGGTCCGAACGGGATAAGGCGGCAGACCTTCGAACAAGGGCCGTCTTACTCGTATACAGAAGCGAGTGGGGAAAATTGTTTTTTCTGTGCATTTTACTCTTCGTGGAGCATTTTGACAAATAGATCAGTCGTCAGACTGTGAAATTGGAAGTGGCTGTGCTGCGTAAGTGATTGGTCTAAGACGCACATATCCTACTTGATGTCATTTTAGATGTGCTTATTAGCACGAAAAAGAGCCTCTGTCTCATGATATGTAAGGTTGTCCTACACGTAAATACGTCCACCACGACCTGCCTAAACGGTGCACCATTAGCAGGCAGTGTTCTCCTCTCTCTCTCTCTCTCTCTCTCTCTCTCTCTCTCTCACACACACACACACACACACACACACACACACACACACACACACATTCTCTGCGCCACAGCTGCTGGTGCTTAAATGTACATGTAAATCACCGTCGTGGACGTTGCGTTCGTCGAAAATCTTCAGGTGACGAATTCTTGGTATCATCTTGAGTGCTTCGTCAGACACTGGAATAATTTCAGCGACATATAGTTCTATATCTAGCTAAATGATACAATAGCATTAGATCCAAGTGGCAATGTGATATAAAAATGAAAAACCATTTGGAAGTGCTCCATCTACTCATAGTACGTGTACGTAAACAACCGAACAGCTGTAGCTGGTATTGAAGTATTCGAAAAACTGGCCAATTATAGAGCTACAAGTTACTGAAACTGTAAACATACGCCCAAATCACTCCACAAGGCCCCAGTCGCTTGGTATATGATGTTGATGATCGATAAATGTTACAGGTGTTGAAAAGTAGAACACTTTCTGGACAACAGCTGCAATGATGATTTCTGTACATCGTACTATAACTGCGTGGGGGAAAATTACCTTGACCAAGCAAGAGCAACGGTGCTGTTTTATTTCTTTTGTTATTTTCTTTTCTTCCTTTTGCAGTAGCCGCAGCGGACCTGACAGAGCCTTAAAATGCTTGCAAGCAAAGCACGTAGTACCTGACCTTTGAAATACTTGTTTTGTTCACGTTGTGTTAACTTGCTACGGACGGGACGTCTGTGCAGACAGACGCTGACGGATGGGCTATTATCTCAAAACAAACCGTTTGTTGTTACCATGTGATAACAGCCAGCTTTTGTGTGCACCTGCCTACTAAAGCGGGTCAGAATCTAACAAAGTCAGTGTGACATTTGACGATATGAGTTACTTCAGGGAGCCAATCTCGAAACTGTTGTCCGTACTTATTTGTTTGATGTTTTGGTCCAGCTGAGGAAGAAAGTCCCGTCCGAGCTTAAAGGTCGGACGGCGCATCTGTTTGGTTAATACTGATAGCCTGAGCTTACTCTCTTTGTGTACGTGCCTTTACTTTAGGATCTCCTAAGCTAATATTGTGTATTGTTGTTTCGAGGATTTGAATTTAGTGCAGTGGAACCATAGCATGAGTAGATCAGGTATATTGTATATTTAACTTATGCTTTTAGTAAAATAGTTAAAATGTCCAAAACTTTTAATACTTAGAGTGATTGTTACTACTGAAGAATTGTCTGACACAGTACAAACTGATGGAAAATGTCCCTAGATACATAAACACAGCAGGTTTTATCGGGACCTTCTGTTCTGGAACAGAAAGACCATATAGTTCCACTTCGAAAAACGAGTTTATGCCTTCATTTTGTTAGTTACTGAGGTTAAGAAAGAAGAGCTGGTCTTTATTGTATCAACCAATTGTTACTATTCAACAGTGAAAGTAGATTATCAAATCTCTAGTGCATAGTGCCTCAAGTCCACCGCAAGACCACGGAGGACAGCTGTTTGAAGCTCCATCGCTCTGTGTTCAAACGGAGGATGAGAAAACTACGATTTAAGTAGAGCGAAAACCTCAGCGTCCTAAAATTCCGCTTTGAGACTAGTGTTTGCCACGTTTTTCCACAACAGTTGCGTTCGCGCAGCATAGCTACATCTCCATCTCTGCTTTGCAAGCCACCTTACGGTGTGCGACGGAGGGTACTTCACGTATATCAGCTCCCCCCCCCCCCTTTTCCACTTCCCACCCACCAGCAATTTTTATTGTAAGAAGATGAAACACCTACAGCAGTCCTTATGATGTCATTTATCGTGTAGCTACCGGTTTCGGTGCTTCAGTGCACCATCTTCTGGCCATAGTTGATGCCAAAGGGGTTATCACGAGCCATGTATACGATACATCAGTAGCCAACATTACTGGTTAAAGCAGACTACCTGTAACTGTGATGTCTCTCCAATCATCAACTGTCAGTTGACTCGTTTATCCAGTCTGAAGATCCGAAACTGGTATCTACACAATAAATGACATAAGGACGGCTATAGGTGTTTGATTTTCTTACAATAGTGAACGGCCCCAGTCCTCCAGACCGCCAGTCAAAAGGATGGGCGTACGAAAACTGAATGTTTTTGTACTCGTGTGACCAACAGTCTGTCTTACAGCGAGGTTTACATAGGAGGAAGTTGAACGTTGGCTGACTCTTCTTGGGAACGCACACTATCAAAATGTTAACAGTAAACCACACCGTGATGCACAACGACCCTCTTCTGCACTTCGTAAGGATTGTTTCAATGAACCTCATCCTATCACCTGCCTTTCGTACGATAAGTTTTATGTTGTAATTCCATTTTAAGTCGCTCAGTACGAATATTCCCAGATTTTTTGTGGGTGTGACTGCTTCCTGTGATGGTTTGGCACTTGTGTAATCATTCAGTAACGGGTTTTTCAGTCTATTTATGCACAACTCGTTTCATTGGTTTGTGTTGAGGGTCAACTGCCATCCATACACCAGGAAGGAAGGTAGAAGAAAGATTAGGGTTTAACGTCCCCTCGACGCCGAGGTCATTAGAGACGGAGCACAAGCTCGGATTGTGTCAAGGACGGGAAAGGAAAATCGCCCGTGCACTTTCAAAGGAACCATCCCGGCATTTGCCTGAAGCGATGCAGGGAAATCACTGAAAAACAAAATGTGGATGACTGCGTGGGGATTTGAACCGTCGTCCTCCCGAATGCTAGTTCAGTGTGCTAACCTCTGTGCCACCTCATTCGTTCCCTACACCAGATGTTGATCTCATGTCTTAGTACATTTCGATGAAATTTTCTAGCCCTGCGATATCTCTATATACAACAGCATTATCCACCAGCAACATAATGCAGCTTAGGATGTTCTCCTCTAGGTCATCTATGTACGAGGGTTGTTCAATAAGCAATGCCCCACTTTTTTTCTCAGAACATTATTGTCAAGAGTCAGAATTTGGTGCAATGTACATCAACATGTCTTGTCCATGTCCTATTTTTCTACGTAGTCTCCATCACGTTCTATGGCCGTACGTCCGCCCGTGGTAGGTGAGTGGTCAGCGCGGTAGAATGTCAATCTTAAGCGCCCGGGTTCGATTCCGGAATGGGTCGGAGATTTTCTCCGCTCAGGGACTGGGTGTTGTGTTGTCCTAATCATCATCATTATTTCATCCCCATCGAAGCGCAAGTCGCCGACGTGGCGTCAAATCGACCGGCGAACGGTCTACCCGACCGTTACACGACATTTATATTTTATGGCCGTACGCCAACGTGGTGGAAGAGCATGTATTCCCTGCTGGTAAAAGCTCTTTTCCTGTAGGCGCGTGACTGACACTCTCGTCATCTTCAAAGTGTTTTCCTCGTAGAGAATGTTTAGGCTACCCAAAGAGATGGAAGTCCGAGGGTGCCTTTCTTTGGATCTTGTGGTCCACTGTGAGCATTCGTGGGACCCACCGTGAGCAACTCTTTGAATGTCCGAGAGTCTCGATCATTGCAGACGCAGTTCCAATGCTGGCCGACAACTGTAGAGCCAATTGTCAAGTTATGATGCGCCGGTCAGCACGAATAATGGCATCCGCACGATTCGTCATGTCTGGAGCAGTGGCTGAGACAGGACGTCCCTAGAGTGGCTGATCATGGAGCTC
The DNA here is from genome assembly GCF_023898315.1 of Schistocerca nitens. Taxonomy (NCBI): domain Eukaryota; kingdom Metazoa; phylum Arthropoda; class Insecta; order Orthoptera; family Acrididae; genus Schistocerca; species Schistocerca nitens. Next base: position 1,129,762,430 of record NC_064614.1, read on the forward strand.
TGTTTCTGCATTTCCTGAGGCTGTAACTTTCTTTACCCATCGCCCAACTATACTCCTGTCAACTGCAGCATCGCCAACACTGCACCAAAACGTTTATGGATATTCGCCACGGTTTCTTCCTGCACACAAGAATTCAATAACAGCACGCTGCTTGTAATGTGACTCGTATTTAGACGCCATTTTGATGATGTATTACGGCTCTACCATCTGCCAGAACGGTTCGAAACTTCAGTGGCGCACAGAACAAACATCAAATGTGAGGCACCAACAAGGACGTTTGTCTATGTATATTAATGGCTTTATAAAAAAATGGGGGGCATTACTGCCGGCCGGAGTGGCCGTACGGTTCTAGGCGCTAGTCTGGAGCCGCAAGACCGCTACGGTCGCAGGTTCGAATCCTGCCTCTGGCATGGATGTGTATGATGTCCTTAGGTTAGTTAGGTTTAAGTAGTTCTAAGTCCTAGGGGACTCATGATCTCAGATGTTAAGTCCCATAGTACTCAGAGCCATTTGAACCATTTTTTGGGGCATTACTTATTGAACGACCCTGGTATATTGCGAACAGTTCAGATCCTGTGAATCTCAGTTGGGATCAGACAAGAGACTGCTGTTTTATGTATGCTGGTAACTGTTCAATGGTGCACGCTCGACAATCCAGAACTGCGTCGAACACCTTCCGGCAGGCAAGCAGCACTGAATGACGTAACGTTGTTTCGTAGAATTCGGAAGACCTTTTTCCTTTTCGTTGTGGCAGAATACGGTGTAGGTTTAAGAAAGCCGCGCGCATGTCTAGGTTCCTGTTGTGATTCTCAACGTGTGGATGGGCCTGTTGCCCTTATCTGGGCCACGCACGCGCCCTTTTCGCTGCCTGCAGTGGAGCCGTAACTGTTCGCCCCTGGCCACCAGCGCGCCGGAACGCCTGCGATAAGACTACGGCCTATCTGCGTGTGCGCACCAGACGCTAGGATCGTCCTTCCTCTTGACATTGCGCCGCTCCCGTTTTATAGCGAGACCTTGAATAGTGTTTCGGAGTCAAGCTATCTTCGCACTTCACACGTGACTTAGATAATTCAAGAAAGGAAGCCACTCGCTGTAAACAAAACTTGCAGGTGGATAGCTAGAGCGTCCCACATTTCAGGAGTCGTTCAATACTGCATCACGGACTCGACCAATAACCAAGATACAGTGAAGTTGAGTATATGCGTAGATTACTGATTAACTGGACGGTTTTGTTGAAATAATGGATCCAGTTACGTTACACTGGACGGCGAATGTCGTAGTGTGTGGATGGCGTCTGCCCCGGGAGATAATGCTCATTTCAGGTTTCATGCGATGCCCAGTGTCAACGGAAAGCGTCAGGTTAGATTACAGTTAGTAAAAAAATCGTTTTAACGTGGAATTTTGGCCGCCCATTCTATAGAGCATTGTAAAAGTCTCTAACACAATACAGGTTGAAAAGTATTTAAACCGACAAACTCGGGGAGATTGTAGGGGACATCAAAACAAATATTTTCCCCTAATGTCATTTTTTTCCTATGAGGAGTATTTAAACCGGTAGAGGAGGACTTCTCTGGCAGCAAATTATTTAAACCAACAAACTTTTCATTTTATTTATTTATTTTTTTTTTAACAAGAGACAACACATTAATACGACCTAATTTGTATTACAGTAGATTTTCAGAAATGCCTCCATTGACATGTAAACGAAGGTCACACTGTCCGATCATGTTCTGTCTGACACGGGCAAAAACCCCACGAGTATCCTGAATTGATCCTGCCGCTGCTACTATCCGGGCAACCAGATCGTCTTCTGATGCAATAGGAGTTGCGTAAACAAGGTTGCGCATCCCTCCCCACACAAAAAAGTCCAGAGGGAGGAACGTGTGTGAAATCTTACGAGACTTAACTGCTAAGGTCATCAGTCCCTAAGCTTACACACTGTTTAACCTAAATTATCCTAAGGACAAAAACACACACACACACACACACACACACACACACACACACACACACGCGCCAGAGGGAGGACTCGAACCTCCGCCGGGACCAGCCGCACAGTCCGTGACTGCAGCGCCCAAGACCGCTCGGCTAATCCCGCGCGGCAAGTCCAGAAGGGACATATCTGGGGATCGAGCAGGCCACGGTACAGGACCACCTCTGCCAGTCCACGTTTCTGGGAACCGTCGGTCCAGGAGTCGACGCACACGACGACTGAAATGTGCCGGTCCCCCGTCATATTGGAACCATATGCGTTGTCTTGTAGGGAGCGGTACGTCTTCCAGCAATTCTGGCATGCTCTGGCGAGAAAATTGTAATAGTGCCTGCCATTTAATGGCCTAAATAGCAGATACGGCCCAATTAAACAGTCCCCAACAACACCGACCCACACATTAACGAAGAACCGCACTTGATGAGCGCTACTAACTGTGGCATGTGGGTTATCCTCACTCCAAACATGCCAATTGTGCATGTTGAAGACTCCATCACGCCCGAACGTTGCTTCATTGGTAAACAACACAGAGGATGGAAATGTAGGATGCATTTCACACTGTTCCAGGTACCACTGCGAAAACTGTGCTCTTGGTGGATAATCAACTGGTTCCAGGTTGTGAACACGTTGTAAGTGAAATGGACGTAACAATTGCTCTCGAAGGACTGTTCTTACATTCGTCTGATTCGTCCCCATATTAGTGCAATTGCACGAGTGCTGAAAGAAGTGCTGCAAGACAGCTTCCTCAAATGGCAGCGTTCTTACCGTGCGACGGCGTCCCTGTCTAGGTAATCTGCTAAATGACTCGGTCTCACGCAGACGTTGGTACACAGCAGCAAAGGTCGTTTGATGCGGGATACTGCGATTAGGATATTGTTGTTGATAAACCCGCTGCGCAGCTCGTCTGTTGTGGTGCGCTACGTAATACGGCCTCCACCGGTTTAAATAATTCTCATAGGAAAAAATGACATCAGGGGAAAATATTTGTTTTGATGTGCCCTACAACCTCTCAGAGTTTGTAGGTTTAAATACTTTTCACCCTGTATTTGGTATATCGATATGTGTTAAAAGGGAAATGAAAACAAGAAGAATAACAAAGACTCCAGAAGCGACTGAGTAGCGTTGCTGCTTGGTGGTAACAGCGCGGGATAGGGCCGCACTCGAAACAGGACAAATACGGTAACGAAGACGTGGCGGACACAGGTTTTACTGTGTTACTGTCCGTATTAATACGTATATGTAAACAGCACATCACACTAGACTAATGTAGAACCACTGTATGAAATGGGCACGTAACATTCCATTTTAAAAACAATTTTGTTTGTAACGGGAAGAAATTGACGCTTTCCAGTGACAGTGGACATTGCATGAAAGACGTGGTTAGGAGTGATTTCTTGAGCTGACTATAGCTACACATTGTAAGAGCGAAAATGTGAATATCTCCCGAGGCACTAAAGAAAATGCGCCTGACGACTCTCGAGGGAGACACCCGGTAGGATTAGTACTGCTGTCCGGTCGTTAGCTGACTCTTCCCGGTTTTCAAACCACGTAATTTTGAATAAAACACTCAGAGCTTTCGACGGGTATCTCCAGCATCGTCGTCGAGAGTAAGAAACCACTGACTGTTGGGGGTGGCACTACTGTTTTCCGCTTATATGTGCATGATTGCAACGTCTCGAACCAATCAGAGATGGCCGAAGTGACTCGTACAGAAGGCAGGAGGCCGGCCTGGTCATTTCTGTACAGAAAACCGACGCACACTTATCGATACTTAAACGCTAGAAGTTTGACCATAGTGTACACAAGAAAGCAGTCCTGAACACGTTAGTAGACGACGACCACCTAGAGTTTGAATTGCAGCATTTGAGACGCGTGTTCAGAGAATGGTTACAGCAAGCGAGACATGGCAATCGCTTTCAAGTGCGACCGACGGACGTCTTGTGACTCGGCAGATGAGGCGAGGCCGGCTGTATTCCTGTCATACTGTGGGGCAACGAGTAGCAAGCTAAGACGTGTGTCTTGGACTGAGACCAGTGTTCCGGCCCGCTTCCAGGGTAAGAGTTGTGTTGTGCCCTGTTTCAGTGCCCAATGTGAATGGTATCCCTCGCGAAGGCGGCGGAATCTATATGGGTCAAACAGCTCGCAGAGCGTTGTACTAAGCACAGGCGACATACTAAAACAAAGGAGCCTGAGAAGTCGACCATAGCTAAGAACTGCCTGGAAAAGGACATAAATTACAATTTGAAGAGACGAGAGAGCTGGCTCATACGTCATGATATCGGAATTCCGTTATAATGGAGGGGGTCGAAATCACAATAAACAGCAGCAGAGCTAACACAGACCAGGGCTACACACTTACTAGGGCGTGTGGGTGGATATTGGATATCGAGCTTGTAGGGAGGCGGGAGCGGCAGTTTCAAATGTTGCAGCGGTCTCTGGACCCACCTAACGTCAATGGTCCCGTGGCGAACCGGAGCTGCTATGAGCTACCCAATCACCGTCCGCGCATGCGTAGTTTCGGCTCTCTCTGATTGGTGCCAGAGCCCCAATCGTGACTTTATAAGCGGGAAACCGTGCCAACTTCGGCAGTCAGTGCTTTTACTCCTGAGGACGAGGGCGGAGAGGGCCATCGAAAGCTCGAGTGTTTTATTCTAAATGACGAGGCTTTTAAATAGCGGAAGGTGGAAGTGACTCAGGCACGCCGCCCCGAAAGACGTGGAGAATACAATGTAGTCGTTCGACGATCGTACGAAAATGCAGAAATACTTCGGCAAAATTGACAGTGTAATGAATAGCAGATAACTTCATAGCCGGCCGATGTGGCCGAGCGGTTGTAGGCGCTTCATCCGGAACCGCGCTGCTGCTACGGTCGCAGGTTCGAATCCTGCCTCGGGCATGGATGTGTGTGGTGTCCTTAGGTTAGGTTTAAGTAGTTCTAAGTTCTAGGGGACTGATGACCTTAGAAGTTAAGTCCCATAGTGCTCAGAGCCATTTGAATAACTTCATATTTGGATAAGTTCGAGATAATACGTAGGGTAAGGTGTCCTAAAACATAAAACGAAAACTTCCCAAGAAATGTTAAAATCCGTCTATTCGTATGAAAATTATACCTATCGAAAATATTCCTCCTACTAGTTAAACTGCTATTTTTGTTCGGAATAATTACGTTATAACCAGTTTTGCAATAAAAACGTCACTTTAAAGGTAAAAATTAATATTGACAAACAGCAGTTTGACTGGAAATAAAGGTGCACCCAGTTCAAGACATTTGCCACATTTAGACAAATGTTGACTTTGTACGTACCAAATTTGTGATAGAAAATTTTGCTCTGTCCGCTGAATTATTCATTATTGTTATGTTTATTATAAGGAGATAATTATTCAGTAGTAAGTATAATCCTTAAATATGGTAGGCGTCAGTATAATCCTGAAATATGATAGGCTTCCTTCCAAAATATGATACAGTTGATTCCTAGAAGTGGTACACTGTCGCCTACGGCCTAGCCAGTAGCCACCAGCCACACAGCAGTGTCCCGCTGGTTGCCGCCTGTCCCATACGCCAGCGATACACCAGAGAGACTTGCCGGCCGCGGTGGTCTAGCGGTTCTAGGCGCTCAGTCCGGAACCGCGCGACTGCTACGGTCGCAGATTCGAATCCTACCTCGGGCATGGATGTGTGTGATGTCCTTAGGTTAGTTAGGTCTAAGTAGTTCTAAGTTCTAGGGGACTGATGACCACAGATGTTAAGTCCCATAGTGCTCAGAGCCATTTGAACCATTTTTTTCTGTACACTTACAATTCTGTCGATTGATAGACGGCGACGACAGTGAAGTTCACTTCCTTTTCCAAAAACAAGATATTTCTATTCTTCACTTCCAGAAAATTTGTATACATAAATATTTGGCAACTCTTACACATACTTCATTCGGTTTTATCACTAAAATATCAATTTTCATTAAATGTAACAATAAGTCCTGAGCGACGGCCTAGCAGCACATCATCTTTCCACAAGATACACATTAACAGTCCTCTTTTTTTAAAAAAATAAATCAATTGTCTTTTTTTTTTTAGAGTCCGTACTTAAAGATTCACAACTATCGTTGTGAGGATGGCGCGCTAAAGAGTTTCCTGCTATCCAGCTGCGCTTCACGTCACTTCAAGTACTTCTTGAATCACATTTACATTTACGGTATTTACATACATCACTGAGCTTCTCAGAATAAAATCAGGCACAAATTACTTAAAAAAAAGGGCAGTGAGGCTCTCATAACATAACATTTTCTAACTTTAAAGAATTAAATACAGTGTTACTTTAAAGCAGCTTATACTCTGACATCGACAATATTTTGTTAGCAGTTACTCTTTTTCTTTCAAAAACACAGACAAATTTTGTTACTTTGTATCATATTTAGATCGCCTTACCCTAAAAAGGTGGCATTATACGATGGCATCCCACCGCAAGATTAGTGACGAACATTTTGAGCACGCTACACCGTGTTGCTAATATACTATATACGAGCTGTATTCAAAAATTTTCGGGAATTTTGTAATTTCGCGGGATTTGTTATTCCGATTCGAGCAATATTTCGTTGTTCTGGTGGGTACACTGGTTGCCGTATAGGATGTTTAGTCTGTCGTGAGTTGTCAAGAAGGTTAAATGTGTATTGATATGTTTTAAAAATGGCTAAGAGAATTTGCATTAAATTTTTGCTATAAAAATGAAAAAAAATGTAACAAAGCTTTATAAATTGCTTTTGATGAGTGTGCTATCAGTAAAACGGCTGATCTAAGCTTTTCGAAGAAGGCCGTGAACAAGCTGAAGATGACGAATGTTCTCGACGCCCGAGCACATTAACGACCAATGGAAATGTGAAAAAAGTCGAAGCAATGAATGTGAACCATTGCCGAATCACAATCAGAGTTGTTGATGTTTTGACACATCAGCTGGCTCGTGCCATGAAATCTTTTCTCGGATGTCGCCACAATATTTGTGCGAGAGTTAAATTTCAGGCAAGTGCGGTTGAGCGCGAAGTTCTGGTCACTGTTTACCTCGATTTTAATGGCGTAGTGCATCATGAGCTCTTGCCAAAAAGTCAGACGATCAATAAGGAGTAGTACTACCTGCAAGTTCAACGACGTTCGCGGGAAGCAATCCGAAAAAAAGGCCGGATTTGAGGCGAAACAATTTATGGCTTTTGCACCACGATAATACACCTGCTCACGCTTCCTTGCTTGTTCGTGAATTTGGGCGAAAACCAGCGCTGTAATGATGCAGCCTCCATATTTGCCAGATAAGGCTCCACGTGACTTTTCGGTTTCCAAAAATAAAGGAAACCTTGAAGAGCCGTCGTCCTACAAGCTTAGATGAGATTACGATCGCATCGCTGAAAAAGCCAAGTGCTATCGCAAAGATAGAGCTCTAGAAGTGTTTCGGGGATTTGAAGAAACGTTGGAATAAGTGTAGGATACTAACGGGGGACTACTTTGAAGCAGATAATATTAATGTAGCCGAAAATATTTTCAAAAAACGAAATTTTTTTGAACACATTTCGCACAATAAGACGACCACGTGGAATGAGTAAGGAGGGCTTAAGTGCTTCTGTAAAAGGAAACATAAGAGACGCTAGTGCGACCGATTACAGAGCTATTGCTTTAGCATTGACGTTCTTACCAAATAGTCATGACAAGAGACATCGAATGAAATCACAGACGCTTTGCCAAGGACGTAATTGGTCGGTGCAGCACATAATGAAAGTCTGACGTAGATGCTCGCGGAACTTAAATGGACAGAGGATGCAGATGTCAAGAAACCAGAAGTCGAGAAAGACAGTGCGACAGTTCTACTGCTACCATCGTGTATCTCGCGTAGGCATCACTAGAATAAGACAGAGATTAGGGCACGCGTAGAGATTCGAAGGCAGCTATCTTTCCTCGCTAAGAGTAGATGAACTAAAACCATGCAGGTGTGGTGAACAACGTAAGTGTATTTTTATTTTTTTGCATTAGTTCAGTGCGTACAGTGGAATGCTTGACAAGAACAGTCTCAGTTGCGCAATGATGGCCTTCGAGAATAGCGTCTGTACGTAGCCGTCGGTTAGCAGTAGTATGCCAGGTCTCTTAACGCAAATATCAAATACAAGCTAAAAAATATAAGTACACTTCAGCTGTCGCTCAAGTTGACATGTATGTGGGTATTTATTTTTATCTCATTTTATGCGAAGCTACGGCTAATACTCACTTGTCATTCGTTTCTTGATTTTTTTTATGTAAAATTTTACGTATGTAAGCACACTCTGAATATGTAACGATCTTCCGCATTTTTCTGTAGATGGTGCCATTTGTCGAGCTCTACTATTCTGTTTTATTCATATTTGCCACGTTATTGGGAAAGAGGAACAGGGAACACATCACTTATAACTGTAAAGATTATTTCAGTCAGTGCTCACATAAATTTAACTACCTTGCTAGTTTCAACTGACTAGGCACTTTAAGTAGTCCAGTCCATAAACACTTCTTAGCCGATGGTTACATACTTTGCTGCTACACTTGTATTGCGCTCTAAATTTTTGAAAATACATAAATCTTATTGCGAATACTGTTCACACGTGCCGTTAAGTAGTAGGACAACGCATGTAAGCTTCGTATTACGAAACTTCTTGTCCTGAAATACTGGTTTTGATACTTTTAATCTTTTCCTTTTACAGTGTTTTTGTACGTCTTTGGTTTCTAGTTTTTCTTTGTGTTTTCATGTTGAATATGTCTCAAGATGACTGTAGATCACAGCTGAAACAGATTGCTGTATAAGTAAAATTCGTGACCGTCGTTTGTTCACATATAAAAGTTTTTTTTTTTTTTTGTTTTTTTTTTACGGAACTTTGGCGGATAGCAACATTTTAGAAAACGTCGACAGCGTAGTTCCGCGTTTCTGAACAGAAAAGCATTGAAGTACACTCGTCTTGCGTTAACTATTTTCGAAAATACGTAAATTCTATTGGGAATACTGTTAAAGTATGTAGGGGAAATGAACACTCTTCGGACGAGTTTGTCTACTCACACTGCGTAGCGCTGCGGAAATGCAGACGTAAATTTCTTGTGGAACAGCCTCTCAATGTTCCTTGTGACGTAGAATGGGGACTTGCCTGCTTATTGTGTAAGTGCGTGTGGTTGGGGGGGGGGGGTGGAGAAGGAGGGGGGGGGAGATGCATCGGGGAATGACGGCGGAGTTGTAGTAGGCTCTACTGCTGCAATGTTGAACCAGCGTTCTAGAGTCGGCCACTACAGTAGTTAGGAGACGTGTGCCATCTCGAGTGAACGCCACATTTCACGGTCCGTTTCCGGGTTTACGACGCATCTTCGGTTGTCAAGCCTTATTCCTTTCGTCCAAATACGGCTGCAGCTGCGTTAGGCCGTATACGCACACGGGCTGCGATTTCGAGCTAAACCACGTTGACGAAGGCGATAACTGATCGCCCTTCAGTTACTGTAACTTGGTCATACTACATTCTTCGATGTTGACTTTATCGTCAAGGGCAAGATGTATGCCATTGTTGGCTGGGCGATCCCGAGGTATAGATTCAGGTATCTATGCACACAAAGACACCTTTCCTTCGCGAAGTGACGGAATTGTGTTTTACGTGTATGTACCTTAGACGGGAGTGTTGGTGTTGTGGAAAGGAGAGGGGTAAAACATGTTTCTGACATATAGCCTTCTCCTCTCGAATAGCACCAAAGGGACTGTCGAGCTTGACGTCTTCATCCAACGAACGGAATATCAACAACGTCACGTACCCTGACTCCATGACATACCACGGAGAAAAGAAATGTTCAAATGTGTGTGAATTCCTAAGGGACCAGACTGCTGAGGTCATCGGTCCCGCCTGAGGGAGGACTCGAACCTTCGGCGGGAAGGTCCGCGCAATGTGTGACATGGCGCCTGACCGCGCGGCCGCTGCAGATAACTTCAGAATTTATCCCGAGACTTAGCGTAAAATATGCTGCTGGAATTTAACGCTATATCTTTTCTGCCCTTGACGATCAGATATTGACTATGAAAACATCTTCCATCACCAGGATTCAAATCGACTTCGTAACGCACAAGTGTACATTAACAGCCTTTGCTACAGAGACGGGTGACGCGTTCGCTCATTGAACGTTAGCGCTGATTGTCGGGGATAGATAATGTGCATTGTGAAGAAGCGAGCTTTAACTGTCGCAAATTAGCCGACTGGCTTCTACTTCAGGGAGTGATTTACATATTATTCAGCATGGCGCGTGAAGCTATATCGGCATGAGGATGATTTCGCGCAAGGTGAGTGTTTTAGCCTCTTTTCCCTGTTGCCTCGTTTCACGAGATCCGAGAACATTGAAAAAAAGCCTGTTGGGAAATTAAAACTGCAAGCGTGTGTTTCTTCAGGTCCATCGGGCAGAGTGAGACCAACAGGACGTTTTAAGTAAGGTTAAAGTTAGTAGCGGACGAGCTGTGACCAATGGAACTTGTCTCGCAATCTTGCGAGCCTATTGGAATCGTTCACAATCATAGGATTGTAGTGTGTTTTGGTGGCGCATTGGGTAAGAACCAGGCTACAGGAATAACGGTCCAGGGCTCGAACCCCAGTCAGATAGGCTGCTTTCGTGTTACATATTGCTTGTTTCAGTACCGGCTACGATTAGTTAATGCGAAAAACCCCAAGTTGCAATATGGCTCAGTCCACGTTAGACATTAGATTCTCTACAGCGGGCTGAATCGATAATTTAAAAATCTGGCAAAGGCGATGTAATAGCATTATGCTTAATAAAGCATTCGTAAGGCTCTGGCGGGCCGATCGGTACCGACCAACCGCCGTGTCACCCTTTGCCAGTGGCGTCATTGGTGCCACTCTCCTGATCAGTGGCAGTGTGCATGACCTGGGGTCGTTATTACTCGGTCAAGGAGCTGCACAATTGGCCCCATGGCGTGGAGTGCACCCCGTTCCTGTCCTCTCACCAAGGAAAATTTAAAAACTGTACTTTCCTTTTTCTTCCTTCCCCTAATACGATCTTGGATCAGTCAGTTCAAGTATCGGAGGCAGTCAACAACTAACCATCTGCAATAGGATCAAAAATGGTTCAGATGGCTCTGAGGACTATGGGACTTGACATGTGAGGTCATCAGTCCCCTAGACTTGGAACTAATGAAACCTAACTAACCTAAGGACATCACACACATCCATGCCCGGGACAGGATTCTAACCTGCGACCGTAGCAGCCGTGCAGTTCCGGACTGAAGCGCCTAGAACCGCTCGGCCACAGCATGCAATAGGATCATGCCTAGTAAAGTACTGTGATGGTCAAAAAATCATCGCGTTCAGGACAACTTCATTTATAAGTCCTTTGACATTGCTATTATAATTATTTTACGCGGCGGAATTGCGTGAATGGCACATGGCTTGGACCACATGGATGACCGAAGTGGACCATCACAAGAAGAATAGAAGAAGCAAAATTAAAAATGCTCCTGTGCACCCCTTAATGATACCTAGCCGTAAAGAGAATACTGCTCACCCTACGAACACACAACTAGTGTAAAAGCAACTTCACGCTTTCTGCGGTGTTATGCAATGCTCAGAAACACGGGTCCAATATCACTTGCCCGCCCCGTTGGCGCCTTTCTTTTGAGGACTTTGAGAAACGTAAACACTAATCGGAAGCTGTCGAGTGCGGTAGGTGATGTTTGACGGCGTGTCTCCTGGGCTAGTATAGCCACGGTTGGCGCAGCCGCCAGGAATAGCCTGGCACTGCAGGCGGCGCTGAACGTCAATTGCGCCCAAGTGCAGGCGCGAAGGAGCCGGTCTGCCGCTGTTGCCGTTTCTCACCTCTCACCTCACTAACACATTCCTTTCACCCACTGAGCCCCAGTGTCGCTACTTGAACTAATCGGCTGCGACTCGATCCTGATTAGACGTAACTTCCTGCTACATAGAATGAGCATTTCACTTCAGCTTATGGATGTGTTTCCGTGACTGAACAGACCAACCCTGGCTTAAAACATGCGTCTATACAAATCGCACTGAACGATTGTAGGGCGGCGTTGTAATTGACGGAGCTTTCTTGCTTGTCACTTGACCTTTTCATGTCTGCGCCGTTCTCCTTCAAACAAGTTGACAGCGGCGGATGTAGTGTTCCTTGTAAGGTGCCAATTACGTGAGGAAGACGTTTTTACCAGTTTTAATAAATTGTCTCTTATTGATGTATTCACGATAGTTAGGAAGTGCTGTAACCGTAGCCGGCCATGAGTCGGAGAGTATTTTCCACGCTGGCTGGCTAGGTGACGAAGCGACCATATGTCGCGCGTAGTGGGGTGGGGCTCGGCGCTGGACCGTAGCAACAAGCGTCAGCCAGGGAAATATACATGACGGGAAGTAGCGCCATCTTGGCGCCAGTCACCGATTTTGTTTATTTATATTTAATAACTAAAGTCATTTATCACACCATGAGTACTAGGAGGAGCCTCTGGATGTTTAAAACTATTTATCATAAATTTCCCTCGTTAAAATTCACACCCGTTCATTAAATGCATATTATCTTAGTAAGTACGAACTTGATCGGAAATCCACGAACTGTGGCGAAACTAGTAAGAGATACCGACTGCGCGCCAAAGTCAGCAGTCGGCGTTAAGAGCTCTTCCTGTCTTGTTCGATGGTAGCCGTGCTCTCGGTTACGAGTAGTTTGTGACATGAGTGTTTCATTATTGATCTAATAGGAATAAAAGTGATATTACGGCATTCTGAATGTTAATTTCGAGTAAATAGATACCCCAAAGTTCGACAGCAATTTCAGATAATTAGCTTCCACCGACAGAGACATCCAATGAAGAATCTGCACGGGACGACATTTACGAGAGCTGCACCGCGCACTGGTAGGAGGAAATCCGACGACACGACCCACCAAGACGGATGAAGGAAGGTCCGATTTACACTCGCAAATTCCGGGTGGAAATGCTGACCAGTTATACTGTACGTCACATATACCACCCTCTACGGACTCAAGGCTAAGCTGAGTAATAACAGTATCAGTTTAGAAGCGAGGGGATCTTGCATCCTGCACAGCAAACAGTCCACAGCATATTCTTCCCATGTTTGTATGTTAACACCAGTCGTCTTCATGTGTTTTAGGTGGTCCTCAGTGCGCTTAAGGAGGGCTCCATGAGATCTGCTGCCAGAGCAGAGTTCACCATAAAGGATTTGGCAAAATAAAAGTCCAAGCATACTTTTTCTCCCATGTTATACATCGGTTACTGGTTTCGATGCTCTGACCGTTATTTGATCGCTCTTAGTAACCCTAAGGGTTACTGAATTAAACAATAGTAGCATGACAAAAATATCGAAGAAAGAGTGATATTGCACTGTCAGTTGGGAGACTCCAGGGGGTACATCCAGGCTGCCTATTCAGAAAGGATTTTCTTGCTTCTCACACAGTGTCTCCGTGTGTATAACAAGTGGTTGTTGTGGTGCGTGTGGGTGTGTATGATGACGAGAGAAAGGATAGTAACCTGTTCCCAGTGCATGTCCCCAAGGGGACCACAGGGCTTAACGTCTCCATCCGACGAACGGATCACCATCAACAGTGTCACATGTACTCTCTTCGTGAGACAATGTGGGCAATGGCGCGAAATAACGTGATGACCTATTTAACATCACCTCCGTCATTCCCTGGCCGGCCATACATTGGCGGTGACAATTTCTTCCTCCATCAGGATTAGAACCGGCTACTTCAGGGTCAAACACCACTGCACGGGTGGGCGTTAAACTATCTAGCTGTGTCAAGCATCTACGTGGGTAAAGATCAAAGCGGCTTACCACAAGCCCAACGCAGCCCATGAGCGAGATGGTAATACACGACCGTATCTTATAACTCAATTGAGCAACGAAGTTGTGGGCATTAAATAGTCTCAAGCCGCGCCCGCTGTCTATTATGCAGCCGATGGAAAGATTCGTCAGTGCACATTACGTAATGCAGTAACTCAAAGTACTCGTGGATTATTATTAAAAATGAAAAAACTCGTCTGTCGATTACATCAGATTCTTATTATCGCAGTAAAAAAAAATTAAAAAAATAGCAGTATGCAGTTAGTACAACAGCAGTTTCTGGCGTAAAAAAAGTCAAAGATGCACATCGTGATGGTCACTATCCCCAAGGCAGCGATGATTTAATATAGAAGTGGTAGCTGTGTTCATAGAGCATGCTCACAGTACGCTATAGGTTCATAATTTTGCTCTCAAATTATCGTCTGTGTTAGTGCAGTCGTCAGGAGTTACCGCGAAATTGACAATCAGAGCTTGGCCTCCTGGAACGAAGTGCAGCTGGCCACTCACAGGCGGCGAGATGTTGTTTCAACGTAGCCATGTTAAGACTAGTAACGAACAGTATGAATGAGTCTTGTCCATCTCTCCAAATTTCAGTTAGGGTGATTGACATTTGAACCTCCTAAAATTTAATGCTTCTGTAAGCTTTTGGGTGTTGTAGCTTCGGCGACTTCCCTTACTCGAAAGTAATAAGTTGAGAGAATTTGCACAGAACACAAGGTACATGTAACTTCCACAGTGTAGTCACATTTATGTGACCACCGCGTATGTTCGATGTCGGCGTGCAATAAACACTCACAGACGGCGGGTGGCAGGTGGAGGGTAAATAAAGTGTGTCGGGATACACAGATGAGCGCAGTCGTTGTCGTAATGCGGAAACGATCTGACATCTAAGAGAGCATGATCATTGGCGTTCAGCCACGGTAGGAAGCGTTTCCAAAACGGCTACGTTTGTAAACTGTTCGCATACCACCGTGGTTAAAGTATACCGTGCATGACAAATTGGCGCTATTCAAAATTGGTGCCGAGGCAACTGTGGTGTACCACGGGCCATGGGTGAAGGGAAGAATAATGACTGCGGAGATGGGTACTGGCAAAAAGACTAGTAAGTATCTAGCAACGGACCGCCCAAGTGAAACGGCTATCAGCAGTGTCTCTTCGACGAACGTTCAAAATGTTCAAATGCGTAGGAATTCCTAAGGGACCAAACTGCTGAGGTCACCGGTCCCTAGACTTAAACACTACTTAAGGCTAAGGACAAAACACACACACACACACACACACACACACACACGCTGGAGGAGGACTCGAACCTCCGGTGGGAGGGGCCGCAAGATTAGTGACATGGCCGGCCGCTGGTGGCCGAGCGGTTCTGGCGCTACAGTCTGGAACCGCGCGACCGCTACGGTCGCAGGTTCGAATCCTGCCTCGGGCATGGATGTGTGTGTTGTCCTTAGGTTAGTTATGTTTAAGTAGTTCTAAGTTCTAGGGGACTTATGACCTCAGCAGTTGAGTCCCATAGTGCTCAGAGCCATTTGAACCATTTAGTGACATGGCGCCTCTAACGAACGTCCAGCGAACATTGCTACGTTCAGGTCTTTGCAGCAAGAGCTTGGTTCATGCACCCAAGCTGATAGCTGTTAATCGGCAACAAACACAACTTAGTAACGACAAGTGGCCTTTTCAGATATATCACGTTTTGTACTCCACTTGACAGACGGCCGTTGGCGTCTACGTCATGAAACATGTGAAAGCAAACACTTTGCAATAATTATGGTCTCGGGAATGTTTTCGTGACATTCATTGGGCGATATCGTCATTCTGGGAGACACAGTTGAAGTATGCGTCGGTCCTTGGGTACCATGTCTACCCCTACATGTAGTTTGTTCTTCCGGGGCACGATGGCATCTACCAGCAGGTCAGAGCAACGAGTCACACAGCTCGCAAAGTGGTACATGGAGCGAAGTGCACCGGAATTAGTTTATCGTACTCTACTGGCCACCGAATTCCCCGGATTTAAACCCAATCGAAAATCTGCGCGGTCACCTCGATCTGGCTGTTCGTGCCACGTACGCTCATCTGAGAAACCCAGCGGAGCTGGACACTGCATTGGATTCGGCGTAGCGCCACGTTCCTGTCGGTACCTTCCTGAATCTCACAGACTCTTTTCCTACATATCTCGAAATGGTTCGCACTGCAAAAGGTTGTTATTCAGGCTTCTGGCAGGTGGTCACATTGACGTGACTGGACAGTGTATTTTTTGTTGAGCCCTACAGCTTTCAGCACATCGTGCTGCCTTCGATGAGTTATAGTTTTATTATTCTGTCTCTCATAACGCCATCAGCTATTCTATGAACCATACCTTATACGACTTCTTAGTTAGTCTCTGCTACACTACTAGCCATTAAAATTGCTACACCAATAAGAAATGCAGATGATAAACGGGTATTCACTGGACAAATATATTATGCTAGAACTGACATGTGATTACATTTTCACACAATTTCGGTGCATAGATCCTGAGAAATCAGTACCCAGAACAACCACCTTTGGCCGTAATAACGGCCTTGTTACGCCTGGGAATTGAGTCAAACAGAGCTTGGATGGCGTGTATAAGTACAGCTGCCCATGCAGCTTCAACACGATACCACAGTTCATCAAGAGTAGTGACTCGCCTATTGTGACGAGCCAGTTGCTCGGCCACCATTGACCAGACATTTTCAATTGGTGACAGATCTGGAGAATGTGCTGGCCAGGGCAGCAGTCGAATATTTTCTGTATCCAGAAAGGCCCGTACAGAACCTGCAACGTGCGGTCGTGCATTATCCTACTGAAATGTAGAGTTTTTCTCAGGGATCGAATGAAGTGTAGAGGAACGGGTCGTAACACATCTGAAATGTAACGTTCACTGTTCAAAGTGCCGTCATTGCGAACAAGAGGTGACTGAGCCGTGTAACCAATGGCACCCTATACCATCACGCCGGGTGATACGCCAGTGTGGCGATGACGAATACACGCTTGCAATGTGCCAAACACGGATGCGACCATCATGATGCTGTAAACAGAATCTGGATTCACCCAAAAATTGACGTTTCGCCATTTGTGCACCCAGGTTCGTCGTTGAGTACTCCATCGCAGGCTCTCCTGTCTGTGATGCAGCGTCAAGGGTAACCGCAGCCATGGTCTCCGAGCTGATAGTCCATGCTGCTGCAAACGTCGTCGAACTGTTCGTGCAGATGGTTGTTGTCTTGCAAAGGTCCCCATCTGTTGACTCAGGGATCGAGACGTGGCCACACGATAAGATGGCTGTCATATCGACTGCTAGGGATACGAGGCCGTTGGGATCCAGCACGGCGTTCCGTATTACCCTCCTGAAGCCACAGATTCCATATTCTGCTAACAGTCATTGGATCTCGACCAACGCGAGCAGCAATGTCGCGATATGATAAACCGCAATCGCAATAGGCTACAATCCGACCTTTACAAAGTCTGAAACTTGGTGGTACGCATTTCTCCTCCTTACACGAGTCTTCACAACAACGTTTCAAATGGCTCTGAGCGCTATGGGACTTAATTTCTGAGGTCATCAGTGCCCTAGAACTTAGAACTACTTAAACCTAAGTAATCTAAGGAGATCACACACATCGATGCCCGAGGCAGGATTCGAACCTGCGACCGTAGCGGTCGCGCGGTTCCAGACTGAAGCGCCTGGAACCGCTCGGCCACACCGGCCGGCAACAGCATTTCAGCAGGCAACGCCAGTCAACTGCTGTTTGTGTATGAGAAATCGGTTTGAAACTTTCTTCATGTCAGTACGTTGTAGGTGTCGCCACCGGCGCCAACCTTGTGTGAATGCTCTGAAAAGCTAATCATTTGAATATCACAGCATCTTCTTCCTGTCGGTTAAATTTCGCGTCTGTAGCACGTAATCTTCGTGGTGTAGCAATTTTAATGGCCAGTAGTGTATTATTTTGTTTGGCGTTGTGTTAGATGTACTCCTTCGCTTTTAACAGTTACACACAGATTTGTTCCTGCTGTCAGGCGACGTAAATTATTAGATTGACGACGTCGATGACGATTTTGTCAGCCACGACGGCGATGACGGTTTTGACAGGGACGAGGACGACGACGGCGACGAAGACTACGATTATTTTGACGAAGGCGGCAATGGTTATATTGACAAAGACGGCAGCGGCGATGATGCGGGAAACAGACGACGGCCAGCCAGACCGGCTGGCAGCGGCGTTCTTGGGCGCCTGCCCGCGCCCGCAGCGTGGCCAACGCGGCCTTGGACGGGTCAGACATCTGTGTGGCGCGGTGCGGCCCGCTAGCGCAGCTGCTATTGAACTTGGCCGCGCCGTAATCAGCGCCGCTTACGCACACAAAAACATCAGCCGTCAGCTGGGCACCGCCATCACTGCGCACCACCTTCTCAACCGCGACACCCATATTCTAATACACAGCAGATCTCCCGCCAGTCCGGGTAAACTTTGAGCACGTAATGAAGTGAATACTTCAAGACATGCGTGAAACGTTTGCTATTTCCGTACCTGTGAATGGTAAATTTCATTTGATTGCAAGGTGTGCCCTCACTTTCAGATTCGAGGTCATAACTGCTATAAATATTTTACAGACGTTTGTACCACTCAAAGTTATACATATGGAAAGGCGAAACATTGTCGTACCTTACAGAATGCCAATGGCCCGAACGCCATCTGAAGTCTTCGCATTTTCATTGTAGCTATCTCATTCTGTTAGTTCAGTTGCAAGTTATTGCTTTAAAAGTTTTGTCTTCTAAGCATATTTCAATGGTTCTCCGTCACTGTGCACAAACATGTAGTGTAGAAATTTAGGAACTATATAAAATAGTTTTAAGCTTCTTCATATCCAACACAAGACTGAGCGTTAAAAATGTTTGATTTGACGACCACTATCTCATATGTACATAATCAGTGCTGTTCCGATAACTACAGGAAATCGTTCTGTCATGATCGTGAAATTGAGCAGTTATCTTTAAAGAGCAGTAGTTGTTAGTTTGGATCCACGGATTACTCGTCTGTCTTACATTGTCAGAAGCTGCGACGATTAATAGAATTGCACCCGAATTTCTCTTTAAAAACCACGAACGTTTAAAAGGTTTCACATTCAGTTTGGATGCTTCTTTTTTATGCATTCATCTGTTCCTAGTCCGTTCTATCGTTACGGAAAATGAAAAGTAATACAGTGTCGTCCCACACACTTATGTCATTTAAATTTTATAATTCGGCGTACGGTATATAAGTAAAGCAAAGTTTTTACTAGCCGAAAGTTGATTTGATTAAGACTCTGGTTTACGACGTATGGTCTCATCTGGTGTAAGACGCGTCTCCTCTTCCCGCTAGTTGTGAGTCGGTATGTGGAGTATCTGCAGGTTTACGTGGCAAATCGACGTGTAGCTCGGAGTTTTTCATCCAAATGTTCGTACATGAAGTACACCAAAAACTAGGGTCATTGTTAGTACCAACACAAAACGAAGACCTCTGTCCGGTTTGTAAACCATGCACTACTGAAACATTGTCGCCAGTTGTAATAAATTGAGTCCTCAGGTGAGACATGTCCAAAACATAAGTTCTACTGTACTCGTCTACCTCTCTCTTTTCCGACAGTTATATGGCTCTGAGCACTATGGGACTCAACTGCTGAGGTCATTAGTCCCCTAGAACTTAGAACTAGTTAAACCTAACTAACCTAAGGACATCACAAACATCCATGCCCGAGGCAGGATTCGAACCTGCGACCGTAGCGGTCTTGCGGTTCCAGACTGCAGCGCCTTTAACCGCACGGCCACTTCGGCCGGCTTTCCGACAGTTATAGAGATTGTAAACTGTTAAATATTAATTTTTCTCACGCGTGCGATTAAGTTGGCTAGCAAGTTGTTATCTGTAGTAGTAGATATGAATAGCAACGATTTTCCGCTGTTGGACAAAAATGGTTCAAATGGCTCTGAGCAGTACGGGACTTAACTTCAGAGGTGGAGAAGTTCATCAGTCCCCTAGAACTTAGAACTACTTAAACCTAACTAACCTAAGGATATCACACACATCCATGCCCGAGGCAGGATTCGAACCTGCGACCGTAGCGGTTGCGCGGTTCCGGACTGAAGCGCCTAGAACCGCTCGGCCACTCCGGCCTGCCCGCTGTAAGAGCAACAGTGAAAAGGGAAGGAAAGATGTGGTGTGTAGTTCCATTAACCTCAACCCACTGAATAGCTGTGCAGAACACGAATGGGATCGTTGCAATGAAACACGTCCATTTGCTACCTACACAGCGACAGAAAGGCAGGAAAGTAAGCAGGAACGTCCTCCGCTGTGTTGTTTATCGTGACATCCGTTGACTTACGGTTCAGTTCCGGGATAGTCTGTGGCTTTCTTACGACAGCTCCTTCCATAATAAAATTCTCTAAAAAGTGAATAGCTTCTGCGGATGTGCCAACAAAAGCAGCTGGGGCAGTGACCCTGAGGGTTTGGAAGCACGTCCTACCTACATCTACGTTCCGTTCGATAGCGATGTCATTCAGATCTTCACTCTTTAGCAGAGCTTGATATTCGCTGAAACTATTCCACGAACCATTTTTTAGGTACAGAATTGTTTTTTCATTGCGAATTGCTGTCCAGACAGAGGCGATAGTGGAAGTAAATCTTTGAAGATGGGTCATGAATCGTGTTTGGACAGCTCTATCAGTAAGAGCATTGCGCGAGAAAGGCAAGATTCCTGCTTCGAGTCACATTCCACCAGGAAGTTTCGAAGCAGCACACACCTCGCTGCATAGTGAAAAACTCATCCTCTGAATGTTACAATGAAACTGTGAAAGATTTTATTTATGATTGGTTTGGTGTGTTATATTACCCTGCTGATAATTTCGTCCCTTCACTTCCCTAATATATGACTGGAATAAATATGAGAGTCGTTAGCGAAATTTTGCTCTCTGTAAAATTATAGTTCATTTTTTTTAATTTCACAAAATGACTGTACAGGCTTTCAGTGTGTTGAGATCATTGCATCAGAAATCTCCTCAGTAGTTTGAAGATGTTTCCTTCGCCGCGTGGTTCTTGGAGTATCCCGTCCTCAGTTCTCGAAAACTCTGGATACTGATTCGTCAGTGCGTTATCGCGCAGAATGAGCACTCCAGCTACGAAACCATGTTACCTTCTTTGTCGAATCTTTGGCTGAAAAAAGTCTCTCACAAGGTCCGTATATTAACGCCCTGTTACAGCGGTTTCGTCGTGGAGAGTCAGGATCTTTCATCGGGAGGACTGAAATTTCAAGTCTGTCTCATAATCTCGAATCCATGACTAACTCTGTGGCAACAAAAAACTGGTCTTCCTTTGTCTTGTAGCGCGGAAGCGATTGTACTGCGAATTTCTTGCGATGTGTATGATGCGTTTTACTCAAATGACAAGGAACACATTTTGCAAGGACTTTCCTGTTTTATAATTTCTTGGTTATGATTGTGAACACCGAAGAGACAGACATTTTTGCTTCATTTGCAATTTCTTAGCATGTTTTGCTTCAGTCCTCTCGCAAAATTGCGTGACAGTGACCTCGGAAGTGTGGTTTGTTTCTCCGCGGGTTGGGTTCAGTGTTTGTCCGGCTATGGCGGAAACGGAAAGCCCATCGTGACGCTGTGCTTAGATCCAGTACTCTAGCCCCACAATATTTTTAGGAGTTTTGAACTTCGGAAGATGTTTTTCCTCCGCAAACTTCAAAGCTTATGTAAGACAGCTGGTCACTACATGATATTTTTCTCGCTTCATTTCAAAGCGGAATATCTCACTCAAAACTTGAAGTATCATAACAATAAAAACACTTTGTAATACCTGAAAATCTGATTCACAACTTGCACTTCGTGCGCAAGACTCGTTCCACAGTTACGGACGCGCATGCGCTCTATGTGGATGTTTTAAAATGTCTTCTTTTTTAAGTAACGAGACAACGCCGCGTAACAAGTTAGTACGTTAACGTTAGGGTATACAGTGACGAGAACGTTTCACGTTTGGAGCCGTGCATCTCTGAGCTGCTTTGCAGTTGCTGCACAAAGGCCTGAGAGCGGCGCGGCAGTGTAGGCGCTTCCTGGGCGGTTAGGTAACGGCATACTTAGATCCCGGTGCCCACCAGGCACGGCTGCCAGATTAGATAAGGGCCCGTCCGGGAAGTCGACTCTGCCTATCCTGCTGGGAACTTCCCAGTTCTCAGCCGCTCTCCCTTTCCTTGTCTTTGCCTACTGGTTCATATTGCGCCCTGGATGAGATTCATTTCGCCCTGCTGCTCTTCTGATGATCATCTGCCACAGTATACGAATTTTCAGGGAATACTTCTGACTCATACACTTAGCTTCAAAGCTTTGAGTACACTCCTTGGCATCAAAGAAGATCTAGCGTGTCTTGGATAAAAAGCTATTAAATAATATTGCTGGAGCTATATATTGCTGGCTATTGAAATTGTAACATATGAGACTGGCAAGACGACGTGAAATAGCCATAATGTGTACAACGTGCTTGGGGATGTTAATGATTAGCTGAACCTGGCAGTGCTTCACAATTTGTAAAAATGGATGAGAATTGGATACACCCTACTCTCCTTATCCTCCCCCCCTTCTTTGTCCGTCTCCTACTCTCCTTATCCTCCCCCCCCCCTCTTTGTCCGTCTCCTACTCCGTCCCCTCCCTTGTCCATCACCTCCTATTTCCTCCTTCCTCCTCTCTATATCCATTTCTTCCTTTCCCTTCTCTATGTACATTTCTTCCCCCATCTTCTGTCCATCTCCTCTTTCCCTCTGATGCCGGCCGTTGTGGCCGAGCGGTTTTAGGCGCTTTAGTCCGGAACCGCGCTGCTGCTACGGTCGCAGGTTCGAATCCTGCCTCAGGCATAGATGTGTGTTATGTCCTTAGGTTGGTTAGGTGTAAGTAGTTCTAAGTCTAGGGGACTGATGACCTCAGATGTTAAGTCCCATAGTGCTCAGAGCCATTTGAACCCTCTCTGATCTTTAGCCTCGTTTATCGTTACTGAAAATTAAGATTACGTAGAAGTATGCTGATCGTAAGTCGATAAGCCATAAATACAACTTCTGTATTTTCTGTGAAAAGTGACTGCGAGGAAGAGAACACAACAAGACATTGTAGTGTATACAAGTTTTGTTAAAAAAAATAACAACGCTAAAGAACATACGAGGGTAATCCCAAAAGTAGGGTCTCCTACCTTTTTTTATAAGTACAATGACCTGTTTATTTCTACAATGGTTTACATCAATTTACAGCTTGATCATTTAGCTATTTTTCGACATAATCACAATTTTTGTCGATGCATTTTTGTACACGTTGTGGCAGTTTTTGTATGGCCATGTCATACCAGCTCACCGCCATGCTGTTCAGAAAGTTATGAACTTCTTCTTTCACCTTGTCGTCGGAGTTGAATCGCTTACCGGTCAAATGTCTTCTAACCTAGGAAACAGGTGATAGTCACTGGGCGCCAGGTCAGGACTAAAGAGTGGGTGGGTGATTATGTTCCACTGAAAGTGTTGGAGGAGAGAAACAGTTAGCCGAGCGATGTGTGGTTGAGCGTTGTCATGGAGAATGTGTACGCCCTTGCTCAACATTCCTCTTCTCCGGTTCTGAATTGCCCGTTTGAGTTTTTTCAGAGTCTCACAGTACCTGTCAGCGTTAATTGTGGTCCCAGCGATTCAGCTCCGACGACGAGGTGAAAGACGAGGTTCATAACTTTCTGAAGAGCATGGCGGCGAGCTGGTATGACATGGGCTTACAAAAACTGCCACAGCGTCTAAAAAAATCCATCGACAAAAATGGTGATTATGTCGAAAAATAGCTAAATGTTCAAGCTGTAAACTGATGTAAACCATTGTGGAAATAAACAGGTCCATGTACTTAAAAAAATAGGAGGCCTTACTTTTGGGATTACCCTCGTATATGTGAGAAACAGTGTGCATAACCGATTAAATGTCCTGCTGTTGTAGTTACAGCTGAATGAGTGCGAAAACAAAAGCGGACATTTTCGCAATAGAGACAGCACAGAACTTTCTTCCTTGCGGTCGGCTTCGACAGAAAGCCTGCAAATTGTTGTTTTAAAAAAATATACAGCCGATGTCCAACTCAGTGTTCATCAGGGTATCGTGAAAAAATTTTAAGTGAATCGGACAAGAACTTTTCGAGAGTTTTGGTAACAACGTTAAGCAACGACTTGTCTTTGTACAGTAGTGTGGATCAGACTTTTCAGCACAACGACCAAGGAAGGGGTAGAAGTAAAGCAATCTACATTGTGTATGTAAGGAAAGATTACACAGTAGGTTTCTCATTCAGAAATCGCATTCGAATGTCCACTCTCTGCGAGGAAGTCGTGTCATGCCTCGAGTAAGGAAAAGCTGCTACCAGTCTGTATCGACAACCACAGGTTCATGGGCCATGAGAAATACGGTTTATCGTTCGCGGATAATGTTCCTCGCGTCGGACGAGATTCAACTACTGCCATTCGATTATGGAATAGGTAGGCTCACGAAGGCCATACTCAACGCTATGCGACTGGGTCGGAGTGAACAGACATATAAATAATGGCACAGTCCCATCACTAACCTCGAGTCAGGAAATGGGATTGTTTGCAGCAAGGCAAAACCCTGCTAGTGCAACGACGCGTGGAGCACCACGGACTAATCGCACAGAGACCGCGGTTGCAGCTTCCTTTGACGCTGCAATAGAGGGACGCGCCCCAGCATTGGTGTGCGGTCAGCGACAACATAAGACACAAGAGCGGGACCGCGCCACCTTTCTCAAGAGTCCCGGTCCTGTATACAGCATCACAGTGTGTGGCTCCAAGGGGAAGGGGTATTGTCAGATTGCATTTACGGTCGTCGTCAGGATGTAACCCAACACGATCTCCTATGCTTAATATAGCCCAGTATTTAGCAACGTTTCTGACACCACTACCCCAGAATGCAATCAGATGTTAGCCAGTAGTTCCATCGCCCCACCGCTGTCAGCATTAGTGCGTAACTATAGAACAGAAAGTTCACAAAAGATTAAATATGTAGGAGGGCAGTTCAATAAGTAATGCAACACATTTTTTCTCGGCCAATTTTGGTTGAAAAAACCGGAAATTTCATGTGGAATATTTTCAAACATTCCCGCTTCGTCTCGTATAGTTTCATTGACTTCCGACAGGTGGCAGCGCTGTACGGAGCTGTTAAAATGGCGTCTGTAACGGATGTGCGTTGCAAACAACGGTCAGTGATCGAGTTTCTTTTGGCGGAAAACCAGGGCATCTCAGATATTCATAGGCGCTTGCAGAATGTCTACGGTGATCTAGCAGTGGACAAAAGCACGGTGAGTCGTTGGGCAAAGCGTGTGTCATCATCGCCGCAAGGTCAAGCAAGACTGTGTGATCTCCCGCGTGCGGGCCGGCCGTGCACAGCTGTGACTCCTGCAATGGCGGAGCGTGCGAACACACTCGTTCGAGATGATCGACGGATCACCATCAAACAACTCAGTGCTCAACTTGACATCTCTGTTGGTAGTGCTGTCACAATTGTTCACCAGTTGGGATATTCAAAGGTTTGTTCCCGCTGGGTCCCTCGTTGTCTAACGGAACACCATAAAGAGCAAAGGAGAACCATCTGTGCGGAATTGCTTGCTCGTCATGTGGCTGAGGGTGACAATTTCTTGTCAAAGATTGTTACAGGCGATGAAACATGGGTTCATCACTTCGAACCTGAAACAAAACGGCAATCAATGGAGTGGCGCCACACCCACTCCCCTACCAAGAAAAAGTGTAAAGCCATACCCTCAGCCGGTAAAGTCATGGTTACAGTCTTCTGGGACGCTGAAGGGGTTATTCTGTTCGATGTCCTTCCCCATGGTCAAACGATCAAGTCTGAAGTGTATTGTGCTACTCTTCAGAAATTGAAGAAACGACTTCAGCGTGTTCGTAGGCACAAAAATCAGAACGAACTTCCCCTTCTTCATGACAACGCAAGACCTCACACAAGTCTTCGCGCCCGAGAGGAGCTCACAAAACTTCAGTGGACTGTTCTTCCTCATGCACCCTACAGCCCCGATCTCGCACCGTCGGATTTCCATATGTTTGGCCCAATGAAGGACGCAATCCGTGGGAGGCACCACGCGGATGATGAAGTAGTTATTGATGCAGTACGACGTTGGCTCCAACATCGACCAGTGGAATGGTACCGTGCAGGTATACAGGCCCTCATTTCAAGGTGACGTAAGGCCGTAGCATTGAATGGAAATTACGTTGAAAAATAGTGTTGTGTAGCTAAAAGATTGGGGAATAACCTGGTGTATTTCAATGCTGAATAAAACAACCCCTGTTTCAGAAAAAAGTGTGTTGCATTACTTATTGAACTGCCCTCGTATATCTACTTGTTCGTTATTTTATTAACCCAGAAGCTAACGAGTCAAGGAGACAGTTAGTACTGATTCTTTGTAAAAACTTTTTTTTCTTTAGGACTGATGAAGCAATTTTCACGAAAAAAGAAATTGGTACTGACATGGTTCCTGTGCACAACTGCCCTTCCCCAGCGACAGTTGCATCACTCACACCCTGCAGCCTCATTTAAAATCAACCAAGCTGTGCACTATGATTGTTGTTTGTGAATCGCTTGGCTTCGTTTATGACCACTGCCTCTGATGACGAGGACAACAACAATAACAACAAAAATAATAGTAGTAGTAGTGTAGGGCCTACAGCACTTTGAGACCCATTACATTGTTACTGTTGTGTAGTGCTGTTAGTTTGTTCCTTAATTGGTGTGAAGTCATTTACGAAGCAATTTGCGGAAACTACCTACAACATGGAGAAAGCATTTTCAAAAAAGTATTTAAGCATATGTGGTATACAGGGAGTAACAGTATAAGTGCAGGTGTTTCTGTTGATGACACTGTCCTCAGTGTACTGAAAAGCATTACATCAGTATTCAAGTTGCTTGCAAACTAATAATTAGAGCTATTACAAATCGCATGTTTTCAGGTGGGTTAGTACCTCCGAGTATATACGGCAAGAGCTGGCCATTAATGCTTTCTTCCTCAGGGCAGTAGGCCAAGTGTTGTAGAATGGGTGCGCGGACGCAAAACGGTTAGTCTATACCGGCAGGCGTAGTGAGCTTAGTTGTGCAGTTCCGACAGCGCAGAAAACATCAGGTCGTAAAGTTTGTGACGTTTTTGTGGGAATACCGTTCTACTCAGAGAAAAAACAGCCAACGCACTAACGCATGTACATACTAAGGCACCACAAAAAATGTCTACACTTACACCCGTTATCTTCTGTATACATTTCAAAGTTTCTGTCACAGATGCGTCGTAGAAAGTATGTGTGAAGTAAGTAGACTGTATTAGGGAGGCATTCATATATTCATTTCACAACCTGTGTCCGCAGCTCGTGGTCTTGCGGTAGCGTTCTCGATTCCCGGCGGGGCCAGGGCTTTTCTCTGCCTCGTGATGACTGGGTGTTGTGTGTCTTTCATCATCATTTCATCCCCATCGACACGCAAGTCGCCGAAGTGGCGTCAACTCGAAAGACTTGCACCAGGCGAACGGTCTACCCGACGGGAGGCCCTAGCCACACGGCATTTCCATTTAGTCAAGTAGTTTAGTTGGCACAACAGTTCAATAGGCCGGATGCTAAAACGTGGATAACAACGAATCAGAAAGCTTCCCCAGTCGAGATACCTTACCACTGACGCAAAGTTTAACTTATGTGATCATTTGTTTCGCAGAGTGGTGTAGTAGTGTAGTGTGTCTTCGTTCCCCATCCCCGCCTCCTCCTATCCCTCTCCCTCCCTCCCCAGCCAAATGGTCTCGTGCATCGGTAACACTGGTCGCTGGAGTAGTGATACGGAGGTCAAGTTTGTTCCTCTTTATGTAGAACAGGGCTCCCTACAGAATGTGAAATGTCTCATTGGAGGCACCACATAAATTTCTTCAAACAATTTATTTTCTTAACCCTTCCTCTTCATTATCTTTTTAATCTCTTCTTCCACTCCTTCCATAAAAGTTTTGCTGTTAGATATATACGCTGATTCTCCACAGCAGTCGTCAATGAGCCACCAACTGAACTGTGTGTGATCGCATACTAGCCCACTTGCCATTTTCTCATTAAGAGGCACTACTAAAAAATTCACCGTTCGACTAAACTGCCACCTTTTTTCCTTGTTAACCCTACATAATCTACACTGCTGGCTATTAAAAATGCGAAAACAGAAAGAAAAGCAAATAACTAAATTTTTACGTAGTAAACAAAAGTAGTACAGTAGGAAAAAATTCACCATGAAATTTGTGTTATAGGGGTACACAAGCTGTGCAACTCGGTACACAGAGCTGCTCTCCTCTGACAATATCGAAGGTTCTGTCGCGGTTGGGCATCATGTCGCACTGAGCTTGGATGGCAGATGTGTGTACGTCAGTCAATGCTCCCTCAACTCTGTGCCAAAACGCATTAAACGTAAGGGCTGGCGACAGGTGAAGGCCACTCATTTGGCAACCGTCACCAGATGTTTTCAGTGAGTAAGACTATAGGAGAATGTGCTGACTACGCCAACAGTAGAAAACACTCCACATCAGGATAGGAAAGCAGGGGCAAGCGGTCTTGCAGTATCTTGCTGAAACCTAGAAGACAGGACTCAGCCACCGACCTTAACACCTCCCAAACGGAGCTACAGCTCCCTAATTACCAGCTGCACCAGTGGTTCCGAACCTGGAGGTAATTAACACCTGAGGAGTAAACAGAAATTTTCTGGGGGCTAAAAACCAAAGGGTTGAGTTGTGATTCAGTAATGAAATTGAATTACTTTTAAAGAGATCATTATTGTTGTCATTATTTCGTAAGAATGTGATGGTGATTACGTAAATTATCAAAAAGTACATGCTTTTTCAAGTACTGGCATTAATGCGTGACGTAATGTGGAAGTTACAGGTTGTGAAATGGAAATGGAAATGCCGTGTGGCTAGGGCCTCCCGTCGGGTAGACCGTTCGCCTGGTGCAAGTCTTTCGAGTTGACGCCACTTCGGCGACTTGCGTGTCGATGGGGATGAAATGATGATGAAAGACACACAACACCCAGTCATCACGAGGCAGAGAAAAGCCCTGGCCCCGCCGGGAATCGAGAACGCTACCGCAAGACCACGAGCTGCGGACACAGGTTGTGAAATGAATATATGAATGCCTCCCTAATACAGTCTACTTACTTCACACATACTTTCTACGACGCATCTGTGACAGAAACTTTGAAATGTATACAGAAGATAACGGGTGTAAGTGTAGACATTTTTTGTGGTGCCTTAGTATGTACATGCGTTAGTGCGTTGGCTGTTTTTTCTCTGAGTAGAACGGTATTCCCACAAAAACGTCACAAACTTTACGACCTGATGTTTTCTGCGCTGTCGGAACTGCACAACTAAGCTCACTACGCCTGCCGGTATAGACTAACCGTTTTGCGTCCGCGCACCCATTCTACAACACTTGGCCTACTGCCCTGAGGAAGAAAGCATTAATGGCCAGCTCTTGCCGTATATACTCGGAGGTACTAACCCACCTGAAAACATGCGATTTGTAATAGCTCTAATTATTAGTTTGCAAGCAACTTGAATACTGATGTAATGCTTTTCAGTACACTGAGGACAGTGTCATCAACAGAAACACCTGCACTTATACTGTTACTCCCTGTATACCACATATGCTTAAATACTTTTTTGAAAATGCTTTCTCCATGTTGTAGGTAGTTTCCGCAAATTGCTTCGTAAATGACTTCACACCAATTAAGGAACAAACTAACAGCACTACACAACAGTAACAATGTAATGGGTCTCAAAGTGCTGTAGGCCCTACACTACTACTACTATTATTTTTGTTGTTATTGTTGTTGTCCTCGTCATCAGAGGCAGTGGTCATAAACGAAGCCAAGCGATTCACAAACAACAATCATAGTGCACAGCTTGGTTGATTTTAAATGAGGCTGCAGGGTGTGAGTGATGCAACTGTCGCTGGGGAAGGGCAGTTGTGCACAGGAACCATGTCAGTACCAATTTCTTTTTTCGTGAAAATTGCTTCATCAGTCCTAAAGAAAAAAAAGTTTTTACAAAGAATCAGTACTAACTGTCTCCTTGACTCGTTAGCTTCTGGGTTAATAAAATAACGAACAAGTAGATATACGAGGGCAGTTCAATAAGTAATGCAACACACTTTTTTCTGAAACAGGGGTTGTTTTATTCAGCATTGAAATACACCAGGTTATTCCCCAATCTTTTAGCTACACAACACTATTTTTCAACGTAATTTCCATTCAATGCTACGGCCTTACGTCACCTTGAAATGAGGGCCTGTATACCTGCACGGTACCATTCCACTGGTCGATGTTGGAGCCAACGTCGTACTGCATCAATAACTACTTCATCATCCGCGTGGTGCCTCCCACGGATTGCGTCCTTCATTGGGCCAAACATATGGAAATCCGACGGTGCGAGATCGGGGCTGTAGGGTGCATGAGGAAGAACAGTCCACTGAAGTTTTGTGAGCTCCTCTCGGGCGCGAAGACTTGTGTGAAGAGTTACTCGTGAACCGCCCACCCCTTGACTAAACTACTGGCCTGGTATATGTCAGCCGTAACCGTTAATCAACACCTACAAGTGAATAATATGCCGTTACTGGACAGTCCATCCAGCTGCCATATGATCGATTTCGATATCATACAACTTCATCTTCACGTGTGCTTCTAGTAGAAAAACTCAACAGAAACGAATTGAATGTTCCCCAAAACGTAATCACATTGATGATCCATCAGTGGTGCTGTCTCTTGTGAACATGATATGTCACTTCTTCTGCGGACCCAAATGAAGACCAAACATACATTGACCTGTTTTGTGCTGAAAGGCTCATTGAAGTCGCAGGTTCGAATCCTGCCTCGGGCATGGATGTGTGTGACGTCCGTAGGTTAGTCAGGTTTACGTAGTTCTAAGTCTAAGGGACTGATGACCTCAGAAGTTAAGTCCCATAGTGCTCTGAGCCATTTGAACCATTTTTGGAATGTTACACACATTACGTAGTTCATATAGAGGGCGACATACGGCCAACCAGTGTTCTCCTCCTACCTTCAATATAGTCCTGAGCGAACTGTGACAGAAGCCCGAACAACAGGGGACTGACGTACAAGGACATGCATCGAGTCTATGAAACAGTGGAATGTAATTTAATGTATAAGCCGTGTAAGTTATGCCACGAGTTGTAACTTCTTATAGTATCACGTACTGTTTATTTCATGTATTTTTAGCATTGATAACGGCTAGGCACTAGCCGAAATCTAGATTAAAAATGCTTAGTAAAATCTGAAAGAAAAAGACAACTGATTGCTGGGGAGGGTGGCAGGCGTAACGTCCCCATCCGACGGGGGACTCACCAGCAACTGTACCGGTATCCCGTGAACTCACTTTAGAGGACTCTGCAGTGACATTTGCAATTTAATCCAGGATATTGTATTGTATGCATCTTTGGGCTAGAGACGAAGGAGAGGCTTCGTCCCCACCCTAGCCCTCAGTGGTTCACAACCCCCAAACAGGCTACAGCAGTCCACTCACCCCACCGCCGCCCCACACCGAACCCAGGTTTATAATGCTGTTCGGCCCCCAGTGGACCATCCCGGGAACTTCTCACACCAGACGAGTGGTAGAGTAATTGTGGTGTACGCGTACGTGAAGGAAGTGTTTGCGCAGCAATCGCCGACATAGTGTAACTGAGGCGGAATAGGGGGAACCAGCCTGCATTCGCCGAGGCAGATGGGGAACCGCTTTAAAAACCATTCACACACTGGCCGGCACACTGGACTTCGACACTAATCCGCCGGGCGGATTCGTGCCGGGGAGCTGCACGCCTTCCCGCCCGGAAAGCAGTGCGTTAGACCGCACGACTAACCGGGATGCTATCCAGGACATTGGCGAAATGTCTGGCGATCACGAACCTCACGCGCCACCTCTCCACCCATTGCCGTCCAAATACTAACGGTGAAAATTTCTTCCACCATGGGGATTCGAACAGGCATACCTCAGAGTTGAATGCCGCCGCACAAGTGTGCGTTAGCGACGGCGTGGCGGGTGGTGAACAATTAAAAACACATCCAGAACAAAATTAATACGACTCAGTGACGATTGGTGCACACGACTCCGCTGCTTTAGGTTAACTTAAGACTGTGGCAGCAAAGGGGGCAACAGATCGCAAAAGATAAGTTCATATCACGAAAATATCGGACTGCGTACAACAGGATAAACGCTAGGAGGAAGAGGGTTTCCGAGAAATAGCGTTAAAAACCGTCATAGTAAATTATTTGTCGTTAGAACTTAGAGGTTGTTATTTAGTAAGACGGAAACCCGACAGTATTGACTTTTGTCTATCTCCGGCCTGACGTGTCTGCCCCTGAATAACCCGGCGCCCTCGCAGAACGCG
Organism: Schistocerca nitens; assembly: GCF_023898315.1. NCBI lineage: Eukaryota > Metazoa > Arthropoda > Insecta > Orthoptera > Acrididae > Schistocerca > Schistocerca nitens. The sequence continues at coordinate 1,129,794,742 of NC_064614.1, forward strand.
CTGCCTCGCATGCCGCTGGCGCCTCTGCGGAGCGCCCCTTATTTACATGGTAATAGGCCGCCCGCCATTTTCGAACACGGCCTGAATGAGTAATGGTCACAAACGCTCGATGCAAGGCCAAGGTCTCCGCGACAAAAGCCCCGCCCATAAGGAGCGGAAGAGCTCACTTGCCACCCACCCAGCTGACTGCGGCCTGCGACGCTCATCGCTTTCACTTTGCGTAGCGTCTCGTAAGTACAACTGTTCACATTCTTTGCTGTCAGTGTTACTGCATTTTGTTGTCGATGACACTGTTGTTCTTGATGATTACTGTGGTCGGTTGGTTGAGTTGGAGGAGGGGACCAAACAGCGAGGTCATCGCTCCCATCGGATTAGTGAAGGCTGGCGAAGGAGGTCGGCCGTGCCCTGTCAAAGTAACCATCCCAGCCTTTGCCATAAGCGATTTAGGGAAATCTTGATCAGGATGGCGAGACGCAGGTTTGAACCGTCGTCATTCCGCAAGCGAGTCCAGTGTTGTTGTAGATGATGATTTCGATGACGATGCTGTTGTTCTCGAAGAAGACGATGTTCGCGACAACAAGATGATCCTGCGTTTATCCTGTTGTACGCAGCCCGATATTTTCATGATACGACCACGTCTTTTTGACCTGTTGCCTCTCTTTCTGCCAGTCTTAAGTCAACCCAAGACGGAGGAGTCGTGTGCACGATCCGTCAGTTAGTCGTGTTAATTTTGTTCTGGGTGTGTTTTTAATTGTTCAGCACCCGCTGCGCAATCGCTAATTCACATTTGTGCGGTGGCATTCAACTCCGAGGTATGACTGTTCGAATACCCGTGATGGAAGAAATTTTCACCGTTAGTATTTGGCCGGCAAGGGGCGGAGAGGTGGCGCGTGAAGTTCGTTATCATCAGACTGTAGCCCGTCCGGCTAGCCGTGCTGTCTAACGCGCTACTTCCCGAGCGGGAAGGCGTGCCGGTCCTCGGCACGAATCCGCCCGGCGGATTCCTGACGAGGTCCGGTGTGCCAGCAAGCTTGTGGATGGTTTTTCAGGCGGCTTTCCATCTACGTCGGCGAATGCAGGCTAGTTCCCCTTATTCCGACTCAGTGACACTGTGGCGGCGATTGCTTCGCAAACAGTTTCCACGTACGCATACACCATAATTATTACACCACACAAACATTTGGGGTTACGTTACACTCGTCTGGTGGTATGAGGCGTTCCCGGTGGGGAGGGGGGGGGGGCGGCGTGTCCACTGGGGGCCGAACCGCACAATAACCTTGGGTTCGGGGTCCGCGGTTATATATATATATATATATATTCAAAAAGAATACCACAACTTTAGGAATTTAAAACTCTGCAACGACAAAAGGCAGAGCTAAGCACTATCTGTCGGCGAATTAAGGGAGCTATAAAGTTTCATTTAGTTGTACATTTGTTCGCTTGAGGCGCTGTTGACTAGGCGTCAGCGTCAGTTGATGCTAAGATGGCGACCGTTCAACAGAAAGCTTTTTGTGTTATTGAGTACGGCAGAAGTGAATCGACGACAGTTGTTCAGCGTGCATTTCGAACGAAGTATGTTGTTAAACCTCCTGATAGGTGGTGTATTAAACGTTGGTATAAACAGTTTACAGAGAATGGGTGTTTGTGCAAAGGGAAAAGTTCTGGACGGCCGAGAACGAGTGATGAAAATGTAGCACGCATCCAGCAAGCATTTGTTCGCAGCCCAGGAAAATCGACTCGCAGAGAGCTGCAAATTCCACAATCAACTGTATGGAGAGTCCTACGAAAAAGGTTAGTTATGAAACCTGAACGTCAACTACCCGAGGCGATGGATCGGCCGCCAGGCAGCCCGTGACAGAGCACTTCATCACTGGCCTCCAAGAAGCCCTGATCTTACCCCCTGCGATTTTTTCTTATGGAGGTATGTTAAGGATATGGTGTTTCGGCCACCTCTCCCAGCCACCATTGATGATTTGAAACGAGAAATAACAGCAGCTATCCAAACTCTTACGCCTGATATGCTACAGAGAGTGTGGAACGAGTTGGAGTATCGGGTTGATATTGCTCGTGTGTCTGGAGGGGGCCATATTGAACATCTCTGAACTTGCTTTTGAGTGAAAAAAAACTTTTTTAAATACTCTTTGTAATGATGTATAACAGAAGGTTATATTATGTTTCTTTCATTAAATACACATTTTTAAAGTTGTGGTATTCACCCTGTATATATCTTGAATTAAATTGCAAACGTCACGAGGTACCAGTGCTATTGAAGTGAATTCTCCGTCGACTAGGGATGTTAAGCCTGCCCTCCACCCCTTTCCACTCCCTACCTGGTCATATATTCGGAGAGATGAATATTGTTCTGTGATGATTAGTGATGACTTGTTATCGGCGGTGGTGGTAGTGGTGGTCGTGTTGTTGTTATTGATGATGATGATGATACTGTTGTCACACGTCGTCGTCGCAAAAAAATGGTTCAAATGGCTCTGTGCACTATGGGACTCAACATCTTAGGTCATAAGTCCCCTAGAACTTAGAACTACTTAAACTAACCTAAGGACATCACACACACCCATGCCCGAGGCAGGATTCGAACCTGCGACCGTAGCAGTCCCGCGGTTCCGGACTGCAGCGCCAGAACCGCACGGCCACCGCGGCCGGCCGTCGTCGTCGCATCCAGGTGGTAAGCTTCCCACAGAAAGTCTTCGACCTAAATGTAAATAAATTTCCTCCGAAAAACGTTCATTGGTTGTTATTCTGCTGCTTTATGTATCCATTAATTCCTTTTCGTACAAGTTTCTGGTAATGTATTTTTATGTGCCGAGAATTCTTCCGGGTTGTATGGCCGTGGTCCATGGAACTCTTTTATCCATGACGTTTCGTCCAAAGCTACGTTGGACGTCTTCGGCGGTGCTCCTGGTTGTGCTGAGTCTTGCTGACCAGGAGCACCTCCGAAGGTGCCCAACGTAGCTTTGGACGAAACGTCAGGGACAGAAGAGTCCCAAGGACCACGGCCATACAACCCGGAAGGGTTCCCGGCAGCTGAAACATCCAGTCGCGAAAGCCTTCATTGAAAGTATTTTTATTTCACCTGGGCCGTCACCTACCACGCAGGGAGCAACAAAGAAATTTAAATTCATTTTCATTGCAGTAATTGCTCTTTGATGTTGGATTTCAAGCTGCTGTATGGTCTAAAGCGACATTTACGATCCGAAAACTCACTTTCCATGCTGATTTTTTTTGAGGATGCTACATGATCTCGCCTGTTTACTTACGTCCGTTTCTTCCGGAGCACCCTGTATTGTAATATCCCGTTTCTTCCCAGGCATCCTGTATTTTAACCTCGGAATGTGCCCTCCGTTTTATTTGCATATGTCCGTATCTATGCATATCGACAAAAAGATCGACACAAGAAGCCTTCGTCGTGACAGCTATGTAAGAGGCTCCCACACTGAGACCACACTGCATTATTGAGCGCATCGACTCATCGCTCCCGTTCGCGACCTTTTTATTTCCGTTAGCTGGACGAGTACCTAGGCAACATGTGCATTGTGACGTAAAGAATGGCCATTAGGAGGGACTTCGGTTGTCGTCTGGTGGAGGGCGCTGTATTGACTGGTCACGAGCACGGGTCCGGCTTTACGTAACGCTGGGCAGAGGTGGCAGTTTTCCAATACTGCGTTGCGAGCCGGTGGGCTGGTGGGCAGCCGCGGAGAAGGCCTGCACCCGCCGGCCCCGAGCTGCGACGACAGCACTCTAGACTGATGGACGAGTCTGCCGCAAGAAAAATACGCGAGTGAATTTGCTGACTCGAACTGCTTCATTAGCATCTGAGAGTGAGTCTGGCTCATATGCCAGCCAACTCTAGCCCTTTCTGTAATTGTGTGGTGTTACGCAAGGTTCCATCTTACTACTTTTTGCTGTGGATGTTAACAAGCGGTTCTAGGTGCTTCAGTCCGGAACCACGCGGCTGCTACGGTCGCAGGTTCGAATCCTGCTTCGGGCATGGACGTGTGTGGTTCAAATGGCTCTGAGCACTATGGGACTCAACTGCTGTGGTCATAAGTCCCCTAGAACTTAGAACTACTTAAACCTAACTAACCTAAGGACAGCACACAACACCCAGCCATCACGAGGCAGAGAAAATCCCTGACCCCGCCGGGAATCGAACCCGGGAGCCCGGGCGTGGGAAGCGAGAACGCTACCGCACGACCACGAGATGCGGGCAGGACGTGTGTGGTGTCCTTAGGTTAATTAGGTTTAAGTAGTTCTAAATCTAGTGGACTGATGACCTCAGATGTTAAGTCCCATAGTGCTTCGAGCCATTTGAACCGTTTTTTTATGTTAACGATCTTTCATCATTCGCACTGCGAGGTGACAAGTTAGTTCGAATGGTTTAAATGGCTCTGAGCACTATGGGACTTAACTTCTGAGGTCATCAGTCGCCTAGAAGTGACAACTACTTAAACCTAACCAACCTAAGGACGTCACACAACTCCATGCCCGAGGCAAGATTCGAACCTGCGACCGTAGTAGTCGCGCGGTTCCGAACTGAAGCGCCTAAACGGCTCTGCCACCGCGGCCGGCTGACAAGTTAGTTTTTCGTGCTTAATCTTTCACTGTGCAGCGAAGTGTGCGAAGTTTTACACCTTCCTGGCGTATTAAAACGACGCCGAATTCAGACTCGAAGCCTTGACCTTGCCTTTTTTGGGTAATGCAGCCATGCTACCCAACCATGACATCTGCCGGTACCTCCCTCCTACTTTCCAAGCTTCACAGGACCTCTGTTGCCTACCCTGCTGGATGAACTCTCCTGGAAGAAAACACATTGTGGAGAAATTCCATAACTGTAGTGAAACTATGAGGACAGATCGCAACTGGTGCTCAGTTGGTAAGTGGCTTACCCCAAACACTGCTGTGTTCCGAGTTCGAGTCCCAGTCCTCTGCACAGTATTAGTCTTGCAGGAAGTATCAAAACAGCGATCAGACCACCGCAGAGTGAAAGATTAATTCTGGAAACAATCCTTTAGGCTATGGGAAAGGCATTTCTCCGCTCTGTCCTTTTGCCAGTAATGTTGGTCAAGGAAGCTATGTAGGAAAAGCTTGTTTGAGGTTTGGAAAATAAGGGAGAAGAGGAGGATCTTTCACGAGGTGTATGTGGGAAGGAGTAGTATCGTGCCTGATTCTTCTTGGCTTGTAACGTTGTAGGCTCTCGGAATTTTAACAGCAAACCCTCTCTGTGACGCACAACGCGTGTCTTGTACCGTCTTCCGTTGGAGTTTGATGAGAATCTTAGTGACGCTTCACGCTTACCAGATGAACGTGTGATAAAACGGCTGCTCTTCTCTGGAGCTCTCCACCACTTCCTACGTTCTCAGGGTCTCAGGCTGCTTTTACTAAAAATAGTTTTGTGTTCGTTCCTGGTTGTTAATGCTTCCATTGATATATTGCCAATGTTACAAGCGAACAGCTCTTTTCGTCGTCTTATGCGCAATGTCTCACATATTTACTTTGAAGATCAACTGCCAGTCCGTACGCGAAACGTCGAAACACCGCAGATCTTCGAACATTCCGCTACAGTCTCTGGCGCTGTAATTTACCTGTATCCGCGAGTAGCCTCCTGGCGTTGCTTGCGTAACCAGAAATAATAATATTTGTAATAATAATATTTATAATAATAATAATGATAGTAATTGAAACGCCCCGCTAAACTCGCTGGGCAGAACAGGTGATTTGGATTTTGGAAAGGGCCAAATAAGGTTGGGGTCAGTTTCACTCAAAATTGTAATTTATTGTAATTTAATAACCTTTTTTAATCCAGAACGGCACGTAGCCGAACCTTAACTACGAGTGTCAGAATGCAATTCTTTCACGGCTGAAGGTCTCCAAACAAGAAATCTTAAAAATCAACCAGATAAAAATGCAGTTAAAATAGCGAATAAAATAATTAAAATACATATATTACAGCTAGGCTGAAAGCGTCAAGGCAAAGGTGGATAGACAAACATAAACAAGATGCAATACAAATCGCTGAAGGCCCACAATAAAATGTTCAAGATTTTAAAATAAATTACCATTACCTTTGAAAGGCAGAAGGCCGCAATGTTAAAGCTTGAAAGGTAATTTTAAGAATAAGGGTCCAAGGCTGAAGGCCCACAATTAATTTTCCAAAATTTTGAAAAAATATAACCATAAGCCTTAAGTTTTAAGTAGCTTAAATCGGGCTAGAAGAAAAGACAACACAACGGCAATAACCTTTCAGCAAATATCCACTTGCCGGAATTCAAACTTGCTTTATATAAAACACAGTAAAAGCAAGAATTTTTTTCATTGGCTCTGATAGATTATAAACAGACAATTAAACACCGGTGAGGCAGCAGCACTGAGAAGCCTCCGGGGGTGGGGGGTGGGGGGGTCTGCCCTCGTTCACTTACGTGAGACAGATAGTGAGCCAAACTACCCAACCAAGGGACAGCCACGGACCGACCGACAAACGACTTGCTTGCCCCACCAATCGGTACATGAGAATTCAAACACAAAATGTTGCAAAAACATTATTATCCACAATCACATATGTATGTGTATTAAGCTGTCAAAACTACACACCGTGTTGGGCAGCAGCAACAGGTGAGGAAAGGACACTGCCTGAAATTACGTTAGTGGCGAGGGCAGGTAAACGGAACACTAACAGCAACAAGGCAGAAAATTCCGCTGGTGCACTTGAAATGTAGTCAACCAATATAGTTAATTCCACCGCATGGCGGCTAAATTTCAGCAATACAAACACTCGGCGTTGCTCACAGGAAAACCACCTCCACAGCGAACCATCGAAACGAACCACACAATATTATCGGACATGGTTTGGGTACTTGAAACCACTACTGAACTCTGACGTCCTGGGTCGGTGAGCCATGAAGCTCGTAGCGATCGGGCAGCTCCACACACGCTCCAACACTGCGCAGGGACCGTCGGCGGACCCAGCCGACTGCACCGCGCGGAGATAACTTCCCTGATCCGCAGCAACCGATCGACTGCCAGCAGACCCCCCAAGCCGCAAAGTATATGCACCAAACCAAAGATGGTACACGGTGCAAATATCGATACACAGCGCTACTGCGACATGCAGAAGGAAGAAGAACCACGGAGTAACCGCAACAAGGGCAGGAAACCAAAGACAGACAGACAGCCAAGTTCACGAAAACGCATAGTTGGGTGTGATCACGGCTCAGCCAGAATGAAGTTATCACTCTGCAGCTGAGTATGCGTTGATACGACACTTCCTGGAAGATTAAAACTGTGTGCCGGACTTGGACTAACTCGGAACCTCGACTGAGCTACCCAAGCACTACTCACGACCCGTCTTCACAGCTGTAACTCCGCCAGTACCTCGTCTCCTACCTTCCAGACTTCACAGAAGATCTCCTGCGAAACTTGCAGAACTAGCACTTCTGAAAGAAAGGATACTGCGGAGACATGGCTTAGCCACAATTCACGGGTCGTGAGTCGGTGCTTGGGTAGCTCAATCGGTAGAGCACTTGCCCGCGAAAGGCAAGGCTTCGGAGCTCGAGTCTCTGGGTTTGAGGTGATCCTTAATAATGTTCAATAGTTCACAACTGTCTTGGCAGCTTCGATAGCTACCACAAGTCTCATGGAAGCCCAGATTATTGTCCACATAATCCGAGGACCATCTGAAAGGAAAGAACATTTCGATATACCAAGATATTTTTTAATAATAGTACAGAAACTGAATATACGCGTTTCGGCACATACTTCGTCTACTTTCCCACAAAGTCGCCTTTGACGTTAAGGTACCTGGTTTACCTTGGCAGCAGTTTGTGCATATCCTCTTCATACAATGTGGCCGCTGACTATTCAACCAGGTCATGACAACATCCTTCAGGTCGCCATCTTTTGCGAACCTTTTATCAGCAATGTGCTCTTTCAGTTTTGGAGACATGAAATAGTCCGAAGTTGCCAGGTCTGTAGTGTAGAAAGGATGCTCGAAGATTTTCCACTGGAACAAAGCTTGTGTTTGCCGGGCAGTATGCGGATGTGTATTGTCGTGCAACAGAACAATTCCACACGAGAGCTCGTTTCTTCGGCAGTTGTGGATAGCCCCACGAAGACGTTCAAGGGTAGCACGGTGTAGGATCCCTTCACTGCCCCGGAATATAGAAGCATTCAGTTTTTGAGTTGATACAGTTTGTGTGTGAACTTGGATGGCATCTGTGGCGAATGAGGATGACGCCCACTCCATAAACTGTCACTTCATTGTGGGAATGCTCTGAAGAAACCCATTTTTCATCTCCCGTAATAATCTGGTCATCGAACGTGTTGCCATCCCTTTCGTAACGCTCCGAGAACGCTAATGCAGCACTCTATCTCGCAACTTTCGGGGCTACTGTCAGCAAGCGTGGCACCCACTGTGTACATATTTTGTGGCACCCTAAGTGTTGAGTGTTTGTGCAGGATTGAACGAAGCACTTCCTGACATTATTCTTGCACGTCGCGAATCGTGACTCGTCGATTCTCTCGAATGGTGCGATCCACTTTTTGCTTCAACGCGTCTGTGATGGAGGGACGGTCGTCCTGATCTTAGTTCGTCATGAACATGTGTTCCACCGGTCTTAAACATTATGCACCGTCTGCGGTAAATGTGACAGAGTTCAACATTTTCTCCCTGCATAAAACAAATAACATCCCGCACCTGACAATCGGCGGAGCATGGTCACAGCTATCGCTGCACTTAAAATGTGACAAGATCCAACCGCATGCAGCAACTGTCCGCATTACACTGAACATCATAAACCAATGAGCGGCTGCCGCGAGGAAGTGCGCGGACTGTATACGCAAGCGTTCTTTATTTTCTGGATGGCTCTCGTATATTACATTGTCCCCGCCGATCTGCATCCGTGGCACGGTACATGTTTCGAACAGCCATTTGTCTTAATGATGGCGTATCCGACCGCAACCATCGGTCTGGTGTGACTCGTCCTACCAGACGGTCCATATCAGTGATACCATGACGACGTTGGGATAACATGGGGACATGTCGTGGTCCTCTGCTGCAGGTTTCCATCACCACAAAGTGCGTTGAACTGTGTGCTCTGAAACCCTTGTGCCTGCGCCAGCATGGTACTCTGTATTGACCAGTGGTCATAATGTCGTGGCTCACGAGTGTGCTTTGGCACATATCGGAACCATCCGCCTGGAACTGTGTTGCAGCGATGCTACCGAAAGTCGCTGTACCCTAAATGTGGCAGTTGCACTCATCTGACGGGCGGTAACTACAGCGTCAGCCCACCTGCTACGCGCATCATCCTTAATTGTCTCTCTCAGAGGGCACTCAGTTCTTCGTTAGCGAGGCAGTAATGGAAGCCGCACGCCGTCACGTTGCGAAATTGGCTCGCAGAGAACTGCTGCGTGCTTCCGGCTGACGGGCAACTCTTCTGTGCGTGTTGCGTCACAATTAGCTTTGTGTTACTTTACGGAACACTACAGTTGTCACGCCTCACGTCCGAGTTACGTACTAACTTTACGCGACCAAAGACACCGTATGGCAGTGGTTCCCATCCTTTCTGAGGCTAGTATCCTAATCGAGATGGCATTCAGTACCCCGTTAATTTTTTCCAGTGTAATTAGGTCCAAAACTTTAACACTTCTATTTTTAATGTGGCAAATGATTTATAATACTTCGTTGCAAGTGAACTCATGCGTTTTCTACATTTTTCACCACACTAAGAAATAATGATTCATTGGCGTGTTTCGTTCTGCTTATTCCCAACAATCCTTTTTTTTTATATTTGGTTTGGTGTCCGTCATAGCATATTAATTCAGTTCTTCACTTTCGTTGTCATTGCTACCACAGAGGAAGCTCTGTTTTAACACATGTAAGTTGTGACGAATGGAGACGGTGTTCTTAAGACTTCTTCGAATAAAGATAGCTACTGATCACGGACCTTTCGCTAAAGTAATAGGAGCCATGTTTCCTTTCCATGTACAGGAAATTTTACTTTCGCTCGAATTATACCATTTGAAGATATTACTTCATTCACAAAAACTAGTCGGGGAACCTAGACATTTCCTTTTCAATTTTAAAAATTAGAAAAATAATCGTTATTATAATTGATTATTGATGACAACTGATAACTATTACTATTGCATTGGCGGTAAACGAAATAAATAGAGACATAAAAATGACCTTGAGTTCTCTTGGTATACCACAACAGGGATTGAGAGATGCATCTTGCAAATTTCTTGAAAGGATAGGAAAACAAGTATTCGGATTGGGGAACTGACTAGACTGGAAGATATAAAGATGATATGATAGTGATGAAAAAAGTGCAGGTGTGGGTAGCCAGTGAGGCGGACGAAACTGGGAAGACAGACTAATGAAATGTGGGTAGATAACAGTAGATAATATGCAGGAACAACAGGGATTCGTATCGCTGAAGATTCCAGTGCATGGAAATATCTCGAGGAGGCTTTCATCCAGCAATAAATGTCAAATGGCTGATTATGATGATCTATTATATACTATAATTGTTTCCCTGAGTCATTTGTCTCTTCATTATCGTAGATAATGTTCGAAGCAGAAGAAATGAATTAAAATTGGGGCTGCGGCCGGGACTCGAACCCTGGTCTTCTTGCTTTTTTTTTCGTTGCATTTGCTCGGGGCGGACATCGTGCGACATCCGTTTAAGTTTGTTGTTGATAGATTAACTCAGTTTTATTACAGAGGGCGGCTAACCCTCTGACCGAACACGCTGAGCTACCGTGCCGGCATCAATGATGATGAACACACGACACCCAGTCATCACGAGGCAGAGAAAATCCCTAATCCCGCCGGGAATCGAACCCGGGACCCCGTGCGCGGGAAGCGAGAACGCTACCGCAAGACCACGAGCTGCGGACGTTTGTTAGGCAGAAATGCTAACCATTACGCCACCTAAGTACAATGGTCAAAATTGCTGCACGAAGTACGCAAGTTGAATTCGAGTCCCGGCTGCAGCACAAATTTTAATTCATTTCTTCTGCTTCGATTATTATTATATGTTAGTCTACCGTTTTCGTAGCAATAGAGATTATTTTAAAAATGTTGTCACTGAATCATCATTGGAACAATTGTGTTTTCACCCCCTGAGAAAGCTTCATTCTACCTCGCGGTAAGGTAACTACTCACAGGTTCGAACCCACTGCCGAAGGATGTTGTCAAGGTACTGGTTTTTGATTCACAAACACCGGGGTTGAGATTACCATACCATCATACGGATTTAGATTTTCCATTTTATGTATCCCTAGGTCCAGACTATGTGAATAATTGTGAAGTTTGTGGTAGAGGACCCTTGTTGTACCATATGGATCGAGAAGGGAGGCATACTAGGGTAATCCGTTCATAGGCACTGTGCCAGAATGGCAAGGTGGTAATCGCATTTGCTTGGTGAGCAAGAGACCCGGGTTTGAATACTGGCCTTGGTGGAGATGTTCATTCGTTGAGCATGTTAAATGTTAGGGAAAACGCAAGTGTCGTTAAAGCTTTGTTACTACGATGCTGTATGCAGTAAGGAAATAGACGACAATTAATAATCTCCCGACAAATAATTCCGAAGGTATACGAAGTGTGCTACAGATTTTGTTGCGCGCCAAGCTCTTCAGTCGCTCCGAAAGAATGCAATAGCGTTACGAGAACTGCTTCAAGGGACAAAGTCAGCGAGGTAAGAGCGTTGATTCACGAATTTCGTCAAGAAAGGGTTGACTTTGGCAGCCTCGAGTGGGAAGCAACGACCAGTTGTACTGTGCGTCGCGTTATATCACATTCTACGGGGTCGTGGGTAGAGTGAAAAACTTTTCTCAAGTTTTGGTTCCACGGGAAACTCGCGCAACCATATATAGGATTCTTCCCGGATGAAGTGTGGAGAGAATGAGTGCTTGTATGTCTGCTTGCGAGTTGCTACTCGCCTAAACTTACCTGTGGCGTATCTGCGGGATGGCTGCACAGCAGACAGACGCGTATCAGTAGTTTGTGCCTTGACAGACAAATTCTCGAAGTTTTCTAAACAGGCGGAACTCAGCCACTGGGAATATCCATATAGAGGGAGAAGGGTGGTGCGAACAGTCACAGGCTTGGGTGGCTGGCGAGTGATGCAGCAACACATGTTTTTTTTTTTTTTTATTTCTTGGGTTTAGTTACATGCCCACTGCAAAATCGTAACAGGCAGACACTCTAGGAAAGGAATTGTATATACAATACGTTTTTGAGATTCCCGATTCTCGCGCAATTTGTCTGCTACTGATGTGCGGATTAGATGCGACAGCAGCTAAAACACCTACTTGGGCATCATCATTTGTTGCAGGTCGTGGTTGACGTTTCACACGTGGCTGAACACTTCCTGTTTCCTTAAATAACGTAACTGTCCGGCGAACGGTCCGGACACTTCGATGTTGTCGTCCAGGATACCGAGCAGCACACATAGCACACGTCCGTTGGGCATTTTGATCACAATAGCCATACATCAACACGATATCGACCTTTTCCGCAATTGGCAACCGGTCCATTTTTAACACGGGTAATCTATCACGAAGCAAATACCGTCCACACTGGCGGAATGTTACGTGATACCACGTACTTATACGTTTGCGACTATTACAGCGCCATCTGTCACAAAGCGAAAAAAGTGGTCCAACTGAAACATTGATTTTTTTAGGTACTACACGAATGTGTAATAAAAATGGGTGTTCCTATTTTAAAAAACGCAGTTGATATCCATTTGACCTATGGCAGCGCCATCTACTGGGCGAACCATAGCACCATCTGGTTTCCCCTTTCAAGCTAGACAAGTTTCGTTCTTTGTAGTTTTTTCGTTTGACGCTTATTTCGTGAGACATTTGGCCCGGTCACTATCAATGGATCATCCTGTATAGTTCCATCATTTGTGAAGAACTTAGCACTGTAACTGATGCTATGCGCCACATCAACTTCGTGTAAAACAAACAGCAACGGTTCTGTTACATTCCCCGGGGGCACACTCGGTTTACATCAACTCCTCGTCCAGGATAACGTGTCGCATCCTGTCTGTCAGGTTTACTAGAGGCTGTGTTCTATCAAGGACGTCGGCGCCTGCGCAGCGGCGGACACGTGCGAGTGTCGGTACTGGCCGTTATAACAAGGCCGGCTTCACTTCTTTCCTACACTCTACAGTTATGTTTTTGGCATTTGAACAATGTTTAAAAGAGCAGCGTGATATTGTAGGCTACCATGTATCTCCTTCCCTATCCTTGTTTGTGTGAGCTATTGTAGTGAATGAAGTTAGTAGGCCTGCCGGAGCGGCCGAACGGTTCTAGGCGCTACAGTCTGGAACCGCGCGACAGCTACGGTCGGAGGTTCGAATCCTGCCTCGGGCATGGATGTGTGTGATGTCCTTAGGTTAGTTCTAGGGGACTGATGACCTCAGCAGTTAAGTCCCACAATGCTCAGAGCCATTTGAACGATTTGAAGTTAGTAGTAAAATGTGTGCTACATGGATATGATATTTTATTATTATTGTTATCGGTTTCTGTATGCACTTTATATGCGCGTCATTCTGTGAAATTTATGGCAGACTAAAGCTTCCATTGATAGTATGTATCGTAAATAAGAAAGAATACGCCACCGAGCGGGGTGGCGCAGTGGTTAGACACTGGACTCGCATTCGGGAGGACGACGGTTCAATCCCGCGTCCGGCCATCCTGATTTAGGTTTTCCGTGATTTCCCTAAATCACTCCAGGCAAATGCCGGGATGGTTCCTTTGAAAGGGCACGGCCGACTTCCTTCTCAATCCTTCCCTAATCCGATGAGACCGATGACCACGCTGTCTGGTCTCCTTCCCCAAACCAACCAACCAAAGAATACGCCATCTTATTTCCTTTCTCCCGCCATTGCGTCGTCCCCTCAGTAATGAAATCGTTAAACACTGGGTAACAGCTAAGCGATATTTGTAAAACCAACCTCGATTAAGTGCATATAACGATTAGAACGGTAATTTGTTTTGTCCACAAAAATTCGAAACCTGTATTGGTGTATTTGGGAAGTAAAATAACATGATGCCCGATTTTGTGAGGATATAAAATGCAGGCTGGGAGTTACAAGAAAAGCGTTTTCGAAAAGAAACATTTGCTAACATCGAATATAAATTGAAGTGTTAAGAAGTCTTTTCTGAAGGTATTAGTTTGGGCTGTTGTACGGAAGAGAAATGCTAATGATAAACAGTTCGGACATGAAAACCATAGACTCTTTTAGAAATACGCAAGAGAACGCTAAAGATTAGATGGGTAGATAGGTTAAGTAATCAGAAGGTACTGAATCGAAAGAGGTAAAAGGAATTTTAAACTTCCTGGCAGATGAAAAACGCGTGCTGGACTGGGACTAGAACCTTTGACCTTTAACTTTCGCGAGTATTCTGGAAAAAAATTTAATTACACAGTTTGGCTAAAAGAAGCAATCAGTTGATACAACACTTCTGATGCAGCGAGGAATCGTCAGTTTGAGAATGGCGGGAAAACGTGGGAGATCAAGCCTTGTTTACATACTAATGGATGTAGGTTGCAGCAGTTAAGCAGTCGTGAAGAGGCTTGCACATTATAGACTAACGATATGCATAGTATAGACTAGCGATATTAGCTGCATTAAACCAAACAGAGAATCGCATCAATAACATTATCGCTGTACTCTGTATTTTAACCACTGTCATCAAAATTGCGTTGTAAATATTTAACTATTGCGCCACCTGCTTTTGATACCTTTTGTCCCAGCAGGTAAAGGACTGCAAATGGACGGGCATTCCGATGCTGCACGCTGTCTGCAGCCTTTCTCCTTAGCTCTTCGCCCCCCTCCCCTTTAATTAACCTGGGAGTTCCTGAAGGAATTATTGCGATGAATAATTCCGGCCTCATTTGGCTCCGCGGACAGAGCCCTTGTATTCCCAATTCCTCTCGTCTGTAGCTGAGGAGCGCTGAGACAGGTAACTTAACGAACAAATAAAATCAGTTACAAGGTAGTCGATTGGAAGACTTTTGTTTTGCGTGGCAAATGGTCCGAAAGCATAGCCCTTTTTCAAAAGAATTCACGTGTACGGTTACATGATGTTTAGTCATCTGCGTTGTTATTGTTTGCCGTTCCCTATCGAATTAAGTTCAAGACGAGGATCTTGAGAAACCATCGTTTTGGTGGTGGTGGTGGTGGTGGTGGTGGTGGTGGTGGTGGTGGTGGTGGTGACCTGCAGTTCAAACACTTGTTGATGCCGCTCTGCATGCCACTCAATCCTGTGCCAGCCTCTTCTTCTTCGAATAGCTACTGCACCTACATCCTTCTGAATCTGCTTACTATATTCATCTCTTGGTCTCCCTCTACAATATTTACCCCCCACAGTTCCCTCCAGTACTAAATTAGTGATCCCGTGATGTCTCAGAATGTGTCGTATCGACCGTTCCCTTGTTTTCATCAAGTTGTACCACAAGTTTCTTGAGTCCCCAATTCTGTTCAGTAACAGCTCATTAGTTAATTGATCTACCCACGCATGCTTCATTTAACTCATGTGCCTTACAGGGGTATTCAGGATACTTACAAGGTAAACGCAAGAAAATAAAGTTCAACTTGGCGGTAAGCGATTGAACACAGTTAGATAACCACTGTGTGAAACTGACGCAACTTCTTGCTGTGTATCCGTCGTACATGTTGGCAATACTTCTGGCAGCATAAAGAAGACACGGCCTTGTATAGGTACTGATAATCAGTGAGATTAGCAGTATTCGCAACGTGAACAAGGAAGGGGGCCGTATTATAATCTGATTTAAAGTAGTTGTCACTTGACGTTTGCGCTGCGAAGTTGCGTTGTTGTCAGGTCAAGCACTGGCTGGAGGCAGCCGCCTCAGCGCATCGCTACCCCCGGCGATAGAAAATCGTTTTAAAGCCTGTATCTTCTACAAAAAGTAAGTGAAAAATTTCAAACCCACATATGATGTATATCCCTAAAATGTCTCTCAATCTGTCAAATATCTATTCTTAATTTTAATTAGGACAAGAGTTACGTTAATTTGTTTTAAACGATTTAAATTCTCAATTTCGCAAACAGCTTCTAACTTATCACGTCATTACTGAAAAACTATTGGTGTCACAGCAAAAAATTTTTTATCCATTCATTACCAAAATAATGCACTCGGCAAAGAATCCTTAAAAGTTTTCGTAGTGCATCGTTTCCTGTATTATAAATTTCTGAAAACAGCATTTTTCAGCAACCCTACCAGTACTGAACTCGAAACAAGTATGACGTTTAAAATCTCTATCTCCTATAAATATTATGTAAATATTTTGAAATTTACGTACAATATCGGTCTCAGTGGTATCCATAAGCAAATCAAATATCTTTTCTTAATTTTAATTAGGGCCGTTGTTACATTAACTATTGAAGTGTGAGAAATTTTCGCGTCTGGAAAAGTTTTCTTCCTTAGATTGCAAATCTCGAAAACTATTACACGCATTGAATAACATCTTGGTGTATATACAAAATGAAATAGAATTAAAATTCAGTCTAACTTACCGTAAGGGATGACGAGAGCTGGCCAAACAGTATTTCTTAGTCTCACAACAAGAATAGGAATTAATCGAAATAAATTCACAGACACAATATTTAATGGCAGTAAGTACACTACACACTAATCAGACAATGCGAAAATACCGCTTAATTCAGAGTCAGTGGAACTATCCGTGTCGCTGCTCGTATTGACAGATGTAATCAAGTCTTCGACAGTTTGTTGCAAGATACCTTCATTGTTCCATGCGTCACTCCTTTCACGTGATGCACTACCTTCTGCCAGTCTTCCGATGTCACAATTTCAACTGCCTCTTTCAAAAGGCGTTCCACTTCGGTTAATGTGAATTTTTTATTTTCTGCAGCAATATGCCGTTTAACCTGAGCCCAAATCAGCTCTATTGCGTTGAAATGGCAACGGTAAGGAGGCAATCTGAGCACTTTATGCCCGTATTTTTTTGCTACTTCATCCACAATGTAAATCGGGTTCTTTGGCTTGTGTTGCGATACAAGTTCTAATAATTCTGCCCTTGTAAAATTACTGTCGAACTGCACCTTATGTTTCTGTAACCAGCTAACAATGTCGTTTTTCGTCGTTGCCTTTGTGGGTGCTTTGTCTTGTATTACTGAATGATAAGGAGCGTTATCCATAACAATGATAGTTTTTTGTTAAATACTGGGGCACACAGTCTTCAAACCGTTTCACAAAAGTATTGTGGTTCATCTCTTCGTGGTAGTCAGAGGTGTTATTTAAACTGAATAGCAGCAGACTATTTGTAATGAAATCTTTTGAATTTCCGGCATGTGCTACAATTATCCTTTTTCCTCTGCCGATCGGAGCTGCCATACTACTGCTGATGGTACCGGCTGCCTTTTTTAAACTGTGTCCTGCATTCACCCACGTTTCGTCAAGCCAAACGATATCATCAAAATTTGTCCCCACTAATTCTCTAAGAAGGCGGCATCGCCAGGCTGCAATATCTTGGCGTTCCATTAGTAACTTTCTGCCAGAGATGGATTTATAGCGAAATCCTAACATTTTCACGACTCGTAACAAAGACGATTTACTACCCTGAAATAGGTCAGCCGCTGTGAGGGTAGCATGTAGTTTTTTGAGTGTTGGATACTCCTTCCTCGAATAAAGTGCGTATATTTGACGACGACAAATGCCATCTTCCTGAAAAGAGTCAAGTTTTGTGACCCTCTTCTCTAGTCGCCTCTTTGTCCCAGGTGTATCCAATTTAGATGATTCACTTGAGCCTTCTTTCGTGAATTTCTCCTTGCAGATTCTTATTACTGATCGTTCGCTAACTTGCAGAGCAGCTGCAGTTCGCTCCACCACCTTATCCAAAGGAACGAGAGGCCCTCCTGCATCCCTCTCTAAATACTCTCTTAAGGAACACACGTATTCACGCGCCTGACTGCGTATAACGACGCCATGTCCGCCACTTTTTGGAGGCTTCGGAGGAGTGTGCAGCCTCGGCCTCCCTCTCTTCCGACTGCTTTCATCAGACATCGTAAACACGCGAAACTACAAGTCACTCAAATCTCCCACCCGCACGTCTACAAAAAATGGCTCTGAGCACTATGCGACTTAACTTCTGAGGTCATCAGTCGCCTAGAACTTAGAACTAATTAAACCTAACTAACCTAAGGACATCACACACATCCATGCCCGAGGCAGGATTCGAACCTGCGACCGTAGCGGTCGCTCGGTTCCAGACTGTAGCGCCCAGAAACGCACGGCCACTCCGGCCGGCGCACGTCTACAACGGCTCGCTGAGGACTGGCTGTCACAATGCCTCAGTCAGCTCAGCAGAGCGAGGTGGCAACGCAGTGGCAGCCGACGGCGCCGGCTGCCATTGGTTTGTTGGTGGCGGGAGCCCTGCAGCCCGTTGCCTGTCAAGTGACAACTACTTTAAATCGGACTCCACGTTGTCCGCCTGAAACTGGAATAGTGAGGTATTACATATAATGTCAGAGTATGCTGTTGTTCCAGACTTCACATAGAACTCGGAAGTAACAGGAAATCGAAGCGTTTTATATCATTCGTTGCAAGAGAATGCGAGCAAAAATGTACAAATAATACACTTTTCTGCATCAGTCAAAGAAATGTGTAAAGGCGCTGTTGACACTAATGCATTTGCAGCAGACGTTCGTGACTATCTCAGTACTAAAGAAACTATTTTCCCGACGGCGGGTAGAAGCTACATACTGTTAAATGTTAAACTTGGGGAACCTGTAATGCAGTATAGTGTGATGAGAAAAATAGGTTTCCAGGTGGAAAGAAAAGCCATTCTTCGTTCCTTGACACAGTAATTAAAATACGGATATGCAGGGTGTTCAGAAACGGTCTGAAAATCTTGTAGGGAAAGGTTAAGCTGAGAAATAATTGTTACGAAAAACATTCGATACATTGCGCCGTTTCCGAGTTAATTAGCACTGAAGTCTGGCTGCTGTGCGCCCAAATTAAAGAGGCCCGCCAGATACAATTCGTGTCAGTTGTTCTCATAGCGTAGATGATAACGCGCGGAACTACTCGCCCTTTGCCTCGGATTCGATCCTCGCTACCGTCCCACGCCCAGTTTTTGTATCGCTCCCTGTTTCGGTTTTAGAAAACCAACCGAAGAATACGTTAGGCGTCGCCGTCTCCGGCGGGCCGCCTGAATTTTTGCTCGTAATGGCCTGACTGGGTTAGCTCAATGCTAATTAATTCGGAAACCGCGGAAAGTGTCTAATGTTTTTCTTAATAATTCTTTCTCAGTACAAACTATCCTGTAACACCCGTACAAGCTTTTCAGACGGTTTATTTCTAAACTGTACGGTGTCTAAATATCGATATTGTTCTTACCACATTGTTCTCTGTTGCGAAATTTTCGAGTGACTATTGCCGACTCCGTTGAGTTTTTGGGAAAGCAACAAGCGTCTGGAAAGACAAACGTCTACAACAAAACTGAAAGGGCTAGTAAAAATGCACTACGTTGTTGAAGGCATCATTGTTTTATCTGAAGGTTTAGTAATAGCCTTTGGGCAATTAAACCACTAGAAAGACCCCTTCAGAAAGTTGCAATAAACAAAATACAGGACCAGTAAAGGAAACTTTTATAAGTCGTAAGTAGTAGGCTAAATCAGTTGGGAATTCTAGAAATCAGTGGATAAGACAAAACAGACCAAAGGAATCTCTGTCAGTACCGAAAATAGGCATATGAATAAGTCTTTCAACTGAAGAATGTATGTTACCAATTAGTTCAGAAGAAGTAGGAAGAACATACGGAAAGATAGATTTTAAGAAAAGTGTTGGGGCCATTTGAAGAATGTCGAGAAGAGTAAAAAGAATACAATTTGAAAATAAACTAATGATAGATATAATTGCATAGGCTTCCGCGGCCAGACTAAAAAAAAAGAATGGCTCTGACCACTATGGGACTTAACTTGAGGTCATCAGTCGCCTAGAACTTAGAACTACTTAAACCTAACTAACCTAAGGACATCACACACATCCACGCCCGAGGGAGGATTCGAACCTGCGACCGTAGCGGTCGCTCGGTTCCAGGCTGTAGCGCCCAGAACCGCACGGCCACTGCGGCCGGCGGCCAGACTCAGTCGACATAAAAGTTTTCTGGGTATTGTACCGCGTCATAATGTACGAGGCGTGTGTTTTAAGTAAGTACCGTTTTGAAATTAAAAAAGACGGGCTAAGATACCTCAATAATTTAATTTTACATGAAAGCCTGTACCTAAATCTACTTTTCTACATAATTTCCGTCAATATTGAGGCACTTATAACGTTGTACCAGTTTTTGAATACCCTCCTCATAGAAGTCCGCCACCTGACTTGTTAACCACTGCATCACCACTGTTTTGACTTCGTCATCGTCTTGAAGACGCTGACCGCCCAGGTGTTTCTTCAAGTGCAGGAACAGATGGTAGTCACTGATCGCAAGACCAGGCGGCAGACTTCTACGACGAGGGTATTCAAAAACTGGTACACCGTTATGACAAGTGCCTCAATATTGACGGAAATTATGTAGAAAAGTAGATTTAGGTACAGGCTTTCATGCAAAAATAAAATTATTGACTTATCTTAGCACGTCTTTTTTTTTAATTTCAAAACGGTACTTACTTAAAAAACACGCCTCGTATAAAACTGCTGCAACGTTTCGGCCACGGTTGCCCAGAAGAAGGCTGCTGCATCCGTGGCCAAAGCGTTCGTAATTCTCCTGCAGCAGTAGTTTTATACATTATGACGCGGTACAGTACCCAGAAAACTTTTATGTCGACTAATGATAGATATTTATGTAACAAAAATCCTAATTTCTACTGATACAGACATGTATAGTGATTTTTGAATTACGTTTGAAAATTTGATGGAAGAAAAGAAGGAACAAAATACAACAGAGTGAAGGAAATAGAAACTAATGAGAAATAAGCTATGAAATTCAGACGAGAAGAAAGTGAATACACTGGATTGTTTTGCGTTGTCACTTCGTGGTGAAAATTGTCATAAGACGAAGAAAGACGAAAAAGGAGGAAATAGGAAACAGGAAAAGAGGTGAGAAAGGAATTCAGTGGAATGAAGTCTCGCGAGAGTCATTACAACACATCTTTTTAATCAAGGTGCCTGGCTTCTTGTTAACTAAAAAGAAAAGGAAAAAACGTGAACGTCTGTATCTAGATGGATGGAATGCCATTTCGAACCGCTGACACTTCTGCGTATTAACATAGCATAACGTCGCCATGCTTTTGTGCACAGAGGCCGATATCTGGGGTCAGTGAGTAAGCGTCGCAACAAATGGTAGTCACAGGCAAGAACGGGCAGCGGTCTTCCCGCTGCCTCGGAATTTCAGCCCGCGGTTTAAATTCCACCACGCAGGGCGGCGGCGCTTGAAATTGCGGCCTAATTTAAATGCCTGCGGCTTGGATCCTCTCGGCGGGCTACCTGCAGCCACTCAGGCCCTGTGGCCGTCTCAGCTCGTGCCGTAATGGATGTTTTAGTGAATATCTTGCTACACCTGCTAACCGGGCCGCAACCAGCGTCGCGCACGTCGTCGCTGATGCACTGCAAGTGAATTTTCGTGGTAATTTACTCAACAGTTACGATGTAAGACATTCGTTCCTGGGGAATCAAATTGCAACATGTTGACATATCGCAACTTGCGGAAGAAGACGAAAGCTTCATTTGGAAAACCAACTATTTGTCGTGCTTATATTAGGTCTGAATCTACACTCATGCTCATAAATTAAGAATAATTGCAGAATGTGGTTGGTTCAAATGGCTCTGAGCACTATGCGACTTAACTTCTGAGGTCATCAGTCGCCTAGAACTTAGAACTAGTTAAACCTAACTAACCTAGGACATCACACACATCCTTGCCCGAGGCAGGATTCGAACCTACGACCGTAGCGGTCGCTCGGTTCCAGACTGTAGCGCCTAGAACCGCACGGCCACCCCGGCTGGCGCAGAATGTGGTGCCACACAATGTGGCACTAGGAAAAACTGCCGCAAATTGCGTAGGCACATAGGGAACACACATGCGACACATATCTGTAAGTCTACGGTATTGGTGATAAGAAAACAATCCCGAAGCACAGGTGCTACAAAACGCCACTGTTTCCTGCGCATGTACCCCGACATCAATGTGGGACATGATCACCATGCACACGTACACAGGCCGCGCAACGGGTTGGCATACTCTGGATCAGGTGGTCGAGCTCCTGAAGTGTCGTAGGGGTTTGGAGACGTGCAGCGATACGTCGACCGAGAGCATCTCAGACGTGCTCGATGGGGTTTAGGTCTGGAGAACAGGCAGGCTACTCCATTCGCCTGATATCTTCTGTTTAAAATTACTCCTCCACGGTGGCAGCTCGGTGGGGCCGTGCGTTTTCATCCATCAGGAGGAAGGTGGGACGCACTGCACCCCTGAAAAGGTGGACATACTGGTGCGAAATGACGTCCCGATACATCTGACCCGTTACAGTTCCTCTGTCAAAGACATGCAGGGGTGTTCGCGCTCAAATCATAATACCATCCCAACGCACACCATCAAACCACGACCTCCATACAGTTCCCTTTCAAGGACATTAAGGGATTGGTATCTGGTTCCTGGTTCACGCCAGATGAAAACCCGGCGAGAATCACTGTTCAGAGTATACGTGTACTCGTCCGTGAACATAACTGGGACACTGTTTCAATGACCATGTACTGTGTTGACACCAGGCTTTACAGGCTCTCCTGTGACCAGGGGTCAGTGGAATGTACCTAGTAGGTCTCCGGGCGAATAAACCGTGTCTGTTCAGTCGACTGTAGACTGTGTGTCTGGAGACAACTGTTCCAGTGGCTGGGGTAAGGTCCCGAGCAAGGCTACTTGCAGTACTCCGTGGCCGTCTTTGGGTACTGATGGTGAGATATCGGTCTTCTTGTTGTTTTACACTGTGGACGTCCCGTACTGTAGCCCCAGGACACGTTTCCCGTGTGCAGGAATCTTTGCCATAATCTTGAGATCACACTTTGTGGTACACGGAGGGCCCGTGCTACGATCTGCTGTGTTTGACCAGCCTCCAGTCGCCCTAGTATTCTACCCCTTTTAGTTCCTTTCATTACTGTAACCACCTTTTCCATTTTATAGAATGGCAGCTCTAAAATGAATGTTTTATTTATGCAGGTCCCATTGTAATTTTTATTGACACAGTGCTGTCTGCGCGTATATTATCAGCAGTCAATATTGTAGCAGAAGCAGTGTTATTAGAGATTAAAGTCGGATGGCAATGTTGACCGAGAAATTCTCGAGGGATTATGTAAAGATAGCTGTGTGTGTATAGATGACTGGCCTGTGTTCGTATTTAGTTTGTTTCTGCTGATGATAATGATGGAGAGATTAAAACCCGTTAAAGACACATTGCTCATGTCTTTCATGTTACTCCTAGGGACCGTAGAACTGAAAAGATGCAGTCGACGGGCCGATCACCTGCAACAGTGTTACATGCTTGGACATGAGATTCTGCGAAGAAATTTGTGACTTAACTCAGGACACTGGAATAAGTTTTTTCTTTTGTTTTTAAGAATGTAGGAGTACACAATTGGAAATGGCTGATAGTCGAAATCAACTGATCGTGAAGCAAACAAGTGTGATTTCTGTACCAGCCGGGATGGAAACTGGAGTTATCCTTCAGGACATCGCCACAAGTTTCGGTGACCAAGATCTCTCGATTTTTTTTGTTTCCTTTATCAGTTTGCGGACAAGCTGCTTCCAGATCCAGTGGTACCAATCAGCCATTAGTGACCTCCTGTATCTCTTCCGCTGCCGTGTTTTCTCCACATTATATCATGTCACTAGATTCAGCAGCTTTGTAGATTTGTTACTTTTGTAAGCGGGTCCAGCAATTTGACCTCACTGGATGCCTGTAAGATCGGCAGTGATTATAGTCACAACACGACGTTGTATAATAGCTGCTCGGAATAATTGATGAAATGCTATAACGGAAGAAGATAAATAAATAGTTCGTTCCAGACAACTCAGAAAATATCCTCCAAAAATGACCTTTTCATGCTGAATGTTCAAAAGTAACGTTACCACATGGGAAAAATGAGTAAGTTACAGAAGCTAGCAGTGGCGCGCGCGCCTGTGTGTGTGTGTGTGTGTGTGTGTGTGTGTGTGTGTGTGTGTGTGTGTGTGTATTCTTAAGGGAACAAACTGGCTGAGATCATCTGCCCCTAGACTTACACACTAATTAAACTATCTTAAACTAACTTATGCTAAGAACAACATAGACACCCATGCCCGAGGGAGGACTCGAACCTCCGGCTGGAGGGGCCGCGGAGTCCGTAGCATGACGCCTCAAGTCGCGCGGCCACTCTGTGGGGCTGAAAGTGGCCGCTATTGCGAAATTCTCATAATTGAATACAACGTTGCATCTTCTTAAACGTTTAGTGAGGAATTGCAACATCGCATTTGTCAATTCTTTATTTAATTCGCGAATAATGTGTGGGCGAGTTTTTCATCATAATCCTGAACGCTTGACCAAAAGATAGTCAATTGACCAAGTTGGCCAGAATCCTGTCGAAATCACCTGTTTATGAAAATACTGAACCAATAAAGTGATTGCCGGCTGGAGTGGCCGAGCGGTTCTATGCGCTTCAGTCTGGAACCGCGAGACCGCTACGGTCGCAGGTTCGAATCCTGCCTCGGGCATGGATGTGTGTGATGTACTTAGGATAGTTAGGTTTAAATAGTTCTAAGTTCTAGGGGACTGCTGACCTCAGAAGTTAAGTCCCATAGTGCTCAGAGCCATTTGAACCAATAAAGTGATTACATTCATGGCTATATGAGCTGTAGTATTATCCAGATAAAATCATGCATACTGCAGTTAGTCTTTAGATATATTGTTTCCAGACGGTTCTACCAGTTGTTTGTAGCTCTCACTGTCACCTTGTCCATGAAAGATCGTCATGAAGATTCGCTTACCTGACAGTGCACACAAAACACCCACTTTTGTGTTTCCGTATGAAGTCATGCAGCTGATGTAGATATTAAGTAGCCCGAATGCTTCAATTATGTGCATTCACAAATCTATCCTAGTCGTACCCAAACCAGTCTTGGGACTCTTTCCCATGTAGTGTTAGAGATGACGTTCACCACTCGCAGAAAGATAAAAGTTTTTCACTGTCTTCACGTAAAACGTGCCAGCTACACACGAATTCTGTTGGTATTCATCTTCAGACATTTACTGAGTGTCGTATGGTTTCTACCAGGGGGGCGAGAACAGATTGGCTAGATACGCGTTGCACAGAGTTAGAGGCAATCAAATGATAAACCTTATATAATAATAGAAATTTTTCTAGTGTTATCAGATTCGATCGACCACTGCCAAATTTCCTGTCTTCTGGAACTTGTTTGGTGCATCGTTACCATACTTTTTTTGTGAAGATCTTCTAGTCCCAGATAATCAGCACATCTAATTTACTAGGTGACAATGAATATCATTCACACCAAAGGGTTATTCCTCGACTGAGCAACGGTAATACCTGCAACAAGAAATAAACAATCTTCCGAAAGACTGCCTCTTCCCTATGAACACTTCGTACTTGGCATCGAAACACTGACGGAAATGGAGAACTTAGCGCTATGAAGCACCAGTCCGATATTCATCAAACTTTGTGAAGGAGGTCATTACATAAAGGATGTTGAATGATTAAACTTCGATTCGGAGGTGATCTTGAATATCACTGGCGTGAGTACCCTCTTATGTACCTCGTAGCGTGGAAGTAAATAGCTAACTTGAGCAACTTCTTGCCGTAACTGAAACACGGGAGTTGATGAAAATTGCTGGCTGCAGGCTGAAATGGAAGTATATTTTCCCATCGAATACCTGGCATGCTCTATGGGTGACAATATCAGGGGATTGGGCGGGCCGATCAAGGAACCGTACATTCGTCAAGGTGCTTGTAATGTGAACTGCACTATCCTCCTGAAATATATAATTTGGGATTCCGGTCACCAAGGGTATGCTAACAAGGTTTGTCGTTCTTGAACATACACCGGAGACAGTGAGTCTCTCTTTACCAGTAACCACATCAGTCCTGCTACATTCTGCAGCTTCCCATACGACGATGGGGGTTGGGAAGCTATCGAGAAGGTCTTCTAGAAACACAGTTACGTCGGTGTGACAAGCAGAAACAGAAGCGAATCTGATACTTAGACACAGAAACCCACCAACTTTCCAGTTCACTTGGACTGTACACCATGCAATGCCGTGTGGTGTCAACGGTAAACGACACATAGCAACTCGATATCTCAAGCTAGCTTCCAGTAATCTCTTCCGGCGGTTCGTGATGACACTCTGCCTGTCACATATGCCTGGATATACGAGGGCAGTTCAATAAGTAATGCAACACATTTTTTTTCTGAAACAGGGGTTGTTTTATTCAGCATTGAAATACACCAGGTTATTCCCCAATCTTTTAGCTACACAACACTATTTTTCAACGTAATCTCCATTCAGTGCTACGGCCTTACGCCACCTTGAAATGAGGGCCTGTATGCCTGCACGGTACCATTCCACTGGTCGATGTTGGAGCCAACGTCGTACTGCATCAATAACTTCATCATCCGCGTGGTGCCTCCCACGGATTGCGTCCTTCATTGGGCCAAACATATGGAAATCCGACGGTGCGAGATCGGGGCTGTAGGGTGCATGAGGAAGAACAGTCCACTGAAGTTTTGTGAGCTCCTCTCGGGTGCGAAGACTTGTGTGAGGTCTTGCGTTGTCATGAAGAAGGAGAAGTTCGTTCTGATTGTTGTGCCTACGAACACGCTGAAGTCGTTTCTTCAATTTCTGAAGAGTAGCACAATACACTTCAGACTTGATCGTTTGACCATGGGGAAGGACGTCGAACAGAATAACCCCTTCAGCGTCCCAGAAGACTGTAACCATGACTTTACCGGCTGATGGTATGGCTTTAAACTTTTTCTTGGTAGGGGAGTGGGTGTGGCGCCACTCCACTGATTGCCGTTTTGTTTCAGGTTCGAAGTGATGAACCCATGTTTCATCGCCTGTAACAATCTTTGACAAGAAATTGTCACCCTCAGCCACATGACGAGCAAGCAATTCCGCACAGATGGTTCTCCTTTGCTCTTTATGGTGTTCGGTTAGACAACGAGGGACCCAGCGGGAACAAACCTTTGAATATCCCAACTGGTGAACAATTGTGACAGCACTACCAACAGAGATGTCAAGTTGAGCACTGAGTTGTTTGATGGTGATCCGTCGATCATCTCGAACGAGTGTGTTCGCACGCTCCGCCATTGCAGGAGTCACAGCTGTGCACGGCCGGCCCGCACGCGGGAGATCAGACAGTCTTGCTTGACCTTGCGGCGATGATGACACACGCTTTGCCCAACGACTCACCGTGCTTTTGTCCACTGCCAGATCACCGTAGACATTCTGCAA
This sequence comes from Schistocerca nitens, assembly GCF_023898315.1. Classification (NCBI taxonomy): domain Eukaryota; kingdom Metazoa; phylum Arthropoda; class Insecta; order Orthoptera; family Acrididae; genus Schistocerca; species Schistocerca nitens. Next base: position 1,129,822,252 of record NC_064614.1, read on the forward strand.
GCGCCTATGAATATCTGAGATGCCCTGGTTTTCCGCCAAAAGAAACTCGATCACTGCCCGTTGTTTGCGACGCACATCCGTTACAGACGCCATTTTAACAGCTCCGTATAGCGCTGCCACCTGTCTGAAGTCAATGAAACTATACGAGACGAAGCGGGAATGTTTGAAAATATTCCACAAGAAATTTCCGGTTTTTTCAACCAAAATTGGCCGAGAAAAAAAATGTGTTGCATTACTTATTGAACTGCCCTCGTATGTTGTCGTTTTGCAGTCATTGCGCTGCAACCAACTGCGTGCGTGATCTGTCGGTACGATGTGCCTTTGTCTCTCACGCCAGTAATTGGAACTTTCTCATAGTCCGGAATATGTACGATAAACTGCACATGCACATGCTCTGGGCATACTATGTCCCGATCTTCACAAGTGCCGCGCGGGATTAGCGGAGCGGTCTAAAGCGCTGCAGTCATAGACTGTGCAGCTGGTACCGACGGAGGTTCGAGTTCTCCCTCGGCCATGGGTGTGTGTGTTTGTCCTTAGATAATTTAGGTTAAGTAGTGTGTCAGCTTAGGGACTGATGACCTTAGCAGTTAAGTCCCATAAGATTTCACACACATTTGAACTTCACAAGTACCTGTAACATTAGAGATACACAACAGCCATCAAGTGCTCCTATCGTTGTTCACCTGCATGAATGGATTTCTTCTGTATTGAACATCGGCTGACATAAGTAAGAAATTTTAATCAACGCATCCCACAGGACGTTCCCCCCAAGCGACGGACCTTCCTTGCTACGGCTTGTGTTTCTCAACGGTACAGATAGGCAACCACATCGGAAGGTTGTCTGTGGGGAGACTAGATTAATCTATTGTTTCTGAACAGGAGCAGCAGCCTTTCCAGTTGTTGCAATTGCGCCAGTCCAGATGAATTTCCGGGTAACATGCTGCTGTACCCTATGGCTTGATTATGATGGCAGTTTCTTTAGGTAAATTATTCTGGATATAATAGTCGTCCCCCCCCCCCCCCCCCCAGTTGTGATATACTCAGAAAGATGATGTCACAAAGAAAAAATATTTATGGTGTAACTTGATTGCTAGAAGGGATCGGTTGATAAGATGTCTCGAGGGATCGGTACTTTTGGTAATAAAGGGAAGATTAGGGAGTAAAAATTGTGGAAGGAGATCAAAGCTTGACTTGCGGTAAGCAGGCTCAAATGGATGTAGCTTGCAGTAGTTCCGCAAAGATCCAAATGTTTGCCCAGGACACACTACCGTGGAGGCGTGCACCAGTGCAAACCAGTCGGACTGAAGATCAGAACTTCTGCTTCCCACAGTAATGGAAGTATTGGAGTATCGTTTCAGTAACATTAGCTACCGCTTTTCATTTCCAGCAGTGTGTGTATTGGTCGAACTTCATTTTGGCAAAAGTAGCTGGACCTTGAGCCGGTATTTCTGAAACGTCTCAGTCGCAGGTTGGAGTTTCTTTGCGAGGGCTAAAAACAAGGCGTGAACGTGGCGCGCTTTTGTCGCACCGTTTCCGGCTGCTCCCCCGGCCTCTCGTCTGTAATAAGGAGTATACGCTGCGCTATCGTGTGTGGGGCGGGAGGGAAACACACCCGCAGAGTGTACGGAAGGGGAGAGGCGGAGTAATTTGGGCGCGCCTGCGAGCCAACAAGCGCGCTGTGATTACGCGGCTTCGGCGCTCCCGCTCGTGGAGAGACTCGTCAGGCAAAAACCCGGCGCGGCGGAGAGCGGACGAGTGGGAGCTGCGACCCGGGCCCTTGCGGCTGGCGCGGCCGGCAATTTGTATCCCCTCCCTACACCCCCCCCCACCACCCACTTCGCTCCTACCCCCAGCCACCCGCGGGCCTTTAATCCGGCCGCTATTCAGGTTGGCGCCGGCGCGCAGATTTCTACACAAATTGCGTCTCCTTTCACGACGGCCCGTCCTCACGAATCGCTGGTTGTTGCAGTCCGTTGTTAGTCGCTTCCTCAAATCCAGAAAACGCTGTATCTGTATCGTGCGACCCTCGCCCTCCTCTCGTGTTTAATGCCGCCAGGATGGCGTTAGTAGCGTCACTATGAGGACACAAATCTGGTTTGCTTCAAATACTCGCTGTAACGGTCGTGACCGTTAGTTAACTTTGAGAATGGACGTGGCAAGTTGTTGGTCAAGAATGCCTTTTTTGACAAAGGGGCCATTAGCAACACCTCACTGACAAGGGAACCTCCCCATCGCACCCCCCTCAGATTTAGTTATAAGCTTGGCACAGTGGATAGGCCTTGAAAAACTGAACACAGATAAATCGAGAAAACAGGAAGAAGTTATGTGGAACTATGAAAAAAATAAGCAAAATATACAAACTGAGTAGACCATGCGCAAGATTAGGCAACATCAAGGATAATGTGAGCTCAGGAGCGCCGTGGTCCCGTGGTTAGCGTGAGCAGCTACGGAATGAGAGGTCCTTGGTTCAAGTCCTGCCGGCACGATAGCTCAGCGTGTTCGGTCAGAGGGTTAGCAGCCCTCTGTAATAAAAACACTGAGTTAACCGATCAAAGACGAACTTAAACGGATGTCTTACGACCTCCGCCCCAAGCACATACAACAAACGAAAACGAACAAAATGAGGATAATAAAAAAAAGTCTTCCCTCGAGTGAAAAGTTTAATTTTTTATTTTCAGTTTATGTGACAAACTCTTATGTTTTCATCACTTTTTTGAGTGTGATTATCACATCCACAAGAAAACCTAAATCGGGCAAGGTTGAAGAATCTTTTTACCCATTCGCCAACTGTACAAGTTAGGTTGGTCGACAACATATTCCTGTCATGTGACGCACATGCCGCCACCAGTGTCGTAGAATATATCAGAAGTGTTTTCCTGTGGAGGAATCGGTTGACCTATGACCTTGCGATCAAATGTTTTCGGTTCCCATTGGAGAGGCACGTCCTTCCGTCTACTAATCGCACGGTTTTGCGGTGCGGTCGCAAAACACAGACACTAAACTTATTACAGTGAACAGAGACGTCAATGAACGAACGGACAGATCATAACTTTGCTGAAATAAAGAGAGTAAAGTTTTCACTCGAGGGAAGACTTGAACCAAGGACCTCTCATTCCGCAGCTGCTCACGCTAACCACGGGACCACAGCGCTCTTAAGCTCGCACTATCCTTGATGTTGCATATCTTACGCATGGACTACTCAGTTTGTATATTTTGCTTATTTTTTTCATAGTTCCACACAACTTCTTCCTGTTTTCTCGATCGATCTGTGTTCAGTTTTTCAAGGCCTATCCACTGTGCCAGCTTATAACTAAATCTGAGGGGGGTGCGATTGGGAGGTTCCCTTGTGAGTCTGGACGAGGTCGCTTTATAAGGCTACGAGTAGCTGCTATGTTGCAGAAAGACTTTACAGCAATGTAGCCGCTATACACGGCTGCTGACAGCAGTGTTCACGAGTAATTCCGTTGGCAAGAAGACCGGGCTCCGGACGGCAAAGTGGCATTACCGAGAGGGAAGACCATCGTATTTGTCGTATGGTCTGGCGCATCGCACGATAACTGCAGCAGCGATGCAGCTTCGATGAAGCTTCGCTCCGTCATTGGACGGTAGTTCTGCTATTTAGTACAGGCGCGTTGCTACAGGGAAACTAACTGTAACAACAACGACTCTGTACTATTGTACATATAAATAATTCTGTTCATCTGATTTTCCGATAAACCTGTGTCATTGATGTTCTGATTTCATTTCTTTTTCTTTCATGCCATTATGTTAAGAAAACTGTAAATAAGTTTCAATGTGAATATTAATGTTTATATCAAATGTCAAGTAAAGTTGTAATAGAATTGAAATGTAACAAATGTTGAAACTGTTGTAAGATGTTTAAAATTGTAACTGTGCGTCTGGTCCACACGCAGGCAATGTGTTAGGATATGTAGAATGCAAAACCTCGGGTGAATACCCGGTCTGCCAGGGAGCGGTAAAAGGTGGATGGCAGGCGAGCGCGGGAAAATGCGCGCGGGCACTGCACGGCACAACGGGCTCAGTAGTAGTAGTTGCAGTTTGGCACTGGCTTCAGCAACACCTTCTGGAGCGAGGAGGCTCGCCTGGAAGGAGCCTCGGGTATGCCGTTCCAACGCCCACACAGTATGGCAAAATTCCATGGGCACTAAATGGAAAAGTATTGCGACGCTAAGAAGAATTAAAGTGCCGATACGTCAAGAGCCATAGCTGTTGTTGTTTGTGCGCTCTGTGGCTCGCCATCGTGCCGCCCGCCAACTGCCGCATCGATACTAGCAGGTTGAAACTTTAAGTACTGTATTCGTATGGATCAGAGAGTGAACTGTGTTTGTTTGGTGTAATAATAACCTAAATTTTACCAGAACTTTTCCATCATTTAATTATCCTCACAACTAACCTAGACAGGTTCCTTTCCAAACGTTGTGCAATCCGAGTGTCCCGAAATGAAAATTAAAAATTGTGTTAATAATAATTATTTGCAGACCTAGCTATATTAGAATGGTGTTTAAAGAAATGTTTTGTTAATGAACCAGTTAATCAATAGCGAAGATCTAACGAAGTCGAAAGATACAGTAATGAAGTTTATTATTTCGAGACAGATTTAAAGGCATTTAAATGAGCAGTAAATAAGATGAAAAGAGTAGTAACTTACATACGCGAAATCTTGAACGAATAATAAATTCAGTAATTAGTTTTTAAATACAGCGATCATAACAGTTTCAGGGTCCCCCCCCCCCCCCCCAATTTACTTGAGTTTTGAAGTGTTCTGAATTGGTTTGACCTGCAAAAGTTAAAGTCGGTATAAAAGTCAAAATGTATCAGTGTTTATCAGAATTGACATTTTGTGTGTGGCATGAAAGTACAATTTCTAGGGTAACCTACGTCCGATTTTAATCAGATTGATAGACAGTATAAAGTTTTGTAGTAAACATTATAGTGTAATGTTACGTATTCATGGTTTTCCATATCGGTACAGATCGTGAAACTATCAGTTCAATAGATTTTCTGGTTCTAAAATTGTACTATACGAGGTGCGGCTAGAAAAAAACCGGACTGATGCTGGAAAAAACATTTATTTACAATTATTTACAATTTCATGTTATCTCCTTCAATGTACTCTCCTCCTCGGTCTCTACACCGCTCCATACGAATTTTCCACTGTTCATAGCAATGCTGCAGATCATTTTCGGTAAGTCCATACATTACTTCCGTCGCTTTCTCTTTTACTGCTTCAACAGTCTCAAATCTAGTTCCTTTCAAAGCTGACTAGACTTTAGGGGAAAAAAAAAAGTCACAGGGGGCCAAATCAGGTGAGTAGGGTGGATGATCTAAGATGGGAATGTTGTGTTTTGCCAAAAACGTCTTCACTGACAACGCACTGTGAGCTGGGGCATTGTCTTGGTGAAGGATCCGTGACTTTTTTCTCCACAAATCGTTCCGTTTTCTCCGTACTCGCTCACGTAGGGTAGCCAGGACGCTAATGTAGTAATGCTGATTCACTGTTTGTCCCTCTGGTACCCAATCAATGTGCACAATCCCTTTGATGTAAAAAAAAAAATCATCATTGCCTTGAATTTCGATTGTGACATTCGTGCTTTTTTTTGCCGTGGAGAACCAGGAGTTTTCCAATGCATCGATTGGCGTTTAGTTTCGGGATCGTAAGTAAAAAACCACGATTCATCGCAAGTAATAACATTTGGTAAGAAGGTGGGATCACTTTCAATGTTTTCCAGGATGTCAGAACAAATCATTCTTCGGCGTTCCTTCTGTTCAATTGTGAGACACTTTGGAACCATTTTTGAACACACTTTGTTCATGTTGAAACTTTCATGAAGAATCTGCCTAACACTTTCCTTGTCAACTCCTGTTAACTCAGACACTGCAATGATTGTTAAACGGCGATCTTGTCGAACAAGTTTACCGATTTTTTCAATGTTTTCATCAGTTTTTGCTGACAATGGTCTGCCAGTGCGAGTGTCATCACTGGTGTCTTCGCGGCCATCTTTAAATCGTTTAAACCACTCAAACACTTGTGTTCGCGATAAACAATCATCGCCGTACACTTGTTGTAACATTACAAACGTTTCACTTGCAGATTTTCCTAGTTTGAAACAAAATTTGATGTTAACACGCTGTTCTTTCTGTACACTCAACATTTTCCGACGCACAGACAAAGCGTCAACTACTTAAAACAGACGCCACGGGCAGACTGAGTGCAGGAGCCAGATGAAACTCGAGCAGTAGGCGGAGCGAGAGTCACGTGACAGGCCACGCGACTTTCAGCCTTATTGCATTCGTTTTATTGTTTCACCAGTACTAGTCCGGTTTTTTTCTAGCCACACCTCGTATTATGCAGGGCTACAATTTGTTGTTTCGCATGAATATATACCAACTTGTACGGGGAAGAAACTCAGTTAATGTCTAATTAGGCTGCCGACCGTATTATTATCACATTGGTAGCATCTTCTGGGTTGCTTTTGATCCACTATTCACAAACTTTAACAAAGACACTTTTTATTTTGCATATATAACATCTCTACTAAATTTTTTATACAGTGACTATTAAGTTCGTATGTGTGGCTTTAGTACCAAAATGGCTCCGCCGCTGTGCTTGAGCGGAAATTAACACCCTCGCCCCCCGCCCTTCCTTCCTCTCATCTCGGTTTACTAGCTGCGCCAATCCACATGGTATCCACTATGCAAGAAGGAGAGTCTCCCATCGCATATATTGCTGAAGTACCGGTGTCTCGTAGCCCATATAAAAAGTGTTACAACAAGAGCCCAAGATTTGAAGTTCTATTTTTTAATTTTATTCGTTTATTTATTTAACCTTATCAGATTAGGGCCTGCAGGCTCTTGCATCGGGCCTCGGTTCCATAGGCACAGCATTTTTTTAACATCATACCAATAATTTGAATGCGACAACTATAAATATAGCTAAGATGATGTGACTGTATGTATAGAAAATCTGAATTAATATTACTACTGTAACTGTCGTGTCACTAGGGCCTCCCGTCTGGTAGACCGTTCGCCGGGTGCAAGTATTTCGATTTGACGTCACTTCGGCGACTTGCGCGTCATTACACAGAAATTAATGACACATACAACACAGAACAAAATTATAAATGAAGAACAAAAACGCTGTTGCAAAGGAGCACGAGGATGTAAAGAGCAACTGATAATAGATGCAGAGGTGACATATCAAGCTAAAACTAAACAAAGGTCGCTACACTACGCATACATTGATTACCAAAAAGCTTTTGATAGTGTACCCCACTCATGGTTACTACAAATATTGGAAATATACAAAGTAGATCCTAAATTGATACAGTTCCTAAACATAGTAATGGAAAATTGGAAAACCACACTTAATATCCAAACAAATTCAAATAATATCACATCACAGCCAATACAGATTAAGCGTGGAATATACCAAGGAGACTCATTAAGTCCTTTCTGGTTCTGCCTTGCTCTGAACCCACAATCCAACATGCTAAATAATACAAATTATGGATACAATATCACTGGAACATAACCACACAAAATCACACTTTTGCTATACATGGATGATCTAAAACTACTGGCAGCAACAAATCAACAACTCAACCAATTACTAAAGATAACAGAAGTATTCAGCAATGATATAAATATGGCTTTTGGAACAGACAAATGTAAGAAAAATAGCATAGTCAAGGGAAAACACACTAAACAAGAAGATTACATATTGGATAACCACAGCGACTGCATAGAAGCGATGGAAAAACAATGCCTATAAATATCTAGGATACAGACAAAAAAATAGGAATAGATAATACAAATATTAAAGAAGAACTAAAAGAAAAATATAGACAAAGACTAACAAAAATACTGAAAACAGAATTGACAGCTAGAAACAAGACAAAAGCTATAAATACTTATGCCATACCAATATTGACCTACTCATTTGGAGTAGTGAAATGGAGTAACACAGACCTAGAAGCACTCAATACACTTACACGATCACAATGCCATAAATATAGAATACATCACATACATTCAGCAACAGAAAGATTCACATTAAGCAGAAAGGAAGGAGGAAGGGGATTTATCGACATCAAAAACCTACATTATGGACAGGTAGACAATTTAAGAAAATTCTTTATAGAACGAGCAGAAACTAGCAAAATGCACAAAGCAATCACTCACATAAATACATCGGCTACACCACTACAATTTCATAACCACCTCTACAACCCTTTAGATCACATAACATCAACAGATTCGAAGAAAGTAAATTGGAGAAAGAAAACACTACATGGCAAGCACCCGTATCATCTAACACAGCCACACATCGATCAAGACGCATCCAACACATGGCTAAGAAAAGGCAATATATACAGTGAGACAGAAGGATTTATGATTGCAATACAGGCTCAAACAATAAACACCAGATATTACAGCAAGCATATTATTAAAGATCCCAATACCACAACAGATAAATGCAGACTTCGCAAACAACAAATAGAAACAGTAGATCACATCACAAGCGGATGTACAATACTAGCAAATACAGAATACCCCAGAAGACATGACAATGTAGCAAAAATAATACATCAACAGCTTGCCATACAACATAAACTAATAAAACAACACGTTCCCACATACAAGTATGCACCACAAAATGTACTGGAGAATGATGAATACAAATTATACTGGAACAGAACCATTGTAACAGATAAAACAACACCACATAACAAACCTGACATCATACTCACCAATAAAAAGAAGAAATTAACACAACTAATCGAAATATCCATACCCAATACAACAAATATACAAAAGAAAACAGGAGAAAAAATTGAAAAATACATCCAACTGGCTGAGGAAGTCAAAGACATGTGGCATCAGGATAAAGATGACATCATACCAATTATACTATCAACTACAGGAGTCATACCACACAATATCCACCAGTACATCAACGCAATACAGCTACATCCAAACTTATATATACAACTAGAGAAATCTGTAATTATTGATACATGTTCAATTACCCGAATGTTCCTAAATGAAATGTAACATATACCGTACAGTTAAAAGGAAGTAACGCTTGATCAAGGTCCGCGTCACTTTCCATTTTTGACCAGACATAACGTCTGAGAAAAGAAAGAAAGATAATAATAATAAATTTAGTGATAACGATAGTGGTAGTACCAGATGCGAACTTGCTCCTAGATGTACGAAATTGATATTTGCTAACATAGGAGTTCTGAGAGAGAGCTAAGAACATTAGAAAGATCTGCTTGAAGAGAAGGTAGGAGGAATGTGGTACCGGGTGCCTACGAGGACAAGGAGACATTAGTGTTGCTCCTGTAGATATGTCATTGATTGTGTTTTGAAGTTGGAGGTTTTACTCATTTCTCCGATAAAATGAAAGAGATAATTTAACGTCGGGTTCCTGTTTCTGAAAGTAGCTTAGAGAATGCCGCAACCTGAACAGGCTTTTATTGTTCGTTATTACATATTTTATGACACAAGCGGCGTTACTTTTTGACTCTTCCCCTTATATAAGCGACGCATTTTCAGTTGGTGTGTGTGAATTTCTAAGGAACGAAACTGCTGCGGTCATCAGTCCCTAGACGTACACACTAATTAAACTAACTAATTGTAAGAACAAAACACACACACACACACACACACACACACACACACACACACACACACACACACACACACACCCGGGCCTGAGGGAGGACTCGAACCTTCGGTGGGAGCGACCGCACAATTCGTAACACGTCGCCTCAAACCGCGCAGCCACTCCGCGCGGCTTTTGAGTTGGTAAAACGCTCTGAACCAGATTGAATCATCGCACGTGTAACAGGCTGAATCACCAATTTCCTCGCTACCTGCTGACTGGTGTTAGAAATATTTATTTTCGATTCTGTAATAGCAAAGTGTGTACAGTATTGTAACTTCTCGGTCGATTAGATACATCCTCAGCAGCTGAGGGAAGAACGTCTGTACAGACGTGTGAAGAGTCGGGCTGTCAACTGTGACGCGCTCGACAGCAGGATAAAATGCATCAATCTTAAAACATTCTCATAAACGTAATTAATTCAACACTGACAACGTCATGTAAATACATCAAACCGTCTCACAGCTTCAGTGTATTGATACTTCTTTAATTTGTGTGACGATTTAATAAAGACTGCCGCACAAATACTTCGTTAATACTTTCCATGCAACTACTAAAATATGATACCATTTTGTCACGATACACGTTTCGTTTAATGAAATTAAAACATCTCCAATTGTAGGATTTTCTGGTCTGTTTCTTGCTTACAATGGGTATCTCAGTTCTCCACAACGCTTCTCTCAAATTCCCCCTGTGGCAGTACTGTTATAAGTAAGAAATAAGTGAACGTAGAAGTCCATAAACGGCGAACAAAGAAACGCAACATGGCTGAGAAAGATGTGTAGCAGTAAGGCGATATTTTTCGGTCGTGCCAATAACACTGACCGCTGACAGCTGCGGAGCAAAGTGGAGCGAAAGGAATGTCTGTTTTCTGCTCCGCGCCTCACACCTCGCAATCGTTCTATTGCGGACAGTGCAAATACAGGGTGGCAGTAATAACGCAAGATTTTCATTTTACATAGAACACGATTTACTGTATAACGACACTGTGACTTTTATTGATTTATAATGTAGACATTACCAGCCTCCGCAGCCGAGATAGCTAACGCACGGCTGGCGGTGGCACTCGCTTCGAAGGTAAGACATTCTAATCCTGGTGGTAGATGAAATTTCGCCGCCTGTATTTGGCGGCAAGAGGATGGCAGGTGGTGGCGTAAAGTTTCTGATCACCGGACTTAGCGCTAATGGGCTGGATTAAACTCCGAACCTCTCCGCAGTGCCTCATGAATGACAAGGATATGTGCACTGTTCATGGTGACTCATCTGTCGGATGGGGATATCGAGCTTGGCAGCCTTCTTGGTGTTACTCGAGAGGACTAGGCTCTGCGCTGGCATCGGGCTTCACATTCTCCCTCCTACAATAATAATAATAATAATAATAATAATAATAATAATGCAACACGAACATAACGCTATACCATACACGCAAGGAAATGGGCCGTCGTGTGCGGAAGAACAACACTTTTTTCTACAGGCGGTTCCACCCACCCCGTGTGATATCTCGGCCAGGAATGCCGTACATCATTTAGTGTAAAGATTTGGGGATAATGTATGGAACAACACCTCCGGTAAGTGGTCGCTACGGCTTTGATGGGACACGCGCTCTCTTCCGGTCAAAATTTCAGTTATGGTTTTGCATAAATGTTAATGTATTTCGTGCACACAGCACTCAATTTCGGCCTGTGATGCATGGGTGGTCGCGGACTTGCTGGCGTAAACCCTTCAGAATAAAGTCAACGTACGATAACCGCAAGATCGTGGCGGCCACTTCTGGTGACTAAATCGGGAGATGACACAACACTTGGCTGTGCATGAGCTGTTGATGGAGGATGTCGAGCCAACTAGATTCGTCAGCATGGAGATGCAAGCCTTTAGTGAGACTAAAGTGAAAGGTGGCTGTTGAAATGTCAATTTCTTGTGTACGGTGACAAATCTACGTCCCTGGTCTCCCGGCCACACTCTCGTGGACTGCCGCAATGTTGGTGTCTGACCGACCACCACGAGGAAGTGTCGTTTGTTTTAATCACCAGCTGCACCATCCTTCCGGAATTTCGTTTATTCATTTCACAGCTGATGAATTTGGCACATTACTTCTGCCGAAAATTGGGCGTACGAGGGGCGTTTGAAAAGTCCTTGCAAAGTCAGAGAGATGGCACCACTGGCGCGTATCGAGGTCATGTTTAGTTAGTAGCATCTTTGGAAAGAAGTTTCAGCCATAGTGGTCTATTTCTTTGTGTTTGGCATTCGTGTGAATCAAGGAAGTCGAGCGATTGTCAAAAAATGGACGAAAAAGAACTTCGTGTGGTCATTAAACATTACTTCATGAAAGGCAAAACACCTCAGGAGACTAAAGAGAAGCTTGTTAAACATTGCGGTGACTCTGCACCTTCGATTCACAATTTTCGGAGTGGCCATATGGGCACAAGTGATGCTGAACGTTCTGGACGCCCTGTTTAGATGACTACTCCAGAAATCATTGATAAAATCCATGATATGGTGATGGATGACAGAAGAGTTAAGCTGCGTGAGATTGCTTGTGCTGTGGGCATCTCGAACGAACGGGTACATAATATTTTGCATAAACGACATGAGAAAGCTATCCGTAAGATGGGTTCCGCGATTGCTCACGCTTGACCAAAAACGGAATCGCGTGAAGTGTTGCAAGGATGGTTTGCAGCTGTTCAGGAAGAATCCGTAGGACTTTCAGCGTCGTTTCAACACTGTGGATGAAACGTGGATACAGTACTATACTCCTGAGACCAAAGAACAATCTAAACAATGGATTACCAAGGGAGAATCTGCACCAAAAATGGCGAAGACAGTTCCTTCGGCTGGAAAGGTTATGGAGACTGTCTTTTGGGATTCGCAAGGGATATTCCTCATAGACTATCTGGAAAAGGGTAAACCTATTACAGGAGCATATTATTCATCATTATTTGACCGTTTGAAAACCGAGCTGCAAGAAAAACGCCGGCGATTGGACCGCAAAAACGTCCTTTCCCATCACGACAAGGCACCAGCACACACCTCAGCAGTTGTGGTCGCAAAATTAATGGAAATAGGATTCCAACTCGTCTCACATCTCCCCTATCCTCCAGACTTAGCTCCCTCGGTCTACTATTTGTTACCCAATTTGAAGAAATGGCTGGTGGGACAAAGATTTTCTTCAAACGAGGAGGTAATTGCAGAAACTAATAGCTATTTTGCAAACTCGGACAATTCCTATTATTCGGAAGGGATCAACAAATTAGAAAAGCGTTGGATGAAGTGTATAAGTCTAAAAGGAGACTATGTGGAAAAATAAAAAAGGTTTACCCCAAACACGTAAGTAGTTTTTATCTTTGCACGGACTTTTCAACCGCCCCTCCTACTTAACGCATCTTAACAATGAAGTCACAATTTTGATAGTAATCTTCAAGAATAAGGACGACTGTATCGGATTGCGCTTCGGGTTCTGTAAACCCTGTGTGTATCTTATCAATCCGTTACAAATGTCGAACCATGATAGCCAATATAACTGTCTCTTATGCTCTCTTATCAATGTACCCCTCGATCTTAACGCTCTTTTCTGGTCAACATGGAACAAACACTCGTCCCACCATATCAAAATCCCTTCCATCCCACTCCGTCACTTAGACGCATTTTCGAAGTTATTTTCAGAAGCAGGAAACTGACTTTAAATGATCACCTTCAGTTTATCATAGAACTGAATAACATCTCCATCTTCAAAACACAGTCAATGATATATCTGCTGAGGCAACACCAATGTCCCTTTGTACACGTGCGCACTCGATGCTGCATTACTGCCTTCTCTCCAACTATGTCTTTCACATTTTCCAACGGTCTTAGCTCTCTCTCAGAATTCATTACGTCAGAAAATATCACTTTCGTACACCTATGAATACGTTCCTATCTGCTACTACCACTACTTTTCAGAGGAATGGCCATTTGCTAAGGTCGCCGTTGCCTTAGAAACAAGAGTATATGGCACATTGCTTTCTAAATCGATGAAAAGTAGCGTTATGGCCGGCTTACGAAGTTGAAAGCGCTCTGACACACCAGTATCAATTTACAAGACGTCGGTGCAGTATTCCTAGCTACAGTTAAGTCCTACAGCCTACAGTGTGATAAATTTTGTAATAAATTAAGTCTTTGAGACTCGCATAAAAATTTCCTCAACAAAAATTTCAAAGACTTTACAGACTTGGCCTACCTTGATATCTTCAGTGCGGACGCACAACAGGGTCCGAGCCTCTTCCGGGAATGCAGGACTCGCTGCCAGCAAATAGGTGAATGGACAGTGGACGCTACTACTGTGTGACAAGTTTTGGTCGGATGGCAAGGGTGTCCGGGAGCTCCGGGTTCGAGTCTCGGTCCGGCACAAATTGTCAACTTTCACCATCGAATTATTTCGATGCCCGATCGCAGCCGGCGTCGGCCTTTCCTTCGAAATACGGGTGATCCGATATTGGGACCTACGTACTCGTGGGAGTGACGTTTTCCCGCAGTGAAGAGAACGAAATCTACCCGCAGAAGCTCACTAACAGATCTCGACTTATGATATTGCAGTTAGCAGTGCTTCGAAAGTGGTACCAGAAATTGATGCTTCAGTGAAAAGCAAGTAAGTAGTATTCATTGACATCTAGTGTTTTTATGTTTAACGTGTGAATAAAATAGTCAGTAAATACAGCTTCACGTGTAAATAAAATTCGTCCGAAAATTACACTCGACATAAGAATGCTCAGTCGGAATAAATATTATGTTTCGCACGTAGATACCTAATTTTCTTCGCCTCCTTAATAAAATGAAATTTAATTTCCCTCTTTATTGTCATTTCTCATCAATGCTAGAACTTTAGGAAATAATTTTCAGAGGCGAAAAAGAGTCTAGATTACAGTGAACTTGACAACGTCATGCAACCTAGATTTTTATTTTCCTACTGAAAGTATATCACGGTTGCTGCACCAGTGCCATAGAGTGGTTTTAAATGCCCTGTTAACGTAGTTAAAACTGACTGCAAGAAAGCAAATGAAACCACACATTCTCTCAGCATAACACAATATTTCCTTTTTCGCTGTATCATGACAATTTGAAGCAAATCGCTCAAGAACTTTTCGATGTTTTTTCTACCGAGAACGTTCCCATATACATAGCCTATGTCCATCTGAACGTTTATCGGAGTATCACGTAAAAATTCGGAATACATCTGTGTAGAACTTTTTGGAGATTTGAGGTCACAACATTAAACACCGGATTGTCTTTATATACAGTAGTAGAGGTAAGGGTATACCAGCAGCCCGTTGCCAATCACACCTTTTACAGTGGGCAAGAAGTGCTTAGCAGTAAACTCGTGACATTTTAACCACTTAACGGGGCTGGAATTCCGAGAACATTTTTATCGAGTATATTGACAGTTCGTTGTTAATGGAATATAAAGTTTGCATGATTTCGTTGTCTTTCGTTAATGTATACTTTGACTCTTTCCACGTCCCAGAAGTTTCTTTTTCTTGAAGATATCTGCAGAAGACAATGAATGAATACATGAATGATGGTCGGTATCGGTAGTTTCAACCCTATCCCAAACGCAGAGGCCATGATCATTTTGAGCGACGTACGAGCAGAGGGGACTGGGTTTGCAGCCCCTTTGCGCCGTTCCGTTCATTCAATTAGGCGCCGCGAGCTGTGGCGTCGCAGCACAGCGGGTATATTTAAAGGGCGGCCGTTGAGCCGCGCTGGCTGCGCGCCAACTGCGGAGGTGCCGGGATCGATACCCGGCCGGCGCGCGCTCCTCTCCAGGCCCGGGCTCTGCTTCTGCCTCTGCCTGTGCTGCTGCCGCCGCTCGCCTTCGAGTGCCCTCGCTGCCACAAAGGCCCACGAGCACCGGCCCTCCGCCACGTCACCTCCGTCTTGGACTTCTCGCGCTTTGCCTTCAGGGACACGGCTCGGCCTTCCCTCGCGCCTTTGCCCCCGATTTTGCCGACCTATATGGCGCGACGATGCCTTGTCAACCAGTCAGCTTGTTTCCTTATTTACCACGCGATTTGGGTCAGTAGATACAGTGGCGTAACTAGCTTACAGAGTGCGTGCCGTGATTTGGTGACCGGAAAGAATTGGGAAGGGCGGATCAAAAGGATGAGGATGAATGGAGGGCACTAAAATGGGAAGGGGTGGCACTGTAGAGGGTCTCTCATATAATACGCAATTTTTAAAAATGCAGTAATTAAGTCAAAAATGTATCAAAATAAATTATTTTCATCTACATACAGCCCCATTTAAGTGCTGTTTCGGCAAGCAGTTACTCTTTCTATGAAGTTCGTGATGACCCTTTCACAGATGTCGTTGATGAAATACTGAATTTGTTCCTTAAGTTGCAGAACTGTTTGTTGCGGTTTCTTCTCTTAGACGTTGGACTTCACGTAACCCCGTTAAAAGAAGTCACATGGAGTAAGATCACAAGATTCCAAATCGCCACGAACTGAGATCACATAGCCGGCCAGAGTGGCCGAGCGGTTCTAGGCGCTACAGTCTGGAACCGCGTGAACGCTACGGTCGCAGGTTCGAATCCTGCCTCGGGCATGGATGTGTGTGATGTCCTTAGGTTAGTTAGGTTTAAGTAGTTCTAAGTTCTAGGGGACTGATGACCTCAGATGTTAAGTCCCATAGTGCTCAGAGCCATTTGAACCATTTGAGATCACATACTGACGGAATTTTTCTTGGAGTGGGATTTTTGTCTAGCGGGATGTGACGCTTAGCCCGTCCTGCTGAAATCATGTATTGGCTGTATCCACTTCATCCAGAGCAGACCAGAAATTGTTTCTGACCATTTCACGATATCGCTCACCATTAACTGTTACTGCATTACCGTCGAAATCTTAAAAGAAAAGGCCAATCACACCACCTGCCCATGTGGATGCCGTGGATGCATGTGGCTCTCTTGGATCGCCCTAGGTGTTTTTTACACCAAATACGGCAATTTTTTCGGTTAACGATCCCACACAGATGAAAATGTGCCTCGTCACTGAAGTTTATTCTTTTTGAAAAACTGTTGTCCTCCTCTTGTTTTGTGAGAATCGACTCGGCGAAATTTCTCCATTTCAAATTATCTGTTGGCTCGACATGATACGTCATATGAATCTCGTACAGGTGCATATGAATATCCTTTTTCAAAATTCTTGGCAAAGAGGCTGTCGAAATTACCAATTATTGAGAACGACGTTGAAGCGACATATGAGAGCTCACATCTACTCTATCTTGCTCCAATGCAATGCAATGTTTTATGTTCCGTCCGGGCTATTTTATAGTTGCAACGGACCCAGTGTCTCCTAATTTCTTTTTCAACCGCTGAACTGCTGATGCTGTAGCAGCATTATTACGTCCGAAGATCCCGCGAAGTCTACCAACAGTCTCTACGTAGCATTCGCCGGCTGTCTAATTAGTTTCACTGTGGTGACACGTTCCTTCTTTGTGAACCACTACTTGGCAACTGAGATTCTGAAATACACACACAGCGATTGGTCAACTAATCGGAACGGCAGTCGATATTAAACGGAATAAATACACTGCTGTAAACTTGAAAACAAACATTTGCCACTCAACTTAAAAATTGCGTAATACACACATCAAAATTGTTTCGCATCACCTCGGTCCTAGAGTTCCGGAACCTGTACAGAAAATTGAAATAGAGATCAACATAAACATCATTTCCGTCCATTTTATTGCTCATGGAAACCACACGTTGCATGTTGTACCCTAATACGGCGGGACCTTCAGAGGTGGTGGTCCAGATACCTCTAATACCCAGTAGCACGCCCTCTTGCATTGATGCATGCCTGCATTCATTATGGCATACTAGCCACAACTTCATCAAGACACTGTTGGTCCAGATTGTCCCATTCCTCAATGGCAATTCGGCATAGATCCCTCAGGGTGGTTGGTGGGTCACGTCGTCCATAAACAGCCCTTTTCAATCTATCCCAGACACGTCGATAGGGTTCATGTCTGGACAACAAGCTGCCCACTCTAGTCGTTATCCTGAAGGAAGTCATTCACAAGATGTGCACGATGTGGACGCGAATTGTCATCCATGAAGACGAATGCCTCGCCAATATGCTGCCGATATGGCTGCTCTATCGGTCGAAGGATGGCATTCAAGTATCGTACAGCCGTTATGGCGCTTTCCATGACAACCAGCGGCGTACGTCGGCCCCACGTAATGCCACCTCCACCTTGCGGTACATTCGGCATGTTGTTGGACCCATTTGTACCGCGCTGCATGGTGTCGTGGTTGCAAAGATGGACCTCGGCATGGACGTCGGGAGTGAAGTTGCGCATCATGCAGCCTATTGCGCACAGTTTAAGTGGTAACACGACGTCCTGTGGCTGCACGAAAAGCATTATTCAACATGGTGGCGTTGCTTTCAGGGTTTCTCCGAGCCATAATCCGTAGGGAGTGGTGATCCACTGCAGTAGTAGCCCTTGGGCGGCCTGAGCGAGGCATGTCATTGACAGTTGCTGTCTCTCTGTATTCCTCCATGTCCGAACAACATCACTTTGGTTCACTCCGAGACGCCTGGACACTTCCCTTGTTGAGAGCCCTTCCTGGCACAAAGTAACATTGCTTCTTGATGCAATATGTATTGTAGAAATTTATTTTATTTTATGAACTTGTAATTGCTACCAGTTTCGGCATTACATTGATGCCATCTTCAGGCCCAACTCGTCATACTCGTAAAATCGCTGTACACGGAAGGAGCCATATAACTGGATCCGTGAATCAATCGTCCTGCAACAGCTCTTGGTTGCCAGGCTTCACTCTTCAATTAAGTACGCTGCAGCTACTGTAGTACTTTTGTTCGTTAAGATAGTAAATTACACTACGGAAACGACACTGCACTACGCTAATGGATGTATGCTACTTTCAAGGCCGAATTATTAACGATGTCACGTACAGACCGCGTGTTTTAAGTTTACGAGTGATTTTATTGTAACAGTTAGATCATTAAATGTAATACAAGATGCCGACGAAAGAAACAGAAATTATAATCAGAACGCTCTGTTTCTCTCAAATATCATTCATTAAAATCAGTACTTTAAATTTCAGTCTCCCGCAATGCTAAAAAGTTGACACACTGAAAGAAATGATTGGCATAATTCCTCGCAAATTTCTGCCATGTTGCGAAAAAAAAATCTAGGGGCCAGATCTACACGAATCTAAACTTCTGTCTACTGATTGTTGATTGAACTTAGCTCCACAAGCAGGCCGAAGTGGCCGTGCGGTTCTAGGCGCTACAGTCTGGAACCGAGCGACCGCTACGGTCGCAGGTTCGAATCCTGCCTCGGGCATGGATGTGTGTGATGTCCTTAGGTTAGTTAGGTTTAATTAGTTCTAAGTTCTAGGCGACTGATGACCTCAGAAGTTAAGTCGCATAGTGCTCAGAGCTAGCCATTTAGCTCCACATCGGTACCTTCTTGTTCTATGATTATTGCAAAAATTCTGCCCGGATGTGACATTATTTTTCTACGTCCTGGAACCACGAAAGACATCCTCTTCGCATAATTTTTTGCTGCGATGCTGATATGTTATCGCGATCATCATCATCATCATCATATTGTAGCTACAACCAATATCCTCTGTTTCGTTCTATTTCCTTCATTTCTTGATAATTTTGGCTCTTTGTTCCTTCCAATATGTTGACTAATTTCTTTCTAACCTTATCAAGCTTTCCCAAAATGGTTGTTGTTGTTGTTGTTGTTGTTGTTGTTGTGGTCTTCAGTCCTGAGACTGGTTTGATGCAGCTCTCCATGCTACTGTATCCTGTGCAAGCTTCTTCATCTCCCAGTACTTACTGCAACCTACATCCTTCTGAATCTGCTTAGTGTATTCATCTGTTGGTCTCCCTCTATGATTTTTACCCTCCACGCTGTCCTCCAATACTAAATTGGTGATCTCACGATGCCTCATAACATGTCATACCAACCGATCCCTTCTTCTAGTCAAGTTGTGCCACAAACTCCTCTTCTCCCCAATCCTATTCAGTACCTCCTCATTAGTTATGTGATCTACTCATCTAATCTTAAGCATTCTTCTGTAGCACCACATTTCGAAACCTTCTATTCTCTTCTTGTCTAAACTATTTATCGTCCATGTTTCACTTCCATACATGGCTACACTCCATACAAATACTTTCAGAAACGGCTTCCTGACACTTAAATCTATGCTCGATGTTAACAAATTCCACTTCTTCAGAAACGGTTTCATTGCCATTACCAGTCTACATTTTATATCCTCTCTACTTCGACTATCATCAGTTATTTTGCTCCCCAAATAGCAAAACTCATTTACTACTTTTAGTGTCTCATTTCCTAATCTAATTCCCTCAGCATCGCCAGACTTAATTCGACTAGATTCCATTATCCTCGTTTTGCTTTTGTTGATGTTCATCTTATATCCTCCTTTCAAGACACTATCCATTACGTTCAACTGCTCTTCCAAGTCCTTTGCTATCTCTGACAGAATTACAATGTCATCGGCGTACCTCAAAGTTTTTACTTCTTCTCCATGAATGTTAATACCTACTCCGAATGTTTCTTTTGTTTCCTTTACTGCTTGCTCAATATACAGATTGAATAACATCGGGGAGAGGCTACAACCCTGTCTCACTCCTTTCCCAACCACTGCTTCCCCTTCATGCCCCTCGACTCTTATAACTGCCATCTGGTTTCTGTACAAATTGTAAATAGCCTTTCGCTCCCTGTATTTTACCCCTGCCACCTTCAGAATTTGAAAGAGAGTATTCCAGTCAACATCGTCAAAAGGTTTCTCTAAGTCTACAAATGCTAGGAACGTAGGTTTGCCTTTCCTTAATCTAGCTTCTAAGATAAGTTGTAGGGTCAGTATTGCCTCACGTGTTCCATTATTTCTACGGCGAAGCCAGGTTTTCTTCATTCACCATGACAAAAGGGAATCTTGGTGTCGCTGATGAAAATTCTTCCCTTTTTGATACCTTAAAAAAAAAAAAAGACCTAGTGAGCTTCCGTTCTGATAGTTAAGACACCTGTGTTGTAGTGCGTATGTGCCCGACGATACAAGACCATGGTGTTACGGCCGTCGGTAAATAGTTGCACATCTGCTTGTTTGGTCGCAGTTCACTCAAAAGACGATAGATGAGGTATTGTGATTTTATATCGAGCGAGTGATCATTGCGTCCAGTGTGTGCCACTCCTGTTGCCATTGTTAACGATTGCGTGCCTGATGTGTCGTTGCCCTGATGACTGTAATGCGAAAAAGCTATGCAGTTAACGTTGATGAAAATGTCACTAAGGCCGGTATCAAACTGTCATGTCTCTTTGACTAAGAAATATGATCAAATATTCGTCAAATTTCTTGGACTTGGTGCTGAAAAGGGGTATTACATTTTCGTCATATTTTTCGTCAAATTTCAAGATGGCGGAAGGCAACTTGTTATTATGCACTACAGTTGCATTTTTTTTTTTTTTGTATTTGGAAGAAAAGCAGCCGAAAAAAAGAAACATACTTGGATGAAGCCCTAGGTATTACATCGAGATAATAGAAGCATTCAGCAAAACTTGTTACGAGAGCTGCAAGCGGAGGAAGGCAACTCTTAATATATAAATTACTTACGAATGGATGAGAGTGTATTTCAGTATTTCCTCAGTAATGTGGTTTCTCATATTACAAGACAGAATACTCTCTTGAGAAATGCTGTAGGTGCAGAGGGCAGGTAAAGTGCGACACTGCGATTTCTTGACACCTGAGAGAGTTACTCTAATTCATAACACAGCTCTCGAATATCACATTGCGCATTAACCAGAATAATTCCAGAAACGTGTGAAACGATTTATAAAGCAGTGAAGAGGAATGTGGGGAGGCAAATAAGTGTTAGTACGCTGTATGGGCAATAAGAACTATTTTTAATTTTGAGTAATTTAATTACTGGAATTACTGATCCAACAACTACAAAATTAATAAAAAGTACCAACTTTGAAGCCATGTTTATAAACACACTGCAGAGACGTTAAATATCTGTAGCGCCGCCAGTGCTCGAAGCGGTTACATTTCCCATTGCAGTGAATAGAAGACGAACGACTGTTACGATCAAATCTACGGCGAGGTCCAAGATTTGATCATATTTATTTGACGACAGGCGAGATTTGACAAAGTTCCCTATTACACCTTCAAATTTCTTTGACATAAATATTTGACATGTTGAAACGTCTCCTTAGAAAAATTAATGAATTACTGTGCTGATAAACCTCTACGTTATTTGATTTTCAAACAGCTGAGCAGAACTGAACGTACTCAGACATTTCCCTCTTTACTTATTCTGATCAACACTAAACTGACACACACTATTTTTAGCGCAACGCAATCTGACTTTCAAAAATCCCTACAAAAGAATGGCCTTGACTAACAATAACCTATACCTTTCATGAATCACTTACCTCACAAAAATCTTCGTTACTCGAACTACTGCAATACAGCGAGCGCCAATACTGCCAGCTAAATAAAAGGTTCTAACTACTGAAGGCACTAACTACTGATGGGCATAGTTATCAAATGAAAGATTTTGATAGAGAACAAACAATGTATTTACCTTAATAGTGTTCAAAAGTCATTATATATATATATATATATATATATATATATATATATATATATATATACTCCTGGAAATGGAAAAAAGAACACATTGACACCGGTGTGTCAGACCCACCATACTTGCTCCGGACACTGCGAGAGGGCTGTACAAGCAATGATCACACGCACGGCACAGCGGACACACCAGGAACCGCGGTGTTGGCCGTCGAATGGCGCTAGCTGCGCAGCATTTGTGCACCGCCGCCGTCAGTGTCAGCCAGTTTGCCGTGGCATACGAAGCTCCATCGCAGTCTTTAACACTGGTAGCATGCCGCGACAGCGTGGACGTGAACCGTATGTGCAGTTGACGGACTTTGAGCGAGGGCGTATAGTGGGCATGCGGGAGGCCGGGTGGACGTACCGCCGAATTGCTCAACACGTGGGGCGTGAGGTCTGAGGTCTCCACAGTACATCGATGTTGTCGCCAGTGGTCGGCGGAAGGTGCACGTACCCGTCGACCTGGGACCGGATCGCAGCGACGCACGGATGCACGCCAAGACCGTAGGATCCTACGCAATGCCGTAGGGGACCGCACCGCCACTTCCCAGCAAATTAGGGACACTGTTGCTCCTGGGGTATCGGCGAGGACCATTCGCAACCGTCTCCATGAAGCTAGGCTACGGTCCCGCACACCGTTAGGCCGTCTTCCGCTCACGCCCCAACATCGTGCAGCCCTCCTCCAGTGGTGTCGCGACAGGCGTGAATGGAGGGACGAATGGAGACGTGTCGTCTTCAGCGATGAGAGTCGCTTCTGCCTTGGTGCCAATGATGGTCGTATGCGTGTTTGGCGCCGTGCAGGTGAGCGCCACAATCAGGACTGCATACGACCGAGGCACACAGGGCCAACACCCGGCATCATGGTGTGGGGAGCGATCTCCTACACTGGCCGTACACCATTGGTGATCGTCGAGGGGACACTGAATAGTGCACGGTACATCCAAACCGTCATCGAACCCATCGTTCTACCATTCCTAGACCGGCAAGGGAACTTGCTGTTCCAACAGGACAATGCACGTCCGCATGTATCCCGTGCCACCCAACGTGCTCTAGAAGGTGTAAGTCAACTATCCTGGCCAGCAAGATCTCCGGATCTGTCCCCCATTGAGCATGTTTGGGACTGGATGAAGCGTCGTCTCACGCGGTCTGCACGTCCAGCACGAACGCTGGTCCAACTGAGGCGCCAGGTGGAAATGGCATGGCAAGCCGTTCTACAGGACTACATCCAGCATCTCTACGATCGTCTCCATGGGAGAATAGCAGCCTGCATTGCTGCGAAAGGTGGATATACACTGTACTAGTGCCGACATTGTGCATGCTCTGTTGCCTGTGTCTTTGTGCCTGTGATGGTTCTGTCAGTGTGATCATGTGATGTATCTGACCCCAGGAATGTGTCAATAAAGTTTCCCCTTCCTGGGACAATGAATTCACGGTGTTCTTATTTCAATTTCCAGGAGTATATATATATATATATATATATATATATATATATATATATATATATATATATATATATATAATATCTCAGTTCATGATATCCAGTATTACAAATTTACCCTTTCTGATGGACACACGTCCAGGTCGTCCGCTTTAAAAATTCTGCCATTTCTCTCCCCATATCCACCATTGTTGGCGGCTCACCTCCAACTGCGCAACGCTACGCGCTGTTAAGTCAACTGCCGGCCGTAGTGGCCGTGAGGTTCTGGGCGCTACAGTCTGGAGCCGAGCGACCGCTACGCTCGCAGGTTCGAATCCTGCCGCGGGCATGGATGTGTGTGATGTCCTTAGGTTAGTTAGGTTTAATTAGTTCTAAGTTTTAGGCGACTGATGACCTACGAAGTTAAGTCGCATAGTGCTCAGAGCCATTTGAACCATTTTGTTAAGTCAACTGCCCAACACTACAATAGCAAATTCCAACAATGCAAACCAGCCACAGACTGCACACAGTAGTCAGTGATATTCATACAGAGCGCTACGTGGCGTTACCAACATAAAAACCTAAACAGCCTACTTACAATGTCAAATATGATAGTAATACCGGCCTAAGTTCTGCCTACGCTGCTGGCTTAACTGGAATTCGAGACGTTTTGGGGACAATGAGAAACGGCGTCAAGAATATCTGAAAACAACATCCATGAAAACCGAAAACCGTAATAATAAAAGTGCAGGAGTGGAATGAGGAGGTTAGCAATGGAGAGGTAAGGGGCGGACCGCTGAGCTCCATAGCTGGGCACGATTTCCCCAGGACGTGCCTAGCCGGCATGCGTGGTGCGCAATTTGCAGGTCCGGGGGAGAATGCTAGTGATGCCATTCATTTCGCCGGGCACGACAAAGGCCGCCGTGGTTTCTTTGAAGCCATTCAGCGCGGTTTCTTTCACGCTGTGCGTCTGTCACTGTGAGGGTGGGGAACGAACAAATGGTCGGCGCAGCCTTGGCCAACAGGACGCAAACCACCCAAATTACAGTTCCCCGTCTTCCCGTCCTACACGAACCCTTCTTCCCCTTTCGAAGGTGATTCGCAGCTGGATGTTCTTCGCAGGCAGACCACTGTCGAACACTGATTGAGGTGGGGGGGGGGGGGGAGATTCTCCGACCGACGATAAAAGAAAGACGTTTCAGGAGGAAACCCATCTTGTGGTTGAAGCTCACTTTGTCCGTCTTTGCTTCCAAATGTATAGTCTATTTATGGAAGTACGTTTGTCTTTAGCAAACACTAGTTCGTATTCTTCGACACACAAACATGATTCAGTGAAATTGCACCATGTCAGATAGCATGTAAAAACATTTTGCATAATATGAGATACAGTTCTGAGATTACGATCTTAACATCCATAATATTAATAACAGAAAATAAATACCATGGTATAACACAATGATGCGTTTGTGGCTGGCTGACATTTGCAGTGCAGATGATATTTTGTTCCAGTTTTTCGTCTGCAATTAATCCGAAGTTCTCGGTATCGTATTACTTACATTGAGTTCTACATCTACATCATACTCTGCTAGCCACCTAATGGTGTGTGGCGGAGGTTACGTTCGGTACCACCTCCAACCCTGTTCCACTCGCGAATAGTGCGTGGGAAGAATGATTGTGTTGGCTCTAATTTCTCGAATTTTCTCCTCGTGCTCAATGCGCGAGATGTATGTGGGGGGGGGGGGGGGGGGAAGTAATATGCTGACTGACTCCTCCTGAAAAGTGCCGTCCCGAAATTTCAATAGTAAGTCTCTCCGTGATGCACAACGTCTCTCTTGTAACGTCTGCCAGTGGAGTTTGTTCACCATCTCCGTAACGCTCTTTCGCCAGCTAAACGATCCCGTGACGAAACGCGCCGCTCTTCGTTGGATCTTCTCTATCAGCCCTACCTCATAGGTATCCCAGATAGATGAACACTACTTAAGAATCGGGCGAACAAGCGCCTTATAAGCCACTTCTTTCGTGGATGAGTTACATTTCCTTGCGATTCTTCCGATGAAACTGAGTCTTGTGTCTGCTTTTCTCACTATCTGTTTTATATGGCCGTTCCACTTAAGGTCGCTCTGGGTAGTTACGCCTAGATATTTAACGGCAGATACTTTCTCCGCTGTTTGTCATAAAAAAAAATGTTCAAATGATTCTGAGCACTATGGGACTGCTGAGGTCATTAGTCCCCTAGAACTTAGAACTACTTACATCTAACTAACCTAAGGACATGACACACATCCATGACCGAGGCAGGATTCGAACATGTGACCGTAGCGGTCGCGCGGTTCCAGGCCGTAGCGCCTAGAACCACTCGGCCACCCCGGCCGCAGTTTGTCATCAATAGTGTAGATGTACAGTAGTGATTTCTTTTCCTATGTATGCACAATATGTGACGTTTATTTACTTTTAGGGTCAACTGCCAGAGTCTGCCCCAGTCAACTATCTGCAGATCGTTCTGCAAATTCTTACTATCTTCTGGCGTTGCTACTTTGGTATAAACAACTGCATCATCTGCGAATAGCCTTAAAGAGAATGTGACGCTTTCTACCAGATCATTTATATAGGGTGTTACAAAAAGGTACGGCCAAACTTTCAGGAAACATTCCTCACACACAAAGAAAGAAAACTTGTTATGTGGACATGTGTCCGGAAACGCTTACTTTCCATGTTAGAGCTCATTTTATTACTTCTCTTCAAATCACATTAATCATGGAATGGAAACACACAGCAACAGAACGTACCAGCGTGACTTCAAACACTTTGTTACAAGAAATGTTCAAAATGTTCTCCGTTAGCGAGGATACATGCATCTACCTTACGTCGCATGGAATCCCTGATGCGCTGATGCAGCCCTGGAGAATGGCGTTTTCTATCATAGCCATCCACAATACGAGCACGAAGAGTGTCTACATTTGATACCGGGGTTGCGTAGACAAGAGCTTTCAAATGCCCCCATAAAGAAAGTCAAGAGGGTTGAGGTCAGGAGAGCGTGGAGGCCATGGAATTGGTCCGCCTCTACCAATCCATCGGTCACCGAATCTGTTGTTGAGAAGCGTACGAACACTTCGACTGAAATGTGCACGAGCTCCATCGTGCATGAACCACATGTTGTGTCGTACTTGTAAAGGCACATGTTCTAGCAGCACAGGTAGAGTATCCCGTATGAAATCATGATAACGTGCTCCATTGAGCGTAGGTGGGACGAAACTAAAATGAGCTCTAAAATGGAAATTAAGCGTTTCCGGACACAAGTCCACATAACATCTTTTATTTATTTGTGTGTGAGGAATGTTTCCTGAAAGTTTGGCCGTACCTTTTTGTAACACCCTGTATATATTGTTAACAGCAGTGGTCCTAACACGCTTCCCTGTGGTACTCCGGATATTACCTTTACGTCTGTCAATTTAGTTCCTTCAAGAGCGACATGCTGAGTTCTATCTGCAATGAAGTCTTGAATCCAATCGCAGATCTGCCCCGATTCTCCGTAAGCTTGTATTTTTTTTTCATTAAACTCCAGTGCAGGACTGTGTAAAATGCCTTACTGAAATCAAGGAACACTGAATCAGCCCGAGCGCCGTTGTCCACTGCGCTGTGGATGTCATGGAGGAACAGAGCCTGCTGAGTTTCGCAGGATCTCTGTTTGCGGAATTCATGTTGATTTTTGTAGAGGAGCTGTGGGGAAAGTGAACACGAATATGATGAGGCCTAACATGAAATGCTATAATTTACCTTCAGTACTATGGCCACGGTAAGCTATGGACTTATATAAACGCAATGTTTCTCGCTAAATCTCTCCTCCTCTCTCCCTCTCTCCCCCCTCCTCTCTCCCTCTCTCCCCCCTCCTCTCTCCCTCTCTCCCCCCTCCTCTCTCTCCTCCCCCCTTCTCTCTCTCCTCCCCCCTTCTCTCTCTCCCTCCCCCTCCCTTCTCCCCATCTCTCCCTCTCACCCCCCCCTCCCTTCTCCCCATCTCACCCTCTCACCCCCCCCTCTCTCTTTCTCTTTCTCCTCCTCCTCCTCCTCCTCCTCCTCCTCCTCCCTCTTCCTCTTCCCCACTCTGCGTCCTCTTCTGCCTTCTTCTCCTCCTCCTCCTCCTCTTCCTCCCTCTACCCATCTCTCTTTCTCCTCCTCCTCCTCCTCCTCCTCCTCCTCCTCCTCCTCCTCCTCCCTCTTCCTCTTCCCCACTCTGCGTCCTCTTCTGCCTTCTTCTCCTCCTCCTCCTCCTCTTCCTCCCTCTACCCATCTCCATCTCTGCACGATAATCTGGTTCGTCACGAGCCACCCCGGTGTGGAGCAGAAGGTTGGGTGACATGGCCAAGGGTTGGGAAGCCGTGGCAGCTGTTTGTTCGGAAGTCAAACAGAGCACGACGTGGAACGCGGAGGCACGCATGTCGTGAGGGCGGATGCAGGCGGTGGCTCTGGCGCCGCTGTTGACAGAGGGCCAGCCGCCGCCAGCACTGCCTTTGCCTGCCGGCCCGCCCCCAATATTTGAGCTCGGGGGATCGATGGACGCGGATGCCATTACTGCTCTAGTTCTGTGCTCAACACAATGCTGCGCTTCATTCTGTGACGTTATACGAGGTGGGGCATTGCTGTTTGGGCTGCATACAACAGCGGCGCTCGATTGAAAGCGGTCCTGTAGTGAGACACTTCCTTAAACGAACACCATCAAAGTTTCATTTTGATCGGTTCACTGGTGTCCTGAAGTGCTAGCCAATCGACTACTTTGTACGTGTAATGTGTGTTTCTGATTAAGACCAGAGATATTCGTTATCAAAAAGTGGAGAGATTCCAGAACCATAGCATCCATAGGCACACCGAAGCTATTGCCACTGTTGGTGCTTTAAGCTAAAGTTTTCTTTGAAGAGCCACTTAATGTTGTAAAAATAACACACACTCCGCCTCCGTTTACAGTAGCATTCACCTGGGTCAGTTGATGTGATTATTATTTTCCAACATTTATATTCATCCAATTTTTTTTTTGGAGGGGGGGGGGGAGGGGCGGGCACAGTGGATACACCGATTCCCGTCAGATCACCGAAGTTAAGCGCTGTCGGGCGTGGACAGCACTTGGATGGGTAATCATCCGGGTCGCCATGCGTTGTTGCCATTTTTCGGGGTGCACTCAGCCTCGTGATGCCAATTGAGGAACTACTTGACCGAATAGCAGCAGCTCCAGTCAAAGAAAGCCATCCAACGACCGGGAGAGCGGTGTCCTGACCACACGCCCCCTCCTATCCGCATCCTCAGCTCAGGATGACACTGCGGTCGTATGGCTCCGATGGGCCACTTGTGGCCTGATGGAGTGCTTTTATTTGGGGGGGGGGGGGGGAGCGGGCAGCAGTCAAACTGTCACCTTGGGTCATTTCATTATAAAATAATACAATTTTAGTATTTAACTTTCGTAAGGTCGTTATCAGGAGAAAGAAAACTGGCGTTCTATGGATCGGAGCGTGGAATGTCAGATCCCTTAATCGGGCAGGTAGGTTAGAAAATTTAAAAAGGGAAATGGATAGGTTAAAGTTAGATATAGTGGGAATTAGTGAAGTTCGGTGGCAGCAGGAATAAGACTTTCGGTCAGATGAATACAGGGTTATAAATACAAAATCAAATAGAGGTAATGCAGGAGTAGGTTTAATAATGAATAAAAAAATAGGAGTGCGGGTTAGCTACTACAAACAGCATAGTGAACGCATTATTGTCGCCAAGATAGACACGAAGCCCACGCCTACTACGGTAGTACAAGTTTATATGCCAACTAGCTCTGCAGATGATGAAGAAATTGATGAAATGTATAACGAGATAAAAGAAATTATTCAGGTAGTGAAGGGAGACGAAAATTTAATAGTCATGGGTGACTGGAATTCGTCAGTAGGAAAAGGGAGAGAAGGAAACATAGGTGAATATGGATTGGGGGGAAGAAATGAAAGAGGAAGCCGCCTTGTAGAATTTTGCACAGAGCATAACTTACTCATAGCTAACACTTGGTTCAAGAATCATAAAAGAAGGTTGTATACCTGGAAGAATCCTGGAGATACTAAAAGGTATCAGTTAGATTATATAATGGTAAGACAGAGATTTGGGAACCAGGTTTTAAATTGTAAGACATTTCCAGGGGCAGATATGGATTCTGACCACAATCTCTTGGTTATGAACTGCAGATTGAAACTGAAGAAACTGCAAAAAGGTGGGAATTTAAGGAGATGGGACCTGGATAAACTGAAAGAACCAGAGGTTGTAGAGAGTTTCAGGGAGAGCATAAGGGAACAATTGACAGGAATGGGGGAAAGAAATACAGTAGAAGAAGAATGGGTAGCTCTGAGGGATGAAGTAGTGAATGCAGCAGAGGATCAAGTAGGTAAAAAGACGAGGGCTAATAGAAATCCTTGGGTAACAGAAGAAATATTGAATTTAATTAATGAAAGGAGAAAATATAAAAATGCAGTAAATGAAGCAGGCAAAAAGGAATACAAACGTCTCAAAAATGAGATCGACAGGAAGTGCAAAATGGCTAAGCAGGGATGGCTAGAGGACAAATATAAGGATGTAGACGCATATCTCACTAGGGGTAAGATAGATACTGCCTACAGGAAAATTAAAGAGACCTTTGGAGAACAGAGAACCACTTGTATGAATATCAAGAGCTCAGATGGCAATCCAGTTCTAAGCAAAGAAGGGAAGGCAGAAAGGTGGAAGGAGTATATAGAGGGTTTATACAAGGGCGATGTACTTGAGGACAGTATTATGGAAATGGAAGAGGATGTAGATGAAATGGGAGATAAGATACTGCGTGAAGAGTTTGACAGAGCACTGAAAGACCTGAGTCGAAACAAGGCCCCGGGAGTAGACAACATTCCATTAGATGTATGAGACAGGCGAAATACCCTCAGACTTCAAGAAGAATATAATAATTCCAATCCCAAAGAAAGCAGGTGTTGACAGATGTGAAAATTACCGATCTATCAGTTTAATAAGTCACAGCTGCAAAATACTAACGCGAATTCTTTATAGGCGAATGGAGAAACTGGTAGAAGCTGACCTGGGGCAAGATCATTTTGGATTCCGTAGAAATGTTGGAACACGTGAGGCAATACTGACCTTACGACTTACCTTAGAAGAAAGATTAAGGAAAGGCAAACCTACATTTCTAGCATTTGTAGACTTAGAGAAAGCTTTTGACAATATTGACTGGAATACTCTCTTTCACATTCTAAAGGTGGCAGGGGTAAAATACAGGGAGAGAAAGGCTATTTACAATTTGTACAGAAACCAGATGGCAGTTATAAGAGTCGAGGGGCATGAAAGGGAAGCAGTGGTTGGGAAAGGAGTGAGACAGGGTTGTAGCCTCTCCCCAATGTTATTCAATCTGTATATTGAGCAAGCAGTAAAGGAAACAAAAGAAAAATTCGGAGTAGGTATTAAAATTCATGGAGAAGTAGTAAGAACTTTGAGGTTCGCCGATGACATTGTAATTCTGTCAGAGACAGCAAAGGACTTGGAAGAGCAGTTGAACGGAATGTGCAGTGTCTTGAAAGGAGGATATAAGATGAACATCAACAAAAGCAAAACGAGGATAATGGATTGTAGTCAAATTAAATCGGGTGATGCTGAGGGGATTAGATTAGGAAATGAGACACTTGAAGTAGTAAAGGAGTTTTGCTATTTAGGGAGTAGAATAACTGATGATGATCGAAGTAGAGAGGATATAAAATGTAGACTGGCAATGGCAAGGAAATCGTTTCTGAAGAAGAGAAATTTGTTAACATGGAGTATAGATTTAAGTGTCAGGAAGTCGTTTCTGAAGGTATTTGTATGGAGTGTAGCCATGTATGGAAGTGAAACATGGACGATAAATAGTTTAGACAAGAAGAGAATAGAAGCTTTCGAAATGTGGTGCTACAGAAGAATGCTGAAGATAAGGTGGGTAGATCACGTAACTAATGAGGAGGTATTGAATAGGATTGGGGAGAAGAGAAGTTTGTGGCACAATTTGACTAGAAGAAGGGATCGGTTGGTAGGACATGTTTTGAGGCATCAAGGGATCACAAATTTAGTATTGGAGGGCATCGTGGAGGGTAAAAATCGTAGAGGGAGACCAAGAGATGAATACACTAAGCAGATTCAGAAGGATATAGGTTGCAGTAGGTACTGGGAGATGATGAAGCTTGCACAGGATAGAGTAACATGGAGAGCTGCATCAAACCAGTCTCAGGACTGAAGACCACAGCAGGAGCAGCAAGGTAAAATGGTGGTGTTTGTGGCCAGATGGTGTCGATGTCATGTACGTTTACGTAATTATGAGCGTGAGCGCATGTCAGGTGCGAGTAGGAATTGGTTATATAGGAAATATGAGTAAATATGATACATTGAAAATGATTTAGGATGTTTATGTACGTAGGAACTGATAGATGGGGTGTACACTACCTAATCGGAAGTATACAGACACCGCTGTGTAATGAGGAATCGGCCTGTAGATGTCACGAGAGGTGGATTCACCAGTATACAAGACGACGAGGAGTGTTGTTGTCAGTAGAGAAGCAGTAACAGTCGAAGAAGATTTCAGTGACTTCGAATGTGAACTAGTCATAATGCTGTCACCCGAGTAACAAATTCGTCAGAAACATTTCAACCGTTTTACAGCTGGTCAGGTCGGCCATTTCTGATGTGATTTAGCCACAGCTAAAGCAATTCCAGGCAGACCTCATGTACTAACGGCGAAGGAACCGTCGAACATTGCATATGATGGCTGTAAAACATCAGGTGAACTCAGCGAAAAGAATGATAGTGAGTTCCAAAGCGCTGCCATCAATTCAGCTAGCAGAGTCACTATGCGTGGGGAGTTAAAACACATGTGTAGCCAAAGATAAACGAAGCTTGACGTGGTGTGAAGACCGACGACAGGGGTCGAGTCATGTGGGCTGATGAATGATGCTATACCAAGTGGCCTCCGATGGAAGGGTTTGGGCATGGCGAATGTTTGGAGAGCGTTACCTACCATCACATGTGTAATGCCAAAAATAAGTAAGGTGGGATTTGTGTTAAGGTAAGGGTGCAGTTTTCGTGGTTAGGGTGTAATCCCCTTATTTTACTTCAGAAAACGCTTAATGTGGAAGGATATGAACACATTGAACTGAACTGTGTACTACAGTAGAGGAACAGTCTGGAGACGATGATGGTATCAGAATGACAGTGTACCCTGTCACAAAGCAGCATTTGTGAGACAATGCTTTGTGGACAATAACATTCCTGAAATGGACTGGCCTGCCGTGAGTCTCGACTTGAACCCAGTAGAACACCTCTGGAATGAGTTAGAACGTAGACTTGGCTCGACACCCCAAGCATGTAATGTCACTACCTTCTGTGGTTTCGACGCTTGAGGAACAATCTGCTGCCTTTCCCCCACAGACATCAAACATGTCATTGAAATTGTTCTCATCAGAGTTAAAGTTAACCGAGCGAGGTGGCGCAGTGGTAAGACACTGGACTCGCATTCGGGAGGACGACGGTTCAATCCCGCGTCCGGCCATCCTGATTTGGGTTTTCCGTGATTTCCCTAAATCACTCCAGGCAAATGCCGGGATGGTTCCTCTGAAAGGGCACGGCCGACGTCCTTCCCCATCCCTCCCTAATCCGATGAGACCGATGACCACGCTGTCTGGTCTCCTTCCCCAAAACAACCAACCAACCAGAGTTAAAGTAACCGTAAAGGCGAAGAGTGGACAGACCCCATATTAATGTCCACTAATATGCATGCATATACTTCTGACCAGGTACTGTTGGAGTTAGATGAATGGCTTCATTCGTGATGTGATGCAATTCGATACGTAGTGTGGGCTGTGGCTGAAGGAAAGATACATTTCTAGGATGAGTTCATGCTCTGAGAGAGGAGGACGAATGAAATTAAGTTGGTAAAGGACGTGGACAGTTAGGAGCCCTAGAGAAGGTAGGGAATGCGGAGTTGGTTGGTGGAGGCGGGGCAGGAGGCCGGGGTTTTCAAGATGGCCGCGACTGTAGGGCCCTAAGACTCAGGTTTATACGAGATGTAGTTAAGGCGAAAATGTTACAGATGTTGGAGGAGGCGTGGGAATTTAGCAAGTTTGTATAGAATACAATGGGGAGAACTTAGATGGACGTAGGAAGAGTGGCGGATTTCATTTACTCTATTGTCCAACCCATACTTAGAGGCCGGCCGGTGTGGCCGAGCGGTTGTAGGCGCTTCAGTCTGGAACCGCGCGACGGCTACGGTCGCAGGTTCGAATCCTGCCTCGGGCATGGATGTGTGTGATGTCCTTAGGTTAGTTAGGTTTAAGTAGTTCTAAGTTCTACAGGACTGATGACCTCAGCAGTTAAGTCCCATAGTGCTCAGAGCCATTTGAAAGCCATACTTAGATTTCGTCATGACCCGGCTACTGACATAACGTCACAATTTTGAAAACTGTTGAAATGATACTCCGCTGTGGTGGGAGGAGTGTGGTTCTACTGTTGTATTTTGCACCATACAATATGAGACACGACTGACAGGCATCGATGAATGAGGGTGTAAGTATTTCTGTTCTCCCCATGCTGGACGTGAGTTATGCCGTGGTATCGCTGACACTTCTCGCATCTCAGGCTATCAGTGCGAACCATCAGGCTCTGGTTGTGTATGGGGCAACAGAGATTGCCAAGTCCATACTGTTACCACCGCAGGAAACCATTCAAATGAGGTTTCCCACTCCGTCCAGCAAGGAGATCAATCATTTCAACAGTTTTTAAAATTGTCACGTTATGTCTTGTTCAGTAGCGGGACATCAAGAAATAAAAGTGGAGTCTGGGCAGCTCAATGCAGCAGTCGACCTTGAGTAAGGTCACTGCAATTGTGGCCAGAACGTCGCAGACGTGTGCTTATTACATAATGACGAGGCTCCAGAAGCAGAAAACGTTTACGTTAACTGATTCTGGACAGAAAAAGCCTACGCCGTTACAATGTAGGTGCTTTGCTTGCCTCCCTCGTGTATTCATTTGTTTGTAAAATATTATTTAAGAAGTAAACCATAGCTTTTATAAAAGGCATTTTCAAGAATAACCATCACAAACTTACAACCTTCAATGTTGCAAATGAGTGGTACTCTGCGACCCTCAAGCTCGGCGATCTTTCAGACATCAAGGGTTCGTCGGCACGTGCGAAGAAAAAAGCCAGACCTCGGAAGTTCATGTGTGGTGTAAGGTGGGATAATGATGTCGTACTGGCACCAAATTTCACCGCAATTCCGCGCAACGCCACTGTAGGCCGTCACGAGTGAGAACGTCGTCACACCCTCTCTTACCCACATTTCATCTCGTCTCTTGATGCCCCTGAGATAGAGTGCAGAACCGCCACACGTACCATTGAGATAACGCGGTTTTATTGTTTGTGAATGAGGAAAATATTTCAGATACGCTGCTGCTCAGAAACGGCACGAAAAGGCGTCAGGGGATGGTATAAAGGGCGTCAGTGAAACAACCACATCCCTTGAGTCGTCGATGCCCACGCATTTTACGATGAAAAAAGACAGTTCACAGTGCCATCAACAACATGGCGATTTTATCGGCAACATTCCACACCCCCTGGACAATTCAAACATTCACAGAGGACATTGTGGGGCTGCAATCCATTGAACGTGATAACATTCCTGATCGCTGAAACTGGGGTTGGAAGTTTCAGGAGGTGTCCCCAAATGGAATCATTGGATTCCCCACGTGGTTGCTACAGCGT
Organism: Schistocerca nitens; assembly: GCF_023898315.1. Taxonomy (NCBI): domain Eukaryota; kingdom Metazoa; phylum Arthropoda; class Insecta; order Orthoptera; family Acrididae; genus Schistocerca; species Schistocerca nitens. The sequence continues at coordinate 1,129,857,791 of NC_064614.1, forward strand.
TCAACAGGGTTAAGATCAATGACAAATACTGTTTACACAGTTTCCAGGATTTAATTAATTACCGTCAAATAGGTAACAGGGTGCAAAGCTTTAACTACACTACTGACCATTAAAATTGCTACACCACGAAGATGACATGCTACAGACGCGAAATTTAACTGACAGGAAGAAGATGCTGTGATATGCAAATGATTAGCTTTTCAGAGCATTCACACAATGTTGGCGCCGGTGGCGACACCTACAACGTGCTGACATGGGGAAAGTTTCCAACCGATTTCTCATACACACACAGCAGTTGACCGGCGTTGCCTGGTGAAACATTGTTGTGATGTCTCGTGTAAGGAGGAGAAATGCGTACCACCGCGTTTCCGATTTTGATAAAGGTCGGATTGTAGGCTATCGCGATTGCGGTTTATTGTATCGCGACATTGCTGCTCGCGTTGGTCGAGATCCAATGACTGTTAGCAGAATATGGAATCGGTAAGACGAGGGTAAGACGCAACGCCGTGCTGGATCCCAACGGCCTCGTATCACTAGCAGTCGATGTGACAGCCATCTTATCCGCATGGCTGAAACGGATCGTGTTGCCACGTCTCGATCCCCGAGTCAACAGATGGGGACGTTCGCAAGACAACAACCATCTGCACCAACAGTTCGACGACGTTTGCAGCAGCATGGACTATCAGCTCGGAGACCATGGCTGCGGTTACCCTTGACGCTGCATCACAGACAGGAGAGCCTGCGATGGTGTACCCAACGGCGAACCTGGGTGCACAAATGGCGAAACGTCAATTTTTGGGTGAATCCAGGTTCTGTTTACAGCACCATGATGGTCGCATCCGTGTTTGGCACATTGCAAGCGTGTATTCGTCATCGCCACACTGGCGTATCACCCGGCGTGATGGTATGGGGTGCCATTGGTTACACGTCTCGGTCACCTCTTGTTCGCTTTGACGGCACTTTGAACAATGGACGTTACATTTCAGATGTGTTACGACCGTGGCTCTACCCATCATTCGGTCTCTGCGAAACCCTACATTTGAGCAGGATAATGCACGACCGCATGTTGCAGGTGCTGTACGGGCCTTTCTGGATACAGAAAATGTTCGACTGCTGCCCTGGCCAGCATATTCTCCAGATCTCTCACCAATTGAAAACGTCTGGTCAATGGTTTCCGAGCAACTGGCTCGGCACAATACGCCAGTCACTACTCTTGATGAACTGTGGTATCGTGTTGAAGCTTCATGGGCAGCTGTACCTGTACAGGCCATCTAAGCTCTGTTTGACTCAATGCCCAGGCGTATCAAGGCCGTTATTACGGCCAGAGGTTCTGGGTACTGATTTCTCAGGATCTATGCACCCAAATTGCGTGAAAATATAATCACATGTTCTAGTATAATATATTTGTCCAGTGAATACCCGTTTGTCATCTGCATTTCTTCTTCGTGTAGGAATTTTAATGGCCAGTAGTGTGATAAACAACGCAGACTGAATAGCGAGCTGCAGGTGTAAGTTCATAGAGAAATTAGCTGAATGTCTCAGACACAGCTGTTATTAATTACCAGAAAACGTCTCATTACATTGAAACCAACAACAGTTTTTTTTTTTTTTACGGAGAAGGATAATGTTTAAAGAGACGCTGGTAAGACAAGGTCCTCCAATAAATAGGTTTGTAGAGCGAGGTGGCGCAGTGGATAGCACAGTGGACTCGCATTCTGGAGGACGACGGTTCAAACCCTCTTCCGGCCATCCTGAGTTAGGTTTTCTGTGATTCCCCTAAATCGCTTCAGACAAATGCCGGGATGGTTCCTTTGAAAGCGCACGGCCGACTTCCTCCCTCATCCTTCCCTAATCTGATAGGACCGATGACTTTGATATTTGGTGTCGCACGGCTCAGTGGCTCTGGAGTGTTTCGTGACCGCAATTTTTGCTGTTGTACACGGCGTGGAACCACTAGGAACCGTTCAAAACCATTCGACGAAATTTTAACATGGCCCAAAGCAGCAAAAGGTGGTCATGCTTTTTCAGCCCTTCTGTTTTTCGCGCCCGCCTGTGGCGTGATGATCTTTCTGCGGTGATGGCGGTTGGGGATTGGGGTGGGGGGAGAGGGGTGAGACCTTCATATGGAGTTTCGAAAAAGTATATAATGCGTTGCGTGGTATAGTTTCAATACATGCCTTTGTTTGGCGGACTTCAAAATTTTTATATACATATTTATGTATATAAATGTGGCACAATATAGTTTTGCGATGGTTGTACGTTAAAATGCCATTCGTATATATTGCGCAACAGAGGTTCCACGTCGATAGCGTCTGCAGCTCGTGCTCCAGTGGCTATCGTTGCTACAGTGGATCACGGGGTCCCAGGTTCGATTCCCGGCCGTGTTTGGGGATTTTCTCTGCACGGGGCTGGTGTTCGTGTTGTCCTCATCATTTCTTCTTCTTATTCTTCTTCATCATTCGTGACCGTGGCTCGATTGGATTGTGTACAAATTTGACTGTGTAAAAACCGGGTCTTCGTTCGGGCGCTGATGATTGCCCAGTTTAGCGGTCAACAGACCAAACATCACCACGTCGGGTAGAATTCTTAACTTGATAAGGACATCAGTAAAATGAACACTGGATGTGAGGAGCCATTCGCACCCATATCAGCAGCGAAATCTGGTGTCGAAGTAATTGCAAACTTCAATAACTTTACTGACGTAGACAGCGTCGCCATCTTGTTCTCATACAGAATGACGACATTTTGTGTTAATACCGTTCTGACAATAGTAGCAGCTAGACCCCGAGTTTCTAACCTCCGCCACATAACAAAATGGTTCAAATGCCTCTGAGCACTATGGGACTTAACTACTGAGGTTCTCAGTCCCCTAGAACTTAGAACTACTTCAACCTAACTAACCTAAGGACATCACACAGCCGGCCGTGGTGGCCAAGCGGTTAAAGGCGCTACAGTCTGGAACCGCGCGGCCGCTACGGTCGCAGGTTCGAATCCTGCCTTGGGCATGGATGTGTGTGATGTCCTTAGGTTAGTTAGGTTTAAGTAGTTCTAAGTTCTAGGGGACTGATGACCTTAGAAGTTAAGTCCCATAGTGCTCAGAGCCATTTGAACCATTTGACATCACACATATCCATGCCCGAGGCAGGATTCGAACCTGCGACCGTAGCGGTCGCGCGGTTCCAGACTGTAGCACCTAGAGCCGCTAGGTCACCTCGGCCGGCGTCACGTAACACACAGCGGTTTTGCAGAGTACACAAGGAGATGTATGCTTTCCCACTGGTATACGGGATGCATTATATACTGGATGCTGCGATCACGTTTTGTTTTGTCTTGTCTTCAGTAGCTCTCAGATGTGTCCTAATTTTCTACATCTCTCTCTCTCTCTCTCTCTCTCTCTCTCTCTCGCCCCCATCTCTCTCTCTCTCTCTCTCTCTCTCTCTCTCTCTCTCTCTCGCCCCCATCTCTCTCTCTCTCTCTCTCTCTCTCTCTCTCTCTCTCTCTCTCTCTCTCGCCCTCGCCCCCCATATCTCCCCCCCCCCCCTCTCTCTCTCTCTCTCTCTCTCTCTCTCTCTCTCTCTCTCTCTCTCTCTCACCCCCCATCTCTCCCTTTCTCCTTCTCCCTCGCCCTCCTCTCCATCTCTCTCGCCCCCATCTCCTACCCTCTTTTCATTACGGGTTACTTTACTCTCGAAATTGTGACCACAGTAAATGTGTATGCAGTAGAAAAGGACTCCAGTAGTGAAACACTCAACGGGGCATTCATGGAGAACAGTTTCACCATTAATGTATGAGTCTTCATTTCTTGGCGTAACACTGAACATATCTCCTAACTCGATGCGGAATTTGATGACCATTTTGCCGTAGACTGGTTAGAACGATCTGCATTTTTCAGTTATGTTTCCCGTCGTCTCCTATTTTTCCAGACATCCTCTAACGCAGTTTTTCATTCAAAATAAATTGCACCTGGAGGAAACGCGACTGGCATTGAAGTGTGAGTGGAGAGGCTTAAGCTTCATCTTTCGATTCGTTTTTTATTTTTCTCCTCTAGTATTCGTTTTCTATTTTTCTCCTGTACTGCAGCAAGGTTATATACATGTAGTTCACTAAAAGGGTAAGCATAAGGGTTTACTTCTATAAAGCATACATTTGCCCTCGTTTTATTTTCAGTGCTTTGGAGCAGTATGAAACAGGGCACATTTCCTTCCAAGTCGCATCGCTCGCCTGCCGATACCATGAAATTAATGACACATAGGCAATCCATTGCCGACAAAGTGCTCCATAAACGGTTGTAGCTGTATTGGCAAGTGCTGATTAATGGGTTGCAGTAGATTATTGCGGCAGTAAATATAAATTCAAAATTCTATTTCAGTTACCGAATTGGAGGAGAGCGTGCACCAGAAATGTGATTCTGAATGCGCGGTTAGTTCAGTGTGGTTGTTCGGAGGCTCGCCACGTTTCAGATTCTAAAGGGCATACAAGTCAGAAATTTTCGTAACGTGCACAGTTGTGTTACTCGCTGTGTTTTATTATGGGTACACAGGTCACAGGGAATGGGAGTGGCAATATGTTCCTACCAGTTTATACAGAAATCTTAAATACTCACCATTCGATTTTCGTTATGCAGTGCCCTGTAACGTAAATGTTCACTGCAAAGGCAAATCACGTATTTGGCAGACATCATGTCCGGCTTCTGAACATAGCCTTGCTGCCAGTGCGCACCCAAAAATAGTTGTTTACAAAATGCTTTGGCAATTCAAACTGAGAGTGTGTGATGCCGTCGTCGTTCATAAATTTAAGTCTTCGACTAGATTTACATCCTTGTCCCTCAGTCTTGTCGTAGGTTTTGTGCTTCCCGTACATTAATTCAGACAATGAGGCAAGTACGAGGGTGGTTTGAAAAGTTCTCGGAACGGAATAGAAAAAAAAGTGCTTACATCACTGAAACTTGAATGGTTATCTCTTCCACGAAATTGGCATTTCCTTTCCTCACCCTTATCCTACTGAAGTGTTACCCATCTCATTTGGACTCTATATCCAGTTGTCGTTAACCCTAGATTACTAAACACTCGTAAAATTTACGATTGCAGCTAGGTATAAAATAGGACATGTTGTACTTTTTGGTATGTAACATACCCGAGGAGATCTAATAATTTTAATTAACTAATGCATAACCTATATGTTATGAATTTCTTTGACTAAATTTGTAGTAGTAAATTTACGATGATACAGGAGGAATGTAACGTTTCCCCTCTCCCTTTTAGTGTTTTAGGGTTAATACGAGGGTCACTCCAAAAGAAATGCACACTATTTTTCTTAAAATCCATCTTTTATTCTACTTGTTTGAAAGTTTTGCGGTGTGTAGATACATCCTTTAGGAACAATACTTTCATTTCTCCACATAATTTCCATCCCTCTCGACTGGCTTACGCCATCTTGGAACCAGCGCGTGTATACGCGCACGTTAAAATTGTGGACCAACCTGTTGGAGCCACTGTTTGGCAGCGTGCACATGGGAGTCATCATCTTCAAACCTTGTTCCCCGCCGGCCGGTGTGGCCGTGCGGTTCTAGGCGCTTCAGTCTGGAACCGCGTGACCGCTACGGTCGCAGGTTCGAATCCTGCCTCGGGCATGGATGTGTGTGATGTCCTTATGTTAGTTCGGTTTAAGTAGTTCTAAGTTCTAGGGGACTGATGACCACAGATGTTAAGTCCCATAGTGCTCAGAGCCATTTCAAGCCATTTGAACCTTGTTCCTTTCCCAAAGAGATGATAGTCACATGGAGCCAGGTCAGGACTGTAAGGCGGGTGTTTCAGTGTTGTCCATCCGAGTTTTGCGATAGCTTCCATGGTTTTTTGACTGACATGTGGCCGTGCATTGTCGCAAAACATCCTGCTTTTGCCGGTGTGGCCAAACACGACTCAGTCGAGCTTGAAGTTTCTTCGGTGTCTGTGCATCTGCTGCAAGTTCAGACACTTCAGGCACACTAATACACTTAAAGTCTCTGTATGTTGCCACAGTTTATTCCTTGCATATTTTAGAGAATAAGTAATGAATATTATATTGCAAGATGACTGTTACATTTGAAGAAGGAACTACACACATGAATTTCACAGAGAAGGGGCAAAATATTTATGTCAGTGTTCCTAGCATTATTTGTATGCTTGTCAGTCGAATCGAATTTTGAAAGATCGGTTTTGAAACATTCTACCCCCCCACCCCCACCCCCACCCCTACTTTCGGAGGTCTGTGAGGATGCACATTATGCAAATTTTCTTAAGGGATTTGATATTTACGAACGTATATTTGACTCGTTTGTCTTCATCACTAATGGAGGCGAGTAGCATGTTTGACAATAAGTTAAAGCATTTGTAAGCCACTACTACACCTGCTCATCTGTTACTTCTGTGGTGTCTTAGGACAGTGGAGTCTATATGTAGGAAACTGGACAGCATGCTTGACTTGAGCCAGGTGTTCATGTTACATAGAAGAAAGTCGTGGATGTTGACATTCGGAAATATATGGTGGAGTGTTCATTTTCCAGCCTTTATCTGCACCATTATCCTGCCAACTCTTGCTCACATGGTATGTAGCCCAAATTTGAATATCACATTATTCAAAATTTTTTATCTTTCAGCAGTGAAATCCCCGCTTATTATCAGGCTTGCCTTTGTGAGCTTCAGACCTGTTCATATTTGGTGTAAGCTTCATGATTATGGGTCTAGGTTTCGTAGATCACAATATTCTACATCCTACTCTATAACTTCTGGTTATAGAATGTGCTTGAAGTTTCTTCAGTGTCGTCACATATGCATAAGAATTTATGGTGGTTCCACTTGGCATGATGTCCGCAAGCAAGAGTCCTTCGGAATCGAGAAACACCGTAGCTGTAACTTTTCCAGCAGAAGGTGTGGATTTCAATTTTTTTTTTTTTTTTTCTTGGCTGAATTTGCATGATGCCACTCCATTGATTGCCTCTTCGTCTCTGGTGAAAAATGATGGAGCCATGTTTCATCAGCTGTCACAATTCTTCCAAGAAATTCATCTCCACCATTCTCGTACTGTTCCAAAAGTTCGCTGCATACCGTTTTTCTTGTTTCTTTGTGAGCCACTGTCAACATCCTGAGAACCCACCTGGCACAAACCTTTTTTAACGCCAACACTTTCAGTATTCTGCAAAGACTTCCTTCCCCTATCCCAACGTAGCATGACAATTTGTTCACTCTGATGCGTCTGTCAGCAGTCACCAATTCGTTAACTCTCTGCACATTGTCTGGAGTGTGTGCAGTAAGAGCCTGCCGCTGCGAGGACAATCCTCAATATTGCCGTGCCCACTTTTATCACGTAACCTGCTTGCCCACCGACCAACTGTACTGCGATCGACAGCAACATCTCCATACACCTTGTTCAACCACTTGTGGATGTTTCCCACTGTCTCGTTTTCACAGCACTGGAATTCTATGACAGCACGTTGCTTCTGACGAACGTCAAGTATATCAGCCATCTTGAAGACATGCTGTGACGGCGCCACTCACGGGAAAAGGTTGAACTAAGTTTGAAAACAAGCGGGAAGGATGTATCTACACACGGTAAAACTTTCAGACATGGAGAATGAAAACTTTATTTTTACAAAAATAGTGTGCATTTATTTTGGAGTGGCCCCCGTATCTTTACCGGTTCCCCGCCTCCGCCCTTTTTGAGAGTCATATCTTCGTTTCCTTTACCGATAAATTTAATTGCCTTACCTTCGTCGTGGTTTTGTAACATCTCGCCAACTTGGCGATAAGACTCAGTGGATAGCGGCAATGGCATGAAGGAAAACTACTCTAAAAAGTAAGTTACTCGTCCTCATGGCAGGCCAAGTAATTTTTACGATATTGCAGTGCTCCTTTGTGAAAAGGAACGGTGCAATGTTCCTTCGGGCGTGCATGCATACATGCCTGAAGGAACATTACATCGTTGTTGTTCACAACACAGCCACTGTAATATCGCATTTATCCGCCAGTGACAGGCAGCGACTTAAATTTAAAATTACTTCTCTTGTACAGGAATTACATAATGTCTGTACGAGTACAGGTTGTGATGAGGAGCCGGCCGCTCTGGCCGAGCTGTTCTAGGCGCTTCAGTCTAGAACCACGCGACCGCTACGGTCGCAGGTTCGAGTCCTGCCTCGGGCATGGATGTGTGTGATGTCCTTAGGTTAGTTAGGTGTGATGTCCTTAGGTTAGTTAGGTTTATGTAGTTGTAAGTTCTAGGGTACTTATGACCTCAGATGTTAAGTCCCATAGTTCTCAGAGCCATTTGAACCTTTTTTCGTGACGCAGGAAAGACGACGTACGGGAGTTTGGGCATGGCCGTTAGTTGTGCGCCGATAGCCAATTCGGAAACAGCTGTGTGATAGTCTTCACGGTTAGAAAATCTCTTCTCCTCCCCCCCCCCCCCCCCCATGTTCTTTCAGCTAGCTGAAAAGAAGGAGATCACGTGGTACGAGATCTTCATTCCCGATCACCGATCAGCATCACCAACTTCTCTGCGACCTCGGTCAAATTGTTGGCACCGTTTCACTACAGCTGGACGCGACACTGCGTTTGGTCTGTATACCACCGGAGTTTCACGGTGAATCTGTGTGCAATGTACACGATTTGCCCACGAGAAGTCGTGATTTGGAGTAAGTTTCCAACTGTCGCGCTGTTTCACGCTATGATGCACCTTTTATCCCTACCGCAGCAGAACAGTGTCTGCAGGAAATCGTGTACTCTGTTCTGAAAATCTGCCAGTCTCGTTCCACGACTGTGTTAGCGTGGGACGACGTGTGTAATTTACTTTCTGATGAGCCCTCGAACCTATCAACTAGAAAGTCCCTACGAAAGTTCCTGTCAGATTAAAACTGTGGCGGACCGAGACTCGAACTCGGGACCTTTGCCTTTCGCGGGCAAGTGCTCTACCATTCTAGAAAGTCACTACGTTTACGTCCGGCCCCGGTATCTGATTGGTCAACGCGACAGAATGTCAATCCTAAGGGCCCGGGTTCCATTCCTGGCTGTGTCTGAGATTTCCTTCGCTCAGGGACTGGGTGTTGTGTTGTCCTAATCATTATTTCATCCCCATCGACGCGCAAGTCGCCGAAGTGGCGTCAAATCGAAAGACTTGCACCCGGCGGACGGTCTAGCCGACGGGAGGCCCTAGTCACACGACATTAATATTTTACTACGTTTACATACAACACACCTTTCGAAAGACTAAAATTAAATTTCGAAAACAGTCTTTCACTGCTGTGTTTTCATACTAAGGTCTGAAGCGGATGTGCTAGCACAGTTGAATATGGCATGCGGAAAACAGCTCTTCCAGTTTCTGATTTAGTCAGCACTATCGCTAACTCCCTTCAGTTAACCATTATTAACCATTAGAGGTACACAGCTCCATGTTCATTGTAAAATTTGTTCTCCTTCACTGTACAAAGCGTCACTCCGCCCATATCAGCTAACAATTTTTAAAAACAAGAAGCTATCTCAAAGCCCAAGCGCGTCGCAGAAACAGTTGCGCGTGACATGGAACTAAAATCAGTCTTGGAAGTGGTAAACTGGCAGCTAGAACTGGATTTCCAGAATCAGTTTTGGAGAGTGTACAACACCAACTCGAAGTCACATTGGGAAATCGGTTCACGAAATCCTGTTTTGGGAGCTCCATGGAAACATAGTGAGTTGCGCTTGCACCAGCCACCATTCAATAGGTAGCGGGCAACGATTCAAATGGGGATGATGGATGTTCCGCTACACGATATGAATACCCAGCCCATCGATTGGATCCGGAATTCGTATCCCGTCATTGAATGAAATTACACAATTAGCTACATACAGGCGTTGATATAAGTCAACGGGACAGTTGAAAATGTGTGCCCCGACTGGGAGTCGAACCCAGGATCTCCTGCTTACCTCGCAGATGCTCTATTCTTCTGAGCCACCGAGGACACAGAGGATAGTGCGACTGCAGTGACTTATTCCTGGCACACTTCCCGTGAGACCCACATTCGCAACTTATTGTTCCGCACTATATTCATAGTGCCCCTGCCCATCATACTCATTACTCGCGGCTTTACTGCCGATTCCCGTAAGAGATAAGTCCCTGCAATCGCACTATCCTCTGTGTCCTCGGTGGCTCAGAGGGACAGAGCGTCTGCCTTGTAAGCAGGAGATCCGGGGTTCGAGTCCCGGTCGGGGCACACATTTTCAACTGTCCCCGTTGACTTATATCAACGCCTGTATGCAGCTGAGGTTATTCAATTCATTGCAATTTCATTCTAACGAGCTGCATGGTAACAGATGGTACCATCTTCATATATATTCCGTCATTGAAACCTAAATTACGCTAATACCAAAATAGAACAGTCACCTCTTTTCTGGACCGGAGGCTGTGATTGTATGTGTGTTACTGTTCAAGATAATTCTGGCTTTGTTCATTGGTGCTGATTTGAGCTCAGGTTATGTGCAGTCGTAACGTTTACTCTGTACTATGTTTTCGGCTATCGACTTAGCAATGATATTCGTAACCACCGCTACGGGGTCTGCGGCGGTAACCTTGCTGAGTTTGTCTTGTATTAGGCTACGACACAAAATTGTAGGCTGCAGTGGTAAAGCGTCTTAGTGTTCATTCACACGTTATTAGAGCGCATAACAAAGCGCGGGGTAAACCGAAAGGAAAGGTCCCGTGTGGTTAAACGTTCCACAGAGTTCGCATCAGTAGGCCCATTGCACCCTCACAGAGTAATAGCTCTCAACCATTGTTATCGTCTTTTACATATATAGCATAAAATCAGTGATGATGCCGTGGGATCTGTAAATGATATCAGAGGTATCTGTCGGGGAGTCACATTCACAATTCATATTTTTTAGTACTATCCACATAGATCATATGTTACAAAGCAAACATTTTCTGTCGGAGTAACTTAATCTCATTTATCTTTCCTTTCCTTAGACGATATGACTTCGTTATAGAAAGCTGAATTTTATCAACTAATTTAGAACTAAGACCATGTTACGCAGATTGCAAATATTAATCAGTAACATGTGTTCCCAGACGGTAGTACAAACAAAATACGACCAGTGAAAGTGTTTTCCCGCCGGTCATATCGTATGTCATTTATGCAATGTACACGAGCAGTTGTTCATATTGATGTATGTAAAGGATGATAACAGTGCTACTTGTTTGCATAAATTACGCCGTTTCATTTTGTACATAGTCTCTCTCCCAACTAATGTAGACGCATTCTTGCAGTTGAATATCTCACATATGAATGAGACGATAGCATGTATACATGGTGAATATTTTATGGCTCTGACATGTGCTGAAGCACAACTTAATATATTATTTTCAGTATTTTATTATAGGACTGTCATACGCATGGCATGATGTAAGTGGTATTCTCTATATACCAACTTATTGGTTTTGCTGTTTCCAGTAACCCACACGATAATGGTTGCACGGCATAAACTGCAAGAGTGGTTTTTATAAATAAATAATATTGCTATTAAAGGCGAACGTTTCGCCATTTAAAAAAATTTACGTGACACTGAACCACAGCTATGGGAAGTTAATCACATACGTGTAGACATGAACTTTAACTCAGCATGTTACGCCTAATATAGTGTATGAGTATGTAGAAGCACTGAATACACTGTCTTCTGCTAGTTAAGGCTAAGTTGGCTGCACTGAGAAAGTGGCTGTTGCCAACAAAGCCTATTCGACATACATTGTTACAGCTTCTCCCATTAACCACTGAGTGAACTCTTTCCATAGAGTGAACAGTTTTAGCCAGTAGAGTTGTAAAACTACCATAGGCTATTGTAGACCAGCATAAGCAAGCTTAGACTACGGCAGTTTTCCCAGTAGCCTTGAGCAGTTAGCGTTGTACCCGCGTTACCTGTATGTTAGGTGTGTTGCATACCTACCAGGCGTTACCTCATATCGATCGCTATGTATACTTACGGGACCGGTGTGTTACTAGATTCCCATTGAAACCGTTTAACTGTCTAGAAACTGTCTAGGATACAGAAGGGCCATGTAACCTTCATAACATTTTTATTCCACTTAATTAGCCCCATGTCTCTTACCTAAAAATAAACTGTTTAAAGCAAAACTGAAATTGTCAGTGTTTAATTCAGCTTTTAGCAGAAAACTGTTGATTTGTAACGTGAAACAGAGGGATGGCATAGCAAAAATAAAAGAAAAAAAACTATATGCATGTATTATACAGCACTAGAAAACGCAATTTTCTTAAAGACAGAATTTAAAAAAAAATTCAAAACAAAGATATATCAAACATCCCTTCAGAACCTTGCCGAGCTTATAGAAAACTTGGTTTCTGTAATCCTTAAAAACCTTTCGCATTTGTCAATAAGAACAGAAAAATCTTGCCTTCGATCATGGTGAACATTCTGTTGAGTACTAAATGATGACAACAATTGTGTGTACTGAATAATGACAACAATTGTATAGATTCTCTTCTATGTCTGTGCATGTAAACTGTGCTTAGATCAAAGATAATTGCTTTCAAAGCGCAGATGTTACGCGACCAACTAATTTTTATTACTTATAAAATACAGTTTACATTCTATAAGGAAATAAAATACACAATAGACTAACACTGAATGGTGTGTGGTTCTAATTATATACAAAACAAACAACCTAACAAAGAGAACTCATAAGCTTACGTCTCTTTGTTACTTAAAATCCGTCTTGATTGCAAATTTTTTTTTATTCATATGACCGGTTTCGGTTCATTCAGAACCATCTTCAGATCTGATATTTCAGTTACAGGAGTAACCCCTCCAAATCCAGCAACTTTCACATGCTACGTCAGATTTTTTTATCTGACGTAGCATGTGAAAGTTGCTGGATTTGGACGGGTTACTCCTGTAACTGAAATATCAGATCTGAAGATGGTTCTGAATGAACCGAAACCGGTCATATGAATAAAAATAAAAAAAATTTGCAATCAAGACGGATTTTAAGTAACATTATAAAATCACTGATTGCTGTTATCCCATAAGACATTATGACTGTTTTTGCAAAACTTACGTCTCTTTCTCTGCTGACGCTACCAATGCTATAGGTAATTACGTCATTTATGTTCTGTACCAAAACTACCGAATCGTACTTCTGGTTGAGCGCAACTCTTAGTAAGCTGTTGTGATTTCACACTTATTTGAATTAAAGTTTCCACTGCACTTCACTTCATAACTCTGCTACTCCCTACGCAGAAACATGTTCGATTAAAAACAAAAATAAATTATAGTTGCAAGTCTCTCTCCTCTAAAAGGCAAACAACTTTGAACTAGTTACTGAGGCATAATGACTGCAAATGTTAACATTATCATATATATTTAGTGCAGATGTAAATTCAGCAGATGAGTGCCTGGGCTTTTTTTCCGTAGGAAGCAACCACCGATTAATGCCGTCCGCGAGAACGCCAGAACAGTTGCTACTGGCTGCTTAAACACACACATTTTGTATAACGAATCTATCTAGTAACCGACTCATGGTAGCGAGAAGTGGCCTCCCAGAACTATAAAGACATGGTTTGTAGCATGTGGCCGAGGCTGCCTTGTTCGTTCGAAGGACTCTATCGACAGAAAGACATCGCTCCTACTCAGACACGACCAGCCTGCCCGCCTGGGTAACAGAAGCTGCTGACGTACACTAGTACGGGACGAAACTTTCATAGCTGGAATTTGAGCTGAACATGATCTTCAGACTTGGCGCACATGTTGCGAATTCAAGTATTGTACTCCTCTCAGCAATGTGAGTGAGGGCACGTGAAACTGTCGACAGAGAAAAAGCATTGTTCCCAACGCTTACTGCTCGATTACGGAACTGAATTTCACTTTCAACTTTCTTGTATAATATTTCTATCCAATCGTACATTGTGAGGAAACGATGGTAGACTTGGTAGGTTTTTACGAAAACGACAAAATTTTTTCTGGTAGAAATTGGCTAATTGGTTCTCAAAAAACTCGATTCTCTTTACAATTTATGCACTTTTGCACGCGTCCGAGCTAGTTATGGGAACATGATTTTGGATTCATCAGCGTCTGGAGGTGAATGCTGAGGATGAGGTACAAAGTTGATTTCGGTCGGGATCCCAGCGTACAACAGTCATCCACAGACGTCCAAACACTACATTGGAAGTGTTTCTAGCTGATTTGAAGCTGCAGTAAAGATGGAGGGTCTACGGACACCATACTAGCCCTTTCGTGACGTGAGGCCCGTATACGTGGCCCGATTGTCGCGTCACACACACCCATCGCTGTATCTAGGGACTGGCTTGGAAGATCGACACGGGTCGGGGCGCATCCTGACAAGAGGGTAATTTCAGTTCTGGATCGTCAACGGTTTCTTGCTATGCGTCATCATAGCAAAGAAAAGAGAGACACCAAAGAGTCATTTGCAGTTTCGGAAGAGTCTCGTCAAGGAGCTCGTGGGCGGCGTCAGGGCTCAAGCAACCCATCGAGGAATAGGCCTACACAGGATGGACGGCCTGTACCGTGCTATCGCAAGAATGGACACCAGAAAACAGGGTTACTGTGTCGTTTGCAGTGATCGCTCCAAGCCAGGAGGGCGAAAGCGGTCCCCCTCTTTTTGCGGAACTTGTCCGTCCAACCCTTCTCTTCATGTGCCTGAGTACTTAACAGGTATCACAAAGTAGCAAAGTACCGAAAGGACTTGTAAAATATGGTTGCCTATCGAAAAATCGATAAGCCACAGTTGTAAAGTTTGTTTTAAGCAAATTTTATGAAATTTTGTGGTTTATTGACATAAATTACATTTTTCATCCCTCAAAATGGGCTTTTTATTTTTCTTCCCACGGTCGTCCCATAAGAGATAAAATTGTATTTTAATATGTCGTTTTAAAGCCAAAACTTTAAAGAATGAGATACAACTAATTTTAATATGCCTAATTCAATGTTTCACCTCTCAACTAAAAAAAAAGCAACAAAAAATAAAAATTTTCACTTTTCTTTTTTAACACCACCGCCAAGTCAAAAAGTGCGCGATATGGAATAATGAAAGTAGTATGCCAGTAAAGAGCGTGTTTTAAGCTTCATTTACTGAAAAAATACACCGATAAGTCAAAAACTGTAGATTTTATAAGCGATGAAAGAAACCTAAGGGATATGGAACCCGCACAGCGCCGCTGAATAGCTCAGCTTTGGGGAAACGCGCTCCGTCCCTAATAATTGTCCCCAGACACTTTTGGTCCGATATTGTATTTGATGAACCAATTTCTAGGTGCTCTTTCCCTCGGGAAGCCTTCACACGTGCGCGCTGCACACGTGGCGTGTGTGTGGCTAGCAAGGCAGTTCAGGGTCAGAGCAAGGCACGGCCGGAAGGCGGCGGCACTGGTTCCATTTGCATGCTGCGGCCGCTGCTGCCGTTACCTGTTAGCGTTCGTTACGGCTGCCCAGCTAACAGAGCTGCAGGGGCGTCTCGCCTCACCTCGCCCTGGTAATGAACCTTCCGACTGCCGTATATCCTATGTATTACAAGGGCCCATATATAGACCGGTGTAAAACTCCGTGTTTTCATAATTAAAGCTATATGATGATCACGCGAGGAACTTCAATGAAGATCAGAACGTACACAGTATGTAGAAAAAGGTCTTGGGATATTTTATTTGTTTACGTCGCCAGTAAGCAGTGAAGGAAAAAAAGGAAATAAAGTTTGGAATGAAGGAGATGAGGTACTTGCGGAAGTAAAGCTGTGGAGACGGGCTGTGATTCGTGCTCCGGGAGCTCAGTCGGTAGAGCACTTGCCCGCGAAAGGCAAAGGCCCCGAGTTCGAGTCTTGACTCGGCACACAGTTTTAATCTGGCAGGAAGTTTCATACCAGCGCACACTCCGCTTCAGAGTGAAGAATTCATTAAGGAGGAAGTATTTCATGCGGCCAGAATATCCATATGTAAGTTCTACTGGTTGCCTTAAGGCTGTGGTTGCTGTAGCCAGATGACCTCGACAAAGGTTGTCTGATATCATCGGCCGACTGCCTTGCACCCGATCTCTTTTGTCAGTTTTCGGCAGTGTGAATGCCACGAGGCTTACATGCTTAGAGACCTGCATTGCGGTTTTTGCTATCATAATGACGTCGAATGCGTGTAAATGAACTCTTGTCACGAGAAGAGCTGGCAGTTACCATCCGTGCCAACAATAGTTATTGGAACAACAAAAGAAGCTTTTATTTGTGTTGTCGTTGTCTCACGTTAAACAGTTCATATTGGCGCCTAGAGTACAGTTCCTCCAGAGAAGCTCCGTATATTTGAAATATTTGGCCACCCATCTTAATCGAATGTAACATTATCACACTGAAATATAAGGCGACCAATGTTTTCTACTTTATCTCATCAAATAAAGAAAATATTGGCGATCACAGACTGTTTTCAGTTCCATAAAAATATTTACATCGACTGGGTATGCATATCTGAGTCCCATCCCTCTGCAGTTTTATGAAATACTGTATGATTTTTTTAATCGACTGTTCCTGTTATATTTTGAGCATAGCAGTTACATTCATTGTTGTATTATACTTTCAGTAGGGCAAAGATTCATTATTGTACCAATCAGCTAGATAATAATTGGTAAAGCTGTAATTCTAAAATATTTTGTCGTCTGCCACTCGTAGCCCTTTAGATATTTATTTTCATTGTTTCACTAATCTGTGTACATATCGACTCAATAAACATATCGACTGTTGTCATAGAATGCTTCTTTTGTTGCAGGTACTGCATCACGCTGTTCTCGATTTTAGTACCAGTAATGGCAGCCTGGTGGTAAGAGATTGCGGCTGCGACTTTGGTATTATGTAATATAACCTATTTGTTCCCTTGATCACGTTCCAAGATACGAGTGTAACTAGTATATTGTCGCGCGCAAGCCGAGGTGCATGCTTGCAGGCGCAATTGCAAGAAGAAATACTCGGACAGTTTCTTTAGCGAGGGCAACCATCGGGAAAATTCCATGTATTAGTTGACAAAGGTGACTGTGGGCCTACCTGTTGCAGGAATTATACTTGGGCTAGTTATATACAGCGGTATTCACTTCCAAGTTGCCTTACTTTCCTTGTGTTTCACAATGTAGCCCAGACGTAAAACGCCAAACGCCATCACGGATATCGAGCGAGCTGGCTTAGTGGTAAGACACTGGACTACTAGTCAGGAGAATGACGGTCCAAATCTGCTTTCGGGCATCCTGATTCAGGTTTTTGCGTGGTTTTCCTAAATCGCTTAAAGTTAATGCTAAGGTGTTACCTTTAGAAGAGACTGTTTACTTTCTCATCCATACCTAATCCGAGATAGTGGTACGTCTGTAATGAACTTATCATCCGCGGGAAGTTAAATTTTTTTCCCAAGGGTTTACCTTCATGGAAAGTTGAAACTAGCTATTGTCAACTTCGTCACTTTCATTGCAGACAAGTAGAAGAGTAGAGGGCAACATCAGGATTTCTTTTAATAGATTTAAGAAAAGCATGGAAAAACTAAAACTGGGTGGCAGGCGACGGAGGTATGCAACCCCTTGCTGCTGATGGCGATTCCATTGTGCCGAGCACTGCGCCAGCTCGTTTGGTAGAGGAGGGTATCGATGGCAGCGCTGACTGAAAGAGGCAAAACAAATTAGCAGGTGAAAATCGTGGCGCTGCTACGTTACATGACGATGCTGTCAGAATTGTAAAACGCAAGCCATCGCGAACGTTGAAACTGAAAGACAGACGCACGTAGTAAATGAATCCATAGGTGTCAAGAGATCGTCGCAGATAATAGTGGCTGTGGAACATACGATCCACAATGGGAGGTGTACAGGATATTAAAAGTATCCCATATTTTGGGAGGTGTTACTTTAGACGAAAACAAGGAAATAGTTCAGTAAACATGGGCTCTAAAATGCATACCTGAAGAGCTACAGGGAGGTGACAAAAGTCACGGGATAGCGATACTATGCATATAAAAAGGCAGAGTATTATCGGAGCTGTCATTTGTAGTCAGGTGATTCATGTCAAAAGGTTTCAGACGTGATTATGGCCGGACGTCGGAAATTAAGACTTCGATGTGAGTGTCTTTACTAACAGCACGACTTCGCCTTCAGCGCCTCTCCTGGGCCCGTGACATATTGGTTGGCCTCTAGAGGCCTGGAGAACCGTGCCCCGGTCGGATGAGTTCGAGTGTGGCACACGCTCTACAAAACTATGGATCCAAGTTGGCAACAAGACACTGTATAAGCTGCTGGTGCCTCTGTAATGGTCTGGGCTGTGTTTAGGTGGAATAGACTGGGTCCTCAGTTCGAACATCACTGATCATAGAGTGGTAACAGGTATTTTCGGCTACTTGGAGACCATTTGCAGCCATTCATGGACGTCAACTACTCAAACAATAATCCAATTTTTATGGGTAAAAGTGCACCATATCACCGGAGCATAGTTGTTCGCGACTGGTTTAAAGAACATTCTGGACAATTGGAAAGAATGATTTGGCCACCCAGACCGCCCGCCATGAATCCCATCGAACATTTATGTGACCTAATCGAGAGGTCAGTTCATGCAAAAATCGTGTATTGCAACATTTCGCATTTATGGACAGCTACAGAGACAAGTTGGCTCAATATTTCTGTAGTGGACTTCCAACGATTTTCTGAGCCGGCTAAAGGAGGGCGACACGATATTAGGAGATATCCCATGACTGCTATCACGTGAGGGTGTGAGCACGTGTTTGTATTCGGTGCTGTGTAACACATTTCTTCTATTGCAAGTTCGTTGCTACTACGAACGATCTGCATAACGCAGAAACAAATGAGCACACATTCTTGCGTTAGTGTTCATGGGTACTTGCTAGAGCAGAAATTAAAACGTGCAAGTAGTAGGTATCGTTATTAACATCACACCTGAGAGTACCACCTCTCAACGATCTTACCGCATTGTTTGTGCAGTGCGGCTTATTGTCTTAACAAATTCGTAGCATTGTAGTACTTTCAGCATAGCTGAATTAGTAATCAGCCTTTACCAAGTAAACGTCTCCGAAAATTCTTATCTAACGTCATCATCCTTGATAAAAATTACTTCGATTATTTTCAACTCATTTAATTAGTAACTATGCTCCTTAACACAACGGATAACGGCTTTCAACCGGGGCTTTTGGTTTGAGTAAACACACTTCCGTGCCCTCATCACTGTATTTTATGGCCGTATCTCCTAATATCGTGTCGCCCTCCTTTAGCCGGCTCAGAAAATCGTTGGAAGTCCACTACAGAAATATTGAGCCAACTTGCATTTCCGACTGTGATTATTTGGAAAGCTTTCGACAGTCGCACTATTGCTAGCCTGCTTTGACCTTCTTATCACGTTGTTTCTGTCCACCATGTACATAAAGGACTGTGAAGTCAATGTTGGTCTCTCTTTCACTGTTTCTGGATGTGCGTGTGACACTGGTAAATACACAGGATGTCCTAAGAGGAATGGTTCGTATTCAAGGATACGACAGGAACGAAGCAAGAGAAGTCTAGGAAACGTGGGCTCTAAAATCACAGAGCTATGAACACTTATTCAGTTGAAGAGATGTTTTTCACACTAGCTTCCATGTTTGACATTTTTTTCTTGTTTGCGTGCATAATACCACGTCTCAAAATATGGGAAGTATTGAGATGAAGAAGTGCTCATAGCTCGTAAGTCATGCATTTTTAGCCCATGTTAAATAGACATTTTTTCTTCGAATAATCGTTCCTGTCACATCCCAGAACATTGACCAGTCCTGCTGGGACACCCCGTACATTCCAGCAATCGATATCATTGGTATTAATATACTGGCAGTAGTTTAATGAGTATGAACATCTATTTATATTTCTAAGTCAGTAGGCCTGACATTGACAGATTAGTGAACATGTCAGTAATGGAACAAATATTCACCGATAGCCTTTTGAAATAGTTTCAAAGCTGGTTTTGGGTTCAGCAAACATCTGTGATCCTTCGATGTACTTTTCCGGCATTTTCTGAAATAAATGATTATGTGCTGTGAAATGCTGCTTCTAATGGCGAATGAATACTGTAGATAATATTGATTCTCCGATTATATTGAAAATATTTGCCGCAGATGTAGTATAATTCATTTACGCTGACCGTGCACATGTAGGATGATCACTGAAAATATTCAGAAAGACGAAAACATTTAATGCACACAACGGAATGTAACAGGCATGTATTTACCCATTTTTAGTTTGTTTCTAGAGTTTGAGTGATAATACTGACAGTCGTGAATATTTCTTTTATATATAACATTGACGTCATGGATGATGTCATAGTTCCATGGCAGATGTTCTTGTTCGTGTAACGAATTGCTGGGAAGTGGTTGCACAAGAGCACGTAGAAGAGCCAGAATTTGGATGAGACCCTGATGTAGATCATGTAAATACTATTTTTACAGTTCAAACAATAGTACAGTAAGTAAAGCTGTAAGGACGGGGCGTGAGTCGTGCTTGGGTAGCTCAGTCGGTAGAGCACTTGCCCGCGAAAGGCAAAGGTCCCGAGTTCGAGTCTCGGTCCGGCACACAGTTTTAATCTGCCAGGAAGTTTCAGTACAGTAAGTGATCGTAATCTGGATAACTCAGTGTCATGTGGTCCAATGGGTGAAACTTGTCTTACATATGCGACAGGTAGGATAGACTGTTTGCAGGCGATTAAAGACGCATTTCATGAAAGTTGTAAAACTGGATCTGATATTGAAGTGTCTGAGAATGTCGATTTATACGCTTGGCTGTGAATACCACTCGTTTGTGAATGTCTTGCTCCTGAGGGCATATATTTACTAACCGAACTTGTCATTGATAATTCTCTGCAGATTTTTCAAACGTAACACTGGAACTACCATATATATTTCTGCGCTCCATAATTCATTGGTATCAATATTTACCACCCGATAACTCGTAGTGGAATTAAAAATTCATAATAAGTTGAGCAGCTTTATTGGTTCCTATTCTCAGAGAGTACATACTGAAGTGTATTTCATTATTATGCTGGATAAACATTTTGTCGCTTAAGTATAAAAACATTCATGTTCCAAGACAATAATTGTAAAACGAATAACGAATTTCATAAGACCCACACTTGATACAGTGATTGGCGTTGGACCCTAAATACAAGCAGGTGGAAATTTACGTTAGAGTAAAATTTTTGTCGACGTTGGTATTATTAGAGACGAGGATACGGGACAGAGCCTTTATTGACGACGCCATATTGGTATTCGCGCTATGTCGTCGATAACTACGACGGAAAGCCGCATTTACAATGACCGGACGAGGATTTAAGCCCCGCACCTCCCGAAAAACAACCAGTTCTGTAATCACCGTGCCATGTCTTTCGGTAACTAAAGCGCATACAACTCCAGAAATGAAAAGTTCCTTAGAGTGGAGGCTGTGAATAGCTGTTCAGTCAGATAAGGTAATAACATCTTCAACTGGTCATTTGGGAAATTACATTCTATGAGAGTTTATTAGTGGGAAAGGTCGATTGTGTTTCCCTGAGGGCATTTCGTCTCCTGTTGGATAGGCTTTGAGTATTAAGAGCGGTGAGGAACAGGTTGTGATAAGTGCCTGCCGCGGGAGGACGTTCTCGCTGACCTCGTCAACGCAGAGAACCTACCGTCATCCTTGTACGGGAATACTTGTTGCAACCTTTCTTCTTTCATGAAACAGTAGATCCTATTGCCCGTTGTGTCTTCAGTCCATGCATATGTCGGATTTAATTTGGTTTACCAACAGTACTGTTTTAAATACTGTAGCATTGGCGTTCTCCACACATCGCTGTGCTGTTTTTTTTTTCTGTAATCTGTCATCTTTTCTTCAAAGTATAAGATGCTTAGCTATTAGGGTTTGTCCATATTTCTTCCTGTCACAGCTAGAACTGAAATCATTTCCGTTGGTTGCATTCTGTTTTGTCCACTTACATTATCCACGGCTCACCGCTATAGAGGCAGCATTTAGCAACCGTTGTTGAGTAAAATTTCATTTGCATATCTGTTGTCCAATTTACTCTCAAGGGTTCCACACACGCAGTAACCTACAATCAACTCCTGTTCGTTGGATATTTTGCAATTAGAGCGCAGAAACGTAAATTTAGATCTACGTCTGTACTCCGCAAGGCACCTTATCGTCTGTAGCGCAAGTTACTTCTGTTAAGACTGCTTTTCCCTGCGTGGAAGGACTGATTGTCGGCAAACCAGCGTATCAACCCTAATTTATCTTTATTTTTTTTTCTTTGTGATCATTTCGCTAGCCCTACATAGGACGCGGTTGTAGGTTGCCCGACTTTTTCTAAAACGTACTCAGTCGGACTTTCAACATCAAACCTCTCTCGTAGCGTGTGATGAAACACGTCGCACCCGCTGCTCTTCGTAGGATTTGTTTATCTTTTGTATTAATCCTGCTTGGTAACTGTCGCAGATCGATGAGCAACACTCAACGGTCGAACGAGTGTTTCGTAAGTCACTACTTTTGAATATAAATTTAATTCCCTTACGATTCTTCCAATGAATGTCAGCCTGGAATATGCTTTTCCTGCAATTTTTTGTGTGTTCTTTCTACACTCATGCTCATAAATTACGGATAATGTTGATACATGGTGAAACAACGCTCTGGTGGGCGGTTTGCGGGTTTCAATCACCTCGGGGTATGACCATGCGGTGCATTTGACCGGCGGTCGTCGCACGGTGGCGCTGGCAGCAGTTTACATACGCAAAGGTGTGTTGGTGCGTGCCAGAGTACGGTGCAGCGAATAAGTGTGCAGACGTTTTCAGACGTGCTAATGGTGACTGTATGTTGCAAATGGCTCAAAGAACTCACATTGATGACGTTACGAGGGGTAGAATACTAGGGCGACTGGAGGCTGGTCAAACACAGCAGGTCGTAGCACGGGCCCTCCGTGTACCACAAAGTGTGATCTCAAGATTATGGCATCGATTCCAGCAGACAGTAAACATGTGCAGGTGCTACAGTACGAGACGTCCACAGTGTACAATACCCCAAGAAGATCGATATCTCACCATCAGTGCTCGCAGACTGCCACGGAGTACTCCAGGTAGCCTTGCTTGGGACCGTACCGCAGCCACTGGAACAGTTGTCACCAGACACACAGTCTACAGACGACTGAACAGACATGGTTTATTCTCCCGGAGACCTACTAGGTGCATTCCACTGATCCCTGGTCACAGGAGAGCCCGTGAAGCCTGGTGTCAAGAACACAGTACATGGTAATTGGAACAGTGGTCCCAGGTAATCGTTCACGGACGAGTACAGGTATAGTCTGAACAGTGATTCTCGCCGGTTTTTCATCTGGCGGAACCAGGAACCAGATACCAACCCTTTAATGTCCTTGAAAGGGACCTGTGTGGAGGTCGTGGTTTGATGGTGTGGGGTGGGATTATGATTGGTGCACGTCCACCCCTGCATGTCTTTGACAGAGGAACTGTAACAGGTCAGGTGTATCGGGACGTCATTTTGCACCAGTATGTCCGCCTTTTCAGGGGTGCAGTGGGTCCCACCTTCCTCCTGATGGATGATAACGCACAGCCCCACCGAGCTGCCATCATGGAGCAGTACCTTGAAACACAAGATATCAGGCGAATGGAGTAGCCTGCCTGTTGTCCAGACCTAAACCCCATCGAGCACGTCTTGGATGCTCTCGGTCGACGTGTCGCTGCACGTCTTCAAACCCCTACGACACTTCAGGAGCTCAGACAGGCAGTGGTGCAAGAATGGAAGGCTATACCCCAGCAGCTGCTGGACCACCTGATCCACAGTATGACAACCCGTTGTGCGGTCTGTGTACGTGTGCATGGCGAAAAAAATGTTCAAATGTGTGTGAAATCTTATGGGACTTAATTGCTAAGGTCATCAGTCCCTAAGGTTACACACTACTTCATCTAAATTATCCTGAGGACGAACACATACCCCCATGCCCGAGGGAGGACTCGAACCTCCGCCGGGATCAGCGGCACATTCAATGACTGCAGCGGCCCAGACCGCTCGGCTAATACCGCGCGGCTTGCATGGTGATCATATCCCATGTTGATGCCTTGGTACATGCGCAGGAAACAGTGGCGTTTTGTAGCACATGAGTTTCGGGACGGTTTCCTCAACTTGTTACCAATACCGTGGACTTAATTTATGAGCATGAGTGTATTTTAGATCACAGCGCATGGTTGTTCTTAGGTATTTTATGGTTGTTACAATTTCCTGTGATTTGCCGCCAATGGCGTAGTTGTACAGAAGAGGATCTCGTCTCCTATTTGAGTAGAAAATGTTACAACTACACAGGCAACAACAAGAAAAAGCGACACAAACGAAAGCTGGTAGGTGTGTTTCTACATCTGAAAGATGATGTATATGTAGGTTTCGCGCCCGTCGTGTAAGGGTGGCACTTCTAGCGCTACTGTGAGCATGCAAATCAGGTTTGCTGTAGTGGTTGTGAGCTTCAGTTACCTTTGAGATAGGATGTGGTGAGTTCATGTAAGTCAAGAAGTTCTGATTTAGGTTTTCCGTGATTTCCCTAAATCGCTTCAGGCAAATGCCGGGATGGTTCCTTTGAAAGGGCACGGCCGATTTCCTTCCCCATCCTTCCCTCACCCGAGCTTGCGCTCCGTCTCTAATGACCTCGTTGTCGACGGGACGTTAAACACTAATATCCTCCTCCTCCTCCTCTCAAGAAGTTCTTTAAGGCGACAAAGACGCTATTATCGACACCTGGCTGGGTTTGAATCTGGTTTTGTAACGGAGCTAAGAGAAGCTGGATGCTGCTTCTGTGGTATTGCAGAAAGACTTTGCAGGATTGCTGGCACGTCGGTCACGTGAATTTGCGGTCGCTAGCAGGTCGGGCTCCGGGGAGCTACGTGGCCCTACCGAGAGGAAGACCATCGTGTTCGGCTTACAGCTCTGGTGCATCGTACTGCATCTGCAGCAGCAGTTTGAGCAGTAGTTGGCACCGCAGAGACACAATGTACCATTGGCGTGCATTCCACTGACCCCAATCTACCGCCATTTGCGACTGCAGTGGTGTCAAGCGAGAGTTCATTGGAGAGCGAGGTGGTGGTCCGTTGGTTTTTCTGAGGAAAACTGGTTCTGTCCCGGTGCCAAAGATGGCCGTGTTATGATTACGAGGAAGTCAGTTGAGTGCCTACAACTGACCTGTCCGCGTGCTAGATGAAGGTCGAATGACTTTCAGTTCTTCCGCTTCATGGTTCGCGGATGAACTGAGAGGAGGGCGCCGAAGACAGTCCCTGTTGTCATTTTGACCTCACATACTATTTTCGTCCTATTACAACAACAGCTACGAGAATCCAGTACTTTCGCAACTATGACTGTTGACTGTGCTGCTTCTCGGACGTGCCGTACTCCGCGCATCGTAGAGGATGCCCTCCGTCACGTAGAAGGGAATCTGACGAACGGTCGAAAGGCTACCCATGCCATGGACTAGTACACAGGTCAGAGCCCATTGCCTCTTCCGTGTATTCCCGGGTTCGATTCCCGGCGGGGTCAGGGATTTTCTCTGCCTCGTGATGACTGGGTGTTGTGTGATGTCCTTAGGTTAGTTAGGTTTAACTAGTTCTAAGTTCTAGGGGACTAATGACCTCAGCAGTTGAGTCCCATAGTGCTCAGAACCATTTGAACCAACCTCTTCCGTGTACATACCGTGCGGTAGGAGATTTGAAAGTAATTCGACCTTTAAACTTCTTTTACATCCTAACGCTACATTTCTGGACTAGTGTTCCTTGTTAAAACTTAATCTACTACGTCCCCTCTGCAATCCCTAGACGCCTATAATAAAAATTGTGAAAGCCCTTGTATACGTGATGTAGTGGATACGTCGTGTGCTCAGTGAGCCTGTTAGCAAATGAAGCAGATACTTAGGAGAATGAAGCAACGCTAGCGTACTGTAGCGAATTGTAGGAAGAACTTGGAAGAAGCGATGATCGGTGCCGGGAGTGGCAGTAGTACTTGAAAGTAAATACACTGACGCAAAAAAAAATACCGCAACAGGAAAAAATAATTAATGTATAATAATGAAATTTTGTGAATACATTTGTCTAGGTGATATACTTCAGTGATCACAGGTTAATGTAAGCGCGAGAGAAACCATTGCAAATGTGAAATGCTGGTATAACTGGTGTATCTGCCAAAATGTTGAACGCAAGCAACAATCCCTAGAAGCCTGCAATAGGATTGTGAAAAACCTGTACGCACTCTTACGCCGTATCCGAATGGGCCGGAAATCGGTAGATGTGGTGCAATTTACAGCCCGCAAATGATTACAAATTCAGAAAAATTGGATACTCGGCAATGAGAAAGAGCTTCACAAACTGAGCTAGTTAGTAACGGGTTGGCCCATCTTTGTCTCTTATGCATGCAGTTATTCGGCTTGGCATTGATTGATAGAGTTGTTGGATGCCCTTGTGAGGGATATCGTGCAAAATTCTGTCCAATTGGCACGTTACATCATCCATATCCCACTCTAGTTGGAGCGCCGTGCCCATAATGATCCGTATATTCTCACCTGGGGAGAGATCTGACTACCTTGCTGGACCAAGGTAGGGTTTGGCAAGCACGAAGACATGTAGCTGAAATGTAAGGCCAGGCGCCATGAAGGGCAACCAAATGGGCCGTAGAATATTGTCGACGTACCGCTGTGTGTAAGGCTGCCGCGGATAATAACCAGAGGAGCGCTACTACGAAATGAAGTGACACCCCAGACTCTTGGTTGTTGGATTGTATGGCGGGCGACAGTGAGATTGTTATCCCACCAGTGTCCAGGCCGTCTCCAGGATCTCGGGATTCAGTTCGAAGCAGAAATGGTCACCGAAGACAGTTAAAACCCAGACAACGAGATTCCAGGCCGAAGACGTGTCTGGAGACGCTCCAGGCAGTAGTAGATACCAGCCTGAGTGTCCCCCACCACACCACCTGACAGCTAGGAGCGATGGTCTGGTTCGCCATTTCTTTTCATAGCAGGACGCCTTTGGTTGTCACCCGTGGGACCTTTACAGCACAGTATTCCACGGCCCGTTTTGTTGTCCTTCATGGCAAGCGATACTGGGCTTACATTTCAGCAAGAGAATGCCCGTCCGCACAGAGCGAGAGTTTCTACTAATTGTCTGCATGCTTGCCAAACCCTACCTTGGCCAGCAAGATCACAGGATCTGTCCCGAATTGATAAAGTTTGGAACATTATGATCAGGGCCCTCCAACCAGATCGGGACTTCGACGATCTAACTCGCCAGATGGGTAGCATGTGGCAGCCGGCCGCTGTGGTCGAGCGATTCTAGGCGCTACAGTTTGGAACCGCGCGACCGCTACGGTCGCAGGTCCGAATCCTGCCTCTGGCATGGATATGTGTGATGTCCTTAGGTTAGTTAGGTTTAAGTAGTTCTAAGTTCTAGGGGACTGATGACCTCAGATGTTAGGTCCCATAGTCCTCAGAGCCATTTGAACCATTTTGAGCATTTGGCACAATATCCCTCGGGAGGACAACTAGCAATTCAGTGTAAAGCAGAATAAATGCTAGCATAAGGGCCAGAGGTGGGCCAATGCGTTATTGATTTTCTCAGTTTGTGAAGCTCTCTCTCTTGAATAAATCACGCAGTTTTTCTGAAGTTGTGATCATTAGCTTGTTTGTACATGAACATCACACCTACCGCGTTTCGTACCATTCAGAGAATTCCTTCGTGGTGCTAATTTCTTCGTGGTGCGTCTTCCTTTTACGAATCTTATTGTTTTCAATGTATACTATACCTACTGTCTTAGGGTACTCCTGAAATTACCTTTTCATCTATCAATTTTGTTACTCTTCAGCTCTCGGCAAGAGAGCCCTGATTTCACTCACAAATCTGGCACGTACTTCATTCAGTAAATGCCAGTGGAGACTATTAAATGCCTTCCTGAAGGCAAGGAACTTGTCAGCCTGAGCGCCGATATGTAAGGCGTTCTGGACCTCATTGACGAACGGAACTACTTGAGTTCTGTAAGATCTGTGTTTACAGAATCCATGTTGATTTTTATAGAGAAACTTTTCTCGAAAACATTGTAATGGTCAACTCTTCTGTAGTATAGGTCCCCAGATCGTGGAGTGCATCGTACTGGCGAGAATACTCTAGTAACATTGCCGTCATTCCGAACGTTGATTTTTATACAGCGTTGCTCTGCTAGGCGTCGTGTTATTCCCTAGAGTAACTTATATGCAGCCCATTGTAGGGGCACCCACGGTTCAACGTGGGCTTCGAGCAGCAGGGAAGCTAGACATTTTTCACATTTATGTTTTATTTCCGAAAGTGAAAGAGAGGATAAGATACAAGAAAGATCCCTGGAACCGACTGGAGTTCGAACCCATGTTTTTATGTATGCAGCCTGTCATCGACCCACGCAATGGCACAATGAAGGACATTAATTTGGTTACAGCTGCAGTGATTTGTTGTATTTTGTAAAATCTGTGTTTAAAATTGAGCCCTATTCTAACAATTTATTTAAAATTAGTACCGCCATTAGACTGTTGTTTATTTACAGTGCTACATTTAGGCCTACACTTACACAATCATGATTTCGGCTTCAAAGTGCCATTATCAATTGCTTTAAGTGTTATAAATTGCCATCTTGAAGCCGAAATTATGATTGTGTAAGTGTAAATAAACAAGTCTAATAGAGGTACTGACTTTAAAGAAATATATTAGGACTGTGGCCCCGCATTATGAAACAATTACTGTCCTAATAAGATGAAGACGAAATGGGAGATAAGATACTGCGTGAAGAGTTTGACAGAGCACTGAAAGACCTGAGTCGAAACAAGGCCCCGGGAGTAGACAACATTCCGTTAGAACTACTGATGGCCTTGGGAGAGACAGTCCTGACAAAACTCTACCATCTGGTGAGCAAGATGTACGAGACAGGCGAAATTCCAATCCCAAAGAAAGCAGGTGTGAAAATTACCGAACTATCAGTTTAATAAGTCACAGCTGCAAAATACTAACGCGAATTCTTTATAGACGAATGGAAAAACTGGTAGAAGCGGACCTCGGGGAAGATCAGTTTGGATTCCGTAGAAATGTTGGAACACGTGAGGCAATACTAACGTTACGACTTATCTTAGAAGAAATATTAAGAAAAGGCAAACCTACGTTTCTAGCATTTGTAGACTTAGAGAAAGCTTTTGACAATGTTAACTGGAATACTCTCTTTCAAATTCTGAAGGTGGCAGGGGTAAAATACAGGGAGCGAAAGGCTATTTACAATTTGTACAGAAACCAGATGGCAGTTATAAGAGTCGAGGGGCATGAAAGGGAAGCAGCGGTTGGGAAGGGAGTGAGACAGGGTTGTAGCCTGTCCCCGATGTTATTCAATCTGTATATTGAGCAAGCAGTAAAGGAAACAAAAGAAAAATTCGGAGTAGGTATTAAAATCCATGGAGAACAAATAAAAACTTTGAGGTTCGCCGATGACATTGTAATTCTGTCAGAGACAGCAAAGGACTTGGAAGAGCAGTTGAATGGAATGGATAGGGTCTTGAAAGGAGGATATAAGATGAACATCAACAAAAGCAAAACGAGGATAATGGAATGTAATCGAATTAAGTCGGGTGATGCTGAGGGAATTAGATTAGGAAATGAGACACTTAAAGTAGTAAAGGAGTTTTGCAATTTAGGGAGTAAAATAACTGACGATGGTCGAAGTAGAGAGGATATAAAATGTAGACTGGCAATGGCAAGGAAATCGTTTCTGAAGAAGAGAAATTTGTTAACATCGAGTATAGATTTAAGTGTCAGGAAGTCGTTTCTGAAAGTATTTGTATGGAGTGTAGCCATGTATGGATGTGAAACATGGACGATAACTAGTTTGGACAAGAAGAGAAAAGAAGCTTTCGAAATGTGGTGCTACAGAAGAGCCGGCCGAAGTGGCCGCGCGGTTCTGGCGCTGCAGTCTGGAACCGCGAGACCGCTGCGGTCGCAGGTTCGAATCCTGCCTCGGGCATGGATGTGTGTGATGTCCTTAGGTTAGTTAGGTTTAACTAGTTCTTAGTTCTAGGGGACTAATGACCTCAGCAGTTGAGTCCCATAGTGCTCAGAGCCATTTGAACCATTTTTTGCTACAGAAGAATGCTGAAGATAAGGTGGGTAGATCACGTAACTAATGAGGAGGTATTGAATAGGATTGGGGAGAAGAGGAGTTTGTGGCACAACTTGACTAGAAGAAGGGATCGGTTGGTAGGACATGTTTTGAGGCATCAAGGGATCACAAATTTAGCATTGGAGGGCAGCGTGGAGGGTAAAAATCGTAGAGGGAGACCAAGAGATGAATACACTAAGCAGATTCAGAAGGATGTAGGTTGCAGTAGGTACTGGGAGAAGAAGAGGCTTGCACGGGATGGAGCGGCATGGAGAGCTGCATCAAACCAGTCTCAGGACTGAAGACCACAACAACAGCAAAATGAATGTATCATCCGTGAAGGTGAGAATGGAAGTAAAATTTGCCTGTTACATAAATTCATCTTTGTGAAACAAAAGAGTAAGTCTAGAGAGATGCTTCTTATCGTGTGAACGGTGCTGTCACTTTTCACTGTGAAGGATGAGCTGCTATCTTATCTAAAATTATGCTGGACTCTGCGGGGCATTTAACAGCCAGGAAAACAATGGTGTACCACACGTTTCTTCGCTTGTCTGTCTGTGTGATTACGTGAGCCGGCACTTTGTTAAAACAATGCGATGTGCCGCGTTCCCCTCTGGCTAACTGTAACGTGGAAGTAGCGGAAGAAAGTAGTTACTAAGCTTCGTACAACAACCGCAGATTTTTATCGTCAAGTAGACTCCTTTGGGAATACGAGTAGTTATCATAATTTGCGATTCTAACAGAAACTGTCTGTCTGTGAAAATTTGTTCCGAGCCTGAATATGGATTTTACAGGGTGTTTCAAAAATGACCGGTATATTTGAAACGGCAATAAAAACTAAACGAGCAGCGATAGAAATACACCGTTTGTTGCAATATGCTTGGGACAACAGTACATTTTCAGGCGGACAAACTTTCGAAATTACAGTAGTTACAATTTTCAACAACAGATGGCGCTGCAAGTGATGTGAAAGATATAAAAGACAACGCAGTCTGTGGGTGCGCCATTCTGTACGTCGTCTTTCTGCTGTAAGCGTGTGCTGTTCACAACGTGCAAGTGTGCTGTAGACAACATGGTTTATTCCTTAGAACAGAGGATTTTTCTGGTGTTGGAATTCCACCGCCTAGAACACAGTGTTGTTGCAACAAGACGAAGTTTTAAACGGAGGTTTAATGTAACCAAAGGACCGAAAAGCGATACAATAAAGGATCTGTTTGAAAAATTTCAACGGACTGGGAACGTGACGGATGAACGTGCTGGAAAGGTAGGGCGACCGCGTACGGCAACCACAGAGGGCAACGCGCAGCTAGTGCAGCAGGTGATCCAACAGCGGCCTCGGGTTTCCGTTCGCCGTGTTGCAGCTGCGGTCCAAATGACGCCAACGTCCACGTATCGTCTCATGCGCCAGAGTTTACACCTCTATCCATACAAAATTCAAACGCGGCAACCCCTCAGCGCCGCTACCATTGCTGCACGAGAGACATTCGCTAACGATATAGTGCACAGGATTGATGACGACGATATGCATGTGGGCAGCATTTGGTTTACTGACGAAGCTTATTTTTACCTGGACGGCTTCGTCAATAAACAGAAGTGGCGCATATGGGGAACCGAAAAGCCCCATGTTGCAGTCCCATCGTCCCTGCATCCTCAGAAAGTACTGGTCTGGGCCGCCATGTCTTCCAAAGGAATCATTGGCCCATTTTTCAGATCCGAAACGATTACTGCATCACGCTATCTGGACATTCTTCGTGAATTTGTGGCGGTACAAACTGCCTTAGACGACACTGCGAACACCTCGTGGTTTATGCAAGATGGTGCCCGGCCACATCGCACGGCCGACGTCTTTAATTCCCTGAATGAATATTTCGATGATCGTGTGATTGCTTTGGGCTATCCGAAACTTACAGGAGGCGGCGTGGATTGGCCTCCCTATTCGCCAGACATGAACCCCTGTGACTTCTTTCTGTGGTGACACTTGAAAGACTAGGTGTACCGCCAGAATTGAACAGCTGAAGCAGTACATCTCATCTGCATGTGAAGCCATTCCGCCAGACACGTTGTCAAAGGTTTCGGGTAATTTCATTCAGAGACTACGCCATACTATTGCTACGCATGGTGGATATGTGGAAAATATCGTACTATAGAGTTTCCCAGACCGCAGCGCCATCTGTTGTTGAAAATTGTAACTACTGTAATTTCGAAAGTTTGTCTGCCTGAAAATGTACTGGTGTCCCAAGCATATTGCAACAAACGGTGTATTTCTATCGCTGCTCGTTTAGTTTTTATTGCCGTTTCAAATATACCGGTCATTTTTGAAACACCCTGTAAGTCGCAGTGTTGCTTAGTTTCATATAGGCTGGTTTGCATTCGGGCTGTTACTATAGTGACAGATTGTCTTTCAGCAAGAGGAATATTATTACACGAACAGAGCATCTGCTCGTTTATAGCCAATACACTACACACGGATTAAGTAGGTATTTTCGAAAATAATAAAGTCCATTTGCGGAGTTTAATACTATCGTCGTATGAAGCACAGTGTCCTCACAGAATTAATAACTTTGTCACGAGGTGCTGTCAAATCCGTAGCGATGGTTGTGCCTAACAGTACAGCTAACAAAATGTTCAAATGTGTGTGAAATCTTATGGGACTTAACTGCCAAGGTCAGCAGTCCCTAAGCTTACACACTAGTTAACCTAAATTATCCTGAGGACAAACACACACACCCATGCCCGAGGGAGGACTCGAACCTCCCCGCCGGGACCAGCCGCATAGTCCCATGACTTCAGCGGCTGAGACCGCTAGGCTAATCCCGCGCGGCATACAGCTAACAGTCTCCAAGTGCCACATGCCTGCAGTGTCAGACCACGCATCATTGTTGTCGTCGCAGTGTGAAATAAGGACGTTGGTGACTTTAGATATTTGATTTCGATGGGTTTCCAGGGGAATACCTTTTATGCTACTTCTAGATACACCCTTCGCTTTCTACTGTCGTCAAAAACACGTTACGCTAGTTATTCATACGAAGCTACTTGATATTTCATCATCCAGTAAGACCTCGCCAAGAAAGCGCAACCTGTTTCTGAGTAAGGTTCTGTCATATATTAAAGCATACGGAAAACGGGCAATTCGACAGAGTCAATGAGCCACAGCGTTGGGGAAGTTTTCCTTATAAACAGAGGAAAAAAATATCAGCTTTCGTCCAGCCCCACAGGTTGTACGATAAATTTGTACAGGAAGGAACAGTATTGGAAGCGAAGCGACCTCGGCCTAAGCCTGTTCGTTCGCCGGAGAATATTGAAGCGGTACGAGTTGCTGTACAGAGAAGTCCCGGGAAATCGTGTAGAAAGGTAGCAGTGCAACTGGGAATATCCAGACGCTCCGTTCAACGCAATCTTAAAAGTGACCTCCATATGTACCCATACAAGTTGACCTGTGCACAGAAGCTCACTGAAGAACACAAACAGCAGAGACTACTGTTTGCTTAGTGGGCGGAGGATAGGGAAGAAACTCTCAACAACGTTTGGTTTTCAGACGAGGCGCATTATCATTTAGACGGTGTGGTTAACAAACAAAATGTACGCTTTTGGGGCACAGAAAGCCCACAAGTGCTTCATGAACGACAACATTATGCTCCGAGGATTACAGCGTGGGGGCCGGCCGCAGTAGCCATGCGGTTCTGGGCGCTACAGTCTGGCACCGCGCGACCGCTACGGTCGCAGGTTCGAATCCTGCCTCGGGCATGGATGTGTGTGATGTCCTTAGGTTAGATAGGTTTAAGTAGTTCTAAGTTCTAGGGGACTGATGACCACAGCAGTTAAGTCCCATAGTGCTCAGAGCCATTTGAACCATTTTGATTACAGCGTGGGCAGCAATTTCCAGTCACGGACTGACTGGACCCTTTTTCTTTGAAGAAACTGTGAATAGCGAGCGTTATTTGAGCATGCTTCGCAATAGCTTCATTCCACAGCTTCTTGCTACTGCCTTGCCCTTCGACACGCAGTGGTTTCGTGCAAGATGGAGCAAGGCCACATACTGCAAACACTGTGTTGGAGTTTTTACACGAGCATTTCGACATGCGGATCATTTCACTCAGGTTTCCAAGTCGCTTCAATGACTGGCAAAATTGGCCCCCCAATAGTCCAGGCCTCAATCCATGTGACTTTTTTCTTTGGGGGTACCTAAAGGAAAAAATTTTCCCGAAACGTCCACGTGATTTAATGGGGCTCAGAAGACTTATTCTTAAAACTTGCAGTGAAATTACGGAAGACATGTGCCGTAGGGTAATCACTAACTTCAGTGTTCGTTTGAAGGAAGTTAGGAAACGAAATGGTGGACATACTGAGCATGTGCTGAGTTAGAACAAATCTCCCATTGACGGCTCTTCATTGTAGTATATGTTCCTTTCAGATTGTATTGACAAAAAAGTTTATATTCAAAAACAAAATAATAACACATTTCGTGCGCCACCCTGTATTTCGAAAAGGGTAAGTGACTTTTACAGCAATAACAGACTCTATTGCTTTTGCTAACAGCGAAGTTCCCGAATGCTCTCTGAGCGGCGGTACTCGGTGCCGGTGAGTGACAGCTACCGTCAAATGCGGACGGTTAGGTCACCGCGTATTTGTTGACGAAGTGCAGTAGAGCGGACATAGGCGGCTCTGCTGGGGCAGGCGAGGGCGAGCGCGAACGCCGGCTAATCAGCTGCTTGCCTAGCGGACCCCGATAAAGGCCGCTGGGAACTTCCCCGGCAACCGTTTACGGTGGCGAAGTTACGTGACAAGTCGCTACAGCTGTGAAACCTGCTGGCGCGGTTGCATGGAATATGAATACAGTCTACTGTCCATTCAGCTAGTCAAGCAAATTCTGTCTTATGCGAAAGAACCTGTGAACTCCCTAGCATCCAGCAACTCGCGTATGTGTGAAATTCCGTGGTTATTATCTGTTAATTTAACACTTTCAGACCTGAATTTTTCGTAGACGAAAGAAAAGTTCATTTGTGTGGTAATTCTCTTAGGTGATTTTTAATGCCCTTAGATGCAAGATTTATAAGAAATATGTACTCATTTTCAAAACAAACTTTGTACACTTGGATTAATTTTATGGATTGAAATAACGAATTACGAAGTGTTCTCTATTGCTTCTTTAAATTATTTTATGTCCTGCATTGGACCGTTTTAGTAAATATTGTGAATTAGGTTCTTCTGTTCGCCCAATACTTTCCCATTCTTTCGCCGGCCGAAGTGGCCGTGCGGTTAAAGGCGCTGCAGTCTGGAACCGCGAGACCGCTACGGTCGCAGGTTCGAATCCTGCCTCGGGCATGGATGTTTGTGATGTCCTTAGGTTAGTTAGGTTTAAGTAGTTCTAAGTTCTAGGGGACTAATGACCTCAGCAGTTGAGTCCCATAGTGCTCAGAGCCATTTGAACCATTCTTTCAGATCGTGCCCTCCTCTGCTCATCCGAAATCACTCTACCCATTCTCTACTAATTTTTATTTGTTGTGTGATATGTATGTCCTGAAGTATCTTGACCGCGTCTGTCGTGCCTTTCAAATCCTCCATCGTAATTTGATCATGTCCTCCTTGATCTCTGCGATCCATCTAATGCCACTCTTACTATTCCTTAACATCTCAATTATTCTCTTGATAATTGTATTTCCTGTTGTGCTCTTGCCGACCTCAATGGACGAGCGGTTCTAGGCGCTTCAGTCCAGAACCGCGCTGCTACTACGGTCACAGGTTCGAATCCTGCCTCGGGCATGGATGCGTGTGATGTCCTTAGGTTAGTTACGTTTAAGTAGTTCTAAGTCTAGGGTACTGATGACCTCAGAAGTTAAGTCGCATAGTGCTCAGAGCCATTTGAATCATCTTGAACCTGTTGTCCTAATCAAATATGCTAGGAAAGCGATCCGTTTCTTTTTAATTGTGCTTGTCACTGGTTCTATTATTTATAAACCGTTTCATTTGAAGCTATTTTCCAGACTCCGACTTTTTGGTATCTTTTATTTGTACGTGTTCTGACTATTCTTCTTTCTGTTTTGAGTGATCGGTCTATTGCTACATTGTTGGTTGTTTCAAATATAGTTTCGCTAGCATCTGTTATTTGCGGCTGTCTATTTCGTAGCGTTTCAGTTTTGTGTCTATTAAGAGGCACTATTTGCTGTATGTGTTCTTGGTAACATGTGTTTTAGTCAATTTTATTCTACTCTGCCATGATGGTTTCTCATTCAGGTTTGTGTTGTTATTTCTCCCAAGTATTTAAAACATTTCAACAATTTTTATGTCGTATGAGAATGCAGACTTCTCGATGATAAAATCTTCTCGGTTGGACAGCCGATTCAATGCGTCGTTCTCCGGAAACGTTTCAGCAAGTTTCTTACTTGACCTCAATACCATGCGTAAAATTTTAGGTAAAGCGATGAAGAATCAAGCCAGGTACCCACTCTCCCCAAATGAAAAACAAACTGGAAAAGAAATGGTGCAGATTACCTTTTATAGGGAAAACATCAAATAACATAAGTAACATCTTGAAGGCAAAGGGTTTCTCTCGGTTTTTCTATGTCCCTCAGACAGTAGATAGTTTCTTGTTCAACGTAAGACAAACAAACAGTTATCACAAAAAGTGGGGATTATAAAATCACATGCCGTGAGTGTCAGTCTTGCTACACATGACAGACGGGGAGGTCAATCTACACAAGGCTTAAAGAACACCACAGAAGCTGAAGATTGAAGAAGCCTGATTCAGCCTTTGCAGAACATTGCCTGAACAATAACCACAAATACACAATAGATGTAAAAGTCCTACGCACAGAGGAAAAGGGAGCCAAACTCAACCAATTAGAAATTTTAGAAATTACGACAGATGTGTATATCCTCACACCTATTATTAAACGAGCAAACGCAATTCAATTATTCACCTCTTTTAGATGAGATCACAACCACAGGGCAGAAGCAAAACTTTGGGCCCCAGTCAATCGTAGTTAAAAAACCTCTTGGCTGAGGCATAACTTTCTGTGCGGCTGGTTCCAGCGGAGGTTCGTGTCCTCCATAGTGCATGGGTGTGTGTGTCCTTAGGATAATTTAGGTTAAGTAGTATGTAAGCTTAGCGACTGATGACCTTAGCAGTTAGGTCCCATAAGATCCCACCTGGTAATGATCCCACACCGCGCAGCAATACTCTAACAGAGGACGAACGAGTGTAATGTAAGCTGTCTCTTTAGTGGACTTGTTGCATTTTCTAAGTGTCCTGCCAATGAAACGCAACCTTTGGTTCGCCTTCCCCACAATATTATCTATGTGGCCTTTCCAACTGAAGTTGTGCGTAATTTTAACACTTAGGTACTTAGTTGAATTGACAGCCTTGAGATTTGTACTATTATCGAGTAATCGAATTCCAGCGGCTTTCTTTTGGAACTCATGTGGATCACCTCACACGTTTCGTTATTTAGCGTCAACTGCCACCTTCCACACCATACAGCAATTTTTTCTAAATCGCTTTGCAACTGATACTGGTCTTCGGATGACCTTACTAGACGGTAAATTACAGCATCATCTGCGAACAACCTAAGAGAACTGCTCAGATTGTCACCCAGGTCATTTATATAGATCAGGAACAGCAGAGGTCCCAGGACGCTTCCCTGGGGAACACCTGATATCAATTCAGTTTTACTCGATGATTTGCCGTCTATTGCTACGAACTGCGACCTTCCTGACAGGAAATCACGAATCCAGTCGCACAACTGAGACGATACCCCGTAGGCCCGCAGCTTGATTAGAAGTCGCTTGTGAGGAACGGTATCAAAAGCTTTCCGGAAATCTAGAAATACGGAATCAACTTGAGATCCCCTGCCGATAACAGCCATTACTTCGTGCGGATAAAGAGCTAGCTACGTTGCACAAGAACGATGTTTTCTGAAACCATGCTGATTACGTATCAATAGATCGTTCCCTTCCAGGTGATTCATAATGTTTGAATACAGTATATGCTCCAAAACCCTACTGCAAACCGACGTCAATGATATAGGTCTGTAGTTCGATGGATTACTCCTACTACCCTTCTTAAACACTGGTGCGACCTGCGCAATTTTCCAATCTGTAGGTACAGATCTATCGGTGAGCGAGCGGTTGTATATGAGTGCTAAGTAGGGAGCTATTGTATCAGCGTAATCTGAAAGGAACCTAATCGGTATACAATCTGGACCTGAAGACTTGCCCGTTTCAAGTAGATACCCTAAGGTATCTACTTCTAAGAAACTCATGCTAACAGCTGTTCGTGTTTCAAATTCTGGAATATTCATTCGTCTTCCCTGGTGAAGGAATTTCTGAAAACTGCGCTCAATAACTCCGCTTTAGCGGTGCAGTCGTCGGTAACAGTACACAGTACCATCGGCACTGCGCTGCGAAGGTATTGACTGCGTCTTGCCGGTTGTGTACTTTACATAATCTGTAATGGTACTGTATCTCGTCCTGAGGCTTTTGCACAGCAGTGTAAATTGTCGAGCAGCTGCAACCTACCTCAAGATGAAGTGAGCCTATGACTTTGTTTTATGCGTCCGAAGCGGGCGAGTTTTTGGTGTAGCCCTTGCACGGGTCGTTCGTCGCGACAGAACAAGTTGTCTGGGGTGTTGGGCGACCGTGCTTTGAGAGAGCCGCTTTCCAGCAGTGTCCGGAGCCGCGCGCGAAGTCGTTACGGAAGTCGCGGCCGGCCGGCCAGCCTTATTTGCGGCCCAGTTGGAAGTTGGCTGCTCACAGCCGCCGCCGCTTCAGTTCTGCAGGGCCACACGCAGCGGAAAAACTCGCCTGCCTCTTAACTGGGCCGTTGCGGTGACAGCCGACTAAGCTGGCCGACATTTCCCTTTACCTCACCAAACCCCAGTCCAGGAGTAACAAAACGTTCCAGCCACTGCCGATTCAGCTTGCCTTACGTGATTTTCAAAGATCGTGCTGTAATAAAAGACAAAGGAAGGCTATTGTTTAACGGAACGTTGGCGATAACGTTACTAAGGCTGATTCGCACTAGTCAAATAGCGAATGATCTAGTAACTAAACGAGTGTGGACAACATTGCTATTCAAGTACTTTAACCCTCAAACGGAGTGGTGACTTCTTAGTATCATAAATGGTGTTGTGGGGTCCAAAATGATACCACTCAATTTTATCCATGAACATTAATTTACTTTACTTTCATTAGAAATATTTATTTATAAATTCCTTAATTGCCTATGTTACAACACAAAACTTCAGTTAA
Organism: Schistocerca nitens; assembly: GCF_023898315.1. Classification (NCBI taxonomy): domain Eukaryota; kingdom Metazoa; phylum Arthropoda; class Insecta; order Orthoptera; family Acrididae; genus Schistocerca; species Schistocerca nitens. The sequence continues at coordinate 1,129,897,201 of NC_064614.1, forward strand.
ACTAAAAGTAATCTCTCTAAAAATCACAGAAGCAAAACAAGTTTATGCAACACTACTTAACATTTAAATGAAATGCAATATAAAAATTCAAACTAGTTTATTGTATCAGAAATAACACGAAACAGTAATAGATTGCTGTGAGATAAATATATAGTGTTTGAAAAATTACCTGCATGTAATGAACATCAAATATGAATTGATACAGAGTTTTTCACAAATCGTCAATAATCACCCGCACTCTCCTCTCCACACTCTTTAGACAACCGAACGACAGGTTTGGCAAACTGGGCGACTGCGGCAGGTACAATACTGGTTTGCCCTTTTCTCACCGGCACGTGGACAAAGAGCACATCGTTTCCTCTTTGAATCCAGAGTGGATATTTGTGATTTTGGTAGAGGTTTCTTCAAAAGTCCTGAGATTGTTACTCTTAGTTCTTTTGGTACTCTGCCGTTCATCAGCCTCTCATTGAGATAGGGTTCAGTGTGCTGCCTGGCAAGTGTCTTGATGAATTCAAACCGGGAAATAGGTATGTACTTCTTGCAGGACGTTTGTATTACAAACGAGTTAACTCCGAGTATGTTCAGAACTGCATAAAATACAGCAGAGGCCATCTACGTGTTCGTCTGCCTGTGGTGTAGGTAGCACACTTCTGGTCAAGAGAGTCTACGCCACCTTTTGTGGTATTGTAAAAGGAAATTATTTCTGGTTTTCCTGTTTTTGGATCTGTACTTTTTGAATGATGCATACTGGAAATCAAAATGACAGCTTTTCCTTTTTTAGAGACATAATAAATCAATGTTCTGTCATTTGTGAGCCATAAAGTATTGAACCTTCCACACGCCTCTTAGATGGCTGGAATTCGGGTGGGATTTCTTTTTTGTTTTTCCTCAATGTACCAACATAGACCAACTTCCGTTTTTTCAACTCCGAAACTAATTCAATAGAGCCGAAGTAGTTGTCAGCTGTAATGTTACGGTTTGTACCGTAAATGGACTTCGCTAGTCTTAGGACAGATTGAGTAGGTTTCTGAAATTTCTTTTCTTCTGGTGTCAAGCCAACGCCATCACTGTCTTTTCCAGTGTATAAATAGGCATTCAGAAGGTAATTTGTTTGAGCATCAGCTAAAATCATTATTTCCAGCCCACATTTCGCTGGTTTACTAGCCATATAAACCCTAAATGCGCATCTCCCACTAAAACCAACCAGCATTTCATCCACGCATGCATGTGGACATATGTTATAAGATGCCTGAGAATTGTGAACCATTCTATCGAAAATCCAAGAAATCGCTGCTGCAGGGTTATTTTCCTTCCTCTCATCTCTGTTAGTTATGTCATCAAATCTTAGGCAGTAAAGCAATATCAGTACTCTTTTCATGGATAGTGTGGCGCGGAAAATACACTCCTGGAAATGGAAAAAAGAACACATTGACACCGGTGTGTCAGACCCACCATACTTGCTCCAGACACTGCGAGAGGGCTGTACAAGCAATGATCACACGCACGGCACAGCGGACACACCAGGAACCGCGGTGTTGGCCGTCGAATGGCGCTAGCTGCGCAGCATTTGTGCACCGCCGCCGTCAGTGTCAGCCAGTTTGCCGTGGCATACGGAGCTCCATCGCAGTCTTTAACACTGGTAGCATGCCGCGACAGCGTGGACGTGAACCGTATGTGCAGTTGACGGACTTTGAGCGAGGGCGTATAGTGGGCATGCGGGAGGCCGGGTGGACGTACCGCCGAATTGCTCAACACGTGGGGCGTGAGTCTCCACAGTACATCGATGTTGTCGCCAGTGGTCGGCGGAAGGTGCACGTGCCCGTCGACCTGGGACCGGACCGCAACGACGCACGGATGCACGCCAAGACCGTAGGATCCTACACAGTGCCGTAGGGGACCGCACCGCCACTTCCCAGCAAATTAGGGACACTGTTGCTCCTGGGGTATCGGCGAGGACCATTCGCAACCGTCTCCATGAAGCTGGGCTATGGTCCCGCACACCGTTAGGCCGTCTTCCGCTCACGCCCCAACATCGTGCAGCCCGCCTCCAGTGGTGTCGCGACAGGCGTGAATGGAGGGACGAATGGAGACGTGTCGTCTTCAGCGATGAGAGTCGCTTCTGCCTTGGTGCCAATGATGGTCGTATGCGTGTTTGGCGCCGTGCAGGTGAGCGCCACAATCAGGACTGCATACGACCGAGGCACACAGGGCCAACACCCGGCATCATGGTGTGGGGAGCGATCTCCTACACTGGCCGTACACCACTGGTGATCGTCGAGGGGACACTGAATAGTGCACGGTACGTCCAAACCGTCATCGAACCCATCGTTCTACCATTCCTAGACCGGCAAGGGAACTTGCTGTTCCAGCAGGACAATGCACGTCCGCATGTATCCCGTGCCACCCAACGTGCTCTAGAAGGTGTAAGTCAACTACCCTGGCCAGCAAGATCTCCGGATCTGTCCCCCATTGAGCATGTTTGGGACTGGATGAAGCGTCGTCTCACGCGGTCTGCACGTCCAGCACGAACGCTGGTCCAACTGAGGCGCCAGGTGGAAATGGCATGGCAAGCCGTTCCACAGGACTACATCCAGCATCTCTACGATCGTCTCCATGGGAGAATAGCAGCCTGCATTGCTGCGAAAGGTGGATATACACTGTACTAATGCCGACATTGTGCATGCTCTGTTATCTGTGTCTATGTGCCTGTGGTTCTGTCAGTGTGATCATGTGATGTATCTGACCCCAGGAATGTGTCAATAAAGTTTCCCCTTCCTGGGACAATGAATTCACGGTGTTCTTATTTCAATTTCCAGGAGTGTATCTCTTCCAGTGCCGTCTGTTGCAAACATAGACTCCAGATTTTCATAATTATATTTGAAAATGACACTGAAGTATAATAATCCAAATAGTGCCCTAAGTTCATTGACGATCATGTCTCGTAGTTCCGTGCGCTGCTGATCAGAAAATTTTGATCGATATGAAGAAATTTTCACATTGGTATGACTCACAATTTCTTCTAACATATTTCTGGTAAACACTCCCACGCTTCCAATGGACTGCATGAGTCTCCCAGTCGGCTTGCAGGGCCTTTCAGTGTAGGAACTTTTATTATCAAGTTGTGGGCTGGTGTTCTCACATTCCTTTGAGGTTCATAGAGTGGACCACTTACACATATTTCTGCCATAGAAACTAGATGATTCCCCTCTATGTTTGTTTCCCTCTAATTTATCTGATTCACTAGAGTCACGACTTTTTTCTGAAGCAGTTTCATGTTCACTATTGTAAGAAGGGTCGTTTTCATCGTCCAGATCATTTGCATCACTACCCTTTTCTCCTTCTTCTAGTTCTTCTAGCGTTTGTCTCACAAAGTCTAGAAAACTTGGATCGAGCAGTGACATACGTGAATGAGAGCTCGAAGCCATAGTAACACTGAACTTAATGAAAACACTCACTAAGCCTAAAAATAAAATGACAATTCGTTGATAAGTAAACTTTTGACGTAGGGCAAACAGAAACACTTACGGTGTCGTGGGGTCAATAATGGCATCACCCAAACTTTACAGCTGTGCACTGAGAAAATGCTGATAGTTCGTCAGGAGGTTCACTATCAACTGCCGAGAAGGTATGTAGAACTGCCAACAATAGAATGACCAACAGAGGAAATGGCACGTGTGTACAGTTTGACTGGTATCAAAAAGGACCCCACAACTCAGTTTGAGTGTTAATAAAATGGTTTAGTGTGCCCGATCGAGCCGGGAAATAAAAATGATCAGAAGTCAGAGCCAAAAATCAAACATGCTCGAGACACCATGTACGGAGAACGTACTTAATAATAGAGTAAATGTAATGAATAACGGAAAAAAAGCAGTTGGAGTCCACGATATAAGCGTGAAAGGGAGAACACCCTGGCCCTAGTCTCATACATTGGATCTTACAACTTCTTAACCACTGTCAAAAAACATGCCAGATCCCAAAAATGTGGATGAAATGGAAAGTAGTAGCGCTATTGAACAATGGGAAAGGTGCAGGCCATCCGAAAAACTAGCGCCCGGTTGCTCTCCTGTGCCATTTGAATAAGCTGTATCAGCGATTGATTGAAATGGCATGGGAAAGATTTCAGAACAGAAGCTCATTTCCCAACAGGAAAACGGACCCGCAAAATTGTGCGCTAATCAGATCCAGTCTCTCACCGTACACATAGAGGAAGTGTTTGAAAACAAATAGCAGGTGTAACTCTGGTAGATTTAAGTAGTGCATGTGACATCGTCAGCAATAGAATGGTCATGAAAAAAACTCTACAACGCATTTAAGGACCATCAGCTGATACAAATTACTGGAATCTAAAACAGCCAGTGCCGTGTGACGCCGGATGGTGGGACAAGTCAATGGCGTAGACAAAAGAACGTTTTGCTCATGGCAGTGTCCAACCCCCCCCCCCCCTGTTTCCTTTATTTAATCTACACTCAAATAATCTACTGCCCAGTACGGACAAGTGCAGAGGGTGGGTATCCTAGTCATTGGGAGCTCCAATGTTAGACGGGTGTTGGAGTCCCTCAGAGGCGGGAAAGAATTCCAGTGTGCATTAGGTATGTTTGCCGGGAGGTCTCATCTGTGATGTGGAGGAGCCCCTGCCGGCGGTTATCAAGCGCACTGGGTGCAACCGGCTGCATGTAGTGGCACATGTCGGCACGAATAACGCCTGCCGATTGGGTTCTGAGGCCATCCTCGGCTCCTTGCGACGGCTCGCTGACTTGGTGAAGGCAACTAGCAACGCACGCGGGTTGCAGGGTTGATCGGAATCCTCCGGTTTGGATCAGAATGGAAGGTCTAAACCGGAGGCTCAGACGCCTCTGCGACGGTATCGGATGCGAATTTCTCGATCGGGTACAGAATTGTAGAGTTCCCCTTGATAGGTCAGGCGTGCACTACACGCAGTAAGCGGCTTAGTAGCGAAGTACGTGTGGCGTGCACATGGCGCCTTTTTAGGTTAGAGGACCCCTCCCTTGGGAGCAAACACAATTTGACTGTTTAATGGCTCTGAGCACTATGGGACTTAACATCTGTGGTCATCAGTTCCCTAGAACTTAGAACTACTTAAACCTACCTAACGTAAGGACATCACACAACACCCAGTCATCACGAGGCAGAGAAAATCCCTGACCCCGACGGGAATCGAACCCGGGAACCCGGGCGCGGGAAGCGAGAACGCTACCGCACGACCACGAGCTGCGGACATTTGACTGTTAACTCAGCCACAGCGGCCTCAGAGAATCTAGGTCCTCGCATATCAGAAATAGAAAAGATTAATATGATATTAGTAAACTGCAGGAGCATCCAAGGAAAGGCCCCACTATCTGTGCATTATACCCTAAAATAAGAAGGGTGTAATGCACAGATCACGGTTTCCGAACGTGAAATAATCTGGGTGCAATCGAGTATCAAAGAATGGTCAAAAATGGTGATCGGATGCTTTTATAGACCACCTGGGTCAGGATCGGTAGTTGTAGAGCGCTTCAGACAGAGCTTGCCGAATATCAATAGTAATTTTCCTGACCATGACGTCAACTTGCCAGGTATAGATTGGGAGTGTTACACCATCAAAACTGGTGCCAGCGACTGTGAATCGTGTGACATCGTTCTGGATGTTTTGTCCGAAAATTACCTTGAGCAGATAGAGAACCAACTCGTGAGGGTAACGTCTTAGACCTCCTGGCAACAAACAGACCTGAACTTATCTAATCAGTCAACGTAGAGGAAGGTATCAGTGATCATAAGGCTGTGACAGCATCTATGACGACAGGTCCTACAAGGAATGTTAAGAAAGGTAGGAAGATATATTTGCTCAGGAAGGGTGACAGGATACAAATTTCAGAATATCTCAGCAGTCAGCATCAAATATTCGGTGATCAGGACGAAGATGTGGAGAAAAAATGGAAAAAATTCAAAGGCATCGTTCAACATGCCCTAAACAAGTATGTTCCGAGTAAGGTTTTAAGGGATGGGAAAGATCCACAATGGTTTAATAGCCGTGTTAGAAAAGCGCTATGTAAACAACGAGCACTTCATCTCAGATTCAACAGAAGTAAAAACCTAGCTGACAAACAAAAGCTGAACGAACCGAAAATGAGCGTAAGGAGAGCAATGAGAGAAGCGTTCAATGATTTGGAAAGTAACACGTTGTCGACCGACCTGAGAAAAAACCCTAAGAGATTTTGTTCGTATGTAAAATCAGTAAGTGGGTCAAAATCCTCTATTCATTATCTCAGCGACCACACCGGCACCGAAACGGAAGATAAGAGAGAGAAGGCCGAAATACTGAATTCCGTCTTCCGAAGTTGTTTCACCGCGGAAGATCGTAACGCTGTCCCTCCTTTCAGTCGCCGTGCGAAAGTCGAAATGGCAGATATTGAGATAACCGATCGCGGAGTTGAAAAGCAGCTACAATCACTTAGTATTGGAAAGGCTTCAGGACCAGATGAGATACCTATAAGATTCTATAAAGATTATGCGAAACAACTTGCTCCCCTTCTAGCAGTAATTTATCGCAGATCGCTTGAGCAACGAAAGGTACCTCAAGACTGGAAAAAAGCGCAGGTCATTCCCGTTTTTAAGAAAGGCCGTAAGACAGATCCACACAATTATAGACCTACATCGTTGACGTCAATCTGTTGGATTATGAAACATGTTTTATCCTCAAGAAACAAGACGTTCTTGGAAAATGAACAGTTCCTCTACAAAAATCAACATGGATTCCGCAAACAGAGATCCTGCCAAACTCAGCTCGCTCTGTTGCTCACTGAGATTCACAGCGCAGTGGACAACGGCGCTCAGGCTGATGCCGTGTTCCTTGATTTCAGTAAGGCATTTGGCACCGTCCCGCACTGCCGTTTAATGAAAAAAATACGACCTTACGGAGTATCGGTTGGATTCAAGACTTTCCTGCGGATACAACTCAACGCATCGCTCTTAGCAGAACTAAATCCACAGATGTAAAGGTAATATCTGGAGTACCAGAGGGAAGTGTGATAGGACCATTGCTGTTCATAATGTATATAAACGATCTTGCAGAAAGCGTCGGATGCTCTTTAAGGCTATTCGCAGATGACGCAATTGTTTATACCAAAGTAGCAACGCCAGAAGATAGCAAGAATTTGCAGAACGATCTGCAGATAGTTGATGAATGGAGCAGACTCTGGCAGTTGACCCTAAAGGTAAATAAATGTAACATATTGCGCATACATAGGAAAAGAAATCACTACTGTACAGCTACACTATTGATGACAAACGGCGGCCGGGGTGGCCTAGTGGTTCTAGGCGCTACGGCCTGGAACCGCGCGACCGCTACGGTCGCAGGTTCGAATCCTGCCTCGGTCATGGATGTGTGTCATGTCCTTAGGTTAGTTAGGTTTAAGTAGTTCTAAGTTCTAGGGGACTAATGACCTCAGCAGTCCCATAGTGCTCAGAGCCATTTGAACAATTTTTTTTTATGACAAACAGCTGGAGACAGTATCTGCCGTAAAATATCTAGGCGTAACTACCCAGAGCGACCTTAAGTGGAACGACCATATAAAACAGATAGTGGGAAAAACAGACACAAGACTCAGTTTCATCGGAAGAATCGTAAGGAAATGTAACTCATCAACGAAACAAGGCGCTTGTTCGCCCGATTCTGGAGTAGTGTTCATCTATCTGGGATACTTATGAGGTATGGCTGATAGAGGAGATAGAGAAGATCCAACGAAGAACGGCGCGTTTCGTCACGGAATCGTTTAGCTGGCGAGAGAGCGTTACGGAGATGGTGAAAAAACTCCACTGGCAGACGTTACAAGAGAGACGTTGTGCATCACGGAGAGATTTACTATTGAAATTTCGGGACAGCACTTTTCAGGAGGAGTCAGTCAGCATATTACTTCCCCCCACATACATCTCGCGCATTGAGCACGAGGAGAAAATTCGAGAAATTAGAGCCAACACAGAGGCTTACCGACATTCATTCTTCTCACGCACTATTCGCGAGTGGAACAGGGTTGGAGGGATCAGATAGTGGTACCGAAAGTACCCTCCGCCAGCCACCATTACGTGGCTTGCGGAGTATGATGTAGATGTAGAGAACACCAGACCATACTAGCCGTATCTTGTATGAAGATGATTGTTAGAGATTTGAGGAAATAGAAGACAAACTGGAAAACTCATTGAAGATCAGGTCTGAATATTACCAATAGACCTTCATCAAACCAAACCCCTTTAAGAGTCGGGTAAGCGTTTTCTATCTTCGCTCAAAACAGGCAAACAGAAAGCTGAAAGCCACTCGGAACGGCAACTGTCCGGAACACACAGACAAACAACGTACCTGCTTATCGTGCTGGATAGATCACTGACGTACATGTACACCCGTCTTTCGTCAGGAACAACATATTGAGGAAAAGGGCAGCTACACCAGTTGTAATAAGAACTGCCGAACCACTTCAGTTCTGCACGCCGGATTATCTGTGCCCCGTATGGCACACATCCGCACATGCCAGAAAACGTTATTTTAAATTACTCAGGCAGACCAAAACAGGATGTATGAAACACACCCGCCGTGGGAAGCTGTATAAAACAACTGGATTCTCAGACCCTGAATTCTGAAGAATTGCACACGAACATATAAAAAATGTAAACAACTTTCGTTGAGCCCTACCTCCCGCCCAGCTCCCCTTCAGGATGTTTCATCGGTATCTGCAGATTTAAATTCCGCAAGAAATTCCGTAGTACTTAGCTAAATGACCCCCCCCCCCCGGGCCAAAGGACTACCCGGTCTCTCAAGAGATGCCCACCGGCAAAACATCAAACTGGGAGATTTGGATAACATTCGTATCAGAACGGGTGTAGCGCCGGTCGAAGCAGACAACAGATTCGACTGTGTTGAAGTCAAGCTCGTGGAACATCATATAAACTGACGAACTATGACTTGACATGACTGAAGCACTGGACGTGGCTCGATATTGGACTGCACAACTTCATAGAAAATTTTGCGGACACGGAAAAGTGTTACTGGTCCATCGCCTAGTTAACTAAATGTATCGTTTTTTACACTGACTTTTAAAAGACGTTGTACAGGAAGACATACATTGTTTGTTATTTCTTAAAGAAAATAGGTATTATCTATTCAAATGGTTCAAATGGCTCTGAGCACTATGGGACTCAACTGCTGAGGTCATTAGTCCCCTAGAACTTAGAACTACTTAAACCTAACTAACCAAAGGACATCACACACATCCATGCCCGAGGCAGGATTCGAACCTGCGACCGTAGCGGTCTCGCGGTTCCAGACTGCAGCGCCAGAACCGCGCGGCCACTTCGGCCGGCCTATTATCTATTCCCCTACTGCCAGACAACTGTTCCTGTGTTGCTCAATGCCCTGCTATGTTTCTACGGGGGTAATCCCAAAACTAAGATCTCGTATTTGTTTCATAAGTACGTAAACCTGTTTATTTCTACAATGGTTTACATCAGTTTACAGCTTGAACATTTAGCCATGTTTCGACATAATCACCATTTCTGTCGATGCATTTCTGTAGACGCTGTGGCAGTTTTTGTATGCTCATGTCGTACCAGCTCGCCGCCATGCTGTTCAGAAAGTTCTGAACCTCTTCCTTCACCTCGTCGTCGGAGCTGAATCGCTTTCCGGCCAAATGTTCTTTTAACCTAGGGAGCACGTGATAGTCACCGGATGCCAAGTCAGGACTATAGGGTGGGTGGGTGATTATGTTCCACTGAAACTGTTGCAGGAGAGCAACGGTTTGCCGAGCGATGTGTGGGCGAGCGTAGCCATGGAGAATGTGTACGCCCTTGCTCAACATTCCTCTTCTCCGGTTCTGAATTGTCCGTTTGAGTTTTTTCAGAGTCTCACCGTACCTGTTAGCGTTACTTGTGGTCCCAGCGATTCAGCTCCGACGACGAGGTGAAAGAAGAGGTTCATAACTTTCTGAAGAGCGTGGCGGCGAGCTGGTATGACATGGGCATACAAAAACTGCCACGGCGTCTACAAAAATGCATCGACAGAAATGGTGATTATGTCGAAATATAATCTACATGTTCAAGCTGTACACTAATGTAAACCATTATAAAAATAAACAAGTCTATGTACTTATTAAAAATACGAGACCTTACTTTTGGGATTACCCTCGTATCAAGAACTAGTTGTAACTAAGTTTACTGTTGTTCATTTATGCACTAAAACTACCATCGACGCAAAGTTAGAAAAGAAGATAAGCCGCTAATAATAATAATAATAATAATAATAATAATTATTATTATTATTATTATTATTATTATTATTATTATCTAGAACTAATAACAGCAATGAGTGTTAAGAAATGGAAAGTAGACTGGAATGGAAAAATGAATATAACAAATGTTATTATTGCAAAGGTAAAAGAAATAGTTAAAATGGCTCTGAGCACTATGGGACTTAACTGCTGAGGTCATCAGTCCCCAAGAACTTAGAACTATTTAAACCTAACTAACCTAAGGACATCACACACATCCATGCCCGAGGCAGGATTCGAACCTGCGACCGTAGCAGTCGCGCGGATCCGGACTGAAGCGCCTAGAACCGGTCGGCCACCGCGGCCGGCATTACAAAGGTATTATAGGAGACAAGTACTTAGACGGTTTGTGACCGATTTAATCATCTCAGTGGCTGGGGTACTCTACGTACTATCTCCGTATCGCACTAACTTCATATCCGTCGTAGCCATTGACAATTTGGAGCCAAATTGTTTTGCTCGGCTAGCGGCGCGCTGCGATACTGTCCACGGGGTACCGGGATTTCTGACTTACACTTGCATACAAAAAAAATTTCGTAACTTTATTTTTTCAGTGTGATAATTAAAACTTTCGACTACTACTCGTATCACTGCTGCTGAAGTGGTGGGTAGTGCAGTACACAGATTGGGGAAGAGAACATAACTCTGAGCTCTGTCATGTTAGATTATTGTAATCTTGTCGATTCGTTATGCAGCAATACGACTGTGCATCGAACTGTAATACAGAGGAAAGGTTTCGGATGTGATAGTATTCGCAGAGGTAGGGAGAAAGGAAGCCGTTACAGGGCGAGACGCGATTATGCGAGCCGTCAAAATGTTTCGGGCGGCCAAGAGGGACTCTTGCGATGGAGATGTATTTGGCTGCAGCAGTGGCACCTCTGAGCTTTAATATTTCAGCAGCAGCAGAAGGAATGTCCCCCGGCGTTTTCATTGCAGTGTAGCCGCGCAGCACTTCGCCAGATGGAACCCCCAGGGAGTGGACTGGAGTGGGGTGGGGTTTGGGGCGGCCCACGTCACAGCTCGGCGCGGATCGCAGTTGGCCCCAGGCGAGCGCAGATCCCCAACTCCTGAACAATGCAGCCCCCATCTTAACTTGTCATCGGATTTATCCCAGGCGTGCACGCTAACTGTAAAAATACGTCTTCTCATTCAAGATTAACTTCTGAAAGTTCGATTGGCGACGTTTTTCTTGCGCACTGTATTGCAAGATAAAATAACAGTTCCATGCCATTTATAAACAGTAATACCCAAAGCATTACAGCACCCGAAAATGTGGGAAAGTATATGTTTTTAAATCCGGAAAACGGACCTGCAATCCTAATCCAGAGCGAGGGTCGTATTGTAGTCTCTGAGATATTGCAAAACAATTTAAAAGAAAAGAATGAACGCGCCCCACAAACTTTTTTTTGAGTCTTCATGTATCGTCATCTTGCCATATCAAAGAATTGCCACCAACGTGACTACCAATAACTGCATATTAATTCACTCACGAAAGAAATAACTTTGAAAAACATCACTCTACAGATTCTTGGGTTGACTAGAATTTCAGTACCAGTTGTACTTAAATTTTGTACTCGAATTGTTTCGGGCACCAAGGCAAACTAGATCATATAAATACTAGGGACAGAAAGAAAGGAAGAGAGAGTAAAAAAAAAAAGATACAAAGAATAGCACGATTAGTTTCGCAAGCGCAACAAGTTTACGGAGACGTTCATTCACATATTCATATCAAGGATAAGCGGTTAAAGAAGGCGGGGCGCATTCTGGACAGGTTTCCTTTTCTTTTAAGAACGCTATCTACTATCGCAGTACTGGAAATGTTCAGTAGAGTAAACTGTACATGAGGTGGCTCTGAGCACTATGGGACTTAACATCTGAGGTCATCAGTCCCCTAGAAAACTAGTTAAACCTAACTAACCTAAGGATATCACACACATCCATGCCCGAGGCAGGATTGGAACCTGCGACCGTAGCGGTCGCGCGGTTCCAGACTGAAGCGCCTAGAACCGCACGGCCACATCGGCCGGCTGTACATGTCGTGCACTTCCAAATTCAGTGTGTACGTTCCAGGGAGAGTCAGGCAACATATTACTAGCTTCCACATACATCTCATGAAACGACCAAGACAGGAATGTGAGAGGAAGTGAGCTCATACAGTGGCTTACCAAAAGTCGTCTCTGGACTCGCTGATGGAACGAGATTAAGTTGAAAATGAACTATTAGGGCAAATGAGAACAGCGAGAAACTTAACATCAGGATTGATGGTCACGAAGTAGATGAAGTTAACCAGTGACTGACGTAGGAAGGAGGACATCAAAAGCAGACTATCACTGGCAAAAGGGGCATTCCTGGCCAAGAGAAGTTTACTAGTATCATACACGGGCCTTGGTTTTAGGAAGAAATTGATGAGAATGTACGTCTGGAGCACAGCCCTGTATGGTAGTGAAACATGGACTGTGGGGAAACTGGAACAGAATAAAATCGAATCTACAGACGAATGTTTAAAATCAGTTGGACGGATAAGGTAAGGAATGAGGACGTTCTGCGTAGAATCGGAGTGGAAAGGAATATGTGTCAAACACTGACAAGGAGAAGGAGTAGGATGATACGACATCTATTAAGACATCAGGGAATGACGTCCATGGTACTAGAGGGAGCTGTAGAGCACAAAAACTGTAGAGAAAGCCATAGATTGGAATACATCCTGTAAATAATTGAGAACGTAGATTGCAAGCGCTGCTCTGAGATGAATTGGTTAGCGTAGGAGAGGAATTCGTGGCGGGCCGCATCAAACCAGAAGACTGACGACAAAAAGAAACAGAGGTATCCGGACACCTGTATGGAATGAGGAATTGACCACTAGATCTCACGGAAGGCGAACTCGCTAGTGTAAACGGGGTAAGGATGACTTTGTTGCCAGTAGAGAAGCAGGTAACAGCAGAGCGGTTCGGTCAGGAGGAGAGCTCATTGACTTCTAACGTGGACTGGACATTGGATGCAAGCTAAGTAATAAATCCACAGATTTTTGAAAGTTTTTGAAGCTGCCCAAGTCTACCGCCGGTATACGATTGTCAAGTGGAAGCGGGAAAGGAGAAACCATAGCTAAGCCAAGACCAGGCAGAGCTCATGTACTGACGGAAATGATCCGATCAGCTTTTCGAAGGGTGGCTGAAAATATCACGTGAAACCAGCGGAACCACTCATTCGGTAGATTCAAAAGTGCTGTCAGCAGTCTAGCTAGCAACAATGACCTACTGTACGTCCTCAATAATTTGCTGGATGTATTCCAAACCCCCTACGGCTCTCCCTAGTACCATGGAAGTGATGCCCTGATGTCTTCACAGATGTCCTGTTATCCTGCCCCTTTTCCTTGCCGGTGTTTTCCACGTATTCCTTTCTTGTGAAGAATCAAGTAAAGAATGAAATTGTTATGCAAAGATGCATAGCGCAGATGAGCAACGCATTTCTTTCCCAAATGTTGCTTCGTGAGATTGTGTCCGAACATCCTGTTTATATGAGAAGTTGCTCGCGGTTGATCCCTAACGACTGAGTTATGAGCGTAAAACACGGAGAATGTCTGCAACTTCTAAATTTTTGACGTAATTGTTGCTGGTAATGTGGTATGGGTGCCCCAAAAAAATGGTTCAAATGGCTCTGAGCACTATGGGACTTAACATCTGTGGCCATCAGTCTCCTATAACTTAGAACTACTTACACCTAACTAACCTAAGGACACACATCCATGCCCGAGGCAGGATTCGAACCTGCGACCGTAGCTGTTACGCGGTTCCAGACTGAAGCGCCTAGAACCGCACGGCCACACAGGCCGTCATGGGTGCCCCACTTCGCTCCAGAGATCAAGCGAAAATCATCCCTCATCACTAAAAGGATTGCAAAAACTGAAACTTTGTCAACATGAAAATCATGGCGATAGTATTTTTTTTTAGTGTAAGGGTATTTCCCTCCTGGATTTCGTCCCAAAATGCTTTATGATCAATGTTGTTGTTGTGGTCTTCAGTCCTGAGACTGGTTTTGTGCAGTTCTCCATGCTACTCTATCCTGTGCGAGTTTCTTCCTCTCCAAGTACCTACTGCAACTACATCCTTCTGAATGTGCTTAGTGTAGTCCTCTCTTGGTCTCCCTCTACGATTTTTACCCTCCACGCTGCTCTCCAATATTAAATTGGTGGCCCCTTGATGCCTCAGAACATGTCCTACCAGCTGATCCCTTCTTCTAGTTAAGTTATGCCACAAATTCCTCTTCTCCCCAATTCTATACCGTACCTCCTCATTAGTTACGTGATCTAACCACCTAATCTCCAGCATTCTTCTGTCGCATATGATCAACGCCAATCGATATTGTGAACCGTAGGAAAACTACGATAAGCACTGCAAAAGCGTCGACGTAGAATGCTTCTTCGCGGTTTTGTGGTTATCCGCAACAATTTCTACTGTTACGTTATTGCTGCAACAGAGGCTTTGTGGATCAGTTTGGGTGGGAAATCTTTGATCACCCACACTCCGGACGGACCGTGCTCCTGGCGATTTTCGCCTTTTCACGAAGCTCTGAGAGTTCTCGCTCGCGGAAACGTTTTGGGATTGACGCCTAGATGAAGCATACAGTGAACAAGTGGCTCGTGGTCCGGCGAGAGCTCATATAACACGGGAATCCTAAAACTCGTGGACAGATACGACAAATACTTGAATGACTGAGGTGTGTACGTAGAGAAATAAAGAAGCTTGATTTTGCGAGCCTCAACTTTTGTTTTTAAAATACATTTCTGAAATTATTAAATTTGTATCCTCGTATAAAGCGCTGATATTTAACATGGAAAGTCAGAGGGAGCGTGAACAGCATTCTCGTTCGAATAGAAAATTGCATTTCACAGTGGCAGCTTGTAACATTTCGGTATAGTCTTTTCGTCGGCTTGCACCAATTGCACTATAGTCCTAGGAAGCCGGCCGAAGTGGCCGTGCGGTTAAAGGCGCTGCAGTCTGGACCCGCAAGACCGCTACGGTCGCAGGTTCGAATCCTGCCTCGGGCATGGATGTTTGTGATGTCCTTAGGTTAGTTAGGTTTAACTAGTTCTAAGTTCTAGGGGACTAATGACCTCAGCAGTTGAGTCCCATAGTGCTCAGAGCCATTTGAACCATATAGTCCTAGGAGGAAAAATTGGATTTAGTTTACGCAGAAACTGGCCCGGCGTTCTTTCCTTAAGGGGGGAGGGGGGGATGTTCATGAAACACACATACTATTTGTAGAAGATACACCAAATCCACAATTTTGAAGACAAGGGCCATGAAATTTTCTACCATGCTTTGTACGAAAATTAAACATTTTCTGTTAACTTCTTTGCTTTGTGTATATTTAACTTATTTATGTAATTTAAAAATTTTACTTTTGAACAATAATATATGTACCGTTTTCTCAGAAATTATTCAAGGGATTTCTACAAAATGTTCTCTATTTAATCTCTTTTTAGTAAGTTCTCTCATGAGCTATTTTTGAATATATCGATCAGGACATTTTTAATAATTTAATCTTAATTGGTTCAAATGGCTCTGAGCCTTATGGGACTTAACATCTGAGGTCATCAGTCCCCTAGACTTAGAACTACTTAAACCTAACTAACCTAAGGACATCACACACATCCGTGCCCGATGCAGGATTCGAACCTGCGACCGTAGCAGCAGCGCGGTTCCGGACTGAAGCGCCTAGAAGCGCTCGGCTAATCTTAATTCTGTAGGTATAATATGAAATTTACGCAAAATTCCAAGCACTTTGTCAGTATTTCAACTTACACTTACCATTTCAAAATTTACTCTAGAGACAATGTTTATTGTGTTCATAGAAATAAGTGTGCAAAATTTTAAAATTCTAGCATTCATAGTGTGTCAGGAAGTGCAATTTAAAAGTTCAGCCTAAACTGTTTTTCTTATTTCATCTCTTCAGAATGCCACAGATTTGTTTCGGGGTACTCTTTCCCTTCAAGTCTTCCCTTCTGGTTTCTTGTTTTTTGCCTTCTTTTCTTTACCAGGTCTTCAACTGGCATTTTAGTTGTAGAGAAGCGCTGTAGATCTAGTTTTCTCAAGATGTTCAAATGGCTCTGAGCACTATGGGACCTAACATCTCAGGCCATTAGTCCCCTAGTACTTAGAACTACTTAAACCTAACTAACCTAAGGACATCACACTCATCCATGCCCGAGGCAGGATTCGAACCTCCGACCGTAGCGGTCGCGCGGTTCCAGACTGAAGCGCCTAGAACCGCTCGGCCACCAGCGGCCGGCTCTCAAGATGTCTTGAGTGATATTTCCTATCTTAAAACCCATTGTCCCTACGTTCCCATCATTAAAGACAACAAATGCATCATAAGTCGGAATTTGAAAACAGTGGCAAATGAACACGCGGTTGTAGGACAACGGTTCCGTATGAGTGAATTTCGAGACTACTTTGGTTTCTGGGTTTTGTCATGAACAACCTGTTTCATAATTTCAGGGTCGGCCAAAATTCTGTAAGTGGGCTTGACAACATCTAGGATGCAATTTGCAAGTCTCTTCTTGTGAAGTAGGTATTGTTGTCCCTATGTACCTATAGATATTTGTAGCAGAAAATGTAGCATAGGTGATGGATGGGATGTTCATCTGTTCACACCATGTATAAATATGTAGCCCATACTGAAGTTTTCATGCCACCTACTGTGGATAGATTCTGTCTGACAGCCTTGACATAATACACTTGATGACTTATCACCTTCTTTGTGGGTCTGTTGCGTCCACCATTGTCCTTCCAACTTTCAGCTTTTTGCCCTTCATATCACTGACAACTTTCCTCAATCTAGAGTCCACTGTTTTGTGGACGTGTCCAATGCAGCTTTATAGATCCACTCCCCGCTAGTTTGCTTGAAAGTAGTCCTCGGAATCTTTGTTCACCGAGCTACTATCGAAATGTTGCTTCGGAAAGTGGGCGTGGCAGGAAGGTCGCGTCATACATTTAACTATTTTACAGGAAATGCAATTTCGTAACTGAAAATTTGGGAAATTATTTTACATAGGCTCTTCCAGTAAATGAAAAACAAGTAAGTCAAAAATTGACGTTTCCTGTTAATTTGTATGATCGTCCCCCTTAATCGCGCTGACGCCTGGCACTGCCGCGTCCTTCGGCCTTTTGTAAAATATTCCCCCGCAGAAGACAGTGGCTAAGTTACACTGCGTGCCCCGAGTGCCAAGGGCGGCCGCAAGGGGTCGCTGCTATCAGTTTCTCGTTTGGGGAGACGCCGGCGCTTGCTGATCCGGCAGCGCGTCCGACCTAGTTTCCGTAGCACGAGTCTCTCTCTAGTGGCGTCTGCCGCAAACAGGGTTCTGTCCGACCTCGGAGCGACAAGAAGGCGACGCTGAAGAGAGTTAGGGGAATCCCCGTAGAGATCAGAAATGAGCTCCGTATGCTCGCTTTAAACCCGCCAGCTAGTCCTGTGACGCCACCGAACTCGTCGTCCCCGTGTGCTCCAGACTCGGCTCTTCAGCCTCCGCCGCAGCCCCCTCGGCACTTTGTAGTCGAGTACAAGCGGAATCGACTCGCTGAGAAAGGACAGAAAATCCACGAGTCCTTACGTATAATCGTGGATTCGCTGTATTCCTGCCACATACGTAACCATTCTGAAAGAAAGTTCTGCCATTAGATTGTAAATTACTATTCATTTATTTCACACAATCACGATTTCAGCTTTATGCCATTCTGAGGTGCAAGTTGAAATGTCACAAATGTCCGACCTGCCTAAATGACAGAAGCAACCATTGTACATGACGATTATTATATAACAGTACAGTGACTGATCGGTTAGCAGTCAATAGTGTTCTTAAGCGTTAATAAAACGGACAAACTGCAGGGAAGGCTTCCTGCTTCGAAATGGAGGAAAAACTGTCCTGTGAACATGGGTCCGGAAATGCATCGTTGCCACGATAGACGTCAGTTCTTCTGACCACCTGCAGTGTGTTCCTTGTGTGTTGCAGGCTGTGTGATTCACGCAGCCTACTGTAAGCAGCAGAATGGTTCGGTATACATGTTGAGAACAAGGCGAGATGGTGTTTGTAGATAAAATTTTTCCTGTTGTGTATTTGCCACTTGATACTTGACGATTGAACCCTATCAGTTCTACATTCGGCCTTTCCGATCTCCCTTAGACGAATTACGAGAAGGGGGTTCTTACAGTGTGTGTTTCGGCTGTTAAAGGAGGTTATTCGATAAAAGACGATACGAGATATGTGACCGCATGACTGAAAACCTCCACATTATATAAATCAAGATTTATTGTTGCAAGAGCGCGTATGGAGTACAAGAAATGATTACATTTACAGATGAATAGCACAAGCGGGTCTGAGATAACAGATATCGACCCATGCTCAAACACGTGGTTTAGCCTTCAGGGCGGCAATGCAGGCCCCGAGAGTGGTAGCCATTCGATCGTACAGATGGCGATTACTGTCCTGGGAAACGTTATGCCAAACCCGTTAGACCTGTTGACGTAGTTATTTAAGATTGTTGATTGACGAGTCGCACGAGTCACTTCACGTCTCTCGATATCACACACGTGTCCAGTTGGAGCAGTGTGCGATTTGCAGGGGGGGATGGGGGGGATTTCCCCCCCTCTGCATCAGACTATCGCCTCCTCTAGTGTTAGTTTATGCATCCCAACCTGGGATGTTTATTTCCCACGCACTGGAGTAAAACTTTACATATAATTTAAATTTGTGGAGCCGATCACTGAAAGTTTTTAATAAGTCTTACTATTAATATGTTTGTTTTCTATCATCAGAATAAGTGCAACTTTTCACAAATGTGCCTCTACTTTTTGAATTCCCCTCGTATATCTGTACCCGTATGTAGATGATTTTGTAAATAAACTTTACCTATAATATACTTTTAAAGATATAACAAGTGGTGGCATTTCTGATACTGCATACGCGTCAATAGTGAGTTTCGGCATTAACATCTATTTATAAATAGCTGTTTAACCATGTGTAACGCCACGGTCCAAGCTAGTAACATATATATTCTACTAACCCCCTAAGACATCCCCCCCCCCCCCCCTCACTGGTAAAAGCACAAATCGCACCCTGAGTTGGAGACAAGTCCGAAGAGATCGTGCTGGCCAAGGAAGTTGCTGCACGTCTTTCAGAGCACGTGGATTTTGCGGGCAGTGTGGGCGAGCATTATCCAGTTGGAACAACACGCAACCTTACTTTTGCAAGAACGGCAAAAAAAACAGTCTAACAACATTCCGCACATACCGCGCGCTGATTGGCGTCCTCTCGTCCTCTCCAGAAAAACCAAAGGTGAAAGAGAGTTACAGCGTATCGCACTCCATATTATGATCCCTAGCATGGGGACAGTAGTCCCACTGCTAATAACTGTTCGTGTTGAAACGTCTGGGCTCACAAACCCTCTTAAGCGTATTTCACATCTACCCGGCAGCCGGCACCTGGGGGGGTACGGGACGTTTCACACCTGGCCGAAAGACGATGTGGACGGCTGAACGACAGCTGACCGCCGGGCCGACGCTGTGGGATGCCGGCGGCCCCCACTGTGTCAACCCGATGTCGGTGTCCGTGCGGAAATACCGGCGCAGGTGGTGGAGCATGCAGACAATAGAGCGCTACACATATACCCGACAACTATCGTGTGCCGGCCAGTTGTTTTTTGCGTTGTTGGTGGTTCAGTCTGTTGTCGACATTTCTAGTCAAGGAGGAAATTGATATCTAAATCCTTATGACATAAGTTCAGGAACGACCAGTTTTGTGGGACAAGACAGGATACAAACAAGGAAGGCATGGATCGAAGTTTGCAGAGAACTGAACGAAGGCTTTGAATGGATGTGTGACTTGTGTGACAAAGACAGAGACGACTATGGTAAGTACAAATCTTTATTTTTTACGTTAAATACAAAAAAATTACGTCAGTGGCACATTAAATTTTACATAACTATCATTTCACAGATCCCTCCAGTGTCATAAAATAATCAGTCATCATTTTTCGTACATTACTGGCAGAAATTCCCGCACGTACACATTCACTTCTTGTTACACTGGACAGAGTACCTTCGGTATTGTGCAAAACAGCACACGCCTTGACAGTGTCAAGAGCAAAATCGAGTTTTAAATTTGTAGCTCTGTGGAAAATCTTCCATTTATTAGTATTCCAAATGAACATTCTACGTACCTTTGGGCTCTTGACAGGGGATAATTGAACACTCTTTTAGCAACTGTTAATTGGTGCCCAGAGTATGTTCATAGAAGGTGTTGATGCAGTCTAAACGCTTCATCACCAATAAAAAATAAGATACCTTTGGACTTGCTGTGGTCTGAGGGCACCTGTCTTCAGGAATTAACAGTTATTTCCGTCAGTGATTTCCACAAAGAACATTCTTTAAATATAGTAGAGCCACTCTCTTTACCATAACTGCCGATATCTACGTTGATAAATCTATAGTCAGTGAGCCACAGTCGTCAGCACTATATATGAATATCCTTTGTAACTGTAGTACAATGAGTTACATGGATCATGGATGGACGATACGAATGTACTTTCCATCTACAGCTCCAACACAGTGAGGAAAATTTGCTCTTTGCTCAAATTTTCCAGCAGTGTTTTCAAAGTCGCCTTTGGTGGGTAGAGGCATACATTCATAACGCTGAGACCAAATAGCTTGGCACACACATCTGACTACTGATGGTGGAAATATTTAACCAATGTTTTAATTTTTTAAGGTGATAGCAAAACTATACATCCTTTAGGATAATAGCTTTTTTTTTAAAATTTTAGCTATTGTTTTCTTTCCCACTCACATGACTGTAATTGGAATTTGGAAATTGGTGGTAAGGTCTTATGGGACCAAACTGCTGTCATCGGTCCCCAAGCCTACACACTACTTCAACTAACTTAAACTAACTTTCGCTATGGACAACACACACACCCGTTCCCGAGGGAGGACTCGAACCTCCGGCGGGAGTAGCACGGACCGTGACAAGGCGCCCAGACCGTGCGGCTACCCCGCGCGGCTGACTGTAATTGCCAACCTTTATATAGGCTGGATACATTCGCGTTGAATGGAACTCTTCATTCGTGCATGTACAGGGCTATTACAAATGATTGAAGCGATTTCATAAATTCACTGTAGCTCCATTCATTGACATATGGTCACGACACACTACAGATACGTAGAAAAACTCATAAAGTTTTGTTCGGCTGAAGCCGCACTTCAGGTTTCTGCCGCCAGAGCGCTCGAGAGCGCAGTGAGACAAAATGGCGACAGGAGCCGAGAAAGCGTATGTCGTGCATGAAATGCACTCACATCAGTCAGTCATAACAGTGCAACGACACTTCAGGACGAAGTTCAACAAAGATCCACCAACTGCTAACTCCATTCGGCGATGGTATGCGCAGTTTAAAGCTTCTGGATGCCTCTGTAAGGGGAAATCAACGGGTCGGCCTGCAGTGAGCGAAGAAACGGTTGAACGCGTGAGGGCAAGTTCACGTGTAGCCCGCGGAAGTTGACGAATAAAGCAAGCAGGGAGCTAAACGTACCACAGCCGACGGTTTGGAAAATCTTACGGAAAAGGCTAAAGCAGAAGCCATACCGTTTACAATTACTACAAGCCCTGACACCCGATGACAAAGTCAAACGCTTTGAATTTTCGGCGCGGTTGTAACAGCTCATGGAAGAGGATGCGTTCAGTGCGAAACTTGTTTTCAGTGATGAAGCAACATTTTTTCTTAATGGTGAAGTGAACAGACACAATGTGCGAATCTGGGCGGTAGAGAATCCTCACGCATTCGTGCAGCAAATTCGCAATTCACCAAAAGTTAACGTGTTTTGTGCAATCTCACGGTTTAAAGTTTACGGCCCCTTTTTCTTCTGCGAAAAAAACGTTACAGGACACGTGTATCTGGACATGCTGGAAAATTGGCTCATGCCACAACTGGAGACCGACAGCGCCGACTTCATCTTTCAATAGGATGGTGCTCCACCGCACTTCCATCACGATGTTTGGCATTTCTTAAACAGGAGATTGGAAAACCGATGGATCGGTCGTGGTGGAGATCATGATCAGCAATTCATGTCATGGCCTCCACGCTATCCCGACTTAACCCCATGCGATTTCTTTCTGTGGGGCTATGTGAAAGATTCAGTGTTTAAACCTCCTCTACCAAGAAACGTGCCAGAACTGCGAGCTCGCATCAACGATGCTTTCGAACTCATTGATGGGGACATGCTGCGCCGATTGTGGGAGGAACTTGACTATCGGCTTGATGTCTGCCGAATCACTAAAGGGGTACATATCGAACATTTGTGAATGCCTAAAAAAACCGTTAAGTTTTTGTATGTGTGTGCAAAGCATTGTGAAAATATCTAAAATAATAAAGTTATTGTAGAGCTGTGAAATCGCTTCAATCATTTGTAATAACCCTGTATATTGTCAAAAGTTCGTAAACTCATCCGAAAATAATTAAACTTATTTTCATCTCCCCTTAATTTCTAAAAAGAACAAAGAATGCGCCCACTTTGTCTCTTCTCAAACTGAGTGGATGGACCCAATGCACTCTTCTTCTTCTACCGTTTTCCAAACGTCTGTACAAGAGATACCACGCTAATAGCTGGTCGTGCGCCATTTGTTGTCGAGGTCAACTGAATACGCACAAACACGAAAGGATGGCACGGTATGCCGTGCGGCTGCCGTCTATGTGCGAAGACGCGGTAGGTCCCGTGTCGGCCCGGCAAAAATACCGGCTTGTCGGCTGCCGGGTTGACGTGAAATAAGCCTTATCTGTGCTGTTGTGTGGTAGCTGTACGATCTGCCACTGGTGCCCTTACAGTACAACGATCCTGACGGCCGCATGGCCTGCATAGATATCCAGAACCTCGTCTACGGGTGTGAGGATGTTCATCCGACCACTGATACCAGCATCTTTGTACAGCTGACACATCACGTCCAGTTCTCCTAAAGGACCATCTCGCCAACCTGAAGGCCACAGTTTGACCCCCTTTCAAACTCGCTCCGTTAGCTGTAGGAAGCACGAGTGTATCTCCGTGGTATGAGTGCCTGCTTGCTTCACCGTCTGCACCACAATGAGTGTTATGGCTGTGAGCATTCCCAATTAAAGGCTGGACGTAGGTCACGCTCTGATGTCTAAGCCACTACGCTATCTGTTGGCGGACGAAGTTGAAACCATTACCGGCACATCTTTTGTCGACGTCGTCTTTCGGGATGTACTATTTCTTTCCCGGCATTGTGTTTTTCATGAAAGGATGGAATGTGGAAGACTACGGAAAAGATATAAACATTAGAGACGAACTGCTCATTCCAGTTGCGAACGTTGTTCTCCGTAGAAGAGAGTACTATGGTGAGCTAGTAATAAGTCTTTTGTATGTATGGGTCCACAGCTGTTGCAAATTTATAGAGAGAAGCCACTGTCTTGCGTAGGTTGTTTTGAAATACACACTCTCTTTTATGTTTTTGCGCTGTTGGCTGATTTCGCATTCTTGTGCATTTTCAAGTGGTTAACCAGCTTATCTAATTTAGATTCTTATTTTAGAAAATTCAAAGTAATCCGCTAGAAAATTATCAACACGAAACACATCACTGAAATGTGTACTCTCTTGAGCTGAGCTGCAACCGTCTCTAGATCCTCTACAACGATTTAGAAATACTTCTAATCCACTTCTACATCTACATCCATACTCCGCAAGCAGACGGTGTGTGACGGAGGGTACCCTGAGTACCTCTATCGGTTCTCCCTTCTATTCCAGTCTCGTATTGTTCGTGGAAAGAAGGATTGTCGGTATGCTTCTGTGTGGGCTCTAATCTCTCTGATTTTATCCTCGTGGTCTCTTCGCGAGATATACGTAGGAGGGAGCAATATACTGCTTGACTCTTCGGTGAAGGTATGTTCTCGAAGCTTAAACAAAAGCCCGTACCGAGCTACTGAGCGTCTCTCCTGCAGAGTCTTCCACTGCAGTTTATCTATCATCTCCGTAACGCTTTTGCGATTACTAAATGGTCCTGTAACGAAGCGCGCTGCTCTCCGTTGGATCTTCTCTCTCTCTTCTATCAACCTTATCTGGTACGGATCCCCCATTGCTGAGCAGTATTCAAGCAGTGGGCGAACAAGCGTACTGTAACCTACTTCCTTTGTTTTCGGATTGCATTTCCTTAGGATTCTTCCAATGAATCTCAGTCTGGCATCTGCTTTACCGACGATCAACTTTTTATGATCATTCCATTTTAAATCACTCCTAATGCCTATTCCCAGATAATTTATGGAATTAACTGCTTCCAGTTGCTGATCTGCCATTTTTTAGCTAAATGATAAGGGAACTACCTTTCTATATATTCGTAGCACATTACACTTGTCTACATTGAGATTCAGTTGCCATTCCCTGCACCATGCGTCAATTCGCTGCAGATCCTCCTGCATTGCAGTACAATTTTCCATTGTTACAACCTCTCGATACACCACAGCATCATCTGCAAAAAGCCTCAGTGAACTTCCGATGTCATCCACAAGGTCATTTATGTATATCGTGAATAGCAACGGTCCTAGACACTCCCCTGCGGCACTCCTGAAATCACTCTTACTTCGGAAGACTTCTCTCCATTGAGAATGACATGCTGCGTTCTGTTGTCACACAATTGGTCTGATAGTCCATATGCTCTTACTTTGTTCATTAAACGACTGTGGGGAACTGTATCGAACGCCTTGCGGAGGTCAAGAAACACGGCATATACCTGTGAACCCGTGTCTATGGCCCTCTGAGTCTTGTGGACGAATAGCGCGAGCTGGGTTTCACACAACCGTCTTTTTCGAAACCCATGCTGATTCCTACAGAGTAGATTTCTAGTCTCCAGAAAAGTCATTATACTCGAACATAATACGTGTTCCAAAATTCTACAACTGATCGACGTTAGAGATATAGGTCTATAGTTCTGCACATCGGTTCGACGTCCCTTCTTGAAAACGGGGATGACCTGTGCCCTTTTCCAATCCTTTGGAACGCTACGCTCTTCTAGAGACCTACGGTACACCGCTGCAAGAAGGGGGGCAAGTTCCTTCGCGTACTCTGTGTAAAATCGAACTGGTATCCCATCAGGTCCAGCGGCCTTTCCTCTTTTGAGCGATTTTAATTGTTCCTCTATGTGTTTATGTTTGCTGTGAAGTTCCCTTTGCTTCCGCAGCAGTTTCCTAACTCGGTTGTTGTACCACGGTGGCTCTTTTCCATCTCTTACGATCTTGCTTGGCACGTGCTCATCTAACACATATTGTACGATGGTTTTGAACTTTGTCCACTGATCCTCAACACTACCTGTACTTGAGACAAAACTTTTGTGTTGAGCCGTCAAGTACTCTGTAATCTGCTTTTTGTCACTTTTGCTAAACAGAAAAATCTTCCTACCTTTTTTAATATTTCTATTTACGGCTGAAATCGTCGATGCAGTAACCGCTTTATGATCGCTGATTCCCTGTTCTGCGTTAACTGTTTCAAATAGTTCGGGTCTGTTTGTCACCAGAAGGTCTAATATGTTATCGCCACGAGTCGGTTCTCTGTTTAACTGCTGAAGGTAGTTTTCAGATAAAGCACTTTAAAAAATTTCACTGGATTCTTTGTCCCTGCCACCCATTATGAACGTTTGAGTCTCCCAGTCTATATCCGGCAAATTAAAATCTCCACCCAGAACTATAACATGGTGGGGAAATCTACTCGAAATAATTTCCAAATTATCCTTCAGGTGCTCAGCCACAACAGCTGCTGAGCCAGGGGGCCTATAGAGACACCCAATTACCATGTCTGAGCCTGCTTTAACCGTGACCTTCACCCAAATTATTTCACATTTCTTATCTTATACCGTTTAACTCCTATGACGTCATGGAATTTGTGTGTTTTTGTGAAATACTGGCTCATGGGCGGAGGACCTGGTTACAGTAGTGCTGTTGTTGGACTCGAGGACTTCTACCAGCACCACTAAAGCGCCTTTAGCAGGTGCGGCTTCTACACAGGGGGCAGCGCTGTATGTCTGGTTGCCTATCGAAAGGCGCGCAGACGGAACTGTTGGTAACTCCTACCAAATACCCTCTGGAAGAGAATTCTGCCGTTTTCGACGACAACGTACTTATGACTATAAATACATCAAAGATACGTCAGGTATTGTACAGTTGTTTTACACGTCTACTTTAAATTACCTTGATTTTGCGTTTACAGTCAAAATACCGGGCTGAAAGAAGTTGAGATTCAACAGGAAGTCGATTTTGAATATTTATATGTTCCTCAGACTATATTTTATCGGCTGTATTTTGAACGCTGCATCTGCCTTGTATTCAGTAACTTTATAGCTCCTCGTTTCATATTTGTAGTGGTCACACACGACCTTTCGGTCTGTGTACTCATATAAATCAGCATTCGCCAGTTTTAAGAGGTCAATCGAGACGTTCGAAACATACTTCCTTTCAGTGTTCAAAACTGGTGACTAATCATGTAAGATTCTTCCAGTGCACGTTATCTTCCATCACTCGAACTAATAGTCTTACTCTTCGGCTTGGTTTGTTCAGTTTTGTGCATCTATCTTCCAAGATTATTCCTCATGATCGTCGGCCTTCAATTTTCCCGTGGGTTATGTTCTTCTATTAGTCTCCTTTCCTTAGCCAATATATAGTGTTTCATAAAATATACGCCGTTTTATCTAGAAGTTGTCATCACATGTTTACATCTGAAACTCGACGTGTCCCTACCTGGCTCATGATTCCGTCAATCCATTACTGTGGGATGGTCTATATAGTGAAAACGTATCCCAGTAGAAATTTTAAAAACATTTTATCTCCTACTATAAAGGTCCTGTTCGTTTTTTCTTTAGGATTAACAGCGAGCGAAGGAGCGATATTTTTTGAAGTCCACATATAAAATTTCGAGTTGTATAAAGCGAGATCGGTAGCGGTAGCTGAATCACTTGGTGTAAAGCAAAAAGTAACGAAGTTTCTGTGAAAAATCGTTGGGGAGACTCACGATAAAGCAGTCGGGTACTGAAGTGGTAATTGGGTAATTTTTTAAATGAAGAGTAAGAGAATGAATTCGAACTTACAATTGAGAACCCATGTCTGTCATATAAACAATAGCTTTATTACGTACTTCTTTTGTATTATATAATGTAGATAGTTTTCCTACCATTCATGATTTGAGTTAATACGACTGCTTATGAAACTAAATTTAAATCGAAATAGATACACGATAAACGGTCTATGGACAGTCGTAACGTTTAATTTCTCACGCTTAACTTTACGTGAAATTTCTCCCCTAAGTGAATAAACTGCAGTTGCCTTAATTACATTGGCGTCAGATGGAAGCAATGAAAGAGAAGACGAGAAGAAGATGGAGAAAGGGGTTGCTTTGCAAGGTATTTCTCACCATGTGTGATCGGCAACGAAATTTCCATATTTTATTCAACCTTTTTTTGTTTTTTTGTTAAAATTATTTTTATGTTTTTATATTTTCATTGCCTCGCAGTACAAGTAAACATGAGAATACGTTGTCTTGGCAAAAACGTTAGTCTCATGAAATTTTGTTTAATGGCGTCCGAAGTGTCAAACATGAACCGGTACGCTCAACTTCGACTTTGCACAGAGAGAGGAATTCTGTCGTTCGATTTCTTGTCATCGAGATTGATACTAGCTTTTAGAGAATCATGTGCGTTCAGTAACACGTTACCTATTGTTGTGACCTCTATACTACTCGATATCTCTTCCCCCCCCCCCTTATAAATTCGGAGCTTTGAGCTGTCTACTCAATTTCTCTGAAGATTTACCACAAAGACGAGGACTAACTGTTGGGGATTGGCTGGTTGGGATGTAAAGGGACTAAACAGCGACATTATAAGTTTTTCGTTCGTGGGATAGACCATGTATAGGTAGTGACGTCGGCTGGAAATCTCATCGAACTGTGATAGTGTGGAGTATCGATAAAATCGAGGCGTTGAGAAATAATTGCACGAAAGATAAAGGTATAAAGGTCTGGCCAGCTTGTGAGGCAGCGAGTAGAGAAGTGGCCCACAAGTGCCTACTGCGGCAAAAAGTACCTACGCCCGCGTCAGAAAAGAAATAAAGAATTCCTTCTAGTTAGTTGGAGCGGTGGTCTGTAACAGTATAAAGGCTGAAAACGTAATGGAATGAGATAGCCGTATGTGTCCCCCCCCCCCCCCCCCTCCCGAACCTCAGAATGCGGCAGGGGGCGTCCTTCTCACAAACTGCTAAGGCAGCGTGTTTCTAACATAAGTAACGTAAGAATAATTTGTACTTTGCGAAAACAAGCTTAACTAATTCCTAGAAAATACCAACCATTTTTCTGGTAACAAAACTGGAACAGTCAGAGGATCGTTAATTTCAGAGGCAGTGCCTATTTGAGTGTGAGAAAATAGTGGATACAGTGCTCTGAAATCGCTGCCTTGTTCTCCCACATAGGCCCTATTTGTCTTCTACGAAGAACGATGTAGCAAACTGAGCGGGTTATTTGAGCCACCGTTGCTATCGCCGTAGCGCTGCCCTCATTGCCCGGGTCCAGTGTGATGGGGAACGCGCTGACTAAGCGCCTGCATGTGGAGGGTCAGGGGCTATAAATTATGGAGCCCTGTGAGCGCTCTGTCCGGCTGTGCAGGCCCCCTCCTATCCCCCTCGCTGATCCGCCCGCGCAGCTACTGCTGTTGCGTCACGCCGCACAGTGCATACTGATGGGTTGCCCGTTACACATCTCCACTAACAGTCGCCTAGAGACTGCTATTATTTTTACACCTGACCTGTATGTATTTCCACTTTTCAGTCTTCTTTATGACTTCGAGGAAATGGTTCGTCTTTCCTATTTGTTTAATCGAGGGTGGGGCCGAACTGTAATCCTATATTCCAGGAAGATTCGGGATTGCAACCGGATGACATTGACTTTTTCCACGTTATTTCGTCTAACAACCATTCAGCCATATTCAAGTGAGTGTTTTGCTTTGGAGATTGCTAGTTTTAATAAGTCACAGCTGCAAAATACTAACGCGAATTCTTTATAGACGAATGGAAAAACTGGTAAAAGCCGACCTCGGGGAAGATCAGTTGGAACACGTGAGGCAATACTGACCTTACGCCTTATCTTAGAAGAAAGATTAAGGAAAGGCAAACCTACGTTTATAGCATTTGTAAGAGAAAGCTTTTGACAATGTTGACTGGAATACTCTCTTTCAAATTCTGAAGGTGGCAGGGGTAAAATACAGGGAGCGAAAGGCTATTTACAATTTGTACAGAAAGCAGATGGCAGTTATAAGAGTCGAGCGGCATGAAAGGGAAGCAGTGGTTGGGAAAGGAGTGAGACAGGGTTGTAGTCTCTCCCCGATGTTATTCAATCTGTATATTGAGCAAGCAGTAAAGGAAACAAAAGAAAAATTTGGAGTAGGTATTAAAATCCATGGAGAACAAATAAAAACTTTGAGGTTCGCCGATGACATTGTAATTCTCTCAGAGACAGCAAAGGACGTGGAAGAGCAGTTGAACGGAATGGACAGTGTCTTGAAAGGAGGATATAAGATGAACATCAACAAAAGCAAAACTAGGATAATGGAATGTAGTCGAATTAAGTCGGGTGATGTTGAGGGAATGAGATTAGGAAATGAGACGCTTAAAGTAGTAAAGGAGTTTTGCTATTCCTCTCTACTTCGACCATCATCAGTTATGGTCGAAGTAGAGAGGATATAAAATGTAGACTGGCAATGGCAAGGAAAGTGTTTCTGAAGAAGAGGAATTTGTTAACATCGAGTATAGATTTAAGTGTCAGGAAGTCGTTTCTGAAAGTATTTGTATGGAGTGTAGCCATATATGGAAGTGAAACATGGACGATAAATAGTTTGGGCAGGAAGAGAATAGAAACTTTCGAAATGTGGTGCTACAGAAGAATGCTGAAGATTAGATGGGTAGATCACGTAACTAATGAGGAGATATTGAATAGAATAGGCGAGAAGAGGAGTTTGTGGCACAACTTGACAAGAAGAAGGGACCGGTTGGTAGGGAATGTTCTGAGGCATCAAGGGATCACAAATTTAGCATTGGAGGGCAGCGTGGAGGGTAAAAATCGTATAGGGAGACCAAGAAATGAATACATTAAGCAGATTCAGAAGGATATAGTTTGCAGTAAGTACTGGGAGATGAAGAAGCTTGCACAGGATAGAGTAGCATGGAGAGCTGCATCAAACCAGTCTCAGGACTGAAGACCACAACAACAACAGTTCACATCGCTTACTTTATACCAGATACTGGCACAGAGATGCATGCGCAGAGGCACCCCCTACATGAGCGACCTCTGTCCAGCTTGAAAGAGCTGGAAGGTAGTGGATATGCCCCACGTCAGATTACCACAGCTTTAAGGAAGAAGCACGGTGATCTCCCACACGATTAAGATGAGGAGTTGTTCAGATGGAGGGCGTTCATCCATATGTCGGCAGTATTGCTTTAAAATTAGCCAGAGTCCTAAGGAAACATTATGTACCTACAAAGGCTTGTGCTCTACTCAGTTCGGTAAAAGACGATCTGGGATTGCGGAGGACTGGAATTTACAGAATATCTTGCCAGTGTGGCAATTCTTACATTGGTCAGACATAACGTACAGTGCGTGAAAGGTACGTTGAACATGATCCCAACGTTTGCATTTCGCCGCACAGTAAGTCAGCCACAGACAAGCATTGTATATACGCAGAACATTCAGTGTATTGTTTTGTCACGGTAATCACGGCTTCGACGAGATTCTTCTGGAGTTCGGTTATTAAGGAACCGGTGGAAATACGTTTGGTGGAAGAGCTTATTAAACGGTGGCTTTCAACTGGGTAAGTTGTGGGACCCACGATTTTTCTGTTTTCAGAAAGAAAACGTTTTATGACTAATGACATGTCTAGCGACAATTAATTTTATTAATATGACATATAAATATTAACTCCGCGAGCGCGCATTGCGACAGGAAGCGTAAATGCAGTATCATCAGTAACCATGCTCCTACGCTTCATAGACGGAGCAATATTGGAAGAGCGCGCAAAACTTCACAGCGGTCGCTCATGTAACAGCTTCCTTTGCGCTTGCGTCTCTTCGCCAGTGTTTAGTAAGCGATGTGACCCTGCAATCTCCAGTGCAAAACTCTCACCTGATGATGGCGAATAGTTGTTAATAGAATTATCGGGGTAAGAAGTCGACGTCATCCGACTGCAACCCTGAAACTTCACGAAATACTCCTCACGCCGGTAAAATTTCAATAATGTAATCAGGTAGTTCGAAAGGACCCTCTTGTGAAACCCAGTTCGGTTTATTTGGACACGGTATCTTGCCAAAAGTAGAGGCAGGTGGATGGAGTGGATCGCGCCCTCCTACATTTCCGAAAGGCATTCCACACATTATACTTAACTACGAATCTTCTAACAGGATCGAAAGCAACATCGGGTGTCCCCCGAGAAATATTCCAAATAAACATTAACGGTTAATCGGTTAATTTTGCCAGCACTATCAACCTTTTCGGTGATAATATTCTTGTCTACTGGAGAGTACGGTCGTTGAGCGATAGTAAGAAAATATAGGAAGACTTTGAGAAAATTTCCGCTCGGTGAAATGAAAGGTGCAAGAGACTGCCTATAACGAATAGAATCAGATGGTGTGCGTTTGCTAAATTTTTAGCGAATAGCAGGAGCACGTCGCATCGTATAGCTATTTAGCAGTAACATGATCTTCCAGTTTCCTGAACGGATTGCCGAGCGCGTTAAAGCGCCCGTTTCCAGAACACGGGAGGCGCGCCGGCCCCGGAACGAATTCGCCTCGCGGACTGACGATTAGGGCTGGTGTGCCAGCTAGCTTGAAAGCCGATTTTAGACATCCACTTACATAAATACAGGGTTGGCTCCACGGTTCCGCCTCAGTTGCATGATGCGCAAACACCTCGAAAAACGATGTCACATCTGGCCGTGCGATATACGAGACTTTTCATAAATAATGCACAGGTTGGTATTACTGTGTATTATTTGGTGCAACAAATGAAAGTTGTGAGATATAGCTGTGAGCTTCAGGAAGAAGGGGTGTGTAGGGGTCTCGGGTGCAGTGACTTGAAGAACAGATGTCCTACGTCAACACCAAAACTTTACGCGGCAAAAACTCGTCAAATATACAGTGCGTGAAGTTTGTGACGAGTTTACAGTGGACCGTAGTACAGTTTCAAGTTGGGGTATCATTTTCGTAGTGTCGTATGAGCATAGACAATAATCCAAGACCTGTAAGGCAAGAAACGTAAACAGTTGAACGAAGTGTGAAACTTGTGGCGGATTCTCTTGAATAAGATAGCAGTGTGACTTGTGGGGAACACTCTGAAGCCACGAGAATTTTTCCTACATCAGTACTCCGTATTCTGACAAATGATTTGAAGAAAAGAAAAATTTCTGCGAGATGAGTCCCACACTGTTTGACTGCTTAAAAAAAAAAGGCAGAAACGCCTGGACATTGCAATCTTGCTCAAACAACAGTTCGACCGTGAAGGACAAGGCTTATTGTGTCGAATTGTCGCTATTGATGAAACGTGGACTAGAGACTTTGAAACGGAGTTGAAATCACAGAGCAGTGAATGGAAAGCTTCCGATCCTCCAAGCGCTCTATCAAAGCTCAGGCAAATGATGGTTCTTTGCTTATGATTACCAAGGAATCATCATGACAGATACTTCCATGTGGAATAAGTGTCACAGAGGTGTATTATCGTAGCTTCATGCGAGACCTGAGCAGAAAAATGCTCAAAACCCGACCTCATTCGGTGGAGGCTAGACCTCTCATTCTCCACGACAATGCTTGCCCGCATATCGGCAATGATGTCGGTCAAAAACTGCGCGAATATGGATGGGAAGTGGCGCTGCATCCTCCCTACAGCCCGGACGTGAGTGTATCTGACTTTCAGTTGTTCCCGAAGTTGAAAAAACATTTGCGTGGACGTCGTTATCTTTTCTGGAAGAGCCTTCTACCACTGTTACCCTAATCATTCGACAGATGAACAGAATTGATGTCCTGGATGGAATAATAGAGCTTCCGAGACGTTGGGATTCAGTCAAATATGGTTCAAGTGGCTCTGAGCACTTTGGAACTTAACATCTGAGGTCATCAGACCCCTAGAACTTGCAACTACTTAAACCTAACCAACCTAAGCATATCACACTCATCCATGCTCGAGGCAGGGTTCGAACCTGCGACCGTAGCGCTCGCACGGTTCCGGACTGAAGCGCCTAGAACCGCTCGGCCACAACGGCCGTCTGGGATTCAGTCGTAGAGAAGCAGGGAGTCTATAATGAAGGAATGTAAAGAGAGATTGAAAAAAAAAATGCGCAAGAAAAGAAAATAGTGTGCATTATTTACGAAATGCCCTTCGTATACTAGACCCAAACAGAAGTGAGTAAACGGATTGGAACGCGTCAATTTCTTGGAAGGGTCCTGAAAAAGTGCACCGTATGTGTAGTAAAATATCGCATACACTACGCTAATGCAACACAGTTCTCGAGTCATTATCAACTAGGCACGAAAGCAAACATCAAACAAATTCAGAGACGCGCTACTACGGGTGGACACGCAACTCGCTGGTGTATAGCTTATCCGAAAGAGTAACAGAGATGCAGGGTGAACTCAAAGACGACGTTGCTCCCACGAAACCATATTTGATAAATTTCGAGGAGGAATATGTGACAATCCTGATACCTTCGTCGTACACCTCGATAAAAAATCCTGAGTATATATATATATATATATATATATATATATATATATATATATATAGAGAGAGAGAGAGAGAGAGAGAGAGAGAGAGAGAGAGGGGGGGGGGGGACGACTCCTTCCGGTGCTAGGGGTAAATTGTCCCTCGCTTCACACACGACTGTAGGAGAATATAAAATCGCAGTATTATTCTGAGGCGCATTGCACTACCTATTGTACAGTGGCTTGCAGAACTACAGAGCGAACCCAGAATCCACCAACAAAATTTCGGATATTGTCCAAGGATGAAACTTCCTGGCAGATTAAAACTGTGTGCCGGACCGAGACTCGAACTCGGGACCTTTTGCCTTTCGCGGGCACGTGCTCTACCAACTGAGCTACCCAAGCACGACTCACGCCCTGTCCTCACAGCTTTACTTCTGTCAGGACGGGGCGTGAGTCGTGCTTGGGTAGCTCAGTTGGTACAGCACCTGCCCGCGAAAGGTAGCTCAGTTGGTACAGCACCTGCCCGCGAAAGGCAAAGGTCCGATTTCGAGTTTCGGTCCAGCACACAGTTTTAATCTGCCAGGAAGTTTCATATCAGCGCACACTCCGCTGCAGAGTGAAAATCTCATTCTGGATTTTCCAAGGATGATTTTTGAGTATTTCGGTTCGAGGAACCCGGTGACCCGCTATCAGTAACTGCAACGTCCGCAGCTCGTGGTCTTGCGGTAGCGTCCTCGCTTCCCGCGCACGTGGTCCCGGGTTCGATTCCCGGCGGGGCCAGGGATTTTCTCTGCCTCGTGATGACTGGGTGTTGTGTGTTCTTCATCATCATTTCATCATCCATTGACTCGCAAGTCGCCGAAGTGGTGTCAACTAAAAGGGACTTGCAATACGGCGGCCGAACTTCCCCACATGGGGCCTCCCGGCCAACAATGCCATACGATCATTTCATTCATTTCAGTAACTGCAACTTCTTTTGATTTCTTGCTGCCCTTTATCTTAGTATTTTTATTGTACTGAAATTGTCTGGACAACTCGGCGAATGCCAACAGTATATGTCTTGTTTGTAAACGTAGTTGTTCCATTAACTGACGGTAAATGGCGACTCCAATATTATTGCACCTGGGAATGAGGGTGCTTCGGTTGGCTCGTGTGTTTACCTGTGTGCTTGAAGCCCGTCAGGACGCGCTCTGCTATTTTAACGGCCAGAAAACTTGCTCGTCAATCTGTTCGGATTCCCACAGTGTATACATTAGCCGAAAAAATGGATTTCGTTATTGTTTACTCTGACGTCGCCGCGTGTTTCCGTAACGGGCACGGGAGGCCAAGTGCAATAATATTGCGATAAGGTAGTACTTGCTGTTTACAGCAGTTACGGCCACTTTGCTCTTCACCCTCAAGCTAGCGTTCAGTACTGCTCGATTCTGTCGCGGATTTATTTTTTCCGGCTGATACACAGCTGTATGATTAGTTTAGTGATGAAGAGTTGATCGATATGCACCTTGTTTATCGCATCACCGAATACAATGGAAGAGCGATACATCGATGCTATGCCGAGCTGTTCCCACAGCGAGGCAACCACATCACAGTTGTCGCACAGGATTAGCCGAGCGGTCTTAGGGCACTGCAGTCATGGAGTGTGCGGCTGGTCCCCGCGGAGGTTCGAGTCCTCCCTCGGGCATGGTTGTGTGTTTGTCCTTAGGATAATTTAGGTTAAGTAGTATGTAAGCTTCGGGACTGATGACCTTAGTAGTTAAGTCCCATAAGATTTCACACACATTCGAACATTCCACATCACAGTTCTTTTGAATCTGTACATAGGCAAGCACGTAAGATAAACCGGATCCGTCCGTATTAGAAGGAAAGGTACTGCCTTTGATGTATGTCAAACACCCGATATGGAAGAGAATAAGTCGCACGCGATAAGTGACAGTCCAAACACCAGTAGTTGGGACTCGCACGAGCCCTGAAACTGTCGGCCGCTGTGGCCGAGCGGTTCTAGGCGCTTCAGTCTGGAACCGCGCGACCGCTACGGTCGCAGGTTCGAATCCTGCCTCGGACATTGATATGTGTGGTGTCCTTAGTTAGGTTTAACTAGTTCTAAGCTCTAGGGGACTAATGACCTCAGATGTTGAGTCCCATAGTGCTCAGAGCCATTTGAACCTGAAACTGTTCTGAAAATCTTGCCTGAGAACAACCGAACCTGTGCCTTACACAGGAGGTGTGGCCATTGCAACCCATTGACTTCTCGTTCGAGTGAAGTTTTTAAATTGGTTCATACGCCAATGTGCAAATGCTTCTGAGCACTATAAGACTTAACAGCTGAGGTCATGTCCCCTAGACTTAGAACTAGTTAAACCTTACTAACCTAAGGACATCATACACATGCATACCTGAGGCAGGATTCGAACCTGCGACCGTAGCAGCAGCGCGGTTCCGGACTGAAACGCCTAGAACCGCTCGGCCACAGCGGCCGGCCCAGTGTGCAAAAACAACAATTTCCCTGCTTTCGTGTTGGTTACAGACGAGGCATATTTACAAGAGAGGGCATGTACGGTAACAGGTATAACTAATAGTTTGTTCACCGAGGGCTGGAACGAGACATTAACAGTTTTACGTGACCGACAATCGACTATTCCAGCGAAAGCACGAGTGTCGAAAGTCCTTCGTGCACGCTCTGCTGTTACCCGGCGGGTTGACGTCACAGCGAAGCGTGCATTACTTGTGAGAAAACCAGTTATGAACTTGGACTGCAAAGCAGTGAAAGAAAGCGTAAAGAACCGACTGTCGGCACAGTAGATCCACAGGTGATATTAATAACCCTACCAGTCTCCAGAATGAGATTTTCACTCTGCAGCGGAATGAGATTTTCACTCTGCAGCGGAGTGTGCGCTGATATGAAACTTCCTGGCAGATTAAAACTGTGTGCCCGACCGAGACTCGAACTCGGGGCCTTTGCCTTTCGCGGGCAAGTGTTCTACCAGTTATAGTAATGTTAAAGGAACGGTAAAACTAAGGTCAGTATATCGAAGTTGCAATCTCTTCGTTGAGGTTCATAATAAAACGTTCTTCTTTCCCCTTTGTAATGCAGTTTAATTTCCACTTTTGAGTTTCAACTTTTTCCACTATTTGGAGGTCACATTTGTTCCAGTTGTCTGCAGTCGCTGTCTTATTGCTTGTTCTAATAGTTCTTTGACTTCAGACATTTTGTATGTTCTGTTTTTTGCTGCAACTTAGCCTTTGATCCTGGCCCTAACTAACTAAATGGCGTGGTACACAATAATTCAGAAAACGGGCATTGAAGCTGACTGCCGACTGATTATAATGCCGCCAACATTCACTGAGCGTAAGGGTCACGAAGATAAGATACGAGAAATTAGGACTCAGACGGAGGCATACAGGCAGTCGTACTTCCCTCGCTCCGTCTGCGAGTTGAGCAGGAAAGGAAATGACTAGTAGAGGTACAGGGTACCCTCCGCCACGCGCCATGCGGTGGGTTGCGGAGTATCTATGTAGATGTAGAATTCGAAGAACACTTTTCCCTGCAACCTTAGCATTTTCATCTACTGTGTAATCGTGGTGCGCTACTTTTTTGTGACGGTTTCTAGTAGTTCCTTCTTCAAAAGCGATGTTTTTAGATTATTGCCATTCTTACATATATGTCTTATTCGAATTCGCATTATGATTTTTTTCTTTTCGACGATAATTGTACGACGCGTTATCGAGAACAATAACTACGTTTTTGTGAAGCCGAGGAAGACTGCCTCGAAACCACTTGTCGAACGTATCGGCGCACATCGCCTCATGATAATCTCCGCCATTCTTAGATTCGAAAATCCACAAACAGCCTTCGATGAAATCTGCTGTGCTACCAGTGTGTGTAATAATCATGGTTTTTCCTTTACCGTTTGGACCCTTGTTTCCGGTGGATAATGAGGAAAGTAACGCTTGTTTGCAGGATTATATGGCATTGTCGACTGTGACTTTACTTCGGATATGTCGTGCATTCAACCGTATCTCGTCCGTGTAGTAAACGAGACTTCTTCATTTCGCAGGTAACGCTGCCTTCATAACATGTCATCCCTTTCTATTAGCATGTTCTCGCATCCACCCGAATTTTTTAAGAATTTTATAAAATGTAGTTCTCCGAAAATTTGCCCAAAGCAGCAAACACTTTGTCAACTGTTGCCAATTCGTTACGGCAAAAAGTACTTTCCAGCGTATCGCATTGCTGTCGAAGTCATCTACACTGTCAAAAAGCTTCTGCCGTGATTTTTGTTTCCTGGGTGACTTCAGACACTATGTGGCCTTGTACTCACTAATGAGAGTGTACACTGAAGAACCATTAACACCTTAGGTGCAGATGTTTTCAAAATAAAATCGGGCGTTGACTGCTCTGGATAGAAGAGTTCCGTTTTAGACACATGAAGAAACAAGTGTTCCTCTTCAGAACTTAATGATTTCTTCTCTAATCGCTTCTTGGGTGGGCTTAAAACTCACATGTCGACCCCGCGCGCTGTATCGGTGTCGGATGACATAATGTGTTTACTCCCACGTGATAATAACGGAAAAAAATAGCTGTTGAGTGAGTACATAAACAATGAATGCTTAATGTGAATACTTAGGATAATAAACAAAACTGATCTTCCAAAAGTGATGAACTTTACTATTAGATTCTAAGATCACTACTGTATAACAATACACACTGACGATTATACTCTAAACGGACAGAGCCGCACTGGGCGACCGACCCTATCTTGTTCACCCCTGAACGGCAGCGTTGTGGTCACGCTCCTTCACGTGTTTACAGGTCGTCTCGCGTTTCGGTGAATGGAATATAGGTATGGTATAAAGTAAAAAAGACTACACGTACTAGTGTGTCGATTCTGCAAACACATTATTTGTGGAAGTATGGAGTTAATATTGTCAACGATTATGTGACTGGACCTTACATTCTTCCCGGTAAACTGAACGGAGTCGTATGCAAAGCGTTCCTTCGTCAAGTCCTCTCGCAGTTACTGGCAGCAGGACCTTTGAGAATTCATCACCATGACGGGCCGCCGGCACACTTTTCATTCGGGTAGGCATCTCAGGTATGTTTCGCAGTGAATGAAGAAATAGTTTCGAAAATTTATGGCCGATTGCGGTGGCCGAGCGGTCCTAGGCGCTTCAGTCCGGAACCGCGCAACTGCTACGGTCGCAGGTTCGAATCGTGCCTCGGGCATGGATGTGTGTGATGTCCTTAGGTTAGTTAGGTTTAAGTACACGACTGGCCATTAAAATTGCTACACCAAGAAGAAATGCAGATGATAAACGGGTATTCATTGGACAAATATATTATACTAGAACTGACATGTGATTACATTTTCACGCAATTTGGGTGCATAGATCCTGAAAAATCCGTACCCAGAACAACCACCTCTGGCCGTAATAACGGCCTTGATATGCCTGGGCATTGAGTCAAACTGAGCTTGGATGGCGTGTACAGGTACAGCTGCCCATGCAGCTTAAACACGACACCACAGTTCATCAAGAGTAGTGACTGGCGTATTGTGACGAGCCAGTTGGTCGGCCACCATTGACCAGACGTTTTCAATTGGAGAGAGATCTGGAGAATGTGCTGGCCAGGGCAGCAGTCGAACATTTTCTGTATCCAGAAAGGCCTGTACAGGACCTGCAATATTATCCTGCTGAAATGTAGGGTTTCGCAGAGATCGAATGAAGGGTAGAGCCACGGGTCGTAACACATTTGAAATGTAACGTCCACTGTTCAAAGTGCCGTCAATGCGAACAAGAGGTGACCGAGACGTGTAACCAATGGCACCCCATACCATCACGCGGGGTGATACGACCGTATGGCAATGACGAATACACGCTCCCAATGTGCGTTCACCGCGATGTCGCCAAACACGGATGCGACCATCATGATGCTGTAAACAAAACCGGGATTCATCCGAAAAAATGACGTTTTGCGATTCGTGCAACCAGGTTCGTCTTAGAGTACACCATCGCAGGTGCTCCTGTCTGTGATGCAGCGTCAAGGGTAACCGCAGCCATGGTCTCCGAGCTGATAGTCCATGCTGCTGCAAACGTCGTCGAACTGTTCGTGCAGATTGTTGTTGTCTTGCAAACGTCCCCATCTGTTGAGTCAGGGATCGAGACGTGGCTGCACGATCCGTTACAGCCATGCAGATAAGATGCCTGTCATCTCGACTGCTAGTGATACGAGGCCGTTGGCATCCAGCACGGCGTTCCGTATTACCCTCCTGAACCCACCGATTCCATATTCTGCTAGCAGTCATAGGATCTCGACCAACGCGAGCAGCATTGTCGCGAGACAATAAACCGCAATCGCAATAGGCTACAATCCGACCTTTATCAAAATCGGAAACGTGATGATACGGATTTATCCTCCTTACACGAGGCATCACAACAACGTTTCACCAGGCAACGCCTGCCAATTGCTGTTTGTGTATGAGAAATCGGTTGGAAACTTTCCTCATGTCAGCACATTGTAGGTGTCGCCACCGGCGCCAACCTTGTGTGAATGCTCTGAGAAGCTAATCATTTGCATATCACAGCATCTTCTTTCTGTCGGTTAAATTTCGCGCCTCTAGCACGTCATCTTCGTGGTGTAGCAATTTTAATGGCCCGTAGTGTACGTATTGTGGCGCTACTCAGATGCTAGGTTAAAATGCGTATGTGTGGTGAGGCGGGGCATACGATGCAAGTTCTGTTTGCGAAAATGTCTTTCTTGGGTGCGGGGAGGGGGAATAGGTGCAGCTCGCCTCCCCATTTCTGAGGCGGTGTCTCGTCTCCATGCACCAGCGCGCCTAGCCTCCCATTCCCTCCGCCCGCCAGCGCCAATTTAAATGCTAATGTTCGTCGCTGTTTTCGCGGTCGCTAGCTTTCTGTCCACGGAGGTGCAAACTACCTGCCGACTGCTAATCCATGCTCGTGTCACGCGCAGGGGCAGCTCTTCAAGATTTGCAGGTAACTGGGGAACGGAACGGTCGTAATAGCCCATGTCCACCACGTACATCCCTTGCTTTGTCGGCGGTCCTCGCACGAAGATTTCAAGCACCCATGTGAAGTTGGCGATTTATGTGGGTATAACATGCAGCCAGTCACTTTTCTAATTTTGATAATATTTATTGTACCATGAACTAGTTCTAAAGCCACTGCAGGCTCATCAGCAGATGGAGTTGTTATAGGGGCATTATCTGGACCATTTAAAATTAGACGCTAGAGTAAGTAACGGAAATTTAGGTGACAAGAATTTCATGAAACGGGAGGATTGTTTTGTTTCAGAATACTTAGATTGCGCTGCCTGTTGGCATCTGTGGCAAATTCACTCTGATAATTTCCTTTTTGAAGGTTATACACATATGCACAGTAGGCCTATTTAGGCTTAACTGCACTTGGTTTCGCACTGTCACCGTAAACAAATAAAACAAACTCCGAACGTAAATACTGATTGTAAGAGTATCAACGTGCTAGATATCACGTTTTTCCACATAGTGATCTTCGACTTGAGATGCTCTGCATTACAGAATAGAGTGAAATATTTACTACGTAATTGAAGGGTTAACGAGTTGCTAACATATGTGACAGAGTTCTTCTTTGTGAAGCCTTTGCAACATAAAATAACGACCAAAACAGCTAAAAGTAATATAATGTATATTTAAATGTTAGAACTACATATTTGATTGTTTGTTTGGGCTTTATCAGTGGCGGTGCAGAATTTAACACTAGCATTACAATTGCGGAATCCTACACGCTTTTACTAAGAGTAGTAGGTAACAGCCTGAGGGTACAGAGCTAATTTTATATGCTGTACTTTTAAAGCACCACCGGAGATCTACATCTGCGTGGAAGTACTCCTCAGCATCATTGTGAATTGATCTAGTGGCTTCAAAGAGGACCCTCAACAGTTGTATGTATCTCGTATCTTTCTTCTCCTCCAAATGGGATTCCCGATATACGCATCTTATCCGTGGATAGAGTTTATATATAGAGCCGTGCGTATTGGTGTACAGGAGGGGAAAATCCCGACGTCTTTGTGTGGTTCAAGAGTACTTCCCAACGGTCCTCAGGGTGCTCTAAGCTCCAAGATAAACGAGAGAAGCTTCCGTCTTCTGCCGGAGCGCCGTCCATGTAGAGTCTAGCCTGCCACAGTATTTCTCGAGAAGACACCACTGCCTCCTCATGTACTTCGTTCTTAAAATCAAAAGAAATAGACGAAACTTTCCTGAGGAAACCTGTTGGTTAAGGACAGTTAACTGGTGTTTTGTAAATTGGCTGCCGCTGAATCTAAATGAAACAGTAGACATGGTGTTCTGTGCAACAGAAGTACTAACCACGCCTTTAGAAATAACGCATGAGGGGAAAGTAATAAATAAAAAAAAGTACTTTAAATTCTGAAGTGTTTTATTGATAAGAACCGCAACTCAAAATCAAATGTTACAGATCTTCTTAAACGTCCAATCTCTGCTACTTTGACACTGCGTCTAATAACATACTATAGAGGTGTAAATGTCAAAAAAATTGATTTCGTAATTTTTGTTCACCACTGGTTTGTGACATCGTTGGGAAACTTTTCATTGAGGAACTAAATGTCTGTTGAACGGAAGTGATCAATTAGAGTAACGTAATAGGCAGTCAAATGAGAACGAGACAGATGGAAAAAAGTTTGTAAACAGCTTATTTCAAAAGTAATCACCATAACTGTTAACACATTCATCCCACTGTGAGACAAAACGGTCAACGACTTCGTAAAAAAAAAAAAAGTCTCGCACATGGAGAATGTGTAAGAGCTTCCATGCAAAGCCTCTGCAGCGTAATCGAAACAACAGGCACACCCGCTCCTGGAAGGTCATAATGAACTTTTTATTTGACAGCAAGTGCCCGGTGCTGATTCACTTCATGGAAAACGGAGCCACAATTAACGCTATGTAGTAAGTGAACACTTTGCCAAAATTGGAGCGCAGCTTGAAATACAAACGCGCCGGAATGTTGACGAACGAGATCATTCCATTACATGATGTTCGCCCATATGCTCCCAAGGTTGTTAAGAGTACGCTGCAGACGTTTAGCTGGAAAGCTAGGTCCACATACGCAACAAAATTGTTGCCACAGCTAGTGACATACTGCAGTTGCGTTGATCTGCCAGTTTTCAGTGGTGCAACTTAGGAGACGCAACTTCTGTCATGCTTAATTGTATTTCGTTACGCCACTTTCGTTTCACTTCTGCCCCCTGGTCGTTGCTTTTCGAAACACGAGCATTCTGTCTAAGTTATTGTAAAGTAATTGCTGCTGTGGGGGGCCTACTCCATTCGATTTCAGTATGTTTTCATTTCAATAGTGAAAAATAGTAAAACAAGTGTTCGGCAGGTACACTTCCGCAGCTGCTGGACGTACAAAAAGAACATCCTGTCTCTAATTGTGTGTGCGTGTGCGTGTGTATCTGCGTGTGCTTATTATTTGCAAACCAGTGATGTAGGCGAGCG
Organism: Schistocerca nitens; assembly: GCF_023898315.1. Classification (NCBI taxonomy): domain Eukaryota; kingdom Metazoa; phylum Arthropoda; class Insecta; order Orthoptera; family Acrididae; genus Schistocerca; species Schistocerca nitens. The sequence goes on from NC_064614.1 coordinate 1,129,940,791, forward strand.
AATAAATAAATGAACTTAATATGTAATAAAAACGAGCCATGTAAATGTCGTGGTATGAGAGACCAAGCACTCTACAAATTGCGCGTTTATGTGGCCTATAGCTTTTAAACTAAAAATTAGTTATTCGAGATGCCTGCATCAACGAATACAATAAAATTTGAAATCTTGCAAGAATGGCGTGTCTGCAGACGATTTTTACATGCCAGCAAGTGGTTAGTTCGCCATAGCAGACAGCATTTTCGTCTTCGAGTCTTTTTTATATATAAAGAAGTAAGACTCGAAGACGAAAATGCTGTCTGCGATGGTATATATATACGTTAAAATACAAAGTTGACGAAACCCGTATGTCAGACCTGGTCTGACATACGGGTATCGTCAACTTTGTATTTTAACGTTTGACAGCTCTAGTGCCGTAACCTGCACTGGAATGTTACCCATATGATCTCACTTGAAGCCATGATGCAAGACGTGCAAATACGTATAATTTGTGACGTCCTTTGTGAACGGTAAATCGCTGTGCCACTACAGAAAGCCGCAAGCTGTGGCGTAACGGTTGCGCGTGTGAACCCGACTTTAGAAATCCTCAATACACTTGCAATCTCTCGCCATGCGATTTCCATATTTTTGGAGCCCTGAAGACGACTTTCGTGACATGCTTTGGACGACGAGGTGCACGCGTGGGTACAATCATGGTTCCGTAGGCATTCACAGTATTGTCTGACAGTGGGGTAAATGTATTAACAGGTATGACGGTTACTTTTGAAATAATAAACGGTTTACTTATTTAATTTTCCATCTCTCTCGTTTTCATTTGCCTGGCCCTTCAGTGTAGAATCTGTTTTAAATCGCCTTTTAAACAGTTAAGCATACTGACGACAGCCTCCCATTCATTCTGTTATATACTTAGTTATATAAACAGCTGGACTTGGATAACAACAATAACATCTGGAACAATAACACTGTCCATGACTCAATCTTAATGTGGCGCAGAAAGGAGCTAGGTGTTCTGCCACAAAAACGAACTTCAGTGAACAAACGCGCTGCATATTATAGATGCCTGCAGCGTCCTTGACTTGTCCAAGTCCCGAGTCGTACCTCATTTGTGCCAGCATCCGCGACATCGGTTCCACGGTGATCGGTGTACACGAATTCACGGACCCGCAGCGGGGTCCAACAGCACGCAGCGTTTAACACACCGCCGCGCCTATTGTTCACTGCGCCCGGTTTTTTTGGAACAATGGGACCGCTCGGCATTGTGAATTCGGGAAATGGTTTTCCCTCTCTTCGGCGACAGAGTGGGCTCTGGCGTGACGATCTGGCCGATCGCGTCCTTGGCCGCTGGCAGGACACTCAATTGCAGAAAACTGGGCGCGGACCAAGTGTATCGAGGGTTCCCGAAGATCATATGTCTCTGGTAGTAGCAGAATCATTAGAAAGCGAATCCCGTTTACCGGTGTTGACGCAATTTGGTCGCTACCACTTTGAGATAAGAGACAACATGGGACTAGTATGCCAATAAGTAACATTCTTTGAAACTGAGCTTCTTACAAGATTTCGGCGATCGTTAACTCAACTCGTCACTATGGCTTTCGTAGTCGCAGATATTGTAAATTCACTCTGACACAAAGACGCGCGCCCGCGCGTGCATTCACACACACACACACACACACACACACACACACGAAATCATCCGAATGAACGGAAATCGGCAATTGTGATGAACATTTACAGACAAGCAGATGATTACAATTTCACAAAACTTTGATAATTGATTGAAGAGAGAAAATTTCATATATTGTGTAAGGTGGCTATAATTTCGCACCTTACAAGCACTCATCCACATACTTTGCCGTGATCTACAAACACATTTAGGTATCATGTGATAGGTTGTACATCTTGTATATGAATATATAAAGGAGACTGACATTGTCACGTACGTCTTGTAAATAATTGTTAACGCATATTGCATGAAAGATGACGGAGTGTCTTTATTATAAAAACGGCGTAATGAATGGTTGCCTTTGCTAGTAGAGGTTGGAACGCCAGCGGAAATGAAACGGGTGGCGGAATTGAAGTCCTGGGTGTAAGGCCCTCACAGGTGTGTTGGTCCTGCTTAAACACAGGAAATAGCAAGACGGACGTCGTAGCATCTAAGCACTGGAGCAGAATAGAGTCGCGACCGGCCGGTTTTAGCCGAACCGGAAGGATTATACTTAACGCTGTAAATCTTAGACGCAGGTAAGAGGAACGACGAAGCGGCTCCTCGGAAACCACGCAGGCTGGGTTATTTCCAAGCATTTTTACTCAGAAGAGTACCATTGTACGAGTATAGGTTTTTCCTCGCAAACTTTCCTCGCTGGACGACAAAAGCTGGTTAGTCGGCGTTCAGAAGAATCTGTAGAGAGGGAGAATATTCCGTGGCTTCGGGAATATGATTCGTTTTCGGAATTACGAGGGAGCCAAGCCTTGCTGGGAAGCCAGTGCTGGAGGGACGAGGTCTACCGTTGTGGGCGTCCGTGTGGTACGGTCTTTGCTCTCAGAAGACTTTATAGTTACAACAATTACGCACTGTACTGTTGGGAACCTATACGATTCTGGACTTCACCTCCGGGTTGGAAGTCGTCGTCGTGTACGTAGCGTTCAGTTATTGAGAGCACTTCCTCTGCCTATACTTAACGTTGAGACGTTATCTGAACTCCATCCTTGTGGCTGGGAATTCGCGTTTCTCGTTTGTAGAACACAGAGAGGAGAAGCATTATTGTAGTATATTAGTCAGAGGACCGCCTTCTGTCGTCCTAATCTTTCAAAGAGTTTGTTTTGTTTCTGGAGTTCTTCCATCGTCGCAGACGTGTACGAGAACCATCACTCCGACGCACCGGACGCAGTACATACGAGGTGTGGCTAGAAAAAAACCGGACTAGTACTGGTGAAACAATAAAACGAATGCAATAAGGTTGAAAGTCGCGTGGCCTGTCACGTGACTCTCGCTCCGCCTACTGCTCGAGTTTCATCTGCCTCCTGCACTCAGTCTGCCCGTGGCGTCTGTATTAAGTAGTTGACGTTTCGTCTGTGCGTCGGAAAATGTTGAGTGTACAGAAAGAACAGCGTGTTAACATCAAATTTTGTTTCAAACTAGGAAAATCTGCAAGTGAAACGTTTGTAATGTTACAACAAGTGTACGGCGATGATTGTTTATCGCGAACACAAGTGTTTGAGTAGTTTAAACGATTTAAAGATGGCCGCGAAGACACCAGTGATGACACTCGCACTGGCAGACCATTGTCAGCAAAAACTGATGCAAACATTGAAAAAATCGGTAAACTTGTTCGACACTTTCCTTGTCAACTCCTGTTAACTCAGACACTGCTCTGATTGTTAAACGGCGATCTTGTCGAACAAGTTTACCGATTTTTTCAATGTTTGTATCAGTTTTTGCTGACAATGGTCTGCCAGTGCGAGTGTCATCACTGGTGTCTTCGCGGCCATCTTTAAATCGTTTAAACCACTCAAACACTTGTGTTCGCGATAAACAATCATCGCCGTACACTTGTTGTAACATTACAAACGTTTCACTTGCAGATTTTCCTAGTTTGAAACAAAATTTGATGTTAACACGCTGTTCTTTCTGTACACTCAACATTTTCCGACGCACAGACAAAACGTCAACTACTTAAAACAGACGCCACGGGCAGACTGAGTGCAGGAGGCAGATGAAACTCGAGCAGTAGGTGGAGCGAGAGTCACGTGACAAGCCACGCGACTTTCAGCCTTATTGCATTCGTTTTATTGACTCACTAGCACTAGTCCGGTTTTTTTCTAGCCACACCTCGTACGGTGATATTGCTAATTGCTTTGGCTTATTAGAGGCTATAAGGCTAAAAAGCTGGATTTATTTCCACTGATGTTGCACTGCGTTGTAGATCATCTTTAAAAATAGTGTCTTCTTGTGTTTGGTACATCGATGATGTCAGTCATTTCGCGTTAGTGCTATTAAATCGCGCAGTCATAGTAAAAGGGCAGAGTTGTTCAGTGGATCAGTAATTTCAGTTAGGAAATATAAGCATTTGTAATAAAGATTGTTTTTAATATATAATTAATATATAAGCAGCAACAAAGCTTATTATTTAGTATAATTAGTTCCAGTAATCATTCATTTCTGTTTAGGTTGGAATTTATATCTTGAAGAGCATTACGAGATCCTAAGATCTGCTTCAGGGGGTAGTCAGACAGGGCCAAATCTTCATTTTAGCGTTTATTATTTTCCGTTGCGCACAGTCATTTAACACCCCCCTGGAGTAGCATCTTGGAATTGAGCAAGTCAGTAACGCGTGTGTCCACCTCTGGCCCTGATGCAAGCAGTTATGCGGTTTGGCAGTGATTGATACAGTGGTTGGATGTCCACCTGAGGGATATCGTGCCAGACTGTCCAACTGTCGCCTTAGGTATTGAAAATGCCGCGCTGGCTGAAGAATTCTGCCCATAATGCTCCAAATGTTCTCAATTGGGGAGAGATCCGGCGACCTTGCTGGCCGACTTAGGGTTTGACGAGCACGATGACAAGGTTAGAATCTCTCACCGTGTGCGGGCGCGCATTACCTTACTGAAATGTAAGCCCAGGATGGGTTACCATGAAGGTCAAAAGAAACAAGGCGTTGAATAACGTCTACGTACCAGTGTGCTGTAAGCCTACCGCGGATGACAACCAAAGGGGTCCTTCCTGAAAAGAAATGGCACTCAACACCACTACTCATGGTTGTCGGGACATACAGGGGGCAGGAGTCAGGTTCGTATCCGACCGTTGTCCGGGGCGTCTCCACACACTTCGGCCTGAAATCTCATTGAATGGTGTAGAATTGTATATGAAGGTAGCATCTGTTCCCGAAAGAACAATACCATTGATGACCATGCAGCTTCTCTAGAATGAAGTGATAATTAAATCGACACCCTAACTGCAAACAGGCGTTGTGATATACATCATTGGTTACATGTTGAAAATGTGTGCCCCAACCAGGACTCGAACCCGGGATCTCCTGCTTACATGGCAGTCGCTCATCTATTAGGCGCACTACGAATGTAGTGGTGTGGACATCCAGAATGAGATTTTGAGTCTGCAGCGGAGTGTGCGCTGATATGAAACTTCCTGGCAGATTAAAACTGTGTGCCGGACCGAGACTCGAAGTTTCATGGTGTGGACATGTTCGGAATGTGTGTGTCACGGGGAGCGTGCAAGGGATAACTCACTGCAGGCGCACTATCCTCTCTGCTCTTCTTGGCTCAGATGGATAGAGCGTCTGCCATGTAAGCAGGAGATGCCGGGTTCGAGTCCTGGTCGGGGCACACATTTTCAACATGTTCCCAATGATGTATATCAACGCCTGTTTGCAGCTAGGGTGTCGATCTAATTATCATTTCAGAGTAGACTTATCTTCAGTGATGAGTCCCGCTTCGAAGTGAGCCCTGATGACCAATGAAGGCGTCACGTGCCATTTCATTTTTAGCAGCACCACTTTGGTTGTCATCCGCAGCACCCTTACAGCACAGTGTTAGGTCGGCGATATCCTACGTCACGTTTTGCTGCCCTATATGGCAAGCCATCCTGGCCTTACATTTCAGCAAGATAATGTCCGCCCTCACACGGCGAGGGTTTACTCGTATACTGCTTGTCTTCGAGCTTGCCAAATACAACCTTCGTCAGCAGTGTAACCGGATCTGTACCCAGTAGAGAACGTGTGGAGGATTATGGGCAGGGCCATCGAACCAGCTCGGTATTCTGACGATCTGTCGCGCCAGTTGGATAGAATTTGGCACGATATCCCCATCAATCAATGCCAAGCCGAGTAAGTGCTTGCATAAGGGCTAGAAGTGGACCAACGCATTATTGATGTTTACAATATGTGAATCTCTTTCTCTTCAATAAATCATGTACATCACATCTACTGATATCTGTTCAATTCGGATAATTCCTCCGTGATGCATCTTGGTTTTAATGTAGTAGTTAAAATTCGCAGAGGACAGAAGTCAGTGAAGACCAATCGATGACACTAGAGTCCTCCCAGATCAAACTACTCACATCAGCCACCCGAGTTTTCTTTCAGTTTCCATATAGTAGCGTTCGTCACGTTGAAGAAGGCTGTGCATTCTAAGAACTGAAAAATGCTGAGGTCCTAGAAACGCATGTGGTGCACTGTGGCAGTACCACAGGAAATAAATTTATTCAATTTTGCATGCAAGACGACACAAATTCCGTATCACATCGCAGTCTGCCGTATAGATGACGCATGTGACATATCGTCACGGCCTCTCCCTCTTGGCTGCTGGGATAAGCCATAGCGACTTTCTAGTAGCCGTTGGAAGTCGGCTTTTTCACCATGTAGATGATCGGTCAGTCTATCTGTAATCAGTCTCAAGTGGTTTGTGGTGGAAACCTACTGTGCAGGCTTAAGATCTAGTCACTTTCTCAAGTGTACTTTGCAGTAACTGCTGGAAACAACCTTGCGAGAAGTCTTGGAAGGAAGCAGCGCTTTGCAGAGGAGTGCTATTAGTGGGAGCATGAAATCGCCAGTGCGGGTGACTGCGTTCTACTCCCGAGACCTGAAAGTTAATTCCGTCGAGTGAGTGGCACCGCACGAGGTGGCGCAGTGGCTAGCACACTGGAGTCGCATTCCGGAGAACGGCAAATTCTCGCCCGGCCGTCCTGATTTAGGTTTTCCGTGATTTCCTTAAATCGCTTCAGGCGATTGGTTCCTTTGAAACGGCACGGCCGAATATTCTCCCCCATTCTTCCCTTACGCGACCGGGTGCTCCGTCTCTGATGACCTCGTTGTCGACGGGACGTTAAACGCACTCCTCGTGGAGTGGGTTGGAGTCACGGCCTTCGGGAAGCTGCTTTGCAGGCCCTGCGTTTGTAGGAGCTGTGTCGTGTGTCGTCCAGGGCAGAGAATTACCTATAACTGTCTAACCTCTGAAGATAGACCAGACCAGACGAATCACTTTCGTTCGTCTGTAACAGTGGATTCTCTGATTACCCTGAGAGAATAGTCATCGAACTATAGTGCGCGCCATTTACGACGGCGGCCGAGTTTAGGTTCGTTCTGCGCATCTGACGTCACAAAACACAGTCAGCCAATGAACAGACAACGACGTTGCCAGAGCTCGACTACAGTGCAGAGCACGGACGGACGAGTGACTTCAGTTTTAGAAATGTTCAGTCATAAATAAGGTAATTGAACAAAATCAATGTCTTGCTAGCAGATTTTCTTTTATAGAAAGTTTGGAAAAAGCATTATTTATACCAATTACTTCATATTCTATTAATTAATTAAACCAAACAAGCAATAAGCCTCCTAATTCAGTCGATAGCAAGGAAAGGTGTTTGTATCATTCTCATGAACAGCTTTTTCTCAATGAAGAACAGCGGTAATTGTTTATTTCCTATTGTACTTGGACGAAACGTGAATAATTCATAGCAACAGTGTTCGTTGATATTTTGCATGATATGTTAAAGTCCTTCAGGTCTTCTATTAAGTGACGAGATGCATTAAGCGTAGTGGTTGAGGTGTTTGGATGCTGAGTGAAAGGTTCTCAGTTCAAACCTTGTTTGGTGCTTAATATTTTCTTTATTTAAAAACAATATCGAAGTGTCTTACTACATGAATTTTATTCGTTTGAATGTAATTTTTTGAAATTTCTATTGCTTTGTCTCTTCATTATAATCATAATAAGTTTTCAGTTTTTCTGATTTTGTCCTCCAATATTTTTTTTTTCTCAGCAATTAAAAACAATGAAAAGGCACACATAGAATATTCATGTTATCTGTTTTGTTTGTATATCTTCTCTTCCGCAGTCGCTGTTTTACTATTCATATTGAGATATATTCTTTGCGGCAGTATTAAAAGTATTATTTAGAGCAGAATTTCGGCTCGTACGTCTCCGAGCTATTTGATTGTCTGACGCAATTCTTTGCTTCGCTGCTTTGGCAACATAATCGTATTCAATGTTTTCGTCAACTGATCTATGTTTTGGCAAGTATTTGCTGTCCGTTGTGACAAACACAAATTGTTTGCGCACTGCGCCTCACAATATATTTTAGTTTCTATGTTTTAACACGTCCACAATTCAGTTTTGTGTACTTCGCCAATTTTGTTTTAATCAGAACTTTTTAGCGAAATGACTCTGGTATAAATAAAACTTTTAATACAGTCGCGAAAGATGGAATATTTCTCAATATTACATACGACACCTAGATGGTACTTAAATTAAATGAGACGTTGTTATACAGTAAATTTTATATGAAATTTAGGTATCTTGTCCACATTTCATTCTCAACATTGTGGCAACGAAAATCGACCATACGGAAAGTATACTCTATGGACTTTTACCTCTGCAAACTCTTCAAAATTTCGTGCAATGGTTTACTTTATTTAATGCTGTACAATAACTGCGTTGAACATCAAAACAAAATTAAGTAATTTATGGGGGAAAGGTATCAGTCAAGAAGATTGTGTACAAATCAAATTTGTGGTCAAAATAGTTTTTGTGAAAACGAGTGATACGCGTGTCAAAGCAGTCGGAACACCTTGTGTCACTAGAGGCGAGCAGTGCAGTGATGACAAAATCGCGCACAGCGCGGAATGCGGGGAGCAGGTCTCTGTAGCAGCGAAAGGGTTAATTCGGCCGTGGTGGCTTTACTTCATAAACTGCGCGCTCCCCCCTAAACGTAAGTTTGCGAACTATACTATACTATACTATACTATGGCGCTGCTTCTCTTGGCGCGTGCGTCGTTTGGCAACGCAGCAATCTCCCGCGTCTGGGCGGGCATGCGCGAGCCGCCAAGATAAAAGAATTGAACTATAATACAGAAGAAATATTAGTTGACTTTATCACATAAATGTATAAAAGATTTACCCAGCTTTGAGACTGTTCTTTGGCACTGGAGTGCTGGATAATTTAGAGGTGTCATAGACTAGCAAAGCATCACTTGTTCACTAATTAAGAAATTGTCTTCTAGTGAAGTAGAATGTTCAACATTAACAGCGGTACGGGTTCATCTGAAAGTTCAACTACTCGTCGCTCTTAGACGACGATGGTGACTGCTGTACGCCAGGTCTCTGCCTGGAACTGGGGCAGAGCTCTTGCATGTTCGACAGGATACTGACACGAGGGCGCTGTGAGGCTGGGAGCAGAGGCGTGGACTTAAGGAGCGCCTCCTATGCGTCGTTCCGGATTGCACCGAGCCCCTCGCTGACACCTGTCTTATTGATATGTATTGCAGACTTGGGTGTGACGCCGCAATCTCTGGACGATACCACAATCTCTGTGATCAGAAAAGTTACTTTTCAAAGTGTGTGTGTGTGTACGCGCCCAGGTAGTAAGAGTCCTCGCTCGAAGCATTAGATAGCTTTGGAACATGCGTTACTTCCCCTCGATTATGAAATTAATATGGTTTAGAAATTTTGAGGTTAGTTAGAATAAAACTCGCCATACGCAAAACTTCACAGATAAATTATTCCAGCTCTGGACCTCAGTTCACACCAAGAGAAAGAACCAAGCAAAAGCTCACTTCCGCGAGGCAATGTCGAATAACTTAGACGGGACAGTGAGTGGCGATCTAACAGGGGTGCGCGGCTTGGTAACAACGCCGGCCTAATCTCTGATGCAGCGGACTTGAAGTGTAGCCGCACATGCTCGGCCTGTTAACCTCCCTGCCGTTACCTGTAATGCAGCTGTTCTAATTTTGGATGACTACAATGACGCGCTGTAAAGGGTCGGTACAGCATTAAAAAAAGAACAAATTAATCTGGTAAAATCAAATACATTACTGAGGCCCTTCGTCCTCCAATTAAACTGGTATACGTGTTTTGCATAAATGCAGAGTTGGCAATAGCACGCTTCAGAATTCAAAGAACGTGACTGGAACTAACTATGACTGACAAGACAGTTTCGATCTACCTAATTACTAATCGCACATACGGTTACAATCACTATATTGCTCTGCCACGTGGGACTTAAGACACGAATCACCAGGAGAGTTGTGAGATCTTGAAGCAATAAGTTACAACACCTCTCCAAGACAAATACGGTGACCCCACAGTTGCGACCAAATGACCGTCAGCGACAATCTACTCCAACACTGAGACAGTCCAGAACTACGTAATCAGCTTCGTCCAATTTACCGACGTTTAGTTGAATGTTGACTTGTGAAGCGCCACAAACTTTCTTTTTTCAATTAACGTACCTCCAGTCACTGTTTATTTATCTCCATGACGCGTTTCAAAGGTTTAAGTCTCCATCATCAGGTGGATTTACATTTGTTAGTATGAGATTTTTGTGTCGTGTGTGTGTGTGTGTGTGTGTGTGTGTGTGTGTGTGTGTGTGTTGTGTTACGATTATTTCATCTACATCCATACTCCGCAAGCCACCTGACGGTGTGTGGCGGAGGGTACCTCGAGTACCTCTATCGGTTCTCCTTTCTATTCCAGTCTCGTATTGTTCGTGGAAAGGAGGATTGTCTGTATGCCTCTGTGTGGGCTCTAATCTCTCTGGTTTTATCCCCATGGTCTCTTCGCGAGATACACGTAGGAGGGAGGAATATACTGCTTGACTCCTCAGTGAAGGTATGTTCTCGAAACTTCAACAAAAGCCCGTACCGAGCTACTGAGCGTCTCTCTTCCACTGGAGTTTATCTATCATCTCCGTAACGCTTTCGCGACTACTAAATGATCCTGTAACGAAGCGCGCTGCTCTCCGTTGGATCTTCTCTATCAACCCTATCTGGTACGGATCCCACACCAGTGAGCAGTATTCAAGCAGTGGGCGAACAAGTGTACTGTAACCTGTTTCCTTTGTTTTCGGACTACATTTCCTTAGGATTCTTCCAATGAATCTCAGTCTGGCATATGCTTGGCATCTGCTTTTTTGGAGGAACTTGTGGCATGTTCAGTGGGGAAACAAAACACTATTTCGGAACATGAGTTTGGGTTTCTTTTAACATAAGACTGAACGTATATCCAACGGTAAAAATAAAATAAGTAAAATAGGTTGTGCCAATGTTTTCTCTTGTGCTAGACGATCCTTGCACCTAATAGCTTCGAGACGCCATATTTGTTTACAAAATATGACAGTATACATGTGATGTGTTACGACAGTGGGGGGAAACCTGTTACCACTGTAGGTAGTCTATTTTACTTATTTTTTTACCGTTATACGTTTAGCCATTTGTCAAAAGAAACCCACAACCATGTTCTGAAATAGTATTTTGTTTCTCCACTAGACAGTGCCATAAGTTCCTCCAAAAATAATCGTAACGCAACAAACACATACACACACACACACACATATACATACACACACATACACACACACACACACACACACACACACACACACACACACGTCATATTAACAAATTTAATTCCACCTGATGATGGAGGTTCAAACCTTTGAAACGCGTCGTTGAGATAAACAGTAACTGTAACAGTAAACCTGTTACATTTAATTTCAATAACAGTCACAGTAAAGCCTGACATAAAGTGTTCGCATTTAAAGTTAACTTATCTCCGTCGAAGCCTGTAGATATTGTCACCAACAAAAATATACTTTGAAGCACGAATTAAAAGCACTGCCTATGCTACTACGTATTCAGACTTAATCAGCATCAGACGAACAAATAAAAATTTTACGATGGAGGTAAGGTGGATTACAGTCCCATAGGTTCGACCTTAGTCAAGCCCTGGCGCGTTTCCCTCTACACAATAGTTTGTCACTCCTTTTTATAAATTTTGGGCTTCTGTGATGTCAGACAAGCCACGTTACTAATTATTTTCCTATCTGTACTATAGTGTCCTAGCTCGGTTGCTTAGTGAAAACTCTGCAGGGACACTAACTAAAATAATGCTCCGTTAATTCCTACTCTCATTAAATGTGTATCGGACGGACTATTTTCTTCCCTCGGTCGTCCATTCTTTGGAATGCCCTCCTGCTTGCTGCCCTCGCAAATTGCGTCTAACTTCTAGTTTTCGCCCTTAGTATCCTTACGCCGGCTTCCCTAAAACTTCTCGTCGGCATGTTATAAACCCCTCCTTGATGACGTGTTTATGTGGGCGCTCTGTCGCCCCAGCTCGAGCCATTCGTTGCCTTCAATTGCTGTGCGCTGCCAAGAATTCCGATTCAGCACTTAACTGAAACTGCAATATCTCATGGTCCGTAGTCCGATCACCATGTAGTTTTCACCAAATCCTCTTAAATAAACGAGCGCACTCATACAGCTTCTGTTCCAACCCATTCCTCCTGTCACTCAGTTCTTATGCTTGCATGTACATCAGCAATAAGCGAAGTCAGTGATGGTACTTACTGCTCCCATGTCTCATCTTGGCGCTATTCGAGAGCTGTAGGCTATGTATCGGCGCTGGATTTCATCCTCCGTCGTCATCATCATCATCCAACACAAACATGACACCACGCTTCGAAGGCCGCCCGCATCGTCTTTCCGCGGGGAAACAAGAGCCAAAAGCATAACTGTGTATTGTAAACGAAATTATTTGCTCAAATTATACCAATAAACTCGGGCTTCATTTTTACTCTTAAATTAGCTAGTTACACACGGATAATCATCAGACTCGATAACCCACGCCCTGTTGTGGTCTCTCTGTAAAATGAAGAATGGACAGACGAGTCCCTATTTTCCCAGCTACGTCGCAAGGAGCCATCTACACGTTATGTCCGAATGTTACACCGCCCGTCCGCAGCGCACTTCGTAAACGAGTGGCAACGCAGTACTGGGACACGCCCGGAAGTGTAACAACATACGGAATACAGAAATTGGTGACTAATGTAGCTAAGGAACGCACATGAGCAGAATTTACGTAAATCACCGCACGCTGCTCTGTACTGCTAGACGGAAAATTCGTTCTTATAAGTAAACCTACGCAAAGGATGCCTTTCGATTTTGATCGGCTTTGAATATGTTTAGTGTAGAGCAAAGTAAGACATTTTTATATGTACCCAGACGACCCCTAAGGGGATGAAACAGCCCCTTGAAAAAAATTTAGTGTAGTATTTCTGAATGAGTACTGTTGAAACGGTAACAGATGTGAGAGAATACTTCCAATAATAGGTAGAAAGTGCCATGTTTTACGAAATCATTCCCCCCTTCCCCCAAAGCAGCTGTTTTGTTTCTCATTTTGAAATATGACGAACAACAAAATGTATAGCGTCGTTAATACCAGATTCAATCCTACGTGATGAAGTGATACTCCACAGACACATTTGTCAGAAGTAAGCTAGAAATATCTACATATGGATGTACGCGCGCCCGCTATATATGTACATTTCAATGCCAGTTGTTATATTGGGTTGTTTAACAACTATTTCCCAGATAAATATATTCCAAATTTATATTCTACATATATTTTTCTATAGTATATATTCCTTTAATTTTATTTATCTTGTAATCTTGACTTTTCTTTTTACGTTTGTCGTATCTCTTTTTTGTTCGTGTTGTAACGTTTTCAGATGTAATTATTATATATTTTAAACTGTATGAAAGACTATTGTTCTAACATTATTGTACCTCTATACAGTAATAAGTGGAGAATTGTTCAGGTCAAAAAATGATGAATATATTTTCATTTTGCTCACTAAGCACAGGGAATTTCGAAAACAGAAAGACTTTTTCGACAAATCTGGGTGCACCTTTGTAATGTACATTGAAAACGTAGAACTTGTATTTGAAGTTTCTGTTTTGTACCTGTTACCATTTGAATCGTATTCATTGAGAAATATTAAACTCGATATTTTTCAATGGATTGTTTAACCCACTTAACGGCCTTATACGCACGTGTAAACTTTTTTCCTCTATACTAAAACATATTCACAGCGGATCAAAATCGAAGTGTATCCCTTGGGTAGGTTTACTTGTTAGTCATCATTTACGGCAGTCGAGGAGCAGCCGGCCGGTGTGACCGAGCGGTTCTAGGCGCTTCAGTTGCCGGCACGGTAGCTCAGCGTGTTCGGTCAGAGGGCTGCGTTCTTTCTTTAATAAAAAAAACTGGCTCAAGGAATCAACGATTAACTTGAACTGATGTCTTGTGACGTCCGCACAGACCAAACGGAATGAACTTTATCGATCAAAATGAAATAAAAAAGAAAAAATGAAAAAGTCTGGAACCGCTTCGGTCGCAGGTTCGAATCCTGCCTCAGGGCATGGATGTGTGTGATGTCCTTAGGTTAGTTAGGTTTAAGTAGTTCTAAGTTCTAGGGGACTGATGACCTTAGAAGTTAAGTCCCATAGTGCTCAGAGCCATTTTTTGAGTAGAGGAGCTTTTCCAGGAATGTCACATCTCCCACCACATGCGTAACTCGCCCACCAGTTTACAGTTGGACTAGAAGTATAATCCGGATCTGCCTACTGCGGAAGAACATTCAAATGTGCCGCGTCTTGTATGTTACGGAAGCATGAGTCAAACGCGAGCAAATGGCAAGGCCAGTCAGATGCTGCCTGGGCATGTAGCTGGTCAGCGGCTGCGCGCGCGCACTGAGGAGGCGGCAGCGGTGGCGGCTTGTTTGGGGGCAATGACCGCGCATCCCCTCCAGCCGGCGGACACGGGAGTGCGTCACGCCGCGCCGCCTCAGGGTGGCTGGACTCGCCTCGCTCAAGCCGCTCCGTGCCCAATCGGCGGCCTAGCTCGTGCTTCAGCCACCGCAATAGCTGCCTGGCCGTTCCTTAAATTCTGTTCAAAACCTACCTAAACCTGAGCAACCACGTAAAGGAGACCTTCAACACAGTTCGACAACGCCAATCCCTCATAAGGCGAATACAAGGCAAATTTGCAGGCTTTTAATGACAAGTCTGCTATAAACACAAGATGTTCGACCCCTCACTCTTCGAAACGCCCCTTGCCTGCATCTCCAAAACTCAAGCCGAAAGATTCTACCGCACCGAGAGACGGATCATACGCAGCATCCTCCGACTCCCATCCCTCTACCCCCAGACAAGAGGTCTTTGTGGAAGCCAAACTAACACCAATCAAGACTAGCCAATCTTAGAAAACCACCCTCACCTCCCGACCGGACCTACACACAGTATACACTCACAGAACCCGACACAGAAACAAACCCAAACACAAATACACCTATCCACCCAGAACAATCATAAACAACACCCTCCACACCTTTTCTGACACAATAAATCAACACTAGCACTCAAGACAACTGCACATACAAAACGACACTCCCACCTCTCCCCACCTCCAGGTTCTGAATCCCGACCGCCCACCACCATAAACCCGCCCGAATCGAATGTAACCAAGACAGCAAAGGAACTCCGCTACCACTGTCACCCTAGCAACAACGCAGCAAAACTC
This sequence comes from Schistocerca nitens, assembly GCF_023898315.1. Taxonomy (NCBI): domain Eukaryota; kingdom Metazoa; phylum Arthropoda; class Insecta; order Orthoptera; family Acrididae; genus Schistocerca; species Schistocerca nitens. The sequence goes on from NC_064614.1 coordinate 1,129,956,151, forward strand.
ATTACGCATCACGTACAATGGCTTGAGCTCAAATATAAATTAAGTCATTGTAAAGCCATATCAAAGCAGTCCACACCCACACACAGCTGTTAACCCATCCCCATTCATGCCACTGGTACAAAATAATTCAATAATGTACTATCAAAAATACAAATTTCCATATAAAGTAAAATGTTGCTAGTTTATAAGTTAGCGTAAAGGCAAACAAAAACGAAACCAGGCAACAATACGAAAGAATCGTGTAGTATTAAAACAACAACAAAGAAACTACTTAGTAAAAACTGTAATCAGTTTCTAAGTTAGCAAAACAGTCATGTATCATCAAAACAATACAAAAGCTACGTAAGAAAAATTGTAATTAGTTTGTAAGTTAGCATTTAGTTCAGCCTAAATAAAGAAAAAGAAATAGCTCATCTGTGGCCCCATTAGAGCAATAAGCTCTCCAGCGGCCCATCCGCCTCCCTTCAGGAGCGGAAATGAATAGGTTAAAAAATAAAAACCTACTGGAATGACGGTTCAGCAGCGTCTGTTCCAATACGATATCGTACACGTGGCCGGCCGTTGTGACCGAGCGGTTCAAGGCGCTTCAGTCCGGAACCGCGGTGCTGCCACGGTCGCAGGTTCGAATCCTGCCTCGGGCATGGATGTGTGTGATGTCCTTAGGTTAGTTAGGTTTAAGTAGTTCTAAGTTCTAGGGGACTGATGACCACAGATGTTAAGTCCCATAGTGCTCAGAGCCATTCGAACCATCTTGCACGTGGGGATGTACACCTGCAGCTACATTGCTGGTCATCGAATGGCGACACTATTAAGGCGGCATGTAAGAAAAGTCAAGGTACTAAGAAGCGTTCTTAATACGCAAACGCTGGTCGCAGCAACACCATCTCAATTCTATGCACGGAGCGTATCATAACAATGGCGTAAACACATACAGTTAAAAATACACGGTACGAGAAGCAAAAAAGTCTTAGTAAACATAGGTCCGCAAAGCAAATGGTATATGAAATAATTGCAACTTTGTAGTTACCAGTCACCACTGACTTGATTCTGTGTAAAAGTCATCCAAGTTACTGAAAGTTAACAATACTGTACAACATTAACACAAGTTATTAGAGATACTTTGGTAGAAGTTCAGGTGTTTTGAATGAACACGACAACAGTTACATGACTGTGCTCGTAGTTAAAGCAGGTGTTCAAAGTGACATCCTTCTACCCGGATGAAGGCTTGTACCCATCGCCGCAATAAGTTTCGAATCTTTTCGAACACGCGTGGATCGTTTCGAATCACTTGATAAGCATTGCCAAGCCTGTGATCCAATTCTTCAACCCAGTTAATCGGAGTGGCGTGCACTACACCTTTAAGGTGGTCCCAAACACAGAAATCCATGGGGTCCTGATCATGTGCCCTTCAGGACCACGGTACAGGTCGTATCTCGCACAGTCTTTGGCCATATCGCCGCGTTAAATGTCATCTCACCTCACCAGAAAAATGTGCCGGTGCTCCATCATGAATGTAACACATCCTTAAGCAGTCTTGCATCGATGATGCTGCAGATACCGAAGTAATTTTGTCTATTCAGTTTATTTGGGCCCATTAAGGCTGTCAACTAATATCCCGTACCACACATTCGATATTGAGACCCATGTACAGCATATGGGTTGCAGCATAGCTAACTCCAAACGTGAGAATTGTGATAATCAAACACACCTTCACGAGTGAACCCTGATTCATCTGTATACAAAATGTTATCGTCAATCATAGGGTTGCATATAGATTATCGTAGCAACCACTGACAGAACGCCGCTTGGGGTTAGCCGAGCGGTCAAGGCGCTGCAGTCATGGACTGTGCGGCTGGTCCCGGCGGAGGTTCGAGTGCTCCCTCGGGCATGGGTGTGTGTGTGTTTGTCCTTAGGATAATTTAGGTTAAGTAGTGAGTTAGCTTAGGGACTGATGACCTTAGCAGTTAAGTCCCATAAGATTTCACACACATCTGAACTGACAGAACGTTAGTCCGCCTCACCAAGCCACTGAACTTGTTGAAGGTCGTACAGGTACATTATATTATTCTCCAAGCACTATTGTGACACATTTCAGGAATTTCTGTGCAAAGCCTCCTTGTTGTGATTTCTGGATTGTGTTTGACTGTTTCCAGCTTCACATCTCCAAGCAAAGGTATAATTCATGCAAACCTACCCGTTCCCTCGGCATGTGCAAACATCCTGATTTCTCGGAGGCGTTGATGCACAATTGTAATCTTTCATCTCTCGAAGTGCCTTCGGGCAAGATATGATTCTTGGCACAAGGGTGCAGACTGAGAACAGTTCTGTCGCATGCGTTCTGTTTACAACTCGACGACTCGAAAATGTAAACAGATACCAAGCCGAGGAACGGGATGTGACATTTACAGACCCCTCGTTGTACTTTCGGCTCTATGCATTTATTATTAATTATGATACAACATGTATAAGCAAGGACTATGCAGCCGGTTTCTCATTCACAAATGGGCCTTGAAGTTGGTAGTATGTGAGAGAATCGCGTCATGCTTCGTGTAGTGAGAAACGTTTAGCAGCATGTGTTGGAATTCGAAAGTGGCAGGATGGTGGGCTGGGAGACTACCGATTATCGTTACGCGCTATTACTACTCGCGATACGCAGGAAGACACGACCAACGCACGAATATCGAATCGATGCGTAAAGGACGGCGATATTTAACGCGCGCAGGATCTCGGCGCCCACAGCGCACGAGAGGACAGACCTCTAAATCAGCATCGTACTTCGCAAGCCACTTATCTGTGTGAGACAGAGGGAACTTCTACTACCACAAACTGATCGCCCCTTCCCGCTCCACTGGCAAACAGCGCGTGGGAAGAGCCGCTGAATTAACTCAAATTTCTCGAATTTTCCCGTCATTGGCAAATCGCGAGATGTATGCGGGAGGAACTAATATATACTGATATAACATCGACTGATATTATGTAGTATGTCCTTGTTGTAAAGTTGTTTTTGTAATGTCATTTAGCCTGAAGATGAGGTTTAACCCTCGAAACATGTCGCTAAATAAATATGTAATATAATAAAACTTCCTGGCAAATTAAAACAGTGTGCCGGACCGAGACTCGAACTCGGGACCTTTGCCTTCGGCGGGCAGGTGCTGTGAGGACAGGGCGTGAGCCGTGCTTGGGTAGCTTGCCCGCGAAATGCAAAGATCCCAAATTCGAGTCTCGTCCGGCACACAATTTTAATTTGCCAGGAAGTTTCATATCAGCCCACACTCCTCTGCAGAGTGAAAATCTCTTTCTGAAAGTAATAAAATAGTTGGCAAAGTTTGTGACTGGTAATGGTAATTTTTAAAAAAATTCTTTACATATTTATTGATTTCACGTAAAACTACGATTACACTGATATCCCCGACAAACTTATGAGCTCTGTAAATCTACATGCAGATACAGCGATAGTCACAAAAAGTGAGGCACACAAAAGGGGAGGAGCAAACGAGTGACTGTTATATTGTTTACGAAGAATCTGGCCGTGTGAGCACACTTATCTGCACAAAGTCGCACCTCCTCGGCCTGGATGCATAGACTGATTCGTTTGGAAAGGGTGTCGTAAAGCTGCTGAATCCTCTCCTGGCGCAAAGTAGCCCACAACTGTTTTAACCTGTCCTGAATATTGCGGACAGCTGGTCCTACACATATTCTGTCGGGGAGAGATCGGGGAATCTTGTTGGCCACGGGAATACCTCAGCATCACGCGGGCTGTTCATATAGACACACTACGTTATCAAAAGTATCCGGACATCCCCAAAAACATATGTTTTTGAAATTAGGTGCATTGTGTTGCCACCTACTGCCAGGTACTCCATATCAACGACCTCAGGAGTTATTAGGCATCGTGAGAGAACAGAATGGGGCGCTCCGCGAAACTCACGGACTTCGAACGTGGTCAGGTGATTGGGTGTCACTTGTGCCATACGTATGTACGCGAGATTTCCACACTCTTAAACATCCATAGGTCCACTGTTCCCGATGTAATAGTGAAGGGACACGTACAGCACACAAGCGTACAGGCCGACCTCGTCTGTTGACCGAAAGAGACAGCCGACAGTTGCAAAGGGTCGTAATGTGTAATAGGCATACATCTATCCAGACCATCAAAGGAATTCCAAATTGTATCAGGATCCACTGCAAGTACTATGACAGTTAGGCAGGAGGTGAGAAAACTTGGATTTCATGATCGAGCGGCTGCTCACAAGCCACACAACACGCCGGTAATTGCCAAAAGTGGCCTCGATTGGTATAAGCAGGGTAAACATTGGACGATTGAACAGTGGAAAAACGTTGTGTGGAGTGACGGATCACGGTACACAGTGTGACGATCCGATGGGAGAGTGCGGGTATGGCGAATGCCCGCTGAACGTCATCTGCCAGCGTGTGTAGTGCCAGCAGCAAAATTCGACGGAGGTGGTGTTAGGGTGTGTTTTTCGTTTTGGGGGCATGCAGCCCCATGTTGTTTTGCGTGGCACTATCACAACACAGGCCTACATTGATGTTTTAAGCAACTTCTTGATTCTCAAAAAAGTGGTCCAAATGGCTCTGAGCACTATGGGACTTAACTTCTGAGGTCATTAGTCCCCTAGAACTTAGAACTACTTAAACCTAACTAACCTAAGGACATCACAAACATCCAGGCCCGAGGCAGGATTCGAACCTGCGACCGTAGCGGTCGCTCGGTTCCAGACCGTAGCTCCTAGAACCGCTCGGCCACCCCGGCCGGCTCTTTATTCTCACTGTTGAAGAGCAATTCGGGGATGGCGATTGCATCTTTGAACACAATCGAGCACCTGTTCATAATGCACGGCCTGTGGCGGAGTAGTTACACAACAATAACATTCCTGTAATGGATTGGCCTGCACAGAGTCCTGAACTGAATGATACAGAACACCTTTGGGAAGTTTTGGAACGCCGACTTGGTGCCAGGCCGACCGACCGACATGGATACCTCTCCTCAGTGCAGCACTCTGTGAGGAATGGACTGCCATTCCCCAAGAAACCTTCCAGCAACTGACTGAACGTATACCTGTGAGAGCGGAAGCTGTCATCAAGACTAAGGGTGGACCAACACCATAATGAATTCCAGCATTACCGATGGAGGGCGCCACGAACTTTTCATTTTCAGCCAGGTGTCCGGATACTTTTGATCAGATAGTGTATCTGCCATGTGTAAACGAGCATTGTTTTGTTGAAAAATGGCATCATAATGTCACATGAGAGGTAACGCTTGAGGACGCTGGATGTCCTTGACGTACCATTCTATTGTGAAGTTCCCTCAGTCACTACCGTCGGTGGTTTGATTTCATTCTGGATAGCTCCTTATACCACGACGCAAGGACTGACTGTTCTGTACCTCTCTGAAACGTTGGAAGCATGAGATCTCTCCCCAGGTCACCGCCATACTCGTCGACGGTGGTAATGTAGGGTAGTACACAATCACACTTCATCGTTGAACTCGAGGCTTTCTGGTCACTACGTTAGCCCAGACGCAAACGTTTGCGTAGTGCAGCTGACGGCAGCCTGTGCATGGGACGGTAATTCCCTGGTCCAGCAGCTGTTAGTCTTGAACTAGTGATGTAGGATGATACAGTATGTTACATGGAAACCCATTGTTCTCGGGTGGCAGGGTCAAATGCGAGAGGCCTACGTTGTGTTTGTGCACAGTTTGGCGACCCTCACTTGTGCTGGTCAGATGTGGATTCTTTATGTGAGTATGCCTTCCTTCAAGTTTCCGCGTAGTCCCAACATCAGGCTGCTGTCACATTCGAATGCCGCATAGCTCTGGATATTGGACGATTCGATCAACCGGCCAAATGGAGACCCACAATGAGGACTTTCTCAAGCTATGAGGTACTGATAAAGCTATCTCACACTAGTAGATGGCAATTTTGCGTCCTCACACTGATCACTCAACACCTGACAATGTTCACGTCTTTTATGTCCCCGTTAGGTTTGGTAAAATGGAAATGCCGTGTGGCTTGGGCCTCCCGTCGGGTAGACCGTTCGCCTGGTGCAAGTCTTTCGAGTTGACGCCATTTCGGCGACTTGCGTGTCGATGGGGATGAAATGATGATGATAAGGACAACACAACATCCAGTCCCTGAGCGGAGAAAATCTCCCCAGCCGGGAATCGAACGCGGGCCGTTAGGCATGACGTTCCGTCACGCTGACCACTCAGCTACCGGGGGCGGAGGTCAAGTTCGGTAACAACTCTACACACGAGCGACAGTAATGCACTGCTTATTTCACGTTTTTTTTGTCGGGTAGTGTAGTTGAATCTTCAGTTAGCCCTTACCTTGAATACGCCACGAGACCCACGATAATTACAATTTGCTGACAACGGAGAATTCAGTGGGCTCGCACTAGATGCAGAAAGAAAAGAAACATTTTATGTTTTCCAACTTTACGAAATTTGTTGATAGGTTTATTACATACGTCTATCTCCAGTTTTAAAACTACAAAGGTGGTAGTTTAGATGCTGTTCCTCAACATCGTTTTATAATCGATGCATGGGCGTGCTGGCTACGTGCAACAACTTGGACTTGTGTCTTGGGCAGTCCGTAAAACGTGTATTTGCTGCGGAAGGCCGGCGTAAATTTCGCGCGCGTTGCCCAATGTGGCGTTAATATGATCACTGGACTTGATTGTAATTTTCCGCGTAACTGCGTTAATTGCGCGAGCCCGGTTATGTGGACGGGAAATTGACGCTAAACTACGTATCGTTTAAACAGGCCGTGCGCTGCGTTGCGCTGAGGGCTGCCTGCTGCAGTGCAGTGGGCGTACAGAAGGGCGCAGTTCCAGTTCCTGGAACCCCTCGTCGACAAAACGACGCAGTTGTGTTCCACTCACCGCTTCTAACCGCCAGAGAATTTCCAGAATACGTTACATGTTGATCACGAAATTTGATTATATAACACGGAGATAAAAATGTGCTACTTTTTTTTTAATCGTTCAACAAAGTAATAGTTGTTTCAATGAAGTTCTCTCTGTAGACGAATATTCCATCATTTTTTGGGCGTGCATACGGAACATTTTAAATTAATGTTTCGACATTTTGGCTATTCTCAAGGTTAGTCACTTGCAAGTTTTTAAATCGCTTAACACTCTGTGGAGTTATTTATTTCTTTACTTCATATTTTGTTTTCGTCTGTTATCTTTATAAAACAACAGGTCGAATGTTGTACATGAATTGGCATGAATATAGCATACTATATTTTTAACAATATTTCAAATGTGTTAGTAATAACTATTTAAGGGGAAAAATCTACATTTTCAGAGAATATCTACATAAAAACAAAAATAAATAACTAAAAATGTTTAGTCATCTAGCGCACAGCTGTTCATCCGGAATCCAGGACTTACACGCTACTGCCTGACAAACCATAAATTTTGTATTTTATAATTCTGCACTTCACTGATATACTGCACTACACTAATGGTATCAGAACTATGCTGTATTTCTCCTTGTCTGTGTGGTTAGCCCCCGGTGCTCTGGAGTGCAGCTCAGGGTCCACAAGGACCTGTGTCGACATTGGGACATGGCTGTCAGGGTTTCAGGAAATCCTTCCTGGTAATCCGTGTGGTTCATCTCAGAAAGTTGTTGCAGGTCGATGTTCTGCCGTGGTGCGTCTCGTTGTCATCATGTGTGCCCTCTCTTTGCTTGTCTCACTGCTCTGTAGGCTCACAGTTGATAATCCGATATTTTAGCGCCGGCCGCTGTGACCGAGCGGTTCTAGGCGCTTGTCCGGAACCGCGCTGCTGCTACGGTCGCAGGTTCGAATCCTGCCTCGGGCATGGATGTGTGTGATTTTCTTAGGTTTAAGTAGTTGTAAGTCTAGGGGACTGATGACCTCAGATGTTAAGTCCCATAGTGCTTAGAGCCATTTGAACCATTTAATATTTTAGCAGTTTCTCATTCCTTATTATATTGTAGACTGTTGCATTACAAAATGCGTTCATGTCCTGGTCTGTAACATTTTGTCTAATGGCACATTGCTAGACGATGTGGTCCGGAGTGCCGATTGGTCCACATTCACAAGTGTCTGTGGTGCGTTTTCGTATTCTTAGTAAGCAGCTGGGATACAGCCATGTTTCAACAGGTAGTGTACAGCTCCCTTCGTCGGAAGGTAGTATGTCCTTCTCCTTCCTTTTGTGTTAGTAAGGAACTGGTAGGTTCTCCTCTTTTTTTTCTGTCATGACCCAGATTTCTTGCCGTTCTCTATCAATACATGCATTTATTTCCTTATTCGATGTTGCTCTTGTGCCCAGTAGCTCCTTTATAGTCGTGCTTTTTGAGTCAATATTGAGCACCATTCTTACGGCTAGGTCCAGAAGTACGAAACCCAGTATCACCAGCAGCGCCCCATTCGGTGGTGTTCTATACGTGCCTGTCAGGCGCAGGCGTGCTGTTCTCTGTGCTCGCCGGAGAGCCTGGCTCTGAACCCAAACGCTCAACTTGTAGCGCATAATAGCAACAATGATTGCGTGGAGTAAACGCACGTGTGTCAGAGAAATACCCTAACAGAATCGAAAATATCTCGGATGTACGCCCGAAAAATGATGCAATATTCGATTCGCTGGGATAGCTTAAAGAAGCACGTCGCATACTTCTTCCAGGTGGATATTGTTTTGTATATCCGGAGATTGGACGGGATACTTAGATGTCACCCGTGATCTCTGTCGCGTGGGCTTTTACTCCACAGTGTGTAAAATGATTTAAAAACTTTCAAGCGACTTGCCTTGAGAATGGTTCAGACGTTGCCAGCAGAAATACCGGATCATGATTTAAAAGTATTCCGGTTCCACGACCGAAAAGTGATGGAACATAAATAGTTGTTTTCTTGAAGCGTTAGAAAGATGGAACTTCAGAAGGGATATTAATAAAGTTTTTCTAACCTTATCCCTGGTCCTCAGTGAGTCGGCATGTTACACTTGATTTGGCGGTGTTAGTGTGTGATCGGACGCCGAATGCCCTCATAAATCTCCCTTAAACATAAGACGCTTTACTGGAAATGACCATTCTCGATGTAAATTATCCATCCATCGAATAGGTCAAAATTAGGATCCTCACAAGGGAACCCCCTATCGGACCCCCCTCAGATTTAGTGATAAGAGGGCCCAGTTGACAATGCATCAAAACCTGAACACAGGTCAAGCATGCAAACAGGAAGAAGGTGTACTGAACTTTGAAAAAAAGCTAAATAGAAACAGTGAACGGTACAAGCACAAGAATTGCAACATGTAGCAGGCTGGTGATGCCTCGGCTTCGTGGGTAAGTGGACATAGTGTAGACAGGAAAGCGGGCGAGTCGTGTTCAGAGCTCTCTCGTGCCAGTTCTTTTTCCTTTTCCGCTGTTCGCTGTATCTAAATTTGCGTCTGTGTCGTGGTGTAACGCCAGTTTGCAACAGCGAGGTGTAAGGAAGGGACCTATAATGAAAATTGATTCTGCTCAACTTCTCTGTTAGCAGCCGAAGGGAAGTGGCTTTCGAATGGGAACCGCAAGCGTTTTATGACAAGGCGACAAGCCAACGGATTCCTCCACCGGAAACCAGATCTGGTGTGTCGAACACGGCATTAGTGACGGTGCGTGTGTCATATGATATGAATCTTTTGTTGACGCACCTAACTTGTACGCCTGGTGAATGAGTGAGATATTCCTCCTTGCCCGATTTTGGTGTTCGTATGAATGTTTGGACAAGAAGAGAATAGAATCTTTGGAAATGTGGTGCTACAGAAGAATGCTGAAGATTAGGTGGGTGGATCACATAACTAATGGGGAAGTACTGAATAGAATTGGGGAGAGGGATCTGTTGGTACGATATGTTCTGAGGCATCAAGGGATCACCAGTTTAGTATTGGAGGGCAGCGTGGAGGTTAAAAATAGTAGAGGGAGAGCAAGAGATGAATACACTAAGCAGATTCAGAAGGACGTAGGTTGCAGTAGGTACTGGGAGATGAAGAAGCTTGCACAGGATGGAGCGGCATGGAGATCTGCATCAAACCCGTCTCTGGACTGAAGACAACAACAACAACAATGAATGTGCACGTGATCACGCGCAAGAATATGATGAAAACATAATAGTTCGTCACATAAACTGCAACAAACGAACTTAACAGTTCCACAATCACACAGCTTTCCTTTGCCCCGCCAAAACATAAGTTTCTACCGTTTTTGAAGTTGTGTTCCGTTTTGGACGTTTTGGCTCTTGAATTCGTTTGTTGTAATATAGTTCACATCCATTTATTTGTTGATTCCTTTTCTGTTAGACGTCTATGTGGCATTTCGCCTGCTCTCACTGTTCATCACATTTACTTGCGACGGTAATGTACTCTTACCACATGAATGATATTCTATAACCAGTGTATAATATGACAGCTGCCAAGACTACAGAAAGAGAACAAATATGTCAATAACCGGACGGAGAGTTCATAATTTTGTGAAAAAAATAAAATAAAAATGAGCGGCACCAGAGAGTTTTGAAGTTGGGTCGTTCGCTCAGCATTCCGACGAAGTGACCACTTAACCACAACGCAGTTGCTCTTCTATCGCGCTCCTTGTGTACATGTCAACCTTGGACCATCCACTGTTGCTATTTTGCCATTTTTAACACTTCAGCATACCTGCTTGTTTTCATGGTTGGCCTGTGTTTAGTTTTTGACGGGCTATTCACTAACATGAAATCTAAGGGTACTGCAGTGGGGAGTTCCCCTTATCAGCCGACACTCCCAGTCTAAAATTAATTGCATACAGAAGAGAGTATCCAGGGCCTGAATTAGTTTTCCGGTTTCATGACTCAGGGTTCACATACTCAGACATGCCAGGCATTAGAGCCCCTGCTAAAATTACGGAATTCGCTATTTGATGTATTGTCGTAGTTTGACAACACAGTGTTTGTCGTTTCATGAAATGTATTCGTAGTTGCAAATACGGACAACCATAAACTGTACAATGGAATGACAATAACGAAAATTTGTGTCTGACCGGGACTCGAACCCGGATTTCCCGTTTTACGCGAGCGGTCACCTTAACGGCTTTGGCTACCCGTGCAGGACTCAACGGTCAGACCCAAGCTTTCATATGTCGTCGTTCATGCTTCTTAACCTGTACTCAAACACACATTATGTAATTCTCAAACAGGGGAGGAAATTATAATTGAAAGTCGCTGGCAGGTATCGGCGGATAAAGACGATGTTAAGAACGATGCAGTGTTTCTTTGGACATGCATGCATGTTCTTTCAGAAGTACCGCAATAGCTTTTCGTCATCTGTTTAGCACAGACTATATGATATACACCAACACTTCCCTACTACATGCTGCCTGGCAATCTTCACTACTGTGGGTGCGTAAACTTGGAGTTATGATGCGATTTGGCGTACTGATGTTGATGCTGTGACATCATTGTCGAGTGTAAAGAACTGAGAAGGAATTAAAATGATTCAAATACTTTTTCAAGTCTCTTTCAGACCAAAATACGAGTATCTACTATTTAAGCTTTACAATTAGGCTTGAAATAGAGTTTTTTGTTGTCAGTTTTTAAAAAAAAGCTTCTTTCCAAACTTTGAATCTATGCGTACCACTAGTCAGTATCCATTACATGTTCTGGCTTTCTTCAGACTGATACTGAAGGGAGCCTCTGTCTGGTGGAACAGACGCGTGTTCAGTTTGTTCTAGAGTTGGTGGGGGGGGGAGACAACTGTCAAGCAAATTGTGTCTGTGCGCTACCGAAACAATGCGCGCATTCGCTGCTTCCCCAATAGGTCTTCATGCTTCCTTTTGCTGCATTGTAACACTGCCTAAGACATGCAGTCACGACACTCCCGCACATTTATGTTGTACAGTGCGACAGCAACGCTTCAAGCGGACAGAAAGCTACACTTCTGAATACGATATCGGATGACTAAGAATTTCCATTAATTTGTTACGTAGTTTTTACAATAGAGAGCATATGCAATGGCATAAAAAATCGATGCTAACTAAAAAATGTAATTTTTGTCTTTCCTTTGTTTCCTAAGGACCCTGGGAGGTATGAAACGGTACGTTGTACGAAAGCTTATTTACGATTCTTTGCAACGTATAGACATTCACTAAAGAAAGTCGTTTTCTTATAAGAACAAAAAAATTTAGTAAGCAGCAGAACACCAGACCTTTCGCAGAAAGATGTCGCATATCCACTAGCCACTTCGCTTCCAGTCAAATTTCTGAATGTGGAACGTAGGAGACTTGTATGGAATGTTGTTACATCATTACATAACTTACGAAATAAGGCAGCACAACTTCAGCTGAAGGAAAACCACACTTACGTGAGAACAAGACGTCAAAAGCAATAAAATTCATTCCCCACATAAGAGAAATCAGTTCCACAACTGTTGCTACATCTGAGCTACAAACGGAAAGAATCTTAAACACATTCGCTTTTGAAGCAAAAGTAATTACATTTAAAAACTTACTCGTGTATTAGAAATTTGCGTGAAGTGTAAGAATGTGCGAGTTATTAGACCTCATGCAAAATTTTTACTTGGAATGTGCCGATAGTAATGAAAACAGACAATAACAGAATTATATGCTTCTCATGTATGAAAAGGGCGTTTACATTCGAAAGGATTTCTTCATGGATAAGTTCTAACTTACGCCACTGAATCAGTGGGATTTAGGTGTTTCTCGGTCATTCACGTCTCTTGATAACTTACTAATGCTTGGAACGCAAGAATACAATAGCTATTTGGTTAATTAACTAGAAAAATAATAAAAACATGCATTAATCGTACGCCTGGCTTTCTCGCCATTAGGGTTGCTAGTACCAGACGGTAGCAATTTTCGTAGCAGTGAGTGCCGCGACTGGATAAATTATGTCAGAGTGTGATAATACTTAAAGATACAGAAATTACAGTCACACGTTTTGAAAGAGTATCAATGTGCCAGACATGGTACTCTTCGATGTTAGGTAATCTAGCAAGCGCGAATGAGCAGACTCAGTGCAGCGTCCGACTGAACAAAGAAGCTAAGTGAATAGCTACTTGTTGTGTACGTGATGGGGAGCGGTTCCGTTTAGCCTCAGCATGCTTCTCAGGAGGAATGGTGGTCTGAACTCAGGGTCCCGTGGTTACGTAACGTGCCTGCACTGGCCGGCTAGAGCTTCACCAGAGTCCGTGTCAGGCTTCGCTTTTCCACTGCACGGTGCGCATCCTTATCTGCGCAAACTTGCCGTTGCAGTAATTGCTGTAGCCAAGGGCGAAATAAAGAACTCTGTTCCTGACAACGCAAAGGGATAGTATACACATCTGAGGACCGATTACTTTTATGAGAACAGCTAAGTGAACTATACGCACTAGGCTGTTCTCATAAAGTTATCTAGCGCCCCTGTGCCCATAACATTGGATTTGAAGTTGTAACGCTACCTGGCGCATGTTGATTACGAAATGTATACGTGAAGGGGAAAAAAGTCACTGTTCAGAAAGCTCAGTTGAACATTTTCATGCGCTACGTTTACACACCGCTCAGCTTACAGAAGACGAAAACCGAATATAGAAAATTTGTTTTACTATTGTTTACATGTTAGGCCTAACTGATTTTGCTACCGCGATCAAATACTAGAATTTCCAGAGCCAATTGCTTAGCACGAATTGTCTCCGTAAATCGTCTGTCCGACTTCGTCTACAAGATGAAGTGAGATAATTTAGAACCTTAATAATACCTGAAAGGAACAAAGAAAGAAAGAAAGGGAGAGAGAGAGAGAGAGAGAGAGAGAGAGAGAGAGAGAGAGAGAGAACTATTTCGCTCTGAATGTCAGTTAGCTCGTAAGGAGATAGTAAACGAGGATATGTTTAAAAATGTTACCCAAACGAGCTATTAATGCGCTCGGAACTGTTTCTTTGAATTGCGAATGTGAAGAGCTCACTGGTCGAACATAATTGCACTCTAAAGTTTTAGAGATTTGTATGACCAGAAACCCCTCGAATCAGAATTACGTTCTTGCGCACAGGATAATTAGCGACTGTTTTGTCGCCAGACATTGATTTTGTACGAGAGAATTTGGCACTAAACTGGCGAGTGGGTATAATGGTTTACAAATTCTCCAGCTGAGCAAAATGTAGGGTTGTTGCCGATCACTTAGTTTCCTTGCAGAACCAAAAATATGGAAACACCATAGCACAACACCTCACCGTGCCAAGTACGGTGTGGGAAGCCTGTCTGAAATCAAGCTTCCAGTCTCCTCGGAATGGGTAAACACAGGTCCTGTATGGCTTTCAAGGGAATCATGGTATTCTTCCTCGAAAACAGTGACAAGTTGAGGTAACGACGATGGAGATGGGTAGCTGTCATGCGCCCTTCTATCCAAAGTCGACCACAGAGGCTCAATAATATTGAGATCTGGTAAGTGTGATGGCCAGGGCAGATGAGACAGTTCAGCCTCGTGCTCACAAATCCAGTCCCGTACTTTCATGCGCCGTCTTGATTTCTGCTGTATTAAGCATAACAGACATGTGCAGAAGTCTGGGCACCCATCTTGCACTGACCTGCTCCATGTGCAAATGATCCGAGAAACGGTTGTTTAAAATAACCCTTAACCTTACTGGAATTTCCTCGAGATTCAACCGCCTTTCACTCGGAACTCCACAAAAGCGTTGGGCATCTCAATCACTATCTCAACATGTCGATCAACACGTGGATCATCCACAATGCTATCTCAGCCTAGAAACTATTGAGACCATTCCTTCACTGTGGAATATGAAGGGGAAGCATCAACATAATTATCATCCAGGCGGACTTCAATTTCAGCTCGTGCAAGACCTTTTGTCACGAACTTTTACCACTACACGATACTCGATTTTATCCATTGCAGCACCGCGGTACGCAACGTCTTACGGATTCACCATTCGACTGGGTTAGAGCTAGCTGCACTTTGCGTGCGTGCGTGCGCGCGCGCGCGCGCTTGTGTGTAACCTACCACGTATCAACAAATGCGGAGGTATAGATAGCTCAATGTTTACGTCTGTGTTAAACTCAGGGTGAACACAGTATAAGTTTTTTTATCATTCCATTTTATGTCGCTCCAATAGGATAGTCAGACATGTTATTGTCGCCACTTATTCAACGTCAGTTGAGTAAGCAAACAGAAACGAGTCTTTTCGCCTATTTATGCGCCAAGCGTGATATCTATTTACATTTCAGGCCAACTGTGGGTCCCCGCATCACGTGTCGATCCTCTGCGGCTTTTCCTCAATTTCGCTACTGTTTTATGATTTCCCATCTTCGACATCATCTGGTGAGAACTGCGTCGTGTATTGGTTGGTTAGTTTGTGGGGACCAGACTACTAGGGCCATCGGTCCGTAGCGTCGTGAAGCTTTCGCTGTTATTCATCAGATCATTTGTATGTATGGATCGTAATAACGACCCTGTAACATATCCTACCTTTAGATCTGACGATTTCGCTTTCACGAACGACGACTTGAGATTTATATCTGTTACGAAGTTCTCAATCCAATTACCAAAGGCCGGCCGAAGTGGCCGCGCGGTTCTGGCGCTGCAGTCTGGAACCGCGGGACCGCTACGGTCGCAGGTTCGAATCCTGCCTCGGGCATGGATGTGTGTGATGTCCTTAGGTTAGTTAGGTTTAACTAGTTCTAAGTTCTAGGGGACTAATGACCTCAGCAGTTGAGTCCCATAGTGCTCAGAGCCATTTGAACCAATTACCAAAGCGGCACGATATTCCATAAGATTTTATTTTGATCACTAATGGAAAGTACAGAACCGTATCAACTGCCTACAGAAAGACGGGAAACACTTACTAATCTGGACGACGTTATCTACAACCGTCTGGGTGTCATGGATGAAAACAGCGAAGAGTGTTTCACGAAATCTTTGATAGCAGACTCCACATACAGCAGACACTTTCGTTCTAAAAAAGATTGGTATCTAAAACAAATCGAATACTTGCACAAAATGAGGAAAGACGTAGAAGTGGCAAAGCTAGTGCTTCCTCCAAGGCTGAGCTTTAAAGCCGGCTCTTTAAAATGGTTCTTAAGACTAAACGTCCGCCTAGCGGAACGCGTAGTGAGATACGCCCCTGCCAACAAGGGGCCTTGCTCGTCGTCACGCGCGGGACAGATTTAGCAGAGAGCGATCGGTTGCTTGTAGACGCGGCCGGCCTAGGTCGGTGCAGGTCAGTGGTTCGGAAACAGGCGGGGTGGCAGCACGCACCTTCCAGAAGACAACCCGGACCACCAGATCATTTCGCGAAAACTTTTTCTAGACAACAGAGAACTCCCGTGGGTTGGCATGATAAAGCACCTGCACACTCATTATCAACAGAAAAACGGACAACCATGCTGTTCCGCCGTAATGTACAAACACGGGTAACATTTTTTTCGATAGTGAGATTCAAACAGAACGATTCGCAAGGAATACAATAGTGAAATGGTTGTTGTTGTTGTTGTTGTGGTCTTCAGTCCTGACACTGGTTTGATGCAGCTCTCCATGCTACTCTATCCTGTGCAAGCTTCTTCATCTCCCAGTACCTACTGCAGCCTACATCCTTCTGAATCTGCTTAGTGTATTCATCTCTTGGTCTCCCTCTACGATTTTTACTCTCCACGCTGCCCTCCAATACTAAATTGGTGATCCCTCGATGTCTCAGAACATGTCCTACCAACCGATCCCTTCTTCTAGTCAAGTTGTGCCACAAACTCCTCTTCTCCCCAATCCTATTCAATAGCTCCTCATTAGTTATGTGATCTACCCATTTAATCTTCAGCATTCTTCTGTAGCACCACATTTCGAAAGCTTCTATTCTCTTCTTGTCTAAACTATTTATCGTCCACGTTTCACTTCCATACATGGCTACACTCCATACAAATACTTTCAGAAACGACTTCCTTACACTTAAATCTACACTCGCTGTTAACAAATTTTTCTTCTTCAGAAACGCTTTCCTTGCCATTCCCAGTCTGCATTTTATATCGCAAATAGCAAAACTCCTTTACTACTTTAAGTGTCTCATTTCCTAATCTAATTCCCTCAGCATCACCCAACTTAATTCGACTACATTCCATTATCCTAGTTTTGCTTTTGTTCATGTTCATCTTATACCCTCCTTTCAAGACACTGTCCATTCCGTTCAACTGCTCTTCCAAGTCGTTTGCTGTCTCTGACAGAATTACAATGTCATCGGCGAACCTCAAAGTTTTTATTTCTTCTCCATGGTTTTTAATTCCTACTCCATACTTTTCTTTTGTATATTGAAAAATTAATGATCTGCCAGTGATGTAATGGCTCGAGTAGCTCGGTGATTAACAAAGTGTAAAAAGTAATTAAGCAGTAGATGCAGTGTTATTTCGTTTTTAGGGTTCCATAACTGTCGGTAAAAGCTAAACCCTTACGGGATCACTTTGTTGTCCGACCGTCTGTCTCAGTCTGTCAAGACCGTTCAGAACCGTATTTCTCAGGAACGGGCAGACGCACCAAGTTGAAATTTCTCAGATGGTACGGTCTACGGTCCGTTGGCGGTATAAAAAAGTGCAAATTGGCGTGCAAATTCCAGCCTTTGTTGCCAGTGAACAGCAGTAAGCATGGATGCATGTATCAGGCGGCAGTTGCGGAGGCCCATACCATCACCGTTCGCTGAACGGCCGTTGTGGGAGTACTATTGCTAGCCCTTTGTTCGTGTGGACGGTCAGTTGCTCTCAACAGACGTGTCTATTCACCCGTACACATCTCCGCAGCCTTTCGTTCAGCTTGGTGGCCAATTGCTCAAAAATTGCACCAGTATTCACTAGTACATATCGTCGCAGCCGTCGTTCACCCTTATCATGTATGTCCCGTGGTGCAGCACATCTATCAGAGATCATTTGAACAGCGGAGAGTTCCACGGGACTGGAAGAAGGCCCAGGTCTTAGCTGTCTATAAAAATGGTAGAAAATCGCATGCACATAATTGCCGACCAATTTCACTGACATCGATTTGTTGAAGAATCGTGGAACATATTTTGTGTTCAGACATAATGACCGTTCTAGACGCTGAGAAGCTCATCTGCAGAAACCAGCACGGTTTTAGGAAACAGCGATCATGCGAGACACAGCTGGCCCTCTTTGTGCATGATATACAACAGCCTCTAGATACCGGCTCCCAGGTTGATGCCATATTTCTAGACTTTTGAAAGGCGTTCGACTCAGTTCCGCACTGTCGCTTGCTCCAAAAAGTGCGCGCTTACGGTCTATCCGATGACATATGCGGTTGGATAGAAAGTTTTCTAACAGACAGCAGTTTCTCCTCCTGAATGGGGTGACTTCAACAGAAACAAGCGTAAATTCAGATGGTCCCAGGGCAGCGTAATACGTCCGCTGCTTTTTACGATTTACTTAAACGATCTCGTTGATGGTATTGACAGCGGGATTAGATTTTTTGCCGACGATGCTGTAGTCTACAGGAAAGTATTATCACACGAAAGTTGTGAACAAATCAATGAGGATTTGCAGAAAATAAATGCGTGGTGTAATGACTGGTAGTTATCTCCCAATATTAGTAAGTGTAACCTACTGCTTATAACAAGGCGAAAATCCCCATTAATGTAAGAGTACAAAATAAATGCCCTGTCTTTGGAAGCGGTAACGTCAGTCAAGTATCTGGGTGTGACTCTTGGAAATGATCTCAAATGGAATTATCAAATTACAGAAGTAACGGGTAAGGCGAACTCTAGATTGCTGTTTATTGGCAGAATCGTGAACCGATGCAGTCCTTCAATCAAGGAAATTGCTTACAATATTTTTGGTTCGTCCAGTCTTAGAGTATTGTTTGTCTGTATGGGACCCTTACCAGTTGGGTCTGATTCAAGAGACTGAGAAGGTCCAAAGAAGAGCGGCAAGATTCGTGACTGGTAAATTTAGCCGTCGCGAGAGCGTTACAAATCTCATAGACAGTTTGAAGTGGGACACACTTGCAGACAAACGACGCGCTAAACAGAAGGGGCTGCTCACTAAATTCCGAAATCCAATCTTCACCGAGGATGTAGAGCATATATTATTAGCACCAACTTTGAAATCGCGCAATGATCACCATTCAAAGATAAGGGAAATTAGAGCCCGTACTGAGGCGTTCAGACAGTCGTTTTTTCCCCGCGCGATCCGCGATTTGAACAGACGGGGGGGGGGGGGGGGGGAATTTTACTTTGGCGCGAATTGTGCCCTCCGCCACACACCGCTTGGTGGCTATCGGAGTATGTATGTAGATGGCGCCGGTTTTTGATAGCACCATTTCTACAGTTACACTCCGCAAGCCACCCAACGGTGTCTGGCGGAAGGCACTTTACGTGCCACTGTCATTACCTCCTTTTCATGTTCCAGTCGCGTATGGTTCGCGGGAAGAACGACTGCCGGAAAGCCTGCGTGCGCGCTCGAATCTCTCTAATTTTACATTCGTGATCTCCTCGGGAGGTATAAGTAGGGGGAAGCAATATATTCGATACCTCATCCAGAAACGCACCCTCTCGAAACCTGGACAGCACGCTACACCGCGATGCAGACCGCCTCTCTTGCAGAGTGTACCACTTGAGTTTGCTAAACATCTCCGTAACGCTGTCACGCTTACCAAATAACCCTGTGACGAAACGCGCCGCTCTTCTTTGGATCTTCTCTATCTCCTCCGTCAACCCGATCTGCTATGGATCCCACACTGATGAGCAATACTCAAGTATAGGTCGAACGAGTGTTTTGTAAGCCACCTCCTTTGTTGATGGACCATATTTTCTAAGGACTCACCCAATGAATCTGAACCTGGCACCCGCCTTACCAACAATTAATTTTATATGATGATTCCACTTCAGATCGTTCCGTACGCATGCTCTCAGATATTTTACAGGAGTAACTGCTACCAGTCTTTGCTCCGCTATCATATAATAATACAATGAAGGGTCCTTCTTTCTATGTATTCGCAATACATTACATTTGTCTATGTTAAGGGTCAGTTGCCACACCCTCCACGAAGTGCCTATCCGCTGCAGATCTTCCTGCATTTCGCTGCAATTTTCTAATGCTGCAACTTCTTTGCATACTACAGTATCATCCGCGAAAAGTCTCATGGAACTTCCGATACTACCTACCAGGCCATTTATATAAATTGTGAAAAGCAATGGTTCCATAACACTCCCCTGTGGCACGCCAGAGGTTACTTTAAGGTCTGTAGACGTCTCTCCATTGAGACCAACATGCTGTGTTCTGTTTGCTAAAAACGCTTCGGTCCAGCCACACAGCTGGTCTGATATTCCGTAGACTCGTACTTTGTTTATCAGGCGACAGTGCGGAACTGTATCGAACGCCTTCCGGAAGTCAAGGAAAATGGCATCTACCTGGGAGCCTGTATCAAATATTTTCTGGGTCTCATGAACAAATAAAACGAGTTGGGTCTCAAACGATAGCTGTTTCGGGAATTCATGTTGATTCCTGCAGAGTAGATTCTGGGTTTCCAGAAATGACATGATACGCGAGCAAAAAACGTGTTCTAAAATTCTACAATAGATCGAAGTCAGAGATACGGGTCTATAGTTTTGCGCATCTGCTCGACGACCCTTCTTGAAAACTGCCATGGACGGTATAGTGTAAGCACGGCCGCACGCGAACAGTTTCGAAACTTAGCCGTTTCGGAAATGCTCCCCCCATTGGTCCGAAAGCCAAGGCGTATGCCCTCCTGACACGCTTTATATACCCTGCTTTGCTGGTGCTGCCACCTGCCGTCTGTGAGTGGTTATTGCACATTGACGTCTAACGAAGGTGGTGGTGGTATTGATGTGACTGGACCGCGTATTTTGGCCAGTTTACGTACAACCGTGTGACATACCGCTTCGGGTTTAAACTTTCGGCGTCTGAGCCCTTCTGCATCAGTCGCTGCAGAGTCGCGCGCGGCGGAAAGCGGAAGCAGCCTGGGGAGTCGCCGCCTCTAGCAGGACGCCCAGATTTCGGGAGCGTTAGCGGCCGTTAACAGGCTTAACGAGCGTGTCCGCGCGGAGTTTTTCCCTCTCGGCCTGGCCGGGCAGCCTTTTTAAATTAATCTCATTACCGAGGCAAGTGATCACGTTTAATTGAACGCTGCGGCCCATAATTTGGCCCGGCCAGCGAGTGCAAGTGAAGACCGTACGCTGGCGCCGTACGGGGAGAGCAGTGCAGTGCAGGGCTCGGCCAGTGTGCTTTATTCCATTAGCCGGCGCGCCGCTTAATCTGCCTCGCATGTGCGGCGAATTTTAATCAGCACGCCGGAAAGGAGAGCACCCCTAAGGCGCGAGCGGCGGCGCTGGTCAGCCGCCTGCCAAAAGCCAGCGCACTCCAGGCGACCCGCGTGGACGGAACGCCTCTGCCAGTACCCTCCTCTGCACGACTCCAAATCCTGCTTTGCGATATTGGAAACTTTTACACTTCAAACAGAAAATACCTTCTGTTGTGTTGGCTGAAGAGCCAACACCCTGTTACTAGAGGAGGCCGAAATGCACGCGTTTTAGCTCACGCAGGCTGGCGTGAGGAGGGAAGAACTATACTGACATCAGGTCTGGAACATGACAAGGAATTAGAATTCAGAAAGCGGACCTAATTAGTTTCATACTTAACTTTAATCCATTAATGATGAACGTCGCTCTTGACGGTACAGGATTCACAATATTATCAGTTCAGCATACATTCTTGAAGAATATGGCGCCTTGCTAGGTCGTAGCAAATGACGTAGCTGAAGGGTATGCTAAACTGTCGTCTCTCCAAATGACAGCGTATGTAGACAGTGAACCATCGCTAGCAAAGTCGGCTGTACAACTGGGGCGCGTGCTAGGGAGTCTCTAGACTAGACCTGCCGTGTGGCGGCGCTCGGTCTGCAATCACTGATAGTGACGACACGCGGGTCCGACGTATACTAACGGACCGCGGCCCATTTAAAGGCTACCACCCAGCAAGTGTGGTGTCTGGCGGTGACACCACACCTTCTTCCATACAATCCCATTTCTGGGTAGTATCTCAAATCAAATTGCCGATGTCTTCAAACGAAAAGGCATAAACATATTTTTCATCACCGACAAGATTAGGCAGAAGTTGCCTCACAACAGCAACACAAGAATCGACTCTACCCTACAGGTGTGTACAAAATTGTGCGTTTGGACTCTGATGATTTCCACGTAGACGAGACAAGTAGATCATTTGACATTAGATTCAAAGAACACGTGGTAGCATTGTACCACACATCAGCAATAGTTAACCACATTCATTAAACTAAACATCGTCCTAAGAACATAGGTAACAGCATCCTACGTATTCAATCTAGAGCGGAAAAACTAGACATCCTTGAAACACTCGAGATATACAAACATCAAAGAAAACAACCTGAATGTATCCTACATGTCAATAGCATCATCACTGTTTTTAACAGCAACAAAACAAACACACACACACACACACACACACACACACACACACACACACACACACACACACACACAGCATCCTGCTCTCATACTTACCACAAATAATTAGTTGTGTTACCGTGATATTTTCCAAATGAAAATGGAAATTTTTTAAAAAAATTTCTTTTTAAAATTCACTCGTGATCGCACCACGTATGCTACAGGAAGATAGGTTGTAGCATACGTGGTGCGATCAAGACTGAATTTTAAAAAGAAAAAAAATGTTTAAAATTTTTTTTGATCGCTGTTCAAAAAAAGTGTTTATGAAAATGGGAATGCCCGTAATTCACAAACGTATCAGCACATAAACAGCTTGTACCCCTGTCGCCTTGAGGCTATATACAGAGCTGTTCTTACTAATGTAAAAAAAAAAAAACTGTAGTGACGTACATGACGCCGAGACAGGTAATTTAATGCAAATCACATGGGGCCGCAAATGTCAGGAAATACGCCGAAGTAGATGACACATTTAAAATACGGATGTTATTTTCGAGCCCGTGCGTGAAGGGTAATTCAGCAATAAAAGTCTTGCAGTCAAGCAAACGGTACAAATTTCGAACACCTTTTGTATATGTGATCTGTTGTAAGTGTAGTATATGTGGCCTGTTGTAAGGGTAGAAGTTACAACACTATTTTCCTCGCAGTAACCAAGCAAAAGCGGTTTTTATATTGTGTTTCTTTCCTTTTATCCCTTTTGTTCTGTTTACAGACATTATTTAGTAAGGAAAACATAAATAATTAGCTGCAAATGGCGCAATTCGGAAACGAAAACGACGCAATACAGTAGGTCTCTGTTGTATGAACTTTCCAACAAAGTAGCGGAGACCGCGAGACTGGTAAATAAAGTAATACCTTAATGTAAACACACAGTTGTCTCTCTCAGTGAAAAAAAGTACTGCGTGTTAGATGCATCACTCGAACCTTGAGCTCCACCCAATAAACTCACGCACGAGGTAGGTCAATTGATTGTCAGATGTTCATTTTTCTTCCACTTTCGGGCTATTTCTCGATATTTGCGGCTCCATGTGTCTTATATTAAATTAGTTGTCTCAAAGTCAAGTCGCTTAAGAGGTTTTTAAACGTTAATAAGAATTACCCTGTATATCAGGTTACATTATTAATAGTATATCTTTCTGAAGATTATTTTAAGGCACAACGCTATATTACTTCAACCTTTACTTGGTTATATCGTGTAATAAGTGCAATCTTAACAATCTACAGCTCTGGAGTAACCAAAACTTCGTTCTCCTTCCATCCTTTGTCTCTGTATCTCAGTCTAAATCGTTATTTATGTGTAATTTTGCCAGTGTTCTTAACATAATTATTGCACTTAATATTTTCAACATATCACCTCATTACGTATATGAGTACAAAGCTTGAGCCATATAAACTTGACAGAAAAGGATTTGTGTACCACTTGAAATATTTACCCTTAACATACGTATTCATCAACCTAACAGAACATCTCCACAACGCTAAGACGTACTCTGAAATAATTGTTTTGTTTTGCTGTATGTTCTTTGTAGTTTGAAATACTGCTTGTGTTTTTTACTATATGCTCTTTGCACCAAGTGGTTGCTAGACACCGTCGTCTACGAAGTGTGAGAGTTGAGATGTGATGTATTACGACTGAGAAAGGAGCTTCCGACCACTGGAGATGTTCTGTTCAGTTGTTTTATTTCGACATTTACATTTTCGTTTAGTTTTTTGTCAGAGACTTCCACAGAGTTGTATTCTGAAATAGTGTCTTGTTTCTCCGCTAGAAAAGTTACCCCAAAGTCGTAAAACAACACACACGTGTGATATTACATACAAATCCACCTGCTCATGGACGTTTAAACACGTTGGCAACAGTAAACTTGTTGTTCCATTCGACGTTAAGTTTTATTTTGATTTTTCTGTACTATACGTAATTTAATGTTTCGCGTGCAGAACAAACAAATTGTATTTCTTTGCAGTTTCCGTTTTTGATAGACATCGAGATCAATAGAGGGAGACCTTTACTATTCACACTGCACGTGAAATCTTTCCATAAAGTAAATACAGAAAAGCTACGAGAGATAATGACGAAAGAGGAACACTATATACATAATACAGGTAGCAGAAAGCATGTACCAAGGTTCAGTATCGCCTTTGCAGAAAAGGAATAGCATGAGACCAGAACGAATTTGAGAGTAAGAGGAGTGTGCAGCATGTCTCAGACTCTTTTAATATTTATATTGACGAGATGCTGAAGGAGTTGATTAGCAAATTTAAGTTTTTATACTTACGACTTCAATGACAGGAATTATTCTACTACATTACTCTATGTTGATAATAGGTAGAAGAAACTCGAAAGAGCAGCTAAGTTACATCATATATTAGTATCTTGAAGTGAAACATAAGTTACGGCTTTCAGGGGCCAAGAGCCAATTCTCAGCAAAATAATAATGAGAGAGAGAGAATAGAAAGAAGAAACTCGTTCAACGTCGGATCGGCTGATGTCATTTGACCTCTACCCTACCTCTCTGA
Source organism: Schistocerca nitens (assembly GCF_023898315.1). Lineage (NCBI taxonomy): Eukaryota > Metazoa > Arthropoda > Insecta > Orthoptera > Acrididae > Schistocerca > Schistocerca nitens. Next base: position 1,129,981,138 of record NC_064614.1, read on the forward strand.
CCTGGTTCGAGCCTCGTTCACGTGTCTGTGGGCGTTAGAGCAACATTGTTTGAGTACACGTTTGCAGAATACACCGACATGATCCGTAAGTATGGCGAAGACCACGGAAACGGAAGAACTTCTTGTCTCCACTATCAACGTCCGACTCCATCGCACACCCTTTTCGCCACAATGGCGTAACGTATTCGAGAAATGACACCTTCCCGTCAGCAGGCGTCCCTGTGGTGTCCCAAGAAGACGCTGCGCACCCGAACTGGAAGAAGCCTCACTGTTTCACGTTGAAGAGAACCCGTCAGCGAGCACACGAGCAATTTCTTTGGCTATTATTGGGTGGAATTGTAAAGCAATATACTGGGTCATGTCTAATCAGTTACTTGCAAAAGTGGTCGCGTTACCAACATCTTTTCAAATGGTTGTAGCACGGAAACAGTACGTTTCCGGATATGGGTTCGAATTCATAATGTTATCTACCCATTCCCCTCCACATTCCAAAAAGTTAGTAACGGTAATTTCCGAACACCCTCTGTTGTTGTTGTTGTTGTTGCTGTCTTCAGTCCAGAGACTGGTCTGATGCCGATCTCCATGCTACTCTATCCTGCGCAAGCTTCTTCCTCTCCCAGTACCTACTGCAACCTACATCCTTCTGAATCTGCTTGGTGTATTCATCTCTTAGTCTCCCTCTACGATTTTTACCCTCCACGCTGCCCTCCAATACTAAATTTGTGATCCCTGAACACCCTGTATGCCGAGAAAAAACAGTATCTGATTGTCTAAGAATGCCGGGCAAGTGGCAGGCATCGAAGTGGCTCCCTGAACTGGCAGAGATAAAGGTTTTCATGTGAGGTGGTAAACTGAATGATGTCTTCGTCTGTGACATTTCTTCGTCAAGCGCCCACTTTCATGGTTTGCTTCGTGCAAAACCGGTGTCTCTGCTAAAGGTGGTGTTACACAGTGTGGTACCGACAGTTTCCCTAATCATAGTCATAACAGTTCGAAGTGAGGGCCAGAGTAATCATGCTTTTATTTATGACACATGCTCAGCCGCTGCTGATTTTTATATATTTATACACAGAGGTGACTTTGGTATTCAGCACAGCGATCAGCAATAGTCCGTATAGACTGCGTCACGTAAATTCGCATGGAATGTTATAAATTCGTGGATAGGACGCAACATGTCAGTAATTGTCTAGGTTTGGATAGAATCTCTGACGGTTTGGATACAATCTCTGATAAACAGTTCACCTGTCTTAGGCTGTGCTATATTTTGCTCTTCTCGGCTTGGTTGAAAGGTATCACACCTTTGTTTTCTTGACAGAGCTGATTTTATCTCCCAGACTAAATAACCATTTGCTCGGAACAAAGTTCAGATGATTCGTCTAGGAACCGAGGTTATCCTTTTCCGAAATTGTCCCTCCTGTGTACTAAGATTTCGTCACTGTTCTCTTCTGAGCTTGAGATTTTAATTGAATTGGATGAGAACTTTTTAGCCAAAGTCTCCGTCGCTAAAAACTTCTTAATTACATTTTTAGCTATTACGAAATTGTGTACGCGACCTAGTTATAGGTTATAAACGGTTATTGAGTCATTCTCGCCATGTGAACTCAACTCTTAAATAATTGAAATACCTAAATAGTTATATGCAAAAGGATATTAGAATTTATCGCCTCGCTGATAATACAGTCTTTACAGAAGAAGCTTCAACACAGGTAAAGGAGGTTGTGGAGGCAATCGGGCGAGGACTATCAGCCGAAACGAAGTCAAGGGAACTATTTAGATGTTCGTGTAAATGATTTGGCGAAACCACGCTATAATATCTAGTTAAGATGGTTGAAAACACAGTTTTAGTGCTTCAAATGATTTCTCGCTTCGCCACCCCTCTTTCAAAACTATAATGAGGTGCCTTATAAACTTCATTTTTGAAAATTTCTCATAATATATACAAGATAAATTTCAAATTACAGTATTGCTACGTTTTTGTTGTTTCTTATTCATAAATAAGTTTTATGAAGGCCTCTAACAGTCACAGTTCTTTGTATTCCACTGAAATTGTTTTATTTGCGCAAAAGTTTGGAGATATGACACTATCGTTCGGCAAATATGGGAGTACAAAACCAACGAATCGTTCCTCAGCAGTCACCTGAATATAACAGAAAGCCACGTTGCTGGAAATTCGTGCTGTATCAACGACTGTACCCGGCTGAAGACCCGAGGATGATTTAAATTACATATTCGCTCCGAAAATCTCCCTTCACTCATGGAAATAAGTACTTTTTTTATCGTTGCGGTATCAGGTACGGCCACAGCAAATATTATCCGTCTTTCGTAAAAAAAGTTTAATTTTAACCGAACTTGTTTCACCAATGTACCCTCTACAGCTCCGAAGCGAACTGTATAGCAAGGTCAGGTGCAGTGTGCAGCAAGAAAGGTTATGTGCAGTGAAATGAAAAATAGTGGCATTCAATGTTTTAAACCCATACTTTTATGCCTGCACAAGAACCAATGAACACATGAAAAGGATAGGAAACATGAAGTCACTGATCACATTCCAGTAATACTACATAGTTGTCTTTTCTGTTAGAGAGAAACGGGTATAAGAGCAAATATTTCTGTTAGTGAGTGAGAACGGGGTACCAAACAACATTACAAATATATTTGTCAGTTGCAGACTTTACAAGTCGTATGCTTTTTTAATACCTCAAAGTACATGTGGCAAGAGCAAGCCACTAATGCTTATTTTCCTTTGATCAGCATGTCAGGAGTTCGGGTGTGGGTGTGTGGATGTGAACGGTTAGTCTATGCTGACAGGCGTCGTCCATTTAATGACGCAGTACGACCTTGCAGAAAACGTACGTTCGTAAAGTTTGTGACCCGTCAGTGGAAAAACTTTTCGATGCAGAGAAAAAACAACCAACTCAGTGACGTATGTACATATTAAGGTACCACATACAAAAGTAACTGTGGTTATAACCTTTACATCCTGTATATTCTAAAAATGAAACATGAACATGATTGAAGCAGCAGCTGAGGAAGAATGCCTGCAAATATTAACAATATTGACCAGAGGAGGCTGCTGGATGTTAGCGTGGGCGGCTTTTTTTTCCCCTGTGGTAGTACTTCGATAAAGTAAAAGAACTGGTATGCTGTGCTTTGCAGTTTCAATCTCGCTGTTTCACGTCTACAGCATCCGCGCTAGACAGCTGTACGACTGCGACGTGAAGCAACTGCGCGCGCGGCTCTCGTCACCGCTAGCTGTAAGCAGATTTTGAAGCGCAAAGGGGTTTCGCTTTCAGCGAGAGGTCTCCCGGTCGGCACGATTTGCGATCTATACGTGAACGCCTCACAGGCGCTAAGTGGGGCGGCTGGATGGCAACAGCACGACCGGGGGGTTGTGATTGACGTCACGGGCCGCCGAGAGTTTGTTTATAATGTGGCGGTGACGTCACGCGCTGCGGTATCGACCGCAGGGCGCAGCTGAGCAGCTCGGCGCGCATGCGCGGGAGAGCGGCCGCAGCTGCCGCGGCGCGCTGTTGCTAGGCGACCGGCGCGGGCGCCGGCGCTGCTCTGAGTAGGTCACCCACTGCCTGCAACAAGTTCCCCTCAGCCGACGTGGGAGGGGGGCGGGCGAGGGGGAGGGGCGGCTGCCGCACGGTGTAAACACGGCCCGACCGCTGCCGCTCTGCAACCTGTCCGGCCGATGCCAGCTCACAGCAACACCGTCTCTGCTTCATCCTCCGCTGCAGGGGTGGTGTTCCGTGTATTCTAGCTGTGCTCTGAATGAGGACAATATGTGCAAGTTGAACACCTGACACTGTAACTAAAAGAGAAGCAAAAATTATCTGAACTGAAATATCTATAGCGGGATACATAGTGCCCACCGGTAACTAATCCAGCCGCCTGCCTTTACGTTGCTTCGATGTTTTCCTTCAATCTGACTTCTTGTGGATCCAAAACAGCCGGCGATTCTACGCGCTTCAGTTTGGAACCGCGTGACCGCTACGGTCGCAGGTTCGAATCCTGCCTCGGACATGGATGTGTGTGATGTCCTTAGGTTAGTTAGGTTTAAGTGGTTCTAAGTTCTACGGGACTGATGACCTCAATAGTTAAGTCCCATAGTGCTCAGAGCCATTTGAGCCATTTGATCCAAAACATTCGAGCAGTATTCAAGAATGGGTGGCATTAGTGTTCTATACGCTGTCTCCATTATAGATGATCTATGCTTTCCTAAAATTCTCCCAGTAAACCGAAGTCAACCATCCGCCTTTTCTGCTACTGTCCTCACGTGTTCGTTCCATTTGATGCTGGTTTGCAACGTTACGCGTAGATGTTTAATCGACATGACTGTCTCGGGCAGCACACTACTAATGCTGTATTTGAAAGACTTAGGGCTTGCTTTAATTTAATATTTTCTACATTTAGAGCAAATTGTCTTTCATCACACCAATTAAAATTCTGTCATCTTGTACACTCCTACAGTCACTCAACGACGACACCTTCCCGTACACCACAGCATCATCATCAAACAGCCACAGACTGTTGCTCACCCTGTTCGCCAGATCATTTACGTATATAAAAAATAGCAGCGGTCCTGTCACGCTTCCTTAAGGTTCTAATGACGATCCATCGTGGACAATAACCTACATTTTTTGAGATATTATTCCACAGACAAATGCAATAACTTTGATCTGCAGGGTTACGTTATCAAACTGTGAACAAAGCACGGTTTTATTCGTGATGGTAATAAAGATGAGAACATTAGTGATTGTCTAATAAATTTAGTTGTGCTTATAGATCCCAATGTATACGCCATTTAACATCTGCCCCCTAATCAAAGCTTTTGCGTTTGTATTCGGAGTCATATCCCAAAAAACGTCTTTAAAGAGTCCACAATGTTGTTGTTGTAGTAGTCTTCACTTCGAAGCCTAGTTTGTTTCAACTTTGACGGTAGTCTGGCCTATGTAAGGCCCTCCACCTTTGCGCAGTTATTGCATCCCGTATGTATTTGAACCTGCCTTGTGCTACAAATTTTACTCCGTGGTACAATTCTCAGCTATTCCTTGGTACCTTACGGTGTCTCCAAACAACCATTCCCAACTTTAAGTGCCGGCCGCTGGTGGCCGAGCGGTTCTGGCGCTACAGTCTGGAACCGCGCGACCGCTACGGTCGCAGGTTCGAATCCTGCCTCGGGCATGGATGTGTGTGTTGTCCTTAGGTTAGTTAGGTTTAAGTAGTTCTAAGTTCTAGGGGACTTATGACCTCAGCAGTTGAGTCCCATAGTGCTCAGAGCCATTTGAACTTTGAACCAACTTTAAGTCAAGCTGTGTCATGGAACTGTTCTTCTCGAAATCCTCAGCATTTCAGAACTGTCTATTCTCTTCTTAAGTATACTGCTTATTGTCCACTTTTTACATCGGCACGAGCCTACACTCCATACACATGCTTTCAGAAAAAGGCATCCCAATACGTAAATTTGTATTCAATGTTAATAAGAGAAATGTTTTTCTTACTATCGCCAGTCTGCATTTTACGTCATTTTTACTCCTGTCATAAGTTACTTCACTGCCAACATAGAGGAATTGGTCTACATTTAGTGTCCGTTTTCCTAATCTGATTCCTTCAGCATTGCATTACCCTTGTTCTATAGGGTATGTAGGGTAGTTTGTAATTCAACTATCGCTAATTGAGAGGGCCTCATGAGAAAACGGATGATCGGAATTGTTCATAAGCACGTACAGAAGAGAAGTAACGAGTAAGCCGTTCGAAGAAACACATTTTAATTTGCACAAGAGAGGGCAACATTTGTTAATTTTGTACCATATTTATTCGCAGGTTACAAATGTTGCTCATCGTTCCAGGTATCAGCATCCAAACAGCCTGGAATCCCACTACTGATTGCTTTACTGCTGCGCGAAACATCTCAGGTGAGGTATTGGCTGCTTCCTTCGCTAAGCTCATCTTCAAAGTCCAATGTGTGTTAGATGAACCATGTGCTTTACGTAACCCAAGAGCGAGAAATCACAAGGTTTAGAATGTGTGCCGGCCGGTGTGGCCGAGCGGTTCTAGGCGCTTCAGTCCGGAACCGCGCTGCTGCTACAGTCGCAGTTTCGCATCCTGCCTCTGGCATGGATGTGTGTGATGTCCTTAGGTTCGTTAGGTTTAAGTAGTTCTAGGGGACTGATGACCTCAGATGCTAAGTCCCATAGTGCTCAGAGCCATTTGAACCATTTGTAGTTACGTGTTTTGCCACCCTAGGCGGAAATTGAAAAATGACACCCCCTCTTTTTTATTTCCATTGTTCTCCCCGCTAGGTCGCTCTTAACCAACGGCACAACAATGCAAATCTGCTATTCTCCTTTTAATCATTAAACTGAGGTGAACAGGCGTCCTTGTTTTGTATGGACAGTCCTCAATTTTTGTGCTTCGTCCTCAAATTTTTTATTTATTGCCCTCAATTTTTTTATTTCTTCTTCTCAGATTTTGAAATCTGCCAAAATAACTGAAATACGTAGAATGTACTGATAATTTTAAACTGGAATAAACTTAATATTCCAGTGCAACCAAATTTGGCATTGATTACTTATTTCTTTTAATTTCAAGAAAATGAACTAATAAAAGCGTGGAACAATTTTCTGGTCCGCAAATTATGCTGTACTGATTGGACACATGCTGTTTGATTTCAAATTAATTTTTTTCCGCCCTTTGCCGCCGCCTGGTCTTGCCTAATGGTAGCAACGGCCCTGACTATAATCCTCAAATTGTACGGATAGAAACGTGTTCGACGTGAGAAATAAGGTGGATTGAAAGTGCTACGGTATGAACGTATGTACCACAACTCTCGGTTAGACCAACATTGTACCGGTGGTACGTCGGCGCTTTGTTGCTACGGCGGGGTGCAGACAGCGGCCGCAGCAACGGCACGTGTTGGGCGGCTGCAGCGGTGCCCGGCAACAGCGGGGTGGAGTCGGTCGGGGCGAGTCCACCGCTGTGGGTCGCTCTTGGGCCGCGGCGCATGCGCGCTCCAACCCCGCCGCGAGCTCGTCTGGGATTTCTCCGAAATGAGTCAATAGGCCCGCAGATCGCCAACAACATTTGCAACCACCCGGCGAACACTTTCGTCCTCCTGGTTTGCGCAAGCTTTCGTAGCGGTGCATGAGACATTGCCCGCGACTCGCTATATAGATGTACCTCTGTACATAACAAGGTATGAAGCTAAGGCGTGCCATTCCAAATGTATCCAAAATGAGTAAATTATCGAGACGAGTTTTCGATAATTTACCGATGTATCGGACTTGGCGGCGAACTTTCTGACGTACGAAAGCGTATTTTACGCTTAGGGCACACGGGTTATGACACAGAATTTTTTAAATGGAACTGTATAATTTTTCAGCATTGGAAAGAGCTTTCGAAGATCAGCGACATAATACGTATGGAACTTGATCTAATAGTAACAAGATAAGAACGTGGCAGAATACGGCCCCTTCGTTAGAAAAGCTCACAAAAACGTTTGCCCTGTTGTGCCAAGTATCTGAAGTATGGTTCGTGTGGTTCTTGTTAAGAATATCTCATATAAAATGTTTAAATGTTGAAATTCGCCATTCATACGTGTCGTAAAGAGATTCCGCAGAGTGCTACACGTCGATTTCGTCCCTTGAGGTAAAGTTTGTGGTGCACACCTCGTATCTGTGTTACGTACCTGATTGTAGGTATATATCATATAAATAAATAAGAATAACTTCTCATGGCTGATATTCAGTCATATAATATTTCTTAAAAGACATCATAGTCGCCGTTGACTGTATAAAATATTTATTGTTACTATTACAATTTCGGCCTTACGGCCATTCTCAAGTAACACTGCGAAGATACATTCTGTCAGAATACTCATGTCAGATAGTTTTATATTCTGACAGAATGTAACTTTGCAGTGTTACTTGAGAATGGCCGTAAGGCCGAAATTGTAATAGTAACAATACATATTTTATACAGTCAACGGCGACTATGATGTCTTTTAAGAAATAAATAAGAGAAGGTGCGGATCCCTTACGGTACACAAAACAAGTCAGAACACTGTTTCATAAGCAATGAAAGAAGCATGCCAAATTTAAAAGAACGCAGAATCCCCAAGACTGGCAAAGTTCTACGGAAGCTTGAACTTTACCGCGCTCTTCAATCCGAGATGGTTTTAAAAGTTTCCACAACGAAACTCTTTTCTCCAAATCTCGCAACGAGCAAAGTGGCGCAGTAGTTAGCCCACTGGACTCGCATTCGGGAGGACGACGGTTCAAACCCGCCTCCGCCTATCGTCATTTATGTTTCCTGTAATTTCCCTAAGTCGCTTAAGGCAAATGCCGGGGTGGTTCCTTTGAAATGGCACGGCCGACTTCCTCCCCCATCCTTTCCTAATCCGATGGGACGGATGACCTCGCTGTTTGGTCCCCTTGCCCGAATCAACTAACCAACCAAAACCCGCAGAAAACCCAAAGAGATTCTGCTCGTATGTATACTACACCAGCGGCAAGACGCAGTCAAAACCTTCACTGCATAGCAATGGTAACATTACTGATGCTAGCCTCACTAAAACAGAGTTACCAAAAGCGGATCTCCGAAATTTCTTCACCAAGGAGGACAAAGTAAATATTCCAGCATTCCAGTCGTAAACTGCTGCCAACATGAGTAACTCGAACGTAGATATCCTCGGTGTAGTGCATCGGCTTAAATCACTTAATAAAGGCAAGGCCCACAGTCTACATTTCACACCATCTAGGTTCCTTCCAGAGTTGTTGTTGTGGTCTTTAGTCCTGAGACTGGTTTGATGCAGCTCTCCATGCTACCCTATCCTGTGCATGCTTCTTCATCTCCCAGTACCTACTGCAACCTACATCCTTCTGAATCTGCTTAGTGTATTCATCTCTTGGTCTCCCTCTACGATTTTTACCCTCCACGCTGCCCTCCAATGCTAAATTTGTGATCCCTTGATGCCTCAAAACATGTCCTACCAACCGATCCCTTCTTCTAGTCAAGTTGTGCCACAAACTTCTCTTCTCCCCAATCCTATTCAATACCTCCTCATTAGTTACGTGATCTACCCACCTTATCTTCAGCATTCTTCTGTAGCACCACATTTCGAAAGCTTCTATTCTCTTCTTGTCCATACTAGCTATCGTCCATGTTTCACTTTCATACATGGCTACACTCCATACAAATACTTTCAGAAACGACTTCCTGACACTTAAATCTATACTCGATGTTAAAAAATTTCTCTTCTTCAGAAACGATTTCCTTGCCATTGCCAGTCTACATTTTATATCCTCTCTACTTCGACCATCATCAGTTATTTTACTCCCTAAATAGCAAAACTCCTTTACTACAAGTGTCTCATTTCCTAATCTAATCCCCTCAGCATCACCCGATTTAATTTGACTACATTCCATTATCTTCGTTTTGCTTTTGTTGATGTTCATCTTATATCCTCCTTTCAAGACACTGTCCATTCCGTTCAACTGCACTTCCAAGTCCTTTGCTGTCTCTGACAGAATTACAATGTCATCGGCGAACCTCAAAGTTTTTACTTCTTCTCCATGAATTTTAATACCTACCACGAATTTTTCTTTCGTTTCCTTTACTGCTTGCTCAATATACAGATTGAATAACATTGGGGAGAGGCTACAACCCTGTCTCACTCCTTTCCCAACCACTGCTTCCCTTTCATGCCCCTCGACCCTTATAACTGCCATCTGGTTTCTATACAAATTGTAAATAGCCTTTCGCTCCCTGTATTTTACTCCTGCCACCTTCAGAATTTGAAAGAGAGTATTCCAGTTAACGTTGTCAAAAGCTTTCTCTAAGTCTACAAATGCTAGAAACGTAGGTTTGCCTTTCCTTAATCTTTCTTCTAAGATAAGTCGTAAGGTTAGTATTGCCTCACGTGTTCCAACATTTCTACGGAATCCAAACTGATCTTCCCCGAGGTCCGCTTCTACCAGTTTTTCCATTCGTCTGTAAAGAATTCGCGTTAGTATTTTGCAGCTGTGACTTATTAAACTGATAGTTCGGTAATTTTCACATCTGTCAACACCTGCTTTCTTTGGGATTGGAATTATTATATTCTTCGTGAAGTCTGTGGGTATTTCGCCTGTCTCATACATCTTGCTCACCAGATGGTAGAGTTCTGTCAGGACTGGCTCTCCCAAGGCCATCAGTAGTTCTAATGGAATGTTGTCTACTCCCGGGGCCTTGTTTCGACTCAGGTCTTTCAGTGCTCTGTCAAACTCTTCACGCAGTATCTTATCTCCCATTGCATCTTCATCTACATCCTCTTCCATTTCCATAATATTGTCCTCAAGTACATCGCCCTTGTATAAACCCTCTATATACTCCTTCCACCTTTCTGCCTTCCCTTCTTTGCTTAGAACTGGGTTGCCATCTGAGCTCTTGATATTCATACAAGTGGTTCTCTTCTCTCCAAAGGTCTCTTTAATTTTCCTGTAGGCAGTATCTATCTTACCCCTAGTGAGACAAGCCTCTACATCCTTACATTTGTCCTCTAGCCATCCCTGCTTAGCCATTTTGCACTTCCTGTCGATCTCATTTTTGAGACGTTTGTATTCCTTTTTGCCTGCATCATTTACTGCAATTTTATATTTTCTCCTTTCATCAATTAAATTCAATATTTCTTCTGTTACCCAAGGATTTCTATTAGCCCTCGTCTTTTTACCTACTTGATCCTCTGCTACCTTCACTACTTCATCCCTCAGAGCCACCCATTCTTCTTCTACTGTATTTCTTTCCCCCATTCCTGTCAATTGTCCCCTTATGCTCTCCCTGAAACTCTCTACAACCTCTGGTTCTTTCAGTTTATCCAGGTCCCATCTCCTTAAATTCCCACCTTTTTGCAGTTTCTTCAGTTTCAATCTGCAGAGTATGCTGATACAATAGCTTCTTACTCAGCAATCGTACACAACTGCTCGCTCGTCGATAGATTCGAATCTAGAAACCAGAAAGTTGCACTGGTTACACCAATACTCAAGCAAGGGAAATAGGATTAATTCGCTGAATTACAAAACCATATCACTAACGTCAGTTTCTAGTATGATCTTGGAATAAATACTGTTCGAACGGTATGAATTACCTCGAAGAAAACGATTTATTTACGAATAGCCAACACGGATTAAAACAATATCGTTCCTGTGAAGCCCAACTAGCTATTTGAGTGGAATTGATAGAATGTCAAATCGATTCAATATTTTTAGATTTCCCGAAGGCAATTTGACTTGAGAGAATAGGCATCGTTGAAACCACCTGATGTGTAAATTGATATTAAGTTGTGCTGATACATTGTCGTGTTGAGCACCCGAAATCCATCGTCATCATCATATACACTTATCTGGCTGTACTCGGAAAGTTTCCGTTTCTCGACCGTATATGCTTGTGCGATTGAGCCAACATTGTGGGATTTCAGGGCATCTACTGCTCCTGTGAACGAAATAGTGTTACGTAGATGTACATTCGTTTCTGAAATTAGATTTTTAATTATGTGTAACTTACGCATAAAATTAAGAAAAATGACACTGACGAGCAACTATGGTATTTGAGTCAGGACTTCTTTACAAAACGTTTTATTGTTTCAGTTCCAAGCAACATTCTATGAGGGAGTATAGGTGCAAATATAAAGCACGCATGATCAGTTACTTTAAATACATCTTTTAGTGCAACATTCGCTTTTATTATTATAACGACAGAACTGTTGAAAGCCATAAATTACCTTTGTGCCGCAGTACATGGTGTAAAGTTACTAGATAACAAGCTTTAAGTTGATGATGCAAATTTCTTCAGAAATTTCTCCAGCGTGAAATGGTTGTTTTAATAATACGCAGGAGATTAATAATGTCGAAGGTACGTAATTCTTTATACTTCTTTTTAAAAAATCTTAATAATATTCAATAAATCACTAAATACTAAACATCCGTACTGTACAATATCTGCCATGATATACATATGCTTGTATGAAAGACTGTATCCTTCCTGTACGTACTGTCTTGGGCAGTTAGGGATCTTTATACAGTAAACAATTGTGGTGTAATGGTGGTGTGTTTATGCTTAACATTTGTGTGCAAGACAAAGATGTATTCATCGAAAATATAAATAATATCATCACTGCGATTATAAAGCATCCAACACACTTAGGGCACACACTAAAATAAATAACTCCTTCTGGACAGGGACAAATTTAGGTACATAGCTTCACTGGTGGACCAAGGTAACAGACCTCATCACACACTAACGTAAGCCGGCCGGAGTGGGTCGTGCGGTTCTAGGCGCTACAGTCTGGAGCCGAGCTGCCGCTACGGTCGCAGGTTCGAATCCTGCCTCGGGCATGGATGTGTGTGATGTCCTTAGGTTAGTTAGGTTTAATTAGTTCTAAGTTCTAGGCGACTGATGACCTCAGAAGTTAAGTCGCATAGTGCTCAGAGCAATTTGAACCATTTTTGAACACTAACGTAATTTATAATTAGAGATTAGTGTACATGTAACTGTAAGACACCTGACCGTGGCAGGAGACTGTCGAAATATGTCGTGGAAAACTGAGAAAATCGCAATTTTTAAATTTCATTATAAAGTCGCTGACCTCTACAAATTACACACAACATGGAGAAACCTAAGAACTAGTGAAAATTGCCAACCGATTTCTCGTAGTAAAAGGCAGCCCGAAACAACTGGAAACGGATTCACTTCCGAGAAACGAGGAATTTTCCGAGAACAACCAACAACTGCTCTCGTTTCGGTGTTGCTCTGCCGATCCGAACCTGTTGGCTTCGAGAAACGAGAGGCCCTGGTTCACAGATGTGGTACCGTGAGATTACAATTAAAGTGCAGCTACTCACAGAGGTCCAGTTTGGGCCGTATTATCGTATGGCGAAGCTAATGCATTAATGCTGAATAGATTTACGCTGAAAAGAAAAATTGTAAATCTGGCGCTGTACAGCATCTCGTCGACGTCTCCAATTTCAGCTCGAACAGATTGTGTAAGCGGGGATTAATAATAAAATCAACATTATGTCATTCTCTCTTGTTTGACATTTTCCGCCCACTTTCTGTTTCTAATCTATCACATATGGAAACATTACTATTCGTCTTTCCTGCATTGACAGCGCCAGATGTGCACCTGGTGGCCAAAATTGGAACTAATTTTTTTTCCCATCGTAAATCGGTTCAGCATTAACGCATTAGAATATATACCAATTTTCGCTGCCATTCGATAAATACAGCCCACACTGGACATCTGTGAGTAGCTGCACTTTAATTATAGCTATCCAGTACTTAGACTTCACTGTTGTCGGTTCTCGGAGTGCTAGACACCAGTAACTGGGGCACGTTACAGCTGTGGGCGGAGCTAATAGTCGGTAATGGGTATCGCAGAGTGGCGGCGGCGCTGGCAGCGCCTGAACAGGTGGCAGCCAGCCGGGGGAACCCCCGCACAGCTGCACAGCAGAGTGCAAGCCGGGATCGATAACCTTCGCGGCACGGCGCGCAGTGGGTGGCTCGTTCAAATTCTTGCTGCCGCTGCTGTCAGGAGCCGATCAATAATGCGCCCGCTGCAGAACGGCGCGGCTTGCATAACGGCCGGAATGCAGGTCGATGACGGCGCGGCAACGGGCGAAGCGTTTGCGCGACAGTCAATCCCTGTCGGAACGCGGGGGAGACGGCTGCGTAATAGTGATACTGCCCATTGTAGTCCCATCTTAATCTAAAGGGTGTTCCGGAAATGTTGCGACAGACTTCGATTGGTAGTAGAGAGTGCCTTGAGGAACTCGTGTCCGGAAAAGTCATCGAACGACACTACTGTGAGCACTGTGACGGACCGTAGGAACGTCTCGCAATGTTGTTTGTTTTTCAGTGATCGCGACTGCCTGCCACGAACGCCAGTGGAAGAGATGGAGCTATACTACTGGCCATTAAAATTGCTACACCGCGAAGATGCTTTGATATGCAAATGATTAGCTTTTCAGAGCATTCACACAAGGTTGGCGCCGGTGGCGACATCTACAACGAGCTGACATGAGGAAAGTTTCCAACCGATTTCTCATACACAAACAGCAATTGACCAGCGTTGCCTGGTGAAACGTTGTTGTGATGCCTCGTGTAAGGAGGAGAAATGCGTACCATTACGTTTCCGACTTTGACAAAGGTCGGATTGTAGCCTATCGCGATTGCGGTTTATCGTATCGCGACATTGCTGCTCGCGTTGGTCGAGATCCAATGACTGTAAGAATATGGAATCAGTGGGTTGAGGAGGGTAATACGGAACGCCGTGCTGGATCCCAAAGGCCTCGTATCACTAGCAGTCGAGATGACAGGCATCTTATCCGCATGGCTGTAACGGATCGTGCAGCCACGTCTCGATCCCTGAGTCAACAGATGGGGACGTTTGCAAGACGACAACCATCTGCACGAACAGTTCGACAACGTTTGCAGCAGCATGATCAGCTCGGAGACCACGGCTGCGGTTACCCTTGACGCTGCATCACAGACAGGAGCGCCTGCGATGGTGTAATCAACGACGAACCTGGGTGCACGAATGGCAAAACGTCATTTTTTCGGATGAAGCCAGGTTCTGTTTACAGCATCATGATGGTCGCATCCGTGTTTGGCGACATCGCGGTGAACGCACATTGGAAGCGTGTATTCGTCCTCGCCATACTGGCGTATCACCCGGCGTGATGGTATGGGGTGCCATTGGTTACACGTCTCGGTCACCTCTTGTTGGCATTGATGGCACTTTGAACAGTCGACGTTACATTTCAGATGTGTTACGACCCGTGGCTCTACCCTTCTTCGATCCCTGCGGAACCCTACGTTTGAGCAGGATAATACACGACCGCATGTTGCAGGTGCTGTACCGTCCTTTCTGGATACAGAAAACGTTCGACTGCTGCCCTGGCCAGCATATTCTCCAGATCTCTCACCAATTGAAAACGTCTGGTCAATGGTGGCCGAGCAAATGGCTCGTCACAATACGCCAGTCACTACTCTTGATGAACTGTGGTATCGTCTTGAAGCTGCATGGGCAGTTGTACCTGTACACGCCATCCAACCTCTGTTTGACTCAATGCCCAGGCGTATCAAGGACGTTATTACGGCCAGAGGTGGTTGTTCTGGGTACTGATTTCTCAGGATCTATGCACCCAAATTGCGTGAAAATGTAATCACATGTCAGTTCTAGTATAGTATATTTGTCCAATGAATACCCGTTTATCATCTTCATTTCTTCTTGGTGTAGCAATTTTAATGGCCAATAGTGTAATTGTTGCGGAGAAAGGCTTTGTCTCCTATGGATGCGATGTTTTGTTGCCTCGATGTATGACGGTTTCGGACGCGGATTTCAATCCGCCGTTTATCTTTCTCGTGGAACCCTCAAAAATCTCCAACATTTTCCAGTTACAGGACATAAATAAACCACAGGCGGAAATTGTCATCCACCGATGTAACGGAGCATTGCGTTCACAGTAGACAAGGCCTTTCTACGCAGCAGCTACCTACCATCTTTTCCACTGGCGTTCGCGGCAATCATTCGCCATCACTGTACAACAAACAACATTGCGAGAGTTCAGAGTACGCTGCCGAAGGCGTGACCCAGTGACAGGTGTTTTCGCCTGTAACTTAGACGCTCTGTATCGTCGTTGAATCCAATTTCTGGACACAGGTGCTTATCTTAGATTTGTTCTTAAACACAACCTATACAACCCCTAGAAGTTTCTCGTATCCGTATACCTACGTTTACACCTGCACAACGCAAGCCACCTTGCGGAGTGCGACGGAGGGTATTTTGTGTACTACTGTCATTTCCTCACTTGATTTTCCAGTAGTGAATGTTTCACGGGAAGAACGAGTCTCCAAGTGAGCTCGAATCTCTCTAGTTTCATCTTAATGTTTCTTTCGCGAGATATACGTAGCAGAAAGCAATGTATTATCTGACTTGTCTAGGAACTACGCCCTCGGATCTACAAGCAATAGACCACACGGTGACGCAGAACGCCTCTGTTACGCAGCTACACACCTATCCTCTGCAAAGCTACTGTAAAGTGCATAGCAGAGGGTACTTCCATTTTACCAGTTAGCAGAGCTTCTTCCCGTTCCATTCACGTATGGAGGTTAAAAAGAATGAATTCTTAAACGCCTCTGTGGATACTGTAGTTAGTCGAATTCTCGTTTCGCGGCCACTGTAGGTGCGTTACCTAGCAGGCTGTACTGTATCCTTACGTATACCGCTTAAAGATAGTTCTAGATACTTTCTAAGTAAGCTTTCGCGAGATGGTTCGCGACTGAGAAAGAAACTGGGGAATATTGACCAACGCTTGTGCAAAGTCTGCGGAGCATGTGCTGTCGAGAGAAGTACAGTTAGTCGCTGGGCGTGGAGGGTGACGTCATCAGAAGGCGGTTCGGCGGAGCTCCAAGATTTGCAGCGGTCGACGAGACCATCCCCGGCTGTCGCAGCTGACGTGTTGCACCGAGCTGATGTTGTCACTCGCGAGGACAGACGCATTACGACTTGGCAGTTGCCGCTGCTTCTGTCAGTCAGCAAAGAAAGTGCGGATGCAATCACTCTTGGATATTCAAAAGTGTGTGCAAGGTGGGTCCGACGGTGTATAACGGTGGATCACAAATTGCACAGAAAAAAAACATTTGTCTTCATGTGTTGCAACGTTTTGAAACTGAGGGGGAGGCCTTCTTGTCCCAGATTGTATTACAGGTGATGAAACCTGGGTTCACCATTTTGAGCCCGATACAAAATGACAATCGATGGGATGGCGCCATTCTCACTTCCCACAGAAGAAAAAATTCAAAGCAACTGCTTCCGTCGGTAAGGTCATGATCACCGTGTTCTGGGACTGTGAAGATGTCAAGAGGCGGTACTATTAATTCAGAAACATATGTCAGCACAGTAACAAAACTCAAGACGGGCTTCCGGCGACTTCGGTGCCACAGCAGCCCAGGAGATGTTTTGCAGTAACACGAGCCGGCCGCGGTGGTCTCGCGGTTCTAGGCGCTCAGTTCGGAACCGCGCGACTGCTACGGTCGCAGGTTCGAATCCTGCCTCGGGCATGGATGTGTGTGATGTCCTTAGGTTAGTTAGGTGTAAGTAGTTCTAAGTTCTATGGAACTGATGACCACAGATGTTAAGTCCCATAGTGCTCAGAGCCATTTGAACCAGTAACATGATAACGCTTGGCCCCACACTAGTTCAAATGGCTGTAAACACTATGGGACTTAACATCTGAGGTCATCAGTCCGCTAAACTCAGAACTTAGTAAACCTAACTAACCTAAGGACATAACACACATCCATACCCGAGGCAGGAATCGAACCTGCGACCGTAGCAGCCGCTTGGATCCGGACTGAAGCGCACAGAACCACTCTGCCGCAGCGACCGGCTCCCACACTAGTCTGAGGACTACTGAACACATCGCAAAACAGGGTTGGACAATGTTACTCCATCCACTCTACAGCCCTAACGTAGCCCCCTCGGACTTCCACTTGTTTGGGCTATGAAAGACGCCATTCGTGGAGGGCATTTTGAGGACGATGAGGTGGTGATTCACACAGTGAATCACTGGCTGCGCCAACAGGACAAGGATTGGTACCGACAGGACATAAACGCTCTTGTTTCCCGCTGGAGGAAGGCCATAGAACGGGATGGAGATTATGTGTGAAAAATAGGATGTGTGGATGGAACACCATTCTTTCGTGTGAGTAATTCTCGTTACGTTCAATAAAGAAATGTTGAACAAAAAAATGCGCTACATTACTTTCTGGGCAACCTTCGTAGATAAGTCGGGCGACGCCTGTACGTAGACCTCGAAGGCCACCTGACCCCATTCCTAGCGTCATCTCAGTGGTAAGGTATACGCCGACACCGTTGATGCAGATGAAGCACGGATGCAGCGTATTGTACACCCTTGTCAAGATTTACCAGGTGATCCAGGTTGCTTGAAAGAACTCATACCTCACTACAGATAGGAGTATAGTAATGTAGCCAAATGGGAGGAAGACTCCTGGAACACCACCTTTACAAAGCACGAGTGTACAGTGTATTTTAATATGGTACGTTCTGACGTAGTGCTGTATTTGTTATGAAGACATACCTTGGATAAAATTAGAGCCCAGTTATATGGGGATTTGTCGAAACGTTAACTTTTCAAACGATTAAGCCCCTTTTATAATGACCAGGACAATACTTCATACGTAAGATAACGGCAGCTTGTAGTCATGCATTCGAAATTATCTCGGAAACCGATCATTTTAATCGATCGTTTTTACATCTGTTATCGTTTATTTTCACCCGTGTAAGTTTCCGCTATTAATTGTGATAGATTCTGCCTATAGTTCCGATTCCGCTATTCATCCAACCATCTGGTCATCCATTTATTTATTCGCATTCTATGTTCTTATCGTCTTACTATGACATCGACGTTGTGGTAGCTTTGTAACTGTCTAGTCGAGACTGCCTTGGGTACCTCACATCCTTAAGCCTACTAAAATTAATATGACGACGGAAGGAAGAAAGCGGAACTGAATAGCATTGTAATAGGTAACGTGAAATATTCGTTTGATCGTGGAATTATTTTATTTTAATAATTCGGTTTAACATGGTCCAACGTTTAAATTCTGTTTTCTCATAAACCTATTTTTTCTCTTAGCACACTTCACGTAGCAACCGCACATACATGCTCCGCAAACCAATGACAGTGTCTGGTGGAGGGTACTTCATACCAGTCTTAGGAACTTTTTGTCGCATTGCATGCACATATTGAACGAAGGAAAAACGGCTGCATGTATGCCCCTATTCACGGCGATCGTTCTTACCTTATTCTCAAGATCCCTGCGCGCGATGTACGATTTTGACTGTTGTGCCGTCGCACAGTCTTACTCGAAATCGGATATTTAAATTGGAGCGGATTTTCTTTGAGTTAAGTAAAAATCTCCATGTCGATCCGACATGACGTTCTTATTTACGCCATAATTTGCTAAGAAGAGAGATGGCGGCGGCATTCCGCACACGGCTGACACCTGCCAACGTGCCAAGTGCAGCGGCGCGGCACGCCGTTGTAAATAGACGCAGGTGACGCCCAGCTGGCAAATGCCACCTGGCGCTGACAGCGTAATTTTGCCGCCAACTTCCCTCTCTTTCGGTCGACAGTGTTTCTGTTTGTATCGCGCTACCAGGAGAGTCGGAGCACCGCACGAGAAGAGGGATACGTACACTGATGGAAAAAAAATCGCAGCACCAAGGAGGAGTTGGCGCGACATAATCGAAACTGTTTCTACATCTGAAAGAGGATGTCCATTCAAATTTCGCGCCAGTTGCATAAGGATGCTCATCAGACTTGTTTGAAATACGCGCGGTAACGGTTGAGATTGGACGTAGTGAGTTGGTGCTAGTCAATAATGTCTTTTAAGACGACAAACACCCCATTTATATAGTAAGATGGGTATTTGATCTTTCGGACATGTCCGAAAGAACAGATACCATCGGTCACCATGCAGCTCGTTAGAATGAAATTACAATGAAATGAACACCCTTAGCTGCTTACAGGCGTTGACATGTCAACGGGGACAGATGAAAATGTGTGCCCAGACCGGAACTCGAACCCGGGATCTCCTGCTTTCATGGCAGACGCTCTATCCATCTGAGCCACCGAGGACACAGAGGATAGCGCGACTGCAGGGATTTATCTCTAGGCACGCCTCCCGCGAAATCCACACTCTCAACGTAGTGTCCCGCACTACATTCGTAGTGCCCCCGCCCATTATACTCATAAGCAGGAGATCCCGGGTTCGAGTCCCGGTGGGGGCACACATTTTCGTCTGTCCCCGTTGACGTATGTCAACGCCTGTAAGCATCTAAGGGTGTTCATTTCATTGTAATTTCATTCTAACGAGCTGCACGGTCACCGATGGTATCTGTTCTTTCGGACATGTCCGAAAGAACAGATACCATCTTACTATATAGTTAAGGCTCACCGGCCACTTGACCATCTTCTTCTGTGCGAATGCACAAACAGTGCCAGAACTCTTACGGGAATCGGCAACGCGCCGCGAGTAATGAGTATAATGGGCGGGGACACTACGAATGTAGTGCGGGACACTACGTTGAGAATGTGGGTTTCGCGGGAGGCGTGCCAGAGATAAATCCCTGCAGTCGTGCTATCCTCTGTGTCCTCGGTGGCTCAGATGGATAGGGCGTCTGTCATGTAGCAGGAGATCCCGGGTTCGAGTCCCGGTCAGGGCACACATTTCCATCCGTCCCCGTTGACGTATGTCAACGCCTGCAAGCAGCTAAGGGTGTTTATTTCATTGTAAAGACCCCATTATCAACATCTCACTGTTTTAATGAAGTCGTGTGAAAGGGCTCCTGGATATTCCGTCTGCGATGCTGCAGAAATACTTTGCAGGAATCTAGTCACTGTACATGATTGCTGGCAGCGAAGATCACGGGAATGTACGGTGGGAAGAAGACCAGGTTCCAAGGGCCACGTAGCACTACCTAGAGGGAAGACCATCGTGTTCGGCGTATGGCTCTGGCACATAGTACTGTGTTTGCAGCAGCAGTTTTACCAGCAGTTGGCACTATAGTGACACAATGAACTGTCAAAATCCGAGCCAGATGCGCTGTGACGTGCGTTCTACAGAGCCCAGACACCGCCATTTGCGACTTTAGCGGTATCAAGCGAGAGTTCATTGGAGGGCAAGGTGGAAGTCTGTTGTGTTTACTGATGAAAGTTGGTTTTGGCACGGTGCCAGTGGTAGCCGTGTCTTGGTTGGGAGAAGGCCAGTTTAAGGCGTGCAACCAACATGCCTACGTGCTAGACATACTGGATCTACATCTGGACGTTAGGGCTGGGGTTAGATTTCGTATGACAGCGGGAACACTCTCATGGTTATCCCAAGCACCCTGACAGCAAATTTGTGTCATAAAATTTTTGAAAACATAGTCAGCGATCTTAAAAAGTGTTAAAATTAAAATTTAAAACAGTCTTGACCGCATTTTTTTTTTTATTGGAGTCAGTGACCGGTTTCTGGCAGTGTCCATCCACCGCTCTGGAGTCTGAAGATGGCTCTATGAAAGAGTCGAAACCGATCACTCACTCCAATAAAAAAAATTGCGGTCAAGACTGTTTTAAATTTTAATTTTAACAAATTTGTGTCAGTCTGGTGATTCGACCTGTCGTGCTGCCCTTCATGAACATCATTCCAGGGGGTGTTTTCCGACAGGATAACGCTCGCCCACATACCGCTGTTGTAACTCAACATGCTCTACAGAGTGTCGATATATTGCCTTGGCCTGCTCGATCACCAAATCTAGCACATATGGGACGTCATCGGACGATAACTCCAGTGTCATTCAGAAACAGCCGTCCGTGTATTGACTGAGCTAGTAGTGCAATAGGCATGGAACTCCCATCCCACAAACTGATAACCGGCTCCTGTCCAACACAATCCATGCACGTTTGCATGCTTGCATTCAACAAACTGGCTGTTACACGTGCTGCTGATGTGCCAGCATTTCACATTTTCAGTGGTTTATCTCCATCTTACATTGACCTTTGATCTTGCAATGGTAATCACTTAAATATGTCATTGAGAGAAATGTATTTCTGAAATTTCATTATTGTACATTATGTTTTGGTACTGCGATTTTTTCCTGTCAGTGTATTACACATACAGACTGAAGTTCCTCGTCTTTGGTCCCACGAACAGGTCAACACAGGAGTGACTAGGGAGTTGGATGCTCGTCTGGCTTACGGACTTGGTGACAAAGTGGTGTAGACTGTATGGCTCTTCCCTAAGTATCTGCATCCAGTGTTTTCGGTTTCAGTTGAAGTGGAGTTGTGACGGAACATGCAGTCTGCAAACTGGGCAAGCCAGTTAATGTAAAATTGTCCTCATAACTTCCTTTTTTCATGTATCTTCAGTTGTTCTTGAGTTGAGAAATAAAATATTGGTACCACCTTAGAGTATAAATTCCGTATTCCCGACTAAGTGAAAGGCTATTTGTTTCTTCGCCAGAGCCGTTTCTCTTCTTTATTTTCGAAACTTTTAGTTACGTACAAGTTCGATGTGTAAGGGAATAACTATAAATTTGTTTGTACATGAGTTTTTGTGCCTGTTTTGAGATTAGAAACAACTTATTGATGCAAAAATCACTCTTCTAAATTTTTGCTCCACTTGCGAAATCGTGTAGTTATTTTCACGTGTTTGCCGCAGTGAAACTTTGTTCTGTACAGCCCAGGGGTGGTTTCCCTGGCAGTGGTGTGCACATTTCACAATTATTCCCCACGATTCTCGCCAGTGTGTGTTTTAAAAATCCTCTACTTAACCCTGTTCGTTTCTTGTTTATATTGTTGCGAACATTCACGTGCTTTCTTTGTCAACTTTTGTTCGTTTTTTGGAAGCTGTATGCAGCACAGATACTCGTTTGTTTGTGTGATTTTTAAATAAAACTCAGTTTTGTTTTTGTTTTAAACAAAGATGACGCGGTAGTGTTTGATGGTCAGGATCTGTGTGACTTAGTGTGCTATGGTTTTGCTCTGTATTTCCGTATGGTGCTGTTTCTCTGTCGCTCCGACCATGATAGCCAAAGAAAAATACATTGGGCTTCTTTCGAAGTCACGTGACGCATTGTTCTGCGTAAAAATGCTACCGTCCCACGTAACTTCAGGTGGCTTCAATACGGCTTCGTGATCTTACAACTCACCCCGTTTGGAGTGAAAGTAACCGTATTATTATGACTGCAATCTATTTGAAGAAGCCATCGACAAATACGAAAGGAAAAAAGGTATGTTGTAAGGCAAGCTGTTGATGTATTATTTTTGCGACATTGTCATGTCTTCTGGGGTATTCTGTATTTGCTAGTATTGTACATCCGCTTGTGATGTGATCTACTGTTTCTATTTGTTGTTTACAAAGTCTGCATTTATCTGTTGTGGTATTGGGATCTTTAATAATATGCTTGCTGTAATACCTGGTGTTTATTGTTTGATCCTGTATTGCAATCATGAATCCTTCTGTCTCACTGTATATATTGCCTTTTCTTAGCCATGTGTTGGATGCGTCTTGATCGATGTGTGGCTGTGTTAGATGATACGGGTGCTTGCCATGAAGTGTTTTCTTTTTCCAATTTACTTTCTTCGTATCTGTTGATGTTATGTGGTCTAAAGGGTTGTAGAGGTGGTTATGAAATTGTAGTGGTGTAGCCGATGTATTTATATGAGTGATTGCTTTGTGTATTTTGCTAGTTTCTGCTCGTTCTATAAAGAATTTTCTTAAATTGTCTACCTGTCCATAATGTAGGTTTTTTATATCGATAAATCCCCTTCCTCCTTCCTTTCTGCTTAATGTGAATCTTTCTGTTGCTGAATGTATGTGATGTATTCTATATTTATGACATTGTGATCGTGTAAGTGTATCGAGTGCTTCTAGGTCTGTGTTACTCCATTTCACTACCCCAAATGAGTAGGTCAATATTGGTATGGCATAAGTATTTATAGCTTTGGTCTTGTTTCTTGATGTCAATTCTGTTTTCAGTATTTTTGTTAGTCTTTGTCTATATTTTTCTTTTAGTTCTTCTTTAATATTTGTATTATCTATTCCTATTTTTTGTCTGTATCCTAGATATTTATAGGCATCCGTTTTTTCCATCGCTTCTATGCAGTCGCTGTGGTTATCCAATATGTAATCTTCTTGTTTAGTGTGTTTTCCCTTGACTATGCTATTTTTCTTACATTTGTCTGTTCCAAAAGCCATACTTACATCATTGCTGAATACTTCTGTTATCTTTAGTAATTGGTTGAGTTGTTGATTTGTTGCTGCCAGTAGTTTTAGATCATCCATGTATAGCAAATGTGTGATTTTGTGTGGGTATGTTCCAGTAATATTGTATCCATAATTTGTATTATTTAGCATGTTGGATAGTGGGTTCAGAGCAAGGCAGAACCAGAAAGGACTTAATGAGTCTCCTTGGTATATTCCACGCTTAATCTGTATTGGCTGTGATGTGATATTATTTGAATTTGTTTGGATATTAAGTGTGGTTTTCCAATCAATTTAGGATCTACTTTGTATATTTCCAATATTTGTAGTAACCATGAGTGGGGTACACTATCAAAAGCTTTTTGGTAATCAATGTATGCGTAGTGTAGCGACCTTTGTTTAGTTTTAGCTTGATATGTCACCTCTGCATCTATTATCAGTTGCTCTTTACATCCTCGTGCTCCTTTGCAACAGCCTTTTTGTTCTTCATTTATAATTTTGTTCTGTGTTGTATGTGTCATTAATTTCTGTTTAATGATTGAAGTTAATATTTTGTATATTGTTGGTAGGCATGTTATGGGGCGATATTTAGCTGGGTTCGCTGTGTCTGCTTGATCTTTAGGTTTCAGATAAGTTATTCCATGTGTAAGTGTATCAGGGAATGTGTATGGGTCTGCAATGTAACTGTTAAATAATTTAGTTAGATGTGAATGTGTTGAGGTGAACTTCTTTAACCAGAAATTTGCTATTTTATCATTTCCAGGGGCTTTCCAGTTGTGAGTAGAATTAATTGCTTGGGTGACTTCATGTTGCAAAATTATCACTTCAGGCATTTGTGGTATCATCTTGTATGTGTCTGTTTCTGCTTGTATCCACCGTGCATGCCTTTTATGTTGTACCGGGTTAGACCATATGCTGCTCCAGAAGTGTTCCATGTCTGTTATGTTTGGTGGATTGTCTATTTTAATGTGTGTGTTATCTATTGTCTGGTAAAATTTCTTTTGGTTTGTGTTGAATGTTTGGTTTTGTTTCCTTCTATTTTCACTTTTTTTGTATCTTCTGAGTCGTTTGGCTAATGCTTGTAATTTCTGCTTCTTTTCGTCTAATTGCTCTGTCGCTTCTTGTTGTGAGATTTTACCTAACCTTTTTCGTTTTTTTTCCGAGATTTCATTTCTTATAAATTGTGTTAGCTGTCCGATGTCTTTTCTCAGTTTTTCTATTCTGATCTGTAGCCTGTGTTGCCATGCTGGTTTTGTGGGTTTCTTCTGTGTGTTGGTTGGTTCTGATCTCTGTCTAATGTGTATATTTAGTGTAGTGAGTGCTCCTATATAAACCAGTAGTTGTAACTCTTCCATAGTTGTGTTTTCATTTATTTTGTTGTGTATGATTGTGTTGATAGTTTTTATTGTTGTTTCGACTTGTGGGTTATTTGGTGGTCTATGCAAGAATGGTCTTATGTCTGTATTTGTGTCTTTGTATTCTATATATGTCAGCTGAAATTTTTCTTCTATATCTAACATGTGTGTCACTTCGTGTTCTATTTGTGCTTGTTCTGGTGGCTGCCTTAAGATTTCGTTTTTCTCTGATTGTTTAATTGGTGCGTGTTGTTCTTTGTTTGTTTGCTCTGGGATGTTTGTGTCCATTACTGTATTTTCTTCTTCTTCTGATTGCACATAATTTTGTTCCAGTATTTGTTGTACTTGTTGTTTGATGTTTTCTAATTCTGACTGGGGTATCCTGTTATTTTTGATTATTACACGGATCTGATCAGCTAGTCTTTGCTCTGTTAAAAATTTTAATTCTGGGTATCTGGTAATAAATGTTGTGTATACTTGTGATCTGTATCCAGTTGTGTTGGTTCCTAGGTTTGTTGCTTGGTAATAACAGAACATGAGGTGTCGATTAACTTCATCTGACCATCTTATCCTCTGTCTTTGTTTTCCTTCTAGGGTGGTTGCAGGAAGCATATCCTGCAAAACACCTCTATTTGGATTTAAATCATTTTCCAGTTGGCTAGCAGTGTCGTTACCATTGTGGGCGGGCATAGGGTTCAAGCGTCGTCCCCGACCATGACGGCGCTTGTCCGAGGCTTCTTTAGTTCTGTCCTGAACCAACTAATCACACTAAAGGGGGGTTAGCCCTATTAGTGGTTTGTTCTTTTCGTCGCCTTTTACGACTGGCAGAACATACCGGAGGCCTATTCTTATTATTATTATTATTATTATTATTATAAAAATGCAGTAAATGAAGCAGGCAGAAGGGAATACAAACGTCTCAAAAATGAGATCGACAGAAAGTGCAAAATGGCTAAGCAGGGATGGCTAGAGGACACATGTAAAGATGTAGAGGCTTCTCTCACTAGGGGTAAGATAGATACTGCCTACAGGAAACCAGATGGCAGTTACAAGAGTTGAGGGACATGAAAGGGAAGCAGTGGTTGGGAAAGGAGTGAGACAGGGTTGTAGCCTCTCCCCGATGTTATTCAATCTGTATATTGAGCAAACAGTAAAGGAAACAAAAGAAAAATTCGGAGTAGGTATTAAAATTCATGGAGAAGAAGTAAAAACTTTGAGGTTCGCCGATGACATTGTAATTCTGTCAGAGACAGCAAAGGACTTGGAAGAGCAGTTGAACGGAATGGACAGTGTCTTGAAAGGAGAATATAAGATGAACATCACCAAAAGCAAAACGAGGATAATGGAATGTAGTCAAATTAAATCGGGTGATGCTGAGGGAATTAGATTAGGAAATGAGACACTTAAAGTAGTAAAGGAGTTTTGCTATTTGGGGAGCAAAATAACTGATGATGGTCGAAGTAGAGAGGATATAAAATGTAGACTGGCAATGGCAAGGAAAGCATTTCTGAAGAAGAGAAATTTGTTAACATCGAGTATAGATTTAAGTGTCAGGAAGTCGTTTCTGAAAGTATTTGTATGGAGTGTAGCCATGTATGGAAGTGAAACATGGACGATAACCAGTTTAGACAAGAAGAGAATAGAAGCTTTCGAAATGTGGTGCTACAGAAGAATGCTGAAGATAAGGTGGGTAGATCACGTAACTAATGAGGGGGTATTGAATAGGATTGGGGAGAAGAGAAGTTTGTGGCACAACTTGACTAGAAGAAGGGATCGGTTGGTAGGACATATTTTGAGGCATCAAGGGATCACAAATTTAGCATTGGAGGGCAGCGTGGAGGGTAAAAATCGTAGAGGGAGACCAAGAGATCAATACACTAAGAAGATTCAGAAGGATGTAGGTTGCAGTACGTACTGGGAGATGAAGAAGCTTGCACAGGATAGAGTAGCATGGAGAGCTGCATCAAACCAGTCTCAGGACTGAAGACCACAACAACAACAACATTATTAGTATTTTTTTTTTTGTAGGATTTATTGTATGACTTAGTGCTCGGTATACCGATTAAGGTTAAAGTAGTTCTGTCACTGGCAAGGGTTTATATTAAATTCATTCCATCTGCTAAAGTAGAGTGAAAATTATGCTACAGAAATTACGGAACAAATCATAGGAGAGTGCATGGACGGAATGGAGTGTGCTTAGTTGGTTGGGTCGGGCGAGGGGACCAAACAGCGAGGTCATCGGTCCCATCGAATTAGGGAAGGAAATCGGCCGTGCCCTTTCAAAGGAACCATTCTGGCATTTGCCAGAAGCGATTTAGGGAAATCACGGGAAACCTAAATCAGGATGGCCGGACGCGAGTCTGAACTGTCGTCCGCCCGAATGAGAGTCCGGTGTGCTGACCACTGCGCCACCTCGCTCGGTGTAGCAGCATGTGTTGAAGGCAAAAGGATGGACTGTATGCGCGTTGCTGACGACATGGCGTTAGAGGAATCCAAGAAGTTACTTAGTGAAATGCTGGAAGATCTAAGTAGGAAATGTGAAGAATACAGAATAAAAGTAATAGTTGGAGAACTAAAGCAGACAGAATTCGATTATTTGGGAATTGTGATACTGCAGAATCCGAGATGAGAAACACAGATAACTGCGAGAATAGCAATAGTCAAAGAAGCGTCCAAAAACAGGCCTAAAAATCAGAGGAAAAGATTAGGGAAGTACTATAATGGAGCATAGTTCTATAGATTCAGACACTTTTGCATTGCGAAAAGATGAGACACGAAGGCTGGAGGCACTGGAAATGTGGATGAAAAACAGAACAGAGGGTGTGAGTTGGAAAGACTGACGAGGAAGGAGATGGTGTTAAGAAGGATGTTGAGAAAAGTTGGGCAGAAAAGAAACCTCTTGGACAGCAAAGGAAAAGAAAGAAAAAATAGGTTATGCCACAATCTGAAGAAAGAGTGCTCGCTACTACAAGGAATCGAAGGCATACAAAAGGAAGAACAAGAATATGCCAACTAATGGGCAGCCTCAGCCTACTTGAAAGAAAAGAGAGAAGCAAGAAAAGGTGTCGTTTAGTCATATTTGGCCTTTAAACAAGGCATAACTATTGCTAGTGGTGAATAGGTCATGATTTACCTGCAACATCACTATAGCTGTGAGATTATTACAGTGACGAGGGAGTAAAGTATGAAGGAAAGGTGTGGTCCTCGGTCAACATAAATTTTGGTCACCACTGGAAAGAACATTGCCAATTGACACCCTATGGAAGGAAGAGGCTGACGATAGAAATAATTGACGCTTTATAGGAGACAATCAACCGAAAAATTCTCAGTGGCTGCCCCAGTGGAAAAGAAATTGAAAAATGAAACCATCACGTGTGTACCTAAAAGAGATTATAGGTTTGTTACGGATTGTGTGTCGAGCAGGTTTCAGTGTAGAGTGCAAAAATATTTTGGTTCTGTTTCAGCGAAGTTAGATGACGTCCTTTGCGAATAGCGGGCGAAACTTCTACTTCAGAAGGTAGCGACGGAACTTTTAATGGCCAACAAACTTGGCATCTGTAAGCACACGAGCGACAACACTGAAGTTAATGTGGTAGTACCCCTCCAAGGAGTTTCTGTATTTATTATTCACTTGGAGAATATTCTCGGTATTGCACGCCCGCAGATCTTTTTACGTAGACCATATTTTTGGTCAGCCAACGTGTCACTAAGAGGTATTTATTAATCTATAGTATCTGTTTTGCGCCGCCATAAATAACAGTTGAATATGGCCGTTATATCTGAGGTTTGTAATGCTGAATTGCGTGTAATGGGAAGAGGTTGAATACATTTATTTAGACCCAACTTATCTCCGTTGCAGGGGAGACGTCAATTTTATTGTAACGTGAATTGTCTGACTGTATGTCGTTCACTTATTATTTTTTTTAAAAAAAGTATGCGAGGACAGTGAGACATCCCCTCGATGTCGTGGTCATTAGCGAAGGCGTACAAAATCGAATGGAGAGGAATGAATGATGAAATTGGCTGTTTCCTTTATTCTCCTGAAAAGTTTCACAGAAGCAGCGGAAATTCTAAACTAAAGTAGGAAATCCAGACGGATGTTTAGGTTTCACTCAATTTGGAAACAAGTAGAACAGTTAAAGAGTTCCCGCGGTAAAGGCATTGTAAAATTTCAACTATTGCCATGAATGATACAGCCTGGAGATACAGTGTTAAAGATATCCGATATTAATGGTGTTTATTTGTATGTGCAATATTTTTCATAGTGTCGTCTAGAACTACTTGGCGACCATAAAAAGCCAGATGTGGCTCGATGTCTCACTGGATAAGAGCCAGACCACAACCCAAAGGTCCCGGTTTCGATCTCAGTTTTGTAAGTTACCGCTTCTTTCACCTCCGGCATTGATTTGGTGATATGATATGGAGAGTGCCTGGTTGGGCAAGTCATTTCAAAGTTTGGAGGAAGGCAAATCATATCACCTCCACAACATCCACAGCATCATTCCTACTAAATCACTGCGGAATTCGTACCCATTTTCGGACTGAGAACAGCTTTAATTTCTTTTTATTCTAGTAAGTCGGCTTCTTGCATCAGAATTTTACCACATGTATATAACTAAAGCATTCATCAGTCTGAATGTTGATTTGAGTAAGCCTGTCCTTTACAAAACATTGCTGTGTCGCAAGTGCTTGTATTCATCAGACCTCAGAAGGAGGTCACCAAGCGCGTCTTGCTCAATTTTACATTTTAATGCAGATTCACAACCACAGTGCATTCTGCTTTTTTTACTGTATTGTCCAATGTGAAAGCTCCATTAAGAGCCACAAAAAAATGGTTCAAATGGCTCTGAGCACTATGGGACTTAACATCTATGGTCATCAGTCCCCTAGAACTTAGAACTATTTAAACCTAACTAACCTAAGGACATCACACAACACCCAGTCATCACGAGGCAGAGAAAATCCCTGACCCCGCCGGGAATCGAACCCGGGCGCGGGAAGCGAGAACGCTACCACACGACCACGAGCTGCTAAGAGCCACAAAACATAAATCAGTACCACGAGTGACCGAGGAGCGACCTTCAAATCTCTGTATCACGAACCTAACTTCAGTAATCTACCGAGCCATGATGCTTCTCTCTGAGAGATGCACAGCATTTTTCATCCCAGCGTCTCAGCAGGAAAGTTAGAAGTTTGTGTCGAACATTGATAGCTTATATAGTGCGGAAATGCACCGTTGTTTGAAAGCCTGCCATTCGCTGAGAGTTCCCTCACTTTGTGGCTCGTGCCAAAGCGAACATATGTCAAGATGTCAAAAGCTACAGTTCGTTGGCACTCGTTTAGATCGTTCGTCAGCTTCAAGAGTGGACATTTCCTTTGATGTATTTACACGGTTACTACTGAAGCCAATAACTGCACCCTCATCACAAATAGCAGATAAATCGAAGGCAAGGTTCTCGGGCACCAGGGAAGCTTTCGAAAGAGATGCTTCAGATGCACAAGTAAGAACCTGCTTATATACTTAAGTAGACTTAAATAAGGTGCTACAAAAGGAAATAATCATACCTTCTTTTACAACCTGTATTACATGGAGAGGTGTCCGAAAATGCATCGTTTCCATATTTGAATTCATTTCGTAGAGCTATTCATAGAAAGTAGCTAATGGAAATACATAGGAAGAGAATGTGTCATCATACAACTTGAAACACTTTTTTTTATATGAAATGTCCAAAATGTCTCCACTAACATTAATTAGTAAACTGTTGAATTGAATCCCGAATGCGCTTAGTTATCATTTGAGTATATCGTATAGCTTCATTTCTTCCACAACACTCTAAATGATGTATTAATTTTAGACACACAAGAGTTCTCAGATTATCCGCAAATAAAAGTACACCGTCTGATTAGAAATATCGTGGTACATATTAGTGGACATTAATATGGGGCGTGTCCATCTTTCGCCTCTGTGACAACTTGAATTATGCTAGGGACACTTTCCATAAGGCGCTTTCATAGCTGCGGAGGAATGGCAGCCCCGCTGTGGCCGAGCGTTTCTAGGTGCTTCAGTCCGGAACCGCGCCGTTCGCAGTTTCGAAGCCTGCCTCGGGCATGGATGTGTGTGATGTCCTTAGGTTAGTTAGGTTTAAGTAGTTCTAAGTCTAGGGGACTGATGACCTCTGATGCTAAGTCCCATAGTGCTCAGAGCCATTTGAATGGCAGCCCATTCTTCCCGAAGAGCCGAAAAAAGAGGAGATAGTAAGATGGTACGCTAGGGTTTGGCGCGATGTCTTAAGTTCTGATTCATTCCACTACTGTTCCATCGGGCCGAGGTCAGGACTCTCCACAGGCCAGTCCGTTCGAGGAATTCTGTTGTCTATATACCATTGACTCGAACATGACAGCATTACCATGCAGATAGAAACAGTGGTAATCTTCGAAGTGTTCCTCTGCTGTAAGCAGTACCCAATGCTGTAAAATCTGTTGAAATCCTTCCGCATTTAGCGTTTCTTTAAGCTCAATAAGAGACTATACCTTAACCACGAAAACAGCCCCATACCGTTACACAATCTGCCCCGTATGTCATTGGTGGCACAACACGTGATGGCAGATGCTGATATTTAGGCATTCGCCAAACCCAGCCCCTTCTATCGGATTGCCACAGGGTTAGTGTGATTCATCACTCAAAATCATTGCTTACCAGTCATCCACCGTTCAGGGACGGAGCTTTAGAAGTGTCTCTGGTGGATTCCTTGCTCTTGTAACATTCACTGACAGTGAGCTCTCCTGGCCGGCCCATTCTGGTGTCACCGCTTCTTTACTCACAACACGGTTTTCTTCGCCTCTCTTTATATTGGCGAGTCCGCCTCTTGTGACGTCTAGTGGTCGATTCCGCATTACGTAGGGATATCGGGATGCTTTTGATCAGAATATGTATAGTGTGCTTAGGTTTGGAGAAATAGTCTACCTCTTCGTATCGACCTTCACGAAATGTGCAATCGTAACAGAGAAGAAACTGCGTTTCCCATGTTTAATATACTACGAAAAGCTGTAGAAATTGAGTCCGAAAATGGACGTGATGCGATTGAGACATATGTCCATACAGTGTACATTTTTGGTGAGGGGAATATGTTCTGAAAGTTTGTCCGTGCCTGTGTGCAGGGTGTCCCATTTACTTTGATTACGTTATTCCTTTCAGATATACGCCATTCTGGATTGCGTACGTCTTTGAAAGCCATCCTATCTTCAGTGGGTTCTACTTTTTTAGATCTCCCAGGTAAATCACGGCCAGAAGCAAAATAAAAAAAAATGTACCAAGCAAGTGTTGTTTAGCTACCTGTAAATAGCCTGACTGCGTTTCTTGTAACATTCATGTGAACAGCAGTACAACTTTTTCACATAGCACCCTGTGTTTTTATTCGGTAATCCATTTCCTCTCGTCAAGACGTGTTCAAAAACATATCCCAGAGTTAATTTTAACTTTAATAATTAACAGCCTCAGTTGCAACTGAGGCTCTTAATAATTAAAATTAATATTTACACAGTTGCTGACAGGGCCGCGAAATGTTGAAGATAGTTCCATCCCAGTGTACGTAAACATAACGTAATAAAGAAAACTGAACACAAATTTGATTTGGACAGGCTGTATTAGCACACTGTGCAGGAACCCGGGGTATCGTGACTCGTCCGGGAGCTAGGTATGACCGTAAACAAAGGAAAACACAAGGAAAATGCACACTGGTTGTTCAGTCAACTGTCTTCCGTTGAGCGGTAACCTACTTTATTTTCATTGGTGTACGCAAAGCACAAACGTAATGATACACACAAAGAAGCTATGAACAAATAAATATTATATTACATTATACTGAAAGATTTAGAGTAAAAGAATGTTCAGGCCACAACAGTACACAGGTGAGTACTGGCGCAGAACTAAAATATTTGGAGAGGCTACGGAAATTGTGACATAGATAATATCGGAGGCTATAACATAATTGTTACCTAAAATCAAATCTAGTAGAAACGGAGTATATGAGTTTAGCAACTGACTGTGTACAGTCAATCAGATGCGTTAGCTGTGGGATCCCCTCTGAGCTCCGTGTTAGCTGAAATGTTTCTAGATAATTTTGAACTAACATATTCAGATAAAGAGCCGCTACATTCTAAAATACATTACTGGATGAGAAACTTGGACGATGTACTGTACTCGTGGACATGCGGCACCAATTAATTAAACAAATCTTTTCCAGTGTTCACACCACAGTAAAATTTACAATAGAGCTGAGGAAAGTCATTCAGTTACTTAATCCTTGTCATTGACCTTATAAAGGAAAGTAACGTCTACAGATATAGTAATACTTGTCAATCCCTAACATCCTGTAACACACAAACGTGCAACCTTACACTTGATGGTGCACCGTCTGCTATCTTTACCTCAAACCTAATCATACGAGGCATATCTAAAAAGTATCCAAACTTTGGCCAGAAAAAATATTTCGAATACCTGACGGGGTTGGGACCCTAATCCCCTTCAAAGTAGGCCCCTTGTGCTTGCACACACTTAGCCCACCGATCGTTCCACTGTCGGAAACATGTCTGAAAGTCTTCTTTTGGATGTTGTTAAGCTCCGTCGTCGTGTTCCACATATCGCTTCTTTACTCTCAAAATGGGATCCTTTCAGTGGCGTCCTCAAATTTGGAAACGACCAGAAGTCACAAGGAGCCATGTCTCGTACAATGAACATTTAAAATAACTAAAGAAATTACGTGCAGTAATAGTTACAGTCCTACCCTAATTGATAATGTAGTTTGTAGAAAGAAGAGGCAGAGGCTAACAGCACTTACGTACCCTTTGCAGAAAGCACTAAATCATACTGATAACAAATTGTTCTCCTGACGCCCGCTCCAATCGTATTAATGTAACCACCGTCTATGTTCATCCTCAACGTGGAATAATCACTCAGACGGTAGGCGGCACCACTAGCAGTGACGGGTATGTAATGTGTGTCGGGGGGATGCGGAAAACAATGCAATCGTTACCGTAATGCTGAAACGGAGCGATATATGTGACATCCAAAAGGGCGTGATCATTGGCATTCGGGCCAAGGGTGGAAGCATTTCCGAAACGGTTAAGTTTGTAAGTTTGCAGCTAAAGTGTACTGTGCATGGGAAAATGGGGTTGTCCAAAACCGGCGCCGAGGCAGATGTGGTGCACCACGGGCTATACGGGGTGTTACAAAAGGTACGGCCAAACTTTCAGGAAACATTCCTCACACACAAATAAAGAAAAGATGTTATGTGGACATATGTCCGGAAACGCTTACTTTCATCTTAGAGCTCATTTTAGTTACGTCAGTATGTACTGTACTTCCTCGATTCACCGCCAGTTGGCCCAATTGAAGGAAGGTAATGTTGACTTCGGTGCTTGTGTTGACACGCGACTCATTGCTCTACAGTACTAGCATCAAGCACATCAGTACGCAGCATCAACAGGTTAGTGTTCATCACGAACGTGGTTTTGCAGTCAGTGCAATGTTTACAAATGCGGAGTTGACAGATGCCCATTTGATGTATGGATTAGCACTGGGCAATAGCCGTGGCGCGGTACGATTGTATCGAGACAGATTTCCAGAACGAAGGTGTCCCGACAGGAAGACGTTCGAAGCAATTGATCGGCGTCTTAGGGAGCACGGAACATTCCAGCCTATGACTCGCGACTGGGGAAGACCTAGAACGACGAGGACACCTGCAATGGACGAGGCACTTCTTCGTGCAGTTGACGATAACACTAATGTCAGCGTCAGAGAAGTTGCTCATGTACAAGGTAACGTTGACCACGTCACTGTATGGAGAGTGCTACGGGAGAGCCAGTTGTTTCCGTACAATGTACAGCATGTGCAGGCACTATCAGCAGTTGATTGGCCTCCACGGGTACACTTCTGCGAATGGTTCATCCAACAATGTGTCAATCCTCATTTCAGTGCAAATGTTCTCTTTACGGATGAGGCCTCATTCCAACATGATCAAATTGTAAATTTTCACAATCAACATGTGTGGGCTGACGAGAATCCGCACGCAGTTGTGCAATCACGTCATCAACACAGATTTTCTGTGAACGTTTGGGCAGGCATTGTTGGTGATGTCTTGATTGGGCCCCATGTTCTTCCACCTACACTCAATGGAGCACGTTACCATGATTTCATACGGGATACTCTACCAGTGCTTCTAGAACATGTGCCTTTACAAGTACGACACAACATGTGGTTCATGCACGATGGAGCTCCTGCACATTTCAGTCGAAGTGTTCGTACGCTTCTCAACAACAGATTCGGTGACCGATGGATTGGTAGAGGCGGACCAATTCGATGGCCTCCACGCTCTCCTGACCTCAACCCTCTTCACTTTCATTTATGGGGGCATTTGAAAGCTCTTGTCTACGCAACCCCGATACCAAATGTAGAGACTCTTCGTGCTCGTATTGTGGACGGCTGTGATACAATACGCCATTCTCCAGGGCTGCATCAGCGCATCAGGGATTCCATGCGACGGAGGGTGGATGCATGTATCCTCGCTGACTGAGGACATTTTGAACATTTCCTGCAACAAAGTGTTTGAAGTCACGCTGATACGTTGTGTTGCTGTGTGTTTCCATTCCATGATTAATGTGATTTGAAGAGAAGTAATAAAATGGGCTCGAACATGGAAAGTAAGCGTTTCCGGACACATGTCCACATAACATATTTTCTTTTTTTGTGTGTGTGAGGAATGTTTCCTGAAAGTTTGGCCGTACCTTTTTGTAACACTTTGTATAGAAGGCTGTGAAGCGATCAAATGGGGGAGGGGCGTGTTTATAGTTCGCACAGTGGGTCTGTTTCACGAAAATCAGATCAGAGTACCATCTTGTTCGTTCGAAGAATGTCTGAAGCAACTGATTGTATTTTCTTATACATCATAGACGTAGTTTGGAAACGTTACAACACAAATCAGCCATTCTAATAGTTTCTACATTATTTGTATGCAATAGGGCCTATATGCCCCAGAAAAGGTCATAGAATGCAGAAAACGTCTGTGGTATGCCAAGGGCATCTTCAAATGTTACATTGAAAATATGTGTGCGATATTTCCTACTTCTCTTTGTCAGAATAAATGAGTTTTCGTACAACAATTGCGCGTGCATGTTTAAAAACTGTACTTTCAGAAGTTCGTAATATTAGAATTACGACTCACACGCCGGCAGCTGTGGCCGAGCGGTTCTAGGCGCTTCAGTTTGTAACCGCGTTGCTGCTACGGTCGTAGGTTCGAATCTGCCTCGGGCATGGATGTGTGTGATGTCCTTAGGTCAGTTAGGTTTAAGTAGTTCTAAGTCTAGAGGACTGATGACCTCAGATGTTAAGTCCCATGGTGCTTAGAGCCATGACTTTCGTGCAGGATCGAGTGCTGGGGCTGATACATCCGAAGTTTGTTTTGTGGATTCTACTCGGTGATGTTCTGGCTGAAATCCAGTTCACAATGAGCTATAAAACAAGTATTATTGTACAACGTCAATACTATGTTTTCAATTTTTAATAGGATTATTAATTTGTGAATTGTTCGGAGGGGAAACGCCACGGCGGCTCAACAGCAAAGCAGGGCGGAGTGAGCGACCTCCCCAAATTACGACCGACCATGGAAATGAGGAGTGACGTCACCCCTCAGTAAAGAACCCCTTCTGAGCACGCGGGGGACCAGGGGTGGATGTCCGCTCCAGTAGCGAGCGATTGGTCTTGCTGTTAGCCGCCGTCCTGAGGGAACGAAGGCAGGCGGCCGCACACTCTGGCGTCGCAGTTGCAAGCAGCTTCTCCCAGCGTGAGCCGCCTGGTAAATAAGAACGCTCCGCTTCATTTCACTGCGTAATTATTGCGTCGCTCGTATCGTTTCCTCTGCGACGAACTCGATTATAGCTTCCTCCTCTCGGCGTTCTAATTCGTGTCAACTTTCTTTCCTTGCCCACAATCAGTGACGTCGTCGTGTTAACTACAGTGTGTTCTAGAAAGATTTGTTCGAATCCGCAACACTGTCTTCTACTTCCGTTCACTACCCCTCTTACTTACATGCGGTACGCTTTTAACTTAAAAGTGTTGTTGTTACTGTCTTCATTGCGAAGACAGGTTTGATGTACACTCATGCTCATAAATGAAGGATAATGTTGATACATGGTGAAACAACGCTCTGGTGGGCGGTTTGTGAGTTTAAATCACCTGGGTTTTCACCATGCGGTGCATTTGACATGCGGTTGTCGCAGAGGTGTGTTGGTGCATGTCAGTACGTTGCAGCGAGTAAGTGTGCAGACGTTTTCACACTTGCTCATGGTGACTGTGTGTTGAAAATGGCTCAAAGAACGCATATTGATCACTTTGAGGGGTAGTATACTAGGGCGACTGGAGGCTGGTCAAACAGGTCGTAACACGGGCCCTCCGTGTGCCACGAAGTGTGATCTCAAGATTATGGTAACGATTTCAGCAGACAGGAAATGTGTCCAGGCGCTACAGTACGGGACGTCCACAGTGTACAGCACCACAAGAAGACCGATATCTCACCATCAATGCCCGCAGACGGCCACGGAGTACTGCAGGTAGCCTTGCTCGGGACCTTACCGCAGCCACTGGAACAGTCTACAGACGACTGAACAGACATGGTTTATTCGCCCGGAGACCTGCTAGGTGCATTCCACTGACCCCTGATCACAGGAGAGCCCGTAAAGCCTGGTGTCAAGAACACAGTACATGGTCATTGGAACAGTGGTCCCAGGTTATGTTCACGGACGAGTCCAGATATAGTCTGAACAGTGATTCTCGCCGTGTTTTCATCTGGCGTGAACCAAGAACCACTTAGCAAGCCCTTAATGTCCTTGAAAGGGACCTGTATGGAGGTCGTGGTTTGATTGTGTGGGGTGGGAGTGTAATTGGTGCACGTACACCCCTTCATGTCTTTGACAGAGGAACTGTAAAAAGTCAGGCGCATTGGGACGTCACTTTGCACCAGTATGTCCTCCTTTTCAGGGGTGCAGTGGGTCCCACCTTCCTCCTGATGGATGATAACGCACGGCCCCACTGAGCTGCCATTGTGGAGGAGTACCTTGAAACAGAAGATATCAGGCGAATGGAGTGTCCTGCCTGTTCCAGCACGTCTGGGATTCTCTCGGTCGATGTATCGCTGCACGTCTTAAAACCCCTAGGACACTTCAGGAGCTCCAGCAGGCACTGGAGCAGGAATGGGAGGCTATATCCCAGCAGCTGCTCGACCACATGATCCACAGTATGACAACCCGTTGTGCGGCCTGTGTACGCGTGCATGGTGATGATATCCCATATTGATGTCGGGGTACATGCACAGGAAACAATGGCGTTTAGTAGCACGTGTGTTTGGGGACGGTTTTCTCAACTTACCACCAATACCGTGGACTTACAGATCTGTGTCGTGTGTGTTCCCTATGTGCCAGTTTTGTGTAGTGCCACGTTGTCTGGCACCACATTCTGCAGTTATCCTTAATTTATGGGCATGAGTGTAGTTCCCCTCGCTACTCGATCCTGTGCAAGTCTCTTCATCTTCCAATAACTACTTCGGCCAATAACTTGTTGAACCTGCTAACTATTTTCGTCTCTTGGTCTTCCTTTACAATATATACCCCACACTCTCTAGCACTGAGCCGGTGATTCCTTGATGTCTCAGAATGCATCCTGTCAGCCGATCGCTTTTATTTTTAGTCAAGTTGTGTCACAAATTGGTCGGCCGGAGCGGACGAGCGGTTCTAGGCGCTACAGTCTGGAACCGCGAGGCCGCTACGGTCGCAGGTTCGAATCCTGCCTCGGGCATGGATGTGTGTGATGCCCTTAGGTTAGTTAGGTTTAAGTAGTTCTAAGTTCTAGGGGACTGATGACCTCAGAAGTTAAGTCCCATAGTGCTCAGAGCCATTTGAACCATTTTTGGCACAAATTTGTACTTTCCCAGTTCCGTTCACTACCTCCTCTTACTTACATAGTCTTCCCATCCAATCTTCAGCATCCTTCTGTAGCACTACATTTATTCTCTTCATGTCTGAACTATTCATCGTCCACATTTCACTTTCATACAAAGCTACGCTCAAGACAAATACTTACAGAAAATATCCCGTAACACTTCGATCTATATTCGACGTGTACAATTTTCTCTTCTTTAGAAACGCTTTTCTTTCCATCGCTAGTCTACATTTTATACCTCTCTACTTCGGTCATCATCAATTATTTTCCTGCCCAAATAGCAAAACACATCTACTTTTAATGTCTCGTTTCTTAATCTAATTTGCTCAGCATCTTCTGAGTTCACTCGACTGAATTCCGTTATCCTTGTTTCGCTTTTGTTGATATTCAACTTACATCCTCTTTCCAGCCGCTGTCCAAGTTCAACTGCTCTTCCTGGTCCTTTACCGTCTCTGACAGAATTACATTGTCATCGACAAACCTCTAAGTTTTTGTTTCTTCTCCCTGAACTTTGATCTCTTCACTAAATTTTCCTTTGGTTTCATTTACTGCTTGCTCAGTGTACTGGTAGAATAACACCGGGGATACACTACATCCGTGGTGTTTCACATAGTTCTCGAAACACTCCTTCCCTGTCTTGTAACTCTCGGCTGGTTTCTTTACATTTTTAAATATAGCCTTTCGCTCTTTGTATTTTATCCTTGCTACCTTCAGAATTTCAAAGAATGAAGTGCAGTCAACATTGTCAAAAGCTTTCTTCTTAACCTATTTTGTAACAGAAGTCGTAGGGTCAGTATTGCCTCGCTTGTTCCTAGTTTCATCTAGGATTTCAAAAAAATTTCAAGGGTATATCTTTTACAAGTATGCACAAGTAACCTTGAATAGTTTTTACAATTACGTTTAGGGTCAAAGTTTTCATTTGCCTTTCGCAATTGCTCCATTTGTCCCCC
This sequence comes from Schistocerca nitens, assembly GCF_023898315.1. Lineage (NCBI taxonomy): Eukaryota > Metazoa > Arthropoda > Insecta > Orthoptera > Acrididae > Schistocerca > Schistocerca nitens. The sequence continues at coordinate 1,130,021,235 of NC_064614.1, forward strand.
TTCCACCAGTGGACGCGCAACGAACTCAATTTGTTCTTTTGGGAGCACGTTTTCGATTGTTGTGCAGCATCGGAGTTCGTCCACCCTTGTACGGAGTGTTGTGTTCTACAAGTTTGCACAAAAAAGACGTTAGAGCAGGGGGCCTTATCCAGTGGTGCAATGCGAGGTCCTTACGAGGTCCTATGCCTTACTCTCAACGAAAATCAGGCTGTACAGTTGTAAATGAGTTAAACTTATTGAAAAGTAACGGAGAACGCAAAGCGCGTGTTGTTGCTGTCTTATCGGCGCACATAGGGCACTGAACGAGAGTGCTAATGAACTAGCTTCACCAGGCAGATCGCTACTGGCAACATGTGGACTAGCAGCTTAAAACTGGCACCAAGGTAATCTTCTAGTTTCAATATATAAAATGAAATCTGCCCCACGTTTCAAACTTCATTCCTGTACAAGGTAAAGTATTGTGAAATCGGATGTACGTGTTTTCGAAGCAGCCTATACTCTGCAATCAGACAACAGTAAGTAACTGAAGTGGTAGATAGAGTGGATCGTGGCGTGTCACCTGCTGTTCCTGTTAGATGTGTATCGGCTCGTGAACTAGTAACTTCCGGTTGGCATTACCTCATCAGATAGTGCCTGACTGACTTACGGTCGAGTAACTCTAGATGTCGCGGAGCGGAACGTTAAAACATTTCACAATGCATTTCAAATGACGGCGTTCACACAGACGGAACGAAACGGAACGTCACTGTCAAGGATTCTTCGCTTACTTCGTAACGTAACCCTTTCCGAAGGTTGCATAATGCCTTGGTATTTTTGCTGTGTTATCTCACAAAAGACACGAACCATTTCAAAGCGGAAAATTACAGCTTTTACAATAACTTGACAAAAAGTTTTTCGACCCTGAAAATCTCAGGTCTAATGAAGGGAAACCTGTTTTATACGTTATTACGTTATTTAACAGCTAGAAACAAATCTAAATGCAAAGAACAAGGTAAAAAAGCATGATGTATTTCTTATAAATTTATTCTTTTGCGACTGTAACGAAAGCCATACTTAGACCAAACGCGTTTCGCTTTATTTCAAAGCATCTTCAGTTGTCAGTGTAACTATGTAATCTGTTCGTCAAGGTCGTCGACAGTTTTCATATTTGACTTTACTGCTGTTCAATGTACAATTATTGCTAATGATTTTTTGTTTCCTACGTTTCTGATGTTCTTTCACGTACTGGTTCCCGATTTTTAGAATACTGCGCTTCACTGACACTGGGTCTCTCCCGGGGATTGAGTGTTTGTGTTGTTCTCATTTCATCATCATCATCCGTGACAGTGGCTCGATTGGACTGTGTAAAGAATTGAACTGTGTAAAAAATTGGGACAAACCAAACATCATCATAATCAACAGATGGACTCGAGTTTGGGAGGTCCGGCCAACCTGATATGGGTTTTTCGTGATTTCCCTAAATCGCTCCAGGCAACTGCCGGAATGGTTCCTTTGAAAGGGGACGGCCGACTTCCTTCCCCGTCCTTCCCCAATCCGATGACCTCGCTGTTGGTCTCCTCCCCCAATCAACCCCCAGTTATCATCAACTAACACTTGATATATTTTGTATTTGATGATGTGCAGATGCATTTACACTACCGCCATAATATGTTTTGATGTTGGGTGATGCGACAGTTCAAATGGTTCAAATGGCTCTGAGCACTATGGGACTCAACATCTTAGGTCATAAGTCCCCTAGAACTTAGAACTACTTAAACCTAACTAACCTAAGGACATCACACACACCCATGCCCGAGGCAGGATTCGAACCTGCGACCGTAGCAGTCCCGCGGTTCCGGACTGCAGCGCCAGATCCGCTAGACCACCGCGGCCGGCTGATGCGACAGTCTTACGTTTTTTTGTAGCAGTGGAAGCGACTGTTACTTCTATTACCCTATGTAAGACGGACGATCCGTCATAACCTCAGTTTACCGTTCAGTAGAGGGCCGTGTGACGGTCAGGCACTTCTACGTTCCATCTAAGGTAAGCACACTACTGTTTGTCGGTGCCATTACGTTTAGTGCCGGACCTTCGACGTCCTGTGTAAATCGATCTTTAGCCAAGGGTCATAGTTTGATGATGTGTTGGGATCTGGCATCTAGTAAGCATCGAAGCTGCTGCTCTCTTAACATATTTATTGCTAATTAATCTCTCTCCCTCTGCCTCCCCGTTTATCCCGTCGTACAAGATCGCTGTTAACTTGGCAGATGTATTTAAACTTTCACCAGCCCAGCGTTAACCTTGACGAGCATGGAAAAAGGGAACCGGTTCTACTCTGCGGAGGATATTCTGACTCGTTAACTTGTCAGACGTTCGGTTATCTTCTGCTTCCGAATCTGTGGCAAAATACATTGAAAATTCTTGCGTTCTCTTACCAGATGATAACAACCCGAAATGCTCGTATCAAATATGCCACATTTGGCGAAGAATTTGGCGAAGAACTAACCACGCGCTATCATTTTCCCGTAAGTACTTTCCGCCTGATTCCGATTGGGGGAAAAATTATTTCCGCATTTTAATTGTTGTTCACTTGCTGAGCATGGTGCCGCTGTAATTGAGACACCAGATTCGCAATATGGAGGACACAGGGTTGTCGTAGCCAGACTGAATACTGTAATCCCCAAATCCTCCAAAAATGAACGATGAATATAACTATTCAAAAAAGCAGATAAAAATTCACTTGACGCCTTCCTGAGACACAATTTCCACTTCTTCCAAATTAATAATATAAGTGTAGACTAGATGTGGCTTGAATTCAAAGAAATAGTATCGGCAGCAATTGAGAGATTTATACCAAATAAATTAACAAACGACGGAGCCGATCCTCCTAGGTACACAAAACGGGTCAGAACACTGTTGCAGAAACAGCGAAACAAACATGCCAAATTTAAACAGAAGCAAAACCCCCAAGATTGGCAATCGTTTTACAGAAGCTCGAAATTTAGCGCAGACTTCAATGCGAGATGCTTATAACTTCTTCTTCTTCTCCTGCTCCTTTTTTCCCCATTCCCATCCCATTTCATTTATTTATTCGGTCTTACGTGAATTATGTTAGCGGCAAGAAACAATCAATGCCTTCTCTGCGCGATAGCAATGGAGATACTGTCGAAGACAGTGCTGCCAAAGTAGAGTTACTAAACACAGCCGTGCGAAATGCCTTCACAAAAGAAGAATAAGTAAATATTCCAGAATTCGAATCAAGAATAGCTGCCAACCTGAGTAACGTAAAAGTAAATATCCTAGGAGTAGTGAAGCAACTTAAATCACTTAAAAAAAGCAAGTCTTCTGGTCCAAACTGCATACCAATTAGGTTCCTTTCAGAGCATGCTGATGCATTAGCTCCATACTTAACGATCACATACAACCGTTCGTTCGACGAAAGATCCGTACCCAAAGACTGGAAAGTTGCACCGGTCACACCAATATTCAGGAGAGGTAGTAAGAGTAATCCACTGGGGGCCGAACCGCACAATAAACCTGCGTTCGTTGTGGGGCGGCGTTGGGGTGAATGGACTGCTGTAGCCTGTTGTCAGGTTGTGAACCACTACGGCGAGGACGAAGCCTCTCCGTCGTTTCTAGGTCCCCAGTTCCATACAACACAGTACGGTACAATACAATATGTATCTTTGAAATGAGACTACTGAATTAAGTTACAGTTCGCCGTAAAGTCCGCTACAAACCTCCCTCCACTCCGTAAATTATTCCCGCACTCACCTCCACTATCCACTGTAAATGGAAGTCTTATAATATTGCAAGGAAACGAATCATTAATTTCTTGTACACATCCACTTGCGTGGAATTCATTCTTGCTGAAAGATGTCGCATTCGAGGAAGCAAGTGTTATGATAAGTCTTTCCAACAGCTGACAATGTCTTTTATTCTTCCACTTAGTCTTCTTTGAAGATTGTAGAACTGGTCGCAGCAAGATACCAGTTTTTCTTGTCGCACCTGAGATGGGGATTTTGTAAAGCTACACGAAGTATTCTGCCGTGGAATTATTACGTACTAATTTGATGAAAATTTCTTGCCACCAAGTAGAAGTTCTCTTCTACGGCGTCTGGGTGGACGTAATAGGAATACCATCTGATACGTTTTTGCTGTTACTGCTGCTGTTCATTAAATGTGGGTAACCTTCTACTTAACATTCAACAAGCAAAATTGATACTTTTCGCAGAGGATACTAATGTTATAATAAATCCCGTTACGTCAAAAGCAACAGAAGAGTTGGTAAATGATATTTTCTAAAGAATTCTGAAGTGGATCTTTTGAAAATGGACTCTCCCTAAATTTTGAAGAAAAAAAAGTCTACATTCAGTTCTGTACAGCAAATAGTCATACCAACAATTGATATAGCACATCAGCAGGAGTCAGTAAATAGGGTAGAATTCTCCAGATTTTTGGGTGTACGTATTGATGAAAATTTGAAGTAGAAGAAGCATATTACTGAGTTTCTCGAACAATTAAGTCCAGTTACATTCCCTCTTCGTATAATTGCTAATCTTCGAAACCAACGTATCAACCTTCTGACTATTTTTCTGGGGTAACTCGTCACTTAGAAATAAAGAATTGATTTCAAAAAAAAGCGAGCAGTAAGAATAATACACTGATCAGCAAGAACATTATGACCTGTAGAGGCGATAGGAGCGTCACTTAGCGAGGAGTGACTGTTACCCCGGCACACGCACGGTGCATGTAGTGTCAGCGAACGTGCAGTCCGCGTGTACAATGGCGAGACGCGCCAGCTGTCTGAGTTTGACAGAGGGGAGATTGTGATAACCCGGAGGTTCGGCACGGAAACTGCACGACTTGACGGGTGTTCGAGGAATTCTGTGGCGAGGCTCTCCAACTCAAGGTGAAACCATGTCCAGGGGTTGTGGTGTCGGGCGGCCATCCCTCGTTACAGACGTCGGACGTATTAAGCTGGGCAGACTGGTAAAACAGGATGGAGAATTGTGCCGGAACTAACATCGGACAGTGCACAGAACACTCACAATGATGATGGAATTCTGCACCCTACGACCCATGCGTGTGCTATTGTGAACACCACGGCATCGGCAACTACGATTAAAATGGGCACGTGACCATCTGCACTGAACGATGGAGTGGTGCCAGAGCGTTGCATGATGTGATGACTCCCGATGATCATGCCGATGGGAGGGCGCGTATCCGTCCTCTTCCAGGGGAACAGCTGCCTGAGACCTGTACTGCAGGACGAAGGCAACCTGGAAGCAGCGCCATTGCGCTCTGGGGAACATTAACGTGGACATTTATGGGCCCAGTGGAGCTCGTGCAAGGCACCGTGACGGTCAAGGAGTGTCATACACTGATTGCAGACCATGTACATCTCTTCATGACGATCAGGCTTCCCGACGGTAGTGGTATTTTTCGACTTTCAACAAGTTAGTGCGGTATATCACAAGTCTGGATTGTAATGAAGTGGTTCGAGGAACCCAGTGGCGAGTTCTAATTGATGTACCGGTCCTCCAACTCGCCAGATCTGAACTGGATCGTACACATATGGGATGTGATTCAAAGTGGCGTCAGAGCTCACGCCCGCCCCCCCCCCCCCCGCCCCCCCACGCCTCCCGTTTCCCTGAATTTACGGGAATTGGGTGACTTGTGTATGCAGATGTGGTGCCAACTCCCTTCTATCAAGGCTTCATTGCTTCCATGCCACGACTCGTCGCCACTGTTATCCGTGCCCAAGGTGGACATACCGGCTTTTAGGTAGCTGGTCATAATGTTCTGGTACGTGCTGTTCATCCGCGGATGTCACGTAGGCACATCTCCGTGGAACTATGCATTTTTACTACTCCATCACAATAGATACATTCGCTAATGGAATTCGTCATAAGTAATCCATCACAATTTGAGACGAACAATGGTGCCCATGCCTACGACACTAGAGGGGGAAAAATGACCTTCGTTACTCATAGTTAAAGCTGTCAGTGACTCGGGAAGAATTTTGATACGCAGCAACAAAAATATTTGATAATTTGCCCATCAACATGAAGTTTCTGACAAGTAGCAACGCAAGTCTTAAATCTAATTTAAAATCATTTCTCCTGGAGAACTCATTGACGAATTTCTATTTAATAACTGGTAGACAGTAAAAAAAAAGGACGATTATGTGTAGTTGCATGAGTGGAACTAAAATGTTTCCATTAACGTTAACGCTAATCAGCTGTACATACGAGGTGTGGCTAGAAAAAACCGGACTAGTACTGGTGAAACAATAAAACGAATGCCATAAGGCTGAAAGTCGCGTGGCCTGTCACGTGACTCGCTCCGCCTACTGCTCGAGTTTCATCTGCCTCCTGCACTCAGTCTGCCCGTGGCGTCTGTTTTAAGTAGTTGACGTTTTGTCTGTGCGTCGGAAAATGTTGAGTGTACAGAAAGAACAGCGTGTTAACATCAAATTTTGTTTCAAACTAGGAAAATCTGCAAGTGAAACGTTTGTAATGTTACAACAAGTGTACGGCGATGATTGTTTATCGCGAACACAAGTGTTTGAGTGGTTTAAACGATTTAAAGATGGCCGCGAAGACACCAGTGATGACACTCGCACTGGCAGACCATTGTCAGCAAAAACTGATGCAAACATTGAAAAAATCGGTAAACTTGTTCGACACTTTCCTTGTCAACTCCTGTTAACTCAGACACTGCTCTGATTGTTAAACGGCGATCTTGTCGAACAAGTTTACCGATTTTTCAATGTTTGCATCAGTTTTTGCTGACAATGGTCTGCCAGTGCGAGTGTCATCACTGGTGTCTTCGCGGCCATCTTTAAATCGTTTAAACCACGCAAACACTTGTGTTCGCGATAAACAATCATCGCCGTACACTTGTTGTAACATTACAAACGTTTCACTTGCAGATTTTCCTAGTTTGAAACAAAATTTGATGTTAACACGCTGTTCTTTCTGTACACTCAACATTTTCCGACGCACAGACAAAACGTCAACTACTTAAAACAGACGCCACGGGCAGACTGAGTGCAGGAGGCAGATGAAACTCGAGCAGTAGGCGGAGCGAGTCACGTGACAGGCCACGCGACTTTCAGCCTTATGGCATTCGTTTTATTGTTTCACCAGTACTAGTCCGGTTTTTTTCTAGCCACACCTCGTATGCTGTAAAATAACACGTCCCACATTATTTCGATGAGAGAATCGTTCATATGATCTATGGAACAGCTAACTAACTTTCTTTCTTTTACTATTTGTTCAGTGTAATGTAATTGTAATGATTGCTGTTGTTGCAGCTCACTAGAGCCGGCTTTGGTTCTGTGTTTCAGGTTGAGGTGATATCGCAGATGTGCAGCGAGACCCATCGTCCTAGTTGAGCGGTGAGTACCTCGCCAGCCCGCGGGTGCCTTGGGCAATTCCCAGCCAAGCGCGCTCCAGCTAATGGCCTTCTACACGCTCCAGCGCGGACGGAGACGGCGGTTCGTGAAATCGCGACTGGCGAATCGGCGAGGCGAGGTTAAGAGCGCCAACCCCGCAAGTGCGCCGCCTGTGTGCTTGCGTCACCACGAGCCCCCGGCCGAATAGCCTCCTTGCAATCTGTGCCGGCCTCTTATCTCCCTGTCGTGTTCGACTGGCCAGATAAAGGGTTCTCCCCTTTCCCAACACTCTGCAGCCGGCGGCGCGCTCACCGGCGTTGTCCGGCCAATACAGCTTGCGGCGGGGAAAACGTGCAGTCCCGTATGTGGGTTCTAACCAACCTGATGCGAGAATACGTTAAGCCTACTACTTCACTGTTACCTCCGTGGTTTGCGTGTCCTTCTAGCATCTCTTCACAATCATGTAAATGGTACCAAACTGGTGCTCATTCAGTATGTAGCAATTCACCCATAGGAAGGCGTCTTGCAATGGTCGCTGAAACGCCGGAATTTTATAGTTGACAATGCGGCCTTAAACCCAGAGGAATTTTGTTGACTGTACTAGCTTGATGTGTCAAACATGTTAACTTTCGTTTAATTTTCTACTTCATTCGATACATCAACTTGAATTACCATAAGATCAATGTACTTCCTCTTTAGATTACCGACTTCTTACTTTTCTTTTTCACCATTAGACTTACTACAGTCTACATCTACATGGTTACTCTGCAATTCACACTTACGTGCCTGGCAGAGGGTTCATCGAACCATTTTCATACTACTTCTCTACCATTCCACTCTCGAATGGTGTGTGGGAAAAAAGAGCACCTAAATCTTTCCGTTCGAGATCTGATTTCTCTTATTGTATTATGATGACCATTTCGCCCTACGTAGGTGGGTGTCAAAAAGTATTTTTACATTCGGAAGAGAAAGTTGGTGATAGAAATTTCGTAAAAAGATCTCGCCGCGAAAAAAAAACCCGCCTTTGTTTCAGTGACTGCCACCCCAACTCGCGTATCATATCAGTGACACTCTCACCCCTATTGCGCGATAACACGAAACGGGCTGCCCTTCTTTGGACTTGTTCGATGTCCTCCGTCAATCGTACCTGGTAAGGATCCCACACCGCCCTGCAATGTACCAGCAAAGGGCGGACAAGTGTAATGTAGGCTGTCTCTTTAGTGGATTTGTCGCATCTTGTAAGCGTTCTGCCATCATAGCGCAGTGTTTGTTTCGCCTTCCCCACAACATTATCTTTGTGGTCTTTGCAATTTTCGTAATTGTAATTCCTAGGTATTTAGTCGAATTGACAGCTCTTAGATTGTACGATTTATCCTATACCCAAAATTCATCAGCATTTTTAGTACCCATGTGGATGACCTTGCACTTTTCTTTGTTTAATGCCAATTGCCACTTTTCGCACCATACAGAAATTCTCTCTAGATCATTTTCCAATTGTTGATCGTCTGCCGATTTTACTGGACGGTAAAACAATCTAAGGGGGCTGCTCAGATTATCACCTAGATCATTTATGTAAATCAGGAACAGGAGAGAGCCTATGACACTACCTTGGGGAACACCAGGTATCACTTCCGTTCTGCTCGACGATCTGGACCGGAAGTGATTTGAGTATTTTCGCAACACCTAAATGTCTACTTCTGTGTCACTCATGCTAACAGCTGTTCTGGTTTTGAATTCTTGAATATTTACTTCATCTTCTTTCGTGAAGGAATTACGGAAAACTGTATTTAATAACTCCGCTTTAGTGGCACCATCATCGGTAACATATCCATCGCTATCGCGCAGTGACGGCATTGACTGTTTTGACTGTCTTTACTTCACTATTATTTACAAATTAACTCTGCTTTGGGGAGACCAATTCGGGATGGCATTGTACACGAAAGCGTCTTGGGAGATCCTCGAGCGCCCACTGCTGTGCCGACGACGGAATGTACCCTTTGTGGTGGTCAATCCTGATCCTCGTAACAACGGTCAGCTGTCTCGGAGGCCATCAGGGTACGCCACTGCCTGTGAGTAACACGGATCTACGACTGGCCTTTCCATTAGGCAGGAACTGTTTCTTCTGGCCTGGGAAGTGGGTTTCTGGAAGAATAACATCTTTCAAAACATTCCTGGGAACCACAGCTCATATTTTACATGCACTTCTTACTCAGTTGTTGTCCGCCCCCGGTAGCTGAATGGTGCCGGCACGGTAGCTCAGCGTGTTCGGTCAGAGGGCTAGCTGCCCTCTGTAATAAAAAAAAACTGAGTCAAAGAATCAACGATCCACTTGAACGGATGTCATGTGACGTCCGCCCAGACCAAACGCTACGAGCAATACCGAACAAATTGAATAAAAAAAAGTCAGCGTGACGGATTGTCAATGCTCTTGGCCCGGGTTCGATTCCCGGTTGGGTCGGGGAATTTTCTCCGCCCAGGGACTGGGTGTTGTGCTGTCCTCATCACCATTCTTTCATCCTCATCGACCCGCAAGTCGCCGAAGTGGCGTCAAATTGGAAGACCGGCACCCAGCGAACGGCCTGCCCGACGGGGGCCCTAGCCATACATTAAATTAAAAAAAAATACTCAATATTTTTTTCATAATGCGGGGCTACGGTCATAATATATTTCTTTAAAGTCAGTACCGCCATTAGACTGTTGTTTATTTGCACTTGATAATGGCACTTTGAAGCCGAAATCATGATTGTGTAAGTGTAAATGTAACAATGCAAATAAACAACAGTCTAATGGCGGCTCTGACTTCAAAGTAAACAACTCAGTTGTTTTCTCGTGCTCAGGACATTCTGTAGTGCGTGATAACAAAGTTTCAGAGCTCTTTGCTTTTGCACTAGCCTGTGGACTGGCCGGCCCAATTTTCCTTAATTGGAGGGACGTTCACGCTATGCTCTACTATTGGCAATAGCGGCGAGAAGAGAGCGCCTCAACAGTGTTCAGGAGAGACGTTGGAGGAAATTGAAAATCACACTATTTGTTCGGAATTCATTCAGGGGACACACTGTTATTCTACGCTTCGTCTGGAGCCGGCGCCGCAATTGGGCTGGGTTCACAGTTCTGCGACTTGGCAAAATTTCGCTGATGAGTCGTGGTGGCATCGTGTACATTGACCCTGCTGCCACGAACGTTACGTGAGTGTTTGGTAAAACTATAGCTCGGATCTGAATGCAACTTGCCATCTTTGATTCAGGTTTCGTGACAACCTTTCGGTCTGTCTAACCTGACTCCTTTCGTTTTGTCTCTGATTTTTCTCAATGTTTTACTTTCGCTTTTACTCTGTTTTTCAATTTTTATACAATTTTAATTGTTCACTTTTAATTTTCGAACGATATCTCGCTGGGGCGGTCCATACATCAACCTTTTCATTTTAAAATCAACTCAATGTCAGTTGTGTTTACAGTTACCATTTCTTTTGGATTAACGTTAATGAATCAAACTCTTACCAGATCAACGTGTTTCATTTAGTAGCTAGAAGTTTCACCTTCACTAATATTGGTAACGAGTTATTTCTACCACAGATGTTATGGCCACAGTAAATTTTATAGGGGTGTTATCCAACAAGCAAACAGTGTGCAGCCGGCCATTGTGGCCGAGCGGTTTTAGGTGCTTCAGTCTGGAAACTCGCGACTGCAACGGTCGCAGTTTCGAATCCTGCCTCGGGCGTGGATGTGTGTGATATTCTTAGGTTGGTTAGTTTTAAGTAGTTCTAAGTCTAGGGGACTGATGAAAATGGTTCAAATGGCTGTGAGCACTATGGGACTTAACAGCTGAGGTCATCAGTCCCCTAGAACTTAGAACTACTTAAACCTAACTAACCTAAGGACAGCACACACATCCATGCCCGAGGCAGGAATCGAACTGCGACCGTAGCGGTCGTGCGGTTCCAGACTGAAGCGCCTAGAACCGCTCGGCCACACCGGCCGGCCCAGGGACTGATGACCTCAGATGTTACGTCCCATAGTGCTTAGAGCCATTTGAACCATTTTGTAGACTGTCTGGCATTTTATTTCTACAGTTTTAAAGTGAGCCAAATGTTATTTTTTGAATGTGCTACCTTTTTTCGCATTTAGAAATAACTGCATGTGTGGTGACTGTTGATACAGTAGGTAGTGTGTGCTTTGACGCTCATATACTTTCACCCATGATTCTAGTTACGGTGCGTTTTCTGTACTCTGTGTAAAGTAGTGCGTCGTACTTGTATATTGGCCGTCATAATTCGTTGATTTCTGTTTTCGATATCACGAGAGTGTAGCAGTGCATCACTATTGTTGTAGATTTCGGCACCAGGGTTTGAAGTTAAGGTCCTGTACTGACATTCAGCAAAAATCTGACGGGGAAGACATCCTGACCTATAGAAGAAAGCTGCAGAAAACGAGGCGCAGTGCAGCGTTAACGAGAAGGATTTTAAAAATAGAAAGAGTATCACGAGGAAAACTGCTCGCCTGAGTGGACACAGATTTCCGAGACTTTCTAAAGGACCATTAGTTTCTTTCGCTGTAGCAGAACAAAATTGGTGCAAAGTGTAGGTTTCCTTTCACGATTCAGCTGTTCCTCGTCTGAGATTCCACCCCCATTGAGACTCGGGCAAGGCGCATCGCTCGGTGACCTTTAGGATGGGTGCGCCGAGGTAATCGCAGGGCGCGTCTGCGTCTGCGAGGCGCCACGCCGAGGCGTTCTTCCGTAGTGTGCCTAGTGCGGATCCCCTGACGGAACGGAACTGGAATTTCATTAAGGAAAAGAGAGACTGCTGTCGTAAGGAAGGAACGAGTTTGGCCGTTTCGTCGTTGTCGAATATTGTGTGTGTGTGTGTGTGTGTGTGTGTGTGTGTGTGTGTGTGTGTGTGTGTTTAAGGGGGGGGGGGTTACTCTGAATAGGTTAGTGCCCTCGAGCACACTTCATCGAAGCAGACACTTAATAATTTAAGGACCTCGCACACGTTCCTGTTGCTCTGTCACGTATACCTGTACATGTCTATCTGTACGGGCTTACCTGCACAGATGTTCAAGACATCCATGCTGTGGTAAGCCTGAGAGGTTTTCATCTTAACTTACGCTTACAGCTTCGAGAGACGAAAGCTATTAGGTCTACAACTTTGCTTCCGTCGTTTAGCAGTAGACGGCATTTGTGGAAAGTAATGGCGCAAGTCGTAATTCGTGTCATACAGTAAGCTTATGCATTTGAGAACATAACACCATCAAAATACTAGTCGATTTTTGATTGCATCTTATTCTCGGCTGAATATGTCAACGTACGACCCAGTTCTCGTCATCTGCGGGAGGTTTTAATTTTCTGCTCTGATATGAAGAAACCTGCGGCTGAGGTTCATAGAAAGCTGCCTAAGACCTACGACGAGACGCCTGTTTGTGACAGAACTTTGCAGAAAATGATTTCCATGCTTCAAGAACGGTGATTTTGACGTTGAAGACCGGTTTGATTGTGAAAGAGAGAGAGCTTTCGATGCTACTGCAACCGACGGGAACAATCACAGGAGATTGTTATCGAAAGCAATTGATGTGTTTGAGCCAATCACTCAAAGACAAACGGCCACAATACAGCGATAGGCATGAAAAGATGATTTTGCAGCAAGACAGTGCACGACCCCAAGCCGAAAATCCTGTCAAAACATACTTGGAAGCCGGCCGGAGTGGCCGAGCGGTTCTAGGCGCTACAGTCTGGATCCGCGCGACGGCTACGGTCGCAGGTTCGAATCCTGCCTCGGTCTTGGATGTGTGTGATGTTCTTAGGTTAGTTAGGTTTAAGTAGTTCTAAGTTCTGGGGGACTGATGACCTCAGCTGTTAAGTCCCATAGTGCTCAGATCCATTTGAACCATACTTGGAAATGTTGAAATTGGAAGTTCAACCCAACTGCTGTATTCCCTGGATCTGCCTCCCTCTGACTGCCACCTTTCTCGATCTATGGCACACACTTTAGCTGACTAGCACCTGTGGTCATATGAACAAGTGCAAAACTGGATCGATTCATGGATCCTCTCAAACGATGCCCAGTTTATACACTGTGGGATTCGTATGCTGCCCTAAAGCTTGGAGAAAGCAGTGGTCAGCGACGGCCAGTACTTTGAATCGTAAATTTTTTTCTAAGTTTTTCACAATGAAGTCTCGAACTTCGAGAAAAACCGGCAGAAGCAAAGTTGTAGACCTAGTATTTAGACGTAGTGAGCTTGTTACTTGCTTCATAAGAACGAAACAGATGATAGTAGCACAACGCCAGTACGTTAACTTTGCCTAGATACATTCCAGACTTCATTGAAGATCAGTAGTTTTTTCCCTGTACATCTGTTTACGATGGTCTTTTCAATGTTTTTTTAAAAGATAAGCGCCCGTATCAGCCTGGCTCTGGATCGTTTTCACCCCGATTTTGTGCAGGCAGGTGTCACAGTTCGCTTCCATCTCTGCTGCTGCTGCTGCTGCTGCTCTTCCGCCTGCCCCTGTCCTCCACCCCCATCTGTAAAAGAAGAACACTGTCGTCATCACCACTTTTCACGTGACAAAGATACCGTAGAAATTTGACCAAAATAACAATGTGAAATGAAGAAAATGCTTTAATGTAGTAATAAGAAATTATTCACATCAGTGCTGAGTACATTGAATTGCATGAATTGCAGATAATATATCATCCTGACAACTTCCGGAGCCAGCCGTGGTGGTCGAGTGGTTCTAGGCGCTGCAGTCCGGAACCACGCGGCTGCTACGGTCGCAGGTTCGAATCCTGCCTCGGGCATGGATGTGTGTGATGTCCTTAGGTTAGTTAGGTTCAAGTAGTTGTAAGTTCTAGGGGACTTATGACCTCAGATGTTTAGTCCCATAGTGCTCAGAGCCATTTGAACCATTTTTTGACAACTTCCGCAACATCATAATTTAACCCAGTGATAAGTGCTAATGTGCTACAGCGGACTGTAAATATCGCACTTAAATTATGCCATTTCTCTCTGAATGCAAACCGAAATTCGCATCAAAAGTACGCCATTTGTCTTCGAACGGCTGCTCGTATGCAGATGGACGGAAACGTGTTTTGTTGCGCTCTTTCCGCGGTAACTAGAAACTAACTTAAAGTGCTGGAATGACGGTCAGCCGCGCTACAATTACCTCAGGGAAGGGAAGCACCTGCTTTTGACTGCGGATGCTGTCGGGTGACGTCATCCCTCTCGCTACTGTGAGTGCTGTATTGCTCATAGCACGAGTTGAATATTTATTTTTTGAAAGTGCATGTAAATTATTGTGCAAGCATAGAGTATGAGTGATTCTGAGCAGTATTTCACGTATTTGTGCCATAGGAAAATAGGAAGTGGCCAAGAGCACCAGCTGGCAGTGTGTTGGCTCGTGTGTGATTCCCACTGCTACCTTAACTTTTTTTTGTGATTCCTGACAATATTGGACGATTAATTGTAAATTTAAATATATTTAAACAGTTTAATTTATAACCATAAAATTAAATATATTTAGTTACGATTACTACCCTTGTAAGTCAAAAGGCTATAGGTGGTAGTAAAAAAGCGAGTATACAAGAAAATTAGTGTGGAAGTGTGTGAAAGGTGTTGGATCTGTAGGTGTGATTTTTAGCAGTGCACATTTTCTTTGTATGTTTGCTATTCAGGAACAGCATTGCGTGGGGTACAGGAGGATTGAAAAGTAGAAGACGTATTAATGCATTAATTAAAGTGGAAATGAACAACATGTAAAGAGCATAGTTATCTTAGTGCGTTGGGTAAAGCTAATATCGCAACAGTAGTAAGACACGTCCATCATGACGACATACTGAAACACAGCCCATTTATTTCTGTAATATTGTAGCGCATTGGTAAAATCTTGCGCGAGTCGCCATTGATTTACACGATAGAAAATCAAAGTGGACTCTCGCCACTGTCAGTGTAACACCAAGGTCTGTACACCATGTTTATTTGGAGGATATAAACAGTTACTTGTCTGCTCCGCAGTTGACTTGTTAGCCTAAGAGAATGCCTTGCGAAGGACTCGGATTCAATTTACGTTACTGCTAGCGATTTTTCCTTCGCGGGAGGACTAGAATGGAATCCACGCAGTCTCGTAGTGTGATTTTTGATGGGCTACTTGAATGAGAAGCAGCGACTTGAAGGTCTGGAAGCTCACAGTGCCCCGGAGAGTGGTGTGCTAACCCCGTGCCATTCCACTCTGAATGACGCCGCATGGACGAGAATGAGATGGTGGCCGGTCAGCACTGATTGGTCCTGTCAGGGCCAGAACGCTAAGCAGTCTTTCTGTTGTTTTTTTTTTTTTTCCCTTCTGCCCAGGCGCACTCGACATTTTTTGCTTGACCGATGTGCCTGTGCTCAGATTTATTGTTTCCAGTAAATACAGTAGGCTTTTGAATGAGCGCCTTTCCGTGGCTGAAAATTTTCCAGGAGAAAAAAGAAAGATTATTAAGTTTTAATGTACCGTTCAGATCGAGGTCATTAGAGACGGATCGGGAACATTGCTTCAGTAATGGGGGAAGGTAATCTGCCATTCCGTTTCAAAAGAACCATCTCGCCATTTACCTAAAGCGATGTTGGGGAATGACAAAGAAACTAAATTGGATGGCCGGACGTGGATTTGAAACGTCGTCCTCCCGAATCGTCGAGGGCGGTGAAGCAGTAGTTGGCACAATGGACTCGCATTCGGGAGGACGACGGTTCAAAACCGCGTCTGGCCATCCAGACGTGATATTTTCCCTAAATCGCTTTAGGCAAATGCTGGGATGGTTCCTTTGATAGGGCATGGCCGATTTCCTTCCATCCTTCCCTAATCCCAACTAGTCCGCAGCTCGTGGTCGTGCGGTAGCGATCTCGCTTCCTACGCCCGGGTTCGATTTCCGGCGGGGTCAGGGATTTTCTCTGCCTCGTGATGACTGGGTGTTGTGTGATGTCCTTAGGTTAGTTAGGTTTAAGTAGTTCTAAGTTCTAGGGGACTGATGACCTCAGATGTTAAGTCCCATAGTGCTCAGAGCCATTTGAACCATTTTAAATCCGAGCTTATACTCCGTTGCTAATTACCTCGTTTTCGACTGGACGTTAAACGCTCCTTTTCCACCACCACCACCACCACCACCACCACCACCACTCGAATGCGAGTCTAATGTGCCAATCCCTGCGCTACCTCGTTCGACGAAATTTTTCAGTAGTCTGTCAGTACGCAAGTCTATTTGCAGAGACTAGCCCTCAAATAAGCAACCGAAAACTACCCTGTGTTAAACATAGCTTTTACTTCTTGTAGAATTCGTTGTCGTTTATGAAACTTACTTGTTTTCATCTACATCTACATCGATACTCTGCAAATCGTATTTAAGTGCCTGGCAGAGGGTTTTTCGAACCAACTTCACAATACACAATTATTCCAATCTCGTATAGCGTGCGGAAAGAATAAACTCCTATATCTTTCCGTATGAGCTCTAATTTCCCCTATTTTATCGTGGTGATCTTTCCTCCCTATGTAGGTCGGTGTCAACAAAATATTTTCACATTCGGAGGAGAAAGTTGGTGGTTGTAAAAAGATTCCGCCGCAACGAAAAACGCCTTTCTTTTAACGATGTCCAGCCCAAATTCTGTATCATTTCTGTGACACTCTCTCCCATATTTCGCGATAATACAAAACGTGCCGCCTTTCTTTGAACTTCTTCGATGTACTCCGTCAGTCCTATCTGGTAAGGATCCCACACCGCGCAGCAGTATTCCAAAAGAGAACGGACAACTGTAGTGTAGGCAGTCTCCTTAGTAGGTCTGTTACGTTTTCTAAGTGTCCTGCCAATAAAACGCAGTCTTTGATAAGCCTTCCCCACAACATTTTCTGTGTGTTCCTTCCAATTTAAGTTGTTCGTAATTGTAATACCTAGGTATTTAGTTGAATTTATGGCTTTTAGATTAGACTGATATATCGTGTAAACAAAGTTTAATGAGTTCCTTTTAGGACTCATGTGGATGACTTCACACTTTTCGTTATTTAGGGTCAACTGTCACTTTTCGGACAATTCCGATATTTCTTCTAAATCGTTTTGCAGTTTGTTTTGATCTTCTGATGACTTTATTAGTCGATAAACGACAGCGTCATCTGCAAACTAGCGAAGACGGCTCCTCAGATTGTCTGCCAAATCGTTTATATAGATAAGGAACAGCTAAGGGCCTATAACACTACCTTGGGGAACGCCGCCGGCCGCGGTGGTCTCGCGGTTCTAGGCGCGCAGTCCGGAACCGTGCGACTGCTACGGTCGCAGGTTCGAATCCTGCCTCGGGCATGGATGTGTGTGATGTCCTTAGGTTAGTTAGGTTTAAGTAGTTCTAAGTTCTAGGGGACTAATGACCACAGCAGTTGAGTCCCATAGTGCTCAGAGCCATTTGAACCATTTTTTTGGGGAACGCCAGAAATCACTTTTGTTTTACTCGATGACTTCCCGTCAATTACTACGAACTGTGACCTCTCTGACAGGAAATCACAAATCCAGTCACATAACTGAGACGATATTCCATAAGCACGCAATTTCACTACGAGCCGCTTGTGTGGTACAGTGTCAAAAGCCTTCCGGAAATCTAGAAAAACGGAATCGATCTGAAATCCCTTGTCAATAGCACTGAACACTTCATGCGAATAAAGAGCTAGTTGTATTTCACAGGAACGATGTTTTGTAAACCCATGTTGACTGTGTGTCAACTACCTTCGAGGTAATTCATAATGTTGGAACACAATATATGTTCCAAAATCGTACTGCATATCGACGTTAACCTCAGTTTGGAAACAGGTGTCTGTAAAAATATGAAAGCTTTTTAGTAAAATGTAGATAGGGAGGGGAAGAGTCACAGATCTTCCCCCGTGGATTTGCACCTGTTCTATACTTCTCAGTCCTCAGTGCATTACTGTGGTGGGCGGACGAGCTTTATGGTTGGCGACTGCTGTAGTTAAATCACGTGGTAAATACGACATAATTCAATGTCAGAGTTGCGAACAATGTTGTTCTCAACTTGCTTCTCGGGCTGCTGCATCTCTCGTGCCGAAAATCCGGCCGCTAGCGCAGCAGTTGGTTGGGCGAGCAGCAGGAGGAGGACTAAACGCCGCCGCGGGATTAGGCAGATGGCCGCCCGTCACAAAGACGGACGCTAATGCTCCTTAAAGCGCCTCCCGCTTCCATTTTAAATGCGCCTCCCAGGACGCCGTAAAGCTCGCAGCCAGAAATTATGTATTATTCCGGCCGCTCGCGTACCCGTCTCCGCACGGAGAGCCACGACACTGCGCGGTTTACCCTCGCTTTAGCCTCAACCCGAGCGCGCCTCTCTGGCAACTCTGCGCTCCTGCAGGGTTTGTCATTTTATTCCTGCCAGAACTTCTCGGGTTGCCGGTGAGGACAACCGTGCAGGGGATTACGCAACTTGTTTTCACAAATTACAGTGCGCAGTAGAAGTATCCCGATAATGCTTTGCCAAATGGCGACGTGATTTTTAAAAAAAAAAAAAAAAAAAAAAAAAAAACACGACCGACTGATCAGCATATCTAAATGTTTGTCCACACGATGCATCCTTCTTCGAGCGCAATCGCACACGCACGAGAGTAAAACGGCCATGCACAAAAATTTATGGAGAGAATGCATGTAGCATGGGCGTTCTCGAGTCCACACGTTGCCTCATTGTAGTCTGCTGTATATCCCCTTCTTGGCTTGGAGGCTTGTCTTGCGTTTGTTGTAATGAAAAGGCGACAGAAAAAGAAAACGCAAAAAATGGCTCTGAGCACTATGGGACTTAACATCTGTAGTCATCAGTCCCCTAGAACTTAGAACTACTTAAACCTAACTAACCTAAGGACATCACACACATCCATGCCCGAGGCAGGATTCGAACCTGCGACCGTAGCGGTCATGCGGTTCCAGACTGAAGCGCCTAGAACCGCACGGCCACACCGCCCGGCAAAGGAAACGCAAAAGCGACTGTAGTTAAAGAAAGATGTAAATAACAGACGTAAGAGAGATACAAAGTGATAACCTTTTGCCTGCAAATTTCAGAATGAGGTCATAACGAGATTTTAAATTTTCTGCTCAGGAAACTAGGCGATAAGGCTGGCATTCAAAATTTCAGTCACTACTTACGGGGGGCTTACCAGTTTTGAGCTATTTATTCCACATTTTAGCACAAAGCGTTTCCGTGGTTATTTCTGAAATTGAGAATGCATAAGGAAGTTTCTCAATAATTATGTGAAGGTTAATAAAATTTCGGTGCTTCATTTGTATTTTATTTTCTTACTCAATCCAAATCATGAAAGATTATGTAGATTAACATCCTCGGGCTCGACAAACTTTGGAATTTCATAGACTCCAGAATCCACTAGACAGGACGCTCATTTTTTAATTTTGTAGTTTTGCATCATAAGACTAATTCATTTCTATTTCTAGTCATTTCTTCTCTTCAGATGTCAGGCTTCTCAGTTGTTGTGATTTTAAATCGCCATAGCATGAGTATACACTTTTCATGAATTTCTTCTTAATTTTTCTCTATTTCGAAACCTACGGTATCTTATTCTTCACAGAAATATGATCGAAGGCTTTTTATCTAATATTTGTCGCTCATGGTAGCACATCTCAAATTTTTATTCAAATAAGCTTCAGAAGCGGCAGTCCATAAGAGTAACGTAAGCGTGCTTCTTTCGAGGTCAATAAACATTGTATGTTTCGCTTGAGCCTTGTCCCGCAATTACGCAGGGTCAGCCATCGTTAATCGGAGTTGGCACGTTAATGTTTTAAGGGGTGGCCGGATGCCCTTCCTGCCGCCACCCCGTACCCCCCAGGACGGAATCAGTGCACCACAACTGTCTGCGTCGAGTGTAATCCATGGAATAGTGCGAAAGTGTTCAGATGTCTGCGAGCCGTGTACCTGAGGCGGAACATGGGGACCAGCCGTGTATTCACCTAGCGGGATATGGAAAACCGCCTAAAAACCACATCCTGGCTGGCCGGCTCAATGGGGTCAATGGACATTATTGCACGTAAATCGCTACGTACCATAACGTCAACATAATACACGATCACACTCACATGATCCCTAGCTGCCTGTCGTCTGCTAAAAAGCGCAAAGATTTCTACCGAAGGCGCGTAGCAATGCGCTTAACGCACGGCTTCTATTCCCAGGAAGTTAGCCGGCCGCGGTGGTCTAGCGGTTCTGGCGCTGCAGTCCGGAACCGCGGGACTGCTACGGTCGCAGGTTCGAATCCTGCCTCGGGCATGGGTGTGTGTGATGTCCTTAGGTTAGTTAGGTTTAAGTAGTTCTAAGTTCTAGGGGACTTATGACCTAAGATGTTGAGTCCCATAGTGCTCAGAGCCATTTGAACCATTTGAACCCAGGAAGTTACGCGTGCACAAATGCTCATGCGTAATTGCGCTGTTGGAAATTTATGC
The DNA here is from genome assembly GCF_023898315.1 of Schistocerca nitens. Classification (NCBI taxonomy): domain Eukaryota; kingdom Metazoa; phylum Arthropoda; class Insecta; order Orthoptera; family Acrididae; genus Schistocerca; species Schistocerca nitens. The sequence continues at coordinate 1,130,042,069 of NC_064614.1, forward strand.
CCATGCGCAAAGTTGAATACAAGAAAGGCATCTTGTACACGCACGTTCCAGGTTCCAGAATGTAGTCGCCGCAGATGCCTGTCCTTTGAGACAATGCATGCATGTCCGAAAGAGCATTGCACCACACTTCTTACCAACACAGACTCTGCGCTATCGTATTTATCCGCCGATATCAGGCTCGCGACCTTGGATTAAACGTCTCCCCTGTACGGGAATCACAGTTAATGTAAGAGTGTAGGTTAATGACACATGGACGACGACATATGGAAGTTTGGGTCTGGCCTGAACGGAAAGCCGAAATCGTTAAGGCGACCGCCTGTGACAGGCTGGAAATCCGGGCTCGAGGCCCAGTCCATCGTAAATTTTCATTCCTTTCTACGGTTGGAGTTGGCCGTATTCTCAAATGCGAGTACATATCCTGCAGTTCACTCCAGTGGTTGTTCCTTCAACGCTTGTCCGAAGGAACATTGAATCATACTTCTTACGAACACAAGCACTACAATATCCTGTATCTACAGCTCCACGAATTGCTCTTTCCTCTTCGAAATTATCCAAGATATAATCTCCTCCACCTACGTATGCTAGATCAGTTATTGGAATAGGATCTGGCGTGAATTCTCCAAAGCCGGCCGGAGTGGCCGAGCGGTTGTGGGCGCTTCAGTCTGGAACCGCGCGGCCGCTACGGTCGCAGGTTCGAATCCTGCCTCGGGCATGGATGTGTGTGATGTCCTTGCGTTAGTTAGGTTTAAGTAGTTCTAAGTTCTAGGGGACTGATGACCTCAGATGTTAAGTCCCATAGTGCTCAGAGCCATTTGCACAAATTTGAATTCTCCAAGAATCGATATCATTCACGTTGTCGCAACTCTTCCATGAGATGTAATCAGAATCAGTCTCCTCAGTTTCCTTTCGTCTTTGTGTCCTTGGACGTCTCAACGTCGCATTCCACATTCACTGAAATGCGGAGCGCGAAATAAAGAATCTGGTATGTCTGATTTTTACCTCTTGGAGAGGAACGTGGCTAATGAAATGCGGCACCGTTTTACGTCACAAGCAGAAAACGGGAGCCCGCATATTATATGGCGTTAAACATCGTATTTATTGGGTTTTCCTTCTCTTAGAGAATGTGGTATGAGTGTAAGCTGTCTCAGACCATTGGCAAAATGAGGATGTCTCCAAAACGCGTCATTTTAGCCACGATTTGTTGTTATAAAATGACAAGAAGGTACTTTACATATTGGTAGGTAAAGGTTTCTTACTGGTTCATCTTGTGTGCTACTAGTGTAAAGGATACCGTTTCAATGCTACGGCACGTCTTTTTGGTACAATGTGCGTATCAGACACAAAATAATGACATTCGTGGATACAGTTTTTACTGATTGTAGACCATATACGAGGTTATGATTGCTTTATCAAAGTTGCAGCTGCCCGGGTTTTTCAACGGAACAATAAACGCACAATGATACTGCAGTGACATTCTGTACCCATTCATAGGAGAACTTGCGGTAAGTGAAATACTGAACTGTTATTTTCAGCAAGATGGTGCAACCGCGCATACAACTCGCGTTTCATTGTCACTGCTTGCTGATGTTTTTGGTTATCGCATAATTTCACTGGGACTTCGGCCTCCACGATCGCCTGACCTAACACCACCTGACTTTTTCTTCTCGGGTGCAGCGAAAGCAGCTGTCTATAAACATCGTCCAAATTCCGTCGATGAATTGAAAATAGCAATATCCACTTTCACTGCTTCTGTTACAGAAGAAATGTTACAGCTTGTGTTTGGAAACATGATTAGACGAATTGAATTGTGTATTCAACTGCAGGGGGAACACTTTCACCATTTAATGTGAAAATTTGTAAGTAAAATTGAGTATTCAATAAATTAATAACTTGTATTTCACTGAGTTTCATTTCGGTATACTCACTGCGCCATACGGCACGCGCGACTAACAATCATACGGCACTGCGGAGAGACTTTTTGAACACCCTCGTACAATACAAAATCGAAATTGGGATGATTGTTCAATTGATTTAATAAATAACTTGTGCTAGTGTATATCTCAGATCATTATACAGCATTGTTATTTTCATCTACTAGCAATTCGTTGTTTAAGTCATGGTCGAGTCAAAAATGTTCTTCGCGATTTTCTCCACTGTTCTTCGACAATCGCCAACAGAATTAACGCAGCTGTTTTACGCGTAAAGGAAGTGTGTGGTCTGCGAACCAAACAAAGCTGACAAAGGCCGCTGAGAGCGCAGATCACGTTGACTAGTTCGGTCCGCTTGCCGATGGTGCTGTCTCTCGTGAGGTAGGATGTCCCGTCCACCCCCACGTCAACGTTAGCTGCCTCGTCTCGTGTGAGGACAGCGTAAAGCCGTCGGCACACGGACCGTGCATCCGAACGTTGAGTGTGCCGAGTTTCTGACGCCATAGCGTGGAATAGCACGTTCGGGAGTCTTTCCGAACGTGAAGAGCAATATCTGGGATGTTACATATTCTGAGCGTGCGTCTGAGCGTTTAACCAATGAGATGTCACAACGCCACCTGCGTCACACGCACGCCGTCTCCCTTCAGTAGCGAAGCGCCATATTGGCATTGATTTCAAGCCTATATGTATAATGTATATATGTTGTTTCTGAGCACCAGCAAATTGAGAATCACTGGAAAACTCGTTAACTGTGTGATTCGCTCCAATAAAATAATGAGAAAAATCATATTCGTGGCAAAAGAATTTTGTAACTTCCGTATTATGAGAGTAGGCTATTTGAAGGCAGCGACACACTGAATACCTACCCAAAACGCATTGTTCTTGGTACAATTTGTTATAATTAAATTTCAATTAGTAACATACCTACGATTAAGGTTTCTAGCAAGTGGTAAGATAATATGATTACATAAAGGGCGTGTGTTGTTGGTTTAGCTTCTGTCAACAGATCGCCCGGCATTGACGGCTTACCGATTGAGTTTTACCGTACCCTTCGGGACCTCTTGGCACCACGGTGGACGACTATGTATCAAGAACTGATGACATCTGACCAAGCAATCCCACCCGCCTGTGCTGAGGGCCATCATCATACCAGTCCACAAACCAGCCCGTGGTTCAATGGTCACGAGTTACAGACCGCTCACCCTACTCAATGCCGATTACAAGATTTTCGCGCGCTTACTGGCAATGCGGCTCCGAACAATACTCCCTCATATCCTCTCGCCAGAGCAAACGACGCCTGGAGGACAAGTTAACATACAGACTGCCACAGGGGAATGCCGCGACTTAATTGCGATGGCGGCGGCCTGCAGACTCCGTGCAGCGGTCGTCGCTATAGACTTCGACAGCGCCTTCGATAAAGTGCGTCATCGTTTCCTGTTTTCGGTGGCAGCCCGAATGGGCATCCCCCCTCCGTTTCTCGACGTCATCCGGCGTCTTTACGACAGTGCCAGTTCACGTGTCCAAGTCAATGGACGTTTAGCACGGCCGGTACCTATCTGCCGTTCGATACGGCAAGGGTGCCCCGTTTCTACCCTCCTGTATGCCATTGCCCTTGAGCCCCTTATTCGGGGCTTGACGACCAAGCTCTCTGGCCTCACCCTACGCCAACACACTTTTCGCTGTCGGGCATATGCTGATGACATCCTACTCCTCATTCGCTCCGGCTCTGAGATTCGAGAAGTCCTCGAATTGATTACCCGTTATGGGGCTGCCGCTGGCAGTGCCATGAATGTCGCCAAATCTTCTGCAATGCACATTGGACGAGGCCTCCAGGAGGGTGGAGTAGCACCCCTGCCGCTTGTGCGGACTTTCCGCTACCTGGGCATTACCTTTGTCCTACGGTCACACACACAGCGGTAACGAATTTCCGTCGCCTGTTACACGTCATCCGCAACGACGTCCGCCAGAAACTCTTGCGCCGCCAGGACACACTTCAACGGGTTGAGTTTCTTAATCTTTATATGGCATCAAAATTGGTTCACATCGCGCAAGTTCTCCCTCTGCCAACTGCAATTGGGCGCAACCTTCAGGCGGCTTTTGGCTATTATCTCATGGCTGGTTCCATGTTTAAAGTTCGTTATGAGACACTTACCCTGCCCTCACGGGATGGTGGAGTCGGGCTGGTCAATGTCCGTATGCGAGCTGCAGCCTTGTACATTGAGAAAACAGTGGATGGGCCAGGGTACATCTCTAACACGCAGCTTGCTTGAGGTCCTTCTACTTGCTTCCACCTCACCACCGGTGTCTGTCGGCCATATCGTGCCTCATATGCCCCATATTTCGACCTTTTTCGTCGACTACAGTTACATACATACCAGTCTCCCAGATACACGCCCACCCAGGACTAAGGATTTTTACAGCCTGTTGCTGCGCTGTGTTCCCCGGAATGTGATGGAGACCAAACATCCCTCCATCCAGTGGCCCATTGTGTGGACTACCGTCCACCAGCTGTGGTATCACATAGTCAACAGGAAATTTGCCACGAAGCAGCGACTGCACAACATTGGCTTGTCAGAATCCCCTCTTTGTCTCCTTTGCCAGCAACTGGACACTGATGAACACCGTCTGACATGCGCCTCATCGCAAGATGTATGGCGCGTCGTGCAGCAAACCATTGCCTGCTATCTCCGGGTGCCACCAGACACAATCGAACCTCGAATGTTTCTATACCCGGAGGACAGACATTTTCCTGCCGCCAAATGTCACGCTATTACGTGGGTCAAAGGGTGGGCGGTCGCTTATCTCTTTCATGAGGGACCTAAATCCCGCCTCGACTTCTGGACCTGTTTACGAACAGCCCATGCAGCTCTCGAAAACACGCCACGTTACCGAACACTATTTGCTAACTATCTTCGAGCTGTCTTTGTTAGACCTCCACTGAGTTGGGGGGTGCTTGGCTCAGAGGGCACCCTCCTCAACCGCCTACGATCGATTCTAATTCTGACCTCCGCGGATGGGAGAGCGCGTCGCAGATTGCGCGGATTTTATTTCTTTTTGCTTTTCCTTTTTCTTTTCTTTTTCTTTAACCAGAATTTATATTCCATTTCTCTTTCGCCGATGTGTTCACGTAATTTCATGATAATAGTGAATATTACAAAAACACATGCAAATAAATAAATAAAAGGGGACACTGTGGCCAGGCCTCGGGTTTCGACCCCTGCCCACTTTGCCCCCCAAGCCCCCACCGGTCCACTACCACCCCAAAATAAAAAAAGTAAAAATCCTAAAAAAATAAAGAAGAAAGCGTAGTAAGTGGCGTCCCTGACCATAATTGATTTGTTTGTTGGGGCGGTGGTTCGCGTCTTGATACTTCCAAAAATTTTTTCCGTAACATTCGCGTTTTTTTAGGTTCTGATACTTTATTATTAGTTTAATATAAGTATATATTATAATATTTGATGTTATGTAAATATAAGTTCACCTTTTTTAAGGGGTGACTTCGTTCGATTGGCTTAATCTACAGGACAACTTGCGCCACTTGTAAACGATATTTCGCTCCTTTTTTTTTTACGCTTCGTAATTCGCATGTTGCAAAGATTCTGCTACTGGGCAGGAACAGTGATAAAGTAAAACTGACCTTAGGGTTTTACTAAAATGTGGGAATGATGAAATAATGTTCATCTTATGCGGATAAGTTTTCCAAATTTGCACCGCACTGTTTCTAATGGAACTTTTATGTCCGTGTCCTTATTGATTGGACATGGTCCTTTCCTTTTCGTGGACGATGGAGGAAACGTGCGTTTTAATAGAGCTACCGTGGGAATTTTACGCGCGCCCGTTGAGTAAACAGTGTGATTTACGAACTGGAAACATCCTTCAACTGCCGCTGGAGTGCGTTGCGATCGCATACACTACGTTGGGGCCCACGTACCGTGTGCACAAGTCGCATCGTTCCTGAGCGTTCAGCAGCACGTTGGACTTGGCACGCTCAACGTTAACAGCACGGTCCGTGTGCCGACGGCTTAAGGTGGTACAGCTCGCTGCGAAAGCACTAGGAGGGCTGCCAGATAGTTGGTTGGACAGCTAAGCTCTGTCGCGGGTGCAGGGTGCAGCGGGCGGCGCGCTGAATGCTGACCCAGATCCCGGGGCTGCAGCGCGCCGCTGCACTTTCTCCCCTGCCTCGCCCCACCCTCGCCCTTCTGCGTGGGTGTGGCTGGGGCTGGGGGCGTGACCAGCTGACTGCCGGCCGCCTCCGCCTTTCACCGCCTCCGCCTTAGCCTTGCGACACGCCGAAACGAATGGCTGAACGCCACACCTCCGGAAAGCACTCTGCAGTTAACAAGCTGCACTTCTGTTCCGGCGTCACGAGATCGATTCGCGGCCTGCTCTTGTAATTCCAGTTACTCTCTCACAAAGTCGCCACCTGTCGGCGTAGCGGAGAGCGTTGCCACCGCAATCGTGAGCACTGCGTGGTGCCAGCTGCAGTGAAAACCCGTGTCATGCGGGGTAATATTCGCCACTAGATTACTTGACGTCTCGTGCGAAGGCTCCCTAACCTTCGCTGGTGACAGACTTGTTTTTTCCCTGCAGAGAGCTTACCTTGATTACAGGTGATAGCTCCGGTACTATTTTTCTAGAAAGAGTCTTTGAGTGCTACCTACGCAGGGTAATTAGGAATCGCGATGGCTACAAGACCTTCGCCGTTGACAATTAGACTTGTTTTTTCCGTTCGGGGAGCTTAGCATGTTCTCGGATGCTAGCTCCGGTGCTATTGTGCCTGTAAGACTCTTTGAATCCTACCTCCGCTGGCCAACCAGGAATCGCGTCGACCTTCATAAGCCGAAAGCAAGCCCATCCGAGAAAGACGCTTTGTTGGAACTTAACTTGATAGTGTCCTAATTATCGCAAATTTCCCCACAGCTGAGTTACGAAAGCTTGTTTAATTGTTGCGTATTGGGAAGGGCCCTGCTTGGCCAGCTGGTGTACCATAAGGTGCCGAAACAGGGAGAACAGACCCCGCGGCGGAGGAACGACCATTGGGCTGGCACACCGTCAGGTTTGTAGTCGGTTTTTCACGTCCCTTAAAGCAAATTCTGGGCTGGTCCCCAGTTTTCGTTTCAGAAGATACCACACACAAGGAGTTAAATACACGGTAACTCCCCGAAAGACGTGTACCTGGTTAAGACAGTGGAGAAGGCTACTTTCCATAGGTTAATTGACAGCCATAATGACTGGCAAGGCTTTCAGCAGCAAAGTTACAAAGAAATACGTTTACCAAATCATGTAAAAAGCAGACCCCCTCCCAAAGACGGGCCAAACACTGGTAAAGGCAAAGATGATGCGAAAACTCACCTGAGTACTGAACTACTGCAAATACATCTTCTCCGTTTCTTCTTTCTCTGGCCTTCATTCTGTATTTACAGGGGGTCGAGATGTCAATATTAGGATGTAAGAGTTTTGAGACATCGCCGCTACGACCGTAACATTTAAGCCCAGTCTACGCGGAGATGTAAGAGAGATTCTCCGCCACCCACAGTACAGGGGTCACGAAGTGTGTACGCAGCTGTAGATGGAAGACTAGGGAGATTAATTTTTTTGTAGGGTTTTGTAGCATAGTCGGTAAAAAGGGAACCCTTGTAATCGCTTCGTTGTCTGTCACTGTATCCGGTTATTAAGAACAATTTTTGCCTTGCACGAGTACACATATCAGATTGAAATTTATTCCATACACTGAGGTCTACGGTCCCTTAGCGGTGTAAAAAATTTAAACTGCTTACTCAATGAAGTCAAAAGATATGGCCATTTATGTCACACATTTTGATACTGTCAAACTCACCAATCAAAACCTAGAATCATGAAATTTGGAAAGATGCAAGGTTTCGCAGTACAAATAAAGGAAAGAATATGAAAATTGTTAAATTGTAATGTTGTTGCTGTCTTCAAAAAAAAAATGGCTCTGAGCACTATGGGACTCAACATCTGTGGTCATAAGTCCCCTAGAACTTAGAACTACTTAAACCTAACTAACCTAAGGACATCACACACATCCATGTCCGAGGCAGGATTGGAACCTGCGACCGTAGCGGCTGGTTTCAGGAACTACTGTAGAGATTTTGACGCGGTCTTGGAGCATCGTTCGAGTACCGATATCAACAACAGGCAAAAGTCGTTGAGTCTGTCGATTCCCGGGTGGATGGACTATAATAGTATCATGTGGTGACTAATAACCCTATTTGCCAACCAATTACTTTAACATACTAAGAAGAAAGCCACGGCGAGGGGGTATCGGCCCTTGACTGTGACCGTGGTGTCAGGCAGCTGGCCGCACAAGCGCCACTAACCAGTTCTCTCGCTCAGCCGGCTGTGAATGTCGATAAACGGCGAGAACGGCAGAGCGCAGCAGTGGGGAGCAGGTGCTGGCCGTAATGGCAATCTCCCGGCCGCAACCCCAGGCACCGCCGCCGCCGCTAACACACTTCCGGGAGCCCCGACGTCTGGCCGTCTCAGTCATCAAATCCTGCCCAGGAAATCCACCTCGAACGCCACTGTCTTTCTGCCGTACGCTACTGACACTCCAGAACGACCATACGCTGAGTGAAAAAAAAAATGTCTATCTAGAAGGAATAGTCCGATGAAGACGTACACTACTCGCCATTAAAATTGCTAAACCACGAAGACGCCGTGCTACAGACGCGAAATTTAACCGGGAGGAAGAAGATGCTGTGATATGCAAGTCATTAGCTTTTCAGAGCATTAACACAAGGTTGGCGCCGGTGGCGACACCTACAACGTGCTGACATGAGGAAAGTTTCCAACCGATTTCTCATACACAAACAGCAGTCGACCGGCGTTGCCTGGTGAAACGTTGCTGTGATGCCTCGTGTAAGGAGGAGAAATGCGTACCATCACGGTTCCGATTTTGATGAAGGTCAGATTGTAGCCTATCGCAATTGCAGTTTATCGTATCGCGACATTGCTGCTCGCCGTGGTCGAGACCCAATGACTGTTAGCAGAATATGGAATCGGTGGGTTCAGGAGGGTAATACGGAACGCCGTGCTGGATTCCAACGGCCTCGTATCACGAGCAGTCGCGATGACAGGCATCTTATCCGCATGGCTGTAACGGATCGTGCAGCCACGTCTCGATCCCTGAGTCAGCAGATGGGGACGTTTGCAAGACAACAACCATCTGCACGAACAGTTCGACGACGTTTGCAGCAGCATGGACTATCACCTCGGAGACCATGGCTGCGGTTACCGTTGACGCTGCATCACAGACAGGAGCGCCTGCGATGGTGTACTCAACGACGAACCTGGGTGCACGAATAGCAAAACGTCATTTCTTCGGATGAATCCAGGTTATGTTTACTGCATCATGATGGTCGCATCCGTGTTTGGCGACATCGCGGTGAACGCACATTGGAAGGTGTGTTCGTCATCGCCATACTGGCGCATCACCCGGCGTGATGGTATGAGGTGCCATTGGTTACACGTTTCGGTCACCTCTTGTTCGCATTGACGGCACTTTGAACAGTGGATGCTATATTTCAGATGTGTTACCACCCGTGGCTCTACCCTTCATTCGATCCCTGCGAAACCCCATATTTCAGCAGGACAATGCACGACCGCATGTTGCAGGTTCTGTATGGGCCTTTCTGGATACAGAAAATGTTCAACTGCTGCCCTGGCCAGCACATTCTCCAGATCTCTCACCAATTGAAAACGCCTGTTCAATGGTGGCCGAGCAACTGGCTCGTCACAATACGGCAGTCACTACTCTTGATGAACTGTGGTATCGTGTTGAAGCTGCATGGGCAGCTGTACCTGTACACGCCATCCAAGCTCTGTTTGACTCAATGCCCAGGCATATCAAGGCCGTTATTACGGCCAGAGGTGGTTGTTCTGGGTACTGATTTCTCAGGATCTATGCACCCAAATTGCGTGAAAATGTAATCAAATGTCAGTTGTAGTATAATATATTTGTCCAATGAATACCCGTTTATCAACTGCATTTCTTCTTGGTGTAGCAATTTTAATGAACAGTGGTGTAATTTCATTCTTATCCATGAGCAGACAGAACGAAAGATTAGAGGTCACGCTAATACCGTGTGATGCCTCCTCTAGGCTTGATCATTAGATGTCGTAGGATTACCATTTTGCGGGATTTTGATTGCAATATTTCACCTGCTATTCCAAATAACCACCCGTCTCCTGTGGGATAAAGAGCGGGTGATTTAGTGGGTCACCCGAGGTGTGATTGGATGCTTCAACGATCGTCAAAACACGTACGTAAATGCGTTGCACAGTAATGTGGAAACACCGCGAGGAAAGCAAGCTTTGATCATAAATGCAGATGTTAGCCACTGCAGGTGTCAGTCCTAGTTATAACGGTGATCTACGTGGTTCTGAGCGCATTATGTCGGAGCTAAGTGAATTGGAACATGCGATAATTGCTGGTTCTCGCATTGAGGGTGCTGCGTTAATCAAGATAGCCGAAGTCGTTGGTGTTAAAGAGCCGCCGTATCGAAGATTTATACTGCTCACAGGTACATCGGAAAAACATTATCCTTTAATCCACAACACGGGCGAGTGTTCGTTCCAGAGGGTCATTGAAGAGGATTGTGACGAAAAATCTTGGCAACAGTTGGAAAAGTCACGGCACACCCGATTGTCGCATGCGCAAAACCATTCAGCACCATAACACAACTGGATCTCCAGAAGCAGGAAAGTGCAAGGCAAGCTGGAGTTCCACAACCATTCATCAGTGATGCAGATGCCAATAACGGGAAACAAAGATGCCGAAGCCATAAAATCTGTACTTCTGAGCAATGGAAGAGTCATTTGGTTGGATGAGTCTTGATTCACGCTGTTTCCAACTAACAGCCGATTTTACGTCACAAGAGTGAAGCATGGCATTGGTACGGTGATCATTTGGGCAGTCATATTGTGGGATTCGATGGGTCACCTGGTTACTTTGCAAGGTCGCAGTATTGCCAAGGATTTGTTACCATTTTGCCTGATCAGGACCATGCCATGGTACAGTGTTTGTTCCCTAATGATGATGCTGTGTTCCAAGGCATCGTCCAGGATTGGTTTTATGAGCCCAAGGATGGACTGTGAAGTCTCCCCTGGTCACAACAGTCGACAGATCCCAATATTACTGAACCTTAGTAGTCTACCTTGGAGAGAAGGGTGCGTGATCACTATTCATCTCTGTATCGGTACCTCAGTCTGCCACTAATTTGTAGGAGGAATGGCATAAGATACACGTGAAAACCTTACATGTATTTATCAATTACGAGACGACTGGAAGCTATTTTGAATGCCATCGGGTTTCCTGTACCGTATTAGGCATGGTAATGCGCTGTCCTTTTAGTGTTTATTTTTGTCCACCTACCTGTAGGCGTCGAGGACTGTTAGCGTGGCTGCTATCATCTTGGTATAGAGCACTGTCCAGAGCATACTCATAATGAAAAAAGTATAAAAGAAGGTAACACTTGAAGTAAACTGGAAATAAACGTTCTCATGCATGAAACTTCCATGCAGAGTAAAACTGTGTGCCGAGCGATACTCGAACTCGGGACCTTTGCATTTCGCGGGCAAACACTTTGACTGAGCTACCGAAGTACGACTGACGACCCGTCCTCACAGCTTTACTTCCGCCAGTACCTGATCTCCCACTTTCCTCCAGAGTTAGTCTCGAACAATTTTAATCCGCCAGGAAGATTCATATCAGCGCGCACTCCACTGCAGGCTAAAAATCTTCTGGATTGTGATTCATTTTCACGGTAACCTGAATGACTGGGCCCAAGTCATGATCCGAAAACATCACAGAAAGTACCTCCGGCCGAACTGAACACTTGAGGCCTGATGTGACCGCCGGTTCACTCGATGCCTTGCATCACTCGGAAAGAAACAAAGTTCCGATTTGTAGGACCACATTACACTCCCCAGCCAGTTACTGTCCAGTTTCTTTCTTTGTCTGTTGGAGAGGTATCACCGTGAGCAGTGGCCTGTAGCGACTTAACCAACCGCAAATATCCATCGCCTGTAGTTCCCTTCGCAATCGTAGGTCGTAAACTGGTTGCGATGGATCTGTACTCACTGACAGCAGTAACTTCAGTTGGCTCTGAAACCGATCATCATGAGGCTCATATTCGGTCCTTGTCCGTTAGTATCTTCTTACTTTCACTGTTCGTTGCGTTACATGGCTGCGTGTGGCACAAAAACAAATTATTACAGTTGCAGAAAAATGGATGATTTGTTCTGAGAAAGTACATCACAAATTGAACAAGTTAACATCACGTTGATCCACCTCTGGCCTTTATGCAAGCAGTTATTCGCTTTGACATTAATCAGTAGAGTTGTTGGGTGTCCCCCTGACTGATATCGTTACAAATTCTGTCTAGTTGGCGCGTTAGATCGTCGAAATCCCGAATCCCAAACGTTCTCAATCGGGGAGAGATCCAGCACCCTTATTGGCCAAGACAGGTTTGGCAAAGACGAAGATAAGCAGCAGAAACTCGCGGTGTGCGGGCGGTCATCAGTTTGCTGAAATGTAAGCTCTCTTCGTGCTTACAAAAACCTGCCTTGGTCAGGGAGGTCGCGGATCTCTCCTCAACTGACAACGTTTGGACCATTATCAGCAAGGCCCTCTAACCAGATAGGAATTTTGACGATCTAATGGACCAATTGGACAGAAATTGGCACGATATCCCTCAGGACGACATGCGACAACTCAGTCAATTAATGCCAAGCCGAATAATTGCTTGATTAGTGCCAGATGTCGACGAACGAGTTATTGACTGGCTGAACTTGCTAAGTTCTTTCCCTTCAATACATCAACTATTTTTTTCGGAAATTGCGGTAATTTGTTCGTCTGCACACCTACATAACATTTACCGATTTCCTTCCTGTATTTTGTCTGGTGAGAGTATGTTGGTGTAGCATTGTTTTCATGTGTGTGAGAGACACTGTTTCGCGCTATTGATACGCTCGCATACGTTGTTACAAATTGCAGGTATCGGCATTTTTGGGGCACTATCTGCACGAATTCTTGGAGGATGTCGTACGATCGCTTCGTAGGTTTCAGGTCCAGCGAATACGCTGGCGCCCACAGTGCGTCTGCAGAGACGAGGTTGGCTTTACACAGGAGGCTGGTTGAAACGTAGCACCTACAGAGGTGAAGGCGAGATTGGAAGCCCTCAGTTGGTAGGCACCAACAAAACCCGCGGTATCCTGTTACTCCGAGGCGCGATCACCGGAGCGGGCGAGGTCGTATTCCTCGTTTCACAACAAGCCGCATGCGCTGTCGACGGACCAGCCTCTCCAATATGATAAATTGCGCCGAGTTTTTGTGCCGCTGTCAGGCGGGACCGGTATATAATTGACTCTAGCCTCTATAAATATTACTTACCGCGCAGTGTGCCATAGTTCTATTCAAACAGCTGGGGCGAAAATTTTTATTGGCACTATAACTGATAATACATGAGCTGGTACATTACATCCATTGCGAGAGAACTTCACACAAAAAAACGTAATACGATCATGCGTCGCCGGCCGCGGTGGTCTAGCGGTTCTAGGCGCGCAGTCCGGAACCGCGCGACTGCTACGGTCGCAGGTTCGAATCCTGCCTCGGGCATGGATGTGTGTGATGTCCTTAGGTTAGTTAGGTTTAAGTAGTTCTAAGTTCTAGGGGACTGATGACCTCAGAAGTTAAGTCCCATAGTGCTCAGAGCCATTTGAACCATCATGCGTCTCTCTCTCTCTCTCTCTCTCTCTCTCTCTCTCTCTCTCTCTGTGTGTGTGTGTGTGTGTGTGTGTGTGTGTGTGTGTGTGTGTGTGTGTGTGTGTTCGCACATTGTCCCAGAAACAAATTAAAAATGTGCCAGCGCCCGGTTTCGACCAAGGTTAAGGCAAATATCGGGAATTAGTAATTCCCTCCCATTTGTTCCGAAATGGGAACCACTCAATGACGAACGTTCTGGTCGCCCCAGCAGTTAAACAACCAATGGAAACATGGGAGCCGGCCGTTGTGGCCGTGCGGTTAAAGGCGCTTCAGTCTGGAACCGCGTGACCGCTACGGTCGCAGGTTCGAACCCTGCCTCGGGCATGGATGTGTGTGATGTCCTTAGGTTACAAAATTGTTGAGGCTTTCGTGGCCACTTGTTGACAAACTGCCTATTGGCTTCTGTCTCGGGTTCTTCGGCCGACGTTCATCTAATGATTTTTCTGACGTTTCGCCAGCACGAGTGGCTGGCATTGTCAAAGCTTCACCCTCCATTGCCGGTGGTGAACTGGAGCCGAGCTCGCGGGCGCAGACTATATGTACCTGGCGCGCCAACGTCCGAGGGCTTCTCCGCGGTCATTTCCGGTGCGGTTCTCCTCTTGCTACCTGCGACGGTCGTTCGCTGCAGTACGGGAAGCCAGGATCCGTTGACCTTAAGGCTTTCCTCTTTCTTGTTCAAACTGTTCGCGTGTTTTTGTATTTCTACAGCTTCTCTGAACAAGCGCGTGTGATAGTGGTTCTCTACAGCCAGAACTTCCGTGTCGGCGAATTTTATTACGTGGTCGGTCTCATTCAGTGCGTGTTCTGCCACGGCCGATTTCTCCACCTGCCCCAACCTGCAATGTCGCTTATGCTCCTTGATCCTGGTGTTAATGGATCGTCCAGTCATCCCGACATAAACTTTTCCGCATGTGCATGGTATGCGGTATGTTCCCGACATTGAAAGTGGGTCTCTTTTCTCCTTCGCCGATCTAAGACACTCTTTGATCTTCCTTGTCGGTTTGAAGATCGTCTTTACGCCATGTTTGCGCAATATACGGCCGATTCTGTCCGTCACTCTGGGAATGTATGGCAGAAAGGCCGTACCCGACATTTCTTTTTCTGGTTCCTTACTTCGCCGAGTGTTTGGCTCAGTTACACTTCTAATATAATTTGTGGAGTACCCATTGCTCCTCAGGACTGTTTCCAGGTGTTGCATTTCTCGTTTGAGGTGTTGCGGCTCACATATTCGTCCTGCTCTCGTTACGAGCGTACTAATCATGCCCCTTTTCTGGCTCGGGTGGTGGTTTGACAGTTTGTGCAGGTATCGGTCCGTGTGAGTCGGTTTTCGATACACGCTGTGTCCCAGGTTTTCGCCGTCCCTTGTGACCAGCACATCTAGAAATGGCAGTTTCTTGTCCTTTTCTACTTCCATGGTAAATGTTATGTTGGCATGGAGGCTGTTCAAGTGTCTTAGGAAGTCACCGAGCTGTTCTTCACCATGGCTCCACACCACGAAAGTATCATCGACGTACCTGTACCACACCTTAGGTTTGCAAGTGGCCGAGTCCAGTGCCTGTGCTTCGAATTGTTCCATGAAGAAGTTGGCCACCACTGGACTGAGAGGACTACCCATGGCGACGCCTTCCACCTGTTCGTAGAAGTCGCCATTCCACGTGAAATAGCTCGTGGTGAGACATGCATGGAAGAGCTTTCTGATGTCTAGCGGGAAAATGGAACCGATGTGCTCCAGAGCGTCACTGAGTGGCACTTTCGTAAATAACGAAACAACATCAAAGCTGACCAGGATGTCGTTTGGTGCAAGTTTCAGTTTCTTCAGCTTCTCAATGAAATGTCCTGAGTTCTTAATGTATGTGTCGGTCTTCCCCACGTGTGGTTGGAGCAGAGAGGCCAAGTGTTTTGCCAGCTTATATGTCGGTGATCCAGGAGCGCTAACGATCGGTCTCAGTGGAACGTTGTTCTTATGGATCTTGGGTAATCCATACAGCCGAGGTGGTAGGGCTTCTGTGTTGCGCAGGTTTCTCTGTATGTCCGCCGGCAGAGAAGACGCCTTGATCAATCGATTCGTATTCCGTGTGATACGTTGCGTCGGATCTGCGCTTAGTTTTCGGTACGTCGTCGGATCTAATAGGTCTCGGATCTTTTGCTCATAATCTTCGGTCTTCATTACGACGGTCGCATTCCCCTTATCGGCAGGCAGTACCAATATACTCTTGTCGGCGTTGAGATTCTTAATGGCTTGTACCTCTTCTTTCTTCAGGTTGCAAGCTGGCGGTTTTGCTCGGCGCAGTATCCTGGCTGTTTCCGTGCGTATTTCCTCTGCCCTTTCACAAGGAAGGGCACGAATGGCTGCTTCGGTGTTGGCAATGATGTCCTCCATAGGTATGGTTCCTGGGATTATAGCGAAATTCCCTCCTTTTTGAAGAACAGACACTTCCGCTTCGGTCAATTGTCGTTCAGTGAGGTTGACCACTGTGTGTGACATGTCGGGAGTCGCCTTGTCGGTCTGCTTCCGGCATCTTTCAAACTTTTTCTTCTGTCGCTCGGTGCAGCGCTCGAGTTCGTTCTGCCTGCTCCTGTGAGTGATGCTGTCGATCTTGTCCCAGTCGTCTCGATGCATTCTGCTACTTAGTTGATAGAAAATGTCCAGAAGTTCCTGATCCGTTCTTGCCAAGTCTCTCCGTGTTGTATGTATTCGCTCACGAAGAAAAGCTCGTTCCATTCTGTCGTAGATGCGATGTGCTTGGGCGGTGGTGAATAGGCGCTTGCATCTCAAGAACTTCGGTGTAGCACATTCGGGCATGGATGTGTGTGATGTCCTTAGGTTAGTTAGGTTTAAGTAGTTCTAAGTTCTAGGGGACTGATGACCACAGAAGTTAAGTCCCATAGTGCTCAGAGCCATTTGAACCATTTTTTTGAAACATGGGAACAGTGAAAGAAATGATTATGAACGACCGCTGAAACACAGTCAGAGAAGTTGCTGATGATGTTGGTATATCAGCTGGCTCATGCCATGTAATCTTTTCGCATGTCATGGATACGAAACGTGCGACAGCAAAATTTGTGCCAAAGGTGTTGAATTTCGAGGAAAAACAGGGCGGATTGAAGTTGCTCAGGAGTTGCTAAATGAAGTCCGCAATGAGCCAGAACTACTAAAGTGTGTTATAATAGGTGACGAAACGTGGCTGTACGGGTATGGCGTCGAAATTAAGGCCAATATCAGTGGATGCATTGTGGATCGCCAACATTGAAAAAAGATCGTTTAGTAGTGTCAAATGTGAAAGTTCTGCTCACTGTTTTCCTCGATTTTGACGGCATAGTGTTACGTGCGTTCGCGGTTTGCGGGAAGCAATCCGAAAAAAAAAAGCACCCGCATTTCTAGCGAAATAATTCATGGCTTTTGCACCACGACAGTGTATCTGATTCATTGCTTGTTCGTGAAGTTCTGGTGAAAACCAATACTTTAATAACGCCCCAGCCTCCGTATTCGCCAGATATGGCCCCGTGTGACTTTTTCCTGTTTCCAAAAAATAAAGAGAATCGTAAAGGGCCATCGTTTTACAAGCATAGATAGATTAAGAGCGCATTGATTAAAAACCTCAGTACTATCGCTAAGATAGTGCCAGAAGTCTTTCGGGGATCGGAAGAAGCTTTAGCGTATCTGATGAGAACTATTCTGAAGGAGATACAATTAATGTAGACGAATAAATAAAATTATTTCCAAAAAATGAAAATTCCAAATACTTTTTGAACACACGTCGTATAAGAACGTGAAGCAAAATTCTGTGGTGCTGCGGGTAGCAGCAGGTTAACTACTCAGTCTATAAATACGTAGATTAAAGTTCCCGTAGCACGTACCAACTGTAGTTTATTACGCGTAATAGTGTTATCGAATTTGTTGTAAGTGATACCATGTTTTACGGCGCTCATCCAGCGAGGAGTGTACCTCCGAGAAGTTCCTGCTGCTGCTCCTCTTCTTGCTCCTCCTCCGCCTACACCGGGTAATCAACCGTTGCGGACGTGGGCCACGCCTAATTGCACCGATAAACATGTCAGCAGCGTTTAACGCCCGGGAAGCCACGCACCTAAAGGCTGCGCTTTTCCAGCCTTGCGACCCAGTTTCCATGGCAACCGTGTTTACCGCCAACGGCTTTCCACGGCGCTGTACCCTAAAAGCGCACACACAAGTAAACGAGAGAGCCGGTGAACTTCATCAGGAAATTAGTTCTTGGAGATGACAGTTAATGAGAGAGAAATACGAATATGACTAAGCGTTCATTTGATTAAATCTAGAAATTAAATTTGGATCGGAAGATGCGCTGACACGCGCATTCATTTCAACAACGCTTAGCCCCTGTGGTTTAATGGTTTAGTTTTTCCTGCTTAATTTCTGGGTTCACGCATTTTTTTTTTACATCTGCTCAAAATGTTCTGAACAGTTTACTTTAAAAGCTGCTGTATATAACTAAATGAATTGGTATTGAAAACAAGTACAGAATGAAATTTTCACTCTGAGCGAAGCGTGCGCTGATACGAAACTTCCTGGAAAATTAAAACCGTGTGCCGGACCGAGACTCGAAGTCGGGACGTTTGTCTTCCCCGGGCAAGTGCTCTACCTGACTGAGCTGCCCAAGCACGGCTCACTGCTCGTCCTCACAGCCTTACTTCCGCCATTATCTTATCTCCTAACTTTCTACCCTCACAGAAACCCTGGGTTAGGCACACAGTTTCGGGGAAAAAAGTGGTCAAATGCCTAATTATGTATTCAGAGGTGTAGTGTTCCATCACTGCTCAGTCCTAGGATTTTTGTCACATATTGTCCGCCTGCTTAGCTGCGTGGCAACGTGCTTGCCTTCTATGCGGTTGGTAGATTTTCTCCGCTCGTGGACTGGGTGTTACGTTGTCCTCACCATCATTTCATCCTCATCACTGGCACCCAAATCACCCAGTGTGGCGTCGACTCCGCGGCCAACTTCCTCGGTTGGGTTCTCCCGGCCAACAATGCCACACGCTCGTTACATTTTTTGTTACATATCACTCACATCCTTCATTTCTGGCTATGTTTGTTAACGTGATACTCGTAAACGATGAGTTGCATAGTGATTCTGATAATACGTTAAACGTTTGGTGCATAACTTTCCCAGAGATCTGTTATAAAAGACGTTTTATAAATGTTTGACGTTGTATTGATTTTTATTCTATTTCTTATGAAAGTAGGAGCATGCTTCTACGTCGTACAAATGATTTGTCAAAGATGTTTGACAGTGCTATAAGTGCCTTGGATGCGATGCGAAAACATTTTGTAAGGACAGTCAGATCTGCGAAGCTGCCACCAAACTCGACATAGTTTGAAAGATCGAGTGATGCATCGTTTTTCCGAGTCGCTAATAGTGCAGTGTAGGTATTCAGTCAGTCACAAGTAATCCTTATGTAAGGAGCAATAATCAAGGGATTCTAGCAGCTGTCGGTTTAGCGAGGCCACCGTACTAGGTCTTCTCCTATTATTTAAATTCACGGAACCAACGAAGTGTGAGGTCTGAAGTGGTGCGTTGTGTCCGGTACAGTTAGTAACTGATATTATGTATGGATTTATAAGTAATGTCCCGATAAAGAAGGCACGAAACTCGTTACAGAAGATTGCAGGCTCTATCTTTGCTTGGTCCAAAAATTGTAAAGCAGAAAATTTACTATCTTCATATTTAAACAAAACAGGCGCACCACACAGAATTTCAGTGCCAAAGCTTGCTATAATTTACTTACCTCTTTTAGTCTGAAATATTACTTAGTGCTGAAGACGTACTAATTATTGTTAATCACAGATGTTATTCGAATGCACGCATTCACACAATTGAATCGCCTCGATGGGCAGTGAATTCACAACCTTCGATGCAGATGCACAATGTCATTCGATCTCCGGCGGGAAGCTGAAATTCAAATGGTTCAAATGGCTCTGAGCACTATGGGACTTAACATCTATGGTCATCAGTCCCCTAGAACTTAGAACTACTTGTACCTAACTAACCTAAGGACATCACACAACACCCAGTGATCACGAGCCAGAGAAAATCCCTGACCCTCCGGGAATCGAACCCGGGAACCCGGGCGTGGGAAGCGAGAACGCTACGCACGACCACGAGCTGCGGACGGAAGCTGAAAGTAGCAAGTGTAGAGAACATCGACGGGGACAACGGGTAGTCGGCCCTAGGTGGGAATATAGATCCGTCTGGGAGCCTGCCGAGGTAGTCCGTGCGTTTGAGATAAGCACTCTATCCGGATGGCGCATTGGTTAACGCAACTACCTTAAAAACAGGAGATCGAGGTTTCGAGTCCCGGTCCGGCATACATTTTGACCCATCGCGCCGATTCTGCATGAAGTCCCGACACAGCTGATATCATTGTCCCCTTTGCTTTCCTTTCTCCCCCCTCCAATTTACATAATAACTGATATTTCTAAGAACCTTAGGTTAACATTATTTTATTTATTAATGATTTACGCGAGGTACAAAGCAAAGACATTTATGTCGTAGAGGCCCCATATCATGCCTTCAGCCACAAATCGTGAATTACATCGGACGTCCGAATAAATCATCGAGCTTGTACAGTGTCGTCGTAGACCATTGAGCTTGTACAACGTCGAAAAAGAAAAAGAGGGCAACATCATGTATTTCGTTTTAATATTGTTGAGCAGGTAACACTAAAGTCGCAAGAGACGATTGTGACGTCATTTTTATATCACACGCGATATTGACAATCAATGCTACAGATGTATTCATTTTCGCACATGTAACTGTTTTCTATTATAACTTGCAGTCTGCCATTTCAAGATAACAGTACACTGAAACTGTATCGCAAACACGTCACCTTTGTCATTCAATATCAATTAATAATGTATAAGCGATATGTGCCATCAAGAGATAACTATAACAACCGAGACATGAGATAAAAATGTAACAACTAAGCCCTAGCGTAAATAAATAATAATGTCGTTGTTTACGGAGTTCAAGGACGTACGTTGGCGTCCAGCTACGTGTTAATATTTGTTTTCATCTTAAAATTGTTAACACGTTCTGGCCATTCTTATGAATGGAGTACAAGTGTGTTCTATAATATTTGATGTTATTTAACGTTGCCGCCCTGGTTAGAGGAAGAAGGGCGGAATACATATATGGCTGTTTATTTACGAACATGTGGCGATTTCGTAATGTGTGATTAGGCAGGAACCTAAGAGGACAGCTTTTAATTACTACTACTGCAACGAACAGCAATAAAATTTATATCCTTCCTTGCCACAAATATTTCATGGTTAACACTGATCTTACAAGATCTCGTGTAAGCTGTTACCCATGCGAGAAAGACCCGCATCGAACGCTAACCATTGTCAATAGCGGTTGCTGCAGTTGTCGATATAGCGTGTGACAGAGTGACGTCACGTTGGCAGAAAGCCTTGTGCAATGAGTATTACCCGGGCATAAGTGCTTGCACACAATCTTGCACATTTGCTCGGCATAGCTTTCTTGACTTAGCAGCTCCCAGCAAAAATAGTCGCCAGCGCGCATGGTAATCGCGAATTAATTGTATTTCAGTTATTCGTACACATTTCTGTTACACCAGAATATTACTACAGTAGTTTAAGAATGATAGAGTGGTGATCTTCACTAGAACTTTGTGGTCTTAGTATAGTTACTTCTATGATTTTGGAACGTAGGATCTCTGAACTATATGGCTAAATCCGTCTTCTCACCGGATCTGAAATTCACGTAGACAAGGAGCTGGTGACGTTACAAAGTGGAATTGCGTGTTCCACTACACTGCGGAGTTCAAATACACTCCTGGAAACGGAAAAAAGAACACATTGACACCGGTGTGTCAGACCCACCATACTTGCTCCGGACACTGCGAGAGGGCTGTACAAGCAATGATCACACGCACGGCACAGCGGACACACCAGGACCCGCGGTGTTGGCCGTCGAATGGCGCTAGCTGCGCAGCATTTGTGCACCGCCGCCGTCAGTGTCAGCCAGTTTGCCGTGGCATACGGAGCTCCATCGCAGTCTTTAACACTGGTACCATGCCGCGACAGCGTGGACGTGAACCGTATGTGCAGTTGACGGACTTTGAGCGAGGGCGTATAGTGGGCATGCGGGAGGCCGGGTGGACGTACCGCCGAATTGCTCAACACGTGGGGCGTGAGGTCTCCACAGTACATCGATGTTGTCGCCAGTGGTCGGCGGAAGGTGCACGTGCCCGTCGACCTGGGACCGGACCGCAGCGACGCACGGATGCACGCCAAGACCGTAGGATCCTACGCAGTGCCGTAGGGGACCGCACCGCCACTTCCCAGCAAATTAGGGACACTGTTGCTCCTGGGGTATCGGCGAGGACCATTCGCAACCGTCTCCATGAAGCTGGGCTACGGTCCCGCACACCGTTAGGCCGTCTTCCGCTCACGCCCCAATATCGTGCAGCCCGCCTCCAGTGGTGTCGCGACAGGCGTGAATGGAGGGACGAATGGAGACGTGTCGTCTTCAGCGATGAGAGTCGCTTCTGCCTTGGTGCCAATGATGGTCGTATGCGTGTTTGGCGCCGTGCAGGTGAGCGCCACAATCAGGACTGCATACGACCGAGGCACACAAGGCCAACACCCGGCATCATGGTGTGGGGAGCGATCTCCTACACTGGCCGTACACCACTGGCGATCGTCGAGGGGACACTGAATAGTGCACGGTACATCCAAACCGTCATCGAACCCATCGTTCTACCATTCCTAGACCGGCAAGGGAACTCGCTGTTCCAACAGGACAATGCACGTCCGCATGTATCCAGTGCCACCCAACGTGCTCTAGAAGGTGTAAGTCAACTACCCTGGCCAGCAAGATCTCCGGATCTGTCCCCCATTGAGCATGTTTGGGACTGGATGAAGCGTCATCTCACGCGGTCTGCACGTCCAGCACGAACGCTGGTCCAACTGAGGCGCCAGGTGGAAATGGCATGGCAAGCCGTTCCACAGGACTACATCCAGCATCTCTACGATCGTCTCCATGGGAGAATAGCAGCCTGCATTGCTGCGAAAGGTGGATGTACACTGTACTAGTGCCGACATTGTGCATGCTCTGTTGCCTGTGTCTATGTGCCTGTGGTTCTGTCAGTGTGATCATGTGATGTATCTGACCCCAGGAATGTGTCAATAAAGTTTCCCCTTCCTGGGACAATGAATTCACGGTGTTCTTATTTCAATTTCCAGGAGTGTATGTTGGATTTCTGCCTCGTGGAGATGAGCGTGGAGAATGAAATGCGACATCGTTTTAACATCACGAGTAGAATGCGGCCGCCATACCCTATTGAGTTAAACTACGTAATTCGTGGGTTTTGTTTATCGTAGAGTACGTGGTATGAATATCAGCTGTTTCAGACAATAAGCGGGTTGACGATCTCTCGAAAACTCATCATTTTAGCTACGATTTGTTCCAATGAAAAGACAGGAAATTACATATCGGTGCATAAAGGCTTCCTGTATTTGATGTTTTTAGTATTGTAACTTGTGTGCTATGAAACTATATCGTTTCTGTGATACAGCACAATGATGATCGCTTTGATACAGTTTGTTACACTTCCAGTCAAATGATGACAATTTGAGATAAAGTGTTTACACAGTGTGTGCGATATAGGACGACCTTGCTACTGTCTCGGGGCCGTAGCTAAGTTGTCAACGTCGTGAGCTGTGAAGCGCGAGATACACGTGTGGGGCCGGCCGGAGTGGCCGAGCGGTTGTAGGCGCTACAGTCTGGAACCGCTGCGGTCGCAGGTACGAATCCTGCCTCGGGCATGGATGTGTGTGATGTCCTTCGGTTAGTTAGGTTTAAGTAGTTCTAAGTTCTAGGGGACTGATGACCACAGAAGTTAAGTCCCATAGTGCTCAGATCCATTTGAACCATTTGAAGACATGTGGGCACTTCCCTTGTTGAGAGCCCTTCCTAGCACAAAGTAACAATGCGGACGCGATGGAACCGCGGTATTGACCGTCTAGGCATGCTTGAACTACGAACAACACGAGCCGTGTACCTCCTTCCTGGTGGAATGACTGGAACTGATCGGCTGTCGGACACCCTCCGTCTAATAGGCGCTGCTTATGCATGGTTGTTTACATCGTTGTGCGGGGTTAGTGACATCTCTGAACAGAGGGACTGCGTCTGTGATACAATATCCACTTCAGCAGTTCTGGGAATTAGGGTGATGCTAAACATTTTTTGATGTGTGGTCTCATCCGCAGCGTAGTAAAAGAACATTTATGAACAGATTTCGAATAAATCCTAGCAATATGACGGTGTGGTGCGTAAGAAAAAGTGCAAGGCGCACTTGCTACAAAAACGGGTGGTTGCACGGTCCAAGGTTGCTCGATACAATTCACAGGTTGTGAACAGTAGTGACCTCCTACGCTGTGCACAACAAACTGCGCGCGACATAGATTACAGTGATTCCAAGGGTTCAAACAGTGCTACAGAATTGGAAGCCGTAAGGTAACGAAATTTCAAATATAGCGTCAACTTCACGATGCACAGAAAACTGCGGATTCGGCCTGAAAATTTGTAGATGAGATAAACGAACTGGAACCACGCATAATTCAGTCTGTTTTTAACGTAGACATCACCTGTCAACAATGTGAGGAGTGGCGAGAAACATCCGGTTGGAATTCCACGTTAAGCTGTAGGTCTCTGTCACCGGTTTGCGGTAACTGAGATAGGTTAGGAACATACGAGTACAAGTCGCGAAGTGGCGTCCAGTAAAACCACTTCCACTACGCCTCTGAGCCATACGAAATTATTATGTATGTACATAGCAGCGTTTTAGCGGAACACTCAGAGCGCTAGTCCTACTCCCACTTGCCTTTTTTTATTTATTTATTTTTATTGCGAAACACTCACGCAGACTTAACTAACGCACAAGGAATCGTTCAGCTCTTCCGCTATTCTAGCACAAACTGACGAAATAGCCAATGTCAGGCCATCGTTGCTGCATCTCAGTCGTTGCGAGGAACAAATACGGCCTACGGAGATCCGACAGTGTGCGGTTGAGCATCTCTGGGGTATCTCGTTTTCGAGCGAGCGTGGTCGGTCCCGTGCTGCCTGCCGGAGAAAGCTATATGATGTACCGAACTTTGCGGTCGCGTGGCGGAAAAATATTGAATAGTAATTAGCAAGTAGAGAATGTCGTTCAAGATTGAAATTTTAATTCAATCTCTTTTCATGATTTGATTACTTTGCTGCACTAATACATTTCCACAAAAGGCGTAATAAACGGATACCGTATTTTACGGACACTAGGCGCACATTTATTTTTAAGCATTTTTTTTAAAAAAATTATAGTTTTACTGTTTTTATTATTAGATTGCAATTTTATGTATCCAGAAAGGCCCGTACAGGACCTGCAACATGCGATCGTGCATTATCCTGCTGACATGTAGGGTTTCGCAGGGATCGAATGAAGGGTAGAGCCACGGGTCGTAACACACCTGAAATGTAACGTCCACTGTTCAAAGTGCCGTCAATGCGAACAAGAGGTGACAGAGATGTGTAACCAATGGCACTCCATACCATCACGCCGGGTGATACGCCAGTATGGCGATGACGAATACACGCTTCCAATGTGCGTTCGCCGCAATGTCGCCAAACACGAATGCGACCATCATTATGCTGTAAACAGAACCTGGATTCATCCGGGAAAAAAATGACGTTTTGCCATTCGTGCACACAGGTTCGTCGTTGAGTACACCATCGCAGGCGCTCCTGTCTGTGATGCAGCGTCAAGGGTAACCGCAGCCATGGTCTCCGAGCTGATAGTCCATCCTGCTGAAAACGTCGTCGAGCTGTTCGTGCAGATGGTTGATGTCTTGCAAACGTCCCCATCTGTTGACTCAGGGATCGAGACGTGGCTGCACGATCCGTTACAGCCATGCGGACAAGATGCCTGTCATCTCGACTGCTAGTGATACGAGGTCGTTGGGATCCAGCACGGCGTTCCGTATTACCCTCCTGAACAGACCGATTCCATATTCTGCTAACAGTCATTGGATCTCGACCAACTGGAGCAGCAATGTCGCGGTACGATAAACCGCAATCGCGATAGGCTACAATCCGACCTTCATCAAAGTCGGAAACGTGATGGTACGCATTTCTCCTCCTTACACGAGGCATCACAACAACGTTTCACCAGGCAACGCCGGTCAACTGCTGTTTGTGTATGAGATATCGATTGGAAACTTTGCTCGTGTCAGCACGTTGTATGTGTCGCCACCGGCGCCAACCTTGTTTGAATGCTCTGAAAAGCTAATCATGTGCATATCACAGTACCTTCTTCCTGTGGGTTAAATTTCGCGTCTGTAGCACGTCATCTTCGTGGTGTAGCAATTTTAATGGCCAGTGGTGTATGTTATGCGTATATCAGTTGTGTCGCCTGTAGCAGCGTCATAGGGCTGTAGTGAGGGGGGAGTGTTGCGGCGCCTCCTGCGGGGCCGGTCTATTTGCGGGCAGCGCCACTTGTGGCGACAATCATCCACTTGCTGGCGCCAACTGCCGGCTCGCCAGTCGGCGCACGTCCCGTCACGTTGGCGCGCATGTTTTGGGAGCTGGGCGAGGCTGGCTTAGGCCGGTGCGCGGCTGTGTGGGTCAACGGACGGCACGGCCGGCGGTGATGGTAAAATGAGCGGTCATTGCGATGATTGCGGCGTCGGTGAGTGAGCTCATTGTTCTGGCTTGCGTAATGGGCAGCTTCCGCGTGAAACTCGCCTGGGGCCTGCTCCGCTGTCTGTGAGCACAGCTGGCGACTGAGCTGTGTGGAGTCACCTCCGCAGCAGGTGCGCGCCCTCGACCCCCATGCAGCGAGAAGCACTCCGGGCGAACACTGTAGGTGGCCGCCATAATGCTCTGCATGCGTTCAGTCAATGTAACACCACGGTACCGGGATCGGCATCTAGGCGCCACCTTACAGGGTCGGACCACAAAAAATTGAAATGAAGTCATTATTTTAATTCTCACGAGTAAATGATTCAGTTTCCTTCTTAAATGCTAATGGCCTGCAGCCTGGGTAGCTAGGTGATTGGGCTGCCAGGAGCCCCTAGATTAGATTACCTTCATTCCAATTGGTCCGTAGTGAGGAGGTCCTCCAGGATGCAGAACATGTCAGAAAATCAATAATACATGACAAATATTTACACCTCAAACAAGTAAGCTAATGTACCATTCCACAGGTCCCAAGTGGAATGATAGTAATTTTTTTAATGAACACTATATGAAAGAATCATTTTACAAACACTAATGCACTGAATTTAAAATAAAAGTTTTTTTGTTTATAAGGTAATGAACATGTAATAGAACTACTATAGCACTTACTTACAATGAACACATTACTGCACTGAAATGGTGCAGAAGTTAGATTGTACACACACACACACACACACACACACACACACACACACACACACACACACACAAATCAGTTGGTTCTACTGAGAAATTCATCAGTGGAGTAGGAGTTGGCCACCAATATCCTTTAGGCTTCTCTTAAACTGAATTTCATTGGTAGTTAACCTTTTAATGGTTGGTTTCAATAACTTCCCAGCAGCCATAAAAAGGTTAACAACCAATGAAATTCACTTTAAGAGAAGCCTAAAGGATTTATTGGTGTCCAACTCCTACTCCATTGATGAACAACCAATGAAACTACTGATTTGTGTGTGTGTGTGTGTGTGTGTGTGTGT
This sequence comes from Schistocerca nitens, assembly GCF_023898315.1. Lineage (NCBI taxonomy): Eukaryota > Metazoa > Arthropoda > Insecta > Orthoptera > Acrididae > Schistocerca > Schistocerca nitens. Next base: position 1,130,069,535 of record NC_064614.1, read on the forward strand.
GTGTGTGTGTGTGTGTGTGTGTTTGTGTGTGCGTGTGCGCGCGCGCGCGCGCGCGCGCGCGCGCATGTAAGTACAGTCTAACTTACGCGTCCTAGGGCGTGGTCGGTGGGAGGAGGGGGTCTACACTTTGTCTGGAATCTCACTAATTCATAATAGAGAATATCGTGTTGATCAAGTCCACATATCCATGTAAGTGAGCCGACATATCTCTTAGACTAATGACGATGATTCTGGAAATAAACTGTAAATTAAGAGAACGCTCCTAATTCTGCAATACTATGACTGAAACGTCTGCTGCTGTATGGATGTGAAGCAGGGAATTATACGACCAAACAATTACGGAGAATTTAAGCGACAAAAGTGACACTTGTAACAACTTTGGCAGGATACAAAATAGAACGTCATGACATGAACAGGGAGATATATAGGAATAGTCGGAAAAGACCCAAAAGTACAGAAAGGAATTGCATGACGATCTACTAGGTGTGTATCAAAGCATGTTACCAAGGAAAACCTGTAACTAAAGACCCGATGATCACGTGTTTTAACTATGGTAGCAGGGCATTTAAACCATGAGACATATGGTTTCACTCAAATGCTCTTTATAAACTATTGTAAGCAAAAATTATATACGCAACAATGTGTGCTGTTTTGTTTTCCTCCTAGCATTTCCTTTTAACAGAAAATAGGAAAGTAGTTTTTATGGCTTATTGGCGTATGAATAGAATACTACTGCGGGCTACCATTGAAGCTACTATCCTCCCAGATATAGCATCTGGAGAGGTGTGTCTCATACTCGTATTCCAATATGATACCAACCATTTTCTAGTTCAGCATTCAGGGTGACTGGGCCGCACCGGTAAAAATCAAACATCGTGACGTGTTTCGAAATTTATCCATCATCCTCCGTTCAGGAACAGACTAGTCTGTGAATGTTAATTTCACCTACAACTTGAAGCGCCATATCTATCTTCAGCAATCTCTCCTGCATAACTGATAATGCATAAATTCCTAAACGTGTAACGTGATCAATAAAGTAATTTCTTGGTTGGTACTTGACTTTCACCGTTGCGACGCAGTCAGCCTGAATGCTGTACTACAGATTATTATAATAATGGTCGCCTGCTTCCTATACATCTTTATTTTCGTATTGATTTCAAGCGACATCAGCTACCAGTCAAGGTTTCTTTTGTAGTAACTATAAATAAGGCCCAATGAAAGACAGAAGATTGAAGAGGCGATGGACAGAGGGAAAAGGGTGGTGGTGGTGGGGGGGGGGGGGGAAAGGAGGAAGTGAGGTTTCAGGAAACGGATATAAAGAGGCGGGAGGAGGATATGAAATCATCCAATTCTCAACATATTTACCAACCGCCCGCGAATCATTGCTGGATTCGCTTGTTACTTATATACTGTGGTGCTGGCCCACCTATCATCGCAAATGACGTGTACGTAATTATTTGATGTGGGCATATCGGACTGAATTTTGCATTTGACTCCTGGCATGAACTGAGTAAACATTCGCATCAAACAAATTACCACTGGCACAAATTACTTATGATCACAAAAACTAGTGTAAAGTTCATTTCACTTTCGAGACAACTGAGCTATGAAGATCTTGTAAGAAGCTTCATTAGTATGAAGTACGGGCACAAATATGAACTACAGGCACAAAGCAATAAGTAAATAATATTATTTCAAACTTCCGTTTTCATGTTGATTACGTGTGAACATCATGGTATTGGAATGAAATATAACGTTCTGTTTACAAGTAAAGTTGTTCATGGCGATATTAAGAGGTGTTGAAAACCTTAATGATTTCAGGTTCTGTTAATTTTTTACAAACCCTATCAGTTCATTAAATCACGAAATATGTAATAAATCTTGTAAAATTAAATAATAAGCCTTAACTGCTATGTTATTTAATTGGAAATTACTATAAAATGCTGTTTTTTCCGGTTAAATGTCATAAATTTTCCCCTGGTAGGACCGACGCCACAGGTACAGCCCAGTGTTGCACAGATTATAAATGCAGCCTTTGCAGGGTCTTCCAAAAACATGGCTCCGATTTCACAAAATTATATGTCTATCCCCTACTTGCAAAAAGATACCAGCTGCCGGTCGTTGTGGCCGAACGGTTCTAGGCGCTTCAGTCCGGAGCCGCGCGACTGCTACGGTCGCAGGTTCGAATCCTGCCCCGGGTGTGCATGTGTGTGAAGTCCTTAGGTTAGTTAGGTTTAAGTAGTTCCAAGACTAGGGGACTGATGACCTCAGATGTTAAGTCCCATAGTGCTCAGAGCCATTTTTAGATACCAGCTTCTTTCAAATTATAACTTAAGCTTAGAAGTTCGTAGAAAATACACTCCTGGAAATTGAAATAAGAACACCGTGAATTCATTGTCCCAGGAAGAGGAAACTTTATTGACACATTCCTGGGGTCAGATACATCACATGATCACACTGACAGAACCACAGGCACATAGACACAGGCAACAGAGCATGCACAATGTCGGCACTAGTACAGTGTATATCCACCTTTCGCAGCAATGCAGGCTGCTATTCTCCCATGGAGACGATCGTAGAGATGCTGGATGTAGTCCTGTGGAACGGCTTGCCATGCCATTTCCACCTGGCGCCTCAGTTGGACCAGCGTTCGTGCTGGATGTGCAGACCGCGTGAGACGACGCTTCATCCAGTCCCAAACATGCTCAATGGGGGACAGATCCGGAGATCTTGCTGGCCAGGGTAGTTGACTTACACCTTCTAGAGCACGTTGGGTGGCACGGGATACATGCGGACGTGCATTGTCCTGTTGGAACAGCAAGTTCCCTTGCCGGTCTAGGAATGGTAGAACGATGGGTTCGATGACGGTTTGGATGTATCGTGCACTATTCAGTGTCCCCTCGACGATCACCAGTGGTGTACGGCCACTGTAGGAGATCGCTCCCCACACCATGATGCCGGGTGTTGGCCCTGTGTGCCTCGGTCGTATGCAGTCCTGATTGTGGCGCTCACCTGCACGGCGCCAAACACGCATACGACCATCATTGGCACCAAGGCAGAAGCGACTCTCATCGCTGAAGACGCCACGTCTCCATTCGTCCCTCCATTCACGCCTGTCGCGACACCACTGGAGGCGGGCTGCACGATGCTGGGGCGTGAGCGGAAGACGGCCTAACGGTGTGCGGGACCGTAGCCCAGCTTCATGGAGACGGTTGCGAATGGTCCTCGCCGATACCCCAGGAGCAACAGTGTCCCTAATTTGCTGGGAAGTGGCGGTGCGGTCCCCTACGGCACTGCGTAGGATCCTACGGTCTTGGCGTGCATCCGTGCGTCGCTGCGGTCCGGTCCCAGGTCGACGGGCACGTGCACCTTCCGCCGACCACTGGCGACAACATCGATGTACTGTGGAGACCTCACGCCCCACGTGTTGAGCAATTCGGCGGTACGTCCACCCGGCCTCCCGCATGCCCACTATACGCCCTCGCTCAAAGTCCGTCAACTGCACGTACGGTTCACGTCCACGCTGTCGCGGCATGCTACCAGTGTTAAAGACTGCGATGGAGCTCCGTATGCCACGGCAAACTGGCTGACACTGACGGCGGCGGTGCACAAATGCTGCGCAGCTAGCGCCATTCGACGGCCAACACCGCGGTTCCTGGTGTGTCCGCTGTGCCGTGCGTGTGATCATTGCTTGTACAGCCCTCTCGCAGTGTCAGGAGCAAGTATGGTGGGTCTGACACATCGGTGTCAATGTGTTCTTTTTTCCATTTCCAGGAGTGTACAACACAGCTTGTTATTTTTAACGGAGAGAGAAATCTGAGGACGTAAAAATAGCTTCGGGCATGCCGTGAGGGAGTCTTAATAGGACCATTACTGTTCACAACGTGTAAAGTACGAAGTAAAAAGTGCCGTTTAGGCTGTCAACAATTTTGCGCAGGGTAAACAACCTACATGATACTTCATCTTCGTACTGTTAACACACCATGTAACAGACATTGACTTGGCGATTTCTGCATGGGCAAATAATGAATATGGTGTTCTATGCTGTCGTCATCGCCTTCAACCCAGCTCTCCACACTAGTTTACACTGCGCAAGTTTCTACATCTCTGCATAACTACTCCAACCTTCATCCATTTGTACATACTTACTGTATTCATCTCTTGGCCTCCCTCTACAATTTTTAACTGCCCATGCTATCCACCATTACCAAATTGACAATTTTTTACCGCCTCAGGTTATGGACTAGCAACACAACACGTTTATCTTACATACAAGGCTTTTTTCGGGGACTAACAGCGTCTGTAGTGGATCTTCTGTGTAACTGGGACAGTGTTTCCACACACGTACTGCGCGACTAGAGGTGTTCGACGAGCGCACATCACGACGGCTCTGAGGAGCCATACCGAGCGATCGACGGTGTGCCGAGTCAGTCTATTTCGATGTGGGGCGTCAGAAAATGCATTTCTACCGGGACTACTATGAGACATATGGTCCGAATGCATTCAGTGCCTTCCCATGACTTTTGGCCACTCACTGTAATTAGACAGCATCTCTTCAGTGGCACTCACAGTATCGTTATCGTAACTGAAATCTCAAGAGTATTATTAGGGCGTTTTCCCATAAACTTACTAAACATAACAAAAACATACAACAGACACTTTAGTCATAAATGGTATATTCTCCTTAACTATTTACAACAGTCCGCCAACGGAGGGTAACGTTTCAATTCCGCGACTGTAGAGGTTACGTGGTTTTGAGACGAAGAACACGTCGATCTACGCTCGGAGCGCAAAAGGAATGTTCGTTAAGGCTGCTCGGTAGACAGCGAAAAAGGTGAACATCTGAGGGCGCAATATCAGGTGAATAAGGTAGGTGGGGAATGACTTCCCAACACAGCTCCTGTATAGCGTTTTTTGTCTGTCACGCAGAATGCCGGCGGGCGGTAGCATGGAGTAACATCACTTCACGCAATATTCCTGGTCACTGTTCTTGGATTGCAGCTGCAAGGCGTCTCGGTTGTTGATAGTAAAAGTCAACACTAAAGGTTAAACCACGGGGATGCAATTCGTCGTACAACACACCACCGCTGCTCCGCCAGATTAATAACATTCTCATTTGTGAATGCGCGCAGGATAAAACTACTATTTCTCGGCACCAGAAATGATACAGGATACGATTGGTCGGTGTTTTTTCGCGAACCAGTTGATGACGAGCAAGCTGAGGTGTACAAACAGCCACTCGCAAATTTTGTCTTACAGCGTGCGGTACCCTTACACCCGATTTTTTAGCCTACCCCGTTGCATGCAAATGTCGCACAATGGTGGAATGATCACAGTTCATCACAATTGCCATTTCTCGGGTCACAGACGTGGATAATTCGTGGTTAATGCGTTTAAACTATCTTCATCAAAGCCGGCTTATGTGGCCGTGCGGTTCTAGGCGCTTCAGTCTGGAACCGCGTGACCGCTACGGTCGCAGGTTCGAATCCTGCTTCGGGCATGGATTTTGTGATGTCCTTAGGTTAGTTAGGTTTAAGTAGTTCTAAGTTTTAGGGGACTGATACCCACAGATGTTAAGTCCCATAATGCTCAGAGCCATATCTCAATCAAACACTAAAGGTCTTCCTGAACATGAGGGATCACTAATGTCAAAACGGTCCTCATCAAAATGAGAAAACCATTTTCTTGCTGTGCACTGTCCTGTGACGTTATCCCGTATTCTGCGCAAGTGGTTCACATGGCTCTAAGCACTATGGGACTTAACGTCTGAGGTCATTAGTCTCCTAGAACTTAGAACTACTTAAACTTAACTAACCTAAGGACGTCACACACATCCATGCCCGACCGTAGTAGCCGCGCGGTTCCGGACTGGAGCGCCTAGAACCGCTCGGCCTCTGCGCAAATGTTTCTGGCTGCCTCCAGTGCTGTCACCCCTGTATTGAACCCAAACAGAAGAATAGGTCGCAAATGTTCCAGTTTCTCCATTTGGCACTCCTCTTTCTAGTGTCCGCAACTCCAGTTACTATCTCCAAATGAGAAAATGACGTATCTAAACGTAAATGGTAACAGTGAACTACAATTAAAAAATTCCAATCGATAAATAGACTCCTAGCAACCGCAATATCAACGTGCAAAATAAAAACCCTAAGACGTTAGGCACCAACCTAATATTTAATCTGGGTTTCTATTTGGTCATTTTCCCTCTGCGTTGTGTAGTACGGTACTTACTATTAAACTCAGTTATACTGCTGCGAGCGTAAGGGTGCCACAATGCACAGTGCTACAAGAGTGCACATATTCCGCTGTACCTTGCCCCGAACTCTAGAACGGCAGCAGCTACTCTGAAGACAGTGCACACGACTCCGAGGTACGGTAGTGGGTCTCCTTGCAACGATATGACGTTGTTAGAGAGAGAGAGGGAGAGAGAGAGAGAGAGAGAGAGAGAGAGAGAGAGAGAGAGGGAGGGAGAGAGACGTCGTTGTGGCTGGAACGGGATGGACCATAAGCAACTGGTGCGGTCCACCGCCGTAGCAGTTCTGCACTTGCTGAACAGCGTGGCGTGGGCGTCTAGTAGTGCTGGCTGAGAGCGCCAGACGTTGCGTAGTCTTGCGGTCGCTGTGACGTCACACCGTGGACTGCGGCCACGGCAGCGGTGCATTGCTGCAGCTGTAATGAGAAACCGTGCCGCCGCAGCCCTCACCGCCACGGACTGCGAGGGGCGTCCTGTTAGTACAAGTCAGGAGCGGGCAGACAGTGTGCCATCATACCGGGGTTTAATTTCGGCAGGAACGTCGTTCCGGCAACTCCTAGGGACGGTCTTTTTTTTAACTCACTGGAATAAATCGGCGTCGGTTAATATAGTATACTTACATTAAATCACATTACTACTTCAGGTCTGTTCAAAAATTCCGAAACATTCTTGATTTTGCGCTGATGGTGTGTTGGAGCGAAATGGGGTTGGCATCCTTGCAAACGCCAGTCTTTCGTGTGTACATTGCTGTGCCGACCGGTATGGCCGAGCGGTTGTAGGCGCTTCAGTCTGGAACCGCGCGACCGGTACGGTCGCAGGTTCGAATCCTGCCTCGGGCATGGATGTGTGTGATGTCCTTAGGTTAGTTAGGTTTAAGTAGTTATAAGTTCTAGGGGACTAATGACCACAGATGTTAAGTCCCATAGTGCTCAGAGCCATTTTTTTTAATTAATTAATAAATATTTTTTTTACATTGGTGTATGTCTCTTAATTATTGTTCAGTCCTGTAATGAATAGAACGTTGTGTCGCACAGTTTGCGAATTTTGAGATGAAAGAGTTAAGGAGCAAAGCGTCTGTATTAAATTTTTAGTGAACACAAGAAAACTTGTACAGGACACAAAAAATTATACAGGAAGCCTACGGTGTTAAGTGGTTAAGCCGTACTCGGTGTTGCGAATGGTTCACACAGTTTAAAAACGGCCGAACGGAGAAATTAAATATGACGCTCATTCATAACGCCCTTCGACGTCTACCGACGACGCTCGTGTCAGGAACGTGCCAATCGAAGATAGACTGCTCGAGAGATTTCAGAAGAATGTAATATTTCAGTTGTATCATATCATGAAATCCTGACCCAGCATGTTGCAATGCATCGTGTTGCCGCCAAGTTCGTCCCACGGCTCATGATTCAACATCAGTAAGATGTCCGCCTCCTGGTAGCTGAGTGGTCAGCTCGACGGAATGTCATACCTAACGGCCCGGGTTCGATTCCCGGCTGGGTCGGAGATTTTCTCCGCTCAGGGACTGGGTTGTGTGTTGTCCTTATCATCATCATCATCATCATCATCATCATCATCTCATCCCCGTCGACACGCTAGTCGCCGAAGTGGCGTCAAATCGAAAGACTTGCACCAGGCGAACGGTCTACCGACGGAAGGCCCTAGCCACACGGCACTTCCATTTTCCATCAGAAAGATCTTCGCCTCCCAATCTGCTAAGAGCTTTTGGATCGCGCAAATCAGAATGAGATTTTCCTTAAGAGAATCACAACTGGTGATGAGACGTGGGTCTACGGTTGTGATGTTGAGACCATCGTTCAGTTCTCACAATGCGTCGGAAAATGTTCTGGATGATCAAAAAAAAGATCGCCAGGTCAGGTCAAATGTCAGAGCCTTGCTGATAGTTTTCGTTGGAAGGATTACTTCATCGTGAATTCGAGCCACAGAGAGGAACTGTTAATCGGTGGTCGGTACAAGTTGCGACCCCTGCGAGAACATGTGAGAAGATATGGCCTGAAACGTGGAGAGGCAACCAATGGCTCTTTCATCACAATAATGCACCCGCACATTTACCCCTGTTGGTGCGTGACGATTGAACAAAAAACGAAATCACTGTGCTGCCTCATCCTCCGTACTCACCAGATTTGACCATTGCGGTCTTTTATATATAAAAGTTGAACACTCTGCTGACAGGACAAAGACTTGCAACGATAGAAAAAAGAAAATTCGTAGACGTCGCTTCGCGCGATCCAGCAACAGGCGTATCAAAACTGCTTCCGGAAATAGAGATGGCCTCGGGAGCGGTGTACCAATACCTGCCTAATTGGCCTCGACTAATGAAGTAGTGCTGGAGGGAATTGACACTATGAAGCCTGCAGGGCTGTCCGTCAATCCGTACGAGGGGATGGAGATCTCTCCTGAACAGCACGTTCCAAGGCATCCCAGATATGCTCAATAATGTTCATGTCTGCGGAGTCTGGTGGCCAGCGGAAGTGTAATAGGCTCAGAAGAGTGTTACTGGAGCCACTCCGTAGCAATTCTGGACGTGTGGGGTGTCACATTCTCCTGCTGGAACTGCGAAAATCCGTCGGGAAGCACAATGGACATGAATGGATGCAGGTGATCAGACAGGATGCTTACGTACGTGGGAGCCATATCTACACGTATCAGGGTCCCATATTACTGCAACTGCGCACGCCCCGCGCCATTACAGAGCCTCCACCAGCTTGAACATTCCCCTGCTGACATGCAGGGTCCATGTATTCATGAAGTTGTCTACACACCCGTACACGTCCATCTGCTCGATACAATTTGAAACTAAGACTCGTCCGACCAGGCAACTTGTTTACAGTCATCAACAGTCATTCGGGAGGACGACGGTTCAAATCCCGCGTCCGGCCATCCTGATTTAGGTTTTCCGTGATTTCCCTAAATCGCTCCCGGCAAATGGCGGGATGGTTCCTTTCCAAGGGCACGGCCGACTTCCTTCCCCGTGCTTCCCTAATCCGATGAGACCGATGACCTCGCTGTCTGGTCTCCTTCCCCAAACAACCCAACCCAACCCCATCAACAGTCCAGTTTCGATGTTGACGGGCCCAGGCGAGGCGTAAAGCTTGGTTTCGTGCAGTCAAGGTTATGCGAGCGGGCTTTCGGCTGCGAAAGCCAATATCGATGATGTTTCGTTGAATGGTTCTCACATTAACACTTGTTGATGGCCCGGCATTGAAATCTGCAGCAATTTGCGAAAGTGTTCCACTTCAGTCACATTGAGCGATTCTCTTCAGTCGTCGTTGCTCTCCTTCTTGCAGAATCTATTTCCGGCCGCAGGAATGTCGGAGATTTGATGTTTTATTACCGGATTCCTGATATTCACGGTACATTCGTGAAATGGTCGTACGGGGTAGTCCCCGCTTCATCACTACCTCGGAGATGCTGTGTTCCATCGTTCGTGCGCCGACTATTAACACGACCTTTAAACTCCGTTAAATCTTGATAACCTGCCATTGTAGCAGCAGTAACCGATCTGACAACTGCTCCAGACACTTGTCTTATATAGGCGTTCTCGACCGCAGAGCCGTATTCGACCTGTTTGCATGTCTCTGTATTTGAATACTCGTGCTTATACCAGTTCCTTTGGCGCTTCAGTGTATACAGTAATGGAAATAAGTATTCATACACTAGAGCGTGTAAAAGTAAACTGCCTTTATTGACAATACGAAACCAAAAACAATAATTGGATATGCACTACACACATTCGACAGTCGCCAATGCAGCTATGCTGGTATAGAACGAGAGTGAACGCACAAAACAAAATACAGAAACCTCTGCCAAGTTCTCTACTGAGCTGGGAATTAAGTATTCCTACACCAACAGAAAATGACACTTCTAACAAAGCCAGAACATGTTTAATACTTCGTATGCATACCCTTCCGATGTATTACTTCTCGCAACCTCCGTGGCATGGAGTGGACCAATTTTCTTGTAGTTTCCGACGTGATACCTTCCTATTCTCGAAGGAGAGCCGCTTTCAAAGAGGCCTTACTACGGAATTTCTTGTTTTCTCACTCGTATTTCTAGCTCACTCCACAAGTGTTCGATGGGATTCACTTCCGGACTCTGGGCTGGTGTTTTAAGAGTGTGTGGAGTGTTGAAGAGCAACCACAGCCGGACAGTTTGCGCCGTATGTTTAGGATCATTGTCCTGTTGGAAGTAGTAATTTCTAGGAAGACCCAAGGCGTCAACACTGTTGTAAGTTCTGTTTGAGAATGGTCATATACACAAATCTGTCCATGGTACCTTCCACAAACACTAATTTTCCGACACCGGAGGCTGACATACAGCCCCATACCATCACTCCACCACCTCCGTGCTTCACCATGGGTTGAATGTTGTTTCGGTCGAGGTCTGTATTCGGTCTTCTCCAGACCAAGATCCTACCATCAGTGTGCACGATATTAAATTTGCTTTCATCACTAAACAATACAGTATCCCAGAAGTCTGCTGTCTTGGATACATGCTGTTTCGCGGATTCCATCCGTCACTTCCTGTTCTTTTTGCTGATGTAGGGCTTTCGTCCGGGACCCTGAATCTGTAGCCCGAACGATTGAGAATGGTACGAATTGCCGTTGGAGTGATGTCCTTTCCGAAGTGGTCATGTACGTATGCGGATAGTTCCGACGCTGTCGTTTTCGGGTTTTTCTTGATGATTCTTAATAGCATTCTGCTCTCTCTTGTTGTAAGCTTCTGTGGACGACCCTGTCGTTCACTGTTTATTACATGTCTGTCCTTATATTGCTTAATGATAGATTGCACAGTCGCTCGGCTTCGTCCTATGATGATCGCAATTTCGGCATACGACTTGCGTTGAAGATATTGGGCGACAACGATGTTCGTTCTTTAATGGTCGTTTCCTTCCCCTTGCGGCCCATTCTGCTGTTCCACGGTACCCACGTCCAATGTGCTGTTGCTTCACGGCGGCCACACGACTACACAAGTGTGGCATGCACTCCGGGGCTGCGTCAGCCGTTCGTTTGGTTGAAAGTAGTCCGCGCTGTATGAATACATTTTGCCCTGTTGTATACCGAGTGTAATATATTTTATGTTCCCAGAATAGATTCATGGCATACGGGAAGCTTCATTACCAAGAACATGGTTATCTGACGCTACATCATCGTACTTATTCGTATCGGCGCTGTGGGTGATTTACTATCCCAACACACCATCGTAGTTTGCCACCATCTACTGTATGAATACTTATTTCCATGATTATATGGACCGATTTCAAGCAAATATGGGGTGTCTATGTATAATTACACACACACACACACACACACACACACACACACACACACACACACACACACACCACCACCACCACCACCACCACCACCACCACCACCAGATGTGCTTGAAATCGGTCGGTCCAGTGGTGTAAGAGGAAGCATACATAATTTCATATGCACACCAATTTTTAGAATTTGTACGGATTCATGGGTGTGATCGGATACAAAACGAATTATACCCATGGGTTATTATGAATGTCCACGCAAGCTGGAGTAAAATGTAGGAATGACACAGGAACAACAGCTGCGTCAGTTATTGCACGAAATTGAAGATAGCGTTTAGGGAGGCGTTATGAAGTGCAGCGACGACCGATATTTGGGTGAGAGCGACTGCGCCAGGCACGGACGGGCGTGCCCCGACGCTCGCGTCGGCTGGCGCGTGTCGCTGCAAGCTACGTGCTGCGCGCCGGCTCTCCAGAACGGAAACGCGGAACGTGCCCGGGGATCAGCGCAGTGTAAAGCCGCCCGCTGGGAACCGACGCTTCCGCCTGATCCGTTCCCCGCTTCGCGCGTGCATCCGTAACCCGCAAGTCACCGTCCGGTGTTCGGCAGAGGGTACACAGCATGGCGGCACCCACACCTACACTACTGGCCATTAAAATAGCTACACCTAGAAGAAATGCAGATGATAAACGGGTATCCGTTGGACAAATATATTATACTAGAACTGACATGCGATTACATTTTCAAGCAATTTGGGTGCATAGATGCTGAGAAATACGTACTCAGAGCTTGGATGGGGTGTACAGGTACAGCTGCCTATGCAGCTTCAACACCATACCACAGTTCATCAAGACTAGTGACTGGCGTATTGTGACGAGCCAGTTACTCGGCCAAAACGGACCAGACGTTTTCAGTTGGTGAGAGATCTGGAGAATGTGCTGGCCAGGGCAGCAGTCGAACATTTTCTGTATCCAGAAAGACCCGTACAGGACCTCCAACATGCGGTCGTGCATTATCCTGCTGAAATGTAGGGTTTCGCAGGGATCGAATGAAGGGTAGAGGCACGGGTCGTAACACATCTGAAATGTAACGTCCACTGTTCAAAGTGCCGTCAATGCGAACAAGAGGTGACCATGGCGTGTAACCAATGGCACCCCACACCATCACGCCGGGTGATACGCCAGTATGGCGATGACGAACACACGCTTCCAATGTGCGTTCACCGCGATGTCGCCAAACATGGATGCGACCATCAAGATGCTGTAAACAGCACCTGGATTCATCCGAAAAAATGACGTTTTGCCATTCGTGCACCCAGGTTCGTCGTTTAGTACACCATCGCAGGCGCTCCTGTCTGTGATGCAAGCCTCGAGGGTAACCCCAGCCATGATCTCCGAGCTGATAGTCCAAGCTGCTGCAAACGTCGTCGAACTGTTCGTGCAGATGGTTGTTGTCTTGCAAACGTCACCATCTGTTGACTTGGGGATCGAGACGTGGCTGCACGATCCGTTACAGCCATGCGGATAAGATGCCTGTCACCTCGACTGCTAGTGATACGAGGCCGTTGGGATGCAGCACGGCGTTCTGTATTACTCTCCTGAAGCCACCGATTCCATATTCTGCTAACACTAATGTCCCGATACGACAAACCGCAATCGCGATAGGCTACAATCCGACCTTTATCAAAGTCATAAACGTGGTGGTAGGCATTTCTCCTCTTTACAAGAGGCATCACAACGACGTTTCACCAGGCAACGCCGGTCAACTGCTGTTTGTGTATGAGAAATCGGATGGAAACTTTCCTCATGTCAGCACGTTGTAGGTGTCGCCACCGACGCCAACCTTGTGTGAATGCTCTGAAAAGCTAATGACTTGCATATCACAGCATCTTCTTCCTCCCGGTTAAATTTCCCGTCTGTAACACGTCATCTTCGTGGTGTAGCAGTTTTAATGGCCTGTAGTGTATTTTATTCTCGGATGCTACGCGGAAGAAAAATTATCGGCAATCCTTTTGCTTGGGCCCTAGTTCCTTTAACTAGCGTCGTCCTTGTGGTGAAACGCGTAAGTATGTTAGGGGGGAAAAATTGTTTCTTGATTCATTTTGGAACACAGGCTCTTGGTACTTTGTAAGGCTGTCCCCAATGCACAGTGTTTCTCCTGTAACATCGCGTATTGCAGCCCGTTTAGCGTTTCTGTGACTCTCTCAAAGCGACTAAACAAACCAGTCACAAATTGTACAATTCTTCTTAGAATCTTTTCTATGTCTTCCTTGCAGGTATGCGATTCGATTGAAGTCTTCCTGCTGAAAAGAATTCCGTATGTCGCCTTTAACGGAGAGGTATCTTCAATAGTGAAGGTGGCTTGGTAAGCCCGCTGTTTTTTTTTTTTTTTCTGTGGACACAAAGGCTTAGTGTTCAGAGGAGATATAAAAGAAACACTTTTTTAGGTGACACAAATGACACAGGTTCACAGTTTCCGCGCTGGGGGGTCCATGAAGGTTCTGGTGCTAGTTATGTTCAGAGGCGGTGTTCAGATAAACGTGTGATGACTATTCTTTTGGAGATGTTGCTGAAAATATCGTTGGTGAACATTAATGCACGACTGGCATCTGCTTGCTAATCTTTCTAGGGACGCAGATGATCCACTCAACGTAGGAGGCAGGCTGCCTAAAGCCGTCGGCACACGGACTGTGCTGTTGAACGTTAACGTTGAGCGTGCCAAGTTCAATGTGCTGCTGAACGCTCAGGAACGATGCGACTTGTGCACACGGTACGTGTTTACTCAACGGGCGCGCGTAAAATTCCCACGGTAGCTCTATTAAAACGCACGTTTCCTCCATCGTCCACGAAAAGGAAAGGACCATGTCCAATCAGCAAGGGCACAGGCTTATAAAAAATCCATTACAAACAGTGCGGTACAAATTTGGAATCCTTCTCCGCATAAGATAAACATTATTTCATCATTCCCACATTTTAGTAAAACCCCAAGGTCAGTCTTACTTGATCACTTTTCCTACCCAGTAGCAGAATCTTTGCAACATGTGAATTACGAAGCGTAAAAGAAAAAGGAGCAAAATATCTTTATACAAGTAGCGCAAGCTGTCCTGTAGATTAAGCCAATCGAACAGTCACCCCTCAAAAAAAAAAGGTGAACTTATATTTACATAACATCAAATATTATAGTATATACTTATATTAAACTAATAATAAAGTATCAGAACCTAATAAAAATGTTGTGGACTGACAAGAGCAGCCAGTCCACGATGAAGTAGCCGATAGGGCACGCGTCAACTCACGCCGTCTTGCGTTAAATCTGAAACAGGATATGTGGTAAAAGATATAAAGAAAAGAACGGAGCTTCTCATATACTTATCTTTAATTTCTTCTTGTACATCTCTATGGTGAACACAAGTGAGACACTCTCCAGATATGGATAACTGCGCCTTGCTAGGTCGTCCGTACTACTGGGGCCGAGTTCTAGTCAGTCTCTCGAGACCTGCCATGTGGTGGCGCTCGGTCTGCGATAACACAGTGGCGACACGCGGGTCCGACATGTACTAGAGGACCGCGGCCGATTTAAGCTACCACCTAGCAAGTGTGGTGTCTGACGGTGACACCACAAAAAACGCGAATGTTAGGAAAAAAAATTCGGAAGTGTCAAGACGCGAACCAGCGCCCTATGAAACAATTCATCACTGGACATTGACGCTACTCATAACGCTAATCCAACAACACACTTCTTTATCTAATCATATTATGTTACGGCGTGCTAAAAACCTTAATCGTAGATACGTTACTAATTGAAATTTAATTATAACAAATTGTACCAAGAACAATGCGTTTTGGGTGGATCTTCAGTGTGTCGCTGCCTTCAAATGGCATACTCTCATTATACGCAAGTTACAATAATTCTTTTGCCACGAATATGATGTTCCTCATTATTTTATTGGAACGAATCACACAGTTAACAAAGAGTTTTCCAGTGATTCTCAATTTGCTGGTGCTCAGAAACGGCATATAGAGGGTGTTACAAAAATGTACGGCCAAACGTTCAGGAAACATTCCTCACACACAAAGAAAGAAAATATGTTATGTGGACATGTGTCCGGAAACGCTTACTTTCCATGTTAGACCTCATTTTATTACTTCAAATCACATTAATCATGGAATGGAAACACACAGCAGCAGAACGTACCAGCGTGACTTCAAACACTTTGTTACAGGAAATGTTCAAAATGTCCTCCGTTAGCGAGGATACATGCATCCACCCTCCGTCGCATGGAATCCCTGATGCGCTGATGCAGTCCTGGAGAATGGCGTATTGTATCACAGCCGTCCACAATACGAGCACGAAGAGTCTCTACATTTGGTACCGGGGTTGCGTAGACAAGAGCTTTCAAATGCCCCCATAAATAAAAGTCAAGAGGGTTGAGGTCAGGAGAGCGTGGAGGCCGTGGAATTGGTCCGCCTCTACCAATCCATCGGTCACCGAATCTGTTGTTGAGAAGCGTATGAACACTTCGACTGAAATGTGCAGGAGCTCCATCGTGCATGAACCACATGTTGTGTCGTACTTGTAAAGGCACATGTTCCAACAGTACAGGTAGAGTATCCCGTATGAAATCATGATAACGTGCTCCATTGAGTGTAGGTGGAAGAACATGGGGTCCAATCAAGACATCACCAACAATGCCTGCCCAAACGTTCACAGAAAATCTGTGTTGACGACGTGATTGCACAACTGCGTGCGGATTCTCGTCAGCCCACAAATGTTGATTGTGAAAATTTACAATTTGATCACGTTTGAATGAAGCCTCATCCGTAAAGAGAACATTTGCACTGAAATGAGGAATAACACATTGTTGGATGAACCATTCGCAGAAGTGTACCCGTGGAGGCCAATCAGCTGCCGATAGTGCCTGCACACACTGTACATGGTACGGAAACAACTGGTTCTCCCGTAGCACTCTCCATACAGTGACGTGGTCAGCGTTACCTTGTACAGCAGCAACTTCTCTGACGCTTACATTATGGTTATCGTCAGCTGCACGAAGAATTGCCTCGTCCATTGCAGGTGTCCTCGTCGTTCTAGGTCTTCCCCAGTCGCGAGTCATAGGCTGGAATGTTCCGTGCTCCCTAAGACGCCGATCAATTGCTTCGAACGTCTTTCTGTCGGGACACCTTCGTTCTGGAAATCTGTCTCTATACAAACGTACCGCGCCACGGCTATTGCCCAGTGCTAATCCATACATCAAATGGGCATCTGCCAACTCCGCATTTGTAAACATTGCACTGACTGAAAAACCACGTTCGTGATGAACACTAACCTGTTGATGCTACGTACTGATGTGCTTGATGCTAGTACTGTAGAGCAATGAGTCGCCTGTCAACACAAGCACCGAAGTCAACATTACCTTCCTTCAATTGGGCCAACTATCGGTGAATCGAGGAAGTACAGTACATACTGACGAAACTAAAATGAGCTCTAACATGGAAATTAAGCGTTTCCGCACGCATGTCCACATAACATCTTTTCTTTATTTGTGTGTGAGGAATGTTTCCTGAAAGTTTGGCCGTACCTTTTTGTAACACTCTGTATACATATAGGCTTGAAATGAATGCCAATATGGCACCTCACAACTCTCTACTGAAGGGAGACGGCATGCGTGTGACGTACGTGGCGTTGTGCCATCTGATTGGTCAACGCTCAGACGCACGCTCAGAATATCTGACATGCTAGATATTGCTCTGCACGTTCGGAAAGACTCCTGAGCGTGCTATTCCACGCTATGACGTCAGAAACTCTGCAGGCTCAACGCTCAACTTTCGGATGCACGGTCCGTGTGCCGACGGCTTGGGACGAGGCCGTCTCTCTCTGAGAGGAAGACCTGCACTTTTTCGCCGGCTGCGGACGTCAAAGGGCTGGGCGCACTTCCGTGGACTTACGATTAACGTAGCTTTGTTTACGTTTGGACTACACAAACACCGCCCATCGCGGTCTCGAGTTGTGTTTAACTTGGTCTTCCTGTAAGGAGGGCACAAGATTAACGCAAGGAGGATCATTCAGTTCGAAGACATGGGGCAAGACCGTGTACAGTGAAGAAGACTGCGTGTATTTGAAACTGGTTTACATCGTAAGTAGCGCGTGCCGCATCACTAGTACCACTTTTGTTAAAGGCAGGTAAATGGTACTGTGATTTGTGGAATTCGGGGTGATTGACGAACGAGAAAGAGAAGGCCAGAGCATTCATCTCTCTAAGCACACGGGGCGCTTAACATAATATAGGAGAAATAGGTGTCTTCTGGGTAATCACCGTGTGTACTGCTGAGCTGCGATATATTTTTTTTACACAAAAGAGCTGCCCCGTCTAGCGTGCCTGACACATGTTTAATGTACGTGTTATCTGCATTTCTTTCATTTCATTTTAAGCGGAAGTGTTAACTGTAACTGCTACATCCTTGGTGGTATACAGCAGAGGTTTTCCCCAGTTTTGATATTTTCTTCTAAGCCGTCTCTCATTGCTTCTTCAGCCCTTACCATATTAATGTTTATCAGGACAGCATATTTGTACGGCTCTGCTCAGTCAGCTTTAGGGATTCCCTTGGTTCAAATGGCTCTGAGCACTATTGGACCTAACAGCGGAGGTCATTAGTCCCCTAGAACTTAGAACTACTTAAACCTAACTAACCTAAGGACATCACACACATCCGTGCCTAGAATCGCTCGGCCGGCGGGATTCCCTTGTATAAGGTGGAATTTTGTTGTTAGATAGTCTCTATAATTAATGTTATTGCATCAAGAATTTATCTGTAGGACTGGACAAACGATACTATCGTTCAAGTAACTAAGTTCCTCCCGAACAGGCCATGAAAGCCTAGCGGTACCGACCGGCCGCCGTGTCATCCTCAGGCGTCACTGGATGCGTATATGGAGGGGCATGAGGTCAGTACACCGCTCTCCCGGTCGTATGTCAGTTTCCGAGGCCGGAGCCGCTACTTCTCTATCAAGTAGCTCCTCAGTTTGCCTCACATGGGCTCAATGTACCTCGCTTGCCAACAGCGATCGGCAGACCGGATGGTCACCCATCCAAGTGCTAGCCCAGCCCGACAGCGCTTAACTTCGGTGATCGGACGGGAACCGCTGTTACCACTGCGGCAAGGCCGTTGCCTACTAGCGTTCAAGCAAGGTAATAAAGAGTGAAAATGTCCAAGACAGTATTAAACTGATTGTAAATGCGATCATGAAAATAAATTACAGCGGCATGGAGATACTGAATATACCAATAAATATCATTAGAACACGGGAAGAGTGAAAACTCGAAAATAGGATTGAAGCGTGACTGTGATATTTTTATTAGTTATTATTATTTGTTGTTGTTACATGTGACCCTCACCGCAGAAGATACTATAGTCCGCGTTTGACAATAACGGTTAGTAATAAAATCCAAACAATATTAATAACGTTAAGGCACGTGGTGCAGATAATACCAAACTGTAAGGGCATGGGAAGATGGGAAGATCGAGCGGAACAAGAGATTTCTCGAGGTGTGGCGTAAACTGCTCTAACCGTTCGTGTCGTGCTGAAGAACAGCACTTGCCGCTTTGTCAGAGCATTGCTACAAATAATGTGATCGAAAACGGGACTACGCTAGTTGAACTGTTGCAGAAGTATTTAAGAATAACATCTTCGTTGACTCACCCTGCACAATGAAGGGAAATAGTTACTTTATTTGGCTGAAAATTTCTCTCTACTGCGCTAGACTTAGCCGTTACGAACTGTGCCCTCGAGTGCCGGCCAGTGTGGCCGAGCGGTTCTAGACGTTTCAGTCTGGAACCGCGCGACCGCTACGGTCGCAGGTTCGTATCCTGCCTTAGGCATGGATGTGTGTGGTGTCCTTAGGTTAGTTAGGTTTAAGTAGTTCTAAGTTCTAGGGGACTGATGACCTCAGATGTTAAGTCCCATAGTGCTCAGAGCCATTTGAACCATTTGTGCCCTGGAGTGTGTCTGCTGTGTTGTTTGGTAGTTGTCTGTTGTGTCATACGGGTTTCTTGATCAAGGTTAGACGTTTTCTGCAGTTTCAGATCAGCATGAGGGAGAAAGTCCATATATGCGTCAGTCATGTGAACGCTGTTCTGGGAAAGTATTATATTTTATTGCCTACCCATAGTACAAGTACAGTTGTATTCTTTTTTTATATAATTTGCTTTTATGCATGTGACTCTCCTTTTACCCCCAGAAAATGCACTCTGACTTTATTCATTGTTTCCTTCCCTCTTAACTGTAATTTGTGGGACACGTTTGCGGCCGATTTCCTGTTTGTGTGTTCATCTAGCCTTTTTCCTAGGAGCTACAGATCGATCATTTGCAGCTCGTAACGCATAAGTAATTTAGTGTGTGTGTGTGTGTTTATTTCTCGCGGCGACATCCGTACACGTCGCGTCAGTTCTGAGAACGTTCAAAAATGTTCAAATGCGTGTGAAATCTTGTGGGACTTAACTGCCAAGGTCATCAGTCTCTAAGCTTACACACTAGTTAACCTAAATTATCCTCACACACCCATGCCCGAGGGAGGACTCGAACCTCCGCCGGGTCGCGGCAGAACGTTCTCGAGCTCTGAACTTGAACGTAGTCGTCCTCAGTCTTCATAAGAGACAATTGTCTCTTGTGGCTAACATTATATTTCAGCTGCCCACGAAGTGGTGGACTGGCAGCGGATCAAAACGCTCTTCAGGCAAAGGTTATGCATAAAAGTTTTGACACATGAAACGAATAATAATACACGTTTTTTTATAAAAAAACTCATCTGTGGACAGTGCCCACGTTTTTTAAAACTTTCTAGATTTTAAATTACAGTTGAAGTATAATCGCTAATGATGATGCTGTTTATCATGGCGATATTTGTGGCGCACGACAGTGCTGTGATGGAGGTGGATTGGTGAGTGTAACTGTGGAACCGCATTCAGCGACTAAAACTCATTGAGGTGAAGGAATGACAAGGGAGAGTAGTGGAAGGATGGTGTGAGGTGGAGCGTTGTGACTAGGGCTGGAAAGAAGGGTATATGTGCAGACACATTTCAAATTGGATAGTAGGAGTTGGTTGAAGTTCTGACGGGAGATGACGGAGAAGGTGTACAGTTGCGTGGAAGATAGTGTATTGATGCCGTGGCCAGGCAGCGTACTGTTGTGGCATAGATGACTTGTGATTGGTCGACGGACGTCGTCGTTATGTCATTCTGTCAGAGATTGTTTCCATGTCTGCAGTGGTGGCGCCAGCGCCATTGCTCTCGTAGGAACACAAACAACTCAGCGCATTTCTCTTTGTCTTTTCAGCTGTCTCGGTTGCAGCTCTTCTCGTACAGTCTAATTTCTGCCGTTTCTTTAACAACAGAATCCCGATATGTAGAAACTTGGGACAGACGTTTAGTGTTTTTGTATGTCCATCCTTTTAGAAGGACATTTCTGGGACGACGGCCGTTTACTATCGTGACAAAAAATAAAACACATACAACCGTCCCTGTGATTTTATTTTATTTTTTCGCTACCAGTTTCGACGCCTCATTGTGTCATCTTCACGCTGTTTTGATGCGGTACAGGTTGATACGATCCCCATGCATAACCCATCAGTTGCCAGCATTACTGGATTCGCAGATAATGTGTCAGCACTCCATCCATCAACTGTCAACATAAATGATGACTAACTGACAACCTCAACTGCCGACAGGTGTTGTTGATATACCTCGATGTGGACCGACCGGGACCCGAACCCGGGATCTCCTGCTTACATGGCAGACGCTCTATCCATCAGAGCCACCGAGGACACAGACGAATAGCGCGACTGCAGGGACTTATCCCTTGCACGCTTCCCGTGAGACTCACATTCCCAACTGTCCACAATTCTACATATGTATTGTACCTTATAGACATTTGCCCACCCACTCATTACTCGCGCACGCTTTGGCGATTCCCGTAAGAGTTTGGGCAACCTGTGCGCATTCGCACAGACGAAGGTCAATGGCTGGGTAGCCTTTTTAACTATATATACGAAGACAGTAACTTGTCCCTGCAGTCGCGCTATTCATCTGTGTCCTCGGTGGCTCAGATGGATAGAGCGTCTGCCATGTAAGCAGGAGATCCCGGGTTCGGGTCCCGGTCGGGGCACCCATTTACAGCTGTCCACATCGAGGTATATCAACAACACCTGTCGGCAGTTGAGGTTGTCAGTTAGTCATCATTTATTCCAGGGAAAAGCTGCACGGTCATTAACAGTAACTGTTCTTTCGAGAACAAGTTACTGTCTTCGTATATAACTGTCAAGAGTTAATGGTTGGAGGGCTGACACGTTGACAGTTGATGGAGTGCTGTCACATTATCTGCGGATCCAGTAATGCTGGCAAACTGATGGGTTACACACGGGGATCGTATGAACCTGTACCGCACGAAAACAGCCTGAAGATAACGCAATGAGGCGTCGAAACTGGTAGCGACAAAATAAAATAAAATCATAGGGACGGCTGTAGGTGTTTCATTTTCTGTCACGACTTTGTGTCGTCAGACATTATTACCCGACTGTGCTCAGCAACTGTCCATTTCTCAAGTTCTCGATTTTTAATGTACCTTATTCGAAGCCTTTTAACTGTAGTTTGCTTCCAACGCAGACGGCGCCTTGCTTGCAAGTAGGTTTAGCACGGAGCTGGGAAGTGTAGTGTAGCTTGGCGGCGTGTTGTGACGGGGCTGGCCGCTGCAACTTTCCGCAAACGCGGCGTCCTTGGCGCCCGTTAGCGGCGGCAATCACCGCCTGACGTCACAGCCTCAGCTGCGCCACAAGCCGTCTGCGCCGCCCGACCCGCTCCGGCCGTCTGGGATGCGCTGCAACGTCGATTTGCGTACCTGTCTCCTGTCCACCATAGCCGTAACGGAGAAACAACGCTGTGTATCAAAGAATTTTATTTTACGACGACTATTTCACCCTGCAGCGGAGTGTGCGCTGCTTTGAAACTTCCTGGAAGCGTAAAACTTAGCGCCGGACCGGGACTTGAACCGAGAACCTTGCTATTGGCGGGCAGTGCTTTCACTTCTGAGAACTTAAGTTTGGAAAGTGGGAGTAAAGTAGTGTCGGATGTAACGCTGCGATGGCGCTTCGTGACTAGTGTGTGGATAACTCAGCATTACTCGCGAAAGGTTCCGGGACCGAAGGCCTAAGACTAACGTAATGTTAGTTCAAAAATAGCTGTGAGTACTATGCGACTTAACTTCTGAGGTTATCAGTCGCCTAGAACTTAGAACTAATTAAACCTAACTAACCTAAGGACATCACACACATCGATGCCCGAGGCAGGATACGAACCTGCGACCGAAGCGGTCGCGCGGTTCCAAACTGTAGCGCCCAGAACCGCACGGCCACTCCGACCGGCCTGAAATGTTGGAATTCAATACGGTGTTCGGCCACGCTTACCCTTGATGACAGCTTCCACTCTCGCAGGCATACGTTCAGTAAGGTGCTGGAGGATTTCTTGGGGAATGGCAGCTCAATCTTCACGGAGTGCTCCACTGAGGAGAGGTATCGATGTCGGTCGGTGCGACCTGGCACGAAGTCGGCGTTCCAAAACATCCCACAGGTGCTCTATAGCATTCAGGTCAGGACTCTGTGCAGGCCAGTCCATTACAGGGTGGTTGTTGTCGTGTAACCACTCCGCCACATGCCGTGCATTATGAACAGGTGCTCGACCGTGTTGAAAGATGCAATCGCCATCCCCGAATTGCTCTTCAATAGTGGGAAGCAGGAAGGTGCTTAAAACATCAATGTAGGCCTGTGCTGCGATAGTGCCATGCAAAACAAAGAGGAGTGCAAGCCTCCTCCATGAAAAACACGACCCCACCATAACACCACTGCCCCCGAATTCTACTGTTTGCACTACACACGCTGGTAGATGACGTTCACCGGGCGTTCGCCGTACCCACACGCTGCCATCGGATCACCACCATGTGTACCGTGATTCGTCACTTCACACAATGTTTTTCCACTGTTCAATCGTCCAATTCTTACACCAAGCAAGGCGTCGTTTGGCATTTATCGGCGTGATGTGTGGCGTATGAGCAGCCGCTAGATCATGAAATCTAAGTTTCCTCTCCTCCCGCCTAATTAACATAGTACTTGCAGTGGATCCTGATGCAGTTTGGAAATCCTGTGTGATGGTCTGGATAGATGTCTGCCTATTACACATTACGACCCTCTACAACTGTCGGCGGTCTCCGTGAGTGAACAGACATCGTCGGTCTGTACGCTTTCGTGCTGTACGTGTCCCTTCACGTTTCCACTTCACTATCACATTGGAAACAGTGAACCTAGGGATGATTCTATGCAGCGGCAGTTACGATCTCTTACGGAAATATCGTTGTTCGTCTGGTTTGTGTTTAAAAATGCAACGCGACGTGGGCCCATCATAACGTTGGGTGTTCCGTTTTAGTTCTGTAGGTGCGGCTGTTATTATCTGTGTGGTGCTGTGGTTCAGACACTGGAATCGTATTCGGGAGGATTTCGAATTCCTGTTCGTATCAGTAGTGAGTGGCAATGCCATAGCGCAGATGGCCGTGAAACAATGTTCGTTCATTACAGCTCCAATTACTAAATATATCCGTAAAGAAAACACCAGAAGCTTGTTTGTGAAAGCATATTTCTTCGAAGCTTTTCCTATTGCATGCGTGGTGATTTCACGCTCCTCGCTTTAAGGGAACGAATAATTCCAGAATGTGCTACTGTACTCCGCTATTCAGCCTGAGGTAAGTGACAGAGAATACTTTGTGACACATTAATTTCGCTGTCTTTCCCCTTCTCCTGTCCAATTCGCGGAGGTGCATAGGAAATGAGACTACCTGTAAGCCGTCGTATGAGCTCGAAATACTTCGATTTTCCGCCCAAGGTGAAATCGTTTATGAGAGGAATTAATAAATTACCCGACTGTTCTTGCTCTATCAATTTCAATCTCCAGCACCCTTCTTATAGTGTCCGTACTGGAATTCGATTTTCATCTCCTTGACGCTTTCGCACTTACTAGACGAACCAGTAGCGCTAGGGACTGTCCTCCCTTCAATTATTTCTAGCTCGCTTTGTAATCCAATATGGTAAGTGTCTTACGCTGGCTAGCAGTACTTAAGTGCACTTGGACGGACCGGAATTCACAGTCCACGAGCTGATCAATTTTCTGTGTCCTTCTGGAAGGTGACAGCCGTTTTGTGACACCATGACGTTTTCCACAATTGTTAGTGGCTGCAGAAGGAAGTGAAGTAAGGGTTTCTGAAACTTTTTCGTGTCTTCTTCGCTGGACTTCGTTTTATTCCTGTAAAATATTATAGCAAACGTTTGGTTGGCGTACATTTTTATTCGGTTGTGAATGCTCGCCCTAAACTCTCTCTCTCTCTCTCTCTCTCTCTCTCTCTCTCTCTCTCTCTCTGTGTGTGTGTGTGTGTGTGTGTGTGTGTGTGTGTGTGTGTGTGTGTGTGTGTGTTTGTTTGTTTGTAGCCTGATCTTACGAACTACTGCGCGAAATTTGCTACGGTTTTCACTAATAGACGGCCTGATTCACAAGAAAGGTTTTCGTATGTGATGTATAATTATAGTAATGATGAGTTTGCGATATCCATATTGTTATCTGTTGGATGTTTAATAGGCGTCTTGTGACAATAATGTGAAGTACGAGCTGCTCAGCGAGAAAGGCTAGCGGTATTTGGCGGGAAAAGCAGTAAACAGCTACCCCAACTCCAGAGAGTAGCGAAGCTTGACCACAGTCTACTCACATCTATACATATTATGAATAATGTATACAGATTATAAATTCCCCCGACACGTTTTTCTGTCTGTATGTGTAACCTAATCTCAGGAACTGCTGTAGAGATGTTGATACGGTTTTTAATGATAGATAGGCCGGCCGGAGTGGCCGGGCGGTTCTAGGCGCTTCAGTCTGGTACCGCGCGACCGCTACCGTCGCAGGTTCGAATCCTGCCTTGGGCATGGATGTGTGTGATGTCCGTAGGTTAGTGAGGTTTAAGTAGTTCTAAGTTCTAAGGGACTGATGACCTCAGATGTTAAGTCCCATAGTGGTTAGAGCCATTTGAACCATTCGAATGACAGATACACGGATTCACGAGGAAGCTTTGTCCTGTGTAAGTTACCGCTACGCCAGACAAGTCGTCTGGTCGTAAATTGTGCTATCCGTGTGAAGATCGCTAGATAATATTGAAGATGAAATTGTACACACTGACCTGCTTTTGTGTTTTTTATGGCTTGACAGTATTTCATCTGCAAAATAATCTCTTCAGATGTTTCCAAGAAACAAGAGACACCGAAGTAACCAAAACTGTACAATCCCATAGTTAATATTTCAGCATTTTCAGGTGTGCTGCCGCAACAAAATAAAAAGTGCATATCTTATAATTCAGGCCTAAAGTAGAGAAACCATCCGAATGTTTGGCATAATATTTTGCATAAATTAAGCGAGGCCGACTGACTTTGGGACGAAAGTGTCCAAACGAGTTTAAGAAAAGAATAAAAAAACTGGTTACTTTTTTTTCCAGAAGGCAGAGTTTTAAAAGGAAGGTCAAATGCAATTCTCAAACGAGGAAAAGCAAGACGCATCAGGGTAACCGAATAGTTTTGATGTTATAGGAAGTAAAGTTGTACGGCATGATTGACCCATGCCCATAAAGATCTCGATGTGTTGATTCAATCACTTAATTGGAAAGCTTCTCGGTTCCTTCGCGGACGTCAGCACATATGTTGGCGAAGTGTGGGAGTCTGTTGTCAATGTGTAAGTGTGCTTGTTGAGTGTAGGTATTGGGAGTGTTCATAATGTGGTGCCGTGTTTGCGATGAATGTCTGTGAGAAGGAGAAGGTGAAACGCGATGCCGCCGTGTGTGTGGCACCAAGGGGAGCACCGGGCTTAACGTCCCTGTCAAACAGAGAGGTGACTGTGTACAGTGTGTCATCCCTTCTCTCCGTGTCTGCGGAGAGGAAGTTTCATCCAGGACATTGGCGCAAGATCTGGTGATCAGGAACTATATGCCGAACAGCGCCAGTCTTACTTCCACTTCACACACACATGTGGAAGAAAGGTTTCAGGCGAGAAATCAGATCAATGTAATCACTGACTTCCACCGCCGGTGTTATAATCGGCTCCTGCTATGCCGAGCACCACCTCACAAATGTGCGTGGTTACGAAAGCGAGTGATTTGCAACAGGTGTTTCGTTTCTGGATACGCCAGGTAGTTCACTGTCTTGACTCACCGCCGGCAGCTGATGGCGAGCGGACGGTGATCTCCTGCTAGATAGGCATCCCGCGTTCCGCCTTTCTACCTCCGTGTGAGACCGGCTAGGCGGCTGTATCGCGTTTCCCGGTGCAACGCCATACCGCCAGAGTTACGTTACACTCACCTCCGCCTCCCACAGGGAGACTGTCGGCCGTCTGGCCCTGCTGCTGCGCCCGCGGTCAAGGCCACAGGCGGACACCACACCTACCGGCTGGCGTTCCAACATCAGAGTTAAAGTTATCCAAGACAGTCGTCACGCAAGCATGGTAACACCCACGTTTGCTAGCATACGTGGTAGGCGTCGCACAGGTGACGTCATCGCTGCCCCTCTCGCCTCACCGAATCGCATATAATTTTCTAGGCACATGTTAAACTCGTAGACAATTGTGAATGCAGTCGGGATGTTTCGTGTTGTAGTATCATCATCATTATCATCAGGCAGTTCGACAACTTGATGTGACCTCTTTGAATCGGCGTACAACATAGGACTTCTGAAAAATTCTTCCATTTCTGCTGATCTTGAGCTTACCGTTGCCAGTTCACTTCAGCTGTCTTTTAAGTCTCTACGTATGCTTCTCTTCTTTGAGTCATGACGTGTGACACTATGGCAAAATATCACAGCATATTGACTCTTAGAAGATGGTGTTAGTAGATGAATGACGAGCACTAACTTCACTTAACGAAGGTTTATTCAGCACTTGCACATACAAGAGCGCGGAGCGAACTGCGTCCAGCCCGAACACCTACGATATAGAACATTCCAGTACAATGATTCTTGACATTTGTGGATACTTCTAGAATGTATTCGAACCGAATATAGAAATTAAAATTTTGCACTTCTGGTAAGTTTTGAACTCACGACCATCCATTCAACAGTCTAGTATCATCACCACTACACCACTGTTTCTGTGACAGTTTTGTGTGTGTGTGTGTGTGTGTGTGAGTGAGAGAGAGAGAGAGAGAGAGAGAGAGAGAGAGAGAGAGAGAAATCTTACGGGACTTAACTGCTAAGGTCATCAGTCCCTAAGCTTACACACTACTTAACCTAAATTATCCTAAGAACAAACACACACACACCCATACATGTCCGAGGGAGGGCTCGAACCTTTGCCGAGAACAGACGCACAGTATGATTATTATTATTATTATTATTATTATTATTATTATTATTATTTACTCTTCAAGTAAACAAATAAAGCCTTTAATTAACAGTTTTTTTCTGTACGAAAGTTTATTGAAGAAGTATCTAATGTATTTGTTTTCCAAAATATTTTCTGTGGTCAGCGAAATGCTTGTGTCTAGCTTCCGAAGGACATAAACTACTTGTTGTTGGCAGTCAGAAAATAATCCTCAACCACTCGTTGTAAATGTTATATTTTACCTCAGCACTTTACAGAGAGATAGGATCCTATAAACATGCGTCGTTTTGCATATTTCTTCTCGCATAATGATTAATGGCGTAAACGCACATTGTCGCACTTACAGCATTTAGTTTTATAGTTACTGTTCTTTTAAATTTTGATATTGACGATATCATTCACAAATAGGTGACTTATTACACGACACGTTGAAATCAGATTATTTTAATTTCATGACGCTGCTATTTGCTGATCAACTAATAACAGGAAAATCTGAAGATGATGATAGAGAATGAGAATATCGACAGGTAATTCAAAGCTCATGGTCTTTTTAGGATTGGAACACCTAAGAGACAAAACTCTTACTCGTGGGCAAATAACTGAACAGTTAAGAGTTTAAACATGTACATATGGTGCAATTTTAAATCTCGTAAGTCAAATGATGCAGAGATAAAGCTGGCCACATTCAGGTTGATTGTGGAAGCATTGAACGTACATGAAAACATGAAAAGTAGGGCCTCCAATTTTTTTTGTGCGAAAACTCTTACAGCTTCTTAAATAAAGCAGACATTATTAATATCTTGATTTTTATTTTATATATTTGTAGTCCCCTGCCGCTAAAGGGCTCCGAATTGTAGCGTGTAACATGGCGGTGTGTAACTCACCTTTCTGTTTCGAATTGGATGAGTTCAGTACATCGATCAGCATCTCCTTCAGCATGACAACGCCAGAGCACACACGAGTGCTGCGAAACCTGCAACAATCCGACTCCTTGAGTTCGCTGGCACCGACCATCCTCCGTACCTGACCTCATCCAATTTTCGTCTATTTACGAAACTGACAGAGCACTTCTGAGGACTTCAGCGTGATAGTGAAGAAGCGGTGCAGGCAGAGGTGGGTTTGTGGCTGTCATCAACGTGAAACGTACTACACTTCTACAGTTCGGGTAAAACAAACTGGTCCATTGTTGGGAAAAATGTACGAGGGTTGGAACTTAAATAGTGGCAACTATTTATTCACAAGCAATACAAAAGAGTTACATGTCTGCACCTGTTACTGTCCTTCAAAGTAGTCACCAGCGTTGTGTAGAACCCGTTGCCAGCGTTGTGGAAAGCATAGTATACCGCTAGTAGAGCCTGTTCTGTTGCTGGTGCAAATGGAGCGGTCTACTGCCTGTCGAATCTCTGGAACAGTTCTGAAGTGAATGCCACGAAGTGGTTCCTTCATATTCGGAATCAAATCAAAGTCACAAGGACTTAAGTCCGGGGAATATGGTGGATGGTACAGTACTTCCCAGTCCCATTGTTGTCGCCGCTTCTTTCGTAAAGCTGGTCGCAGGTGATGCTCCAAAAACGAACAGTAATACTTTGCATTGACGGTCTGTAATGCGTTAGAATAACACCATCACAGTCGTACACGAGAATCACCATAACTTTAGACCGCTCCATTCGCACCTTCAACAGAACAGGATCTGCTGACGGTATACTACGCGTTTCACATCGCTGGTAACGGGTTCTACACAACGCTGGTGACTACTTTGAAGGACAGTAACAGGTGCAAACATGTAACTCTTTTGTATTGGTTGTGGATAAATAGCTGCTACTGTTTAAGTTCCAACTCTCGGATTTGTCGAGAAATAAACGTGTAGACATAAAGAATAATGATACGGAATGTTAATAACGTAGGAATTTTCACATAGAAGATTCGAAGGCGTTACATATCAGCATGTCCTCCTATTTACCAGTTTAGTCTCTTCTACTTCTTCGTGGTTATTGCGATTTTGTGTCTGAATTTTCCTCCCGTTATTTGGCGCATTACCCCTAAAGTGACTTACGTCTCACAGTTCTTATGAAATATGTTAAATTTAATGCCTAACTTTTTTCGCTTTCTATAGTGGTTAGAACAACGAGCGGTCGCACGGTAAACCATTGTGTTTCAACGAAAACAATTCAGACATACGTTCAGACTCTCTCAACACACTGATAATTAAGGCCAATATGAGAACACTTTTCACACAAGCGACTTCTCATTTTACGCCTCCACCACCTCCCCCCGTTCTCCCTCATACACTTTATCCCACGTTAGTTTTCGCTGCTAATTCTGATACGCATTATATACAGATTTTGCATATGGCTGCCAGGGGAGTCCCTCTCAACTTGGAGTCGCATGGGCCCTCTATTAATTATAATAAATCCTATACACAAATCTTTCAGTAATGGCACCTCTCAGAGCTTACCACCCCAAGCGGTGGCTTACGTCGCTTCGTCTTTACACCGGCACTGCTGTTAACTGTAGCGCAACTCTGTACTCAGTCGTCAAGAGCTCACACTCACCAAAAAACCTTGTATTCACACAAAAACGTGACAGTGTATGTTATGACACTGGCGGCCTACAGAGCGTCGGACGACCGGCTCTGACGTCAGCGTCGCAGATTACTACTGCGCAGACTCCCCATGGTCGCTATCGTGTATTGTAGCAAACGCGGTAACATCGACTACGTATAGTCGTCGTCGTGAAAGTACGTGGGCAGCCGAAAGTCGTAGCTCTTTAGTTTTCCTCCTCAGTGAGCTTCGCCCCTCACCCGACCTTGTTTCCATGACGTATTGGTTCGTCAGTCAACAAAATTTGCTACACAATTTGCTACGCTTTATTCAGCGAAATTATCCTACTTTCTACTTTTCTTACTTGCTTGCTGTGAAGATATAAACGACACATTAAAGTTCCCTCAAAAGATAACGTTCCTCGTGCGGTTTGTCGTGTGAAAATGAGGAAGACGACATCGCCACCATCTTAACTATATGTGATCCCTTTTGGTTCTGGAGGTGCAACTGTGTGACGCAGTGCTGAAAGGCGAGGAAATGATAACACGCTGTGCTCACATTTCCATCCAGAAAGTAGTGAATAACAATACCTTACTGCTGATGTCTGTGAAACAATATTTGCCCATTACAGCTAATTTACAGACAACGGCCTGTACGTGGCACAGAGTTAGTAGTGAAGTTACTAAATTCACGTTACTTCCTCATATTTACGTTTTGTCCCTTCGTGGCTGCAAATACTACA
The DNA here is from genome assembly GCF_023898315.1 of Schistocerca nitens. Taxonomy (NCBI): domain Eukaryota; kingdom Metazoa; phylum Arthropoda; class Insecta; order Orthoptera; family Acrididae; genus Schistocerca; species Schistocerca nitens. The sequence continues at coordinate 1,130,100,791 of NC_064614.1, forward strand.
GTTTCATCCACATTTTATGACAGCATTTCAGTGTGTAGGGTTGTGGGTACAAAGATACGGAATCTCTAAGAACTGCAAATATAATAGTTTCGGGCGTGCGATATTCTGTCTCCGCTTGAAGCGAGCCGCCGGAAAAAAATAGGTTTCATGGTCGGGGCTGTGCGAGTCGCGCTCCTTACTACTAACGGAATCTGTCTCGCTACTCAGCATTCTCAGCTGCCACGATAGAGAATGTTAATAACTTTTGTTTAATCCAAAAGGTTTAAGAGCTTTCACAAAAAGAATCGGAGGCACGGCCTCGTATCTCTCTCTGCAGGTTGAAGTAAGATCTTTTTTCTCGTGTACTTGTTCCATAGTTATTTTTTGTGACGCTTTAGGTATTTTGTGCCGCCATACAGGATGTATTAAAATACGAAAATAGTGCCGCAAAACAGGAACTGGAATAATTTGCGCAAATTATTTACAACTCTTGACTGTTCCAACAGCCGTCCGCGGTGGCCGTGCGGTTCTAGGCGCTGCAGTCCGGAACTGCGGGACTGCTACGGTCGCAGGTCCGAATCCTGCCTCGGGCATGGATGTGTGTGATGTCCTTAGGTTAGTTAGGTTTAAGTAGTTCTAAGTTCTAGGGGACTGATGACCTAAGATGTTAAGTCCCATAGCGCTCAGAGCCGTTTGAACCATTTGAACTGTTCCAAGCATTCGGAAGTAGAGACTATCAGAGGACAGAAGAAATAAAGTCGCGCTGAATTACTCCACATTTTCCAACTGAACAATAAATGAAGTTGAATTGGAAACGATTATCTGACACTCTTTTATCACTGGACTAGATATAATAGAAAAAAGAGTAAACGAGGTTTTGGGAAGTATATCAAATAGCGCGTGGTGGTTGTTTTCAGTCATACGTTTCACAGTTTATAGCTGCGCGCATTTACACTTACGCTAAGCAAAAAGTGGGGCTTGCCTGTGTACAGGTCGTTTGTCAGCCAGTGTGCATTGTTTTTCGTTTGCATCAGACAGCAGATCAGTTTCAACAACTGCGGGCAACAGCGCAGTTATCGCTGCCTTTCGGTGCAACTACCGTACCGTAAAGTTATTCTGGGTATCATGCAAGGACTGGTAAAAAACGTTGCAGTTCGCCAACAGGTGCATTTTATGTGGGTAATGGGCCACATAAGAATGAAGGTCAGTGAGAGTGTGGACAGACCAGCCACAGAGGCAATGAACACGCCACAAACACATGATTGAAATTGTCAGAATGGCGTTTAAAGACAGATACTCCCTGAAAACGCCGGCTGACTTCATTTAAGAGAAACAGCAGCAAAATACATCGCCGATAAGAATGAGATTCAACCACGGTTTATTTTGTAGTCATTTGTGTGTAATTATGGTTATTAAGTCCTCGTGTTCTTAGTGTGATAGAACATCAGTTAGAAATTGAAAGCATGTGACTTCTTTTCTGCAGGCGGTGCGACATTCGCCGAAACGATTCTTTGACCCATTCGTAGAAAAATCTCGCCAATAGATACCCACTTCTGTCAGCTATTTGCTATCACCACTTACGGAACAATGGTGTATAAAATATAACCAAAGTTTTTGTGTGAATCTAATATGTTTCTTTACACAAAAGTGTAGTACAAATCTGGAAAGGAAAGGTAATATATTTCCGTCAAGACATTTTGTAATATGTAGATGGCCGCAGTAGGACCAAATGCCAAAATAAATGTATAAAATAAACAATGTAACTCTTCTAGCAATGGATTTGTCATTAAAGAAAGCTCAGAGTTACCTTGTTGACTCATTCGAGACACAACATATGCTGGAACTGAACATTAGTGGGGAAAAAGGAACGAGCTTTCCTTTTAGATGGAATCACTCCGGCATTCACGTTTAGCGAGTTAGGAAAATCACAGTAAACATACATGCGCCACACATAGTGGCCGCGCGGTTAGAGGCGGCATGTCACGAATTGCGCTGGCCCTTCCGCCGGAGGTTCCAGTTCTCCGTCGGGCATGAGTGTGTGTGTGTGTGTGTGTGTGTGTGTGTGTGTGTGTGTGTGTGTGTGTGTGTGTGTGTGATATTGTTAGCATAAGTTAGTTTAAGTAGTGCGTAAGTCTAGGGACCGATGACCTCAGCAGTTGGGTCCCTTAGGAATTCACACGCATTTGAACATTTTTGAAACATAAATGCGGGTGGCCAGTTGGACGCAGGAATGCCGCTCCTCTTGACCGTGAATACATTGTCAGTAAGATGATAGGTAGCTATAGAATTGCGCCCTTACTCCAGTCACATAGAGTAGGAACGTTGTTACGTGCGTGGAGCTTATTATCAACAGTTTTTAGTAGGCGATCGTGATTAATATTCTCTCACTTTTCAGAATTTAAGACCGAATACTACGGCTAGCAAAAAGGTGCAGTGTAATGAGTGCATATGAACTGTAGTATGTGCGCCGATAGATCTTGTGGAAAGTGATAATATGTGTCTAGAACAAATAAATGATGTTCCCGATAAATGTGTTTCATTCATAAATAGTTCCTGTCTTGTGATTCTTCAGTTTTTCCCGGCGTATTTCTAGCTCTTGGGGCAGACACTCTGCGTCAGGGATGGTGCACGCCCTGTGCACGAGTGTTTTTAGCACCCCATTCCTCCGCGCAGGGTGGTAGCAGCTATCCGCTTGCAAATACAGGTCGGTGTGCGTTTTTTTCCTGTTTACCCCGTGGCCCAGGGTGCCATCCGTTCTTCTTTTGACCACGACGTCCAGGAATGGTAATCTTCCTTCTTCTTCGGTCTCCATAGTGGGCTGGAACAGCTCAAAACTGTATTCGGGAAAAACGGGTACTCGCCATGGCAGATCAGAAGCGCGCTCTGCCCCACCTCTACAGTACAGCGTGTGAAGATGGAAGAAGTCACGGAGAAAGAGAGAGCCACTACCTATATACCGTATACTGGCGCACTATCGGGGAAAATAGGACGAATATTGGGGAAACACCGAGCAGGAACTGTCTTTTGCCCACCAAATAAAACGCGAGCATTATTGGGAAGTGTCAAAGACGACCTCGGTTTGCGGAAGGCCGGCTTATATCAGATTCCATGTCAATGTGAGAAGATTATATTGGACAGACAGTGCGCACCATCGACTATCATTGCCGAGTACATTAGAGGCACACTCGACTTGGGTACCCCAACAAGTCGGCGGTCGCAGAACACTGTTTGTCCAAAAATAACGAAATGGGCTACCAACATACCAGGGTCATGGCACAGACATCTAAATACTGGGACAGCGTCGTTAGAGAGGCTATCGAAATTCGTACCAGGGACGGACTCATCAACCGAGATTACGGCTACAGCCTCAGCAGGGCATGGGAACCAGCCGAGGAGGTGATTACACCGATGCCACCACAGACGCCGGCGCCAGCGTCTCGGCGACCGCTGACGCGCGGACCGGGGAGAGAACTCCTCGCAAGGGGAGGGGATTTAAGACGACCGTCCGCCCTCAGGAGCTCAGTTCGTCAGCGCACCTGACGCTGGCGACATTTCTGATCGCCGAAATATTGTGCCCGTTGAACACTACGGATCGGCATTTCACCAGTGGACTGTTCAAGCAATTCCTGTCTTAGTGGTTACTTTCACCAGACCACGTCGCAGCAGATAGGCGCCAGGTTAACACCACGTGTGATCTAGCGACATGCAAGCGTCTCCAGTAGTCCGATGCCGGCGGAAATAGAGTAGAAATGTTGCAATTGTCTTCACCATTTCGCTTTGTAATTATAGAAATGTACGTCTGTGTGGTTTCCCATATTCAGGTTTTGCGTGGTTTCCCTACATTGCTTAAGGCGAATGTTGCTGTGGTTCCTTTCAAAATAAATCTGCTATTTCCTTTCATATCCTCGTGCAAAGTGAACTTTTACTTTGTCACAGAGCAGTCAATGGGGGCATTAAATCCCCAACCTACCTTCCTTTTTTTCTTATGTTAATGTTTAAGAAATTCCTGCTGTGTACCAAGCAAGAGGCATACAACAAATACCACTAGAGGCCGTGACACCAAACAGGGGCAACCACTCGAGTAGCGTTTCTCATTTCCCAGCAGCAGCCCCCAGATAGCGCTCACAAACACGGATCTCTTCCTGCTTCCGCGTTACGTTGTTGAGCACGTCGTGTATATGCACCGGTAGTGCGGACAACCGCCAAATACAGTCAACCGTCGGCTAGATTACTTCCGATTTTTAGTGGCGGACATGGAAAGCCTTCCGCTGACAGGCACAAAATACGATGCGCCACAGACACTTCAACAGTTCTGAACCAGCAGTCACCGAGTTCAGTTGTTTTATGTCTCTGTGCTCGTCGTCGAATATGAGGAGTCTAGGAATCCTGCGCACTCGGTGCGCTAGACAAACAATATAAACAAATCGTATTAATGAGCTGCATTAAAAAGTGACAAGAGGCTATACTTAATTTTGCGATTACACAGATGTCGCAAGCAAAGGGCGACATACAAGTTTTTTCAGTATAGAGAATCCCAAGTAGCTGCAATACAAGTCACTAGTCTCGAAGCTACTGTTGAACTATCCGTCGCCATTCGGTCGCGGCGCTTATGTCCTCTTCACATAGGGGCCGCTGCTGTCGCGTTGTTGTGCTTGAGAAGATTCAAATGGCTCTGAGCACTGTGGAACTTAACAACTGAGGTCATCAGTCCCCTACAACTTAGAACTACTTAAACCTAACTAACCTAAGGACATCACACACATCCGTGCCCGAGGCAGGATTCGAACCTGCGACTATAGCAGTCTCGCGGTTTCGGACTGAAGCGCCTAGAACCGCTCGGCCACCGCGGCCGGCCCTTGAGGGGGGGGGGGGGGGGGCGGTCAGCGTGCGATCGGCTGACGTATTCTCACAGTCATATCTTCTCCATCGTTCCCGATTGGGGTGCCTGTGCTTGATTTTAAGCCGTAACAAGTTCAGTGCCTGGAGCCAACTAGTACAGTTCTGTGAAGACTACATTCCGACTTAGCAGTTGCCCTTTACGGAGTAAAAGGACTATCAAGTGTTTCTTCATCATTACATCCAGTCAAGGCTTAGGACAAAGTGCCACGTCTCAAACCGTACCAAAATTAAATACCATTTTGTGACATACTCTTAACAAATGTTACTGGTTTTATCTTATTGTGTTGCCATATTCCTGTTTTGGTGCCGCCCTCTGAAGCAAGTGTTTTAACTAGCAAGCGTGCAATCAGCCACATTTCAAACCTCTATAGCAGTAAACTACTTGTCTGCTACCATGGGTGTTTGGGCTGAATTAATAGCAGCATTCACTTACGACATTCCCACAGACCGCATCATTATTTACGGAATACAGAATTACCCTCGTAATAACAAGTTGGTTATCAGGTCATAAATGGTAGCACAATTGCTGTCAAAAAATCTTGCCCTAGAGTTGTTGCACAGCAGGCTTAAGTTCTGGTACGTGGCAACACGACGAGGGCGTTCACCTTCGTCCCAGCATTGCTTAAATACGGCACCCGACTCGGAGAATAGCCCAGAGTCTATCCCCGCGTTTTGCCCAAAAGGCTACGAGCTGCAGTTGTCTGCGCGGTTTCTGGAACGCCCGGCGCAGCTGCTAAGCGGAGCGTGCTATTTTAATTGGCAGCGATTTAGTGGGCAGGAGACGCCGCGGCACAAAGCCGCCCCCGCAGCGGCGCCTCGCCGCCCCCTCAGCGGCGCCTCGCCGCCCCCTCTGGCTCTCGCGCGCCGCCCTCCCGTGTCGCCGCCGCTCCCGCCACTGACACGAATACACCCGCTCCCTGTCCTCGTCTCCCTTGCTCGCAGCTCTCCCACACAGTGCTTCTTGCGTCTGCTAGCTTCTGACGCACTGTGCTGTGTAATTAGATACGCACACGCTGCTAAGCTATTGACTTAACGTCGGATCACAGCTAAAGCCCACACACAGTGAAACTAATTAATGCTAATATCATTTGTAATCATCTGAGTGCAGCATTTGCAATTACTGACAACTACCCGAAGGGAGTGTTTAGAGGGCCGCTACTCCTTGCAGTTTATATTAATGATGTGGTGCTTCTGTCGTCGTCATCTTTCAAGGATAACGTGATTGTCTGTCCCGAACTCGCAGACAAATTTGTTCCTGTCTTTTTCGAAGTGTTTCAATATCGGCGAACTGCTTTTACGTTTCACACGCGAAGGAGGTTTCGTCTATGTGAGATGGGACACTTTGACCTCATTGACCGCCTGAGAGGTTGTGAAACCTTCCCGTCTCCTCTATATCTCTTTTGTTACGCAACCTTCCCTTCTACAATAACCTATGAAACCTTCCCTTAGGATTTCTATCTCTTGCTTAATAATAACAAATGAAATCTTCCCTTTGAAATTAATTCTCTTTCTCAATAATAATAATAATAATAATAAGTGCAATCTTCGCATACAAATTTAAATGCTGCTTATTAAAAGTGATTTGCTGATTATGTCGACGAAACATAGAAGGTGTCGTCGTCGTGGCCCTCAGTCTTTACCTGCAATAACCCAAAACTGTTCCTCACCTTTTTTACTGTTACTGGATCGTCATCTGACTGCTACATCGAACTGCGACATGAATATACTTACCCTGTTTTACTATACTCTATTAGCTGTTGGTGGGCTGTCATAATAAGTGGCTGTGTTTATTACCAAAGCTGACATTCTTTAATAGCAAAGTTGACGTTATTCTTTCATTAATTTAACTGAAGTTACGTAATTCATAGTTAAACTCTTTCTTGATGACAATAAAATTTTGCAAAGTTTTACGTTAATGGTTTTTGGGATGGATTATAATCAGTAATGCAATATTGCTGGCAAAAATTAATTATATTCTGAAAACGATTCTTCAGATATTTACTGTTGGTAATGACATGATTTTACAAACGTTCAAATGGGACTTACTTTTTACAATAATCTTACAGCTAGCATTGCGCAAACTGCCTTCAGTACATTTCTCAAAAAAATAATTCAATAATATTAGTTCCTCTTATGATAATAGTTGGCTGATGTCTCTGTACATGCGTTTATAATATCTTGTAAATTATAGCTGGTGGCTGGCAGGCTCACCGCTCCTCTCAACCTCTCGCTTCACATCTCGCTTGGTACTGACTTCCTATGAACGCTAAAGTGCGGTCTCTCCCGCCAACAATGCTTTCTGGTGCAGGCAATCCCTGCTACCATTACAAAGTGTATCAATGCGCGGTCTTTCCCGCTCTTTTCTTAAAATTTATCCGTACGCGGTCTCTCTCGCCCTTTTTAAAATTATATCAATGTGCTGTCTCTTCCGCCAACAATGCTTTGGTGCAGACATTCCCTACTACCACAGTTATTTCGAAAATGGCAAATATTAATTATTCCTACTTAATCCTATTAATAAAATATAAACATCTTTCATAAATTGTGGTTTGACAATAGAAATATACACGTCTTACAGTTGGTGGGCACCCCTCGCCTGCCCTGCCCCAGTGGGTCCCATGGCGACCCGTGCTCGGCGATCTGGCCTGGCCTGGCCTTTCTTTCCCACATTTTTATTCTCTCTGTTCTTTTATGTTTGCCGTTTTTAATGCCTTACCGTTCCTAATACTTTATCATCTTATCTGTGCTACTTGTTTTCTTGTGTTAACGGATGGTGGGGTGGCGCTAGTGGGATGGAGAGGGTGTACCTCCCACCGCATGCCATGCTTTGTGGACCTCTAGCTTCATTCTGGGCAGAGCGGCACGTCCATTTTACCCCCTCTCGCTCCTCTCAAGGTTATCCTTGATTTTTCTCTCAGTCTTTTGTACCTTGCTTACAGTCAGGCTTCCCTGAATCTGTCTTTTGTATCCTTTCCCCGAGGATTATTCCTGGTTCGATACATATAGGATGAAGGGACTAATGACCTCGCACTTTGGTCGCTTTAACTGGGAGACAATCTGAGCAGCCGTCTTTGGTTGTTCGCAGATGACGCTGTCGTTTATCGACTAATACAGTCACCAGAAGATCAAAACAAATTGCAAAACGATTTTAGAAAATATATATGAATGGTGCGAAAATTGACAGTTGACCCTAAATAACTGAAAGTGCGAGGTCATCCACATGAGTGCTAAAAGGAACTCGTTGAACTTCGGTTACACGATAAATCAGTATGATCTAAAAGCCGTAAATTCAATTACAATTACGAACAACTTAAATTGGAAGGAATACACAGAAAATGTTGTGGAGAAGGGTAACCAGAGACTGCGTTTTATTGGCAGGACACTTAGAAAATGTAACAGACCTACTAAGGAGACTGCCTACACAACGCTTGTCCGTGCTCTTTTAGAATACTGCTGCGCGGTGTGGGATCCTTACCAGATAGGACTGACAGAGTACATCGAAAAAGTTCAAAGAAAAGCAGCACATTTTGTGTTATCTCGGAACAGGGGGGAGAGTGTCACGGAAATGATACAGTATTTGCGCTGGACATCATTAAAAGAAATGCGTTTTTCGTTGCGACGGAATCTTCTCACGAAATTCCAATCACCAACTTTCTCCCCCGAATGCCAAAATATTTTGTTGACACCGACCTACATAGGGAGAAACGATCAACACGATAAAATAAGGGAATTCAGAGCTCGTACGGAAATATATATGTCTTCGTTCTTTCCGCGCGCTATACGATATTGGATTAATAGAGAATTGTGAAGGTGGTTCGATGAACCCTCTGCCAGGCACTTAAATGTGATTTGCAGAGTATCGATGTAGATGTAGAACTCCAGCAACCAACCAACCAATCTTTCATTATCTCTTTTTCCCACTCGGCTTATATTTCAGGATCTTCTGGGTTATTCTGTAACCTCAAATTCTTATGATAAGTTGTTTACAATTTTCAAGGTACTTTTAATTATTTTCAAATTTAATAAAAAAAGTTTAATTATATTCTAACATCATTTTTAAACATGTCTTTTTCTCGCGAAACCCTTCGTTCACTTCAAATAACTCATTTTATCTGTTAGAATTTTTTTAACTAGCCCCAACTACTTCTTCCATAGGATTACGTTAGGAAACGTCGTTACTTTATTTCATGGTGGTCTCTTTGTACATTATGGCCCAATGTTCTGATGTCGCCAGGGACCACTTGTAATCTGCGTATTTTATTTTTCAGTATCGGAGACAAAGTCAAAACATATCACGGCCTTATTAAGAGCAGCAAGACAATTGTTCTACGACTCAATTGTCTAAAGCAATTTTTGATCTGCAAGATTGTTAAGGGTTTCGTGGCCACTTACTGACAATTTGCACGTTGACTTCTGTGTCGGATTCTTCGGACGACGTTTGTTTGTTTATTTTTCTGACGTTTCATCAGCACGAGTGGCTGACATTGTCAAAGCTTCATTCACCTTCCATTCCTGGTGATGGATTGAAGTCGAGCTCGCGGCCGGAGATAGTATGTACCTGCCGCGCCAACGTCCAAGGGCTTTCCCGTGGTCGTTATCGCTGCGGTTCTCCACTTGCTGCCTTCAACGGTCATTCGCTGCTGCACAAGAATCAAGGATCCGATCACCTCTTCAGGCTTTCTCCTTTGTTGTTGAAGTTATTGTAACGTTTGTGCACTTCTATAACTTCCCTGAAGAACCGGCTCTTCTCGACGGCAAGAATTTCCGTGTCAGCGAGTTTTACTACACTCCTGGAAATGGAAAAAAGAACACATTGACACCGGTGTGTCAGACCCACCATACTTGCTCCGGACACTGCGAGAGGGCTGTACAAGCAATGATCACACGCACGGCACAGCGGACACACCAGGAACCGCGGTGTTGGCCGTCGAATGGCGCTAGCTGCGCAGCATTTGTGCACCGCCGCCGTCAGTGTCAGCCAGTTTGCCGTGGCATACGGAGCTCCATCGCAGTCTTTAACACTGGTAGCATGCCGCGACAGCGTGGACGTGAACCGTATGTGCAGTTGACGGACTTTGAGCGAGGGCGTATAGTGGGCATGCGGGAGGCCGGGTGGACGTACCGCCGAATTGCTCAACACGTGGGGCGTGAGGTCTCCACAGTACATCGATGTTGCCGCCAGTGGTCGGCGGAAGGTGCACGTGCCCGTCGACCTGGGACCGGACCGCAGCGACGCACGGATGCACGCCAAGACCGTAGGATCCTACGCAGTGCCGTAGGGGACCACACCGCCACTTCCCAGCAAATTAGGGACACTGTTGCTCCTGGGGTATCGGCGAGGACCATTCGCAACCGTCTCCATGAAGCTGGGCTACGGTCCCGCACACCGTTAGGCCGTCTTCCGCTCACGCCCCAACATCGTGCAGCCCGCCTCCAGTGGTGTCGCGACAGGCGTGAATGGAGGGACGAATGGAGACGTGTCGTCTTCAGCGATGAGAGTCGCTTCTGCCTTGGTGCCAATGATGGTCGTATGCGTGTTTGGCGCCGTGCAGGTGAGCGCCACAATCAGGACTGCATACGACCGAGGCTCACAGGGCCAACACCCGGCATCATGGTGTGGGGAGCGATCTCCTACACTGGCCGTACACCACTGGTGATCGTCGAGGGGACACTGAATAGTGTACGGTACATCCAAACCGTCATCGAACCCATCGTTCTACCATTCCTAGACCGGCAAGGGAACTTGCTGTTCCAACAGGACAATGCACGTCCGCATGTATCCCGTGCCACCCAACGTGCTCTAGAAGGTGTAAGTCAACTACCCTGGCCAGCAAGATCTCCGGATCTGTCCCCCATTGAGCATGTTTGGGACTGGATGAAGCGTCGTCTCACGCGGTCTGCACGTCCAGCACGAACGCTGGTCCAACTGAGGCGCCAGGTGGAAATGGCATGGCAAGCCGTTCCACAGGACTACATCCAGCATCTCTACGATCGTCTCCATGGGAGAATAGCAGCCTGCATTGCTGCGAAAGGTGGATATACACTGTACTAGTGCCGACATTGTGCATGCTCTGTTGCCTGTGTCTATGTGCCTGTGGTTTTGTCAGTGTGATCATGTGATGTATCTGACCCCAGGAATGTGTCAATAAAGTTTCCCCTTCCTGGGACAATGAATTCATGGTGTTTTTATTTCAATTTCCAGGAGTGTATATGGTCGATAGCACACAGCGCCTGCTCCAACAGGACAGTTTTGTTCACCTGCCCAAACCTGCATTGCCGCTAATGTCCGGTGATACCGGTGTTGGTTCATTGACGAGTCGTTTCAATATACTTTTCCACATGTACATCGTATGTGATATACTTCTAACATGGCAAGTGAGCGCCTTATCTCCTGTGCCGATCTGAGACACACTTTCTCCTTTTTTGTCGGTCTATAAATAGTCTTTACGCCGTGTTTGCACAAATATGGCCGATTCTGTCCGTCTCTCTTTGAATGTATGCCAGAAAGGCTGTACCTATTTCTTTTTCCAGTGTGTCTCTACGTTGAGTGTTTGATTCTGTGTCACTTGTTACGTAAGTGGTGATGTACACATTGCACCTCAGAACGCTATCTAGGAGTTGCGTCATTCGCTCGTGATCACACCATCTACACTCATGGTCATAAATTAAGGATACATGCAGAATCTGGTGACACACAAGGTGGTAATGTGCTACAAAACGCAACTGTTTCCTGCGCATGTACCCCGGCATCAATACGGGATATGATCACCATGTATACGTACACAGGCCGCACAACGGGTTGGCATACTCTGGGTCAGGTGGTCGAGCAGCTGCTGGGGTATAGCCTCCCATTCTTGCACCAATGCCTGTCGGAGCTCCTGAAGTGTCCTAGGTGTGCAGCGATACGTCGGCCGTGACTATCCCAGACGTGCTCGATGGGGTTTATGTTTGGAGAACAGGCAGGCCACTCCATTCGCCAGATATCTTCTGTTTCAAGGTACTCCTCCACGATGGCAGCTCGGTGGGGTCGTGCGTTATCATCCATCAGGAGGAAGGTGGGACCCTCTGCACCCCTGAAGAGGCGGACATACTGGTGCAAAATGACGTCCCGATACACCTGACCTGTTACTGTTCCTCTGTCAAAGACATGCAGGGGTGTACGTGCACCAATCATACTCCCACCCCACACCATCAAACCACGACCTCCATACGGGTCCCTTTCAAGGACATCAAGGGTTTGGTATCTGGTTCCTGGTTCACGCCAGATGAAAACCCAGCGAGAATCACTGTTCGTGAACATAACCTGGGACCACTGTTCCAATGACCATGTACTGTGTTCTTGACACGAGGCTTTACGGGCTCTCCTATGACCAAGGGGCAGTGGAATGCACCTTGCAGGTCTCCGGGCGAATAAACCATGTCTGTTCAGTCGTCTGTAGACTGTGTGTCTGGAGACAACTGTTCCAGTGGCTGCGGTAAGGTCCCGAGCAAGGCTACCTGCAGTACTCCGTGGCCGTCTGCGGGCACTGATGGTGAGATATCGGTCTTCTCGTGGTGTTGTACACTGTGGACGTCCCATACTGTAGCGCCTGGACACGTTTCCTGTCTACTGGAATCGTTGCCATAATCTTGAGATCACACTTTGTGGTGGCACACGGAGGGCCCGGCTACGACCTTCTGTGTATGACCAGCCTCCAGTCGCCCTAGTATTCTACCCCTCATAACGTCATCAATATGTGTTCTCTGAACCATTTCCAACACACAGTCACCATTAGAACGTCTGAAAACGTCTGCACACTTACTCGCTGTACCGCACTCTGACACGCACCAACACACCTCTGCGTATGTGGACTGCTGCCAGCGCCACCGTGCGACGACCGCATGTCAGATGCACCGCATGGTCATACCCCGAGGTGATTTAAACCCGCAAACCGCCCACCAGAGCATTGTTTCACTATGTAGGAGCATTATCCTTAATTTATGAGCATGAGTGTAGAAAGGCTAGCTGTTGATACTTTTCTACTTCCAAGGCAAATTTTATATTGGCGTGGAAGACTGTTCATTGTTTTAGGAAGTCATCGATCTTTTCTTCACCGTGGCTCCACACAACGAAGGTATCGTCGACGTGTCTGTACCACGACTTAGATTTACGAGGTGCCAATTCGAGCGCCTGTTCTTCGAAATGTTCAGCGAAGAAGTTAGCCACCACTGGACTAAGTGGACTACCCATGGCGACGCCTTCCAGCTGTTCATAGAAGTTCCTACGCCTTCCACCGCTGCATATCCTGCAAGAAAAGAAAAAAAAAATGTAGCACTCACAGGCATGCCAGATGCAGCCACCATTATTCTGATTCCGTGACGTTGTGACTCAGTGGACAAAAGAATCGTACGTCCTGTCTTGTGTACTTGCGTCTGAGAGACATTTCTTGGACGATGACTGGCGATCTACCATTTGTCTGAAATGCTCTTCTGCAGACTTCCTTTTTTTTCTTTTTTTTTTTGCGAAGACTAAAAACTCTTCATAGAGATTTTGTATAAAGATATTTTGTGTATAAAGTTCTCTCAGCGTCTCTTTATGAAATACAAGAAAAGGGTCGTCGTCGCCCAGTATCTTGACCTAAGTGGAATGGAAACACTTCGCGGTCTGTGTAAAAGACAGATCGCTAGCTACTGTCCTCACGATCGAGACGAATAAATCTTTCAGTATTTCATTCCTGTATGGGCTCCATCTGGTTCTTAGGACTGCTCAATATGGCATGATAAGAACGGGCGCCGGAAATGGCCGTTCCCGGTGAAATATGAGCGAAGTTCGAAATCGGTTTCGTAAGAATTTCGTTCGGATGCCGGCAACCAAGGTGGAAGGCGAAGTTTAGCTGCTACACCATACGGCCTTGCTGGCCAGGGTCTTAAAGTTGACAGTCGGCTGGCTCAAGTTATCACAGCGAGTCCTTGGCATCCAGCAGATTCTTTCTCTGTGTGCCCTCGCCGCTGTGCCCTGACTACTTCAGATGAACTCTGCGGTATGTTCTGCTGTCCGGTCCCTGTAACTATTAATAGAGCCACTTCGAAAAGTTTACGTTGCATCGTTAGGTAAGCACGAAAGCGTTACATAGATTCTCTTCAAACTCCAGCGCCGTCTTACAAGAGAGGCATTGTGCATCACGAAGAAGTTTTCTGTTAAAATTCTTAAAATCGACTTTCGAGGAATTCAGATAATATAGGGTGGTCCATCGATCGTGACTGGGCTAAATATCTCACGAAATAAGGGTCAAACGAAAAAACTACAAAGTCCGAAACTTGTCTAGCTTGAAGGGGGAAACCGGATGGCGCTATGGTTGGCCCACTACATGGCGCTGCCATAGGTCAAACGGATATCAACTGCACTTTTTAAGTAGGAACCCCCCATTTTTTATTACATAATCGTGTAGTACGTAAAGAAATATGAATGTTTTAGTTGGGCCACTTTTTCGCTTTGTGATAGATGGCGCTGTAGTAGTCACAAACGTATGGCACACAATTTTAGACCAACAGTTGGTAATTAGATACGCACACGCTGCTAAGCTATTTACTTAACGTCGGATCACAGCTAAAGCCCACACACAGTGAAACTAATTAATGCTAATATCATTTATAATCATCTGAGTGCAGCATTTGCAATTACTGACAACTACCCGAAGGGAGTGTTTAAATTAAAATACAGAACGTAGGTACGTTTGAAAATTTTATTTCGGTTGTTCAAATGTAGTACATGTATCTTTGTGAACTTATCATTTCTGAGAACGCGTGCTGTTACAGCGTGATCACCTGTAAATACCACATTAATGTAATAAATGCTCAAAATGATGTCCGTCAACCTCAATGCATTTGGCAATACGTATAGCGACATTCCTCTCAACAGCGAGTAGTTCGCCTTCCGTAATGTTCACACATGCATTCACAATGCGCTGACGCATGTTGTCAGGCGTTGTCGGTGGATCACGATAGCAAATATCCTTAAACTTTCCCACAGAAAGAAATCCGGCGACGTCAGATCCGGTGAACGTGCGGGCCATGGTATGGTGCTTCGACGACCAATCCACCTGTCATGAAATATACTATTCAGTACCGCTTCAACCGCACGCGAGCTATGTGCCGGACATCCATCATGTTGGAAGTACATCGCCATTCTGTCATGCAGTGAAACATCTTGTAGTAACATCGGTAGAACGTTACGTAGGAAATCAGCATACATTGCACCATTTAGATTGCCATCGATAAAATGGGGACCAATTATCCTTCCTCCCATATTGTCGCACCATACATTAACCCGCCAAGGTCGCTGATGTTCCACTTGTCGCAGCCATAGTCGATTTTCTGTTGCCCAATAGTGCATATTATGTCGGTTTACGTTATCGCTGTTGGTGAATGACGCTTCGTCGCTAAATAGAACGCGTGCAAAGCGTCTGTCATCGCCTCGCAACTTCTCTTGTGCCCAGTGGCAGAACTGTACACGACGCTCAAAGTCGTCGCCATGCTGTCCCTGGTGCATAGAAATATGGTACGGGTGTAATCGATGTTGATGTAGCATTCTCAACACCGACGTTTTTGAGATTCCCGATTCTCGCGCAGTTTGTCTGCTACTGATGTGCGGATTAGCCGCGACAGCAGCTTAAACACGTACTTGGGCATCATTTGTTGCAGGTCGTGGTTGAGGTTTCACACGTGGCTGAACACTTCCTGTTTCCTTAAATAACGTAACTATCCGGCGAACGGTCCGGGCACTTGGATGATGTCGTCCAGGATATCGAGCAGCATACATAGCACACGCCCGTTGGGTATTTTGACCACAATAGCCATACATCAACACGATATCGACCTTTTCCGCAATTGGTAAACGGTCCATTTTAACACGGGTAATGTATCACCAAGCAAATACCGTCCGTACTGGCGGAATGTTACGTGATACCACGTACTTACACGTTTGTGACTATTACAACGCCATCTATCACAAAGCGAAAAAAGTGGTCCAACTAAAACATTCGTATTTCTTTACGTACTACACGAATATGTAATAAAAAATGGGAGTTCCTATTAAAAAAACGCAGTTATATCCGTTTGACCTATGGCAGCGCCATCTAGCGGGCCAACCATAGCGCCATCTGGTTTCCCCCTTCAAGCTAGACGAGTTTCGTTCTTTGTAGTTTTTTCGTTTGATGCTGTTTTTGTTTGATGCTTCCTTTCGTGAGATATTTGGCTCGGTCACTATCAATGGACCACCCCGTATATTACCACCGCCAGCGCGCTCGCACGCGCCTTTCCGACTATGTAACCGTCGTTCACCCATGCAATATTCTTCAGTGGAACGCGATAAGGGGTGGGGGCTGCGGAGATATTGGTAACAGGTGCTCTCTTCCGCAACCCATGGTAAGGTGGCTTCGGTGGCATAGATGTAGATTCCCGGTTGTGAAGTTTCACGCATAAGGTAAAAATACACTCCCGGAAAAAGTTCGTACATCCTTCTAACATAATTTTTCAATTTGCCACATTGATGTAAACCAATTCCCAGTGTCAGCTAATCAATTCTTTGGCGTCTGGAGGAAAGTACCACTCGTCCCCACCCATGATCATCTACTAAGACGACAACATCGTCTTCTAGTAGGTCAGCTCTGTGAACAATGTGTTAGGCAGAACTCTGCGTGGAAGTTATTGTTAGATGCACACCTCGTAAGAGACGTGTAATTGGTCTGTATCAAGTGATACGGTAATGTTCAGGGACAGTTGTGAGTGCTTATGACATTCCTGTGGCAATAACTTGTACAAAGTTTAGTTGTTCTTGTTATCTGTGTTGTAATGAAGTGAGCTAATATTTTGTGTATTGTGGTATCTAGGCCTTGAGGTAGTGGTAATACCGGTTCCCATCACATCACCAAAGTTAAGCGCTGTCGGGCTTGCTAGCACTTCTATAGGTGATCATTCGTGGCTACCCTGCGCTTTCGACAAGTAAGGTGTACTTAGTCCATGTGCGGCCAGTTGTGGAGCTCGTTTACTGCGATGTACCACTTCTGGTCACGACAACGCCCGGGAGAGCGCTGTGACCACCTGGCTTCCATATGCGCTACCAGTGAGGCGTATCAACTAAG
Source organism: Schistocerca nitens (assembly GCF_023898315.1). Classification (NCBI taxonomy): domain Eukaryota; kingdom Metazoa; phylum Arthropoda; class Insecta; order Orthoptera; family Acrididae; genus Schistocerca; species Schistocerca nitens. The sequence continues at coordinate 1,130,117,788 of NC_064614.1, forward strand.
TATAACACGGCGGTCGATCGGCGCTGTTGGGACTTCCGAGGTCTGTTTGGACATAGTTTAATTTAGTTAGTATCCACTCGGTCTCCTAGAGCAAACCAAAAAACCAACCGTTGTACCGGCGAGTGTATTTTCGTCCTGTAGAACAAAAACCGTGATATAGTTCAAAACATGGAACAAGTCGGAGTCTAAAGTCGGATTGTTAGCAAAAATAATGTAATTACTTACTTTACATGTGGCAAGGACCTTACCGACCGTACGTCTGCTCTATGAGCCTCTTCCACTTCTGTCTGTCCAATGCGCTGTTTGTCCAGTTGCTGTTGTTGTGTCCTCCCGAATGTTATCCCGCCATCTCAATCTGGGTCTTTGTCTTCCTCACGTTCCATCTATTGTTCTGCTGAATGCCATTCTAGGTAGTCTATTCTGTCATTCTTGCTGTATGATCTGCCAAGTTCAACCTTCTCCTCTTGAGCACTTCGACGATGTTGCTGTGTTTGTACAGCCCTCTTAATTCTTCATTTCTTCATATTCTCCAATCCATGTTATTTTCGTGGTATACATGTCCAAAAATTTTCCATCTTTCTTTCTAAATATTAATGTTTCACATCCATATAACGTCACAGGTATAATGGTCGATCGATATAAGCGGATCTTGTACTGCAAAGTGATCTTTTTCTTAGAATTTTGATGAAACTAAAAAGTGTCTTGTTTGCTGTTGCTAAACGGACATCTATTTCTATATCTGTTCTGTTGTTATTACTAAAAAGACTTCCTAGATACTTGAAGTGGTCAACAGTCTTGAAACTGAAACCATCTACAGTCAAAGGTGCATCTTTTCTGGTTTTCTTACTTACGGGCAGGTATTCTGTCTTTTCTTCATTAACATGTAATCCTGTTTTCTCAGCAATTTTGTAGTGATTTTGCATCCTTTTGATTAATTCTGTTTTGGAACTACTTATTAGTGCTACATCGTCTGCATACGCAAGTCTTGTAATGCTCACATCCTGTCGCTGGATCCCTTGTGGACTGGTTTTAGAAAATTCTCTATCGATCTTCTCTAGGACAAGGTTAAATAAAATAGGTGAAATGGCATCCCCGTGTCTCAGACCAGTGTACACCTCAAAATCTTCAGTTTCTCCTACCGGTGTCTTTATGCGACATAAAGTTTGGTCTATACACATTTTAACTAATCTGATTAATTTTGATGGTATTTTAAATTCCTTTACTATATTTAGAAGTGTCTGTCGGTGTATGCAATCATACGCCTTTTTAAAATCTACAAATAATTGTGGACATTTACATTCAATTCCCAATAATATAATTAGTTTATGCTTACTTCATTTCCGATGAGTGCCAATCTGTAACAGATTAAAGACAGACGTAACTTCCTTCTGTTTAGTTGGTTGATTCTCTTGGTATAACGAATATAACTTCATCTACTAGCCGAATACAAGAAGGATCCGTCTCTATACAAGACATAGGTTGGCCTTATGACACAGTTACTCAAAACAGTCCAGTTAGAATCACCCCATGATTTCGATTTTCCATCATAGATCTCTGCATTCCTCTCATTTTAATGACCGAGCGTGGTGGCGCAGTGGACTCACATTTGGGAGGACGACGGTTCAAACCCGCGTCGAGCCATCCTGATTTCCGCTGTCTGTGATTACCCTAAATCGCTTCAGGCAAATGCCGTGATAATTTCTTTGAAATGGCACGACCGACTTCTCTTCTTACTCCTCCGACTTCTCTTCTTACTCCTTCCCTAATCCGATGGGACTGATGACCTCGCCCGCATCTCGTGGTCGTGCGGTAGCGTTCTCGCTTCCCACGCCCGGGTTCCCGGGTTCGATTCCCGGCGGGGTCAGGGATTTTCTCTGCCTCGTGATGGCTGGGTGTTGTGTGCTGTCCTTAGGTTAGTTAGGTTTAAGTAGTTCTAGGTTCTAGGGGACTGATGACCATAGATGTATAGTCCCATAGTGCTCAGAGCCATTTGAACCATTTTTTGAACTGATGACCTCGCTGGTTGTTCCCCTCCCCCATATCAACCAACCACCCCATATCAACCAACCACCCCATTTTAATGCCCTCCAATCCATTGCCCTTCCTCCTCCTCCTCCTCCTCTTCTCCTCCTCCTCCTCCTCCTCCTCCTCCTCCTACTACTACTACTACTACGACGACGACGTCGCCCTCCCTCTGCCCCTTATCTGTTATCCATAATTTTTTCCGACCTTCACGATTCCACGCGCCCACGGAAAAGTCTGCCCAGCCCACACCCTCCGGCTGCTGCTCTATAGTTACGTCACTATTGTCACCTCTGCGTCTCCGGAACGACCCAGTTAGTGCAGAGCTGGTTGGGCAGCGATGGCCCGCGACACACAGCAGTTGTACAGCCGGTTTGGCTCCTGCAGCACGCAGCGTGGCCCCCAGGCTTCCGGCCGTGGGGCGGGAACAATCTTGTTAGGGCACAGCGGCGAGGCTCGCGTGTCGGTAACGCGCCAGCCGGGCCGACACGTGTCGTGCGTGAAGCCAGGGCACGACGCGTGCTGTGCGTGATACAGACACCACGCACAGTTCGGGGCTCACGTTACTCACAGTAGCGCGATACCTTCGAAGCTGGACCCGACACGTGTCTCTCTCAGATTTCGATCGTGTTCGGAAAAAAGATTTGAATCGTCTTTCGAGATAATTGAGAACGTAGACCTTGGAAAGAGGGAGGGGGAAGGGCGTGTTCGGTAGGTCTTGTAGAAGTATGGTAGTTTTAATTGCTGTATGCGTAAGTTACCTCACTGTATTCACCAGTTCATTCCATCCGTGACACGCTACTTCGGCCACAACTTCCGCAACACAAGGTGGTGACATTCTGCTGGGCACAAGGCCATATGGGAGTTGATGGCAACGAAAAGTCGGATGCAGCAGTCTAGGAGGCGTGCATGGTATGTATTCCAGTTCAAAACTCCCCTGCAGTCTGTAATGTTGCTACAGGGTTTACGGCACAAGTAAATCACAACCTCAACTACTGTTAAAAATATTGTTACCGATTGCGCTCATCGATCATTGTCATATGACCTGTAGGACAGCGGCCGGCCATAGTGGCCGAGCGGTTCTAGGCGCTACAGTCTGGAACCGCGCAACCGCTGCGGTCGCAGGTTCGAATCCTGTCTCTGGCATGGATGTGTGTGATGTCCCTAGGTTTGTTAGCTTTAAGTAGTTCTAAGTCCTAGGGGACTGATGACCTCAGAAGTTAAGTCCCATAGTGCTCAGAGCTATTGGAACCATTTTTGTAGGACAGCGTTGCAAAGTAGCACACACAGTTGTGTAGCTGTCACTATAAGAGAAAATATTTGAGAATCTTTCTTCGTATTTGAATATTCGTAATTGCCTCGGGCCTTTTGAAGCGTTTTGGGGCTAATGAAAACAGCATATAGCACTATATCTACTTTCATGTTGGAATGTCATCAGAAGTACTGTACGTACTACGAGACAGTGCTGAATTAATGTCTCAGAACTTCTTACGCGAGAAACCTGAAAGCTTTTTAAACAGAACGCACATTATTAATATTCTTTATTTTTATTCTTCATGTCTACTTATTCGCAGCACTCTTCCACGCGTTGACAACTCCCATCCCAAATAAGAGTACGAGCTTCACAGTGCTGTACTGAATAAGTGAACATTTGCAACACGCAGTTTCTACGGTCTTCTTCGCCGTAGTTCGTAGCAGAGGGAAGAACTGTGTATTTATGCAGCGAACTAGTCGGTGCCAACTCTCGTGCTACCTGAATTTTTAATAAGAGAAGGTTGGTACTGCACCAGGTTCAGACCTTAAGAGCGGCACAGGACAGATAATGGAACTACAGTTGTCCATTACGCTCCTGCGAGTAAATCTCGTCTCTGAGAAGAAAAAAAAAAGTATGCTCTAAAAGCGTTTTTACAGTTCTGGAGGGAATTTTTGTTCGTTGCAACTACAAAAAATGCGTGTTTTTTTCACGAGATGAATTTCTCTTCATTTAGAGTTCGATTTGCTTTAAGATCGCAAAATAGTTCCTTAATAGTATGTTGGTTTTTACTTACAGTGTTACCTGTTGACCTCTCGCCTACATCGGGAAATGCTGTCTGTTATCACACCGATGATTTTCTTCTTAAACACTGATAGTTATGGTCTGCTGTTTAGCTGCTCTGCAACACTTTGCAGTTTTAATGTTTCTCATAACATACTTTTTCGCGCACCACTGTTTTCTGTTCCTTTTTATACTTCTAAGCACGTATTGTTTTTTGTAGTGATAAAACATAACCTTCGAATGAAGGCTTTCGCGACCGGATTACGTAGCTGCTGGTAAACCTTTCGGGATGTGAGTTCGTGGTCCAAGAAACTCTTCCGTTCCTGACGTTTCGTCCAGGACTACGCTGGACATCTTCAGAGGCGCTCCTCCGCTGAGTATCGATGGACTTTTCTTTTGTGTGGGAGAGCGTGGAGCCGTGATGAGTGGACATACATGTATAGTAGTGTGATGGAGTGTTAGTTGGAGGAGAAGGTGAGGTGTGAGAAGTGAAGTGAAATTGGGAGGGAGGAGTGGTTGGTTGGGAGAGGGTGATGGCTAGAAAAGGCACTTTGGTTTTTCATGTAATTTCATGAGTTATTTTATATAGACTTCGGTTTCCAATATTTATTTGGTCATTGAGCAACTGTTCATTTTATGCTTGCACAATTATTTCATCACTCAGCGGACGTATTAATGCTTTTCAAATTGAAACATTATACAGTGGCTCAGGTAGAGAATAAAAAATGTAGTAGCTGACCTAAAAGGTAATGCATATTTTTACTGTCAGCCTTATCCGTCAACGTAGAGGGGTAGGACAATAATATGGGAACACCGGAAGGAATGCATGCGTGAACGCAAATGCAGATACTTGCCAGGCCTGCATGCAGGTTGCGCTGTTGTATTTGACGACGAACGGCACCTGCCTAATGTCTTAAACATGTTACAACTGTCAGTCGTGATCCGAACCGTGTTCATTGTAGCTGTGAAAACATTATGTCAGAGCTGAGTGAATTCGGACACAAGCAAATTTTTGTTGCTCGTACGTTGGATGTTTCCGTAACCGAGGTAGCCAAAGTCATTGGTGTTTAAAGAGGCAGCGTATGGAAGATCGATAGTACACACAGGGTAAGCAGGAAAACTTCTTCCGCTGAGTCACAACGCAGACTAAAGTGTGTGTTGAGTCATCGGACAGACGGTCATTAAAATTCCAATGGCTCTGAGCACTATGGGACTTAACATCTGAGGTTACCAGTTCCCTCGAACTTAGAACTACTTAAACCTAACTAACCCAAGTACAGCACGCACATCCATGCCCGAGGCAGGATTCGAACCTGCGACCGTAGCGATCGCTCGGTTCCAGATTGAAGCGCCTAGAACCGCTCGGCCACATGGGCCGGCTGGTCTTTGAAGATTGTGACGAAAAATAAGAGGACGACAACTGAAAAAGTCACTGCAGAGCTGAATGTCGTACTAGCGAACCCAGTTGCCGCCAAAAAAAGAATGTGGGGATTTCTAGAAGCAGAGAGATGCAGGGCGAGTTGTAATTCCAAAACCGTAACAGGAAAGCGTGGTGCCGAAGCTATGAAATCTGGACTATGGAGGAATGTGACTTGGTCGCTTGAGTCGTGTTTCACGCTTATGGCCATGTTTACTTCCCTAGAGTTAAACATGGCGATGGTTCGGTGATGCTTTGGGCTGTAATCCATTGGCCCCACGATTATTATGCAACTTCACATTACTGCCAAGGGTTATGTAACCATTTTGGCTGATCAGGCCCGTACCATCGTTCTGGATTTGCTCCCTAGAGAAGACGACGGGACTGCTGTTCACACAAGTCACATCATCCAGGACTGGTTTTGTGAGCACGGGGATCAGTTGTTGTTGCGTCTCACCAGATCTCAATATTACTGAGCCTTCGTGGTCTACTTCGGAGAGAAGGATGCCTGAGCATCCACGTCCATCGTTTTCTGAACTTGCCTCTATTTCGCAGCAAGATTGGTATAAGATTCCTTGAAAGCCATATAGGACCTATATTTATCCATTGCGAGACGACTGAAAACCGATTTGAATGCCAATGCGTTTTGCTATATTGAATTACGTATGGTGTGTATTATGTTTTTGAACCCGCCCGGTTGGCCGTGCGGTCTAACGCACGAACACGACCAACATGAAATTAAGTGACGACGTTTCCTGACGTAATCCTACGGAAGAGAAAGTTAGGGCTAGTTAAAAAAATTCTAACAGCTGAAATGAGGTGTTTGAAGTGAACGAAGGGTTTCGCGAGAGGAGACATGATTGAAGATTTAAGGATAGAATGAAACTTTTTTTATTAAATTTGAAAATAATTATAAGTACCGAGAAAATAGCCCGCCCGGTTGGCCGTGCGGTCTAACGCACGCCTTTCCGGGCTTGAAGGAGCGCCTGGTCCCCGGCACGAATCCACCCGGCGGATTTGTGTCGAGGTCCGGTGAACCGGCCAGTCTGTGGATGGTTTTTAGGCGGTTTTCCATCGGCCTCGGCGAATGCGGGCTGGTTGCCCCTATTCCGCCTCAGTTACACTATGTCGGCGATTGCTGCGCAAACAAGTTCTCCACGTACGCGTACACCACCGTTACTCTACCACGCAAACATAGGGGTTACACTCGTCTGGTGTGAGACGTTCCCGGGAGCCGAACCGGACAATAACCTTGGGTTCGGTGTGGGGCGGCGGGGAGGTGAAGTGGACTGCGGTAGTCGTCGTGGGGTTGTGGACCACTGCGGCTGCGGCGGGGACGGAGCCTCTACGTCGTTTATAGCTCCCCGGTTAACATACAATACAATATGTTTTTGATGTATCCATGTTTTTGCCCACCGCCTGTATGGTTGTCTTTTGCGATCCAAAATTTCACATATTTTTGAATTCTGGACTCATCGACAAAATGAAATAGTTTTTAAAAAATGATACTGATACATTATGCAAAAAATGTTATATTGAAATAACATAGGAAGGTGTTTATAGGTTGATACACACTGAATAAATTATGATCTCTGGTGCCATTGATTATTAAAGAATTGTGAGATCGGAGACGTCACTCATCTAAGGGACACTTATAGTTCATTAGCGCACAAATAGTGCTTTATGATTATCTGAGAACCGAAATTTCTTGAAATTCTGTGTAAATGTGATATTTACGAGGGCGTACTGAAAAAATAAAGCCTCCGAATTTTTTATGTGAACAGTCTTTAAATATTTGAAATAAAAGAAACGTTACTAACATTAACAGTAATATTAACATTTATGTATATTTGTAGCCTCTACTCTGAAGATAACACTTCCCGTTCAGTATTCTCAGCCATGGCAACAGTAACGTTTTCAACAATTCGTGGCGCACTTATCCGTCTGCCTCTCGCAGGAGCAATTCCCAAATTCGAACTTCCGAATCATGTTCTTCATCCCCAGCGCGGAGAGATCATCTCTACGGATTTCTTTAATCCGTCGGTACACGCGAAGAGCGGTAGCATTATTGCTGTTGTTCTGATAAAAGAGATTTACGAGTAAAGCCCTGCTCACCCAGACGCATGATGAGTGTCCAACTGTAATACTTGTGTTCCTACCCTATGTCGCCGTACCAGTACCGCCGCCTAAGGTAATTTATTACACTAACACTACTGGCAACACAAATCACGTAGCGCACAGTCTGAACATCTATTCTATAAAATTCTGTACCCATCTACAGTGGCTCAAGTAGCGGAAGTTTAATTATAACGATCCTGTACAACGCAGTGGACATCTTCCAGATACCTTGTAACACGTCTATGTGACGGTTTTCCCCTAACGGGCAGAATCTGCTAGCAGCACACCGTGGCATTTCCAAAAACAAGTCAGCGTCGTCTAGGAGATTGGGGTATTCGCTTTTTTCGGCTGAGAGGTGGATTCACACGTTTCTACTGTTTGCTTTGCTCCTTTCTCTCGAGATCATAGTAATACATACACCTCTGACACGGCGGGCAAAGAAGCCATCTGGACTGTTCTGATACAACTGCAACATTTCCCCTGCTGCCTCCGTTTGCAGGGGCTCAGTAACGGCCGTGTGCAGACGCGGTATGCATGGGGCAGTCTATATGGTTTTCACAATGTGGTGCAAGATGGTGCCAGTTGATCCGTGACCGATCTTCTCTTTGTCCGTTATCGTTGCGACTGTGACACGGCGGTCTGCCAGCATTGTGGCTTCCGCTTCTCTTACGATTCGCGATTCTTCACAGAGAGAAGATCGGCTACCAATTAGCTCCTTTCACCATACTGGAAGCATCTGCGAGACTAACCACGTGTCGTGTGATGGTACGAGGTGCATTCAAGTTCTAAGGCCTCCGATTTTTGTTCTCCGGACTGAAAAGAGATAGAAACACGCGCATTGTTTTAAAATGAGGCCGCGTTCATTGTCAATACGTCCCAGAGATGGCACCACCGTACGGCAGATGGAATTTTACCGCCAGCGGCGAGAATGAGAACTGTTTTAAATACTTAAAATGGCGACGTTTTCCTTACTTGAACAGTGTGCAATCATTCGTTTTCTGAATTTGCGTGGTGTGAAACCAATTGAAATTCATCGACAGTTGAAGGAGATATGTGGTGATGGAGTTATGGATGTGTCGAAAGTGCGTCCGTGCGTGCGACAGTTTAATGAAGGCAGAACATCGTGTGACAACAAACCGAAACAACCTCGGGCTCGCACAAGCCGGTCTGACGACATGATCGAGAAAGTGGAGAGAATTGTTTTGGGGGATCGCTGAATGACTGTTGAACAGATCGCCTCCAGAGTTGGCATTTCTGTGGGTTCTGTGCACACAATCCTGCATGACGACCTGAAAAAGCGAAAAGTGTAATCCAGGTGGGTGCCACGAATGCTGACAGACGACCACATGGCTGCCCGTGTGGCATGTTGCCAAGCAATGTTGACGCGCAACGACAGCATGAATGGGACTTTCTTTTCGTCGGTTGTGACAATGGATGAGACGTGGATGCCATTTTTCAATCCAGAAACAAAGCGCCAGTCAGCTCAATGGAAGCACACAGATTCACCGCCACCAAAAAAATTTCGGGTAACCGCCAGTGCTGAAAAAATGATGGTGTTCATGTTCTGGGACAGCGAGGGCGTAATCCTTACCCATTGCGTTCCAAAGGGCACTACGCTAACAGGTGCATCCTACGAAAATGTTTTGAAGAACAAATTCCTTCCTGCACTGCAACAAAAACGTCCTGGAAGGGCTGCGCGTGTGCTGTTTCACCAAGACAACGCACCCGCACATCGAGCTAACGTTACGCAACAGTTTCTTCGTGATAACAACTTTGAAGTGATTCCTCATGCTCCCTGCTCCCTACTCACCTGACCTGGCTCCTAGTGACTTTTCGCTTTTCCCAACAATGAAAGACACTCTCCGTGGCCGCACATTCACTAGCCGTGCTGCTATTGCCTCAGCGATTTTCCAGTGGTCAAAACAGACTCCTAAAGAAGCCTTCGCCGCTGCCATGGAATCATGGCGTCAGCGTTGTGAAAAATGTGTACGTCTGCAGGGCGATCACGTCGAGAAGTATCGCCAGTTTCATCGATTTCGGGTGAGTAGTTAATTAGAAAAAAAATCGGAGGCCTTAGAACTTGAATGCACCTCGTACATCGCTGGCGTGCAGTTTCACCAGCCTGTAGAAGAAATGGGCTTGGCGCTTCTACTTCACCCAGTTTCGTAACGCGAATTTGTATACGACACTATGGCAACCATAGAACACCAAAATAACAGAAACGTGAGGCTCATGTTGCTATCTGGAAACAGAGGACGACAGCAGCGCTCTTAGTGGCCTGGGAGTGAACATTGAATACGAGAAAACATAGCGCGAAATTCCGTAGTTATACTTCGAAATACGCGATTTTGGTAACAATACTTTACATTTGTACTTCGTGGGTGGGCCTCGTAGAGCACTGGTGAAGGGTGGACCTGGAAACGAAAGGTTTTCGTGACCTTGCAAAGTAATATATTCCAGAAATCTCAGTCAAAAGATAAGCTTACCTTCTCGTATCTCGGGTTCACAGTTACGTAACATTTTTAAATGCAGTCGTGGTCGCCTTTTGACTGTAAAATTATTTATTTGTAAAACGGAATAATGCTATTTCGACCCTGTGGCCATTATCAAGTGGAAGTACTTGCGCCTTAGCAAATGTCAAAGGATAAAAAATATCTGATATGACATGATGCAGAAGCTGGGTTCATTGCTCTGTGTTCCTGATTACGTTTCCTTGTACCTTTTATAATCTTTGAATTGCATTTTGAAATTGTTACTCGTATTATGTTTCATTTTATAATACTGGGCGTAATAAATGATTCCTTTTTGTTATTGTTTCATATAAAACAGAAGCTGGTTTTCTCGCATGCTGTTCTGTGGGTGGACATTCGTTCCTTGTTACAAAAGCGTGTGTGAATTCTTCGATTTAAATGCGCTATAAGTATGTTGTTCCTAATCTATTTTATTTTAGTTCTCATCCGTTTTTCGTACTTTCTCGTACTTAATGGAGAAATTCATGTTAGCAGCTTTTGACCGAATTGACCATTCTTCCTTACAAACGATAAACTGCAACAATAGTTACCCAAATGTATTGACACATTACTAACAGGTGCTATAAACGATACCTTCTAACAGAAGCCGGCCGGAGTGGCCGAGCGGTTCTAGGTGCTACAGACTGGAACCGCGCGACCGCTACGGTCGCAGGTTCGAATCCTGTCGCGGGCATTGATGTGTGTGATGTCCTTAGGTTAGTTAGGTTTAAGTAGTTCTAAGCTCTAGGGGACTGATGACCTCAGCAGTTAAGTCCCATAGTGCTCAGAGCCATTTGAACCATTCTAACAGAAATCAATACGCTACAATAATCCCCCAGCTCCAACGAAAATTTAAAAGCTGTCATGCTTTCATCGTTGGATCTACTAGAGAATTCTGTACAACTAGATTTGACTCAATGCAGTAGCGTTCAGTACGGTGGAAGTACGTTCATATTATGCCACACAATGTCATGTATATAAGCACGTCGATGTAAATATGTTTACTGCATGGTAAATATGTGCGCAGTCACTAATACTATAAAGCATGCTGAGTTGCTAGAAGCAAAACCACTCACAAGATGTTAATGAAGTTCAATACCAATTCTGTACAAAGCTGCAAACAAGGAGTTCTCCAGTAAATGCGAGAAAGTGCGAAAAAGAAACCAGCTTCTGTTTTATGTGAAACATTTACTCCACCACAACATTGGGGTTCGAGGAAAAATCAAGCACAATAGCATATACACAGTGCATTCAGAAAGTGAGATACATACAATAAGTCGTAATCAGGAACACAATGCGATGAAAGCAGCTTCTCTTTACTTCAGAAAGGAAACTTAATATGGACGATCGTGCGATAGTTAGTTTTCTGCAACAATATATACTTTAGCAGCGTCCACGAAAGTTGAGCGCAGACAGGTGGCAGCGCAGTTGCCAACTTTCATCGAACCGGAAACGTCTGTGAGCGAAAACAACATTTCTATGGAGTTACCACAACGTGGGCCGTAATGGCGGGGCTAAAACTCATACAGGGACATACCGTAACACGACCTTTGTTCGGTGCCAGGCCAAACGTACATCTATCAATCCATCATTTTGGTAAACAGGCCGAATACGGCGCTACGGTCGGCATCGCCTTTATAAGACAAGTATGCGGCGCAGTTGTTAGATCGGTTACTGCTGCTACAACGGCAGGTAGGTTTTCAACATTTAAGTGAGTTTGAACGTGGTGTTATAGTCAGCGCAAGAGCGCTGAGAGACAGCATGTTCGAGGTAGCGATGAAATGGGGATTTTCCCGTACGATTATTTCACGAGTGTACCGTGAATATCATGAACCCTGCAAAAGATTAAAAAAAAAAAAAGGTTCAAATGGCTCTAAGCACTATGGGACTTAACATCTGAGGTCATCTCCTAGACTTAGAACTACTTAAACCTAACTAACCTAAGGACATCACACACATCCATGCCCGAGGCAGGATTCGAACCTGCGACCGTAGCAGCAGCGCGGTCTCGGACTGAAGCGCCTAGAACCGCTCGGCCACAACGGTCGGCGCCAAAACATCAGATCTCCGACATCGCTGCGGCCGGAAGAAGATTCTACAAGAAGGGGACCAACGACGACTGAAGAGAATCGTTCAGCGTCACAGAAGTGCAACCCTTCCGCAGATAGCTGCAGGTTTCAGTACTGGGCCGTCAACACGTGTAGCGTGCGAACCATTCAACGAAACATCATCGATATGGGCTTTCGGAGCCGAAGGTCCGCTCGTGTACAATTGATTGATGATGACTGCACGACACAGAGCTTTACGCCTCGCCTGGACCCGTTAACATCGACAGTGAACTGTTGATGACCGTAAACATGTTTTCTGGTCCGACGAGTCTCGTTTCAAATTCTATCGAGCGGATGGACGTCTACGGGGATAGAGACAACCTCATGAATCCACGGACCCTGCATCTCAGCAGGGGAATGTTCAAGCTGGTGGAGGCTCTGTAATGGTGCGGGGCGTGCGCAGTTGCAGTAATATGGGACCCCTGATTCGTCTAGATGCGGCTGTGATAGATGACAGGTAGGTAAGCATCCTGTGTGATCACCTGCATCCAAGCACGCCCATTGTGTTTCCCGACGGACCTTGACAATTCCATCAGGAGAATGTGACACCCCACATGTCCAGCTTTGCTACAGAGTGGCTCCAGCAACACTCTCCTGAGCTTAAAACGCTTCCGCTGGCCACCAGACTCCCAAGACAAGCAACTTATTGAGCATATCGGATGACATGCAACGTGCTGTTCAGAAGAGATCTCCACCCCCTCGTACTCTTTCGGATTGAAGGGTATCCCTGCAGGATTTATGGTGTCAATTCCCTCCAACACTATTTCAGACATTAGTCGAGTCCATGCCGTTCTTGTTGCGGGAGGCTTACACGATGTTAGGCTGCTGAACCAGTTTCTTTGGCTCTCCAGTTTAGTTCATCATCTCAGGAATCGAAAATCTCCACTATTTTGGTCTGTTGTCAATATCCATACAGAAAAGATGTACGTCTACCCATTCCTGAGAAAAGAGTGTCTTAGCAGGACAGACATTCGGATAACAAATGACAAAAATGTATTTTTTTCCTTGCGATATAATTACAGATCAACAATTTTCGGTGTTTTCCTGTAGTTTTACTGTGTAACCATACCTCTTGCCAATTTTCGTGATTGTAGGTCAACGGAAAGTATCCTTGAGCTATTGGTGAGTGAATAAAAATATGCGACTCTAGTTACCCCAGTTTTTGATCGCATTGACTTACTAGCTTCAATTTTTTTAATATCGCCAAGAGACCATAGAGTTTAACATATGACATAAATTTCAGCTTGATACATGTACCCATTCCTGAGACAGGGGGTTTTCAACTGTCGGGCAGACAAACGGATGGACAACAGAGTGAGAGTGACCCTATAAGGATCCCGTTTTTACCCGCTGAGGCACGGAGCCCTAAAAATTAAATACGTAACTTTATTTTTGGAGATTTTAGTTAAAACTTTAACAGTCCCTGGTAGCTCTAGGTGGTGATAATTTGTTTTTGACGTACAGGTATAATGTGACACGAAGTTTATCTCAGTCACGAATACTCATCTTGGTGTAGAGGCTTCCTGCTCTGCGGGAGCACACCACACCACACCACACCGCCACCGCCACCTCCAACCCGAGCCCCTCTCCTGCCCCTCCCGGCACTACACGTGCAGCACCGCTTCCGGCGCCGGTGCCCCCGTTGTGATGCAAATGATCGCCAGCTGCGAGCTGTGCTGTGCCGCGCGTGTGGGCGGTACGTTGTTTACCTGGCTCTGCTACTGTGCACTCCACACGGTTTGCTGCCTCGCCGCCTCAGGCGCCGCTTTCTGAATGCTGAGCGACGCCACACCGCCTCTCTGTCTAGCTGACACTGCGCAGAGGAAGTTCCCCCGTGGCACCAGCGCCACAGACAATCCGTCTACACAGAGACGCAGATGTATTTCACCTAGGCAAGAAGGCCAGGTGGAATCCATGGCTTAAAATGCGAATTCCTTAATTTAGTGTCTGGAGCTCGGAATTTAGCGCGGGTTTCAATGCGAGATGCTTATAATACAACCGTCGCCCAACAATTAATGCTCCACATTCTTTTTTCTCAGAACATATTTACTATGAAGACTCATAATTTGGTGACGATATCCACAACATGTCTTGTCTATGACCTATTTTCTACGTAGTCTCCACCAAGTTCTATGGCCGTACGCCAACGTTGTGGAAGATCACGTATTCCCTGCTGACTGATCATAGAGCTCTTTCTGCATTTCCTATCGCTTAACTGTACTCCTATAAGTGCAGCATCGCCATACACTGCACTAATACATTTATGGATGTTCACCATGGTTTCTTTTACTGCACGGAAGAATTCAAAACAGCACGCTGCAACGTGAGTCGTGTGTAGACGCCATTCTGATGCTGTACTAAGGCTCTACCATCTGTCAGAACGGCTCGAAACTTCACCGGCACACAGAACAAACATCAAATGTGAAGCACCAACAAGGACGTTTGTCTATGTCTATTAATGACTTTTAAAAAAATGCTGGGCATTACTTATTGAACGACCCTTGTAGTTTCCACAAAGAAACATTGTCTCGAAACCTGGCAGAAAATCTAAAGATATTCTGGTCGTATGTGAAGTATGCTACCGGTAATACACAATCAGTGCTTTCTCTGCGCGATAGCAATGGAGATCCTATCGAAGAAGTGCTAAGAGGCAGAGTTACTAAACAAAACTCCTTCCCAAAAGAAGACGAAGTAAATATTCCAGAAGCAAGCATGGCAAGAGACGTTTTGCCAGGATCGTAAACAGGTCGGTGTACCTCGTAAAATGCTTGTGGAACTGAAACGAGAATCTTTTGAATAAAAGGCGACATTTTTAACGGGAAGCCCTGTTGGTGCAACATCTCTTATGCATTCCGAATTCCATCGTGGGCAGGAATTACATTCGTAGAGTTTTAATAAAATGCCTGTAGTAATTCAGTGATTAATCTCAGCCTGAGACAATTCTAGCTACAGATACGGTGGAGTGCCCGTCACCACTGCCTACATTTGCCCCCCCCCCCCCCCCCTTCCGTAGAGGAAGATGAAAGTTGTGAATTATCTTTCTTGTATTGTCTTGATTAACAGTCTGGAGATGCCGTGCGTGTGACAAGATCTAAGGTTTACCATTAGCAGAAGTGTACGTAAATGAAAATCTGAACTATTGTAATAACTTGGTTAGGTAGCTGTTCTAATGTATATAATGAGTTTTTACACTCCACATAACTCGGACATACGTATATCTTGTGCGAGACCATAAAAAAGAGAATAACGAAATGTTTTGTAACAGTAGCTTTCCTTAAGGAAACTGGTATGAAGGGGGAAGTTGGTATGACATAGTTAGGGCGTTGAAATAATTCAACAGTAGCTCTGGAAAATTTGTTCCAGACAAGGATTCGAACCCCGATGCTCCACTTCTCCAGCGATTGCCGCAGCCATCTGGACTTACTCCACGACCGAATCAAACACCCAAGTGCCACTTATGATTGTGATCTCGTTCCTCACAGCCTGACCGTATCATACGAGGGGACGAACGATGGTATCCATTCTGCTGCACAGAAACTATTTGTCCTACAGAAAAAATTAACATTATTTTTTTGTAAGAAAATAATGTGGTCGATATTGTACTGGGATAAGTTTCCGTTAAAGGCCTTAGTTTTCAAAGTATTAGAGAAAATAGTGCAAACATAAATTTCAAACGCATTTCTCTTGAACAACTTGAAAACTGTGGCCTCGAGTACAAAATTTAACTGCATTAAATTTCATGTTTATTTTTTTTGTTGGGCTAATAGTTTGCGTGTAGCGAACGACAGAATATGAGAATCTCGCACGTGTGTTTCGATGGCCTTGCAGGTTACATGAAGCCCAGTGATAGGGGCAGCTGAATCACCCTGTATATAATTGCACTAATATCATGTGAAATCGTTTCCAATGCATATTTTTTAGACCTTCTCCCTAATGAAAACACTGTTCACTAATTGGTGCAATGTTGAATGGTGCTGTAGAAGTAGTACAGTATCATACACTGGGAAAATTTAGAGAACAGATATTCCAGGAATAGTTTACGATAGTTGTTACCACCATTGAACAAAGCGCTTGAGGATCATGAAAACAATAGATATCAGTGCATGTACGGAGGCTTATAGATGATGATGATTGAGGTGGGTGCGGCCGGCCGGGAATCGATCCCGAGACCCCGTGATCAATAGGCAGCAACGCTAGCCACTAGACCACGAGCTGCGGACGAGGCTTATAGACAGTCATTTTTCCCTCGCTCAATACGGAGTGTTGAAGGATACAAAATCAGTAATATAGGTACAAAATACCGTTCACCATGCAGTGTACCATGGCTTCCGGAATGTTAAGGTAGATGTAGAATCTTGACTCTTGTATCAACTGAAACAATCAAGTCATTACTAAATAATATTAATATGCCGTGCTTAACAGCCATTAATTATTTTTTGATGTTTTAATTGTGTCACTTAGCTGTTCAGGTGAAGCCGGCCGCGGTGGCCAAGCAGTTCTACGCTCTACAGTCTGGAACCGCGCGACCACTACGGTCGCAGGTTCGAATTCTGCCTCCGGCATGGATGTGTGTGATGTCCTTAGGTTAGTTAGGTTTACGTAGTTCTAAGTTCTAGGGGACTGATGACCTCAGCAGTTAAGTCTCATAGTGCTCAGAGGCATTTGAACCATTTTTTTGTTCAGGTGAAACAGTCGTTGTTACACAGCCGGTTTGAGACCGATATCGTCCATCACCAGCTTGCAGAACCTTCTGACATACTTAAACGAGCTCTGAAGTTTAGTGGTGCCAAAATTCGTCTATCGAAAGTATCCATAATGATTTCATCATTCGAAACGTAAGTACTTGATATAGTAATGATATTTGTGCTGATGAGAAGCTTGGAGATATTTCGCAGGGGACTTGCAGATTTATCATTACCACGTATCTCATTACAATATGAGATTGAATAGATTGAATGATTTACAAAGGAAAACTGAGGATCGTAACCACTGGTAGCGCGCCAGCCATCCTAATGGTCAAGATCGCTGAGTGAGGAGTACATGCTAACGATGGCGGTATGACGCAGTCAGTTGTACCCCGACGCATCACTGGTTCTCTGCACCATCCTGAGCTGAGCGCGCCTCTTTCGGCAGGACACATTCCCTTGCTCTTTAGCTCAACGACGCTATTTAGCTCATCCGAGGCGGATGAGTCGTCCAGATTTCACATTGAACGGTCGTATGCAGTCGAGTCGCGCCAGAAGACTGTCAACAGTCTGCAGATGTTGCTAAAATATGAATTTGGAAGTTTTCCGTCGAATGTTAGGGAAAAAGTGAGTGAGTGATCGGTTCATCCGTGGAGGGAGCGCGTACTTATCAACGACATCACTGGACGAGTCAGTATCTTCGTTTGTAACCAATAGCACCCACTGGTGGGCTGTATCATTACGCATTACGTGAACAATTATTAAGGCTGCCGTGAACTGTTGCAGCCGGCCGTTGTGGCCGAGAGGTTCTAGGCACTTCAGTCAGGAACCACGCGGCTGCTACGGTCGCAGGTTCGAATCCTGCCCCGGGCATGGATGTGTGTGATGTTCTTCGGTTAGTTAGGTCTGGGGGACTGATGACCTTAGATGTTAAGTCCCATAGTGCTCAGAGCCATTAGAACCATTTTTTTAACTGTTGTAGCGTGACCAGGAAACGCAAGCTCGATTTCCGGTCTGAGATAGATATCGTAGTCATTGCATATTCAAAACTTGCCTATACTACAGGGCGTTTCAAAAAGAAAGAGCAGATTTCAAACATTTATTTCTCAAAAACTACAAATGATAGAAACA
This sequence comes from Schistocerca nitens, assembly GCF_023898315.1. Lineage (NCBI taxonomy): Eukaryota > Metazoa > Arthropoda > Insecta > Orthoptera > Acrididae > Schistocerca > Schistocerca nitens. The sequence continues at coordinate 1,130,135,814 of NC_064614.1, forward strand.
CAATTCCAACGGTCCTTCACTCAATATGAGTACCAAATGTTACACAACAAATATCAAAACTGTACCTCAATATGAGCACCATTTGTTACACGACAAATATCAAACCGGTATCTCATTTCTTGCCACACACGACGCAACTGGTCTTTAGTTACCGAATTCACGGCCGCAACAATTCGATGTCGTACCTCTTGAAGAGTAGCGGGCATAGGTGGGACATAAACACAGTCCTTTATGTACCCCCACAAATAAAAATCGCAGGGAGTAAGGTCTGGTGACCTGGGAGGCCACAGACGATGACATTGATCTTGTGCTCCTGCTCTTCCAATCCACCGTCCTGGAATGGTGTTATTTAGGTACCGTCGTACAGGTTCAGAGAAGTGTGGTGGGGCGCCATCTTGCTGAAGATGAAGTGATTTGAATCTTCCTGAAGTTGAGGAAATAGCCAGTTTTCTAACATGTCCAGGTAAATGGTTCCTGTGATAGTTTTCTCCATGAAAAAGAAAGGTCCATAAACTTTGTTTACCGAAATTGCACAAAAGACGTTAACCTTTGGTGAGTCTCTTTCATGTTGAATAACGTCCCTCGGAGTTTCACTCGCCCAAATTCGTACGTTATGCCGATTAACTTTACCAGAAATGTGAAACGTTGATTCATCTGAAAAAATTAATCGTTCGGCAAAATTGTCCTCTTCCATGTCCTGTAGAATTGCAGTTGAAAATTCGAACCTTTTGTTGTGGTCGTCAGGACGCAATGCTTGCAATAACTGCAGTTTGTACGGCTTCATGTGCAGACGGTTACTCAGAACGCGCCATACCGTTGTTTTAGACATGTTTAGTTCGTGACTTGCCCGTGCCGTGGATTTTCTAGGGCTCCTTTCGTAAGCTGCACGGACACGCTCGACATTTTCATCCGATGTGCGTGGACGACCCGTGCTTTTTCGCTTGCAGATGCAACCATCTTCTACGAATCTGTGATGCCACTCATAAATTTGCTTATGACGAGGCGGCTGTTTGTTGAATTGACGGCGGAATGCACGTTGCACACCAACAATGGACTCTAACTTTGCAAATTGCAGCACACAAAATGATCGTTCCTGTGGTGTCGTCGCCATTTTCCTACAAACAAACGCCAGCGCCACTGCGGATTTGCATGGAACTTCTGCGCGGACCATTGAAAAACTTTGAACCTTTCTCTGACAAGAAACGTTTGAATTGTGTTTCTATCATTTGTAGTTTTTGAGAAATAAATGTTTGAAATCTGCTCTTTCTTTTTGAAACGCCCTGTAGATTCCATTGAACAGAAAAGAAATGTGCCGCAGTTTCGAATCTGCTTTATTAATCGAAGGAGAGGGAAAGAAAAAAAAAAAAACATTTTTAGCAAGTACTGAACTGCGCGGTATTATGTCATCTCCTTGAAGCACAGGGCCGCCTGGTACAGCGTGAAACTTTTGTTCCCAAAGCTCAGGGTCAGGAAAACATTGGCTCCGGAGCTGAGTCATGGTAAGGCGAGACCGTTGCGGTTTTTTCGCCGCCGCCAAGGCTAACGGCAACATCGGCGCTTGTGTTTACTCCGTCTTACCCACGTTCACAGCGGAGGCTCCTCTGATGGCCGGATACGTCAGGGCGCTGAACCTGACCTGGCTGACCTTGGGGGGGGGGGGGGGGGGAGGGGAATCCCTTTGCCGTTTTATTCACGCATATGTCGCTGAGACATCAATAACCAACTTGACACGTCACATGAGCTCCTGAGCCGTGATCCAGTTTTCGCATGTGTTGGCATTTTGTTGGTAGAAGCGCCGTCAAGGGTGAGGGTGACATCGCTGGGGGCCATGCTTTTGCATCATTACAGACGGAGGTCCGAGGCACCTTTGAGCCGAATTTCAAACTTTCGCGTCGCAGAGGGAGACAACTACGGTTTCGAAAAAGTGGTCCTTTAATCCTATGGCGCAATGTAATTCATGCACCTTAAGATCATCTGCGCTATAGTTCCAATAATAGCGACGGCGCATCTACGTCACGTGCTTGCGACAGCCAATGGAGCCTTCAGTAGTGTTCTCAACGCTCTGCTGTGAATGTCGTAGCCACTGCGAGCATTAAACTTGACTGTTGCGAGTTGCATAGTGAACTTCTATTTCAATTATTGCGGGTTGTCATAGCTAATGGTGCTGGTTTGCACACGAAGCAAACGAAAGACATAATTTTCAGGATACAAGCTTTCTCCAGTCAAAAAGCACTTGTGTGCGCGCGTACCACAAACAACTGTCGCTTCCAACGCGCAGCAGTGCGTTTCCCGCCTGTGCCTCGACCTGCGCGAACAGCTGTCGCTCGAGAATCGATGTGGCTGATATAAGTCGGGTTGCCTATCTTGGGGCGCTTGAAATATTTTCCGGGACAGTGTTATCCTTCCCACCATGTGCAATGGATTACCAATCCACCTCTTACTTGGTATCATGGTGCTTAAGAATTGAAAACATATTGTTCCATTCCACGTTACCCAAAGTTTTCTCTAAAATTACGAATGCAGTTTTTTCTAAATCTGCCTCTGCGGTGCTGATTTTGCTTCTCGAGTACCATCGAGCTATGAGGCGCAATGCTGAGGCACTGGACTCACATTCGGGAGGACGATGGTCCAAATCCCCATCCAGCCATCCAGGGTTTCTGTGGTTTGCTTAAATGGTTTAAAGTTACTACCGGGATGGTTCCTTCTACAGGTCACAGCCGATGTGCTTTCCCAACTTTTCTCATCCAAAACATGTACACTGTCTCTAATGATATCGCCGTTGACGGTTGCTTAACTCAGTGTCATTTTCGTTTCTTTTTTTTTTTTTCAAATACCTCTGCATTTTCCAAATCGAAGTGGTCATCCACGTTTATCCTAAATGTAAGACAGTAAAAGCACTATACATAAAGTTTTAATTAACACCTCGAAATAATAAAGTTACGCAATTAATTTTTTTTCTTAGTAGATACACGCGGAAAACCCCGTGCCACAGAGCTGTAGGCATCCCGTTTGCGGGAAACCAAAACAACAAACGCAGGCACGAATAAGGTGTAAATGTGTGCTGCGTTTTTTGTTTTGGTCTCCCGCTAACGGCATGCCTGCGGCTTTGTGGTACGGGGTTTCCTGCGTGTCCTAGACGTGTACCTACTAACAGGGGAACCTCCCCATCGCACCCCCCTCAGATTTAGTTATAAGTTGCCACAGTGGATAGACATTGAAAAACTGATCAATCGAGAAAACGGGAAGAAGTTATGTGGAACTATGAAAAAGTAAGCAAAATATATAAACTGAGTAGTCCATGCGCAAGATAGGCAACATCAAGGATGGACAGAAATCAGGAGCGCCGTGGTCCCGTGGTTAGCGTGAGCAGCTACGGAACGAGAGGTCCTTGGTTCAAGTCTTCCTTCGAGCGAAGAATTTTATCTTTTATTTTCAGACAATTATCAAAGCTCAGGCACTCGCACATAATCAACTTCACTCTCCAAAATTCCAGGACATTTTCAGACTTGCTTGGACATATGCAGGATTTGACGGTCTACACACGGAAAAATTTGAAAACGTTAAAAACATGTTTTGACACAGCACAGGGAAAAGTGTGCGACTGTGAGACTTTTGGATTCATTTGTTGCAGTTTATGTGACAAACTCTTATGTTTTCATCACTTTTTTGGGAGTAATTATCACATCCACAAGAAAACCTAAATCGGGCAACGTAGAAAAATCTTTTTACCCATTCGCCAAGTGTACAAGTTAGGTGGGTCGACAACATATTCCTGTCATGTGACGCACATGCCGTCACCAGTGTCGTATAGAATATATCAGACGTGTTTTCCTGTGGAGGAATCGGTTGACCTATGACCTTGCGATCAAATGTTTTCGGTTCCGATTTGAGAGGCACGTCCTTTCGTCTACTAATCGCACGATTTTGCGGTGCGGTCGCAAAACACAGACACACTAACCTTATTACAGTGAACAGAGACATCAATGAACGAATGGACAGATCATAAATTTGCGAAAATAAGAAAAAGTTTTCGCTCGAGGGGAGATTTGAACCAAGGACCTCCGGTTCCGCAGCTGCGGGACCACGGCGCTCCTCAGCTGAAGTGATCCTTGATGTTGCCTATCTTCGCGTGGACTACTCGATTTGTATATTTTGCTTATTTTTTTAAAGATCCACATAACTTCTTCCTGTTTTCTCGATTGATCTGTGTTCAGTTTTTCAGGGCCTATCCACTGAGCCAACTTATAACTAAATCTGAGGGGGGTGCGATGGGGAGGTTCCATTGTAAGGGACAAAAAAATAATTGCCTAACTTTATTTTTGTCGAGGTGATAATTGAAACCTACATGACTCCCCTCTTAAAAACACATTATTTCATACAATCACGAAAAGATGTTAATTTTTTGATTTATTTAGTCAGACCAGATTAGTGCCCTGACGTCCTATTTCCCATCGGAACGACAATAAAACATGTCAATAAATACATACTCCTACAATAATAATAATAATAATAATAATAATAATAATAATAATAATAATAATCACACATCTGCTATACATGGATGATCTAAAACTACTGGCAGCAACAAATCAACAACTCAACCAATCAACCAATTACTAAAGATAACAGAAGTATTCAGCAATGGCTTTTGGAACAGACAAATGTAAGAAAAATAGCATAGTCAAGGGAAAACACACTAAACAAGAAGATTACATATTGGATAACCACAGCGACTGCATAGAAGCGATGGAAAAAACGGATGCCTATAAATATCTAGGATACAGACAAAAAATAGGAATAGATAATACAAATATTAAAGAAGAACTAAAAGAAAAATATAGACAAAGACTAACAAAAATACTTAAAACAGAATTGACAGCAAGAAACAAGACAAAAGCTATAAATACTTATGCCATACCAATATTGACCTACTCATTTGGAGTAGTGAAATGGAGTAACACAGACCTAGAAGCACTCAATACACTTATACGATCACAATGCCACAAATATAGAATACATCACATACATTCAGCAACAGAAAGATTCACATTAAGCAGAAAGGAAGGAGGAAGGGGATATATCGACATAAAAAACCTACATTATGGACGGGTAGACAATTTAAGAAAATTCTTTATAGAACGAGCAGAAATCAGCAAAATACACAAAGCAATCACTCATATAAATACATCTGCTACACCACTGCAATTTCATAACCACTTCTACAACCCTTTAGATCACATAACATCAATAGATACGAAGAAAGTAAATTGGAAAAAGAAAACACTACATGACAAGCACCCGTATCATCTAACACAGCCACACATCGATCAAGACGCATCCAACACATGGCTAAGAAAAGGCAATATAAAAAGTGAGACGGAAGGATTCATGATTGCAATACAGGATGAAACAATAAACACCAGGTATTACAGCAAGCATATTATTAAAGATCCCAATACCACAACAGATAAATGCAGACTTTGCAAACAACAAATAGAAACAGTAGATCACATCACAAGTGGATGTACAATACTAGCAAATACAGAATACCCCAGAAGACATGACAATGTTGCAAAAATAATTCATCAACAGCTTGCCTTACAACATAAACTTATAAAACAACACGTTCCCACATACAAGTATGCACCACAAAATGTACAGGAGAATGATGAATACAAATTATACTGGAACAGAACCATTATAACAGATAAAACAACGCCACATAACAAACCTGATATCATACTCGCCAATAAAAAGAAGAAATTAACACAACTAATCGAAATATCCATACCCAATACAACAAATATACAAAAGAAAACAGGAGAAAAAATTGAAAAATACATCCAACTGGCTGAGGAAGTCAAGGACATGTGGCATCAGGATAAAGTTGACATTATACCAATTATACTATCAACTACAGGAGTCATACCACACAATATCCACCAGTACATCAACGCAATACAGCTACATCCAAACATATATATACAACTGCAGAGGTCCGTAATTATTGATACATGTTCAATTACCCGAAAGTTCCTAAACGCAATGTAACATACACCGTACAGTTAAAAGGAAGTCACACTTGATCAAGGTCCGCGTCACTTTCATTTCGAACCAGACCTAAGGCCTGAGAAAGGAAAGAAATAATAATAATAATAAGAAGAAGAAGAAGAAGAAGAAGAAGTAGAAGTGATAATTTTGCAACATGAAGTCACCCAAGCAATTAATTCTACTCACAATTGGAAAGCCCCTGGAAATGATAAAATAGCAAATTTCTGGTTAAAGAAGTTCACCTCAACACATTCACATCTAACTAAATTATTTAACAGTTACATTGCAGACCCATACACATTCCCTGATACACTTACACATGGAATAACTTATCTGAAACCTAAAGATCAGGCAGACACACCGAACCCAGCTAAATACCGCCCCATAACATGCCTACCAACAATATACAAAATATTAACTTCAATCATTAAACAGAAATTAATGACACATACAACACAGAACAAAATTATAAATGAAGAACAAAAAGGCTGTTGCAAAGGAGCACGAGGATGTAAAGAGCAACTGATAATAGATGCAGAGGTGACATATCAAGCTAAAACTAAACAAAGGTCGCTACACTACGCATACATTGATTACCAAAAAGCTTTTGATAGTGTACCCCACTCATGGTTACTACAAATATTGGAAATATACAAAGTAGATCCTAAATTGATACAGTTCCTAAACATAGTAATGAAAAATTGGAAAACCACACTTAATATCCAAACAAATTCAAATAATATCACATCACAGCCAATACAGATTAAGCGTGGAATATACCAAGGAGACTCATTAAGTCCTTTCTGGTTCTGCCTTGCTCTGAACCCACTATCCAACATGCTAAATAATACAAATTATGGATACAATATTACTGGAACATACCCACACAAAATCACACATTTGCTATACATGGATGATCTAAAACTACTGGCAGCAACCAATCAACAACTCAACCAATTACTAAAGATAACAGAAGGATTCAGCAATGATATAAGTATGGCTTTTGGAACAGACAAATGTAAGAAAAATAGCATAGTCAAGGGAAAACACACTAAACAAGAAGATTACATATTGGATAACCACAGTGACTGCATAGAAGCGATGGCAAAAACGGATGCCTATAAATATCTAGGATACAGACAAAAAATAGGAATAGATAATACAAATATTAAAGAAGAACTAAAAGAAAAATATAGACAAAGACTAACAAAAATACTGAAAACAGAATTGACAGCAAGAAACAAGACAAAAGCTATAAATACTTATGCCATACCAATATTGACCTACTCATTTGGAGTAGTGAAATGGAGTAACACAGACCTAGAAGCACTCAATACACTTACACGCTCACAATGCCACAAATATAGAATACATCACATACATTCAGCAACAGAAAGATTCACATTAAGCAGAAAGGAAGGAGGAAGGGGATTTATCGATATAAAAATCCTACATTATGGACAGGTAGACAATTTAAGAAAATTCTTTATAGAACGAGCAGAAACTAGCAAAATACACAAAGCAATCACTCATATAAATACATCGGCTACACCACTACAATTTCATAACCACCTCTACAACCCTTTAGACCACATAACATCAACAGATACGAAGAAAGTAAATTGGAAAAAGAAAACACTTCATGGCAAGCACCCGTATCATCTAACACAGCCACACATCGATCAAGACGCATCCAACACATGGCTAAGAAAAGGCAATATATACAGTGAGACAGAAGGATTCATGATTGCAATACAGGATCAAACAATAAACACCAGGTATTACAGCAAGCATATTATTAAAGATCCCAATACCACAACAGATAAATGCAGACTTTGTAAACAACAAATAGAAACAGTAGATCACATCACAAGCGGATGTACAATACTAGCAAATACAGAATACCCCAGAAGACATGACAATGTCGCAAAAATAATACATCAACAGCTTGCCTTACAACATAAACTTTTAAAACAACAAGTTCCTACATACAAGTATGCACCACAAAATGTACTGGAGAATGATGAATACAAATTATACTGGAACAGAACCATTATAACAGATAAAACAACGCCACATAACAAACCTGACATCATACTCACCAATAAAAAGAAGAAATTAACACAACTAATCGAAATATCCATACCCAATACAACAAATATACAAAAGAAAACAGGAGAAAAAATTGAAAAATACATCCAACTGGCTGAGGAAGTCAGGACATGTGGCATCAGGATAAAGTTGACATCATACCAATTATACTATCAACTACAGGAGTCATACCACACAATATCCACCAGTACATCAATGCAATACAGCTACATCCAAACATATATATACAACTACAGAAATCCGTAATTATTGATACATGTTCAATTACCCGAAAGTTCCTAAATGCAATATAACACATACCGTACAGTTAATAGGAAGTGACGCTTGATCAAGGTCCGCGTCACTTTCCATTCTCAACCAGACTTAACGTCTGAGAAAGTAAAGAAATAATAATAATAATAATAATAATAATAATAGTAATAATAAAAGGCGCTGCATTAAATAACACAGAAAAGAGCTCTATTGATAAACTTCGAAAACACTGAATAAATTACCAGTTGTGAAGACGCCCCTAGAAGCATATCAGAGAGCCTAAACCGTAGAGTACCTTGAAGAGCCGGCCTAAGTGGCCGTGCGGTTAAAGGCGCTGCAGTCTGGAACCGCAAGACCGCTACGGTCGCAGGTTCGAATCCTGCCTCGGGCATGGATGTTTGTGATGTCCTTAGGTTAGTTAGGTTTAACTAGTTCTAAGTTCTTGGGGACTAATGACCTCAGCAGTTGAGTCCCATAGTGCTCAGAGCCATTTGAACCATTTTCGACTCCACTGCAAACTGAAAATAAATTCATTCTGGAATGTAAACCACTAGTCCTCCATAAAGCAGAGTGCCTATCCCTAACCAGAAAGATCCCAATAAGAGTCCTCGAGTTACAAAAAAGGAAATTCTGCTGCGAAAGGCAGTGCGACCATCGATCCTGACGGATGGGATGATACAAATCTAGTCGTGAACTTTACTATCACGAAGAAAACCTCCCCGATGCCATCAGAAGACGACGACTAGCTTTCTGTGGTCACCGTACACAGTCGGCTGTCCTTTAAGATCTTCAAAGTAGCCAACAAGGGTAAAATCACTGGACCCTGTGGTTCAGGCAGTTGCGAAAATATCTTGCAGAACTTGATATTAGGCAAGACGTAATAACTGGCGGGAGTGATTACGATTTAGCTATTGAAATGACACCCTTCCTAATATCCCTTACAGCTAAGGAAAACAGAAGTGGCAGACAACAACGCAGAAGAAACACGAGCACAGTGTTCCACAGATGCCCGAAACGAGTTAAAAAAGTAGTAGGTGTTACGAGTAAGAATAATATCAGTTGTCTTTGCACTTCTGAAGCCGTGTTTAGTATTACCAGAAATAGGACTGATGAGAGGAGAGTATTGAAAATGGCAGTGACCAATAGCTGTTTAGAGGACAACAGTCTCTCAGGACAATGTGACAAGTGGAGGGTAACGTGGAAGGGGAGCAAGTGTTGACAAGAATGAACTAAAGTCAAATACTGCGGGTCCCAGGAGGAACGGTCAATATCCAGGGACGTGGCAGGAACGATCATTCGAAACAAAAAAGTGTGGTAAACATGACACCTTAAATACATACGTTCGGAGCTATAAGTACGTAAGTCATATTCGCTGCTATAAAACACATCTCTTCTACTGAGCAAATGGTCATAGCCCTTACGGTATGCAAATTAGAGCCCACGTTTACTCGGCAGTTTTTTCTTGTTGTGGTCCATACTACCTCCTCCCAAAATATGGAAAGCAAAGAGCCTGCGGTAGAAGAGTTGTGTTAGACAGTGTGGAAGATGACGAAGTGCTGACACGTCATTAGGTGTACATTTTAGAGCCCTAGACTTTTTTTATTCGAATGATAGTTCCTGTCAATTTCTCCTTGGACGCCCTGCATATAGATACGTGGAGGATTAGCTGTGTGGTGTCGTCCAGTGATCATGGTGCCACACCAGTCACAGACGACGACGAATGGGAGAGGCTGAATAACACACGTTCTCCTTTTCAGCACAGCAGTGCCCTCACACAGAGATCAATACAGAGCTGAACTTGGAAGCGTCCTGTTCATTTCGTGACTTTAGCTGAAGCAGTCAACATCATCGAGTATGACTAAAGAGTTACTAAGTCTCCGATATAAATACACTTTCGCCGGCCGGAGTGGCCGTGCGGTTCTAGACGCTACAGTCTGGAGCCGAGCGACCGCTGCGGTCGCAGGTTCGAATCCTGCCTCGGGCATGGATGTTTGTGATGTCCTTAGGTTAGTTAGGTTTAATTAGTTCTAAGTTCTAGGCGACTGATGACGTCAGAAGTCGCATAGTGCTCAGAGCCATTTGAACCATTTAAATATAGTTTCGTAAATGTTGAACATTGTTCTTCAGGAGAAGAGTTTGGTAATTGTTGCGTTATGTGACTCTTTAATAGTCAATGGCAGAATTGAAATATCAAGCACACCTGTGCAAAGGATTATATCAAGCTGACTATTTTTATCATTCTTGTAACAAAGTGAACGAATATCTCATATATTGTAGTTACGATGAGTAGTCTCCCACAGCAGTCAAATAACCCACAGTTATGGTGAACGATTGTAGTTTGGTCTGATCATTAAAAGCTTTCTTATGAATCGAGATAGGAATTTGATTTCTCAGATTTTTTTAGGAAAATCATTCTTAAATCGGGTTCCTCATACAGAAAAGGATTATGAGAGTATTGGTTGATTGGTTGGTAGGTAGTTTTAAAAGGGGAGGAAGGGACCAAACTGCTTGGTCGTCGGTCCCTATCAGAGTATGTCTGTGTTAAATAGTGTGTAGTAGGTGTCACGTAGAGTCTGTGATGGGTGCCAGAATACACAGGATGAGCAGTTCATCTATGCACGTGCAAACATAGACAGCGTTATGCGCAGCCGGCGGCAATGGGGAAGGGCGTTTGCATCCTGTCTGTGTGAGCGGCCGCACCGCTGCGGTAAAGGGGAACACGAGACGGCGGCAGAGGGCGTAGGCGCCGGCGGGCGGCCTTGGCTGCGCAGTCTGGAATCTGCAGTCCCGGCGGGGGACTCGTGGGACCGGAGCGCCTCGTAACAGCTCAGGTGAACTACTCGCCCAGCTCCTGAGTGACGGCTCAGACCGCTGCGGCGTGTAATGCCGACCCTTCACCAGTCTCGGGTATTTCCCACAGGAAGCCGTCCCCTTGCCTCCCTCCCCATCCCCCTTCTCTTCATGTTCCGCAAGAATCGAGCGAGGTAGCACAGCGTGTAAAGCCACCTGGTGCGAATGCTAACGAACACAACCGAAGGAACATTTACAGACCACTTGCCAGTACTCCCTTGCATTCGCTTGTGGAGGACATGGACCAAAAATATGGGAACACAGCGGGAAATGAATGCTAGATTATACACTGAAGAGCCAAAGAAACCGGTACACCTGCCCAATATCGTGTAGGGCCCCCTCGAGGACGCAGAAGTGCCGCAACACGACGTCGCATGGACTCTACTAATGTCTGAAGTAGTGCTGGACGGAACTGACAGCATTAATCCTGCTGGGCTGTCCATAAATCCGTAAGGGTACGAGGGGGTGGAGCTCTCTTCTGAGCAGCACGTTGCAAGGCATCCCAGATATGCTCAGTAATGTTCATGTCTGGGGAGTCTGGTGGCCAGCGGAAGAGTTTAAACTAAGAAGAGTGTTCCTGGAGCCGCTCTACAGCAATTCTGGGCCTGTGGGGTGTCGCATTGTCCTGCTGGAATTGCCTAAGTCTGTTGGAATGCACAATGGACATGAATGGATGCAGGTGATTAGGCAGGATGCTTATGTACGTGTCACATGTCAGAGTCGTATCTAGACTTACCAGGATTCCCGTATCACTCCAACTGCACACCACTCGCACCATTACAGAGCCTCCACCAGCTTGAACATTCCACTGCTAACATGCAGAGTCCGACGTTCATCCGCTCGACAGAATTTGAAACGAGACTCGTCCGACCAGGCAACACGCCCCCACTCATCAACACTCCAAAGTCGGTGTTGACAGGCGTAGGCGAGGCGTAAAGCTTTGTGTTGTGCAGTCATCAAGAGTACACGAGTGGAGCTTCGGCTCCGAAAGCCGATATCGATGTGTCGTTCAATGGTTCGCACGCTGACGCTTGTTGATGGCACAGCATTGAAATCTGCAGCAATTTGTGGAAGGGTTGCAAAATGTGTGGATTCCTAAGGGACCAAAGTGCTGAGGTCATCGGGCTCTAGACTTACACATTACTTAAATTAGCTTACGCTAAGGACAACACACACACACACACACACACACACACACACACACACACACACGCCCGAGGGAGGACTCGAACCTCCGGCGGGAGGAGCCGCGCATTTCGTGACATGGCGCCTATAACCGCTTGGCCACTCCGCGCGGCGAAGGGTTACACTTCCGTCACGTTGAACGATTATTTTCAGTCGACGTTGGTCCCGTTCTTGCAGGATCTTTTTCCGGCAACAGCAATGTCGGAGATTTGATGTTTTACCGGATTCCTGATATTCACGGAATACTCGTGAAATAGTCGTACGGGAAAATCCGCACCATCGCTACCTCGGACATGCTGTGCCCCATCGTTGGTGCGCCGACTGTAATAGCACATTCAAACTCAGTTAAATCTTGATAACCTGCAATTGGAGCAGCATTAACCTATCTAACAACTGCGCTAGATACTAGTTGTCTTATATAGGCGTCACCGACCGCAGTGCCGTATTCTGCCTACTTACATATCTCGGTATTTGAATACTCATATCTATACCAGTTTTTTGGCGCTTCAGTGTAAATGCGTATGCTAGCCGATCCTCAAGTTGCGCAGTTGTATTTGATTGCGAACGGCACCCCTGTAATGTCCCTAATACGTTGCAAGTATAAAAAATGAGCACTATGGGTCTTAACTTCTGAGGTCATCAGTCCCCTAAAACTTAAAACTACGTAAACCTAACTAACCTAAGGACATCACACACATCCATGCCCGAGGCAGGATTCGAACCTGCGACGTAGCGGTCGCGTGGCTCCAAACTATAGCGCCTAGAACCGCTCGGCCACCTCGGTCGGCTGCAAGTATCAGTCGTAATGAGAACAGTATTCTATGTATTTGTGGATGCATTGTGTTGCAGGTAAGTGAACTGGAATGTAGGCAGATTATCCGTGTTCGAATGGTGGGTGTTTCCGCAACCAAGACAGCCGAAGTGTTTGTTGTGTCAGCGGGCACCGCACATACATTTGTATCGTAAACAGGAATAGCGGAAAAGCTTTATCCGCTAAATCACAGCGCGAACAAAATAGTGGGTTGAGTGATTGTGACGTACGGTCATTCAAGAGGATCACGACGGAAAACGACAGAACACAAGTTCAGTTCTGCAGTTCCTTCTTCAGCTGTTGAACACTGTCAGCACAATAACAACAACAACAACAACAACAACAACAACACGAAGGAAACCCGTAGAAACAAGGAATTGCAGCACGAGCTGGAATTTCAAAAACCACACAATGGTGTAAATGCAAGTAACAGGAAAACGTGCTGCCGAAACCATAAAACTTGGACTATGGAGCAATGAAAGAAAATAATTTGGTCCGATGAGGCTTGTTTCACACTATTTCCGACTTCTGCCTGAGTTTACATCTCAGCAGTGAAGCATAGCGTTGGTACGGTGAGAATTTGGGCAGCCATATCGTGGTATTTCATGGGCGCATTATTGCCAAGAATTATGTGACCATTTTCGTTGATCATCCCTTGGTACAGTGTTTGTTACCCAATTGTCGATGCTGTGTTCCAGGGCGACAGGGCCCTTGTTAACTCAGTTCGCATCGTGCTCAAATTTGATTTGTGACCACGAGGGTGAAGTGTCGCATCACTCCTGGCCAACAGTCACCAGATCTCATTGTTGATCCCTGGTGGTCTATTTTGGAGAGAAGGGTGCCTGATCGCTATCCACATGTCATGCCATTACCACTATTTTCCAAGAAGTATAATATTAAACTATCTTGAAAAATTATACATAACCGATAACCGTTCAGAGACGACTGAAAGCTGTTTAGAAATGCCAACAGGGTTCCTACACCGTATGAGGTATGTTGATGTGTTATGTCTTTCGTGTTCTATAATTTTGTTCTCTCGCTGAAGATCTACCTCTACACCACTGCGAATCCCATGACAGAAGGTTCTTCACATTCTACCTCATATTGGGATATGAAGCGCGGGAGCAATTATAGCTTAAATATCTCTGTGTGCTGAAATCTAGCCTAGACATGGTCTCACCGTTCTAGGCAGGCGATTTGCCGTCGACTTTTCCCGACCTGGTAGGAAGTGTCAAGGGTGTATCACTGTTGTATGTATGAATCATTGTACAATGTAGCTTCTTCTTGGTGTGGATGATAGGAAAGGAAAGGAAGGGTGAAACCTTCCTCTCAAATAGCACAGAGGGGAATGCTGAGCTTATGTCCGCATCTGACAAACTTGTCGCCATCAAGAATGTGACATACCCTCACTTCATGACACACTACGGAGTCTATTAGTCGCATCATTTGTCTCGCGCGCCGCACATCGCGTATAGTGAGTGGATATTTACTGACAGGGAGAGGTCCTCAGCAGTAGGACTCTGATGTAGGTTAAAATCCCAGATATCACACGCTGTAACCATTCACCCCGGTAGGCTCTTATTTGCGAGTTGAAAGAAAAATTTCGAAACCTCGCGTGGTGTTCAGTTGCGTTAAAATACTAGTATTGTATTGACTGGTTGTGTTTTGTAATGGATGGGGTAAGGCCGTGACAGGCAGAAGGTAGTGGGTTCGAATCTCGTCAGATAACTCAATTTTTTTAATTTATTTTTATCGAAATATCTTTGTTCGTTACTTTTATTCAGTTAATTCGTTTAAATGAAATTTTTTGATTCTGTTCCTTTGTCACATAATATTAATCGTCATAGCAGCTTCTTCCTTTGCTCTCATTTTTCTTCTTACTATTCTTTTTCCATTTGAAACTCTCGTTCGTTAATTGATTTTATGTATTTATTTCAGTTTAATTTCATATGTTTTAACATCCTATTTTTACGTTCATGTTGTTGCAGTCTTTATTTCTGTTGCTCATTTTTCTTGAATTTCGTTTTACTAATAATATCTCCTTTCGTTTAAATCTTTATTTCAGTTATTTTGTCCGGAGTAGAACCGGAATTTAGACTACGTTGTCAATGCTTGTACGACGGTTACGAATCAAAAAGATATGTATATCATGTAATGAAAAATACATTTTCAACACTATTTCACAGTCAATATAGACAAATTATTTCGTCTTTTGTTTTTCAACCGATAGGTCAACAGCTTCAAAAATTTAAATACTGTAATAGATAAATGTAACTAAATTCATTTCACAAAAATTCCAAGTGGAAATAAATTATATAAAGAAAAAAGAGAACAAATGGAAAAATCATACGATGATAAAAATGTGACAAAGGAATAGAAATTTAAAAATTAGATTTAAACCAATTAATTGAATAATAGTGATGATCAAAGCAACTTTGATAAAGATTTACAAAGAAAAAAAATGTACAGCACTTCGTGAAATTTGAACCCACGGCGTTCAGCACGAAGGCCTTACTCTAGCTATTACACCACGCAACCAGTCTAAATAATTTTCCTCCTTTAACGGTATTGAGCGCCGCATAAAATTCGAATTTTTTTTCCGTTGATTACTCTCAAATGAGGGCCCACCAGGGTGAATGGCTGCAGGGTGTTTTACATGGGGTCTTACTCTGCATAACCATGTAGATGATTTCAGAAAGTCAGTCCCACCGATGGGGATCTCTCGTTGTGAGTGGCCGAGGGAGTGCGACTTGGCGCGGCAGTAAGGTAGCTCTGAGGACTGACGAAAGGAGCTTTTTCATAGTGTTCGTGCCTATCTCCGCGGGTGCTCCACGTAGTTGTCCATCGTTTTGCTAGGGGGGGCTGTCGACGAGTTAGTGTGGTCGCTGCAGCTGCTGGCGGGGCTCAAGACTTGAGCAACAGGTGTCCGGGGGGTCCCGCCTGCAGATGTGAATAAAGGGAGTGGGCAGCCGACACATTCTTTACGGCCGTCTCAAGTTACGCGGCCGCTATTGCGCCCAAAATAACGCCGCAGTTAAGCGGAGTTCATCTCGGATACTTTCAGCGTTCACTCTCAGGCACCAACAGGTATTATCAAACACGCGAACCCAGGTGGCGGAGCGGTTGGCATTGGAGTGTATTAATAGGTTTCTCACTGTCGAATACCGGAAGCAGGAGACGACAACTTTCGCGCTGTTCACGGCAAGAGATTGAATTCAGATGTCAAAATCACCGACCGAAGCTTATCATCCGAATTAGCTACTTACAGACGACTAAGGTTTTCTGTGGCGGGACCGTGCGCAACGCCGGCCTGTGAAGTTTTGCCTAGCTCCCACTAGCCAGACAACGTTGAACAGAACAGTAGCGTGGACATTTCGTAACAAAATTTTGCATCACATCAATCTCGGCCATGGTGCGAAAGTCGTGGATCCGAAGGGGAGGGGAACGAAGAATCGACCCATCGGGAGGCGATTACTGAATGGTGTTGCACTATCCGTCTAGCTTCGCATCTGGATGCGCAAGAAATATTAATCCCCGATGAACGGTTTATTAAGTGATGGCTCTGAATCGAATGTTCCGCATTTGGCTGAGTGAACTGCCAGCGAGTGCTGAAAGTAATGTCTCCGAATTTTTTATGAGAAAATTAGTAAAGTTTTTAAAATAAAACAAACATTATTAATACACTACTGGCCATTAAAATTGCTACACCACGAAGATGACGTGCTACAGACACGAAATTTAACCGGCAGGAAGAAGATGCAGTGATATGCAAATGATTAGCTTTTCAGAGCATTCACACAAGCCTGGCGCCGGTGGCGACACCTACAACAAGCTGACATGAGGAAAGTTTCCAAGCGATTTCTCATACACAAACAGCAGTTGACCGGCGTTGCCTGGTGAAACGTTGTTGTGATGCCTCGTGTAAGGAGGAGAAATGCGTAGCATCACGTTTCCGACTTTGATAAAGGTTGGATTGGAGCCGAGCGAGATTGCGTTTTATCGTATCGCGACATTGCTGCTCGCGTTGGTCGAGATCCAATGACTGTTAGCAGAATATGGAATCGGTGGGTTCAGGAGGGTATTACGGAACACCGTGCTGGATCCCAACGGCCTCGTCTCACTAGCAGTCGAGATGACAGGCATCTTATCCGCATGGCTGTAACGGATCGTGCAGCCACGTCTCGATCCCTGAGGCAACAGATGGGGACGTTTGCAAGGCAACAACCTTCTGAACGAACAGTTCGACGACATTTGCAGCAGCACGGACTATCAGCTCTGAGACCATGGCTGCGGTTACCCTTGACGCTGCATCACAGACATGAGCGCCTGCGATGGTGTACGCAACGACGAACCTGGGTGCACGAATGGCAAAACATTTTTTCGGATGAACACAGGTTCTGTTTACAGCATCATGATGGTCGCATCCGTGTTCGGCGACATCGCGGTGAACGCACATTGGAAGCGTGTATTCGTCATCGCCGTACTGGCGTTATCACCCGGCGTGATGGTATGGGGTGCCATTGGTTACACTTCTCGGTCACCTCTTGTTTGCATTGACGGCACTTTGAACAGTGGACGTTACATTTCATATGTGTTACGACCCGTGGCTCTACCCTTCATTCGATCACTGCGAAACCATACATTTCAGCAGGATAATGCACGACCGCATGTTGCAGGTCCTGTACGGGCCCTTCTGGATACAGAAATTGTTCGACTGCTGTCCTGGCCAGCACATTACCCAAATCTCTCACCAATTGAAAACGTCTGGTCAATGGTGGCCGAGCAACTGGCTCGTTACAATACGCCAGTCACTACTTTTGATGAACTGTGGTATCGTGTTGAAGCTGCATGGGCAGCTGTACCTGTACACGCCATCCAAGCTCTGTTTGACTCAATGCCCAGGCGTGTCAAGACCATTATTACGGCCAGAGGTGGTTGTTCTGCGTACTGATTTCTCAGGATCTATGCACCCGCATTGCGTGAAAATGTAATCACATGCCAGTTGTAGTATAATATATTTGTACAATGAATACCCGTTTATCATCTGCATTTCTTCTTGGTGTAGCAGTTTTAATGGCCAATAGTGTAAATTTGTTTTCAGGTGTTATGTGTATTTGTGTGCGACATTTTCTATTGTGTTTTAAACTGTTGTCGTATTTTATCTTCGTGAAGCTCATCAGCATACGTTACAAGGAACCAGTTGAAGATGGGTGTATTGAATGTTAGGGGTGTTCGTTTTTCAGTACGTTGGTCCTCATAAGCAAAGCTGGCGACACTTATATAGAGTGTATTATTAATGGTCTAGTAGCAGCGAAAATCGATCGGAGTTCGCCAATAAACGTTTCCCAGCTGAATGTCGGAGTAGTTTGTCGTGTAGCTTACCTCGCGCGCCGATATAGCGTACATTGAGGTCGCGTCCGTGAGTGAGACTTAAGCGGCGCCACGACATTTCTGAATAAGAGATTAAGTAACTTTTCATCGCGAATGCCTTTCAGTCTGTTGACATTTATACGGTGTGGCAGGGAGGGGGGAAAAACTCCAGAAATACGTTGGTTACTACAAAGTAAACACTTCCTTCGAACTAAGTAGATGATTTTTGTTGGCGAAATTGGAGTGAGAAAGGAAATGAACCAGTTGAAGTTTAACTCGATCAGTTTTCAGGTAATTCCTGTACCTCGCTCCTTTTATTTTAAAGAACGGCAGTATAAGAATGGAGAGCAAAGGAAATATTAGTCCTCTTCAGATTCTTCAACGTAGGAGGTGTTGGATTCTTCCCTCTGGTATTATGCAACAATAACGAAAATAGTATAACGAAAATAGAAATAGTCATTAGAATTTCGTATGTCGTCTGTATTTTATCACAGTAATTAAGCACTGCATTATACACCGCTGGCCCTTAAAATTGCTACACCACGAAGATGGCGTGCTACAGACGCGAAATTTAACCGACGGGAAGAAGATGCTGTGATATGCAAATGATTAGCTTCTCAGAGCATTCACGCAATGTTGGCGCCGGTGGCGACACCTACAACGTGCTGAAATGAGGGGAAAAATGGTTCAAATGGCTCTGAGAACTAAACATCTGGGCATCAGTCCACTAGAACAGAACTACTTAAACCTAACTAACCTAAGGACATCACAAACATCCATGCCCGAGGCAGGATACGAACCTGCGACCGTAGCGGTCGCGCGTTTCCAGACTGAAGCGCCTAAAACCGCTCGGCCACTAGGGGCCGGCTGACATGAGGAAAGTTTCCAACCGATTTCTCATACACAAACAGCAAACAGCAGTTGATCGGCGTTGCCTGGTGAAACGTGGTTGTGATGCCTCGTGTAAGGAGGAGAAATGTGGACCATCACGTTTCCGACTTTGATAAAGGTCGGATTGTAGCCTATCGCGATTGCGGTTTATCGTATCGCGACATTGCTGCTCGTGTTGGTCGAGATCCAACGACTGTTAGCAGAATATGGAAGCTGTGAGTTAAGGAGGGTAATACGGAACGCCGTGCTGGGTCCCAGCGGCCTCGTATCACTAGCAGTCGAGATAACAGGCACCTTATCCGCATGGCTGAAACGGGTCGTGCAGCCACGTCTCGATCCCTGAGTCAACAGATGGGGACGTTTGCAAGACAACAACCATCTGCACGAACAGTTCGACGACGTTTGCAGCAGCATGGACTATCAGCTCGGAGACCATGGCTGCGGTTACCCTTGACGCTGCATCACAGACAGGAGCGCCTGCGACCGTGTACTTAACGACGAACCTGGGTGCTCGAATGGTAAAACGCACCACGTTTGCTGTTTTCACGCAGGTGCTCTTGGTCTACGTTACAATAGCTACGGAGCATAACATTCGAAAGCTGCAGGTTGACTTCCACAGCTCGGCTACTAGCCAGCTGGGCTATGCGGCCTGTAGACAAATCCTGTGACAGTTGTGAGGTGGCGGCCTGTGCTACTAGAGAGGGGTTCCTCCTAGACCGCCAACAAGTTCCTGGGCAGGCCACAGAGCGGTTATCCCTTAAGATCGTTGTGGACTGTCCAAATGACTGCGTAAAAAATGGTTCAAATGGCTCTGAGCACTATGGGACTTAACATCTATGGTCATCAGTCCCCTAGAACTTAGAACTACTTAAACCTAACTAACCTAAGGACAGCACACAACACCCAGCCATCACGAGGCAGAGAAAATCCCTGACCCCGCCGGGAATCGAACACGGGAACCCGGGCGTGGGAAGCGAGAACGCTACCGCACGACCACGGGATGCGGGCTGACTGCGTAAAGCCTATGTTCTGTGGTACGTGAATGTGTAACCACGACGTGGAATTTTGCATTGCGAAATGTTAATGTGCGTGAAAAACGCATTATGTTGTGTTGGGTTTCGGTAACGTAGTACGAAGCGCAATCTGATAAAGATGAAAGTTCGCCTAAGTTCTAGGGGACTTATGGCCTCAGATGTTAAGGCCCGTAATGCTCAGAGCCATTTGAACTTTTTTTTTTCTTCCAAGTTCGGTCGTTTCATTATAACTTGCCAACTAGTAAAATATGTGGATTCAAGAAAGCGGACATTAAATATACAAGAGAAGCGCGTTATTAACTCAGGATTATTTGTTGCTAAGAGGTAAAGTGTGTTTTTACAACCGTTTACTATTCGCGTTATCGACAAGCTGTAGTGTGCTTGTTTTGTAAATACCACCTTTTCCTGCTGCCACGTAATTTATTCATCCCAATAAATGAAGTGGCAGCAGGAAAAGGCAGTTTTATTTACAAAACAAGTAATTTTATGCTTGCTACGGAGGATGGACACGCAAACAAACTTGTTAAAAGCGGTCTCGTAACGCTATCACACTCTCCTGGTGTCCCCCTCAAGTTATCTCAGCGTTTGTGGATGGTCATCTATCCAGAATTACGTGCTAAATAAGTAAATAATCTCTTGTGGCTCCCAGGCTGGCGCAGGACTTTTGCATAGACGCCACTTTGGCGACTTTGTTCGATTTTGCTGCTGTTTTAAGCAAGCAGCTTTTGATTCGGTCTCTCGTTGGTCAAGGATCCTATTTCAGATCTTATCACCACAGGAAAATTCTAGGTGGTCGCCGGGAATAGAAAAAAAAAGTTCCAATGTGCGTGAAATCTTATGGGACTTAACTGCTAAGGTCATCAGTCCCTAAGCTTACACACTACTTAACCTAAATCATCCTAAGGACAAATACACACAGCCGGCCGAAGTGGCCGTGCGGTTAAAGGCGCTGCAGTCTGGAACCGCAAGACCGCTACGGTCGCAGGTTCGAATCCTGCCTCGGGCATGGATGTTTGTGATATTTAGGTTTAACTAGTTCTAAGTTCTAGGGGACTAATAACCTCAGCAGTTGAGTCCCATAGTGCTCAGAGCCACAAATACACACACCCATGCCCGAGGGAGGACTCGAACCTCCGCCGGGACCAGCCGCACAGTCCACGCCTGGAGCGCCTCAGACCGCTCGGCTAATCCCGCGCGGCCCGGGAATAGAAGTCGGGGCCTCTGCGACACTAGCCGTCAAAGGGAAACGCTCCTCTCTCATCGTTAGCCACTTTCATCGTACACGGTATTCATACATCCATTTACTGCGAAGTGGGCCTTGAACAATACACGCGGCTCCCTGGAAAGAAAGCCTTCACTCCTGATGCGACGTAAAGAGCGAGAGCCCCTGCGGCGGCCTTAAAAGGAGGCTCAGACACGCCCTCGCCCTCCACCCCCACGTTCGCCTTCACCGCCCCTTCTCCGGCTCGCAGGAGGATCGCGCCTAATTGCGTCGATAAACACGTCAGGAATGTTTTAACAGCGGGGAGCGGCGCGGCCCGTTACAGCTTTCACTGTTACCTTCTGCTGACTCCCTGCTGTACGAGGTACCTCTGACTTTGTGGTGCGCCAATCCCAAATCATGGGCCCTCCTGCTGTGTTACCTTAAAACTCTGTCACAGGCAGGAACAAAATGCACTTAACAGTTAGCTCATACCTGACTGAATCTCTCTTTAACGTCTTCAGTCTTCACACAGTATGCATGCTACATCCGACTGTCTTTTTTTTTCGCTGCCCCTGATCGTAGCATATGCTTTACACAAAAGTATTTTGTGTGCACATTACTTGTCGTTTATGCATGTTCCTAGTAGGTGGCAGCATGAGACTGCAGAAAACCTTCATCGCAGTTTCAGCATGTCTTCGAGAAATAAAGATAATTTCTATCGGTTTTCAGTAATTTAGTAGTAGAATGTATTTGGCATAGGCTGCAATATGCTAATATGCTAATATGCCCTACACTATCCAATAATTTGGTCCTTACGTCATCACAACAATACCACGACATATTTTATTTTTCGACGTAGCACTGGGTCTACATTCAACATCGACTTATCTGGCCTACTTCCATATTATAGATATTTCAGATATTTTCAACATAAATAGTAAACCCTATGGCTCTGAGCACTATGGGACATACCTTCTGAGGTCATCAGTCCCCTAGAACTACTTAAACCTAACTAACCTAAAGACATCACACACATCCATGCCCGAGGCAGGATTCGAACCTGCGACCGTAGCGGTCGCGCGGTTCCAGACTGTAGCCCCTAGAATCGCTCGGTCACCCCGGCCGGCGACGCGAAGATACATTCAGAATATGGCTTCGTGCCAATCGCGTCAGTTCACTTATAACAGTGTAATAGAAGAGGTGTTTCTGGGGATTTCTGCTAAATATGTTAAAATTGTTATAAGGCTCAGATACGACCATGACATGTATACCCGTCGGAGGATTTGTCAAGTTTGACACGTGTTGAAGCATAGTTCGTTGGAGGACGACACTTGATAATGGCCATAAGGCCGAAATTGTATTTGCAAGAATAAATACCTTCATCTGTCAATGGCGAAAATTAAGTCTTTCAAAAAGTATTTGTTCAGTCTAATTCTCTCTCTCTCTCTCTCTCTCTCTCTCTCTCTCTCTCTCTCTCTCTCTCTCTCTCTACCTATCTCTCTGTCACACACACACACACACACACACACACACACACACACACACACACACACACACACACACACACACACCACGGCGCCCGCGCGCGTATCTATGTGTGCGTGTGTGTTTCTGGCATAGCTCCATCGGACTCTGCTGTGGCGGATGAACCGGTATGTCTCGGATACGGCCAGACGCAACGGGGGTGTTCTAATTCGGGAGGTAGAGGTGTAGCCATCGGGAACGTAGTGCTTACTAATAGGGTAGTGCGAGATATGATACGGCGCCGAACTACTGAACTACACAGACAATTTAAGGTCACTGCACTTATCACGTGATAGCTTCCTCTTGTAAGCCAAACGTTCCGCTGACTGTAAGAAGCGCGCGATCAGTTTGCTTCAGCCTTTGCAAAATATTCTTGGTAAATGCGAGACAGTTTCAATAACAAAGAGGAAGAACCCACAGTATTTGATGGCAAGAGTCGTGATGAATATCTGTAGCACGACAGCCTTCTAAATGTTTAGGTATAATACCGAGAAGCTGTATTGAATAAGGAAAGGCGTGAGGGAGACTCACAGTTGGAGACAGGTTGTGAAATGAGCAGCCGATGCGCGAAGGAATTAACTTAAAAGACGCTAGCGCGACCGATTCTAAAGTACTGCTCCAACCCGTGGAGTCATCAAGTTAGTGTGGAACGAGCACGTGAGATCAGTAGTAGAGATGGCGAATGGTCGACTTCGGTTTATTGCGAGAATTCTACGTTAACGTAGCTCATTCGCAGAGGAGACCACCTATAGAACAGTAGTGCGACCCATTGTTTAGTACTGCTCGAGTGTTCGGGATCCCCACCAGGTCGGATTAAAGGAAGACAGCGAAGAAATTCAGAGGCTGCTAGATTTGTTAGCAGTACTTTCGATCAACACTTGAATACTACGGAGAACCTTCGTGAACTCAGGTGGGAATCCCTGAAGGGAAGACGGGCGTTGTTTTTCCGGAACACTGTTGAGAAAATTTAGAGCACCGGCATTTGAAGCTGACTGCAGAACGATTCTACTGCCGCCAAGGATCAGGAAGACGAGAGAAATTACATTTCGGACGGAGACTTTGAAACACTAGTTTTTCCCTCGCTTTATGTGCTGGTAATCGCGTCCGTGGACTACTCTGCTTTTTCAGTCCCACTCTCACCCCTCCTCTACATCTACATCCATACTCCGCAAGCCACCTGACGGTGTGTGGCGGAGGGTACCTTGAGTACCTCTATCTGTTCTTCCTTCTATTCCAGTCTCGTATTGTTCGTGGAAAGAAGGATTGTCGGTATGCTTCTGTGTGGGCTCTAATCTCTCTGATTTTATCCTCATGGTCTCTTCGCGAGATATACGTAGGAGGGAGCAATATACTGCTTGACTCTTCGGTGAAGGTATGTTCTCGAAACTTCAACAACGGTCTGAGCTACTGAGCGTCTCTCCTGCAGAGTCTTCCACTGGAGTTTATCTATCATCTCTGTAACGCTTTCGCGATTACTAAATGATCCTGTAACGAAGCGCGCTGCTCTCCGTTGAATCTTCTCTATCTCTTCTATCAACCCGATCTGGTTGATAAGTAGTTGATTCTTACCACTATATTGATGATTTCTATAAAGTGATACGTGCTCAAAGATCGTTTGAAATGGGTACAGTGGTTTGGGAGGAGACGTGGAACATACATACATACGTATATACATCCATTTTCATAATATATGTGGATTTTTTTAAAACTGTCAATGACATCAGCGATGGATATGACAGATGAACAGAGTGCTGCGTACGGATGACAGAGTCATGGATGCGTGTTGGTGGGAATGTTGTACAGAGATATTCTCACTCTCGCAGATCAACCGTATCAAGAGATTTAACAGAGGCATATACGTCTGCCCTTCCGGTGAGAGAAGCGTGCCTGTAGCAAAGGTTGGGTTGGTAGTCTGGGAGCCAGTGCAGGCCGTTCTCTGAAGCCAAACGCCGAAGACGGCCTACGGATTTCGGGGTCGAACAAAAGCCCACTTGTAGGAAACAATGTTATAGAGAAGACTTATCGTGCGGATGGATGGATGGATGGATGAGCCTCTGCTTCCGACGCCGGGTTCCTGCGCCACTGAGGTCATCACCGCAGCAAACCACGTCGTAGTATGCGGCTACACTGTTGGCGCGTAGAATTGTCCCTAGGTATTCTCCCACGCTCATGAGATTTCTGTGAGTTTCTATCATTATTACTTCTGCATTGTAATTCATTACGAATTTACATGCAGTTTTTACCAGGACTCCAGTGTTTATGAATTCTTTTGTATACCCAACCAAACTAATATATTCTGTGTTCCTACCTCCACCCATATTCCAGCGCAGGAATCGATTCACAAATTCTTTTGCATACCCAGCCAAAATAATATATTGTGTGTTCCTACGCGCACGCACATTCCAGCGTTGCAATCGATCCACGGTCACAGTATTGCTGTCCAACGCTGCAAATAGGTTACAACCCATCCAAAGCTCTTCTATTTCGATTAATGGACACGGTCACTCTTTCAGCGGACGTGTAGAGTTACATTAAGCTGACGACCGTTGTTTACTCAATTATTTCTGCTGGCCACACTGGTGCAGTCGTTTCCATGGCTAATTAATTGATCTCAGGCAGAAACCGGCAGACCGGTACTATAACAACCTACAAGCGTGAGACAACTGCTTCTTGTACGCATTGTCAATAGATATACATCATAACGCAAATAAATTTCTTCCGTAAACACATTTTCGATCTATGTCGGTTAACATACGGTTAGTTCCGGCGAGAACAACATATATATCAGCGACTGTAATCAGAGATTTTTGTGTTACATATAAACTCAGTACTCCAAAGTGGTTCGTACCATGTGAAGCAGTGCTCTAGCAATTGAGGTCAGTCCGTGTCGTCATCTTCCGGCTATATATTCGTGATAACTCAGTAATGGGAATAATTTATACCCTAAAATAATTCATTTTCGTACCTTTTTGGCTTACTTTTCACAGAAGTTATACGAACGTGTGTCGCGCGGAAATTTTATTGGCTAAGATGAACGACAGAAATAGCTGCTTCACATACTTAGCCTTTGAGTTGCCTTCCGCTAAACACTGGCACAAGGCCTGTTGGGAAGATCTTGTTTGCTTCGCAGAAGGCTTACTTTAGACTTCCTCTCGAAGCGCCATATTTTTTCCACGCCCTCTCACTCCACCTCTCTGTCTCTTACCCCCCATCTCTTCCTCTCCCCCCCCCCCTCCCAATTGCCATCACTTCCATTCCCTACACTACGGCGAGGCGTAGTGCTGCAGCGCTCGAGACAATGGACCCTCATTCGGGTGAGCGAGTTTCTGTTCTTTTTTTAAATCGGTTTCGGATGCAGCCGAAAGCTAGGTTTGATTCATAGCCGAGAGCGAGGTTTGATTCCCCGTATGCCTATCCAGATTTAGTTCTCCTAAACCAGATAAGCAGATCTTGATAAAGACACGGCCAATTTCCTTCCTCTAACAATAACAGTTGCCTCGTCTACCATGACCAAGTCACCGAGACGACACTAGACCACGCCCTTTCGTTCTTTCTATTTTGTTGTAGAATATAATCTATTTAGTTCTAGATCTTCGGAGAAAAGATATACTCCAATAATTCCTAGTAAAAATAGATGCACTGTGTGTGTAACTGAATGGGAGAATTTGAAGCCAGGTGTGGTCGCACTCTTTCTCTCACTTACGCGGTTCTGGCTTGATAGTTTTGTCTCCTTTATACTTGTTTACTAAATTCTGTTAATAACCCCTGGTCCTTTGTGTTCCAAGGAGACCAATGGGATGCATGCAGGGCGGCAGGATGTCTATTTTGCTGACCCACAGTTGTGCAGCGCTTGTGCCTGGTTTTGCGGTGTGATGTCAGTTGTGCACACACTTGTCCTAACGCAGCACTTCTTGCGCTCGCTACCACAGCGTCGTCAGTCTATTCAGGCTGCTGCTGGACGGGGTGCGGGGGATCTGATAAGTGTCGTATCCTGATATACTTGCCTCATCCATTTCTCTCTTCTTGAAAGGTAGTATAGGGTTTACTTGTCTCGACAGGAGCTCGCAATTCAGCTTTGAAACTTAAGAATGATACAGTTTGGTGTTCCCATATGACTACAATAAGAGTAGCGTTGCATTTTCTTTGGAACGTGCACAGCTCCAGAATGAATTTTTACTCTTCAATTCAGAGTGTGCGGATTTGAAAGTTAAAACAGCGTGCCTTACCGGGACTTGAACCTGACACCTGCCTTTCGCGCGCACGTACTCCACTTGAAAGTCACCTCGGGTTTCCTGCCAGATTCTAAAATCTTCATTCAGTATCTCGGCGATCCAAAAGTCCGCCGTTTTCAGGAGAATGCTGCTGCTGAGTCCCGCTGAAAACTTATGACGACGCTGCAAATCGTCGTCCTATGTAGGGTTGAGTACAGTACACTACGCTTACGCCTCCCCACACAGGTGCTGCCCTCCAAGACTGGGGAGGTGGCGCCACCCACAGTAGAACACCGGCAGCAACGATATATCGCAATAGAAGACAATTTTCAAACACTCGGACTTGCCTCACCGAAGAACGTTGTGTTTTTACGCTGGATAGTACGGGGTTCCACGTCCTGCTAAGTGGAAAGCCGTTACTCTATTAACCAAATTGCCTGCCAGCCTAATTTCAGTGCCTCTTTTTAAACACTGTTCCAAAAGCAACAAGTATTCTATGTATCGCTTGCGTCTTAGTCCCGCATTGCGCGCGGGGTTGGTTGGTTGGTTGGTTGGTTTGTGGGGGTTAAAGGGACCAAACTGCGACGGTCATCGGTCCCGGTTGGCGTGGTTAAATCGGATTTGGCATGTTAATGTGAAGGGGTTGCCGGATGCCCTTCCTGCCGCCACCCCGTACCCCCCGTCACGGAATCAGAGTACCCCATCTGTCTGCGTCTAGTGTAAATCATGGAAAAGTGCAGATGTGTGTCAAATGTCTGTGAGTCGTGTAACTGAGGCGGGACGCGGGTTCAAAATGGATCAAATGGCTCTGAGCACTATGCGACTTAACTTCTGAGGTCATCAGTCGCCTAGAACTTAGAACTACTTAAACCTAACTAACCTAAGGACATCACACACATCCATGCCTGAGGCAGGATTCGAACCTGCAACTGTAGTGGTCACAGACTGACGTGCCTAGAACCGCTCGGCCACACCTGCCGGCGTGGGACGTGGGGACCAGCCCGGTATTCACCTAGAGGGATGTGGAAAACCGCCTAAAAACCACATCCAGGCTGTCCGGCACACCGACCTTCGTCGTTAATCCGGCGGGCGGATTCGATCCGGGACCAGCGCGCCTATCAGAGGCCAGGAAGCAGTGCATTAGCGATCTCGGCTAACCTGGCGGGTCCAAAAGCAACAAGTATCGTTGTTCGTCAAGTTTAATCCAGGGCTGTGCTGGACGTATTTAAGGGCTCTTCACGCTTAGTCTTACAGATTACATAGCTCGCCGACGTCCGATTCAGCAGTTGCAAGGCTCGGCGTAACCAGAAGCATCTCAGTGCAGCTCTGGATGAAATGTTAGAGGCAGAAAAGTATCGTGGACCACAACCATTGATCCCGGAAGTTTCTCCAATCCGATCGTGAAAGCATTCATTGTACGGGTACTGACACTGACTACCCTCCGCAACACACACCTTGCTATGCCTTGCGGAGCACCGATGTAGATATGTATTTTAGACACCCAGCAAGCGCTTGATTGGGTACTTACACGATACCACGCTCCCGTCTAAAATCATTTCTACAGGAATCTGTTAAGCGGTGCTGTCTCGGTCCGTCTGCAGTTGGTGTGATTGCCGGCATCTGAAGTACACCGTATAATGTAGTCAGGTACTAACTAGGATGAATTAACTAAATCTGAAGTGAACTCCCGTGGCGAAGGCATCGACGGAGACTGTGAACAACACCGGTGAAGCGGAACGACCGCCCCGGGAGCAATTCCGCATTCCCCGTCAGCAGATAATGGCGTACTTGCAGCTCCAGCGCTCGGCTAATTCCTACCCAATGGGCCGACTTATAATTGCCGTAACGGCTACAGGCGCGCAATTAAGACGCAGGGGTTATCCACAGCGGCAGCCAAGCGCCTGCCTCCCAGGTCACTGGCCTGTTTCCTAAGTCTTCGGCGTGTGCCTCCGTTCCTCAGGGAACCGCCACACGGCGGCGCTGGTATCACCCGCGGTGTCCCGAAGGCAGCAAACCACCTGTTAGCAGTCTACCACTGCAGCCTACCTGCAGCCGCACAGGGGGCCAACTCGCTGGAGAACGTGGTCAGAATAGAAATAGAAGATGCTCCGTCACACTTATCACCCTAAAATCTAGCGTAGATTGTACTGGTGCACAGTTGTCCAATGTTGCGGTGGTCACAAGTGGCGGAACATCGCTGTTCCTTCTTCTGCAGTTACTACACTACTGGCCATTAAAATTGCTACACCAAGAAGAAATGCAGATGATAAACGGGTATTCATCGGACAAATATATTATACTAGAACTGACATGTGATTACATTTTCACGCAATTTGGGTGCATAGATCCTGGGAAATCAGTACCCAGAACAACCACCTCTGGCCGTAATAACGGCCTTGATACGCCTGGGCATTGAGTCAAACAGAGCTTGGATGGCGTGTACAGGTACAGCTGCCCATGCAGCTTCAACACGATACCACAGTTCATCAAGAGTAGTGACTGGTGTGTTGTGACGAGCCAGTTGCTCGGCCACCATTGACCAGACTTTTTCAGTTGGTGAGAGATCTGGAGAATGTACTGGCCAGGGCAGCAGTCGAACATTTTCTGTATCCAGAAGGGCCCGTACAGGACTTGCAACATGTGGTCGTGCGTTATCCTGCTGAAATGTAGGGTTTCGCAGGGATCGAATGAAGGGTAGAGCCACGGGTCGTAACACATATGAAATGTAACGTCCACTGTTCAAAGTGCCGTCAATGCGAACAAGAGGTGACCGAAACGTGTAACCAATGGCACCCCATACCATCACGCCGGGTGATGCGCCAGTATGGCGATGACGAATACACGCTTCCAATGTACGTTCACCGCGATGTCGCCGAACACGGATGCGACCATCATGACGCTGTAAACAGAACCTGTGTTCATTCGAAAAAATGTTTTGCCATTCGTGCACCCAGGTTCGTCGTTGCGTACACCATCGCAGGCGCTCCTGTCTCTGCTGCAGCGTCAAGGGTAACCGCAGCCATGGTCTCAGAGCTGGTAGTCCATGCTGCTGCAAATGTCGTCGAACTGTTCGCGCAGATGGTTGTTGTCTTGCAAACGTCCCCATCTGTTGACTCAGGGATCGAGACGTGGATGCACGATCCGTTACAGCCATGCGGATAAGATGCCTGTCATCTCGACTGTTAGTGATACGAGGCCGTTGGGATCCAGCATGGCGTTCTGTATTACCCTCCTGAACCCACCATATTCTGTAACAGTCATTGGATCTCGACCAACGCGAGCAGCAATCGCGATAGGCTACAATCCGACCTTTATGAAAGTCGGAAACGTGACGGTATCCATACACGAGGTATCACAACAACGCCGGTGAATTGCTGTTTGTGTATGAGAAATCGGTTGGAAACTTTTCTCATGTCAGCACATTGTAGGTGTCGCCACCGGCGCCAACCTTGTGCGAATGCTCTGAAAAGCTAATCATTTACATATCACAGCATCTTCTTCCTGTCTGTTAAATTTCGCGTCGTCTTCGTGGTGTATCAATTTTAATGGCCAATAGTGTAGTATTCGTTACAAAGTCGGAGCTGAAACGGAGGTTTTACTGATGGTAGAGGTTCAAAGTTTGAAGTAAAAACTTCAAAAATATAAACGCCGAATTGCCAGCAGTATAACCGGGGTACTCGAGTAATGTTTCTTTGTCTTCCTAGCTGTCCCAGCTATACGCAAAGAAAAACAACTCTATTATGTCCATCGTGCTCTTTATCGTTTTGTAGTAGGTTCGTATTAACAACGCAAAGTCTCGTCGATCTTGATGACTATTTTCCAGAAAAGAATCGTCCGTGTCGCATTTAAATGAAACCGCGGCAGTTGCACACAGGTCGTAGTTTATGCTCGGGAATCAGAGTGTGCGGGGCGAACTATGCATACACTTTTTCTACTTCAAAATATTCATTTGGTAAAGAGGTGTTGCCCATTGCGATTTGTGACCGAAGGACGCTGACACGCTACAACAGCACGTCTGCTGTTTCTCGCCCGCTCACAACTTGTTAGTCGAATGCACATCTGTTATTTACAGTTAGTTACAGCTTGCGTCGTAGTTACTGCACTGACGTCGCTTATACGCCTGGAAGAGAATCAGTCTCGAAACTTTAGGGCGGATGGTGTATATTCTTCCAGTTGATGCTACTTGTGATATATAACATTTATACTAATACTTTTATTGTTATTGTTATTTTTTATAAATGTTGCTGTACTGAAACAGCTTGTCAATTACAGGGTGTAACACGTTCCACATATATTAAACGAGCACAACAAAAGTACAGAATTACTCATGTGCGTCTTTTTGTGTAGTTATAAGACCTGCTAAAGAGTTACATCACTGAGTCACTGCACTTACAAATGACACATCTTGCGGAAGACGGAAACCGAAATTCGGAAACTGTTTTTCGCTGTCGTGTTTATACGTTAACGCCTCCAGCGGATTTCCTAGCCCAGGCAAATATGTCATCTAGAAAGCAGCTGTTCAAGTTTCTAATCTCGTCAGTACAATAGCTATTTCGATTCAGTTAAATATTACAAGCAGAGCTTCTGGTTAAGTCTAATATTTCCACTTTCCACTCACTGTGCAAAAAGTCACTCCGTACATATTACACAAAAAGTTTTAAAAAGGAGTAAGCAGACAGCTCAAGAATGTTTCGAAAACAGTTCTGCGTTTACGTGCTAGCGAAAATCGATTGTGGAAGTGAAAACCGGCAACTAGAACTAGATCGATTTTGGAGTGTATACTTGATCAACCAAAAGTGGTATTCCGAAATCAGCAAACAAAATCCGGGGTTTTGAGAGCTCCATGTGAACATAGTGAGTTTGTGTTTTACAGATCTGCCAGTTGAAAAAGAATGTTGCTGCCTGTACTGCGACAGTTAAAGAAGCTCTGAAGAATGCGCAAAAGTTTGTTTCATGAGATCCTAGTCACTATTTTTGCGGAGTAGTAGGAATTATAATCTGTAAGGAGTCAAAAATTATCTGTGGTGTGAAAGTTAGGCGCGCCACCGTGTTAGTGTAACAACACAGTAGTTAATTCGGGTTTCAACTGCGTAACTGAAGCGAGCAACTTTTTCTGCCACATAGAGTTTACAAACAAATGTATTCAGTTTAAAAACACTTATTCTCGCTGTCTGTTAGCATCTTTCTGTCACTACTGAGATGGCTAATTATTTTTGGAACTCAGCCAGGGCGCCATGTTTTCTCCCTGACCCAAATCTGTACCGGCCCTGTGTAGTGTGCGAATAAAAACTCCCTTGTCGCATGCTGTGCTGATACGGGCCGACTGATTATGCCTAACGTAGGCTTATATGCGTTGGTGATTATCATTCATCCGACATGTATGGCGAATAATTCACGGCCTTTCCGTCTGCCGCAACAGCACAGTTCGCGTAAAGCGAGGCATGAAAGACCCTTTTTTGTTTTCGTATATATTTATTTGCCCTGGGTCCACCAGTACGACCATTACCGTGTTACAGATCTCTCTCTCATTCCTGCCGACTTTCCCAGTTTAGGCAGACGACTCCGGTTTTCCATTTTTTCTCCCGCCTCCATATTATTCTTTCTCCCGATTTTTAACTAAACATCGTCAGATCTAATAAATCCGTTTCCAGATGCCGATATTTCAGTTCTCTTTGCCAGTGTCCGGAAATCCTTTGTTCATTACTCTTTTTTGGTCAATAAACGTACCGATGTTCATAGAAATCAGGAAGTCGCGCGGTACCTGTATGTCGATTGTTATTCTTCCTCATACCCACGCATTTTGAAGATTGTTCTCGTATTCAGCGTCCCAAAATCCTGTAAGTGGACTAATGAGAACAGTGGACAGTTTGAAACGCGGTTGTGATGATAAACTTACGAGCGTTTGCTTGTAACACATCTTCTTTTGCGTTATGTGATAAACAGAACGTCTCATTTAAATATGTAACTACAAGGTATCAAGTAATTTATGAGCAAACGGCAACCAGTCACTGTACACTGATTTGTTTTTTAAGTACTACAAGATATTTGCCATAACTGTTTGCTCACGACCAAATGCTGCATATTACGTTAGCGTGAGCGCGAATTGTAGCATGTTGTTCAGTGCTCCAAATTTTTGTATCCACCATTACCGCCAAACATAGGAGTTACCATTTTAAAAAATGGGAAATTAGTGACATACCCGCCGGCCGCGGTGGCCAAGCGGTTCTAGGCGCTTCATTCCGGAACCGCGCGACTGCTACGGTCGCAGGTTCGAATCCTGCCTCGGGCATGGATGTGTGTGATGTCCTTAGTTTAGTTAGGTTTAAGTAGTTCTAAGTTCTTGGGGACTGATGAACTCAGATGTTAAGTCCCATAGTGCTCAGAGCCATTTGAACCAGTGACATACCCCTTCTGAATGTGTGCTATGACTGAAAGTTCGTAACATAAGACATCTGTATATAAGAACGTATCTGTGAAAGACAATATTGCCGGCCGGTGTGGCCGAGCGGTTCTAGGCGCTTCAGTCTGGAACCGCGCGACCGCTACGGTCGCAGGTTCGAATCCTGCCTCGGGCATGGATGTGTGTGATGTCCTTAGTTTAGTTAGGTTTAAGTAGTTCTAAGTTCTAGAGGACTGATGAACTCAGATGTTAAGTCCCATAGTACTCAGAGCCATTTGAACCATTTTGAAAGACGATATTGGCTCTTTTCCTGAAATTGTAGAAGCGGTCGTAAGTAAATTCACGCCCGATAATAAAAAACATGAGCGATCTTACAGTGCGGTCGTAAATAAACACATGGGTGATCGTCAAATTGGGCAGCCCGAGTCGGTAGTGGAGAAAATGTAAAAATTACTGGAATTAAATTTCGAAAGGGGCATCCGCCCGAGAACAGGAAGTTTTAGTACGAAATTTATTAGCGTGATGGGACGATACAACAAGTTAGAGTTGAAATCAAGATAATGAAAACTTACGGTCGAAGTGTTACAACGGAAATCTACAAATACTGGTTAACCGTTTTGTATTACGTGTTCCTATGCACCACGCACCAGTCCGCAATAGATAAGTGATTGCCTTTCCATTATTTTACGAATCAAAGTTTTGTGTGGTTGCAGTATTTTCATTTGCCTTTTTGTAGCCGTGTCATACTCGGGTGACAGAATTCATGGGATGTCCGCTAATATCGTGTGGGAGCTCATTTTTCCCGAGTAGTGCAGCTACTCGACATGGCATCGACTCAACAAATCGTTGGAAGCCCTTTGTAGAAATATTGAGCCATGCTGTCCCTGTACCCGTCCATAATTGCGAAAGGGCTGCCGATGCAGGATTTTGTACACCAGCTGATCTCTCGATTGCGTCCATAAATGTCCGATGGCGTTCATGTCGAGCAGTTTGGGTGGCCAGTCTTTCGTTCGCATTGCTCAGAATGTTCTTCGACCCTATTCGGTGTTTGGGAACATGAAGTCCATAATGTCTGCAGATGGTCCCCAAAACATAACCAGATCCAAGTACATTCCATGTAAGTACAGTCCACACCACTATGGAGACACCATCAGCTTGCACACTGCTTTGGTGATAACTTGAGGCCATGGTTTTTGGAGTCACTCTCGAACCCTACCATAAGTTTTTTCACTAGTCTTCTGACTGGTTTGATGCGGCCAGCCACCTGTGCTAACATCTTCCTCTCAGAGTAGCACTTGCAACCTACATTCTTAGATGTGAATACATCCAGCAAACAACTGTCTTCCTCTACAGTTTTTCCCCTCTACAGCTCTCTCTCGTACCATGGAAGTCATTCCCTCATGTGTTAACAGATGTCCTATCATCCTGTCCCTTCTCCTTATCAATGTTTTCCACATATTCATTTCCTGTCCGAGTCTGCGCAGAACCTCGTCATTCCTAATTTTCAGCATTCGTCTGTAGCACATCATCTCAGATGCTTCGATTCTCTTCTGTTTCCGTTTTCCCACAGTCCATGTTTCACTATCATACAATGCTGTACTCCAGACGTACATTCTCAGAAATTTCTTCTTCAAATTAAGGCTGATATTTGATATTAGTAGACTTCTCTTGGCCAGGAAAGCCGTTTTTGCCATTGCTAATCGCTTTTGATGTCCTCCTTGTTCCGTTCGTCATTGATTATGTTACTGCCTAAGTAGCAAGATTCCGCAACTTCATGTACTTCGTGACCGTCAATCCTGATGTTAAGTTTCTCGCTGTTCTCATTTCTACTACTTCTCATTACCATCGTCTTTCTTCTATTTACTTTCAGTCCATACTCTGTACCAGTCCATACTCTGTACTCATTATACTGTGCATTCCGTTCAGCAGATCATGTAATTCTTGTTTATGCCATCAGCGAATCTTGTCATTGATATCATTTCACCTTGAATTTAATTCCACTCCTGAACCTTTCTTTTATTTCCATCATTGCTTCCTCGATGTACAGACTGCGCAGTAGGGGCGAAAGGTTACATCCTTGCCTTACACCCTTTTTAAATACGAGCACTTCGTTCTTGGTCGTCCACTCTTATTATTCCCTCTTGCCTGTTGCACATATTGTGTATGACTCGTCTCTCCCTATAGCTTATCCCTACTTTTTTTCAGAATTTCGAACATATTGCACCATTTTATAGTGTCGCACGCTTTTTCCAGGTCGATAAATCCTATGAACATGTCTTGATTTTTCTATAGTCTTGCTTCCAGCTTTCACCAACTGAAATTAGACTCATATGCCCAGGCCACGATTTTCCGGTCGTTTAGGTCCAGTCTATACGGTTATGAGCCCAGAGAGGCGATGTGCTGCTAGCAAAGGCATTCACATCGGTCGAATGCTGAACTCAAAACGCCGAATTTCTCCGCACTGTCCTAACGGATACATTCGTCTGCATCCCACATTAATTTCTGCTTGTCAGTTAGCATTGACAACTCTTCGCAGAGGCCGCTGTTTTCGGTCGTTATTAAAGGCTGTCGGCGACTGCGTTGTCCGTGGTAAGAGGTAATGCCTTAAATGTGATATTCGCGGCACTCTATTGACAGTGTGGATCGCGGGACTGATGGTATCGCCCTTTAGTTCCATAATCCCCCACAACCAATCTCGGAATATTTAATTTCATAACGATTTCCGAAATGGAATGTCCCATGTGTCCAACACCACCATTCCGCGTTCAAATTCTGTTAATACCCGTCACGCGGCTGTAATCACGTCGGAAGCCTCTCCACATGAATCACCCGAGTATAAATGACAGCTCCGCGAGTGCACTCTCGTTTTGTAACTTGTGTGCGCGATAGTACCTCCATTTGAATATGTGGATATCGCTATCCCAGGACTTCTGTCATCTTATTGTATAGCTTTTCGACATCATAGGGAAACAAACATCCGTTGTCTCAACATTATACTGAAAATCAGCCGCTGCTGTTGGTCATTCGTACCTCCCGATGTTAAAACTGAAATATCACGTTAATACGGTGCATCATTGCCTCTAACCTTGGTAACGGAATTCTGCGAGGATGAGAGGCCAAATATTTCTTCGGGCGTTCCATATCCATTTGCAGCAAGTCACTGACGTTCTCAGCTTGCAGCGACACCATTTTGAGAAAGTCTGATTTCTCCGCTTTTCCACTGTAACAAATAGTCCCAAACCTGTCTGTGATTAAGAACGGATGATTTATGGGACCAGTTGAAGTGCGAAAGT
This sequence comes from Schistocerca nitens, assembly GCF_023898315.1. Lineage (NCBI taxonomy): Eukaryota > Metazoa > Arthropoda > Insecta > Orthoptera > Acrididae > Schistocerca > Schistocerca nitens. Next base: position 1,130,173,002 of record NC_064614.1, read on the forward strand.
GGTCAGACTAGAAACATATGCGTACAGTCCTGTGAGCAAGACAGTTGTCGTTTTGGAAGAGCATAGTATCTACTGTATATTCGGCGTGAAGATCTAGAACAAATGGCAACACTTGGTCACCGAACATGTAGAAGTAAACACCCTGTTTCATATATATGAAGATGGTATCTGTTCTTTAGGAGATACCAACACCGGCCATTTGGCCATCTTCTTCTGTGCTGATGCACAAACAGTGCCCGAACTCTTACGGGAATCGTCAGTAAAGCCGCGAGTAATGAGTATAATGGGCAGGGCCACTATGAAGCCGGCCGCTGTGGCCGAGCGGTACTAGGCGGAACGGCGCGACTGCTACGGTCGCAGGATCGAATCATGTCTCGGGCATGGATGTGTGTCATATCCTTAGTTTAGTTAGGTTTAAGTAGTTCTAAGTCTAGGGGACTGATGACCTCAGATGTTAAAAGTCCCATAGTGCTTAGAGCCATTTGAACCATTTTTTGTTGTTGCAGATAGTATAATTGATTCGGAATATGGTGGACATCTAGTGGGAATTCAAGGGCGGCCGGTGGTATTTCTTCGAGATAAGAACGATAACAACTGTTAGTCGCGCCATTTTGTTTCGGGAACAGTTCAAGAGGCATCGAACAAGGTAGTGTAGTGATTAGCACATTGTACTCGCATTCGGGGGGAGGACGGTTCAAACTACCGTTCGGCCATCTTGATTTAGATTTTCCGTGATTTCCCTGAATCGCTTAAGACAAATGCCTGGATGATTCCTTCGAAAGGGCACGGTCTGTTTCCTCCTCTGATCCGAGTTTGTGTTCTGTCTCTGATTACCTCGTTGTCGACGGGACGCTAAACACTAATCTCATCCTCGAAACGAGGTGTTCTGCGGATTATAGTGCGCAGAGTGGCACGTAATTTTTCTGCATGTTTAATAGTCTGTACTCTTGTATGAACTGAGAAATTGAAACAAGTTTAATCGATATCCTTTCTTATGGCATTCGAAAGCTCTTGAAAAGACTAGTGTAGTGATGTAAGGCTTGATAAGGGAATTGACTTTCGTAAGAAATACCTGTGAGTTAGAAGAGTTGAGGGGGGCATGAAAGGAAAGCAGTGGTTGGGAAGGGAGTGAGACAGGGTTATAGCCTATGCCCGATGTTATTCAATCTGTATATTGAGAAGGCATTAAAGGAAACAAAAGAAAATTTCGGAGTAGGAATTAAAATCCATGGAGAAGAAATAAAAACTTTGAGGTTTACCGACGACATTGTCATTCTGTCAGAGACAGCAAAGGACTTGGAAGAGCAGTTAAACGGAATGGATAGTGTCTTGAAAGGAGGATATTAGATGAACATGAACAGAAGCAAAACGAGGATAATGGAATGTAGTCAAATTAAATCGGGTGATGCTGAGGGAATTAGATGAGGAAATGAGACGCTTAAAGTAGTAAAGGAGTTTTGCTATTTGGGGAGCAAAATAACTGATGATGGTCGAAGTAGAGAGGATATAAAATGTAGACTGGCAATGGCAAGGAAAGCGTTTCTGAAGAAGAGAAATATGTTAACATCGAGTATAGATTTGTCAGGAAGTCGTTTCTGAAAGTATTTGTATGGAGTGTAGCCATGTATGGAAGTGAAACGTGGACGATAAATAATTTGGACAAGAAGAGAATAGAGGCTTTCGAAATGTGGTGCTGCAGAAGAATGCTGAAGATAAGGTGGGTAGATCACACTACTAATGAGGAGGTATTGAATAGAATTGGAGAGAAGAGAAATCTGTAGCACGACTAGAAGAAGGGATCGGTTGGTAGGGCATATTCTGAGGCATCAAGGGATCACCAGTTTAGTATTGGAGGGCAGCGTGGAGGGTAAAAATCGCACAGGGAGACTAAGAGATGAATACACTAAGCAGATTCAGAAGGATGTAGGTTGCAGTATACCTACTGCAAGATGAAGAAGCTTGCACGGGATAGAGTAGCATGGAGAGCTGTATCAAACCAATCACTGGACTGAAGATCACAACAACAACAACAACCTGTGAGATGAGCTATAATTGAGAGGCAAGACTGCCGGAATAGACTATTGCCATATTAGCACTAAATGACACTCCAGTGCCGGGCTTCATCGCTTGAGTGAAAGGGTATGTGATATTTGTATGAATCCGAACGAGTAGTTAATACGAAACGCGACTTGGCGTAAATTAAGTTATAAATAAACAGGCTCGTTGCTGTATATTTTCGGCTAAAAACATTTTTACCGTTACCAAAAACAGCACACAATAGAGTAAAAGATATTTGTTATTATATGTCTGGAGCGCAGCGTTTTATGGAATGAAAACTTGGATCGTGGGAGAACTGCAGATGTCTGAAAAGTGGTATTACAACAGAGAGCTGAAGTTGGCAGGTTGCAGCTATCCCCTTCTCTCTCAGCCACGCGAAGTCGCGAAGGCACACCTGTGCTGCGGTCACGCGCTGCGCGCCCTTGCGGCGCACGCGAGCCCGCCACGGGAAGTAATTGCACGGCTGTCGGCTAAAGAGCTCTTAATCGGAGCGCTTGGGTCAACTCGACGCACTACTATATTAGCAAAACAAACGTTCCTTAAAAGACCGGCAGCCTCGATTTGACCCACGAGACAACGCTAGAAAAACCCTGACACAAGGGATCTCTGCCCGTAGCAATATGATGGCTCTCGGAGATCCCACTAATCAACTGGAAATGTGCAGCACTAGGAGTTCTTGTTTTCCTTGTTTAATTTACTACTAGTAGCTTCTGATGTCTTCGCTAATCTCACCAAATGGTGAGGTATAGTATCGTTAGGAAACATGTATAAGAAACGTATTCTTGTACGACGGTGAGTCAAATGAAAACCTTAAATTTTTAAAAAAAATATTATTTATTGTGTAGAAGTGGTACAAAGCTGTATTACTTTGCAACATAATCTCCCCCACGCTCAATGCAAGTCCTCCAGCGCTTACAAAGTGCATAAATTCCTTTAGAAAAAAAATTCTTTTTGTAGTCCTCGCAACCACTCGTGCACCGCGTGGCGTACCTCCTCATCAGAACGTAACTTCTTTCCTCCCATTGCATCTTTGAGTGGTCTAAACATACGGAAATCAGTTGGGGCAAGGTCTGGTATGGTGGATGAAGAAAGCACTCAAAATGCAGGTCTGATTGTTGCAACTGTTGTACGGGCAGTGTGGGGTCTTGCATTGTCATTTTGCAAAATGACACCTGCTGACAGCAATCCACGTCGCTTTGATTTGATTGCAGGCCGCAGATGATTTTTTAGGAGATTTGTGTGTGATGCACCAGTGACAGTGGTCCCTCAAGGCATGTAATGCTCCAAAATGACGCCTTTTTCGTCCCAAAAGAGAATCAGCATAAATTTCCCTGCTGATGATTCTTTTCGAAACTTCTTTGGCTTAGGTGATTAGGAATGGCGCCATTCCTTGCTCGCTCTCTTCGTTTCCGGTTGGTGGAAGTGAACCTAGTTTTCGTCCCCACTAATGATTCTTGCAAGGAAGCCATCACCTTCTCCACCTTCTCGTTCAAAGCGCCGAAGTAGTTCTTCATAGGCATCAACACATCGTTCTGTCATTTGGAGTCAGCTGCCGTGGCACCCATCTTGCAGACATTTTGTGAAACTGGAGTACACCGTGCACAATGTGGTGTGCTGACCCATGACTAATCTGTAAACATGCTGCAATGTCATTCAGTGTCACTCGGCGGTTTTTCTTCACTATGGCTTCAGATGCTGCAGTGTTCTGTGGGGCCACAACTCGTTGTGCCTGACCTGGACGAGGAGCATCTTCCACTGATGTCACACCATTTGTGAACTCCCTACTCCATTCGTAGACTTGCTGCCGTGACAAACATGCATCACCGTACTGAACCTTCATTCGTCGATGAATTTCAATATGTTTCACACCTTCGCAGCGTAAAAATCGAATAAAGGAACGCTGTTCTTCCCTGGTGCAAGTGGCAAGTGGGGCGGCCATCTTTATACTGATACTGCGACGGTATGTGTGCATCTGCACTATGCTGCCACCCACAGGCCATTCTGCACGCTGTTCGTAGCACGCTTACCAACTTGCAGGATAACGGCGCGAAATTTCGATTTGTTATTACAATTTTAAGGTTTTCATTTGACTCACCCTCGTAATTGAAGACTGTGATTTGTGAAAAATTCTAGGGGAGACTCTTCTTCTCACGTATCGTTCTCTCGCTTACGAAGCCTAGCGGGCTTTTTGAAGGCAAGCATAACCACCCTTTCAGCCACGGAGTACAGAGGGTAGATTGTTTTTATTTAGTATATCTCTCGGCAGTGCACGGGTCAGCTAATTGGGTTTCACATACCCTGAAACAGGAGTACGGTTTTCTGTTCGGGGGGCTTTTGGGGACAGCTCCGGCATTCGCCTTACAGTCAGGGAAGAAGACATTAATCCATTAGTGATCGTCATATTATAGACGACGGCGACGTTAATGATGATGATGATGTTGATGGACTGAAAAAAATAATGTAGTTAACCTAATGCGGATTTACAAAAAACAACTGAAGGAAACGTTATACAAAAACAGAGTGTCGCGTACTCTCCGTTACCGAAGAAAGAAATACCCTAGACTGGAGTTTTATAGTATAGTAACCATTACATTTCGGATTATAAATTGACAGAGGAAAGGAGACACTGCCAAAGTAGGAATATACAGAGGGTGGACAAAAATATGCAAACACTAAAAGAAATATTACCGATCTTAATACGGTGTGGGAAACTCGTTGGCATTCAAGATAGCTTCCAGTCCCCTAGCAATGGGTATACACTAGTCCTATATGGTTTCTTAGGGATTCTTATGCCATTCTTCGTGCAAAATCGTGGCAAGTTCAGATAACGATGGTAGAGATGGATCGAGATCACTACCCTTCTCTCCAGAGTAGATAAGGAAGGCTCAATAACAGTGAAATCTGGCGATTGTGACAGCCAGCTAAGACGCGACAATTCTTCATCCTGCCGTTTACAAAACCATTTATGAGCAATGTGAGCTTTGTGAACAGCGGCCCTGTCGTGTTGGAACACCGGATCATCCCACTGGTTCAAAATCGCTCTGAGCACTATGGAACTCAACTTCTGAGGTCATCAGTCCCCTGGAACTTAGACCTACTTAAACCTAACTAACCTAAGGACATCACACACATCCATGCCCGAGGCAAGATTCGAACCTGCGACCGTAGCGGTCGCGCGGTTCCAGACTGTAGCGCCTAGAACCGCTCGGCCATCCCACTGGGGAACACGTATTCTACCGTGAGACGGACCTCATCAGCCAAAATAGTGACATAACCTTTGGCAGTAATGCGACCACGCAGAGTAACCACGGGGCTTCTTGGAATACCACGACATGACTGCCAAAATCATCACCGAACCGCAGCCATGTTTCACTCTTGGGGCGTAAACTTGTCCAGAAGTAGCAAACAGTGTGCAACAAGAGTTATCCGACCAAATATTCTTCCACTGCTACACAGACCTGGTTTTATGGCTTCTGTATGACGTTTTTGTATTACGGGCATTTGCGTCGTTGATGAATGGTTTCGAAATTCCATTTCGCCCTGCAATTCACTGCTTATGCAGCTCCCTTCATGTGTTGTTTGGTGATGACAGGGGTAGCGAATACGGCATTCAGTTCTGTTGCGGCTGTCGTGCTCCAGTTTTTCGCCACAATCTTCTGGTGTTTTTTTTACGTCATCGTAATATGCCGTTATGAGAACTGATGTTCGCGGAAAAAGCAGTTACGAAACCTTGCACTAGACGATTTCGTAGAACACCCTTTTTAATGGCGTGTTTTCTCATTTGGGTTTTTGCGGTAAATTGCACTGCTCGGGAGCGCGATTCTTCTAGGGAGAGCAGAGTTGGCCGGCGTGGCAGTGGGAGTCGCGGCACGCGTTCCGGCGAAGTGTTCACTTGTGCAGTTTTACGTGGAAACAGCCTGAGCTGGCCGCTACCTGGAAATGTGCGGCGCGCCGGCGGTGGAGAATTCTGCCAGCCGAGCAGTCGACGCGAACAGCCGAAACACTTTATAGACGCGAGCGTGTTGCGAGGAAGCCAGAACATTCAAATCACGTGGCGGAACCAGCTTACCTGGGAATTGTGCTGAAAGCATATTGCAGTAGAGTCGAATGACGTAAGCGGGAAGCAGCAGTTCAGTGAGCGAGACAGGTTTCTTATTCTATGCCACGTGTTATACAATCAGAGCGTATAGCAATCAGTAAAGGAAAGCAATTGCAAATTTGGCTGAGGAATTACAGATTAGAGAGAGAGAGAGAGAATAAAACAAAAGTGATGTTTGCCGATAACAGTGTAATTCTGTCAGACGGATGACGATGTACACTACTGGTCATTAAAATTGGTACACCACGAAGATGATGTGCTACAGACGCGAAATTTAGCCGACAGGAGGAAGATGCTGTGATATGCAAATGATAGCTTTTCAGACCATTCACACAAGGTTGGCGCCGGTGGTGACACCTACGACGTGCTGACATGAGGAAAGTTTCCAACTGATTTCTCATACACAAACAGCAGTTGACCGGCGTTGTCTGGTGAAACGTTGTTGTGATGCCTCGTGTAAGTAGGAGAAAAGTGTACCATCACACTTCCGACTTTGATAAAGGTTGGATTGGAGCCTATCGCGATTGCGGTTTATCATATCGGGACATTGCGTTGGTCGAGATCCAATTATTGCTAGCAGAGTATGGAATCGGTGGGTTCAGGAGGGTAATACGGGACGCCGTGCTGGATCCCAACGGCCTCGTATCACTAGCAGTCGAGATGACAGGCATCTTATTCGCATGGCTGTAACGGATCGTGCAGCAACGTCTCTATCCCTGAGTCAACAGATGGGGACGTTTCCAAGGCAACAACCGTCTGCACGAACAGTTCGACGACGTTTGCAGCAGCATGGACTATCAGCTCGGAGACCACGGCTGCGGTTACCCTTGACGCTGCATCACAGACAGTAGCGCCTGCGATGGTGTACTCAACGACGAACCTTGGTGCACGAATGGCCAAACGTCATTTTTTCGGATGAATCCAGGTTCTGTTTACAGCATCATGATGGTCGCATCCGTGTTTGGCGACATCGCGATGAACGCACATTGGAAGCGTGTATTCGTCATCGCCATACTGCCGTATCACTCGGCGTGATGGTATGGGGTGCCATTGATTACACGTTTCGGTCACCTCTTGCTCGCATTGACGGCACTTTGAACCGTGGACGTTACGTTTCAGATGTGTTACGACCCGTGGCTCTACCCTTCATTCGATCCCTGCGAAACCCTACATTTCAGCAGGATAATGCACGACCGCATGTTGGAAGTCCTGTACGGGGCTTTCTGGATACAGAAAATGTTCGACTGCTGCCCTGGCCAGCACATTCTCCAGATCTCTCACCAATTGAAAACGTCTGGTCAATGGTGGCCGAGCAACTGGCTCGTCGCAATAAGCCAGTGACTACTCTTGAACTGTGTATCGTGTTGAAGCTGCATGGGCAGCTGTACCTGTACACGCCATCCAAGCTCTGTTTGACTCAATGCCCAGGCGTATCAAGGCCGTTATTACGGCCAGAGGTGGTTGTTCTGGGTACTGATTTCTCAGGATCTATGCACCGAAATTGCGTGAAAATGGAATGACATGTCAGTTCAAGTATAATATATTTGTCCAATGAATACCCGTTTATCATCTGCATTTCTTCTTGGTGTAGCAATTTTAATGGGCAGTAGTGTAGATTAGTAGTTCGACGGGTTGGGTAGTATCACTATCTTCTTCTTCTTCTTCTTCTTCTTCTTCTTCTTCTGCCATGCATAGGCCTTGCTCTGTCTGTTGCAACTACATTTGGTCTTTCCATCTATTGCTGGTCTTCCAATGCATCTTTTTGCATTGCAGAGTAAATTGCCACTGCTGACAATATTGGACTCCTCCATTCGTAATAGATGGGATATCGACTTATGCCTATTTCATTCCACCTTTTCCTTTATACTTAAAGTTCTGAATTCCTTCGTAAGAGAGGCGGTGGACAAAATAATACCAACACCTGACATGCACACAATATTTATTCATTAGCAACGAAATGGACCACCATTGGCTTTGAGAACAGCTACAGTTTCTCTCGGAATAGATTCAACCTGTTGTTGTCCTATGCTTGTATCAAAAAGGCCGCCGATTGCTTCATCGATACTGGAACTGGAAATACGTTACTCATTCTCTGCTCTAAAACTCCCTGTATCTATTCAGTGACATTGCTCGCTCTCTTCGTTTCCGGTCGGTGGAAGTGAACCCAGGTTTCGTCCCCAGTAACGATTCTTGCAAGGAAGCAATCACCTTCTCGTTCAGAGCGCCGAAGAAGTTCTTCACAATCATCAACACGCCGTCCTCTCATTTCAGGAGTAAGCTGCTGTGGCACCCATCTTGCAGACACTTTGTGAAACAGGAGCATATCATGCGCAATGTGGTGTGCTGACCCATGACTAATCTGTAAACATGCTGCAGTGTCATTCAGTGATACTCGGCGGTTTTCCTTCACTATGGCTTCAACTGCTGCGATGTTCTGTGGAGTCACAACTCGTTGAGCCTGTCCTGGACGAGGAGCATCTTCCACAGAAGTCACACCATTTGCGAACTTCCTACTCCATTCGTAGACTTGCTGCTGTGACAAACATGCATCACCGTACTGAACCTTCAAATGGTTCAAATGGCTCTGAGCACTATGGGACTCAACTGCTGTGGTTATTAGTCCCCTAGAACTTAGAACTACTTAAACCTAACTAACCTAAGGACATCACACACATCCATGCCCGAGGCAGGATTCGAACCTGCCACCGTAGCAGTCGCACGGTTCCGGACTGCGCGCCTAGAACCGCGAGACCACCGCGGCCGGCGAACCTTCATTTGTCGATGAATTTCAATAGGCTTCACACCTACGCAAAAACCGAATAACAGAACGCTGTTCTTCCCCGATGCAAGTCGCTTGTGGGGCGGCCATCTTTATACTGATACTGCGACGGTATGTGTGCATCTGCACTACGCTGCCACCTACAGACCATTCTGCAACCTGGTCGTAGCACGCTTACCAACTTACAGGATAACAGCGCGAAATTTCGATTTGTTATTACAAATTTAAGGTTTTCATTTGACTCACCCTCGTATGTTGTGTCTACAGATTTGCTACGCACGGTCGACCAGGAAGGGGCAGCATAACCGAACTTCTGAAATATTCCTCACAGCAAAACCTGTACTGCGTCAAAGTGACGTGAAAAAGAATGTCTCAAATTCTTTTGTTCAGTTCAGAATTGATGCTTATGATACTCCGTACGACTTCATCTGCCTTGGTACTAGATGTGTAGGTGTAGTGTTCTTTTCTAAATGTCCATTAGAAGCCAAAGACAAAATATGAGTAACGACATACACTATTTCTTCATTGTTCACTATGTTTTCTCACTCTACAAGTATGTTGGGTGAGTAGAAAGTTTCTCTGAGAAGAATCTGAAATTTCCACTTCCAGATCTTAATTTGCGCTCTCTCGGATGCTCCTCCTTGTTGGGGCTCTAACTAGTCATTTCGCCTTCGCGTGTGTGATGGCATTGTTCATAGATCGCGCTTCCACTGACTCGCAAAAACTTCTCTCGCATTCCGCGCCAACGCACTTACATACCAAGTTAACAAAAATGGAACAAGCAGCAGTTCCGTCCCCATTGAACCTGAGCGCCCCATTGTGCTCGCAAGAAAACTGGCAGCAGGTGGCTCGCGAACAACGTACACACTAATAACTTTATCTTGAAACTCTTCCATTGGCCCTTGTTTGCATACAACAGCAATAATATGAGATTGTAGGTCCGCCTTGATGCAAACACACTTTTGTTATTCACTTTTCTTATTTACTTCCCGAACTAGTTTCAGCGACAGATAGCGCCATCGTAAGTCGTTCTTTGATTCTAGAACATGCAGAAACAACATACATATAAAACATTGTAAAACATTATTACATGTGTACTGTTTGGTTCCAAATATTGTTTTCTGTGAATAGTTTCGTAATACCGTGTTTACTACCCGTGACAGCATGGTTTACGAACTCTTGCCTCTGTTTCCGACATTTTTTACGTTTTTTTGTTATCGTTTTTCTCGGCGTACGTCCTATCACCTGCAGCTTTATGAGTGGCTATTAGTAAACAAATACAAAAACGTAAACTTAAGTATGTCAGCGTTATACGATTGGGGCTGCGGTAGTATTGTGGATACAGTTTTGGTGTGTACTAAGTTGTTCACGAGAAATGTATCGCATATTGCGAAAAGGATTTGAAAACTGTATCGGAACTTCTGACGACTTTTGTTATGTCTAGAGCGACGGTGTGTTGTCGCAATATAGCTCTTTTCACTTACACTACAGCCTTTTGTATGAAATAATTTTTTCTACTGTCAGTTTTCGGGATAAACTGTTGCTGTGTCTCAGGATGTGTAGATCACTTTCGATATTAGTGTAAGACAAAAAACCTAATCAACGAAAACGCATCACTTCGAAATAACACACTCTTTACCACTTTAAAAGAACTGACACATAACAGGAAAACACACACACACACACACACACACACACACACACACACACACACACACACACACACACGCGCGCGCGCGCGCGCGCGCGCGCGCGCGCGCGCACACACACACCACTCCCCTGCACATTCTGCAATGGTGATGCATTCTCGCGACGCGCGCAAACAGCAAGATGGAGTAAAGTTTTGAATTACAGACAAAGTGCGAAAGGTAAGTTCTTTCTGTGTCTAAAAGTAGCTGCAAGCCGTCCAACGAACGTGAGTAAATGCCGAAACTGTATCCACGACACTACCGCAGTCCCAGTTAAATAACGTTGACGTACGTAAGTTCAGGTTTTTGTATTCATTTACTAACAGCCACTCATACAGCTGCAGATGACATGATGCATGTCGCGAAAAACGGTTAAAAAAACTGAGAGAATATGCCGGAAACAGGTCAACAATGTAAAGCCATGCTGTGACGTATAGTAAATAAGGTGTTATGAAATTATTCACAAAAAACAATGTTTGGTACCAAACAGTACACATGTAATGATGTCTTACAATGTTCCATAAGTCTGCTATTTCTGCATGTTTTAGAATCAAAGAACCCACTGATGATGGCGATACTTGTCGCTGGAAGTACTTTGGGAATAAATAACGAAAGTGTGTTTGCATAAAGCCGGACCCACAGTTCTAAATCGCTTCAGAGCGACCGGTCACTTTGCACCATAATGTAGTTCTATAAATTTTTATGTTCCAGACAGGTGAATGTCGCAGAAAATAACTGCTGTTCATTGCTCAGTGGTGTATCTCCGTGTGACGTAGCAAATAGTCTCGTTCCGCCGTACATCCTGACCCGCTACGAAGGAATTCCGGCGATCGCTACTCTGCCATTCAGAGAGGCCGCCATTGAGAGAGGGAGTGTGTGGCACGTGTTGGCACACGCCCACTGGCAGACGGGCAGTCCGCATTCATTATTCGTCTTCGCTACCTGCGTAACGGGAACAAGTGACTGTCTTGCCGGAACAAGTGACTGTCTCGCCTCTCAAAGGCAGGTGTGAAACAAGCGTTTCCTGCATCCAGACCGCGGCGCCGCAGCTTCCGGCCGGCGAGATTCTCATTTCGCCGCTGGGCGCAGCGGAAGGACGGACAGAGCAGTCAGTGCCCGGCTGCCTCCCTGCTGCACTCCTTCCTTGCCCGCGCCGCCAGCAGCTCCGAGAGCCGCCGGCCGTGGCGCTCCTCTTTTGTTCCGCGCTTTCCTCTGACCGGCTCAGCAGCGCCTCGCCCGCCAGAGACAGTAATTAAAATAGTCCTCCCCACTCCACACCGAATCACACCTCCCCACCCCACCCCTCCCCGACTGCCACAGGCCTTGCAGTGTCGGCGGGAGAGGAATTGTCAAAGCCCGCAGCGAGCCAGCCCACCTACCCAGCATTCAGCTTATTCCCTCCCGCCTTTCACTGCCAGCCGGCAGATACTCGCTGCACGAGAAAATAATTCTCCTCGCTACTTGTACGGTCAGTTCCCCCTGTAATGCTTCATAGAGTTCGGCAGTACTTCAGAACGCACGTTTTCGGCATGGAGAACACAGAAAACAAGTCCTATGCGATGGAACTGATTCTATTAATACGCGGTGTCATACTCGAAGTGAGTTATTTCATCCACTGCAGGTTGACACGTGAATTGTTTTATCAAGACAACAGCAATAGTGCTGCTCCCGTTTTTACATTATTGGCCATTAAAATTGCTACACCAAGAAGAAATGCAGATGATAAACGGATATTCATTGGACAAATACACTCCTGGAAATTGAAATAAGAACACCGTGAATTCATTGTCCCAGGAAGGGGAAACTTTATTGACACATTCCTGGGGTCAGATACATCACATGATCACACCGACAGAACCACAGGCACATAGACACAGGCAACAGAGCATGCACAATGTCGGCACTAGTACAGTGTATATCCACCTTTCGCAGCAATGCAGGCTGCTATTCTCCCATGGAGACGATCGTAGAGATGCTGGATGTAGTCCTGTGGAACGGCTTGCCATACCATTTCCACCTGGCGCCTCAGTTGGACCAGCGTTCGTGCTGGGCGTGCAGACCGCGTGAGACGACGCTTCATCCAGTCCCAAACATGCTCAATGGGGGACAGATCCGGAGATCTTGCTGGCCAGGGTAGTTGACTTACACCTTCTAGAGCACGTTGGGTGGCACGGGATACATGCGGACGTGCATTGTCCTGTTGGAACAGCAAGTTCCCTTGCCGGTCTAGGAATGGTAGAACGATGGGTTCGATGACTGTTTGGATGTACCGTGCACTATTCAGTGTCCCCTCGACGATCACGAGTGGTGTACGGCCAGTGTAGGAGATCGCTCTCCACACCATGATGCCGGGTGTTGGCCCTGTGTGCCTCGGTCGTATGCAGTCCTGATTGTGGCGCTCACCTGCACGGCGCCAAACACGCATACGACCATCATTGGCACCAAGGCAGAAGCGACTCTCATCGCTGAAGACGACACGTCTCCATTCGTCCCTCCATTCACGCCTGTCGCGACACCACTGGAGGCGGGCTGCACGATGTTGGGGCGTGAGCGGAAGACGGCCTAACGGTGTGCGGGACCGTAGCCCAGCTTCATGGAGACGGTTGCGAATGGTCCTCGCCGATACCCCAGGAGCAACAGTGTCCCTAATTTGCTGGGAAGTGGCGGTGCGGTCCCCTACGGCACTGCGTAGGATCCTACGGTCTTGGCGTGCATCCGTGCGTCGCTGCGGTCCGGTCCCAGGTCGACGGGCACGTGCACCTTCCGCCGACCACTGGCGACAACATCGATGTACTGTGGAGACCTCACGCCCCACGTGTTGAGCAATTCGGCGGTACGTCCACCCGGCCTCCCGCATGCCCACTATACGCCCTCGCTCAAAGTCCGTCAACTGCACATACGGTTCACGTCCACGCTGTCGCGGCATGCTACCAGTGTTAAAGACTGCGATGGAGCTTCGTATGCCACGGCAAACTGGCTGACACTGACGGCGGCGGTGCACAAATGCTGCGCAGCTAGCGCCATTCGACGGCCAACACCGCGGTTCCTGGTGTGTCCGCTGTGCCGTGCGTGTGATCATTGCTTGTACAGCCCTCTCGCAGTGTCCGGAGCAAGTATGGTGGGTCTGACACACCGGTGTCAATGTGTTCTTTTTCCCATTTCCAGGAGTGTATTTGTAATTATATGTCTGGAGCGCAGCGTTTTATGGAATGAAAACTTGGACGGCGGGAGAACTGCAGACGTCTGAAAAGTGGTATTACAACAGAGAGCTGAAGTTGGCAGGTTGCAGCTAACCCCTTCTCTCTCAGCCACGCGAAGTCGCGAAGGCACACCTGTGCTGCGGTCACGCGCTGTGCGCCCTTGCGGCGCACGCGAGCCCGCCACGGGAAGTAATTGCCCTGCTGTCGGCTAAAGAGCTCTTAATCGGAGCGCTTGGGTCAACTCGACGCACTACTGTATTAGCAAAACAAACGTTCCTTAAAAGACCTGCAGCCTCGATCCGACCCACGAGACAACGCTAGAAAGTCACAAAACCCTGACACTCGAGATCGCTGCCCGTAGCAGTATGATGGCTCTCGGAGATCCCACTAATGAACTGGAAATGTACAGCACTAGGAGTTCTTGTTTTCCTTGTTTAATTTACTACTAGTAGCTTCTGATGTCTTCGCTAATCTCACCAAATGGTAAGGTATAGTATCGTTAGGAAACATGTATAAGAAACGTAGATTCTTGTACGACGGTGAGTCAAATGAAAACCTTAAATTTTTAAAAAAAATATTATTTATTGCGTAGAAGTGGTACAAAGCTGTATTACTTTGCAACATAATCTCCCCCACGCTCAATGCAAGTCCTCCAGCGCTTACAAAGTGCATAAATTCCTTTAGAAAAAAAAATTCTTTTTGTAGTCCTCGCAACCACTCGTGCACCGCGTGGCGTACCTCCTCATCAGAACGGAACTTCTTTCCTCCCATTGCATCTTTGAGTGGTCCAAACATATGGAAATCAGTTGGGGCAAGGTCTGGTATGGTGGATGAAGGAAGCACTCAAAATGCAGGTCTGTGATCGTTGCAACTGTTGTACGGGCAGTGTGGGGCCTCTTGCATTGTCATGTTGCAAAAGGACACCTGCTGACCGCAATCCACGTCGCTTTGATTTGATTGCAGGCCGCAGATGATTTTTTTGGAGATTTGTGTGTGATGCACTGGTGACAGTAGTCCCTCAAGGCATGTAATGCTCCAAAATGACGCCTTTTTCGTCCCAAAAGAGAATCAGCATAAATTTCCCTGCTGATGATTCTGTTCGAAACTTCTTTGGCTTAGGTGATTAGGAATGGTGCCATTCCTTGCTTGCTCTCTTCGTTTCCGGTTGGTGGAAGTGAACCTAGTTTTCGTCCCCAGTAACGATTCTTGCAAGGAAGCCATCACCTTCTCGTTCAAAGCGCCGAAGTAGTTCTTCACAGGCATCATTTGGAGGCAGCTGACGTGGCACCCATCTTGCAGACATTTTGTGAAACTGGAGTACATCGTGCACAATGTGGTGTGCTGACCCATGACTAATCTGTAAACATGCTGCAGTGTCATTCAGTGTCACTCGGCGGTTTTTCTTCACAATGGCTTCAGATGCTGCAATGTTCTGTGGGGCCACAACTCGTTGTGCCTGACCTGGACGAGGAGCATCTTCCACTGATGTCACACCATTTGTGAACTCCCTACTCCATTCGTAGACTTGCTGCCGTGACAAACATGCATCACCGTACTGAACCTTCATTCGTCGATGAATTTCAATATGTTTCACACCTTCACAGCGTAAAAATCGAATAAAGGAACGCTGTTCTTCCCTGGTGCAAGTGGCAAGTGGGGCGGCCATCTTTATACTGATACTGCGACGGTATGTGTGCATCTGCACTATGCTGCCACCCACAGGCCATTCTGCACGCTGGTTGTAGCACGCTTACCAACTTGCAGGATAACTGCGCGAAATTTCGATTTGTTATTACAAATTTAAGGTTTTCATTTTACTCACCCTCGTAATTGAAGACTGTGATTTGTGAAAAATTCTAGGGGAGACTCTTCTTACGTATCGTTCTCTCCCTTATGAAGCCTAGCGGGCTTTTTGAAGGCAAGCATACCCACCCTTTCAGCCACGGAGTACAGAGGGTAGATCGTTTTTATTTAGTATATCTCTCGGCAGTGCACGGGTCAGCTAATTGGGTTTCACATACCCTAAAACAGGAGTACGGTTTTCTGTTCGGGGGGCGTTTGGGGACAGCTCCGGCATTCGCCTTACAGTCAGGGAAGAAGATATTAATCCATTAGTGATCGTCATATTATAGACGACGGCGACGTTAATGATGATGATGTTGATGGACTGAAAAAATAATGTAGTTAACCTAATGCGGACTTACAAAAAAGCAACTGAAGGAAACGTTATACAAAAACAGAGTGTCGCGTACTCTCCGTTACCGAAGAAAGAAATGCCCTAGACTGGAGTTTTATAGTATAGTAACCATTACATTTCGGATTATAAATCGACAGAGGAAAGGAGACACTGCCAAAATAGGAATATACAGAGGGTGGACAAAAATATGCAAACACCAAAAGAAATATTACCGATCTTAATACGGTGTAGGAAACTCGTTGGCATTGAAGATAGCTTCCAGTCCCCTAGCAATGGGTATACACAGGTCCTATATGGTTTCCAAGGGATTCTTATGCCATTCTTCGTGCAAAATCGTGGCAAGTTCAGATAACGATGGTAGAGATGGATCGAGATCACTACCCTTCTCTCCAGAGTAGATAAGGAAGGCTCAATAACAGTGAAATCTGGCGATTGTGACAGCCAGCTGAGACGCGACAATTCTTCATCCTGCCGTTTACAAAGCGATGTGAGCTTTGTGAACACCGGCCCTGTCGTGTTGGAACACCGGATCATCCCACTGGTTCAAAATGGCTCTGAGCACTATGGGACTCAACTTCTGAGGTCATCAGTCCCCTGGAACTTAGAACTACTTAAACCTAACTAACCTAAGGACATCACACACATCCATGCCCGAGGCAAGATTCGAACCTGCGACCGTAGCGGTCGCGCGGTTCCAGACTGTAGCGCCTAGAACCGCTCGGCCATCCCACTGGGGAACACGTATTCTACCGTGAGACGGACCTCATCAGCCAAAATAGTGACATAACCTTTGGCAGTAATGCGACCACGCAGAGTAACCACGGGGCTTCTTGGAATACCACGACATGACTGCCAAAATCATCACCGAACCGCAGCCATGTTTCACTCTTGGGGCGTAAACTTGTCCAGAAGTAGCAAACAGTGTGCAACAAGAGTTATCCGACCAAATATTCTTCCACTGCTACACAGACCTCTTTTTATGGCTTCTGTACGACGTTTTTGTATTACGGGCATTTGCGTCGTTGATGAATGGTTTCGAAATTCCATTTCGCCCTGCAATTCACTGCTTATGCAGCTCCCTTCATGTGTTGTTTGGTGATGACAGGGGTAGCGAATACGGCATTCAGTTCTGTTGCGGCTGTCGTGCTCCAGTTTTTCGCCACAATCTTCTGGGTTTTTTTTTTGACGTCATCGTAATATGCCGTTATGAGAACTGATGTTCGGGGAAAAAGCGATTACGAAACCTTGCACTAGACGATTTCGTAGAACACCCTTTTTAATGGCGTGTTTTCTCATTTGGGTTTTTGCAGTAAATTGCACTGCTCGGGAGCGCGATTCTTCTAGGGAGAGCAGAGTTGGCCGGCGTGGCAGTGGGAGTCGCGGCACGCGTTCCGGCGAAGTGTTCACTTGTGCAGTTTTACGTGGAAACAACCTGAGCTGGCCGCTACCTGGAAATGTGCGGCGCGCCGGCGGTGGAGAATTCTGCCAGCCGAGCAGTCGACGCGAACAGCCGAAACACTTGATAGACGCGAGCGTGTTGCGAGGAAGCCAGAACATTCAAATCACGTGCCGGAACCAGCTTACCTGGGAATTGTGCTGAAAGCATATTGCAGTAGAGTCGAATGACGTAAGCGGGAAGCAGCAGTTCAGTGAGCGAGACAGGTTTCTTATTCTATCCCACGTGTTATACAATCAGAGCGTATAGCAATCAGTACAGGAAAACAATTGCAGATTTGGCAGAGGAATTACAGACTAGAGAGAGAGAGAGAGAGAGAGAGAGAGAGAGAGAGAGAGAGAATAAAACAAAAGTGATGTTTGCCGATAACAGTGTAATTCTGTCAGACGGATGACGATGTACACTACTGGTCATTAAAATTGGTACACCACGAAGATGATGTGCTACAGACGCGAAATTTAGCCGACAGGAGGAAGATGCTGTGATATGCAAATGATAGCTTTTCAGACCATTCACACAAGGTTGGCGCCGGTGGCGACACCTACGACGTGCTGACATGAGGAAAGTTTCCAACTGATTTCTCATACACAAACAGCAGTTGACCGGCGTTGTCTGGTGAAACGTGTTTGTGATGCCTCGTGTAAGTAGGAGAAAAGTGTACCATCACACTTCCGACTTTGATAAAGGTTGGATTGGAGCCTATCGCGATTGCGGTTTATCATATCGGGACATTGCGTTGGTCGAGATCCAATTATTGCTAGCAGAGTATGGAATCGGTGGGTTCAGGAGGGTAATACGGGACGCCGTGCTGGATCCCAACGGCCTCGTATCACTAGCAGTCGAGATGACAGGCATCTTATTCGCATGGCTGTAACGGATCGTGCAGCAACGTCTCTATCCCTGAGTCAACAGATGGGGACGTTTCCAAGGCAACAACCGTCTGCACGAACAGTTCGACGACGTTTGCAGCAGCATGGACTATCAGCTCGGAGACCACGGCTGCGGTTACCCTTGACGCTGCATCACAGACAGTAGCGCCTGCGATGGTGTACTCAACGACGAACCTTGGTGCACGAATGGCCAAACGTCATTTTTTCGGATGAATCCAGGTTCTGTTTACAGCATCATGATGGTCGCATCCGTGTTTGGCGACATCGCGATGAACGCACATTGGAAGCGTGTATTCGTCATCGCCATACTGCCGTATCACCCGGCGTGATGGTATGGGGTGCCATTGGTTACACGTTTCGGCCACCTCTTGCTCGCATTGACGGCACTTTGAACCGTGGACGTTACGTTTCAGATGTGTTACGACCCGTGGCTCTACCCTTCATTCGATCCCTGCGAAACCCTACATTTCAGCAGGATAATGCACGACCGCATGTTGGAAGTCCTGTACGGGGCTTTCTGGATACAGAAAATGTTCGACTGCTGCCCTGGCCAGCACATTCTCCAGATCTCTCACCAATTGAAAACGTCTGGTCAATGGTGGCCGAGCAACTGGCTCGTCGCAATAAGCCAGTGACTACTCTTGAACTGTGTATCGTGTTGAAGCTGCATGGGCAGCTGTACCTGTACACGCCATCCAAGCTCTGTTTGACTCAATGCCCAGGCGTATCAAGGCCGTTATTACGGCCAGAGGTGGTTGTTCTGGGTACTGATTTCTCAGGATCTATGCACCGAAATTGCGTGAAAATGGAATGACATGTCAGTTCAAGTATAATATATTTGTCCAATGAATACCCGTTTATCATCTGCATTTCTTCTTGGTGTAGCAATTTTAATGGGCAGTAGTGTAGATTAGTAGTTCGACGGGTTGGGTAGTATCACTATCTTCTTCTTCTTCTTCTTCTTCTTCTTCTTCTTCTGCCATGCATAGGCCTTGCTCTGTCTGTTGCAACTACATTTGGTCTTTCCATCTATTGCTGGTCTTCCAATGCATCTTTTTACATTGCAGAGTAAATTGCCACTGCTGACAATATTGGACCCCTCCATTCGTAATAGATGGGATATCGACTTATGCCTATTTCATTCCACCTTTTCCTTTATACTAAAAGTTCTGAATTCCTTCGTAAGAGAGGCGGTGGACAAAATAATACCAACACCTGACATGCACACAATATTTATTCATTAGCAACGAAATGGACCACCATTGGCTTTGAGAACAGCTACAGTTTCTCTCGGAATAGATTCAACCTGTTGTTGTCCTATGCTTGTATCAAAAAGGCCGCCGATTGCTTCATCGATACTGGAACTGGAAATACGTTACTCATTCTCTGCTCTAAAACTCCCTGTATCTATTCAGTGACATTGCTCGCTCTCTTCGTTTCCGGTCGGTGGAAGTGAACCCAGGTTTCGTCCCCAGTAACGATTCTTGCAAGGAAGCAATCACCTTCTCGTTCAGAGCGCCGAAGAAGTTCTTCACAATCATCAACACGCCGTCCTCTCATTTCAGGAGTAAGCTGCTGTGGCACCCATCTTGCAGACACTTTGTGAAACAGGAGCATATCATGCGCAATGTGGTGTGCTGACCCATGACTAATCTGTAAACATGCTGCAGTGTCATTCAGTGATACTCGGCGGTTTTCCTTCACTATGGCTTCAACTGCTGCGATGTTCTGTGGAGTCACAACTCGTTGAGCCTGTCCTGGACGAGGAGCATCTTCCACAGAAGTCACACCATTTGCGAACTTCCTACTCCATTCGTAGACTTGCTGCTGTGACAAACATGCATCACCGTACTGAACCTTCATTTGTCGATGAATTTCAATAGGCTTCACACCTACGCAAAAACCGAATAACAGAACGCTGTTCTTCCCCGATGCAAGTCGCTTGTGGGGCGGCCATCTTTATACTGATACTGCGACGGTATGTGTGCATCTGCACTATGCTGCCACCTACAGACCATTCTGCAACCTGGTCGTAGCACGTTTACCAACTTACAGGATAACGGCGCGAAATTTCGATTTGTTATTACAAATTTAAGGTTTTCATTTGACTCACCCTCGTATGTTGTGTCTACAGATTTGCTACGCACGGTCGACCAGGAAGGGGCAGCATAACCGAACTTCTGAAATATTCCTCACAGCAAAACCTGTACTGCGTCAAAGTGACGTGAAAAAGAATGTCTCAAATTCTTTTGTTCAGTTCAGAATTGATGCTTATGATACTCCGTACGACTTCATCTGCCTTGGTACTAGATGTGTAGGTGTAGTGTTCTTTTCTAAATGTCCATTAGAAGCCAAAGACAAAACATGAGTAACGACATACACCATTTCTTCATTGTTCACTATGTTTTCTCACTCTACAAGTATGTTGGGTGAGTAGAAAGTTTCTCTGAGAAGAATCTGAAATTTCCACTTCCAGATCTTAATTTGCGCTCTCTCGGATGCTCCTCCTTGTTGGGGCTCTAACTAGTCATTTCGCCTTCGCGTGTGTGATGGCATTGTTCATAGATCGCGCTTCCACTGACTCGCAAAAACTTCTCTCGCACTCTGCGCCAACGCACTTACATACCAAGTTAACAAAAATGGAACAAGCAGCAGTTCCGTCCCCATTGAACCTGAGCGCCCCCATTGTGCTCGCAAGAAAACTGGCAGCAGGTGGCTCGCGAACAACGTACACACTAATAACTTTATCTTGAAACTCTTCCATTGGCCCTTGTTTGCATACAACAGCAATAATATGAGATTGTAGGTCCGCCTTGATGCAAACACACTTTTGTTATTCACTTTTCTTATTTACTTCCCGAACTAGTTTCAGCGACAGTTAGCGCCATCGTAAGTCGTTCTTTGATTCTAGAACATGCAGAAACAACATACATATAAAACATTGTAAAACATTATTACATGTGTACTGTTTGGTTCCAAATATTGTTTTCTGTGAATAGTTTCGTAATACCGTGTTTACTACCCGTGACAGCATGGTTTACGAACTCTTGCCTCTGTATCCGACATTTTTTACGTTTTTTTGTTAGCGTTTTTCTCGGCGTACGTCCTATCACCTGCAGCTTTATGAGTGGCTATTAGTAAACAAATACAAAAACGTAAACTTAAGTATGTCAGCGTTATACGATTGGGGCTGCGGTAGTATTGTGGATACAGTTTTGGTGTGTACTAAGTTGTTCACGAGAAATGTATCGCATATTGCGAAAAGGATTTGAAAACTGTATCGGAACTTCTGACGACTTTTGTTATGTCTAGAGCGACGCTGTGTTGTCGCAATATAGCTCTTTTCACTTACACTACAGCCTTTTGTATGAAATAATTTTTTCTACTGTCAGTTTTCGGGATAAACTGTTGCTGTGTCTCAGGATGTGTAGATCACTTTCGATATTAGTGTAAGACAAAAAACCTAATCAACGAAAACGCATCACTTCGCAATAACACACTCTTTACCACTTTAAAAGAACTGACACATAACAGGAACACACACACACACACACACACACACACACACACACACACACACACACACACACCACTCCCCTGCACATTCTGCAATGGTGATGCATTCTCGCGACGCGCGCAAACAGCAAGATGGAGTAAAGTTTTGGATTACAGACAAAGTGCGAAAGGTAAGTTCTTTCTGTGTCTAAAAGTAGCTGCAAGCCGTCCAACGAACGTGAGTAAATGCCGAAACTGTATCCACGACACTACCGCACTGCCAGTTAAATAACGTTGACGTACGTAAGTTCAGGTTTTTGTATTCATTTACTAACAGCCACTCATACAGCTGCAGATGACATGATGCATGTCGCGAAAAACGGTTAAAAAAACTGAGAGAATATGCCGGAAACAGGTCAACAATGTAAAGCCATGCTGTGACGTATAGTAAATAAGGTGTTATGAAATTATTCACAAAAAACAATGTTTGGTACCAAACAGTACACATGTAATGATGTCTTACAATGTTCCATAAGTCTGCTATTTCTGCATGTTTTAGAATCAAAGAACCCACTGATGATGGCGATACTTGTCGCTGGAAGTACTTTGGGAATAAATAACGAAAGTGTGTTTGCATAAAGCCGGACCCACAGTTCTAAATCGTTGTTACGGCACACGCTTCAGAGCGACCGGTCACTTTGCACCATAATGTAGTTCTATAAATTTTTATGTTCCAGACAGGTGAATGTCGCAGAAAATAACTGCTGTTCATTGCTCAGTGGTGTATCTCCGTGTGACGTAGCAAATAGTCTCGTTCCGCCGTACATCCTGACCCGCTACGAAGGAATTCCGGCGATCGCTACTCTGCCATTCAGAGAGGCCGCCATTGAGAGAGGGAGTGTGTGGCACGTGTTGGCACACGCCCACTGGCAGACGGGCACTCCGCATTCATTATTCGTCTTCGCTACCTGCGTAACGGGAACAAGTGACTGTCTTGCCGGAACAAGTGACTGTCTCGCCTCTCAAACGCAGGTGTGAAACAAGCGTTTCCTGCAACCAGACCGCGGCGCCGCAGCTTCCGGCCGGCCAGATTCTCATTTCGCCGCTGGGCGCAGCGGAAGGACGGACAGAGCAGTCAGTGCCCGGCTGCCTCCCTGCTGCACTCTTCCTTGCCCACGCCGCCAGCAGCTCCGAGAGCCGCCGGCCGTGGCGCTCCTCTTTTGTTCCGCGCTTTCCTCTGACCGGCTCAGCAGCGCCTCGCCCGCCAGAGACAGTAATTAAAATAGTCCTCCCCACTCCACACCGAATCACACCTCCCCACCCCACCCCTCCCTGACTGCCACAGGCCTTGCAGTGTCGGCGGGAGAGGAATTGTCAAAGCCCGCAGCGAGCCAGCCCACCTACCCAGCATTCAGCTTATTCCCTCCCGCCTTTCACTGCCAGCCGGCAGATACTCGCTGCACGAGAAAATAATTCTCCTCGCTACTTGTACGGTCAGTTCCCCCTGTAATGCTTCATAGAGTTCGGCAGTACTTCAGAACGCACGTTTTCGGCATGGAGAACACAGAAAACAAGTCCTATGCGATGGAACTGATTCTATTAATACGCGGTGTCATACTCGAAGTGAGTTATTTCATCCACTGCAGGTTGACACGTGAATTGTTTTATCAAGACAACAGCAATAGTGCTGCTCCCGTTTTTACATTACTGGAAATTAAAATTGCTACACCAAGAAGAAATGCAGATGATAAACGGGTATTCATTGGACAAATACACTCCTGGAAATTGAAATAAGAACACCGTGAATTCATTGTCCCAGGAAGGGGAAACTTTATTGACACATTCCTGGGGTCAGATACATCACATGATCCCACTGACAGAACCACAGGCACATAGACACAGGCAACAGAGCATGCACAATGTCGGCACTAGTACAGTGTATATCCACCTTTCGCAGCAATGCAGGCTGCTATTCTCCCATGGAGACGATCGTAGAGATGCTGGATGTAGTCCTGTGGAACGGCTTGCCATGCCATTTCCACCTGGCGCCTCCGTTGGACCAGCGTTCGTGCTGGACGTGCAGACCGCGTGAGACGACGCTTCATCCAGTCCCAAACATGCTCAATGGGGGACAGATCCGGAGATCTTGCTGGCCAGGGTAGTTACTTACACCTTCTAGAGCACGTTGGGTGGCACGGGATACATGCGGACGTGCATTGTCCTGTTGGAACAGCAAGTTCCCTTGCCGGTCTAGGAATGGTAGAACGATGGGTTCGATGACGGTTTGGATGTACCGTGCACTATTCAGTGTCCCCTCGACGATCACCAGTGGTGTACGGCCAGTGTAGGAGATCGCTCCCCACACCATGATGCCGGGTGTTGGCCCTGTGTGCCTCGGTCGTATGCAGTCCTGATTGTGGCGCTCACCTGCACGGCGCCAAACACGCATACGACCATCATTGGCACCAAGGCAGAAGCGACTCTCATCGCTGAAGACGACACGTCTCCATTCGTCCCTCCATTCACGCCTGTCGCGACACCACTGGAGGCGGGCTGCACGATGTTGGGGCGTGAGCGGAAGACGGCCTAACGGTGTGCGGGACCGTAGCCCAGCTTCATGGAGACGGTTGCGAATGGTCCTCGCCGATACCCCAGGAGCAACAGTGTCCCTAATTTGCTGGGAAGTGGCGGTGCGGTCCCCTACGGCACTGCGTAGGATCCTACGGTCTTGGCGTGCATCCGTGCGTCGCTGCGGTCCGTCCCAGGTCGACGGGCACGTGCACCTTCCTCCGACCACTGGCGACAACATCGATGTACTGTGGAGACCTCACGCCCCACGTGTTGAGCAATTCGGCGGTACGTCCACCCGGCCTCCCGCATGCCCACTATACGCCCTCGCTCAAAGTCCGTCAACTGCACATACGGTTCACGTCCACGCTGTCGCGGCATGCTACCAGTGTTAAAGACTGCGATGGAGCTCCGTATGGCACGGCAAACTGGCTGACACTGACGGCGGCGGTGCACAAATGCTGCGCAGCTAGCGCCATTCGACGGCCAACACCGCGGTTCCTGGTGTTTCCGCTGTGCCGTGCGTGTGATCATTGCTTGTACAGCCCTCTCGCAGTGTCCGGAGCAAGTATGGTGGGTCTGACACACCGGTGTCAATGTGTTCTTTTTTCCATTTCCAGGAGTGTATATTATACTAGAACTGACATGTGATTACATTTTCACGCAATTTGGGTGCATAGATCCTGAGAAATCAGTACCTAGAACAACCACCTCTGGCCGTAATAACGGCCTTGATACGCCTAGGCATTGAGTCAAACAGAGCTTGGATGGCGTGTACAGGTACAGCTGCCCATGCGGCTTCAACACGATACCACAGTTCATCAAGGGTAGTGATTGGCGTATTGTGACGAGCCAGTTGCTCAGCTACTATTGACCATACGTTTCCCATTGGTGACAGATCTTGAGAATATGCTGGCCAGGGCAGCAGTCGAACATTATCTGTATCCAGAAAGGCCAGTACAGGACCTGCAACATGCGGTCGTGCATTATCCTGCTGAGATGTAGGGTTTCGCAGGGATCGAATGAAGGGTAGAGCCACGGGTCGTAACACATCTGAAATATAACGTCCACTGTTCAAAGTGCCGTAAATGCGAACAAGAGGTCACAGAGACGTGTAACCAATAACACCCCATACCATCACGCCCGGTGATACGGCAGTATGGCGATGACGAATACGCGCTTCCAATGTGCGTTCACCACGATGTCGCCAGACACGGATGTGAACATCATGATGCTGTAAACAGAACCTGAATTCATCCGAAAAAATGACGTTTTGCCATTCGTGCACCAAGGTTCGTCACCATGGCAGGCGCTCCTGTCTGTGATGCAGCGTCAAGGGTAACCGCAGCCATGGTCTCCGAGCTGATAGTCCATGCTGGTGCCATTCGGGAGGACGACGGCTCAATCCCGCTTCCGGCCATCCTGATTTAGGTTTTCCGTGGTTTCCCTTAATCGCTCCAGGCAAATGCCGGGATGGTTCCTTTGAAAGGGCACGGCCGATTTCCTTCCCCGTCCTTCCCTAAACCGATGAGACCGATGACCTCGCAGTTTGGTCTCTTCCCCCAAACAACTCAACCCAACCCATGCTGGTGCAAACGTCGTCGAACTGTTCGTGCAGATGGTTGTTGTCTTGCAAACGTCCCCATCTGTTCTCAGGGATCGAGACGTGGCTGGTTGGGATCCAACACGGCGTTCCGTATTACCCTCCTGAACCCACCGATTCCATATTCTGCTAACAGTCATTGGATATCGACCAACGCGAGCAGCAATGTCGCGATACGATAAACCGAAATCGCTATAGGGTACAATCCGACCTTTATCAAAGTCGGAAACGTGATGGTACGCATTTCTCCTCCTTACACGAGGCATCACAACAACGTTTCACCACGCAACGCCGGGCAACTGCTGTTTGTGTATGAGAAATCGGTTGGAAACTTTCATCATGTCAGCACGTTGTAGTTGTCGCCGCCGGCGCCAACCTCGGGTGAATGCTTTGAATAGCTAATCATTTGCATACCACAGCATCTTCTTCCTGTCGGTTAAATTTCGCGTCTGTAGCACGTCATCTTCGTGGTGTAGCAATTTTAATGGCCAGTAGTGTATTATCGAAGCATTAAAGGAATACGGGGAGGTCGCCTGTTTCTGCACCTGTTTTGGAGAGCATAATTCCGAAGTTCGAATTAAGTAGCGATTTTGGAATTTTTCCTGGGAGAGGCAGACGACCAATAGCACCATAAATTATTGAAGAATATTGTTGCCACGCCGGCCGCTGGTGGCCGAGCGGTTCTGGCGCTATAGTCTGGAACCGCGCGACCGCTTCGGTCGCAGGTTCGAATCCTGCCTTCGGCATGGATGTGTGTGTTGTCCTTAGGTTAGTTAGGTTTAAGTAGTTCTAAGTTCTAGGGGACTTATGACCTCAGCAGTTGAGTCCCATAGTGCTCAGAGCCATTTGAACCATTTGAACTGTTGCCACGGCTGAGAATGCTGGACGCAATGTACGATATTCATATAGTGCACGAGTTGTGTCACGATAAGTGAACATTCCATGGTCAACCGTTAGAAAAGTATTGCGAACACTTGTGAAATGGTATCCGTGCAAACATTACACTACTGACGAAAGCTTCTGCCATATGACGTAGACATTACTGTAATTTACGTTTCTTGCAAGGGTTGAAGTTTCGGGAGGTTTGGCCTTTTAACACGCCATGATGTGATGAAGACTTCATGCTCACTGGGGTAAAGAACACTCACAGTTGTCGCATTTTGGGAGCATCACCACCAACGAACGTTCAAGAAGTTCCACTGCATAGGGAAAACATTACTACGTGGTGTGGCTTCTCGGCACAGTTCATGAGTGGTCCATTTTTTGTTGAGGGACTCTGACTGAAAGGACCAAGAGTGAACGGCACACGTTACTGCGATCCAGTTCGTCAACATGTGATTCCTACTCTACGGGAGAGGGGTCCTTTGGACTGAACGGTTTTGATCCACGACGGAGCTTTACCTCACATTCCTCGTGAGGCTACTCGACTACTCCGTGGCACATTCGGTGAAAACCGAATCAATTGACCGATCGTTCCGAACTCGTACGTTGCCATCAACATCACCAGATTTGAACTCACATTATTTCCGTCTGTGGTGTCACCAGAAGGATAGGATTTGTTAACGGGGCAATAACACATGGCCGCGCTGGATTAGCCGAGCGGTCTAAGGCGCTGCAGTCATGGACTGTGCGGCTGGTCCCGGCGGAGGTTCGAGTTCTCCCTCGGGTGTGTGTGTGTGTGTGTGTGTGTGTGTGTGTGTGTGTGTGTGTGTGTGTGTGTGTGGTTTTCCTTAGGATAATTTAGGTTAAGTAGTGTGTAAGCTTAGGGACTGATGACCTTAGCAGTTAAGTCCCATAAGATTAAAAAAAAAAAAGAAATGTTGGAGGTTTAAGATGAGCGTACCGAAGGAGATAGCCATCATCACCGGTAGAGCAATCTTTAGTGCGGTTCCAGACTGTTTCGGATGCAAATGGTCGTCATACTGAGCAACGTTTGTAACCTGTAACTTAAAAATGGAACGCAAGTAACAAATGTTAACCCCTCACGTGCAAAGTAAAACGTTTCTTTCAATGGTTTATTCGTTATGTCTCTTCCGTATGTCTTTACAAGTATTTCCTCAAAGTTTCATTGTTCTACCATCAGTCATTTCTCATGAGTTCGCTCCCAAGTAGCGAAAGTGTAATTGTAACGACACTGCAGATAAGGCTCGCTTTATAGGCGCGGCCATAGTTCTACTGTGTGGGAGATTGCAGAGGGCGCTGACACCTTGAAATGCGGGGGTAAGGGGAGGGCAGATGTAGAGGCACCAGAGGTACTGTTCGGAAGTTCTTAAAGTTCTTCAGACTACATAATTCTAGACATGTTTTATCTGCAAGCTGCAGGCTGGGGGGAGGAGGGAATCGGCCGTTTTTTTAAAGTATTTTTAAAGTACCTTCCTGCCACAACGCGCGATGCAAGGAAAAGGCGGAAAAATAAAGTTATCGATAACTATACGGGGATATGAACCCGAAACCTACCGAATGCCAGTCCATTGCCTTAACCTATCACAGCAGACAGGTTTACCGACGCGGTTGGGATGTATGGGATCCGGGAGGAATGTGCTCGTCCGTTAATCACTTACCAGGCGGAATAGTGCTAGCAAACTGGATTAGATTCTGATGTGTAGAGCGTAAGCATAGAAAGACGACGTTACTCTGCTCGGAATAAGGTGCTTCTTATTCTGACGCCCCCACCTCCCTCCCCTCCCCTCTCCCTGTCCCTTCGTGAACTCTCTTGGCATTGGCAGTCAGCATAGAATATACGAGACAGGCACCGTCTGCGGTTTCCACAGCAACGAACACCATTTGATCGTCACGAAAACGCAACCACGCACGCTTCTTGGCTCAAGTGCGGGAGGCAGGGCATTATGTGTGGCAAGTGGGAGACAGGTCGTAGTAGGGGGCAACACACTCTGTGTTACAGCAACGTGCTCCGAACCGCGTCGCATTGGGCACTTAACGCGACCGTTCCGTTAACGCTAGGTTGCTAGGACAAACAGCGCAAGCAGGTCGTTGGCCCGCGAGGCGGAACAGCCACGATGCGTTATTGCGTGCTGGGCGCTCTGCCGGCAGTGGGGCAGCTCCGTGCATGCCATGGCGGTGTATTAACACTGTACACACACACCACGTGCTTGCGTTTCTGTTTGCCTCAGAAAACTGTATAGGCGATAGACGGCATGTCTATCGTCAGCGCCGTGCGTCACTTTATCTACATCTAGTGTCTTCATACTGTGCGAGTCACCTCATGATGTGTGGCGCAGGGTACTTCTCGTAATATTAAGGGGAGGTTTACTATGTTTCGGTTAAAAAAATCGATTTTTTTTTAAATTGCATTTTTGGATTCTTAAAAGTGTTTAGAATCCACCCCTGAAACGGTTTTTCCGCATACGGGACGGAAATGTTTGTCTTTCGCGGTTGAACAAAAGAATGCACCTGCCTGAAATCGGCCTTTTTCACGCACAATTTTTTAGTCTTTCGGAAGACGAGTTATTGTACCGGTGCGTGGGAGGAAACACACAAAATTCAAATGAAAGTTTGAACGCTTGTGTTTGGAAGTTAAGACGGGTGAACAGCCAGGTATGAGTGTGCATAGGACACAATATTTCGGCAATCGACCAAGTTGCCATCATCAGGTGCGCTGATGTACTGACCGGCGGTGGGCCGGCACCATAGGACAATCCCCCTCCCGCTCCTCCCTCAGGCGCTTCCTATGATTCGGTGCGGTCCGCGCCCCGCGCGCGGTCCAGGTACAGCGTCCGTTCTCCCGCCGTCTGGGCGCTGCGTCCTAGGTCTTCTCGTCCAGGAGGGTCTGCCGGCACCGCCCTTCTTATTCTTCCCTCCTCCTCCGAAGTCGGTACACTCTTGGAAATATCTGTTTTCTTCTTAATCCGGGTGGTCGCGGGTTCCCATGCCTTGCTAAGGATGTAACCGCTGTCACGATTTAATTGTGGCTCCCTTACTCTGATCTCTATGGGTT
Source organism: Schistocerca nitens (assembly GCF_023898315.1). Lineage (NCBI taxonomy): Eukaryota > Metazoa > Arthropoda > Insecta > Orthoptera > Acrididae > Schistocerca > Schistocerca nitens. The sequence continues at coordinate 1,130,202,990 of NC_064614.1, forward strand.
CTTTGATGACACAGTCCCGGTATTTGGAAGTCTGTGTCAGGACTTAGGTTTGGTCATAATCCGTGCTGTGGAGTTCCTACAGGCAATGCTCAGCTATTGCCGACTTACTGGGCTGTTGTGTGGAAGTTAGCTCCAAAGCATTTGCTTTCTGGTACGAAGACTGTGGAGATTGCGACTTTCATGGCAGTGAGCTGCTTCAACGGAGGGTATTCAGCAATTCTGAAGACCATGACAGCGATGGACGTCACCCTGGGACTCTATTCGACGCAGTTCGCCAAGCATTCGGACGACCACCTGATTCAAGCGGCCGTAAACCGCTTGTCACCGGCAGTACAAGCGGCTCTGGAGCAGCGCAGGATGGCCCAGATCGAGCAGAACGCCCTCTCTGAGGGAGAGTAAGGACTAGTTTATGGACCCGGAATAGCAGATTGAACCTGCGTTGCCCGGGTTCCCAGGTTCGATTCCCGGCGGGGTCAGGGATTTTCTCTGCCTCGTGATGGCTGGGTGTTGTGTGCTGTCCTTAGGTTAGTTAGGTTTAAGTAGTTCTAAGTTCTAGGGGACTTATGACCACAGCAGATGAGTCCCATAGTGCTCAGAGCCATTTGAACCATTTTTTGAACCTGCGTTGCATAATATTGTACAGGGTGTTTCAAAAATGACCGGTATATTTGAAACGGCAATAAAAACTAAACGAGCAGCGATAGAAATACACCGTTTGTTGCAATATGCTTGGGACAACAGTACATTTTCAGGCAGACAAACTTTCGAAATTACAGTAGTTACAATTTTCAACAACAGATGGCGCTGCAAGTGATGTGAAAGATACAGAAGACAACGCAGTCTGTGGGTGCGCCATTCTGTACGTCGTCTTTCTGCTGTAAGCGTGTGCTGTTCACAACGTGCAAGTGTGCTGTAGACAACATGGTTTATTCCTTAGAACAGAGGATTTTTCTGGTGTTGGAATTCCACCGCCTAGAACACAGTGTTGTTGCAACAAGACGAAGTTTTCAACGGAGATTTAATGTAATCAAAGGACCGAAAAGCGATACAATAAAGGATCTGTTTGAAAAATTTCAACGGACTGGGAACGTACGGATGAACGTGCTGGAAAGGTAGGGCGACCGCGTACGGCAACCACAGAGGGCAACGCGCAGCTAGTGCAGCAGGTGATCCAACAGCAGCCTCGGGTTTCCGTTCGCCGTGTTGCAGCTGCGGTCCAAATGACGCCAACGTCCACGTATCGTCTCATGCGCCAGAGTTTACACCTCTATCCATACAAAATTCAAACGCGGCAACCCCTCAGCGCCGCTACCATTGCTGCACGAGAGACATTCGCTAACGATATAGTGCACAGGATTGATGACGGCGATATGCATGTGGGCAGCATTTGGTTTACTGACGAAGCTTATTTTTACCTGGACGGCTTCGTCAATAAACAGAACTGGCGCATATGGGGAACCGAAAAGCCCCATGTTGCAGTCCCATCGTCCCTGCATCCTCAAAAAGTACTGGTTTGGGCCGCCATTTCTTCCAAAAGAATCATTGGCCCGTTTTTCAGATCCGAAACGATTACTGCATCACGCTATCTGGACATTCTTCGTGAATTTGTGGCGGTACAAGCTGCCTTAGACGACACTGCGAACACCTCGTGGTTTATGCAAGATGGTGCCCGGCCACATCGCACGGCCGACGTCTTTACTTTCCTGAATGAATATTTCGATGATCGTGTGATTGCTTTGGGCTATCCGAAACATACAGGAGGCGGCGTGGATTGGCCTCCCTATTCGTCAGACATGAACCCCTGTGACTTCTTTCTGTGGGGACACTTGAAAGACCAAGTGTACCGCCAGAATCCAGAAACAATTGAACAGCTGAAGCAGTATATCTCATCTGCATGTGAAGCCATTCCGCCAGACACGTTGTCAAAGGTTTCGGGTAATTTCATTCAGAGACTACGCCATATTATTGCTACCCATGGTGGATATGTGGAAAATATCGTACTATAGAGTTTCCCAGACCGCAGCGCCATCTGTTGTTGAAAATTGTAACTACTGTAATTTCGAAAGTTTGTCTGCCTGAAAATGTACTGTTGTCCCAAGCATATTGCAACAAACGGTGTATTTCTATCGCTGCTCGTTTAGTTTTTATTGCCGTTTCAAGTATACCGGTCATTTTTGAAACACCCTGTATTTATATGTAGTCAAAACTTCAAACGCGTTTTTCTCGAAAGTTGTTTTTTAAATCGCGCGGTATCGTAACTCCAAATCTACTGAACCGATTGGCATGATTCTTTGTTTCCGACGAAGCTAACTAAATTGTGTAGAAGTTGTACCACTTTTATTCCGATCCATCAACTATAAATATTTTTACTTGTTCTACGAATTCGAAAAATCGGTGAAAAAAAAACCTATTTTTTTTAAATGGCCGCCATTTTGCTTCCTGTGGTCCAAATAACTTAAGAGAGGTACAACTCCTAAAGAATCTTATATACTTTGCTAACGTCAACTCAATTTTGATTTCAGACGAACCGGCTGACCTGTGACATATCGCGCATGGAGGTCTAAATCAGAAATTCTGTTTCGTTCCACGGCACTTCCGCCTATGCTCTTAGACATTTCCGGACGAAAAAATTCCAGTTTGTAGAGAAAATATGACGTTGATATTTATAACACATTCCGAGAAAAAAATTCTCAAAGAACATGCTTTTTTCGGGCCAAAGATAGATATCTGCCCCCCCCCCCCCCGCACCCCCCCCCCCTTCCCCCCTAAAGTGTTGCAACCGCGAATACCGCGTGAGAAAAATGACTATCGGTAAGCCCCAGTTTTTCTCGTCGTAGTCAAAACGCGAGATCTATGTGGGAGGAAGTAATATGTTGTCCGACACCACCCGTCAAGTGTTTTCTCAAAATTTTGATAGTAAAACTCTCCGTGGTGCACAAAACCTCTCTTGTACAGTAATGTCTGCCAACTTAGTACGTTGAGCATATCTGTAACTTTCTCTCGCCGACTAAACGGTCCCTTGAGGAAACGCCCCGTTCTTCGTTGGATCCTCTCTATCCCATCTATCAGTTCTACCTGGATAAGAATCCCATGTTGATGAACAATATTAAAGACTCGGTGAACAAGCGCCTTATAAGCCACTACAGACGTGTTCGAATTATTAGGCTTAAGACAATTTGGCAGAACTTCACATTTGTTACACATTTACGTGGTTCAAATGGCTCTGAGCACTATGCGACTTAACTTCTGAGGTCATCAGTCGCCTAGAACTTAGAACTAAATAAACCTAACTAACCTAAGGACATCACACACATCCATGCCCGAGGCAGGATTCGAACCTGCGACCGGAACGGTCGCTTGGCTCCAGACTGTGACGCCTAGAACCGCACGGCCACTCCGGCCGGCACACATTTACATCCACATACAGATTATATTTATACATTCAATACTTTCTATGCATGCCTTTGTTCTTAATCAATGTTTTATCCTGTTTGGCATAGTTTTTATTAACTTTTCACATGACATTTTAATATAATTTTCATGGTACCAGATTTCCTCTAGTTTCTCCGTGAGATCTTGTTTGGTGATTATTGTTAATTTCCTTATCCTCTGTTTCACATTAGCCCATAAATTTTCGATTGGGTTCATATCAAGACTACTCCCTGCCCAGGGAACACTTTCAGTTGCCTTTCTTCCAAGTACTTGAAAACGATTTTGGCTTTGTGCCAAGATGCCCCAACATGCGTAAAAATGGCATCTTTATTGCGAAACCACTCATTCAGTCGGGGCAAAAGTTCCTTTTCAAGGAGAAATGCAGCAGTGGCCGGCTGAAGATCTGGAGACAAAATCCTGCAGGCAATAGTCAAGCGTGTCCCATTCACACAAGATAGTTGCTACCGAGAACAGTATCGCCCAGTTTACTATTCGGTTTCTGCTTGGTTCTGTCTAGGGTTTGTTCTTCCGGCAGTGTTAGTTATACGTTAAAAGTGATATTCAGCAGTATGGACAAGTATACGGACCGGGAGTAGGTCGATTTGCTCTTCGCGTATGGGTACCCTGGACGCAGTGCAATAGACCCAGAATGACGTTACAGTGAGCTATTCCCTTAGCGGCGTAAAGTACACCACAGTTCTTTCTCATGTGTCTGAGGCTTTTTGTGTGGTACGATTTGACGATAGCATATTGCACGATTTTTCACCGCTGTGGAGGTATTTTCGTTGAAACGTAGGTAACAGAGATAACAAAGCGAATAAACCGTAAGTACATCATTACTCTGTAACGGGCCAGCGGAAACCACGGTGTTCTTACAGGAAAATACTCAAAAAAATGCACCTGACCAGTCACCGAAATTTTGTCTGTTGAGTTGGGATTCATCTTGCGCAACTGGTTATGTGCTTTAAGCCCATAATCGGGTGGACATTCATATGCGGCTTCACATAATTCTCCCGTATTGTGATATTTAATAGTATATATGGACATATCTTACAATAACACATAGCGCAGATTGTTTTCTGTGCACCACGTTCACCCGCGAGATAGAGCAATACGACGTACGCGCTAGCTAGCATGTGTTACGGCTGCTACTGCTGTCGTGTGAACTCTGTCGTCGTACTCGCTGTAACTGAGGACACTAAGACGGAAGCAGTTTGCGTAACTTCCCGCGCTGTACTGCGGAACAAAAAGAGCAGGCAGACTTTCAGGAAACAATCCTCACACGACGGAAAATAGTCAGTGTATTTTCTTTCCATTTTGTATCCAGACTGCTGTATTTACTGCTTATTCACAGTCTTGTGGCCTCGGAATCGGTAACAAAATAATTGGAAAGCATTAAACACGGTTTTTTGTGCATAGAATTGAAAGCTCCGCTAAGAAAATATGAATTGACATCCTCCTCTTCTTAATGACTACAAAAAATAATATAGTAATTGGACATGGGCGCTAAAACACTTCATTTGCATATTAAAAATAATTTTCTACAACTTCTCACTGTACATTCACTGTAAGCTCACAGGAACGTAACGTATCAGCACCTGACATGAATCTCTGTCTTCTATAAAATGCACTATGATCAAAAGTATCCGGACACCCTCAAAAACAGAAGTTTTTCATATTAGGTGCATTGTATTGCTACCTACTGCCAGGTACTCCATATCAGCGACCTCAGTAGTCATTAGACATCGTGAAAAGGGCAGAATGGGGCGCTTCGCGCATCTCAAGGACTTCGAACATGATCAGCTGATGGGTGTCCCCTGCCGCCGGAGGTTCGAATCCTCCCTCGGGCATGGGCGTGAGTGCGTATTGCCCTTAGCGTAAGTTAGTTTAGGTTAGTTTAAGTAGTGTGTAAGCTTAGGGACCGATGACCTCAACAGTTTGGTCCCTTAGGAATTCACACACATTTGAACTTTCTTTGATTGGTGTCATTTGTCATAGGTCTGTACGCGAGATTTCCACACTCTTAAACATCCCAAGGTTCACTGTTTCCGATGTGATAGTGAAATGGAAACGTGAACGGACACGTACAGCACAAAAGCGCACAGGCCGACCTCGTCTGTTGACTGACAGAGACCGCCGACAGTTGAAGAGTGTCGTAATGTGTAATAGGCAAACATCTATCCAGACCGTCACACAGTAATTCCAAACTGCATCAGGATCCACTGGAAGTACTATGACAGGCGGGAGGTGAGAAAGCTTGATTTCATGGTCGAGCGGCTGCTCATAAGCCACACATCATGCCGGTAAATGCCAAACGACGCCTCGCTTGGTGTAAGGAGCGTAAACATTGGATGACTGAACGGTGGTAAAACGTTGCGTGGAGTGACGAATCACGGTACACAATGTTGCGATCCGATGGCAGGGTGAACGTCATCTACCAGCGTGTGTAGTGCCAATAGTAAAATGGGAGTTGGTTTGCACCCCTTGTTGTTTTGCGTAGCACTACCACAGCAAAGGCCTACATTGATGTTTTAAGCACCTCCTTGCTTCCCACAGTTGAAGAGCAATTCGGGGTTGGCGATTGCATCTTTCAACACGGTCGAGCACCTGTTCATAATGCGCTGCCTGTGGCGGAGAGGTTACAGAACAACATCCCTGTAATGGGCTGGTGCGCACAGAGTCCTGACCTGAATCCTATAGAACACATTTGGGATGTTTTGGGACGCCAACTTCGTGCCAGGCCTCAGCGACCGACATCGACACCTCTCCACTAGTGCAGCACTCTGTGAAGAATGGGCTGCCATTCCCCAAGAAACCTTCCAGCACCTGATTGGACGTATGCCTGCGAGAGCGGCATCAAGGCTAAGGATGGGATAACACCTTATTGAATTCCAGCATTACCGATGGAGGGCGACACGAACTTCGAAGTCATTTTCAGCAGGTGTACGGATACGCGTCTTACAAAGTCGTAATTCTTAGGTTCGCCGTTTTTAGCACCATTTTCTTCCACCAAGGCTGAATCAAAGCCCTTACAATGCATAGATTCCCATACATTACTAAAAAAACACAAAAAATTAAGTTCTACCATTGTATCTGTCAAAACTAAATTGCTCAAGTTCGACGCGGACAAAAATGACTGGTTTTAGACCGTTCCCTTTCTTGTTCTCAGACGCTTCGCAGTATGTAACAGTCAGCTGCATTTAAGTTAACCATGGCATCGGTTGCATCGTCGCTGTAATCAGAGCTGAAAACATGGATTTCTAGTGACAGTTTTTAAGCACTGAAGCCAAAAAAAGGGCTTCGCCAAAAAGATGTACGATGAAATCTCAAATTGAACAACATCTATGAAGCAATTAAAATATTAGGAATAAAGAACGGATTCTACTTTACAGTTGAAGGGACAGCCTACAACAAGGGCCCTACATTATCTGATAATGAATTTTACAAGGAACTACTGGTTGCAGGGCGCATACTCTTGAACGGTCTTCAGGCATCTCGATTAAAACATTTCGTACAGAATTACTGCAACGGTAACACTCGCGACGACAAGTAACTGAATTCTTGCTATGTTGACGTACTGGAAAAAATCAGAGCTGCCATTCGCAAATCACATATGGATTTCTTTAACATATGTTTTTGAGTGGGGTCCGTCTTTAGCAAAACACTATTTCGTTTTTGTCCCAGACATGTTTCACTGCAGTTGGAGCATCGTCAGTGGGTTTTTTCGTTGTTGTGGCTGTTAAACATAAAGAATGTTCTTTACTGTTTAAATGCATACAAATATTAGTTTCTAAATCGTAATTACAGGTTTTTGAGGAGCACATAAAATTGTGTATTCATACCTTCTTACCACATGGTGTGGTATTCCTGCTGTATCACGTTTTTATAGTGTCTGTTTTTCTTTACAGTTTGTCACCTGCAACTGTATACAACTTAATGTAGGCAAAACCTTTACTCAAAATTACGATTCCTAAACTGTTCTTGGCTATGACTGTGATTAATAATTTATGTTAAAGGTTGTGTGTGTGTGTGTGTGTGTGTGTGTGTGTGTGTGTGTGTCTAATTACATTATGTTTCACTTACTTCTGCTCATCAGACAACACATTCTGTAGGCCGTTTCATCGCTAATCTAACTGTGGGCAAATTGGATTCTGAGGCTGCATCAAACCCTATTTATTTTATTGTAAACCGTTGAAGGCAACAAATAATTCAACATTTGCTAGATTCATTAGTGAAGGACTTCAGGTATTATGGCCAAATGGCGTAAAATAAGAGAGGGTCTTATTGTCATAGGCAGATGCAGCTCCATACATGTTGAAGCGAGGAAATTGCTTAATGCATTTTATCCAAACTTAAGCCAGTCCGGAACCGCGTTGCTGCTACGGTCGCAGGTTCGAGTCCTGCCTCGGGCATGGATGTGTGTGCTGTCCTTCAAGTAGTTCTAAGTCTAGATGACTTTTGACCTCAGATGTTAAGTCCCATAGTGCACAGAGACAACTGAACCATTTGAACCAAACTTAAGCGCGTGCTACATGTACGTCTCGTGCGTTGCAACGAGAGGCAGAGACAGCCAGACATCATTTCCCAGAAATAAATACATTGATATCGGAACGAAAGGTCCTTATCGTGTACAACGGTATAAGCAGCAGCTACCTGATGTACTTCTGCCTCCGAAGCCAGTGATACAAAGTGGGCAACTTGCACTGAAGCAGTGATCTTCTGCAGTAAGTACTTTGAAGCTGTGAAGTCAATGATGGAGAACTTTTCTGGTGATCTCGCAGTGTCTGTGACTGAATCCTTGCCAGCATTTAACAGTTCTAAAGCGCTCAGTTCAGTTTCATACATCCCAAGTCACTTCAGCTGGCTTCCCGACGGTGTTAAGAAACTGAAGACATAAAGTACGCCACTCCAAGAGGCTATGGGAATAATGGAAGACGCAGTTGGGAAGATCGGTGTTGCACCAGGTGAAGTGAAGTGAGAGGTGTAGTTTCTTGTAACTTGCAGTTTCTAATAACCTGCAGTCTGAGCTGAATAAGAACCCTAGATACTCAAATGTTGTTAATTTGTCTCAATTATTTAATGGTGAAACTGTAGAACCCCCTGAGAACATTATTCCTAGCACAATTCCTCTGTATAAATAAACGCAGTTTACTTCTTGCGAAATTGAGCGAGCTTTCTCGATTTGTAAAAACATATTGTCAGACAGAAGACAGTGCATGGGGAAAGAACATTGAGAAAAGTATTTTCTAAATAATCGTGCATACGGTTCCAGTATGATTTAAATACTTCAATGAGAGGCGCATACTTCAATAAGAGGCGCATGTACTTCAGTACCTTGTAGCAGAAATGAACAGATTGAGAATTAACATAGATATTTGACTAGCCTGCTGTGAACTGACATTTTCTAGCAAAAAAAATGAAATTTTGGATTTTACATATAATTGCTTCATTCACACTTATATTTCACTAATTTTTGGATACATATTTCTTAATTTGATATTGCATAAAATCCGGTCTCTAGTGATAACAAAAGCGTTTTCACAGTAGAAACATGCTGCCGGTCAGTGTTAGGAGTATTCGCGTGTGTGCTGCGGGTTGCAGACAGTATGTTTGCAGGCGTCCGTTGTCACGATGCCGGCCCCACAGTTTCCCGATTAATTATAATTTGCAGAATGAGATTTTCACTCTGCAGCGGAGTGTGCGCTGATGTTTCAATTATAATTTGCTTGGGTGGACTCTGCACCTGACAAGATTCATTGTTACTGTGTGAAATCGTATTACTAGATCCTGAACGTTAAGCGGATACAAAACTGATAATAGTGTTGTGGATTACTGCTTGTTTGAACATTCACAAAACGCGAATTGCACCTTTAATGGTTATCGCTACGTGTTCAGGTCTTAACAATAGGCACTGTATTAACACCTCTCTCTCTCTCTCTCTCTCTCTCTCTCTCTCTCTCTCTCTCTATCTCTATCCCCCCCTATCGCTTTCTCTTTCCCTCCCCCTCTCCCCTATCCTCCGTGTGCTCCTTCATTATATCGGTGTGTGTGTGTGTGTGTGTGTGTGTGTGTGTGTGTGTGAGAGAGAGAGAGAGAGAGAGAGAGAGAGAGAGAGAGAGAGAGAGAGAGAGAGAGATGACCTCTGCAGTTTGATCCCATAGGAACTTACACAAATCTAATTTTTCATTCTGTTCGCTCTCTGTTGCTGCACATAGGTCCAAAATCTGCTTTCATGGCAGTAAGTTATAGTAAACACAATTGGTATTCTTTTGGCTTTTTCCCGATGGTAATGAATATCCGTGGTGAACCTATTGCAAAAATGTTGCAAGTTATGGCTCTAGGGCTCTGAGCACTATGGGACTTAACATCTGAGATCAGTCCCCTAGAACTTAGAACTACTTAAACCTAACCTAAGAACATCACACACATCCATGCCCGAGGCAGGATTCGGACCCGCGGCCGTAGCGGTCTCGCGTTTCCAGACTGAAGCGCCTAGAACCGCTCGGCCACACCGGCCGGCTTGCAAGTTATGTTTTTGTAAAACTGTTTTTCAGTACCTCCTCTTCGCGCAGATGAAGAAAATTTATTTTGGCTAAAATTTCACTATCTGGAAATATTAGTTCACACGTTGAAAATGATCTTAGAACCCAAAACAGTTGTTGTAAAGTTTTTTACTGAGAAATGTTGTCTCCTTTCATCTGTGAATAAGCGTTTCCATTGCTTATGTCGAAGAGGTTTGTAGGTTCTGGGAACATAGAAACATTTTTGGTTTAGTGTATTGGCAAAGCCTCAGTTAGGGAATAAAACTGTCACCCTTAACATGTGTTAAAATACTCGCCGTATTATTGCAGACGATGACGCTTGCTGGGTTTATTTGTCGAAATAAATCTCCGGAGCATGTCAGCTTTGAAATAAATATACAACCGACACAATCGGTTATTGGACTAGCGATCAACTGGAGAAATCCTTCAATGAGAAGCGAGGTAGCGTTTCCGTCAGACGACAGCACTCTCAACGCCAGGCGGGTGGCCCATCTCTACTCGTTCACTGTCTGCGGGCGAATTTCAGTTAATATCGTTCACACATTCTTTTAAATAGCTGAGGCTTCCCCACAGTGAATCGGAAACGGATGCACGGATTTGAGAATTCTGGGTAACAAATATTATAGTGTAATTAAATAGTGGTAGTAGACATGACTCTGTTAAAATACTCTGACGTCAATGGAAAGCATTGTACAGTGAAGCACCGGTCCGATATGTATCGAACGCTGTAGAGATGTTTGTCACATCATGGGTATTCAGTGATCAAACTTTTATTCAATGATCATTAGGAGTATGAGGTGCTCACACACGGCTACAAATTCCCTTTTGTATTCGTTACGACAAGGAGGCTAACAGCCAGCGAATGTTAACGTGAAGAATCTCCGAACACATGCTGCGTCAGTTCATGATGATAGCTGATTAAAGCCTCGTATGAAAGTATAGTCTTCCTGTACCTTGCCAGATGCTGAATAGTTGACAAACCGGTTAGGCTAGTCAGGGATCGGTATATTCTCAAGACGTTTGTGATGTGAACTGCTGTGTGGGGTTATTCATTATTCTGTTGAAACATGCCATTTGGTACCCAGGTCAAGAAGGGTATGACAACGGTTAACAATCTTGTCCAAGTCCTGGGGAGCATTCGGTCTTCCTTCAACAATTACCAAATTAGGCCTTTTGTCATGTCCAATATCTGTTCACATTATGATTCCAGTAACTGTAGAGGAATGGGTCTCTGAATACCACAAACAAAAACGAGTGTCATCGCTGAACACAGAAGCCCACTTAAGGTCCCACTTGACGTTGACTTTACACCATGCAAGTCTCTATTGTCTGCGAAGTAATGTCAGTGGTAGACAACGCATAACAACTCGACGTCTCCACAGCTTCCAGTAATCTGGAAAAAAAGAAAGGAAGATGATTAGCGACGGAGCACAAGTTCGGATTATCTTCAAGGATGCTGAAGGAAATCGCCCGTGCCCGTTGAAAGTAGCCCGTCTAAATTTTAATGTTTGTCAAACATACTGTAACAAAATTTTGTATGATGTGAATGGAGTATGAATGAAAGAAAAAATCACACTCAATGCTAGGACAATGATAAGCGAAGGCAGTTGACGCTTATCATAGTCCTGGGGGAGGGGGGGGGGGTATGTAATACCTACAGCGCCTCTCGATGTTGAAAAAACAAAAAATAGCTCCCAAATTAGCTCCCACGTCCTTAAAATATCAATTCACAAAATGACCCAAGTCCCTCTACAAGTAGCAATTACGAAAAATAAATAAAAAACCAAATAGAGGGAAATATCTAGTATAGAAAGCAAAAGAAAAGAAAAATTTAATTATAAATTTTAGAAACATGGAAAGGGGGAAAAACAGTAGAAAATATTAAAATATTAGTTATTCCAATACGTAAGACAATCCGTATTATAGTCATAGAACGTAGGTCTTGGACACCAAAGATAATGATTATTAAAGTATAAGTAGCCATATTTTGTAATTACGACACTCCAGTCTCTAGTTCGTTCTAGTTCGGAAGTTATTTAGGACGTACAGCTTTAGAGAACAACAATTGGGACTTTATTAAACGGGGATCAAGAATAGATCGTGACGAGATTGTTTTTGAGGATTGTCAGTTCAAGACTTTCATTTGGACATTTATCAGATTAGATAAACGGGAAGGTGAATAGTAATCTCTTTGGCTTTAATGTAAATTCGTGTGAATATTTAAACGCTTTACTGAATTGAGAATTTTAACCGGATTCGGACTTTGAATTGTGATAGTGGGAAACTTTAACTTCACGCGACTGGTGATCATAATTAATGACAGTTTGCGGATATTAAATAGAAATAACTTATTTACCGAAAGTGACAGGATATTATCTAACATCTCTGATGCTAGCGAGAATCCTACTTAGACATCTAATTAAAGAACTTCTTTGAATGAGATCGTATGAGTGAACTTATTTATTAATAATTCTTGTCAATAAACTGACGTTGTTAATTTGAAACATAATACAAGTTTTGAACATTAACTTAGATTAATAAACGTTAAGGTTACGTGATCTATGCTAATAACAAACTAGCGACTCGTAACTGAAACAATTGAACGAAAGGTTAAAGTATCGTCGTCTGTAAACATTGGAAGTAAAGCTACTAAAGATTTTTCTCTCAGAGTTGGGAAGACTATACGTGTAGTGACCCACGTTTAACATTGGGTTTTAAAAGTAATCAAACTGATACTTAGCCGGGACAATGTTAACTAAAAGTAAAACCCTTCAATGACAGTCAATGTGTAAAAAATAAAACCAAACTTTCACCTGTTAGACGAAAAAGCGAAAGCAGAAAAAGGGCTGCTACAACATTCACCTTATTGAGGACATTACACAGGTGCCGGTCGCGGTCAAATACGACAGTGCAACCTGTAGGTTTGGTTTCATATGCATTTATGTTCCAGCATTCGTATCGCGCTGTGTTTCCATATCCTCAGAGCCCTTTACCAGCTTGGTAGTCTTCTAACAAGGTGTTCATGGTGTAACACTTAACATTTTCGTCAGAGTATGTTTGTTTATTAGTTGAACCAAAATTGAAAAACTTCGTTTTATGCCTCTCCCTCCACCAACGCGTAAACACCAATAGGATCGGAGCGACTGCGCTAGAGCCATTCGTCGCTGCCCCGTGTTGGTCACCTTGCATGATTGAAGAGTTGTGGTGTGCTGGCAGTAGCGTGTGGCAACAGAGAAGCCCGTCGTTAGGACCCGCGTCAGAATAGAATGATCGGGGCGCAGAGGACAGACTAGGGTCGAGGGGACGCGTGGGCGAGTCCTTGGCGTGACCAGCGCGGCCCGGCGGTGGGCTGTCACGGCACGCCAGCCCTCGCAGGGGATCAGCGGGCGCTCGATACGCGGCTGCATATTTCACGCGTCTCCCGGAAGTCTTTCTGCGTTGCTGGCCGGAGCGCGTTCTGTCCTGTACTGCCCGGCTATGACCTTTCACACAACACTCCTCGCCCCCGACAACTTCGAGCTGAATGACGGCCACAGACACACGGTACAGTGGGAAACTATATTACCAATTAATGAAACCCCTACAAAGCCTATCAGCTACACTGATGGAAAAAATATCGTAACACCAAAAAATAATTAATACAGATTAATGCAATGCTGATCACGTAAATATGGTATCTAGACAAATACAATGGTCACTCCAAAAGAAATGCACACTATTTTTTTAATTCGTCTTTTATTCTACATGTTCTAAAATTTTACAGTGTGTAGATATATCCTTTAGCAACAATATTTTGATTTCACCACAAATTTCCATCCCTCTCAACTGCCTTAGCCATCTTGGAACCAGCGCCTGTGTACCCGCACGGTAAAATTCTGGATCAACCTGTTGGAGCCACTGTTTGGCAGCGTGCACAAGGGAGTCATCATCTTCAAACCTTGTTGCACGAAGAGAGTCTTTCAGTTCCCCAAAGAGATTATAGTCTCATGGAGCCACATCAGGACTGTAAGGCGGGTGTTTCAGTGTTGTCCATCCGAGTTTTGTGATCGCTTCCATGGTTTTTTGACCGACATGTGGCCGTGCATTGTCGTGCAACAGCAAAACATCCTACTTTTGCCGATGTGGTCGAACACGACTCAGTCGAGCTTGGAGTTTCTTCGGTGTCGTCACACATGAATCATCATTTATGGTGGTTCCACTTGGCATGATGTCCACAAGCAAGAGTCCTTCGGAATCGAGAAACACCGTAACCATAACTTTTCCAGCAGAAGGTGTGGTTTTGATTTTTTTTTTTCCTTGGGCGAATTTGCATGATGTCACTCCATTTATTGCATCTTCGTCTCTAGTGAAAAATGATGGAGCCATATGTCATCACCTGTCACAATTCTTCCAAGAAATTCATCTCCACCATTCTCGTAGTGTTCCAAAAGTTCGTTGCGTACCGTTTTTCTTGTTCCATTGTGAACCACTGTCAACGAGAACCCACCTGGTTCAAACCTTTTTTAATGCCAACACTTTCAGTATTCTGCAAACACTTCCTTCCCCTACCCCAGCGTAGCGTGACAATTCGTTCACTGTGATGCGCCTGTCAGCAGTCACCAATTCGTTAACTCTCAGCAAATTGAAGTGTGTGCAGTACGAGGCCTGCCGCTGCGAGGACAGTCCTCAATATTGCCGTGCCCGCTTTCATCGCGTAACCTGCTTGCCTACCGACTAACTGTACTGTGATCGACAGTAGCATCTTGTGGATGTTTCCCACTGTCTCGTTTTTACAGCACAGAAATTCTATGGCAGCACGTTGCTTCTAACGAACGTCAAGTGTAGCAGCCATCTTGAAGACATGCTGTGACGGCGCCACTCACGGGAACAGGTTGAACTAAGTTTGAAAACAAGCGGGAAGGATGTATCTACGCACTATTTAACTTTCACTCATCCAGAATGTACACTGTATTTTTACAAAACTAGTGTGCATTTCTTTTGCAGTGACCCTCGTATGTTCCCGAAATTTCAAGATCATACGTTAACGTAAGCGCGAGGTATGTCATTGCAAATTTGAGATGATGGTATATTAATAACCAGTGTAACCGCCAGAATGTTGAATGCAAGAATGCAACTTTGTGTTGTACAGATGTCGGACTTCAGTTTGCGGGATGGAGTTCCATGCCTGTTGCAATTGGTCGATCAACACAGGCATGGTTAATGCTGGTTGTGGATGACGCTGCAGTTGTTGTCCTTTGATGTCCCAGATGTGCTCGATTGGAAACAGATCTGGTGATCGTGCAGGGCAAAGCAACATGACGATACTGTATTGGACTACAACAGCGTTGTCTGGGCGAGCGTTATCCTGTTGGAAAACACATTGACAGTTCAACATAGAATTATTTTTTTAAAAAATATTCAATTCTGAAGATAACCAAAGAGATTATGTGAGAAAGACAAAACATATCATAGAGCACATATTACTGAGATTACACTTCATATAAAATATTATTAATCAGAAGAGAAATATTGACCGTCTTACTGTAGTGTTACACTCTGTCAGTCTTATTTGGCAAGGATCCCATACCGGGCAGCAATACTCCAGCAGAAGACGGGCAAGCGTAAAGTAGGTAGTCTCTTTAATAGATCCACCACGTCTTCTAAGTGTTCTGTCAAACGCAGTCTTCGGTTCGCCTTCTCCACAACATTTTCTGTGAGATCGTTCCAGTGTAGGCTGTTCGCAGTTGTGATCCCTTGGTATTTAATTGAACTGACAGCCTTTAAATTTGTGTGTGATTTATCCTGCAACCGTAACTCATGGGAAAGTGTGCAAAAGAAGCTACGTACTGTATTATTGGCTGTTCTAGAGAAAGCTAGGGAATATTTTCCTCCTGTCTGCGCACCAGATCGCATATTTTCATTCGTTAATAGTAATCAAATTAACCTTATTTAACATTTGATGTGCTATGGAGACACGAATCAACTTCGCGGGTTATCGGTTGTTTAACGAGTGACTGCCCAACGAAGTGGTTCGTACCAGCCAGTCAGTGTGATAACATGGCGTTAGGAAGTGTGTGGTTAAACTCTGTGGTCTGCTAGCATATCAGATTCTACTGTGAACTGAGGAATGTAGAATTTCGCTTGTGATTCGTTAAGCGAGGGCAGGTATTTTTGTAGAGCAGCCACAAGTTGCATGTAACTACTTCTTTATTTTTACGTTTCACTCGACCGTAACGATTATCTTCAGAAATTACATAGCTGAGGGCCACACTTTATGTATTACAGCGGCGCTATACAGAGCCAGGTATTTGTAACGTGTGGCTATCGGCTGCGTAACATCTGAAGGTTTTTGCAGTGGTCTAGTGAAATATGTAAAACTAAAGAAAATGTTACGTGCAACTTGTGACTGCTCAATAGTTCCAATTATGATGCGAAAACGACAATTACTCTTTATTTAAAAAATGATGACTGCTGAGACTGGTAGATGATTTACTGTGTGAACTTGCTAGCCAGATGGATGGTGACGCAACAGTGTGGAACTGTTTGCTATTTTATTTGGCGGTATATGTTTATAAAAAAATAGCTGAAATACCTATAAACTACCGATCTCATTGTATAGACTACACCCCGTAATACACTGTGGCATAGATAATACGAGTATTTCATAGCAAAAACTTTCGTGTATCACGTGGCATGTGGATACATGTGTGTCTAGGTAATCATAGCCACTTACATGGATTTCAAGGAAGAAAATTGGGGCAGTCACTTGATCACACATTAAACCACATCATACATTAACCTGTGGACTGTGCCGAATATGTTTGTGTTCTCGTGCGACATGAAGATGGTCCCCAGATCCGTACATTACGACGGTTAACTGAGCCGCAAACATGAAATGTAGCCTTATCGGAAAAACACGCGCACTTCAAGAAACCATTGTACTCATCCAAACGGTTCAGCTTGTCCATTGGAAACTGTTCATGTTTTGGGCGATCATTTGGTTGTAATGCGCCAACAGTTTAGACGTTGTACACATACAGTTTAAGACGTTTGCGAAGCACTTTACGCACTGTCTTTGGCACTTGAAGCTCCCGCGATGTTTGTCTAATCGATTTCTGTGGCGACCTCGTGAATGCGGTTGGAATTGCCGGCACAGTCTTCCCCGAAACATATGGCCTACCGCTGCTTGTCCGTTTCTGAACCGATTCCGTTGCTGCAAAAGTTTCCATCCATGTTTCTTTCGATGAACAGGTGCGTACTTTGCAAACCCTCACATCTCACTGTAAAGGAGTAAGCGTGTCAAAACATGTAGACAAACCATTCTCTCAATGTTGTCGAATCGAACTAGTTCGCGCCTGCAGATAGGCAGCCCAACTAACAGATTTACAAAGCGGACTGCTGCCGTTGCGCGTTCCTGGACAGCAGCGTCTTCAATAAATTGCAAGCACGTCCCCTTCCTTCCGTATGATGTTGGCCGTGGCACGAAAGATGCCAATGTTAAAACT
The DNA here is from genome assembly GCF_023898315.1 of Schistocerca nitens. Classification (NCBI taxonomy): domain Eukaryota; kingdom Metazoa; phylum Arthropoda; class Insecta; order Orthoptera; family Acrididae; genus Schistocerca; species Schistocerca nitens. Next base: position 1,130,220,448 of record NC_064614.1, read on the forward strand.
GTGTCTCGTGATGTTGGAGAGGTGCTCTATCTAAAGATACGCATCTTTTTTCTGTGTTCAAGCAGTCGTCTTGTGAAACACCAGAGGTGCTTCGGGCAAGAAATGTAACGTGGACATTTTTTTTTTTTTCTGGTTGGATCACAATTGACGAAATTTTACAGTGGGGGAAAAAAAGCTAAGCGCTACCTGCTGCCTTGCTGGCAACTATCGCTTTTATTGAGGTATAACTGTGTTGTCACATTCGCAGGCGACTTTGTTCCTCCTCGCTTGACAGTATCCGTTCTCCTTGTTGCAGGATGATTCTGATCCGGCTTTTATGGATGTGATGTTCGTCTCGTGCAAGCCAGACGAGACGGCGAGAGTGGCACACAAATAGGTAAGTACCGATTCCCGCTCTGGCAGAGCTAGCCGTTCTTTTCAGCTCAGTCTGCGGAGCGCGCTCTTAATATTTTGTAGTTTTCAAGGCAGGAGATTTTTCTCTTTAAGGAAAGAAAGACTGTAAGTCAGGCGAACGGCAGGACGGCTCTTGCACTAAGCCATTTGCGATGCTTTTCGTCAATCCTCAGTTAAATCAAATTGGTGCATCCAACGATATTCCTTTGCGTTGGGTGCAGGCGCTTCACAGTCCAGTCACGTTAATGCGACCAACGCCCATGAGCGATGTCAGCGTGCAATAAACACTCACAGACGGTAGGTGGCAGCACTGGCAGCGGAAAAAAAGTGCAGTCGTTGCCGTAATGGGGAAACGCAGTGATACCTGACGTCCAATAGGGTATGATCATTGGCGTTCGGGTCAAGGGTGGAAGTATTTCCGAAACAGTGAAGTTTGTAAATTGTTCGGATACCGCCTTGGTTACAGTTTACCGTGATGGCAAGATGGCGCTATCTAAAACAGGTGCCGAGACAACGATGGTGCACCACGGGCCATAAACGACAAGGGCGAACGACGGCTGGGGAGGTGTGTACGGGTGATTAAAGGTGGAAGTGAAACTTCCTGGCAGATTAAAACTGTGTGCCGGACCGAGACTCGAACTCGGGACCTTTGCAGGAGAGCTTCTGTAAAGTTAGGAAGGTAGGAGACGAGGTACTGGCAGAAGTAAAGATGTGGGGACAGGGCGTGAGTCGTGCTTGGGTAGCTCAGTTGGTAGAGGAGTTGCCCGTGAAAGGCAAAGGTCCCGAGTTCGAGTCTCGGTCCGGCACACAGTTTCAATCTGCCAGGAAGTTTCATATCAGCGCACACTCTGCTGCAGAGTGAAAATCTCATTCTGGAAAGGTGGAACTGTTGAGCAACTGACCGGCCAGATGAACCAAGAGGCTACCATTGGCGTCTGTTCAAACACCGTTCAACGAACGCTGCCGCTTGTGGGTCTTCGCAGCAGGCATATAGTTCGTTCACCCGTGCTGCCTGTTGATCATTGGCGATGATTGATGTCTACATCTACGTGATTACTCTGCTATTCACAATAAAGTGCCCGGCAGAGGGTTCAATGAACCACCTTCAAGCTGTCTCTCTACCGTCCCACTCTTGAACGGCACGCGGGAAAAACGAGCACTTAAATTTTTCTGTGCGAGCCCTGATTTTTCTTATTTTATCGTGATGATCATTTCTCCCTATGTACGTGAGTGCCAACAGAATGTTTTCGTAATCGAAGGAGAAGAATGGTTATTTTTATTACAGAGGGCAGCTAACCGTCTGACCGAACACACTGAGCTACCGTGCCGGCACTAACTGAGCTACCCAAGCACGACTCACGTCCTGCCCTCACAGCTGTACTTCTGCCAGACTAGTCTGCTAGACTTACTTGGTAGAAAATCCAATGTAGTTAATTTTTCTACTGGGCTACTACGTTTTCGCTAGAGGTCATGATTTTCTAGTGATACAAGAAAATCGCGTTTGAAGGTCACTTGTGCGTAGTATTTGAAGGCGTTGCCGGTTGCATAAAACCCAGCGGTAGGGGCGGCTGAATCACTTTGCACAGTTGTCTTCCCTTAGCAGCCAGCTGAAGCAGCAATACAAGGGCGTATACAAGTGACCCAGTCACGTCGCCTTGGCTCTCACCCGACTTCTGCCCTGTCACTGTACTGACAGTAGCAATACCGCCGGTCCTGTGAGTCCGTGCCTGTGCCGGTTTCGTGCGCAGCGCCGCAGAGCTGGGGCGGGCAATCTCGGAGCTCTGCTGCACGGTGCCCGGCCTCGATTCATGGGGGGCGGGCGCCGCCCCCGAGTCCCAAGGCGGGTGTTACGTGGCGCGCCGCTTTTACTGCCTGCTGCGTGCGTGACGAATCCCGAGCCCCCGGAATCCCGTATGGCCCTCTCGCGTGTCTACGGCCTCCTGTCTCGCCGTCCAATTGCTCCTCGGGATTGTCCAGAAAGTTTTTGTCCGAGGAAAATATCCTGATAGTAATCTGTACGTAGAGTACAATTCAAATAATCGACTGATAAATTCCCGATATATAACATCTCTCTTGCGTTCTTCCGAGACAGGTACAGGGTGGTCCAAATACACTACTGGCCATTAAAATTGCTACACCACGATGATGACATGCTACAGACGCGAAATTTAACCGACAGGAAGAACATGCTGTGATATGCAAATGATTAGCTTCTCAGAGCATTCACACAAGGTTGGCGCCGGTGGCGACACCTACAACGTGCTGACATGAGGAAAGTTTCCAACCGATTTCTCATACACAAACAGCACTTGACCGGCGTTGCCTGGTGAAACGTTGTTGTGATGCCTCGTGTAAGGAGGAGAAATGCGTACCATCTCGTTTCGGACATTGATAAAGGTCGGATTGTAGCCTATCGCGATTGCGGTTTATCGTATCGCGACATTGCTGCTCGCGTTGGCCGAGGTCCAATGACTGTTAGCAGAATATGGAATCGGTGGGTTCAGGAGGGTAATACAGAACGCCGTGCTGGATCCCAACGGCCTCGTATCACTAGCAGTCGAGATGACAGGCATCATTATTGCATTGTATTAATAAAGAATTTTTTTTAAAAAAAAGGAGCGGAAAAGCTGAAAAAACTGAGGACACAATATTAGCTGATTAAGACGGGTGCTGAATGATGATTTCCCAACCCAACATCTGTATTGTGTTTTTCATCAGTCTGGCACAATACGGGCGGACGTTGTTGTGTAGTAGCATCACTTCACGCAGTCTTCCTGGTCGTTGCTCCTGCGTTGTGTCTGCAATACGTCTCGGTTGTTGGCAGTAATGTCAGCAGGGATGGTTACAACTTGAGGAGGCATTTAGTAGTGCTACACACAGTTCTGTTCCATCACATACTTAAGGGGACCACACCCTGCCTATCTACCCCATGTTAATTTAGGCAAGTATTTGAACCATTTCTGAAAACACTATCTGATGGAGGACCTTAATATTTTTACTGTATGTTACGTGACGCTAATAGTCAACTGTACTAAAACCTACTTTATGCATTTTATAGTTTTTAAGAAATACTTTTTTAAATTTATTAACAAAAATATTAAGTTTTTTCTGCATAAAATATTTTTGTGAACTTCCTAATGGGGGAATATTAATGAATGTAGTTCCAGAGGTGGCTTTTTATGTTATGCAGGGTCTCTGAAAATTTCATTCATTTATCTATGATAGTTTCTGATATAATGAGGCATATGTACTGAAAATTTTAGTTTACGGGGAACTGACTTTAAAGAAAAAACTTTTGAAATTTGTTACTTACAGTTAATTGAAACTGTCCTGCTGCATATGATGGCCGTTCTGTGGCCTCTAGCAGGTCTTCCAGCTTCTTTTTCACCTTCCTGGATGTTTGTCATGCTTTCTTGGCCATATTAGATGCAGACCTGTCTGCATCGACTATCCTCATTTTATCGTAACTTTGCAGCCCAGTGATCATATTCTCACCAGGATTAATTCCTAGCTTTTTCAGTACCCAACACTTTCCAATATTACTACAATTGAATGTAATAACAGCATCATGAACTCCTAGTTTCATTGTATGCATGCCTAAAAATACAGTTTTAGGAAGGCGGTTCCAAATTATGCTGTTGAAACATTCATTTTGGTTCTGTGTCTGCCCATGCAGACACTTCCTTAGAAGGTCAGGATGAGTAAAGTCTCTGAAAATAGGTTTAATTGCTGTAATAACAGCAGCAGAAAGAGAATGCTGGTGAGAATGAGATTCTCCAGTTGCCTGAGCCCTATTGTATTTGCACCGCAAATTTTCTCCTGATGGACACCTCTCTCTTCATTGCCTCCAGATTTTCTTTATTTCTCCTAATTGCCTGCCCATAGTATACCTGCAAGTTTTCTATAACAACTACTAGCAGTCACACTTGAACAAAACCAACCGCGTGTTTGAAAGCGTGTTGTTTACTAACACTAGAAACAAAAGAATTCCGACTGTTGCATTCCAGGGATAGCCAAAACACTTGGGAGTAAAAAAAAATCCCTAACGTGCCATGTAGGGAATATAAAGATCTAAAATATATGCAGAAAAGTGGATGACAGAAAAGTGGACGTGGTACATTTAACACGTGGTAGGAAAATGCTCGAAAAAAATTTTTTCAGCAAAATCCTTTTCAGAGTACTTAAATAAAACTTTAATCTATCGAAATATGATGAAAACCGAAAATCCATTTTTTGATTACCTGAACCACGGTGTGGTCTCCTTAACATTATCCTTTGAGGATGCGTGCAGAGCTTTGTACGGAGAGTTGCTGCTTTGTTTGGACTCAACCAGTCGCCAGTAGCGATACACGAAAGCAATGGTCGGTGTTCTTCACGGCCAAGCACTGATAATACATAGTGGCCACCCTCCGATTTTTGTGATTTAGGCTTAGAACATGCGATACCCATTCACCCTATTTTTGATCCTTCTTCGTGGCACTCTAATGTCGCACGGTGGTGGAATGGTGGTCACAGTTCATCACATTTGCTAGATCTCGATTACACTGAGATGAGTTATGCGTTTAAACGATCGTCATGAAATCCCAAAAGTCACAGTTCGTCAAAACTGCCATTTCTCGAGACACTGACGTTTAAGCGATCTTCGTCAAACCCGCAGCGTCTTCCTGAGCGTCGTGTGTCACTAAAGTCAAAGCGATCATCCTTATAACGAGAAAACCATTTTCTTCCCGTGCTCTGTCCAATGACATGATCCCCATATTCCACAAAAATATTCCTCAGTGCCTCCGCTGGTGTCACTTCTCTGTTGAACTCAACAGAAGTCGGAAATGTTCCGATTTCTCCGCTTGGCACTCCATTTTCTAGCGACCACAACTCCACCCACTATCTCCAGATGACAAAATGACAGTGTGAACTCAAATAGCAACGGTGAGATACAAATAAAAAGTGACAATCGATAAATAAACTCATAACAGCCGGAATACCAACATGCAAAACAAGAACGCTACGAACTTACGCACCAACCTAATAGTTTATGTACATGTTCCGACGTTTCATCCAGCGACGCTTGTTTTGCGTCTTTTTTGTCAAATAGTATCTCAAGTACGAGATGTGTTAAAAAAACTAACGGGAAATTCGTAATTTCGCGGTTTGCGCTGGCCCTGTTCGCTCGATTTTTTTCGTTTTTCTGTTGTAAAAATGACTGAGGAGTATCTGTGCAGTGTTAGCCACATCGGATATTTACTTCGTCGTCAGCTGTCAACAAGGTTCCACATGTTACGGTACTATCTGTGATTATTATTTTCTATAAAGATAAGTCAAAGAATTTGTATTATATTTTCTGTAAGAACGAAATGATGTGTACCAAAAAGTTCTTGAAATGTTTAATATTGCTTTTGGCAAGTGCATGATGAGTAAAACACAAGGATTTACGAGTAATATAAAAGTTTGAAAGAAAGTCATGAAGATGTTGAAGGTGGTGAGTGCCGGGGACTCCGCAGTGTGTCTTCAACCGATAAAATCGTGATAAAAGTGAAAGGAAGTGATCGTGAACGATCGCTGAATCACAATCAGCGGAGCCACTTAGAATGTCGGCGTATCGAATGGCTCATGCTATGAAAGTTTTTCGGATGTTTTGAGTAGCAGCATTTAAGGCCAAAATTGTTGAAATGATAATTAAATCAACATCCTAGCTGCAAACAGGCGTTGTTATACATCATTGGGGACATGTTGAAAATGTGTGCCCCGATCCGGACTCGAACCTGGGATTTCCTGCTTACATGGCAGACGCTCTATCAATCTGAGCCACCGAGGGCGCAGAAGATAGTGCGCTTGCAGGGACTTATCCCTTGCACGCTCCCCGTGAGACCCACATTCCGAACATGTCCACACCACTACATTCGCATATCTATTAGGCGCACAACCTCTCTTCTGGAGAAGTCGTAGGGTCGGTAGTAACTCCCATGTTCCTTCGTTTCCCCGGCATCCAAACTGATCGGTTTCTACCAATTTTTTCCATTCTTTTGTAAATAAATCGTGTTAGTATTTTGCAACCATGACTTATTAGACTGATAGTTCGGTAATATTCACACCTATCAGCCCATGCTTTCTATGGAATTTGAATTATTACATGCTTCATGGAGTATGAGGGTATTTTGCCTGTATGGCAAATCTTCCACCCCAGGTAGAAGTGTTTTACCATGTCTGACTCTCCCTAGGATATCAGTAGTTCTGACGAATAAAGTTCGCCAGATAGTATTAGTAGAGAAGATAACAGAAGGTTCGTGTTATTCCAAGTTTAGTGGCAGACGCTCCAAGACAGGCGTTGAGTAACACGGTGGGGTGTACTATTAAAATTACGAGGAAATACGTTGTCAGCCGAGCGAACTAACATATTCCTTCCTCCTCGTTTATCACTTAAAAAAGTCCATTGCCTTAATGTTAGTTCGAGCTCGCACGGAGCCAACGGCCATTCTTCCCACCAACGTTCGCGACTGGAACAGGAAAGGCGAAGAGACATGTTATACAAAGTACCTTTCCCTACAGTATAAGGTTGCATGCGTGGTGTAGACGTAGATGTCACTTCCTCTTCAGATCTGTCGAAGACGAAACTGAGGGAAATGTCACCACTGTAGCCCTCGCTAACAAAACCAGCTTACCGTCTTCTGGGAGCAACTGGAAACTATAGGTTCGTATGAGCAGTTGCCAGCGGGCTCGCGCGCATGCGCAGAGCTGAATTCGCGTATGAGCAGTGCCTTCCTCCCGCTCCTGGCTACTTGAAGCGTGGTTGTTTGCTGTATGAGCAGTAGCAGCAAGCAGCCAGAAGCTACCCGGAAAAATTTTGCTGGCGCGCCCAAGCTGCCAGATTCGCGCATGCACAGAGCAAGCTGAGGGTCCTTCCCCACGTGTGTATATGTTTCGTGTCTTCGTTTACAGCTCTCACGTCAATTGAAATCAAAACAGATTTCTGTGGCCGGGAGCCATCAAGTGAATTAATATACATTCTCATAACCATGAAAGACCAAAATAAGTTCGTAGTTTCAATTTTCTGATATTATATTATTTCCACGTTATTAGCAATCAACCATTAATGTCTTTACGTTATTAGCAATCAACCATTAATGTCTTAATGAAGCTATTTATGTCTTTTATATAGAGAAATTTGCTTCTATTAATTTTTTTCCGCTGAGGCAGTTAGTTTATTTGAAACGAAGTGTTTCATTCCGCACTATTGGCTACTTTCAACCTCGTTCAGTTTAAAGTGCAAATTTTCATTTTCTGGGACGAATGACATTATACCATTAAAAAACCAAACATGAGAATACAGTACTGGACCTCCAAGAAAATTGGTATCACGAAAACCACTTGAAAAGCTGAATATCAGGTACTTCAGAGTGCATCTGGACATAGAAATGTGCAATTAGAGCGGAATGAAGCATTTTAGTATGGTTTATGAAATTCCGATGCTGCTGGAGTAGTCTCTGATGTCCTGTTCCTTTTATGACACTGTAAGATCTCTTAATGCTAAATACGTACGAACGTACGTAAACATTGACTTGAAGCTGACTAAGTAGGCAAATTTGGTCAGTAGTTTTGAACTAAATATACTGTTTCAAATATAATGACAGCTGTAGCAGAATTTTACAAATCTGCCTTCTGTGAAACAGTGTTTTTCGATCACAAGGCACTTGTCTAGTACTTCCTCCAGGCCTGAAGATATTTCTTAATTTGTGTTTACGTCTTATATTTATAGAATGCCATTCTATGGTAAACTTTAAACTGGCCGCATACCGTGTTTTATCTTTTAACTCCCTACATGGCTTCATATTTCTTCCTAGAGTAGAATATAAACTGTCAGTTGTATAGTTTCTTTGTCTCACAGACAACCATGTTAATTTTTTCACATTTTGAAATAGTCATGAAATTTATTGTCCTTTATTTCGGTGTAAGCTACACAAGAAACTGTTTTTTCTCTCAAGAAATTTGTATTCCATCCCACTAGCTTTTTGCACTGCTGTGTAGTTGCAAACCTGTTGGAAATGCTACATAACAACTTCGAGCTGTGGAGCCTAATTCTGAAATGATATTTTGCCAAGAACTGCTTCCTTATTTACATCCTTTATCTGTGTGGGATATGATAAAACAATTGCTCTAAGCACAACTCAGTATGTCCTCTCAACAACATGCCGCAGGGCTGCACGTGGTCACGTGATGCCCCACCACGCACGAAATTCCACCAGAAATACGACGAAAAGCGTATGAGCAGAGCAAGCACCAAGCACGGGCTGCCTACGTCATCGTAGCTGCATATGCACAGTACAGCCTGTTGTCTGGCGCTTTCTGGTCACTGCTCAAACGAACCTTACAGTGACAATGCCCATACTGGAATCGACCATCTCCCCGATTTAGTCTATTACTGTTGCAGAAGAAAGAAAAGAGAACAAGGCTGTGTGCGGTGAGGCAGGTAAACCTCTGCACTTTTTCCGTGGCTCCGAGGTGGCCTCTTATCTGTGTGACGCTAATCTGAAGAGCTGATGAGCCAATTTGGCTGCCACCTGGCGGGTGTTAGGGGACAAGAGAAGTAAGCGACCCCGTCCGGATTGGACACGAAGTCGTCAGTCACTGGAGGTGGCTGGGTGGAGGCGTCCCACGCGAAAGAAAACGCTCCGCTGCGTGTTGGGAGGATACCAGCCAGTACAGCGGCGTAATGGCCGCCCCGTTAGCCTGGTTCTCCCTTAACGGCTCGTAATGAGGGCTGCTTTTACGTCTGTCCCATTGTGTCGTCTCGGTCCTCAGTCTCCTGGGACGAACCATCATTCCGCCGCAGGGGCCAGCAAATGCCGCCAATCACGCGAACGCCTGTCATTTTCTACGTAAACTTTTTCCCTCGAATGGAATGACTCGCAATTTCTTTAGCTCATGTATAACAGCAAAGCAAATGTGGACTTTTTTAAATTTTTTTGTCATTGCGCATTTTGTAACGATAAAGGTCACACGCTACCGGAAGAAAAAAAATGCGACACCCTCAAGGGGAGGGTAATTTTATTGAGAAGCGAGGTGACAGGTCGTTCGTCATTGTAGGAGTGGATGATGAAAAATTCAGGCCAAATGAGACCCATGGGTCACAGTAAAGGCTGCCCAAACAGCAGCATCATAATACAGTTTACCCTCTTCTGTTCACAACGCAAGCATGTATTCTCGCATGCGAACGGTCATCAAGGCGCCGATGGCATCCTGCGATAGACTGAACCAGCTATCTTGCACCTCTTGTTGCAATTCAGCAATGGTTCTTGCAGGTCGTGGAGAACGAGGAAGTTACCGCTTCATCATGTCTCACACATATTCAGTAACGTTCAGCAAGCAGAACTAGTAATTTTTGCAGATGACACGAGTGTTATTATAAATCCCATTTCATAAAAAGCAGGTGAAGAGATTGATAAGGGTGTCTTTCAAAGAATTATTAAGTGGTTCTCAGAAAATGGACTCTTCCTTAATTTTGAAAAAAACTTACTATATCGCGTTCTCTACACCGAGTAGTCATGCCGACAATTGATTTAGCATATGAACAGGGCTCATGGAATAGTTTTCTGGAGTAACTCACCACTTAGACATAAAGTATTGATTGCACAAAAGAGAGCAGTGAGAATAATTAGTGGTGTTCACCCAAGGACGTCATGTAGACACCTATTCCAGGAGTTAGGTATTTTAACTGCACCATCAGAGCATATATTTTCGCTAATGAAATTCGTTGTAAATAATCCATCTCAATTCGCGAAAAACAGTGATGTTCATACGCCGGCCGGAGTGGCCGAGCGGTTCTAGGCGCTACAGTCTGGAACCGCGCGACCGCTACGGTCGCTGGTTCGAATCCTGCCTCGTGCATGGATGTGTGTGATGTTCTTAAGTTATTTAGGTTTAAGTAGCTCTAAGTTCTAGGGGACTGATGACCTCAGATGTTAAGTCCCATAGTGCTCGGAGCCACTTGAACCATTTTTGATGTTCATACGTACAACACTAGACGAAAAAATATCTTTCCTATCCGTTATTAAAGCCGTCAGTTGCTGAAAAAGGAGTACATTATTCAGCAACGAAAAACTTTGATCATTTGCCCAACAACATAAAGTGTCGGGCAGGTGTCAGATCAAGTTTTAAATGTAGCTTACGAGTTTCTGATTCAGAACAGGTAAAAAAAAAAAGGGTACCTCTAAATGTAGTTGCATGTGTATAACTAAAAATTTCAGTATCATTAATATGAGAACTATTAGCGCGCGGGATTGTGTGTGTGTGTGTGTGTGTCTTGTAATCTGACTTGTTCCACATCATATCGAATAATCGTAAAAATGATCTACGGAACATGACAAAACTGAAGTAAACCAAACCAGTGCAGTCGTTGTAATGCGCAAACAGAACTGACATTCAAAAGGATATGATTATTTGCTTTCGGGCCGAGGGTGCAAGCAATTCTGAAACGGTTTGCCTTCAATTGTTCTCTGCCGTCGTTGTTGCAGTACGCCACTATTGGCGCTGTCCAAAACCGGCGCCTAGACAACTGTGATGCTCCACGGGCCATACACTACGGAATGAACGACGGCCGTGGAGACGTGCAACTGTGGGGTAACTGACCGCCCAGACGATCCAAGGGATAACCAAGTTTCTCATTAACGACCGTTTAGCGAAAGTTGCTACGTAGGAAATCTTCAAATGTGTGTGAATTCCTAAGGGACCGAACTGCTGAGGTCATTGGTCCCTAGGCTTACACGTTACTTAAACTATCTTATGCTAAGAACACCACACACACACACACACACACACACACACACACACACACACACACACACACACACGCCAAAGGGAGGACTCGAATCTCCGGCGGGAGGGGCCGCGCAATCCGTGAAAATGGTGCCTCAGACCGCGCGGCGCTACGTTCAAATGGTTCAAATGGCTCTGAGCACTATGGGACTTAACTTCTGAGGTCATCAGTCCCCTAGAACTTAGAACTACTTAAGGGGCTCCGGAAAGGCTCAAAATCATGAAAAGTTCAATTTTTACATTTTTGCGTTTTCTGAATCTGCAGACTATTACCTTTTAATAGATATATAATTTATTCAATTCCGAAGACTACAACTATTTTTAAATTTTTTTTGAAATGTGTTCTACATGGGCGTGACCCACTGTGGTGCTGTTAAACTGCTGTCAAATGGTGTTATTATTAACGTCCGTGTTCATCAGGTACATTTTAGTGATGTGAGATAAAGTATGTGTTGTGGCTAACCTGTGATGGTTCAATATATATAGCTGGTGTGATTGTCGATTGTTTCATGTTTATTTACTCTGTCGTTATCTCGAAAATATTCGTAATTAATTCTGTTTCTTGAGTCTCTGTTTTGTTGAAGTATAATAATGAGTAAAAGTAAAGTTATTAGAAATCCTCTGAAGGCTTTTAAGAAAAGGAGAAATGTTGGAAAGCCAAAGGTATTTAGAAATATAGGAATGAAGATAGGTTCTAACATGGTATGAGCGATGCTTGCTTTAGACAAGGAACGCCTTCGGGCTGCAGACAGGGCTGTAAAGAGTCTAGAAATACAGGCAAGAGTAAACAGGAGGAGGAACAAGAGAAAGCTGGAGGAGGAGTTTGCAGAGGATGAAGATAATCCATCCTATGGACCTGGAATGCACTAAAAAGTTAATCCAATCTTTGTCGCTCGATTCCCAAAACTTTTATTTTCTCATACTAATTACATGTTTTCTAAGGATCTTCCAAACATATTTGTTTCAAACTTTCAGTAAATGTTACACAGTACCTTCTGCATAATTTAACACAGCCTTTTTCCAAAAAACTGTATATTTTTGAATATATAAATAAAAAATTGCAAAAAATGTTGTGAATTTTCATTACAATTGAAAAAAAATCATCTTTAATAACTGAACTAAAATTTTGTAAAATCCCTGTGTTAAGTTGTAGCCCATATTCCAATAAATAATCTGTAAAAAGTTCAGCTTCCTACCTCAAATACTTTGTGAGGAAAGATGTAATTTATAAGCGTTATTTTAACATTGCAAGTATAGGGCGTTCCGGAGCCCCTTAAACCTAACTAACCTAAGGACATCACACACATCCATGCCCGAGGCAGGATTCGAACGTGCGTCCGTAGCGGTCGCGTGGTTCCAGACTGTAGTGCCTAGAACCGCTCGGCCACTCTGGCCGGCCGCGGCGCTACGTATGAGCTTCCACAGCAGGCACCTGGTTAATGCAACCATGTTGGTATCGGCGACGAAGGCTCTAATTTTCTCGCCAATACTCGCCTGAACATCCACTGAGTGCCGACAGGTGGCCTTTTCAGATGAATCACATTTTATGCTCCATCGAACTGATCGCCGTTGGCGTGTACGGCGGGAAACGACTGTTAACAAACACCCTGCAACAGTCAGCGAATGGGTCAAGCCCGGAGGAGTGAGCATTTTGGTCTGGGGAATGCTTTCGCCCATTCGCTGGGTGATCTCGTCATTTTGAAGGCACAGTGCATCAACACAAGTATGCATCTACCCTTGGGGAGCATGTGCATTCTTTTTCACGGCACGGTGGGATCTACCAGCGGGGCAATGCACTGTACGAGCGTGGTTAGAAGAGCACCAGGATGAATTCACCGGATTTCCTTGGTCACCAAGCTCCCTGGATTTAAACCTAATCGAGAATCTGTAGCACCATCTCGATCGGGCCGTCCGCGACATGGTTCTTCACCAAAGGAATCTAGGGCAGCTGGTCGCGGCATTGGAGTCTAAGGGCTTCACATACCTGTCCGTACCTTTCAGGAATTCATTGACACTCTTTCTGGACATCTCGCAGCGGTTCGCGCGGGGAACACATTTTTCAATTGTCCCCGTTGATGTTTATCAACGCTTGTAAGCAGTGAAAGGTCTAGATTTCGTTGTAACTTCATTCTTCGAGAGCTGCAAGTTAACCAATATATCTCTACAGATACCAGCTTCATATGGTTATTCAGGATTTTGACGTGTACTTAGATTACTGTGACTGGGCAATGTAAGACTTGCTGGAAGTATTCTGGCCCATACGACGTAGTATGCTGTCGGAGGAAGTTATGTAAGGTAACATGGGATATCCCCTGAGGAAGAGTAAAATAATCTCTGTGTTTTCAATATATAGAAACGTATATGATCAGATACACTTTCAGACTGTTCGCTGACTAATGCTATTGTCTACAGAAAACTCTTGTCGTTGGACGATGGTATCGAAATGCAGGTAGGTTCGGACGTAATTTCCGCGTGTTATGCGTAGGAGCTCGCTTTAAATATAAATAATTCCTAGCTAAAACTCGTAATGAAGAGAAAGAAACCTGTAGTAGTTGCGATCACATAAGTGATTTCGGGACGCAGTGGTTTAGTTAAAGAAAATCAGCAGACGTCCACACGCCTAGATAGCTCCAAAATAACTGCTTCCCCAGTGTAAAACGTCGCTTCCAACAAAACAGTCCATCAGGGATAATAGCTCTCCGAAATTCACTGAAACATTCGCAGTGTAATTTCATTATTTTCTTTTTCTTCTTCTTCTCTTCCCGCATTGGGCAAAGTGTTACCTGTTGTGGTTCCCATTTTTTTCTCAGTCTTCTACGATCTCTCTCCGCTTTTGGTTCTGATATCTTCATCTCTGTGTCCATTCTTTCTAGACGTTCATCCTTTTTCTTCTAGTTTTCATGTAGCCTTTCTTTCACATTCCAGATTATCAGGTCCTTTCGAATATCTTCATTTCGTACTTTATCTGTTCTTTTACATTCTTTCGCCGATGTAGCCAAACTTGTTTTTCTTTTGTTGTCTTTATAGGATATCCTCGATTCACTTCCATATAACAGTGTTGGCAATGCAACCGTTGTATAGAATTTCAGTAGTCTTTCTTACCAGGTTTTATTGTTGAAATCTCTATCAATTATTCAAAAAATACTTCCAAATTTATCCAACTTAATCTGCATATTTTCTTCATATGCATATGATATTTGACATGCAAGCTAGTTGAAAATATTTAATCTGTTCAGTTGTTCTCTCATTATCTTCTGTCTTAGCTCTCACTGAATATTTTCTAGAAAATGTCATTCACTTAGATTTACCAGACGAGACTTTCATATTACATTCTGTACTTACTTTATGTAGTTCATAAATGCCTTTTTGTAAATCACGTTTTGTTTAAAAGACCTATCTAAGGTTAGGAGTGATTTTAGCCTCGTATAGGGACCCTCACAAGTTCAATAATATTGTCAATATACTGAACGTGTGAGGTCAAGTATTGACAACTTTGACAGCATTCTCCATTCAGATGTGACAGAGGTTCATGAATCAGCCACACAGTGTTGGTGAGCACTGTTTGTTTTCAATTGGCCATTGTGTGTATTGTACCTCAGATTCAATTTTAAGGACTCTTTTAGCACGAAACAATTTCAATAGGCCTTTGCAAATGTAATCATTGTATATACAACTTTATGATGGTTAACGAAGGACGCTAATGGCACTGTTTACTTTATTAATTTGAAAATATGGCGTGGGTAGGTGAAGTACATAGCCGCTGGAAAAAAGCTTCCACTTCGAAAAATCATCATTAGTAAGAAGTCTGCGAAATTCATGTAAATTTCGGCAGACTATTAAAAAGCGTAAAAAAAATGTTCTACGTTAATTGCTTGAACATATCCTTGCCAGGTACCTATAACTGCTTCACAGGTTTTCAAAGAATTTTACTAATGGTGTCTGCTGGATCATTAGAACGACCGGCCTGTCTCCAGAAATCTCAAAGTTACTCTTAGACGTCAGCGACTGCTTCTCTCATTATTGTATTTTGTTCCTCTATTTTACCCAGTAGCAGCGTGAATAACTTGTAGGGTGCAGGACGTTTCCGAAAATACTTTATACTATCGTTCGGGTCCGTGGTTCTGATTTCAGTCAATAAATTAACATGCGACCAGTCACTCCTTTGTTTTCTACCATTTCCGGACCAATTTTCTCCTTCTGGTTCTCTTCTATCGCTTGCAAGTTCTGTGTAATAGAATTGCAGCGCATTCTTTCATTTGGGTGTTCGACAAGTTAACTTCGTAAAACCGCATTATCAATTGATAATCTTTGTCACTGTTATCGCTAGTTCCTTCATTTGTGTGGCCATATTATCCGTAGTTCCTTTACAATTCTGGCGGTATCTTCGTTCTGTCTTTGCAACTACCAAAAATGCGTCTTTTTTTCCCCCCCCCCACCAGACGAGTTTCAATTTGTTGAGGTAGTGATTCCCGCTTTATTTCTGGCATACATCGAGAAATGCGTCTGCCAGCATATCGTTCATGTTTTTCTTCTTTAGACACTGATAGTTGCCTAATTTTTAGTTGCTCTGCAGAACTATGCATTTTTTATGTTTTTCACGCCACACCACACCAAAAACAGTAGTGTAGGCGAGAAATCAAACGGAAATCACCGCCACTGTTGATACTTGACCTCAATAAAGCGAAACGCGCCTGCTAAAAAAAATACGAATTTTTTGTAGTTGCAACGACAGAAAGAAAATACTCTCAACAATTATTGATAGCGTGTGAGGTCACTACAGTATATTGATAGTTTGACAAAATAGTGTTGACGTATGCAGGTCCCTGAACAAATCGTTTCCTAGCTGTCCAGTGCCATTGGCCTTTGTCTACGGCAGGGTTGAGTTTTCTGTGTGGCGCGAGGGGGAGGGGGCGAAGGAGGCTTGCTTCAACGTCAAACTGAGAGGCCGGGTTTTCCACAAATCCGCCTGAATGGGTGGGCTGGGGCTCAGACAAAGGCTGGAGCCTGCCTACTAAGCGGGCTTATCTGGAGAGCATTTTCCCCGTGACAGGTCGCGGTTCCAACATCCGTTGCAGTAAAGGTTCTGAAAGTCCTGCTAGGAGGCAGGTGTTAGCGGGAACGGGGGATGACCAATGAAACTGCCTGTACGCGGCTGCTGATTGGTTGGCTGAGAGGCCCATATGTTGAATAATTTTGCGGAGCGGCTGGCAGCTCGCCAAGTCGAATAGTCGGTCGGTGTGCCTCTTGAGGTATAGAAGTCGTGTTCAATGTGGGGCTGAGTTGGTGTCCTCCATTGTGTATTCCTGAAGTCGCGAGTAGGTGATCCTTCGTGATCGACCAAGCTACTGGGTGCAGTACGGAAGACTGCGAGAATCCGAAGTGTTTTCGCGAGCGTGGTATTCTGCTCAGGCCTCTGTCTGCTTTTCTCGGCGTGTTTTCCGTAGTAATGATCGTGGATTTGTTCGGTAAAACAGACATCAGAGCGTAGCCGTGGGGGCCGTAGCTCGCTGGGCGGTAGAGTTTTAATGAATTAGACGGACTTGGCTTGGTTAACTCGTATCAGTAAATTCAAGCAATTTTTTTCCGTGTCTTTCGCAATAGACTTTGAACCGTGTTTCCGTTTTGGTGTTGCGCGGCGGAAGTTATTTTAGTAAATAGCTGGAGGCGGTGCGTTCAATTGTTAGCAGTGATCGCATTCCAGTCCCGTGGTCTGATCTTGGACTCTCACCTCGAACTAGTGGGATAGCTGTAGGGGTTTTAATTATTGACTTTAGAGTTGGGAAGGTGAACCTTGTCTCGCGGTTAAAAGCTTGGCTGGCGATCCTTATTGATACGGATTTGGTAGTGTATATCGCAGACTCCGGGCCCTCCAGTAAGCGTTTCCAATTACATCCTCGGGCAGGAGGTGGCGTAATGTGTCTTGCGTGCAGCACGTCGCTAAGGGTTCGTGGATTCAGATTGCGACCGCGTGTGTGATTTCGAGGGACGCAACGGAGGCTCCGAAGAAAGGACGAAAGGAACGTTTCACCTGGGAACTTTTCCAGGATTCATCTTCACCGCCTGGGATTGAACGTCGCATTACCACTGCCTGGAAGCACTGATTCTCGACTGCGCAAGGAAGAAACCGCAGTAAGTTACATGCTACGGCTTAGCACGATGCAATTTGAGAAGTGTGGGCGAGGGTGATTGGTTTTGTGCTGTCTCAGCTGTCTTTCTGCGTAGTGCTGCGGACTGCTGAAATTTGTGTCGATGATTCACTGTTTAGAGCGGAAATTTTGAATGAGTAGCTCGTAAATTTTAAGTGTTTTGTCTGCTTTTGCCGCGAGTGAATCAGTGGAGATGCCGGAAAGCCAACTAAGCGTCCAGAAAAGGGAATTGAAGGAACCAGAATGGCAGAAAGAAATTTTGATGCCATTTTGGTTCGTAAAGTCTCTTGTACTGAAGCGATGTACTCAACGACATGATTAAAGTCCTACCCAGTGTATAATGGAAAAATTTAGTAGCGCTAAGTCTGATTCCGGATGATGAGATGCGTGAAAAAGTGAAGTGAATCAACACTAAATGTATCGAAGAAAGCAGTGTGGAAGTATGTAAGCCAACCTTTGCAGCGGGAAGCGGAAATTTAAAAGAATGTGCAAGATAGAAAGGCTTAATGGTTCAAATGGCTCTGAGCAGTATGGGACTTCACATCTATGGTCATCAGTCCCCTAGAACTTAGAACTACTTAAACCTAACTAACCTAAGGACATCACACAACACCCAAACGTTATTAACATTCACATCTTTATTCTTCACGTATTTTCTGCCCTCTGCCGCTGGGGTGTTGCAAATTCTAGCCCATAACATGACGGTGTGAACGTAACTATGTCGATGCTTGAGAAATAACGTGCTGTAACGGAGTTTCGAAGAGTTGGTCCACACGTGGAGCATCCTCTCTTTCAGCATGAAAATGACAGACCACACACGAACGCTGCGACATTCGCAACAATACGGCGCCTTAGGTTCATTGTCGTCCATCATTCTCCATACGGTCCCGACTTGGCCCCATCTGTTTCCAAAAATAAAAGAACAGTTTCGACGTGGTCTAGGGCACCTTGTCACGGTCCGCTCGACTCCCCCCCCCCCCCCCTTTCTTAGGCACCGATGACCTCAGGTGTTCGGTCTCATAAGACCTTACCACAAAGTCAAATATTTACTGCGACGATTTCAACAAACTGGTCTCTCGTTGGGAGAAATGTGTCCGTTGCCAGATTGTCTGTGTTGAGAAATAAACATGTAGACATGAAAAATAAAGATGTAGCATACAGTATTTCTACGTAAATGGCTTTAGGAATTTCCACATAAATTAGGAGGCCTCACGTTTTAGCACGCCCTCGTGTTACACAAGTAATGTGCTGACTGAAATCGTGTGGTGAAGGTGAGGTCCCACAACAACAGCCTTTCGACAAGGGAGATAACACTGAAACTGAAATACAAGATTCAAATGAATCTAAAGAGACTGAATCTATTTTTGAAACTGTTCTAGCACAGTCAGCGATTCCTGTAGTTTCGGCTTTGCTTGATAATGACGTGTGAGAAATGGAGTTAACAACCACTTTCAGCATCGTTAGCGGAGAAAAAGAATCTATCGCTAAGAAAATAATCAAAATTTGTAGTATGGACGAAAAATAATGATATCCACGCAAGAACTGGATACAATCTTGTCTCTAGCGTCCAAATATGTATTGTGGAAAGCGGGAGATAACAGATAGACCAGAATCAGAGGGTGAGAGATATGTGGTGTAACAGTTGTCTCTCAATTTTCAAGTGGAAAACGTTGTGAGTAACTTTTACCATTTAAAATATGTAGAAAGCGGAAACGCAGGAATTTGATAGAATGGGATGGAAAATTTTTCGGGAATGGTGTGGAAAGGGAAGAGCAAAATAAATATTTTAAATGGGTACAGTTCTCAGCACTGCGGGATTAATGAGGGCAGTGACAGCCAGTCCGAATTGCTCAATTTCTGTTGCGGATACGACTTAGGTGACATTGTTGTGTCAAACATTGACCACACACAAGACACAAAAGAGCAACAACATACACACAAAACGAAATGGCACATGCTCACCTACAATAACAAAATTGTTTACAGTATAGGCAACTTATTAAAGAAACAGGGACTCCGAATAGGATACAGGGTAGAGAACACAACACAGAAAAAGATCAGAACGCAAGAAACACCCACGTATAAATTTAACAGGTATGAACTCACATGCAACACTTGCCAGTCAGTATACATAGGACATACATGCAGAAACTTCAAAACCAGATATTGCTGACCATCTAATAGCCCACAACCACCACCCAACTACAATAGAAACAGACCTAAGAATACTAAAACCCAGCCACAGCCTATACAGCAAACTGATCATTGAGGAAAACTTACACATTCAGAAGGGAATAGCAGAAGGAAAACAGGTCATAAATGAATACTCTACACTCTGCAAGGGCACACTATTTAACACATTAAAGGAAGTTTACAAAAAAGACAACACAAACAGCTAAAATGCCTACACACACACACACACACACACACACACACACACACACACACACAGACTGGGCTGGGACACACAACAATCACATTTACAGTGTGTTTTGGTGAAGTGCAAACTGTTTTTTCGACCATACTTGTAAATATATGTATCACATTTACGTGTGCTTCACAACACCTTAGCAGAATGCTGAGAAAAACGGGCTTGCCACACAAAAACGTAAGTAAACACGAATATAGGCGCGAAGTATCGCGATGGACTAAATTAAGTTTAAAACATACAATGATGGATTAACTCCCATTTATCAACAACATCATTTGGTTGCAGATGACACGCTACCTGTAATAAATAATACACAAGTGGTCCTGAAAAACCATGCAAACAAAGTGTAAAGATATATACTAAAAGAAACAAATTGTTGTTTGACTTAAATATTCCCGTAATTTTGTAATCATTTAGTAAAAATGTTCACATTACAAATGAAACAAAACAGAAACCCACTGATGATGGCACAGAGATGCTGAAACATGTGTGGGAACTTGGAAAAAAACGGTGTTTTCCATAACCGGCGGACCTTACATTTTTAGAGTTGCTGAGCCAACTTAAAAGTAAATCTTTGGATCAAAGACGCTGACGTTCTTGCCAAAGCGTGTTAGCTAATTTTAGGGAATTAGTTCGCACATCAGTTCTGATACGATAGTCACGTATTTCACGTGGGAACCATGAGAATAATATATGGGAGATTAGAAGACATAAAGAGGCATATAGATTGTCACTTTTCGCTCACTCAGACTGCAAATGCACTAGGACAGAAATTCGCCAATATTGATTCTAAGCACGCTCTGCCACACACTACACGGTGGCTTGTGAAGTAAGTATATAACTGTAGTTCATGCGATCGGGCTTAGAGCGGCTATGTATTCCTTCTGAAAGACAACGTGTTGGATTTGAGGTAACTCACAAGGGACGACTTCGATAAAACTTGGCGAGTGTGAAGAGGGGGCAAAATAATGCAACACCAGTACGCATTCGTTTTTGCCCGAAACCATAACATTTTTGTCTTATATTTCACAATATTTATTTTGTTTTCTAGTTTAGTGATTCACGTACGTACGCTTTGTTGGTTGAAAGTAGTAAGTAAATTTGTTAGAAGAGTTCTACTGAATGATTACGATGTCAGTCCCCATTTGAGAAAGAATATAATCAAGCTGCAGTCACTAGTACATAATTAATTCTCTTTCGCCAATGCTTACCAATGCACTGAAAAATGCCTTGTACAAAATCAGGCTATTTATAGGATCGCCTGTGACTATTTGAAAAGCTGCTCAATTTTGTTTTGTATTTTGTTCTCCGCCGTGTACATTATGTGCAAAATGTTTAGTTCATTAAGCATGGTGTAAAAAAATCGTTAAGTTTTAAGCATTTCTTTACAAATTAACATTATTGCAATATTTGGCATCATAATAATTAGTTACTTGTTTCTTTCAAGTAACAAAATACTAGTATGTGAAACGGTAAACTAGAAAACTGAAACAGTATTATTGTAAAACAAACTAACAGTTTAAAACATAGCCGGGCGGTTTGCCGAGCGGTTCTAGGCGCAACAGTCTGGAGCCGCGCGACCGCCACGGTCGCAGGTTCGAATTCCGCCTCGGGCATGGATGTATGTGATGTCCTTAGGTTGGTTAGGTTTAAGTAGTTCTAAGTTCTAGGGGACTGATGACCTCAGAAGTTAAGTCGCATAGTGCTCAGAGCCATTTGAACCATTTTCAAACATAAAACAAATAATTAATGTAAATAATTAGTACAGTAATGAACGTTTCGATATTTTAATTGATTATGATGAAAAAACTGACAGAATATTGTGTACAGCTAGAAACCAGCTTTATTTCACATGGATATATGTGGCGTGTAAGTTGTTACGTTGTAACAAAAGTTTTCATTTTTCAATATTAGTATATCGTAATGTGATGTGTTGTAAAAGTTCGTTATAAGGTTTTCAAGAAAGTTAATTACGAGGACTGGAACTTTAATTTACAGTAACAGCATGCACAGTTCGTGCTTGAGCATTGTCCTGTAAAATTATGGTCGGGTCCTGCAGAAAGTGTCATCTCTTCTGTCTCTATACTGTTCATTTTTGGAACACAACCTACGCCCAGCTTAGAGACAGAAATGATGACACTTTCTACAGCACCTGACCATAATTTTGCAGGACAATGTTCAAGCACGTACAGTGCAAGCTGTTACTGATTTGTTTGACTGATGCGGCTGCTAAGTGCTATACCACCTACTGCACTTGAAGAAAACACTTCACCGCATTCGCTTCAGAACTGTTACAAATTCGTCGGGCAATAGACCGCGCCGCTCGAACTGTCAACACAATTGGCACTGCTAAGAGTATCCTACGACTTCCACATCGCTGGCAACGGGTCATACACAATGCTGGTGACTACTTTGAAGGTCAGTAAAACTTTGGAACACGTATCTATTTTGTACGAGCTGTAAATAAATAGTTGCCACTATTACAGGTTTTATATGAATAACATTAATTTTGCATTATTTCGAAGATATTTCTTATAAACTTAACACGCCAAATTATCTTTCAGGATGCGCCCTTTACTCCTTAAAAGTTAATTTGAGCACAAACCAAGAAATATGTAGGGACTGGTGTTGCATTATTTTGTCCCTTCTACACACCCGCCAAGTTTCATCAAGATCGTTTATTTAGACGTGAGAATGTTCCCTTGTCAGTTGTTTGTTATTGTTGGCGTAAGTCTTTATGTAATACAGTTAAGCCTCTAGATGTCAGCTGCATAGAGATTCACACATGGAGCAACGATTGCCACAGGGGGTCATTCATCATTGCCGAGCAAGTGGTGTTCAACATTTCGAGCAGTCGTGTACCTGAGGCAATGATGAACGGTTTATTGGGAGCCTGTACTACTGTAAGACCTTCAGTGATGTTCACCAGCATTACATTTCATCACCTTGCAGCCTGATTGCTATGGAGCAGGAAAAGACGCGTGTCAAGGCATCAATGCCGCAAGGTACTTTCTTGTAGAGGACGGATTCTGCTCAGGCGGCAGTGATGGCCGCATACACGCGCTTTGCGTAGCAGCAAATGGTTGTTACCAGGTTTTAAACTGCACACCAAGGTACATCATTGTGCCGTCCTAAGCAGCGTTGGCGGTGCCTTGTGCAGTGTTTCTCCTTCAGCGCTCACGCACGGCGGTCCCCAATAGTGCCGATGTGAATCTCATGCAGAAACTTATTAGGTTCGTTCGAGTAACGGATGTAACGGTTGGAATCACGCGATTTCGATGCAGACATTCTCTCAGTTCCCACGGTTTGCGACAGCGGAAGCTGTTCGAGTAGCGGCCAGTGGATGGTGGCAACTAGTTTTTACCGACTAGAAGTTTTTCTTCTGGTGACTCCAAACCTCTTAATAACCTTGCTCGACGGAGATAAGCCCGCTCGTGCGCAAAGCTTTTTATCTTCAGTCTCACAGCCTTCTCGTCAAGATAAGAATTAGAGACGGTACGTTTCAACCCTCCTAAAATTTAATGCATCGTAGTGTAATTTTCTCTTGAGGGATTTTTCTGCAGTATGTTGTTTATATGAATCCTGGGATATCAAATGTAAAAGCATCTCGCTATCCTCTGTGTACTTCACTTTCAAAATGAATAAATTTTCCCTCTTCCATACAAGGATCGGATCACAAGAGGCGATAATTGTGGGTCACGTACGGTACTCATCGCCATAAATGATATGCACACATTAAGTTGTATCACTTTAGAGAGGAGAAGGCACTGGTAGAAATATGCATGCTATACTGTTACACATATATTAGTGAAATTAAGCTGCGTACCAGATTCATGACCACCGGACACGATGCAGCCACTCCCTACCAACTCAAAGAAGGATAATTTTTCATCATATTGATTGTTTTCAGCATTTACAATGTCCGGGCATTAGTACGGTACATTGTAGTATATTAACATTGGTACTTATTATATTACCTCCTAACTGTTGTCACTCTGCAACAAAGTTTGTGTCACCAAAATCAATGAATCAAGCTTATCAAATTCATCATATGCGTACAATCAAAATATGTAAAACAAAACAGGATGTTCATCTACATCCATACTCCGCAAGCCCCCTGACGGTGTTCGGCGGATGGTACCTTTAGTACCCCTGTCGGTTCTCCCTTCTGTTCCAGTCTCGTATTGTTCGTGGAAAGAAAGATTGTCGGTAAGCCTCTGTGTGGGCTCTAATCTCTCTTATTTTATCCTCATGGTCTCTTTGCGTGATATACGTAGGAGGGAGCAATATACTGCTTGACTCCTCGGTGAAGGTATGTTCTCGAAACTTCAACAAAAGCCCGTACCGAGCTACTGAGCGTCTCTCTTGCAGAGTCTTCCACTGGAGTTTATCTATCATCTCCGTAACGCTTTCGCGATTACTAAATGATCCTGTAACGAAGCGCGCTGCACTGCGTTGGATCTTCTCTCTCTCTCTTTTATCAACCCTATCTAGTACGGATCCCACACCGGTGAGCAGTATTCAAGCAGTGGGCGAACAAGTGTACTGTAACCTGCTTCATTCGTTTTCGGACTGCGTTTCCTTAGGATTCTTCCAATGGCATCTGCTTTACCGCCAATTAATTTTATATGGTTATTCCATTTTAAATTACTCCTGATGCCTACTCCCAGATAATTTATGGAATTATCTGCTTCAAGTTGCTGACCTGCTATATTGTAGCTAAATGATAAAGGATCTTTCTATGTATTCGCAGCACATTACACTTGTCTACATTGTGATTCAATTGCCATTCCCTGCCCCATGCGTCAATTCGTTGCAGATCCTCCTGCATTTCAGTACAATTTTCCATTGTTACAACCTCTCGATATACTACAGCATCATCCGCAAAAAGCCTCAGTGAACTTCCGATGTTATCCACAGATATAATTTTGTGAATAGCAACGGTCCTATGACTCGATTTCATTCATTACAATCAATATTTTTGGGAAACCCTGCAACTGTCGATCAGTATTTAAACAATGAATCATTACACAACTTCGGAATTTTTGATGATGAACACGACCCATTTCCAGAATTTCTCATTGTCATGATCAAATATTTACATTAGTATTTTGTGCGTTGTTGTGCTTCTCTTGCACTCCAAAAAGACTACACAGTACAATGAAAGAGAGGCGCGACACACATACAGACATCACACGAAATATTTATGTAAATATTTGCATTGACAATGGGAATAAATTCTACAAACGCGTAGTGCTAAGCACAAACATAGGTATCAGATTCACTGTTTGATTATTTATATCAGAATAGTCTGAGCAAGCGAAGAGCGCAAAGGTGTCAAATAGCGCTACAGATGGTCAAACAACGAAACACGCGGAAATATGCCCTCGATTCACGCAAATGTTTAGATGGTCGAAACTGTGCATGCGCGGTAGAGACAGTTTGGAAACGGTTGCACTCGTTCGTGATACCTTCACTCGAACGAACCTGACGAGATGTCTGCTGCAGAAACGTATTTGTCATCCCATCATTTCGAGACCATAATCATCCGCCCTTTTGTTCAAAACGGTTGGCCGCCTACAGTTGACGTCGCCTGCCGACCTGCACACTTAATGTTCTCGGAGCTACCGTTCTTTACTTAGCGAGGCACCGCTGCCTTCGTGCGCTGTGGGTGCAGAGGAAGTTCTTCATAGGCGGGCTCGTGTGATTACTCGCAATGCCATTAAATGTATCGGCAGACAGGCAGACGAGGAAACAAAAATCTCATTACAAAGTGTGCTTGAGAGTATTGCAAGAACTGCTAGCTGTAATTGCTTCCACTTCCGGGGCCGGCCGCTGTGACCAGGCGGTTCTAGGCGCTTCAGTCTGGAACCGCGCGACCGATACGGTCGCAGGTTCGAATCCTCCCTCGGGCATGGATGTGTGTGACGTCCTTAGATTAGTTAGGTGTAAGCAGTTCTAAGTTCTAGGGGACTGATGACCTTAGCAGTTAAGTCCCCTAGTGCTCAGAGCCATTTGAAACTTACACTTCCGGCGTGATTGCATCCTTCAAATCAGTCAGCGGCGTTCGTTGGAATACACAAGTGACTTTAGATATCGCCCTGGTGTTTGCGTCTTCCATTGCGCAAGTTTGTTTCGTGCTGCTTCCTCTGGCAGGACCGAGCGAGGTGGCGCAGTGGTTAGCACACTGGACTCGCACTCGGGAGGACGACGGTTCAATCCCGTCTCCGGCCATCCTGATTTAGGTTTTCCGTGATTTCCCTAAATCGCTTCAGGCAAATGCCGGGATGGTTCCTTTGAAAGGGCACGGCCGATTTCCTTCCCCATCCTTCCCTCACCCGAGCTTGCGTTCCGTCTCTAATGACCTCGTTGTCGACGGGACGTTAAACACTAATCTCCTCCTCCTCCTCCTCCTCCTCCTCTGGCAGGAAGTGAAACACTAAGTTGTTTGATTAACAAGCCATACTTGGCAGCCTCAGCCGCTTAACTTGTCCCTACGTCCTGGTGGACTATTTCTTAATGTCGGCTGGCAGTTTGCCTATGGAGCCTGGACTCTTATTATAATCACAAAAGCAAGAATAAAAATTAAAATTTTCTACGGTCACAACAGACCAGGGCGTGGCGTGGGAGGGGAAAGCACCGGGCAGTAAACCGGTGCGTGAACAAAACATCATTCATTGTCGTCACATTGCTGTATCGTGTTCATTGTTGATCTTTTGCTAAAATATTTATAGGATGGGTGCCTGCGCGGGGCCCTGTGGAACGCCATGCGAAACGCCTCACACTGCACGTGCAGTGGGTAATTCGCGGCTCGCAGGTAGCCAGCGACATTAGGGTTGATAGGCCTAATGGAGTGCTGCCGGGGGTTGCTGTGCCTCGCGACGCCCGCCCGCGCTTCCGCAACCGCAGCGGCGCGGGGGTGCGCTGTAGGCGTCGGCCACGTGGCGCCTGTCCCACGTGGGAGGCGCCGAGCCGGCCGGGGCCGAATTTAATTACGAGGGGCGCCGAGCCACACCGCGCCCGCCTTAAAACCCGTGCCGGAAATTGAGCCGCTGATTGGCGGGCCGTAATTAACGGAAAAACCGCCGCCTCTTGTTCCAGCCGCTGGCTGGGCGGGCCGCGCGGCGTGGGTAGCTTCCCACGTATACCTGTGCCGTGCTGTCCGCCGGCCAAAGTCGGCGCTAGAGGTCTGCGCGGAAGTGGACACCAGCAATAATTCTGAATTTGCGGCTAAAAGCCTAAAGCCGTCGTCGCGGGTCGAGTTGACGAGGCGCTCCACGAGTTTTGTGACGTCACGTTGAGGAGCCATTTCGTCGCGTAAAGCACATATTCTACGATAATTCGGTAACTTACGACGTAAAGCAGAACCAATAGGAAGCAAGAAGGATTCCTGTGTCACAAGACGCCATTCGTCGTGCTCAGTATACGTTACAGTCTATAAATTAATGAACACCAACAAATTGTCAAAATGAAATTTTCACTCTGCAGCGGAGTGTGCGCTGATTTGAAACTTCCTGGCAGATTAAAACAAGACGATATACTTGCGGAAGTAAAATTGTGAGGACTCACGTGAGTCGTGCATGGGTAGCTCAGTTGATAGAGCACGTGCCCGCTAAAGGCAAAGCTCCCGAGTTCGAGTCTCGGTCTGGCACACAGTTTTAATCCAACCAGTAGATTGAATGTCTCGAGGACGAATGGTTATTTGTTCTATTTGAAGTAATAGTATGACGGGAAACGTAATATTGGTAGCTAAAAATAATGTCGTATTTACTTTTATGCAACTTACACTGAATACTCAAAGAAACTGGTACACCTGCCTAATATACTGTGGGGCCCCCGCGAGCACGCTGAAGTACCGCAACACGACGTGGCATGGACTCCATTAATGTCTGAAGTAGTGCTGGAGGGTTCAAAAATTGTTCAAATGCCTCTGAGCACTATGCGACTTAACATCTGAGGTCATCAGTCCCCTAGAACTTAGAACTACTTAAACCTAACTAACCTAAGGACATCACACACACCCATGCCCGAGGCAGGATTCGAACCTGCGACCGTAGCGGACGCGCGGTTCCAGACTGAAGCGCCTAGAACCGCTCGGCCACACCGGCCGGCTGTGGTGGAGGGAATTCACACCATTAATCCTGCAGGGCTGTCCATAAATCCGTAAGAGTACAAGGGGGTGGAGATCTCTTTTGTACAGCACGCTGCAAGGCAACCCAGATATGCTCAGTAATGTTAATGTCTGGAGAGTCTGGTGGCCAGCGGAAATGTTTAAACCCAGAAAAGTGTTCCTGGCGCCACTCTGCAGCAATTCTGGACGTGTGGGGTGTCGCATTGTCCTGCTGGAATTTCCCAAGACCTTCGGAATGCACAGTGGACAAGAATGGGTGCAGGTGACCAGACAGGATGCTTACGTATGTGTCACCTGTCGTATCTAAACGTACCAGGGGTCACGTATCACACCAACTGCAGACGCCCCACGCCATTACAGTGCCTCCACCAGCTTGAAGAGTCCCCTGCTGACAAGCAGGGTTCACGGATTCTTGAGGTTGTCTCCATACCCGTACACGTCAATCAGGTCCATACAATTTAAAACGAGACTCGTCTGACCAGGCAACATGTTTCCAGTAATCAACAGTCCAATGTCTGATGTTGACGGGCCCAGGTCAGGCGTAAAGCTTTGTCGTGCAGTCATCAAGGATACACGAGTGGGCCTTCGGCTCCGAAAGCCCATATCGCTAATATTTCGTTGAATAGTTCGCACTCTGACACTTGTTGATGGCCCACCATTGAAATCTGTGGAAGGGTTGCGCTTCTGTCACGTTGAATGATTCTCTTCAGTCGTCGATGGTCCCGTTCTTGCAGCATCTTTTTCCGGCCGCAGCGATGTCAGAGATTTGATGTTTTACCGGATTCGTGCTATACACTGTGCACTCGTGAAACTGTAACACGGGAAAATCCCCAGTTCATCATTACCTCAGAAATGCTGTGCCCCGTCGCTCGTGCACCGACTATAACACCACGTTCAAACTCACTCAAATGTTGATAACGTGCCATTGTAACAGCAGCAACCGATCTAACAACTGCTCACAGACACTTGTCTCATATATGCGTTGCCGACCGCAGCGCCGTATTCTGCCTGTTTACATATATCTGTATTTGAATACGCGTACTTGCACCAGTTTCTTTGGCGCCTTAGTGTATTATGTCTCTTGATATTAAGCTATACCATTTTAAGAAAACGGCAGATTCGAGGTGCATCAAAACGTGTTTTCCTTGGTAGGATTTGTTATAATTAAATATTAATTGATAATATTTCGGTATTAAATCTTTTACAAGAGTATAACATAAACTATGACATCGCCGGTAACAAAGTTTCAGTATAGCGTCTCTGGAGAAGGCGCAACGATATGAAACGGAGAGTAGCTAGGTGAAGTCGCTTAGCGCTATAAGAAAAAAAAATTTTCCCCTTCACTTTTTCTAAAAGATTGTGAGACTTTGCTATGAAATTGATAGAGTAATTTCCGTATAATTGATGTTATGTACATATAAGTGCGCTCTCTGTCAGGAGTTAGTTTGACGATTTGGTGAACTTTTATAACCTGATGTCCTTACTGGGTGGCCATTTATCATTTTTGTCTTATCACGCGTTCACGGATATTTAAGCTTTTATTTATGTAAACCACTGACACAGCAACATGACTAGCATATGTTCAAGGGAGGACACGTTTGTTTTAATAGAGCCAACATAGAAATTCTACGCGCATCCATTCTCGTGAAAAAACTGTACGGTTTGTTAGCCAAATAAAGCCGAAAACTTCCTCTGGTGAGCGCCGAGAGCGTAAAATCACGCTAAGTACTTCGTGCTGTGTGTCGACGGCGCTGTCTGTCGTGACGTTGGAGTTCTTGTCTGCATGCACGTCAACGCTAGCTGCCTCGTCCCGTGCACCGTGCGGCCGCAACAGTAATTACTTTGTGTGATCGTAAGCTTTCCCGGCAAATTAATTCTTTTTTATTGTTCTGGGCATCCAGGCAGGTGCAGTAGTTTTCGAAATACATGGTCTGCATAATGTCTTCCTTTGATTACAAAAAACTATTACTGAGAGACTGTACTAGACTAGCTTAACGTCCATGATTCGCTCCATGATTGTGCTCTGCACAATCTTTTTTATTTACTCGTAACTTTCTGTTGTTACGCTCACTGTTCATGTGTAAATCCGCACACTGCGTAAACAGTGTAAAACAAAATAGATGGGGGTAGAATTTCGAAAAATTCCGTCTTAAACGACGCCTATGGTACAAGAACAACATCCTCTGCAACTTCCTGGCAGATTAAAACTGTGTGCCCGACCGAGACTCGAACTCGGGACCTTTGCCTTTCGCGGTCAAGTGCTCTACCAACTGAGCTACCGAAGCACGACTCACGCCCGGTACTCACAGCTTTACTTCTGCCAGTACCTCGTCTCCTACCTTCCGAACTTTACAGAAGCTCTCCTGCGAACCTTGCAGAACTAGCACTACTGAAAGAAAGGATATTGCGGAGACATGGCTTAGCCACAGCCTGGGGGATGTTTCCAGAATGAGATTTTCACTCTGCAGCGGAGTGGTAGAGCACTTGCCCGCGAAAGGCAAAGGTCCCGAGTTCGAGTCTCGGTCGGGCACACAGTTTTAATCTGCCAGGAAGTTTCGTATCAGCGCACACTCCGCTGCAGAGTGAAAATCTCATTCTGGAAACATCCCCCAGGCTGTGGCTAAGCCATGTCTCCGCAATATCCTTTATTTCAGGAGTGCTAGTTCTGCAAGGATCGCAGGAGAGCTTCTGTAAAGTTTGGAAGGTAGGAGACGAGGTACTGGCAGAAGTAAAGCTGTGAGTACCGGGCGTGAGTCGTGCTTCGGTAGCTCAGTTGGTAGAGCACTTGCCCGCGAAAGGCAAAGGTCCCGAGTTCGAGTCTCGGTCGGGCACACAGTTTTAATCTGCCAGGAAGTTTCATATCAGCGCACACTCCGCTGCAGAGTGAAAATCTCATTCTGGAAACATCCCCCAGGCTGTGGCTAAGCCATGTCTCCGCAATATCCTTTCTTTCAGGAGTGCTAGTTCTGCAAGGTTCGCAGGAGAGCTTCTGTAAAGTTTGGAAGGTAGGAGACGAGGTACTGGCAGAAGTAAAGCTGTGAGTACCGGGCGTGAGTCGTGTTTCGGTAGCTCAGTTGGTAGAGCACTTGCCCGCGAAAGGCAAAGGTCCCGAGTTCGAGTCTCGGTCGGGCACACAGTTTTAATCTGCCAGGAAGTTTCATATCAGCGCACACTCCGCTGCAGAGTGAAAATCTCATTCTGGAAACATCCTCTGCAAATTTCAAGTTTCTGTCCTTTGCCATTTGGTCTGGGCGATGGGGAATTAGTCAGGACATTTCCCTTTATATACACAGATACAGCTATGCAGTTTCTTGCAAGTGGTAGCTTAAGTACTAGTTTTTTACGTATATAGTTCCACTTATGCCCCGTTTGTGACCCTAGAATGTCTAGGGTATACTCAATTTCGCCCATGTCTTTGCCGAACACCTTTTCGGTCACCGCACCTACAGCTTCTCATATTCTTGCCGTAAGAGTTCACATATCAGAAACTGGTGTACTGAACACTTTATTCTTAACGTAGCTTCACAAAAAACAGCACTTCTGTTGCCATACCTGGCGGCCATGATGTTGGACCGTCTCTACAGATGCACTTACGTGGTAAGATTTGGTCCAATGACTGGAGAACGAACAGTCTCCAGTTTGGCTGTGCACCATCTTGTTGAAATACTAACCCTGGTTAAAATACGTGTAAGTTACGTATAAAGTAGAGTCCCAACATTTCGTAGTAAAGTGTTGCCATAATGGTACGCTCAGTGAAAAACAACGGTCCAATAAATGTGTTGCGCCAGCCAGTCCTTTATCTGTTCTAACACGATGTGTGGATTCTTCCACCTCATATCCACACATTACGCGTTCTTAATGTCCAGGAGTACACCGAAGAAAGTAATGAGAAGAAGCAGAAATGAGAACAGCGAGGAACTTAAAAACATTACAATTGGTGATCACGAAATAGACGAAGTGAAGGAATTCAGCTGCCTAGGCAGCAAAATAAACCATGACGAACGGAGCAAGGAGGACATAAAAAGCAGACTAGCACTGGCGAAAAAGGCGTTGCTGGCCAAAAGAGGTATGCTAGTGTCAAATATATGCCTTAATTTGAGGAACACATTTCTGAGAATGTGTGTTTAGAGCACAAGCTTGTATGATAGACATGGACTGTGGGAAAACCAGAACAGTAGAGATTCGAAGCCTTTGAGATGTGGTGCTACGGAAGAGTATTGAAAATTAGTTGGACGGGTAACGTGAGGAATGAGGTGGTTCCCCACAGAATAGGCGAGGAAAGGAACATAAGGAAAACACCGACAAGAAGAAGGGACAGAATGATAGGACATCTCGTAAGACACCAGGGAGTAACTTCCACGATACCTCAGGGTGTCGTAGAAGGTAAAAACTGTAGAGGGAGACGGAGACTGGAATACATCCAGCACATAATTGAGGACGTAGGCTGCAATTCCTACTCTGAGATGAAAAGGTTGGTACAAGAGATGAGTTCGTGGCGGGCCGCATCAAACCAGGCAGAAGACTGGTGACTTAAAAACTCAGAACGTCAGGGCCTACCATTTGACTGCAAAGCTTGCATATGTTGCGCAGCCGTTTGTGTAAAATCTGCACGACATTGTGAGGTATGTCTGTTTCTCTGGAGACATGTCTATTTCTGCGTACTGCTTCGAAAGGTATAAACAATGCTGCCACTCAGTTCAGGTTTACCCCTCCTTGCCTTGTCACCAAAACTGCCAGTTTAAAGAAACTTTCTACAACTTCCTTTGCTGCTCTTCTTATCTGGCGGATATCGAGCGTAGGCTCTTCGCTACTATCTCTGAACTGTAATAGGCGACGGTGTTACGTGAAACCACAAAGCACATTGCGCTTCCTGCCGCATAAACGGGAGCACTCCTACATCGCGCTACCTGTAACAAGAAAGAGAGGAAACAAACCAGGTGCTGTCAGAACACATGTAGAAATGTCCATATACACACTTCCTGACTTATGATACCATTTGCAACAAACCACGTAGCTGTATCCGGCAATTTTTGTAATCGAGGAAAGACGATATACTCAGTCTGTACGATATTTCGGCAGCGTACCTTGCCCTCATCTTCTGGTGATACCTGACCTGTAAAATGACCGCAAAGCCACATCACGCATCCCTTATGCTGTTATTGTCCCCCACCCCATCCATGTCCGCCCCGATAGCTGGGTGGCCAGCGTGACGGATTGCCGTCCTACGGGCCCGGGTTTGAGTCCCAGCTGAGTCTGAGATTTTCTCCGCTCAGGGACTAGGTGTTGTGTTGTCTTCATCATCATTTCCTCCCCATCTGGCGCGCAGGTCGCCCAATGTGGGGTCGAATGTAATAAGACCTGCACCAAGGCGGCCGGACCTGTCCCGCAAGGGGCCTCCCGGCCAATGACGCCAAACGCTTATTTCATTTCACCCCATCCATAACGCCGCGTCGGCTGAAGAGTTAGGGCAACGCGATCGATGAATGCTTGATGACAACTGCGGCCCCTCAGTTCTTCT
This sequence comes from Schistocerca nitens, assembly GCF_023898315.1. Classification (NCBI taxonomy): domain Eukaryota; kingdom Metazoa; phylum Arthropoda; class Insecta; order Orthoptera; family Acrididae; genus Schistocerca; species Schistocerca nitens. The sequence goes on from NC_064614.1 coordinate 1,130,253,873, forward strand.
GATGCCCCCGACGTTGTGACTTAAGTTGGTTCAGAGTTGGGCCTCACGATACTGAGAGTGAAGTCACTGTCTTTGTCTACCAATAGCTCCCTTTAGAACACAGCCTACAAAGCGGCTGTCGGGATTATATAATTTATCAGTATGGATTTATGCCAAAAAAAAAAGTGACGTGGGCATCTGACTACCCAACGCCATGCTATAAGCAAATTTCAAGTACACGGAAAAGAACTGTTTCTTGCGTATGTACTGATAATTTTGAAACTAGTAATAAATAAAACATTGACAGCAATGGAGTGTTGGCGAAAGTCTCCAAACGATTGTGCTTATGTCGCCTTTAATTGCGCAGTAAAGAAGTCATAGTGGACATAATAATCGCTCAGTCTCTGACACTTACCACTAAACTACTAATTATGAAATAGACAAATGTTTGTACAGGGAATACTGTGCACTTTTGAATCTGTCAGATTACTGCAATGGCAGAACAGTATGTTCGATTTCACTCAGTGCCAAATGTTTTATGAAAGGGGGTTAGGAAAATAGTCGACTGACAAAAATAGTTCAAATGGCTGTAAGTACTATGGGACTTAATATCTGATGTCATCAGTCCCCTAGCCGTAGAACTTCTTAAACCTGAGGACATCATACACATCCGTACCCGAGGCAGGATTGGAACCTGCGACCATAGCAGCAGCGCGGTTCCGGACTGAAGCGCCTAGAACCGCTCGGCCACAGCAGCCGGCAGTCGACTGACACAGAGATGAATTTTACTAATTTCAAACAGAGCGAGGTGGCGCAGTGGTTAGCACACTGGACTCGCATTCGGGAGGACGGCGGTTCAGTCCCGCGCCCGGATATCCTGATTTGGATTTTCCGTGATTTCCGTAAATCGCTTCAGGCAAATGCCGGGATGACTCCTTTTACAGGGCACGGCCGACTTCCTTTCCCATCCTTCCTGATCCGATGAGACCGATAACCTCACTGTTTGGTCTCTTCCCCCAAATCAACCCAACCCAGCCTCTGCTAATTTTAATGAACGGTAGTGCCCACAGTGATGATAAAAGATTTTTATTTCTAGGGAAACTGCACTTTACAGCGAAAAGTGTCATTTAGCTGTCTTGTTGTCTTCGTGGTAGTGTTTTAGTGGCAGATAACCTTAATGTCCTTCATCGTACATTTACTAGCAACGTCACATCAATGATCCTATAGTGTCTTTACTCTTCTTTAATACACTCCTGGAAATTGAAATAAGAACACCGTGAATTCATTGTCCCAGGAAGGGGAAACTTTATTGACACATTCCTGGGGTCAGATACATCACATGATCACACTGACAGAACCACAGGCACATAGACACAGGCAACAGAGCATGCACAATGTCGGCACTATTACAGTGTATATCCACCTTTCGCAGCAATGCAGGCTGCTATTCTCCCATGGAGACGATCGTAGAGATGCTGGATGTAGTCCTGTGGAACGGCTTGCCATGCCATTTCCACCTGGCGCCTCAGTTGGACCAGCGTTCGTGCTGGACGTGCAGACCGCGTGAGACGACGCTTCATCCAGTCCCAAACATGCTCAATGGGGGACAGATCCGGAGATCTTGCTGGCCAGGGTAGTTGACTTACACCTTCTAGAGCACGTTGGGTGGCACGGGATACATGCGGACGTGCATTGTCCTGTTGGAACAGCAAGTTCCCTTCCCGGTCTAGGAATGGTAGAACGATGGGTTCGATGACGGTTTGGATGTACCGTGCACTATTCAGTGTCCCCTCGACGATCACCAGTGGTGTACGGCCAGTGTAGGAGGTCGCTCCCCACACCATGATGCCGGGTGTTGGCCCTGTGTGCCTCGGTCGTATGCAGTCCTGATTGTGGCGCTCACCTGCACGGCGCCAAACACGCATACGACCATCATTGGCACCAAGGCAGAAGCGACTCTCATCGCTGAAGACGACACGTCTCCATTCGTCCCTCCATTCACGCCTGTCGCGACACCACTGGAGGCGGGCTGCACGATGTTGGGGCGTGAGCGGAAGACGGCCTAACGGTGTGCGGGACCGTAGCCCAGCTTCATGGAGACGGTTGCGAATGGTCCTCGCCGATACCCCAGGAGCAACAGTGTCCCTAATTTGCTGGGAAGTGGCGGTGCGGTCCCCTACGGCACTGCGTAGTATCCTACGGTCTTGGCGTGCATCCGTGCGTCGCTGCGGTCCGGTCCCAGGTCGACGGGCACGTGCACCTTCCGCCGACCACTGGCGACAACATCGATGTACTGTGGAGACCTCACGCCCCACGTGTTGAGCAATTCGGCGGTACGTCCACCCGGCCTCCCGCATGCCCACTATACGCCCTCGCTCAAAGTCCGTCAACTGCACATACGGTTCACGTCCACGCTGTCGCGGCATGCTACCAGTGTTGAAGACTGCGATGGAGCTCCGTATGCCACGGCAAACTGGCTGACACTGACGGCGGCGGTGCACAAATGCTGCGCAGCTAGCGCCATTCGACGGCCAACACCGCGGTTCCTGGTGTGTCCGCTGTGCCGTGCGTGTGATCATTGCTTGTACAGCCCTCTCGCAGTGTCCGGAGCAAGTATGGTGGGTCTGACACACCGGTGTCAATGTGTTCTTTTTTCCATTTCCAGGAGTGTATTTCCGTATGTCACCACGTTCCAGGTAAATTCCCCGTGTGCATTCCTTTATCATCTTCACAAACACGTGCTGCCGGTGTATTACGAGGACATCACACAACAACAAAACTGTCAAAGACTGTAACTGTACGCAAAGCTATTACAAAACTAGTCTCTACCTAGCGAGTGAGCTCCCGTGCTGCTGCATTTTTTTCGCTACATATTTAATACGAGGGTTGGAACTTTAATAGTGGCAACTATTTATTTACAGCTCGTACAAAATAGATACGTGTTTGAAACTGTGACTGACCTTCAAAGTAGTCACCAGCATTGTGCATAACCCGTTGCCAGCGATGTGGAAGTCGTAGGGTACTCTTAGCAGTGCCAGTTGTGTTGACAGTTCGAGCGGCGCGGTCTATTGTCCGAAGAATTTGTAGCGGTTCTGAAGCGAATGCCGTGAAGTGTTTCCTTCAGTTTAAAAACTGAGTTGAACTTACGAGGGCGTAAGTCAGGGGAGTGCAATAGGTGTTATGGCACTTATCAGCCCCATCAGTCAAACAAATCAGTAACGGCTTGTTGAGCATTGTCCTGCAAACAACGCAAGTTATTGTCACTTTAACTGAGCTTTACGCACTGTGATTTCGTCCAATAACTTGTCCAGCCAGCTGGAACACAATCTGCGCTGAGAAGACCCACACAAAGAAACTAAAACACTAAGGAGTCACTCCTTCTGCTCTTTCCACATTAGGACGACTGGGAAATGGATTGTAACAGTAACGTCTCACTTCTGTGCAGTTGCGTCTCAACTGTTCCAGTCCCTTTGGCTACGACTGGAGCTTTCAAACCAGAAGAGGTGCTGAAAACTACATCACTGCATCACGACCACTTACGGCTTTCACTCTTCATAACCTATACCCGAGTGCCCAGTCTTACAGTTACAAACTAATTCATTTATCTAGTTCGACATTTATCCTTTCAAACAAACAATCCTGCAGTTACTGACTGGTTGGCTTTTGGCTGAATAACTAACCTTCACACTGATTCGGACCTCTCTTAACGCAATTACACAATTCCTTATGACTTTTACTTTAGTGAGACATTAAAACCCAATCTTCCTTCATTCCTTCACGACGGTTCAATCCCGTCTCCAGCCATCCTGATTTAGGTTCTCCGTGATTTCCCTAAATCGTTTCAGGCGAATGCCGGGATGGTTCCTTTGAAAGGGCACGGCCGATTTCCTTCCCCATCTTTCCCTAACCCGTGCTTGCGCTCCGTCTCTAATGACCTCGTTGTCGACGGGACGTTAAATAACACTAACCTAACCATCCTTCATTCCTTCTTCTCCAATTGCTTATTGCTGCGTCCAGCAGACGTTCCTGTCATAACATCCAGAAATGTATTCGTTGACGTGATGAAAACCCTCTGTCAATAGGCCAATTTCAAAATTAAAAAAAAAAAGGAAAAAGGTCTAGATGTTCATGGAACATTCTGAAAAGTCAAACCTTACTGCACTTAGGTTCGCTAATGCTTTATTACAAAGGACGCATCTCTTATGAGTGAAAGGCCTCTTGGACGTAGTGACAAGAAAGTATTCCCACATTGTACTATGCTCAAAACATGAATCACTACGACGAGAACTCGTTCCCGTGACAGTCTTTGCAATCTCGGGTGACGGCATTCCCCATAAGTGAAACCTGGAGAGGCGTCCTTTCACGTCCTCACAAATGTGGACATCATAAGACGCTTTCAGAAACTGCTGATTATTTAAAAATAGTTTCACATTGCAAAGGTAAGTATCATTTACATGTAACACCTTGACCCTTCAATGTGGAGTTCGCAATGATAATGTGGAAGGCTATGAATTGACACAAGTGAGACGCAGTTGAGTCAAGTGGCTTTGGCATGGGGGGAAAGGGAGTGAAGTCCTTTTCACAGACCTGGCCCAGAGCAGCCCTATCGTATTGTGACGTAGCTGCACACACACTCATAAAAGCTAATACATATCAATGGGACACTGTCACAGTAACATTATAATTAAAGAGTCTTTTGTTCTGTTCTGAACTGTAACGATGAGGCTGATAACTGCGACACTGAAAACTATAAAACAGCCAACACTACAATCATGCTGCCACCACCAGGACCACCACCCATCATCACCACAACCTCACTGCCTCTAGCATCAGTGCCACTGCCATCACCACCATCACCACTACCACCACCACCACCACCACCACCACCACCATCACCACTACCACTACCACCACCATCACCACTACCACTACCACCACCATCACCACTACCACCACCACCACCATCACCACTACCACTACCACCACCATCACCACTACCACCACCATCACCACTACCACTACCATCACCATCACCACTACCATCACCACTACCACCACCATCACCACTACCACCACCACAAATACCGCCACAGCCACCACCACCATTACAAATATTACACAATTGTCACCTTCTCCTCACCCACCAGCACCCTTGAAAAGGTTGGTATTGACAGAAAATTGATTGTAGGTCCAATAGAATCCTCTTGGGATAGGCTCCAAATCTCTGGACGTGTTGACTGTGGTGACAGGATATGGAGGAAATGAGGTACTGTCCTAGTTTGTACAGTACAGACGTGTTGGCTGCTTGACTCACGTAGCTATTGATTAGAGTTTTAAGACAACCATTATGTTTGTTTACTTGTTACCTGCGCATAGTGTGTGTAATATTTGTGCACAGCTTGTCCAGAAGTAACTGGAGGCGCGAGCGCGCTGACGGAGTGACAGACGGATGTGTTGCAGGTGGTGGCGGGCGGATAGGCTGAGCCAGGGAGCGGGCCAGGGCCAGGGGCAGGTGCAGGCGCAGGTGCAGGGCCAGGGGCAGGTGCAGGCGCAGGGCCAGCCGGGCCAGGCGGCACCCGCACCCGAGCAGCGGCCGCGGCGCGCAGCCGGCCTGCATGGCAGGGCCGGCCCCACCACCATGGTCAAGACGTTCCAGGCCTACCTGCCCAACTGCCACCGCACCTACTCGTGCATCCACTGCCGCGCCCACCTCGCCAACCACGACGAGCTCATCTCCAAGGTAAGGCCAAACCACAGCCAAATGCACCACCGACAACACCATTGGGATCCTTCCATTTCTTCTCTCATGTCATACCTATATGTTTCCCTGTATGTCTTCGTCCTTATTTCTGGTCTAACGTTGCTTTTTTTTTCCAACCACCTGGCCCATTTATTCTCTCATTTTGTCTCTCAGTATTTCCATATATACCTCCATCCAGGTACCCGCCCAACCGCCACCACATCTATTCGTGCATCCCCTGGCGCACCCAGATCTCCAGCCACGATGAACTCCGCTTCAAAGATGAATTTCACCATCCAATAGTTTCGTCAATCTCGTGCTGTATTCACCAGAAATAATCTCTCTTATTCCGTTTTTTCTCACACTTCTCAATTTTTCCCTGTGTGGCTTGCAGTTTCTGTTCGGATCCTAGTGCTTTTTCCCAAGCACAAATCTTCGAGCTCTTCTTAACACCATTGTCATTCTCTGTTGACGTCTACACTCTGTCTTCTACTCGGCATGTCGCTGATATTTATATTGCCAGCATGTAACATTTCATTTCTCTCTTCCTCAATATTGCCATCTGTCTACAGATACCGTTCTCTCCACTTGGTTCCCATCCATCTTTTCCACGTTTTTCTTTGTGTGTGTGTGTGTGTGTGTGTGTGTGTGTGTGTGTCTGTCTGTCTGTCTGTCTGTCTGTCTGTAGTCCTTCTGTTAATTGTAGATGATTCTTTCTCCCACACTTGATCACCAGATCGACATCCAAAATGTCAGCCATGTGTATAGTTAAATGTAATTCCCTGTTTTCGTAAAGTTTCTGGACTGTTGCACTGCCAGATGACTCTTAACAGCCTCCCCCTGACGTATCACGATATCTTTACTGAACCCCCCTACTGTCTTCACGACTGTTGCTTAAATTTTGCGGTTTATTGCTAAAAACATAAATATCTGTATGTTAGGACGCACGCGTAGGGTGGAATGCTTTGTCTGGGCTGCAGGACACTGGGAACTTTTGATTCCAACGTATAAGTAACTGTACTATTGTTTCAAATGTGATGATCAGTTATGATTATGCCTAGACTAGGAGGAGTTACACCATGCTTTCCGCCAATGGCGGTGGAGATCATGGAGATAGTTTCTGGTCTACGTGAGATGTTTCTCCCACAAAGAACTGATTCCACTGATTACAGTGGTACATTCTGCGAAACCGTTTTCCAGAAACCGGCAAATCTTTATGTAGCCTAAAACCACAACAGCACAAGGAGAGTTCAGACAAGGTTTCTGGAGTGCTGTGCATAATTTCTTAATTTTCCTAAGTCATTTACATTGAGCACCTATATTTTCCTTTCGTTGAGACCACAGCTGAATTCCCGCACAAGGTACTGAGGTAATGCTCCACCTGTAACGACTGCTTTGCCTATAAGGCACTAATCTCCCAACATCATCCATCCATCCATCCATCCATCCATCCATCCATCCATCATATTGGCGCACGGCCGTGATTTATTTTAAAGATATGAAAGCAATCATAATACAGCCGTCAATACGTAAAGTGTTAGTACAGTTACGAGGCGGAAGCGATCCTAAGTAAACCAGTTCATAATAATTAATCAGTAGCACAGGTCCGCAGCTCGTGGTCTTGCGGTAGCGTTCTCGCTTCCCGCGCACGGGGTCCCGGGTTCGATTCCCGGCGGGGTCAGGGATTTTTCTCTGCCTCGTGATGACTGGGTGTTGTGTGTTCATCATCATTGACTCGCAAGTCGCCGAAGTGGCGTCAATTAAAAAGGACTTGCAATACGGCGGCCGAACTTCCCCGCATGGGGCCTCCTGGCCAACAATGCCATACGATCATTTCATTTCAATCAGTAGCACAGACATTTGTAAGGTACTCGTTATTTGCAGACAAGAGCACATTTTATTTTATTTCCAGTTTTCTATTTCACACACGAGAAGCGAATGTATCAGTGCTGCTGTATGTAGGGTGTAAGGAGCGAGCGGTGGACTCGCTTTCAGAGGCAGTGAGATGAGGTGCCGACGCAGAAATCGCTCTTGACGTTAGCAAAGAGATACATAGGGAAAGAACATTGATTCTGGTACGAATCAAGTAATTGTTATTAATAAATATTTGCTAACTAAAGTTGCCTTTTGTCACTCAGATATTAGTAGTAGTGCACGGGTCATGAATACCATCTTTCAGTAATTTTACAACGCTGGGAAACGTTGATATTAACAAATAAATGAATAACTTTGGAATAGCCGATGATGTGCGGTGTTACACGAACCTTACTGACAGTACGTCAGGGTACAGTGTGTGAGCCGTTGTCGGCAGTCATCGTTAGAACGGCTTTCGACCTAGTCATGCGGTAGACCATGCTCTCGCACTGTTAATAGTTAGCTTGTAATCAGTGTGAACAAGTTCATTTTACGGTGTTTCTTAAATAAACGCACCATAATGACACCTCGTGTAAGATTTATTTGCACAAAAAAGCTGCTTCCCGCTTCATTACGTAAAGATCCTCAATAGTACTGCACTTTCAGAATCCGATACCGCCGCTACTGCTCTGCATGGGGAGACAAAACTAAGAGAGCATCTCCACGTAACAGGTAGGAAGAATAGGTTCGTGGCGGCTAAGTCGGTTTGAGGACAGACTAGCTTAATTATCTCAAAACTCGGGTGGGAAAGCGTGGTCGGTTTTACTGTACGTCCCTTATACCACCATCTACGGCCTCACCGGCCGAACTGAGACATTTCTGAAGGTTTAGTACGAGTGGGAGATTCCCGCGCAGTCAGTCCGTATAGCACCACAAACGTAATCCAGATAACGCAGGGGTCGTCATCCGCAGTGCAGTTCGGCGGATAGATTGAAAGAGCAGCATGGTGAGTGGTTAACGCAAAGTGCGTAGGCTACAAAGGCGGCTTTCAACGGTAGAGTAACGTGACAACTGAGGTGACACCCACCGTTCTATCCGGTCGTGTTCAGCGGTGCGCTGCTGTCTGTTGAGTGCTCCCAGATCATGCCCGTTGCCGACAGATATCGATATCGATACCATCCATCCATCCATCCAAAATATGGCTAAAAGTTTCATTGAGTAGCTATATCTGATAACCAAAGGAGGAGTATGTGTGACTGTTCTGTGCGGAATATGGTGGGGCGTTATCGTAGAGCAATAACACCTTCTACCGTTGCTCTCCGTCTTGACAGTCATTCGTAAAAATCTTCTGTAGATTTAGGTAGTACGCTCCTGTTACGTTTTACCCCTCACTAACATACTAGCGCAGCACCACTCCGGGACAGTCTCAAAAGAGCACTGTGCATCGTTTGTTCGACTACGTACCTGTGGACTATGGCTTCCGTTGTGCTACTGGACTCGTGATTTGCTGTCAGAAAGGTCACAGTACTTAGTAACCGACGGAAAAAAAATCGAGTAAAAGTGATTCTCAGCGTCCCCCAATGACGTTTATAGACTCTTTGCTGTTCCCAATTTATATAAATGATTTAGGAGAAAATCTATGCATCCCTCTTAAATTGTTTGCAGATGATGCTGTCATGTACCGTCTAGTAAAGTTATTAGAAGCTCAAAAGCAATTGCAAAGTGACTTAGACACGATATACACTCCTGGAAATGGAAAAAAGAACACATTGACACCGGTGTGTCAGACCCACCATACTTGCTCCGGACACTGCGAGAGGGCTGTACAAGCAATGATCACACGCACGGCACAGCGGACACACCAGGACCCGCGGTGTTGGCCGTCGAATGGCGCTAGCTGCGCAGCATTTGTGCACCGCCGCCGTCAGTGTCAGCCAGTTTGCCGTGGCATACGGAGCTCCATCGCAGTCTTTAACACTGGTAGCATGCCGCGACAGCGTGGACGTGAACCGTATGTGCAGTTGACGGACTTTGAGCGAGGGCGTATAGTGGGCATGCGGGAGGCCGGGTGGACGTACCGCCGAATTGCTCAACACGTGGGGCGTGAGGTCTCCACAGTACATCGATGTTGTCGCCAGTGGTCGGCGGAAGGTGCACGTGCCCGTCGACCTGGGACCGGACCGCAGCGACGCACGGATGCACGCCAAGACCGTAGGATCCTACGCAGTGCCGTAGGGGACCGCACCGCCACTTCCCAGCAAATTAGGGACACTGTTGCTCCTGGGGTACCGGCGAGGACCATTCGCAACCGTCTCCATGAAGCTGGGCTACGGTCCCGCACACCGTTAGGCCGTCTTCCGCTCACGCCCCAACATCGTGCAGCCCGCCTCCAGTGGTGTCGCGACAGGCGTGAATGGAGGGACGAATGGAGACGTGTCGTCTTCAGCGATGAGAGTCGCTTCTGCCTTGGTGCCAATGATGGTCGTATGCGTGTTTGGCGCCGTGCAGGTGAGCGCCACAATCAGGACTGCATACGACCGAGGCACACAGGGCCAACACCCGGCATCATGGTGTGGGGAGCGATCTCCTACACTGGCCGTACACCACTGGTGATCGTCGAGGGGACACTGAATAGTGCACGGTACATCCAAACCGTCATCGAAACCATCGTTCTACCATTCCTAGACCGGCAAGGGAACTTGCTGTTCCAACAGGACAATGCACGTCCGCATGTATCCCGTGCCACCCAACGTGCTCTAGAAGGTGTAAGTCAACTACCCTGGCCAGCAAGATCTCCGGATCTGTCCCCCATTGAGCATGTTTGGGACTGGATGAAGCGTCGTCTCACGCTGTCTGCACGTCCAGCACGAACGCTGGTCCAACTGAGGCGCCAGGTGGAAATGGCATGGCAAGCCGTTCCACAGGACTACATCCAGCATCTCTACGATCGTCTCCGTGGGAGAATAGCAGCCTGCATTGCTGCGAAAGGTGGATATACACTGTAATAGTGCCGACATTGTGCATGCTCTGTTGCCTGTGTCTATGTGCCTGTGGTTCTGTCAGTGTGATCATGTGATGTATCTGACCCCAGGAATGTGTCAATAAAGTTTCCCCTTCCTGGGACAATGAATTCACGGTGTTCTTATTTCAATTTCCAGGAGTGTATGTTTGGTGCGAAAAGTGACAGTTGTCTGAATAAGAAAAAATGTGAGGTCATCCACTTGAGTGCGAAAAGATATCCGTTAAATTTCGGTTACACGATAAATCACGCAAATTTAAAGGCCTGAAATTCAAGTAAATAGCTAGTAATTGCAGTTCACGAACTAGCGGATTCACAGAACAGGGTCACCATGTGTAATGTTGATGCTTTAATTTGCTCTGAAAGCGGTGCTGATTTTCAAGACCATAAAAGTGGGTTAAAAGCTGTGAGCTGTCTGGGGAAGTTAACCTTGCATTACTGAGCAACTGTTTCATCAGGTATCCAGTCTAGCTTACCAAATTCCCAACCAGACTAACATTAATTATAATCTTTTAATAGTCATACGACAACCGGTGATACATATATAAAAAAGAGAATTTAAATAAAAAGAAATAAATCAGTTTATATTTGGAAATTTATTTTAACATTGATCATTGCAGTTTCAGCATATTAAACTTGATTCTTAACTAAACTGGTGCCTTATTTAGGATTGTGAAAATGTGAGTTTGTAATATTACGGAACACGTCAAATAGGGAGCCAAGATTGGGAGACTACATACAACACCGCATTCATAAAATAACACACGAAGAACGTTGACACATACCCAAGAGGAAATTAACCACAACCAACCGATTCAATTTTCACCCAAAGAAGTTACGTTCATATCGCAATCCTGTCCGTCATGAAATTACCACACACTGGTATACTAAATTCATTCTAACTCTCCGTGAAATCTTCCCGAAAAGAATAGCTGAGGGCTACGTTGATGATTGCAGCACATGCTACACGTGGTCAACTTGGTTTACACAAAGAGCGTAACTCCACAATAATTTTGATAATTAAAATCAATTACATCGAAACGCAATTTACAAAAGAAAAACTTCGAACTGGTTACTATCGTCTTACTATTAACCTGATGGGTCAAACAATTGTATAAGCACGTGGTACTTGTCTCACAAAGTACACCCCACGTGGGTTGAACATAAAGAAAAGTTGCTATATTGAAAAATATTGTCAAGACGAGACGTTATAATCTCACGCACATTCGCATTTAAGATTGATGATCTTAGTTAGAGTTACTGATCAACACGTGGTTCCACTTTACTCACAAAGTAGTGACAAAGCAACTACCGGAATATATTCTGAACTTCACACTCGAATTACACTGCGTTGCAATTTAAGATAACATTAGATATTTTAGAGCTAAACCTGAAATAAAGGTGATTAAATTTTCAGTTAGGCTGATCTTAAGAAATCCATTGTCCTACGGACTTAGCAGACATGCGCTTAGCCGGAGATCTTACCACTTCAGACGCTCGCCGCAGACAGACTGCCGTGGGTCCCTCCTGAGGGGTGCCTCACAAATACAAACGGAAGTGACCAGAGAGGCAGCTTCGTATACCAACATGACAAGGTACGGACAGGACCATACTAAGAATAGAAACCTCTTTGCTTCTAGAAAGCGTAGCTACCTGTTCCGACGTTGGTCCTACTGTTCTCTAGCAGACAGGCTTGTCTGCTACCATCAAGCATGCAACTAGAAATACATTTGCTCATTCATTCTTTCACACAGAAGGGAAGGGGGATGACAGTATCTTATCATATACAGTATATAAAAGAAAGCGGATGTAGGTTCCGTATGAGACTGTGTTACATGGATTACATATAAACTGTGTTTTAAAGTGTAGTAGTGTGACAGATCGTTCTTGTTTATGTGTAAAAGTAACACGTTCCACTGCTCAGTCTCCTCCCAGATAGTCAGAAACACCACAGTAAATTTAGAAGAGGAATTTATGCCGTAAATGACAACAGGTTTAAGAAATTAATTTGAAAGGAATCCAACAGAGACCTTTCAATACATGTCAATGGATAGTTGGATCTTCGCCCCCTTTCGACGGTGGTGAATGCGTATGCTTCCGCTGCTCGCTGTGCTACTTGGTCTCGGAGTCGTAGTATGACGTCCCAGCACTCACCCATGGCGAGAGGCGGCTAAAACGTCACCACAAGTGACCTGGCACAACTGCAAGATTTCCGCGGCTACCTCGGTTCGTCGGTCTTTCTGAGCTGTTGTGAGGAGTCGCGGAAGGTTTGTCATGCTCAGAATGTCGTGCAAGATATTGAAAAGCCATCCACAACTATTTTTCTTTTTTTCCACTGTCTTCTTGTTTTTGAAGCACCAGTCTGCAAGCACCAGCGTCTCCGCTTTTCATGCAGTTGCCTGTTCTTTACAGAGAGGTGGTCTGCTACTTCGCCCTTGGTCAAGCAGACTTGTGTGACAACATTGGAAGAGTATGTGGCACCTAAACACATTGTGGTGCTGCACTCTTCCACCAATTCACCATTGACTGTTGCTGTTTTATTGCCCTTCAAATGAGGAAAACGAATTATCGCATGGATACTCCGCTTTATCAGTGGGCTTGGACGTTTCGATGTGTACCAGGGCTTCAGACAGACATTTGGGGAAAAAAAATATTACGTAACTTAATTTAGTCAAGGTGATAATTGAAACCTTGAGGACCCCTGGCATGCTGTTCTGTACACAGATTCAGAAACGACACTTCCATGAGATGAGGCGTGACGTGTTCACCTTAAAGATTTCAGTGATCCAATGGTTGATAATTCGTAGAAACTAAAACAGTCCTTGATCTCAAATTTCTTTATTTCATTCAATTACCAATTTCGATCGTCACGATCATCATCATATTGCTTTGTCACCTTAAACTTCGCTAATAAATTTTGTTTGTTCTTTTTACTAAGTTTAAGTGGTGTAATGTACCCCTTAGTGGCAAAAAAGAAGAATGGATGAAATGAATGTCTTGTACTTAATGCTTTCAGAAGCTAATTGTTCGGAAGTGGGATGCGCAGCAGTGACCGCAACTGGAGTAAAACGAAGAAATATATGTCATTAGAATTTAAATTTTCGTTGACATTAAACCTTCTACTTAGACAAAATGGCTCTGTTATCTACTGTTATCATTCTTTCGTTTGGGGTGCGGGGTCGTTATTGGGAAGCAGAAAAGCTTGATAACGGCGGACCGTGATAATATGATGTATAATGCAACAGAATAAAGTGCATTACCACCAAGAAGAGACAGTAATCGGACTTAATGATACAAGACATTTACATTCAGTAACACCTTTTTTCTGGGTTTGTGACCGCATTGTCAGTATGTATAAAACTACCGACGTTTCGGTCCCTGTTTGAAGCGACCTTCTTCAGGGTGTTTTTGTAGGTCGCTTGCAACAGGGACAGAAACGTCGGTAGTTTTATATATATTGACAATACGGTCACAAACCCAGAAAATTTTTATTGAATGTGACAATGGCCGCGAAATCCTACATTTATATTTAGCAAGAAATTTAGATTGCAAGGTTAGACTTACGAAAAACTGCAAATGTGCATGCAATAGCGCGCTGGTGGCGTGCAATCGACAGTCACCAAATCAGTCGCTTACAAACGTCATAAAAAATGAAAAAAGGCTTTACATATTATCAGTAAGGGATAGTGTGGATTATCTAATAAATAAAAACATAGCTCAGGTTAAATACTCCTGTATTAATGACAATATTAAAGAGAACAAGCAAATGGCATGCTTAGGTTCTGCAAGATGTTAGACGAAAGAGTGTCAAGAAGAAGGCTATATTCCTTACAGGTGACAATCCAAATTCAGCCAAATTCAGTACAACGATATGAGTCAACTAGAACTTCAGAATGATCATTCGATGAAACTACGAACTTTATTAATTTATTACCGCAAGCAGAATCTTTTCAGTGACAAATCTAAAGTGTTCAGTGAGAAAAATTTACGTGTGCAACAATAAGAATGCAGTGGGAATTTATTCGCATCTGTTGGACGAATGTTATGAAAACAAACACTCCAAACCGACATTTCACGTAAGTTACATCCATTGAAAATATGTAATGCAACCATCTGTGTGTGGCGTGCTTATAATTATGTATTATTTATATTTTACGACAGTCAATCTGTAAAAAACGCAGCACATGTAATAAGGAAAGCATGTAAACCGTCTGAAGATGAATCATAACGATTCGAAACCGGTAACTGTACCCTTTGAAGAAAGGAACTGAAAGTAAATTGTGGTTGGTTGCTGTTCCAACACCATCATTTGTCTTCAAATAACAGCCACGGTCTCCAATCATGTCAACATATGACAAAATTGCAGATCTACATCTGATGATATCGTGACGAGCGAAACGGGTAACTTATTTAAATAGAGAAATTAGCGATCAAAGACTGCTTTTGTATATTTGTAGAAGGACATTGTATCCACATTTGTGATGGCATACGCGACAAAAATAACGAAGACTGACCTTCTGTAGCGAACCAAAACTTTGGATCGTGGTCGTGCGGTAGCGTTCTCGCTTCCCACGCCCGGGTTCCCGGGTTCGATTCCCGGCGGGGTCAGGGATTTTCTCTGCCTCGTGATGACTGGGTGTTGTGTGATGTGTTTAGGTTAGTTAGGTTTAAGTAGTTCTAAGTTCTAGAGGACTGATGACCATAGATGTTAAGTCTCATAGTGCTCAGAGCCAGCCAAAACTTTGGAGATATAGCTGTGCTTCAGGAGCTGCTTTGACGAATAAACAAAGGTAGGTGGGCTTTTTCATTGACTTTTCGATGTACTGGACACTCCAAAACTTGTGAACGTCAGTTCGGAAGTACGGGACAGCCTGAAGCACGCGTGTTCCTTCTGACAGCAGCGCTCTGGTGCCTCGTTCCGTCCTTGGCGCCGGCCCTCGCCGTCTTTTCTGGTGCAGTGCGCCGTGTTCTATATGCGGCCGTAGCGTGTACACAGCGCGCGCAGAAATAGCCGGCGCATTCTGGCCGGCCGTGTATCATGGGCGCCGCCCGTTCGAGCGTGGGCGGCGGCCTGCGCGAGCAACCTCTAGCGCCGGTGCACCGTCAGGATCCCGGTCAGACGTGTCAGGTTGCTGGCAGAGCCAGGTTTTATTTCCAGTGTTTCTGTCCCGTTATTGGTGTCTGGTTGGGCTAGCGTTCACGATATTCGCTGCCGCGCGGGATTAGCCGAGCGGTCTAGGGCGCTGCAGCCATGGACTAAGCGGCTGGTCCCGGCGGAGGTTAGAGTCCTCCCTCGGGCATTGGTGTGTGTGTTTGTCCTTAGGATAATTTTGATTATGTAGTGTGTAAGCTTAGGGACTGATTACATTAGCAGCTACGTCCCATAAGATTTCACACACATTTGAACGATATTCGATAGTGGGAAATAAAAAAAAGGACACCATGTCTGCGTCGACCCAGCTAAGAGAAGTTTTGTTGACACCTTGGTCCAAATGGCTCCGAGCACTATGGGACTTAACATCTTAGGTCATCAGTCCCCTAGAACTTAGAACTACTTAAACCTAACTAACCTAAACACATCACACACATCCATGCCCGAGGCAGGATTCGAACCTGCGACCGTAGCAGTCTCGCAGTTCCAGACTGAAGCGCCTAGAACCGCTCGGCCTCACTGGCCGGCTGTTGACACCTTGTTTAGGACGTATACAACAAACGATTACACCGACAGGACGATATGCATCCGAGTACAATTGACAGGACGTGAGAAATGTCAGCGTAGTATCCTGTATACCCTCCTTTTTGCAACACACTGCAGGCTGCGAATCTCCCATGGAGACAATCGTAGAGGTGACGAATGCGGATTAGCCTGCCGTGCAATTTTCGCCTGGTGCGTCAGCTGGGCCAGATTTCCTGCCGGTCTTGCAGACCGCGCAAGACGTTTCATCCAGTCCCAAACGTGTTCAATGGCGGACAGATGTGAGGTTCGTGCTGGCCAGGATAGTTGACACACACTTGACGTTGGAAAGGCACATCGCCTTGTTCATGCACGAAAGGTAGCACGACAGGTGGAATGATGTTTTGGATGCACCGTGCACTGCTCAGAGCTCCCTCTACGATGGGAACGGCCATTGTAAGATACTGCTCCCCACACCACGGTGCCAGGTGTTGGCCTTGTGCGCCTCTGTCGTATACGAGGGTGTACCCCCCCCCACCCCCACCCCCACCCCCCCACCCCCGCAAAAAAGAATCGGAATAACAGTGCTGTGGGCGGAGCTTGTCCAGTACCCATTTTTGCCGCTATGTGTGTAGCGCAACTCGTTGCCAGTTCAGTACCGCCTGTGTTGTCGACCTGGTTTGTTGTGTTCATCTGCAGTGACTGTTTTGGCTGGCGCTGTTTTGTTCTTGTTTCGTTTTTTATGATGGCAAGTTCAAGTGAACAATGTGCAGCCGTGAAATTTTCTTCCATGCTCGGTAAAAATGCTGCTGAAACTGTTTTAATGTTGTAAACAGCTTACCAAGGTGACCTTTTGAGAAAAACTCAAGTGTACCTGTGGTTTGGTCGAATTAAAAATGGCGACATGTCGTTTTAGACGTCCATCAATTGCCCGAATCTATGAAAATATTGAAAAAATTCGAGAACTTGTGCTCACATACCTTCGTCAGCTGATTGATCAACTGTCAGAGATTAGTGGATTATCTTGGAGCTCGGTTCAGCGAATTTTAACGAAAGATTTGGCAATGAAAAGGACTGCTGCCAAGTTTGTTCCTCGGGATCAAAAGGAACGTAGAGTTTTTGGTTAATATGATACGGTTCCTCTGTTACACGCACCGTACTCGACCGAGCGAAGTGGCGCAGTGGTTAGCACACTGGACTCGCATTCGGGAGGACGACGACGATTCAATCCCGCGTCCGGCCATCCTGATTTAGGTTTTCTGTGATTTCCCTAAATCGCTCCAGGCAAATGCCGGGACGGTTTCCTTTGAAAGGGCACGGCCGACATCCTTCCCGACCCATCCCTAATCCAATGAGACCGCTGACCTCGCTGTCTGGTCTTCTCCCCCACAACAACCCAACCCAACCAACGTACTCGCCTGACCTGGCTCCGTGTGACTTGTTCTTATTTCCAAACATGAAACAAGACATGAAAGGACACCGATTTGACAATATTGAAGAACAAAAACCCGAGGGAGGAACCGTCAGTCATTCCTAAAGATAACTAGAAAAAAATGTTTCGGATAATGGAAACACGTGTGGGACAAATGTATTAGTTATAATGAAGACTATTTTGAAGGGGATAAGGTTGTTTTGTAAACAATTCGTGAATATATAGCTTTTACAAAACAATCCGTTTTTTTTTGGGTACCTCGTACTTTCCAGACGCTGATCTGGCCTGCGTGACGCCACACACGCGTGCGATCATCATTGGCACCGAGGCAGAAGCGACTCTCGTCCCTGAAGACAAAGTCTCCTTTCGTCCTTCCATAAACGCCTGGCGCTACACCAGTGGAGGCAGTGAACACGATGTTACGGCTTGAACAGAAGACGCCCAACAACACGCAGGATCGTACACCTGCTTCACGGGAATTGTTACGAATGGTCTTCGCTGATACTCGAGGAGCAAGAGTGCATCTGTCTGTCGCCGCAATCCGGACCCAGGCTCTGAAAACATCGATGCACTGTGGAGTCTTCTCACCCCACGTGTAGCGCAGTTATGCGGTATGACCACCCAACCTCCCGCAGAGCCACTATACGCCTTCGCTTAAACTCCGTCATTTGCATAAACGGTTCACATCCACGCTATCGCGGCATGCCAGCAATGATGCAGACGTCGACGGACCTCCGTATGTCTCGGCAAACTGGCTCTGGAAGTGAACAACTCCTGCCAAGTTTTCGTTATTCCACGGATCATTTGCACACACGTGCAAGCATGACGTGCCATAGTCACTTGCGTCAAGGAGCTCTTTTTTTTCATTCTCCAGTTGTGCATCGTAGTGAGCGGGCAACTGTAACGTCTGTAGCTCCGTCAGGCTGTTCATAAGCCACGCAGCTATATGCAAAAAAAACTCCTTCATAAATGCATGGAGGCTTGGGGATTTCAGCACCTAGTGCAAATGCTGGCATCTGACTAAACACACATTGGTGGCCTTATAAGCTGCAACACCGGGAAGGATAGCAAATAATAAAATTTTATTTATTGCGCATCTACAGTATTGTTGGAAGAATACAAGATTTAATTTGTCCGTGATTTGGGGTTGTACAAGGTGTGAAATTTAGTAAACAGAGCTACAACTTATGGCGGTAATAACGGCTCGCAGCTGACTCACCATCGAGCCAAACTTAGGTGTAGAGATACGGTTACGTCATTCAGTGTTGTCACAGTTCATCAATCATGTATCTGACGTGTGGCGGCATGCCAGTCTCTCGACAATTCACACCGTCGAGTCTCATTAACGTGACCCATCTGTCAAAAGCGTGAATAACCACCACCTGCAATGCGGGCTGCTACGAAATGTGCAGGAAGTGTGGTAGTGAGGTTCTGGAACATACCGACAAGGATTTCGTGCGATTCCGACTCCAGTGCTGTGGCTATTTCCACGAGGTTTCTCGATTGAGAATTCATAGCGCGAACAACTCTACTGAGGTGGTCCCACAGACCCCCGATTGATTTGGTGGCCAGAGGAATACGGTAAATGCATTGCTATGCTCTTCGAACTATGTACGTACACTGTGAGCTGTGTGACACGTCCCATTGTCCTGCTGGTAGGTGCCATCATGCCGAGCAAAAACAAACTGCATGTAGGGATGGACATGGGCATCAAAGATAGATACGAGGGTTGGAACTTCAATAGTGGCAGCTATTTATTTACAGCTCGTACGAAATAGATACGTCATTCATAGTTTCACTCACCTTCAAAGTAGTCACCAGCATTGTGTATAACCCGTTGCTAGCGATGTGGAAGTAGTAGGATACTCTTAGCAGTGCCAGTTGTGTTGACAGCTCGAGCAGCGCGGTCTATTGCCGGACGAATTTGTAGCAATTCTGAAGCGAATGTCGTGAAGTGTTTCCTTCAGTTTAGAAATAAACTTACGAGGGCTTAAGTCAGGAGAGTGCAGTAGGTGGTATAGCACTTAGCAGCCCCATCAGTCAAATAAATCAGTGACAGCTTGCACTGTACGTGCTCGAGCATTGTCCTGCAAAATGATGATCAGGTCCTGCAGAAAGTGTCACCACTTCTGTCTCCAAGCTGGTCGTAGGTTGTGTTCCAAAAATGAACAGCATTGAGGCCTTGTGGGCCACTTTGGAGAGAAGAGTCTTCATCGCCATCCACCTCCTGCATCGTCCAGTTAAATATGCCAATATTTCGCATGAAGAATGGTATAAAATTTTCTTTAAAAGCATACAGGACCTGTACATGTCCAGTCCGCGACGATTGGATGATCTTTTGAATGACACCGGTTTTCCTCCACCGTATTAGACACGGTGGTGTGTTGTGTTTTTGTTGTTTCCATATTTTTGTCCATGACTTGTAGATGGCGTAACTCCTACCTGCTTTTTGCGTATGACCACTAACAGCCCAAAAAAACTTTCTTCGAGTACTTGCTCAGTTTCTTTTCCCGTGTAACGTCTTCGCCTCTTTAACAATGACATAAAGACTTCTAACTGCAACGGAGCTCTGGATATAATCAGAAAAGTAAGACAACTTCCAGGAGGGGTCCTGCCAAAATAGTGATGTAGAATGCTCCACAATATGATTAAGATTATGGTACTGATGATAAGAATTTGATAGTTCCTTTTATCATTCCCAAAGGGGCTGCCCCTCAGTCAATGTCGAAAGTTCGCAAGCCATTACGTGCGGCAAGTTGGTCGGCTTCCAGGTGCCTGCGACCGCAAGAGCGCGTGGTCTCTGGGCGTGTGCCAGAGCAGGTGGCTCTGCCATGCCGGGTCCCGTGACCTGAAATAACACTGCATCTCTTCGTCTTGCTCCCGGTTCAGCTGTACTAGTTATCAAAGCTCACGAGGCGAACTATTAATTACCTCCTTACAATAACACACTGCTCGCTTAGCTGTACCGTAGACGCTTTATATCTGCTTCCAAATGCTCGTGAGACCTTCCATCGAAGACGTAAGTCATGGCAGTGAAGTGGTGTGTGTGTGTTGGGTGGGGGAGACGGTGAGGGGGG
Organism: Schistocerca nitens; assembly: GCF_023898315.1. Taxonomy (NCBI): domain Eukaryota; kingdom Metazoa; phylum Arthropoda; class Insecta; order Orthoptera; family Acrididae; genus Schistocerca; species Schistocerca nitens. Next base: position 1,130,274,648 of record NC_064614.1, read on the forward strand.
AAGGGGCGGGCCGTGTCAGCGCCTCCTGTTGTGTGGAATCAACGCAGTAAAATATATCGATAAGGGGACGCGACAGAATGCAGAAAAAATGGTTCAAATGGCTCTGACCACTATGGAACTTAACATCTGTGGTCATCAGTGCCCTAGAACTTCGAACTACTTAAACCTAACTAACCTAAGGACATCACACACATCTATGCCCGAGGCATGATTCGAAACTGCGACCCTGCGACCGTAGCGCGGTTCCAGACTGTAGCGCCTAGAACATCTCGGCCACCCTGGCCGGCTGCAAAGGATGGTGCACCACTCATAGCCATATAATGTTGTTGTTGTTGTTCTTGTTGTTGTTGTTGTTGTTGTTGTTGTGGTCGTCAGTCCTGTGACTGGTTTGATGCAGCTCTCCATGCTACCCTATCCTGTGCAAGCTTCATCATCTCCCAGTACCTACTGCAGCCTACATCCTTCTGAATCTGATTAGTGTATTCATCTCTTGGTCTCCCTGTACGATTTTTACCCTCCACGCTGCCCTACAATACTAAACGGGTGATCCCTTGATGCCTCAGAACATGTCCTACCAACCGATCCCTCCTTCTAGTCAAGTTATGCCACAAACTTCTCTCCTCCCCAATCCTATTCAATATGTAGTGGACTGTTAAGGCAGCCAGTCCACAGTGAAGTAGCCGAAAGGCACGCGTCAACTCACGCCGTCTGGCGTTAAGTCTGGAACAGGATTCGTAATGAATGTGATAAAGGAAAGAACGTAGCTACTAGAACACTTAACTTTTATATTGTCCTTTGGTATACAGCATTCTGGATGATACAAGTGAGACTCTATCTGGAGGTACATGCAACGTTACAAATGGTTAATGGCGCCTTGCTAGGTCGTAGCCATTAACTTAGCTGAAGGCTATTCTAACTGTCTCTCGGCAAATGAGAGAAAGGCTTCGTCAGTCTAGTCGCTAGCAAAGTCGTCGTACAACTGGGGCGAGTGCTAGTCAGTCTCTCGAGACCTGCCTTGTGATGGCGCTCGGTCTGCGATCCTGACAGTGGCGACACGCGGGTCGACATGTACTAACGGACCGCGGCCGATTTAAGCTACCACCTAGCAAGTGTGGTGTCTGGCGATGACACCACATTCCTCCCCCGCAAATCGGCGAACGGTCGTGTGATAAAGGCTTCCGCCCGCCGTGGGGAGGACCCCATGTTGACGTATGCGATGAGGTGGGGAGCCTAACAACAGGCGAGGCCGTGCCACCCGCACCCTGCCATTCGGTCCAAGGGGAGCTACGAAACGCGTGAAAACCTAGTCCAGGGTGCACGTCAACATGAGACAGGAGGGGCCGAAGGGTCGACCTCCATTGCGTCGGGGGATCCGACGCGCGATGACGACATCTGGTCCGGAGCGGGCAAAAGTTCCATGGCGGAGGACAACTGGTCACGGGAAGCGATCGGCGGCGCGTGACCCAGGGAGGCGCTGGGCGGCTGCAGCGAAGCGTCCACTGCGGGCGGCGCCAGCGGCGGCTGCGGCGGCGGCGCGACGCCATGAGGCAAAATGGAACGCATCGTCGGTAACACCTGGGGATGAGGCGAGCCAGTAGATGGGTCCCCAGGGCGCTGACCGGACGGCACCGTCGCTGAAAGCAGACGGGGAGCGGCAGAACCCAGGCGACGGCAGAGGCGCAGCTGATTGAGATGCCGAGGCACCTCACCAGAGGCCCCCAAAACCAAATACATCGCGCGGCCGAGGCAGCGAAGAATGCGCCCTGCGAGCCAACGCCGTGAACCTCGATAGTTGCGATAGAATACAACGTCGCCTGGAGCAAAAGCAGGAGTCTGCCGCTGCACAGGAACCTGATGCGGCGGATGCAGCAAAGACATCAAGGTTCGATGAGGACGACCGTGGAGCAACTCAGCCGGCGAGCGACCATCGCGTGGCTGAGAGCGATACGAGGACAAAAAGAGCAACAATGCGTCCTCCCGAGAATGCGACTCTTTCAATTTCAACATCTGTGACTTGAAAGTCCGGACCAATCGTTCAGCGGCACCGTTTGACTGAGGCGAAAATGGCGCGGATGTCAGATGTTAAATACCATTGGCCTTGCAGAATGACTGAAATTCTGCAGACATGAATTGCGGACCATTGTCGGAAACAATAGTCTGCACACGTTCAATCACACCTTGCGATTCTAAATCGTTTAATGTTCTGGCGACCTCATCATGCAATGCGTGGGGAACATTGCGCGCCCTGAAAAATTTCGGTTGCGCGTTCACTTTCAGTTCCAAATGTGCTTCATAGTTCTTAGCGCAACCAAGGCCCGGTGCAAAAATGTCTGCAAATTCGTCACATAGACTAGAAACACTGGCTGAAGGCACAGTCTGATTCACTGATAGGACCTGATTGACGATAGACAAGTTAAACAACTGAAATAAATCTAAACCAAACAAGTTCACTGCAGAAGAAGAACGAAGAACGTAAAAAGACACAAGTTTTGTTTGTCCCTTGTATGTTGCAAGAAGGCTGCACTGTCCTAACACAGGGAGATTCTGTCCGGAATAACTCTTGAGCTGAACATTTGCGGCACGCAACGGAGGTGCGCCCAGTTGTTTGTACGTGGCGTGATTGAGCAATGAAACTGCAGCTCCGGTATCGAGCTGGAACGGTATCACTTGTCCGGCAAAGTCCAAATCTACAAAAAGTTTATTGTCCTGCTGACGACAAAAGCGACTGTTTTGTGCAACTTGAACAGACACTGGAACAGAATCACGCGTGACGTGACGGGACTTCCGCCGACGTCGACGCACACTTTTTGTGGGATGAACACAGTCACTGTTAGCGAGAGGAACACTGGGCGGAGTGGCACTAACTACATGACTGTCCATGGGCGAAGGTTCCCGAGCCTGTGTGTCCTTGATTCGATTCCAGCGCGAAGCAAAGGGCCTGGAATGGTTGTGATTGTCTGATTTGAGCTTTTTCTGGCAAACACTTTGAACATGTCCTTTCGTATGACAGTAAAAGCAAATAGCTTGGCGTGACGGGCAATTCTCACGCGAATGTCTAGCTGCACACCGCGGGCATGATTTCACTGCATTTGCTTGCTTGCGCGGGACACGTGGCTGCGCGGACGTGCGCGAGGGCAGGTTAGCGTTCCGTGCAGCGGGCCCGGCGGGCCGGTTAATGTGACACATGGCTGGCGAAGTTGCAAATGATTCCTGAGCAAAGTCAAGTGTGTCTTGCCTATCCAATATGTCTATCACTTGTTGAAGGGAGGGATTTACTAGTTTCAAAATCTGTTCCCTGATGCGAACATCTGAAACGTTCTGTGCTATTGCATCACGTACCATTGTATCTGAATAAGGGAGTCCACAGTCACATTCAAATGCACACTCCCTAGTAAGTCCTTGCAAAGTTGCAACCCACTCCCGATTAGTTTGACTGGCCGTACGTTTTGTATGAAAGAACGTATACCGTTTTGCAACTACATTAACTGTTTCTTTGAAATAGGCATCTAAAGCAGACAAAATTTCTTCGTATGACAGAGTTGCTACGTCGCGTCGGGGAAACAATTTCACTATCACGCGGTAGGTGGACACACCTACACACGAAAGCAAAAACGGCTGCCGCTCATTACCTTGAATTCTGTAGGCGGCGAGATGAAATCCAAATTGTCGGGACCATTCTGTCCATGTCTCGTTGGCCGCCTCGTAGGGCAACAGCATGGTGTGGCTGCGGTAGCGATGAAGCGGCGGCGGCCGCATCGTTTTGCAGCGCACGTTGACCCTGGACGAGCTGTCCAAGGGCATCCAACAAGGCCTGCGTCTGCTGATTCTGCAAGCGGTAAAATTCGGACAGTACATCTGGAGAATGTGGCGAAGCCATGACACAAGCAAATTAAGACAACACGAACGCTAAAGTCCCGTTTGAGACTCGTCGGCAATGTAGTGGACTGTTCCACAGTGAAGTAGCCAAAAGGGCACGCGTCAACTCACGCCGTCTGGCGTTAAGTCTGGAACAGGATTCGTAATGAATGTGATAAAGAAAAGAACGTAGCTACTAGAACACTTAACTTTTATATTGTCCTTTGGTATACAGCATTCTGGATGATACAAGTGAGACTCTATCTGGAGGTACATGCAACGTTACAAATGGTTAATGGCGCCTTGCTAGGTCGTAGCCATTAACTTAGCTGAAGGCTATTCTAACTGTCTCTCGGCAAATAAGAGAAAGGCTTCGTCAGTCTAGTCGCTAGCAAAGTCGTCGTACAACTGGGGCGAGTGCTAGTCAGTCTTTCGAGACCTGCCTTGTGGTGGCGCTCGGTCTGCGATCCTGACAGTGGCGACACGCGGGTCCGACATGTACTAACGGACCGCGGCCGATTTAAGCTACCACCTAGCAAATGTGGTGTCTGGCGGTGACACCACACAATACTTCCTCATTAGTTATGTGATCTGCCCATCTAATCTTCAGCATTCTTCTGTAGCACGACATTTCGAAAGCTTCTATTCTCTTCTTGTCCAAACTATTTGTCGTCCATGTTTCACTTCCATACATGGCTACACTCCATACAAATACTTTCAGAAATGACTTCCTGACACTTAAAGCTATTCTGGATGTTAACAAATTTCTCTTCTTCAGAAATGCTTTCCTTGCCATTGCCAGTCTACATTTTATATCCTCTCTACTTCGACCATCATCAGTTATTTTGCTGCCCAAATAGCAAAACTCCTTTACTACTTTAAGTGTCTCATTTCCTAATCTAATTCCCACAGCATCACTTGATTTAATTCGACTGCATTCCATTATCCTCGTTTTGCTTTTGTTGATGTTCATGTTATATCCTCCTTTCAAGACACTGTCCATTCCGTTCAGCTGCTCTCCAGGTCCTTTGCCGTCTCTGACAGAATTACAATGTCCTCAGCGAACTTCAAAGTTTGTATTTCTTCTCCATGGATTTTAATACCTACTCCGAATTTTTCTTTTGTTCCCTTTACTGCTTGCGCAATATACAGATTGAACAACATCGGGGATAGGCTACAACCCTGTCTCACTCCCTTCCTAACCACTGCTTCCCTCTCATGTCCCTCGACTCTTATAACTGCCATCTGGTTTCTGTACAAAATTTAAATAGTCTTTCGCTCCCTGTATTTTACCCCTGCCACCTTCAGAATTTGAAAGAGAGTATTCCAGTCAACATTGTCAAAAGCTTTCTCTAAGTCTAGAAATGCTGGGAACGTAGGTTTGCCTTTCCTTAATCTAGCTTCTAAGATAAGTCGTGGGGTCAGTATTGCCTCACGTGTTCCAATATTTCTACGGAATCCAAACTGATCTTCCCCGAGGTCGCCTTTTACTAGTTTTTCCAGTCGTCTATAAAGAATTCGTGTTAGTATTTTGCAGCCGTGACTTATTAAACTGATAGTTCGGTAATTTTCACATTTGTCAACACCTGCTTTCTTTGGGACTGGAATTATAGGAGCCATATAATATGGTGTGAGAACAGCGGTCGTAAAATGATCCTAACGCAAACGGAGCGGAGAAGAATGTCACGCTTTGTCAATGACACTGTGTTTCAAACTCGACAGGAGTTGATGCTGTTCGTCAACGCAGATGGTGAGAAATCTTTGGAGATAAAATCGTCGGTCCACACTTCTCATGTACTCTGACAGCTGAAATGTATAGAGCTTTTATCATCAGCAATTTAGGTTTTCTTTTTGAAAATGTCAGTCTAGGCCAGTGGTTCTCAACGGGACCTGTACCGCCCACTGGTGGGCGCTGATGGTTTGTTGGTGGGGGAGGGGGGTTTAGATCCAAAGCAGTGGGGTTGACAGCCACTTGCTGCCCTCCCTCCCTCCGCGGGCACTAATCACAAAGCCGCGATGGAAAAGTGTAGTAAGATCGAAAGTTATTAATGTTTTTTTTTTTTTCACGTTATACAGGGTGGAGCACGAGAAACGGGCTCAGAGCACTAAACCGCTCATTGCCGGTCGCCAGTTGTCGTTTATTGTTTCGAAGCTGTGGCGACGAAAGTATGCTGTCTTTCAACAGGATGAGGCGACGAGTCACACTTAACGCGAGTCAACCTCACGAATTCGTGAAAGATTCACAGAAGAAAAGACTGTCAGCAAACGACTGGAGCCGCCGATTTCGCCGGATCTTTTGTAGGGCAGTTTAAAGGAAGAAGTATACCCAAAGAACCCAGTAACGTTAGATGACTTGAAGGACAGTGTTCGTAATGAAATTTTGAGAATTGATGTGGCAGAGTTGCGCAAAGTGGGTATTAATATGTTAAGGCGCACGAAAGTGCATTGTGAAGCACAACGAGGTCATTTTCAGCACTTAATGTAATGTAATCTACTGTAAAAGAGATCAGGTCAATAAATACGGATCTTTGTATTAACTTATTTGTTATTTCTTTACTATCGAAGTATTACAAGTTACCTATTTGTTGTTGTATCTGCCCGTGGTGGGCAACAATTCGTCAGTAATTTACGAGCAGTCCGTACTCTGGGCCGGTTTTGCGTGCGCCAACCTGTACTAGTCTGCAGTGGTTCGTTACAAGATCAACATACGTGCAGAATAGCGAAGGTATCTGTTTCACAAGCTGCTACATGGTCGCGAATTGACCAGTGACCCGAATATACACTCCTGGAAATTGAAATAAGAACACCGTGAATTCATTGTCCCAGGAAGGGGAAACTTTATTGACACATTCCTGGGGTCAGATACATCACATGATCACACTGACAGAACCACAGGCACATAGACACAGGCAACAGAGCATGCACAATGTCGGCACTAGTACAGTGTATATCCACCTTTCGCAGCAATGCAGTCTGCTATTCTCCCATGGAGACGATCGTAGAGATGCTGGATGTAGTCCTGTGGAACGGCTTGCCATGCCATTTCCACCTGGCGCCTCAGTTGGACCAGCGTTCGTGCTGGACGTGCAGACCGCGTGAGACGACGCTTCATCCAGTCCCAAACATGCTCAATGGGGGACAGATCCGGAGATCTTGCTGGCCAGGGTAGTTGACTTACACCTTCTAGAGCACGTTGGGTGGCACGGGATACATGCGGACGTGCATTGTCCTGTTGGAACAGCAAGTTCCCTTGCCGGTCTAGGAATGGTAGAACGATGGGTTCGATGACGGTTTGGATGTACCGTGCACTATTCAGTGTCCCCTCGACGATCACCAGTGGTGCACGGTCAGTGTAGGAGATCGCTCCCCACACCATGATGCCGGGTGTTGGCCCTGTGTGCCTCGGTCGTATGCAGTCCTGATTGTGGCGCTCACCTGCACGGCGCCAAACACGCATACGACCATCATTGGCACCAAGGCAGAAGCGACTCTCATCGCTGAAGACGACACGTCTCCATTCGTCCCTCCATTCACGCCTGTCGCGACACCACTGGAGGCGGGCTGCACGATGTTGGGGCGTGAGCGGAAGACGGCCTAACGGTGTGCGGGACCGTAGCCCAGCTTCATGGAGACGGTTGCGAATGGTCCTCGCCGATACCCCAGGAGCAACAGTGTCCCTAATTTGCTGGGAAGTGGCGGTGCGGTCCCCTACGGCACTGCGTAGGATCCTACGGTCTTGGCGTGCATCCGTGCGTCGCTGCGGTCCGGTCCCAGGTCGACGGGCACGTGCACCTTCCGCCGACCACTGGCGACAACATCGATGTACTGTGGAGACCTCACGCCCCACGTGTTGAGCAATTCGGCGGTACGTCCACCCGGCCTCCCTCATGCCCACTATACGCCCTCGCTCAAAGTCCGTCAACTGCACATACGGTTCACGTCCACGCTGTCGCGGCATGCTACCAGTGTTAAAGACTGCGATGGAGCTCCGTATGCCACGGCAAACTGGCTGACACTGACGGCGGCGGTGCACAAATGCTGCGCAGCTAGCGCCATTCGACGGCCATCACCGCGGTTCCTGGTGTGTCCGCTGTGCCGTGCGTGTGATCATTGCTTGTACAGCCCTCTCGCAGTGTCCGGAGCAAGTATGGTGGGTCTGACACACCGGTGTCAATGTGTTCTTTTTTCCATTTCCAGGAGTGTAGAACAAATTTCCTTTACTTCACGTCTGTGGTCAGAAATTTTTTTGTCATCGGACTACCGGTTTAGGTCTATAATGACCATCTTCAGATCTGTTTTATAAAAAACATGTCCTAATATACTGGAGCCATAGTGGCATCGTCAAATGTTGAACACAAAATCAGCGCCAGCATCGTCAAATGTATATAAATAACTACATGCAAAACACTGTTTTGAACACTAGTGCTACTGACAAGATGACTCTTGCACGTGCTGTTATTTACATATATTTGACGATTCTGGCGCTGATTTTCTCTTTAACATTTGGCGATGCAACTATGCTCCAATATATTAGGACATGTTTTTATAAAACACATCTGTAGCTGGTCATTATAAACCGAAACAAAATTTGTGACTATAGACATGAAATAAAGGAAGGTATCTGTTTTATCAGTGGTTCGTTTAACATTATAGCACTTCAAATACGTGAACCTTTCTGTTCACATGGTATTTTTTTCCGAAGGTTCTTCAGGTCAACTATGAGCCTCTGCACAACACATTCAAAAGATTACCCCGTAACTGTTTACCGCCAGAGGTAAGCTCGCATTTCCTTCCTCTGGAAAAATGGATGGTGGGGCGGGGGGGTCAGTAATTATTTCTTCGAAAACGGGCAGTAGCCCGTAAACGCTGAGAACTTAACAATCTAGTAATTAGAGACCGTATGTGGAATGCAGCACGATGGTCCATTCCACTGCGATGTTCTGCAAGAACGGAACAACAAATTAGGTCCCCATTGTCGCCTGTTCTAACCCCAGCGGATTTTTGTGGGGGTATTTAAGGGCTTTTTCTGTGACACAGAAACCAAAACCACAAATGACTTACCACACTGAGGCGGCTTGGTTCAAATGGCTCTGAGCACTATGGGACTCAACTGCTGTGGTCATTAGTCCCCTAGAACTTAGAACTACTTAAACCTAACTAACCTAAGGACATCACACACATCCATGCCCGAGGCAGGATTCGAACCTGCGACCGTAGCAGTCGCACGGTTCCGGACTGCGCGCCGAGAACCGCGAGACCACCGCGGCCGGCGAGGCGGCTTGGTGCTCCGTGACTCCGACAACTTTACACCTCGCCCGGAGGTCGTGTACAACAAACATTGAGTTGTGCATTCAGAGACCTGTGCACTCTCCTGAATGCCTCACTTAAAAAAGCGTTCCGACCCCACACCATCCACCTGAACGCATCCAATTATGGACACTGTGTTTCATCCACGGGCTAAATTTTGAACGGTTTCCGCTTCCTTGCTTTGTACACACTTGGGTTAAACACATCAGCTACATGATAGAAAAGATAATGTTCTGTTTACAAAGATAAATGTCTCGTCGCTGCAACTGCACTCACGGTGTTCATAACTCCGCATAGAGAGTAACGTTTCTTTCGTTTTACCTATCTAGATGAATATTCTTTTCAATTACACTACTGTCCATTAAAATTGCTATACCACGAAGTGCTACAGACGCGATATTTAACCGACAGGAAGATGATGCTGTGATATGCAAATCATTAGCTTTTCAGACCACTCACACAAGGTTGGCGCCGGTGGCGACACCTACAACGTGCTGACATGAGGAAAGTTTCCAACTGATTTCTCATATACAAACAGCAGTTGACCGGCGTTGCCTGGTGAGACGTTGTTGTGATGCCTCGTGTAAGGAGGAGAAATGCGTACCATGACGTTTCCGACTTCGATAAAGATATGGATTGTAGCCTATCGCGATTGCGGTTTATCATATCGCGACATTGCTGCTCGCGTTCGTCGAGATCCAATGACTGTTAGCAGAATATGGAATCGGTGGGTTCAGGAGGGTAATACGGAACGCCGTGCTGGATCCCAACGGCCTCATATCACTAGCAGTCTAGATGACAGGCATCTTATCCGCACGGCTGTAACGGATCGTGCAGCCACGTCTCGATTCCTGAGTCAACAGATGGGGACGTTTGCAAGACAACAACCATCTGCACGAACAGTTCGACGACGTTTGCAGCAGCATGGACTATGGGCTCGCAGACCATGGCTGCGGTTACCCTTGACGCTGCATCACAGACAGGAGCGCCTGCGATGGTGTACTCAACGACGAACCTGGGTGCACGAATGGCAAAACGTCTTTTTTTTCGGATGAATCCAGGTTCTGTTTACAGCTTCATGATGGTCGCATCCGTGTTTGGCGACATCGCGGTGAACGCACATTGGAAGCGTGTATTCGTCATCGCCATACTGGCGTATCACCCGGCCTGGTGGTATGGGGTGCCATTGTTTACACGTCTCGGGCACCTCTTGCTCGCATTGACGGCACCACAATTCAGTCGACGTTACATTTCAGATGTGTTACGACCCGTGGCACTACCCTTCATTCGAGCCGGCCGAAGTGGCCGTGCGGTTAAAGGCGCTGCAGTCTGGAACCGCAAGACCGCTACGGTCGCAGGTTCGAATCCTGCCTCGGGCATGGATGTTTGTGATGTCCGTAGGTTAGTTAGGTTTAACTAGTTCTAAGTTCTAGGGGACTAATGACCTCAGAAGTTGGTGCGGTAGCGTTTTCGCTTCCCACGCCCGGGTTCCCGGGTTCGATTCCCGGCGGGGTCAGGGATTTTCTCTGCCTCGTGATGGCTGGGTGTTGTGTGCTGTCCTTAGGTTAGTTAGGTTTAAGTAGTTCTAAGTTCTAGGGGACTTATGACCACAGCAGTTGAGTCCCATAGTGCTCAGAGCCATTTTGAACCTCAGAAGTTGAGTCCCATAGTGCTCAGAGCCATCTACCCTTCATTCGAACCCTGGGAAACCCTATATTTCAGCAGGATAATGCACGACGGCATGTTGCAGGTCCTGCACGGGCCTTTCTGTATACAGAAAATGTTCGACTGCTGCCCTGGCCAGCATATTCTCCAGATCTCTCACCAATTGAAAACGTCTGGTCAGTGGTGGCCGAGCAACTGGCTCGTCAAAATACGCCATTCACTACTCTTGATGAACTGTGGTATCGTGTTGAAGCTGTATGGGCAGCTGTACCTGTACACGCCATCCGAGCTCTGTTTGACTCAATGCCCAGGCGTAACAAGGCCGTTATTACGGCCAGAGGTGGTTGTTCTGGGTACTGATTTCTGAGGATCTATGCACCCAAATTGCGTGAAAATGCAATCACAAGTCAGTTCTAGTATAATATATTTGTCCAATGAATGCCCCTTTATCATATGCATTTATTCTTGGTGTACGAATTTTATTGGCCAGTATTGTATATGTCTGCAGAGAGAGTAACATTTCTTTCGTTTTACCTATCTAAATGAATATTCCTTTCATTTATTATTTTATAGGTCACAGTAAAAACACCTTATCTGAGACTCCCTGAATCTAGATGTAGACGGAAAAATGAGTAGAATTAATGTCATTGTTCCTTCCTTTAGATTAAATACGCGGCTGTTCTGAAACCTTTTGCCGGCAGACGTCCAACTTGATAGACATGCTACGGTTCCGCAATGTCAGAGCGCGCGGCTACTCAAAAGTTCAGTTACCGCAGCGGCCGCGGCATCCGAGCGCATTCTGGGAAGGCTCGCCACACTGCTTGCGGTCGTGGGTGGAATTCCACGCCCGACGTGGGGCCGCGAGTGTAAAATTAGACCGGACCGGAGCGCCACTGGCTCCCGCTCTTTAAATATTTTCGCTGCACCACAGGAAAGACGAAAATGTACGTTGGATGTAAGCAGCACTTCTGATATTACTTCAGATGCTCCTTGGCACAATTCTCATCTTCTACTGATAAATTCCTTTCAGGAAACTGGAATGACTACACCATCTTGTATAGTTATTGAACTGCTTTTCGAAGAAAATTAGAGAAATGAAACAGAGGAATTGCAATAATTGCTACAGGTTTGAAGTTTTTTTACTAAATTACGAATATGACGTGCATTACAAGGAAATGAACAAGTAATATTTATGATAATGTACGAATGATTACCTCAAAGTTTTCTAGGTGGAACTGATCTATCAAATTTTTGATAATTAAAACTGCAAACACATGAAATTAAACATTAGATAACAAAATGTATCATTTCCTTGTCCTACAGCTAAAATAATAATAATATTATAATAATAATAATAATAATAATAATATTTTAAAAAACACAAAGTTACACCAAAGAATGACTTGTCTCGGTTGCTTTAGCATATGTGATCTCAAAGCACGTCTGCAATTAAGTCTATTTTCTTAGTAACTTACAGTGACTTTCCCAGCTGTCTTGTTCCTTCAGGTAATTATGTTTCTGACTAATACGTGCTGTTCATAGTCATTTTCCTTTCTTAACCTCTCTCGAGAATGACACACAGATAATTGTACACTGTTGGTTCATATCTGGATCCCAGACGAGATTCACAAGTCCAGTATTGCATTGACAAATAGTCCATAAATTCCGTATTTCAGTGCCTCGGAATTTGGGGAGAAAAAATGTCAAGTGTCCTATAAGTCAGGCAGGTGCAGGGTCACGGAAAAATTTCCAGTGTGGTAGTAAATCTAATCTACGTTTATCGTATTTATTGCAGTTCCTCGATCCGCCCTCACAGCTTTACTTCCGGCGCTACCGGTACCTCATTTCCTACCTTCCAGGCTGCACAGAAGTTCTGCTGCATACCTTGCGGGACTAACACTCCTGGATTAAATTATACAGTAAAGAAACGACTTACCCACAACTTAAGGGACTGTTTCCATAATAAATTTTCACTCCGTAGCGGAGAAGTGCTGTACTTCGGTGGCGTCTGAAAGTGAAAGGTGTTAGAAAAGTAAGACTGAAAGCAGGCTGTGACGGGAAGAATTTAATAAAGTATGTTTTGAAACAGCGATGACGCAGCTAATTTACTGAATTATAAACAAATCGAAAAGAAAATAACACCGTTTTACTGTGATGTCGTAAAACCTTCTGATGAATGTCCCAATTAGGGCACCAGGATAGCAAAATAGTAGAAACGTCCAGGAATTACTCGTACTTTCGATAAATTTAAATTGAAAATTAAATTGTTGTGGGCGGAACGTGCAGCCGGCCGATTGGTTGGCTGATGAGCCATTCACATTCACTTATTGGATTCCAAGAGCTGAGAGAAGATTGAAGCAGAGGTCTACAGTCATTATAAAATTGCATAATGAGTACTCGGCGTTGCCCAGGTATGTATTCATTCCACTAGCCCGTCCGTCTCTTGGTCAATCTCCTCCGCCCCTCTCCGTCCATCTCCTGCACCTACCGCTCTCTCTGTCCATCTCCCCCATCATTTATGTCCATCTCCTCTTCCCGTCCTCTTTTTATTTCCTCCTGCCTGTGACTATGTCCACCTCGTCCGCCACACCCCCTCTCTCAGTCCATCGCCTCCCCTTCACTTTCTGACGCCGTTTCCCGCTCCCCCTCACTGTATCCAAGTCCTCCTTCACCCACTGTGTCTGTAGCTTGCAAATAAACTGAAGAAACTGCAACCGCAAAAAAATAAAAAGCTCACCGCACAAAAGCCAGCCTCTTAAGACAGCACACAGATCGCTTTGGAGCGCTGCCGATGGTATGGAAGTACCGCTAGGTGACGTTATGGCCCTCCACCGTTGAAGTGAGTCAGGGCAGTGAAGTGTTGTGTATGATGAAATGTGACGTGACGTGCTGCGGATGGGCACTGGGGAGTGCCATCTGCCTGACACACATACGTGATCAAGACACAAACGATATGAAACTGGTGTAAGCTTTGTATTGCCTTAACCCAGTAAATTGCTAATCACAATAATTGAAAATTTTCTGTGATTCCAAAACTGTTAAATACAAACGATAGCAATTCTTACCTATCGTGTGTCACGTAAAGTAAAATAAATTTTCTACCACATTGTTCTGTGTAGCAACACCTGCTCTACAACGGCCGCCACAATGAGAGCACAATTTAGTTATGTAGAAGAATTGAATGGTTCAAATGGCTGTGGGCACTATGGGACTTAACATCTGAGGTCATCAGTCCCGTAGACTTAGAACTACTTAAACATAACTAACCTAAGGACATCACAAACATCCATGCCCGAGGCAGGATTCGAACCTGCGACCGTAGCAGCAGCGCGGTTCCGGACGGAAGCGCCTAGAACAGCTCGGCCACAACTATGTAGAAGAAATCGGCCATATTTATATTTATGGGCCACCTGACCTAATTTGTTGTAGGACTAAAGAAAAGGAGGAAAATAAATAAATTTTTGAAACTGTTTATTTTCTCTAAATTGCTTCACCAATAAAATGGATAGATAAGTTCTCGAAATGAATTCCTGGGTCTGCAGAAATTCATGTCTCTGCAAAAGTCTGACAAATCAATTTCCACGATGAACTGCACGTTTGTGTGTCCAAAACTAGGTAAATGACCGTTTGAGCGAAGCTCACTTCAGACAGATTATTCTGCTATCAAGTACTGGATACCTGTAATTGAACAGAATATTGCTATGGAAACGCGACTGGCTTTCCAAAATCTGTGTAGCTCGCAAACGCGAGATCTAAATAAGTAAAGAAAATGAGAAGCAACACAAGCTGCGGAATTTCTCTCGCAAATTATGAACTACTTGGAGCACAAGCAGCACCAGCGCTAGAAAAAAAGCGACACTTACTCGATTTATTCAGCAAGAACTGCGCCAGGCCGCTACCGAGCGCCTGTCTCTCTCTCTCTCTCTCTCTCTCTCTCTCTCTCTCTGTGTGTGTGTGTGTGTGTGTGTGTGTGTGTGTGTGTGTGTGTGTGTGTGTGTGTCCTGAGCCACGCGTCATCGCATCTACTCCACGACCGACCAACGTTCCTCTCCACTGGGAGAAAACTACAGCTTGGAGGAGAGAATTTACAACTTTCGCCTCAATGACGAATTAGAATTCGTCGCAGCATGCTGAAACGCAGATGGTATCATGCCAAAACTTTGTTAGTATCGCTTATAGTACGCCTGTTAACTGCCCAGAGGTTGGTGCACTGTATATGCTGTGTCGCCACTCATTGTTTCAGACATGTATGCTACATTGCCTGTGCCAATGACCCACCTGATAGGATGACATCATCCAGTTAGTTTCTGAAATTTAGCAGCACTAAACGCGATACATTGTCGGTGTAGCGTATTTGCAACCGCCGGTAGGAAATGCAGATTTGTCACACCAAAAATGCTCAGCGACGACCCGACGAGATGTACAGCTCGGTGTGTGAAGGGCGTCGTTCATACAGCCTGCATGTGATTATGTGATGTTTTGTAATTATGTGTGTTTCAATGTACTCGGTGACCAAGTGCTTTCTTCTACATCGTTATGATGACATCTGCTGTATTTACAGCACACGTTCCTTGTATGTCAAACACACAGGCACGCTATCGTACTACAGCTCGCCCGAAAATCACCGGATCGTAGCACCACGAGCGGAAAAATGCCCCTACTGAAGTAGAAAAAAGGCCATCGTGTTGCTCTGGCAGAAAAGTGGGGATCCAGGTGCCTAAATCCCCATTCCGCCTTCCTCATTAAAAATCGTGGCAATCGAATATACTCGCGCTCTTTTCGCACACAACATTCTAATGCTTTTTACTCAATCTCTCTTTGTAGTTAAGCTTTCGACTCAGCTTTTCCCTCTCGCCGCCACTGTCCATATATGTGTCTCTCGCGCTGTCTCCTTTTTCTGCCATTGATTTACAGTCCATCTTGCTGCCACTGTCGCCTCACGTTCAATGCCTGTTTTTCTCTTTCTTTGCAGCTGCCACTGTCTGCACCATACCTCGACAGCTCAAAAATTCTGGAGCGCCCAATTGACTAGTTCGCCCTTCCGGAAGGATCCGTACACCGTCCCCCTCCCAAGCCTACGCATGGTGTCCACTACTCTGTACTTTTCATTTCCATTGCAACTATCCCCCTCCAGCTCTTTCTCTAATACCGCCACTGTCTGTCACTTACCATCAGTATCTGCTCTCTCTGTGGCTCCCGCGTCTATCATCTTCGACCATCTCTCTTCCTCTACCATGGCCATCTTCTCTTCCCCACCAACACTGTTTCTTGTCTCTTTCTCTCCCAATGGCACCGGCACTGTCTCTCTGCTACTCTCTTTCAGCACAAAAAATAGCGAGAATGTTCGCGTCCCAATATTTTTGGCGAGGAAGGCGGAATGTGGATTGAGGCAACTGGTTCCCCTGTTTCTTTCAAAGTCTTTGAAAGAGGAGCATTTCGCTTTTTCTGCGCTCCGACAGGAGCCTTTTTTCGCTGGTTCACTACTTCTCTCTGCTACAGCAGGATTTGCTGCTTATATGAATTCTATAGGCCAGCAAAGTTTTGACAATTTATATACTTAGACACATTTCTGTCCTTTGACGCTTATAAATAACAAATAAGTAAGCATAATATAAGGTTAAGGCATATTGTTTGCTTTACATTTTTTCTAGATACTTTGCTCTTTGATCGCAATTCACTGAAATCGCCCGGCTTATGATTTGTATCTTAAACTGGCATGTTAAGACCCCTTTTTAGCCCTTTGTTTTTGTCACTGCAGTACTATTTTGGAAATATTTGTATAGCCGTGAAGTGCCCATTGTTCAGAGTCAGCCCGTCATAAAGTTTTATTACATTTACTACCCAGACCGGATATTAAGTGCTAATTTTACCTGCGTAAGTACGTTAGTTTTTAATTTTGAAAATCTGGAGGTCAGTATATGATGATGATACGGAAAAGGTTTCAAGGTTCCCCAGACCATCGTCCTAAGAACATATGGTAAAAATTCCGACGATTTGCCATGGATGGAAATTATAGAAGAGGTCATCTCAAAAACTGGTACTTTTGGTATCCGAAAATTGTGATTTTTCGGGTGGGTTGTGATAGCGGATAGAGACTTCCGTAAACGGGACCATGGCGTTGCTAGATGAATGGGTGGAGAATGTACAGTTCAAATTTGAGCCAGCTTTATGGTTACTTGTGTAGATATTTCGGCCTACAGTGCAAAAACAGCTAAAACAGGTTTTTCCTTATTTTGTGCCTAAGTATGCTACGTTTAAAATCTCTGGATCTCTGTAAGTTTCGACTTCCTCCGAGAATATCATCTTGGTAGAGTGTGGTAAAAATTTCGACGATCTGCAATGAATAGAAATTATAGAAGCTGCCATCTTCACAACTGGCACTTTTCTTACCAAAAAATCATGGTTTTTCGGATTTCGTAGGAACCGCCCATGAGCCGTCTAAGGGCACCTTAACGAACACCTAACGCACAAGCACCAACTGATCTGCCCAATGTGCGTGGACTGGAGAAAATGTATAATGTTTAAATTTTGACTCTGTACTCCAGGATAGCTACATTGTGCCAGTTTTTCTGATAAGTCTACTAATGGTCGTTAGGCGAAGGGCTATCCAAAACACTTGCCACTTCATCTCTGTGGTCAATGAAACCTGAGGCATGAGCCCCTGAAAAATTGCATTTTCGCGCGCTGCTTTTCGGAACATATTGATACCGCGCCTGTCGTGCACACATCCAAAGAAAACGTCTGGAACTATTTGGAAGAGCGGGTGAAACACAGAAGTCAACATTCTCTTAATTTAGTGGCCCTATTTAATGCAGCCTTTAGTGAGCGGCTTCAACTGAATATGACGTACCTAAAGACTCATGAAGACACTCTTACTCGTCGAGGTGAGCGTATTTTCAAGGTCAGATGAAGTGTTGCGTGATAGCGTGATGGCTCCTGGGGTGATTAATTTCCGTCCGTTGTTCTTACACTGAAAGCCACAATAATAAAAGACGAATATCTAGTGGAAGATGGTTTGATGTTATTACGAAACACCCGGTAAAAAAAAAAGGGTGCATTTCGCTGAAGATTGTAATGCATAGATCAGTCTAGCAGAGGCCTAGATCCGGGAAATGTTGTGGCTTTTAAAATTCTGAGGTCTTTCACAGGTCTCATTAACTGGCGAATTTTTGCAGGAGTACTGAAGAACGAATCGATTTTGTGCCTCTTGAGGAGCCTGTCACTGAGAGACAGTGAGGCAGAAACGCAATTTTCGTGTCCTCATCAGGGGGCTCCTGTTTACGTTTCTTTTGGTTAATGGCTAGCGAAATCTGGCGGCTGTTGAAGCAGTAGTGCAGCAGCAGTGCAGTAGGGAGTCGCATATTTAGCTTTAATATTTGTTTTGTAGTTTGATTCTTAATTTCTTTCCGAGTGTTTGTACGCTTACATATTTAATTACATAAAATCCTTGCTTATTCTCGTATTTCGGCCGGCCGCGGTGGTCTCGCGGTTCTAGGCGCGCAGTCCGGAACCGTGCGACTGCTACGGTCGCAGGTTCGAATCCTGCCTCGGGCATGGCTGTGTGTGATGTCCTTAGGTTAGTTAGGTTTAACTAGTTCTAAGTTCTAGGGGACTGATGACCACAGCAGTTGAGTCCCATAGTGCTCAGAGCCATTCTCGTATTTGAGAGGAGTTATATTGCTTGTTGATAGCTGTAAAGTATAAATTCGGAGTCGTTAGTCAGTTGTTTGTTTTGGACAGCCAATGCTTTCT
The DNA here is from genome assembly GCF_023898315.1 of Schistocerca nitens. Lineage (NCBI taxonomy): Eukaryota > Metazoa > Arthropoda > Insecta > Orthoptera > Acrididae > Schistocerca > Schistocerca nitens. The sequence goes on from NC_064614.1 coordinate 1,130,293,227, forward strand.
GTTTATTTCGTAGAGTCAGCTAGCAGCAGACAGAGGCCAGTGCAGTTTCATCCGTGCTTGCAGTGACGTGTGCAAGCAGCAGTAGCAGAAACTAGTCGTATATTCAGTTTTTCGTGTTAGTTCCGCAGGTTTAATTCAAATTACTTTGTGTGTTTGTGTGCTTCCGTGGTGAAATTTTTCTGATCTTTGCGTATTTTCGAATTAGAAAGGGGGGTATCAAATATTAATAACAGTAGAGTGTATCATCGCGTAGGCGGTTGTCATTTGTTCAAATGGTTCAAATGGCTCTGAGCACTATGGGACTTAATTGCTGAGGTCATCAGTCCCCTAGAACTTAGAACTACTTCAACCTAACTAACCTAAGGACATCACACACATCCATGCCCGAGGCAGGATTCGAACCTGCGACCGTAGCGGTCGCGCGGTTCCAGACTGTAGCTCCTAGAACCGCTCGGCCACCCACGCCGGCGGTTGTCATTGTAATATCTGTACAGTGGCGTAGTCGCGGTCATTTGATTGCTTAGGTCGTAAGTAATTCTTCATATATCGCAGCTCAATCTGGCGCTGGTGACGCAACTGTGCAGTCGCATATTGCTGTTTTATTTGTCGCAACTCTATACGTCCAGATATTAGCAGTAGGATGGATAGGGTGTGTGCGTGCAGTGTGTGGGAACTGGCCGCGGTTCGCGAGCAGCTGAGCGTGCTGTTGGCCACGGTCAGCCGCCTTCAGGCTGCTGCCTCGAGGTACAGCGACGGCGGAGGGTCTGGCGCGTCGCTTGAGACACCCCAGGTGTCGCTTGCTGCGTCCGCTGACTCAGCCGCCGAGGCACCTTCTAGTGTACCCGGCGCGTTGGGACCGCCCTCACCTCAGGGTGAGTGGCGGACTGCAACGCATTCGAGGCGGAGGGTACCGAGCAGGCACACGGGGGCAAACGCTTGCTGCTTATTGGGAGCTCCAACGTTAAGCGGGTGATGGAGCCCCTGAGGGAAATAGCGTACAGGGCTGGAAAGAATTCCAACGTGCACTCGGTTTGTCTGCCGGGGGGACTCATCCAAGATGTGGAGGCGGCCTTGCCTGCGGCTATCGAGCGTACGGGGCGCAGTCGTCTGCAAGTAGTTGCTCACGTCGGCACCAATGATGCCTATCGCTTGGGTTCTGAGGCGATTCTCAATTCGTACAGGCGGCTGGCGGATTTGGTGACGACCGCTGTCCTCGCACGCGAGGTGCAAGCAGAACTCTGTATTTGCAACATCGTTCCCAGAGTAGATCGGGGTCCTTCGGTTTGGAGCCGACTGGCGTGTCTCAACCAGAGGCTTCGTCGACTCTGTGCTGGTCTTGGCTGCAGATTTCTAGACTTGCTCTATTGGCTGGGGAATTATAGGACAATACCGTGTGGACGTGGACAATTTCATGTTTGACAGACCGCGCGTATTACTGAGCAGCGTTTTATAGAACACGAGAGATGTTTTCGCCTCAGTCGCAACAGAACATGCTCTAGAAAGAGGGCGCCGTATTACATTCCACGAGACGTCGCTTATTACAGAGGACTAAAGTTTCTGGGTTTATCGTCGTAAATGAAGCGATGGAGATAAAAATTGATGATAACACCCTCGATAAAGACGGCGACCTGCAGCTATGCACAGGTTTGAACTCGGCCATCAGAAGGTTGAAGCGGACGCGGCTGACGCACAACGAAAATATTACCATACATGGTGCTGCAGAGCGCGCCATTGACGTCACTTAAGGAAACGTCACTATATAAGGATGTTAGCAGTAACTATTGGACAGTCAGCACTTGACAATCGCCGAGGAGCACTCCGCCGAAAGCTCGTGGATTTTAAACTACTTGACTTGGATGGAAGCTCGAGAGAATTTTGGCAGTATACAGGGTGTTACAAAAAGAATCATGCGGTGTGGCACGTATGTATTTCTGAAACTGATACACATATGCAATAAATTTTGTTTTTTGATGAACGGGAAATTCAGAGTTTTTTTTCATACCTTTTCACAGATGTTCAGTATGGCTCCCTTGAGATGCACGGCATATGTCAATGCGGTATTCAACTTGTTCCTACACTGCAGCGAGCATGTCTCGAGTTACAGCATCCACAGCTGCTGTTACGCGATATCTCAGTTCATTCATTATTGTTGGTAACGGAGGCATGTAAATAGTCTTTTATAACCCCCCCCCCTCCTCCCCACCACCACCACCACCACCACAAGAATTAATCATATACAGTCAGGTCCAGTGACCAGCGAGGCCAGTAATGTAAAGTTGAGTCGTTCGGTCCAGTGCGACCAATCCATTGTTCAGTAATTCTTTGGTTTAAAAATTCCCGCACCTCCAGATGCCAGTGTGGCGGTGCATCATCAGGTTAGTAAATGAAGTCGTTTGAATCAGTCTCCAACTGTGGGGTAAAAAATGGCTCTGAGCGCTATGGTACTTAACATCTGTGGTCATCAGCCCCCAAGATCTACTTAAACCTAACTAACCTAAGGACGTCACACACATCCACATCCATGCCCGAGGTAGGATTCGAACCTGCGACCATAGTGGTCTCGCGGTTCCATACTGAAGCGGCTAGAACCGCTCGGCCACACCGGTCGGCAACTGTGGGAAAAGAAAGTTCTCAAGTATATCGAGATATGTGCTTCCTATAACAGTGTTGTCGGTAAATAAAAATGGACCATACACCTTTTCCCGTAAAACTATACAAAACACATTAAATTTTGGAGAGTGTGTCTCATGTTGTACAACTTCATGTGGTCGTTCCGTACGCTATATTCTCACATTATGACTGTTCACTTTTCCGTTTAAATAGAACGTTGCCTCGTCTTCCCAAGTACGAAGTTACACAACTCCACACATTTTTAGTCGTCTTCACGAAGAGCTTGCAGTGGCTGAATTTTGCATGGTTTCTTGTGTGAACGTCGACGCAGCACACGCCAGACGGACATCGGGGGCATGTTGAGCTGTCGAGCTTCACGGCGAACGGGTTTCTGCGGACTCCATGTGAAACTATGGCGGATGCGTTCGACGTCTGTGTCAGACACTGGGGACGGCCCGGCGATTTGCCTTTACACAAACAACCTATTTCTCGGAATTGTTCATGCCATCGTGTAATGCATACCTAGTACGAAAGTAACGCTGAACAGTTTCTAGTGACCCGCACTGCGCGAAACGTAGAACACAAAACGCTTTCTGTTTCCAGCCACTATTTTTACTATAACTGAAGTGGGCGAACACTGCTGCTACCTAGCGGGAACCTTGTAAAACTCTAAGAGTTTGCCGTGTCCAACATTACGTTGTTCACTCATATGTATCAGATAACATAATGATTCCTTTTTTAATGGGATGGTTATTTTTGATACAACCTCTAGATCGCCGCGAAACGATACATTCATGCATGATGCAAGGCTGATCGTGGCGACAGTTTGACGTGCACTGCGCACTAGAACTTTTACTCGTGTGTCTTGTAACATCACAGCGGAGGAGCTACACGATACACCTTTCGAGTAAGGATTGTACAGGTTGTACGATAAACCCGATGTCGAAAGCTGTGCGGTTGATGAGGTGTCGGTATCAGACACTGTCTTGTCGCAATAGTGAATAGTACAGTGGTGGTTACGTAGCTCTGTCGGTGGAGAGTACTAGTGTTTTTGCGGAAGCGAAGACGGGAGCCGGTATCGTGTGGATAGCGTAGCCCGTCTGGGCGCCGTCCTCTGCTGCTGGCGCATCTCCAATGGCGCTTTGTGTTCCCGCAACGGCGCGACAGTGGTGCGCGAGATGCACCCGGCCACTCCTAGCCGTGTTCTGGGGGAGGGAGGGGGGGGGGGAGAGCTCGCCAAGGGGGAGGGGGAGGAAGAGGCGGAGGGGGAGGGGTGCGGTGAGTTCCGCCGCAGGCTGGCCGGCAGCAGGTACACCGTGTGATCGAAAGTATTCGGACTTGGCTATGTAATCTCCTTGCTAACCCACACTTACGCTTAAAGTAGTAAATGGGTTTTGCTATTTGGGGAGCAAAATAACTGATGATGGTCGAAGTAGAGAGGATATAAAATGTAGACTGGCAATGGCAAGGAAAGTGTTTCTGAAGAAGAGGAATTTGTTAACATCGAGTATAGATTTAAGTGTCAGGAAGTCGTTTCTGAAAGTATTTGTATGGAGTGTAGCCATGTATGGAAGTGAAACATGGACGATAAATAGTTTGGACAGGAAGAGAATAGAAGCTTTCGAAATGTGGTGCTACAGAAGAATGCTGAAGATTAGATGGGTAGATCACGTAACTAATTAGGAGGTATTGAATAGAGTAGGGGAGGAGTTTGTGGCACAACTTGACAAGAAGAAGGGACCGGTTGGTAGGGAATGTTCTGAGGCATCAAAGGATCACAAATTTAGCATTGGAGGGCAGCGTGGAAGGTAAAAATCGTATAGGGAGACCAAGAGATGAATACATTAAGCAGATTCAGAAGGATGTAGGTTGCAGTAAGTACTGGGAGATGAAGAAGCTTGCACAGGATGGAGTAGCATGGAGAGCTGCATAAAACCAGTCTCAGGACTGAAGACCACAACAACAACATCATCTCACACTTCCAAAATAGTGTTAATCATAATAAAAAATCGAATAAAAAAGAAAATTGAGGCAAACCTAGGAGAATACCAGTTTGGTTTCAGATCCGGAAAAGGAACTAGAGGCAATACCAGCTCTGAGGATGGTATTAGAAAGACGAACTGGAGTTAATAGGAAAACCTACTTGTCCTTTATAGATTTACATAAAGCGTTTGACATGTTTAATTAGAAACTGTTATTCCGAACAATGAAGGAAATAAATCTTGATTGGAGGGACAGAAGAATAATCAGGAACCTGTATAAAAGGCAGGAGGCAGAGATAGAAGTGAATGGTGCGAAGAAGAAAGCAAAAATAAGGTGTTAACGGAAATTTCCTTTCATTCTTTGTTGTTGTTCTATGCAGTCAGATTGCGTACTAATACTAGTCAGGGCCAGCCGGTTACGAGACTGCGTAACCGGACAGACAGCGACTAAAATTAGAATTATTTGCATTATATATTAATTGAGCCCCCATGCACCAGGACTACTCATCGCTTGGTAACGCGGCAACCCGTGTAACCAGAGTGAGGATAGATTTAGGTAACCAGAGACAGCGAGAAATTACAGTTTGCTTTTACTGCTAAAACTGAAATTTTGCTGCGGAAGATGTCTGTGCAAACAAACGTATTATGTAATTTTTTTCTGTCCTGAATTTTCTCGTACAGGTTAGCCATAGACGCTGTGAGCAAGGCGATCGTGATTTCAGTTCTGCTGTAAATAGCCCGTCGCCGTTTTCTAGGATACGTTCCACAAGACGAGGCTGTGGTTAACTAAAGACGTCAGTTTACAAAACATGTCCCCTGTAGCATTTCAGTCATTGGTCATTTAAAACCAGTTGTCGACAGAGCACCTCCTATTTTTGTCTTACTTCGCGGCGACCGCTTCCAACATTGCTCCGCGTTGCACATTAATATCACTTGTGAAGTGACCCGCTGTATTCGCGTGACGCCTATAACCGAGCGGTAGCCGTAATCCTATGTGGCAACACTGTAGCGGTAAATGCAACACTGCAGCGATAGGTGCCGGCCGTCAGCTACCAAGTAATTTTAATCGGGCCGTAATCATTCGAAGACACTTTGGAACAAAAAAATGGTTCAAATGGCTCTGAGCACTATGGGACTCAACTGCTGAGGTCATTAGTCCCCTAGAACTTAGAACTAGTTAAACCTAACTAACCTAAGGACATCACACACATCCATGCCCGAGGCAGGATTCGAACCTGCGACCGTAGCGGTCTCGCGGTTCCAGACTGCAGCGCCTAGAACCGCGCGGCCACTTCGGCCGGCCACACTTTGGAACATTTCGACCCTTCTACAGCCATTCAAGTCGACTGTTGGTTATGTGATTGTGAAATAGAAACTCGAAGCAGATCTCATATGCTGACGGACAGGGACCATATAGCATTGTGGGCGGTGGTTCTAAAACATCACATGAAAATAATGGAAGGACTCACTCTTGAGTTCCCAAGTGCTACCAGCAGCCACAATGTTTGTATAATGATACTCATAATAATGCACACATCTCTGTAGCATTAAGCGATGCTTGAGTTGACGTAAAGAGCGACACAACTGGACAGAAGATGTCTGCGAATGAGTGATTTGGAGTGATGAATCACGCTATACCTTGTGGCAAACCGATGAAAGGTTTGGAGGACGTCAGCTGCCATCGTCTGTCGTGTCATCAGTCAAGAGTGGGAGGAGATGATGTTACAGTATGATGGTTTTCGTTCTTAGGATGTGGTCCCGTTATTTCGCTTAGAAACATATTTCGTATAAATATATTTCATGAGACTGTTCACTGAGTACATTCGAGGATCTGTGTGAAAATGATGATTGTGTCAGCATGACAGTGCATCTGTGAGGCAATGGCCTGTGAATAATACCATTCCTGAAATGGACTGACCTGCCCAGGGTGGCGACCTGAACCCAGTGAACGCGTTTGAGATGAGTTCGAACGTCGACTTCGGCCCAGATCCCAGCGTTCAACCTCACTCTGAAGATGACTGGACGGTATTCAGCCGAAATATTTGAAGATGAAGAAGACGAATTTATGCGGCAGCACGCCCGAAATTTTATGGAGCCTCACAGAAAGTGTCCCCAGCAGAGGTCAAGCCGCCATAAAGACGAAGGATGGACATACCCCCACAGTAATGTCCGCCAGTAGGTATGCTATTACTTTTGACCAGCTGCTGTATGTCAGCTGTATGTCTTATTCGACCACGTCGTTTCAATAGGAACGACGTTACTTCTGTAGCTTCTTTGACTCTTAATATGTAACCTTTGTTTTCCTTAATAGAGCTGTTGAACTACGCAGCAATTTAAAATAGTTGGTATCTGACTGTTATGCTTGGCACTTGCGACTTAATTGCGACAAGTACTGGCAGCAAAGTTATCTGCGAAGAGATCTGAACAACAATCTGTGTTATGAAGCCTCCATAATGGGGGGCACGTGGCAGCTTCTTCCACACAGACACGCTGCCTATCGAAAAATTTATTTAAAAATGTTAAACGTGCTCATAAAACCATAAGTCAATTTACTCAATAATTGCTAAAAGTTGCATCGACTTGCTTAGGCTGATTGGTATTTAAATGTCGAACTTGGGGACGTACCATAAATATAAAAAAATTACAAAACTCTGGTTTCCTTGTTGTCTTCTATAAGTGAAATACTGATGGTGCTTATTGCACACTTCGGTTTTGTATCGCCTAAATTATTATTCCAAAAGTTTTGCCTAAGCAATGTACTGTGCATTTAAAGAACAAAGTATTATTACATTAAAACATCTTTTATTAAAACCCTAGGCAACTGCGATACATTAAAAGCGGGAATGAAATCAAATTACACTTCAGAGGAGGAGGAGGAGAAAGTAGCAGACTGTGACCTCCCAACAACTCAACCCTGGGTCGCCCCTGCAGTGCAACTGTGTCTCGCCACTAGTAACAATTTTATAACGAAGGGCGATGGTACCATTTGTGTGATGCCGCATCAAAAATGTCACTGTAGCAACCAGTCTCTGCTTTTCGTATTCATCACTCGGTTGCCACGTCGTGTTTAGAGTTTCGTCACAGACATTTATTCACCCACTGTTGAACATTTCAAACCATTCTCTCGTATTTCTCTCGTATTTCTTTCGTATGTTACTGTATGGCCCTGTAGTTAACTTAGTTGCTAGTACATTTCTGCGGGTTTCAGCTGTTACAGTGCACCTTCACTGGTCCATTTAGTGAAAGTGGATTATTGATTCAAGTTCTGTCAAACAATTCACATTGACAAGGGATAGTGCACTATCATTAGTGAATGTGTAACTTCACTTACATTCCTTACTTCTTGCGGTAAGGAATGTGAACCATGACTGTTTAACTAAACAGTCGTACTTCGAAAGTGGCATTTTTCACCTGTAGTTTGAAAACATATCCATATTATGCAAAATTCATTTATTGCACCAACGACGTGCACCATGGCACTTTGAGTTGCGTAGCACATTTTTGTGTTTGCAAAAGCATCTCTGGATCTGACATTTTTGCTGGCAGTTGCATCTGAAGAATCCCTGGCCGCTTCCCACCGACTGAGACGTCGCAACTGCCGTCAGGGCAACAGTTTTCTCTGCTGGAACTTCCTCCTCTGAGATGATTCTTAGAGGGCTAGTACTGAACTGGAACCTGAAACAAAATGTTGTAGTTGCAGCCGCAGTGGCATGCCCTATTGTCCCTTCCACAATTATTTAAAAACAAACAATGTATTACCGTGCGTATAGTTGGCTCAGCACACCATCTCTCGTCCCGATTCAGTAGAAGCCATTGGCCGTTGTCTCGAGGACGACACTCAAGATATACCTAGCATCTCCACTTCCTCTATCGAAGTCTGGAAATCACAGCACAGCCCTTTGCCGCAGTTGGAAAGCAGCGATCTGAACACTGCCGCGTTCTTTGCGCTTGTTCTTCTAAACACTTGTATGCTTCAGTTCTGTGTTTTTTAATAGCACGAGTTGACTCGTCTAAATCAATCAGGCAGTAGTGATTATTGTCAGAAATACTTTCTTCCTGTCTGCTCTCAACCTCTGTTACTGTACGTAAGTTATCCTGTTGCAATGGAGATTTACTGTGATCATTAATCTGCAACGTTTCATCCCTGTCTCACTGCTAGCACTCACTTGATTAATTCTATTTTCAAGGTCACCCTCAGGGTGAACGTTCATCAGTGCTTCAGGAGGTAAACTTGTTGAAGACATACTATGTTTAGGAGGGCACCCAGACATCACTTCGTACGGAAATCTTTTAACTCCAAAATGTACAGCGCTATTCTTCATTAGCTGCACAAATCTTAATGCATGGCTCCACTCCGCGGTGTTGTGCTCCTGCATCCATGTAGTTAGCATATTTTCTGTGTCTTGACTTGCTCGCTCTACGCTGCCTTGTCTTTGACTGTATTTAGGTTTACCGTGGACAATCTTAAAATCGAAAAACAACATCATAAATGCATACATGATATCAGAAGTCAAAGGGGAGCAGACTGTGATTCGGATCACTTTCTTGTAAAAGCCAAGTTCAAGATCTCACTCTCAAGACATAAATGGTCTAAATTAAATGGTGTTCCTAGGTTTAATACAATGAAACTGAAAAACCCAAACATTCTCAACCAGTACATTAGAGAATTAGAAACACACAAACCTGAAGTGGAAAGTAAAATTAACAATGATGATACTAATCAAGCTTGGAACGCTCTGAAAGAAAATATCATACGAGCAACTACCTCAGTTTTGGGACATTTTACTACAACTAAGAACCCCTGGTTTGATGCCGAGTGCTCGAACGCTATCGAAGATAGAAAATTAGCAAGGGAAAAATTCCTACAAAAACCAATAACACAAAACAAACTTATTTTTGAAGAGAAACAGAAACTTGCCAGGAAACTCATTAGGAAAAAGAAAAGGGATTTTACGAATTACAAATTAAAAAGAGCTGAGAATGACCGTACCACAGACTCCAGAGGATTTTTCAAGAGCATAAATATGTTTAAAAGTGGGAATATAAAAAATTATGGACAGTTCATAACAGACCCAGATGGCTCCTTGCTAACAGAAAGAAGTGACATTGCTAACAGATGGAAGGAATATTTTAATGAGTTACTAAATGCTCCAACTATAAACGTCTCTCAGGAAGATGACAATGAATATCTTACTGCTGACCCATCGGACGAAGAGCCCAGCTTAGCAGAAATTAAAGAAAGCATCAAGAAGCTGAAGAGACATAAAGCTCCTGGAAGTGATGGTATAGACACAGATATATGGAAGCTCAGTAAATTTCCTTTTGTAAACTGCTTACACAAAATCATCACCAACATCTGGAAGCAGGAACAGGTCCCACATGATTGGAAAGAAGTAGTTGTGTGCCCTATATACAAGAAGGGGGACCCAACAAATTGTTCAAACTACAGAGGAATTGCATTACTAAACACAACATATAAAATTCTGACAAATATACTGTTAGCAAGGATAAGCCCTTACGTTGAAGACTCCCTAGATGATGCCCAATGTGGATTTAGACCTAACAGATCGACTATTGACAATATATATGTCCTAAGGATGTTGGGTGAAAAGAAATATGAATTCAATCAAAATGTACATATGCTTTTCATTGATTTTAAAAAAGCTTTTGACAGTATCAACAGGGAATATTTATGGAAGTGCATGAGGCAGATTGGCATCCCTAACAAATTGATAAATTTAATAAAATCTTGCACTTTAAACTCAAAATACAAAATAAAAGTAGCCAGCAAACTTTCTGAAGACTTTGAGGTTAAAACTGGAGTCAAACAAGGGGATTCACTCTCACCAGTTCTTTTTAACATAGTAATCAATAGAATAATTCAAAAAGTAAAGCTACTACAAATTGGAGCACAACTGGAAAGCAAAATTAATATTGTAGCATACGCTGATGACATTGCATTATTATCTGACAGTGAGAATGATTTGAAGCTTCTTACAGCACAATTAATTAAAGCCACAAATGGCACAGGCCTCCAGCTGAATACAGACAAAACAATGTACTTTATCTTATCCCGCTATCCATCAAATAATAATGTACTGCAAATTAATAACACAGCTTTCACAAAGACAAATGAATTTAATTACCTTGGTACAATAGTAACCTCTGACAACTCCATAAAAATTGAAATAGAATCACGAATTCAGAAGGCTAACAAATGCTACTATAGTCTCTTGACAGTTTTCAAAAGCAAGTTAATTTCTAGGAACACCAAACTACAAGTATACAAATCATTGATTATACCAGTACTCACCTATGGATCTGAAACCTGGACTCTCACAAAAAAAGAGGAAAACAGATTAAGAGTATTTGAACGAAAAATTTTGAGAAAAATATTTGGACCCATAAGAGATAGGATCAGTGATGAATGGAGATTGCTAAATAACAATGAAATTTACAAATTATATAAAGACTCCGATATAGTGGCCAAAATTAAAGCCAAAAGACTGAAATGGATAGGGCATGTCATCAGAGCACCACCAAACAGGACCATCAAGAAAGTGACTGAAGAGATTCCCACCGGAAGACGACCTCTTGGACGCCCACGCATGAGATACTTGGACAATATTCAAGACGATCTCAGAAAACTAGGACATGACAGACAGTGGCAAATTACTTGTAAAGACAGAGCAAAGTGGTTCAACATTGTCCATTCTGCAGCAAAAAGCCTTCATGGATTGTAATGCTTAATAATAATAATAATAATAATAATAATCTTAAAATTGGGCCATCGTTCCGTTACGCTGCTCGTTATGTTGTTAACGAACTGTGTACCATTGTCAGACTGCAATACTAGAGAGATCCTAACAACGTAAAAATGTCAAATAATGTTATCGCACACCTCTAAAGCTGTTTTGGACTTCAGTGACGTAAGAACAACGAATTTAGTGAGGTGGTTCTGATAAACCATTACGAATTTGTAATCTGCATCTGGTTGCAATTGGGAGTTGATGAGATCAACTTGACATCTGGAATTTAGCTCTTTGAACTGCATTTTCTTCACTACTACTCCTTTTTTCTGACATTTTTTTTTCTTTTGTAAATAAGGCTCACACAAACTAAGATAAATTTAGACATCTCTGTATATTACAGAACTTTGACTTCAAGCATTTCATCATTCGATCGCGTCCACCATGGCCAGTCACTACATGAGCATCATGCAGAATATCACACAGATCAACATCATAAACATAGTATTTAATCTTACCTTCTTCAGTTGTTGTTGTTTTTGTTGTTGTTGTAGTTGTGGTCTTCAGTCCTGAGACTGGTTTGATGCAGCTGTCCATGCTACTCTATCCTGTGCAAGCTTCTTCATCTCCCAGTACCTACTGCAACCTACATCCTTCTGAATCTGCTTAGTGTATTCATCTCTTGGACTCCCTCTACGATTTTTACCCTCCACGCTGCCCTCCAATACTAAATTGGTGATCCCTTGATGCCTCAGAACATGTCCTACCAACCGATCCCTTCTTCGTGTCAAGTTGTGCCACAAACTCCTCTTCTCCCCAATCCTATTCAATACTTCCTCATTAGTTATGTGATCTACCCATCTAATCTTCAGCATTCTTCTGCAGCACGACATTTCGAAAGCTTCTATTCTCTTCTTGTCCAAACTATTTATCGTCCATGCTTCACTTCCATACATGGCTACACTCCATACAAATACTTTCAGAAATGACTTCCTGACACTTAAATCTATACTCGATGTTAACAAATTTCTCTTCTTCAGAAACGCTTTCCTTGCCATTGCCAGTCTACATTTTATATCCTCTCTACTTCGACCATCATCAGTTATTTTGCTCCTCAAATAGCAAAACTCCTTTACTACTTTAAGCGTCTCATTTCCTAATTTAATTCCCTCAGCATCACCCGATTTAATTCGACTACATTCCATTATCCTCGTTTTGCTTTTGTTGATGCTCATCTTATATCCTCCTTTCAAGACCCTATCCGTTCCGTTCAACTGCTCTTCCAAGTCCTTTGCTGTCTGACATAATTACAATGTCATCGGCGAACCTCAAAGTTTTTATTTCTTCTCCATGGATTTTAATACTTACTCCGAATTTTTCTTTTGTTTCCTTTACTGCTTGCTCAATATACATCGGGGAGAGGCTACAACCCAGTCTCACTCCCTTCCCAATCACTGCTTCCCTTTCATGTCCCTCGACTCTTATAACTGCCATCTGGTTTCTGTACAAATTGTAAATAGCCTTTCGCTCCCTGTATTTTACCCCTCCCACCTTCAGAATTTGAAAGAGAGTATTCCAGTCAACATTGTCAAAAGCTTTCTCTAAGTCAACAAATGCTAGAAACGTAGGTTTGCCCTTCCATAATCTAGCTTCTAAGATAAGTCGTAGGGTCAGTATTGCCTCACGTGTTAAATTTGATTACTCCATTCGCTTCCAGCACGTCATATCCCCTCAAAAACTTGTAGTGTTGCCGTCCCTCTTTCGTCCAGATTTTAGTGATTTAACCTTGCTGATAAGTGACTCGTACTTTTCTCTGCCGATGAAGACAGAATTATAACTGGGATTTCCCCGTTCCGCTTTAAGATGTTCGTAGAACTTCTGCACTCATGTGAACCGTAACTGCATTACTGTCAACCATAACTGCACTGCTGTATAACATAACAATAACGAACTGACGACAACTACATTCATACTGATGCGTGATAGCATTGTTGGACGCACTCTCAATAAATCGGGATAAAATGCTACTGCACACGTTCCCTAGCCGAATAGCGTGATTGTTCACCTTCAATAGGGGATGTGTTTTTCTCAGTTTATGATAAGCTCTCGCTGACCATTTTAGTGATGGTGTACATCCAGTAGGGAAGGTTTACATTCCGTAAACTTCCATTTCCACTATAACACATGCGCTGATTCAGTTGGGAAAGGCGCCATAAAGCTGTTCTATCCTGTCCTGAGGGAAGTTGGCCAACAACTGTTGTAACTCGTGTTTGATATCCTTGATACTGGCCCTGGGATGGAGGTGACGTCCGTGTTATTGGGGACAGATCTGGGGATCTTGTTGACAGCGGAAATGCCTCAACATCACGCAGATAGATCATAATTACAAGTACCACGCGTGGACGATCATTGTCCTCTTGAAAATGGCAGCTCGATACAATCGGAAGAGAGGTAACACGCGAGGCTCAGGATGCCAGTTATATGCTGTTGACCGTCAGACTTCCCTGACCTGAAGACATATCCTACACTGTGATGCCGCAAGCAACAACACTGTGCCTCTTCAAAACATTGGAAGGAGGGGAAATCTTCCCACGTCTCAGCCACGCCCACCGACGACGGTTATCCGGGGTCGTGCGGACCTGTGATTAATCGCTGAACTCAGTGAAAAGCCATTCATCAGCATTCCGTGCTTCCCAGTCATGGCACCACGCCAGACACAGCTATTTGTGTTGTTGTTGACGGCAGCCGGGCAATGGCAGGATAATTCCCTATTCCGGCTGCTGCTAATCTGCGACCGATGGTTCAGGATGACACAGAATGTTCAAGGGAGCCCATTACTCATTCTAGGACGGCGGACGGAGATGTGAAAGGGTTACGATGTGCATGGTGCACAATACGGCAATCCTGTGGTAGCAGACTTGGTCAGCTGGAACCTTGAGGACGACTATGCCTGCTGCCATGTTCTCACGCTGTCTAACATCGGGGCACTGTCTCACAAATCGGGATGTTGTACGATTCGGCCATCTGGCTGAATGGAGACCCATAGCGCTGATAACCTTTTCTCAGCGGAATACGAGGCGTCTCCGCTTTCTTTACGATGCTCACTGAACACGTGACTGTGTTCACGCCCCATATACCCCCATCAGGATTGGGAACAACACAAAACGTGAACAGTACTAATGAGCTCTGGTAGCTTTACTACCCTATACAGACAATTGCAACTCCAAATCATTTACTTAACCGGCGATGGTGTGTGCGTGTACGATGTTACGCAGAAATGCGACCATGTCTTGTGGATGCTTCACTTTTTTTGTCACGCAGTGCGGTAGGGAACTTGTGCGGTAGGGGAACTTGTGCGGTAGGGAACTTGTGATAAAGTACTATGGGACTTAACTGCTGAGGTCATCGTCCCTAGGCTTACTCACCACTTAATCTAACTAAAACTAACTTACGCTAAGGACACACACACACACACACACACACACACACACACACACACACACGCCCGAGGGAGGACTCGAACCTCCGACGGGACAGTGTACTTCGCCATTCACCCCGAAACTGGCATGAGTTGTTGCTGGCCTCCTTTGCCTTCCCCCAAGCCTTCACCCTTCTCCGCGACCTCCCCCTTTCCCCTCCTCCCCCTCGCCCCTCCCCCTTTCCCCTCCTCCCCCTCGCCCTTCCTCATCCCTCCCACTTTCCCCTCCTCCCCTTCTCCCTTCCACATCCCTCCCTCTTTCCCCTCCTCCCCTTCACCCCTCCTCATCCCTCCCCCTCCTCTCCCTCCGCCTCACCCCCTCCACCTCTCCCCCGCTGTTGAACACCTCTAGCCTCATAGACAGCACAATAGTAAAATGTTTCAACTGGCAAGCACAAACTGTGAAACAAAACGTCGAGGAAACCACTCGACCTTGGACAGGAGCCAGACATCAGTCTGCATGGCGGGAATGCGCAGTAGGTCGTTACTTCCTGCACTGCCGCCTCACATACCGATTGTAATTTGTTAGAACCACGGCTTCGTTTAGTTAGACGCAGGCTACCTCAAGCCTGCAACCTAGAAAGAAGAAAACCTTTTTTAGTACTACATTCAGGGCCCCCTCATAATTGTTAAAAAAAAAAACGAAAACGCCATTATTTTGTATTGGCTTCTTCTGCTGAATTTTTCAGTGGACATCTGATACGAATCAATTCAGCATTCACGTTTTATATCTCGCGATCCCAAGTGTCGTATTCCCAGTGGAGCTCAGCGAAAGATATGGGACTTCAATTTGTAAAATGGCAAAGGAATTTTAAAAGAATGGGTAATGGAATTCTGGCAGTTTCAAATGCGTTCGATATCTTGGAAAACCAATGATTTCTTTCATACTTCACGTCTTTAAAGTCAGTACCCACAACAAGTGAAAGTCTGTTTTAAGATCGTGATAGCTCTAAGTGTGTGCCTGACACTTATGATCGATCACAAACAGCATTTGAAAAAGGTCATTTTCAAAACTGAAACTGACGAAGAAAACGCTTTGAACCTTGTTGCTAGAAGATAGGTTCGACGTTTTGTCTTCGCCCGGTATTCAAAGCGATGAGACAACTGCATTATGAAGATAAGTCATATAGTTTTATCAGAATGAATTGTACGTGCAATCCAATTAGCCAGTAAGATTATTTAAAATGTTCATTTTCGGGCTAGTTATATGGGAAAGGTTTATATTTAAATTAAATACGTGTAAATTTTGATTGGTACATTCCTCTTATTGTCTTGTGTTTGCTTAACGAACTTTCAGCTAACACTTGCAACATGTAATTTTTTAAATTGAAATATCAGACTTTGCAGGAACTTAAATCCCAATTTTTGAAAAAATATTGGCTTTTGTTATTGTAGTTTCGTATCTGAAGTCCTGCGCAAGCGTCTTCATCTCTGCGTAAATACTGCAACCTACACCCATTTGAACCTGCTGTCATTATTCAAGCGTTGATCTCTCCTTGCAATTCTTACCCCACGCTTCCTTCCGTTACCTAATTATAATTCCTTGATACCTCAGGATGTGTCCTATCAACCGATCCATTCTTCTACTCAACTTATACCATAAATTTCTTTTTTTTTCCCAATTCGATTCAGTACCTCTTCATTTGTTACTCGATCTACCCACCTAATTAATCTTCATCATTCTTCTGTAGCAGCGCTTTGCAAACACTTCTGTTCTCATCTTCTTTGAACAGCTTATCGTCCGCATTTCACTTCCATACAGAGTTACACTCCACAAAAATACCTTCACAAAAGACTCCCTAACAACAAAATTTCTCCTACACGTTTATAAATTTCCCGTTTCAGAAACGCTTTTCTTCAGTCGACAGCCTACATTTTACATTCTCTCTAATTCGCCCATCAACAATTAATTTAATTGCCCAAATAGCGAAACTCATCTACTACTCCAGTCTCATGATATATTCCTCCGAACATCACCTCATTTAGTTCGACTACACTCCATTACACTTGTTTTACTTTTGTTGGTTTTTATTTTATAATAACTTTTCAAGACACCACCTATTCAGTTCAAATGCTCATGCAAGTCCTTTATCGTCTCATACAGAATTACAATATCATGGCAAACCATAAAGTACTTGTTTCTTCTCCCTGAGCTTTAATTTCTTTTCCAAATATCATCTTCATTTCGTTCACAATTTGTTCTATGTACAGATTGAACAGCATTGCGAATAAGCTACAACACTTCCCTCCCAACTCCGTTTCATCCCCTTCGACTCTCAACTGCGGAGTGGTTTCTGTACAAGTTATAAAAATAAGCTTTCGCTACCTACATTTTATCCCTCCTACCTTCAAAATTTCAAACAGTGTAGTCCATTTTTTCCTAAATTTACAAATGCTATAAACGTATGTTTGCCTTTCTTGAATCTGTCTTGTAGGGTAAGCCGGTAGGATGAGTATGGCCTTCTGTGTTCCTACATTTCCAACTTAACACTTTGTGCTAGTCCCATTCTTTTAAGTCGTCTGTATTACCTTTTGCCTGCTTCGTTTTTATGTTGTCTCCTTTCGCCGGTTAAATTCTATATCTTCTGCGTTACCAGGGATTTCTACTACGCCTTGTCTTTCTACCTATGTGATCCTACCTTCCGTCAAAATTTCATCTGTCAAACCTAACCATTCGTCTTCTATCATAATATCTTCCCATGTTTCACTCCAGCGTTGCCAAATGCTCCCTCTGAAATTCTCGAAAACCTCTGGTTCTTTCAGTTTGCCAGGTTACATCTCTTTAATTTTCTACCTTGAGTCCACATCTGCCCCCTGTAAATTACTTACAATTACCTGTCTTACAACTAATTTGTGTTTCATAACGATGTTAGTATATCGTATTGAATACTTCATGATTTCAATTATTTTAAAAATCATTATTCATTAAATCGTATGTTGTACTGTAAATTTTTTTGCTGAATTAATCCGTAAATGGTGCGTTGTAGGTGTTTAATTTGAAAATTCTTTTTTTGCTAGTTAATTAGCACAAAATATCCTGACTTAGGACTTCATCCCCAGATTAAGGCGAGAAGTCTGTAAAACGACAACGCGGCTCTGGTGAGTGCACTTGACGCAGATGAGGCCAGACACTGACAATTGAGAGTTCGGCAGATGGCCATAGAGAGAATCCAGCAGGGAGTCGCGGCAGCTCGCCAAGGTTTCGCGGGGTCTAGCAGATACTTTTCTTAACTGCTTCCGCCAGAGCGGCGCTATTTCTGGCCCTGCTGCGCTAATGGCTGGGGAACAGTGGCGAGCTCGGGCTGTGGCGCACTGCACCCTGGTCGATAGCGCAGCCGCATCGAACCCAGGACTGCGACGCAGACACCCGCGGGTGAGCGACACTGCTGCTGCGGTGTCGTGGGCCTTCCGATTGTCAACCGTGGTGTTTCCGAACACAGATAATTTAGCCGTGTTTTTCCCGACCGTGACATGAAGCCGCACCAGGAAGGGGCGGGGGAGGGGGGATCTGTGCCGACTTTTTTGTAATTTCATCCAGATGTAGAAATGGCTATGCACATGGTACACAGATCTTGTTTTAAGAATAGTTTTTAGCCTCCTGTGTTAACGTAGCCATTTTTTTAAATTAATGGAACAGTTCTTAACGGAATAATGTTGGGGTATGATCGTGCAAATGAAAAAAGTATGTGTGATTCAGTATTGTACGAGTATATCATAAATGAGAAACTTGGTTTGTGAGTATGTTTGTTGCACAGTCCCGCTGAAACGCCTGGACGGATTTAGATGGACTTTGGCATTGAGAAAGCCTGTATCTTGAATTAACACGTAGGCTACCTTTTATTCTGGGGAGAAAAAAAAAAACTGTTCCCGTTGTATGGTCAGCGTGACTGCTGTTCCCGTGGGGTCAGTAACGTGCCAAAAAAATTTATAAAAGTTAACTATCAAATGAATGCACTCAGTTTAGCGAAGAGATTAGTTTTTAATTGTTTTGACAAATGAAATAACAACGTACGTAAATCTAGGACAACAGAAATATTCCTGTAGGACAAAATCGTCACTAAATTCCGTAAAAATGTGATGTATGCGCATGAAACTATTTCGCAGCATGTAGAACGTTTCGGAAGTGTATTGGGTTGTGATACTATAAGGATCATTTAAATAAGATTCAAGGATAAATGTTTGCCGCAGCTCGTGGTCTAGTGGCTAGCATTGCTGCCTCTGGATCATGGGGTCCTAGGTTTGATTCCCAGATTTTCTCTGCCTGGGAATTGGGTGTTTGTGTTGTCCTCATCATTTAATCATCATCATTCTTGACAGTGGCTCAATTAAATTTTGTAAACATTGGACTGCGTAAAAATTAGGACGTTGTGCAGGCACTGGTGACCGCGCAGTTGAGCGCCCCACACAGAAGGAGGATAAATGTTAAAAGTGGCAGGTATTCATCTGGGCACCCCATGTTTTTCATACAGGCTGCTCAAGGTTGACTGCTTACTTGTATTTAGAGCCAGAAATCTCTACATAGATGCAGAAAGCAGTAAGCCACGGAACATTATTTACAGTAGACTTCTGGTTCTCCATAAACACCAAGACCGTATTATGATCTTTTCTGTGCTAGACATATCACAAACTGTTGTAAGATTGAAACTTCCTGGCAGATTAAAACTGTGTGCCGGACCGAGACTCGAACTCGGGACCTTGCCGTAGACGAGGTACTGGCAGAAGTGAAGCTGTCAGGACGGGGCGTAGAGCACTTGCCTGCGAAAGGCAAAGGTCCCGAGTTCGAGTCTCGGTCCGGCACACAGTTTTAATCTGCCAGGAAGTTTCATATCGGCGCACACTCCTCTGCAGAGTGATGATCTCATTCTCGTTGTGAGATTATTTACTCCCTTTCCTGGCACATTTTGTAATCTGCTACTCGGTCAATCAAAAATTGCATTGGCCATATAACTGTATGCACCTGCTGGCTATGGCAGATTATGCCGAGACTCGAACTCGGGACCTCTGCCTTTCGCGGGCAAGTGCTCTACCATCTGAGCTACCGAAGTACGACTCACGCCCGGTACTCTCAACTTTACTTCTGCCAGTATCTCGTCTCCTACATATCTCATTCTAGTTAGTGTTCTATTTCCACAACCCATTTTTCAGCCAGTGTAGCAATGCAGTATTTGGACACCGAAGTCAACAAACAAGGAAATAAAGCAGGGAACGTCGTCCCAACTGTAGACATAGATAAGAATCTAAAAAACTAATTCTCCCAGTAGGAACTGAGAAATGTACATTATGTGAATTTATTTAAGAACAGAGAGGCTTATCAGGCTAAATTAAGCAAGAAGTTCAGCATCTTAGAAAGTAGAGGTCGTGCAGCCCTTAGAAACTGATACATAAACATCAAACAACTGTGCTGCTTCAAAGAAAGTAGAAGAAAACAAAATATCACTGAAGTAATCTATTCCAGTTGCCTCGAACAGTAACATGATAGACTATGGTGAAGCAAACAAAACTATTCGGAAATATTTATGTGAGTGTGTGAGAAGATACGATGAAAATTTGCTAACAAAGACAACTGATACATATAGAAAGCATGAAGAAAGCAAAGCAGAAATTTGTGTTGCCTGTAGCTAATACACTGCTTGTCATCCTGTCAACCAAACTGTTAAACTTGGGGGGGGGGGGGCGGATATTTATAGAATGACATTTTCACTCTACAGCGGAGTGTGCACTGATATGAAACTTCCTGGCAGATTAAAACTGTGTGTCAGACCGAGACTCAGGAGAGCTTCTGTGAAGTTTGGAATGTAGGAGATGAGGTACCGGCAGAATTACAGCTGTGAGGATGGGGCATGAGTCGTGCTTGGGTAGCTCATTTGGTAGAGCACTTGCCCACAATAGGCAAAGGTCCTGAGTTCGAGGCTCGGTCCGGCACACAGTTTTCGGGGATATTGTCCCACTCCCCTCTCAACTTGGTTTTCAGTTTTTGCACGGTTTGGGGATGGGGTATTCATTGAGAAACATGTCTGCCCAGAGCATCCCAGGCATGTGCTATAGGGTTTAGTTCTGGGTAGTACGCAGACCATTCCGTATGTTCAATATCTTCACTTTCAAGTGTGTTGGATACTGCAGCAGTCCTGTGTAAGTGGGCATTGTCATCAACAAACACTCTGGGCCTACTGCACCTCTAGGCAGATGGACATCATCCAGAGTAATCCCCCTGCAACACCACTGTGCTGTAATGATACCTTGCACAAAGCTATGCAGCAGTGTTCAACCATTGTGTATGATGCCTGTCCACAATATAACGTGCAGGCCATACTGATGATGTTCATGAACATTCTGTGGTATGTAACATGTCTCCACACTAACTGGTGGCAAGAATCATTTACCACAGTGAAGCAGGATTCATCAGAGAACATCACTGTGGACCATTGTTACTGACCCCAACCAAAATTCTCCCTACACCAATGGACTCTTTCTCGATACTAACTTGGCTGAAGTGGATCATTTGGAGCATTATGAGCAAGGCCTTCCAGCTAGCTGAGGATTTTGATAACCTAACACACGAATTGGACATACTTTGGCACAATATCTCTCTTGAGAACATCCAACAACTCTTGTCAATCAGTGTCTTGCTGATTAACTGCTTGCATAAGGATCAGAGGTGGAGCAGTGCATTATTGACTTCCTCAATGTGGGAAGCTCTTTCTCTTTAATAAATTTTCCAATTTTTGTGAAATTATAATCATTTGTTTGTCTGTACAGGTGAATTCCATCTGCTGTTTTCTCTCCCATTCGGATAATTCCTTCATGTTCTTTTTGTGTGCAATGACACAAATAGTGAGGTTTGATTGATCAATGCAGTAAACAACTTCTAGACAATAGCTAAAACATTCTATACTGAATCCTTTCGCCCAGAGTGCTAGTCTGCCAAGATCTTTGAGACTAGGAAGACATTAGGAGAGATATAGAATTAAGTGTTGGACCAGGTCATAAGTTATCTGCATAGCTCAGATAGTAAATGCTTCATTTGTAGAAAGCAGGGATCCACTTTTGAGTCTGGATCTGGCACAGATTAAATTTGTAGAGTAGTTTCAGTGTTCTTCCATGAATACATCTGAAGTTCTTATGTGACTATTCTGAGATGACGTTCATCTTTTTGTAAGGGGTGTATGGGTGTGTAATTTTCTTCTGTAGTGGTATTAAATATATATCACCATTCTTTGTGTGATATCTGTTATGGTAAATGGACTGACAAGATAGAATCACAATCATTAAATCACTTTGCAGTCTCACTCTTAGATCCTTGATTACAGTTTTATGTGGATTATAAAAAAAAAATGTTCAAATGTGTGTGAATTCCTAAGGGACCAAAGTGATGAGTTCATCGATCCCTAGACTTACACACTACTTAAACCAAGTTAAACTAACTTATGATAAGAACACCACACACACCCGTGCCTGAGGGAGGACTCGAACCTCGGGTGAGAGGGGCCTTGTAATCTGTAACATGTAGTGCCTCAGACTGTGCGGCTGTGGATTACAGGTAGGGGAATTTACAGCAAGGAATTCTTCCTGAAGCATTCAGTTTTGTCTTATTTAAACTGTTTATTTCTAGCTTAAATAATCTCTGGTGAATTGCGGACTGTTGCTTCTGTTCAAGTAAATTAGAGCATTCATTCTTCTTTACTTCCTGTTTGCATTGTCACTGTGTTGTTGAGTGGTGTCATTTATCAAATGGTTCACTGATAGTGTGTAATTATTTGTTGAAACTTGGGGCAAACGAATGCAAACGTTAAGTACTACTACACTGAATAAGTTAATCCTATAATTTCCAAACAAGGAGTTAAGTTTTCAATAACAGTGTTTCTACTGTGGTAGAGTAGAAAGGTGGTACTACAAAGCTTTGTTTCTGTAAAGTATGTGTCATAAAAAGGTGATTTATTCATCACTTCTATAGACAGCAAATGTGATTTAACTGGCTTGACTTGGACAAATTATTTCTGTTGCAGTCCTTCCAGGGCAGCCAAGGAAGGGCTTACCTCTTCAATTCTGTGTAAGTAAAGATGAAATGATTGAGTCTTTGTGTTTCTAAAAATACTTTTAAGCAGAGTAATATTGAAAAAGTCAGATAATCAATACTTGAAGCTGAACTGTGCAGGACAGTAGAGACAAAGTAGGTATTTCATATTATTCCGATATGCAGTTTAGTATTACACTTCAGTACATCCTTCTGTAAAGTGCAAGCTTGACAATGTTTCAATAGTTGCCTATAACAGGGTAAGCTCCGGGATACAATTCATTAAAATGAAACGCACAACTCTAACATGAAAAAGTGTGAAAGAGAATTGGTCAAACATTACACAAGAACACAAAGCAAGATACCTGCTTTTATTGAAGATAGTGAGTAAAATACTTCACATGTATTTTTAAAATAACATTTTTCTGCACAAATGGTGAAAAAATCAAAACTCCTTCTTTAGCATTGTCGTTTCATATAGTTGCTGTAGATATGCTGCTGTCCAGACTAATTATCAGTATATACTGATATTTGAATGAATTCCAAGAAGTCTTGTCTGGAATAAAATTTTGTTTTATCGCCTGATAGTGATGATGAAAATTACTATTGTTTATAGAAGCTGTGGTTGTTAAAACTGTTACACTTCGACCTACTTAATTCCATACTTTTCAAATCTGTTTTATATTTTAAAAATGTTATGCTTTATGCACATTGACGTATCTTGATCATCACCACTGCGTCAAATGAGCTGCATGCAGGTGTAACAATGTAAATACACTATCTGATCAAGTGTCGGGACATCTGTTAGTAAACATTAATATGGCTTTCATCCATTCTTCACCTTTATGATGGCTTGAACTCTGCTGAGGACACTTTCAATGAGTTGTCTGAAAGTTTTTGAAGGAATGGCAGCCCATTCCTCCTTAAGAGTAGAAATCGGAGAAAGTAGTGAAGTTGGATCCTGGATCTGGAGTGAGATCAGCATTATAATTCATCCCAAACATATTCAATGGGGCTCACGTTTGGATTC
Organism: Schistocerca nitens; assembly: GCF_023898315.1. Lineage (NCBI taxonomy): Eukaryota > Metazoa > Arthropoda > Insecta > Orthoptera > Acrididae > Schistocerca > Schistocerca nitens. Next base: position 1,130,317,087 of record NC_064614.1, read on the forward strand.
TACGCATGCCATTCCATTTCAGGAATGTTATTTTCCACAAACCACTGTCTGCTTTATTGCAGGAAGCTTTATGTTGCTGATAAGACTCCACTGTATTCCTCTACTGTACGCAGTACACAGTGCTGTAAGACGTGTTTATGTCCTTCAGTATTTAGTACGTTCTTCAGTGCAGTAATGGGACCACAACCTATCCACGAAAAATGTCGCCATAACATAACACTACCTCCTCCATACAGGCAATTGCTAAAACCCTTCCATCATATGTTTCATCACGTCGAATCACTAATTTACAATCATTTTCTATCCAATGGTATCACCCTTTACACCACCTCAAGTGTCGCTTTCCATTGACTGAAGAAATGTGTGCCTTATGAGGTGCTCCGCACCTATTATACCATTCTTTTTAACTCACTGTGTGCAGTCATTGACCTTGCTGGATAACTGGCAGCACTTTGAAATATCTTTGGGATGAGTCATAACATTGATCTCACTCCAGACTCACTTATGTGGTGTAATTTTTTATGATAACACTCTGCAATGCTTAACAGTCCCTGTCTGTTAGCTCGTGATGTGTACCTGAATTTGATTAGCTGTGGTTCTTCCTTCATATTTCCACTTCCAGTTGAATCATCAAAAGTTGAGTTGGACAGCTTTAGAAAGGTCGAATTGTCTCTGAAGGATATGTTACTCAGGTGATGAGCTCTTGTGACCAACCCATTCTCCTGTTACTGCATTTCTGTTGGCAACAAATACTCCCCACTCCCTTTTGTACTGTCAGATCTGCCTCTTGTGATACCTAGTGGCCAGTTCTGCATTACGTAGGGATATCCAGATACTTTTACATCTGAATTAAAAGAAATTACTTTGCATGTATGATTTACCTGATTTTTACTGTTTTCATCAAAGTTCTGTTTGCTTGGTCTAGGTTTACCACATTGCTTAAATATTTGAGTCACTGCCTTGTAGTAAATCACATTTGTTTCATGCAGTGACATTGTCTTAATCCATAATTTTCACATAGTTTTCCTGTTTCTTTATTCTATATAGTGTAGTATTATTCTCTTTCCAGTACATTTGTGCTATTGTTGGTTCTCTGCAGAAGATACATTTACAAATATGTACTTACAAACTGCTCAGGAAGAGGTTTGTGCCACATGCATATCTGCAAATATGTGTAGGATTAAACTCAAGAGGAGCAGGCGAAAAGAACAATTTACGAACCTGAAAAATTACTTTACTGTAAAATAATAATAAAAAAAACACATCCTGTACAAAAGGCACTCAGTGACATCAAAATCTGCTAATGTGTAACATTCAGTACTGTACTGCTTCAGCCTGTGTGTTGCATCATGCTCGGATTTTCCCTTGCATACTATTCAAAAGCTGCTCGAGGCATTAGTCCTGGAACCTATCCTACCACTCTTTGACAGCAGTCCTCCTGATGTTATCTAATGAGTGATGAAGGTCCATGCAGTGATGCACTGCAAGTTTGAACTGTTTCCAAGCATGCTTAATTGTGTTCAGTTGGTAGATGTCACAGGCGATTCCATACATTTCTTTCCTGTCTATTGGAGGAAGGTATACATGATATTGGCATAATATGCTTGTGCATTGTCATCTTGAAAAGAGAGCCTATCACCAAAATATTGATTGTAAGGGTGGCCAATATAGGTCAGAGGATCCAATACCGATACTGCACAGCCTTGAAATTATGCTCAATAAAGCTGAGAGGAATCCAACATCTGTACGTGATACTGGCCCAAAACACAATTGATCTGGTGAACCTGTGGGTCTGTAAGTCTGAGATGATGTTACTGAAGAGAACCTGATGCCATTGATCAAAATTACATTCTTGACATTACCTTGCCCACCTTCTTCATGTACGATACTTTTAGGGGGTTTGACTGCTATTTATAATGGAGATCTAAAGACTAAATTAATTGTAAGGAAACAGTTGGATACTATCTTTGTTGACGCAGCCTTCCCAACTGCATCAAAACAGGCATCGCGCAGTTCTGTTACACTCTCCTAAAGGCATCTAGGAAGTAGAGGTCATCAGCTTTTGCTGATGACCACAGACAACCTCTACAGGGCATGTATGTTCAGTGTTTCCTGTCTGACAATACTGGAATATAATGGAATAGTTTCAATGGTGTTGTTGCATTGTATGCAGATCCACTGGGCTATTTCCTGTCCTGACAACCTTTCTTGCTATAAAGTGACATATAGTGTTCATGGTCTAAACTTGAAATGACCCTTTGAGGCAGGTTAATATACTGAGTAGTGAACATTCTACCACTCACACTACTGAAATGCACTGAGAATGTAGCTGTACTTCTTGGGTGTACACAGAGATTTCTTGTGATCAACATAGTATAAAGAAAGAAGTTTCCAGTCTTGATAACAAACTGTGCAAGTCATCATGATGACAAAAACTTATTTTTGAAAATTTTGTGTTTGATTACATATGAAATACTCTTTGTGCCAAAACTGACTTTTGCATTTGTTGTTCAGGGTGAACGTGGGATGCGGCCCTGCAGAAGAGAGAGTCCTGCTCACAGGACTTCATGCTGTTGCCGATATATACTGCGAGTGCTGCAAAACAACACTGGGGTGGAAATACGTAAGATAATTCAACTAATATCTTTTTAATAGAAAAAAAGACTGCAAAGAAAAAGCTATTTTCCAGTAATCATAATGTAAGTGACAAAACAGACAGCTCATAAATAGACTTTTGCTGTACTGTAATAGTAAGAGCATGTATATTTTTGAGCACATCATTTGCAAATAATAACAGATATTCATATTTCAATTTTTCATTGTTAATAACATTATCGTCAGAAATTTAATTCTAATTATGAATTCATCTTGCTGCAATATGTTGCTTCTCATTTCCGCCATGAGACAACAGAACAGGTTGTATGAGAGTTGTCCAGAAAGCAAAGAACTTTTTGGCATAACTAAATAAAAACAAAAGATATTAGTGTAAAGCTTTATTTACAAAGTTACAGTACCATGCTCTATTTTTAAATATTGTCGCAATAATTGTCAAGGCACTTATTGTAGCATGGGACTATTTTTTTCAGTTTCTATGTTGTACACTTGTAGTGCCAAAGATTTGACCCAGAATGTCACTATTTGTTTAATGTCTTCAATGTTTGTGAACTGGCATGCTTGTCATCGCTGTGCTTGGGGATCAGCACTGGGTGTGGTAAAATTATTTTTTACACTCTGAATGATCTTGGTAATTCATGTTAGAAGAAATTGTATTCTCTGCCTGGGAACTGGGTGTTTGTGTTGTCCTCGTCATTCCATCGTCATCATCATCATTATTATTTGTGAGAATGGCTGGACTGAAATGTGTACAAATTGGACTGTGTAAAAATGGGGACATTGTATGGGCGCTGATGACCGTGCAGTTGAGCGCCCAACAAACCAAACATAATCATCATCATCATCATCAAATTGTATTCCTGTTTGAGCCTCAGACTGTTTCATTCTTGCATTGCTTTCTACAGGTGTTTGCATTCAGTTTCCCTGAATCATTCCATAACTGTAAATTTAATTCTTAAACATCATAATTATTAAACATGTAAAGTATTGTAATTTACTTGGTTTTCACAAATGGGATACAAATGCCGTCTGAATACAGAAATCTTATTACTGTCACCATTATTCTGAAAAAACACTCAGTGTCATATTCCACTGATTATGCAGTCTACAGTTCTGTATAACCTGACTCTTACTGCTGTGTGTGTGTGTGTGTGTGTGTGTGTGTGTGTGTGCGCGCGCGCGCAACTTCTGAAGGAGGCCTTTTTGGCTGAAGGCTAAAACATTTAACAGAATTTTCATTGCACCTCTCTGCAACTCAATGCCGCCTCTATGTGGTGAGTAGCAATATATCCTTTTCATAACACTGCTGTAGCTCCTAAATTATTTACCAATTTTAGCTATGCAAAATTGGTAAATAATTTAGGAGCTACAGCAGTGTTATGAAAAGGATATATTGCTACTCACCACATAGAGGCGGCATTGAGTTGCAGAGAGGTGCAATGAAAATTCTGTTAAGTGTTTTAGCCTTCAGCCAAAAAGGCCTCCTTCAGAAGTTGCGTGCGTGCGTGCGCGCGCGCGCGCGCGCGCACACACACACACACACACACACACACACACACACACACACACACACATATTTGCTCAAGCAAAACTTGCATACCCATCACCACTATCTCTGTACCCTGTGACGAGACTGTGTGTGTGTGTGTGTGTGTGTGTGTGTGTGTGTGTGTGTGTGTGTGTGTTTGTTATCCGTCCATCTGTAGGAGACCTTTTACCCAAAAGATTAATCATTTATCAGTCTCTTCATTGTGCCTGTCCGTGACCCCACACTGCCTCCATATGGTGAGTAGCGATCTATCATTTTCGTAATATTAACAGTATTATGCAAAGGACAGATTTCTACTCACGTGAAGGTGTCACATTGAGTTGCAGGCAGACACAATGAAAAGACTGTTACACATAGTTTTTGCCGTGAATCTTCTACAGAAAGGAAAATGTACACACATTTACACAAGCAAGCACTACACAAGCAAGCACACCTTGACTCAAGTTCCACCTTAGCCTCACACAGTGCTCAAACTGAAGGCCCCCTACTGTTGAACTCTGATCATGACATACATAATTCCCACTGAATACCCTAGTACCCTCAGATAATTTCCCTTCTTGATGGACTAGTAACGGCACATATGTTCAATGTCAGAGAAACTGAAAATCCTAAGTCCGTGGTACATTAACAGCGAATTTGATGTCCCTGCACAATTTCACAAGCTCTCATATTTACAACAGTTGTTCAAAATGGCATCCCCCAGCATCAATATGGGCTTGGAATCATCACACAGAGTTTTGTCATCCCCTTTCTAATAATTCAACCAACAGCAAATTGTGTCACTGGCAGAGAGAATTCTTGCCAGATGATCCTATTCAGTCTCAATAGGTAACTCATAGACAAAACGTTTCACTTGGGCACACAAGAAGAAGCAAGTGGGATGAGATCAGGTGAATATGTTGGCCATTAAACAGGACTTCCTCTGCATATCCTCTATTCAGGCTTTTCATGGAGTGCCTGATTCAGGCATTCACAAACCTGCAGTCCAAAATGAGATGGAGCTCCATCATGTTGGACATTTGGCGCGCTCATTTCCAGGCCAAGCTCCCTTACCTCTGATTGATACATTTACCCTTCTCTAGCATCCCTGAAAATTTGTAACATCATAATTGAATCATCCTGTAAGTAATATTGAAGCACACTAAAGATAAATGGGCTTTGTAACCAGAATAGTTGTTATCTAATTACTGTATCTTCATTAGCCAAGTGCCTCTGTGGTAACGTACATTTTCCTTTCTTAAACTTCAGTTTTCTATAAATTATTAAGGGAAACATAGTTTCAGAGAAATTGATGGAGTAAACTTGGAGGTGAATGAAATTTTTCATCAGCAAACTTTGTTATTGCACTTGCTCAATGAGCTTCTGGTTTATGATTAGCTATTACCAAGCACATAGCTTTTATTGTGGGTATATTTTGAGTATTAGGAGACCTGCTTGTGTGGGTTAATGTGCAGCATGCTAACCTGTGATAAAGAGGTGTACACCAGGCCCAGATCAAATCCACAGTGTGGTTTAAGGATTGTTGATCTGGTATACTGAGCAGCTTGTCTGTGATTTTTAGGTGGTTTCTCACATTCCTTAAGGCAAATGTTGGGGGCTGTTCCCCAATTGCCACTTCATAAATTACAAGGAACAAACAGTTAAAATATGATTACAAACTCGACAAAGTTTACGCAATTTGCAGACTGATGGCACACTGAACTTCTGTCCCTTTTACATACATACATACATACATACATCATACATACATACATACTTGACAAGCCATGATATGGTGCATGGCAGAGGGCTTGTAACATTACTAATCATTCCCTTACCTGTTCCACTAGCAAACAGAGCAAGGGGGAAATGACTGTCTACATGCCTCCAGACAAGTCATAATTCTTCGTATTTTGTCTTCATTATGCTTACGCAAAATATATGTTTGCAGTGCAGAATTGTTCTGCAGTCGGCTTCAAGTGTCAGTGCTCTAAACTTTCCCAATAGTGTTCCATAAAACTGCCATCCCTCCAGGGATTGCCATTTGAGTTCACAAAGCATCTTCTGGTCAAACCTACCGCTAGTGGGGTTGCCAAACTCTCAAGCAGTACTTAAGAATGGGTTACACTATTGTTGTATACACAGTCTCCTTTATAGATGAGCCAGACTTTCTTAAAATTCTCCCAATAAATAGAAGTTGACTATTCACCTTCCGTACTGCCGTCCTGAAGTGCTAGTACCATTTCACATTGCTTTAACCCTTCAGTTAACTGGAGACTGTGGTGAAGATAATGACATTTGGCCACAGCATTAAAATAAAAATAAATTTCCCAAATTATAAAAAACAGCAGACACTGTACAAAGGGATAAATACTAGGGAAGATATTACATGTATTAACATGAATATATCTGGATTATTTACTATTTGCACTGAACCTGTCATCTATTGTGGGAGATACATACTGTAAGACACACACAACTTCAGTTTTGTGGTTTAGTGCTTCATCCAGGCTAGAGATTGCTGTTATTAAATCTTGTAATTTCAGATAGTGCGGAGGAATCCTTCGATGCAAAGGTCAGAAATTAATTCTGTTAACAACATTTCTTTGGCACAAGCAGGGTGAGGAGCAATGATGCAACTTGAAATAGGTATGAGAAATGAGTAAAAGATGATAAAATATTTTTAAAAGGTGATTTTCTAGAGGGAATAAAATTATAATTTTGTGGAATACTGTTGTGAAAGTTTAGAGAACTGACATTTGAAGCTGACTGCAGAAAATATATATATACAAAGATGATGTGACTTACCGAACGAAAGCGCTGGCAGGTCGATAAACACACAAACACACACACAGAATTCAAGCTTTCGCAACAAACTGTTGCCTCATCAGGAAAGAGGGGAAGGAGAGGGAAAGACGAAAGGATGTGGGTTTTAAGGGAGAGGGTAAGGAGTCATTCCAATCCCGGGAGCGGAAAGACTTACCTTAGGGGGAAAAAAGGACAGGTATACACTCGCAGACACACACATATCCATCCACACATATACAGACACAAGCAGATGAACTAAGAGGTTGAAATCCCCAAACCACCTTCCCTACCCTCTGGCTCCTATCCTTGTAACCGTCCCCGGTGTAAAACCTGTCCCATGCACCCTCCCACCACCACCTACTCCAGTCCTGTAACCCGGAAGGTGTACACGATCAAAGGCAGAGCCACATGTGAAAGCACCCACGTGATTTACCAACTGACCTGCCTACACCGTGATGCATTCTATGTGGGAATGACCAGCAACAAACTGTCCATTCACATGAATGGACACAGGCAGACAGTGTTTGTTGGTAATGAGGATCACCCTGTGGCTAAACATGCCTTGGTGCACGGCCAGCACATCTTGGCACAGTGTTACACCGTCCGGGTTATCTGGATACTTCCCACCAACACCAACCTATCCGAACTCCAGAGATGGGAACTTGCTCTTCAATATATCCTCTCTTCCCGTTACCCACCAGGCCTCAATCTCCGCTAATTTCAAGTTGCCGCCACTCATACCTCAACTGTCATTCATCATCATCTTTGCCTCTTCACTTCCGCCACGACTGACATCTCTGCCCGAACCCGTTGTCTTTAAATATGTCTGCTTGTGTCTGTATATGTGTGGATGGATATGTGTGTGTGTGCGCGAGTGTATACCTGTCCTTTTTTCCCCCTAAGGTAAGTCTTTCCGCTCCCGGGATTGGAATGACTCCTTACCCTCTCCCTTAAAACCCACATCCTTTCGTCTTTCGCTCTCCTTCCCTCTTTCCTGATGAGGCAACAGTTTGTTGCGAAAGCTTGAATTTTGTGTGTATGTTTGTGTTTGTTTGTGTGTCTATCGACGTGCCAGCGCTTTCGTTTGGTAAGTCAGATCATCTTTGTTTATATATATATATATATATATATATATATATATATATATATATATATATATTGCTAATTCAGTATGGGTAATTCAAAATTTGTAATTACAACTCACAAACAAGTAACATTTTTAAAACTAGTGACATTCTGCACTTCATTACTGGAAAAAGGTGAACAAAATATTTTTGGATTACTGTTTTTCGGGAATCATATTAAATAATGCATTACTCATACTAGATTTTCTTTTCTCAAGATTTTTCTGAATGGTTTCAAACTCCTTTTCTCTCGCTCCTCTTCCTACCATCATGATTTCCACACCCTGAAGCATACCATAGCCTTTAATTTTTTTACTTAGTACTTTTCTCGGTTTAGCTGAAGTTAGGAAGATAATTTTTTCTCATGCCTCCTGAGATAGTCGTTCCTCTTTCTTTTCTTTCACAGCAGCTGTCTCATACTCAATTAATCTTTTGTGTTATTCATCTTTTTAATCTCTTCTTCAAGATACCTTTGGTTTTATTCCTCTTTTTGCTGTTCTTCTAATTAAAGTTTTTTTGTTACCTTCTTCCTTATAAGTATTATAATTCTTTGTGGTATCTCGCCTGCTCTCAGTGTTCAACACATTTACTTGCGAAGTAATGTATTCTTACCACATGACTCATATTCCATAGCTAATGTGTAGTATGACAGTTGCCAAGACTGTAGAAAGAGAACAAACATTTCAGTGACCAAGTGGGCAGTTAATAATTTTGTAAAAGAAATAAATAAAAAAATTGGTTTGAGGGAGTTTTGAACACTGCCCCTCTGCTCGGCAGTGACCACTTAACCATGATGCTGTGGCTATGTAAATATGCTCGATGTTATACTTGTTAAGCTTGGACCATAAAAGTCTGCCACAATGCTACCACCTGGTAGCATTGATGTGAAATCCTAGTTGTGTGGCAAGGGCACATCATAAACCATGCATGTTGTTTATCAAAACCTTATGTATTTGATCCATAAGGCAGTTACGTCATGTGAGTTTTGCATGCACAGAAGCTCCTTAAAACATGCACAAATGTAGGTGTGCTCACTGCACAAATGTAGGTGTGCTCACGACTCTGACACAAAGTTTCACAGAGCCTAGAGGAGCACTGGTGCAGCAGATTTAAGTGCTGTATCTTTCAGATTGCAGCATATCTGTCACGATCAACAGCATTCATAGGAAAATAACCAATAAATATGTAAGGTGTCGAAAGTTAGGGTATTCATGTACTCTTATGCTCTTACACAGCAGCAGCTGTTGCTTATACTGGAATATCATTGATTCGAATTTAGCATTACGGCAACGAGATGCAAACACAATTTAATGTTTGAAAAGGACATGATGCAAATAAACAATGTGAACAATTGGGCACCGTGGCTGACAATACAGTGAGAAATAATGGTCTCAGGCCAACTATATTTGCTCCTGAAAATGTCCCCACAATCTCTGGACCTGTTCAGCTACATCCCAGGAAATCTGTATGAAGAACTGTAGCAGGGACTGATTTGAAGTGTTCTAGCATCCAAGCAATACTGAGAAACTGTCTACACATATTTTCATTCAAGATCCATTAGTTCACACACATACCGGCAGTGTAACAAACGAGATTGTGAACCAAATTCTCAGAATGATTGATAATGAAGGATTTGATGTTGGTTGCATCTGCTTTGCACAAGGAGCCCATTTCCAGCTGAATGGATTTGTGACTAAGCAAAAATGACAATTTTTTAGTTCCCGTTAGTGTGAAGCAAAACCGCTGCATTCTCCCGAAGTTACTGTTAGTCTCGTGGTGTGCAACAGAAGCATTATCAACCCTTTCTTTGTTTGGGAATCGAAAACTAATGAACTCTACATTGCAGTTTTGGAACAGTTTGTTAATACACAGCAAGCAGGGGAAGATCGACCAGACAGGTGCAAGTAAGATGAGGTTCAGTCACATCACACTGAACAGATGTTTTGTGTTTTTGATTAATACTGTACTTCAGGAGTAGAATCATTGCTTTGAATTTTCCTGAATTTACTGGTGGACATGTGGATTGGGCTCCATATTCACCAGATGTGACTCCTTGTGACTATTTTTTGTGGGACACATTGAAAGACACTGTCTGCTGTAACTGTCCCATCATACTGGAAAAACTCAATCATTTATGTTTGGCATTTTCCCTTGAGGCATTAAGAAATGTCGTGTCATATTTTGTTGTTCATTTGTGCTATTTCTCTACTGCTAGTGGTGGACATTTGAACTATACAGCATACAGTGCCATCTGTTATCAGCTTTTTTTTCTGTGTAAAATTTTTATGGCGTCTGTGATAAAATACTGTTCGTTGCATTCTTCCATCAATTTTTGTTTTCGTGTTCTTTAATTTTAAAGTCATTGTATCCTTTATTGCACACACTGTCCGTCCTTCACTCAATAGAATGTATTGCTTGATGTGTACTTTTCATCTGTCTTTTTAAATAGATTTGTTTCGTTAATCTCTCCGACCCTCTTGAATAATTTTGTGTTGAACAGTATTATTCGATAGCAGTAAACACTATTTTGAGTTTCTTGGTAAATGCAAGTATGCTGTAGATCCTGTTCCTTGGACATGCACTATTTGTTCAGTAGTTAGAAAGATTTTTTAAATGTGCATAACTAATTGGGGAGTGTGGCAGCATGGTATAATTAAAAAATCTCTTGTGACCTGAACTGGTCCTTACAGTGAGGATCATTACTGTATTTTGTTGTTTTCCTAATTTCCCTTTTCTGTAGTCTGAAAACAGTACTGACGTTTTGTGCAGAAAAGCATTCCATTGCTAAGAACTGAGTTAAAATACCAATAGAACTTACCTGTAGGCGTTGGCTGTTAATCACTGATGACAACTTCAAGAGTATCTAATTCTGATCTTCTTCTGTTTGTGAGTAACTTTCGTGTTCAAACTTTTTCAACTGATTATAATTACATATTTCTATAACTTTAGTGTATGCTATGCAAATACCAACTACATTTAAATTTCTGGTGTCATTTTTTTCCTGTTCAAACTGAAATTTATGGCATTTGTTTTATGTCCAGTGTAGCATTATTGTAAACTTTTGTGAGGGTTTCATATACTTTCACTGCAAGGAGATCTCTTATTCTTTCAGTGGCTATAATATTGCAGTCATCAGTAAACATAATTTTATCTCTTGTAATTGAGTTTCACTGGAATTGCGACTTTGGATGAACACAATGCTGGGTTTCTCATATGAAAATTGAATAAACATGTGTAATTTACATGAGGCATGCCTTACATGATCCACAGCACACTTGATAAAGGGCAGAAAATGTCACCTCATTATTAAAGTTCATTTTAGTTTGCAGAAATGCAGCAAGATAATGATAGTGGCAAGTGAAATGCATTTGCTGTTATAACTTATATTACATGCCTTGTAATAATGGCTATATCGTGTAAGGTTTTGTGTGATCTTAAGCTTCTCCAGTGAATCAGTTGTTTGTATTGCTTTTGGTGTTTGTATTGCTGGGTACAGTCATTTACAAAACATTCCATGAACAACTGCACATCCTAGAACAATACAAATACATAATAAGTTGTTTTGCATTATCTTTTTGTTTTTGTGTTCCAGGAACATGCTTTTGAATCAAGCCAGAAGTATAAGGAAGGCAAATACATCATCGAGTTGGCTCACATGATAAAAGAAAATGGTTGGGATTGAACAACAGTTTAGCCCAATGTTGCCTCATGGGAGGCTCCCAGATTGTCCCACACTGCATGCATGCTTGGATGATCTTCTGTATTGTGAGAATTTAATTTGTGTTGAAAACCAGAAGAATAGAACCAGTGAAGGAAATGAACCATGACATTGTGTGGTAACACACAAGACTCCACACATGTGTGCCTGCACCCAGTGGTGTTAGCAAAGAGAGTGTACTGAAAGGAACAGAAGCGCTCTTCTTGGTCTTAATGAAGAAGAAAGTAAAAGTAAATATACGTTACAAGAATGTGCATTCGACATCGACAGAGACAATTATAAGATATGTGTTACTTGATGAACAGGCTCTAGAGATAAGTTACAGATTTCTATGCTTAGTTTGCACTGTTCATTGTTTTTATATCTATAAAAGAAAGCATTAAATGTGGGAGTTGGTATTAGACCTATGGACGCAAAGTGAAGTCCACGTTGTTTTATCTATTGGGTACCTGGCGGCAGAAGGAAGCGGAGTCTCATGCATCTGCAGAGATCTGAAAAGTTATATTATGTACTTACTGTGTGCCAGGTGAGGCAATGGCCACTGACTGCACGCTCGGCTGTAGTGCTGAGGCAGAAACTGCTTTTCAGTTTGTGTGAATTAAGTCTGACAATTTGCTTACTGATAATGTTTTCTCCAGATACGCAGTTGTGGACTTTACCATTGCAAGTTTAGCTTGATGTGATAAGTGGTGGCAGTCTTATCTTTTATTTGCATCAGAGTGATCTTGATTAATTTATACAGTTATTGGAGAGTTTGGTTGATGAATGCTGTGAGCTTTTTTTGACACTTTAGACTTAAGTGTACTTAAGGAAGAAAATTCAGTTTAAAAAGCTTATAATAATTTGAATAATCATGTCTCACTTTGCTGCAGAAAAGAGAAATTGCCATCACAACTCTTTTTGGTAACCCAGTCTAGTCTTTCAGTCTGTGCATTCATTATTATTTCCCTTGTATTAGATAGTATTTGTACGAATTTTTGTTTTTCTTTATGTCCTCTTTTTTTTTTTCAGTCCTCACATGTTTAATTTGGAGGTAGTTCAGGGGTAGATATCATCTTTCCAGAATACAGTGAAAACACTTACACTTTGAACTTCATCATTCGAATATTTTCTTTCTACCAATTTCATGTTGACATTGTCAGATGAATGGAACATTTTGTTTCTTTGAATTTTTTTCTAAAACGTAAAGGAGCAGAAAAAATGTGTAATATATCCATCCATGGAATTTTGGTGATGTCAGTACCAATTATTTTCTTTTTGTCCTAACAGTGCAAGTGATATATGTGGAACAGTTTTTCAGTGTCTTTGATACTGTAACATGTGATAATCATTTTATCTGTGAATTATTTGCTCCATGTGTGTACCAATGTGTAGACTGCATAAACAAAGGCAGAAATAAATGTGATTGAATTTGATATTAATGACCACATAATGTATGTTTTTTCCTTGATAATTTTTTATACATTCAGTTCATAGTATTTTCAGTTTGAATAGTTTTATAACAAAACATGCCATATTTTTATGTATTAGTGGTAAGTTAATTTTATAATCAATATGCTAAATCTGCAAAAAATAGTAGTGCTATCCACTTTCATTAGGAAGCAAATTAGCATGTGCATCATTGGAGTTTTTAAATTTGATATGTCTAGAAACTAAGATACCTGTGTGTAAATGTGAGAACTGTCTTAGGTGATATTTTTAGTTTTATATACTGGTACTTGTATTCCTAATTTCTTTTTTCTTTCGGAATTTGCACAAGATGATATAGGGCTGAACTACATGCATACATATTCTACATTTTCTTACAATACAAAATTGTGTCACTAAACATTATTTTCTGATTTACTTATAATGCTGGATAAAGAGTAGGATTGTGTGTGATCGAAATGACTTTCTGTTAGTATATTTGTATTTTCACAATTACATTTTCCTAGGATTCCCTTATATAGTATAAATGTGAGAATATTATTCAGAAATATCTGTACACAAATGTTATATTTTGTATGTATCAAATGCTATGTTCTAGATTCTAACTCTTTAAAACTGGTAATCTAACCAGAAAACTAAATGAAATAAATTAAAGAGCAATCTCAGTTACAAAATCTGAAGTGTTTTATTAATACTTGTTTCACAATTGAATTTTCCATTACAGGTTCCCAGTTGGTGAACGTCAACACATTTACCAATTTTGTTTTGACTGCACAGTTATACAGGGGTTGGACAAAAATATGGGAACACCAAAAACACCACATATTACCGTACTTTGTACAGTGTGCAAAACCCACTGCCAATCAAAACATCTGCTAGTTGTCTTGGGATGGATAAACCTAGATCCTTTGTGGTTTTGAAGGATATCTTGTACCATTCTTCCTGCAAAATAGTGGCAAGTTCTGGTAATGATGGTGGGAGTGGATCACGCACACTCCTTTCCAAAGTAGACCACAAACGCTCAGTAATACTGAAATCTGGTGATGGCGATAGCCAGGGGAGATTTGGCATTTCCTCCTTGTGCTCACAAAACTAATACTGGATGGTGCGAGCTGTGTGAACAGGGACCCCGTTTTCTTGGAACAGAGCGCCACCATAGGGGAACAAATATTGCACCATAGGTTGGACCTGATAAACCAAATTACACACACAATCTTCGGCAATAATGCGACTTTGTAGAGTAACTGTGGCCCATGGAATACCACAATATTGCTGCCCAAATCATAACCGAACCCCTGCCCTATTTTACTCTCCAGTGTAAACTCATTCAGAAGTTGGAAACAGTGTGGAAAATGACACATACAACTAAATGACTTTCTTCCATTGCTCCACAGTTGAGATTTTATGGCTTCAGCACCACATTTTCCTATTTACGTTTGCATCACTTATGAGTGGTTTTGGAAAATCAGCTTGCCCTGCGATTTCCTGCTTGTGGAGCTCCCTTTGTGTTGTTTCGGCTCTGACTGGATTTGTGAGTGCAGCACTCAGTTCTGCAGTAACTTTTGCTGCTGTCTTTTTTTTTTTTTTTTTTTTTTTTTTTTTTTTTTTTTTTTTTTTTTTTCCTCTCTCTCTCTCTCTCTCTCTCTCTCTCAATCCTGTCACCATTGGTTACAGAAGTGCCCATCATACAAATGACAACAATCTGTCAATGTTCGAATTTGCTTTCATCTGACATAAAGCACTCACAACCACACAGAGCACAGTTCTTACTGTGAATGGCACTTGCAATGTCTCGAGGATAGTGCACAGGTGTCATTTTGTGGTCAAAAATAATAGCAAAACCTACAGGCATAGCTAGAATCTGTATTTATTTTCAAGCATACATTTCTTACCAGGATTCCATATTTTGGTCAGACCTCTGTATATGACATTCTTTTTGCAGAATTGGGAAGTTTAGTTACTCTGGTATATTTCCCCAGTACAGATGCTCTTATTCCAGTAATGCAGCATAATTATCCTGAAAGCATATTAGGAGAAATTACTAGGTGCACTGAATGACTTGAGAATCTTACATGTTGCTCTCTAAAACTATTAGAAAAAACAAAGTTTTCTATGACAAGGATTTGCCATCTGTTTACCAAGTTAGTCCCTCCTTTCCATCTCCAACTCCTCTCATAGCTTCTCCCCTGCCACCTACGGCTGTTGTTATTCAATTCCTCTCTCTCTCTCTTTCTCTTTCTCTTTCTTTCTTTCTTGTTCACCTGTCTGTCCATTCATCTCAAATGTCATACCAAATCCCTCAATAGGCCTATTCACTGAAATGAAATGAACGTATGGCATTGTTGGCCGGGAGGCCCCATTCGGGGGCGTTTGGCCACCGTATTGCAAGTCCTCTTTAGTTGACGCCACATCAGCGACTTAAGAGTCAATGATAATGAAAATGACTCACTAATTTCCCCAAACTTATTGCTCCCTTCTACTAATCAAGAATGCACAATGGTTGAGGCAGTGGATTTGTATTTGGGTGGCATGGGAAATCTCCACTCAGCCACATCGGTTCACATTAGGGTTTCCGTGATTTTCCTAAACTTTAGAGATGAATGTAAGGGTGGTTCCTGTCAAAAAGATGTGACAGATTTCCTCTCCTATTATTACCCAGTCTGTGTGTATGCTCTGTTCGTAGTGATCTTTCTAGCTGAGGTAATAAACATCAAACTACACCTTCGTTTCCTCTCTCCCAGTTTCCTGTCTTCACTTGGATGAAGCAACCTTTCCATCTGAAAATTATTTGTTGTACCATTTGTTCAAGTGTATGCTTATTGCTATTTAGCTCCATGGCTAAGGCTGTATACATATTTAATTTTAGGTGCAAGTATTATAAACTACTTGTGCTTGATATGCTGGCTACTTACACACAGTGTTGATGTCTGTTGTGGACTATGAAGGCCACTCCAGACGGAAACCCACAAGTTTCTTCTATTAAGATTCAGGTGGGTTTTTTCATGCACAATTGGTACATACTTTAGGAACAAAAGATTGTGTGTCCACACAGTTACCTTTTAGCACCTTGTATTTATACCAGTAAAACTGATGTAATCTCTATTGAAAAAGATATTTCATTACAGTTCACCAGCCTATCAAAAGGACTTAAATCATTTTTATGTGACAGTTATTTTTGTAAATTTACCAAGGTTTTTTGTATTTTGTTTCCACCTTTGCTGGGTCAAAACAATAAGTGGAGTGTGGCAAAATCATATGCTCAGGTTTAATGATTGCATTGTTGATTATTTTCAAATTGAAGCTTGTATGTAGTGCAGTAACAACTACAGAACTTAATGAATCCATAGAATGTTCAGTGTGAACATCATGGACAATAAACATATGAGCTGGTCTATGCACTTAATCTCCTTAAATGTTTCTTGTATCCTTCTGAAACTTCACACTGTGTATGTATGTTCATACTTTCATATGAACTGTACAGTTGGGACATACAGGGGATGCACAAAATTATATGAACACCTTGGTATAAGCACCTAATTTCTGGAGTTCATTTTATGACTTTAAGGCTCTTGTTTCCATTTTGCACTGAGCCTTTTCTCGAAGTTTTCTGAACTACCAGTACTTCTGTGATCCTGTGATGTTTTGTTGAATTACAATTATTTTAGTCCTTGGAGACATACATTGTGGACAGTTATTGTTGCCCACTTGGTGCTCCATAGCAGAAGTTGCAGATCCAATAGTGGCATCTAAACCTACTTGATGCAGAACCATGACAGCAAACAAAGTTCTTGAGAACACCTTGTTAACTAGGACAATATTGAAAATAAAACTAAAGTCTCCAGTACAAAAGAATGACATTAAAAAGATTTGTTACCTCTTATTTGAAGGCCACTGCTTTGAAAATGACTGTTGATTATAATATATAAGCAGACGCAGTAGTACATATTAAAGCTCAACATGAATTGCATAAATATAACATTAATGGTAGAGCTGGTGTGGGTAAAGCTTGTAAAGCAGACAGTAAATAAATAAAAGCTTCCATGGTGCAAGGGGCACAATATATAGACTATCAGACAAGGTGACCATGTAATGTGGTCACGTGAGTTAATGTCAACACTGTTCATTACTGGAAGATATGTTCACATATGGAGAACACTAGATACAGTGTATATAATCTATGTTGTCTTCTTCCAAGTACAAGAAATACTGAAGGTTCTGTAATGATTTAAGCAGTCATATCTATTTTTTTTAGTGGCTCCTGTTAGCACTTTAAAAAGAGTATGAAAGCATAAGGTCTATAGAACAATTTTAGGTGACCATATTCATTCAATGACACACACTTGTTCCCACCATGATAATTTGTATCCCAAGATCACAGATGTTATTGGTGAGCACAAACATGAAGCAACTTGTACTCCATGACCTCCACAATCCCTAGAGTTGAATATTATTTAACTCTTGTAGCCTGCATTTGGAAAATAAATAAGTGCACAATACCATTTTCCACATCTCAAGAAACTGGAAAAATTTCTGCTTAAGGAATCATATGCAGTCTTCATGATTTGTATGACATTATTCCCAGAAGCATTCAGCTTGTATGGATGATACAGATGACCCTGCACCATACAAGTGTCAGTGTGAGAACATCTAGCTGAATTTGTATAATATCATATAGGATGCTGTAAACTTTGGAAACATCAGAGGTTCAAGAAAGCCTTCTAGTCAAGTGATGCTATCACTGCTGAAGCCAAGGAGACAGGTCACTGAGTGAAACACTATCTTGAACTGTGTGCCACTTGGACCAAAATGACAAGAACTACCCTTGGTGCCATTAATTTATTCATTCATTTATACATTGTATTCCAGAAAGCACATCATGAAAGAGAGCATTCGGGACTGTGGAGCAAGTCAGGTTATACCTTAATAGGCAGATGCAGCAACTACAGGATACTCCTCTAAAGTACACTCACAACAAATTACGACTAGTGCTCATCTACAAATACTGGTAATTTATCGTAAATAGTTCTAGATAACTTTAATTATATCAGGAGACAAGCAGCTGCTTTAAAGACAGAGCCGCTGTTCCTCCTGTTGATAACTCTGCTGCTGCTTTCATCTACTGCTTCATAATAAATACTTACATAACTTCACTAATTACAAAAACCATTATAGCTGTCTTTACTGGAAAAGTTAGTGTTTAATGCAAACTCTGGACAGTGATGCATAAATTGGCAATTTGTGTCTGTTTAACCAACCAGTCATGTTTTTAATTTTCATACAATTTATTTTCTGTGCCATTAATTAGTATTCAAACTGCTGTAGGCTCATCATCAGATGGAGGTGTTACAGTATCATTATCAGGATTATGTGCAGCTAAATTCTGTGATTGAGGCGATCCCACTACCCCGGGGTATCTGCGGCAAATTTATTCAGATGGATATTTTGCAGGTCACACACACACACACACACACACACACACACACACACACAC
Source organism: Schistocerca nitens (assembly GCF_023898315.1). Taxonomy (NCBI): domain Eukaryota; kingdom Metazoa; phylum Arthropoda; class Insecta; order Orthoptera; family Acrididae; genus Schistocerca; species Schistocerca nitens. The sequence goes on from NC_064614.1 coordinate 1,130,335,797, forward strand.
ACACACACACACACACAGTACTTAGTTGCACTAGGTTCCACATTCACTCACAGTAAGCCTGCAGTGGCTTGAAAACTTAGTGTTACAGCAAAATAAATTATATTCAAATTCACACACAAATCATTAAATTAAATTGTAAATACAAATCATTATCCACAATAGATATAGAGAAGTTACGCAGAGTTTACATGGAAATTATTTTCAGTATTATAGCTGAGACGGTGTAAGAAAGTACCTGCCAGCTCACAGCGCTATTGCCAGCTTTTAACTGTGAAGCACTAATGGTTGCATGTGAAAACAGTAACTGTCCATAGTGTTGCCATAAAGAGGTTTACAAAATCATGTTATGTCATTGATTGAGATAGGCCTGCAAAACTGCCATGCCCAACCCACTGCAACTTTCAGAGATCAGCTTATGCCGACAGCTATAGTAATCATCATCATGAACAGCAGCAGCAGGAAGTCCCTGTAACAAGCTGCATATGATGTTTCTGAATAATCTGGTATATTTCTTCCTACACCACAGCAGCCCATCTCTCTCCTTTCCTTTTGAGGTCTTCTTTGATTTGGTCCAGCTACCTCTTTCTTGGACATCCAACTCATCTTCATCTATAGCAAATTCACTTAGGCTGCATCTTTCTCTCTTGACCAGGCTTTCCACCACGATCACTTCCACTTGCACGTCTATTCTTACATGCTTGCTTCCGATTTTATCATTGGGATAGCAGACCTAAGAAATTCCATTTCACAACCAGTACTGTATGTTTTATAGGCCATGATAGAAAGAAGTAATGTTCTGAACGTGATCTGTTTAACTCTTAGACAAACATCCTTAGCCCAGCCAAGTCTTCGTACCAGACTGAAGAAGTTGGATTCTTTGGTTACCCTGTTCAGAACCTCAGATTGGCACTCCAATCACTTGCTTTAACACTACCAAAATTATGAAATTATTCACTTTCCCAGTCTTCTTGCCCTCCAAAAGTTCTACTCATTCCCGCCTCCACTGCCTTTTTTAATTGACAGTTAACACAAACAATGTGAATTTGGTGTTTCGCAGGTCCAATTTTGTCTGTACCTCTCTGTTTATTTCACGCAAAATGGTGACAATTGCAAATACAAAGAGTATGTAGGTCATATTTTTCCACTTTATTAATAATCTTCAGTATATGGTATTCACGAGTGTGAGTAGTAGTGGGGAAAAAGCAGCTGCCCTGTTGTACACCTTTATTTGTTCTAAACCACTTTTATTTTCCATCTCCAATTTGTACACTTCTATCACAGTTACCACACACCATCTGAATTTTTGTAATTAGAGTTGGGGACATTCCATTTTTTCAAACAGTCCCATGTTTGATACCTCAGATCCAAAAATTGGACAGTGAATGAGAGGTGCTTACACCTACACTATCCTGAAAAATAAGCCAAGGCAGAACACGCTTTAAAAAGTTGACACTGAATTCTATTCTTTAATGAAATGTCTGTCATTATGAGGATGAAGGGATTCTGGGATAGTGTCATAAAAGAAGTGGTAGAAGTAAAAATATCTGAAAACATCATCAATGAGGATGGCAGTTTGCCGTTCAGCACAGCCTGGGACACATCCATCATGAGGTTGAAGTGGGCGCAATGGACAAGGAATGAAAACATTATCACATCTGGTGATGAAGAGAGCACCAGTGACATCACAGCCAGCAGTTTAGCTATATAATAGCAAGGCCACAGTGACATGACAGTCATTTATCACATGAGAATGGCCGAGGAGAGCTCAGTCAAAAGCTCATGGGATTTCAAGTACCTGATGTGGCTGGAAGCCCAAGAAGATTTTTTAAATTCATATTGCTGTGAGACCATGCATTCATATTATTATCAGGTCTTTTCTTTTCCTACAGTATTTTTACATTATTTATCTGAGAGCAATAATTAAGTCAAATGTTGTCTGTTAGTCTTAATACCATGCTTTTCTTCTTGAAACAAGTGCTAGAATAACTCTAAACCTCTTTTTTTCCCCCGAATCTCTTCAGTTATCATTAGGCAGTGTGTCAGTAAAGTGATCCCTCTATAGGTGGTGCATTTTTTCTTATTTCCATTTTTTAAATATTGTTATTACAATTCCTTTTTTTCAATATCTGGGTACCTCATTTTCTTTCTGTATCACTCCCACAATTCAATGCAAGCACTGCATTCTGTTCATCCCCACTGTTTTTATCATATTCATCATTTCTGGAAGACTCCCTCCTTGCATTTCCTTCAGAGCATTTTCTGTTTCTGTCAGGGTATCTGGTGGTTGTTCTTTCTCAAGTAGGTTGGTGACTCAGGATCCATGGCCTTCCGTGTAATCCTCATTTAATAAATTTTCAAAATAAACTTTCATCTCTTCTCCTAGTTCTTCTATGTCTCTGATGATGATCCCTTTTTCTGTTGCATTTATCTTTTTTCCCATACTTTTCAAGAAGACATGAAGTGTTTCTTCCCCCTCTACTATCTGTTTAAAGTTACTGCATGATGGTACCCCGACTTTTCTACAGTGAGAAAAGAGATCAACATCTAGGCCACACTGTCACAGTGGAAAATGTGTGTGTTTCACATCACTCCAGAAACAAAGCAGCAGTCAGTGGAATGGATCACACAAATTCTCCAGTCAACAAGTAAACTAAACAGGAAATTTCAACAAGCAAGATTATGATAACTGTATTTTGGGACAGGTGTTGTGTTAAATTAGTCAACTTTATGGCATGAGGGGGCAACAATGAATTCAACTGCTTACTGCACAACTTAAGGAAGTTTCTTTGGTGTACTGTCACTTGGAGTTTGGCTGCTATGTGATAAAGCACAACCTAATTCTGATGGTCAATCAGCTCCTTTGGATGAGAGCAAATGGACCAGCCATCATACTCCCCTTATCAAGTACTGCGACTATTGTGTGACAGATTGTACCACCCATTTACACATGCATATGCAATTATTCTGCTGTGGTGACACCACTGATGCCTTATTTTTCAAGGTAACATGCTCAACAGAAATGACAATGTGCAGATGAGCTGCTAACTAAGCTTATGTAGGTGGAAAAGCAGAAAAAAGAAAAGGACTATGTCAGCTACCTATCAGTGGTGCAATAAGAGAACAAAGGGTGGCAACAACAAGCAGTGTTAATGCCACCTAATACCAGGTGTGGATCCAGGATACATTTCTCAGTGGTACAGAAGGGAGGATCGCAATTTGCTACTCCTCCCTTTCTCCCCTCCCCCCCCCCCCCTTCCCCCAAACACACACATTTATTGTGCCACAGATGCCTATGATTATTATTAAAATAACAACAACAATAAAAGATAGAAAATCCATTAACAGATGAATAATAATTTGGTAATTTGTTTACGTCAGTGGTTCATACATTCCTTTAGCAAAATTTCCAAGAAACTGCAAATCAGAAAAGTACAGTGTTTGAAAAGCATTTCTCCAAAAATTTAAGAAGTTTATTTGGCATGTAACTGATATTAAGAACTATAATAGCAACAAACAAAGAACTTTTACAAACATCAAAATTTAAATGATAAAAAAACACAAAATGTGCTTTCACCATTGTTGGTATTTCAGTTAGCACTGAGATTTTGGATGCAGCATTTTTATAACTATACTGTTGAGGCTGATCTTGTTCATTTGTCTGCATGTTCCTTCACACAGTATTAAAAATACCAAAGCTGCAGTATTTGCAATGTTAGTTCAATTTGAGGTCTGTCTTTTAAGTAAGGTACAATTTTCTGTAAAAAAAGAAAAAATAGAACAATAGATTATTTTTTTCTTACTGAATTCTACTTATACTTCTCCACTTTACAAAGCTATTTCCACCCACCTCTGTTGAAACAGAAGCTCAGTTTGGCTTCAGCTAATGGTTCTCTACAGAAAAAAAAAAACAATACAACTGCCAGTATGACTACATTAGCACTAGTCCTAATTTATTGTTAAGTTTTAATACAGTTTATAGAAGTCGCTGCAGCGGCGTCTTCTGCCTGCTCAACTTATTCCACACCGATGAAAGATGACCTTCATGATGGGATTTACAGAACATGATATGTGAATGGATTAATTAATCCAAACCTTACTTACATAATTTCATCATCTATGAACAAAGCTGTATCTTAGCAGTAATTCTGATTGTGATTTGGAAATAGTGTTCTTTGTCGTAATGCCCTGGGACTGTAGCTCTCAGCTCCTATTTCTCCTAGAAATATTCTTCTCAACAGAGAGCATAATTTCTGATCTGAGAATGACTAATAAACATGATGTTCATATGTTTCAAACTGTTGTTAACTGCTCCGATCAAATGATCAGCAATTGCAGACTGCTGGCTTAAGCACTGCTCCTCATGGATGACATCTCTGACTGAGACATTTATCGCTCTCTGCACCGGGTTCATTTACTTCAGTTATCAGGTGGTGAGTGCACTAGGCATTCATGTTCTTACTGTCAAAATTGGAGTACTGGTGGTGTTTCAGTCAGCTTTTCTGATCACTCAGTGAAAGGCCTGTGCATTACTACTGTGGCCAGGGCCAACTCCAGGAATTTTGCTGCCCCATGCGAAAATCGTGTATAAACTGCCCTTTTCAGTCTATCATAGGTGTGTTCAATAGGGTTCATGTCTGGAGAACATGCTGGCCACTCTAGTCAAGTGAATCATTCACAAGATGTGGACAATGGGGGTGCAAATTGTCATCCATGAAGATGAATGCCAATATGATGCTGATGTGGTTGCACTGTCGGTTGGAGGATGGCATTTACGTATCATACAGCCATTACGGCACCTTCCATGACCAACAGCAGTGTACGTTGGCCCCCACATGATGCCACCCCAAAACAGCAGGGAACCTCCACCTTGCTGCACTCACTGGATAGTGTGTCTAAGGTGTTCAGCCTCACCAGGTTGCCTCCAAACACGTCTCCGATGATTGTCTGGTTGAAGGGATATGCGACACTCATCGGTGAAGAGAACATGATGCCAATCCTGAGCAGTCCATTTGGCATGTTGTTGGGCCCATCTGTACCGCGCTGCATGGTGTCATGGTTGCAAAGGTGGACCTCACCATGGACGTCGGGTATACTTGCTCATCATGCAGCCTACTGCACACAGTTTGAATTGTAACATGACGCCCAGTGGCTGCATGAAAGGCATTATTTAATATGGTGGCTTTGCTGTCAGGGTTCCTCCAAGCCATGATCCATAGGTAGCAGTCATCCACTGCAGTAGTAGCCCTCGGACGGCCTGAGCGAGGCATGTCATCGACAGTTCCTGTCTCTCTGTATCTCCTCCATGTCCGAATAACATCACTTTGGTTCACTCCGAGACACCTGGACACTTCCCTTGTTGAGAGCCCTTCCAGGCACAAAGCAACAATGTGGACACGATCGAACTGCGGTATTGACCGTTTAGGCATGGTTGAACTATAGACAACATGAGCCATGTACCTCGTTCCTGGTGGAATAACTGGAACTGATTGGCTGTCAGATCCCCTCTGTCTAATAGGTGCTGCTCATGGGTGGTTGTTTACATCTTTGGGCGGGTTCAGTGACACCTCTGAACAGTCAAAGGGACTGTGTCTGTGATACAATATCCACAGTCAATGTCTATCTTCAGGAGTTCTGGGAACCGGGATGATGCAAAACGTCTTTTGATGTCTGTAGTATCTGACAGAGTTCCTGCGTCGACATTATTGTCAGAATTGAATCATCTGGAGAGCTCTGCCTACTTTTCGTGTGATTCTGTGTGTACATGCAGCCTACTGTGGCTAGTTATTGTCTCAGAAATGTGCCGCCAGTTACTTTAAACCACTGAAGTGAGTAATATTTTAATGTTGGAAAAGAGTTTGCAGCAGAAACAGAAAACAGCATCTGCACTTTTTGAATGAACTAACCTTTTTCTCTGAACAATTTTGTCATTGCACAAACTGCAATTGTAATTTTTAGAAGTAAATCAGTGACTAAAATCATCAATAGGACAGCTATCAAATTCAGTTGTTTGTTCTGAAGGGCCTCTTTTGACTAAGATTGTCTTAAAAAAGTCATCTATTTTGTCAGTTCATTTTGCAAGGCCCGAATCGGCAACACAGCTTCTACTTTGTGTGTGAGATATGCAGTTGCTTGGCTGCACTGGAACAATTTTGCATTCATTAGAGAGCTCTGAGGCAATGTCCAGTCTCCTCTGTAACGCTGAAGGTACATCTTCACATACCAAAGGCTTACCCTGATTTAAGTCTGCATCTTTATTCACACATGGATCATCTTGATCAAAACCTTCTTTAGTCTGCAAAAATTTACGTAACAAAATTTTCAATTTTTTATCTACAGTCTCTTTTAACTTGTCTTTTCCTATACTGACTTCCTGAAAGGCACTTCCTGCCATCAGACACTGTAAGAGTTTATAACATTCACACTGCAGCCAAATGAAAACACGTCACATCAGAATGAGAAAGCCTTTCTGAGATTAAACCACTAATCCCAGAAAACTGTCGGCTGAATGTACAAATATTAACTTTCAACATAATTGTTGTTATGGGGCAGCATACAACAGTAATGATAAGACAGGTTAGAGAATCTTCTGCACCTACATGGTTATTTTTAAAATTTGATAGAAAAAAATAAATTGTATGTGGCAAATGAAATATGTTTCTAAAAAGCTCAGCACATACAGACCTATATCAGCAACACAAACAGCAGTTAGACCACTGTATCTCCCTTCACTCACTTCTTAACTATTAGTTTTAGTCCATTAACAAAGCAAGCACACTGTTTCTCTACAATGAAACAGCCAACCATCAGCTGCTGACAACTGGGAGAGGAGAATTCGTAACACCGCCATGGAGACTGAGTGGCAGTACCAATACAATAATTGCAGTGTGAGACATGTAGCAACTGGCACAGTTGAGTACTGCACTGACGGCACTCTCATTGGTGCTTCTGCTGTACGTAGTGGAAGCTCATAGGACAGTGAGTGACTCACATATGAATGCTTTATTTTTTGGAAAAAGTGTATAAATCACCAGTGCCTATTTAGTGTTCTGATAGTACATAAAGGAAAAATGGCGATGGTAGATGTCGAGGAGGTGCGCTTTCCAGCATGCCATAACCCCAATTTATGGCTCAAAACAAGCAATATTGAAAGAACTTTCATTTGCTGTTGTGAAAAGTAACAGTTAAATCCTAAATAATGTTGTTGGAATGCAAACAGTTTGAAATACGACAAAACTGAAAACAGTTTGTGCAAAGCGGATTAGTTGCTTCAACTCCAAATTAAAGTTTGACAGGATTTTTCCATATGATTGTAATATCAATATTTATTGATTATGGCTTCAACAGAGAAAGAAAAGGAAATGAGGTAAAACTTAAATGAAGTTATTGACAAACTTTAGAGGAGCATGGCAGGAAGAAAAAAAATGAAATGGTAGTAATGGCAGATCCATAGGAGAGGAAGTGGTGGTGAGGAGGGGGGGTGGGGGTGGGGGGTGGGGGGGAGGAGGATTCCACGCATCATGCCATGAGTGACTGCTGCTTAATCAGAATGTCTGGGTTCAAAAGAGTATGAAGTGTAATGGACAGTTCATATGTTACTTACCCTTATTTGTTTGTTATGAAATGTTTTTCTCAGCAATACTGCTATAAGTGTTTAAGTTGGCTATGTAAGAACTGTTAGGCCATAATATTTTGACATTTATGTTTATATCTCTTTATTATAAAGTTTTTCACTTCTTTAGGGGCTTTCAAGTTGCCCTAGGCACATTTCAGATGTTGTGTAGGCTTATGGTAGAAACTGCTTGGCAACACTACCACTAGCAAGCTTTGCTGTTTTGAAAGATGCACCCAAGGTGACCAACTTGGGCACTTTGTCATCTGTTTCACAATACTTAAGAATTTCTGCAGTTGATGTAGTTATCTGTAATAAAGTCCCTCCTTAAAAAAAAAGCTGCATAAATATTCAGATATTCAGTCCAATCTTGATAAGATTTTAAAGTGGTGGAAAGATTGGCAACTTGCTTTAAATGTACAGAATTGTAAAACTGTATACTTCACAAAAAAAAGTATTCTATGACTGTAATATCAGTGATTCACAGTCATAATGAGTGAGCTCATACTAACATCCAGGAGTAGCTATTTGTAGGGATATGAAACAGAATTATCACTTACGCTCAATTGTAGGTAAGGCAGGTAGCAGACATCAGATCATTAGCAGGAGACTGGGAAAATCCAGCTGAGTGAAGACACTCAGAAGAAATTGTAGAGCACAAATAGAAAAAAGAAAAATACAGAGGAATTCATAGGCTCTAAAAGAGATGATGAGGGATGGGCGTGAAGTCCTAGGGAAGAACTCTACCAGAACATGAGGACAATATCAGGAGAAATCAGACTGGAAAGGGCAAGGTTTGCTGGACGTGTGATCGCAATGAATGTGGATAGAATGATAAAAAGACTATGAGGAACAACAGTGAGGCCAGAGGAAAGATGGGAATCAAGTGGGTTATTGAATTGGATTGAAGGTGGAAGGGAACAAAAATTGGAGATAAGAAGTACACACTGATCACCTTGACAGAAATCAATAGAGAAGGATACAGAAAATCGATAGAGAGTCACCAGCCGGACAAGAAAAGAGGATAATAACGATTTCAGAATATGAGCAGGAGAGAAGCAGAGAAATGACAAAGTAGTTCTGGTAGGAGTACAATAAAATGTAAACCTGTGGTCCTACAGAGGTGATAACACAAATGAAGAAGAAGAGGAAGAATATTGCTCAGGTGTGTAGTGCCCATACCAAACAGGACTAACAGGTGGTATACAAATAAGGGCAGCATAAGTGGTCACAGGTTCGTTTGGCTCACAGGAGGGCATTATGGAAATTTTGGAAAACTTGAACTGGTAGACTCTTGAAGATGGACACAAATTATCCTGTGAAAGACCATGTACAAAATTTCAAGAATGAATGCCTGTTCAGTGAAGAATCTAGAGGTATCCTTCAGCTCCTAACATATTGCTCTTATATATTATCTCAATTCATAAACCTGATATTTCTGTTCTGCATCTACATCTGCATCCATACTCCACAAACCACTGTGAAGAGGATGGCAGAGTATACATCCCATCATACCAGTTATTAGGGCCATTTCATTCACCTATGAAGTGTGGGAAAAAACACTGTTTAAATGCCTTAGATTCTGGTATTTATATAAGTTGATCAATTCCAGTTGTAACTCATCGATACAAGAGTTGTAGGAAACTATATTTTTTCGTTTTGTCTTGTGCACAGTTTTACATTTTTGAACATTTAAAGAAAGTAACCAGTCTTTGTACCACTCAGAAATCTTCTCAAGAGGGGTGACTCAGTTAAATGTTCAATACAGAATCTGACAGGGATTCAATCGGTCCCAGAATCTTTTTCAGTTATAGTGATTTCAGCTGTTTCTTAACATTACTGATACTAATATCTATGTCACTCATTTTTGCAGTAGTGCAAGAGTTAAATTGGGGCAATACCCTTGAATTTTCATTTTTAAAGGAACATTTTAAAACAGAGTCCAGTGTTTCTGGTTTTGCTTTGCTACTCTCAATTTCAAACCCTGTCTTATCCACAACTGTCTGGATACTAACTTTGGTACCACTAATAGCCTTTACATATGACCCAAATTTCTTTGGGTTTTGTGAGAGATCCTTTGATAATATTCTGCTACTGCATTGTCCACTTGTCAGACAAATGCATTTCATTCAGCGTCTTCCTTTCTATGATCCTACCTGCTTTTTTTTACCTATTATGCAGTAGTCTCTGTTTCCTTAGGAGTTTCTTCAGAGAGGCAGTATTCCATGAAGGTTCCCTCCCATCACGAACTGTTCTACTAGATACATATACATGGTCAACTATTCTTCTACACTTAAGCCACAGTTCTTTTACATGTACCTCTCCTGAGCATGCAGTTCCCTTTCAAGATACAACACTACTGCCTCTTTGTCAGCACTTCTACTGTGAGAAAGAACATTTGGGGGCCTGTGTGTTACTATAAAAAGAGCAAGAGCTCAAAAGTTACTGTTAACTGCTTTCTGTTACATGTGTCTGTGTGCTACACATCAATCCTCTATAGGTAAGTGGTTGCCATTTCCTTATTTTATGTATTTTTCCACCCAGAAATTTTTGTTGTTATTATAAATTGCTAGAAATATGAATGCCTCTGCTTGTCTTAGTTTTGGTAATCATTGTTTCTACAACAGCCTCATGTGCAATAGTACCAGTTTCCATGTGGACATCCTCAAAGAAGTCGGGTCTATATTTGTTGCTATTAGATCAATTTCCATCATGAGTGGGTTCCTGAACAATCTGTTCTAGGCAGTTCTGAGAGAACACATTTAGTACTGTTTTGCAGGGTGTATTGTCCCACCTACAACACTCTGATTCTCCCAATTGATTTTTGAATGACTAAAGTCTCCAACAATGATGACAGTATGAATGGTGATCTTACATACTACTTACCCTTTACTTATTACTTCTGCTGCTTTCAACAACAATAATATTTCTTTCTGTGTTGTTGACAAATGAGCTTCATCTTTTTGTTCAGTTGCTCCTTCTCCGCTGTATTGGAATGCCAGATCACAAATGTTGAATTGCTGCAAATGAACACATTGTCTTTAGAAAGACTGAGTACAGATTTCTTTGGCTTCCTGGTAATGAAATGTCCACAAATATTTTACAAAGTTCTTATTTCCGTTTTGAAAACTGGAACAGAAGAGAATCAAAGCATTTGAGATGTGGTGCTATAGACGAATGTTGAAAATTAGGTGGACTGATCAGGTAAGGAATGAGGAGGTTCTATGCAGAATGGGAGAGGAAAGAAATATGTGGAAAACACTGATAAGGAGAAGGGACAGCATGATAGGACATCTGCTAAGACATGAGGGAATGACTTCCATGGTACTAGAGGGAGCTGTAGAGGGCAAAAACTGTAGAGGAAGACAGAGATTCGAATACGTCAAGCAAATAATTGAGGATGTAGGTTGCAAGTGCTACTCTGAGGTGAAGAGGTTAGCACAGGAAAGGAATTCGTGGCAGGCCGCATCAAACCAATCAGTAGACTGTCGGAAAAAAAAAAATTGAAAAGCTTCTCTTTGCTTATTTCTAATTTGAGTCAGGTTATCCAGTGATTGTAAAAATTCTTTTCTAAAATGCATATTTCCCCTTTGCTTTATTGCTTTGTTTTCCAACTTTTCTATTAAAATATTTTAAGTTCAATTTCACCAAAATAAATTCGTTCAACAGTCTTGTTTAAAAACAATAGTTCAGTGCACACATTTTATAAATTTTCTGTTTTATTTTTCTTTACAAAGGTAATGCCTTAATTAAGACACAAAGGATTTACAGACATTGGCTGTCAGCCAGCATTGATTTAAATCAAGGGGAAAGTTAAAAATTTGTGCCGGACCGAGAATCAGACCCAGTTCTCCTGCTTATTAGGCAGATGCACTGACTACTGCGCGATCTGGGCACAGTACACATTGCAGTTCCATGGACTATGCTAGCACATCTCCTGTCAGACCCAATTCTCAACTTATACCACACACCACTAATGTGTGCTTTTGAGGAGCATCATTTTCTCCAAAGCCATACTTGTACAGTGTCTATACTAGAACAAACAGCATCTAGCAGTCGGCTAGGCATCTGCCACTGGCTGCATCCCACAACCCAGCTTCTGAGAATACCTCAAATAGAATAAATCAGTACCAATTTTCACACAACTGTGTAATATTTGTTGTGTTGTTGTGGTCTTCCACCCAGAGACTGGTTTAATGCAGTTCTCATTGCAGCTCTATCCTGTGCAAGCCTCTTCATCTCCGAGTAACTACTGTAACCTACGTCCTTCTGAATCTGCTTGGTGTATTCATCTATGATTTTTACCCTCCACACTGCCCTCCAATACTAAATTTGTGATCTCTAGATGCCTCAGAACATGTCCTACCAATCAATCCCTTCTTCTAGTCAAGTTGTGCCACAAATTTCTCTTTTCCCCAATTCTATTCAGTACCTCCTCATTAGTTATGTGATCTACCCACCTAATCTTCAGCATTCTTCTGTAGCACCACATTTCAAAAGCTTCTATTCTCTTCTTGTCTAAACTATTTATCAGCCATCTTTCACTTCCATACATGGCTACACTCCGTACAAATACTTTCAGAAAGGACTTCCTGAGACTTAAATCTACACTCGATGTTAACAAATTTCTCTTCTTCAGAAATGCTTTCCTTGCCATAGCCAGTCTACATTTTATATCCTCTCTACTTCGGCTGTCATCATTTATTTTGCTTCCCAAATAGAAAAACTCATCTACTACTTTAGGTGTCTCATTTCCTAATCTAATTCCTTCAGCCTCACCCGATTTAATTTGACTACCTGTTTTGTTTTTGTTGATTTTCATCTTATATCCTCCTTTCAAGGCACTGTCCATTCCGTTCAACTGCTCTTCCAGATCCTTCACTGTCTCAGACAGAACTGCAACATCATCTGCAAACCTCAACATTTTTATCTCTTCTCCATGCACTTTAATTCCTACTCAAAATTTTTCTTTTGTTTCCTTTACTGCTTGCTCAATATACAGATTGAATAATGTTGGGGATAGGCTACAACCCTGTCTCACTCCCTTCTCAATCACTGCTCTCCTTTTGTGCCCCTCAACTCTTATAACTGCCTTCTGATTTCTGTACAAATTGTAAATAGCATTTTGCTCCCTGTATTTTACACCTGCCACCCTCAGAATTTGAAAGAGAGTAATATTTAGGAACCTCATTATCACAATGATAAAGATTCATTCATTTATATTGAAGTAGAACCATTATATATGTGTTTATTTATTTATTTATTGCTTGTTTAGCCTGACCAGATTATGGCCTTACGGCCGCCTGTTACATCTGACAAAGAACAACACATACCAAAGATACAAAACATTCCCAATAATAATAATAATAATAATAACTGACACTAATTATGATAATAATGACAATAATAATAATAATGACAATAAAATAGGAGAATACCAGGCTGGTTTTCGCAAGGGATGATCATGCATAGAGCAGATCTGGAATCTGAAAATGATTCTCCAGATGAGAAACACATTGGTTACTTTTGTAGATTTTAAAAAGGCCTACGACTCAATAGACAGAGTAGCGCTCTGCAAGACGCTGGAAGAATTCAGCATTGACAGGAAGACAAGAGCAATCATTCGGGAAACATTAACTGACACAGTCTCCAAGGTTAAATTTATGGGGGATATCTCGGAACCATTTGAAATCCAAACTGGAGTGCGACAGGGTGACGGATTTTCACCATTACTCTTTAATATCATTCTTGAAAAAATTATCAGGACATGGGAAAAAGAAGTCAAAGGAATCCAAATTGGCATTAGAAAAGATAATAGATTCAATGTGAAGTGTTTAGCTTTTGCGGATGACCTTGCAATCCTCACAAATAATAGAAAAGAAGCCACTATCGCCATAGAGAAGTTACACGAAATTGCACAAAGAACTGGCCTGCAAATCTCATATGAGAAAACCCAGTACATAGAAAGAGTGCCACAAGACAAATTGCCTATTGTGACAACCCATGGGAAAATCGTACAAGTACCACATTTTAAGTACCTGGGAGAAATCATCCAGCCATCAGGGATCAACCTAAAGGCCAATGAGGAAAGAATAAAAAAACTACAGAAAGCATATAAACTCACGTGGAACCATTATAACAAAAAGTCCATATCCATTCACGCAAAATTGAGGCACTACAACACTGTCGTACTTCCGGAGGCACTGTATGCATCTGAAACAACACAAATAGGTGGGAAAACTAAAATCAAAGAAATAGAGAAACAAGAAAGGAAAATTCTCAGGAAAATTTTTGGCCCGATACAAGAGCAAGGAATATGGAAGAAGAGACCAACATCAGAATTATATAAATACACAGACAAGATCACGGATACAATAAGGAAAAGAAGAATGCAGTTCTACGGACATATCCACAAGATGAATGAAAACAGAATTTCAAAGCAAATTCTTAAAGTCATCAACTCAGGCAGGGAAAAAACAAAATGGATAAAAGAAGTTGAAGAGGACCTCAGACAAGCACACACAACAGTAAACGATGCAGAAAATAGAACTGAATTCAGGAACATCATCAAAAAACATAAATTTGACACCACAACACAGAAGAGACCAGGATGCAAATGGACAGCGGAGTGAAAGAAACAACACAGTGAACACGTGAAGAAAATTTGGGCTCAGAAAAAACATAAACAATCATCATAAAGGAATTCAAGTTCAAACCCTCTCTTAAATGGGAATAATCGAAAATAATAATAATAATAATAATAATAATGACAATAATAATAAAAACATTTAGAATGATGCAGGTTAAATTAGCACATGAAGCCATGTTTAGTATTATAGAAAGGGAAGGGATAAATGAAGAGGAGAAGATTGAAATGACAGTGACAGTGGCTGTTAGGAAGGACAGAATATGAATTAGAGAATTTTGCCAACGAGGGGAACAGAAAAGTTGTGGAGGAGGGGAACTGATCAGAGTGAGCTGCACAGAATGGGGGACAGATGGTTATTGTCAGAGAAGGTGGACCATTAGCTGTCTTTTGATGTTTAGAAATAATGTGATTCCTTTGATATGTTGAGAAAGATTGTTCCGAAGTTGAGCTCCTATTACAGAAAATGATTTAGAGCACGTGGCAGTATTATGTGGTGGCACAGAGGGAATTTTACTTTGTTGAGAAGGACTATTTCTGCTGTGCGGTTCAGGTAGTAGCTTCAGAGTTGAAGACAAATAAGAGGGAGAACAGTGACTGGAAGATGATAGAGCAAACACAGAGTGTGATAGTCTCTACACTTATCACCATGTATCCACGATAACTATTCATAGGATGGTGTGATATGGCCAACAAAGCATACATTGCATATGTTTCATATACAAGTATTCCTCGCCAGTTCTAGCCTGCATAAGCTTTTGTATGGGAGTCCTTGGAGAACTATATCATCATAGTTAAGCATGGGGAGCATTAGTGCCTCTACAAGCTGCTTTTTAAACTCAAAAGGAAATACTTTTTTATACTTCTGTAATGCGGGAAGTGACACTGCCACCTTCTTACAGACTGCAGTGGTGTGTTCTGTCTAGTATAGGTGTAATAGTAGTAGAAGTAGTAGTAGTAGTAGTAGTAGTCTTATTCCTTCATAGATATCTTTTTACAAGGATATAGGACATATCAAAGTATTTACAAGTTTAGACCAAGTTAAAATAACCTAATTTGTATACACATACATTTACAGATTTCTAGTTAGAGACAATAATTAGATTTACTCCTGGTATACAATACGTTTTTTTACAAATAAGTTATTAAATAATGTAATACCACACTGTTCATTCATATCCCACTGTCAGTCACTACACACACTATACACACATTGTTTCATAACACTTCACTCTATAACGAGTGAGATGTTGAGCTCAGAAAGAGGAAGAAGTGTTAGGACAGTGCTACGTGTAGCTTGGGGGTAAGTTTTTCTAGAAAAGGAAAAAAGAAGGAAAAAACATAGTGTGAAGGTGTTGTGTGGAATGTTAGATGTGTTATAATCATTATTATTATTTGTATAACATTTTTTTACCAAACCCTTAATCCGTTTTATCTAAGTAATTCTTCAATGTATAAAATATATTGCATAACAGGTACTTTTTAGCTGCTTTTTTAAATATGTGTATTTTTGCAATTGCTTTAATCTCTTTTGGTGATTTAATGTGCAGTTTTATTCCTTGGTAGAAAATGATGTTTTGAGTTTTATGTTTATTTTTTCTAGGTAAATGTAAGTTGAGTCTAGTTCTTGTTCCATTGTCTTGGACAGAGATGTTTGTGCGGTAATTATCAATGTTATTTTTGATGTGTACAACTGACTGGTAGATGTATTCACACAGAGCAGTTAAGATACCCAGTGTTCCAATCAGGTCTTTACAATGAGCTCGACAACTATTTTTGGTTATTATTCTTACAGCTCTTTTCTGAAGTTTGAAAATTGTGTTCATATTTTGTGCATTTGTTCCCCAAAAAAGTGTGTCATAGCTAATATTTGAGTGTACATATGAAGAGTATGTAACTAAAAGACACTGCATGTCACACACTGGTGATAGGATTCTAAGGGCGTAACATGCTGATGACATTCTGTTTACAAGTACCTTTGTGTGTTCCCACCACTTCAACTGAGAATCAATATTCATTCCTAGAAATTCTGCATTTGTTACACAGTCCATAGAGGTGCCATCTACATTTAATTTAACATTGTCATTTTCCCTCTTCAAACTGAAATTCATGGCGTTAGTTTTCTTTAGTGCAATGTAACTTCATTGCTTATTGAGCAATCGTTAACTTCTTTGAGTGTTTCATTTGCTTTCTCTGCAAGGAGTTCTCTTGTTTTCTCATTGACTACAATACTGTTGTCATCAGCGAAGAAAGTGTTTTCACCATGAGTAACACTAATATATCAGAAATAGTATTGATCCTAATATGCTACCTTGCGGAACCCCTACATTAATGTATTTTGGTTCTGATAAGTGTTTTATTAAATGTTTAGATCTATTTGAAGTATGTGTTGTCTCTGCTCTTTGTACCCTATCTGCTAGGTATGATCGAAACCAGTCACTAGCTACTCCTCTTATTCCTAATGCGTCTAATTTATTTAATAGAATCTTGTGCTCGAGTGTAACAAAGGCCTTAGAAAGATCCAAAAATATACCTGTGACACACTCATCTTTGTCAAGAGCATCAAGTACAACTTTTGTGAATCCTACTATGGCTGACTCCATGTTTTTGCCACTTCGGAAACGAAACTGTGGTTTACTTAAAAGATTGTATTTATTCAGGTAATTCATTAATCTGTCTTTCATAATTGCTTCTATTATTTTTGAGAATGGTGACAGCAGGGAAATGGGCCAGTAATTTTCTATGTCTTCTGCATTATCTTTCTTATGTAAAGGTACAACTCTTGTCTGTTTTAACTGCTCTGGAAATATATTATATTTGTTAAGGGGCCTTGTATAATCTCTATGCATTATTTCAGTACACACACTGGTACTTCATCGAAGCCTACTGACTTTTATTTTTTAATTCTTGAACAGTTTTATTGACTTCATTCTCTGTGGTTGGAAGTAACATCATTGTATTTAGTGCAACATTATTTACATGTGTTATACATGTTTTGGGGAATTTTTACTGTAACTTCTCTGCCATACTTGAAAAATGCTCATTTAACATAGTTTGCTACATGTTGTGAATAATTTATTACCTTATCCCTCTCCCTTAGCAGTATGTTACTCTGCTTTTGTTTGCCTCTCCCCACTTCCTTTTTTATAACATCCCAGACTGCTTTGCTTTTATTCTCTGCATTATATATTATTTTATCATTAAATGACTTTTTTGCAGAAATGAGCACCTTCCTATAGATCTTTTTGTATCTATAATAGAAATTTAAGAATTCTGGATCATTGCGACTCTTTTTCATCCGAGATCTTTTACAGCTACATCACATATTTCCTTGCGCATATTTGTGACCGCATTGTTAATCACTGATGCAGTCATTGTAGAACTCTTGTTGCTCTATTTACCAATAGGGACATGCCAAAACTTTGAACGATATTTATGATGGTGCTGCTGAATGGCCCAGAATTATCCCCAAGTTCTTTGCAGAAGAAAAAAATGGTATTTTCATGCCATTTAGGATTAATGGTGGAAGACAATATCTGAACTGAGGGGTAATGTCTTTTGTGAGCAACTGAGACAGCTTTCATTTTAAATGGGTTGAGTTTCAAACCTATGGTGTGCACCTACAGTGAAGGGGCAAGTAAATTGGCATTTTACATGCTGTGCACAGATTTACTGGACTTGCACTTAGTCATAACGATGTTGTCAGTGCATAGCTAATGTTTGCAGTGGGAGAGAATAGTTGACACATCATTAACAAGTAATGAGAAGGGTAATGGACCCAATACTGATCCTTGTGTGTCCCTTGATACTACATCCCTCATTGTGACATTTCTGTTTCAATCATTTCACACTGTCAGTGAGATGTAAGGTATGAGTGGAACCACTGTACACCACCATAAGAAAAATGTTGACTTTTGAGGTTAGGGAGTAGAATGCCAAAGTGAACAGTGTTGAAAGCTTTGCCGAAATCCAAAAAGCATGTAACAGTCACCTGTTGTTTGTCCTTAATGGCTGCTTCGGTTCGTGAGTCACATTTATAAGGACTGTCATCATACTGTGATTTTCCAGAACTATAGTGGTATTCATGTAACAGGTTATTTAGTATTAAATAATTAGTAAGCTGTTCATACATAGTTATGTATTCTAAAGCCTTAGATAACGCTGGCAGAATGCAAATGGATCTGTAGTTGGAAGACTGTTTGGCAGATTCCTTCTTGGATAATAGTTTTACTAGTGCCTACTTCCAGTCTGTTGGAAAGATGTTGGATGTCTGGAAATGGTTAAAAATGTCATTCATTTTGGACAGTAGAGAATGATGAGAAAACTGATCATTTGCACTGTTACATTACCATGTCCTGCAGCTGCTGCATGAATTTACACAATAGATTTCTGGACCATATTAGGGCTTATCAGTTGCAGAAAAAAATTTCTCCTATGTGCCAACCATTGATACTTTATGAGAATCATTGGTTTGTTTGTGGCCTTGTGTGTTGTGGTGAAACACTCATTTGGATTCTCAATCAAACCTAGAGTTTCATTATGCATTTGAATCTGCCTATTCCTAGATCTCATAGATTGTTTTGAATGTCCTCAGTTAGCGAAAGGGCATACCTGAGCTTTGCATGCCTCACAGACTGATGGACTTCTAGGTGAGATGATTATCAGAGGTTGTGGGCCATTTGTATGTCCTGTATGCTGCATCTCTGACACCCATAAGGTGTTTGAGGTGGTCTGTATGCCATGCTGCAGGTTTTCTCCTTACTCTTACTTATATAAATTATTGAGTCCCAAGGTGAAGTTGATAGCTTATTATTTACGTTGAATTTATTTCCTGCCATTATCTACTGAAAAATATCATAGGCATCAGCTGTAAGCTCAGATATATTCATGCAGTTAAAATCTCTAAAAGTTGCCACTTGTGGTTTGTTCTTTGAGTATTGCAATGCATATGTCTTGAATATTATGTCATCAAGCCAGGTGCAGAAATCTGATCAATATGAATTACCCTATTTGGAAATTTGGTTGCATATGTCTCGGTACATGTATGAGTGTCTATTGTATGTTGGAAGACCCAAGTGAAATCAGTGTACAGTTTGAGTAGAAAAGCTTACATGTGAATTTTGTTTCAGAAGGATTGCTGTTTGGAAAATTTATGTTGATATCTCCAGTTATAATTACAAGTTCATACGAAGATAGAAGGCTTGAGAGTATAGATTCTCAGCTAGAAAACTGTCCAACTTTAGGTGGATTGTATATTGCACACATGAGATACTTTCTTTTGGGAGGTTTAATTCCAGTGCACATATATTTGGGGTGTTTGTCCTCATTTTTAAATGTGATCTCAACTTCAGGGAACAAATTTGTATGCGTATAAGGTCTGTTCAAAAAATTCCAGAACATTTGTAATTTCGGGCCAGTGATGTGTTGGAGCAAAATGTGGTTGGCATCCCTGCACACACCTGTCATTAATGTATAATTGTCAGAAGTCTCATTGTTGTATGTCTGTTAGTCATTGTTCAGTGCTGTGTTGAGTAGAATGTTGTGCCACATAGTTTGCGAATTTCGAGATGGCAGAATTGGAGGAGCAACTTGTCTGCATTAAATTTTGCATGAAACTCAAGGAAAGCTTTACAGAGGCACAATCAATGATGCAGGAAGCCTACAGTGATGAGTGCTTAAGCTGTACTTGTTGTTACCAATGGTTCACATGGTTTACAAATGGACGGAACTTAAAGATGACCACCATTCAGGACACCTTTTGATGTCTACCAACGACTTTCACATCAGGGAACTCAATGAAATTGTGAGTGCCAATTGAAGACTGACTGTCCGAGAGATTTCAGAAGAATGTAACATTTCAGTTGGATCATTTCATGAAATCCTGACACAGCATCTTGGACTGCATCTTGTCGCCACCAAGTTCATCCCACAGCTCATTAATCAAGACCAGAAGGACCTTCGTCTTGCAATCTGTGAAGGCATTTAGGATCATGAAAATGAGAATGAGATGTTCCTTAAGAGAATCATAACTAGTGATGAGGACAAGGTTCAATCTTTACAATGGGTCAGGAAAGGTTCTCCAAGACCAAAGCATCTCGTAAGGTAAGATCAAATGTCAAAGTGATGTTGATAGTTTTCAATGACTCTGAAGGATTAGTTCATCATAAATTCAGAGCACAGGGATAAACTGTTAATCAATGGTACTATCAGGATGTGTTGCATTTCCTGCAAGAAAATGTGAGAAGGAAATGACCTGAAATGTGGTGAGACAATTCATGGCTCTTGCATCACGATAATACATATGCACATTCATCTCTGCTGGTGTGTGGCTATTGCACAAAAACCAAATTACTGTGCTGCCTCATCCTCCATACTCTACAGACCTGGCTACTGCACTCACTTTTTATTTCCAAAGTTGAAATCCCATGGAAAGGACAAAGATTTGCAACAATAGATGAGACAAAAGAAAATTTACTGATGGAGCTTCAAGCAATCCAGGAAGAAGTGCACCAAGACTGCTCCAGGAAACGGAAATGGCATTGGTAATGGTGTATCATTTGTGGAGGAGAGTATTTCATAGGAGATCATGCACAATAAGTACAACACAAGCATAGAAAAATGTTGTGGAAAAAGTATCAGAATTTTTTGAACAGGCCTCGTATATGTTGCCACGCTGCCCCCTCATCTGTTACATCTGCCATGTCTCTGAAACATGTAACTGTGAAGGCTTACAGAACTGGAAGGGATACTCAGCTTCAGCCATGTCTCTGGCAGGAGAATGACATGAAAGCTGAGGTCCTGCCATATGCAACAGATCTCAGTCAGATAGGCTGGTAGGGACTGTAGATTTGTGTGAGCAAGCTGTAGAGTAGAGGTATCATGAGTCTTTTTCCTGTTATCAGCTGGCAGGTAAAAGGGACAACTGCCCTGGAGTCAGTCATAGTTAGGGCCTTGCAGAATGTGCTGGGCAGTATAGGAGGGGGGGGGGGGGGGGGGGGAGACTCCACAGAACTGTAAAAGCAGATAGAAAGTGGGGGAAAGAGGTCAGAGAACATGGGAGGTTTAAGGTGAGGTACACTTGTGCAGATGTATAGGTAAAGATTGTTTCTTCACGGGTATAAAATCACATGTCAGAACAGTCATGGTTGTGCATATTAAGCAGGCACTGTTCCAAGAGGGCAAGGGGCAGGGGCAGCTGGACATCATGACTCATTCCCTCATCCCCCAAAAAAAAAAATTAATGAAAGCATTTACATTTCTACAAATGTCAGTTTCCAAATTTCCCCTCTAGCTTCTGGGGAATACAATGGCATTAACACTAACAGTAGAATACTTTTCAGTTTCTTTCCTAGTTGGAAGTGCTTATGTCCTAAATGTCTGTTAAAAACATTCCAGACAGGAAAAATGTGCCATTTCATAGGTAAACTGTGCATTCCTGTCCAAACCACAGGAATCTGGGTGAAGCAAAGCAGAAACTGAAAGAGCTGTGTTCACAATCATAGTGCTAACTGAAATACTGATAACAGTGAATCACTCTTTATTTTTATATCATGCAAATTGTAATGTAAAAACTGTGAGTGTGTATTGCTATTACAGTCTGAGCTCAGTTACATAAAACATTTACTGCTAAATTGTTTGGACAAATACTTTTCAAATACTGCTTTCCCTGAACTGCAATTTCTTGCACGGTTTGCTAAAGTGATGCGCTAACTACTGAGAAAGAAGTTATTATTATTATGTTAAAACATTTTATGTCTTTTATTCTTATTATTTGTATTATTATTATTATTATTATTATTATTTTAGGGATCTGGAGCACATCAAAAGTGTGTGTGACTGCAAGTTAAATTGGGTTGGGTGATGTAACAAACTGTTACGGCCCACCCCTCTCCCACACAGTACTGAACACTGGATCCATGACTTGCATTAAGTGACATTTTACACTGGTAAATGCTATAGTAACTGTTGCTCTTGCACTTTGTTCTCTTATTGTACCACTGATGATTAGCTTTCACATTTATTTTCTTTCTTCTGCAATGCCACCTGCAAAAACTTAGTTTCAAGCTAATGTAACATGTCAGTGCCAAATAAAACCCATTCAGAAATGAAATTTTTGTAGTATTCCAAGAGTTCTTTCCAAAAAATGTAATGCGTCACAAAGAGCAAAGGATATCTTTCAAACAAAAATGAGCACACTAAATCAAAAAATTCAGGAAACACTACCCAAACAAATCATTATAAAAATTCTGTTCACTATTAAGCAAAGTAATAAAATATTCTGGGACATAGTAAGATGTTAGACAGGTGCCACCTGTGTCAGTAAAACCAAATTTGTTGGAAAAAATTATATATTTCACCAAAGGAGGCAGTGTCAGACTTATATAGTTTTGTTTATTTATTGACATAATCACTCTTTTATGACACAATCATAACTGGTTTTGACCACAGTGGCCACCTTCAGACGCTGTAAAAAATTAAAAAGCTTATATTAAAACCTTGAAGCAAGTAAAATGCAACTGAAATATGCCTGGACCATACCTAAAAGTGACATTTGCTGAATAAATTTCACACATTGTCAAACTGAATGTGAAGCCAAAAATCAGGGAATTATGCAACTACAACTAAGTGTACTTTTGTTTTCATACTCTTGGTGTTCCATAAGAGAATTGTTACTTTTGAAAACCATAAAATATTACAAAGATAACAATCATAATTCAATTAGTTATTCATAAAATATAAAAATATAGTATGGGTCGTTAAATCAGTAAAACTATATTTAAGAACAGAGTAAGGTCTTTACAATAAAATAAACAAAGGTGTAGTCCTTGTAATACAAGTTTGCAGTGGCTGATGATGCTACACTTCTGGCTGCTAGATGTTTGCAACACTATTCATAAGTTTAGAAGAGACAGTACAGACTGGATGACAAGGGTGGGTTTGTGCTGTAGCTTGCTGAGACTCTTCTCCCACTGTGAGGTGTCTGCAACATTTCCTGAGCAGATGCTATGAATAAATGGCACTGCCTGGATGGCACAGAGTAGCACTCAGTTACAGGAGGCCCATCATCAGTTGGAGCAAGTATGTAGGACGCAACATCTCCCTCAACTGAACAAATTGTCATTAATATAAAATATGCATCTGTTACAAACTCATTCCGCTCATTGAAGAGTACGTCTGCTTTTTTTCCATTTCATAATTTAAATTTCTAGTTATTTTAAAATTCACTCCTGGAAATGGAAAAAAGAACACATTGACACCGGTGTGTCAGACCCACCATACTTGCTCCGGACACTGCGAGAGGGCTGTACAAGCAATGATCACACGCACGGCACAGCGGACACACCAGGAACCGCGGTGTTGGCCGTCGAATGGCGCTAGCTGCGCAGCATTTGTGCACCGCCGCCGTCAGTGTCAGCCAGTTTGCCGTGGCATACGGAGCTCCATCGCAGTCTTTAACACTGGTAGCATGCCGCGACAGCGTGGACGTGAACCGTATGTGCAGTTGACGGACTTTGAGCGAGGGCGTATAGTGGGCATGCGGGAGGCCGGGTGGACGTACCGCCGAATTGCTCAACACGTGGGGCGTGAGGTCTCCACAGTACATCGATGTTGTCGCCAGTGGTTGGCGGAAGGTGCACGTGCCCGTCGACCTGGGACCGGACCGCAGCGACGCACGGATGCACGCCAAGACCGTAGGATCCTACGCAGTGCCGTAGGGGACCGCACCGCCACTTCCCAGCAAATTAGGGACACTGTTGCTCCTGGGGTATCGGCGAGGACCATTCGCAACCGTCTCCATGAAGCTGGGCTACGGTCCCGCACACCGTTAGGCCGTCTTCCGCTCACGCCCCAACATCGTGCAGCCCGCCTCCAGTGGTGTCGTGACAGGCGTGAATGGAGGGACGAATGGAGACGTGTCGTCTTCAGAGATGAGAGTCGCTTCTGCCTTGGAGCCAATGATGGTCGTATGCGTGTTTGGCGCCGTGCAGGTGAGCGCCACAATCAGGACTGCATACGACCGAGGCACACAGGGCCAACACCCGGCATCATGGTGTGGGGAGCGATCTCCTACACTGGCCGTACACCACTGGTGATCGTCGAGGGGACACTGAATAGTGCACGGTACATCCAAACCGTCATCGAACCCATCGTTCTACCATTCCTAGACTGGCAAGGGAACTTGCTGTTCCAACAGGACAATGCACGTCCGCATGTATCCCGTGCCACCCAACGTGCTCTAGAAGGTGTAAGTCAACTACCCTGGCCAGCAAGATCTCCGGATCTGTCCCCCATTGAGCATGTTTGGGACTGGATGAAGCGTCGTCTCACGCGGTCTGCACGTCCAGCACGAACACTGGTCCAACTGAGGCGCCAGGTGGAAATGGCATGGCAAGCCGTTCCACAGGACTACATCCAGCATCTCTACGATCGTCTCCATGGGAGAATAGCAGCCTGCATTGCTGCGAAAGGTGGATATACACTGTACTAGTGCCGACATTGTGCATGCTCTGTTGCCTGTGTCTATGTGCCTGTGGTTCTGTCAGTGTGATCATGTGATGTATCTGACCCCAGGAATGTGTCAATAAAGTTTCCCCTTCCTGGGACAATGAATTCACAGTGTTCTTATTTCAATTTCCAGGAGTGTAGCTTTAGCGAAGATGCACAAATCCAAGGCTGTGAGGGGATATCCCCACTCAGAACATTTTGCACAAGTTTTCAATATAGACCCTTTTTATTTTCAGAAAATACCAGGTGAGCTCCTGGCTTTTTACAAATTTTCCATAGTACTTATTGAAAACCATATCATACAATATGTTACATTTTTCAGAAGCCACATGCAAGGTCATACAACCTTCTGCAACATGCATGCTCCAACACCTCTTCCTCTTCATTATAATTTCAATAGGCATGAGTGCATAAATGCTTTGTATAGGTTCTTGGCATAGTGCTGGAAAAAAAGACCTTATGAAGATGTCATCATTACAAACATATTGAGGGCTTATGTTAAAAATGGCAAAAATACCAAAATTACTAGATCTGTGGGTGAGATTGATCAAGGGTCAAAGAACCCCATGCCTGTGATCAATGACATCCCATAGAAAAGAAAAACCTCCTTGAGTGATATTTTGGAGGTTAGAATACAAAACAAGGCTGCTTTCTTAAACACGTAGTAACATGATCTATCATTTTCTCTAGCACATTACATATCTATTCCGGTACTCTCAAAGTTATTTAAGCCCTTGAAATAATTGAAATGCAATGCTCCCATTTTTTAATGAAAATCTCCAATACCAATCCGTTTGTATGTGCAGCACTTGGGAAATTTCTAAGTGTAACATTAAGTGCACCCAAGGCAAAAAACAAAATCATAGGGTTGCATGCACAAATGAAGCAATTCCCCTTTCAAAAAATTATTAAGTTTTTATCAAAGCCACCCCATGAATCAAAGTAACCCCATTCCATGGTAATAGAAATAATGGCTGGAGGGATTGATAACATGATGCTAATATGTCCCACAGACATTGATCACTCCTAGTACTGCTTTGCAGGCAGCAGTTGGTCAGTTGGAACAGTCCTCAGGCCTAATCCATAAATGTTTTTTTACATTTGTAACAAAATATCTTGTGTAATAGCCTCATTGGCAATCTTGAAATTATTGCACTTGTGTGCAAGCACATTTTATCTCTAATTGTATTAGTGATTAAAAATAAGAGTAATAATGATATTTAAAAAATCAGTATTAAAAATAGAAATAATTACTATCAGAGTAACTATCCCTTTCTAGAGTTCAGAACTGAGTTTTATATTTTGTTGTAGAAGTCCTTGAAATGTTTCAGTAGACATCCAGAAACTAAAAAACCCCAGATATTCAAAAACATTCAGGGTTGTAAATTCTGCTATCAAAAATGTATTAATGTTTCCATTACATTTACAGCTTGTAGTTACTCTGTTGTTGTTGTGGTCTTCAGTCCTGAGACTGGTTTGATGCAGCTCTCCATGCCAGTCTATCCTGTGCAAGCTTCTTCATCTCCCAGTACCTACTGCAACCTACATCCTTCTGAATCTGCTTAGTGTATTCATCTCTTGGTCTCCCTCTACTATTTTTACCCTCCACAATGCCCTCCAATGCTAAATTTGTGATCCCTTGATGCCTCAGAACATGTCATACCAACCGATCCCTTCTTCTAGTCAAGTTGTGCCACAAACTTCTCTTCTCCCCAATCCTATTCAATACCTCCTCTTTAGTTACGTGATCTACCCACCTTATCTTCAACATTCTTTTGTAGCACCACATTTCAAAAGCTTCTATTCTCTTCTTGTCCAAACTATTTATTGTCCATGTTTCACTTCCATACATGGCTACTCTCCATACAAATACTTTCAGAAACGACTTCCTGACACTTAAATCTATACTCGATGTTAACAAATTTCTCTTCTTCAGAAATGCTTTCCTTGCCATTGGCAGTCTACATTTTATATCCTCTCTACTTCGACCATCACCAGTTATTTTGCTCCCCAAATAGCAAAACTCCTTTACTACTTTAAGTGTCTCATTTCCTAATCTAATTCCCTCAGCATCACCCGACTTAATTCGACTACATTCCATTATCCTCGTTTTGCTTTTGTTGATGTTCTTCTTATATCCTTATTTCAAGACACTGTCCATTCCGTTCAACTGCTCTTCCAAGTCCTTTGCTGTCTCTGACAGAATTACAATGTCATCGGCGAACCTCAAAGTTTTTATTTCTTCTCGTTGTATTTTAATACCTACTCCAAATTTTTCTTTTGTTTCCTTTACTGCTTGCTCAATATACAGATATACTCCTTCCACCTTTCTGCTTTCCCCTCTTTGCTTAGAACTGGGTTTCCATCTGAGCTCTTGATATTCATACAAGTGGCTCTCTTTTCTCCAAATGTCTCTTTAATTTTCCTGTAGGCAGTATCTATCTTACCCCTAGTGAGATAAGCCTCTACATCCTTACATTTGTCCCATAGCCATGCCTGTTTAGCCATTTTGCACGTCCTGTCGATCTCATTTTTGAGACGTTTGTATTCCTTTTTGTGTGCTTCATTTACCGCATTTTTATATTTTCTCCTTTCATCAATTAAATTCAATATTTCTTCTGTTACCCAAGGATTTCTACTAGCCCTAGTCTTTTTACCTACTTGATCCTCTGCTGCCTTCACTACTTCATCCCTCAGAGCTACCCATTCATCTTCTACTGTGTTTCTTTCCCCTATTCCTGTCAATTGTTCCCTTATGCTCTCCTTGAAACTCTGTACAACCTCTGGTTTAGTCAGTTTATCCAGGTCCCATCTCCTTAAATTCCCACCTTTTTGCAATTTCTTCAGTTTTAATCTACAGTTCATAACCAATAGATTGTGGTCAGAGTCCACTTCTACCCCTGGAAATGTCCTACAATTTAAAACCTGGTTCCTAAATCTCTGTCTTACCATTATACAATCTATCTGATACCTTTTAGTATCTCCAGGATTCTTCCATGTATACAACCTTCTTTTATGATTCTCTAAACGCAGTAAATTTACACATGTGTGCAGCATGAAGTAGTAGATATAAACAGCAACTGATTAGTATGAGACAAGGAACAATGTTTTTTTTTCAAAGTAGATTCTTTTTTGTAATGCAGTGATAATATCCACATTTAACAGTGTCAGAAAATTAGCATTACAGCCATAATATTGTGTTAATATATTTTATGAAAGTTGCTTGCAGCATTTATTTCTGTCTTTTATTGCATTATTTAACTTGTTCCACATTCTTGAAGATTACTATTCATAACGAGACTTGCAGCAAGTCTTACGAGCTCTACCCCTTTCAAAGTACAAGATGTAATAAACAGTTGAAATGATGTTAACACAAGTATTGTTTGTATAAGGCTCCAGTCCGCTATTAAGAAAACCACACATATGGTCTGCACAAAAGGAAAATATTTCAAGAATGAAGGAAAATCAGTCTGTTGCATGTTAAAAGTGAAGCAAATAAAACTAGAGAGTTGAATGAAATTGAGTTCCTACAATATTGCTGTCCCAAAAAGTGATGCAACCTTATGGAAGGAATTTTTTTCATGTATCATCCCTGTGCAGTTGAGCAGCAAATGTGTTACATTTTACACCCAAGAGTATTCATTGTCAACCAAAACGTCAGGTGTGCCAGCTATGCTGAGAATCAGACTGCCTTCACAGAAAAATATGATAAGGATCCACCAACTAGTCCACTATCAGGCAGCCTATGAGAAGTTCCAGGAAATAAGGAACATAGCAGATGCAGTCAAAAATGGTAACTGAAAGTGTTGACACCAGAAAAGTTGATTAACATGCAGGATGCATATTATTTATGAGCCACAAAGTGCATGGAACACCTTTGTAGTCTGTCTGGCCTTTACATTGGTAGTGGCCACACAGCGTGGCACATATGTTTAAAGATGTATCTTTACAGGATTCATACCATTCATCAGTTATTACCTGATGGCAGTGAAAAAGTTTAGTTTTCTGTCAATGATTTATGCAATCTATAAAGGCAGATGGGGAGGACTAATTATTGGTTTTGGTCTGTCAAGTAAGGCTTCTGGTGTCTGTAATTATATTTTACATAAAGTCACAGAGTGAATCAAACTCAGAGTCAAATAACAAATCACACTTTCTGTTTTTTTTTATTAGAACCTAAAAGTCACATAGTAACCACAATAATAAAGAAAACTGAAGATATATTTTTATGATGTCACAGTACAAGGTTGTGTACAGACTGGACATGCATCTCTGGTGCACTCAAATTATATTCTGGGTGATCAAAAAGTCAGTATAAAATTGAAAACTGAATAAATCATGGAATAATAGAGACAGAGAGATACAAATTGACACACATGCATGGAATGACATGGGGTTTTATTAGAAGCAAAAAAATACAAAAGTTCAAAAATGTCCAACAGATGGCGCTTCATCTGATCAGAATAGCAATAATTAGCTTAACAAAGTACGACTCGCGCAGGAGATCTTTCACCCGTCTAGCAATATGGGGTGGAGTGCCATCCTGCATAAACATTGTACGTTCCAGCAGGCTGGGGATGATGCTGTGACTGCTGGCACATCTGATTCTCTCTCTCATTACAGCTCCTTTTATACACGATTGTCATGCGCAGTCACTGACGTTTTGCTGTCCAGCACCATCGGTCAGACATTTTGTGATTTTTTTTTTTTTTTTTTTTTTTTTTTTTTGTTCTGATAAAATCCCATGTCATTCCAAGCATGTGTGCCAATTTTTACCTCTCTATCTACATTATTCCATGACTTATTAAGTTTTCAAATTTATACTGACTTTTTGATCACCCAGTACATTAGAAAAAAGGCCATTAACAAAGCTCAGTGTAAGAAATTCACTCTTGCCAACAGACCTGCTCTTGTTTATTGAATTTGTTTTTGAGATCATAACAACTTTTCTACCTGACGTGAATTTCTCTCTAGTCAAGGGCTTCATAAGCAAATCTATCAATGGTATTTCAGATCAAACATAATAAAGTTCAATCTCACTGCCCTCAACATGTTCACGTAAATAATGACAACATGTTTTGTACATTTGTGATGCTCTGCATTTTTAGTAAAACAAATAGCATTTTGGTTGGCGACACATACTCTAGCTCTGAAGCGACCAGCTTTACCCTCAGAATTCTGTTTCACACAATAAACCCATTAACAACCAATTTCCTTGTGACTGTGTGATGATGGTACCAGACCCCAAGTCTTTTTCCTCTTCAAAAATGTTGTTTCTTCTTACATTGCTTGCTTCCACTATGGTGACTTTTTCGATGCCACTGCTTTTTCAGTAGTTTGGGATTCGGAGGTAATGGCAGAACTGTCAGTATCTTGGTTGTGAAAATGAGCAGTTACTCATGGATCTGATTGATCTCTCAGATCCTCCCTTTCATTTTGTCTGATTGTTCATTATCATCGTTCTCCTCACAATTCTTTCTAAAATCTTCTAAAAACAGTTACCCATGTAAAATTCACCATATCTCTGTTCCATGTATAAGCTGCAGGTTTCTTCTTCATTAAAAGAGATATTACAGGAGATATAATTTTCATTTTGCTCAGGATTGTAGATACAATAATTGGTTCAATATCTATCATAGTCAACCATTATCAATTTCTACAGTTTACTACCCCATTTGGTCTAGACTGGTCCAGAACATCTACATATGCTGCAGATCCAAACTTCCTCATGTGTTTTAAAGATGACAGCTTTCCAAATCATTTTTCATATGGCATAATGTTATTGCTTGTCTTTCATGGTCGTCAGCTTAAGATGTGTGCCGCATAATTTACTGTCTCTGCCCATAGTTCATGAGACAAGCCTGTACTCGGTAATACATGAGGGTTGGAACTTAAATAGTGGCAACCATTTATTCACAACTGATACAAAAGAGTCACATGTTTGC
The DNA here is from genome assembly GCF_023898315.1 of Schistocerca nitens. Classification (NCBI taxonomy): domain Eukaryota; kingdom Metazoa; phylum Arthropoda; class Insecta; order Orthoptera; family Acrididae; genus Schistocerca; species Schistocerca nitens. Next base: position 1,130,366,503 of record NC_064614.1, read on the forward strand.
ACCTGTTACTGTCCTTAAAAGTAGTCACCAGCATTGTGTAGAACCCATTGCCAGCAATGTGGAAGGTGTAGTATACCGTTAGCACAGCTTGTTATGTTAATGGTGCGAATGGAACGGTCTACTGCCTGTCGAATCTCTGGAACAGTTATAACACGAGTGCCACGAAGTGTTTCCTTCATCTTCAGAATCAAATCAAAGTCACAAGGACTTAAGTCTTTGGAGTATGGTGGATGGTACAGTACTTCCCAGTCCCATTGACTGAACATAGCAGCCACAGCTTGCACTGTATGCACCCGCACATTGTCATGCAAAATGATGGGTGGGTTGTGCAGAAAGTGTCGTCACTTCTTTTGCAAAGCTGGTCACAGGTGATGCTCCAAAAATGAACAGTAATACTGTGCATTGATGGTCTGCTGTGGAGGAATGTAATGCATTAGGATAACACCATCACAGTCATACATGAGAATCACCATAACTATAGACTGCTCCGTTCACACCATCAACAGAACAGGCTCTGCTAACAGTATACTACACTTTGCACATCACTGGCAACGGGCTCTACACATTGCTGGTGACTACTTTGAAGGACAGTAACAGGTGCAAACATGTAACTCTTTTGTATTGGTTGTGAATAAATAGTTGCCACTACTTAAGTTCCAACCCTCATAGTATGTGAACACCCAACAACAGACCTGTTTTCCTGCTCAATTCAGCCATTCAGCTGCAGTGTAGAGGGACCTGTTTTCTCTTGTATTATTCTCCTTTGCTCGAAATGATCTTCAAATTGTTTATTTATAGATTTGGCCCCATTTTCACTTCTCAGAACTATGATTTTGTTTCCTATTTGTTTTTCAATCAGTCCCTGAAATTCTTAAAACATAGGGAAAGTATCATGTTAAATTTGCCAGGAACTTTTGATCTGAATTCCAAATTTCAATTAAACGATTTTCTCTTCCTCTTGCTGTATTGACATGATTCTTCTTCATCTTTCTTCATTTTTAAACCATGAATTAAATTCACATCAACCATATTCTTCAGACCTTTGAAATGGATGTGTCCAAATCTCTCATGCCAGATCACTATAGAATCCAGGCAAGCAGAATTTGTAGTACATTTGGATGTTTAAACAACTTTTTGTAGCAGGCCTCGTGTAGCTGTGGGAAAACTAGAATTAAACATGAGCAGTTTTTGCTTGTTAGGATGGGTTCAAATCTTCCTGTGGGGATAGTAGCATCTGTAAATGGTTTGGAAGATGTGAGGATGTGTGGGGAAGTGGCAGAAAGACTAGCAGGGGACGTACACACAGTCCCTTATTTTATTATTCAGCTTGACTCCTTTGTGAACATGAACAAGTGTTTAAGTATTCCATCCAGCTAGTACAGCCTTTGCAGTGCATTTCCTTCTTCAGGTAATATTCCACATTGAGTGGTAGGCATGATAATGACAAGTGGTACAGGGAGACGAGTTACTTACAAAGTGAAGCATTAACCAGATACACTGACCTGGTGATGGTAACGCAGACACTGACAAGTCTTCATACAGTTGTGGTGCAAAGCAATGCAAGGCAGCAGCATCTTCTGCCCTTACAGCAGGCTGCACTGTCTGAATAGCACAGAAGTGGCACATTAGTTGGGGTTGACCTATAGACCAGTGACTTGAGACCAGGTTCGGATGGACAGAGTGTTGGCCATTTGGACAGGATAGACAGGTGGCTGCCATTAGTTTGCTACCCATTGGCGATAGAGTTATGGTAAAGGCTCCAGTTGACAGACAGGGCATCACCTGGCCGAATGATGACAAGCTTGTTCGGCTGTGGTTAAATACTGCTTGGCCCTGCTAATTCCATGGTAAGAGCAGTTTTTCTGGGTCATGTCAAAATGTTTGGAGCATGTTGATGTCTGGGAGGTGTAGTGTAACTGGCAATAGGTCAGCCAAGCTGCATCAATAATGTGACACAGTGCTGTGGGCTTGGTTCTGGCACTTGTGGTTTGATGACACAGGCGCTGATCATGCAGTTCAGTGACCAGTACCTGCTGTCTTGCTGTAGCCTCATTGTAGTTCTGGGCTCCAACTTCGCCTCCAAGTCTCCTATAGTTTTATTATGTTACAGCTTGATAACATTGATTGTCCCTCTTAATTTCAGCTGTAAATAGAACTGAATTGCAAAATTCCGTTCTCTTGTCATACAAAAAAAAAAAAAAATTCATTCCTCTTTGTGTGGTGTCCCCCATTGAAAACAAATATCACTTTATTTTAGGAAAGCATAATGTGTTTTCCAAATGCCTAGTTGCCTTTTTTCCTCAGTTACAACACTTCAATGGATCCAATGCCATTTGCTTTAACAATTGAGTTATCTCCAATTTGAAACTAGGAGTCATCAGGTTGAATTGGCTTAAAGGTGTTGAACCAGTCTTTGCACAATGTCATATGTTTCGAAGCAGCACTAGCAGCTAATCATATACTTTTGCAATTTGATCAGAAACATTCATTAGCTCTGTGGTCAAAGCCTAGTGCTGTCAAGTTTTCCTAAATTTTTTCCATATTCATATTTAAAATTCCACCTTTTGTGACAGAAATAACATTCAACATCTTTTCTACTAATCATGTTAAGAGATTTTTTATTCTTTGAACTGAACTTACTTGTTTTTTCCACATTATTTGCTGTATGAGTTGCTGACTTTTCATCAAAGTCAAACTATCAAACATTTGTTGATCTGCAGCACACAAATCCCATGAAGTCAAAACAGCTCCAAATTTCTCTGACACACCTCCCAAAATTTTAATCATTTTGTTAACTTCTATAACAGGCTCACCAATATCAACTAATGCTTGTACCACAGACTCAACTTGAGTGATGTGTTGTGTGGCTGGTTCTGTTGGTGACAGTCCATAGCCAAAAAAATCTTGCTTCAAGACTATTTTATTAGTTGCAGATAGTCGTTCATGAAGTCTTTAGTCTGGCCCACATTCAGCCATATTTGCACACATTGTAATTCATTGCAATTGATCAATTTCCATTCTAGTAGATAGAATGAGAATCACCTTCGCATTTAGGTCATCCCTAGCTATTTGACTCCCACCATCTTCATTAGGTCTCAGTTTCACCTCCATGATATTATGAATTTTTTCAGTACGAAAAATAATTTGCAACTGATATTTCCACAGCTGGAAATTCATGCCATCAAATCCTTGGCTACTACAAATTTTTAATTTTTGCATACTTGTGAAAAATTTGAACATATATCAACTTTATAGTACTTATTTCAAATGACAAAGAAAATTTTCAACAACAGACCAGTGAAATATGATGGTTCCAGAACTTGAGTGTTGAAACATGTCATGAATAAAATTCCTATCAAATGCAATATAAGCATGCTGCCCCATAACCTAATGTCTGTAATTACGTTTTATCTAAAATCACAGAGTGAATCACTCAAAGTCAAATAACATCTCACTCATTTTTTATTAGAACCAGAAAGTGACACAGAAACCACGACAATAAAGAAAACCAAAGATATGTTTTTTTAATGTCACTGAACATGGCTCTGCACGGAATAAATATTCCTCTCTGGTTCAGTTACATTAGAAATACTGAAAACAAGGCCATCAACAACACTCAGTATACCAAGTTCACTCTTGTCAACAGTTTCTGTCCTGCTGGAGATGTGAATGTACAGAAAGCATTCACTTGGATAACTCAGAATCAACATTAGCTGCACAAGTCCTGTCTACACACACAAAATGTGTGTGTTTGGTGTGCAATGTCATATAGATGATTCTTTGTCAAATTCTTTTTTGGTGCACTGAAAAATGAATGCTACATACAAATGGTGCAACAGTTGGTAATGCTATACCTGAAGGCCTGGTAAAACCACCATAGCCAAAGATGTTAGCAAGTGGAAATTATGTTGCGAATGTGCTGCACATATCAGCTAAGAAAATGAAAGCAGTGTGGAGATGTTATTGGAATGTCAAGTGAGTTTCATATTTCTGCATCCCATCATCTTAAGAATTATACCTACCACTAACCATTTTATCCCCGTAGCAGAGGAACCTTTATGACCACAGGCCACAGCTGCCTGCATCAGAATTAGACCTACCACTAACCATTTTATCCACGTAGCAGAGGAAACCTTTATGATCACAGTCCACAGCTGTCTGCATAATGTTTTAATTTCCATACAACAACATTGATATCAATGCAGCAATTGATTCCAAAAGGAGCCATTGCTGACAGTAGTTTTTAAATGTTGCTAAAAGTATATTGTGAACAGTGAATATCAGTTTGAAGTCTAACTTGTTTTACTTTATTGCAATGTGTATGCAGGTGCACCCTTCTGTGCGCATGTTTCAAAGCTGAACAGAGTACAGTATTGTAAGATAGTACATTCATTCACTGATAGTGTTTGTGACAAAGCAGGTGGATTCTTTCCAGCTGTTATGTTACTCTCCACTCTAAAATAGTGTTATTTTTATGACATGTACAGAGTATCCAAAATCTTGAATATTAACTCAGGGCTCAGCCAACTGAACTGTATTATTCATTACAATCTTTTAATTAATTGAAACTCATGATTAGATTACCTAGAAACTGTGCTAATTGCAAAATATTACTAACATAAAACTTCATTATCATTGTTCCTAAATAAACATGTACCCAACTCATAACTCTCAGATAAAGTAGATCAGAAATATAAATAAATAAATTAAGTTCCTATACAGCTAATGCTGGAAATTCAGCAACTTTTGAACTCATTTAGTTTCAGAGTAATCAGTATTGTTATCTAAAACATAGTCAGTGAAGTAGAATCCCATATTTTTTGCAAACTAGGCAGCACAATTCTGCAGCAAGTATTGTTTTATCTAAAAGTCCTCAGTCAAACAAATCTTATTCCACTGTTCAGTTATTCAGAAAAAAAATCTTTAATTGTAATTTGTAAAAAGAAAGTAAACAATAATAGTTGAATGTGCTGCTAATTATTATAATTTAGTAAAGGAGAGGCTGCTGGGAACTACTTCAGCCAGTCTGTGGGAGATTATGATGTGAACAAGATCAGTCAGTGCACAAAATTATTGCTAAATGTATGCACAAAAGTTAGCACAAAATACAAGTCATAAAAGGTGTTGAGTTTTATCTAAATTTCATGCCTAGAGTTTATACAGTGACCATTTTCAGGACTGACTGTGGACCTATAACTTGTTTGAGGAACTGTGTTAATCTTCAATAATGTTTACTGTGACAATAGGATCAGACTGTGAACTGTGATACTTCTAAATTATACTTACAATGTACATGGTTTTTTGTATTGATATGACTGTTATACTTCGAAGACAATGTGATTAGGGAATGTGTCAATGATTTTCTTGTCACATGTAATCCTTTGGATCACTTGAGAGTTAAAGTACTGCACTGAAATAGTTAAAATACAGGACATCAGCAGAATGTATTGTGACTAATCATTTATCTGTGCATAAATTGTAGTAGATGAGATCTTCCTGGCCATAAATAGTAGGTTATTTAATATCAAAGAGTAACTACAGTGTCTCATGCCATAAACCTGGTGTGGACAATATTATTTGAAATAGCCTACTTTCGCCATTTACTTTTCAGCCAGATTCGAGGAAGGCAGCGCTACCAGAATCATATTAGCACAGCTAACTACAGTAATGTTACATACTATATCATGAGGAATATCCTTCAGGGATATGGAATGAAGGCAGATTTTGTATTAATGGGCAGGAGCAGCCACTGTCAGGAAATCAGGAATAGTATTAATCTGCTCTAGTCCTAATTTCCTGACAGTGCCTGCTTCTGAGAATTACAGTTGTTACTTGTAGCCACAGGAGACATATCGTTAGCATCAGTGCCTTTGATGTTGAAAGACTTGGATTCGATTCCCAGTACCTCCTCAAATTTTTTCCTGAGGTATGGAGGTCTAGTACAGGGTCCACTCAGCCTGTGTCAGGCCAAACAAGGAGCCGTTCAAATAAAGAAGCAGAGGCATCATCAAGATTCACCATCTCACAGCCGGCCGGTGTGGCCAAGCGGTTCTAGGCGCTTCAGTCTGGCACCTTGTGACCACTACAGTTGCAGGTTCGAATCCTGCCTCAGGCATGGATGTGTGTGATGTCCTTAGGTTAGTTAGGTTTAAGTAGTTCTAAGTTCTAGGGGACTGATGACCTCAGATGTTAAGCCCATAGTGCTCAGAGCCACCATCTCACAATCATAGGTTACTCCTCGTAGCACCTTGTAGGCAGCAGTCAACCAGTCAGAACAGGCCTCAGGCCTCACCCATGGCTGTCGTTTATATTTATGTTTACTTTTAAATTACTTTATAAGTACATATACATTATGAGAAAAACAGCTGCTTTGAAAAAGCCAATGCCTTCTCCTATTAAACTACTCAATTTCTGTTTTTCACTAATACTTCAAACAATACAAGGAACGGCTCTAAAAACTGGAATGGATTAAGAATGGGAACTCTGAACATCATAACACTAAATGGAAAGACTGGAAGAGATAGCCAATATAATGGGGAGAAGGAAAATATACACTCCTGGAAATTGAAATAAGAACACCGTGAATTCATTGTCCCAGGAAGGGGAAACTTTATTGACACATTCCTGGGGTCAGATACATCACATGATCACACTGACAGAACCACAGGCACATAGACACAGGCAACAGAGCATGCACAATGTCGGCACTAGTACAGTGTATATCCACCTTTCGCAGCAATGCAGGCTGCTATTCTCCCATGGAGACGATCGTAGAGATGCTGGATGTAGTCCTGTGGAACGGCTTGCCATGCCATTTCCACCTGGTGCCTCAGTTGGACCAGCGTTCGTGCTGGACGTGCAGACCGCGTGAGACGACGCTTCATCCAGTCCCAAACATGCTCAATGGGGGACAGATCCGGAGATCTTGCTGGCCAGGGTAGTTGACTTACACCTTCTAGAGCACGTTGGGTGGCACGGGATACATGTGGACGTGCATTGTCCTGTTGGAACAGCAAGTTCCCTTGCCGGTCTAGGAATGGTAGAACGATGGGTTCGATGACGGTTTGGATGTACCGTGCACTATTCAGTGTCCCCTCGACGATCACCAGTGGTGTACGGCCAGTGTAGGAGATCGCTCCCCACACCATGATGCCGGGTGTTGGCCCTGTGTGCCTCGGTCGTATGCAGTCCTGATTGTGGTGCTCACCTGCACGGCGCCAAACACGCATACGACCATCATTGGCACCAAGGCAGAAGCGACTCTCATCGCTGAAGACGACACGTCTCCATTCGTCCCTCCATTCGCGCCTGTCGCGACACCACTGGAGGCGGGCTGCACGATGTTGGGGCGTGAGCGGAAGATGGCCTAACAGTGTGCGGGACTGTAGCCCAGCTTCATGGAGACGGTTGCGAATGGTCCTCGCCGATACCCCAGGAGCAACAGTGTCCCTAATTTGCTGGGAAGTGGCAGTGCGGTCCCCTACGGCACTGCGTAGGATCCTACGGTCTTGGCGTGCATCCGTGCGTCGCTGCGGTCCGGTCCCAGGTCGACGGGCACATGCACCTTCCGTCGACCACTGGCGACAAAATCGATGTACTGTGGAGACCTCACGCCCCACGTGTTGAGCAATTCGGCGGTATGTCCACCCGGCCTCCCGCATGCCCACTATACGCCCTCACTCAAAGTCCGTCAACTGCACATACGGTTAACGTCCACGCTGTCGCGGCATGCTACCAGTGTTAAAGACTGCGATGGAGCTCCATATGCCACGGCAAACTGGCTGACACTGACGGCGGCGGTGCACAAATGCTGCGCAGCTAGCGCCATTCGACGGCCAACACCGCGGTTCCTGGTGTGTCCGCTGTGCCGTGCGTGTGATCATTGCTTGTACAGCCCTCTCGCAGTGTCCGGAGCAAGTATGGTGGGTCTGACACACCGGTGTCAATGTGTTCTTTTTTCCATTTCCAGGAGTGTATGTACATGGAATAAGTAAAACAAAATGGAAAGGAGCAAATTCAAAATACTGAGGAGAGGCTACAAGTTGTAATGACATGGATGTCATTACAATGGATTTAATCAGGATAGAAACTGATTTTGTGAAATCAGAGCGTTCATATTCTGATAAATGAAGATTTATTTCCAAAGATTTGTTCTTCTTCCCCGGTAGCGGAGTATTCTGGTGTTACTTGGCTGGCATAAATGACATGATTATTGCCCTCGATGTTGAGACCATGGTGTGCAGGCAGCTGCCTCTTGTCACATCCTCTGCTGCCTGGCGACACACCTTTCTCCTTCATGTTGCTTAACTTGGCACTCTCTCAACCCCCTATTAGTACTAAACTGTGCAACAGAATGTAACACACACGTAGCTTATGACTCCCAATATTCCTTCACATTTTAACTAGCTTCATAATGTAAGCCTTCTACTTTTAACTATCTTAATTGCTCTAACCATTTGACCCTCTACACTTCTCCCTTCTACGGAAAGACTGCGTCCCTGCATTCTGCCTTTACATCTATTTACACCTGACTCCATTTACATGATTTTTAACCCTCTACCAATACTGGACTTGTGCCATATTTACACAGTTCACTTCCTTTGAAACTACACACTGTAGCTTGTCACTACTAATTATACTACAATTTGCCCTCTTGTACACAGCACTTCCTTACAGTCCTTGAGCACACTTAGTCTTTGTGTTCATGACTGTTCACTGGTTACAGTGCCCTTTCAGAGGGTGTGCCATTCTCATTTGTTTGAAACCATATGCTGAAGGTTGGGATGGGTGGAATTTGAGGTAACTCTTCTCTTGAACAAGTCAAACATAATTCCAATTACCACAAGGAATACACAAGTGGCTGATGTTGATGAACCAGTGACTACTAATTGGTGCTGCTGCTGCTTACTTCTGTAGCTTTTCACCTGCTCTCAGAGATGTTCCATGGTAACACGACCATGTTGGGTGGCAATCATCTGATCCAGAGAAGTAGGCAAGTCCTCATTAATGGTAACATTAAGAAATGAAAGGTGTTCAGTAAGCAAAGCCGAGGAAGGTAGGTCAGATACATAAATTAAGTAATGGCCCATACTGACATCTATGGTTCCCATTATTGTAGCTGGTAAGCGGAAAGAAAATCTTAATGTCAGCTGCATGTCCCCACTTTAGGTCTTAGCTTTTTCCTTTTTATCCCCCTCATCCACCATTCCTCTCCTCTTGTCTACAGAAACAGAGGTCACATAGGCAAATTGTCCATAGCTCCCTTAAAAAGCTGAATTTGGCTTATGTGAACTATCGAAGGGCAGGTGGGAGCTGCATTTCAGTATTAACATCATCTCTATTATCTGGTAAGGGCCATTATGCCCTGACACAAACTTCATTTCCCCGTTGACTCATAATGATTCATTAACATACCCGACTGACCCACATGGTACTTAGGCAACACAGCTTTCACATCATGTGCCCTTTCCTGTTTCTCTAAGGCCTTTGTATTCATTTTTTGTGCTTGTCTCCAGATAAATTTCACTATCCTAGCAAGACCCTTGACTGATGAGACATCTCCTTGCGGCAGAGCTTTGCAAAACTTGCACCCAAAAATTACTTAATACATGATAACCCCATGTTCTGGTAAACTTTCGAGTTGTATGCAGTAATGACATAGGCCAATACAATATCCCAATTGTTATGCTGTGGATTTATATAAAAACTCAACATTTTTGTAACTGTCCTGTAGACTCGTTCTGTGTGACCATTAGCTTGAGGATGCAGAGCACTTGTCCATAATTTCTTAATGGGCAACAGCCCACATAGCTGCTGCATTAATTCCAACATAAAATTTGCACCCTGATCCATGATTATGGTTGCAGGTGTCCCAAACTGAAGTATCCACTGGCTGACTAGTGTCTGAGTCACCGTAGTGTCTTGCTGGTTCAGTAAAGCCATCATGGAAATGTAACAAGAAAAATGGTCAAAATGGTTAATATGTAACGATTCCCTGCTGGTGTTTGTGCTAGGGGTCCTAGGATGTCCAATCCTACTATTTGTAAGAGCCTATCAGCTTCTGGTAACCTTTGTAGCTTAATTTTCTGGTGATAAAACTCTGCTCTTTCAGTACATGGAACACAGTTTTTCATGTAATAGTCCACATCCTGCCTACACATCATCCACCAATAATTCCACACTACACTTCTCTCCATTGCCCTTCAACCTGAATGTCCCAGTAAAATTGAATAATGTACTTGCCTCAACACTTTGTCATGCAAGCTCTGCGGTATTACTAACCATGGCCCATTTTGCACCATCCAATACAATGTTATGCAGAAATGCTGCTACTTAGCAAATCACTGACAGTTCAGGTCAGCACTTTGTGCTGCCCTCCATTCAGTTATGTCAATGCTTGTGCATTCCACAGCACATACCTTATGGCTGAGTCCATCTGGATAAGTGTGCAATCTTCCTGGCCAATATACTACCTCGTAACCAAAATCACTTAACAGCAAGGCCCATCTTGACAATATATTTACTGGATCTTTAAGTTGTGAAAGCTGCTTAAGCGTTGTGTGATCAGTCACCACTTTAAATCATCTACCATAGAGGTAACAATGAAAGTACCCAATTCCAAAAATCACTGTGAGCATTTCCTGCTCTGTAGTGGAGTAATTTCATTCAGCATTATTGAGCTGCCGTGAAGCATATGCAATATGGTGCTCTTGTCCATCTACTTCCTGACTCAAAATAACTCCTAGCACAAAATTGCTCAAATAACAAAAAAGAATAAATGTTTTTTTTTTTTCAAAATTCAGATCGACCAAGATAGGACTAGATGTGAACAGATCTTTTAACTTCTGGAACACTACCTCATACTCAGCTGTCCAATGAAACTTCAGTCCTTTCTGTAGCAATTGCTTGAGAGGTCTTGCAATTTCTGCAAATTTTGGAACATACCTACATTAAAAATTTGTGAGCACCAAATAAATTATCCCATAGTGCTCAGAGTCATTTTGAACCAAATAAGTTACAATTCCTTTACCTTGGTGGGCATTGGAAAATTTTGAAAGGCTTCAGCTAGCTTTGAATCAGTATGAATTCCATCCTGCCCTATAATGTGACCCAAATACTGAACTTCTTGCAATACAACATGACATTTCTATAAACTCAATGTTAACCATGCTGCTTGCAGATGATCAAACACTTCGCACAACTACTCCAGATGTTCGGAAATATTCTTTGAATACACAATTATATCACCCAGGTATACCATAGACTGTTTTGTTTTAATCAGTGTAACACACTATCCAGCATATGCTTAAAGGCATCTTCAAGTCCAAAAGACATGTGGCAAAACTGAAAATGCCCAGTCAGCATTGAGAATGCTGTTTTTGGTCAGTCCTCTGGCATTACTTCCAACTGGTAGCAACCACTATGCAAATCCATTGTTGTGAAGTACTGACACTGACCCTAGTTGTCCATTGTCTCTGTTATATTGGGTATATGATACACATTCCAACACCATTTTCTGGTAGAAAAGCTGGTAGTTGCAACATAAATGATATGTTTTGCCACCATCCAGTGATTTTTTTGCTTCCAGTTACAATGGAAGCAGACCAGAGACTACAACTAGGTTCTGTGATGCCATCTCAAAGATGCTGATGTATAAACTCTTCCATAATCAGCTGTAAATGCCTTGGAACTTGATACATTTGTTTGTAGACGGGTGCTTCACTTCCACAGGAATTTGGTGCATAACGAGTGGTGTTGCAGGTAATGGACCCAACGGATTTAATAATTCCATGTACTCACTCTATAGCTGTTCCAATAATGCTCTATCCCATGCTTCCAGATGTACTATCTCAGTGCATAGTGCTGGCCAGTCGACATGCCCTCTCAGCATTGTGCAATTTGCTGAAAAATCATGGTCTAGTTCATCCTCATCTAACATGTCTAAATTCGCAACCAGGGTACCCTGTGACAACTTTACTTCCTCAGGGGTAAAATATCACTACTCTACCTCCTGAATGTAAGACACACTATGTCGTATAAAACAACTAACTGCATCTAGCACTTTGTTATCCATTAAAGGTTCAACGATACTCAATGAGTTCTCTGGAGGTCAGTACCAACATCAATCAAAACTACTTTCCCTTTACCTCTCAGTATGAAATCCTGCAAACTGACCTTAAGGGACATGTATCGAGTTTAATTGGTTTCCCCTGGCCATATGGCAGACCTTACGACAGTGGAGGCATTCCTTCTGCAGAGCCTAGCTGAAACAAAGTCACATCCTGTGCTGCTGTATGCTGTTCCAGGTCAATTATGGCGAGATGTGAAACCAGGGAATCACGTCCAAGAATCATGTTGTACCCATTGCCAACTATGGGAAGAACTTTCTACATCCACTTGGCAGTTAAACTTCCCCACTCCAAACATAAACACTCTGGCACCGAGAGAATTTACATGCCCTCTACCTATACCACTTAACGTTCAGCATGGTGCACTTCAGCCATTTGCCCCAAACACTCACTTAGTTGCAACTGATACCTGAGAACTGGTATCGAACAACATTTTACATAATTTATCTGCCACATAGTTGGTCAGAAAAAAAACCTGACACAGCTTTCTGACATGCACTAACTCTTACTGGGAGCATCGTACAGTGGACACCCTGCCTCCTGTGCTGTTAAACTGCTGCCCATAAGATCTACCCAGCAATTTAAAATCTGTTGTTGCCGATTCCTGTTACGGCATTGCCAATCTGAGTGACCAAATTTCTTACAATACTTGCAACATTGCTGTCCGCAGTCTCTTTGTACGTGACCCTTCCGTCCACAATGAAAACAATTTATATCAATACTAAACACTGTCCGATGTTCACATGACCTAGCCAGTGACTCAATTTCCAGTGATAATAATGCAATATCCATTGCTTCACTCAAATACTTATGAAATTTGAAATGAACCTTTCTTGATATTTCTGCATCTAACCCCCTCAACATTGTGTCAAGGGCCCTCTGCTCCGCTTCCCGCAAAATTACCAAGTTAACTTTACCATTATCCATGAGCTTATAGGTATGTACACTGATTTTGTGAATGTCGTTGGTTATGCTTGCTATCAATTCATCAGGCTTACAAAAAATCATCAATATCTTGCTGTGTTCTTCTTTTGATATCTCTCTATTAACCCTTCCTGAGAATCCTCAAATGTTTTAGTATCCCCCAGATTCTCATTACACATAACATGTGGTCTAGCATCTCCTGTTAACATCAGTCTAGCAACGCTCAGTAAATGCTCCTTATTCCAACCCCCCACTCTGACAGCTGTACCCAAATTGTCAAAAAATGACAAAAACATCTTCCCCTTGTTTCCCTGAAAATGGGGTAACCAATCCTGCAGGGTAGATGGGTTGGGATGTTACTGCTTCCTCTCTGTCACACTGAGCATGTTACTGCGATGGCAGTGATGACTCTGAACTGGTGGCTGTGCTAAGTGACACAGGCTCCACATCACTCCAATGCCTCATGACAGATGATGTTGACAAGCTGATTACCAGTCCTTAAATATGGCTTTCTGCCACTGATATCTGCTGTTTTTCTTCCCCAGTAGGTTGATGGAATATTCTGGTGTTGCTCGGCTGGTGTAACAGACCCTTTTACCACCCTTGATGTTGACACCCAGGCATATGGGGAGCTGCTTTGTCATGTCCTCTGCTGGCCAGTGACACAATGTTCTCCTTCATGTTGCTTAACTCAGCACTCCACTGTCCCAATTACACCATGGTATCAGTACTGAACTGCACAACAGAGAGTAACACACGTACGGCTTCTGACTCCCAATATTGCTTCACATTTTAACTAACTTCTTTACGGTAAAACTTCTACCTTTAACTAACTTAACTGCTCTAATCATTTGACCCTCTACACATGTAAGGGGCACTGTATTGGTCACATCCAAATGTGATCCCTGTATTGTGCTGAGCAGATACTGAAGCTCTGTATTTATACATTCAACAGAATGCTTCAGCATGGGGTTGTCAAATCACTCAAAATGTGGCACAGTCTTCACATTAGTATGAGACTCATTCCAGTATTGTGCCTGATCTCATACTCAACTGTGTAGTTGAGGTAATGTTCAAAATTGTTCCTGTCACCCTGAATAATCACTAAATTATCTTATTTGCTAAGCTCTTTTCCCAGAGAACCCAAATCACAATGGACTCATGGTTTGAGAATGATAGCTTTTTCTATTATAGCTTTCCTGCTGACTTCTACTACTGTTTTGATGCCACATGCCCAGTGGTAGTCACAAAAGTTAAACAAACAAAAATTATAAACAAAAGTATATGGGTAAATAATGATGTAATTGAAGCAAGAGAAAAATTAAAATTACTTCATAGTGCAACATTGAATAACAGAGAAGACCTCAAGCTAATAGAGGCCTTCAAAATTTGTCAAAAATACTGTAAAGATTTATTAGTGCAGACCAGGAGCAACTATGTTGCAAACAAGCTTCAGGCTTCACACAATGTTACTACTGGTGTACAGTTTTAGAACAGGCAGAGACAAATCCTGTTTGGACTTCAGTACTGACCACAGTGGGATGGTCATGAAAGACCAACTTGAAATTGTAAATATTTTCAATGGATACTTTTCTTCAGTAGGGGTAGCTATCAATGACAAAGAGAATAACTTGCAATATAATTTTAAAGGCAATCCTTCTGAGCATAGCATATATCTAGCCACACAAACTGCAAAGAAATAATGAACAGGATTAGCTCTTTAAAATCTTCCAGTTCTGCAGTGCATGATGGCCTCAATATTAATGTACAAAAGGGTCTAGACAAATTTTCTCTGCACCTCCATCTGTAGCAGTAAATAATGTAATAGAATCAGGCACCTTTCCAGATAGACTAAAAACAGACCAGGTAACATCAGTCTTCAAAAAAGCGACAAATACAAAATTGAAAACTACAAACCAATCTCAGCACTTCCTGTCTTTTCCAAAGTAGCTGAAAAAGTCATATATAACAGAATTATAACCTTTCTCAACAAGCATAACCTAATGTTTTAAAATCAAAATGGATAATTAAATTGTAAATCAACTAACACAGTAGTTGCTCAGTTAATTAAAGACATAATAAGTGGCATTGAGAACAGGTAACATGCTGCATAAATACATTACCTCAACCTTGAGAAATCTTATGAACATGTGACCTCTGCTATCCTATGAGATAAGTTATGGAATGCTGGCATCACAGACACAGTTCATGAGCTAATAAAGTCTTACACATGTAGCCAAAAACAATTTGTCACACTTACAACTGAAAGCGGTGTTCACAAACCCAGAATCACTAACATAAAATATGGAGTGCCCCAGGGCTCAGTATTGGGTACTCTTTTATCTTTGATTTATGTAAATGACATAAAACATTACACTCAAAGTTCCAAAGTAATTCTGTATGCAGACAATATGTCCATAATGTTAGCCATTGCACTGCCCAGCACAGTTAAGACCATTCCCACAGTGAAGCTTAAATTTTAGCAAAAGACAGTCCTGTTACAAAATCCCTTTTACACATTAGAAAAATATCATACTTACACACAGAATTTGAACTGCTTTGAAAAGATATATAAACGGTGTTAAGCATACCATTTTATTTGTAATCTAATAATTTTCTTAATCAGTTATATATTCAGAAGAATGTATTATTATGTCGTATATCAAGAACTGTAACCTGTTTTTGGACATATTACAATGAATCATTTGACGTTAAATGAGGTATCATTATTATTATTATTATTATTATTATACTGTTGACCTCTGCAGTTGATCTAAAAAATAGTAGTACCTGGTATCAATTACCCATGGAGTCCTGGTCCAGTTCAGACATCACTTTCCCATACTATTTCCTTAACACATAAACCTTCATGATATTTCTAAATCTCTGACTATTACTGTCCTTATCTTGAAATTTTTCCCCATTTTGTCAAAGTGTTCGTGCACTTCTTGGTTTGTCTTCACACTTTGCCCACAGTCTCCAGCGTAGTAAGGCTGTTGGAGGCATCTAGGCTAAAGCTAGCAGACTTGCAGAATCTTGTGAATCTCTTTTCTGATTTTGCTGCTTTGATGACAATGCATTCAGCTACTGTATTCTTAACCTTGCTGCTACCACAGGCAGGTCTCAACTAAAATGTTAGATTACTTAACTGTGCCGTTGCATGATGATTACACTGTTAATTTTGTGCACATTTGCCATGTTTTTTTCAGAGTGTGTCCTTGAGCTCATTAAATTTGACTATAAAGGTTATCAGTCAATACTCTCACAAATTTTGTTTATGGGCCGCACCAGTTTAGACTTTTTACTCGTTTTCAATAGGCCATGATGCTTCTTGGCTGATACTTGCAAATCAGGCTACTCCTGAGTAGGAGCCTTGAGGGAATGTACACTACTATGACATTTTGATGGGGCATTATGAGCTATTGAAAATGAGTAAAAAGTTAAAACTGGTACACCCAAAAAATAAAAATTTATGTAAGCTTTGAATGATAAACTTTGTTGTTAATTCTGCAGTGACATCTTATTGTGCCCATACATAATAGCTAGAAAAATGAATAAAACTGAATAAAGTTAGTTCTTACCAAGTTTTTCTGACTCTTCCATGATTACACCAATATCTAAATTATGCTTAAAGGTCTGTTTCATCTAAAAAAAGTTTATACACATTTTTTTCTCTATTTTATTTTGAAATTCCTACCATGTCTTCTCTTGCCTCCCCTACCCCCCCTTCCCCCCCCCCCCCCAACTCTCTCTCTCTCTCTCTCTCTCTCTCTCTCTCTCTCTCTCTCTCTCTCTCTCTCTCACACACACACACACACACACACACACACACACACATAACCTCTCCCATAGTCCGTGCTGAAAAATTTAAGCTCTTCTTTAAATATGTTTTCATTTCTTACCTCTAAATATGATCAGTTTGATTGATCCAGGTAGTTTCATCTGTGCTATCCAATACACTGGGGTATGCCAACCAGTGAGAGTACAGGCTTGAAACTTCTAACACCACGCAATATGACCTTCCCCTACCCCACTCCCCCCATAATGCCACATTTGTGAAACCTTGAAAATATTATAACAGTAGATGTAATGATATCTTCATCAATATATATTTGAGAGATGGAATTGAATTAGTCATTGACTTAATGTATAGGAGGCTCATCGAACAATAACTGGTTTACAATTTTTCTTACAATGGCATTAATAGAACATACTGCACTGCATAATTAATTAATTAAGCAATTAATAATTTTTCTTAGAAAGTAAAAAACTTTATAAAAATTAACAGTCCTAAGTATTTACTCTCTCCTGCTCAAATTTTCAGGTTTCCATTCATGAATTCGTCTACTAAATAGTAACATTTCTGCGCTAGTTTTTCATATAAGGTTTTTTTCAGTGTTTTTAAATTTATGCTGAGGAATTCTCTTCATTTCATTATTTTATAAATTTTCATACCCATATACTGCAGAGTTTGAGCATAAAGTTTTAAACGAAGGGTGGACGGCATTGATTTCTGTTGTTGTAATCATGTTTAAAATTATTTGCTACAAATAAATCAGGGTTACTATGTACAAAGATAATCAGCTTATAGATGTATAGTGAGGGAACAATTTAATATACTTCGTTTTTTAGGAGTGGCCAACATGATTTTCTTCACCCTGCATTGGGTGTATTTCTAATAATGGTTTTCTTGGGTTTTAATATTCAACACATACGGTTTGAGTTACCCCAAAAGACAATTTCGGACCATATTACTGACTCAAAGTAGCTGTGATATACTATTTTTCTTATGTCCAAACTGGCAGCATTTTATAATATTCTCATTGCAAATGCTAGACTCTTTAATTTATTTGCCAGGTACTGTATATGTGAGCCCCATGATAGAATTTTATCTAGCTGCATTTCTAGGAATTTTTGTGACTGATATGAATATCATTTATTTCTGCTCATTTTGTTTTAAACTGCATTAACTGAATCTTGTCCATGTTTAATTGTAACCCATTTAAATCAAACCAGGTATCTAATTTTTCTGAAGTATTTAATACAGTTTGGGGAATTAGGTCCATACCGTTACTTTCAATAATTACAGATCTGTCATCTGCAGATAAAACTGAGTGACACTGAATATTAAATGGAAAATTATTTATGTAAAATAGAAAGAGAATGGGACCTAAAACTCAAACTTGGAGTACTCCTTATGAAATGGTTTTCCATTTATGTGTGGTTGGATATGGGTGTGTGTGCGAGTGTATACCTGTCCCTTTTTCCCCCTAAGGTAAGTCTTTCCGCTCCCGGGACTGGAATTACTCCTTACCCTCTCCCTTAAAACCCACATCCTTTCGTCTTTCCTTCTCTTTCACTCTTTCCTGATGAAGCAACTGTTGGTTGCGAAAGCTTGAATTTTGTGTGTATGTTTGTATTTGTTTGTGTGTCTATCGACCTGCCAGCACTTTCGTTTGGTAAGTCACATCATCTTTGTTTTTAGATATAAATACATATAAATTCCGACACTGCTTACTGATCAGACAATTTCAGCAATAATCATTACACAGTTTATGTTCAAGAATTAATTATATGGTTTTACACATTTAGTTAATGATAGTTACATTATTTCATTGTTTATACATTCCTTTCAAATTACTTCCAAGATATTCTTCAATTGAGTAATATGCTTTATTTTTTAGCCATGTGCATAATATCTCCTTAAATTTAAAGTGGGTGAGGGTTTTGACAGATTGTGGCAGTTTATTATATAACTTTAGACTTAGGGGCTTGTGACTGTTGTGTGTCAGTGACAGCCTAGAATACAGTATATCAAGCATGCAGTTGTTTCAAGTGCTGTACAAATGTAAATTCATTCTCTGTGTAAATTTTAGTACATTTTCTTTTACGTATATTACACAGTTATACATAAAGAGACTTGGCAGTGTCATTATGTTTAATTTACTGAAGTGCTCCTTACAGCTTTCTCTTGGACCCAAGCCATGTAAACATCTAATTACTTTTTTTTTTTTTTTGCCATTTGAAACTCAGTTTGTGCCTGGTGAATTACCCCATAACAGAATCCCATATTGTAGCTGTGACTGAAAGAATGCATAGTAGCAAAGCATCAATAAACTTTTATAGACAGAATATCTTAGTTTATGCAGCAGGAATATTACACGTGCAAGATTGCTTGTCAGATAGCTTATATAGTCATCCCATAAGAGGCTTTGGTCTATTTTTAGTCCCAATAGTTTGAGACTGTGGCTCTCTGCTTTCTGTATCTTCAGATTAAAATAAATTTCCTCTGTTTTTGTGTTATTTATACATAACTTGTTAGCAATACACCACACCCTACATTTTTCAAAAAGTTCATTAATTTTGTTTACCACCTGTTGCATACTCTCACCTGTGGAGATCATGGTCAGATCATCAGCACATAAAACATTTTTGCAGGCTATATAGTTTGAGAAGTCATTAACATAGATAACAAAGAGGAAGGGTCCAAGAATGGAGCTCTGTGGAATTCCTCTCTTAATTTTCATTAGATCTGACCTTTCATTGTTCACATACACTGGCTGTTACCTGTTATTTAGGAATGACTTAATCAGATTAAGTGGTCTGTCTGTAATACCATAATATTCTAATTTTTTAACAATTATCTCATGTGATACTGAATCAAATGCTTTGCATCAGTCTATGAGTGTTGCACAGGTGGTCAGTTTCCTTTCAAGTGTTGTGGATTTCAGTTATCAGGCTTTCAATAGCCTTTATGTTTCACTGATTAGTTCTAAATCCAAACTGGCTGTCATTAAGTAATTTATTGCTCTCAAAATACATGTAAATCTGTGTGTGTGAGCAGCTCTCTATGATTCTGGCAAGTATAGGGACAATTGATATTGGTCTATAGTTCTCTGGCATTTCCCATATGTTCTTTTGTGCCTTTTTTGAATAATGGCTCAACTACTGCATACTTAAGTGTGTCTGAAAAATAATCTTCTTCAAGGTGTGCAGTTATTGTAGAGACTGTTTTTAACACTTTTGTTGGTATCCCACTCTATCTTGAACCAATAACTCCATAGTTCTGTTTCCATATGGAATGTATCTTTCAGGTAGACCTAACACAGTATTTCTTGCGAATATTTTAACTGCCTTATATTCATCATTATTTCTGAGATAAATATACTTCTCCAGCTGTAATAATATTGCTACTGATTTCATCTCTAACTATAAAGCAGAATAAACATCTTTATCCATTTTAGTATTTTTAATACTTGTTCTATACATTGTATAATAACTGTTGTGCCTAAATGAAGATCTGACTTGGTTCATTGTTAAAAATGTAATTACAAGATCCGTAAGTATGCCTCTGCACTACCTATTATTCACCTGCAGATGAGTGGCTGCCTGCCATTATTTGTATTTATTTCACCCTGGAATTTCCACCAACATCATATGCTTATAAAATTTTGTAGCAGTTTGTGATGCTTCAGTGCCTGGAACTTCTTTCTTCTTTTTCTTCATTACTTGTGTTAGCAAGGTAGGATCTGACAGTTATGCAAAACTGACTGTCCATGTTTTGGCAATTATCGTATTTGAATTACATGTGTGACTGGATGCCCTACATGTCAGCACAATTATGAGTTATTCTTAGTGAGGAAACTCACTTACACTACTTGTCTGTGAATGAAGTAAACTGGGTTCTGTATGAGTTCATATCATAACAGTTTGTTTAGTGTGTTCAGGAGGTGGAGTTGAGGAATCAGCCCACCAACTGCAAAGATATAAGTAGAAAACTGTCTAAATGTCACATTCAGACTGTATGATGTATCAGACCAACTATCAATAATCCAGCTTACAGATTCAATCAAAGTCTAATTCTCTCTCCTCTCTGTCTTGCGAGCTCATATACAGCACAGTGATACATGTGAGCAGATAACTGCATCATGTGGAACTTAAACAGTCTCATTGTGGAAGTGAAAGTTATTTTGTTACATTGCTTATTTTGCGTACAAGAATAAATGGAAAAGGTAACAGTATTTAACTTATTTGTGAGTTCCATAGATCACAACTGTGACCTCTGCCTTGATGTGCAAGAAATCGAGAGTTATAATTATGATACACTTCCTCAGTAAAAAATTGGGAACACACTGACCATTTACTCATTCTCTCTTGAACACACACACACACACACACACACATATTTTTACACATTCAGGAGTTTGCAAGTAGATGTGACTTCACTTTGTGTTTGAGTTTAAATTTCTTATTTATTAAATTATTTACATCACTAGGTAGCTGGTCAAATATTTTTACAGCTGAATACCTTCATCCTTTCTGTGCCACACTAAGAGCAACAAGAGGACCATATGAATTACTTCTCACCAATTTGATTCATATTGATAGAGTTTGTAGGGACAACTAGCCCCTTGTTATATGTAAAAATAATGTAACTGGATGGATAAAAAAATCTTCTCACCAAGTGATGGCAGGAGAATACATACAAAAGGTATTACAGTTTGCAAGCTTTCACACTCAGTGGCTCATTCTTCTGGCAGAAGGTTTGAAGGGGAAGGAAGAGAGGAGAAGGAAAAGGACTGGTGAGGTTTAGAAAAAGGAATAGTGATCAGAAAAGCTGCCAGAAGCCCGGGTTAGGGGAGATTTACTGTCCAGTAATCTGGTGCATAATCTGTAACCTTATGAAACTATTTGCAAGAAAACAGCTGTGTACAGAATGGGAGGGGGGTGACATTATTATAAAATTCTTACAAAATGCTAAGGCACTTGCAGACAAACAGTCCCTGTAGCAAAGATTGGCAGCTGACTCTAAACATAAATAAAGGTACTATAATGCACACAAATAAACAAAAAGATTTGATTTTGTTGACCTATGAAAACAGTGATCAGTGACTGGAGTCAGTCTAACCTTTTAGTATCCAGAAATTTCTTGTACAAAGTGATTTAACACTGAACAGACACATATATCTAGCCATAGGAAAGGCAGATGCCAGACTCAGATTTGCCAGAAGAACTGTAAGGAAGTGTAATTCATTCAATTCATTCACACAAGATGTCACTTACAAAACACTTGTTTGACCAATTCTTGAATAATGCCCAGCAGTCTGGGGCACTTTCCAAGTTGTCTTATGCAGAACAGAGGCTATTCTTGTACTGTTTTCCTTCCATTCAGCTTTGTTTATTGTTTTAATTTATTTGCAATCAGTTTGAAAGCAACTACATCTACAGACATTTAAGCACAGTCATTGGGGTGATATAATGCCACAAGCATCTCCAAGTGTAGTACCTAATACTGTGGGTGAACATGATCAAATTGCTTCAGCAGTTTACATCACGGCTCAAGAAGTTTCTAGTTCTGCTTGAGCTTTCAATCACCCCATAATCCAACAACCCTCTGTTGATCCAATCACTACAATGTTATTAATGTATGGTAGAACCTCAATTGAGCATCATTTTTCAGACCAGAGAGAGGAGTGCAAAAACGATTGGATAATCAGAGGAGAATGGAACAAGTCACCTACAGAGCTCAGAACAACAAAACAATCAAAATTAACTAAAAAAATTACATTTCTAATAAAGAGAAAAGAAAACAGAAAATCTTTAACACTGAAAATCTATTTTAAAGAGTGTAAAATGTTATTTGTTTAAATTTCTTGAACCATCACTTTGTGGCTGCTTATGCCACATTTTTGCCTGCAATATATCCTTAGCTGTAGCAGCTGGTTATTGTTTAAAACATTCGAGAGCAGTGTAGAACACATCCTGTGCCGATGAGTAGCTAATCTTGTCATCTTCTTTCTTTTATTCATCACCTGACTCCTCTTACTCAACACTATACTGCTGCAAAACAAGATTGATTACTGATCATCTTCAGATTCTTCATTGGTAACAGCAACAGCGTCACATTCTGGCAGACATTCCTCTACATCAGCAGGCTGGATACCATTCTGAAGAGTTTGCAGATCAGTGACCAAATCTGACTTTTGTAGAGTTGTTTTCTTAAATTCATCCCAAACTTCAACAACTGTGTAAATTGCATCTTTCATGTCGAGGTTTTTCATTGCTTCAACAAGATCACAACCATCTTCTGTTTTCTCTAACAGAGCACTGACCTACTTCCTACACCATTTTAAGTACATAGTAACACTGTGGTATATTAGTTGGATTATCAAGGTCACATGGTGGTGGTTGGGAGGGGGGGGGGGGCGGAATTACTGTTAAATTTTTTTCACCTTGTTGAAGTTCATAGTCAGAGGGGTGGCTTGGGGCATTGTCTAGCTGTACAGCCGAATGGGGTGGTAGGTTTTTTTGTTTCAAGTATTTTTTCACAGCCAGAGCAAATCCAAAAAAAAACATTCTTTAAACAAATTAACATGCATCCTAGCACTTTTTGAGCTTTGTAATAAACAGGAAGTGCTGATATATTTACGTTTTTGAAGGCTACTGGTTTCTTAGTTTTGCTGATTACAAACTATGGCAATTTATCGTCACCACTTGTGTTGCTGTATGTTGCCTGTCCTTTGTTACTTTTGCACCTGTGACTGTTTCATTCTTTGAGGCCAGGGTTTTTTAAGAGAGCTTTTTATAGTTTAGCCCTGTCTCATCAAAGTTATATAATTGCTCAGCTACCAGTTTATTTTCTGAGACTATTTTTTGTTTCAAATTCTTCTACAAAATCCCTAATCGCATCATTATCAACAGAAAGTTTTTCACCTTAAATAGCAACTTGCCTAATGGCATGATGATTTTTCCACCAGTGATGCTATCCTTCACTTGCTTGGACTTCGTCTTCCTCATCTTCCAGTTATTGGTGCAACTGAAAACGTTTTCCATTTAAGATAAAGTCTGAATGTGGAAGTTCCCTTTGTGTTTTCTCTGACAAAACCAAATCCACACAGTGTCATCCAAGAGCTCAAGTTCTGGTTTTTCCAATGCCTTTCTTTTAGTTTTTATGGCATTTTTGCCATCTACAGTTAATGAAAAATCTTCATGATTTTTTAAATTTTGTTTCCCAATCTTTAATGGTTGTCACCCCGCACACCCATTTCAGAGATTAGTTTAGTAACTGACTCACTTTTGTTAAGTATTTGCAGAACACTTAGTTTCTGTTCCATTGTTCGTACAACTCATTTCTTTTTCTGATTCTGTGTAGTGCACACCTGATGCAGTTACAGGGCTTTAATGACAGTGAGATAGCTTTAAAACATTTATTAATGTTGGTAAAAATTTGATTAGGAGCGATTTGTAAATCCGTACTTGTCGAGCTATTTATTGCAATGTTTGTATCATATGCTAACAAAACAAACTTAGCATCTGGCAATATAACAAATGAGAGCCCATTAATATACACAAGAAAAAGCAACAGACCCAAAATGGAAACTAGAGGAACGCCACATGTAATTAATTCCGAATCAGATGAAGACTGATTGATTACTCTACAGGTACTTTGCAGAGATACCCTTTGTTTCCTGTTAGGTAAGACTCGAACCATTTCGCAGCACTGCCAGTGACGCCATAATATTCTAATTTACTTAAGAAAATGTTGTGTTTCACACATTCTAAGGCTTTTGACAGGCCTCAGAAAATTCCACTAGCCTCTAATTTACACTGATGAGGCAAATAAATTGTTACTCCTGCCTAATATCGTGTAGCGCCCCCGTGAGCACACGGAAGTGCCGCAATATGATGTGGCATAGACTCAACTAATGTCTGAAGTAGTTCTGGAGGGAACTGGCACCACGAATTCTACAGTGCTGTCCATAATCCGTAAGAGTATGAGGGGGTGGAGATCTCTTTTGAACAGCGCTTTGCAAGGCATCCCATATATGCTAAATAATGTTCCTGTCTGGAGTGTTTGGTGGTCAGTGGAAGTGTTTCAACTCAGAAGAGTGTTCCTGGAGCCACTCTATAGCAATTCTGGGATGTTGCCTTGTCCTGCAGAAATTTCCCAAATTCGTCGAAATGCGCAATGGACATGAATGGATGCAGGTGATCAGACAGGATGCTTACGTACATGTCACCTGTCAGGGTCGCATCTAGACGTATCAGGGGTCCCATATCACTCCCACTGCAGACGCCCCACATCATTACAGAGCCTCCACCAGCTTGAACAGTCCCCTGCTGACATGCAAGGTCCATGGTTTCATGAGGTTTTCTCCATATCCGTACACGTCCATCCACTCAATACAATTTGAAACGAGACTCATCCGATCAGGCAGCGTGTTCCCAGTCATCAGCAGTCCAATGTCGGTGTTGATGGGCCCAGGCAAGGCGTAAGGCTTTGTGTCGTGGAATCATCAAGAGTACACAAGTGGCCTTCAGCTCTGATAGCCCATATCGATGATGTTTCGTTGAATGGTTCACATGCTGACACATGACACTTGTTGATGGTCCAGCAATGAAATCTGCACCAATTTGCGGAAGAGTTGCACTTCTGTCACGTTGAACGATTCTCTTCAGTCGCCGTTGGTCCCGATCTTGCAGGATCTTTTTCCGGCCACAGCAATGTCAGAAATTTGATGTTTTACCGGGTTACTGATATTCACGATACACTCGTGAAATGTTTGTTCAGGAAAGTCCCCACTTCGTCACTACCTCGGAGATGCTGTGTCCCGACAGTACCATCACGTTCAAGCTCACTTAAATCTTGATAATCTGCCGTTGTAGAGCAGTAACCGATCTAACAATTGAGTCAGACACTTGATGTATGACAGAGGTGTTGCCGACCGCAGCACCACATTCTGCCTGTTTACGTTTATCTAATGAATGAAGTACATTCTCACCATATGTGTAAATAGCCTTCTCTGTATCAGGATCGTTAATGAACCCAGACTGTGACTTGGGCAATATTTTATTTGCAATCTGATGTCTAAAAAGACGCTTTGAACACAACCCTTAGAACAGACCCCATAGCACTGACAAACCCCAAGGCCCATATTCAGCGATATATACTCATCTCTTACATGTATTATATTTATATATAACTAGCGACGCTCCCCGGCTTTGCACAGGTAGCACTAAATATCTACAACTGGGCGGCTTCTCTGGGGTATCAGTAACTTTTTTGATAAGCTTGTGCACAGAACTTTGATAAAAATTTTGAGGATGACTAGAGGTAGTTGAATATCGCCACTTTCTTACAACTTGATTGGTTAAAGCAGTGTACGCCAGGAAACTCTCAGGAGGCACAAATGATATCTGTTCCATATTTAATTGGCGTTAGAGTGACATTTCGTGGCAATGGTGGGAACTGGAGCTGCAGTCTTCCTGACTGCTCTACCAGTTTGGCGAGAGCTGACGACAACTTGCCAACCAGCCCCAGCGCTCGCTATATTTTCCGGGAGGCCTTTTTCCGAATTTCCCAGCGTAACATTGTTACGAAGCACCATCTATTAACATCGGTAGGATACACCCTCTGCCACGAAACATTAACATGGAGCAGCTTCACTATGCAACTCCAGCATATGTTGACAACTTCCGCCATACAACATTGGTACGAAGCAGTCTGCCACGCAAAATTCGTAAGAAGCAGCCACTTCCATCCAACTTGGGTACAAAGTACTGTCTTCCTTTGTCATAGATACGAAGTACTAACTGCCACGTAACAATGATATGAAACCGCTCTGCGATGTAAAATTGATACGGAGCACCACCTGAACTACCATAGTTCCAAAATGTTATGCATTGTGCACTAGATGGCCATGGCATCGTTTTCACAGTGGCAGGAGACTAGTTCATCACAGTTCAGCCAGTTTTCACAAAATATTTATAACGTATATACAGAAACCTTCCTCGTAAATCAGTCTTATCTATTGGTGAGAACCGTGTCAAAATCTTTACGGTTTGTTCGCAAGACTAACTCGAAAATACAGACAGCACCGCACTCGGGAGAGGGGGGGGGGGCTTCATGTTATATATATATATATATATATATATATATAACAGATTTAGGCATCTCAAAGGTAGGATCCCACTGCCTTGGCTACCCTCAGAGTACAATCTACGCTTTGGAAGAGCCCCTTGCTGTTGCTGTCTGTCTGTCTTATGTCTACCCATACGTCTGCCTGCCTGCCTGCCTGCCTGCCTGTCGGCCTGCCGCCCACTGTCATCCGTCAGCTGTCGCCACCACCCACTGCTCACTGCTGCCTGCCAGCGTTGTCATCTGTCCGTCCACCCATTTGCCTGCCTGCCCACCCGTCTGTCTGTTCGCCGATGCCCGGAGATCGCCGCCGCCTGCCGTCCGTCTATTCGTCTGCTGCCATACATGTGCCACTGTCCGTCACCCACCATCATCGCCGCCCGTCTGTCAATCTGTCTGTCGCCATCTGTTCGTCATGAGCTTTCCCAACTCCACTGTCATCTGCACCTCCACCTCCCCCACTTCCACTGTCACTTACCAGAGTGCTGCTCCTGGCCTCCCCCCTTATACCTCGGCTCCCCTCCCCCTCCCCCTCTCACCCATTCCCCATCTCCTCCCCTGTTGTTTGCCCCCACATCTACGCCCTTCCCCCACACCCACAAAAGCTCCCACTCTCACCTATGCCTCCGCTGCTACCTCTGCTGCCACCCCTCAGAGGGTTGGCTTCCCCTCTCTCACCCCCCCCCCCATCCCCCGCCGTCACTTCATCATCTGCCTCCCTCACCCACATCAATTCATGACAGGCCTCAATTGCCACCACTGAACCAGCTGCATCTCCCAGCACATCCACCGCGCCTACAGGATCTGCCGCCCACCTCCTCCCTGTCCCTTTCCCCTCCTCACAGCCTACACTCTCCAAAAAACCCCATAAGCGCGACAATGCTGACTCTGCTCCCACCACTTCCCACAAAAAGTCACTGCCTCCTCCTCCTCCTGCCATCATCTCCATGGATACCACCCCTCCTCCTGTCACCCATACCCTAACCCCCACCCTCCAGACCTTTGACCTGTCAACTCCTGACCCCGAGTTTCTTGATGCCCATACCCTCATCATGGAGATATGAAAGCATCTTCCAGGTACACCAATTTCCCAACTGATTCCTCATAAAGTCCTCTTCCCCCTCCTTTCATATGGGCCTCCTCCATAAATTGCCACATAAGTTTGGCCTCCACACGTCCACAACATCCTTCCTCTCCTCCTCAGCCCCAGCCTCCCCATCGCCCCCCCCCACCTACACCGTCGTGATCACTAAGCTCATCCCAGTGATCATTGAGGATGAGCTGTTGGCTGATCTGAACTCCCATCCAGACCTGGAATTCCGCTCTGCCCCCTGTATCCACAATGCCTCCGGTCCCACTTATCTCATGCGGGTCTTTTTGGAGTCCTCCTCCACCATTGATCGACCACCTTCTCACCCATGGTTCCCTGATTCCCTGATTTTCCACTGCCGTCACCCTGTTTAAATCTCCTTCCCAATCTTACCCCTGCCAGTGCTGCCTTATGTATACTGATCATCTGTCTCCAAACTGCAAAAACCCCCCACCTGTCCCCATTGCAAGGCTACTCATTTTCTCAAAAACTGCCCCAACCTCACCACCCATCCCCTCCGTCCTATAACACCTGCAATGGCCTCCACCCCACCTACTCCTGCAAGTGTAAAGCTAAGCCCTCTCCTGCCACCCCCAAGCTTACTGTCCCTGTCGCATCGATCCCCCCATCCACCCCAACAATTCCCTCCATCCACCTCCCATGGCTGAAGACATCATCAATTTCTTTACCATAGTCCTCCAAAACACTCAACCTTTCCAGTGCTCCAACACCCTCCAACAGATCTCCCTCACTGCCCGCTCCATCTTTTCCTCAACGCTTCACCACTTATTCCCACAACCAAGCCCACTTCACTTTCACTCGCCTCGACACCCTAGTTTAGGACTCTTCCCTCTCATCTCTTCACCCCCCTCTCTTCTTGTAATAATGCGGTGCAAGTGTTGCATACTGTTCCATAACATCTGCTCCTTCCACACCAACAAATACCTACTCATGAACACCCTCTTCCATCACTGGGTCGACACCTTCATCCTGAACAAAACCTATCTCCAGCCCCACCATACTATCCGCACTTCTCCCTATATCCTCCACTGAACTGATGGTCCTGGTCCTCGAGCACAGGATGGAGTCACCATTGGCAACACTAAGCACATCCCCATCCGGCCACAACATCTCCTCAATGACCCCACCAAACACCTTATCCTCAGTGTCTTCTTCACCTCCCTCATCATTACCTGCACCACCATCTATGTCTGCTCGACTGCTCCTATTCCCTATGACTTCATCTCCCACATTGACTGCACCTTCTCCACCTATGTGATTGCCGCTGAAGTCAACATCCATAGCTGCTCACCTGCTGCCCTTCGGCTTTGGTATCAGTTCCTCCTCACAATCCAAGGTGACCTTGTTCCCCTTCCACAGCACACATGTCCAGAAAGCAAAACCACCCCTGATGTAATAATGGCATCTGCCAACCTCCTTGGGCGTATCGCCATTGACACTATGGTCGCAACCACCTCCCTGTCCTTCTCTCCATAATGTCTACTCACCACTTCCTCCAGCTCCCCGCTCTGCAGCCCCTCCCAAGGTAGTCCATGATTACCGTCATGCCAACTGGGATGCCTACCGGGAATCTATCGCCTCCCAGGTCGAAAGCCACCCTCTTACCTGTCACCATCCTGATGACATCATCCATGCCTCATCCTTCCTTCAGAAGGCCATTATTGACGTTGTGGAGACCCATGTCCCTACTAAAACCATCCACCCCCACTGTCCCATTCTCTCTCCATGGGCTGTCCCCTCCTCTGCGAATCCCACCGCCTCAATTGCTCCTTCCTGTGCACTCATGACAGAGATACACTCCATTGCCATCAGCAAATGCAGCAACTTGTTCGGAACTGATTACAGCATAAAAACGCCGGGACTGGTGCCAGACCTGTACACGACTCAACGCCACCCTCCCTATAAACTCCTCCTAGTACTGATGAGCCTTCCACCACCTTACTGGTTCCCTTTCCACACCCCATTACCCCCTCCTCCATAACGACCGCCCCCTTCCCAACAACCACAGTAAGGCCAACAACTTCACTTCCCACCTTTCCGAGGTCTTCTCCATTCCTGATGAACCCCACTTTGATTTTTCTCTTTTCTTCACCATCATGGAATGTGTCAATACCTCAGTCGCTCCACTTGCTCCCAGTCTCCAGTACTTGGGGCAGTTGCCCCCTTCCAATATCAACACTCCAGTCACAGCACAAGACATTAATCCTCTGATCAAAACGCAACACAGCCCCTGCTTACTACTGTGTCACCTACCGCCACCTCAGAAAATGCCCCTTCTCCTTCCTCACTGTCCTTGCCAATTGCCGGCCGAAGTGGTCGTGCGGTTAAAGGCGCTGCAGTCTGGAACCGCGAGACCGCTACGGTCGCAGGTTCGAATCCTGCCTCGGGCATGGATGTTTGTGATGTCCTTAGGTTAGTTAGGTTTAACTAGTTCTAAGTTCTAGGGGACTAATGACCTCAGCAGTTGAGTCCCATAGTGCTCAGAGCCATTTGAACCATTTCCTTGCCAATTTATACAACGTCTTTCTCTCTACCGCCTTCTACCCCGACCTGTGAAAGACTTCCCATGTCCTCTTATTCCTCAAACCCAACAAACCCCCTTCCGTCACGTCTTCCTATCGTCCCATCTGCCTCACCTCTGTCTTCAGTAAGGTCTTTGAATCCATCCTCTCCTGTCATATCGATCAACACCTTCATCAGCACCATCTTCTCCCCCTTAGCCAGTGTTGCTTCCAACCCTCCTTTTATGCCGAAGACCAACTCCTTAACCTCGTCCACCTTCTCTCCCTCCAACTTAACTCCCATCACGCCACCATTTTTGTTTCCCTCAATCTCCAATGTATGGCATTCCAGTCTCCTGTTTAAACTCCAAACCTGTGCCCTGCCTCTCTATTTTGTCCATCTGGTCACTTCCTTCCTCTCACGCCATCCTTCCTATGTAACCCTCCATGACGTCAAATGCTGTATCTTTTATCCCACTGCTGGCATCCTCCAGGGCTCCGTCCTCTCCTCTCTCATCTCCTGTGCACTGCTGATTTGCCCAAACCACCCCCACCTGTCCACCTCCAATATGCTGATGCCACTACCTTCCTGGCTCTCTATCTTACCCTTCAACGGTCCCAGCACACCCTCCAAACCCACCTTGACCAGTTCACCACTTGGTGTAACCAGTGATTCCTTCATATCAACCCCTCCAAAACCCAGGCAATTATCTTGGGCCGCACCATCCACTCCTTCCATCTCCATGATTTCTACCTAACCATTTACGGTTGTCCCATTCAGCTCACCCTCACCCTGAGATACCTTGGCCTCACCCTTGACCATCACCTCACCTGGACACCTCATCTCCTGACCATCCAGCAGAAAGCCCATTCCCACCTGAGCCTTCAGAAACTCCTGTCTGGCCAGACATGGGGATTGCATACTTCCACCATCCTCCACACCTACAAATCCCTCATCCATCCTATCTTCTGTTATGCCAGCATAGCCTGGACCTCCACACCCCCCTGCCCCATCCGCTTTTATAAGGCCCTCCAAATCCTAGAACGCCATGTTCTCTGCCTTGCCTTCCGTATCCACCTTTCTTCCCCCACACGACTCCTGTATGTCCTCATCCCCTTCCACCACCTCCTCTTTTTCCTCCAACATCTCCACATCCTTTACACTCCACAGGCTTGATCCCCACCACCACCTGGTTTCCACCTTCCTCACCACACCCCGCCCCTTGGCACGCATCTATCGCTGTATCCCTCCCTCTCTCCACCTCCACACCCTCCATCTCCTTCATCAAGCAATTTCCAGCACCTCACCCTCCCAGATGTTGAATTTCGCCATGACATCTACCCTTCCTACCAACTGTAGCCTGGCCTTGTTCCCCTCTGCCCTCCCCAGGGGCCCCCTTTTCCTCTCCCCTCCTTCTCTCAGAGGGATTTTTCTCCTTCCACCCCTGAGTCCCTGTACCCCCTCCTCAGCAGTTTTCCTCTCCCATTCCTTCACTCCCCAGCCCCCCTTCGGTACCCCCCCCCCCCTCCACCTCAGCCTCCTTTCTCTCCTTCCTTCTCGCCTCCTTTACCCTTCTTCCTTGTCCCCCACCCCTGACAGATCCTCCCAGGTCTTTATTCATTCTCAAGTGGGCTGCATTAGTGTTATGTTCAGTGCCTTTATCCAGTGTCATCAAGTGATGTGGTTTTAATTGTGTGCTCGAGCTGTATATAGTCCAGGATTGTTCTGTGCTACACCGTATGCCACGTGGCTGTTTTAATCGTTCTGCGACTTTTTATGCTCCGGCCGTACTTTGCCTGGTGCCTTTTTTGTGTAAAATACTTTTTTAGATTTTTACCTCCGCTTTACAGTCGCAGCTTTTTGTATGCATTCTTCTCTTATGTTCCGCCTTTTTTTCTATGTACCGCCATGTTTTCTTCTTTATATTGTTTTAAATGTGTTCCTGTCTACGTGTAATGTCTCTTGGCTGAAGACAGCGCCTATGCTGCTGCGAGCCAGCCCCTGATGAGGAACTGCAAATACAATAAAGAAAAAGAAACCGGATGTAAGAGACGAGAAAAAGCTCTGCAGACTAGCCCTTATGCGTTATTCAATACTGACCGGAGTCAATCGCCCGCATCTCGTGGTCGTGCGGTAGCGTTCTCGCTTCCCACGCCCGGGTTCCCGGGTTCGATTCCCGGCGGGGTCAGGGATTTTCTCTGCCTCGTGATGGCTGGGTGTTGTGTGCTGTCCTTAGGTTAGTTAGGTTTAAGTAGTTCTAAGTTCTAGGGGACTTATGACCACAGCAGTTGAGTCCCATAGTGCTCAGAGCCAGCCGGAGTCAATCGGATTCGGTACTGAAGCCCTTTGAGGCGCTGCTTCTCACTCAGCTGGCTTTACGAGGTTGAAGGCACTTCGTTCCAGCCCTTCCACCACAGCAAAATCCTTCGTAGTACAGGGAAATGTTTCACATTGTAGTCACAAACGCTGACCACGTAGCTACAGAGGTGGCCATGTACTATATTGCTTCCACATAGTTTGTGATCTTTATTTCAGCAATTTTTCGAGTAATGACTTTCTCCATCAAAAATTGAAATTATGTTCAGACCACTCCACACATACGTCGTGTGTACACTGGAACTTACGAAGTTACCTCTGTGTGTTCTTACACTTTTTCTTTCACAATGTGGAAAGAATGGAGTAAGGTAAAAAGTGGTGATCAGGGCCAGTGAGTGCCGTACTTCCGTATTTTCTGTAGGAATGTTGACAGCGCTCGCCGTGAGATAGAACGAATCCGGAGAACCGCTACACAAGGTTTCTGAATTGTATCTATGCTTTGCTAATGGCAGATGTTATGTAACATCCATGATAGGTACGTTCTGTGCACATGAAGTTGAATCTTACTTGCCATTACAGCACTTCATTTCCAAACACTTTCTGATGCTGAAACCCGGGAATATCTGGGACGGGGAATAAAGCAAGCCCCAATTTACCTGTCTGCTTCGACCCATGACATATTTAAAATGAAGAGAAAGTTTATATTAATTACTAAGATAACATTTAATAAAATGTCGACAGTTTCTCCAGATTAGGGTTTTTTTGCGCTTGTTTTGGGGAAAATATTTTTTGGGGGGAAAGGAAAATTTTGAGGAAAGTTTTGGGAAAAAAATTTCGGCAGTGGGGAAATTGGAGAAGTGTTTCTACTGCGTAACTGTACTACTAAAGCTGTCTCTGATATTTTAGTTCAAATAACATATATTTTTACACATATGCTCTCTCTCTCTCTCTCTCTCTCTCTCTCTCTCTCTCCAAATCAGTCGATACGCATTTCCTTTTTTCGTCTCTGCTGTTTGTTGTTAGCTTCGTACCGATGCTTGTAAGATATAGGTACAAGTGTAGCACATATCGATGTCATGGCGCATTCAGACATTGCTAGCCGAAGCAACCAGCCCATGCAATGCCTGATACAAATTTTTGTTTCTCCCTTAAGGATCTAAAGAGAGATTTATGATTATGATTTACAGTTTTGTAGTTGTGAAAGATATTAAGCAATGATTTCGACCAACATTTGACAAGTGGTTGTCATTTCTAAAAACTTAAGTGCAACAATGCAGAGTCTTATTGTAGCACATTCCGTCCACTTCTGGCTCTTTCTTGCATTCACCAAAGAAGTTAATTTATTCCGAACACAACTGCAGGAAGTGGCGGATTTAGGTGTACGTGGCAGCGCTTTTTCGGTGTTTTATTTGTTGTTCTCGCTGATGCTGTGATTTTTGGGGTATATTAACTGAAAGAGAGGAAGTAGGTACTTCTTGCCTAAACTATTTACCACGCAAAGACATCGGCCTGCGTGCATGGGAAGCTGAACCACAATTTCTGGTAAGTTTCTGGATTTCTACAGTTTCTAGGTAGTTCACTTGATGCAAAGTAGAGTTTCAGTCTTGTCTAAAAAGCCTCAAATCAGCTATTTTCATTTTACTTTTAGAATAAATGCAGTTATGACGAAATCACGCTATACGGTATCATACCATTCCGATATTGCTTATTGAGTGAGATCAATGAGTACTTAGTAGGGCGTTGAACTATGGAAGGTTGGGTACTGGTTACTAGTTTGTGTTTTAATTCACACTGAGTTGGCTCTGTGGGTTTTCGTGCCATTAAAATGAGAAGTAACTATATATTATTGGTAACTCGATTTCTGGAGTTATGGGCTTATTTTCGTTTTGGTAGAATAATCTGGTTCGCTCCCTAAAGCGCCTGTAGACGATAAGACCAGATGATGCTGACCAGCGGAACAAACCACACACCACGGACCGACCGAAAATAAACATAAATCTCTTTCGGCTTAGGTATGATCGTTTGAGAGCCCTTTTTGCTTACTTCGTGTTGCCATTAGGATGTTGCAAGACATAAGTGGCATTTTTTTCGCGAAATTAAACACACATAACCCCTAATTTTCCGCTATTTGGCCTTAATAACTCACATAGCAAACATTATTGCTATTTAATTATGTTAACACGTGCTGGCATGATGTTCAACATGAGGCATGAAAAAATTGGTACTGAGTGTAGAAGGATTCCAGAATTTAATGTTTATTTGATAAGTAAAACACCAATATGCCCTTCTTATTGTTGAATAAACATTATTTTTTTAAATTTTCTTTCTCTAGTTGGCTTTCTGCGGTCGGGATAAATATTCCGCTGTTAAAATTGCTTTTGTTCCTCCTCAACCGTGATTAAATGATGAAAGTTTTGTACAGGGCTTAATTTCGGACGGCACCTCCCTAGCAATTTAATTTGAACGTGATGGAACAAGCTAACACCTAAGATTTAAAATAGTACACGTGTATTAAAACGTAATGTAACTATAATTTGCCGCTGCGCGGGCACCGGTGACTAAGGTAATGGGCGACCAACATGACGTGATAAAATATCTTCAGTATCACTCATCGCTGAATGTTTTATTAATTAATACGGGACACACGTTCACCAAACAGCTAGAATGGAAATGACGTACTGTAGCGACTGGTAGCAGTTGAAAACATGATCTCCTAGTGACGAAGACTACCGACTTGGGCCTATGTATCAGGCAGACATAGGGAGAAAAGTGAGACGACTTTGGTGACACATGGTAGCGCGTGTTGTATATGTTAAATCTTATGGTTTTTTGTTTCAATTATAAGAAATTATGGTTTAAAAACCTGAAATTCAAAACAGTCTTCTGTAAAAAAGATTTCACATTGTACGTTTTTTCAAAAATTGAAACTTGTGATTTTTGAGTGGGGGGGGGGGGGGGGTTTATGGTTGAAGAGCTGCGTTCGGGGCTTCCGGCATCTAACATTTTAAAATTAAGCATTGGTCGTGCTTGATCTTGACTGCCCTTTAACGGTATCGTTCGCTGCGCTCGGCGTTGAAACCTTCTCTCTGGCTTCTTAAAAAAGCATTATTTGGCCTCATAGTAGAGTTAGTGGAGAAACCGGTCATCAGTTAAAGACGATCTAACAGTGACTTGCTTCTGACTCGAATGAATTCCTCGATGTATTTTTCTAAAATGAAGAAAGGGAATGTCATTTAACAAAACAGTAATCTAAACAGAAAACTAAAGAGACAACTTCCATAATTACTTACTTAACTTACAATAGAATGGGATGTAAAGTTTACCGTGGGCTGATAAATTATCTTTCGTTAAATGTTCAACTTTTTTTACTTTATTTATTAATCCTTGTGATAATCAAACTGTGACAAGACAGAAACTTTTTCAGACAAGTACTATAAATATTGTCCATTCTTCTGTAAACCTACTTTTGACATGCTTTTATCAACAACGTAAGTCTACCATCGACTTCAAACTTGACGTAGGATGTCACGATGAACGGGCAAACGTCTAACAGCGCTGCTGCCTTACCATTGCTCTTTATTTAGTGCGAGTTATCAACAGAAATTTGTGACTGGTTTGAGGATTTTTTGATAGGGAGGAAGCAGCAAGTTATCTCGGACGGAGAGTCATCGAAAAATGTAGAGATAACATCAGAGGTGTCTCAGTGATGTGTGTTGGGACCCTTGCTCTTTATGTTGTATGTTATTGACCTAGCAGATAATAGCACTCCGTCTTCAGGCCACAAGTGGCCAATCGGGACCATCTGACCGCCGTGTCATCCTCAGACGAGGATGCGGATAGGAGGGGCGTGTGGTCATCACACCGCTCTCCCGGTCGTTATGATGGGTTTCTTTGACCGGAGCCGCTACTATTCGGTCGAGTAGCTCCTCAGTTGGCATCACGAGGCTGAGTGCACCCCGAAAAATGGCAACAGCACATGGCGGCCCGGATGGTCACCCATCCAAGTGCCGTCCACGCCCGACAGTAGCAGATAATAGTAACCTCATATTTCTTGCAGATGATGAAGTTATCTGTAATGAAGTACTGTTTGAAACAAGATGCATAAATGACCAGTCAGGTCTTGATAAGATGCTTGATAAGGTTCTGGAAGGTTTCTTGAGGAATGGCAGCCCATTCGCACGGAGTGCTGCACTGAGGAGAGGTATCGATGTCGGTTGGTGATGCCTGGCACGAAGTCGGCGTTCCAAAACATCCCAAAGGTGCTCTCGAGGATTTACGTCAGGACTCTGTGCAGGCCAGTCCATTACAGGAATATTATTATCGTGTAAACACTCCGCCACAGGCCGTGCATTATGAACAGGTGCTCGAACATGAAAGATGCAATCGCCATCCCCGAATTGCTCTTCAACAGTGGGAAGCAAGAAGGTGCTTAAAACATCAATTTAGGCCTGTGCTGTGATAGTGCCAAGCAAAACAACAAGGAGTGCAAGCCCCTCCATGAAAAACACGACCACACCAAACACCAGGGCCTCCGAATTTTATTGTTGCCACTACTCACGCTGGCAGATGACGTTCACCGTGCATTCGCCATACCCACACCCTACCATCGGATCGCCACATTGTGTATCGTGATTCCATTGTTCAATCGTCCAATGTTTACGCTCCTTACACCAAGCGAGGCGTCGTTTGGCATTTACCGGCGTGATGTATGGCTTACAAGCAGCTGCTCGACCATGAAATCCAAGTTTTCTCACCTCCCGCCTAACTGTCTTAGTACTTGCAGTGTGGATTCTGATGCAGTTTGGAATTCCTGTATGATGGTCGGGATAGATGTCTGCCAATTACACATTACGACCGTCTTCAACTGTCGGCGGTCTCCATCAGTCAACAGACGAGGTCGGCCTGTACGCTTTTGTACTTTACGTGTCCCTTCACATTTCCACTGCACTATCACTTCGGAAACAGTGAACCTAGGGATGTTTAGGAGTGTGGAAATCTCGCGTACAGACGTATGACACAAGTGACTCGCAATCACCTGAACACGTTCAAAGTTCATGAGTTCCGCGGAGCGCCCTATCCTGCTCTCTAATGACTACTGAGGTCGCTGATATGGAGTACCTGGCAGTAGGTGGCACCACAATGCACCTAATATGAAAAAAGTATGGTTTTGGGGATGTCTGGATACTTTTGATCACATAATGTACGTTAGCAGTCCATTGTCGAAAACTTTGGCTGATTTAATAACTTTGGGTGATACTACCCACTTGACGACGTAGAATACGAAGCCGATATCTTAGCGCGCAAAGATTATACAAAGTCTGTGGACCGGGCGATCCTGAAAGCTAAATACGGTATTACGGGAAGACTTTCAGACGCCACGGCCGACAGTTCGGCTTCCGGGGTTTTTACACAGTCGTGCGGTCACAGTGTTTGACCATCGCCGATCAAATTGGAGCCATTTTCCGGTGACATTGAGCAACGAACTCGTATGTGGGAACAGTTCGATTCCTCTATCGATGCAGACCCGAATTTGTCAGCTGTCAACAAACACGTATTCCTTCGAGGCTACCTAGATGCGGGACCCGAGGATTGGTACAAGGCATTGCTCTAACTGCGGCAGCTTGTGAAAGAAACGGGGAAATTTTTGCGTGCATGTTATGGTAACGAAATTATCCAAGTGTATCTTACCTATCTGGAACACTTCACATACAGGGTGTTACAAAAAGGTACGGCCAAACTTTCAGGAAACATTCCTCACACACAAAGAAAGAAAATATGATATGTGGACATGTGTCCGGAAACGCTTACTTTCCACGTTAGAGCTCATTTTATTACTTCTCTTCAAATCACATTAATCATGGAATGGAAACACACAGCAACAGATCTTACCAGCGTGGCTTCAAACACTTTGTTACAGGAAATGTTCAAAATGTCCTCCGTTAGCGAGGATACATGCATCCACCCTCCGTCGCATGGAATCCCTGATGCGCTGATGCAGTCCTGGAGAATGGCGTATTGTATCACAGCCGTCCACAATACGAGCACGAAGAGTCTCTAAATTTGGTACCGGGGTTGCGTAGACAAGAGCTTTCAAATGCCTCCATAAATGAAAGTCAAGAGGGTTGAGGTCAGGAGAGCGTGGAGGCCATGGAATTGGTCCGCCTCTACCAATCAATCGGTCACCGAATCTGTTGTTGAGAAGCGTACGAACACTTCGACTGAAATGTGCAGGAGCTCCATCGTGCATGAACCACATGTAGTGTCGTACTTGTAAAGGCACATATTCTAGCAGCACAGGTAGAATATCCCGTACGAAATCATGGTGGTGAATCGAGGAAGTACAGTACATACTGACGAAACTAAAATGACCACTAACATGGAAATTAAGCGTTTCCGGACACATGTCCACATAACATCTTTTATTTATTTGTGGGTAAGGAATGTTTCCTGAAAGTTTGGCCGTACCTTTTTGTAACACCCTGTATGTAACATCAGACTCCCCAGAATCTTTTAACATTTATTGAACGCATGTTAGCTCTACAGGCACTCTGGAGATCGTAGAAGCTTATGGTCGAGTAAACATACTGTCCACTTTCTCGAAATTCTTGTGTAGATGCTGAATAATTCGTATGAAAAGGGTACGATTTTCGGGAGGGAACATCCTGAAACTGATGGAATTCTTGTCAGAAGAGATAGAAAGGACACTGACGGCTCAAAAATTAGTTTAGATACCAACCTAACCACAACCTCGTAATTCGTGACATATTCTGGGAAAAATGGTCAAATGTATGTGACAGCAACGAAGAAGGAAATGGTCTTAATTTCGGAACTAGGAATAAATTGGGTTTTTTCTCACCTCTCATTGGTTACATGAGAGTATGAAGTCACTGACTACGCGAATCTCACGCGTTACCAACTTATGAGAGCAGTAACTAAACACTGCCATAACTGGCACTAGCCCTTATTTAGGCTTTTACATTCGCACTAATTAAGTAAAACTGACACTTTCCTCCTGTTGTAGGCGCCGACTTGTACAAATCGTCTCGAAATTGGTTACAAATCTTTGTCATTCACGTTGAAAAGTAAAACGCTTCGAGTGATATAATGTTTACACCTCTGGACAGAACAAAAGTCGGCCGAAGTGGCCGCGCGGTTCTGGCGCTGCAGTCTGGAACCGCGAGACCGCTACGGTCGCAGGTTCGAATCCTGCCTCGGGCATGGATGTGTGTGATGTCCTTAGGTTAGTTAGGTTTAACTAGTTCTAAGTTCTAGGGGACTAATGACCTCAGCAGTTGAGTCCCATAGTGCTCAGAGCCATTTGAACAGAACAAAATTTTGCGCCACACTACATAGTTCTGTGTCACACAGTAAAATGTCGCGACACACCAATTGGGAATGCCTGATGTACCGGAGAAGAGTTTCTTCTTGTACGTTTTACCTGCGTGTGGGAACCCACTCTCTAAGGTTAATGTGATGAAAATCGAAGCAGTTGTATTTTGGAAAAGCCAGGACGTACAAGCATTGTAACTCCACTAATTAGAGATGGTGCCTTTGTTCTGTATTTTCCTCGCTTGTTCCTGCTTACATCACTTGTGAGATGATCATGTGCCTTATCAGTAATGCCTTCCTTGTTCGTGCACCAAACGTGTATGATATGGCTAAATTCAATCCTTCAAGGTTTAGATGTAATAAATACCGAAAATTTTAACTAGCAGTTTACCTTCAGTAGATAGTATAGTCTGCTTCACAGTGCATATGTATATCTACATGAGAAGTGTCTGTTCTTTTCGACATGTCCGAAAGAGCAGACACCATTTCTATGTTTGATCCCGCAGACGGACATAGAATGTGTTCAGAAAGGAGAAATTCCGATCTCTGCCGCATTCGGACAATGAAAGAATTCATCAGTGACAAATTGAAATTTGTACCACTGCCAGGGTTTGAACCCAGGTCTTCTGCATCTTTTTTTTCTTATTTTGTTCGCTGTATTTGTTCGGAGCGGAAGTCCCATGACGCTTGTTCAAGTTCCTCGTTGATCCATTCACTCAGTTTTTGTGTTACAGAGGGCAGCTAACTCTCAGACCGAATACGCTGAGCTACCGTGCTAGCAACCTTTAGGCAGATGTGTTAACCCAAATCGCCACCTTGTCACACTTATTGGACACAACTGCGCGAACTAGTCAAGTGCGCCTACGCCCCCCCTCCACCCCCCCCCCCCCCCCGCCGCACCCCCGCTTTCTCCCTCAAGCCAAGTTCCCATTTGCCGCACACACTTGCACTTCGCGCGATACGACGAGAAAAAAGGGCTAGGGGACGCTTCGT
Organism: Schistocerca nitens; assembly: GCF_023898315.1. Taxonomy (NCBI): domain Eukaryota; kingdom Metazoa; phylum Arthropoda; class Insecta; order Orthoptera; family Acrididae; genus Schistocerca; species Schistocerca nitens. The sequence goes on from NC_064614.1 coordinate 1,130,407,724, forward strand.
TGGTATTGTGCGGCAAATGGCAATTTTGTTTGGGGGAGGGGGGGGGGAGGCGTGTTTGAGTAGTCAGTATAGCTGTGTCTAATCAATGTGCCAAGGTGTACGCATCTGCCTACTGAGCTGGAGACCCGAATTCGAATCCGGCCTTAGTACAAATTTTCATGTGTCGCCAATGAGTTCTTTCATTGGCGGCAGAGATCGGAATTTCTCTTTTCTGAACATAATCTCCTTGTGCCATGAGTCGTCATATCTTTGGCATGAAATTATCTAAGCTCTACATTAGCCAATGAATTCTTTCATTGGCGGCAGAGATCAGAATTTCTCCTTTATGAACATAATCTCCTTGTGCCATGAGTCGTCATATCTTTGGCATGAAGTTATCTAAGCTCTACATTAGCACCACCCCGAGGCGGTGGCGAGAAGCGCTCTCGACAGCGACTGTGGAAGCATCAGCGAACAGTGTGAAGCAGACAGGCGGGATTTCTAGCAAAGGAGCTGTCAGTTGTTTCTCGTATGGACGTGGGTGCACCAGCCGAGTGGAAATGGTGTGAGTTCTGCCGGGTAATACTGCTTCCGGTTGAGTGAAGGGAAAGCTGCCCAGTTTGTATTCGATAGCGACACTACCCTTGATAAGTGCAGGTGAGACTGCATGAAGGACCGAGTCTGCAGTCGCACACTGTGTGGAAACGGTACTTGAACTCTGTTAAATTACCTCTGCAGCAGGCGAGCGTTCCTTTCATTGGTTTTCTGTTTGACGCAGTGTAGAATCCACCTTCTGTTTACATATGTGCAGTGGTACTTGACTAATGCAGCTTGAATTAGTAAGTACTGTGTTGTGTTGCTATGGTAAGAGGGTGTTGTCAGCGTGGTGGTTGGGGCTGCACGATTCTGGTGCTCAGCAGGCTAGGGAACACTGTTTCTGCACCCTTACTGTTGTACCTTGCATGTCTATAGTAGTTGTATCAGGCTACACTGAGCTCGTTTGATGGCACTACTGTGTCTGTGGTGTCACCGCCAGACACCACACTTGCTAGGTGGTAGCCTTTAAATCGGCCGCGGTCCGGTAGTATAGGTCGGACCCGCGTGTCGCCACTATCAGTGATTGCAGACCGAGCGCCGCCACACGGCAGGTCTAGAGAGATTTCCTAGCACTTGCCCAGTTGTACAGCCGACTTTGCTAGCGATGGTTCACTGACAAAATACGCTCTCATTTGCCGAGACGATAGTTAGCATAGCCTTCAGCTACGTCATTTGCTACGACCTAGCAAGGCGCCATTACCAGTCACTATTGATTGTAATACGTGTACCGTCAAGAGTGATGTTCACCAATTATGGATTAAAGTTAAGTATTCCAGCAGCTACGTACTTTATTTGCTAGTCTCCATTACTTGACCTGTTCCAGTCCTCACGCCAGCCTGCGTGAGCTTAAACGCGTGCCTTTCGGCTTCCTGTCATAGTGGATTGGCTGTCTTGCCAGTCCACAGCAGTTGGCGACGAGAATTCTGCGTTCGTAACTATATTTCCCTGATTTACTTGTGTCATGGCTTCGCCACAATCTCCAGATGTACTGTCCGAATTTTATCGCTTGCAGAATCAGCAGACGCAGGCCTTATTGGATGCCCTTGGACAGCTCGTCCAGGGTCAACGTGCAATGCAAAACGATGCGGCGGCCGCCGCTCCACCGCTACCGCATCCACAACATGCTGTTGCACCAACTTTTCGTCCTTTTGATGCTGCACTGGAAAGCTGGACGGAGTGGTCACGCCAATTTGGATTCCATCTCGCCGCCTACAGAATTCAAGGTAATGAGTGGTAGCCTTTTTTGTTAGCTTCCGTAGGCGTCCAAACGTACCGTGTGATAGTGAAATTATTTCCCCGACGCAACGTAGCAACTCTGTCCTACGACGAAATTTTGTCTGCATTAGATTCATATTTCAAAGAATCAGTCAATGTGGTTGGGAAACGGTATACCTTCTTTCGTACAAAACGTACGGCAGGTCAGACTAATCGGGAGCGGGTTGCAACCTTGCAAGGCCTTACTAGGGATTGTTCTTTTGAGTGTCAATGTGGACTCCCTTATTCAGATACTATGGTATGTGATGCAATTGCACAGAACATTTCTGATGTTCGTATAAGGGAACAGATTTTGAAACTAGTCAATCCCTCCCTTCAACACGTGATGGACATATTGGATCGACAGGACACACTTGACTTGGCTCAGGAATCATTTGAAACTTCACCAGCCGTGTGTCACATTAACCGGCCCGCCGGGCGCTCTGCAGGGAACAGTAAACAGGCCTCGCTCCCGTCCGCGCAGCTGCAGCCAAGCTCTCAGCCACGTGTGCCACGCAAGCAAGCAAATGCAGTGCTAAAATCATGCCCGCGGTGTGCTGCTAGACATTCGCGTGAGAATTGCCCATCACGCCAAGCTGTTTGCTTTTTCTGTAATAAAAAAGGCCATGTTCAAAGTGTTTGCCAGAAAAAGCTCAGATCGGACACTCACAACGATTCCCGGCCCTTTGCTTCGTGCCGGAATCGAACCAAGAATACTCAGGCTCGTGAACCTTCGCCCATGGACATTCATGTAGTTCATTCCACTCCGCCCAGTGCCACTCTCTCTAACAGTGACAGTGTTCGTCCCACAAATAGTGTGCGTCGACATCGTCGGAAATCCCGTCAAGTCGCAAGTGATTTTGTACCAGCGTCAGTTCACGTTGCACGAGACAGTCGCTCTTGTCGTCAACAGGACAATACACTTTTTGTCGACTTGGACATTAACGGCAAAGTGATATCATTCCAGTTCGATACCGGAGCTGCAGTTTCACTGATCAATCAAGACACGTACAAACAGCTGGGCACACCTCCGTTGCGTGCCGCCAATGTTAAGTTAAGTAGTTATTCAGCACAAGCAATCCCTGTGTTAGGACAGTGCAGCCTTCTTGCAACATACAAGGGACAAACAAAACTTGTGTCATTGTACGTCCTTCGTTCTTCTTCTGCAGTGAACTTGTTTGGTTTAGATTTATTTCAGTTGTTTAACTTGTCTATAGTCAAACAGGTCCTATCAGTGAACCAGACTGTGCCTTCAGACAGTGTTTCTCGTCTATGTGAAGAGTTTGCAGACATTTTTGCACCGGGCCTTGGTTGCGCTAAGAACTATAAAGCACATTTGGAACTGAAAGTAAACGCGCAACCGAAATTTTTCAGAGCGCGCTATGTTCCCCACGCATTGCGTGATGAGGTCGCAATAACATTAAACGATTTGGAATCACAAGGTGTGATTGAACGTGTGCAGGCTTCTCTCTGGGCATCACCCTTAGTAATTTTGCCAAAACCTTCCGGAAAATTGAGACTTTGTGTGGACTTCAAGGCAACGGTGAATCCACAACTAGTGATTGCAACTTTTCCTTTACCCCGCCTGGAAGATCTTTTTGCCAAACTGTGCCCGGGTAAATATTTTTCGAAGTTGGACCTAGCAGATGCGTACTTGCAAATACCGGTGGACGAAGAATCCCAGCGCGTTTTGGTGGTTAACTCGCATCTTGGTTTGTATCGATTCAAAGACTGCCATTCGGGTGTGCATCCGCCCCTGCATTGTTTCAGCAATATCTGCAAACTGTTTGTGCGTCGGTCCCTACTACAGCAAACTATCTGGACGATATTGTGATCTCCGTAAAGACGGAAGAAGAACATTTAGCCAATCTCAGAACATTATTTCAGGTCTTGCGACAAAATGGTCTTCGCTTGCGGAAGGACAAATGTGTTTTTTGCTCGTGACTTACCCTACCTGGGACATGTACTCAATGCCCAAGGCATACATCCGAGTCCCGAGCACCTCCGTGCCATACAAGACTTGCCTTCGCCGCAGAATTTGAAGCAGCTACAGAGTGTGCTGGGAAAAATCAATTATTATGATCGCTATGTGCGCCACGCCTCTTCCATTTCAGCTCCGCTTCATCGCTTACGCCGTAAAGGTGTTCCGTTCGTCTGGACGACGGAATGCGAACGCGCCTTTCGCCAGTTGAAGTCGGCGTTGCTTTCCAATACTTGCCTTACTCCATTCGATCCCCAGAAGCCCCTTTTATTGATGGTAGATGCCTCAGATTTCGGGATCGGTGCTGTTCTTACGCACAAAGATGGATTGCATGATCGACCTATTGCCTTTGCGCCCAAATTGCTCTCGTCTGCGCAAAGAAATTATTCACAGATCGAGAAAGAAGCATTGGCTCTCGTATTTGGTGTTACTAAGTTTCATGATTTCTTGTATGGTCGGCACTTTACCATCATCACAGACCACAAACCTTTGACATCGCTTTTTCATCCGAACAAGCCTGTACCTCCACATACAGCGCAGAAATACATTCGCTGGTCTATTTTCCTCTCGCAGTACCGCTACGATATCTCGTATCGGTCTACTGCTAAGCACGGAAACGCCGATGCATTGTCCCGTTTGCCTGTTGCTGAGGATAGGGCACTCGATTCCTCCGAACTTGCTTGCATGTTCATTGATGCGGAAACTGATGACGTGGTCGAATCGTTTCCGATTGATTTTCGTCGTGTAGCTACAGCCACAGCTGCTGACCCTGTCCTTGCTACCGTTTTGCGTTTTGTTGCTACGCAATGACCCTTGTCAAAGTCACGGATCGAGGATCCGTTGGTTCGCAGATTTTTTGCTCACAAGGAGAGACATTTTGTATGACGTGGCGTTTTGCTGTTGTGTTCTGATAATGATCAGTCCAGGGTCGTGGTCCCACGTTCGTTACAGTCATCTGTCTTACGGCTTCTCCACCTAGAACTTTCAGGTATGGTGAGAACGAAACAACTTGCTCGTCAGCACTGTACTTGGTTCAGAATCGATGCTGCGATTACGAATATGTGCTCTTCTTGCATGGCGTGTGCCGAACAACAATCCGCACCACTGCGGAAATTCTTTGCATGGCCGACAGCCACTTCCCCTTGGCAACACTTACACATCGATTTTGCTGGTCCATTCTGGAATGCTCGATGGTTGGTTCTGGTCGATTCATTCAGTAATTTTCCTTTTGTTGTCCGGATGTCTTCCACGACGTCATCTGCCACCATCCAAGCGTTATCTGCTATCTTTTGCATTGAAGGTCTTCCACAGACTATTGTTTTCGACAATGGCCCACAATTCATGTCCGCAGCATTTCAGTCATTCTGCAAGGCCAATGGTATTCAACATCTGACAACCGCGCCGTTTTCGCCACACTCAAACGGTGCCGCTGAACGATGGGTCAGGACTTTCAAGTCACAGATGTTGAAGTTAAAAGAATCACATTCTCGGGAGGACGCGTTGTTGCTCTTTTTGTCCTCGTATCGCTCTCAGCCCCGAGATGGTCGCTCGCCGGCTGAGTTGCTCCACGGTCGTCCTCATCGAACCTTGATGTCTTTGCTACATTCGCCGCATCAGGTTCCTGTGCAGCGGCAGACACCTGCTTTTGCTCCGGGCGACGTTGTCTACTATCGTAACTATCGAGGTTCACGGCGTTGGCTCGAAGGGCGCATTCTTCGCTGCCTCGGCCGCGCTGTGTATGTGGTTTTGGGGGCCTCTGGTGAGGTGCGTCGGCATCTCCATCAACTGCGCCTCTGTCGTCGCACGGGTTCTGCCGCTCCCCGTCTGCTTTCAGCGACGGTGCCGTCCGGTCAGCGCCCTGGGGACCCATCTACTGGCTCGCCTCAGCCCCAGGTGTTACGGACGCTGCCTTCCATTTTGCCCCATGGCGACGCGCCGCCGCCGCCGCCGCCTGTTCTCCCGCCGGCGACGCCTGCAGTGGACGCATCGCTGCAACCGCCGGGCGCCTCCCTGGGTCACGCGCCGCCGATCGCTTCCCGTGACCAGTTGTCCTCCGACATGGACCTCTTGCCCGCTCCGGACCATATGGCGTCTTCGCCCATCGGGTGCCCCGGCCCGATGGAGGTCGACCCTTCGGCCCCTCCTGTCTCTCTGCGGGCGCATACACCGCATGTTGGCGTGCACCCTGGAGTAGGTTTTCAGGCGTTTCCTAGCTCCCCTCTGACCTAATGGCAGGGTGCGGGTGGCACAGCCTCGCCTGTTGTTAGGCTCCCCACCTCGTCGCATACGTCAACATGGGGTCCTCCCCACGGCGGGCGGAAGCCTTATAACACAACCGTACGCCGATTTGCGGGGGAGGAATGTGGTGTCACCGCCAGACACCACACTCGCTAGGTGGTAGCCTTTAAATCGGCCGCGGCCCGCTAGTATACGTCGGACCCGCGTGTCGCCACTATCAGTGATTGCAGACCGAGCGCCGCCACACGGCAGGTCTAGAGAGATTTCCTAGCACTCGCCCAGTTGTACAGCCGACTTTGCTAGCGATTGTTCACTGACAAAATACGCTCTCATTTGCCGAGACGATAGTTAGCATAGCCTTCAGCTACGTCATTTGCTACGACCTAGCAAGGTGCCATTACCAGTCACTATTGATTGTAATACATGTACCGTCAAGAGCGATGTTCACCAATTATGGATTAAAGTTAAGTATTCCAGCAGCTACGTACTTTATTTGCTAGTCTCCATTACTTGACCTGTTCCAGGCCTCACGTCAGCCTGCGTGAGCTTAAACGCGTGCCTTTCGGCTTCCTGTCATAGCGGATTGGCTGTCTTGCCAGTCCACAACAGTGTCCAAAACGGAGTGAATATTATCAGGTATTTTAGAACAGTGTAAGATTAAGACTGTATAATATGTGGTTTATTGCACGGCACTGTAGCCACAGTTGTACTCAAGGTTATGATGGTAGTATTTATTAAGATTTTTGGGGATTATTTAAAGTGCTTTGAAAATGTGACCATATGTATGTTAGGTAAGTGCCAGTACTATAGTCAGTGGGTGTGGATGGTCACTGATTGTGTGACAAGAGATTAGTAAGGTTTCCTTTACAGATGAGCATATTGTGGCCGTCTAACTTCTAATTAACTTATGTACTGTCTGGCTATGGTGACGTTGTGGCCTGAAGCATATTGTATATCGAGCAAGGGACCAAATGGACCAAATTGTGCTGTTACATAAAGGATCCAGCCACTGTTTACTGGACAAAATATAAAACATTTTGTTTGGCGAAGCTGTTATTAATGTACACAGACGATTCATTGTGTTTTTAAAATTTATGGTTTATTCTCGAGAGATGTGAAATTAAATTGCATTCGTGAAATTTAATCTGATACTTGTTTTTAAATAATATATTACTCAAACTAACACTGTGCGATTATTGTACTCAAAGACTGCTCCATTCCATCCACTGGTACACCATACCCTTACTGCTAACGATTTCAATGATACCAGCACTAGAAATTGAGGGTCTCTCACCCTATTCAGATGTTTCAGACTACCTAACTGATGTTATGAAAGGTAAAAAGATTTCAGAACTGTCTCTCTCTCTCTCTCTTAAGTATAGCTTCCGCATAAAGATAACACTTATTAATGGCGAACTTTGACTGGTATTATGTTAATCTTAGGAACCTTCTGATAAACAGGCACGTTCAACAGGATGACTAATTAATGAATTTTTTTCAGATCTCTGTTTGTCTCACGATTCCATTTGCGCCCAGCATCGTTGGTTGAACATCGTCGAGCGAGCTACGTTGGCTTAAAGTGTTTATGTGTCATGTATTTTGGGGGAAAATTGTGCAAGTGTTTCTTTTGTGGAGGGAACTTATATAGCGTGTGATCATTTGTCAGTTTTTTTTTTCTTTGAAAATTTTCTCCATTACTTGCTTGATGTCGTTTTGGGTAACTCACCGTACCACTAAAGTTCAATATGGATTCGTGTACTCGCTCCAGAATCACAGCTGAAGTAGATGTGGGAGGTGAACCAGTGGCAACAAAAACCTTGGCTTCCCAGGGAAACGTCTGCAGCGCGGCCCACATGTTGTCAAGTTCGTTTAGACTACGTTGCAGAATTTTTGCTGCGAAACACTTATACCTCATACATACAGTCCCGATCTCTCCCAAACCGATGCCGATGTTTTTGGAGGCCTGAAGCGAGACATTCGAGGCCGTCTGTTTGCTTCGGACGAAGAAGTGCACGCCTAGATATAATCGCGTTTCCGTAGGCAACTGCAAACATTTTTCTTTGGAAGCATTGAGCGTCTTGGTTAACAGTGGCATAAATTAGTTAATAGTTATGGCGATTACTTTTGAAATAATAAATTATTCATTTTCTTTCCATACGTCCAGATTTCATTTGACTGTCCCTAATTGTTCAATGGTAAATTGCAGCCCTTCATTTAATCCCTCTTCGGTATGATCTGGTAGTTTATGATTGTTTAAAAGATATATTTGAAGATTTTAGCTGCAAGCGTGCGCAAAGATGTGAGGTAAGCAATGGCCCGGGTTCAACTCCCGATCTGCCAAACAGTTTTAATGCGAGGAACAGTGCACACTCTGCTGGAGTGAGCAGTTCATCCTGGCAACAGCCCCATAGCTTGTAGATGAGCCCTCTCTCCGCAGTGTCCATTCTTCCAAGAGCGATGGACCAGCAAGGTATGCAGGAGAACTTCTGTGAAGTTTGAAAGGAATGAGAATTTAGTCAGAATTTAAAAGGGCACGTGCCCTCCACCTGCCCCCTCACCCCCCCCTCCCTCCTGAGGAAATATCCCCACAAACCAAACTCACTCCGGCAAACAAACAGGCGTAACTGTTCAGTATCAGTTCGAAGAACGCCAGAAACGTAATGGATATTCACAAGTAGCAAGTGTACCCGCGAAGAACCACAGAAATGTAATGCGCATTCACATGTAACAAGTGTACCCATACCTACTTGTTGTGAACTCAAAACTACACTGCCTGACAAAAAAGAGTGAACTACCTAGAAGACATGGTCGGATGTCGACATTACTTCGTATACATACAGGAAATCAGCAGATATGTAAACGATTATAGTTGTAATTCTCTGTGATTATTAGAATAGCCACCAGAGTTTGCACTGTTGTTCGGGTTTAGTGTTTTTTCCAAGGTCTATAGGGTATATAAAGGGTGTGAACTGCATCAGACGTTGAGTAATCACTGTGAACTGCATGGTGATGCCAGATAGTTGTTTGATACAGCGTTATCAGCATCTGAAAGAGTTTGAAAGAAGCCTCACTGCGGGTTCCACTTGGTCAGCTGGTCGAATCCTGCAACATTGAGACATTTGCGGTATTAGGATGGGACAACTGCCCGATGTTCAACTGCATGGTAACATCAGGCAGGCATAATCGTTATCAATGTTTCAGTCGACCACGTCTGACCACCACAAGATACTATCGCCGTATTTTGCACCAAGAACATCATAACACTTCCAGGTCTGCGCCTGCCATCGGAGATCAAATAATGAGCTCCATCCAGCATGCTGTATCATCCTTCACTATTGGTCAAAGACTTGCAGTAGCCGGGCTAGGGAATTACCGTCCCATGCGTAGGCTGCCGATAACACCACAAAACCAATGGTTTTCCGTGACTGGGAAGTGTGGACGGCTGACTAATGGCATCGCGTTGTGTTTAGTGATGAATTACGTTTCTGGACTGCACCTGATGATCATCGTCGGCGAACATAGCGGCGACCTAGGGAGCAGTCCCATTGTTGCAACGTTTTGGAGACGTACAGTCGCCTTTCTCCTGGCATCATGGTTTGGGAAACATTGGGTGTGAGTTTAGGTCATGGCTATTCGTGATTGAGGAAACCTGATGACACTGGTACGTCACGTACATCCTGCGTTCTCACGTGTGCCACTTTTAAGCACAACAATGCTCATCCATACGAGGAACGTGTCTCTTTGGACTGTCTTTGTGATGGTGGGTTACTTTAGTGGCCAGAAATATCTCAGGTCTGTCCCCAATACAAGACGTGAGGAACCAGCTTGTATCCAGGATATCAAGGGCCAGTTAAAACAGTTGTAGCTCATTCTGAATAAGAAGGACCACTGCGACTGTTAAAAATCTTTATTCAAAGGCATAAGAGGTTTCACAAACTAAATTTGCATCGTCAAGTGTTTATAGTCGATCCACAGAAGCGATTGTTTAAAATACGGAAAAAAGCACATTCCCCAACATTCTCATGAAGGCACTTACAATTTCTAACTCACAAATATGCGAAAGTCAGTAAACAGGAAATGGGGGCTGAAGACACCCTGAAACATATCTCTTCTATGGACTGACCACAAACATCTGAAGGTACAAAAATAGTTTACGAAACCGGTCGTGTCTTTGAAGAAAGATTGTTAACGATCACAGCGGTCTTTCTTATTCAACATGGAATATTTCGACTGTGGGTGCCTTATGCTCAAAGTTGTGGATGTACAGGATGGCAGCCAGTTAAGGAGTATTTTAGGGAATTGGTTTAAGAAATTTATTTCAAAGGCCCAGTGGAATCTTTACAAGTTTTCTCCCAGAGTAATTCACGCCGTGTCTACGTGACCTAAGTCGCTTGTCTTTCAAAACCGAGGCGGTTCTGTCTAACTAAAGCTGCCGACAGGAGACGCCCTGAGCCCTCTACTGAAACTGCTAGCGAATTCACGCCATTGATTTTAGCCAATAGCGTACGCGGGATACCGATCACGTGTGTGGACACCGGAGCGTCCTGCGGAGCAGAACACAGTTGCTTCTCTCCCTTGTAATCGAGACCTCGAGCAGAACAAATGTCATCTTGGAAGGCAGAGCCTCTGGCTCTGCTTTTCACGACCGGCCACCAACGTAAGTGAACATGAACCGCTTCCCCTCCCGTTGCCCATTTCAATTAGCTGTTCGCCCTCCTAGACTGGTCTAAACCTGGTAACTTCCGACCCTAGGCGCGCCCCTCGTACACCGTACATTGAAATACATCCTCTTTATTGTACCTAATTTCCTGTTTTGTCATTTAACGGCAGCCCTGGATGCCCACTCTCTAATCCTGACTGTTCGACATCCTGCACCCTGGCGTTACAAAGCATATGTAACAACCGCCTCCCCCCTTTCCCAAACCCTGTATACATTTACAATTGGTATCAGAAGTGGGATCGTACACATTTACAATTGGTGGCAGAAGTGCCAGTATAGTCTACAATTGGTGACCGGAAGTGAGATCATAAACATTAACATTGGTCTCAGGGATCCTATACCTTTACATGGGTCTTCTTCCTTTGGGAGAGAACACATCGGCTTTACTACACCCTACCCAGCCGCATCAGTGCCTGCATCCAGGTCAAAGGGCATGCAACTTCATACTGGTAAGTGGGCTCACAATGCCAAGTTCTTCGTAAATTTGATTAGATCTTGTAATCACTGAAATAACATCACCTAGCTTGGGTGGGAAGTTTCATTTCGTTTCCTCCTTCCGTCCTGAGTGCTTCAGTTTTTGTCAGTGTATTTAGCAATTTATTCTGAAACTAATAAGGGTTTTCTCTTCTCCCTTCCTCTCTTGCCCAGGTCGTGGGTAGGCTTTTGGTGCCTGGATAGGACAGTCGCTGAGCGCTGACCCTAGAAGGCAAGGCTCAGGATTCGAGGCCCAATTTGGCACACACTCATAATCTCTCAAAAGATTCCGTAACATACTCTCCTGCAGATTAACGATCCCTTCTGTGAACATCTATTTAACATACGTCACTTCCAGTGTGTCATTTTACGTGGGATTTGTTGTTCCGATAGTAGGAGCAATTTTTTTCGCAATGAGTAGTATTTTGTCAACTCCGGTGGCAGTTTTTCAGTGTAGCAGGTTCTCGCTTCTCGTCCAGCCTCTTACTCCGACTGTGTTCAGTGTGCAGATCATTTGGTCCTCATTTCCATATCCTGCAAAATAATAAAGACAATAACGTGCTTCAGTTTCGCTAACAGTAAATAATTACAAGTTGTATAAATAATATATATCTTAAAACATAAATAAGACAACAAGCAAGATTCTTCTTCTTCTTCCGTATCCGGATGCACCAATTATATCTTCCCTTCCCAGTACTTAGCAACGTAGTTTGCTTTGTCATTGACTTTCAAAATATCATCTTTAGTGCGTGTTGTAGACATATCTAGGCAAATCAGTAGGTGGTCCAAGTCCTGTATTGCTCCGCATTCACACCTATCGCTATCACTGTAACCCCGTTTAAATAGGTTTGATTTGCACCCAGTTACTCCAGTGCGCAGCCGGTTTAATGACCTCCAAGTTGTGAAAGGTAGTTGAAATCCTGCACATCCCTCCTCAAGTAGTTCCATTGTGGGGGTCACTGCAGGAGCCTCCACGAAGATTGCGTTCACCACTCGAACAACAAGCAATCAGGCGTCCCCTGGAAACGACCTAGTCGGCCAATCCTGCAAACACCGGAGCACCAAAACAAGCAAGATGACAGTGGTACAGTGATTTCGGGCGCAGTCCATACACATGTGCTCCAGACAAACCTTTAACTTCAGGTCTGTGGCTAATTCTGTGGCATAAGCGTAGTACAGCATTAGAAAAGTTCGGCTTCTCTAATTTTTATTTATCTTTTATTCCGTTCCGTATATGTGATAATGTTTCCAGATAACTTAACATGTCGTTACACATACAACTTTTTAAACAAAGTATCAGACTTCCCGAGACAAAAAACTAGAGTCCCATATTAAAACTAGTAAGAGCAACAATAAAGATGGTAATGAAATTTAATAAGTATTCAATTATTCAATCAGAATGAGAATGCATTTTTAATTAGAAAATAAGACGCTAGTAAAATTAGAGTAGTTCTGTTATTTCAGTAGGAAAATCACTTGATGGTGGTAGAAGTAAAGAGAATATAAAATTCAAACTAGCAATAGCAAGCTGCGTATTTCAAAAAAAAAAGTGTAGCCCGTCACTCCAAATAGTTACTGCGTTAGTAAAAAAATATAGAAAATTTAACATTGTCTTTTAATGCTTGATACTCTCCCCCCTACTGAGTACATTACACAGGAAGCTCATAACCATGTGAAACTGTCAATAAAGTCCTTCTTTGGTATGTTGGCTTGAATTCGGATTACGTCGTCAAAACGTTGAGCCTTCGTGTGAATTTCTGCAGTTTGGCGTTTTATGGTAATTTCGTATTGAGAACACCAACTCTCGTCGTCACTGATGTATTTTCCAGAAAAGAACTGTCCCTGTTTTATATTTCAGGTGCCCACGCGTCATTGTTTTTATTCGGAAGTCAACTGAGCGGGACAGATTTTGCACACACTTTTTTCTTCTTCAGAACATTGCGGAGGAAAGCAACTCTTAATTTAGAGATGTTGCTCCACTGCTATTTTTTACACAGCAACGTTGACACACCAGTGTTGCATGTCTGCTGATAAACACTGCCTGCTCACAACTGACTGGTCGAATGCACAGATGTTGTCTACGGTTGTTAGTTCAAGCTGCCACAGTAGTTACTGCACTGACGCCTCTTTATCCCACAGATAGAATCAGACCTGGAATTTTTTGGACGGACGGTGAATTAATATCGAATATCATTTATGTATCAGAAAGTCGTTTCAGCAAGCATTTCTGTGAAGTATAGCCTTGTATGGAAGTGAAACAAGGATAGCAAGCAGAACAACATGAAGATAAAAGAAACTTAAAATGATATTATAAAAGAATCCTGAAGATTATCTGTATAGTCTGGATAACCAGTGAAGAGATACTGCATAGGACTGAGGAGAAAAGAGTTTTATAGCACCCGTCCTGAGACTTCATGAAATTCGAAACTGATTGGCTGGGTTGGTTAAAGTAACCTTAAATCTTCTTTATATTAACAGTTTTTTCGTACTCGTCGATCCATTTTATTTTTACCGTGAGACAATAAAGCGGACCTAAAATATTTATACATAGATATTTCCGTAATTTCCGGTTCGTTTCAGTGAGTCACAATTAGCACAACATAATTAATTGGACCAAAGTATTCCTGCAAATAACAGATGGATGCCTTCATCTTGTACTTGGAAATTTGCTGCTTGTCACAGCTTTCAGCTTTATAGAGGTAGTTGAAGACCTGTAAGCCGAATGCAGAACACTTTTCGGATAGTAATTGAGAAAGTTTTAGCAACATCAAGATCGTTGGTCCGCCTTTTTATTGGCAGAATAAACGTTGCTTCCATTTCTTCATCTATGAGTAGACGTACTGCAGGGTTAGCTTAAGAATCCCTGCATGTTTAGTAAAGGCTTACAAGAAGTTCGTGAATTAGCATAACAAATGATAGTGATAGCATGCGGCCTGTGGGCATACTGGCCCGGTGATTTATCGTCATCAATGATTTATGACGCCTCTCCCTCTCGTCCTCCATCTCTATAAACAAATTGCCTTATGTAATACTGGCTGTTATCATATTGATTGCCTGCCATATAAGGGTGTTTACTTATGGCACTTTATTATCCAGTTAGGGTGGGCTTTTATCCTATTGATTGACAGTCAAATAAGGAGGTTTATTTATAACCTTTTCCCTTATTGCACACTTAATTAGGGTAATTTACTAGTCAGTATGGTGGTCCAAGGTTGCGAAGTGTCACGAAGGTGGATGATAAGTAAAGTGTCATTTGGGTCTGCTCTTAAGGCCATCCTAAAAGTCTTTTGCGCGCCAGTACGATGTCACATTGGATATGGCCCCTGTGGAAAGTAGCGGGAAATTAAAAAAAATGTCTGTTTATTTAAACATTTAGGCATTTTTCTGGGTCCATCCAGACGTATGTATAGCAGTATTTAATTACCGCCCTGTGATATATTATTATTACATGATGAAATAAGGAAGGGTTGTTTAGCAAATCTGTGCGGTGTCGAGGATGATTTAGTATTATTATTAATGGTTTGTGAACAATGACAAACAAGGTGGTGGGTCCAGCCCACTTGGATACACAAGAGACTTTCTTGAACAAAGTACAATCTTACTACGAGGTGTGGCTAGAAAAAAACCGGACTAGTACTGGTGAAACAATAAAACGAATGCAATAAGGCTGAAAGTCGCGTGGCCTGTCACGTGACTCTCGCTCCGCCTACTGCTCGAGTTTCATCTGCCTCCTGCACTCAGTCTGCCCGTGGCGTTTGTTTTAAGTAGTTGACGTTTTGTCTGTGCGTCGGAAAATGTTGAGTGCACAGAAAGAACAGCGTGTTAACATCAAATTTTGTTTCAAACTAGGAAAATCTGCAAGTGAAACGTTTGTAATGTTACAACAAGTGTACGGCGATGATTGTTTATCGCGAACACAAGTGTTTGAGTGGTTTAAACGATTTAAAGATGGCCGCAAAGACACCAGTGATGACACTCGCACTGGCAGACCATTGTCAGCAAAAACTGATGCAAACATTGAAAAAATAGGTAAACTTGTTCGACAAGATCGCCGTTTAACAATCTGCTCTGATTGTTAAACGGCGATCTTGTCGAACAAGTTTACCGATTTTTTCAATGTTTGCATCAGTTTTTGCTGACAATGGTCTGCCAGTGCGAGTGTCATCACTGGTGTCTTCGCGGCCATCTTTAAATCGTTTAAACCACTCAAACACTTGTGTTCGCGATAAACAATCATCGCCGTACACTTGTTGTAACATTACAAACGTTTCACTTGCAGATTTTCCTAGTTTGAAACAAAATTTGATGTTAACACGCTGTTCTTTCTGTACACTCAACATTTTCCGACGCACAGACAAAACGTCAACTACTTAAAACAGACGCCACGGGCAGACTGAGTGCAGGAGGCAGATGAAACTCGAGCAGTAGGCGGAGCGAGAGTCACGTGACAGGCCACGCGACTTTCAGCCTTATTGCATTCGTTTTATTGTTTCACCAGTACTAGTCCGGTTTTTTTCTAGCCACACCTCGTATGTAAAGTGGAGGTTCAGGGGTTCAGTTTTTAAACAAAGTACAGCCTTATGCTGATCAAACTATGTAGATGTTAGGTTTCATGTTTTAACAAAGTACACTCTTGATACGTAACAGTTACACTGGGAAGTGGTGGGTACATCTTTTTTCTTTTTTCAATATACTCTTGGTACTTAACAATCACACAATGAGATGTGCAAAATTCATTTTTAATGAAGTTGTAGTGATAGTTCCTTGGTTCTAGGTTTAAGAATTACCACTGCTCCTTGGTCATGTATGTAGCAGCATTTAACTATTGTTGACTACGCCAAAGACTCTAGAGAGGTTGCATATTATGCGTCCAAAATCACACAGCCCACTGGTCAGACACCTTCCCAACAGCACAACATGAGCTTGCTGCATGTCTGCTGCCCAACCTCCTCCACACCGCCTTGACAGGAGACCGTAATCCCATCCCACCCAACACACCTGCTAGGGACGAATTTTTTGCATCCATAATCTCGCAGACCGACTGAAAAATGCGTTTAACAATTCAGTTTTCTGATTTGTCAATAAGGCTGGGACTCAGTTCACTTTTGATGCGTTTTTAGGTCACACACTGGTGCATGTGGGATGTGGCAAACTTGCAAGAACATAAAGCGTTTGCCAGCCATTGCACCATCAGCCAGAGGGAGCTATGAGGCGTTGGACCAATCGCAGGCAGTGCAATAGCGTAAGTTAGCAAAAGGCAGCAATGGTTTTGTACTGCAAGATGATTTGTTTTCTTAGTGTGGACGCCAATATATGTATGGGTGACTTTAACATCAGTTTTAACAGAACTAAAATACATTTTTGTCAAATAATACAGAAAATTTAGACATGGGAATAGTCTTGCTTGACTTTGCTACAAAGATCAAACTGTTTTCTTCGACAAGTGCATTTTAAGGTGCAAGTTAGATCGGCAGCTGTGCAACGTTTTGTATTGTTATACATGAAATCTTTATGTATGTTGATAAATAACACAGGCAATTTTTGATTAGCTTAGCGTGTGGTGCACAGATCGAACAAAGCTCGTCGTCAAGTACTACCTAACTTGTGTTTTGATATATAATACACCCAAGTTTTATATGAACCATGGACCTTGTCGTTGGTGGGGAGGCTTGCGTGCCTCAATGATACAGATAGCTGTACCGTAGGTGCAACCACAGCGGAGGGGTATCTGTTGAGAGGCCAGACAAACGTGTGGTTCCTGAAGAGGGGCAGCAGCCTTTTCAGTAGTTGCAGGGGCAACAGTCTGGATGATTGACTGATCTGGCCTTGTAACACTAACCAAAATGGCCTTGCTGTTCTGGTACTGCGAACGGCTGAAATCAAGGGGAAACTACAGCCGTAATTTTTCCCGAGGACATGCAGCTTTACTGTATGATTAAATGATGATGGCGTCCTCTTGGGTAAAATATTCCGGAGGTAAAACAGTCCCCCATTCGGATCTCCGGGCGGGGACTACTCAAGAGGACGTCGTTATCAGGAGAAAGAAAACTGGTGTTCTACGGATTGGAGCGTGGAATGTCAGATCCCTTAATCGGGCAGGCAGGTTAGAAAATTTAAAATGGGAAATGGATAGATTAAAGTTAGATATAGTGGGAATTAGTGAAGTTCGGTGGCAGGAGGAAATTTATATGCCAATTAGCTCTGTAGATGAAGAAATTGATAAAATGTATGATGAGATAAAACAAATTATTCAGGTAGTTAAGGGAGACGAAAATTTAATAGTCATGGGTGACTGGAATTCGAGAGTAGAAAAATGGAGAGAAGGAAACATAGTAGGTGAATATGGATTGGGGGAGAAAAATGAAAGAGGAAGCCGCCTGGTAGAATTTTGGGCAGAGCATAACTTAATCATAGCTAACACTTGCTTCAAGAATCATGAAAGAAGGTTGTATACACGGAAGAACCCTGGAGATACTAAAAGGTATCAGATAGATTATATAATGGTAAGACAGAGATTTAGGAACCAAGTTTTAAATTGTAAGACATTTCCAGGGGCAGATGTGGACTCTGACCACAATCTATTGGTTATGAACTGTAGATTAAAACTGAAGAAACTACGAAAAGGTGGGAATTTAAGGAGATGTGACCTGGATAAACTGAAAGAACCAGAGGTTGTACAGAGTTTCAGGGAGAGCATAAGGGAACAATTGACAGGAATGGGGGAAAGAAATACAGTAGAAGAGGAATGGGTAGCTTTGAGGGATGAAATAGTGAAGGCAGCGGAGGATCAAATAGGTAAAAAGATGAGGGCTAATAGAAACCCTTGGGTAACAGAAGAAATATTGAATTTAATTGATGAAAGGAGAAAATTTAAAAATGTTGCAAATGAAGCAGGCAAAAAGGAATACAAACGTCTCAAAAATGATATCGACAGGAAGTGCAAAATGGCTAAGCAGGCATGGCTAGAGGACAAATGTAAGGATGTAGAGGCTTATCTCACTAGGGGTAAGATAGATACTACCTACAGGAAAATTAAAGAGACCTTTGGAGAATAGAGAACCACTTGCATGAATATCAAGTGCTTTGACGGAAACCCAGTTCTAAGCAAAGAAGGGAAAGCAAAAAGGTGGAAGGAGTATATAGAGGGTCTATACAAGGGCGATGTACTTGAGGACAATATTATGGAAATGGAAGAGGATGTAGATGAAGATGAAGTGGGAGATATGATACTGCGTGAAGAGTTTGACAGAGCACTGAAAGACCTGAGTCGAAACAAGGCCCCCGGAGTAGACAACATTCCATTAGAACTACTGGCAGCTTTGGGAGAGCCAGTCCTGACAAAACTCTACCATCTGGTGAGCAAGATGTATGAGACAGGCGAAATACCCTCAGACTTCAAGAAGAATATAATAATTCCAATCCCAAAGATAGCAGGTGTTGACAGATGTGAAAATTAGCGAACTATCGGTTTAATAAGTCACAGCTGCGAAATACTAACGCAAATTCTTTACAGACGAATGGAAAAACTGATAGAAGCCAACCTCGAGGAAGATCAATTTGGATTCCGTAGAAATGTTGGAAGACGTGAGGGAATACTGACCCTACGACTTATCATAGAAGAAAGATTAAGGAAAGACAAACCTACGTTTCTAGCATTTGTAGACTTAGAGAAAGCTTTTGACAATGTTGATTGGAATACTCTCTTTCAAATTCTGAAGGTGGCAGGGGTAAAATACAGGGAGCGAAAGGCTATTTACAATTTGTACAGAAAGCAGATGGCAGTTATAAGAGTCGAGGGGTATGAAAGGGAAGTAGTCGTTGGGAAGGGAGTGAGACAGGGTTGTAGCCTATCCCCGATGTTATTCAATCTATATATTGAGCAAGCAATAAAGGAAACAAAAGAAAAATTCAGAGTAGGTATTAAAATCCATGGAGAAGAAATAAAAACTTTGAGGTTCCCCGATGACATTGTAATTCTGTCAGAGACAGCAAAGGACTTGGAAGAGCAGTTGAACGGAATGGACAGTGTCTTGAAAAGAGGGTATAAGATGAACATCAACAAAAGCAAAACGAGGATAATGGAATGTAGTCGAATTAAGTCGGGTGATGCTGAGGGAATTAGATTAGGAAATGAGACACTTAAAGTAGTAAAGGAGTTTTGCTATTTGGTAAGCAAAATAACTGATGATGGTCGAATTAGAGGAGATATAAAATGTAGACTGGCAATGGGAAGGAAAGCGTTTCTGAAGAAGAAAAATTTGTTAACATCGAGTATAGATTTAAATGTCAGGAAGTCGTTTCTGAAAGTATTTGTATGGAGTGTAGCGATGTATGGAAGTGAAACGTTGACGATAAATAGTTTAGACAAGAAGAGAATAGAAGCTTTCGAAATGTGGTGCTACAGAAGAATGCTGAAGATTAGATGGGTAGATCACATAACTAATGAGGAGGTATTGAATAGAATTGGGGAGAAGAGGAGCTTGTGGCACAACTTGACTTGAAGAAGGGATCGGTTGGTAGGACAAAAAAAAATGGTTCAAATGGCTCTGAGCACTATGGGACTTAACATCTGTGGTCATCAGTCCCCTAGAACTTAGTACTACTTAAACCTAACTAACCTAAGGACATCACACACATCCATGCCCGAGGCAGGATTCGAACCTGCGACCGTAGCAGTCGTGCGGTTCCGGACTGAGCGCCTAGAACCGCTAGACCACCGCGACCGGCGGTTGGTAGGACATGTTCTGAGACATCGAGGGATCACCAATTTAGTATTGGAGGGCAGCGTGGAGGGTAAAAATTGTATAGGGAGACCAAGAGATGAATACACTAAGGAGATTCAGAAGGATGTAGGCTGCGGTAGGTACTGGGAGATAAAGAAGCTTGCACAGGATAGAGTAGCATGGAGAGCTGCATCAAACCAGTCTCAGGACTGAAGACCACAACAACAGCATGTGTTCTGTATGTATACTGTTACTTTTTGCCCTAAAACGACTACACAGGGGAATTTACCAAGGTACACTTCAAAAAATAAAGAATCATCAATAAAATACTTGAAAATGGTTTAAAGCCAAAACTGTACATCAAACAAAGAAAATTCAGCTGACAGCATCACGAGATGATTAAAAAGATAGCCATTACACCTGCAGGTCCTATTGCAGTAAAGATTAATAATTAAATGGTTTAAAAAATATTGCTTTCCGACACATTTTACCCGACCATACCGCACGTAACTGCGTGGAACTAGGGGACAGTGTTATCAATTTCCATATAGTCTACAGGTAAGTTTACCATTCTGCCAATGAAGATCGTTAAATGGAGTTATTGTAGATTTTAAACCATGGAAACTCTATGTTGAAATCAATGAATTTTATTCCGAAATAAGCCAAACTGTGTCAAAATCAGACGTTTTTACATCGAATTCAGTGAATTTTGTTTCGGCAGCAGCGAATTTTGGGTTGAAATCAGTGAAATTTATGTCAAAATCAGCGAATTTTTTGTCAATATCATTGATGTTTGTAGAATTTAAGACAGTCCTCCACCGAGGAGTGCATAATCACATTACTGCTCTCTTGATCGTCTCTTCATACACAGACAAATGACACTCCATAAGCTGTAGTGGTACAGGAAACCTTCCGCCATGCACTGTACAGTGGCTTGCGGAGTATTATGTAGATGTAGAAGTCGTAGTTTGATGTTAGGTAGTAACACAGCTTCACTTAGTTGTAGAAATATCAGCAAAAACTTATGTTTTCTCCACACCAGTGAGATAGTGGTCTCTATTTTATGAAATGATAATTAAATCGAAACCCTTAGCTGTCGACAGGTTTTGTTGATATACATCAATGGGGACAGCTGAAAATGTGTGCCCCGACCGGGACTCGAACCCGGGATCTCCTGCTTACGTGGCAGACGCTCTATCCATCTGAGCCACCGAGGGCGCGAGTAATGAGTGAATGGGCAAATATCTATTAGGAACACTACGAACGTAGGTTGTGGACAGTTGGGAATGTGGGTCTCACGGGAAGCGTGCAAGGGACAAGGCCCTGCAGTCGCACTACCCGCTGTGCCCTCGGTGGCTCAGATGGATAGAGTATCTGCCATGTAAGCAGGAGATCCCGGATTCGAGTCCCGGTCGGGGCACACATTTTCAGCTGTCCCCTTTGCTGTATATTAACAACACATGTCGGCAGCTAAGGGCTTCGATTTAATTATCATTTCATCCTAGAGAAGCTGCACGGTCATCAATGGTATCTGTTCTTTCGGGAACAGATACCATCTTTATATCTTCATTTTATTATAAATCCAGTCGCAGGTAACAAATGTTCGTTGATTCGATTGTTAAATTCGGCCAAGGATGACCATCTTCAGACCTGAAAATAAGCATATAACGGTAGCTTGACGTTCAAATATTTCCGGATAACATAAATCCAGGATCAGAAATCATTTTAAGTAAATGTGACTTGTAGATGCAGTTTTCTACATGTAATGTGTCATTAAATTGTAGACTGTAGAGTCATAATAATTAGCCAGACAAGCTTCATCGCAGAGTCAGAAATTTTGAGTATCATGAACACCGTTGCGACATACATGTTTACACTTTCAGGAAACGGGTTGTACTGCAGTTTAGCAGTGAGTGACATGCCTGCACTCGCTGCACGTGAGTCCACATGATCATGACCGCAGAGGACGGTGCTTACGTATTATATAATAAAGTGTAACGAGGAAGGAGACTTTATTAAAAATAAAATTACGTTACAAAAATTAGAGAGTAACATTTTACATCTGCAGCTCATTAATAAAGAAGAATAAAAGATCCTCCAACCGCACACGCCATGCCCGTGCAAATACCATTGTCACCAACGCACAACTGCTGCTGTATTCCAGGCAGTTGGTTCCTCAGAACACCCTTTTTACAACCAATCTCTCCCAATTTATATGGCATAATCACACGATTTTTGTGCGCTTCCGATTGTTTTAACCTTTAATCCTATTGCTGTCACATTGTCTGGCCCTTGTAGGAGAATGGTGTATTTATCCTACCAATGATAGTAACAAGATTGTCCAGATAGAACCACAAACCAAAGCAATCGTGAGTTGAGCTCGTCTTAGTCCCAAGAAGTTGATGGATGTTAAAGGCTTTACAGAAGGATATGTTGACAGTTTGAACAAGTGAGCTAAAGTTACGCCCTGAGGTATTCGATCAGAAACTGCATGCGCTCGGTGCAAGAATGTCGACACTCAAAAAATCAAAGTATCTTTGGGTGAACCATACAAGGTGTCATTTTCATTTTCTTCTATCTTGAAAACCCATCTTATTGCAGCTATCAGATCTTCTTATAACTCTAAAGAACGAAGATTTATTTAACAGACTGAAAATAGTGTTCGAGGAACTCACTTATCCAGTTGTAAACTCCTAGCCCAAGTGCACTACTGTGTGTGTGTGTGTGTGTGTGTGTGTGTGTGTATGTTGTGGCCATCCCCAGGGTATACAGTAGGGTGTAGCTGTGAATACACCCGCTATAGACCTGGGGTACGGTCTGCTCGAAAGTGCTTAAAACTCATCAACTTCTTGAGAGGAAGATGAGTTCAACTGCCGAATACTTTGGTTTGTGGTTATTACTGAACAGTCTTGTTAATGACATTGGTAGTGTAAATTAAACCACCATGAATGATAATGCGACAGCAATAGGAATACAGCTAAAAAGAAACGTCAACAGAGTGCATAAAAATCCTGTGACTATGCCATGCAAACTGCAAGTGGTTGACCTTAAAATGGATTTTCTGATGTACTATCTGCTTGGAATATCGTAGCAGCTTCTTGCAGATGACTATTACCTTAGTGATCTGGATATAACTTAAGAGTTTGCTGTTTTTTCAAGTTACTATGGATGTGTTACAACGTAACATCAAACCACGACTTCTGTGTGCGAGGACACTGTCAAGAAACTGTCGTATGGTTGTACACCCAGTCTACTGGACTCTGTGGAAGATTGCCTTAAACATATGGGAACATCAATGATTTTGAGGCAAAATATTCTGATTTCGACACAAAATTCTCTGATTTTATCCCAAATTTCACTGGTTTCAATGTATAATTATCCGATTTTGACACAAATTCACTGATTTCAGCACAAAATTCACTGCTTTCAACTCAGAATCATTAGCCGCGTGTGGTAGCCTGTCTGAGGTTCGAGTCCTCCCTCGGGCATGTGTGTGTGTTGTCCTTCGTGTAAGTTAGGTTAAGTAGTGTGTAAGCTTAGGGACCGATGACCTGAGCAGTTTGGTCCCACAGCAACTTACCACAAATTCTATAGAATGATTGCGTTTACTGATCGTCCATTTGATAATGTGAAAAACTTACATTTCAAACTAAATTTGACTGATTTTGGCACACATTCGCTGATTTCAGTATAAAATTCACTGATTTCAGCCTACAGTTTGCATCATTTAAAACCTACAGGATAACTGCATTTAACAATCGTTTGTGTGAAAAGTGGTAAACATACCTGTAGACGACATGAAAATCGATAAGTCAGACTACAACGTAAGCATTATACAGAAGTGCATTCCAGTCTGTTTTGAGTCCGTGAAGGAACAGCTCTACGGTAAGATGGGTAGAACTGGATCCTTGTCTAACCCATTTTCAATCCGAGCACATCTATCTTAGTACATATTTGTAGATCCCTGTAAGATTTTGTATAAGAATATTTATATTCCTACTCCTTACCCTGTTAGGTGTGGGCTGCTTTCTTTAGCATCCAACATTGATTCAGATCCGTAACCCAACCTGAGTAACTGAAATATCTACTCAGGAAAACTTTGATCAGTGCAACGTCTTTCAGAAAATTATTAAGTGGTTCTCTGCAAATGGACTATCACTAAATTTTGAGAAAACACAGTTTATACAATTCTGTACAATAAATGGCATAACACCATTGATAAATATAGACTATGAACGGAAATCTGTTGCTTAGGTAGAATACTCAAAATTTCTGAGTGTGTGCATTGATGAGAAACTGAACTGGAAGAAACACATCGATGATCTGCTGAAACGGTTAGGTTCAGCTACTTATGCTATTAGGGTTATTGCAAATTTTTGTGATAAAAATATCAGTAAATTAGCCTACTATACTTATTTTCATTCACTGCTTTCATATGTCATCATGTTTTGGGGCAATTCGTCATTAAGAGAGAAAGTATTCATTGCACAAAAGAGTGTAATCAGAATAATAGCTGGAGCCCACCCAAGATCACCTTGCAGACATTTATTTAAGGACCTCGGGATATTCACAGTACCTTCGCAATACATATATTCACTTAGGAAATTTGTCATTAATAACCCACCCCAATTCAAAAATAACAGCGAAGTGCAGAGCTACAACACTAGAAGAGAGGATGATATTCACTATTCTGGATTAAATCTCACTTTGGCACAGAAAGGGGTGAATTATCCTGCCACAAAAATCTTTGGTCATTTGCCAAATAGTATTAAAAGTCTGACAGATAGCCAACCAACATTTAAAAGCAAAGAATTTCTGAATGACAACTATTTCTCAATAGATGAATTCTTAGATAAAAAGTAGTAGCTGTAAAAAAATTAATTAATTAATTAATTAATTATTTTGTGTAAAGAAAACTCATGTTAAAGTGACACGTTCCACATCATTACGAAATTTCATATCCATAATCTATGGAACAAGGATTAATGTATGTATGTATGTCAAACCTGGCATAGAATGCCATTTATACTGTTGAGATGAGAAACCAGCCCAGGAAATACATATGCAGATATTTTAAATTAGTCGAAACAACTGTCAGGCAGACCTGTGTATCAGACAAATGGCCGCAAATCCCATTCACGTGCCTTATTGAGCCCTATCTTCTTTTCGCGAAACTTGACGAGTTGGGCGTTAAACTATAAGGATGGGTAAAAAGGAACTAGAAAAAATGGCTCATGTTTGCATCTTTCCACCTTCTACTCTATTCAGTTCCCTTAATCTTAAGATAGTCGTTGAAGCACAACACTCTAGTACCTCTCAGAAACATACTGCATGATAGTTTAATCAGATCTTGGCTGCATCGTAGAGTCTCTAACCTACAGTTCGTTGTTAAATGATATTTTGTTTCGTCTTCAGAAAGAAATTTACGAGGGCTATTTTTTTTCAACCACTGATCAGTCGCGAAGTGGAAACCACAGTGAAAATCAAAAATGTTTCATATACGACATTGAGCTACACCTTTCAGCTACTGCTCTAAACATCGCCGCTGCCACTTTAGTTATTTGTTGTAATGTTGTACCAGCTTTTCAACGTCTTTGTTATACAAGGCAACCGCCTGTGGTTTCCGCCAATTTCCCATGCTGCATTGCGTAGCTTGCTGTCTGTGCCAAAATACTATCCTCATTGCCAGCCGTTCATGTGAGCGAAGAAATGGAAATCAGAGGGAACCAAATGTTTGCTGTATGGTGGGTGATCAAACCCTTCCCATCGGAAAGGCTGCAGGAGCGCCTTCGGTGCACCTGCTGTGTGCGGCCAAGAAGTGCCACGAAGAAGGGGTGCATGAAATCAGGCGAAACACCTCAGCAGATACGAGGGTCACTCCAAAAGAAATGCACACTACTTTTTTTAAATCCAGCTTTTATTCTACGTGTTTGAAAGTTTTACAACGTATAGATACATCCTTTAGGAACAATATTTTTATTTCTCCACATAATTTCCATCCCTCTCAACTGCCTTACGCCATCTTGGAACCAGCGCCTGTATCCTGTACGGTAAAATTCTTGACCAACCTGTTTGGCAGCGTGCACAAGGGAGTCATCATCTTCAAACCTTGTTCCACCAAGAGAGTCTTTCAGTTTCCCAAAGAGATGATAGTCACATGGAGCCAGGTCAGGACTGTGAGGCAGGTGTTTCAGTGTTGTCCATCCGAGTTTTGTGATAGCTTCCATGGTTTTTTGACTGACATGTGGCCGTGCATTTTCGTGCAACAGCAAAACATCCTGCTTTTGCCGATGTGGTCGAACACGACTCAGTCGAGCTTGAAGTTTCTTCAGTGTCATCACATATGCATCAGAATTTATGGTGGTTCCACTTGGCATGATGTCCACAAGCAATAGTCCTTCGGAATCGAAAAACACCGTAGCCATAACTTTTCCAGCAGAAGGTGTGGATTTGAATTTTTTTTTTTCTTGGGTGAATTTGCATGATGCCACTCCACTGATTGCCTCTTCGTCTCTGGTGAAAAATGATGGAGCCATGTTTCACCACCTGTCACAATTCTTCCAAGAAATTCATCTCCACCATTCTCTTACTGTTCCAAAAGTTCGCTGCATACCGTATTTCTTGTTTTATTGTGAGCCACTGTCAACATCCGGGGAACCCACCTGGCACAAACCTTTTTTAACGCCATCACTTTCAGTATTGTGCAAACACTTCCTTCCCCTATTCCAACGTAGCGTGACCATTCGTTCGTTGTGATGCGTCTGTCAGTAGTCACCAATTCCTTAACTCTCAGCACATTGTCTGGAGTGTGTGCAGTACGAGGCCTGCCGCTGCGAGGACAATCCTCAATATTGCCGTGCCCGCTTTCATCACGTAACCTGCTTGCCCGCCGACTAACTGTACTGCGATCGACAGCAGCATCTCTAAACACCTTTTTCAACCTCTTGTGGATGTTTCCCACTGTCTCGATTTCACAACACAGGAACTGTATGACAGCACGTTGCTTCTGACGAACGTCAAGTGTAGCAGCCATCTTGAAGACATGCTGTGACGGCGCCAATCACGGGAACAGGTTGAACTAAGTTTGAAAACAAGCCGGAATGATGTGTCTACACACTGTAATACTTTCACACATGCAGAATGAAAACTGTATTTTTACAAAAATAGTGTGGATTTCTTTTGGAGTGACCCTCGTATTTCTGCTACGTGGGAGGCATTATTTTCTAAGCGTGTTTACGTGCTCACCGTGCTGTCATAATATTGAAAAGTGCGACGTAGCACTATCGACAGGCATTCTAGAGAAAAAGCACATCTGCACAAAGCTTCACCGGATTTTCACGTGTAATTTTAAGTTCACCACCGATCGGAGGCTGAAAAAACCGATAGCCCTCGTAAGTAATGGATTTGTTCATAAAATAACTCTTTTTTTTTCTACTGCCAGTCACGATTTTATTTTAGATACGGCATGCGTTTTGACCAGTCAGTGGTGACTATAATGCACTCCATGCAATCTTTTTCGAATTTGACCATTCCACCCTCGAATAGCACTTGGAAAAAAAGAAAACAGTCCGTATATTAAACACCTAAATCTTTCTGTACTGTTAATGTGGCTATTTATTGTGCTGCAAATTTGCGGGAGGATGTTATAAAAAATAATACTGGCCTGGAGGGGCAATATTAAGCAATGTATAATTGTTGCTAATTTAAACGAGAGCCGTTACTAAACATTTCACAGTTGACGACTGGACACACTCTTAATGAAATCAAAGAAAAATGTGTCACGCGTCTGATCCCATTTTGTACCTTGCCGCCGGTGTTAGCCGGTGGATGCTACAAAAATTATAATACAGGGTGTCCGAAAAGTCTTTCCCTGATTACATAAATTGATAACTCACGCTGGAAGTAAGATACAAATATGAAACTGGTGTCTAATTGTTTACAAACTATCAATTTTTTTTCACACATCAGTAAACTTCCACATGAGCACCCTTGGTAGCACGTAGCATATCTAGGCGATATTCAATTTCCGTCCACACATTAGCCAACATCACTGGAGGGATCGATTCAACGACTGTGGTTATCCGTTGCCGCAGGGTTTCAAGATCTGGTACATGTGTTCCGTAGGCCTCGTCCTTGACATAACCCCATAAAAATAAGTCTAATGGGGTTATGTCAGGAGGGCGTGGAGTCCAAACCGTTGGCCCATCACGACCAATCCAGGAAAGGTCATATCGAGATAGGCACTGACGTCCAAACCCCAATGAGGCGGTGCACCGTCTTGCTGAAACAAGACATCGGGGTGATACTGAAGCAGCTGAGGAACAGCATACAGTTGCAACATGTCCAGATACACTGCAGATGTGATAGTAGCCTCAGCGAAGACGAATGGCCCGATAATTCGATCGTGCAATAGCGGGCACCAAACATTCACCTTTGGACTGCCTCTGGTGCACTCCATGATCTCGCCAGGGGGTTGTGAACCCCAAATGCGCACATTATGGCGTTTCACTACTCCACTGACAAAAAAGGTCGCTTCGTCGGAAAAGGCAATTCGTCTAACCATCATCGTCCTCAATACGTGATAGCATTTCGACCGCAAAGTCATATCGACGTTTACTGTCATTGGGCAACAAGGCCTGAACGATTTGCACTTTGTATGCACGAAACAATAAACGTTTGTGGAAAATGTCATGGAGAGAGCTTTTTGGCATCTGTAACTCACGTGAGGCCCTTCGCACCGATTTCTTCGGACTTCGCAGAAAAGACTTCCTTACAGCTTCCACCCTGTCTACTGTGGTTCTTGGTCGACCAGACCTATCCTGTGTTCTTGAACCTCTCATACCAGGCTTTAATGCCCTTGACATCAGGTGGATTCCTTCCAAATGTTGTCTGGAAGTGTCTCTGCACTGTGGTGGGTGATCGTGTCTCATGGTACCACAGGACACACTGTGCCTTCTCCTGATTGGCTAACATGAATTCTTGGGCACTGCACCTCATCCACTACCTACGTACTGCGAACCTAAAACAGAAAAAAAACTTTGATGGTTATAAACAATTCGACACAAGTTTCATATTTGTATCTTACTTCTGGCCTGAGTTATCAATTTATGTAATCAGGGAGAGACTTTTCGGACACCCTGCATTACTGCCGCTGGAAAAACTCTGCCTCGTCTGTGCATAAGAAAGAGGTGAGACGGATATCGTGCAACCGCTAGTTGTAATATTTAAGCTTGTGAGGCAGCTGCTGAATACCGTACTGTGTTTAAAGAAAGTGTAAACATAACGCCCATCTTTTTTATGGACAAGTGCAGTATAACAAGACAAGGTAACTGATTGCTGACGATCCAGCACCTAACTCCCTCAGGCAGATGGCACTGTGGCTCGCAAACACTAGGTGTTCCTCCATGTTTGTCGCACTCGACACGCATCAGTGTATGACCTAAAAACCCATCCAACATGAACTGAGTCCTCAGCCTTCATGACAAATCAGATAATTGCATTTTTAGATCCTTAATCGAGTGAGAGAAACGTATGTGACGTTTGGTGTCTGTGAGCTGCGCTGATCCAAGGCTGGCGTG
Source organism: Schistocerca nitens (assembly GCF_023898315.1). Lineage (NCBI taxonomy): Eukaryota > Metazoa > Arthropoda > Insecta > Orthoptera > Acrididae > Schistocerca > Schistocerca nitens. Next base: position 1,130,437,268 of record NC_064614.1, read on the forward strand.
ATGGTGGATGGAAAAATATGCACCCATGGTGTGAGTTGTGGCAGGGAATGGGATTTGCTGACTACCATCAAGATGTTGTGAGGGAGACACGGCAGCATAAAGGCAGCAGAGCTTGTGCTGTATGGATAGGTTACGTGTCTCGCCAGAAGACTGTATCCTCTCAGCCACTTAATATGTGACTTTTACAGTGCCTCACGCAGTAAGTATTAAGTTCTGCTACTCGTATGTCTAGAGGCAGGCTGTAATTGTTAAACCTAGAACCAGGGCCTATCAGTGTAATTTGTTTAAAAATGTGAATCATGCAACTCCACAGTGTAATTGTTATATAGCAAAAATGTACTTTGTTTAAAAGTATGAATCCGACGTTTCGACTCTATAATTGGAACGTAACAAGTATGTACTTAGCTTAAAAAATGAACCCCAGCACCTCCACAGTTTAACTGCTACGAGGCAAGAGTGTATTTTGGTTCGAATGGCTCTGAGCACTATGGGACTTAACATCTGAGGTCATCAGTCCCCTAGAATTTAGAACTACTTAAACCTACCTAACCTAAGGACATCACATACATCCATGCCCGAGGCAGGATTCGAACCTGCGACCGTAGCGGTCGCGCGGTTCCAGACTGCAGCGCCTACAACCGCTCGGCCACTCCGGCCGGCAGTGTATTTTGTTTAAAGAAGTCTCTTATACATACATGTTGGCTAGATGCGCCAATTTGTTTATCCTTGTTACAGCAATAACCGTAATTCACCTTGGACATTCCAGTCATTTGCTACGCATCTCTTCCCTGTTGCATCATGTAATAATAATAAATCATGGACCAATAATTAAACACTGCTACAAACATGTATTCTCTTCTTGTCTAGACTGCTTATCATCTAAGTTTCATTTCCGTGCAAAGCAAAACTCTAGACAAATGCCTTCAGAAAAGACTTATATCTCTTCCATATACGGTACTCGACGTTTAGGTCCTCACACTTGTGAACATCTGTCTTCTTTGATATACGGAATATCACCCTTTTCTTGAACTGGCTGGCTCTGAGCACTATGGGACTAAACTTCTGAGGTCATCAGTCCCCTAGAACTTAGAACTACTTAAACCTAACTAACCTAAGAACATCACACACATCCATGCCCGAGGCAGGATTCAAACCTGCAACCGTAGGGGTCGCTACAGTTCCAGACTGTAGCGCCTAGAACCGCTCGGCCACCCCGGCCGGCTTTTTCTTCAACTCTGAGATCGTTTGTAGAAGCAACCATACCATGAGAAAACTGTTCCACCTGGGGTTGCAGAGTACGTGAGGAAGGTCTGAATATACGAGTATTTTAATGTTATTTTGTTTGTAATTGAGAAATATGTATATAAAAGCAGAGTATGGACGGCAGTAACGTTAATGCTTGTGAAAAACGGTGTGTAAATATCTCTGGTGCTCGCTACTGGCCAACTATAATTGAAATCATCTTTCGGACAGCTCACAATCATAATGTAGAACACTTTGAACTTTAAGTACCCGTGAAACGAACATATTATCTCTAGTCTAAAAATTTTATTAAATTTGATGACAGACATCGGCAAATTGAGCTTACTCAGCTAGAGTGTAGACAACGTATAACTCAGATTGTTTTTGCTTAGCAGCGTACTAAGTTACCTGGAAAATTTACTTGCATGGATGCTCAAGTGGAAATATTTTTAAACGCCAGAAAGCTACACGTGTGGAAAGTACTGAAGTGCTACTCCTGCACTGTTCAAGTTTATACCCACATTGCAGACTGTAAACTGTATATAATCGCATTCGCAAGGTCGCATACTTACAGATTCATTCTCTTTCTACTGCTTTGCAATCCTGCAACTGTGCAGCAGAAGATGTTTATAGCGGTGGCAAAGGTCATCTTTGTGGATAGTATTCTGAGTTACGTAGACTTGTCGCGACTGATCTAGCAGTTCTGAGCAGAAATAGATAAGGTAAGGGAGAGAGTCAGAGAGAGGGAGGAAGAGACAACAGAAACTTTGATTAGTATTTTTGATAGGTGACTGCATACTTTGTCGACGTAGGGTTGCTTTCGCGTTATTCGGCGTATCACAAGCATTCATATGATCTCGTTCGTGCATGCCCATTCACTTTAACCATTTCTGTTTGATTCCCTATATTCCTTCCAAAGTTCTAATTGCTCTCCGTGATTGACAGTTTAGGGCCATCCATTCTTGTCGGATCAAGATCAAATCTCAATAGTTACTATTGAAAGTCGTATTTATGAGTGACACGGTAAACTGTAACATAAACGTCCAGTTACAAAATGCGCTGATGTACATAGATATGCCAAAACATTATGACCAGCTGCTTAACAGTGTGTTAGTCCTCCTTTGAAACGCAATATGGTCTACAACATGTATTCGGCGTGGCATTGATTCCGTAAGTCCTTTGAAGGGTCGCGGATGTGTTTGGTACCAGATGTCTACACTAGGGCTGTTGATAAATCATCGATATATCGATGTTTTATTACAGGATATATCGATATGTATGGGCAATATAATATCTCCCTATTTATCGATATCGAAATGGCAGTACCTAGTGCCGACATTTTCTATTTATATTTTTTTCGCGTTTTTCGGTAAGTATTTGTTCTTTTGAAATTGTAGTAGAACATATTTTTACTTTCAGTGTGTGAAGGAGTCTTACTGTTTTTTGAGCTTTCATGACGTCCAGTCATTCTCTTTGACTTTGTGAAGCAATTATAGGTGGCCTGACTGCAGTGGGGGCAGTGTGAATGGAATAACAAGATTTCCGCTGTGAATGAATAGCACACCAGTTGCGTTAAAAAACGTTTTTTAACGTAACTAGTGTTCTATTTCCTCACATCGGCATTAATCAAAAACAGCTGCTATAAATGATGAACCCAAATCTAAATGATAAGATTGGTCTTTGCGATGGACGGAGACGTGTGAGAGGAAATGTTGACGTAATCGGCGCTCGGCGCTACCAACAGAAACTCCAAGGTTTAATTAACTTCACTACTCAATGTTGAAACTACAACTGTTAGGTCACTGGCGTTGGCAGAAATGAGAAACGGGGAAGTCGACATGAAGAGTTCCAGATTAATCCGATTTGTGAAGAAGAACGACGGACCCTTCGGACACCTTTTATTGTAGCATTTACATCTAGCTGCCATTTTAGCTAAGCGTTTATCGCTATGCGTGAACGTGCATCGTTTTCCTTTCAATTCTTGCTCTAAGGGAGATAGGCAGGCTGCTAGCTTGTTGATGTACAGAATATTTAATAATAATACTAATATATACAGCTTTAAACCGGCAGTGTATCTACAATGTTCTGCCGATTTTTTATAGGGCAGTATGGTGATATCTTTTCCGACCATATATCGACGTATAGATACTTTTTTCGACATATCGAGGCCCGCTACTGATATTTTTTAAATACCGATGTATCGGATTTCCGATATTTTTAAAAATGTCAACAATGCTTGTCTAGACATACACTCATGCTCATAAATTGTGGATAATGCTGATACATGGTGGAACAACGCACTGGTGGGCTGTTTGCGGGTGTAAATCACCTCGGGATATGGCGATGTGGTGTCTTTGACCTGCCGTCGTCGCACGGTGGCGCTGGCAGCAGCCCACATACGCAGACGTGTGTTGGTGCTTGTCAGAGTACGGTGCAGCGAGTAAGTGTGCAGACGTTTTCAGACGTACTAATGGTGATCGTGTGTTAAAATGGCTCAAAGAACACATATTGATGACGTTATGAGGGGTAGAATACTAAGCGACTGGAGGCTGGTCAAACACAGAAGGTCGTAGCACGGGCCCTCCGTGTGCCACAAAGTGTGCTCTCAAGATTATGGCAACGGTTCCAGCAGACAGGAAATGTGTCCAAGCGCTACAGTACGGGACGTCCACAGAGTACAACACCACAAGAAGACCGATATCTCACCATCAGTGCCCACAGATGCCCACGGAGTACTGCAGGTAGCCTTGCTCGAGACCTTAGCGCAGCCACTGGAACAGTTGCCTCCAGACACACAGTCTACAGACGACTGAACATTCATGGTTTATTCGCCCGGAGACCTGCAAAGTGCGTTCCAGGAGAGCCTGAAAAGCCCGGTGTGAAGAACACAGTACAGGGTCATTGGAACAGTGGTCCCAGGTTATGTTCACAGACGAGTCCAGGTATAGTCTGAACAGTGATTCTCGCCGGGTTTTTATCTGGTGCGAACCAGAAACCAGATACCAACCCCTTAATGTCCTTGAAAGGGACCTGTATGAAGGTCGTGGTTTGATGGTGTGGGGTGGGATTATGATTGGTGCACGTACACCCCTGCATGTCTTTGACAGAGGAACTGTAACAGGTCAGGTGTATCAGGACATCATTTTGCACAAGTATGTCTGCCTTTTCAGGGGTGCAGTGGGTCCTACCTTCCTCCTGGTGGATGATAAAGCGCGGTCCCACCTAACTGCCATTGTGAAGGAGTACCTTGAAAAAGGAAAATATCAGGCGAATGGAGTGGCCTGCCTGTTCTCCAGGCCTAAACCCCATCGAGCACGTCTGGGATGCTACCGGTCGTTGTAGTGCTGCACGTCTTCAAACCCCTACGACACTTCTGGAACTCCGACAGCACTGGTGCAAGAATGGGAGGCTATACCCCAGCAGCTGCTCGACCACCTGATCCAGACTATGCCAATCCGTTGTGTGTCCTGTGTACGTGTGCATGGTGATCATGTCCCATCCTGATGTCGGGGTACATGTGCAGGAAACAGTGGCGTTTTGTAGCACATGTGTTTCGGGACGGTTTTCTCAACTTATCACCAATACTGTGGACTTACATATCTGTGTCGTATGTGTTCCCTATGTGCCTATGCCATTATCGCCAGTTTTGTGTAGTGCCACATTGTGTGGCGCCACATTCTGCGATTATCCTTAATTTATGAGCATGAGTGTAAGTCACGCAATTCTTGTAAATTACGGACCGTGGTTTGTGGGCACAGAGCCGGTATCTGGTAGCGTCCCAGGTGTATTCCATGGCGATCAGATCAGGCGAATTTGGTAACCAAGATACTAACGTATGTTCACTCTCTTGATCCTCCGAACACTGCAGCACGCTGCTGGCCACGTGAAACAGACAGTTATGCTCCTGGAAGATGCCATTGCTGTCAGGTAAGACATGAAGCGTGAAGGGATGGAGGTAGTCCGCAATATTCTTCCCAGCTAGTTTAGTACCTTGGATAACTACATAGGTCTTATGGAAATCCAAGTGAATGTCCTTCAGTAGAATAATACTGGTACTATCGACCCGTGTCCGTGGCGGGTAACGTTTCGGGCAGCCATTACATGGATGACGGTGTACCCAGACCATGGACCTGGTGTAACAAGAAATGTGATTCATTCGACCTGGTGACACGTTTCCATCGCTCCACGGTCCCAAGTCGGTGATTAGCTCACTGCTGTCGCAGTGGACACTGCCGTTGGGTCAACATGGGAACAGATAGGGGTCATACTCTGGGGTGCGCTGGACGGTGTGCACCGAAACACTTGTACCTGCACCAGCATTGCACTTTGTCGTCAGATCTACCGCAGACCGCCACCAGTCCTGATTTACAGATCGTGCAAGTCTCCGACCTCCACGATCCGTGATGATTCGTGGACATCCAGCACCCTGTCGCCTACTCGTCATTTCGCCGTCCTACCACTCTCGCTAGCAAAAAGCTTTTCTGTTTCCGAGATGCATGTTCAGAGGCGCCAGGCCGTAACACTCTGTCCTTTGTCAGAGTCTCTTCTATCAGTACAATTCATTATGGACGGAGTATACTACCGATAGAATGACTCCCTATTCGTCTTTGGTCCACCCATTTTCTGTCCTTACAGCTTGACGTGCTCACAGCGCCACCAGGCAGCATTCAGTGGAAATAATGTTCTGCCTCACCACTATAGGTCGACCACAGTAATGCGCCCTGTTCCATTATATAAATTTGCGGTTCTCGTGAATCGAGCTTACTCCCTATAAATTTGAAACATGTGACCTATTAAACCCCACTACCGTCACGGTATCATGGAGTAAAATGTGTCATGCCCTCGGTTCTGGAGATTGTGCCGTAATCAAAAGCACTAAGGCTTTGCGTTTAGACATTCCCATGCGCATCCGTCAGTCCACACCGCCAGTACAAGAAGCGGCCCGTTTAACGGTCAGAAAGTCGACCGAAATATTCTCTTTCTCCAGCCGACAGGAACAGGTCTCTTCCAGACTGCAACTACCACTTACAGAATTTTTGTAATTTCAGTAATTTTACGTTTTTCAGCTGTCTTTTATTGAACTTTTCTTGTTTCAGTTATGTTACTTCTGGGTCCCCTCACCAACTACGGACTTCGCCGAGATGGAGTGGCTTGCTTCCCTCGATGATACAAATAGTCTACCACCCTGGAGTGGTATCGGCGGAGAGGTAAAACATTGCATATGCTGGTATGGAAAATATACGAGGGTGAATCAAATGAAAACCTTGAATATTTTTTAAAATATTATTTCTTGTGCAGAAGTGGTACAAACCTGTACCACTTTTCAACATAATCTCCCCCACGCCGAATGCAAGTACTCCAGCGCTTACAAAGTGCATAAATTCCCTTAGAAAAAAAATCTTTTGGTAGTCCTCGCAACCACTCGTGCACCGCGTGGCGTACCTCTTCATCAGAACGCAACTTCTTTCCTCCCATTGCATCTTTGAGTGGTCCAACCATATGGGAATCACTTGGGGCAAGGTCTGGTGAGTATGGTGCTTGAAAAAGACACTCAGAATGCTGGTCTGTGATTGTTGCAACTGTTGTACGGGCAGTGTGGGGCCTTGCACTGTCATGTTGAAAAAGGACACCTGCTGACAGCAATCCACGTCGTTTTGATTTGATTGCAGGCCACAGATGATTTTTTAGGAGATTTGTGTATGATGCACCGGTGACAGTGGTCCCTCTAGGCATGTAACGCTCCAAAATGACGTCTTTTTCATCCCAAAAGAGAGTCAGCCTAACCTTACCTTCTGACGGTTCTGTTCTAAACTTCTTTGGTTTTGGTGATGAGGAATGGCGCCATTCCTTGCTCGCTCTCTTCGTTTCCGGTTGGTGGAAGTGAACCTAAGTTTCATCCCCAGTAACGATTCTTGCAAGGAAGCCATCGCCTTCTCGTTCAAAGCGCCGAAGAAGTTCTTCACAAGCATCAACACGTCGTTCTCTCATTTCAGAAGTCAGCTGCCGTGGCACCCATCTTGCAGACACTTTGTGAAACTGGAGCACATCATGCACAATGTGGTGTGCTGACCCATGACTAATCTGTAAACATTCTGCAATGTCATTCAGTGTCACTCGGCGGTTTTCCTCCACTACGGCTTCAACTGCTGCAGTGTTCTGTGGAGTCACAACTCGTGCCTGACCTGGACGAGGGGCACCTTCCACTGAAGTCACACCATTTGCTAACTTCCCACTCCATTCGTAGACTTGCTGCTGTGACAAACATGCATCACCGTACTGAACCTTCATTCGTCGATGAATTTCAATAGGTTTCACACCTTCACTACGCAAAAACAGAATAACAGAACGTTGTTCTTCCATGGTGCAAGTCGCAAGTGGGGCGGCCATCTTTATACTGATACTGCGACGGTATGTGTGCATCTGCACTATGCTGCCACCTACGTGCTATTCTGCACGCTGTTTGTAGCACGCTTACCAACTTACAGGATAGCGGCGCGAAATTTCAATTTGTTATTACAAATTTAAGGTTTTCATTTGACTTGCCCTCGTACATATCAAACACTAGAGCATGCATATGTAATTGTGTATTCAATTCGGTGTATCGTATTTTTATTTTTTATTTTTGTTTTGCTTTTAAGAAACAACATGGTTGTCAGAGTAGTAACTGCATTGTATAGTTCTCAGAGACAGTAATTAATGAAGCACGCTATTAGACGTCTCGAGAACTATCAATTTTTTGAAATATGAAAATAGCTGTTTTCAGTATTTATTGCGGCATGTCTGCGCCTCTGTCTGATATCGAACTGCGAACATGTATAAGTGGCATTGTCCTGCACGGAGTCGAAACAGATTATATTGTTGGTGTTATTGTGGTCTTCAGTCCTGAGACTGGTTTGATGCAGCTCTCCATGCTACTCTATCCTGTGCAAGTTTCTTCATCTCCCAGTACCTACTGCAACCTTCATCCTTCTGAATCTGCTTAGTGTATTCATCTCTTGGTCTCCCTCTACGATTTTTACCCTCCACGCTGCCGTCCAATGCTAAATTTGTGATCCCTTGATGCCTCAGAACATGTCCTACCAACCGGTCCCTTCTTCTCGTCAAGTTGTGCCACAAACTCCTCTTCTCCCCAATTCTATTCAATACCTCCACATTAGTTATGTGATCTACCCATCTAATCTTCAGCATTCTTCTGTAGCACCACATTTCGAAAGCTTCTATTCTCTTCCTGTCCAAACTATTTATCGTCCGTGTTTCACTTCCATACATGGCTACACTCCATACAAATACTTTCAGAAACGACTTCCTGACACTTAAATCTATACTCGATGTTAACAAATTTCTCTTCTTTATATTGTAATCTTGATAAAAATCTGATATACGTAAAAACGCTTTATCTTCCTCGTTTTCTGTGAAATGAACACATTTTTGTATGTATTTCTCCACTGTTACAGTGGATAAATTGAGAAGATTGAGGGTGGACTTCTTCGGTGGTATAATGACCGGACACTTTACATGTTATTTCGTTATTTATTCTTTATTACAAATCAGGACCACCCTGAGATTTATCTGCTGATCGTTTCCTCACTCCCGCGTACGTTGTTATGTAAGAATTTTGTCAAACTGATCCATCATCTGTCACCGAAGAGTGACGACGGCAGTCGCTTCAATGGATTGCGTATCCTGCCTCACGGTTTACTTTTGACGCGTATTCTGTCTCACGGTTTACTTTTGACGGTGAATTATTTCGTAAAAACGTACTGACTGAAGATCATTCAAGACTTTGCGGCATTTTGTGTAAAAATAGAGCAACCTTAATTCATCATCATTGGAGCTTTGCCGGCCGCTGTGGCCGAGCGGTTCTAGGCGCTTCAGTCCGGAACCGCGCTGCTGCTACAGTCGCAGGTTCGAATCCTGCCTCGGGCACGGATGTGTGTGCTGTCCTTTAAGGTTTAAGTAGTCCTAAGTCTAGGGGACTGATGACCTCCGATGTTACGTTCCATAGTGCTTAGAGCCATTTGGAGCTTTCTCTTTCTCGTCGCGGTATTCAAGTTATGCAGAATTTCTTAGTTTTCATAGTCTCTTCACATCGTGAATTACGAAGAAATTTTTCTATTGAAATAACGCAGTCTTTTGAGAGAGAAGGAGGAACGGTTCCTGAAGAAGGATAGAAGCCGTTTCAGAAGTTGCGGAGACAAGCCTGGATGACTGGCAGATCTGGCTTTGTAACATCAACCAAACTGGCCTTGCTGTGTCGATATTGCAAATGGCTGAAAGCAGAGGGGAAACTACAGCCGCTACTTTTTTTAGAGGGCATGCAGCTGTACCGTATGGCTTAACTTTGATGGCATCCTCTTGGATAAAATATTCCGGAGGTAAAATTGTCTCCTTTTCGGATCCCTGGGCGGGGACTACCAAGGAAAGGGTCGTCATCAGAAGAAATAAAACTGGCGTTCTGCGCGTCGCAGCATGCAATGTCAGACCCCTTAATTGGGTAGGTAAGTTAGAAAATTTAAAAAGGGAAATAGGTAGTTTGAAGTTACATGTTGCGGAAATTAGTAAATTGAGATTGCAGGAAGGATGTCTGGTCAGGGTTTTCAATACAGAATCAAATGGGGATAATGTAGGAGTTGGCCTAATAATGAAGAAGGAAATAGGAATGCTGGTTAGCTACTATGAACAGCATAGTTAACGCATTGTCTTAATCAAGACAGATACAGAGCCAATGTTCAGTGTAGTAGGATAAGCTTATATGTCAACTAACTCCGTAAATGAGTATGACATTGAAATTATGATGCGATGAAAAGAAATTATTCAGATAGTTAAGGAGATGTAACTTTAATTGTGATGGGTGACGAATTGGTAGAATGGAAAGAAAGAGAGGGAAAGATAGTGAGAGAACGTGGACTAGGGGAAAGGAATGAAAGAGAAATCCGCTTGGAAGAATTTTGCACAGAGCATAATTTAATAACCTCTAAAATTTGGTTTAAGAAGGTTGTATCGATAATGGGGGTGGGGAACACTGAAAGTCGATTATTTTGATTGTATTATGGTAATACAGAGATTTCGAAACCAAATTTTAAACTGTAAAACCGTACACAGGCAAATGTGAACTCTGACCATAATTTATCAGTTATGAACTGCAGACAGAAACTGAAGGAATTGCAGATAGGTAGGACATTGAGATGAGACCCGGATAAACCGAAAGAACCAGAGGTTCCTGAATCTTCCAGAGGAGGCATTAAACAATGTTGGGCTGAAACAGTGTAAAGGAAAACAACAGAAGACGAATGGGTAACTTTGAGAGATGAAATAGGAAAGGCAGCAGAGGATCAAATAGATGAAAAGACAAGACCTAGTGCACATCTCTGGATAACACAGATGATACAGAAACTAACTGTCGAAATGAAAAAATAGAAAAATTCAGCAAGCGAGAAAGAACACAGACGTCTAAAATTTGAGACGGCCAGATCGTGCAAAATGGCTAAGCAGGAATGGTTAGAAGGAGACTTCGGGGGGGGGGGGGGGGGGGTTAGATGCCTCACATTCGCAAATTAAGGAATATTGAGAGCTCAGATGACAAGTCAGTGCTAAGCAAAAAGGGGAAAGCTGAAAGGTGGAAGGAGTTTTCCATATATGGGAAACAAACTTGAGGACAATATTATACAATGGTGCACAAAACTTAAGGACGAAGTGTCACTGCCAAGTAACATAGCTCAATGAAATTTGGAGTGTACAGAGAAAGAGCTGCTACAGTATAGTACAGTAGGTAATCGAAGGAAATGCGCAATGAGACCAACAGAAATGACACTTCTATTCAAAGACAATAATTACCCTGAAGACACCGCGATTTACAGTGGTTCCCTGGACATTATAAAAGAAGGGAAATGGTTCTTAATATGGTCTGTGATCACAACAGACGGCCCCCACGCTTGCCACCAGGTTGGTAAGGAGTTCTTGTGGTTGTTGTTGTTGTTGTTGTTGTTGTTGTTGTCTTCTGTCCAGAGCAGTGTGCGATTTGCAGGGGGGGGGGGACGGGGGGGGATTTCCCCCCCTCTGCATCAGACCATCCCCTCCTCTGGTTTTAGTTTATGCGTCCCAACCTGGGATGTTTATTTCTCAAGCACTGGAGTAAAACTTTACATATAATTTAAATTTGTGGAGCCGAATACTGAAAGTTTTTAATAAGTCTTACTATTAATACTATTAATATGTTTCAGTTTTCTATCATCAGAGTAAGTACAGCTTTTCACAAATGTGCCTCTACTTTTTGAATTCCCCTCGTATACCTGTATATAGAGGATTTTGTAAATAAGCTTTACCTATAATGTACTTTTAAAGATATAACAAGGGATGGCTTTTCTGATAGTGCATACGCGTGAATAGTGAGTTTCGGCATTAACATTTATTTATAAATAGTTGTTTAACCATGCGTAACGCCACGGTCCAAGCTAGTAACATATATAATTCTAATAACCCCCGAAGACATCCCCCCCCCCCCCCCCCCCCACTGGTAAAAGCGCAAATCGCACTCTGGTCCAGAGACTGGTTTGATGCAGCTCTCCATCCTACTCTGTCGTGTGCAAGATTCAGTATCTCCCAGTACGTACTGCAACTTACATCCTTCTGAATCTGCTTAGTGTGTTCATCTCTCGGTCTCCCTCTACGATTCTTACCCTCCACGCTGCCCTCCAACATTAAATTGGTGATCCCTTGATGCCTCAGAACATGTCCTACCAACCGATCCCTTCTTCTAGTCAAGTTGTGCCACAAACTTCTCTTCTCCCCAATCCTATTCAATACCTCCTCATTAGTTATGTGATCTACCCATCTAATCTTCAGCATTCTTCTGTAGCACCACATCTCGAAAGTTTCTATTGTCTTCTTGTCCAAACTATTTATGGTCCATGTTTCACTTCCATACATGCCTAAATTCCATACAAATACTTTCAGAAACGACTTCCTGACACTTAAATCTATACTCGTTGTTAACAAATTTCTTTCCTTGCCATTGCCAGTCTACATTTTATATCCTCTCTACTTCGACCATCATCAGTTATTTTGCTCCCCAAATAGCAAAACGCATTTACTACTTTAAGTGTCTCATTTCCTAATCTAGTTCTTGTGGTAGGGCGTTCCATCCTCCAGCAGCACGGTTGGCAACAGTTGGATGGTCGCTGTCGCATGTAGGTGTGCTAGAATACGTCTCCCCAATCCATCCCAAATATTTAAACCGAGGGAAGGGGCACGCCAGTCATTGGCACTGTTGCCAACATTGACACCGTTTCAAATAGTGAAGTTCATGGTTCAAAATGATTCAAATGGCTCTGAGCACTATGGGACTTATGACCTCAGACTTAGAACTACTTAAACTTAACTAACCTAAGGACATCACACACATCCATGCCCGAGGCAGGATTCGAACCTGCGACCGTAGCACCAGCGCGGTCCGGACTGAAGCGCCTGGAACCGCTAGGCCACAACTGTCTATTGTACCCCTAAAAAGACGCACATGAAGAAGGAGTACAGTGTCCCAGTAATGTTGACCAGTCAATGTACCGTGTTCAGAGGTATGGAGGTCAGTACATTCATGCATTATGCTTCTCCACACCATAATACCGGACTACCTTAACGATCGTATCGACAGTTCCGGACGTGCCCTCGTATGGTTTGAGGGAGAACACTTAATGCAACCAGGAACATTGTCGAACATGATTGTGTTAGTCCGAGTATTACGGTGTGGGAAGGCATAATGTTGCATGATGGTACTGACCTCAAAATCTTTGAACATGCTATACTCACCGATCAACATTATTGTAATACTGTACTCCTTCCCCACGTGCTTCGCCGGCCGGGGTGGCCGAGCGGTTCTAGGCGCTACAGTTTGGAACCGTGCGACCGCTTCGGTCGCAGGTTCGAATCCTGTCTTGGGAATGGGTGTGTGTGATGTCCTTAGGTTAGTTAGGTTTAAGTTCTAGGGGGCTGATGACCTCAGAAACTAAGTCCCATAGTGCTCAGAGCCATTTGAACCCACCGGCTTCGTTTCAAGGGTGCATTCGGCTCTGACTTCATTTTTATGGATGACAATGCCCCGCATCGGACAGTGCGGGTGGAAGTGCTCTTGGAACTACAGACAGGGCTGCCCGTCCCTCGGCTTAAATCCCAACGAGCACGTGTATGTTGCGCTTCGGAGGCCTTTTGCAGCACGTCTCGATGAACCAACGACCATCCAGTCAACCGTGCTGGTGGGGCAATGAAATGCACTACCTCAAGAACTCCTTACTAACTTTGTGGCCAGAATGGGATCACATAGCAGAGCATGCACTGCTATCCATGGTGATCATACTCCCTATTAAGAAACGTGTCCCGTCTGCCGCAATGTCCAGGGTCCATCATAAACCACGATGACTTCAGTGTAATCATCGTCTTCGTTATTTCTGTTGGTCTCATTCCGTATTTCTTTCAATTGCCTTCTGTACTATATAGTAGCAGTTCTTTCTCTGTGTGGTCCACGTTTCATCGAGCCATATTACTTGGCAGTCACATATCATACGAAAGTTCGCATACCAATGTACTTGAACTGATGAGACAAAACATTACTACAACCTACTTAATAGCCCTTTGGTCAACCCATGGAACACAATTCAACGGCGACAAGTTCTTCATAGGTTTCTGGATATATGTGGAGCTGGTGCCTGATACAGTACCATGAGGAACAGATCGGGCGCATTTCGTAGCCAAGTCCAGCAACATTAATCTGCTATCATATTCCTCCAACTGCTGTAGCACAGTTCTTGCCTCGTGATATGGGCCGTTATCCTGATGGAAGATGCCATCACCTTCACGGAAAAGTTCGAGCATGAAGGAATGTACATGGTACACAGTAATGTTCACAGCAGTAATTGTATCTTCGATTCCTAACACCGGTCCCATGAAATCCCATATGAATGTCCCACAGAGCATAATACCATCCCCGCTATCATACACCAATGGTACGATGCATATTTCGAACAGCCTTACACCTGAATGAAGGCATTTCCGTACCAAACCATCAACCTGATGTAACAATAAAGTGTGATTCATCCAACCAGGCCACATCCATTGATCAAGGTCTAATCTAAATTATCTCGTGCCCACTTCGGTCATAACTGGAGATGTCGTTGTGTCAGAGTGTGAGTACATATACTCAATGTGATCAAAAGTACCTGGACACCTGGCTGAAAATGACTTACAGGTTCGGGCGCCTTCCATCATTCAGTATTGTGTTGGCCCACCCTTAGCCTTGATAACAGCTTCCACTCTCGCAGGCATACGTTCAATCAAGCGCTACGAGGATTCTTGTGGAACGGCAGCCGATCCTTCACGGCGTGCTGAACTGAGGAGAGGTACCGATGTCGGTCGGTGAGGTCTGGATTAAGTCACCGTTCCAAAACATCCCAGAAGTGTTCTGTACGATTCAGGTCATGACTCTGTGCAGGTCAGTCCATTGCAAGGATGTTACTGTCGTGTAACCACTCCGCCACAGGCAGGCCGCTATGAACAGATGCTCGATCGTGTTGAAAGATGCAATCGGCATCCCCGAATTGCTCTTCAACAGTGGGATGCAAGAAGGTGCTTAAGACATCAATGTAGGCCTGTGCTGTGATAGTGCCACGCAAAACAACAAGGGATGCAAGCCCCCTCCATGAAAAACACGACCACACCATAACACCACCCGCCCCGAATTTTGCTGCTGGCACTACACACGCTGATGGATGACGTTCACCGGACATTCGCCATACCCATACCCTGCCATCAGATCGCCACATTGTGTACCGTGATTCGTCACTCCACACAACGTTTTCCCATTGTTCAATCCTCCAATGTTTACGCTCCTTACACCAAGCGAGGCGTCGTTTGGCGTTTACCGGCGTGACGTGTCGCTTTTTAGTGTGAAAATCTCTCGTACAGACGTATGACACAAGTGACACCCGATCAGCTCACCACTTTCGAAGTCCGTGAGTTCCGCAGTGCGCCCCATTCTCCTCACTCACGATGTATAATGACTGCTGAGGTTAGTGATATGGAGTACCTGGCAGTAGGTGGCAGCACAATAAACCTATTATGCAAAACGTATGTTTTTGGGGGTGTCCGGATACTTTTGATGACATAGTGTACGTCGCCTGAAACGGTGCACCATGTTCGACAACGCCCATTCGTCTTTGTTCCGTTTACATACACTACTGGTCATTAAAATTGCTACACCACGAAGATGACGTGCTACAGACGCGAAATTTAACCGACAGGAAGAAGATGCTGTGATATGCAAATGATTAGTTTTTCAGAGCATTCACACAAGTTGGCGCCGGTGACGACACCTGCAACGTGCTGACATGAGGAAAGTTTCCAACTGATTTCTCATACACAAATAGCAGTTGACCGGCGTTGCCTGGTGAAACGTCGTTGTGATGCCTCGTGTGAGGAGGAGAAATGCGTACCATCACGTTTCCGACTTTGATAAAGGTCGGATTGTAGCCTATCGCGATGGCGGTTTATCGTATCGCGACATTACTGCTCGCGTTGGTCGAGATCCTATGACTGTTAGCAGAACATGTAATCGGTGGGTTCAGGAGGGTAATACGGAATGCCGTGCTGGATCCCAACGGCCTCGTATTACTAGCAGTCGAGATGACAGGCATCTTATCCGCATGGCTGTAACGGATCGTGCAGCCACGTCTCGATTCCTGAGTCAACAGATGGGGACGTTTGCAAGACAACAACCATCTGCACGAACGGTTCGACGACGTTTGCAGCAGCATGGACTATCAGTTCGGAGACCGTGGCTGCGGTTACCCTTGACGCTGCATCAAACACAGGAGCACCTGCGATGGTGTACTCAACGACGAACCTGGGTGCACGAATGGCAAAACGTCATTTTTTCGGATGAATCCAGGTTCTGTTTACAGCATCATGATGGTCGCATCCGTGTTTGGCGACATCACGGTGAACGCACATTGGCAGCGAGTATTCGTCATCGCCATACTGGCGTATCACCCGGTTTGATGGTATGGGGTGCCATTCGTTACACGTCTCGGTCACCTCTTGTTCGCACTGACGGCACTTTGAACAGTGTACGTTACATTTCAGATGTGTTACGAAACGTAGCTCTACCCTTCGTTCGATCCCTGCGAAACCCTACATTGCAGCAGGATAATGCACGACCGCATGTTGCAGGTCCTGTACTGGCCTTTCTGGATACAGAAAATGTTCGACTGCTGCCCTGGCCAGCACATTCTCCAGATCTCTCACCAATTGAAAACGTCTAGTCAATGGTGGCCGAGCAACTGACTCGTCACAATACGCCAGGCACTACTCTTGATGAACTGTGGTACCGTGTTGAAGCTGCATGGGCAGCTGTACCTGTACACGCCATCCAAGCTCTGTTTGACTCAATGCCCAGGCGTATCAAGGCCGTTATTACGGCCAGAGGTGGTTGTTCTGGGTACTGATTTCTCAGGGCATATGCACGCAAATTGCGTGAAAATGTAATCACATGCCAGTTCTAGTAGAATATATTTGTCCACTGAATACCCGTTTATCATCTGGATTTCTTCTTGGTGTGGCAATTTTAATGCCAGTAGTGTACTTTCCTTACCGCGTCACATGCCCGCAACGCCAAAAGGCGGCCTTCAGTCTCGTGGCGGGCAGTGGTCACGTTTTGGATCATCACTGTATCTAACAGCCTCAATTATATCGTGAACTATACATAATCTGCGCTTTAAGATTTCTTGTCCTACACTGTGTGTCACACAATGATATACATGATCCAACCACATTAATGTGACCACAACCTACATTCGACGTCAATATGCAAGAACCGCTCGCATATGGTTGGCGGCACACCAGCAAGAGAGGTTATATGAGGTATGTCGGAAGAGGGTGGGGGGGGGGGATGGGGGGGGGGGAGTCGCAGGAAACAGTGCAGTCGTTGTCGTATAGTGGAAATGGAGCGATCTATCTGACGTACAAAAGGGCATCATCACTGACTTTCGGGCCAATGGTGCAAGTATTTCCGGAGCAGCTAAGTTTTTAAGCTGTTCACCTGTTGCTGTGGTTACAACACTCGTATACTGTGCAAGGCAAAATGGCGCTATCCAAAGCCAGAGACGAAGCAAACGTAGTGCAACATAGGACATAGAAGTAGTGCAGCAAAGCCATGCTAGGACAGTTTTATTCAAGATGGCGCACGCTCCCTCCACCCCTGTCATCTGGCGTAGATGTGAAATCACAATGTTTATATCAAATGAATTAGTTAAATTGATCGATTAATTGCCATCTCCTCCTCTGGGAAATCCCCAACCCATTTGGGGGTCCCATCGTCCTCTATATCTAGGAGATCAAACCGTGTGCCAGACTAGGGCTTAAACCTGGGACCTTTGCAATTTTGATATCAAATTAATTAATTACTGAAATTATCAATTAATTACCGCTCCCTCCCACACCTGGAAAATTGGCGAGAAATTCAAAATTGGCGGGAAACTTAAATATTCGTGGTAAATTCGACTTTTCATGCTAAATTCCAGTGCTAATTACATTGTATTGCAGAATACAATAATATTATATTCATTATTTATAAAAATTGAATTTTTATATCGCTGGTGGGGAAGGATGTACAGTAGTCTCTTATTTGGTCATCTCTGGAATATTGACGCAGTCCAACTGTGACGTCACAATACAAGATGGCCGACCCAGAATACTGCTGCAGTATAACTCCTCTCCTTCTATTTGTGAGAAATTGAAAAAATCTGTGGGAAAGTTCAAATCTTTTCCACTGGCTGTGAAGCTTGGATACTGGGGGGGGGGGGGGGGGGGGAGTTATCTCTGATCAAGTGCTAGAGAATAGCCAATGTTGCAAAAGCCGCTGGATGTAGAGACGATATTTTCGCTATTAGTCTAGCATTAGAGTGTTGCTCCAGCCAATCGCTCCAGCCAATAGCCCTGTGTGGGAAGGATGGGTGGTGGTGGTAATAATAATAATAAGACAACAAACTATCACTGAAGAGCAGGGGAGTAGCTTCCTGCCGACCTACAAGTGTAAAGTTGCTGAGAGGGACATAAGTATGGGTAATAAAGCCCGCCCTGTTAGCCGTTCGATCTAACGCACTGCTTTCCGGGCTGGAAGGCGTGCCGGTCCCCGGCACGAATGCGCCCGGCGGATTAGTGTTGAGGTCCGGTGTGCCGACCAGTCTGTGGATGGTTTTTAAGGCGGTTTTCCATCTGCCTCGGCGAATGCGGGCTGGTTCCCCTTACTCCACCTTAGTTACACTATGTCGGCGATTGCTGCGGAAACACTTTCTCCACGGGGGCGGGGGTCCAGGGGGCCAAACTGCACAATAACCCTGGGTTCCGTGTGGGGCGGCGGTGAGGTGACTGCTATAGCCAGTTGTGGGGTTGTGAACCACTGAGGGCTGCGGCGGGTACGAAGCCTCTCCGTCGTCTCTAGGTCCACAGTTCCATACAATACAATACAATGGGTAATAACATTACCTTGGCGGTCTACTGCCCTAGCCCTGGTTTAAATCCATGCTCCATACAGAAAAGAGTCATGTAGCAACAGCGTTGTTGAATGAAAATCACTTATACCTACTTAGGAGTTGCAATACACATCCTAGCGTACAGCAACGTGGGCAATACATCGTATACGATATTTTTATGAGTGTAGTGCTCATTGTCTTACTTGAACACAGCATCTCAAAACGAAAAAACTAACCAGTTACCTTCAGTTTAGTCCAGTACCATCTACTGAGTGCATTGTGTAACTCAGGAGCCGACCGCCGGCTGCATTCTTTGTCCCTGCCCCGTCGCGACAGGCTAAGCCGTGACTTCTGGTCGGCCGAGCTCTCATGACCGGCGTAGCTGACTCCAAATACATTGCGAGACAAGCAGGAGTGAGTTGGACATAGAGTTCTAATTGCAGTTTCACCCCTGACATAGACTCACCAGTTTAAAAAAAATCTACGTTATCTGATTTGATGCTGTTGTCCGTACACCTAGAATTTCTCACGCGAAGCCGCGCGGAATAGCCGTGCGATTTAGGGCACCTTGCCACGGTTCCCGCGACTCCCCCAGTCGGAGGTTCTTGTCTTCCCTTGGGCATGGGTGTGTGTGTGTGTTGTCCTTAGTGTAAGTTAATTTAAGTAGTGCGTAAGGATAAGTAGTGTGTAAGAGACCGATGACATCAGCGGTTTGGTCCCACAGAACTTACCACAATTTTATTTCTCACGCGAAATGTAGGTTCCACCCTTTTATGCACGTTACTTTCGAAGACAGAAGAAATCGATGCATATACGCACTTTCACATCGCTAAAGTATGATTACTTGTTGATTTTTAGTGTGAAAATCCTGTAAAATAGTATGGCATAGGCTACATTTCCTCTAAGTATTCGCTCATCCAGTAAAAAAAAGCAGTTATCAACTTAAAACCTGCATCACAGTACTAGAATATTAACATCATTTTTGGTTCATGATGGAGTGCTGAGCACGTGCTCTACCTTTGTCACAGGATGCCTCCTCCCTTTCGAACTTTCTTAAGGTAGTCAAGTGCCTGATCAATTACGAAGTCTCTTATGGGGGTAGGACGTCAAACGGGCCGACTTGGAGCAGGAGAGACATCACAGGACATTTTAATTTCCACTGTCTATACTTTTACAAATAAATTCATAAAACTTTAACAGCATGACCAGGAAGGATTCCGGATTCATACTCATAGCAGTGGAAGCTCAAAAACGTAACAAAACACATTTTTCTTACATGTGAAAATTCATAATTTTTTCACTTACTACTGGCTGCATTTGTTGCTATAGGTACACTTTTCTTCCTAAGTAAGAGAGATTCTTCGATGACTTTTGCACGGCATACATACCATACTTACAGGTGTATGAAACTCTAGAATTTATTTAATTTATGAAAAAACGAATGAGCTGTTATATTTTAAACATCATGTTTAGAAAAAACACAAATTTTATACTTAACTACCTCAATTTTTACCACAGTTTTTAATAGATGTGGAAAATTCTAGAGTTTCATACACCTTTAAGTATGGTTTGTATGCTGTGCAAAATTCATCGAAGAATCTCTCTTACTTATGAAGAAAAGTGTACCTATAGCAACAAATGCTGCCATTAGTAAGTGGAAAAAAAATGATGAAATTTCACATGTAAAGGATATTATTTCGTTATGTTTTCGAACTTCCATTGCTATGCGTGCGAATTCTGAATCCTTCCTGGTCACGCTGACAAAGTTTTAGGAATTTATTTGTAAAAATATAAACATTGGAAATTATAATGTCCTGTGGTGCCTCTCCTGCTCCAAGTCGGCCCGTTTGACGTCCTATCCCCCTTAAGGTACCCAAATAATACAGAGGAATTGTAAATATTAGGGTAATGCTAATGTATCACTGTGAATTCAGTAGTGTAGGTGATTTTATTACGATGGCCATCTCTCGTTTTGTAGGTGAGAAATTGATATTTCTATAAAAGATCTCACCACAACGAAAAAAAAAACGCCTAATTACCACTCCACTTAACGAATCATATCTGAGGCATTCTCGCCCTCACTTGAACGTGCCCCGTGGCGCATCATTGATATCAAATCGACTGACTGATTAATTAAATTGATCATGAGAGTCCCTTTGCATGGTGAGTATTTTTTTCCTGCAGTCTGATTACACACGCCAGGTAACCGTTACAGATACTTCTATGATGTCTCTGGGGGTTTCCTCTGATACCAGAATGGGTAGTAACTGCCATTACTATGTTGAAGATATCCAACGCTAATTACATTCTGTCTCTCGGTTGCCTTGTCATGCAGGTGGATGTGTCACTTAGAATTCTGGTATATTGTTCCTGAGCTAATTCTGCTGAGACCTGTCAGTCCTTGGGTACATTACAATGTTCTCTCTTTGCCCCAATGACACCTCCGCCGTCATCTCCGTCCGCCGCCGCCGCCTGGTCGCATACGAATGGCTGCACCTGCCGACACCAGGTTGCGAACCTCCACCCGCCTGTCAGTGCTGTGCTGCTCCCGGCTAAGGATTCTACTACTGCGAATATACATTTCGTGTAAGGACATGAAGATAAGACACGAGAAATTAGCGCCCATTCAAAGGCGTATACAGGGTGGTCCATTGATCGTGACCGGGCCAAATATCTCACGAAATAAGCGTCAAAAGAGAAAACTTCAAAGAACGAAACATGTCTAGCTTGAAGGGGGAAACCAGATGGCGATATGGTAGGCCCGCTAGATGACGCTGCCATAGGTCAAACGGATATCAACTGCGTTTTTTAAAATAGGAACCCCCATTTTTATTACATATTCGTGTAGTACGTAAAGAAATATGAATGTTTTAGTTGGACCACTTTTTTCGCTTTGTGATAAATGGCGCTGTAATAGTCACAAACACATGGCTCACAAGTTTAGACGAACAGTTGGTAACAGGTAGGTTTTTTAAATTAAAATACGGAACGTAGGTACGTTTGAACATTTTATTTCTGTTCTTCCAATGTGATACATGCACCTTAGTGAACTTATCATTTCTGAGAACGTATGCTGTTACAGCGTGATTACCTGTAAATACCACATTAATGCAATAAATGCTCAAAATGATGTCCGTTAACCTCAATACATTTGGGAATACGTGTAACGACATTCCTCTCAACAGCGAGTAGTTCGCCTTCCTTAATGTTCGCACATGCATTCACAATGCGCTGACGCATGTTGTCAGGCGTTGTCGGTGGATCACGATGGCAAATATCCTTAAACTTTCCCCACAGAAAGAAATCCGGGGACGTCAGATCCGGTGAACGTGCGGGCCATGGTATGTTGCTTCGACGACCAATCCACCTGTCATGAAATATGCTATTCAATACCGCTTCAACCGTACGCGAGCTATGTGCCGGACATCCATCATGTTGGAAGTACATCGCCATTCTGTCATGCAGTGAAACATCTTGTAGTAACATCGGTAGAACATTACGTAGGAAACCAGCATACATTGCACCATTTAGATTGCCATCGATAAAATGGGGGCCAATTATCCTTCCTCCCATAACGCCGGACCATACATTAACCCGCCAAGGTCGCTGATGTTCTATTTGTCGCAGCCATCTTGGATTTTCCGTTGCCCAATAGTGAATATTATGTCGGTTTACGTTACCGCTATTGGTGAATGACGCTTCGTCGCTAAATAGAACGCGTGCAAAAAATCTGTCATCGTCCCGTAATTTCTTAAATGTTGAAATGTGTGTGAAATCTTATGGGACTTAACTGCTAAGGTCATCAGTCCCTAAGCTTACACACAACTTAACCTAAATTATCCAAAGGACAAACACACACACCCATGCCCGAGGGAGGACTCGAACCTCCGCCGAGCCGTAATTTCCCTTGTGCCCAGTGGCAGAACTGTACACGACGTTCAAAGACGTCGCCATGCAATTCCTGGTGCATAGAAATGTGGTACGAGTGCAGTCGATGTTGATGTAGCATTCTCAACACCGACATTTTTGAGATTCCCGATTCTCACGCAATTTGTCTGCTACTGATGTGCGGATTAACAACGACAGCAGCTAAAACACCTACTTGGGCATCATCATTTGTTGCAGGTCGTGGTTGACGCTTCACATGTGGCTGAACACTTCCTGTTTCCGTAAATAACGTTAATTATCCGGCGAACGGTCCGGACACTTGGATGATGTCGTCCAGGATACCGAGCAGCATACGTAGCACACGCCCGTTGGGCATTTTGATCACAATAGCCATACATCGACACGATATCAACCTTTTCCGCAATTGGTAAACGGTCCATTTTAACACGAGTAATGTATCGCGAAGCAAATACCGTCCGCACTGGCGGAATGTTACGTGCTACCACGTACTTATACGTTTGTGACTATTACAGCGCCGTCTATCACAAAGCGAAAAAAGTGGTCCAACTAAAACATTCATATTTCTTTACGTACTACACGAATATGTAATAAAAATGGGGGTTCCTATTTTAAAAAACGCAGTTGATATCCGTTTGACCTATGACAGCGTCATCTAGCGGGCCAACCATAGCGCCATCTGGTTTGCCCCTTCAAGTTAGACAAGTTTCGTTCTGTGTAGTTTTTTTGTTTGACGCTTATTTCGTGGGGTATTTGGCCCGGTCACGGTCAATGCACCACCCTGTAGACAGTCTTTTCTTCCCTCACTCTATTTGAGTGTGTAATAGAAATGGAAGTGACAAGTAGTAGTACGGTGTACCCTCTACCACGCCCCATACAAAAGCTTGCAAAGTATGCACGTAGATGTAGATGTAAATTTAGTCTACCTATTAAGATGTCACTCTATGCATCTACACGCACACAAAACTCACGAAAGAAAGTCCAGCCCTAAGAAGAAAGCGTTCTGGAGAATGTCTTCGTGTCATTCCCTGGGTGACCTCATCATTGTGGAAGGCGCGTTGGATCAACATAAATATGCATCTATCCTTCAAGATCATGTCCACCCCTACACGCAGTTTGCTTTTCCTCAGCACGACGGCATCTACCAGCAGAACAAAGCTCTCAGCGTACGTGCGTGGTTCGAAGAGTACCATGATGTGTTTACCATACTCCCCTGGCCACTACACTCCCCAGATAAAAACCCTGTCGCCTCGATCGAACTGTTCATACCATGGACCTCAAACTAGAAACCTAGCGCAGCTGCCAACGACACTGTAGTCGGCATGGTCCCACATACCTGTCGGTACCTTCCAGAACTTCATTGATTTTCTACCTGCACATCTCGCAGCAATTTGCACTGCAAGAGGCTTCTGCCGCGTGGTCACATTAATGTGACTGGACAGTGTATGTAGATACTGTGTGCAAAATATGTTACGAATAGGGTTAATATCAAAGAAGCAAAGGCGATGCCTTAGTGGATACACCGCTTACCAGATCACCGAAATTAAGCGCTTTCGGGCGTGGCCGGCTCTTGGATGGGCGATCATACGGGCCGCCATGCGCTGTTGCCAATTTTCGGGGTGCACTCACACTCGTGATGCCAATCGAGGAGCTACTCGACCGAATAGTAGCAGCTCCGGTCAAAGAAAACCATCGTAACGACCAGGAGAGCGGTGTGCTGACCACACGCCCCTTCTATCCGCATCCTCATTAGAGGATGACACGGCGGTCGGATGGTCCCAATGGGCCGCTTGTGCCCTGACGACGGAGTCCTTTTTAATATCAAAGAAGTAGTAAATTTAAGTGTAAGGCTTGATATTTAAGTATTACTACGCATGATTTTAAACAAAAGTTTCTGATGTTATGTCTCGAGAGCTATGTGTCACACAATTATATAGTCTTTCTGGTACATTCAGTGGCATATGTGAATACTGTCTGCAAAACGTGTTGTAAATAGAGTTACTAGTAAGCAAATAGTAAAGTAAAACATCATGTGTGGTGCTGAAGATGTACTGGAGAGCAGTGAAAATATAGCAAGCAATATTTTTTTTTTCATTATTCTGCAGGGCGGATCACCGAGAAAAAGTTTCATAATGGCTTGAAATTGTGTGTATTCTCTCTAGGAATTTGCTAAGTTCTCTCATCCTCAAGTACTGGATGAATAAAGTCTAGGTATTCCGTGATCTATACTACCTCAAGACAAAAACACACTTTCTAACTGCAGTTCTTATCTTATTGAGCTGCACAATTAATATCAAATTATAGCTATTAATGGGCAGATTCTTATAGGAATTTAAATTATTAAATTTGGCCAATAATTGCACGAAATATTGAAAATCTAATTTTTGTTTATTCTACACCGCAACTGGTACCAGGTTCTGGGTTTTGGGGTAGCCTGTTAGTAATATAGATAGTCGCCATCAACTAGAGTTAATTGCATTTCGGATCCTGTACATTGTACACCAGCGAAAGGGTAACGTACTACGAGTGGGCTCTTGCAATGTTAGAAGTTTGAACGTGACAGGTAAACTAGAAAATATTTAAATGGAAAGACTGACTCTAGGTGTATTGGGGGGTCAGTGAACTGAAATGGAAACAAGATTACTATTCCTAGTCGGATGAGTGTAGGATAGTATCAGTAGCAGCAGAAAATGGTGAGACGGAAGTATGACAGGTTATGGATGATAAGCAGCACAAAGAGTGAGTTACTGTGATCATTTTCCCTGATAATCCAAAAATTGTTTATTCCAGTCAACATTCACGAAAGGTCTTTTTTCTTAACCTAGGAGTACTATAATTGTGAGTTCGTCTGTCTTCAGTCTATCTTGTAAGACAATTTTTAGTGTTAGTATTGGCTCATTAATTCCCAAATTTTTCTGGAACACAAATGTTCTTCCACATGGTCGGTTTCTACCTGTAATGCCATCCTTCTGTAATCTAGTGAATTGAAAATACTGTAGAGTCTGGTGCCATATTTTGGGAACTATAGTACACTTAAAAAATGGTTCAAATGGCTCTGAGCACTATGGGACTTAAGGGGATACGGAATCACCTATCCCCGCAATGTTAATATATGCCTACTATAGGGAACATTTTCTCACAAACTACTGGAGACAGAGAGGTAAAAATTTTACTGTATGTGCATTCATATGTTACAACAATACTGAAACAACAGTTTATTGTCAAAGTATTTTCTTACAGAGATATTGAACATTTATTTTTAAGTAAATTTTTTCCATCGCTTTTTACTAGACTATCACCCCTAAGTCTTTTGTAAATCAAGTAATTAAAAAATCGTTGTTTCAGTATGTAATAGGGACCTATGTCACTACGTCATAAAAATTTCAGACTTCTAGGTTGACCAGTACCTGAGATAATGTTCCTAGATGAAGTAAAAAGTAAACTTACGGGAAACGGAGAAAGAAGATTAAAACATTCCTGATCCGTAGCTAATACCCCCTTCACAGTCTTCATAATCATCTTCAAGTCTTCTTTTGGCACCCCTCTGCACCTGTCTTGCTTTTTTCACTAATGTCTTGATTATATTATCAGCATGCCTTAGTCTGTGCTGATCTAAAAAGAACATAGCACGTACCGTACGGGAACCAACACACATACCCAACTTTTGAAGGACCTGGCATTTAGTTATATTTCCAAGATTGAAGGTTGCCACAGCATCATACACACCAAAATGTAGTGTATTAATTCCGACAAACACTGTTTTTGGGAGACGATGCCATATCACACTATTCAAGCACTCGTTGGGGTTCTGCGTTTTTCCGTGAAGACATTTCATCAGAAGACTTCTGTCAGCCAGATCTCTGAAAATGGGCTTTATTTCTGCCATGATGGCTGATGGTAGACTGTGGTGGTGAATGTATTTCTCTCCTGTTGTTAGTCCCCTATTGTATTTACACCAGCTGTTTTCACCTTTGGGGCACAAACCATGTTGTGGATGCTCATCCGTGGATGCGGTGTGGAAATATAAAGCCCATATAGCTCTCCTCATTTCTTCAAGATTGCCTGTATTTTGCCTGATTGCAAGGCCATAGCATTTCTGAATGTGGTCTATTATGGAATCAGTCAATCTTCCTCTGCCATCCAAGGTTTTCCCATCATCTAGTTTTTTCCCTTTCATAACTGATTTTAACCTTCTCAGCCTGGCACCCATTCTCTTCTGCACATGTCCTATACATTCAAGTTTGCTTATATTTACACTGTTCCCATATGGTTTGCTTTCCAAAACTTCTTTGAATGCTTTAGAGTCACCATCTCCCAGATATTTGACATAGCGAACATTATACCACTGTGAAGAGCGATGAAAAATTTTCTTCACCCCAGCAACCTCCATGCCACCACTACTACCATAATAAATAGCAATACAGTCATCACTGTTTTCATTTTTCAGCATGCCTGTGCACCTACAGTATTTAGACATTATTGCAACATCAATAACCTTGCCAGTATCAACACTAGTTGCTGTTACAACACCATTGTTGGAGGTGTGGCCCCTTTTCTGCCACGTGCCATCAAACGCCACTGTGAGGTCACGACTGCCGTCATTTTCTTCCACTGCTTCTTCCACAGCAACCTGCATTGACTTCTGTGCTACATCTTCAACTGCAGATCCTAGTACATAATTGTAAGCTTCAAACTTTGAAGGTGCACTTGGAAGATTTAGAACACCACATAGCATATCACCAGCTGCTTTGCCCTTACCAATTGCTCGCAATCCATAAACCAACCTAATATTTACACTATAAAGTTCAGTTTTCTTGTATCCATTATTTACAGTTACTGAAACCGAACTTGGAAACTTACAGCTGTATTTACAAACACTGCATATTAAATTAAACTGGGCAGCCAGGCCAACATGGGATTCTACTTTCAGAGAAACGTTTCCATGACATTTTTTGCAGCACAAACTGTTTTCAAGAGCTTCACACAATATATTCGTATCAATGAGTTCAAAAACTTCATTCCCTCTATCAAGTAAATTATATTTCTCTTCCAAATCTCTTAGTTTTTTATGAGAAGCACTGTTTTCATTTGGTGTAAGTTCGTTCGGCAAATCAGTAATAAGTGGATTCACATTTTCCAACAGTGATGATGATGAACTGCTTTGCTTTGCTAATGAATCATTATTTCTTTTCTTTTGCCAGTTCACACGCTTTTTAAATACTTTTGCTTTAGCTCTAGGCATTTTCACTGCGAAAAATGAAGCACTAAATACGAAATAACTCAACAACAACTACTTTCTTATATCACACTGTTTACAAAACAGTCCCGCCACAAAGTCAAAGAGTAACTTGAGGAAACCAGAGAGAAACATTTTCGGGCAACTAGTGTATAAATAGTCGCTGGAAACCGGGATATTTGAATTCATGTCACTTTAAAGGTACTGCCAAAAAGTTCATGGTCAGCCACGAGAGACGTGTATAACTAAAGCGCAATACCCGATCTCACAAATATATAAAAATAAAATAGTTATAATTGTAGTAGAGCTATGTATGATACGTCATTTTAAAGAGGAAACATGGCAGAATATAATACGCCAATAAAAAAAAATTCGATTTTTTAACCCAAAATCCGATTCCGTATCCCCTTAACATCTGGGATCATCAGTCCCCTAGTCTTAGAACTACTTAAACCTAACTAACCTAAGGATGTCACACATACATCCATGCCCGAGGCAGGATTCGAACCTGTGACCGTAACAGTAGCGCGGTTCCGGACTGAAGCGCCTAGAACCACTCGGCCACAACGGCCGGCTATAGTACATTTACATCAGCTTAAATTCAGTAGATCTGTTGTTAAATGAATAACTATTGCCATCATTGGATTAGTGATAGTAAAAGTAGCCAATTTCCTAGTGTATAAAAAGAAATAATTTTAGTTTAAAAATAGTTCAAACTTAACATTCAATAAAAATTAATGCCTCGAATTCAGTCAAAAACTTCAGTTTGTTATACATGTTTATTACAGTTACATAATTACTAGCATTTACTCTTTGAGATTAGGCCGGGAAACCGCTTATCGTAACAAACATCATGCACATTTTTAATTTTCTTCTAGTAAGGCTACGCTTAAAATGGGCAATTATGAGTGCATTTCGTTGTATTTTGGCTTGTTGTTAAGCACGTGAAACGAAAACTATTTGCTGGAAAAAATCATCCCATTATTCCGTTGGAAGTAGAGGACGCCAGATTACAGGCACATTAAGAGCAAGTATGCTGCCTCCAAGACGTCAACGAAATTTTACAGAATTAAACAGTTGAAAATGGGTCAGAATATAATGAAATACCGTCTCACTGCCAGATTAACTAATCGATTTTTTTTTTCACGTGGATAAAGAACTATTCGAACTAACCGCCGCCGCCGCCGCCGCCGCCGCCGCCGCCGCTAGTAGTTCTCCGTATGCCCGCTTCAGCGCTAGCAGCTCAACCAGAGACTACTGCAACGCTGTTGTGGCTGCTTGCTACTAGCAACTTTGGACGCATATGTTTTGATCCCTGTCGTCAGTAGTGAGTGGAGGCTTGTGTTGTGTGGTGTTGGTCGGGGCTTGCGAAATTATAGCGTTTTAAAATCACTGGCAATGTCGTCGCTGTCGCTTCCGAGGGTTTTGCAGCAACGCAAGACCGGCTTAGAATTGGAGAGGGAGAATTTTGAAAAGAACCAGGTAAGAGATATCAGTTAATAATCTTGTCTTTGACAGCGTGAAAGAAACTGCCTTCAGAAAAGTGCGTTAGGTTGAGAAAATATGTATTCTACAGCTGCGGTACAAAGTGCAAAACTTTTGGAGTGCTCGTTATTAGTTCGGATTAATTCGTCAGTTTACTTTTTAAATAAGTTCTTGAAATCTATTTTTCTGCTTTTTTATCGAGTTATATGTGCTTTGAGTGCCATTTAGCTCGTACAGTTTTCCTTTAAATGGCTGTGAAACTTGGCACTGGAGAGAATTATTGTTTAGCATTAGTGTTTTAGCATTTATAGTTCTGTCTAGGCTGCGCGCGTGTATTGGCGCGAAAACATGTAAACATTGGTGACAGTACATTCATAAATGTCCTGGTACAAGTTATCTTGATAGGCATGTACATCTCATTTTAATTTTGTTTTCGGATGAACACTTCAAAATTTTCGAGGAAAGTTGGCACTAATACTGCGAACGAAGGCAGAAGTTTAAACCATTGCGGAGTTCATGGTATTAACAGGAGTTAATTTTGTATCAGAACTGAATATTAAATATGTGCTTGCAGTGTCATTGGGTCATTGACAGAACGCGTGTATAGCGACACAAAAACAGATGTTAGAAAGTAGTTAGTATTTATCTAGTTTAACAGTTTGTCAGACATATCATCTTCTGGTAAAACGAGATTCTTTCATAAATGTGATATTTGAAAATTCACAGATTTCATTCTTTTAACAGTGCATAAATCATACATATCAGTTATTAGGAAACATAGTTGTAATTCTTTTGCGTTCAGGCGCTGTTGGTTGTCTGACCTACAACAGAGTAACAACTAACAAACAAAATGACAGATGGTGTTTGTGAAACATTGAGATAATCAGTTGTTCGACCTATAGAAAATGCTCATTGCTGCTAATAGTATTAAAGCCAACCAGGACCTACGGCTGAGCCCTAATTGTTCACCACAAAAATCTAGTTCTTGCCTCCTGCTGCCACTACTAGAATTTCTAGGTAAGGTGTACTCGCAGTGTCCCGTAAAAGTGGTCGAAAGACTGAGGGAGGATGAACAGTTTTTCAGGGTTTGCATATTTTGATAAGTTCGATTTCTCTCTTTCCGCGAAGTAAACTGAGTTGGTGACCCTACATATGAATAGTTATACATTATTCGTGAAACTGAAGTCAGCCGATTGACTGGCAATACCGTGTCAATCTTAATTTGGAAATATGTTTAAAAAGCGTATTATGCTGAGTAGTGTGCTGTCGTTATATGAAAGGCAAAGTGAATGCGTAATTCATCTGACAGACATTAAGAACCTATTTTGAATGATAGTTCTATTGCAGTCTGTCATCCATAGTAAACACACACACAAACAGATCACTGTTTGGCAGTAATAACATATTCGGTGTTCACATACTCTAGTTAAGAAACGCCAGTTCATCAGCAAACACATTATTTATGACAGTGTATATATCGGAGCTAATGGTAACACATATCAAGTTCCCGAATCTGTGTAATAATTTTTTACATTATCTGATGTAACATGGGTTCTGTGTGAGATGGTTACTCTTAGCTTTCGAACGGTTATATGGTGGATCAAGGGCGACCACACGATAGTTTGTTGTGTTTGTGGGGGGGGGGGGGGGGGGGAGAGCACCAATTATTTTGTTGGAAGAAAAACCTCTATCTACACTACATTTTTTCCTGCCTTTGAGAGCTAAGAGGCGTGGGGGGGGGGGGGGGGGGCTGCTTGCGCGTCCCCTGCCCTCTCCTTTCGCTCGGGCATGGGCGTCCTCGTGGTGGACGCGATAGTTCGCAGCGGTGTCTCTCGATGTCGCAGACAGTAAAAAGTAAGGGCAATTGAAACACAGTTCCCATTTCTCCATTTGTACTTGGGGAAATCTTGGTCGTGGATTATGTTTACATATCTGACAAGCTTGTATCTTATGACGTGGGGGCGACGTGGTTGCAACACAAACAAAACCAGCGCACTAGGTAAAGCTGCGTTGTGCTTACTCTAATTTTCTTTAAACCTTTGTGTTCGTCCGCTGTTCAGAGTGATTAAGACACAAGACCTGCATTATGGAGGAACGGGCTCAGTTTCCTCATCAAGCCATTCAGATTGAGCTGTTTTTTTATTTTCCTGCAGTAAGGTTAATGCTGGGTTGGTTCCTGCTCCCTGACATAATCAATCATAGCTTACCCTTTTTACTGGTTGCATTATCCAACACTGGCTTAGATCTTAGCAGACTGTAGTAACATAGCCGTAACGAAGATGATTCAATGCCATTGGCAGAACTGTCAAGGCTGCCTCCCCCCCCTTTCCCCTCCACTCTCCACCGGAAACCGTTGTTTACGGGATCTAGAAAAATAATGAACTTACATTAAAAGTTGGTTTACTAACCAATTACATCAAATTAGTAGTCATCGCCTTCAGAGTAGGATCAATTTGAGGCACACGTGCCAACACTCTTACTACTGCTCGGAACATACGTGAAAGTCGTTTTCAGAGAGGCCGTGGAAGTGCTCCGCTGCCCCTAGCTTACGTCTCCAGTGTCAACGGGTTGTGCTTCAATGAAACGGCTCGCTGTGCAAGGTCACAACTGATGGTAGAAAAAAGTTATGCACTAATACGCCACGACAGATAGTTGGGAATGCGTTCCGTGTCCTTTTTTTCATTGTATAATGGTCATTTTCTTGGTTTAAATTATGTACTTGCTCTGACAGTTCTCTGCCATATCATTTAAGTGTTAGGAAACAGCATTAATTAATAAATTGCGTAGAAAGTTCTACTGTATTGCAATGAAATCTTGAAGTCATAAAGACATAATTAATTAGATTAAAAACTTACTGTTAGTTCCCTGTGTCATAAGGACAGCTGTGAACTTTTCCGACCAAGGAATCAGAAAAGTGAACGTAGTATGCAAACTTTCACTCCTTCAGATTTTGTGGGATAATATTTTGCTCTTTGACAATAAATATTTATTGCACAGAGAAAAGTAAACTGTTTCACATACAGAAATCTTTTAGAATCTGTCAAGATACGTGGGAATATAGTCCACAGCCTTGCATTTCGTTAATATACATGAAACGTGATATCTAAATTCAGATTAAGGTTTGAGTATAATTGAAACATTCAGACGTATAGCTCGAAAAGGAGAGAGAAAAAAAAGTACACTATCCGAAAGTGAATCTGATTTTGTCATGGTGGAGCAAAGGCTTGGTATGGGCTTCTGGAAGCAGGAACAAATTTTATTTGTTCTTAAATACGAATGTTTTGGGAAAGCTCCCGAGAAACAGCAATTTTCTTTTTTCAGAAGCTCTATTGAAGACCGCTTGTAATTGCACCTCCCGAAGAAACTTTAAACGCGCGAGGACACTGTTGGTTTCCCGACGCGCTGAGAAGCAGCATACTTCGCTGATCTTTCTTGCATTTACGCATACAATGTCGTCGAATGTAGCAAAGACGTACTTGGAATTGCAGTATTACGAAATACTAGTTTACATTGTTCTTTTAGAACTGAAGCTCTTGTCATCTGTCCGAAGACAGTTTTGACGCATCGTTCCAGTACTGTGCAAGTCTCAACACTACACAACTGCTAACCTACATCTATGAGAACGTGCTTACTGTATTTAAGCCTTCGTCGCCCTTTTTTACGGCTTACACTTCTCTTAACTGAAATATTCTTAGATGCCTCAGGTTGTGTGTTGTATTAATCTGCTTCCTTTTAATCAAGTTGAGCCATAACGTTCTTCCTTACCGGTTCGATTCTTTTTTCATCTGATCAATTCGCGTAATCTTAAACATTCTTCCTTAGCACCACATTTCAAACGTTACCCTCTTGTTTTCTGAGCTATTAATAGCGAAAACTTCTGTACAAGGCAACACTTGAAAAACCTCCAGAAAAGGCTTCCTAACTCTTCAATTTACACACATTAATGAAAGTTTTGCATCGCCCTTTTATTTCGAAATTTATGGCACAGAATGCAAACGTTACTCCGGGGTATGCATTTATATTCATTTGCAATTTGCCAGCATCACCAAATCAAAAAAAACATTTGTGTGACAATAGAATCTTTTTTCCCCATGAAGGGTTTTTCACAACAGTTCTGAGCAACGTGAGTACGTGGTGGAACGTCCCCTTGTTCGGATGCAGGCTTGATTCTGTCGTGGCATACCATCGGTGGTCCAAATTGCCGCGCTCTTCAATATCGATTTTGTGTAAGTCGCGTGGAGTATGTGACCGTTGTTCACTTCCAAAAACAGCTTGTTTCAATAGATTCCACATATGTTTGACTGGGTTCGTGTCTTGAGAACAGGCAGGCCACTCCATTCTGGCGAAGGAAAGTGTTCACGAGAAAAGCACGGTAAGAAAGGGAGTTATCTTTCAAATTGAAATTGTCACCGAAATGTTGGCGATATGGTCCCATTATTAATTGCAGAATCTCGTCCCTGCAAAGTAGACTAGTGAGATTCCCCCAACGACATCGACGTGTAATCCCACCCCACAATATACCACGACTACCATCGCCATACCTGGTTTACACATATGGGACAAAGTGTTGAAGGCGTTCCGTATTACCAGTTTCCTCCAAGCAAGTTGTCTGCAATTATCAGGGTATAAGCAGATCAGAATTTCTTCAGTAAAGGAAACCCGACGCCAGACCTGGGGCGTCTTTCTGCACGATTTCCTGTCCAAATGTAATGTAGCCGATGGCGTGGCGTATGAAAATGACAGTAAAAATGGAGCTTCGCATCATTCAGTCGTCAACATTTTGATGCGATACATGGCGTCCTGCAGCCTCTTCCATTGTGGAGCAGTCAGCGCACAGTTCCTTTCACTCAGAAATCGTACGTATTGGTCGTCCTATGAACCTGTCGAACGTGGACGGCCTGTGTGGTGTAAGTAAACACTACCTGTCAGTAGGAACCGATTCTGTCCGGGGCATGGATGTCCACTCTGCTGTTACACAGAGGTGTATCATGCGTCCTATCTGGTGCTTTACTTTCAACTGAAATGCAGCAATTAGAGTGCGGCGTTCTATCCGTAGTAGTTATCGCTCTTGCAAGTGTGTGTGTGTGTGTGTGTGTGTGTGTGTGTGTGTGTGTGTGTGTGTGTGTGTGTGTGTGTGTCCAAATGTAATGCAGCCGCCGATAGTGTGGCGTATGAAAATGACAGTAAAAATGGAGCTTCGCATTCCGATCGGTGCAGGCATTGTCACAAAAGCAAGAAACTTGTACGACATAACAGGATGATGCAAAACTTTTGTCGATGTGTTTTTCTTTGATATTAACAAACTCCTGTCTTTAAGAAATGTATTTCTTACTATTGTATTACTATTACTATCCTCTGTACTTCGCGCGTAGTCTGTTATTTTATTGCTCAAAGTAGCAAATTTCGCGTACTGTTTACACTAAAACGTTTCCTATGTAATACCATCTACATCGGTTGAATTAATTCGACGACATTCCATTACATCTGTTTTACCTTTTCAAGACACAATCAATTCCGCCTAGCTACTATTCAGAGTCCGTCGCAGTCTCCTGTAAATTGATTTCATCTCCGTCGACTTGAATTCCGTTTCTTCAAAATCGCTTCAGTTTGAAACGTACCAATCAATATATGTGCATTAGGACAAGTATGATAAGACGTGTTATCAGGTACCAGGCTGCCACATTTACAGGCTTATAAAAATTTTGTAACATGTTTACTTCATTTATCTGGTCATTTTTAACTCAACTTATTATATTGTCATAATTCCATTTCAACTATGCTCTGGTTAAACTGTTACTAATCAATACTTGATCATAAAGAAATTTTGTGATTCCAGAATACCTCCAAGAGATGAAACTAGCCTTTCGTTTGTATTTGTGTAAAGAACTCGCCTACATGTTACAAACATTCACCAACTAATAAATTTCATGATATAAACGACTAATTAAAAGGCATTGTTATCGAACATATTTTATGAGCTACATATTTTACGAGCTTCTGTACTAGAAACTAAGAGCCAAGTAAAACCTAAATGTCGCAGCGTGGTAGGAGCGAGTTAATATTTAATTCTGTAACGTCGGTCTGTAAACGCAACAAGTTTTTAATTTTAATCCTTAAAGTTTATTTCTGTAATAATCGATGACGTAACAGTTTTCTTTTTTTGTAGTCTGTTGTGTATCATTGCTGCGCAATAAAAATGTAATTTTGGAAGTGAGAACTTCGTGTCAACTTAAAAATTGCAGCTTCGGAGTTCGCCGAAAAGATTAGTATTTTGTACTAACGGTGAAACCCATGAAGTCCTGTTACATTTCAATCATAGCTCCTCCACCACGAGTAAAATATTCACACGACGTTTTGATTGCGCCAAACTGCAACAGAACTGACTCCCAAAAACTGTTACCGTGATACCTGATTCGCCAGTAGTTGTGTATCGTTCCACCTATTAAATTTAACGTCGTCCATTATTGCGGAAACGGAAAGGTAGTTTCACTCCTTGCAAGAAGTATTCTGGAATTAAAAAATGGGAACTGTCTGACGTATTTACAAGTGTCGATTAGTAGCACTCGAAGCAGAGCACAGTTGAAATGAAACTGACATTAGAATAAACTGCGCTTGAAACTGACCAGATAAATGTAGTAAGAATGTTAGAAAACTTATATAAGCCTAAAATGTGGCAGATTGACACCTGAGTTCAACACTTTATGCTTTCCCTAACGATCAAATGTTGGTACATTCCAAGTTCCCTGTACTGTTTGCTGCATGCCATGTCAGAAACATACGTGCGATGTGCTACAGAACCGTCGTACTTGTTTCACAATTACTGCGACTCTTTAATTTCTTGTGACTCCTTAGATCTGAAGTTTGATTTCTGCACACTCTGCAGATAACCTTCCGCTCCTTGTATTTTATCCCTTGCAACTTTTAAAGTTCACACCTGAAGATATACTGATCTACGGATGAGGACGTTGTTGTAGTCTTCAGTCCTGAGACTGGTTTGATGCAGCTCTCCATGCTACTCTATCCTGTGCAAGCTTAATCTCCCAGTACCTACTGCAACCTACATCCTTCTGTATCTGTTTAGTGTATTCATCTATTGGTCTCCCTTTATGATTTTTACCCTCCACGCTGCCCTCCAATACTAAATTGGTGATCCCTTGATGCCTCAGAACAAGTCCTACCAACCGATCCCTTCTTCTAGTCAAGTTGCGCCACAAACTTCTCCCCAATCCTATTCAATATTTCCTCATTAGTTATGTGATCTACCCATCTAATCTTCGGCATTCTTCTGTAGCACCACATTTCGAAAGCTTCTATTCTCTTCTTGTCCAAACTAGTTATCGTCCATGTTTCACTTCCATACATGGCTACGCTCCATGCAAATACTTCCAGAAACGACTTCCTGACACTCGAAGTTAACAAAGTTTTCTTCCTCACAAACGCTTTCCTTGCCATTGCCAGTCTACATTTTATATCCTCTCTACTTCAACCATCATCAGTTATTTTGCTCCCCAAATAGCAAAACTCATTTACTACTTTAAGCCTCTCATTTCCTAATCTAATTCCCTCAGCATCACCCGACTTAATTCGACTACATTCCATTATCCTCGATTTGCTTTTGTTGATCATCTTATATCCTCCTTTCAAGACAATCCGTTCCGTTCGCCTGCTCTTCCAAGTCCTTTGCTGTCTCTGACAGAACTACAATGTCATCGGTAAACCTCAAAGTTTTTATTTCTCCTCCATGGATTTTAATACCTTCTCCAAATTTTTCTTTTGTTTCCTTTACTGATTGCTCAATGTACAGATTGAATAACATCGGGGAGAGGCTACAACGCGGTCTCACTCCCTTCCCAACCACCGCTTCCCTTTCATGCGCCTCGACTCTTATAACTGCCATCTGGTTTCTGTACAAATTGTAATAGCCTTTCGCTTCCTGTATTTTACCCCTGCCACTTTGAGAATTTGAAAGAGAGTATTCCAGTCAACATTGTCAAAAGCTTTCTCTAAGTCTACAAATGATAGAAACGGAGGGTTGCCTTTCCTTAATCTTTCTTCTAAAATAAGTCGTAGGGTCAGTATTGCCTCACGTGTTCCCACATTTCTGCGAAATCCAAACTGATCTCCGAGGTCGGCTTCTACCAGCTTTTCCATTCGTCTGTAAATAATTGGCGTTAGTATTTTGCATCCGTGGCTTACTAAATTGATCGGTAATTTTCACATCTGTCAGCCAATACATCTATTTTCAGATATAATAACAAACATTTACCTTTGGTGGTTTTTATTTAGTGGTCTATAACCGGCTTTTTGCACTTTCGTTCAGTTCAGATGGATCTTCTTAAACAACAATGACATGTAATTTTTCTGCGCGTCTGGGATCGAACGCGTAGTGCAGCTGCTGTCAGTATTCGCTAAATTACTGTATGGTTCTTGTGTACGCCTTACAGGCCACTCAGCACACACAGTGAATGCTGTGGTTCACATATACCGCATTAAAATAAGACGCATACTTTCACCTTGAAAGAAGTAAATACTCCTTATGCTTATACGGGTGTGATTAAATTGTTTGTATGAAGTGAGCTGTTGGGCAGCGCGGTGCTGCACCGACTCTCAAATTGCCAGGGGGACAGACAGTGTCCGGCTTTACACATTACACGCCAGTCTCCGCTTACAAGAGCGTGTTTGTCAGCTCATGTTTCTAGACTGCCGCGTGCCTGGAACCATTGCTGGGCGAGGTGCAAGCGCAGCGAGAAGTCAGTTCTCATCGTGGCCAAAACAGGGAGCGCCGTGTGTCAGTAACAGTTTCGCGCCATAGTTTGGGCCTGCATGCTTTATACAGGGTGTTACAAAAAGGTACGGCCAAACGTTCCTCACATACAAATAAAGAAAATATTTTATGTGGACATGTGTCCGGAAACGCTTAATTTCCATGTCAGAGCTCATTTTAGTTTCGTCAGTATTCACCGCCATGATTTCATACGGGATACTCTACCTGTGCTGCTAGAACATGTGCCTTTACAAGCACGACACAACATGTGGTTCATGCACGATGGAGCTCCTGCACATTTCAGTCGAAGTGTTCGTACGCTTCTCAACAACAGATTCGGTGACCGATGGATTGGTAGAGGCGGACCAATTCCATGGCCTCCACGCTCTCCTGACCTCAACCCTCTTGACTTTCATTTATGGGGGCATTTGAAAGCTCTTGTCTACGCAATCCCGGTACCAAATGTAGAGACTCTTCGTGCTCTTATTGTGGACGGCTGTGATACAATACGCCATTCTCCAGGGCTGCATCAGCGCATCAGGGATTCCAGGCGACGGAGGGTGGATGCATGTATCCTCGCTAACGGAGGACATTTTGAACATTTCCTGTAACAAAGTGTTTGAAGTCACGCTGGTACGTTCTGTTGCTGTGTGTTTCCATTCCATGATTAATGTGATTTGAAGAGAAGTAATAAAATGAGCTCTAACATGGAAAGTAAGCGTTTCCGGACACGTGTCCCCATATTTTCTTTCTTTGTGTGTGATGAATCTTTCCTGAAAGTTTGGCCGTACCTTTTTGTAACCCCCTCTATAAATCACCTGTTTTGGATTTACACTTAAACTTCCCTCCGGTTTTTGGTAGTTTCCTGGAATGATTGCCTATCGAAGTCGGAGGGCTCCAAACGATACATATCGAACGTGCAATAGTAATCGATTATGGAAGTCTTTGTGCACCTCTGATTTCATCCAACCCCATAAACAGGAATCTAAATTTTTAAGGTCAAGTGATCTTGGAAGCCAGTTAATAGCACCGCCACGGCCAATCCAGCGATTAGGGTAGGTGCGGTTGAGTTCGTCCCTCACAGGTAATGTACCATGTGGAGGGGCACCTTCATGTTGAAAGTACATTCCACTTCGCGTGGCTAAAAGAACGTCTTCCAATAGTTCCACAAATGAATTTTCAAATAAATGCAGGTAGCCTATCTCCCGTCAATCGTTGATAAATGGACCTATCAAAAGGGTACCGATCATGCCGCACCAGACGTTTATGGCAATATGAACTTGGAAATTGATATACACTGAAGTGTATTTTACCTTGACCATAGATGATTATTGCATGTGTTGTTTATTCCATGTCGTTGAAAACTGGGCTTCATCAGTGAATAGTATGTACGGAAGCAAATGACTATTCTCAATTACCCAGTGACAGAATTGAAGTTGTTGGGCACTGTCGCCACGGTGGAGATTTTGGACACTCTGTATGTGAAATGGATGCAGGTTTTCCGCATGTAATGTTTCCCGTACACGTGTCTGTGGGACATTCATACTCAGGGGCATTCTTCGTATGCTCATACTGGGATTTCGCTCAACACTTGGTATAATTTCTTCCTGTTCTGCAAAGTTTGTTGACGTGCACCCTTGGACGAAAAATGTCTACTTGGAAGAGAGCCTGTTGCATGCAGAATGATAAACATTTGGTAAACACCCTGCGATCAGAGTCGGAAAGCGCGTGTGGTATACTTCTTTTGCAGAAGCCATAAACATACACCATATCTGCGTATTCCCCATTACTGTAGACATGTGGCATTGCTAGCAGCGCTTGTACGAACACAGTTAACACCATACACTACACAGTTAACCGATCCATCGCCGGTACAATACACAATGCGACTTACACGGCACAATTGCGCAAACAACGGGTGATTGTGCTACGTGCGTTACATGACCATAATACGTGGTAGGTTGCATAGCGTAAACGTGGTATGTACCCGTGCTTTTTTTTTTTTTTTTTTTTTTTTTTTTTTTTTTTTTTTGCAAGAAAATAACTTTACGGTCCATTTGTATTGCGTATACGTTCACGTTAGGCGTATCAATTTTGCAGTATTAAAGCTCCCTAACGAAGCATTTGCGACCCTATATTCATGTAACATTTTTTATTCAGAATTACTTGTACTATCTGTTCAAAATATTGACCTTTCCTCCCCAAACACCCTGTATACGGCAATAAGTGTCTGGCACAGTTGTTAGATCGGTTGCTGCTGGTAGAATGGCAGGTTATCAAGATTTGAGTGGGTTGGAACGTGGTGTTACAGTCCACCGAGCGATGGGACACAGCGTCTCCGAGGTAGAGATGAAGTGGGGATTTTCCCGTACGACCATTTCACGAGTGTGCCATGAATATCAGGGATCCGCTGAAACAGCAAATTTCCGACATCGCTGTGACCGGAAAAAGATCCTGCAAGAACGGGACCAACGACGGCTTAACAGAAGTGCAACCCTTCCGAAAATTGCTGCAGATTTCAATGCTGGGCCATCAACAGGTGTCAGCGTGCGAACCATTCAACGAAACATCGGTATGGGCTTTCGGAGTACCCTTGATGACCGCACGACACACAGCTTTACGTCTCGCCTGGGCCCATCAACAGAGACATTGCACTATTTATTTAATCGTATGGCTAGGGCCCCCCGTCGGGCAGACCGTTCGCCGGGTGCCGGTCTTTCAATTGGACGCCACTCCGGCGACCTGTTGTCGATGAGGATGATAGGATGTTAACAGCACAACACCCAGACCCTGGGTGGAGAAAATTCCCCGACCCATCCGTGAATCTAACCTGGGCCCAGAGGATTGGCAGTCCGTCACGCTGACCATTCAGCTACCAGGGGGCGGACATTGCACTGTTGATTATGGAAACAAAATTCCTGGTCGGACGAGTCTCGTTTCAAGTTGTATCGAGAGAATGGACGTGTACAGTGTGGAGACAGGCTCATGAATCCATGGACCCTGCATGTTAGGGGGAGACTGTCAAAGCTAATGGAGGCTCTGTAACGATTCGAGGCGTGTGCAGTTGTAGTGATACAGCTAGATGCGACCCTGATAGGTGACACGTACGTAAGCATCCTGTCTGATCATATGCCTCCATTCGTGTCGATTTTGCGTTCCGACGAGCTTGGACAATTCCAGCAGGACAATGCAACACCCCACACGTCCAGGATTGCTACAGAGTGGCTCCAGGAATACTCTTCTGAATTTAAACACTTCCGCTGGCCACCAAACTCCCCAGCCGTGAACATTATTGAGCATATCTGGGATGTCTTGCAACGTGCTGTTCGGAAGAGATATCCATCCCCTCGTACCTCTACGGATTTATGGACAGCCCTGCAGGATGCATGATGTCAGTTCCCTCTAGCATTACTTCACTCATTGGTAGAGTCCATCCCACGTCGTGTTGCGGCAGTTCTGCGTGCATACTGGGGCCGTGCACGATATCTACATCTACATTTATACTCCGCAAGCCACCCAACGGTGTTTGGCGGAGGGCACTTTATGTGCCACTGTCATTACCTCACTTTCCTGTTCCTCTCGCGTATGGTTCGCGGGAAGAACGACTATCTGAAAGCCTCCGTGCGCGCTCTAATCTCTCTAATTTTACATTCGTGATCTCCTCGGGAGGTATAAGTAGGGGGAAGCAATATATTCGATACCTCATCCAGAAACGCACCCTCTCGAAAACTGGCGAGCAAGCTACACCGCGATGCAGAGCGCCTCTCTTGCAGAGTCTGCCACTTGAGTTTATTAAACATCTCCATAACGCTATCACGGTTACCAAATAACCCTGTGACGAAACGCACCGCTCTTCTTTGGATCTTCTCTATTTCCTCCGTCAACCCGATCTGGTACGGATCCCACACTGATGAGCAATACTCAAGTATAGGTGAACAAGTGTTTTGTAAGCTGCCACCTTTGTTGATGGACTACATTTTCTAAGGACTCTCCCAATGAATCTCAACCTGGTACCCGCCTTACCAACAATTAATTTTATATGATCATTCCACTTCAAATCGTTCCGCACGCATACTCCCAGATATTTTACAGAAGTAACTGCTACCAGTGTTTGTTCCGCTATCATATAATCATACAATAAAGGATCCTTATTTCTATGTATTCGCAATACATTACATTTGTCTATGTTAAGGGACAGTTGCCAGTCCCTGCACCAAGTGCCTATCCGCTGCAGATCTTCCTGCATTTCGCTACAATTTTCTAATGCTGCAACTTCTCTGTATACTACAGCATCATCCGCGAAAAGCCGCATGGAACTTCCGACGCTATCTACTAGGTCATTTATATATATTGTGAAAAGCAGTGGTCCCATAACACTCCCCTGTGGCACGCCAGAGGTTACCTTAACGTCTGTAGACGTCTCTCCATTGATAACAACATGCTGTGTTCTGTGTGCTAAAAACTCTTCAATCCAGCCACACAGCTGGTCTGATATTCCGTAGACACTTACTTTATCAGGCGACAGTGCGGAACTGTATCGAACGCCTTCCGGAAGTCAAGAAAAATAGCATCTACCTGGGAGCCTGTATCTAATATATTCTGGGTCTCATGAACAAATAAAGCGAGTTGGGTTCACATGATCGCTGTTTCCGGAATCCATGTTGATTACTACATAGTAGATTCTGGGTTTCCAAAAACGACATGATACTCGAGCAAAAAACATGTTCTAAAATTCTACAACAGATCGACGTCAGAGATATAGGTCTATAGTTTTGCGCATCTGCTCGACGACCCTTCTTGAAGACTGGGACTACCTGTGCTCTTTTCCAATCATTTGGAACCCTCCGTTCCTCTAGAGACTTGTGGTACACGGCTGTTAGAAGGGGGCAAGTTCTTCCACGTACTCTGTGTAGAATCGAATTGGTATCCCGTCAGGTCCAGTGGACTTTCCTCTGTTGAGTGATTCCAGTTGCTTTTCTATTCCTTGGACACTTATTTCGATGTCAGCCATTTTTTCGTTTGTGCGAGGATTTAGAGAAGGAACTGCAGTGCGGTCTTCCTCTGTGAAACAGCTTTGGAAAAAGGTGTTTAGTATTTCAGCTTTACGCGTGTCATCCTCTGTTTCAATGCCATCATCATCCTGGAGTGTCTGGATATGCTGATTCGAGCCACTTACTGATTTAACGTAAGACCAGAACTTCCTAGGATTTTCTGTCAAGTCGGTACATAGAATTTTACTTTCGAATTCACTGAACGCTTCACGCATAGCCCTTCTTACGCTAACTTTGACATCGTTTAGCTTCTGTTTGTCTGAGAGGTTTTGGCTGCGTTTAAACTTGGAGTGAAGCTCTCTTTGCTTTCGCTGTAGTTTCCTAACTTTGTTGTTGTACCACGGTGGGTTTTTCCCGTCCCTCACAGTTTTACTCGGCACGTACCGGTCTAAAACCCATTGACGATTGCCTTGAACTTTTTCCATAAACACTCAACATTGTCAGTGTCGGAACAGAAATTTTCGTTTTGATCTGTTAGGTAGTCTGAAATCTGCCTTCTATTACTCTTGCTAAACAGATAAACCTTCCTCCCTTTTTTTATATTCCTATTAACTTCCATATTCAGGGATGCTGCAAGGTGTACCAGTTTGTTTGACTCTTCAGTGTATATTAGGTGTACTTGCATGTTACTTTTTACTGCCGTTCTGTAAATTCGTCATGAGACACAAATTTTTTCAAGTCGATTATGAGCCATGAATGTCTACAGGGTGTTACAAAAAGGTACGGCCAAACTTTCAGGAAACATTCCTCACACACAAAGAAAGAAAATATGTTATGTGGACATGTGTCCGGAAACGCTTACTTTCCATGTTAGAGCTCATTTTATTACTTCTCTTCAAATCACATTAATCATGGAATGGAAACACACAGCAACAGAACGTACCAGCGTGACTTTAAACACTTTGTTACAGGAAATGTTCAAAATGTCCTCCGTTAGCGAGGATACATGCAGCCACCCTCCGTCGCATGGAATGCCTGATGCGCTGATGCAGCCCTGGAGAATGGCGTATTGTATCACAGCCGTCCACAATAAGAGTACGAAGAGTCTCTACATTTGGTACCGGGGTTGCGTAAACAAGAGCTTTCAAATGCCCCCATAAATGAAAGTCAAGAGGGTTGAGGTCAGGAGAGCGTGGAGGCCATGGAATTGGTCCGCCTCTACCAATCCATCGGTCACCGAATCT
This sequence comes from Schistocerca nitens, assembly GCF_023898315.1. NCBI lineage: Eukaryota > Metazoa > Arthropoda > Insecta > Orthoptera > Acrididae > Schistocerca > Schistocerca nitens. The sequence goes on from NC_064614.1 coordinate 1,130,481,649, forward strand.
GTTGTTGAGAAGCGTACGAACACTTCGACTGAAATGTGCAGGAGCTCCATCGTGCATGAACCACATGTTGTGTCGTGCTTGTAAAGGCACATGTTCTAGCAGCACAGGTAGAGTATCCCGTATGAAATCATGATAACGTGCTGCATTGAGCGTAGGTGGAAGAACTTGGGGCCCAATCAAGACATCACCAACAATGCCTGCCCAAACGTTCACAGAAAATCTGTGTTGATGATGTGATTGCACAACTGCGTGCGGATTCTCGTCAGCCCACACATGTTGATTGTGAAAATTTACAATTTGAGCACGTTGGAATGAAGCCTCATCAGTAAAGAGAACATTTGCACTGAAATGAGGATTGACACATTGTTGGATGAAGCATTCGCAGGAGTGTACCCGTGGAGGCCAATCAGCTGCTGATAGTGCCTGCACACGCTGTACGTGGTACGGAAACAACTGGTTCTGCCGTAGCACTCACGATACAGTGACGTGGTCAACGTTACCTTGTACAGCAGCAGCTTCTCTGACGCTGACATTAGGGTTATCGTCAACTGCACGAAGAATTGCCTCGTCCATTGCAGGTGTCCTCGTCGTTCTAGGTCTTCCCCAGTCGCGAGTCATAGGCTGGAATGTTCCGTGCTCCCCAAGACGCCGATCATTTGCTTCGAATGTCTTCCTGTCGGGACACCTTCGTTCTGGATATCTGTGTCGATACAAACGTACCGCGCCACGGCTATTGCCCCGTGCTAATCCATACATCAAATGGGCATCTGCCAACTCCGCATTTGAAAACATCGAACTGACTGCAAAACCACGTTCGTGATGAACACTAACCTGTTGATGCTACGTACTGCAGAGCAATGAGTCGCATGTCAACACAAGCACCGAAGTCAACATTACCTTCTTTCAGTTGGGCCAACTGTAGGTGAATCGAGGAAGTACAGTACATACTGACGAAACTAAAATGAGCTCTAACATGGAAATTAAGCGTTACCGGACACATGTCCACATAAAATCTTCTATTTGTGCGTGAGGAATGTTTCCTGAAAGTTTGGTCGTACCTTTTTTGTAACACCCTGTATATGTTGCTGATGAAATCAAAATAAAGATAGATGATTTTCCAAAGATGTGCATGCCGAGTCTACGGTATTTGTGACAACGGAGATGGGTAAACATCGTAATTGTTGACTTGCCGTTGATAGCGTGCACTGATCGGCTGGGCTGCAGCGAACAAACTCGTGTGCGCCTCGGGCGCCTGTCGGGTGGCAGCTAGGAGAGTCGTGGGAACGTCTGGGAGGTACCTGTGGCACGCGTCGCGGCCTGCCATTACGAATGCCCGGCTACGGTCGGTGGCTTCCCCGTGCCTCCTTCTTATGCACAGCACGCCGCGGCCGCACCGGCGCTGCGCCTGTCGCCCTCCCGACTCTTACTTTATGAACCCATCGCTGTAGCCGGCGCGCACCGCGCATTGCCGGGAACCTGTCCACCTCGCCACGCTCACCGCGCTCATTGTATAACTGCTGTGCAACTCGACGGTATGCGGATTTATAAATACCTCCTTACAGTAAGTTCCGTATGAATTTAACGAAACTATCTGAAATCATATGAATATAGGGTCAGTTTGGGATGAAATCACTGAAAAGGCATTAACGTGAATTGGTAACAGCTAATGTTGTTGTGGTCTTCAGTCCAGAGACTAGTTTGATTCAGCTCTCCATGCTACTCCATCCTCTGCAAGCTTCTTCATCGCCCAGTACCTACTGCAACCTACATCCTTCTGAATCTGCTTACTATATTCATCTCTTGGTTTCCCTCTACGATTTTTACCCTCCACGCTGCCGTCCAGTACTAAATTGGTGATCCCTTGATGCCTCAGAATATGCCCTACAAACCGATCACTTCTTCTAGTCAAGTTGTGCCACAAATTTCTCTTCTCTCCAATTCTATTCAACACCTCCTCATTAGTTACGTGATCTACCCATCTAATCTTCAGCATTCTGCTGTAGCACCATATTTCGAAAACTTCCATTCTCTTCTTGTCCAAACTATTTATCGTCCACGTTTAACTTCCATACGTGGCTACACTCCATACAAATACTTTCAGAAACGACTTCCTGACACTTAAATCTATACTCGATGTTAAAAAATTTATCTTCTTCAGAAACGCTTCCCTTGCCATTGCGAGTCTACATTTTATATCCTCTCTACTTCGACCATCATGAGTTATTTTGCAAAACTCATTCACTGCTTTAAGCGTCTCATTTCCTAATCTAATTCCCGCAGCATCACCTGATTTAATTCGACTACATTCCATTATCCTCGTATTGCTTTTGTTGATATTCACATCTTATATCCTTCTTTCAAGACACTGTCCATTCCGTTCAGCTGCTCTTCCGGGTCCTTTGCTGTCTCTGACAGAATCACAATGTCATCGGCGAACCTCAAAGTTTTTATTTCTTCTCCGTGGATTTTAATTCCTACTCCGAATTTTTCTTTTGTTTCCTTTACTGCTTGCTCAATATACGGATTGAATAACATCGGAGATACGCTACAACCCTGTCTCACTCCCTTTCCAACCACTGCTTCCTTTTCATGTCCCTCGACTCATAGAACTCCCATCTGGTTTCTGTGCAAATTATGACTTTCGCTATTGGTCAGAAATGCTCAACCAGCGATGACAAGAAATGTGTCGGTACAGTTAAAAATTGTCAAACCAGAATTTAACCTAGAGTTCCTGCATCTCACGAACACGCATCTTCAAGATTAGGCGATTTGAGTGCACTACAGGCAGCAGTCGTGTAGTTCTCTCTTCATTATTTTTGTCCTAATTGCAGAGGATATACTCTTCTTGCAGAGATTGGCAATTGATCCAAAATATACAAAATTTTACATACTGCACATAGTAGGCAGAAAGACGCAGTATTGTACGATAATGCGATTGCAGAACAATCACTGGAAGCAGCCACTCCATAAAATACGTAGGAGATTGCATACGAAGCTATTTAAAGTGGAACGACGACATAAAACAGCAGCTAAGCCACATGCCCACATGCTAGACAGATTCATTAAAAGAATGCCCAGGAAATAGCAACCACACGCAAATGAGGTAACTAACAAAACGCAGGTTCGACCAGTACTTCCATATTGCTCTAGAATCCGTACAAGATCGAATTGATACAAGAAACAGAACATCCAAAGAAGAGCAGCACGTTTCGTTACAGGTTTATATAGTAAGCTGTCAAGCGTCCTGGAGATGCTCAGCGAATTCCAGTGGCGGATGTTGCAAGACAGGCGGTCTGAATCGGGGGTTTACTGTTGAAGTTACGAGCCGAACTTCCCTAGAAGAGTCAGTGTATTGCTTCCAGCTACGTACACCTCGACAAGAGACCCTGAAAGTAATATTATAGATAGATTACAGTCCACACAGAGGCTTAGCAGCAACTGTTCTTCCCGCAAATCATTAGCGACTGGAACAGGAAAAGGGGAGAGACTGTGGTGCACAAAGTATCCTCCGGCACACGACGTATGGTGGCTTCCGGAGTAAAGATCTAGATATACCTTGCTGGGTAAGCCACGATCGCCTACCAAATCCGTTTCTGTAGTTTTACCATGCGCCCTGTAAGAAAATCTGATTATAGTATTTGAAAACGGAGTTGAAAGCATCAGCGACAGTGAAAGTTTGGAAGTAGGCGTGCAACTCAGACAGCATTATGGTTAAATAAAGAAATAAGTCCACAACGAGCAGGGAATAAAGGTGCGACTGCCAGTCGGGCGCAAATTTTCAATTGATACCACATATATGTTTCTTACTTAAAATATTTATTTTGTTGGAGCTTTTATTTTAACACGTTTAGACAGAATTTACGCGGATGGAGTTACAGCAGTTACATTACCATATTTGCTCAAAGTTTCATATTGATAGGAATTACAAGCCAAACGCTTTGTAATGCAACCATGAACTTCAAACAATTCTCTTCTGTGGAGAAAAAGTAGAAACATAGTCAAGGGATTTCCGCTGCCATCCTTGCAGTTTCAGTGTATGTATTCATAAAGTCTCCCTGTTACAAGCTAGCAGCAGAGGTTAGGTGTAGTTTCAATTATAATGTTTGCTCTTATTGTTCAAAGGAACGTATCACTGTTCATACCAACATTGTTTCTATAATCAATTATATCTAACTATACGAAAGGGGGGAGGGGTAGCCCACTGTTCACTCACCTTATCATCCATACGCTGCAAGCAAACTTACGGCGTGTTGCAGAAGGTAATCTGATACGAGTGCCAATATCATTTTCCCCCTTTCCTCTTGCAGTTCCGATATCGTGGCGAAATATTTTTGAATGGTGTCCCTGCCAAAATAAAGACTGTTTGTCTGCCTCTAACGTAGCTCTCATCTCTATGTGGTGGGAAGATTCGCTAGGAACGACAAGTACTTTAGACTCTGTTATAAACTTTCCCCTATAAGATTGAGATACGTTAAGAACACAAAAGTCGTCCGTAGAACTGAAGACGTGCACCAGGGCGTAGAGCCACACGGTATTTTCATTGACGACGACGACGACGACGACGACGACGCTACTTCCATTCGCAAATGGCACATAGGAAGAACGACTGATAAGACTTCGTAAGATCTCCATTTCTCTGATTTTCATGTCTTGATTATTTCGCGATATGTACGTCGGACGAAATATTTTGCAGACCCTTCTCTAATGTACGATTTCTAATTTATGAAACACGATGCTTCGAGGGGACGTGGCAGCCATTCGGAATAATTTATGGAGTAGTCTCACCTTTCAACTGAAATTCACAAAACATTCATCTAGGATATTTACTTTTGAAAGAACACAAGGCGATCACGAAGGTGTGGTCCCTCGGCGCAACTTCACTTTAATTCACACTGCCTGTGTTACCGTCTGCCTAATGCAGATGTGCGTACTGGGACGTACCGCTCTTCTCTTGGTGTCTCTCTCTTATTAATCTTACCTGATCAAGTAATAATATAGTACAATACATTAAAAATTCCACGACCTAAAATGCTGCCTAACTGTAAGTCAGGCGTTTAGATGTCATCAGCTCCGGGCTGCCTGCAGCCTTCGACTCGATTGTCGGCTGTAAGAGACGATCATGACGTCGTTAGTGTTGCAATCGAAGACGAAAAGCTAACACGACGGACTGCTTCTACGGCTGCTGCTGCTGCAGACTCCAGTACCAAACGTTCCTTTTCATGTCATAACGCTCTTTTCAGTTTAATTCGATTCAACACGTTTTCATAATAGCTATCCACTCGCATCTTCAGAATTCTTCTGTAGTACCAAGTTTCGAAAGGGTATTTCTCTCCTCGTCTGGACTTTTTTTCGTCCACGTTTCATTTCCATATTAGATTACACTACGAATGAATACTTCCAGGAAAGACTAACAAATTTATGTTCGCTGTAAACTCTTTGTTAGATTTTCTTACCATTGCCAGCCTAAATTATACAGGGTGATTCAAAAAGAATACCACAACTTTAAAAATGTGTATTTAATGAAAGAAACATAATATAACCTTCTGTTATACATCATTACAAAGAGTATTTAAAAAGGTTTTTTTTCACTCAAAAACAAGTTCAGAGATGTTCAATATGGCCCCCTCCAGACACACGAGCAATATCAACCCGATACTCCAACTCGTTCCACACTCTCTGTAGCATATCAGGCGTAACAGTTTGGATAGCTGCTGTTATTTCTCGTTTCAAATCATCAATGGTGGCTGGGAGAGGTGGCCGAAACACCATATCCTTAACATACCCCCATAAGAAAAAATCGCAGTGGGTAAGATCAGGGCTTCTTGGAGGCCAGTGATGAAGTACTCTGTCACAGGCTGCCTGGCGGCCGATCCATCGCCTCGGATAGTTGACGTTCAGGTTTCATAACTAACCTTTTTCGTAGGACTCTCCATACAGTTGATTGTGGAATTTGCAGCTCTCTGATAGCTCTGCGAGTCGATTTTCCTGGGCTGCGAACAAATGCTTGCTGGATGCGTGCTACATTTTCATCACTCGTTCTCGGCCGTCCAGAACTTTTCCCTTTGCACAAACACCCATTCTCTGTAAACTGTTTATACCAACGTTTAATACACCACCTATCAGGAGGTTTAACACCATACTTCGTTGGAAATGCACGCTGAACAACTGTCGTCGATTCACTTCTGCCGTACTCAATAACAGAAAAAGCTTTCTGTTGGGCGGTCGCCATCTTAGCATCAACTGACGCTGACGCCTAGTCAACAGCGCCTCAAGCGAACAAATGTACAACTAAATGAAACTTTATAGCTCCCTTAATTCGCCGACAGATAGTGCTTAGCTCTGCCTTTTGTCGTTGCAGAGTTTTAAATTCCTAAAGTTGTGGTATTCTTTTTGAATCACCCTGTATATTCGCTTAACTACTGCGTCATGAGATATTTTGCTGCCCAAGTAAGAGAACTCTCGGTATTTTTTCAGTATTTTTTTCCCGTATTTCACTCCCTAAAGAATTACCATATTTAAGTTGACTGCACTCCATTACCTCAGTTTTACTTTTATTTTCCGTCATAACCACATTTCAAAACATTGATTATGTTTACCTCATTTTCTGAGCCCTATACTGCTCCTTGCACTGTCTTTTCTAAATTTCTCATTTGTTTCTTTTACTGTTTAATCTGCATGCTGAATAACATGGGAGACAAGCGACAGCCTACTCCCTTTTGGACTAATGTTCCGTTTCATGTCCACTGCAATTTGGTTTCTTTAAAAGTTTAACATTTCGCTCTCGTATTTTACATCTGCTAACTTCAGACTTCCAGAAGGTGCACACCAGTCAACGGTCAGAAGTTTTCCTGAATATAGTAAATGTAGATTTGGTTTCCTACAATTTATCTTTCAAGGTCAACACAATTCGCCTTGAATTGTTCACAAACGCTGTGAGAAATACTTACGGCCTTTGAAACAGAAATGTGCAGGAGATCTTTTCCATCGCTCAAGTTACTGAAGTAGTGGGTTACGGGACTAAGTGATAGCGATACCTTGTATCATTCTTTAAAGCACTACGCCAAGGCCTAGTTTACCACGAGTAACTGTAGCTGGAGGCGTGAAATCTAACGTTACTTAATTTGCAAACGCAGTAGATGTAGCGGAGCTCATAATTCAAAGCAACGTGGTGTAAAAGCGGATGCTAACAGATTTAGCATAAATAAACACAAGCTGATTGACACAACTGGGTGCCACGGCCTGCGGAGGTCTAAGGGGACGAGGGAAGACCACCGCATGCCGATAAACACACCTGCAAGATGGCAAAGTCTTGCTGAAGGTACAGTTGTGGTACTTCCTTGGCGCCCCAGACTCAACACCGCACCTACGTTCTGGTTAAGCGCCCGAGACGAGTGATGGGTATCTTCCGGCTCACCCGCAGCCTAATTCCGCGCCGCTTTCTCTAATGCACCATTGTGTATTGTACCGGCTGAATACATCCTCTAGTGAAACTATTCGCTGTCGAAGTATCAGTGTTGGCCGTTCTCTCTTCGCAGGACACAACTAATACAATAAGAGAGTCACCGTTGCGCCAGGGGACCACACCTGCGTGATCGCCTTGCGTTCTTCCAAAAGTAAATATCCTAGATGAATGTTTTGTAAATCTCAGTTGTAATCTGAGACTACTCTATAAATTATTCCGAATGGCAGCCATTTCCCCTCGAAGCATCATGTTTCATAAATTATCTCGAAGAAACTACAATCCGTCCTTGTGAATAATCTTGTGGCTGAACAAAGACAAAGCAAGTGACTTAAGATAATAGTGCATAAAATAATTTAATAATGGTATCTTGGTGGAACACACTTCTGTTGATTTTTCGCTTTGACCCAGACATGGTTGTGACGTTGCACCGTCGGTGTGCTCAAGGCGGCATCTTTGTGAACAACTTTATAATTCAGCAAAGACACTCCTGTGTTGTGAAATTTGAAGTGATCTTGGAAACTTTTTGAAATTTTTAAAAGAAAACCACTGGCACAGCAGGAAGAACGACACCCAGAGATGAGCAGGCGTTCTACGAGACCTACGTAAGAATTTTTCTTCTTTCACTCTTCCAATGTAGTATGTATCCTTTTGTCAGATTAGTCTCTCAGTGAAACATCTGAAATGTAGGTTCCCGACTGAAAGATTACAAAATTCGTCCGTTTTAAACGACTTGCATTCTTCAGAAATAGTTGACTGATATTCTTGACAAGAGATGCATTGTATATTTTGAAAACACACGTTACAGAAGCCTTCCGCATGTTTCTTTGTGTTGGCCTGTATTTTGTGATACGGTTCCTCAGGTAAATCCCTCTTCCGGAAATCCTCGTTACTTTCACCTCATTTGTTTCGAGATATCAATACTTCTTAAATTCCATTATCGTCTAGTAACACACTCAGTATTTAAACCAGGCCTTGTCTATACCACTTGTGCAGACAAGAATAACTCCGAAAGTATGATACGAGCTGAAAACTTTGTGGGACAAAGTTGCATGGGACAACAGGGCGATAATTGGTTTTTTGTTGCTAGGTGGGGTCGCTTCAGAGATATGAAGGTCAACTTTGTTTTTTTTTATGGGATGCTATAGTTTGATACGTATTATCTTTGAAGGTCAACGAAGGTCAAAAAGGTGGCATGAACGTCTGTTTACAGAAGGTGTTTGAAGTGATGACCATTGGTATCAATGCAATGCTGCAATGTTTTTATCATGGATTGAGTAGTATTCCTTATCACTTCGGCACTTATCGAAGCACATGCTGTGACAATTCTCTCTCGTATATCGTAAAAATAGTAAATATTCGCCGAATACGCCGTATCCATCTAACATGTCATTGACATGTAGACACCATTCGACGGTTTCGCAATAAAACACTTACAGGAACGGTAAGACTAGTATCGTCGAATCAAGCGAATGGGGATGATGTATTCCTTCGAAAAACAAGTCGATATGCTTCTCATTTACGGAGAATGCCAACGAAATTCACTGAGCTAGAGACTTATACCCCGAAAGATATCCTCAACGTTCTCAACCTACACGCCGTACATTTAAATGTGTGTGTGATAAATTTAGAACAGCTGGATCTTTAACGCATCGGAAACATATCCGGCAAAGGAAAGTTACTAACGAGGAAATGGAAATTGGTACACTTGCCGGTGTGGTTAGAGATCCTTATGTTAGTTCACGTCAGATCGCAAGTAATCTGGCATGAGCCAGAGCAGTGTTGTTCGTGTTCTGCATCGCCATAAGTATCATTCTTACCATATGTCTCCACCAAGAATTAACTGGTACGCATTGTAAGCGTCGCATTGATTTCTGCAGAAAGGCTCAACTTCAGATTCAAATGGATGACACATTTATTAATTTGATTTTATTTACTGACGAGTCAATATTCACGAACCATGGAAATGTAAATTAGCATAGCGTACCTTATTGGGCAACTGAAAATCCATGTTTGCTGTGGCAAGATGCACACCAAAAACCGTGGTCGGTGAATGTATGGTGTGGGATTCTGGAGGATAGAATTATGGGCTCCTATTTCATCGAAAGGAATCTTAATTGTAGGAAGTACACCAAATTCCTGCAAGAAACATTAGGTCTGTTATTGAAGGAAATACCTTTAGGAACAAGGAACAGAATGTGGTATCAACACGGTGGGTGTCCGGCACGTTTTTCGCGGATGACTAGAAATAAGTTGCAGAGATAAATCCCAAATCGTTGGATTGGGCGCAGAGGAGATGGGTCGCCACACTTGACGACTCAGATTTTTTCTTGTGGGGATTCGTAAGAGAAATTGTTTATAAAGACGTTCCAACTACACCTGAAGATATGCGAGAGAGAATTGTCAGAGCATGTGTTTGGATTAAGTGCCGAAGTGATAAGGAATACCACTCAATCCACGATAAGGTTGCAGCGCTGCATTGATACCAATGGTCATCTCATCGAACACCTTCTGTAAACGGACGTTCATACCACCTTTGTGACCTTCGTTGACCTTCAAAGAAACTAAGTATCAAACTACAGCATTCCATATAAAAACAAAGTTGACCTTCATATCTCTAAAGCGACCCCACCTAGCAACAAAAACCAAGGTCATATTATGGCCCCGTGGCCATAAGGTGGCTTACGGAGTATGTTTGTAGATGCAGACGATTGCTTTATGAAGGCTCTAACGGATACCTGCCCCACTGTTCTTCCATCTAAGGTGTCTTGCATGATCATGATGCCGACGGCACATAAACACTTCATTGTCGTACGTAAATGACTAATTACTGCTACCTGCTTCCTGCAGCTGTATGAGGTGACGCAGTGGCAACACAGTGGATCATTTATTTTATTTATTCTTCATAATTAGAGCCTATAATCTGAAAAGCTAAAATAGGCCATAGAAATAAAGTCCTTGGATAGTAATAAATTGTTTTATTTATTTCTCATACTTCATTATGTACACACACACACACACACATACAAAACTACGTTAAACCCTTTACCAATTACCCTCTGCTAATTTACTGCATACGATACAGAATTTATTCTGTTGGTTCATTTATTTTGGTACATGTAACTTGAGATGGTTGTCTCCACTACTGGACAGTGGACCAGCCCTACTGCCCAAATTAACTTTTTCGTGGTTTCCTGAAGTCGCTTAAGCCAGTTGCTGGGATGGTTGCTTTTAAGTGACAGCAGATTTTCTTCCTTAATGCGAGCTTGTGACCCGCATCTAATTACCTCGCTGTTGATGGGGCGTTAAGCCGTCATCTTCCATATATTTTGCAGTGTGCTCCAGCTACGAGACTTGTTTCATAAGTATGCACGTAGTAATAAAACCGAAATATTTGTAGGCAGATGAATCAAGAGTAATGTCCCGGGTTTAGCACTCGAAAAGGAATTCGTTCCTGGTAGCTTAGACACACGGCCCTAATGACTCCTAGCGTTACTTCGTGAACCTAATTATACCACTTGAGCAAGAGGAATGTTGTTTCGGCCTAGGCTCTTTCAGACGTATTTGTTTCCGCGTACACAGTGTCTATACACTAGGTAACCTGCTGAGTGTAACCGTTATTACTTTCTCCTGCTTTCTCTTATCACGGTATGTTCACACATCTGACGCCAACATCCATAATTTAAAACATTTTCATTCCACGCGTAAACTGATATAGAAATCATAAATGAAATTCATGTTTTAGCTTGCTTGTATGGCAAAATCGGGCTGCGTGAATAAAGTTAAGGGTAAGAAAATCCACTCTTTAAAATTTGATTTGAAGAACACAGTCTCGGTCAAAGTTTACAACTTTTACAAATAATGTGGTTTTGAACAAACTTAACTATCTCAGAAACTTCGTGACAGATTGAAAATATATGCCAGACGGGGATTCGAACCTGCAGTGGGGTTTAGCAACTGAGCTATACAGGACACTTCACTAGCCTGTCTCGTAACTTCAATAGTGTTATAGTACCTTTTCTACTTCCCAAATCGCCGGTGCGGCATACAAAACTGAGACTTTCAAAGGACATATTTCTGGATGAATAATAGGTAAAAAGTGAAAACAGATCCAAAAATGTAGTTAATTAGATGACAACAGAAACAGCACTGGAATGTCGTTGAAGTAACTAAAAAAAAATACAGTGCATTGTCCAGCAAGCAATGTAGGCACGTCGTACATGTTAAGCACGAGAACGTAACGGAGATAATAACACTCCATTGGCAGATCCTATAAGAGGCGTTATGCGTCATTGAGGTGCTTACTGTTCAGTTTCGAAGAGCGTACGTTCCCAGGGATAATACACTACTGACCATTAAAATTGCTACACCACGAAGATGACGTGCTACAGCCGCGAAATTTAACCGACAGGAAGAAGATGCTCTGGTCTGCAAATGATTAGGTTCTCAGAGCATTCACACAAGGTTGGCGCCGGTGGCAACACCTACAACGTGTTGACATGAGGAAAGTTTCCAACCGATTTCTCATACACAAACAGCAGTTGACCGGCGTTGCCTGTTCAAACGTTGTTGTGATGCCTCGTATAAGGAGGAGAAATGCGTACCATCACGTTTCCGACTTTCATAAAGGTCGGATTGTAGCCTATCGCGATTGCGGTTTATCGTATCGCGACATTGCTGTTCGCCTTGGTCGAGATCCAATGACTGTTAGCAGAATATGGAATCGGCGGGTTCAGGAGGGTAATACGGAACGCCGTGCTGGATCCCAACGCCCTCGTATCACTAGCAGTCGAGATGACGCATCTTATCCGCATGGCTATAACGGGTCGTGCAGCCACGTCTCGATCCCTGAGTCAACAGATGGGGACGTTTGCAAGACAACAACCATCTGCACGAACAGTTCGACGACGTTCGCAGCAGCGTGGACTATCAGCTCGGAGACCGTGGCTGCGGTTACCCTTGACGCTGCATCACGGACAGGAGCGCCTGCGATGGTGTAGTCAACGACAAACCTGGGTGCACGATGGCAAAACGTCATTTTTTCGGATGAATCCAGGTTCTGTTTACAGCATCATGATGGTCGCATCCGTGTTTGGCGACATCGCGGTGAACGCACATTGGAAGCGTGTATTCGTCATCGCCATACTGGCGTATCACCCGGCGTGACGGTATGGGGTGCCATTGGTTACACGTCTCGGTCACCTCTTGTTCGCATTGACGGCACTTTGAACAGTGGACGTTACATTTCAGATGTGTTACGACCCGTGGCTCTACCCTTCATTCCATCCCTGCGAAACCCTACATTTCAGCAGGATAATGCACGACCGCATGTTGCAGGTCCTGTACGGGCCTTTCTGGATACAGAAAATGTTCGACTGCTGCCGTGGCCAGCACATTCTCCAGATCTCTCACCAATTGAAAACGTCTGGTCAATCGTGGTCGAGCAACTGGCTCGCCACAATACGCCAGTCACTACTGTTGATGAACTGTGGTATCGTGTTAAATCTGCATGGGCAGCTGTACCTGTACACGCCATCCAAGCTCTGTTTGACTCAATGTCCAGGCATATCAAGGCCGTTATTATGGCCAGAGGTGATTGTCCTGGGTACTGATTTCTCAGGATCTATGCACCAAATTAGTGAAAATGGAATCACATATCAGTTCTAGTATATGTTTGTCCAATGAATACCCGTTAATCATCTGCATTTCTTCTTGGTGTAGCAATTTTAATGGCCAGTAGTGTAGTTTCATCGTACAATTCGCGGAATGCCCTTGACGAGGAAATTATAAATTCATCTCGTGCGGAGGTTCACCGGCAGCCTTTTTTTTTTTCCACGCGCTATTCGTGATTGAAACACGAAAGCTGAAATGTGGCACAGAGGCTGAAGAACGTGTAGTATCAGCTTCGTGCGTGTATCAACAGCAAGCAAACTGGGTCTTTCGTTGTGTATCTTTCGTAAGTGGGTGTGTAATCTCAGAAAGGAACAGTCGGCAGACATCCTTGTGGTTCATAATTAACACTTCTGCGTTGTTTGTTCACTTTCACGAAGTGCTCGATGTGTGAATTTAGTGATGAAAGAAATCGTGATGTGAGCTAAGGAGCAACAAGGTAAAGAACATTCTTAGTCTTAGCAGATGCGGAGGCCATGTAAGCAGCTCTTCAGAACTCCAATAGCACCAAAACGAATTCGCCACCTTTCATTGCGAGCCATATACATCGCGATTGCGAGTTTAGTTATCTCCGTAACTGTAGCGCCAGACAAATAACAGAATGTGTGCAATTTAAGTTGGTGGTATAAGATGTAGGTGTCGCTTAAGAGGAAGAACAACGTCGTATTGAAATATAAGGATTACAAAAAGAAAAAAATGGTTGTGTGATATAAACTGCACTCATTTCAGCAACAGTCTCGAAAGGTAAATTTTTCACTAAAAATAGAGCGCTGCTACAGATTTTTTTTCGTTCTATTGTCAACTGAGTTACTGCATGCTCTGTAACGAGTTATCCACTAGCGAAATGTTTAACAGTAGCATACGGTTTTTGTTTGTGCGCGGGATTTGTGCAAAACGAGGGTGCCTAACCAGCCTGCGGCAGACGTTTGGACTTGCCCTCGAAGCGAATGAAGCTCGATTATTGCGCGGAGTAACTACCACAGTGGATGCCTTAATGTGAAGTCGTACACATTAATCCTCGCTGACGTGTCGATTATCCTACGTTTGAACATGTACAGCGTTCCGCGTACATTACGCGCAAATGGATAAACAGAACGGCACCGTGGCATCGTGTCGTCCGTTGCCTACAAAGGAACTTACTGATACAATGTCTGAACCGAATAATGAGGGAGTGCACTCAGTTGCAATTCGTTTCCAATTTACTTTTCAGGTGAGAGCGTACGCCCAATTAGAGGTCCCTATATTCATGACTGGTTTAGCCGTGTTCGATTATAAAGGTTCAATCTGTTGTGAAAAAAAAAGAAAAAAATTTAAAAAATCGTTTAGTTACTGCTTATGGATCGAGACAAGTAACGCATTCTTCTACTCACTAGGGTCACTTTCGGGGGCAGTAGGACACACTCCCGGCAACATACACAGACGTCACATCAGTCGATAGGACGGTTCCGTCGAAAGTCATGCCCGTTTCCTTCCTCGTGATTGCTCTATTGAGATAATGCTCCTCTCTAATGACCTAACAGTCGACTGTGTGTCAACTCTAATCTTATATCCTTTCCGTAATCTGTGATTTCCTTGTTGATAGGAAGTTACGCTTTCTTTTTACCTACATACTTAAGGTCCGTGTCGCCTTGTAATGTCGTTTGTTCCCATTGTTGAAATTTCTTATTCAAACTACTACTTGCTGAATCCTCTTTCTCTTGTGTTGTCATATACCTCGCCCATCTCCCCACACTAGTTTATTGTATCCTGGGTAAGTTAGCGACGTAAGACTTCGCTTCGTATCTGTGTGGTTTCTAATCTTCATGATTTGATATTGCTACTCCTGTTGACTTTGCTTTCTTCAACACCTCTCTCTCTCTCTCTCTCTCTATATATATATATATATATATATATAATCTCCCCCCCCCCCTTTCGGAACACTGGAACAAGCCTTCACTATTCATATATGTTGGACGACGACAAACCATACGTCATACGAAAACAGGTTATCTTTTCCGTTGTTACGGGCCATTCTTAAATGTGATTCTACCAGTGCTGGGGATCCCCCTCGGCCAGTCTGCCCTAGTCACTTCCACTGTACATGGTCGACATCCGCCGGTCCCCGTAATTACACCAGGCACAGCAGAACAGTAGTATTATGTTCTTTTTGTGACACAAAAGAGCATGCATAAATGACATAATGCATCTCACGTTTGTGGGGAAAAAAAAACTCGCCGAAGGAGAGACACTTCGATCTACTTGTTGCGCCATCTAGGGCTTAATATGCGTAACCAAGCTGAGTATGAAGTTATTGGTACGTTAGGGTCGGATCATTTTTAGAGTCCACGACGGCAATAATATCGTTCGTTATCGGTTTCTCAGGCACTCTCAAGATGAATTAATCTCGGACAGTGAGAAATCTTTTAAATCGCTAAGTAAGACTCTGGTAACTGCAGTATCTTAAATTCTAAATTTTTAAATCTCTGCTGATTTTGTAGCTAGTCCTGTTATATGCTAATTCTCATGTACTTTGAGGCAACGCCATAGGCATTAAGCATCTGAAAGTCTCTATCTATACCAGAAACATTTTACGGCAGTAATCTCAATGTTGCCGGCCGGACTGGCCGAGCGGTTCTAGGCGCTACAGTCTGGAACCGCGCGACCGCTACGGTCGCAGGTTCGAATCCTGCCTCGGGCATGGATGTGTGTGATGTTCTTAGGTTAGTTAGGTTTAAGTAGTTCTAGGGGACTGATGACCTCAGAAGTTAAGTCCCATAGTACTCAGATCCATTTGAACCATTTTAATCTCAATGTTGCTTTCATTCACTTGCGTTTTAAAGGAATGTGTTAAATAGCTGTAGTTCCGAACTCACCTAGCCTTTTCTTGTACGATAGTCTTCATTAATTTCCTGGGTGCAAAAAATTTACGGTTTTCTATTTTGAACACAGTACCACATATATGCGGGGAATAACACGAAACCTGTATTACGAAACGCTTGCAGATACGAAGTAATAAAGATAACGTATCTACACGCTTTTATCAGTAATTGCGTACACCTGATCACAGCACCAGAATCAGAAGACACGCTTACAGACTAGAGTGAGAGCACTTCCCCTTTGTTCCTGTTTCCATTAAGCTTTATTCCATGCCCTATTCCGTATCGTTACGGACATGCGTGTTAATCTGGACTTGCCAACGTTAGTGGTAGACGCTGATCTTATGCTATTCCTGTCACCACACCTTGCAGTCCCACAGCCTCTCCACCCTCCGCCCCCCCCCCCTTTCAATCGCTCAACTCTCTCCCGGAGCGGAAACTGGGCAACCCCCCCCCCCCCGTATCTGTTTTAATGTTATCCACGTGTGAAAATGTATCAACGTTTCAGAAACGTTTGCGAATCGTGTAACTGAGGCGGGACATGGGTACCAGCACGGTATTCACCTAGTTGCATGTGGGAAACCGCCTAAAAACCACATCGAGGGTGACTGTCACACCAGCCCTCGTCGTTAATCCGCTGGGCGGATTCACTCCAGGGTCGGTGAGCGTCTACGCGGTGGGTCTTCCTGTTTATACTAATACGCAGACGTATTAATTTTTCTTCAGTGTACGTGGTCGTCACATTAGCCACACGGATGAAAAGTTGATTTCCTGCACCGTCGGAACTTAGTACATAGCAACACAGCTCTCACTATGGACGTCTAAACAGGAGAGAAACTGCCGCGTTCAAAGCAAACCTACACATACGCAAACGAGCCCCGAAACATTATGAGCACTTGCTTAATAGTGTGCGTGTCGACCTGTGGAATGCAATGAAACAGCCGTTCTGCATGGCATGGATTTGACAAGTCCTAGGCAGGTTTCTGGATATGTAGCACCACCATGTCCACGAACAGGTCACAAAATTCTGGTAAGTTACGGGCCGGTGATACCGTCCCAGATGGTTTCCATTGACTTCAGATTAGCCATATTTTGTGACCCAGACATCAGTGATTTCACTGTCGTCCTCCGCAGATGACTATAACAAGAGTCTGCCATTGCAACAAGGGCGTTCACCATGCTGCAAGATGCTTCGCTGCCAGGAAAGACATCAGACGTGAAGTCATGTAGGTAGTCCTTAATAATCTAGTAGTCCGCAATTTTGTTTTCTCGTAAATTCTAATTATTACTGTGAATTTTGGACCTCTTACCTAATACTGCGTGAAGAATTTGACAGAGCACTGAAAGACCTAAGTCGAAACAAGGCCCCGGGAGTAGACAACATTCAATTACAACTACTGACAGCCTTGGGAGAGGAAGTCCTGTCAAAACTCTACCATCTGGTGAGCAAGATGTATGAGACAGGCGAAATACTCTCAGACTTCAAGAAGAATATAATAATTCCAATCCCAAAGGAAGCAGGTGTTGCCACATGTGAAAATTACTGAACAATCAGTTTAATAAGCCACTGCTGCAAACTACTAACACGAGTTCATTACAGACGAATGGAAAAACTAGTAGAAGCCGACCTCGGAGAAGATCAGTTTGGATTCCGTAGAAATGTTGGAACACGTGAGGCAATACTGACCCTACGACTTATCTTAGAAGCTAGCATTTGTAGACTTAGAGAAAGCTTTTTTCAATGTTGACTGCAATACTCTCTTTCAAATTCTGAAGGTGGCAGGGGTAAAATACAGGGAGCGAAAGGCTATTTACAATTTGTACAGAAACCAGATGGCAGTTATAAAAGTTGAGGGGCATGAAAGGGAAGCAGTGGTTGGGAAGGGAGTGAGACAGGGTTGTAGCCTGTCCCCGATGTTATTCAATCTGTATATTGAGCAAGAAGTAAAGGAAGCAAAATAAAAATTCGGAGTAGGTATTAAAATCCATGGAGAAGAAATAAAAACTTTGAGGTTTACCGATGACATTGTAATTCTGTCAGAGACAGCAAAGGACTCGGAAGAGCAGTTAAACGGAATGGATAGTGTCTTGAAAGGAGGATATAAGATGAACAGAAGCAAAACGAGGATAATGGAATTTAGTCATATTAAATCGGGTGATGCTCCGGGAATTAAATGAGGAAATTAGAGGCTTCAAGTAGTAAATGAGTTTTGCTATTTGGGGAGCAAAATAACTGATGATGGTCGAAGTAGAGAGGATATAAAATGTAGACTGGCAATGGCAAGGAAAGCGTTTCTGAAGAAGAAAAATTTGTTAACTTCGAGTATAGATTTAAATGTCAGGAAGTCGTTTCTGAAAGTATTTGTATGGAGTGTAGCCATGTATGGAAGTGAAACATGGACGATAACTAGTTTAGACAAGAAGAGAGTAGCTTTCGAAATGTGGTTCTACAGAAGATTAGATGGGTAGATCACATAACTAATGAGGAGGTATTGAATAGAATTGGGGAGAAGAGGAGTTTGTGGCACAACTTGACAAGAAGAAGGGACCGGTTGGCAGGACATGTTCTGAGGCATGAGGGGATCACCAATTTAGTACTGGAGGGCAGCGTGTAGGGTAAAAATCGTAGAGGGAGACCAAGAGATGATTACACTAAACATATTCAGAAAGATGTAGGTTGCAGTAAGTACTGGGAGATGAAGCTTGCCAGGATAGAGTAGCATGGAGAGCTGCATCAAACCAGTCTCTGGACTGGAGACCACAACCACCACCACCACCTTGGAACTCCAGTCAAGTCGATCATATTTGGCATTCAAAGTGAAGTACAACGTGAATTATATTAGTAATAACTGTTGTTAATGTTATCGTAGCAATAAAACACTGAAACGTAAGATAAACAATATAAAGTAAAAATTTAATTGAAGTTGTTAGTGGAAAAGTCCAAGCATATATTACTAGATCTGTTACCGGCAGCCTCGAAATGACAGCTGTGCACAGTTGTCGTGGTGCTTTCGGTTACCACCACAGGCCCTATGGAAGCCCAGGTGATGACAGTGTAATACTGCATCCACCTGCCTGCCTCCGTGGCACAGTGCATGTTTCGAGCAGCTGTTCGCCTGCATAAATCCCGTGTTCAACGTGAGAACACGGACCGTGCATTCAGACGTTGAGCGTGCCGAGTTCCTGACGTCATAGCGTGGAAAAAGCACGTTAGGGAGTCTTTCCGAACGTGCAGAGCAAAATATAAAGCCGTCAGCACACGGACCGTGCTGTCGAATGGAAACATTCAGCGTGCCAAGTTCAGCATGGTGCTGAACGTTCAGAACGCTTCTGGATACGGTACGTCTCTAAACGTAGTGGTATACGCGATAAAAGCGCGGTCCAGCGGCAGTTACCGGATCTGTCTGGCTCGTACACAACTGTTTACGAGATGGACGGGCGTGAAATTTCCACGCTAGCTCCATTAAAACGCACGTTTGCTCCCTTATCAACATGTTAGTTACGTTGTTCTGTCCATAGTACACATAAATAAAAACTTAAATATCAATGGACATCTTATAAGGCAAAAGGGAAAGTACCAAGTTCAGTTGAACAATAACATCAGCTTGTAAAAGTTCAGTTTAAAATATTGCAATGCAAATTCTTATCGTCATTTTTGTCTGTTTTGCGTCTTTTCCTTTAGTTGCTCCAAATTCCTGGAGGTATGTGCCGTATATGCAACTAAATGAAGGCAGTTTACTTGCCGTACGCGTTTCGCTTCTTTTATTTGGGAAACATCTGCTTCCTGAAATTAAGGTTTCTTTTTATACATACAATAAAAGTATTATGTTATAGATGTAATACGAGGCGTGTTTTTTAAGTAAGTACCGTTTTGAAATTAAAAAAAAGACGTGCTGAGATATCTCAATTTTATTTTTACAAGGAATCCTGTACCACAATCTACTTTTCTACATAATTTCCGTCAATATTGAGGCACTTGTCATAACATTGTACCAGTTTTTGAATACCCTCCTCGTAGAAGTCTGCCGCCTGAGTTGTTAACCACTGCATCACCACTGTTTTGACTTCGTCATTGTCTTCAAGACGCTGACCGCCCAGGTGTTTCTTCAAGTGCAGGAACAGATGGTAGTCACTGGGCGCAAGATCGGGGCTGGACGGAGGATGATTTCGAGTTTCCCATCGAAAAGATGTGATGAGATCTTTGGTCTGATTCGCCACATGCGGACGGGCATTGTCTTGCAGCAAAACGATGCCCTTGCTCAACTTCCACGAACTGTTGCTTAGATTCTGGTGTGACATGGGCCACCCATGTTTCATGGCCCGTAACAATTTGGCTTAAGAAATCATCACCGTCGTTACGGTACCGCTCAAGGAAAGTCAATGCACTGTCTAAACGTTTGGTTTTGTGCACATCCGTCAACATTTTCGGTACCCAACGTGCGCACAACTTTCGGTAATACAAGTGATCGGTCACAGTGCCATACAAAACACTATGTGAAACATTAGGAAAGTCATCCCGCAGGGAGGAAATCGTAAAGCGTCTCTTTTCTCTCACCTTATTGTCCACTACCTGCACCAAACTTTCATTAACGACCGAAGGACGCCCACTCCGTCGTTCATCATGCACATTTGTGCGGCCATCTTTAAATGCTCTCACCCACTTTCTTACCATTCCATCACTCATGTTTTCTCCGTAAACTGCACAGATCGATCGCTTTTAGGCCTTTACCACCAAGAAATCTGACAACAGCCCGTACTTCAGTCGGCGGGACTCAAGATTATCGGAGGCATCTTAAACACTCAGTACACAACGTAAACAAGGAAGAATCAGACTGGAATGGCGTCAGTGAGTAGATTAAGGTACAGGCTTTCATGTAAAAATAAAATTATTGAGATCTTAGCACATCTTTTTTTAATTTCAAAACGGTAATTACTTAATCACGCCTCGTATGCTACTATATTACATGTTTTCGCGTTTTTCTCTTGCTTTTTAGGTTAGAAGCAACTTACGTAGCACAAGTTCTGTATTGTGAATGTATCGTTCGGTGTTCAGATTTCCAGCGCTGTTAACACGTGTGTGGTCTTGGAGATGAATTTGTTAGTCTTCATACTCCAGCTGGCCAATTTCTGGTGTTTCATCCACATAATTTGTCACATAGCATGTTTCACTTTCACTTCCACTCGATGATCAACATGTGTGTGCTTTCGGTGTGTAGTACTGTTGCCAACCATTTATCATTTGCAACCATTTACGTTTGGAGTGGGCTCGTGAACTAATACACAGTCCATTGTACACATCGAGACTAAGTATTACAGTAAGTCTGTATACATTTAATTATTGGTATGTTTGTCTGATGATGCCATACCTCAAAACATGTTGCAAAAATGAGTAGTACAAGTAAGATATCTAAGGTTTGTGACTGATAGTGAGTTCTGTAACACATGTTTAAAAATTGGAATTCTAACCTTGAGAGACTGCAGCTTACGGTATCCCCTGAACAAAGTGTGTCCTACTGGTATCCGTATGTCTGAACTGTGTGGATAGGAGCAGGCGTTGTGTGGTAGATTTTTTTTAAAGGGGGGGGGGAGGGAGGGATTGTTCTGGACAGAGCACCCTTGTCGCCGAAGTGCGAACCCAGGACAGAACGACGACTGGTCCGCTTAGCGCCATGGAAGAGTGGGGGGTGACCCACGAGTATAAAGAGAGAACTCCCTGGCCTTCAAGTACTAGTCCATCAGCACATTCGGTCATAACTGGCTCTGACGAAATACTTCACATGTCTGTCAAGACGACTCGCCCATTCTCCCGAGAACTCTTCTTACAGGTATGTAGTAATATCGGTTGTAGGTTATACATAAAATATTGTGATGTACGCCCACAATTTGATAAAATATTTTGGAGTAAACACCTTCTGCTTAACAGAAGGCACCATTTAGCACTTAGGCTACATTTATTTACGTCTCCTCTTCGTTAGACAATGAGTTTAGACTTCTTAACGTCATTATCGGGTGTATAGCTCCATCAAGGTATCACGCACGTGGGAGTTGCCGCGTATTTACTGTACAAGTTGTACTGTTTTGTGGTTTGATAGATACCAACGCGAACGGTAACACATCGTGTGAATAAAATGCTACTTTCACGCGTATGGCACCGTATTCGAGCTAAACACACGATAATGGATTTAAGTAGTCCAAACTCGTTGTGTAACGGAGATGTCTGAATAGTGCAAAACTGCCTATGCCTATAGTGTCCACTTTAAATAAAGCTTTCTATTACTTGTGGGAAGCATTCCAAACATTTCCGAAAAATAATTTACGGATAAAATGATGGGCGTCTGGTCGAACATGACTAGGCCAAAGTTTTATTCATTATGGAAATCGGAGAATCCGGTGACTGTTGTTCCATAAAAAGCGGTTACCCTCGAGACTTAAGAACTCATCCATGACCCTCAGTGTTTCTTCTGTGACTTAGTTTCGTAGAATAAAGAGTAACCGTCTTCAGTCATAATCGTGTTTTGTTTTTAATTCAAAATGCATTTCGAACTCTTGGGGGGCTTATCCTCAGCTTTTCTCAGATTTAGGAATTCAGCTTCTTTTCATTTGAAATTCTTTCACTTGAACATTTTCGTTTGCAAATTTGATGTCCAGTGGAAAGTGTCAGTCATACTGTGCTTCAAAACCATTTCTCCACTGCTGATACTGTTACTTTCCGATTTGTCGTAGTTTTGTCAAATTATGTTCACAATGTCCTAATTTTTAATATAGCATTGTATTCTTACTGGGACCAGAAAAGCCTAAATCTAAGAAAAGAAAACAAGAATGTAGATTGTTAAAGCACCTAAAAAGAGCCCTCAGGGCTTGAAATGCAGCGTGCATTGGAATAAAATCACGATTGTGGCTGAAGGCGGTTGTTCATTTTATGAAAGAACTTGGGTCCTGGAGGAGACGTGAGTGAGCATTTCGGGTCTAGTTTCTATATCTTCCAATAATTATCAACGCATATATAGCACATACATTGCCGTTTTAATAGACTTGTCGTTTACACATCGTAAAAACCGGTGCTGACGTAATAAGCAGTGCCCGAACAGTTAAGCAGAAGACTATGTTCCTGTGTAACAAATATAAATGCAGGTACCTCAAGAAGGTCATAGCTGCCAGAAGTCGGCAATGGTCGTAATGTAATAAATTTGAACACTTGTAGGCAGCTGCAGTCATTTAGTAGTCTTAGCTCATTTATTCTTTCTTTGTATGATGCATGTCTGAATAAGTACAACGCCGTGTGTGAACGGTAGACCTGTAACGTCTATGTGTTGGAGGTATATTTATGAAATTCCAAAGATATCAAAACTATTGATTCAAGTTAAGAGTACAGCGAATACTGCCGTAAAAGAGCGTAACGTAACATTTACTGGGATGGGGTCAAAAAACTCGTAGCATGTACTAAATTGTAAATTGACGTGCGTGGAAAACTTCCCCGGATAGCTGTTCTATGCCTGCATCTACATCATACTTCAAAAGACACCTAACGGTGTATGGCGGAAGGTACTTCTTACACCACTAACTGTCCCCCCCCCCCTTTTTCCACTTACGAATGGTGCTTCGGAAGAATGATTGTACACGAAACCGTGATGAAACTCGCCGCTCTTCATTGGATCATATCTGAGCCACTTCTTTCGTAGATGGGTTACATGGCTCTCGTACCGCTTTAGTTTCCATCACTACTGTATCGCTTACTGAGATGTGTGGCACTTGTTTAACCATATTCACAAATTACACATAAAATAGTCTTGCTAGAGATAGGAGCAGAGCGTACATACCGCGCTGGTGACTGCCGGCTACAGTATCGGTGCGGACTGCGGCGCAGAACGCACTGCCGGAGATGGGACGGCCGTAGGTGTGGGCTATTGGCCATCGCTAACTGCGTTATCGGACGCGCGGCGGTGCCCTTATCTGATTAGCGACGTGGTGGAGAAGCCGTAGGAACCAGCAGGCCAGTCGCTCAGGCGTGGTCGTCCCTCCGTAGAGTCTGTGCCACGCTCCGCCGATTCATCCGTCATCACCATGCCGCTGATGACGGACAAGCAATACCACCAATATGTGAGTACACTGTGCACTTCGTTTCTGCTCGAACCGAACCTTCGCTTCTGCCCCGAGCGAAACCCTTGCGCGCTGCTGCTGCTGCTTCTCCCACCAAGCTTCAGTGCGCTCGCCTGTCACTCAGAGTATTGTAATCAGCAGAACGCTACGAAACTCAGAGCGTTGAAAAGTAAAATACGACCTGACGGTAGCATTTCAGGATATTCACAAGTTTCGATGATTCGACTCACCCGTTTCCCGTAGTAAATTACTTCCATTTGGACTACCATTCACGTCCTCAGCCGATCTACTTCTACGGAATATCAAGGAAATGACAATTTATTCGTTTCCTCTTATTCGGATCCCAGCCTCTGTTTTTTTCTGGAGATCAGAATCATTTTATTCGCCATTGACACCTTAATTTGTTCTAACATTCATTCTTACCTGCTTCAGCCTGTGACCGTTTTCATTCTCAGCTGTAATATCCAATGTCAACAAATTAGTAATGATTAGAGTTGCATCGTTACGTTATAAATGATGTAGCCACCTTCTTGTTCCTCGATGATGTGTGTGCCATCACATTTACCAGTCGCAATAGTAGAAATTGCTTTTACGTAATAGTTACTTGCAAGGAGATTTAGTGAGAGAGGAACAAATTTCTGTTCCCACGTAACAAGAATCGATTTTGCGTATGACGACACACCCGTTATCGATATTACACCTAGGTCTAAGTAATTACAACATTTGTTATGTTATAGTGTTCCAACTTTTCGAACTTTTATTGGCGGCTGCGGTGGCCGAGCGGTTCTACGCGTTTGTCCGGAAGCGAGCGACCGCTACGATCGCAGGTTCGAATCCTGCCTCGGGCATGGATGTGTGTGCTGTCCTTGGGTTAGTTAGGTTTAAGTAGTTCTAAGTTCTAGGGGACTGATGACCTCAGATGTTAGGTCCCATAGTGCTCAGAGCCATTTGAACCATTTTTTTTTTAATTTTATTAGTTTCTTGATGTTGAATAGCTGCGTTTGAAAACGATCATGGGTCGAAACTGTTTAGTAATGCAAAATAAATGTAAAACTTAAATTTGTTCCAAGTAATTAAATACCTTACGGCGGGACTATTTTGAGGTGGGTGGTGGAAACTGAGTCTTGTCGTTGCAAGATGGATTATCACACTATTGAGCACTTACAGAATTAATCAGAGGACTAGATTGATATATTCAGTCTATTCCTTCAGCTATGATCCCTGCTTCCAAATATTTGAAACATTTAGTGACCCAGCGTTTTAGTAGTTAGCTGCAATTTGTCGTCCTGGTGATTTGCCATTGTATACGTTTAATGAATGTACTCTGTAAATCTAATAACAGCAAATAACGTTCTTGCATCTATTTTTTTTTGTAAATGTTCGTTTCTCCTTAGTAAAAGAAAAAGGCACACCGCTGACAGACGACGTGAAATTATTACGAGAACGTCTAGTCGATAATTCATGTAAATAACAAATGCCCTCCCACACATTCCGCAGTTGAATTCTGTGATAGATGCGCTTAGGATTTCGGAAAATGCTCTAATTTCAATCTGTTGCATAACGTCCTTTTCACAGCAAGACATAAACACACTCGTGTCAAATTGAAAGAAAAAACAGTTCGTTCGTAATGCTTCGCGTGCTTATTTGAAACGAAGCATACATAATTTTTAAAAATGCTGTATGTGGCTCACATGTTTCTTTCACAGGATCCCCATGCTCATGTTTTAGGTAAAAGACCCTTTTAGAAGATTGGATTAGACACATTTTATGAGCATTTGTTTCAGAGGACTTACATTGCAGCACTTTCCAGTGCACTTGGAGTAGTAGTGCCTGTTTTATTCATTTCAGACCGACATGTCCATCCCAAACAACGAAGACACTTAATGGTTTACGAACTTCCAGCATGCTGAAGTAGCTTGGATCAGCAACTTCTGTTAATCAATAGAATGAAAAAGCAGTCCAATTTGCAAGTATTTTATTTTCCATTCGATGAGTAGTTTCGACCCGAGACCCAGTTTCAAATCAACATAACAAACTCGTAAATGGCATTTCCGAAAATGCCAAAAAATGCTTAATGTACATTTACAGTGCAGACAGGTAAATGTACTCTGTGCAACCCTTTTCGTCTCTGCATTACTATAGCAACCTACTACCACAACGTACATACTAAAGTACAATTTTCCAGTATGCCACAAACGTCAGCCTTACTAGAACAGTGAACGAGCAATAAATGAGTTCACATTCGCCTTATACCGCTCAGTACGGTCAGCAATTACCGACGATGACCTCCAGTGGATCAAACTAATAGTAATGGGAAGCTTACACTAGTCAATAGTGGGTGTCCACGTACTGTAATGTTCTTGGTCACTTTATTTTCCGCATTACACGCTTGTACATTGTGAAAAGCACAGTGAGCTGTGAGGCATCGTTTAACATTACTTTGTTTTTTCCCCCTTAGATAGTACTTACATTCGACTACATTTCATACATTAAGGCCTGTCACATCAGACGATCAGCGATATTGAGTTCGTACATATTTTCAAATCGTAGTTTTTCGTACGTTACTGTAGCTTCTCAACATTTTGGAATTCTTGTTGGCACTACGGTACGGCTGTTAGCATAGCGGGTCCGGGAATGTGATAAACTGTGAATTAAAAAGATCAGTGAAGTATATGCTTCGGTTGAGGACGTTTTCCTCTTCGTTAGATCCAAAATACGCCGTGCGAGTGACGAAGCACACGACTTGGCCGATCACTCAGTTTCAGCTCGGAGACTGGACCGTGGGCCTGGCACACAGCCACAGATTACATGGGTAGTGACTGTTAAGTTATCTCTTACAGCTGTCGGTTTATTTTGTCAGGAAGCAAGAGGTCGTCATTGACCAGTCAACGGGGTATGGTTTTCTTCGCGACCTGAGACGCAAGACGAAATACAGAGAAGGATGTTAGCGCTGCGTGGGCTCCGGTGATGGATCAGCGAGGCAGGTACTGCGCGAAGAAACGAAAATAAAAATCCAGAGGACGACGCCTCAATCCGACCAACATATGGCCACACGACGGTAATCCCAAAGGCGGATTCCCGCTACGCATATTGATTTCGGGACTTGTATCGGAGGTCGAATGGCGTCCTCGAGTGTGTGTCGCTGTGCCCAGTCGAACCAAGATGATTTCCTGCATTCTGTGATACTTTTAAATTGGCTGTGGGAGCTTACGTGTTACCGACTGTCGGATCAGACATTTTATTGAAATTCTGAATGACCGAAAATTGAAACCCGCCGAATTTTAGTCTACTAAAGGAAGTGTACGATGATACAGCAATGAATGAAATAAATGCGCGAAAGTGATGTGAAATGTTTAATCTTCTTCTTCGTGCTTCTTTGTTCTTCGTTTTTCGTTCTTCTTTGTTTTTCGTTCTTCTTTGTTTTTCGTTCTTCTTTGTTTTTCGTTCTTCTTTGTTTTTCGTTCTTCTTTGTTTTTCGTTCTTCTTTGTTTTTCGTTCTTCTTTGTTTTTCGTTCTTCTTTGTTCTTCGTTCTTCTTTGTTCTTCGTTCTTCTTTGTTCTTCGTTCTTCTTTGTTCTTCGTTCTTCTTTGTTCTTCGTTCTTCTTTGTTCTTTGTTCTTTGTTCTTCGTTCTTCTTTGTTCTTCGTTCTTCTTTGTTCTTCGTTCTTCTTTGTTCTTCGTTCTTCTTTGTTCTTCGTTCTTCTTCCGTTACACCCTTCGACTCCCCCTGCGGGTCCGGGGTAAGAATAGGCCCGAGGTATTCCTGCCTGTCGTAAGAGGCGACTAAAAGGAGTCCCTCCCCCTCAAGGGGGTAGTTAGCGCCTGCGTCCGGAGACGGACGGTTCCACGACCTCTATTTGCGGTCATTTTGCTTTTTCACTTCTCGTTTCTTCCTTTCTTTGGTTGGTTCCTTTCTTTGCTCTTCTCCACCTCACTGTCTTCCTTACTTTTTCCCCTGCATAATCTCCTTGCCTTCTTCTCCTTGCCTTCTCATTGCCTTCTTCTCCTTGCCTTCTCATTGCCTTCTTCTCCTTGCCTTCTCCTTGCCTTCTCCTTGCCTTCTCCTTGCCTTCTCCTTGCCTTCTCCTTGCCTTCTCCTTGCCTTCTCCTTGCCTTCTCCTTGCCTTCTCCTTGCCTTCTCATTGCCTTCTTCTCCTTGCCTTCTCTGGTCTCCGCCTCGGCGTTTGAGACACTGTCCTCTCTCTCTCTCTCTCTCTCTCTCTCTCTCCTTTTTCCTCTTCTTCCTTCCTCCCTGTGCGCGCCTGAAGGCCGACCCACGCGTTAGCACGCGTAGCCGGTGACGGGGTAACGCGTAATTCCCCGCCCTGGGTAGACATGTAAGGCACGCGCGTACCCCCTGGTAAAGGCCAGGCCCGGGGAGGGGTGATTGCCTGAGCTGATACCTTCTGACCATGCCGATTGGTCCCTCCGTCTGTTTCTCGGGAGGTGTGACCTGAGGTGTAAACATTCACCTAAGGCGGGAGTGCCCTCTGAGAGGGTCCCCACAAGGAAGGAGCGCGCCATCGGAGACGCTGGCAATCATGGGGGATTTCTCCGCAATGGATTTCACTCCATCTCTCTCGACTTCTGCCCAAAAACGGAAACGTGACCAGCTACCAGTGACAAAAGTACTACCGCCTGCCCCACAGTTCCTCGTCGTTTCTCGATCTGAGGACGGAAAGGATTTTTCCTCTGTCAACCCTTTCGTTATCCAGAAGGGCGTCGATGCCATAGCCGGATCTGTCAAATCCTGTACCAGGTTGCGTAACGGTACCTTATTACTCGAAACTGAGAGCGCCTTTCAGGCACAAAAACTGCTTCGGGCCACACTCCTGTACACATTCCCTGTCCGGGTGGAGGCTCACCGAACTTTGAATTCGTCTCGTGGTGTGGTCTACACTAGATCCCTCGACGGTTTGACTGACGAGGAGATTCAATCTTTCCTCGCTGAGCAGGGCGTGACGGCTGTCCATAGGGTCATGAAAAAGGTCAACAATGACCTTGTACCGACCCGGACCCTTTTTTTGACCTTCGATAGTGTTCAGCTGCCATCGCGCATCAAAGCGGGCTACGAGGTTATTTCTGTTCGCCCCTATGTCCCGACACCTACGCGCTGCTACCAGTGTCAGCGTTTCAATCACACTCGCCAATCTTGTTCCAATGCGGCTAAATGTGTCACTTGTGGCAGGGATGCCCATGAGGGTGACTGTCCACCTCCGTCTCGTTGTGTGAACTGTCAGGGTGACCATGCTGCATCCTCCCGCGACTGTCCTGTCTATAAGGAAGAACGCTGTATCCAGGAAATTCGGGTCAAAGAGAAAGTGTCCACCTCGGCTGATCGCAAGCTATTGGCTAGTAGGAAGCCCACGCTGCTCCCAGCGGGGAAATACAGTACTGTCCTCGCCTCTCCTCGGACTACCAGGGAGGTGGCAACCCAGACCTGCGATCTGACCTTCAGCACCACGGTCGTCCGTTCGGCCAGTGCTAAGATCGCGCGGTCGACGTCTCCTCTTCGTCCCATCACCCCACAGACACCAGCCCCTTCATCAGCTTCTGCTAAGACGAAGACCCAGAAGTCAGATGCACGGGCCTTCAAGAAGGAACCGTCCCGTGCAGACTTCCTACGTACCTCGACCTCCCAGCCTTCGTCCGGTACTTCCACCAAACGACCATCCAAGAAGGCTAATAGGAAGCACAGTTCTCCTTCTCCGCCACGGCGCATTTCTTCTCCTGCGCCACCCAGCGGTTGCCGCCCCAGGCCGTCATCCCTTTCGCCTGGCCGCACCGCTGGTAGCCGAACATCTGGCCGTTCACCGGCGGAGGAAGCTCCCCCTCCCGGCCATCTTCCCAAGATGGCAGATGAACCTATAGACCCAATGGACGATGACTGTCCGCCTACTGATAGCGGCGGCAGTGCTCGCTCGAAGCCAGGCCCTCAGCGGCCTTCGAGGTGACCCCTTCTTTCATCTTCCTTTTTTCTTACGATGGCACTTATTCACTGGAATATTCGCAGCATTCGCTCCAACCGAGAGGACTTGAAGTTGCTGCTTCGCTTGCACCGTCCGCTCGTCGTAGCCCTCCAGGAAACGAAGCTACGCCCATGCGATCAAATTGCCTTGGCACACTACACCTCTGTGCGTTTTGACCTACCCCCTGTGGTAGGTATCCCAGCTCATGGAGGGGTTATGTTGCTGGTCCGGGATGATATTTACTACGATCCCATCACGTTGCACACCGGCCTGCAGGCAGTTGCCATCCGCATTACTCTCCCCACTTTTACATTTTCCATTTGTACCGTTTACACTCCATCGTCGTCTGCCGTTACCAGGGCAGACATGATGCAACTTATTGCTCAGCTACCTGCACCATTTTTGTTAACTGGAGACTTCAATGCCCACCATCCCCTTTGGGGCTCTCCAGCATCCTGCCCGAGGGGCTCCCTGTTAGCAGACCTTTTCAACCAGTTCAATCTCGTCTGCCTCAATACTGGCGCCCCTACTTTTCTTTCGGATACATCTCACACCTATTCCCATTTAGATCTCTCTATATGTACTCCCCAACTTGCACGCCGGTTCGAGTGGTATGCTCTTTCTGATACATATTCGAGCGACCACTTCCCGTGTGTTATCCATCTCCTGCAGCATACCCCCTCTCCGTGCTCATCTAGTTGGAACATCTCCAAAGCAGACTGGGGGCTCTTCTCTTCAAGGGCGACCTTTCAGGATCAAACATTCCCAAGCTGCGATAGTCAGGTCGCACACCTCACGGAAGTCATTCTCTCTGCTGCTGAATATTCCATCCCTCACCCTACTTCTTCTCCACGTCGCGTACCGGTCCCCTGGTGGACCGCAGCATGTAGAGACGCTCTACGTGCTCGTCGACGTGCTTTACGCGCCTTTAAACGCCACCCTACAGTGGCGAATTGTGTCAATTATAAACGATTACGTGCACAGTGTCGTCGTATTATTAAAGAAAGCAAGAAAGCCAGCTGGGCTGCTTTCACAAGCACCTTCAACAGTTTTACTCCTTCTTCTGTTGTCTGGGGTAGCCTGCGCCGGCTATCTGGCACTAAGGTCCACTCACCAGTTTCTGGCTTGACGGTCGCGAATGACGTCCTTGTGGCCCCTGAGGCTGTCTCCAATGCCTTCGGCCGCTTTTTCGCAGAGGTTTCGAGCTCCGCTCATTACCACCCTGCCTTCCTCCCCCGCAAACAGGCAGAGGAGGCTAGGCCACCTAACTTCCGCTCCTCGAATCGTGAAAGTTATAATGCCCCATTCACCATGCGGGAACTCGAAAACGCACTTGGCCGATCACGGTCCTCCGCTCCAGGGCCTGATTCTATTCATATTCAGATGCTGAAGAACCTTTCTCCTGCGGGTAAAGGTTTTCTTCTTCGTACTTACAATCGCATCTGGATTGAGGGACATGTTCCCGCATGCTGGCGCGAGTCTATTGTTGTCCCGATTCCTAAGCCGGGGAAGGACAAGCACTTGCCCTCCAGTTATCGACCCATCTCGCTTACCAGCTGTGTCTGTAAAGTGATGGAGCGAATGGTTAACTCTCGATTGGTTTGGCTGCTCGAGTCTCGACGCCTACTTACCAATGTACAATGTGGATTTCGTAGGCGCCGGACTGCTGTTGACCATCTGGTTACCTTGTCGACCTTCATTATGACTAACTTCTTGCGGAAGCGCCCGACCGCGGCTGTGTTCTTTGATTTGGAGAAGGCTTACGACACCTGTTGGAGGGCGGGCATTCTCCGCACCATGCATACATGGGGTCTTCGCGGTCGCCTCCCTCTTTTTATTCGTTCCTTTTTAATGGATCGACAGTTCAGGGTACGTGTGGGTTCTGTCCTGTCGGACACCTTTCGCCAGGAGAATGGGGTACCACAGGGCTCAGTTTTGAGCGTCGCTCTCTTCGCCATAGCGATCAATCCAATAATGGATTGCCTCCCAGCTGATGTATCAGGCTCCCTTTTCGTGGACGATTTTACCATCTATTGCAGCGCGCAGCGTACGTGTTTCCTGGAGCGCTGTCTTCAGCGTTCTCTTGACCGTCTTTACTCGTGGAGTGTCGCCAATGGCTTCCGTTTTTCTGCCGAGAAGACGGTCTGTATTAACTTCTGGCGCTACAAAGAATTTCTCCCACCGTCTTTACGACTTGGTCCCGTTGCTCTCCCATTCGTGGAGACAACAAAATTTTTAGGTCTTACATTTGACAGGAAACTTAGTTGGTCTCCACATGTGTCTTATTTGGCTGCCCGTTGTACCCGTTCTCTCAATGTCCTCCGTGTTCTCAGTGGTATGTCGTGGGGAGCGGATCGAACCGTCCTCCTTCGCCTATATCGGTCGATCGTCCGCTCCAAGCTGGATTATGGGAGCTTCGTATACTCCTCTGCACGGCCATCCATCTTACGCCGCCTCAACTCCATACAACATCGGGGTTTACCACTTGCGATCGGAGCGTTTTATACTAGTCCCGTCGAGAGTCTTCATGCTGACGCTGGTGAGTTGCCACTCACCTACCGGCGCGATATACTGCTTTGTCGGTATGCCTGTCGGCTACTGGCAATGCCTGACCACCCATCTTATCGTTCCTTTTTTGATGACTCTCTCGACAGTCAATACGGGTTGTATGTCTCCGCCCTGCTACCCCCTGGAGTTCGCTTTCGTCGCCTCCTTCAACACCTTAATTTTTCACTCCCTGCCACCTTTCGAGTGGGCGAGAGCCACACGCCACCTTGGCTCCAGGCTCAGGTTCGCGTCCACCTTGACCTCTGCTCACTCCCGAAGGAGGTTACCCCCGATTCAGTCTACCACTCCCGTTTTGTCGAACTTCGTTCGAAGTTCATTAATACGACCTTCATTTATACAGATGGCTCTAAGACCAATGACGGGGTCGGGTGTTCTTTTATTGTCGGGGCACAAAGTTTCCAATATCGGCTCCATGGCCATTGTTCGGTCTTCACAGCTGAGCTCTTTGCCCTCTACCAGGCTGTCCTTTACATCTGCCGCCACCGACATTCTGCATATGTCATCTGCTCCGATTCCCTGAGCGCTATCCAGAGCCTCGGTGATCCGTACCCGGTTCACCCTTTCGTGCACCGGATCCAACGCTCTCTTCAGCAGCTGGTGGACGTCGGTTCTCCGGTTAGCTTTATGTGGATTCCTGGCCATGTCGGTATCCCTGGGAACGAAGCTGCAGATGCCGCGGCCAAGGCTGCGGTCCTCCAGCCTCGGACAGCTTCTTGTGGTGTCCCTTCGTCAGATTGTAGCAGGGTAATTTGTCGGCGCATTGTCTCGCTGTGGCATGCCGATTGGGCTGCACTTTCAGACAACAAGCTTCGGGCCTTGAAAGCTCTACCCGTGGCTTGGACGTCCTCTTCACGCCCTTCTCGGCGGGAGGAGGTAGTTTTGGCCCGGTTGCGAATTGGCCACTGCCGGTTCAGCCATCGCCATCTGCTGACGGCTGCGCCGGCGCCGTTCTGCCCATGTGGGCAATTGCTGACGGTCCGCCACATTTTAACGTCGTGTCCGAATTTTAACACCCTACGTCTCGATATTGGCCTGCCATGTACTGTAGAAGCCATTTTAGCGGATGACCCACGAGCAGCTGCTCGCGTTCTTCATTTTATCAATTTGACAACCCTCTCAAAGGACATTTGATTATGCTGTTTTCTTTTTTAATCCTATGCCTGTCAGTATGTCTTTCATCGTGTTCTCCGTTTTGTTGCTGTTTTAAACTTGTGACTCGCGGTGCATTCCTAAAGTAGTCTGGGCGCTAATGACCGTTGACGTTGTGCGCCCTAAAACCACAAAAAAAAAACACCCTTCGACTTGCCCCGAATTTAAAGGTTATCTTTTCATTTTCTCTGGAGTCTGTCCACGACCATGGAACCAAGGAAACGACCAACAGCAGTAATAGTTCTTCTGTACGTGGGCTTAGTTGTTCTTCTGATGTGCTTCTGCGAAAAAGTTAGTTGTATTTATGTATTTTACTTTGACTAATGCATGCTAACTTACTGTAAGCTTTTGATTAAATTTTAGTGCACTTGCATAGTGTGAACTGACTTGGGAGTGCTGTAAAAAATAAGTAGCGGAACAGCAGCACTTTATTCCATCCAGAGACGGCTTGGGTTAGTGTTAAATTCCTGGTAGTAGAGACGAACATTGATTAAAGATGGATAGGAACTACACCTGTTGTGCACGGATGTGGGGGAAATTGACCACCGTCTGTAAACTGCTGAAAGCTATGTCGACGGGCCTCAGGCTGCTGCCCAGGCCTGCGGTGGAATACCTGAGATGAATTCTCAGCATCTCTGACACGTGTAGTGAAGCCTGTATGGTCCCTGACATTAGCTTGACGGTGAACAGAGAACAGTAGTGGCGACGCGAATCTGGGCGGAAGGCGGATGTAGATGTCCGCACGGCTCTCCCTTTACGACTTTAAGGGCTTAAGGTATCGCCCGCTGCTTAAAGTACATATGAGGCAGTACGGAGTGCCTCGTTAGTTGGGAGCCAATGTTCATTAAAGGTCCGAACAAGCGCGGAGGCTGAGTTTGTTCATTACTGGGAGCTCCAGCGTTATGTCTGAAGCCATTGGGGGAACGAAGGCCAGTGTCCACCTCGTTCTTACCTGGGGGCTCTCGTTACAGATGAGTACGGGGTCCCGGGTTCGATTCCCGGCGGGGTCAGCGATTTTCACCTGCCTCGAGATGACTGGGTGTTTGTGTTGTTCTCATCGTTTCATCGTCATTCATGAAAGTGGCGAGATTGGACTGAGCCATGGTTGGGAATTTGTACGGGCGCTGATAACCACGCCGTTGAACGCTCCGCAAACGAAACATCCACATCATCTAGTTACAGACGTGGATGAGGCTACGGCGGCAGCGATTCATCGCACTGAATGCACCCGGCTGGAAATCATGGCTCATGCAGGCACGCATGACGCATGACGCCTGCCGCCTGACTCCAGAAGCCATCGTCGGTTCCTGCAGGCAGCTGGCTGTCTTCATGTAGAAATCGAGTCTAGCGTGCGTATTCGAAGCGGAACTAGCTAGAATTTTGTAGCATTGTCACCAGATTCGATAACGGTTCTCTGGTCTGGAACCGAGTGGAGCCTTAAATCAAAGGCAGAGACGGTTCTGTGACTATTTTGGATGCGGATCTCCCGAAATCTGCCTCGGGTGAGGAATTGTAACATCCCCTTCGAAGGTCGTACCTTACTCACAGGAAGCGAATACTGGGGTGACTTGCACATGTGAAGGTGTTTTTATGTATACAAGGTGTACAACTTTGCTTCCGCCGTTTGCCAATAGGTGACAACAACGGTAAGTAGCGGGGGAAACAAACAGGTCGCAGACGTCAGGCAGTTAGCTTGGACCTCGGTCAACATAACCTCATTCAAACATTAGTCGATTTGTGTGTGCGTCATCAAGTTGTTCTTGATTGAAAATGTCAGTTTTCGAGCCTAATTCTCGTGATTTGCGGGAGGTGTTACTGTTTTGTTTCAGTATGAAGAAAACAGCGGCTGATTCTTTTCGAATGCTCTCAAGTACGTATCGTAAGGACGCTATTAATGAAAGAACGTGTCGTGAATGGTTTCAACGCTTCAAGAACGGTGATTTTAACGTCGTAGACGGGCATAGTGGTGGAAGAGAGAAAGTTTTCGAAGATGCAGAATCGGAGACATTTCTGAGTAAAGACGCGCGTCAGACTCAAGAATTGGCTCGATTGGTGGGAGTGACACAGCAAGCCATTTCAAAACGTCTCGAGGCTGTGGGCATGATTCAGAAAAAAGGAACTTGGGTCCCGTGTGAGCTGAAACCAAGAGACGTTGAACGGCGTTTGTGTGTTTGTGAACAGTTGGTTCAGAGGCAAAAATGGGATTTCTGCATCGCATTGTGACCGGGGACGAAAAATAGGTCGTTACGATAGGGGATATCCCGGCCATGCTTCCACGTCGACGGCCAAACCGAATATTCACAGCCCCAAGATCATGCTCTGCATTTGGTGGGACCAGCTCGGACCCAGGGATAGGTGGGGAGGGGGGGGGGGGGGTAGAGGCATCCAAACGACTATTCACGTTAGTCTTTAGACTCTGTGAGGCTGGAGACATAACATCAGACTTTTTGAAAAATGTCATTTACACAATCCCGAGTATATCAAGGGCAGATGAGTGCGAGAATTATCGCAAAATCACCTCAATGTCTCATCGTCAAAGTTCATGCCTAGAATAGTATACAACTTCGGAAAAGTAAAAGCACCAGTGGCAGTTTTGGCATTGTGCGGGATAGTGGAAGCAGTACTTAAATAAAATGAAGATGCCTTGATGGATTTGTCTCTCTAGAAAAAGTATTTGACAATGTAAAATTCTGAAAGATTTCCAAAATTCTGAGAAAATAAGGAATAAGCTTCAGCGAAAGACGTGTAATATGGGATGTGTAAAAGAACCAACGAGGAACAAGAAGAATGAAAGAGCAGGAGCCAAGTAATCGGACAGGGACGAAGTATTTGGCTGCCTACTGTTCAGTCTGTGTGTCGAAGAAGCAATGACGGAAATAAAGGGTGATTCGAGAGTGGGATTAAAATTTTGGGTGAAAGTGTACCAGTGATAAAATTCCCTGGTTATATCGCTATCCTCAGTGAAAGGGAAGCAGAATTACATGACCTGTTGAAAGGAATTAAGTCTAATGAATATACATTATGGATCAAAAGTAAACCGAAGAAAGATGAAAGTAATGAGATGTAGCAGAAACGAGATTAGCGATAAATTTAGCATCAAAATTGGTTACCACGAAGCAGACGAAGTGTTGGAGCTCTGCTACCTTGGAAGTAAATATAACAAATGATTGACGAATCGAAGACTAGCATCGGCAAGGGCGGGCATTTCTGTGCAGAAGCGGTCGACTAGCATTAACATGGGTCTTAATTTGAGGAACGTATTTCTGAGAATGTACTTTTGCAGCACTGAATGGTATGGTAGTGAATCTGTGACTGGGGGAAAAGCGGCAATGAAAGGAATCGGAGATTGAGATGTGTGTGCAGCTGTAGTAATGTGTTGAAAATTAGGTGGACTGATACGGAATACGAATTGCAAAAATTCAAACTAAATGTCAATGAGAAAACTAATAGCAACAGTTTTTTGCACTCGTAAGGCTATTCTATTGGTGTCCACTGTGGGTGGTAATCTGCTCGGTTTCTGTTGTGACGAAAGAATGACAGCTGGTAGCTGATAGTGTTGTCGACGCACGTAAAAACGTCAGGCTTGAACCACGTACACAGGAGTGGTTATTCAAACATCTATGCTAAGCATAGAATGTTAATAGAGAGTAAGTGACAAACTACCTCGTAAGTTGGCGAAAAGTAACTCCAAATCTGGTGCAGGGGCCACACCCCTCACTGTCAACGGATTTGCCACCACATAAGCGCAGTACTGAGGGTCATTTGTTTGAAACACCGATCTTTCGTCCGTCATTTGGGCTTTAGGAACCAGAGCCGTTCTTCTACGTCGTTGTCTTTGAGGGCGAGCGGACCCCATTCCAGTCTATTCCTAGGAAGATTCATGGAAAGTGTCGGGGATCGAACCTAGCTTCTCGGTGCGGCGGTCGGTTTTGCTAACAGCTCATATACGACGGTGTCTACCAACTCCATGTAGTAGCCAAGATCGGCCATTCGGTACTGACCGTCCGCCGCGTCATCCTTTGTTTGCTCATGGAGTCATTCGGCTGGATTATGAAGGGACATGGCGTCATAACAAGGCTCTCCGTGCCGTTGTCAGCCCAGACCTTGGAGCCGCAGCATCTCGCTCAAGTAGTCTTTTAGTTGCCATCTTGAGGCCGAATCTTCGCACGAATTAAAATTTCCTGGCAGTACCGGGATTTGACCCTGGTCCTCCGCATAGCAGATTGTCTTGGGATTTATTAATTTCGATGTAGCAGAGCAAAGATAAGAAAATCGGCTTTCTAATTTAGGGGCGAAAGAACTTCCTGCTGATAAATGAAATGAAATGTCGTGTGACGAAGTCCTCCCGTCGGGTAGACCGTTCGTCTGGTGCAAGTCTTTAGATTTGACGCCACTTCGGCGACTTGCACGTCGATGGGGATGAAATGATGATGATTAGGACGACACAACACCCAGTCCCTGAGCGGAGAAAATCTCCGACCCAGCCGGGAATCGAACCCGGGCCCTTTGGATTGTCAGTCTGTCGCGCTGACCACTCAGCTACCGGGGGCGGACTTCCTGCTGATTGACCCATAACTTCGACGATCAGCGAATACAAAGTGCCCGCTCGTATTTTATGTATTCATACTGACGTCAGGTAAAGGTGCATGTAGCCTGAGATAGCTAGGAGCGATAATGTAGGTAGATAAACAGCGGGAAAATGTGAGGTGATTGCAGTTTCCGATAACATTAAAAAGACAAACTCAGTCCGTTGGATTTATGGCTGGCGCAGAAGCGTCAGCATAATCTTATCTCTGGAGGTAAAGTGTGTGTGTGTGTGTGTGTGTGTGTGTGTGTGTGTATGTGTGTGTGTGTGTCTAAAATGCGATACAAATAATCGTGGGATATGACATGATGATGATGATGATGATGATGATGATGATGATGATGATGATGGCCCATACTCCGTGACGGAGCGTAGGGGAACGATGCGGGAGACCCGCACCGCCGTACTAGGCAAGGTCCTAGTGGAGGTGGTTCGTCATTGCCTTCCTCCGACCGTAATGGGGATGAATGATAATTATGAAGACGACACAACAACACTCAGTCATCTCGAGGCAGGAAAAATCCCTGTATCCGCCGGGAATCGAACCCGGGACCCCGTGCTCGGGAAGCGAGAACGCTACCGCGAGACCACGAGCAGTGGACTCTTTCCTTTGACAATTTTCAAACAACTGCTTTGCAAATTAGGTGAAAATACGCGGTCAAATAGCCACCTTAAAAGATGGTAGTGGCTAGCAGTGAGACGTTTAAGTAGTCGTAGCATTTAAATCTAGACTGAAGAATCTTCAGACGAGGTATAGGTTTAACAAGGAAATTTTAGAAAATTTTGACGTCCTTCGCAGTCTGATTTGTCGTTTTACTGCGCCGAACATAGTGCGGATATGCATCTTTGAAGTGTCTGAAAAGAGCCATAAAGAATTTATGAAAATTAATGCGTGTGAAGCTTCAAAGCTACTGAATGAAGGGGGCAGAGAGACCATTCTACATTTGAGTAACAGGAAAGTACCCACTTTGTTGGCGTATGTAGCTATCATCTTAATATAGCTTGCCGATCAAAATAGTACAGTGGTAGCGTGAGTTGGCACTCGGTGGTATTCATCTCAACGTCTCGTTCTTTTTCTGTTGAAAAGAATGTAGCGGGTTATAATATCTGGGATTCACTTCAGGAAATTGAGAACACTTTGATTAGCAGTAATTCTTACGCTAAATTTCCACCAGCTATTTCGGTGCACAGTGCTGCAATGCATTCATGCTACCCGTTGCTCCTTGGTGGTCACAGGTACTCCACATATGCCGGTAAATCACCACCTTTCCCCCTCGTCTTTCGTAAACTAATTCTATCCGGATCTGATACTTTTTATGTGAGTGCTGCACTGATATTCGAAATAGGGTGGTTGTTGACTGGTAAAAAGATAGAAGATAGGAAACAGACGTGAATAGAAAAGTTTGTTTTTACATCTCGGTTGCATGATAATTGGCTGATAACAAATTTTGATCATGCACCTGTGAAAAAAAACTACGTTCTAATAACACCTCAGTGTTCACAACTGATAAGCGATGAAAATATTGCGGGTAAAAGTAAATAGTCTTGAGTTATATAGGAGAGGAATTCTGATATATCAGAGGCATACTAGTGAGAGATTACCGTTAGAGGGGTAGGTGATGGGAAGGAAGATATGAGTCAGTAGTTTCTGGTATGAAGTGGCCAAAAAGTAAACCTTTGTTCAAATTAAATGATTAAAATTAACTGCAGAAGCAGAAAACCATTGCCATTTTATGTTTTCTGAGATTCCTTTGTTGCGTCTATTTTGTCATTTTCTTGGAGATGTGGTTAGCCTACGCGCTATGTTTGGCCTCTTAGGAATTCACACACATTTGAACATTTACTTGCATTTGACTTACCACATCTCTAAGATTAAGGTGCTGGTGCTGATCGTCATAATGGTAAAAATATCTTAAGTTTGACAAACAATGACATTCGTACATGATGTCTTGTGTATAAGTTAATAAACTGTTCTTGAACTGTTGTTCGCGTTCCTTCACTAGAGGCCAGTAAATGTTTAAGAGTTTTTCTTTTATAACTCCAGACTGATCACTTCCATCTACAATATTTCACCGATCATCGGTTGTCAAAATTCAGGTATTACTAGAATGTCAGAGTTCTGTAAATGATTTCTCCATTTTTATTATTTAAAGAGGTGCTTTTTAGAATTGAAGATAGCCCGTATATTCAATGGAAACTAATCATCAATCATTTCTGTAGCGCAGTTGAGACTCTAAAATAAACTTTTGTTATACGAGTATACAGTTTCGGCATCTCTCGCAACCACATGGCTACATTTAGAATTTGTTTCGAGTTTCCGTATTTTGCAGGGGCCCTTTAGAACGCCTCGGCGTGAAGAAAACTGCCGTTTATTAAGAGTGTGTAGTGTCGACAAGGGCCGCTTGTGTTGGCAACACAGAGGGGGTCATTCTCCTACCAGGCTACAGATAACAGCGCAAAATACTCTGAGGACTAGCAGGGTGATCCGCTTAACGTAAACATCCGCCCCTGCAATCAACACTTCCTTTCTTAAGGATCATAATAAAAGTAATTGGCAATAAATTTTTAAATTACTAAATAACGGGAGAGCTTGTTAACTACGTGCCCATCAGAGCTTTATTGTAATCGTACAATTTTACAGACGCTTACAATAAGATGACCGCCCTTACCTACAGTGTGCAGAGACTAGGATCTCGAGCAGAGATGAGGAAATTAGATGAGGCGAGGAATCAGCATATGTGCTCTGTTACGCTTGATCTAGCATGAATGTAGCTAACTACACTTACCTGAATAACAATAATCAATTACTAGGAAACTTTTCAGCACACCATATAATTTCGACATAAATTGAAAACGTATCGAGTGACTCTTCTTAAAAAAAAAAAAAAAAAAAAAAAAAAAGTTAGAGAGCTATTTGGTTAATGGATAAAATTCCGTCAGCTGTCTGTTTTTCATTACCTTTGTCTGTGTGTGTTTCAGATCTAAAACTCCATCTTCAGACTTTACAACTGATGTTGTAAACCCTGAAAAGCAATCTGTCGCTTTGAAATACTTAACGACAAATAAAAAGTGAAATACAGGCGGTGTGAAAACATTGCAGTTTCATAAAAAAATCAGAGGTTTCGTAATAATCGTAATAATTAGTAAAGAACTAAAGTAATAATGCTAGTGTCTTTCCATATTTTTAGCTGTATGTAATTATCAGAACTTAGTTTTTCACTAGAATAGCATATTGTTGCCTATACTTACGTCCATTTGTTTCTGTCAATAAAATATGTTCACGAGTTGCGCATCTGCTCAGATATAAAAATGTTTATTTTTCTTTGACATAAGTTCGTTTCTTCTACTACGTGGAGACTAGTGTAGGAAACTAACAATCATTTTGAACTGTCAGTTTAAGACATTAGTAAAAACTTGAGACGTTCTCTTTCATATATTAATGTGGACGATGTTTCGCTTCCAATTTTGCCAAAACTCCCTCGTCGATTAATTGCTATCCCCAAAAGTTACCAATAGCAAAGTGTATAGACTATAATATTTCTGAAGAGGGCTATGCGAGATGTTAGCCCATTAAAAACATTGATATAATGGCAAAGGTAGCTCCTGTGCAGCATTTTTATTATTAACTTTGACTGAAGATCCAGAATGTGTTTACAGTTTGCAGCGGAGTATGCGCTGATTTGAAACTTCCTGACAGATGAAAAGTGTGTGCCGGAGCGGGACTGAACCTGGGACCCTTGCATTTCGGGAGCCAGTGCTGTACCGTCTGAGCTATGCTAACGCGAATCACGACCTACCCTCGAAACTTGACATCCGCTAGTACCTCATATTCATTGCAAATAGCCTTGAAGATACAAAGCTCGCTGAAGTTACTTTTTGCCCGTAGTGTCATTACGCTGTTGGCATAATTATCATACATTGGACACCAAAGACTCAAACATGTTTTATTTTAGTGCCGTGGTAATAAATCGGGTCGCTACTAGGCGTTTCAGCGTTCGTGGTGGGCGTTAGGCTGTAGAGGTTCGAAAATAATTTACATTAGGTTTTTCTAAATTTTGACCAAGTACTTAGTAAATAATTATTATTATATGCTTTAACTTTACGCTACTGTCCTTTATAAATTTTATAAAGTAAAGTTACTCCCGACTTTATAGATCACCATTACTGTGGAACCGATGGACGGCTAGAAAATTTTGCTACTGATAGAGATACAAAAGTGGGCGGTAGGGAAAAAAGTTTGACTACTCCTGTTGTAGAGCCTGCCTTTACGAAACTTCGAGACTAGCATTTCCTCACTGGAACTGCGTCAGACGATTACATCGATAATCACGCCTTTCTTTGTCAAAGTGTCTGCGCTTTCAGCTACTGTTTCGAATTATTCGTGAAAATGTCTGTTAGTTATGTAGTGACTAATAGGAACGATTTAACTGATAACTTTGTAGACTTCGGCAGAACCTCTAAAAGCTTGGTCAGATAGTGATGTGTTTCGTATGACTAGATTTTTAGCTAGCACAGGAAATCTCCTATGATGACAGATACGAGGTACTGTACCAAATCGAGAAAATATTAGTGGCTTATGCCGTGCTGAAACTCTGCCTGGAACTGGGGTCAGCGGCGCAATTCGCGGTGGCGCAGATTGCTCTGCTCTCTTCGCTCCGGGCTGATGAATTGAGCTGCGCTGGAGAGGACGCACTTTTTGTCACTGTAAGGGCGCTGCCTTCCAGGGCTTTCATTTGTGCTGAGCAGGCGGGACAAAAAGCGGAAAGTGGTGTCATGTTCGTCGGACGTAATTGGGAGTCTCGTCTCTTCTTGCTTAGTGCTAAAATCCAGGATTCGTACTTCTGAAAGGAGGGTCAAAATTGCATTCCAACTATTCACATTTCAATTTTTTCTGCATCTGACCTACACTGAGGTGACAAGTCATGGCATAGTGATATGCACTTATACAGATGGTGGCAGCTTAGCGTACACAAGGTACAAAAAGCCATTGCATTTATGGAGCTGTCATTTGTGCTCAGGTAATTCATGGGGAAAGATTTGCGACTTGTGGCCGCACGCCGGGAATTAACACTTCTAACGCGGAATGGTAATTGGAACTGGACGCATGGGACATTGCAGTTCGGAAATCGTGAGGGAGTTCAGTATTGCGAGATCCACAGTATCAAGAGTGTGCGGAGAGTACAAAATTTCAGGCATTTCTTCTCACCATGGACAAGCCAGTGGCCGACGACCTTCATTTAACGACCGAGAGCAGCGACGATTGCGTAGAGTTGTCATTCCTAACAGACCAGCAACACTACCTGAAATAACCGCAGAAATCAATGTGGGACGTAAGACGGACGTATCCGTCATGACAGTCGAGATTTGTCGTTAATGGGATATGGCAGCAGACGACTGATGCTAGTGCCTTTGCTAACACCACGACGTCGCCTGCAGCGCCTCTTGGACTCTGGACCATATCTATTCGAGGCTAG
The DNA here is from genome assembly GCF_023898315.1 of Schistocerca nitens. NCBI lineage: Eukaryota > Metazoa > Arthropoda > Insecta > Orthoptera > Acrididae > Schistocerca > Schistocerca nitens. The sequence goes on from NC_064614.1 coordinate 1,130,525,474, forward strand.
GCGACTGGAAAAAAGTGTCCTAGGCAAATAAGTAGTGTGTGGCGCGGACCCCACGAACCCATGGACCCGAGTTGTCACCAAGGCACTGTGCAAGATGGAGGTGGCCCCGTAATGGTGTGGGATGCGTTTACATGGAATGGACGGGGTCCTCTGGTCCAACTGAATAGACTATTGTCTGAAAACTGGTGTGTTCAGGTACTTGGAGACCATTTTGCAGCCTTGGATGCACTTCATGTTCACTAGCGATGGATTTTTCATGTATGATAGTGTCACGTAATCGGACCACAATTGCTCGAGATTGGTTTGCAGAACGTTCTGGACAATTTGAGGGAATGATTTGGCCATCAAGGTCGCTCGAGACGATCCCGTCATTCATTTATGGAACATAATCGAGAGATCAGTTCGTGCACAAAAACCTGCACCGGCAAAACTTCCCCAATTATGGACGTCTATAGAAGCAGCATGGCTCAATTCTGCAGGAGACTTCAAATGACTCGTTGAGACCATGCCAGGTAGAGTTGCTGAACTAAGCCGGGCAAAAAGAGGACGGACACGGTATTAGGACGTACCCCATTACTTTTGTCACCAAAGTCCATCGCTTTGGGCAGCTGCTACAATTATTCGATGCGAGCCGCGATGTTAAGAGCGGATTCGAATTCACTGCAGTGGTTCGAATCTGGAAGAGCAGGAAGCGGGAACAGGAGGAAACGTTTTCTGCAACGTGAACACACACTCCCAGGGCTGCGGAGGTTTTCGTGGATACTTTCTGTATATTCCGGTACAAGGGGCCCGTGGGCATCGGTAATTTCTTACGCCATTTATCTTTTTATGTGTAGTGCGCTGAGCTGCAGAGCAATGCAAATGTCGGCAGTAAGCACTGTCTGCAGAGTAAGGTTTTCTTCGTTTTCCTATTACCTTATGCCTAAGATCCAAGAGTACACGTGGCTATGCTAGCAAACTTTTTGTATCAGGATTTCTATGTACGTCTTAAATGTAGTCCTTCGAAATGACGGAAGTACGTTGAAGCTTTTGACAAGTGTGGTGTTCCTTACTGACATGTGCGGCAAACACGAATTCGGTTTCGTGAGTTTTTGTCCCATTCACCACATACCGGAAAAAGTCAAGAGTACAGGATTTATCTGACCGTCTTAAGATTTATTCTCGTAACATGTAGTGTGTGTGACGAAGATTGGTACGAGCCGTAGACGTGCCCGTCATTTTTATTCTATTTAATGTTTGACTAGCTGTCTTCAGCACGCGCGTAATTTTTAGCGTATTTTAACCCAGATATGTCGTGGTTCTGTGAAGCATGAATGTGTTTTTGTCAGTGGGATAACGAATCTTGATGTATACCGGGTGATTTTGTGATGTTATAAACTTTCATGGATGATCAAGGAAAATGTATCGATTTGAGGTAAAAGCCCCTGGTCCGGAAACAACAGACTCAATAGTTGACAGTGGTATACATGTACCGGTACTGTTGCTTCTAAGATCGTAGGGTAGGCAACTTTCAGACGTGATAGTATGGACCAAAACATGAAAAATGTCTCCAGTAAATTTGGGTTCTAAAATGCATACCTTCACAGCTATAAGTACTTCTTCAGCAGAAGAGGTGTGTGAAAGTAAAGAATATCAAGAAATGCTCGTAACTATTAATTGTATGCATGTTAGACTCATGTTTAAGGGACATTATTTTCTTATTTCAGGCCATACTACCGCCTCTTGGAAAGTACTCTACCGCACACTCTTAGCAACAACAATACCATTGCAAGTATTCCACTGTCTGACGTGCCGGAACCTTATAACCTTCAACTCGGTAGTTTCTGGCCCGGGAACCCTTACCACAAATTGTTACAGTTACTTTCTCCATCATTCCTGAAAGTCTGTAACATTATCATGGAATCACCCATTATATTGATTTCAGTCGAAACTAGTTGAAGAGAAATTGCAATGGTGGATATTGTAGGAAATAGTACAGGCGATGGCAAATACAATGAAGAGCTAAAGAAACTGGTACACCTACGAATACAGTGTAGTGCCTTCGCGAGCACGCAGAAGTGCTGCAACACGTGACATGGACTCGGCTAATGTCTGAAGTAGTACTGGAGGGAATGGAGACAATAAATCCTGCAGGGCTGACGGTAAATCCGTAAGACTACGATGGAGTGGAGATCTCTTCTGAACAGCACATTGCAAGGCATATCAGATATGCTCCATAATGTTCACGGCTGGGGAGTTTGCTGGCCAGCGGAAGTGTTTAAATTCAGAAGAGTATACCTGGAGCCACTCTGTAGCAATTCTGGACGTGTGATGTGTAGCATTGTCCTGCTGGAATTGCCCAAGCTCGTCGGAATGCACAATGGACACGAATAGATGCAGGTGATAAGACAGGATGCTTACGTACGTGTCACCTGTCAGTCGTATCTGGACATTTCAGGGGTCCTATATCACTCCAACTGCTCAGTCCTCCACCTTTACAGGCCCTCCACCAGCTTGAACATTCCCCTGCTGACTTTCAGGGTCCATGGATTCATGATTTTGTCTCCATACCCTTACACGTCCATCCGCTTGATACAATTTGAACAGACTCGTCCGACGAGGCAGCTTTTTCTAGTCGTCAGCAGTCTAGTGTCTGTGTTGACGGGCGGAGGCGAGGCGTAAAGCTTCGCGTCGTGCACTCATCGAGGGTGCACGAGTGGGTTTTCGGTTCCAGAAGCCCATATCGATGATGTTTCGTTGAACGATTCGCACGCTGATACACGATTATGGCACAGCATTGCAACCTGCAGTAGTTTGCGGAAGGGTTGAACTTTTGCCACGTTGAACGATTCTCTTCTCTTGCAGGATATTTCTCCGGCCGCGGCGATGTCGGAGATTTTATGTTTTACCGGATTCCCGATATTCATGATACACTCGTGAAATAGTCGTACGAGAAAATCCCCACTTCATCGCTACCTCAGAGATGGTGTGTCCCATAGCTCGTACGCAGACTATAAACACCACGTTCAAACTCACTTAGACTCACTGAGTAGATTGCAAGCACTCGACCAGTGTTGTTCTCGGGACCCTTTGGGGCGCGATATTCAAGATGCTGATTTTGCTCTCGCCGCGTGTGGTCATTCAGCGATGTTTGTGGGACCCCGGGCCACATCGGCATTCCAGGAAACGAACGTGTCGATCGGTTGGCCCAGCAGGCCGCCACTTCGCCGCCCCTGGAGCTTGGTCTCGTGGAAAGATGTCTGGAGCTCTGAATGGTCTTTCTTGAACACGCCAAATAAGTTCCGCTTGGTCAAGTCGTCCACGGCCGTATGGAACTCATCCTTTAGTAGCACGCGTAGGAATTCAGTAATTCTCTGCCGTCTCCGAATTGGACATACGCGGTTGACCCACAGCTATCTCCTTCGACGTGAGAACCCGCCGAAGTGTCGCTGTGATGCAGGGCTGACTGTGGTCCATCTTCTGATGGACTGCCCCCTTTTAGCCCCCCTGCGGCAGTCCTTTAATTTACCAGCTGCACTTCCTTTAATTCTCGGTGACGATGCCTCTATAGCTGACACAGTTTTACGTTTTATCCGTGCAGCTGGGTTTTATCACTCGCTCTAGTGTGGGCGCTCTCGCATGATTTATCAGGCTACACCCACTCCAGCGACTTTCAATTGTGACGTGGATACCAAAATAGTGTCTTTTATGGTAACAAGTTGTGTTGGTACCTCTATCAACGCTTTCCAGCTGGAGGTTCTTCCTTTGTAGTTGAGTGGTTGACCTTTTACGTGGTCCATCAACCGCTGTAGTCTGTTTTACTCTAGTCAACTATTTGCTCTGCTCCTTTTAAGTGTCATCTATTTTGTGTTATTGCGGTGTTCATTTCAGCTCTGTACCCCTTGGTGTTCTCTCCCTCTGGGTGCAGAGGTTACGCTTTTACTGTATAGGTCTTTTACAAGTATGTCTGTATGGAACAGGGGACTGATGGCCTCGATGTTTATCCCCCATCAAACCCCAAAACCAACCAACCAAACTCACTTAAATGTTGATAACGTGCCATTGTAACAACTGCGCCATACACTTGTCTTATATAGTCGTTGCCGACCGCAGCGCGCATTGTGCCTGTTCACGTATCTCTGTGTTTGAATACGCAAGCCTATACCAGTTTCTTTGGCACTTCAGTTTATGAAGTAAATAAAAGCGTTGTATAAAAGAAACCTAAGTCGAAACAAGGCCCCCGGAGTAGACAACATTCCATTAGAACTGCTGACAGCCTTGGGAGAGCCAGTCATGACAAAACTCTACCATCTGGTGAGCAAGATGTAAGAGACAAGCGAAATACCCTCAGACTTCAAGAAGAATATAATAATTCAAATCCCGAAGAAAGCAGGTGTTGACAGATGTGAAAATTACCGAACTATCAGTTTAATAAGTCACAGCTGCAAAATACTAACGCGAATTCTTTACAGACGAATGGAAAAACTGATAGAAGCCGACCTCGGGGAAGATAAGTTTGGATTCCGTAGAAATGTGGGAACACGTGAGGCAATACTGACCCTACGACTTAGCTTAGAACAAAGATTAAGGAAAGGCAAACCTACGTTTCTAGCATTTGTATAGAGAAAGCTTTTGACAATGTTGACTGGAATACTCTCTTTCACATTCTAAAGGTGGCAGGGGTAAAATACAGGGAGCGAAAGGCTATTTACAATTTGTACTGAAAGCAGATGGGAGTTGTCGAGGGATGTTAAAGGGAAGCAGTGGTTGGGAAGGGAGTGAGACAGGGCTGTAGCCTATCCCCGATGTTATTCAATCTGTATATTGAGCAAGCAATAAAGGAAACAAAAGAAAAATTCGGAGTAGGAATTAAAATCTATGGAGAAGAAAAACAAAACTTTGAGGTTCGCCGATGACATTGTAATTCTGTCGGAGACAGCAAAGGACTTGGAAGAGCAGTTGAACGGAATGGACAGTGTCTTGAAAGGAGGGTATAAGATGAACATCAACAAAAGCAAAACGAGGATAATGGAATGTAGTCGAATTAAGTCGGGCGATGCTGAGGGAATTAGATTCGGAAATGAGACACTTAAAGTAGTAAAGGAGCTTTGCTATTTGGGGAGCAAAATAACTGATGATGGTCGAAGTAGAGAGGATATAAAATGTAGACTGGCAATGGCAAGGAAAGCGTTTCTGAAGAAGAGAAATTTGTTAACATCGAGTATAGATTTTAATGTCAGGAAGTCATTTCTGAAAGTATTTGTATGGAGTGTAGCCATGTATGGAAGTGAAACATGGACGATTGATAAATTGTTTAGACAAGAAGAGAATAGAAGGTTTCGAAATGTTGTTCTACAGAAGAATGCTGAAGATTAGATGGGTAGATCACATAACTAATGAAGTTCTGAATAGAATTGGGGAGGAGTTTGTGGCACAACTTGACAAGAAGAAGGGACAGGTTGGTAGGACATGTTCTGAGGCATCAAGGGATCACAAATTTATCACTGGAGGGCAGCGTGGAGGGTAAAAATCGTAGCGGGAGACCAAGAGATGAATACACTAAGCAGATTCAGAAGGATGTTAGGTTGCAGTATGTACTGGGAGATGAAGCAGCTTGCACAGGATAGAGCAGCATGGAGAGCTGCATCAAACCAGTCTCATGACTGAAGACAACAACAACAACATAAAAGAATCGTTTGAGGGCACTGTAGAATTTTAAGGGACTGGCACAGCATCCCGGTGAAGACAGGCGTCGTCTGGCTCGCTGCGTTGGCTGGACGGCTCGGTGCGGGCTGTCCGTGGCGCGGCAGGAAGAGGGAAACCGGGCATCCTGTGTGCCCGCCCCGCCCCTCCCCTCCCCTCCGCTCTCACGCCCCTCCCCCTCCATCTTCTCCCCCCCACCCCCCAAACGCACCGTCTGCTCCCGCGCTATAGTCGCGGCGGTCCACGCGTTGCCAGGGACGGCTCTCCAGACATTCTGACTCACGTTGTGCGTACAGGCATCGCTGTTCCCGCGTACCACATCTCAAAATTCTTCGTACCGTATTATTGTTGCGGTCTTCAGTCAGAGCACAGCTTTGATGCAGCTCTTCATGCTAGTCTGTCTTGTGCGGGCCTTTTCACCTTTAATAGCTACTGTTCTTCTTCCGTATCCGGATGCACCAATTATATCTTCCCTTTCTAGTAATTAGCAACGTAGGTTGCTGTGTCATTGACTTTCAAAATATCGTCTTTAGTGCATGTTATAGATAGGGTGACCAGATGCAATTGTTTAAAAAGGAGGATAAACAGCTTCAAAAAGGACGACAAAGAATGAAAAAAAGAGGACACATCAAACGGGTCAACTGCAGATGAGGATACCACCCGCCAGCTTTGGACAAGTCACGTGACTGCCGGGAATTCCCGGTAAAACTGGTAGTTAATTGTTACTGATGGTCAGGTGGTGGTTAACTGAGCAATGTAAAAAAAAAAAACATTGACTGGTGACAGTGTGGCGTCAATTGTTTTGTTACGTCAACAACACGGAATTGTTTACAGATCGAAAAACGTAAGACCATTCACCTCCATTCGACGCACCGCTACCAACATCTGTAATTCAAGAAGCAGCTGACGACATGTAAACTGTACTTCAACCTTCCGAATACAAATAAATTGAATGACTATGAAACAATGAAATAAAACCATGATAGTTCATGTGTCGAGTTATTTCTTACCTTTATTGGCCACTGAGACGTACTTTCCAGCTCCACATATCTTACATTCCGCTTCAAATTCATTTCTCTCTTTCTTGAAAGCCGGGTATTTGCAGGAAAGGACATTAGAAAATGTACACTTCCGTTTATGCATAGCCAAATATTTTACGTAACTCACTCGGTTAAAGTTACTCACAAATTACACGTGCACTGCAGGAAGCCTAGCCAATCAAAGCGAAGATACGAAACGAAAATTTTAAATAATCGATATTTGCATTCGCTTATAGGTCGGTCAACGATAACATGGACGATCCTGGTGCCACATACTAACACCGCCTTCGTGCGTGTTTATCAAGAAGGCTGTTCCAATAGTTAAAGTATTTAAGAAAAGAGCAATGGAACGGGACGAATTGTAAATTTAACTGCATTACGCTCAACTTTGCGAAAAAGCCGGACACACTAAAAATCCGCCGGGACCCCAGACAAAGAGCTAAAAAGGACATGCCTAGATTAATCCGGACGTCTGGTCGCCCTAGTTATAGACATACCTGGGCAAATCAATAGGTGGTCAAAGTCCTGTATTGCTCCGCATTCACACCTGTCGCTATCACTGTAGCCCCGTTTAAATAGGTTTGATTTGCACCCAGTTACTCCAGTGCGCAGCCGGTTTAATGACCTCCTTGTTGTAAAAGGTAGTTGAAATCCTGCAGATCCCTCCTCAAGTAGTTCCATTGTGCAGTGTGGCACCATTTCTTCCCAAAGAGATAACCGCCTTGCTACGGGCTCGGTGGCGAGCTCTTCAGTAGTTTCAATGAAACTCGTGCGGGATTTCAGCCGGACACGTTGTTTTCGGTGCATATGCATCGGATGTCGAGGATCATTCTTTTGTTTTGATCTTTCGATCTCGGCGGCTACTTGTTTGCGGATAGTGGGTGGTGCTATGCCTACGATGGGATGAATTTTGTCTTTGGGAGTTGGTTTGAGGCATCCTGTGGCAGCACGTACAGTTTAGTTTGCGGCGACGTCAACTTGCTTAGTGTGAGCAGAGTTCCTCCAAACTGGCGCCGCGTATTCCGCTGCTGAGATACTCAGCGCCAGACCAGTGGTACGCAGAACGTGTGGTTGAACTCCCCACGATGAACCTGTTAGCTTCCCCAGTATGTTGTTCCTGGCACAGACCTTTTTTTTAGTGTTGTGACAGTGCTGCTTAAAAGTAAGGTTCAAATGGCTCTGAGCACTATGGGACTTAACATCTATGGTCATCAGTCCCCTAGAACTTAGAACTACTTAAACCTAACTAACCTAAGGACAGCACACAACACCCAGCCATCACGAGGCAGAGAAAATCCCTGACCCCGCCGGGAATCGAACCCGGGAACCCGGGCGTGGGAATTAAAAGTAAGGGCTCGTCCAGTGTTGCTCCCAGGTATTTTGGGCTGTTTGTATGCTTCGGCTCTTCCCCTTGTCACATGACTCGGAGTTTCGTTTGGCTTGTTTGTTCCTGAGATGGATGGCGGGTGCCTGAGATTTACTAGGGTTTGGTTTGAGATTATTGCCTTCGTAATAGGTAGCAAGTTCTGTTAAGGCTCCTGTGAGATTCTCCTCCACTTGTTCAAAAGTTTTATCCTGTGTGGCCACTGCTGCATCATCGGCGTAAGTGAACATTCGTGTCTGGTGGCTGATGGGAAGGTCATTGGTATAGATGTTAAATAATATTGGAGCCAAAACACTACCCTGTGCAAGTCCATTTTTCTGTGTCCTCCATCGGCTGTTTTTAGATTGTAAGGTTACATAGTAGGGTCTGTTCTGTAGCATGCATTGCACGAACATAGAAAGGTTGTTGTCCTTAGTGACATTATACACTTTGTGGGTAAGTAACTTCTGGTTAACTGTGTCACATACGGCGCTGAGATCCAGGACTTCAGGGCTTCCATTGGACCAGGAACCTGCGGCTCAGTGTATGGTATAATCGAACCACATTACATTAACAAAAATGCTTTTGTTTCAACACTTAAACATTTTTGTTTTCACGATTACAAGCCAACCTGTAAGGTTAGACGTGGACAAGATCGTTTCATTTCTCATTACAGTACTTAAATTTATCTCGACTGGATGCTAAATGCGGTTACCAGGAAAACTCCAGAGTTGCTAAACCATCATTTTACTTAGAGCTTAGTTTCAGTGCTTTGCAGTAGCCGTTTATAGGTTTTACTCTGCGTTAGGTTTTCAGGAAAATTCTATAGAAGATTTAATCCGATACAAAATTCAGTAAATGAAGCAGGCAATCGTCTCAAAAATGAGAACGACAGGAAGCGCAAAATGGCTAAGCAGGAATGGCTATAGGACAAATGTAAGGATGTAGAGGCTTATCTCACTAGGGGCAGGATAGATACCGCCTACAGGAAAATTAAACAGACCTTTGGAGAAAAGAGAGCCACTTGTCTGAATATCAAGAACTGATGGAAACCCAGTTCTCAGCAAAGTAGGGAAAGCAGAAAGGTGGAAGCAGTATATAGAGGGTCTATACAAGGACGATGTACTTGCGGACAATATTATGGAAATAGAAGAGGATGTAGATGAAGATGAAATGGGAGATAAGATACTGCGTGAAGAGTTTGACAGAGCACTGAAAGGCCCGAGTCGAAACAAGGCCCCGGGAGTAGACAACATTCCATTAGATGTATGAGACAGGCGAAATACCCTCAGACTTCAAGAAGAATATAATAATTCCAATCCCAAAGAAAGCAGGTGTTGACAGATGTGAAAATTACCGAACTATCAGTTTAATAAGTCACAGCTGCAAAATACTAACGTGAATTCTTTACAGAAGAAGAATGGAAAAACTAGTAGAAGCCGACCTCGGGGAAGATCAGTTTGGATTCCGTACAAATGTTGGAACACGTGAGGCAAAACTGACCTTACGACTTACCTTAGAAGAAAGATGAAGGAAAGGCAAACCTACGTTTCTAGCAGTTGTAGACTTAGAGAAAGCTTTTGACAACGTTGACTGGAATACTCTAAAGGTGGCAGGGGTAAAATACAGGGAGCGAAAGGCTATTTACAATTTGTACTGAAAGCAGATGGCAGTTATAAGAGCCGAGGGGCATGAAAGGGAAGCAGCGGTTGGGAAGGGAGTGAGACAGGGTTGTAGCCTGTCCCCGATGTTATTCAATCTGTATATTGAGCAAGCAGTAAAGGAAACAAAAGAAAAATTCGGAGTAGGTATTAAAATCCATGGAGAAGAAATAAAAACTTTGAGATTCGCCGATGACATTGTAATTCTGTCAGAGACAGCAAAGGACTTGGAAGAGCAGCTGAACGGAATGGATGGTGTCTTGAAGGGAGGATATAAGATGAACATCAACAAACGCAAAACGAGGATAATGGAATGTAGTCGAATTAAGTCGGGCGATGCTGAGGGAATTAGGTTAGGAAATGACACTAAAAGTAGTAAAGAAATTTCGCTATTTGGGGAACAAAATAACTGGTGATGGTCGATGTAGAGAGGATATAAAATGTAGACTGGCAATGGCAAGGAAAGCGTTTCTGAAGAAGAGAAATTTGTTAACATCGAGTATAGATTTAAGTGTCAGGAAGTCATTTCTGAAAGTATTTGTATGGAGTGTAGCCATGTATGGAAGTGAAGTTTGGACAAGAAGAGAATAGAAGCTTTTGAAATGTGGTGCTACAGAAGAATGCTGAAGATTAGATGGGTAGATCACATAACTAATGAGGAGGTATTGAATAGAATTGGGGAGGAGTTTGTGGCACAACTTGAGAAGAAGAAGGGACCGGTTGGCAGGACATGTTCTGAGGCATCAGGGGATCACAAATTTAGCATTGGAGGGCAGCGTGGAGGGTGAAAATCGTAGAGGGAGACCAAGAGATGAATACACTAAGCAGATTCGGAAGGATGTAGGTTGCAGTAGGTACTGGGCGATGAAGAAGCTTGCACAGGATAGAGTAGCATGGAGAGTTGCATCAAACCAGTCTCAGGTCTGAAGACTATAACAACATTTACGTGCATACTCAGCAAATCACATTAAAGTGCCTGGCAGAGGGTTCATCGAACCACCTTCACAATTCTCTATTATTGCAATCCCATACAGCGCGCGATAAGAACGAATACCTATATCTTTCCGTACGGGCTCTGATTTCCGTTGTTTTATCGTGGTGATCGTTTCTCCCTATGTAGGTTGGTGTCAACAAAATATTTTCGCATTCGGAGGAGCAAGTTGGTGACTGGAATTTCGTGAGAAGATTCCTTCGCAACGAAAAACGCCTTTTAATGATGTCCAGCCTAAATACTGTATCATTTCAGTGACACTCTCTCCCATATTTCGCGATAATACAAAACGTGTTGTTTTTCTTTGAACTTTTTCGATGTACTCCGTCAATGCTATCTGGTAAGGATCCTACACCGCGCAGCAGTATTCTAAAAGAGAACGGTCAAGTATAGTGTAGGCAGTCTCCTTATAGGTCTGTTACATTTTCTAAGTATCCTGCCAATAAATCGCAGTCTTTGGTTACCCTTCCCCACAACATTTTCTATGTTCCAATTTAAATGTTTCGTAATTGTGCCTCCTGGGTATTTAGCTGAATTTACGGCCTTTAAGTTTGACTGATGTATCGTGTAACCGAAGTTTAACGAATTCCTTTTAGCACTCATGTGGAAGACCTTACACTTCTTGTTATTTAGGGTCAACTGCCAATTTTCGTACCATTCAAATATCTTTTCTAAATCGTTTTGCGATTTGGTTCTTTTTAAATAGCTCTAAGAGTTTCTTAATGCACCCAAAGTTTCTACGTTAGTTCATGTAGGAGGTATATTCTTATGAAATGGGTTTGTCGCTCTATGCAGAAGCATTCTGCGCTGAAAATCCGGAACGGGTACACAGTTGAGAATCGTTCCACTTTTCGCTGTCTGGCAAAAGCCTGCATTCTGATCGTAGCAGAAGTTCCAGCATCAGGAGGCGTCGAGTTGCTTATCCATACATCCATACATAGATACATACATAGACTGTTGTTAGAGTTTGTGTTTCTCAGGATCTCTCGTTTCCAGTGCCCTGAGAACCTTGCGTTGTTCGCGCTGCTGAGGAATTCCAACTTCTGAGTGCAATGTTTTTCTCGTCTCTTTATCGTCCTGTTAATAATAGAAACAACGAAAAGCTATGAACAGAAGTGGAACGTGCAGAGAGATGTCGGACAAAGATACGGGACGATAAATTGCTGAGAAATCACTGACACGTAAGTCACGCTGGAGTGTGACGGCGTCTCTGCGAATGCAGGAAAACAGAAGTTGTGCAATATTAGATGTGAATTACGTCACAGGTCGTAACTGAGCAGATAAACCTACTGCCCCATCGGGCTGTCTTGTCGTAAAGCTGCTATAACTTGACATTAGAGTTCCATGCGTACTGTGTAATTTGTGGGCGTTGGCTGACTTACGTCGTAGTCTTACATATATCCAGCCATTGTTGATTTTCCTCCTAGCGTAGGAGGTGACGGTCTATCAGAACGGCACGCGAAATGTATTGGGGAGGGAAATCTATCCTGTAATTTGATATAACTGTGCTTTCTTCAAGGGCAAGCGTAAATAACCTAATAAGATCTCTAGCGGTTCATCTCTAGCGGTTCATCTCTAGCGGTTCATCTCTAGCGGTTCATCTCTAGCGGTTCATCTCTAGCGGTTCATCTCTAGCGGTTCATCTCTAGCGGTTCATCTCTAGCGGTTCATCTCTAGCGGTTCATCTCTAGCGGTTCATCTCTAGCGGTTCATCTCTAGCGGTTCATCTCTAGCGGTTCATCTCTAGCGGTTCATCTCTAGCGGTTCATCTCTAGCGGTTCATCTCTAGCGGTTCATCTCTAGCGGTTCATCTCTAGCGGTTCATCTCTAGCGGTTCATCTCTAGCGGTTCATCTCTAGCGGTTCATCTCTAGCGGTTCATCTCTAGCGGTTCATCTCTAGCGGTTCATCTCTAGCGGTTCATCTCTAGCGGTTCATCTCTAGCGGTTCATCTCTAGCGGTTCATCTCTAGCGGTTCATCTCTAGCGGTTCATCTCTAGCGGTTCATCTCTAGCGGTTCATCTCTAGCGGTTCATCTCTAGCGGTTCATCTCTAGCGGTTCATCTCTAGCGGTTCATCTCTAGCGGTTCATCTCTAGCGGTTCATCTCTAGCGGTTCATCTCTAGCGGTTCATCTCTAGCGGTTCATCTCTAGCGGTTCATCTCTAGCGGTTCATCTCTAGCGGTTCATCTCTAGCGGTTCATCTCTAGCGGTTCATCTCTAGCGGTTCATCTCTAGCGGTTCATCTCTAGCGGTTCATCTCTAGCGGTTCATCTCTAGCGGTTCATCTCTAGCGGTTCATCTCTAGCGGTTCATCTCTTGCGGTTCATCTCTAGCGGTTCATCTCTCGTTCCCCTGCAGTCAGGTAATTTTCCTTATCAACTTAGCAAACGCTGGCGTCGCCAGCCAGGTACACAGCAACCGTAGTAATTAATCCACATCTCTTCCTGAACCACTGGATCGATTTCAAGCAAATTTGGTACATCTGTTAGATATTGCCTGAAACAAAATGCTGTGGAAGTTAAGAAACCAACTGCCTCCCATTAAGATGAAGTTGAAAGCGCGTTGATATAGGAGATGAACAGAGATAGGGGAAGAGGAAATGGGCAGATACAGGAGGAGGAGGAGGGGGATGTGGGAGGTAGGGAGGAGGAAGGAGGTAGGTTAAGTGGAAGGTGGAGAGGGTTAGCGGTTAGGTGGAAACGGAGGTGTGTGTGGGGAGGCAGGTGAAAGAGGGACAGGATGGGATGAAACAGTTGCAAGAGGACAGAGGGAAATAGGAAATTTTTTTGAGTACTATGATGCAACTGTAGCTAACATCTTCGATCATGGATTTAGTTGAAAACCGTGATTACAATTTGTTCCATATTTGTGCCTGTCAATGTGTCAATCAGGTCGCGAAAATGGGCACTGCAGAAAGCCAATAATTTTCGAACGTGTTTCGGGGCAAAAAAATAAAGCGCACGACTGAGTATCACATATATTTAGCATTCTCTCTAAAGGAGTATGGTGTTAGACTTTAGACAGACATACCAGGTGTAGAAGTATGGTACCCGAATTTCCCTATAGATAGTGCTAGTTGGCGGTGTAAGTCCCGTGAGGCCGCGGCTGCAGCGCCATCTGCTTTCTGTAACGGCTGACGAACATTCGTATTGGTAAATAAGTTATATAGAACTGCAACAAGTCACTTTTTTTAATAATAATGCTTTATTCCATGAACCGGTTTTCGAACCTTTTCGGGTTCACCTTCAGATTGTTTCGGGAGGATCCGGGAAGTTACATCATTACTGGTAGTAGCATAATGCTGGGTGCTGGTTTGCGACTGTATAGGCGGCTTTTTTCGGTTGTTGTCCATCTGTCTGCCTCCATTTTGATGTCCAGAACACTTTCACACAAACTATATTAATTTGACAGTGACATTTTTCCAGCATCCAGCATGCGCTTTACAACTGTTGCTTGTCAAGTTGATTACTTTGAATAAAATATTGTTTATCAGTTTCAAACAACAGACGTGTAATTATTGCAACCAAATTCCGGATTCATACTTGCACACCTGGTATATCTGTACAATAAATGCGATATACGGGTACGCGTGCGAAGCTAAAAGTAAAAACCTAGTATACAGATAAAACAGCCACAGGTCTTACACAATTTGTTTTACTATTACCGAATGTGTCAGACGCGAGCGTCAAGAGATAGTCATATTTCCGCCGGCATCACAAGGTTAAAAGCTTCTCTCTGTATCGCAGTCACGGGGAGGATTAACTTTTAATGCCTACGTCTGCCTGGCGAAATCGGCAGTTGGAGATTAAATCGTATGCTGTCTTTGACTGTTTTATCTGTATACTCGTTACTAACATTTGCATCTTTCACGTTGTTTAATTGCTTCGCACCAAGCGGATTGGCGCAGTTTTAGACACTGCAATCAAGGTTCAGTTCCTCGTTCCAACATGCAGATTTTGGTTTTCAGAGGATTTCCTAACATATTTAAGCAAATGCTGAAATCGTTTCTTCGAAAACGACACTTCAGATTTATTTCCAAAACTGATTGTGTACTCGTTCTGTAACGATCTCGTCGTTTGTGAGAGGATGAATCCTAATTTTGCTTGCGTGTTATTTCTTAATGGAAACGGAGGAAGTTGTATACTTGCGGCAGTTTTCACCAATCTGACGAATATTGTCGCATTACTTTTCCTTTCTCACTGAGCGGCGATAATTTCAGGTGTTCACAGACGCGCCTATCACTTCTGTAAATGTTTAGACTTACAAGGGGAGGCCTCGACGTTTGGAACGCGGATTTACTTCAAACTTCGTACACTCGTAGTACTCCACGAGGACAACAAAATGTGTAAGCAGTAGCGCGTACTTCTCAAGCGTTACTGAGAAAATAATAATAATTTCAGTCGTCAAATATATATCTGTGCGTGGCCATTTTTACCATGAAGCGTCGGCAGCCGAGCGGTTAGCGTTCAAGCCCCGAAATCGCTGGGTCGCTGGATCGAGTCTCGCTCGTCAGTTTTTTCATTTCTAACAGTCATTTTCTTTACTATTTATATTACAATTGATGTAATGGGAAAAATAACGCGTAATCGGATGAACTTTTATTAAATTTACAATGTTACTTGGCAGTCTACAAATTTTTATTATCGCAAATAATATAATATTCATAACTACCGACTATTAAACGGCCAAACGCATAAAGTGATGCTGAAAATGTATGCTTGTCCGTGATTTGAGAAATCCCTTTTACCTGGAAGGAGCCCGAAACGGCTTGTTACCTCCACGTTTTGACCGGCACAGATGGCTTTCCAAAGATGTACAATTAATCATCGCTTTCGACATTACGAGTACATGTTGCGGGATGGTATATTTCGTAAAAACATGAAAAACAAAGTTAAACGGCACCAGCTGCATTGAATAAATGCTATGTTTCCGCAAGGTCTTTTGAGGTTCTCCGTGGAAGAACAAACCTCGTTACCATTTCCAGAAACCTCTCTTTCAGCCTATAATTTGGAAGCAAACCATGTATAACGCAGCATTTCCTTAAATATCGACGCTGATCATTGGTCATGCAGTATCGAGTGTGTTTTAATAGCGTCTTCACGAGAAGCAGTTTTTTTACGGGGTTTGAACGCTAACCACTCAGCTGCCGACGCTTCATGGTAAAAATGGCCACGCACAGGTATATATTTGACGACCCAAATTATCTTGCGATTTCCTCAATAACGCTTGAGAAGTACGCGCTACTGCTTACATTTTGTTGTCCTCATGGAGCACTACGAGTGTACGAAGTTTACAGTAAATCCGCGTTCCAAACGTCGTGGCCTCCCCTTGTTGGTGTTAGTAGATACGGGGATATGATGAAATTGCTAATGATACTTCAGGGCAAAGGAAACTGTAGTGTTGTGTAGTGTCGACCCCACAGGAGGCTGGAGAATAAGTGGAGATTTGGCAAGGTGACCGTTCAGACTTTCCCACTCTGAGCGTGCAGGTTTCACGTTCAGCGGGCAGACAGGACGCCGAGATGGTGCGTGGCGACTCTACGATGTTTAGGACTGCGGCTACGGCAATAGAGCACAGCGTGGCAGAGCGCAGAACGTTCTCTCTGGAGAGGCTGCTCGGCGGCAGTTGGTAACTGAGTCGCTGCTGGCACCGAGCGAGTGATGCAGTGATTAGCAGACTGCACTCGCATCCGGGAGGACGGTGATTCAAATCCGTGTCCGTCCATCCAGATTAGATTTTCCGTGATTCCTTAAGTCACTCCAGGCAAATGCCAGGATGATTCCTTTGGAAGGGCCCGGTCGATTTCCTCCCCCATCCTTGAATCACCCAGAGCTTCAATGAGCTCGATGCCTTTCCCTCAGTGCTGGCGGCGCAGCAGTGCTACATGGCAGGTGTGTTGTGCCAACAACCTGCACCGAAAGTGCCGCCGACATCTGGCTTGCGGTGTCCACGGCAGTAGTCGCGAAGCAGGGGGTGGCTAGTAAGGTCCTAATTGGACTTAGTCTATCGTTGCTAATTGCAGAACCGTATGGCAAACTGCTCCGTTGAGTGCTACTGACTGACGCTGATGTCTGCACCGTGGAGCGTGTTGGAGTGACAGTGCTCCTGTGGACCACACGGTGATAATCCGCTCTATAACGGTCGCCGACTCGATGGTCTTTGCTGAATTTGCGGACTTGATTTATATGCTCCGGACATGACTGGGCATTTTGTCATGTAGACGCCCCAGGCGTCACGTAGTCACCCTTTCGTAATGCTGAAGTGGCGTCTCAGATTTCTGTGGCAGCGCTTGTTGGCGAATACTGTTCGCACCAACGTACTTGGAACTGATGGCGGTATAATGCTGAAACGACTGCTTGCAGCATTCTGCAGCGGTTTCGCGGTGACCTGCAAGAACTGACTACGTTGTTACATCAGTTACGCTGACTGACCCTCCGTAATTTCTAATCTGCTGTCGGTTGTTTGGGGGGGGGGGGGGGGGTACGAAGAGAAATCGACTGCGAAATGGACTGTTGCGGACTGTCCTCGGCACGTTCAGCAGTCTTCCATGAGAAACACCAGTTGGATGTGTAAGGTTATTGCATGTGTGAGATAAGGGAAATCACTGGGTAGCGGTAACGCGAGAACTAATTCCAGAAGTTTTGAACGTCGATGTTTGAAACTTAATCTGATTGTGAGTCTACTTGCAGGTAGTGAGCTGGTGGCCGTAATTTCTAAAGCACTTAGCTGTATATTATGGAATTCGCTAGACCTCTGTTGCTGTTCACAAATGTTTCGATTGACGACACTCGTGGCCCTGCTGTGAGATATGTAATTTCGTAAACATACTTCAAGCAGATTTCGGAATGATTCCTTGTAGAAACTTCGTTCGTCAATTCCCCAAAGCAGCAAATGCTCCATTTGCAATTATCTTGACTTCTCATTTGATAAAACTTTCTCTTTTCCTTGCAGTATGCCATATACTAGAAAAATGTATTGTTTGAACCTGAATCATCACTCCGTAGTCCCAATTGGACCTCTTGTCACTTACATTGCGTTTGTCACCATTGGACTGCCGTTTACGATATGGAAGTCAAAAACGCAAAGAAATTTTCATTTCCTCCGTAACACTCCCAGAAGTAACATGTAACAGCATCTGAAAATCACGTCACCACAGACGCAGATAACGCGGAATTTCGGAAATAACTCAAGATTCTCAAGTAAATAATAGTACATACCATACATCTTTTGCATCTGAATGTCTGTTTATTGTTTTCAACGTACATTTTTCATCCGTTCTTATTAGGCATTACTGGCTTTTGTGCCACCTTCTCGTATATTCAATGGCTGATGTATAAGCACAAAATGACACAGTGTAAGATTCCCTTAATTGTTAATTGTATTTCACAATTAGGCAGTTACAGTAAGTAACATTGTATCCACCGAAGTGTCTAATTGTCAAATCCAGTAAGGTAGTAAACTTATGTTAATTTCATGCCTTAACGTCAGCCGGTGGGTATACGTAAAGGAGACATAAAACCCACTAATGCGTAATAAGATTAGATGAAGCATGTATGTTGAAAACAAATATTCAGCTGTAAAAGACAGTTTAACATAATTGAAGCTGCAACTGAGGAAGAATAGGTGCAAATATTGACAATATGAAACTCATGAACAAAGAAAATTCAGACACAACGTCTGTTCTTGGCATCCCAGGAGTCAGAGTTATGACAGAATGATACTTCTGAGACTTACTGCTTTCTCTGTGAATAGTTGTCCACCATGACAGCTATAGTTACCTGAATCCCAACTTGTCCACCACCTTTCTGTGAATGTTTTCACTCCTTAAATTTACTGTATGCGCTTAGAGCTCACGGTTTTCCGTGTAAACATGTTTCCATCGTTGTACTGAGGGCAAAATGTGCGAGCTGTAGTGTGAAAATACCCACGCGCTGAAGTTGTTAATACCGCATGTACCGAAGCCCCTCAACTTCCCTACACTGACCTCCCACACCAGGCCTCACAGTATTTTTGTCCCAAGTGCGTTCTCAGTGTGGCCGTCTCCGCCAGTGAGCGATCGCGTGGTTTTCTACAGCCACAGCTAGAGAGAGAGAGAGAGAGAGAGAGAGAGAGAGAGAGAGAGAGAATGAAGGCTACGGAGAATTCCGGTCATACATAAGCTATGCAACTAACATATCCGTTTTTATTTTAAATTCGCTGGTTTGATGTAATGCATGCCACAGAACTCTATAACAACTTTGTTGGAACTGTGTAGCGATAAATTCGATAATTATTACTTTTAAAACACACACTACCGGTCGCAAGTTTCCGCTCGTCTGTCATTACACTGGATTTGTGGTCAAAACAGGGATTTCGTTTTGAATATTCTGTCAGCTGCGGTTACGATAATAATCGTAAAACAAGTATAAACATGTAAAGACTAAACGCCTCTGTTCTGTATTTACCTGGTATTTGCATAAAGGGATGACACCACTTTTCGCTAGACGGTTCCATTCGAAAATATTTCAGTCCTTCAGTTGTGTGTGTGGCAATCATTTAGCATTGGATTACAAGACATTGTGTGCACTGAGTATACCTGATCAGGTTCGTATCATATTAAAAGTTAATGGGACGAAATCAGGAGACTGGAATTTAAAAAAGTGCTGTAATTAAAACTGTGCATCGGGAAGGATGTTCTAGTAGGGCAATAGCAACAACAGTTGGCGAAGCCCAATCTACAGTGGTGTATACATTGCAGCGGTCCAAGCAAACCGGTACCAATGCAAGTGTTCCGTGATCCCGAGTTACATCATACAGGGAAGAACAGTTCATGTGTACAGAGTAAACGCCAGAGGACTCGTGCTGCGCCTGAAATTCGCGAGGAAGTAAACAGTGCGCGAGCAGCTCCAATCTGTCTCAACGGTGCAACACCGTCTTCGTGAGTAGACAGCGACTAAAAAAAAATTTCTCAAGCAAAACTAGTAGATAACGTCGATATGTGCTAGAAATGATTGGGCTGTCCACTATACGACGTTTATGTTGATGTAGTCGAAAGTAAATGACAATATGAATATTTTCATGAGCTTCTGACTAAAGGAATTTGTAAAGTGTCCTTTCAGTAATAAATATTGGCAACTTGCATTAAATGTTCAAAAATGTAAAATACTACACTTAGCAAGATGTCGGAAGGCAGTATCGTTTACTCCACTGTCAATGAGTCACCGTTGGAGTCAATCAAATCATACAAGTACAGGGTTATTACAAATGATTGAAGCGATTTCACAGCTCTACAATAAATTTATTATTTGAGATATTTTCACAATGCTTTGCACACACATACAAAAACTCAAAGTTTTTTTTAGGCATTCACAAATGTTCGGTATGTGCCCCTTTAGTGATTCGGCAGACATCAAGCCGATAATAAAGTTCCTCCCACACTCGGCGCAGCATGTCCCCATCAATGAGTTCGAAAGCATCGTCGATGCGAGCTCTCAGTTTTGGCACGTTTCTTGGTAGAGGAGGTTTAAACACTGAATCTTTCACATACCCCCACAGAAAGAAATCGCATGGGGTTAAGTCGGGAGAGCGTGGAGGCCATGACATGAATTGCTGATCATGATCTCCACCACGACCGATCCATCGGTTTTCCAATCTCCTGTTTAAGAAATGCCGAACATCATGACGGAAGTGCGGTGGAGCACCATCCTGTTGAAAGATGAAGTCGGCGCTGTCGGTCTCCAGTTGTGGCATGAGCCAATTTTCCAGCATGTCCAGATACACGTGCCCTGTAACGTTTTTTTCGCAGAAGAAAAAGGGGCCGTAAACTTTAAACCGTGAGATTGCAAAAAACACGTTAACTTTTGGTGAATTGCGAATTTGCTGCACGAATGCGTGAGGATTCTCTACCGCCCAGATTCGCACATTGTGTCTGTTCACTTCACCATTAAGAAAAAATGTTGCTTCATCACTGAAAACAAGTTTCGCACTGAACGCATCCTCTTCCATGAGCTGTTGCAACCGCGCCGAAAATTCAAAGCGTTTGACTTTGTCATCGGCTGTCAGGGCTTGTAGCAATTTTAAACGGTAAGGCTTCTGCTTTAGCCTTTTCCGTAAGATTTTCCAAACCGTCGGCTGTGGTACGTTTAGCTCCCTGCTTGCTTTATTCGTCAACTTCCGCGGGCTACGCGTGAAACTTGGCCGCACGCGTTCAACCGTTTCTTCGCTCACTGCAGGCCGACCCGTTGATTTCCCCTTACAGAGGCATCCAGAAGCTTTAAACTGCGCATACCATCTCCGAATGGAGTTAGCAGTTGGTGGATCTTCGTTGAACTTCGTCCTGAAGTGTCGTTGCACTGTTATGACTGACTGATGTGAGTGCTTTTCAAGCACGACATACGCTTTCTCGGCTCCTGTCGCCATTTTGTCTCACTGCGCTCTCGAGCGCTCTGGCGGCAGAAACCTGAAGCGCGGCTTCAGCCGAACAAAACTTTACCGTATGTCAATGAATGGAGCTACAGTGAATTTATGAAATCGCTTCAATCATTTGTAATAGCCCTGTAGATGCGTGTATCTGTTTGTAGCTGTTTAACCCGTGCCAAATATAGAACTTGTATAAGGGGCAAGAGAACTGATCGCAGATTTGTCTGACTCACTGGAGAGCGTCAGAGAAACGCCGAAAACCCAGAACTGGCAGATGCCTTAAGATCTACATACACACTGTATCACACGACAGCCTACTTACAAAATTTCAAGAACAAATGTTAAGTTCAAGTGTCTAGGAAAAGACTACAGGCCGCTACATGTCGTTCCTGTAGGGACCGCGAACCCAAGATCAGGCTCACAGAGCGCACAAGACTGAAGTGATTATTATTCGTATTGCTTTGGCGATCTTTGTAGGCGGAAACCGTAATTAATTGGAACACTCAATTTCACTGAAGGATCTTAATACTTGAATCGAGGAAAAATTGTTTTCAGGTGACTGAGGTAATGTTACGTTCGAATTATGTCTTAATATCAGTTTCTTCCTGCTGATTTCAGTTGATAAACTGTGGAGGGTATATACAGTACCACAAAAATGCCATATAAAATATACCTTTAAGTGTTTCGATCAGCCTAATAATAGTGCTATGATAAGGGATTTATATTGTTTCATTGGTTTTCGTAAATTACATCAAAGGCATGTTAACGGTTCGAGAAAAGGAGAAAATGTAATTGTTGAGGCATTAACATGTAAAGGACATGATTCGTTAGAGCATAAATTGAGCTGTGTATGCACTCTGTCCCTGGGTTTTATACAGTGGAAAATGCTAGCTTTGGTCCGAGCTGTGATGTTGGTATGCCTCTCATCATCAGTTGTGGGTGATGTATATGAAGAGCTAAGTGTAAGTCTGAACAGTTTAAGTGCACCTATTACTTTTAGAACCAGACTAGCTGGACAGTTAACAGTTCCGAGTTTCCATCTGGCTCGTGTTTCTGCTCGTTATTGAGATAACACACGCCGCAGTCGTTGGGGTTGGGCTGCAGAGCGAGTCATAATCATAAGGCGAGAATCATCGAGCTTCGTTTAAGACCAGACGAGAAAGTCCTTCGTTCATTTGCACAGACATCTTCCCATAAATCTACGTGCGTACACCGCAAACTACCGTGCGGCACATGACGGAGACTATTTTGTAGCACTATTAGTCATTTGCTTTCCGGTTAAGTTCGCGAATTGAGCGAGAAAAAGACTTTCTTTGCTCCCGTTAGTCCTGATTTCTCTCGTCCTCGCGGTCCTGATGCGAGAGCTGTGTTGGTGGTGGTTGTACGATTGTTCTGTAGTCTGTCGCAAATGTCGGTATTCTAAACTTCCCCTAAGTGTGTTACGTGACAAGGTCTTCTTCCCCTCACTTATTCTCAAATGCGTTCACTCAGCTTTTTCGTAATATTTACCTGTTGATCGAACTTACCTGTAAGAAGTCTTGCAGCAATGTCTGATAAAATTTTTGTCCCAGTGCCATCTCTGATGGCGCCGATGTTGATCATACTTTATAATGTAATTCTAGTTAATTCTGTAAACTGCTGTTCGGGTCATATAACTTCTACAGATTTTAAACTGATCTCATTAACAACCGCCGTCCAGAGTGGCCATGCGGTTCTAGGCGCTACAGTCTGTCACAT
The DNA here is from genome assembly GCF_023898315.1 of Schistocerca nitens. Lineage (NCBI taxonomy): Eukaryota > Metazoa > Arthropoda > Insecta > Orthoptera > Acrididae > Schistocerca > Schistocerca nitens. The sequence continues at coordinate 1,130,548,348 of NC_064614.1, forward strand.
TTTGCCCCCAGTACAATTACGTTAAACTGTCTATCTCTTACAACTGAATATTTGTTATCAACATACATGCTTCATCTAATCTTATTAGACCGCTACGGTCTCAGGTTCGAATCCTGCCCCGAGCATGGATGTGTATGATGTCCTTAGGTTAGTTAGGATTAAGTAGTTCTAAGTTCTAGGGGACTGATGACCTCAGAAGTTAAGTCCCATAGTGCTCAGAGCTATTTGAACCAATCATTAACAACCAGAAAATTTAACGAAGGTAAATGAACGACATACCTTCAAATAACATAAACAGAAATCGATAGTGTTTAAATAACGTATTTCCGTTCTAGTATTCTAATTTTCTCTTGGCGAATATTGCAGCATTTCAATAACGCCACAAAAGTCTTTGTCCGAACTGATCGAATAGTTTGTCATGATCTCGGTTTCAGGACTTTAAATCTGATGGGAAAAAATAAGTGACCCTCTAAGGATCCTAAATGGAATATTGTTTTATTCAGTGTGGTAGTGTGGAACTTTTATCACTGGTAGGGGATGGGGGAGGAGGTGCTGTTGGAAGGTGTAATTGTAAGGAGCACTAGGTTTCTCCTCACATTATCATCAATAATAATATCAACAACATTATGGCCAACGTGCTGAAAATGCCTTATCATTGAAGCTCTACGATTACAACACACAGTTTCGGTAATCTGCAGATTAATGCAAATGAACGTTAACGTTGCAATTTGCCAGTCGAACAACACGGAGGGGTCCCATTTGAAATAGCAGTAACATATCGCTTCAGTTTTCTTCAAGAATTATGACATCAGTAGCTTTACTCTTATGTTGAATCCCTGTGGAAACGCGTTGTGAAAATAACTGTCAAGAAGTTCTTTCACGTCGGGTGCCCCAGCCACAAATTCAGTAAGAGAATGCCATTTTTCATGTCAGCATGTATTTGAGAGACGTGTATGTTAAGAGTGAATACTTGAAACTTGCACATCCCCGAATGATGGAAATGGCTATGATCGTAATAAAGTCAAGGCAGAAAATGGAACTGTCTGTTTAGTAAACAACTTTGGTCTTTGGTAAAGCTTTGTGTGTTCATAAAAATGGGCCACAACATGGTTATAATTTGGTGCTTACTTGAAGATCCCAAGAACCGACTGTCAGATGGTTTTCACGTCAGTGAAAGGTAAAGGCGTATCATTTCCATACGGATCATTCGTAGTACAGCCGTGTGGAGGCAGCTTTTTCTGTTTACATGTAACAGTGAAGTGCGCGTTAGACTAAAACTCCAAATGTCCAGTTCTCGATCCTTAGTATCTTTTTTTGCTTCCTACTCCTTTTGCAATGAATTATTATGAAAAAATGTCAGGCTGCACAGAGATCTGGAGACCATGTTGAACTATAGATGGCCTGGTAAATCAGTTAAAACTTTGCAGAAGACAAGGGCGCGCCACCTCTTATACGACCTCGCCTACTAAGGAACGGCGGAGTTCAATCTACGGATGTCGAGGAACTTCGACTCCTCAGACTCAGTGTGACTGTCCAAAGTTCGACGTTCAAATATTAAAACTTGTAATTGCGTTCCGTACGACGTTGTCTGTTAGTGTGTCCATTAGTCAAACCTGAGATTCTGACAACCCTACCACAAACGACGAAGACATCGGTAGCAGCTCTGATACTGTGGCAATAATGGGTGAAATGAAAGTCTTTTATTAACATACCTTGTCGATTAATTTTAAGGCGAAGTTTATTGAGTGCAACAGGCTAAACTGTATTGCTGTGTCTGAGGATCCTCTGTCGCGAGGAAAGTAATCACAGCGTTGCAGTTATTCAGTGCCATACTATGATAGTATTAGTCTTCTCTACCAGATTCCGTGGAGGGAGATCAGCTTTTCTAATGGAGCAGGATTGATGTAATAACCCTTAAAAGACGTTAAAAAGATAAAAGCCCACAAAGTTACCTTATATTAAATATTACTTAGTAATTCGGGAAACTCGTGGCTCAGTTTAACTCATATAGCAGGTTTTTCTCCTTCTCCTTCTTCTTATTCTTCTTCTTCTTCTTCAAGACACGTTTCCATGATATGTTGCAATCATTGATGTAATACCTCTCTCTCTCTCTCTCTCTCTCTCTCTCTCTCTCTCTCTCTCTGTGTGTGTGTGTGTGTGTGTGTGTGTGTGTGTGTGTGTGTGTGTGTGTGTGTGTGTGTGTACAGGATGGTTATAGTTCAACTTTCACTACTTGAGAGGCCTCTCATGAAAAACCACTTATCGTAGGACAGTGGAACTTTGTCGAAACGTCAGTAAGGACATGGGGAAGAGAGATATCGAATAAACCATTGAAAGAAACACCTTTCAGTTTCCACGGGAGAGAGTAACATCTGTTAGCTGCGTCTCATGTTTACGTTCCAGATTACAAACGTTGCTCATTATGACTACCACCTGCGTTCACGACAGCCTGTAACCGCACTAGTTATTTCACATTCGTTTGCAATACTTTCGGAAAGGTGGACCATGGAATTTTCACCTGTTGCGACACAGCTCGTGCACTCTTGAAGATCGCACATCGCGTCCAGCATTTTCAGGCACGGCAACTCTAATAGGTGGTGCAGTTGGCTGTCGGGCTCTGAGCAGTAATTCCCAAATTTCCAGTTAATCCTAACTTCCGAACCACATTCTCCAACCACCTTGCAGAAAGAGGACCTGTCCGTATTCCTTTAATGGCTAACTGCAACTGTAATACGCAGTCATGCTCGTTTTTCAACCCTACCTCGCATTATCAGTACCGGCGTCCAGCGGCAAGTTAAGACACCAACACTACTAACAACGCGAACCCTATAGAACAGAGTCTGCACATCAGTCCTGTAAATTTGGGTACCCATACGGTAAAAAGTTTCCCGTCTATACTGGCTCAAGTAGACATATTTTAATTGTTAATGTTCATTATTATAAAAATGTATGTATGTACTGTGTGTTCGACATCTTGTCCTAAACCAATGGGTCGAGTTCAACCAAACGTGATACACGTCACTTACTATCTCTACAGAAACACTGTGGTGATAATAAATGGTCCAAATGGCTCTGAGCACTGCTCAGGGCATCAGTCCCCTAGAACTTAGAACTACTTGAACCTAACCCAAGGACATCACACACATATCCATGCCTGAGGCAGGATTCGAACCTGCGACCGTAGCGGTCGCGCGGTCCCAGACTGTAGCGCCTAGAACCGCTCGGCCACACCGGCTGGCTTGGTGGTAATAAACATCTGCGTCCCATTAAGTTGTGGGTGAGGCCGAATAGGAGGTATCACAGTATCTTAATTTAGGAATGTCTGGACCCATTTCAAACAAATTTTATATATGCCCGACCTATTTTGTGTATTATTTGTGCACCTATGACGGTAATATACCTCTACCAACCGTACGGATGAGGGTGAGAAGCCGTGACATGAAATAATATTCGATAACACAAAGTGTCGAGTGCATAGTTACCGTCGTCGCGAGCGTCATTGGTAACAGTCCTGGCTGGATGGGGGCCGTGGGAGAGTGCGGCGGTAAAGACGGTGGCATGTCAGTGTATCTTTGTAACGGCTGAAGGAATTTCTACCAAATCTGGAACACGTATCACTTGCTGTATGAAAAAAGGGTACATATGACTCATTATTTGTACAGAAATACTGTTGGAGTAAGACTCCTCTACTACAGCTTGGCATGGGAGTGACGATGAGAAGTGACACGTAGAAACGTTCAAAACAGACATGTTGACGTTGTTGATAATTCTTCCGGGTTATATGGCCGTGGTCCATGGAATTCTTCTATTCCTAACGTTTCGTCCAATACTACGTTGGACATCCTCAGAGGTATGGCTGGTCCTGCTGAGGATACGTCTGAGGATGTCCAACGTAGTATTGGACGAAACGTTAGGAATAGAAGGATTCCATGGACCACGGCGATATAACCCGGAAGAATTATCAACAACAGTACCATCCGGTCGTGAAAGCCTTCATGATAAGACATGTTGACATTTCTTTCTTGTAAGTAGTTGACGTGCAATACTTTCAAAGTATGTGTTGTTCAGTGTGTCAGCCAGGTCGTACGAATAATAACTGCAGCAAACGAATAATTCTGTCACCATGTTTCGGGCCGTATATCATGTCATGCGGCTGAATATTTCAGATAAATTTAACGTTCTCTCCGGAGTGCATGGTGTAAAACAGTGGAGAACCAGTGGCAGAAACAAACGCGACATTAGCGTACACGGGCGTAGCCGCATTCAAGCAGGTAACCGTAATATAAAATTAATTCTGCATCGGTAAATAAACTGACAATTTTGCACAGTTCTGTTATTATTCACAAATTATTAAGTAAAACCATGTCCGGGACCGACACTGCCCCAGCAGAGCAATTACGCAGACACCAACCACGACTGCGGCCATACCTAGTCGGGCCCAGACTTCGGTTTGAGGACAGCAGCACTGAATTTACGTAGTAATGAGTGGTTTTTTGGTCGAGTAAATTTTAAAAAACTAGGCGAAGCTGCAAAGTGGCAATAAACCAGCGAGCTGAGCGTGCGGCGCTGTGCTCGCTATCTTGGCGTGGTCAGTGTGACGTGCCAGCTGGCTGCGGCGATAAGCCACACACAACATGCACCCCGGGCGCAGTGGAGCCGCCATTGCGTATGTGGCCAGCGCAGCGCTCTGACGTGTTCGATTTTCTTGCTGCAGTGGGGATTTATATGAGTCACTGATTGCTGGCGTTTTTGTCTTTCCTGTTAGATTGCAAATTCAATTTGGAGGTCGATGCGTGACATGAAATAATGTTGCTGACGTCAGATAAACAGATTAATAACATGAACAACGCTAATTTTTCCTCTACGTAATTAGTTGCATAGCTGTCACCTGGGATTTTGTTCTCGGAGCCACCGTTCTAGAAGAAGTAGAAAAAAAATACTATTCAATTTTTAAATCCTACAGAATTCCGAATTTAACAAACGTAGCTAGAGTACGAAAGCAGGCTGTCCTCTGTATCTCCGCGAGGAGTGGACGGAATAGTTAGTTTCCTTCGGCGATTACCTAAATCTTCACACAGTCTAGCGTCATGTAAAGTGTAGGTGCACTTTTTGTATGCAACGATGAGCCCACTAAAATCTGTCGATCGTTTGAATCGTGTGGCTGGTTTCCAAATAGTAATAATACTGTGCAGATAGAGGAGAAACTGAAACTCACTGGCTGATTAAAACTGTTTGCCGGACTCGGGCTCAAGGTGGGACGTTTGTCTTACACGGGCAAGTGCTCTATCGACTGAGCCGTCAAAGCGCGACACACGAGCCGTCTTCACAGCTTCACTTTTGCCACCACTTCTGGAGACAAGGTCTTAGGCTCTCACTAAGCATTCCTCCACAGCAACTCTTCTTCCAGTAGTGCTAGTCCCCCAGGGTATGCAGGAGAACGGCTGCAGAGTGTGGCAGATGACAGAAGCGGTACTGGCTGAAGTGAAGCTGTGACGGCGGGTCGTGGGTCGTGCTTAGGTAATTCGCTCGGTACAGCACTTAACCGTGAAAGACGAACATCCCAGTTTCGAGTTCCAGTCCGGTACACAGTTTTTATCTGCCAGTAAGTTTGAAATCAACTCACACTCAGCTGCAGAGTGAAAACTTTTTCTAGATAGAAGCAGCCGTTGTAACCATCCTACATCTAGATATATACGCCGCAAATCACATTTAAGTGCCTGACAGAGGATTCATCGAACCACCTTCACAATTCTCTATTAATCCAATATCGTACAGCGCGCGGAAAGAACGAACACCTATATCTTTCCGTACGAGCTCTGATTTCCGATATTTTTTCGTGGTGATTGTTCCTCGATGTCAACAAAATATTTTCGCATTCGGAGGAGAAAGTTGGTGATTGGAATTCCGTTGCAACGAAAAACGCCTTTCTTTTAACAATTTCCAGCCCAAATCCTGTATGATTTCTGTGACACTCTCTCCCATATTTCGCGATAATACAAAACGTGCTGCCTTTCTTTGAACTCCTTGGATGTACTCCTTCAGTCCTAACTGGTAAGGATGTAACACCGCGCAGCAGTATTCTAGAGGAGGACTGACAAGCTTAGTGTAGGCAGTCTCCTTAATAGATCTGTTACATTTTCTAAGTTTCCTGCCAGTAAAACGCAGTCTTTGGTTAACCTTCCCCACAACATTTTCTGTGTGTTCCTCCCAATTTAAGATGTTTGTAATTGTAATACCTAGGTATTTAGTTGAATTTATGGTCTTTAGATTTGACTGATTTATCGTGTAACCGAAGTTTAACGGATTCCTTTAAGCACTCATGTGGATGACCTCACACTTTTCGTTATTTAGGGTCAACTGCTACATTTCGCACCATTCAGATCTCTTTCCTAAATCGTTTTGCAATTTGTTTTGATCTTCTGATGAGGTCATTAGTCGATAAACGACAGCGTCATCTGCAAACAACCGAAGACGGCTGCTCAGATTGTCTCCCAAATCGTTTATATAGATAAGGAACAGCAAAGGGCCTATAACTCTACCTTGGGTAACGCCAGAAATCACTTCTGTTTTACTCGATGGGTTTCCATCAGTTACCGTGACCTCTCTGACAGACAATCACAAATCCAGTCACATAACTGAGACGATGTTCCATAAGCACGCGATTTCACTACGAGCCGCTTGTGTGGTACAGTGTCAAAAGCCTTCCGGAAATGCAGAAATACGGAATCGATCTGATATCCCTTGTCAATAGCACTCAACACCTCATGTGAATAAAGAGCTAGTTGTTTCACAGGAACGATGTTTTCTAAACCCATGTTGACTGTGTGTCAATAGACAGTTTTCTTCCAGGTAATTCATAATGTTCGAACGCAATAGATGTTCTAAAATCCTGCTGCATATCGACGTTAACGAGATGGCCCTGTAATTTAGTGGATTACTCACACTACCTTTCTTGCATATTGGTGTGACCTGTGGAACTTTCCAGTCTTTGGGTACGGATCTTTCGTCGAGCGAACGGTTGTATGATTGCTGATGCCTTAGCTCTATACTAAACATAGACAGGAACCTAGCTGGTATACAGTCTGGACAGAAGACTTGCTTTTACTAAGTGATTTAAGTTGCTTCACTACTCCGAGGATATTTACTTCTACGTTACTCATGTTGGCAACTGTTCTTGATTCGAATTCTGGAATATTTACTTCGTCTTCTTTTGTGAAGGCATTTCGGAAGACTGTGTTTAGTAACTGATATTTATTTCTTGCCGTTCCTTATACAGCTGGATCCTAGCAAGAGAAGATCCTAAATTGTTCAGCTGTTTTCCCTGTTAGAGTTTTCAAAGTGCATCTTCCGATAAAAATTACAAATTATGATCCGGAGTTAGATAAATTTACGATGGCATTGGAGAGGATTCACAGACATCACTGTACAAGGTTTGTCTGTTCCGACTCGCTTAGTGCACTACAAGCACTTCACCAAATGTATCCAGTGGACTAATTGATTCAGATCATCCATGATTCCTTACAGCGACTCCAACACCGTGGCGAGGGGGTGATCCTTCACTGAGTACCTGTCCACATCGGGATACAGGGAAACGTCGTGGTCGACAAAGCAGCCAAGGAAGCATGTCGGAATGGTGTTGCATGCCACCATCTCATTTTCTGACACATCATGCATCAGTGGGAGACTGAATGGTTGCAGGTGACAGAAAACAAACTGCGGTCGCTCAAATCGACCACACAGGCATGGCGGACTTCATGTCAGCCTCGCCGCTGGAAGGAGGTTCTGCTTACGAGGCTGCGCATCGGACATAGCTCATTGACACATGGCTTGCTCGTCCAGCGGGAGGATCCACCACTCTATGAAGTTTGTGGAGTGCCACTTCAGCATATTCTGGCAACGTGTGTATTGTACACTGATAGCAGGGCTGTCCTCTGTCTGGATGATCTGCACACCATCCTCGCTGATACTGATTCCAGTGTTAAGAGTGGTGAAATTGTGTGAACTGTCAGGCCTAATCCGTAAAATGGTGGGGCAGGGAGGCAGATTTTTGTATAAACTGCTCCACCTGTGGGGACAGCCATCGTCCTAAACCATGAGATCGGCATGCTGACTTTTCGTCAGGATGCTGATGACCCTGATGTTGAGCGCCCCTCACTTCAAAATAATGTAATAAGTTCATTCATTCAGCCGGCCGCGGTGGTCTCGCGGTTCTAGGCGCGCAGTCCGGAACCGTGCAACTGCTACGCTCGCAGGTTCGAATCCTGCCTCGGGCATGGATGTTTGTGATGTCCTTAGGTTAGTTAGGTTTAAGTAGTTCTAAGTTCTAGGGGACTAATGACCACAGCAGTTGAGTCCCATAGTGCTCAGAGCCATTTGAGCCAATAAGTTCATTCAAATGAAACCTGGTCAGTAACTGCGGGGTATGGTGGCGCTATCTGTTGCTAGAGAGACGGACGCGTGCGCGCCGTTTCATGTAGCATAGTGCCGGTGTGGTTTCACGCCGAAGAGAAGGTGGTCCACAAGTTATCGTCCACTACTGCATGTGCAGGCGAGTACGCAGGAACAACGAGGAGTGATTAGATTTTTGGCGGCGGAGGGAGGTGGAGGCCGTGAAATGCATCGACGGATGAAGGCTGTGTATGGTGAGTACAGTCTGAGTCGTTAAAGTGTTGTGGAATGGCGCAAACGATTCCTTAGGGGCTGCGAGCCACTGGAAGACGATGCTCGTCCTAGACAGGCTCATCATGTCATCACATCGGAAATGGTTGTGAAAATGAATGCTTTAGTCGTGGACAGTCGCAGAATCATCGTGGAGGAGATCCATCGATTACTGGGTGTTAGCACCGTCCACACCTTAATACTCAAATGGCACTGCCTTTGAGTCATCTGCAACGTTATCATGAGGAGGAATACGGCTTTCTATCGCGTATTGTCACAGGTGACGAAATTGTTGTCACCATTTTGAACCGGAAAGCAAGCATCAGAGCAAGCAGTGGAAACATGAGATTTCACCACCTGCAAAGAAAACAAAGGATGTGCACACCAGTTCTGGTAAGGCCATGATGTCCTTTTTTGACCACAAGGGCCCACTGCTTGTAGAATTCCTGGAACAGGGAACCACTATCAATACCCAGCGTTATCAAGCCACTTTACAGAACCTTAGACGAGCCATCAAGTCGAAACGCCGAGGCATGTTGTCTAATGGCGTTATCCTCCTGCACGATTATGCCCGCCCAGACACGGCCAATGCGGTCAAAGCGACATTGCAGCAATTTCGGTGGGAAACGCTGGAACATCCACCGTTCAGTCCCGACCTTTCACCGTGTGACTTTTATGTATTTGGACCTTTAAAACAAGCTATTCGAGGACATCGATTTGCAACGGACGACTAAGTGTATCACTGGGTCCAGGCCTGGATCCGACAGCAAGCTAGTAGCTTCTTCAAGGATGGAATCGACTGGCTAGTGTCGCAATTGGATAAATGTGCCAACAGTTTTGGCGACTATTCTTGAGCATGTGTACTGTGTATAACTACAGTTTTGAGTCAATAAAAACGTTACCGTTACTTTACACAAGTGACCAGGTTTCATTTGAATGCCCCTTGTAATTTATTTCGCATGTAATGTTACGAATTGCAGAACAAATAAGGGAAACCTTATTGAAAACTGCGGCACAACGACGTTGATTTAAGAAAGTTTGCTCATTACATTCCTAAAAGTTATTTTCGTTAAGAGCATTGCACTCCTGTACACCAGAATCAAGTTTCCGCGACATAGCTAATTCCGTACTTGTTTTACACTTTCTCCCACCTCCCTTTCCATTCATTTTGTTTCCGTCAATGCGCTACACTTCTTTCCTCCTGATGCTTCAAATGAAAGCACTCCGCTGCTAATGAAACTGGTTTATCCACAGCATCACATCAGTCGATCACTCATTTGTGTTATCTGTGTCGGTTGGGCCCATTATGATTTGTTATCTTTATTTTTCCGCGCCTTCGCAGTACTGTTTGAGGTACTGTATCAAGTGATGCTTCGCTGCAGGCTCCTGTTGCAATATTTATCCAACAGTCTTACCTGAACCCACATTTTGACCCCAGATTTTGCCTGCATCGTGTGTAGGATACTGCAGTAACGGCAAAGTTCAATATTTCCAGTACAAGAGGTGGTCTGCTGTTGCGATGTCTTGACATTGCACGGCCAGTATGAAACGTAATTTGGGGCTGGTACTACTTCCATGTCAATCGTAGTAACTTACTTTCCATATCCACTTTTTTCTGATGTTACTTTTTAAGAAACAGTGTCGCAAAGGAGCACAATCGGTGTTCACATTCTACTAAATGTTCATTTAATCTTTATCGCAACCACAATGTTAACTAACCGTTTTGGGTTACTAGACGTCTGATTAGAAGTACTGTGTGTGTGTGTGTGTGTGTGTGTGTGTGTGTGTGTGTGTGTGTGTGTGTGTGTGTGTGTGTGTGTAAAAGGCAGAGTAAAATATTCGTAACTTAGATTGTAGAACATCAGTGAACTTCGATATGGAGCCCTTCATTTCTTAATTTTTTCCCAGTAAAGTATCATAGCTGAAGAAGCTAATAATACCTCATGTAATCCATCAATGTTTCGCTCGCACACAGTTCATGACAAAATGGAACTCTCAGGATGTGTTACAGATCTGACGCGCACACAACCCCAGCAATTTCATTTTGACAGTGCACGTCTACGCTTGGAACCGTGACGTATTTCGGGTGTTATTAATTCATTTACCGGTGATTCATAAAAACAGATTTTCGATCTCTTCATTGTCTTTCACCAAATCGAGCTACTTACTTTCATACAATGATATGATACAGCAATGGAAAGCGATAATGAACTGTGCTAATGTACAAGACTATTAAAATATTTTGATTAGGATGTCGCCCACGGTGGGCTTGCCATTTATATATTAAGTTACTAATTACCAGTATTAAGGGGTTCTGTCCAGCTTAGAGGAAAGCGCGTTGTTTGCTTCACGGTACGGTAATAATTATCTTGGATTTCGGAAAAGTTTTTTTGTGTTTGATAACGCTATAGACAAGATCAAAAGTGACAGGTCGTAGCTGATGAGACACGCCCAGTACTAAACTGCCCTGTTAATATCAAGCTGATAACAGATTGTCAAGATTGCACGATAAGAAAAATGTTGACATCTGAATTTAACCCGTATTGTTAGAAAAACGTCAGTGCAGAACGCACTGCCTAAATGTACGTCGAGGAGTGTTCTGTTTGTGGAATGCTATTACGTCACGCAGTGCGTCGTCGTTCAGCGATACTGGAGTCAACAAAATTTTCAGTTTAATTATCAAGTTCATTATGGAAGTGTGTAACAGTGCAGATCTGGGTTTCGTAGTGTGCACATTGACAGAATTGTTGATCTCTAGTAATGTATAGAGCTCAGGATACTGACTAATTCACCCACCAATACTCTGTTCAGTGGTCTGCCGGGGGTAAGCCCTGTCCGATACCAGTTTCGATACGGCTACAGTCTTCTATTTTGGTTCAGTTTGATCTAGGTAATGAGCTTTTTTGTGCGTCGTATACTGACATAGTAAAGAATAGCTTACATAAAAAATATTCCATTCGACCTCTTGACAATTACCTAACACAATATAGGAATCTCTGTGTAATCGTTCGAGCTTGATTTTCATTGAGCCAGTGTCTTATTTACATTAAAAACGAAATTTGAAATTCATTAACAAGTAACAACTTTTACTGATTCATACCCTACAATAATCTTGAAAAGAAGTGTAATTTGTTTTGATCTTATTTGAGGTAGACGTTATTTCTCAAACTGAAGCCCATGTAAATCTATTTACGTGCAACGGCATAAGTCTGTCAGAATATCTCCGAAGAGCTGTAAACTCGCTGTTTAAATAGTCTATTCGCTTAATTACGTTAAGATAGTAAGTAAATATTTTCTTTAATATGAGTCTCAGTTTAACCGTTCTGTAGCTTTGGAACACAAAGTGACAATACTGTACTACTCGACGAACTCCTGACAACTCCAGAGGTAACTATCTCGCTACGGCTGATTCAGAGATACTACGAAAGTTCACTAATCTGTCACTATGCACTGAGGTAACATAAATGTATTAATACTTCCTCTTTTTTAAAAAGTTATTTAGCAAAATGTGAATTATCAATAGTTTCTTCCTCTCAAAGCAATATCAATATTTTTGAGATTTGTTCATTCTATATCAAATCGCCAACAGGAACTGACTCTTTATAATACGACTGATAACTCCAAACTTGACAAATTATGTAACTGTTACAGGACGATATAAAACAGTAAAATTAAACTATTTTGGTAAATTACTGTTACACAAAATTTGTTGCGTTATGTAATTAGAGGCCATAGTGGAACTTCTTGCAGGAATGATAACTAAAAGACTACCTACTGAGATTGGTCAAATTCTTTTTAACTATGCCATAACTCCACGAAGTTAAATGTTGGCAGCTGTCGTGCATTACACTTCAAGCTTGATATGTGTATAATTCGTCTCCATTAAAAAATATTCTTTGGTTACTTAATGTAAGCGTTTTCAGTTCGCGTGGGCAGTTTCCTGTGTCTACGTTAGAGGCTAATAATATTTATGTTCGCAATACGCTGTCTCCAGTCATATTTTACTTTTTTTGTTTTTCATCTATGTGTTCCGGAGGTGCAACTTCTTTTTTTTTAAAGATTAATCTGCTTCACTTTATCACCTAGCAGTAAATGAACAACACAGTTCTTACTTTTACGCGAAAAAATATCCCAGACGAAATAAACGAAACGAATAAAGCATTATTAGTAGTTACATTGTTCAGGCAGTATGTTAGTGGATTGGTAGATCTGTTGCCTATGTATTTCTGGTACCTCTAGTACATTTAATATTGTGCCTTAGAATTTTCTAGTAGGCTGTGATCACTATCTTGAATGTTAATTGCCATTGGTTCGTGATGTTCGTCCAGTGTGTTGGTATGTGTTTAGTGGGTCAGTGAACACACCACCTACCAGATACAAGTACATATCTCAAAAGACAATCCACCGACACAAAATCTTAGGTATTAAAGACAAATGTTCAAATGTGTGTGAATTTGCTGAGGTCATCTGTCCCTAGACGTACACACTACTTAAATTAACTTACGGTAAGAACACACACACACACACACACACTTCGTTTTTAAAAAAAGTTATTTAGTAAAATGTGAATTACCACTAGTTTTTTCCTCTCAAAGCAATATCAATATTTTTGAGATCTGAGAGACTCGAACCTCCGCTGGGATGGGGCGCGCCGTCCGTGACATGGCGCCTCAAACCGCCCGGCTATTAAAGACTCTAGAAATATGTAGGCATTGGGTGGAGAGAGCATATCCATCGGTTTTGTTGCCTCAGTGGAGACGCGGTGTAGTGTCTTCAACGGTAAACAGTAGTTCCTGCTGCCAACTCTACCGGGGAGGGTGCACCGACACTTCCTCAGGGTTTCCTAGCAGGAGGTTGGCCATTCTACAGTGGCGTTACTCGAATAGCCTTGGAAAAATTTATTCTCCGTGACAGTTACGCAATTAAGACAAATAAAGCGAAACAGCTCGTTTCTTAAACGATGTACGCCATCTTAGGAGTGACTTAAACGATACGCTTGGCGAATTTTAAAATTACCTTCTCGGCATACGGTGGTCCTGTACCTAAACAACACATCGGCCGGTCCAGAGTACAGTGAAAAATTTATATTATAGTGAAAATTCACACAATCGGTCAGTGAATGCGATCATCAGATTTGTGATTTTCCCTGTCTATATGAAGCTGTAATTGAATTCATTATTAATTGAATAATTAGGTACGCTTTCGTTGTAAAGTCTGGCTTTACCATGTGTGGGAAACATTGAGGAAAAGTCTTAGTTTTACAATCAGTTACTCAGTTGTACAAATTAAATATTTATCAGTAGAAGTACAAATGTTCGGGCGAGTAACATGTAAGTCGCACAGTACGTTAATGAAGATGGGTAACGTGTGCAGTACATCCAAAAATAATTTTGAAATGGTATACTTGAATTATTTTATTTCAACTATTATGTAAACGATAATGACTTAATATTCTTTAATACACACTCTAATCACAAAATAATGTTACTTGAATAACGTAGTACAGTTATGACTTAGTTTCATTATTTGAAGTGTAAATGCAAATGCGGAACCTTTTTAAGGAATTAGAAGAGTAGTATTTTGTACCCAAGTATAGGTAATCACTAATAACACCTTAGACATTACATCTCTCTCTACGGCGACATTTTTTCACCTGGAGGTAACTGTTATGGTGTTCATTTACTCCTAGATAATAAAGTGACGCAGATTTAATTCACAACAGAAGTCGCTGCAGTCCTTGACAACGGAGTTGAAGCTCCGAAACTCATTAGACTAAAACGGGAAAATAATCGTTGTGACTGACGGCGTGCTGCTGCCAAAGATATTGCTGACCAGAACTGGAGATTGCTGGTGTGTTGGTGAGAGAGTATCTGTCGCCAAGGCGAATGGAATAACTAAGCGAGTCATCTGACCCTCATGTCATAAACCTAAACGCCCATCTGCGTTGACAGTCTGTCGCAGTATGAGCAAGACGTGCGATACCAGAGCATCTGAGTCACGGTGGTCGACGCTTGACACACCATATCACATAGCTGCAGCAGACGCCATTTCGAGAGTGTACCGCGAGCTCTTTGCTGAAAACCATCGCCGTCGGCTATCGCTTATTGTAACAGCTGATCGACAAGCCTCAGTAGAGAAAGTCACTCGACTAATCGAAAAATGGGAAAACTCCGGGTGGACTTCAGTCACTATACACGTTCGTACACGTCGATAGCAAGAAACGAGTATATTGAAACGAATACGTGACGATGCATCCTTCTGGACAGGACGCCGTTCACACGGATAGTGAAAATAGTTTGTTTTGGGAGAACAGAGCGGTCTCGTGAGATGAAACTGAGCATTCGCCTCTCACCAGCGAACTGAAAAGGCGGCTACTGCACCATCTTGTGCGTCCGTTTGTTGGCCCACAGGTATCCTGTAACTTTACCTGACAATACAAACTGATTTCCCTTCGAACTGTATCAGGGTCATGTGCGCCACGTTGGGTTGGTTGTAGTTTTTGGTCGGAAGGCCGAAGATTGAACTACCTACGCTACTACATCGTGTTCAAACGTTGTCGCTCTCTGCATAATTACTGCACCCTGTATCCTACATCCACTTGGCTCTCTCTCTCTCTCTCTCTCTCTCTCTCTCTCTCTCTCTCTCTCTCCCTCCCTCCCCCCCCTCCTCCCTCCCTCCCTCCCTCCCTCGATTAACAAATTATGGACTGTCGAGGGACTCAATCATATCGTTTGTTTCCTGAGCAGAGGCGTCGCACTTCCTCCACGATTCTCTCGTTAAGTCACTATCCATTTGACTCTCGTATTGAACCGTATACATTCCAAACAGCAATCTGCATAAAGCTATTCTGAAAAACGTGTCATGCGATCGCATTTACGTGCAAATATTACTCACTTGGTCGCTTTTCTCCCAAGTAAATCCAAAATCATGAGATTCCTTCCCCATGCTTAAATGCCATTGTTCAAGAGTTTTTAAAATGGGAGTGCTCTTGCACTACAGATAACACTTTCTGAGGAGTGACAGGGACTGTATGATTGTGCCGCACATCCTTCCGGCCAGGGAGACGTCATATAATAAGACAGCCTACTGATGCACCGCTTTGAGCATCTGCTCTCAGAACAGCATATTATTTTGTAAACATCATGCAGTCATTAATGTGGAAAGTATTATTGTCACTGGTCGTTAATGTCACTGCTGAGCGGAAGTACTGTATGTAGTATAGATCACTATTAGATGTTGAGTTATTTAACTGTGCAATCATCTTTATCATCTCGAAATTGATTTAAATGGCAAATAAAAACAAATTCGCCTCTACCCAGAATCGAACCGTCGACCTCTTGCGCGCTAACCCAAAACGCTATCCACTGCACAAACTACACGGCACTACTCGTGCAAGCTGCCAGAGAAAGTTACCGTGAATGTCATTAGAGTGTTGTCAGGTAGCCCATCTTTAACGTCCATTTACTATAGGAAATATGTGCAAGACGAAATTTTTGACAGACGTTTTTGTGTGGAATCGCGCGTCCGAAATTTTCTTCACCCATATATAGTATTTATGTCGGCCAAAGATCCCAAGACAGAAGCGAGTAGGAAGTTAGTAAATTGTGATTAATTATTCGGTTTTGTGCAGTGGTGGACAGTGACCGTACGTGCTAAAGTGAGAGATGAGGAGAGAACAATTCGACGTGTCTGTATTTTACAAGTATGTGTCAATCGCATTCCTCTCAGTGTTTGTAAAGGCGCCGGTAACCACGATCTTAAGCGCCCTAAACAAACTAACTTAAGGGATTCCCTCTTAAAAGAGGTGATAAATATTCAGTGCAGCAACTTCGTACCTGCGCGGCAGCAAACCATGTTGAAAGAACTCGTACCGTTAATATCGAGCGACCTCTATCGAGGCGGTGTAGCGTAGGCGGTGTAGGCGGCGATAGGACGGTGTGTGTACGTGCCGGCGTCGCTGTCAGCAGGCTAGTGCGTTGTTGCACTCCACCTGTCTAGTAGCAGCTGCAGAAGCTCCCCACAAGCGGCTTTCAGCACAACAAACCGGCGGACAGGCTGGCAAAGGACGCGATCATTATGGGCAGCCGTGTGGCAAGGTCCTCAATCACATTACTCTGTTGCGATTTTGTAGGCATCCCTAAGGAACCAGTGAGGCAGTGAAAAGAGAATGAATAGCGCCAGCTGACACCAACTCCGCAGCTTTTACCTGTGCAGAACTTGAATTCCAGAATTTGGCCAAAACCCGCACTCGGACACTCTAACAACGTAGCAACAGATATGAGATTTTCTCTTGGCCACTCCCGCAATACGTCAGTAAGCAGTACGAATTGTTGTTTTTGTTGTCTTTTGTTGTGGTATTCAGTCAGGCTGCTCTATCCCGTACAAGCGTCATCATCTCCGTATAACAACAACAACTTGACATCCTTCTGAATCTGGTTACTGTATCCATTTCTTGGTCTCCCTCAACAATTTTAACCCCCCCCCCACCACCACCACCACCACCACCACCACCACCACCACCACCACCACCACCACATTTCTCTCCAACATTAAATTGGTGATCCCTTGACGTCTCGCCGGCCGGAGTGGCCGAGCGGTTCTAGGCGCTGCAGTCTGGAACAGCGCGATCGCCACTATCGCAGGTTCGAATCCTGCCTCGGGCATGGATGTGTGTGATATCCTTAGGTTAGTTAGGTTTAAGTAGTTCTAAGTTTGATAAACTCACAAGTTAAGTCCCATAGTGCTCAGAGCCTTGACGTCTCACAGTGAGTCCTGCCAACCTATCCGTTCTTCCAGTCAGGTTGTGCCACAAATTTTTTTTCACCCCAATTGTCTTCAGTACCTCATACAATAGTCACTTTATCTACCCCCCTAATCTTAAGCATTCTTCTGTAGCACCACATTCCATAAGCTTCTATTCTCTTCTTGTCTAAAACATTTATCGTCCATGTTTCACTTCCATACAGGGCTACACTCCATACAAATACTTTCACAAGAGACTTCCTAACGCTGAAATCTACAAAGGGCCTTCGAAAAGTTTTGCTCAGTCGTCTCTAGTTTTTTATTTTTTTGCAGGAGGAGAATGAATTTTTTTGTGAACATACTTGGAACTTTTCGCTATACATTGAGCCTACTCAGCTGTGACGCATCTGGCCCAACGTTCTTTCCACGATGTAAATGCACTTTGGTAAAATTCTGGGGATTGACTTTTACACCATCGCTTGACACAGAAAATAAGGTCTTTCTCACTATCAAATGTGAGCCTTCAGATGACTAAAGAGGTAAAAATCAGACGGAACCAAGTCTGGACTGTAGGGAGGATGAGGAACAATTTTCCAACCCATCTTCCTGATTTTCTCCTGCGTCATAAGGGACGAATGCGGTTTGGCATTTTCATGGTGTAGTCTCGTGAGCTGACCCCGAAGCTGTGGTCTGTGGGTCTGGATGGCACGTCGCAGCTTGTGCAATGACAAACAGTAACGGTACCAGTTACTGGTGGAGCCAGGTTCCAAAAAAGTCAATGAAAATGACACCACACTGAACCCAGGAGGAGGAGGCCATCACCTTTCGGTCTGCTGTTCGTGAAAGTCGTGGTTTCTTTTTCCGAGGGGAACCCGGACGACCCAACTCCATGGATTGGGTTTTGCTCTCAGGTTCGGACATAAACAACCATGTTTGATCCTGGGCAATGACGCTGTCAAAACAGTTTCCACTCTTCAGTAAAGATCTTCATGAGACCTTCGCACACATTCTTCCTCAACGTTTCCCTGTCGCGTGAGACGTAACACAGGAGGACGCAGGATGTTCGTGACGTACCGTTGTCAGTATCCCTCAGTCGCTACCAGCCGTGATTGCGTAAGAACTGGTGGCTGCACAGAGTCATGGGGTCACACCGCTGTGTGTCTCCAAAGCATTGGAAGAGTGGGGCCTTTCCCCAGGTCGTCACCAACATGACGACGATGATCAACCAGTATAGCGCTCAACCGCTGCTGCTGTTGTTGCTGCTGCTGCTCCTAATAACTGATATGAGGAGACTAAACATCTAAGGTTATCCAGTCTGCTACCCCCCTCGCCCTCTCCCCAAGATGGAATAAATACACACCATCTCTCTGCAAAGTACGCTTTCTAAATGTTTGCGGAGCGTTATCTGAGATGGGACGGTGTTGTATTGGTAGACGAAGTGGCAATAAATAAAATTTACAAATAATTTGGCAGTATGAGCACACTTATCGGTATGTGTTGCAGCCACTTTGATCTTTATGGATGCACTGGAAAGATGTCATAAAGCCTTTGTAGCCTCTCCTGAGGCATGCTGGCTCACCACTGTTCGAGCTGGCTGTCGGTATCCTGGGCAGGACTGGGACAGAGTTGACGTCCAAACCTGTCCCACCCACGTTTTGTTGGGGAGAGATTTGGCCACGGGAGTACCTCATCACCACGTAGACAGTTTATAGAGGCACATGTTTTGTGCTGAAGAGCGTTGTGCTGCTGGAAAACGTCATCACGATACTGTCACACGAGAGGGAACACACATAGGACGCAAGATGTATGGAAGGTACCGTTGGGTCTTCAGAGTTCCCTCAATCCCTACCAACCGTGACCTGATGCCATACCCGATGGTTCCCCCATGATGACGCCAGGAGTAACATTCCTGTGCCTTTCCAGGACATTCTAAGTACGGGACCTCTTCCCAGGTCGCCGCCATATTCGCTGACGACTGTCATCCAGGGTAGTGCAGAACCACGATTCATTGCTGGGCAGGTTTCGGAATTTGTGCAGGGGTTAGTTATCTTGGTAAGCCGTTTTCAACATTAAAACAGTTTCAGCAGCATTTTTACCGAGTAGAAAACATACTTTCACAACTGCACGTTCGTTGTACTTGGTGCCATTAAAAGCGAAACAAGAACAAAAGAGCGCCAGCACAATCACTGAAGATGGAGGAGCCAGGTCGACAACACATGCGGCACCGAACTGGCAATGAGTTGCGCTATACGCGCCTGGCGGCACAAATGCGTAATACACAAGCTCCGCCCGCGGTTGTGTTCCGGTTTTTTGCGTGTACCCCCTCTTAGATGCTCTTACTGTCCTCTTGACAGCGTTAGTTACAGGAATTTCAACTGTAGATACTGTTTCAACAAGATGGCGCACCGCCGCGCTAGCGGTTCTTTGTTAAAAAATTTCTTCCATGAAATCTTTCTGAACAGAGGAATCAGAGACCCTACAACATAATGGCCACCACCTTCACAATTGAAAACCCCCTCTTCGCTCATTTGTGAGGGTTAGGTTAAGGGTAAAGTGGTCAGTTTACTAGTTCCTCATATACAAACTGCACTACTGGCCATTAAAATTGCTACACCAAGAAGAAATGCAGATAAACAGGTATTCATTGGACAAATATGAAATACTAGAACTGACATGTGATTACATTTACACGCAGTTTGGGTGCATAGATACTGGGAAATCAGTACCCAGAACAACCACCTCTGGCAGTAATAACGGCCTCGATACGCTTGGGCATTGAGTCAGAGCTTGGATGGCGTGTACAGGTAGAGCTGCCCATGCAGCTTCAACACGATACCACAGTTCATAAAGAGTGGTGACTGGCGTATTGTGATGAGCCAGTTGCTCGGCCACCATTGGCTACACGTCTTCAGTTGGTGAGAGATGTGGAGAATGTGCTGTCTAGGGCAGCAGTCGAACATTTTCTGTATCCAGAAAGGCCCGTATAGGACCTGCACCATGCTGTAGTGCATTATCCTGGTGAAATGTAGGGTTTCGCAGGAATCGAATGAAGGGTAGAGCCGCGGGTCTTAACACATCTGAAATGTAACGTCCACTGTTCGAACTGCCGTCAATGCGAGCAAGAGGTGACCGAGACGTGTAACCAATGGCACCCGATACCATTACGCCGGGTGATAGCCAGTATGGCGATGACGAACACACGCTTCCAATGTGCGTTCACCGCGATGTCGCCAAACACGGATTTGACCATCACGATGCTGTGAACACAACCTGGATTCATCCGAAAAAATGACGTTTTGCCATTCGTGCACCCAGGTTCGTTGTTGAGTGCACCATCGCAGACGCTCCTGTCTGTGATGCAGCGTCAAGGGTAACCGCAGTCATGGTCTCCGAGCTGATAGTCCATGCTGCTGCAAACGTCGTCGAACTGTTCGCGCAGATGGTTGTCCTGCAAACGTCCCCATCTGTTGACTCAGGGATCGAGACGTGGCTCCACGATCCGTTACAGCCATGCGGATAAGATGGCTGTCATTTAGACTGCTGGTGATTCGAGGCTGTTAGGATCCAGCACGGCGTTCCGTATTACCCTCCTGAACCCACCGATTCCATATTCTGCTAACAGTCATTGGCTCTCGACCAACACGAGCAGCAATGTCGCAATACGATACACCACAATCGCGATATGCTGCAGTCCGACCTTTATCAAAGTCGGAAACGTGATGGTACGCTTTTCTCCTCCTTACACGAGGCATGACGACGACGTTTCACCAGACAACGCCGGTCAACTGCTGTTTGTGTATGAGAAATCGGCTGGCAACTTTCCTCATGTCAGCACGTCGTAGGTGTCGCCACCGGCGTCAGCCTTGTGTGAATGCTCTGAAAAGCTAATCATTTGCATATCACAGCATCTTCTTCCTGTCTGTTAAATTTCGCGTCTGTAGCACTTCATCTTCGTGATATAGCAATTTTAATGGTCAGTTATGTATTACAGCACGAACATGAGGTGCTATAGAGGCGGTGACGGAAAGCTGTATCTAGCACAGTTCCCTAGAAATAATTTTTTGTAATCGGGGAGAGACTTTACGCTCACCCTGTATAACTTGATTTGCTCTCGCTGTCTGGATGATCGAGCGGTGCACATTTTGCAGCAGTCGACAGTTGACCACCATCGAAATCCTGCCTAAACACACCACCACCTCATTCCTGTTTCCTTGTTTAGTACAGCTACTAAATCGCTCGCCACCGGGCTGAATTGGGGGTGGCCTGTTGGATCACAACTCTGATACCTCGCGTTCTGGAAACCGGGGCGACGTTCGCAGCACAGCCAGTTGCGAGTTCGGAGAACACGCCTAGCCTCTCCTTCAGCAGCACCTCAGCTGTGGCCCAGTGCCGTTTGCTTTGCGCCTCGCCGACTGTTTATTTTCGCTGCCGCTGCTAACGAAATATGGCGTGCACAGCCACCAGAAATAACATCTATCTCTTTTGGTGCGTCATACTCGTTCAGTGTTTGCTGTAAGTTTTCCACGTTACGCTGCTCTGCGTACTGGGTCCTTCATTTTTGTCTTTCGTGTACCTGCAGCCGCGTGCTGCCTTTCGACGTCGTGGCGCCCTCTTACGGATATGCTGTACTTTCTAACTGGCAACTCTTTTTTGTATTGTTGTGGGTAACGCTTTTCAGAATTCTGCAGTTTAGTGTGAACTCAACATTCACAAATATCCTTTCAAAATGAAGAGCATGTTTTAGAGTATATTTGTCTGCTAGGTTCCACGGCGGAATTAAATTTCTTACACGAAGTCATTTTCCTGGCTCTATGCTGCATTTTTATGTGAAACTAAAAATCTGTTTCACTGTCTGTCAGCTAATTTCGTCTGGATGGACACACACACACACACACACACACACACACACACACACACACACACACACACACCATTTATCAGACACGTGTGTGCCGTTTAACAACATTCCACATTCACATCAAACGGCGTTATATCGTGCATTCACAAATACCAGGAACGCAGAGTGCAACGCTTATTCGGGTCTAGTCACGATACCAGCGCAAACAGTAAAGACATGAAAAGGTGTCAGCAAAATCTCATAGAAAACCTTGCCTTCAGATGCGTTTTGGTTATTTAGCATTTTGATTGTATTTTGATATTTCAAATATTTATGTTTTCGTCGTGTAGTTGTTTCTGCTTTTGGAGGTGGTCCTATTCAGAAAACTGAAGAAAAGCAACGAATCTGAAATACTTTCTGATGTTTCGGCGATGGAAATTCAGATCTCCCTAGTGAGAATGAAAATTCGGATGACTGCGTGAATGAACGTTTTTATGATTCTGGGGACGGTTCCAGTGGCAGTGACATATTTACGCTTGTAAAGATGCGTAAGATGGCACTTCTTTCAAGTGATTCCGACAGCAACGATGAAGGTGTGAGTTCTGGTGAGTGATTAGTTATGTCGTAATGTTACTGCCTTTTATTTCTCATCGATAAATTTGTAATCAGTTAAATTTAAACATTAATGGAATATTCCGTCGGTACTTGTAGGAACATAAATTTATTAAAATTTTAGTTTTTAGTAACTTTTTACATACATTGATGGTTTTAATACTTCAGATGGTCTACATAGTCTTTCCCGCTTGAGTAGAACGTACAGAGTATTCATTAAACCATGTAAAACTCAGAAAAGTCCTTAACCAGAACGTTGTTCAACTCGCGCGTCACATTCGTACCTTCCTCGGACTTGGCGAATCGTGAGAGACCCGTTGTGCAATCTTGTCGTTTAGTGGCAGGTTTGTATTGATAAAAAGAAGTCTCTTAACAACGACGACACACTGAAAGTGCAGTCCACAGCTTGACACTGCTTACTCAGAAGTTATCGGATGCGTATCTGTTGTTTACAGTTGTCAGCTCGGTCAGACTGTGTAATGACTTTGTTAAAATGTGAATTACGTACTTGTCTTGCTCTTTGACATCAAGAACAAAATTCCAGAAGATGGAATCCAGGTAGAAGTCATTCTAGCTGGAGAGAAAGATCCCATAAGAAACTAATCAAGAGCATCTGGATTTTGGAGGAGATTCCAGAAGTTTGGAAGACAGTGGTCATCTGCTCTATACACTAGAAAGGTGACAAAATCGACAGCACCAATCATAGAAGCAGTTTGTTTTAAGCTCTTGCCGAACTTTATTGTGTATAGAATCCAGCAAATTTCGGAAGAAGTGATTTGTATTAAGGGGATTTCAGAAAGGGTCGTTCGACTAAAACACCGAAAAGACGTGGGAATATAGCGCAGGCCTACATAGATTTTAAGAAGGTATGTGACTGCATCTACTGGTAGAGTCTGATTAATTGCCTAACAGAGTTTGGAATACCCAAGAAACTCGTCAGCCTATTTTGAGCTCGCCCCCACTGATTCTAAAGGCAAAGTGAAGCAGACGGCAGCGAGCAGAATCTGTCTCCTGGTGAATCAATCGCAGACCGTCTGGTGACGAGCAGGACCCATGCCTGTTCAGGAAACCCACTCCAGTCTCTGGTGGTGGGAACACGGTCATACAAAAGGGTTCATAAAATACTTAGGGGTAATGTTCAGAGGATGCATCGTGTGAGGCAGAAATCAAGGCAAGGATCCAAGCAGAAAACTGATCATACTTCAGTCTTATTAAGCTTTTTTAGTCGTGTAGGCTCCAAAGGAATTAGAAACTCTAGCTGTATATAACAATGATGCAACTCGTAAAGCATGGCGCGCAGTATTGCAATATTGCGTGAAACGACCGAAGAAATCAATGAGAGTGCCTTTGTTAGCAGCACGATATGGCCTGCAGTCGCTCTCCAGGGCTCATAACCATATCGGTTGGACCCTAGACGACTGGGAAACCATGGCGTGGTCAGCAGAGTCCCGATTTCAGTTGATACGAGCTGATCGATGGTAGGGTGGGAGTGTGGCGCAGACCCTACCCAGCCATTGACTCAAGTTGTCAAAACAAGGCACTGTGCAAGGTGGTGGTGGCTCCCTAATGACGTGGGCTGTGTTTACTTCGAATGGACAGTCCTTTGGTCCAACTGAACCGATCATTGACTGGAAACGGTTATGTCCAGCTACTAGGAGACTTCATGTTCCCAAACAATGATAGAATTTTTGTGGATGACAATGCACCATGCCACCAGGCCACAACTGTTCGATTGGTTTAAAGAACATTCTGGACAATTATAGCGAATAGTTCGGCCACCCAGATCAAATGGTTCAAATGGCTCTGAGCACTATGGGACTTAACTTCTCAGGTCATCAGTCCCCTATAACTTAGAACTACTTAAACCTAACTAACCTAAGGACATCACACACATCCATGCCCGAGGCAGGATTCGAACCTGCGACCGTAGCGGTCGCGTGGTTCCAGACTGTAGCGCCTAGAACCCACCTAGCTCGCCCGACCTGGATGCCACCGAACATTTATGGGACAAAATTGAGAGGTCAGTTCGTGCACAAAATTATGCACTGAGAACACTTCCACAATTATGAACGGCTGTAGAGTCAGCATGGCTCAGTATTTCTGCAGGAGACTTCGAACGACTTCAGTCCATCCCACGTTGTGTTGCTACAATACAGTGGGCAAAAGGATTTCCGATACGATATCAGGTGGTGTCCCATGGCTTTTGTTACCTCATTGTAGAAGTGCTGC
The DNA here is from genome assembly GCF_023898315.1 of Schistocerca nitens. Taxonomy (NCBI): domain Eukaryota; kingdom Metazoa; phylum Arthropoda; class Insecta; order Orthoptera; family Acrididae; genus Schistocerca; species Schistocerca nitens. The sequence goes on from NC_064614.1 coordinate 1,130,573,426, forward strand.
TTTGGTGCCTTTGTCATGTGTCGTTATGGTTGCATTTCACTTTGCGACGCTCCTTAGTTATACATCCCGCTCACCTCGTATGCTTAAGCAGTCGCATGCTCGGCAACTTGGGCTGGTACAAGGAGTCAGGGATACTCGCAGCTAAGAGACGCGATGCTGTCGTTCTGTAGGCAGTCGTATCCGGGCGGGACTTGCTTCCAGCTTAACGCCACGCCGCGGCGGGCACCACCCATATCGAGCGGAAACGGCCGGCCTTCCTGTTTACGGCGCGGCGCTTCCCTGCCGCTGCCGCTGTCGCCCACGCGTCGCCACGCCTCCGGCGCCGCCTCACGTCTCGTTGCAGCCCCCAGCCGCAAGCAACGGCGCCACTGTACGACTGACCAAATTTTTCTCGATTCTGAAGGTCGCAATAATATTGTTTACTGTTTTGGTCGTCGCTCTTCTGATTCAGTGCAGTGCTCCTCCATGTCCTCTCCTACGCCAACTTCATCACATTACAGCGCCACTTACTCTCTGCAGGAGACAAGTGTAAGATTGCTACTACGGCGTCTTGTTACGAAGACGTAACATGTTGTTTCATTCCGTGTCTGTAGGCATTCTTATTTTGTGTGTGAGGGATTGGGTGAGGGGGGGGGGGAGGGGGGGATCACGTCAGACCTATTGTTTTATACATTGTCCATAGGTACAGGACTGCACTATACTTGATATCTCGTTACACATTGGTTTTGCTACCAGTCTAATGCCGTATTAATTCCTATGGCCTAAGTACGCTATGGGGACGTTTCGTTTTTCGCCCGTCAGGCTTGACGTATCATTACTTTGGGTCACAGAGTTACTCATAACGAGATCTGCTCCTGATTCCATATGCTTAATCAGTATGTGAACCCGTCGAAGAGAGTGTGTGTGAAATCTTATGGGACTTAACTGCTAAGGTCATCAGTCCCTTAGCTTACAAACTACTTAAACTAAATTATCCTAAGGACAAACACACCCATGCGCGAGAGAGGACTCGAACCTCCGCCGGGACCAGCCGCACAGTCCATGACTGCAGCGCCTTAAACCGCTCAGCTAATCCCGCGCGGCGAACCCGTCGATTATGTGTGGTTTCTCAATCCTTTTGGGTTAAATTGAAACAGGTCCTAGTGGGTCCACAACCCATTATATAGAGATAGGGAACCAATGCCCAGAAATGCATATTTGTGTCATAGACATAGAACGTAGCTCATAGTAATTGGCCAAAGCGACGACCTCCAATCGCAGTATTGCGACTGCACATGAAGTTCTGCCGCACTCCTGTAAACATCCAGGCTAGATATTGTATACTGGAACTGGCAGCGGATGATAAACAGCGGACACCCCTGCCCACCAATTGCATACTGTACACAGCTTAGCTCATAGCACGTATCATGTGTCGACGGCATGCATCACACTGGACCATTAATCTGTGCCGCACGCACACCATTATCCCTTGTATACTTACATGGATATGGTGTCTGTTCTATCGGACAAGTCCGAACGAACAGACACCATATCCATATAAGCATATAGTTCTGGCAATACCGGCGATGATCACCTTATTCTGTGCGGATGCACACATTTTCCCCGAACTCTTACGGGACTTCATAAGAATGTCTTCCACGATTAATGAGTGTATTGAGGTGGGACACTACGAATGTAGTACGTGGACATACAAGGTATGTGGGTCTCGCGGAGGCGTGTGCGAGATAGTCCCTGCAGTCACGCTATCCTCTGTACCCTCGGTGGCTCAGATGGATAGAGCGTCTGCCATGCGGGAGATCCCGGGTTCGAGTCCCGGTGGGGGCACACATTTTCATCTGTCCCCATTAATATATATCAACGCCCGTTAGCAGCTGAAGGTATTAATACAATTCTAATATAATTCTAAATATCCTTAGTGTCAGTTGTCCATAGCGTCAGACAGCGTGTAATGTGTCCATCATGAGGTGTGTCCAGTGCAGCACGCGTAGTCAGAGATGGAACTTTACTCGTCATGAGAGTTGGCAGACGTGACGTGCGTTTAATACACAATGCGGCAGAATGTAGTGCTTGTAAAGCAGCACGAGTGTACAGAAAACGCTAACTGGAAGAAGTTTATCTCTATAGATGCCAACCTACGAGGGACGGAGTCGTTTACGCCACAGAAAGCCGCCAAGGTTCCCGCCAAAGACATAACCGAACACTAGACGTTGAGAAGATGGTTTTGGATCATGTGGCCGACCATGCAGTAATAAACATCCGACAACTTTCCCGTGAAACGCACACTTCCAAATACATAGGGTGGAGAGTACTGGAGGTATAGGTCTTACACCCCTTTTATATAAGACCGTGTCAACCTCTGGGACCAAAGACAGATTTTGAGGCTGCTGTGGTGCCGAACTTCCTAGAGTTTGTATTGTACATGGACGATGCCTCATTCACCCGTGATCTCAACAGCTATGTCTGGAGTGAGGACAATCCCTACGCCACCCGCATGGGTGGCCACCATTTGAAGTCTGCTGGGGGCACTTTTCGTGAGGTGTCTGAATCTCCGTGTTGGAACGACGGACCATTCTTCGTAAAGAGCAGAAACTAGAGAAGGTAGTGATGTTGGACCCTGGCATATTGAGCGAAGTCTGTGTTACAATCATTCCCAAATTGTTCACCTGGGGTTCCTTAAATCTAAAGGCTGTCAATTCAACTGAATAGCTGGGGATTGCAATTACGAATAAATTGGAACGATCACGCAGAAAATGTGCAGAAGGCGAAGTAAAGACTGTGATTTATTGGTAGAACAGTTGGAACATAAAACATGGAGTACAGCTGAGCGGTATGAGATCCTTACAGGATAGGATGACGGAGCACGTCGGTAAAGTTCAAAGAAGGGCATCTCATTTTGTATTATCGCAAAATCAGGGAGAGGATGTCACAAATATGGCTTGGGATTGGCAATCATTAGAACAAAGACGTTTTTCGTTGCGGCGCGACCTATTCAGAGTTTCAACTATCAGCTTTCTCCTGCGAATGCGGAAATATTTTGTTGACTGTCACCTACATAGGGGGATATGATCATCGTAATAAAAAGAGGGCAATCACAGCTCGCACGGTAAGATTTAATGTTTGTTTTCGCCTCGCGCTTTAAAGATTAGAACCGTGGAGCAGTAGTCTGAAGACGGTCCGATGAACCCTCTGCCAGGCACTTCAGTGTGAATTGCAGAGTAATTACGTAGATGTAGGGAGGTTGGGACTCTGGGCAGGCCAGTCCATTTCAGGAAAGCTATAGTCAATCAACCACTGCCTCACAGATGTTGCTTTGTAACAGTCTGCCTTCTCATTGTAACACAAACATTTATCATCTCCGAACTGTTTACACAGTGCTATAAAATTTGTTCACGCACTTAAGCATTTAGCGTTTCTTTAGTGCAATAAGGGGATCACATCCTAACCATGAAAAACTCTGCCACTGTTGCGCCACTTACCTCCATACTTCGACATAGATAATCGCCACGCCGAACTAGGCATGTCAGATTGTCTAGACGGGGGTTCCCAATAGGAATCTTAGACAAAACACCGAGCGGGGTGGTGCAGTCAGAAGACACTGGACCTGGTTTGAAATCCCCGGTTTCGGTTTTTCTTTTTCTTCTTTCTTTTTTTTTCATATGCCGGGGTACTGGTTTTCAGCGGAAGAACGTAATGCGGTTCCTCCTTTGTCATAGAATAAACGCTGAGCTGGGAGATGATGAGGTTGTCATAGAATAAACGCTGAGCTGGGAGATGATGAAGTAAGTGATTCCAAGATAGAAAATCGCGCGCTAATGAAAAGGCACCTCCTACTTCGTTAGCTATCTGTAAAATTGCATATAGATCATGCGCAATAAGTTTTTCCCCTCTGCCTAAAATATATTGTTGGTCACTGCAATAGTGAAAAGCGCCAAGCGTTTGGAAAAAGGCGCACGTCATGTCAGTTACCAGGAAGGTTTCCCAGGGCGGATACGCTTATTTACAGGTCCATATCTGACATTTATTGAATTATGGAACACGTTTTGTTATGTATTTTCGAGGGTACGAATCAGCATGCATTCCGGAAACAAAGATCTTGGTGAAACTCAATTTGCAGTATTCGCCCATGACATCTAGAGCGCCATAGACGACACCGCGTAGATAGAAGATATGTTTTTTTGACTATCGGCAGGCATTGTATATAGATACGTAGTGTCACTTTGTGAACAAAATACGAACTGACGAACCGTCTGACGCGGTTAGTGGCTAGATGCAGGAATCCTCTCAAACAGAACTCAGCACGTCCTTATAATGAGACGAAATCAACAGATATGATAGGGGTTTTGGGTGGACCACGAGGGATTCCTATAGGTCGGTTACCGGTTGCCGTCTATGGATATAGTGGATAATTTCGAAAGCTCCTTCAGGCTTTCGCGGTCGGTGCTGCTGTTAATAGGAAGGTTTCAACGCGAAAGAACTGAAGCGAAATGAAGATAGGCCTGCAGAGAATTGACGACTGGGGCAAGGAAAACATATAGGCTCTCCAACATACAACATTTATGAACAAAAGAATGTAAGGATGTATGTATTTAATGAACTGGGAACCTAGAAACGACGGAGAGGCTTCGTCCCCGCCTTAGCCCTCAGTGGTACACAACCCCACAATAGACTACAGCAGTCCACTCACCCAAGCGCCGCCCCACACTGAACCCAGGGTTATTGTGCAGTTCGGCACCCAGTGGACCCCCCGGGAATATCTCATTCCAGACGAGTGTAAACCCAATGTTTGGGTGGTAGAGTAATTATGGTGTACGCGTACGTGGAAAAAGTGTCTGCGCAGCAATCGTCGACATAGTGTAACTGAGGTGGAATAAGAGCAACCAGTCCACATTCGTCGAGGCAGATGGAAAATCGCCGTAAAAACCCATCCACAGGCTGGCCGGCACACCGGACCTCGACACTAATCCGCCGGCCGGATTCGTGCTGGGGACCGGCACGCCTTCCCGCTCGGGAAGCCGTGCATTAGACCGCACGGGCCAACAAAAGAGTAATGGAATTACAATTAATGATACATCCAGTCACCCGCAGCGTCGATAATTGGCATCTCCGAGGCAGGCTCGAAACGAAGTTTTCAGCGTATTCACTTGGAAGAGACCTCCACATGCGCCGAATTTGCTGTGTCATAGGGAAAACGTTTTTTCTAGGCAACTTCTTTTTGATGTAAGACCTTACGTTTCAAATAGATTTAGTGTCAGGCGACAGTGAATGCTAATCCAGTACCTGCACACGTTTCTCCTTTTTCCAGTCACAGCATAGCCTGCTGCGGTACCTCCGATCATTGTCCTCCTGCATTGTCCAGTCTTCGTTTTTGTCGATGAACCAACGTTTGGCTGTCGACGTCAGATCTGATAAATTTGTAACATTATCTCTGCATTTAAGTTGTCGGCAAACACCTGCAAATGTCTCAAGAATTCAAAGTAAGCTAATGCCTTATGGACGTTGCATGAAGGATAAAGGTTCCCTCTAGTGGGCTGTGAAGCAACTTACGGCCATATCTTCTACAATGTGTGTAATGCTGACAACGCTGTTACTTACGCAAGATAGGCGAAGTGATTGATTACTTATCGATTATACACTCCTGGAAATTGAAATAAGAACACCGAGAATTCATTGTCCCAGGAAGGGGAAACTTTATTGACACATTCCTGGGGTCAGATACATCACATGATCACACTGACAGAACCACAGGCACATAGACACAGGCAACAGAGCATGCACAATGTCGGCACTAGTACAGTGTATATCCACCTTTCGCAGCAATGCAGGCTGCTATTCTCCCATGGAGACGATCGTAGAGATGCTGGATGTAGTCCTGTGGAACGGCTTGCCATGCCATTTCCACCTGGCGCCTCAGTTGGACCAGCGTTCGTGCTGGACGTGCAGACCGCGTGAGACGACGCTTCATCCAGTCCCAAACATGCTCAATGGGGGACAGATCCGGAGATCTTGCTGGCCAGGGTAGTTGACTTACACCTTCTAGAGCACGTTGGGTGGCACGGGATACATGCGGACGTGCATTGTCCTGTTGGAACAGCAAGTTCCCTTGCCGGTCTAGGAATGGTAGAACGATGGGTTCGATGACGGTTTGGATGTACCGTGCACTATTCAGTGTCCCCTCGACGATCACCAGTGGTGTACGGCCAGTGTAGGAGATCGCTCCCCACACCATGATGCCGGGTGTTGGCCCTGTGTGCCTCGGTCGTATGCAGTCCTGATTGTGGCGCTCACCTGCACGGCGCCAAACACGCATACGACCATCATTGGCACCAAGGCAGAAGCGACTCTCATCGCTGAAGACGACACGTCTCCATTCGTCCCACCATTCACGCCTGGCGCGACACCACTGGAGGCGGGCTGCACGATGTTGGGGCGTGAGCGGAAGACGGCCTAACGGTGTGCGGGACCGTAGCCCAGCTTCATGGAGACGGTTGCGAATGGTCCTCGCCGATACCCCAGGAGCAACAGTGTCCCTAATTTGCTGGGAAGTGGCGGTGCGGTCCCCTACGGCACTGCGTAGGATCCTACGGTCTTGGCGTGCATCCGTGCGTCGCTGCGGTCCGGTCCCAGGTCGACGGGCACGTGCACCTTCCGCCGACCACTGGCGACAACATCGATGTACTGTGGAGACCTCACGCCCCACGTGTTGAGCAATTCGGCGGTACGTCCACCCGGCCTCCCGCATGCCCACTATACGCCCTCGCTCAAAGTCCGTCAACTGCACATACGGTTCACGTCCACGCTGTCGCGGCATGCTACCAGTGTTAAAGATTGCGATGGAGCTCCGTATGCCACGGCAAACTGGCTGACACTGACGGCGGCGGTGCACAAATGCTGCGCAGCTGGCGCCATTCGACGGCCAACACCGCGGTTCCTGGTGTGTCCGCTGTGCCGTGCGTGTGATCATTGCTTGTACAGCCCTCTCGCAGTGTCCGGAGCAAGTATGGTGGGTCTGACACACCGGTGTCAATGTGTTCTTTTTTCCATTTCCAGGAGTGTAGTATTGTACTGTGGCATAAACGTGCCAAGGTAGTATTCGAAAAAGCAGATGGTAGGCTGAGATTCGTCGCTTCTCAAGAAACTGTAACTCACTCAGGAAAGAAATGGCTTACAAAAACTTGTTCGCTCGATTATTGAGTAACATTGGCCTGGGACCTCTGCCTGGTGGGTTTAATAGAATGGTGTGTAGCGTGACGGGTTCATTTAGTATGCGTGAGAGCGTTGCAGAGATCCTGATCAAACTCCTGTGGCAGACGCAACAACAGGGACATTGTGCATCACGAAGTAGTATAGTGTTAAAATACCGAGAGTGTACGCTCCAAGAACAGACACGCTACACACACTACTGGCCATTAAAATTGCTACACCACGAAGATGACGTGCTACAGACGCGAAATTTAACCGACAGGAAGACGATGCTGTGATATGCAAATGATTAGTTTTTCAGAACATTCACACAAGCTGGCGCCGGTGACGACACCTGCAACGTGCTGACACGAGGAAAGTTTCCAACCGATTTCTCATACACAAATAGCAGTTGATCGGCGTTGCCAGGTGAAATGTCGTTGTGATGCCTCGTGTGAGGACGAGAAATGCGCACCATCACGTTTCCGACTTTGATAAAGGTCGGATTGTAGCCTATCGCAATTGCGGTTTATCGTATCGCGACATTGCTGCTCGCGTTGGTCGAGATCCAATGACTGTTAGCAGAACATGGCATCGGTGGGTTCAGGAGGGTAATACGGAACACCGTGCTGGATCCCAACGGCCTCGTATCACTAGCAGTCGAGATGACAGGCATCTTATCCGCATGGCTGTAACGGATCGTGCAGCCACGTCTCGATCCCTGAGTCAACAGATGGGGACGTTTGCAAGACGACAACCATCTGCACGAACAGTTCGACGACGTTTGCAGCAGCATTGACTATCAGCTCGGAGATCATGGCTGCGGTTACCCTTGACGCTGCATCACAGACAGGAGCGCCTGCGATGGTGAACTCAACGACGAACCTGGTTGCACGAATGGCAAAACGTCATTTTTTCGGATGAATCCAGGTTATGTTTACTGCATCGTGATGGTCGGAACCGTGTTTGGTGACATCGCGGTGAACGCACATTGGAAGCGTGTATTCGTCATCGCCATACTGGCGTATCACCTGGCAAGATGGTATGGGGTGCCATTGGTTATACGTCTGTCACCTCTTGTTCGCGTTAACGGCACTTTGAACAGTGGACGTTACATTTCATATGTGTTACGACCCGTGGCTCTATCCTTCATTCGATCCTCTGCGAAACCCTACATTTCAGGAGGATAATGCACGACCGCATATTGCAGGTCCTGTACGGTCCTTTCTGGATACAGAAAATGTTCGACTGCTGCCCTGGCCAGCACATTCTCCGGATCTGTCACCAACTGAAAGCGTCTGGTCAATGGTGGCCGAGCAACTGGCTGGTCACAATACGCCAGTCACTACTGTTGGTGAACTGTGGTATCGTGTTGAAGCTGCCATCCAAGCTCTGTTTGACTCAATGCCCAGTCGTATCAAGGCCGTTATTACGGCCAGAGTTGCTTGCTCTGGGTACTGTTTTCTGAGGATCTATGCACCCAAATTGCGTGAAAATGTAATCACATGTCTCTTCTAGTATAATATATTTGTCCAATGAATACCCGTTTATCATCTGCATTCCGTCTTGGTGTAGCAATTTCAATGGCCAGTAGTGTATTACTTTCTCTCACGTGTAACTCGCGAAATTACCCCGTTCCACCAACACCCATTCGGGAACTCAAGTGAGAATCCTTGGAGGGACGACGATGTCCTTTACGCGAAGCATTATTGCGAAAATTTAGAGAAGTGGCATGTGGGGCTGACTGCAGAAATGATTCTATTACCGCCAACGCATATTTCACTTACGGACCACAAGACAACATAAGAGAAATTGCGGCTCGTACAGAGGAATAAATACAGCCATTTTTCCCCTCACTCAATTTCCTTTTGGAACAATAGATGGAATGACCTGTAACGTACGAGATACCCTCCGCCCTGCACCGTATGGTGATTTCCAGTGTACACATGTGGACGTGTTCCTTTTCCATTCGCAGCTTATTCTGCCTCGTCGTGGGGGTGACGTTATAGTTGCAGATACCCGTCGTCCTCATTGTACTGAGCTTCGTTGGGATAAGATTCTACCTGTGATGTTTGACACTGGAGTAGAAACCAGTTGGGTAGTTTTTAGCGTTTGCTTACGTGGAATGAGTCTGTTTCCTGCCAATCGATGTCATCACTGCGCACGATGTGAACGGAGTGAGTGCAGGAGGCAGGAGTGCCTGCGTGCCAGCTTCCCGACCTTCGTGCATTGCCGGTGATGCAGACCGGCTGGTCGACGTCTGTTGACTCACTTGCTTACACGTGGCGCTGGGTTTTCAACTGACGTCACGGGAGAAAGGAAACAGACTTTCCCCGGAATTCACCGTTTACTCTTCCTCGTACCGTTACTGCGTGTCGAGTGACTGTTTTATCGATCAGGTTGTGTGTGTGTGTGTGTGTGTGTGTGTGTGTGTGTGTGTGTGTGTGTGTGTGTGCGTGCGCGTGCGCGTGCGCTTAAGGGTTGAATCCTCTTTTTCTTATTCTTTAATAAATGAAAAGTACTAGTTTGCTTTCGTTCTACAGTATTACTTTTATTGTGTTAACCGGTTTTCGGCTTAAAAGCCCGTCTTTAGAGATTTACTGACTATTGACGCCAAAGAAGTTCCAACGTTTTTAAATGACATTGGAAAGAAGTTACCTATCTAGATTGAAGCAGAAACGTACAGGCTTAGACAGTGTGGTGTTAATGCAATGTAAAAAGTTCAATAGTGAAAAAATACAAAGAGTAAACACGAGAAAACTTTAACACAAAACTGGAACACCAAGTCTACATAAGTTTGTATTAATAAACAAAAGCGATAAAATAAAATTAGTGCTTTTGAAGACTACTTCAGGAAGTAAAAAACATGATTCACAACCAAATTAGAAGAAAGAATTGTCAATGTAACTACAGAATATATGGGTAACTTAAACAGTACCTATAAAATAAACAGAAATAAAGAAATGCGGGAAAATGTAGTGTGCAGGAACATACAGTAAACGTCACCTTTGAGAGTGTGGTGGTACTTCATCGTAAAAAATAAAATGTTGAATAATAAATATAAAAGGAACAAACAGGAAAAACGTTAACACTGAACCCAAAACTGTCTCTGTGTAGCTTTTGCATTAAATAAATGAACCAATTAAAGAGAAAACAGAACTTCATGAGACAACTTAAAGAGGTATTTAACATCGAAAGTAATAGAAGTACCTGTTAAGAAAGACTTAACAGTTGTCACTACAGTTTATATGGATTACATAGACATTTTAACAAAAAAAACTCGATGAATACAGGAAAATGGAGAATACATAGGAACACAGTAAGGGAAGTAATGAAAAACAGAGGATTATGTAAAATTTGGGAGAGGGAAGTATTAAGCTGTGTCTGGCCCTTAAAATTAGATCTGGACTGTGAGCTAGATGTTCGTTAATTTCCAGAGCTTCCAGCATGTTGAGTTTTTGACCTTTGTTTGCTAAGTGAAGGGCATGGGACCCTGGCTGCTAGTTGTGGTGGCCCTCACTCGGCATTTGCTCAGCAAATCTGGAGTCTGAGTTGTGCAACCTCGAGCTGCGTTCATGTTCAGCCAGCTTAGTTGCTATGTTTCTGCCTGATTGTCACAATCAGAACAGGTAATACTGTATAACCCACCGCTGGATAATAACTGGATCTTATCTTTGCTATTGAAAATATACTGGGCAATGGTGTTCTTACGTAGTACGAAAGCCTATACTCGCAGGATTTCAGTGTTGTTGCTACAATCTCTGATGCGTCTCCTAGATCTGGTAATGTACACTACTTCAATTTTTTTCGCTCCTCTGCCTGTTACGATAGTTCATACTTGATGCTATACGGTTTGCCGGCCGAAGTGGTCGTGCGGTTAAAGGCGCTGCAGTCTGGAACCGCAAGACCGCTACGGTCGCAGGTTCGAATCCTGCCTCGGGCATGGATGTTTGTGATGTCCTTAGGTTAGTTAGGTTTAACTACTTCTAAGTTCTAGGGGACTAATGACCTCAGCAGTTGAGTCCCATAGTGCTCGGAGCCATTTGAACCATTTTTTTGCTATACGGTTTTTGAGCAGGATACCTTTTTATGTAATTGTGCCACATACTATAATCTTTTCTCTTTCTCCATAAAGCCACTGAGCCTGTACCCGTGGTCTAGGAGCCGGCACGGTAACTCAGCGTGTTCGATCAGAGGGTTAGCTGTCCTCTGTAATAAAAAACTGAGTTAATTGATCAACGACGACCTTAAACGGGTGTCTTACGACGTCCGCCCCGAGCAGATGCAGCGAACGAAAACGAACAAAATGAGATTACAAAAGAAAAAAGGGGGTAGCGTCTTTGATTAGTAATCAAAATGTCCTCGGTCCCGGGTTCGAATCCCGCCACTGCTTAAATTTTGACTACTAATCAGCATTGGCGGCTGAAGACTTCCAGCATAAGAAGTCACCCTCGTTCTGCCAACGGCCTTGCCAAAAAGGACGGAGGTTCAGGGCACTCTCTTGCCCTAGGAGTGGGAAACTGCCCCTAAAGGCGGAAGAATCAGCAGTGGTCTACGGCATGTGGATGCAGAAGGCAATGGAAACTATTGCATTACAGACAGACCTCCGAATACACAGCCAAGGATGGAACGCGTTGCGCCTTGGTGTCTTGAGAGGCCCAAAGTTGATATTAAGCTTGACGCGGTACAAGATAACTTGTACTCCAGATTGTTTTTTTACAACTTCCTTGCCTTTTTCAAACGTACCACAGTTTTATCGTTGTTTGTATAGGTGGATCCCAGCAAGAGAATGTTCCGCTTTTTTCCCGTGTAGGGTTTTCAAAGTACGTCTTTTGGAACAATTAACAAATTACCATGCGAAGATATATCGCATTATGATAGCACTGGAGAGGATTCACAAACTCTCAGTACGAGATTTCTTGTCTGTTACGACTCGCTTAGTGCACTACAAGCACCAAATGTTTACAGTGGGCCAACCGATTCGGCTCATTCATGACTCAGTACAGCGGCTCCAACACCATGGCAAGGAGGTGATGCTCTACTGGGTACTGGGCCACGTCAGGGTACAAGTAAAAGACGTGGCTGACAAAGTGGCCAAGGAAGCATGTCGGGACGGTGTTGCATGCCACCATCACATTTTCTGACACACAAATCATGCATCAGTGGGAGAATAAGTGGTTGCAGGTGACAGAACAAATTGCGGTCGTGTAACTCGATCTCATAGGCTGACTGACTTCATGTCAGCCTCACTAATGGAAGTAAGTTCTGCTTAACAGGCTGCGCATTTGACACAGCCCTTTAACACATTGTTTCCTTCGCTAGCGGGAGGATCCATCACTCTTTGAAGTTTGTGGCGTGCCACTTTCAGTTCAGCATATTTTGACAACGTATGTCTTGCATACTGATATCGGAGGAGTCCTCTGTCTCGCTGGAATTGTGCCTACCATGCTCACCGATACTGATTCCAGAGTTACAAGAGCAGAGAAAAATAGTGAACTATCAGACCTCATCCCTAAATTGATGGGGAAGGGAAGCAGACTTTAATGTATTATGAACTGCTCCACACGTAGGGACAGGCTTCGTCCGCATCCATGCGATTGGCATGCTGAAGTTTAGTCAGGGCGCTGATGACCATGATATTGAACGCTCCTCAGATAATATAATCACCACCACCACCACCACCACCACCATTCGGGAGGACGACGGTCAGTCCTACGTCCGGCCATCCAGATTTAGGCTTTCCTTGATTTCCCTAAATCGCTCCAGGCAAATGCCGGGATGGTTCCTTTGAAAGGGCACGGCCGACTTCCTTCCCTGTCCTTCCCTAATCCGACGAGACCGATGACCTAGCTGTTTGGTCTCTTCCCCCAAACAACTCTCCCCCCCCCCCCCCAACAACCACCACCACCCATTTTAAAAAAAGTGTGCTCCGAAACACTGTTGCCTGAAGCAGCTTTGTGCTCTATAGTGAGATCTACCACATGTCGCAGCATATCGTAATTTACAGAGCAGCCAAGACTCCGACGTTAACGTTCTGTGATGATGCATGGACGCCCAGCACCGGAGGCCTACTCGTGGTATCGTGACTCGAGGGGAAGAAAGGACAACACACAGTAATTGACAAGGGCTTCACTCGATCGTCGCAGGCACGAGAGACTAATCGCGTGGATAGCTGGCAGAACTCAACTCTTCAAAGCACGTGCAAGCTAGAAGGGTGTTCAGAAACGGAGAACTCGGTGAATTTTCAAGGAAACACAGGGGCAATGAAACTCAGAATAACTTAGTTTCAGTGGAAGTATATTTCTGGCACTGCTGAATGGAGTTACTGTCAGTGAACGCTGTCTGTCATAGCCTTAGACAGCAGTTCTAGTCAGCTGCCTTCAACCTCGTAAAACAGTCTTATCTCATCACTAATGATACTCTGCCGATGTTCCCCCGCAATCCTAACTACGCATCTTGGCGACGACCGACACAGGGATAGCGTGCCAGACCGCTACCGAAATGTGTTCTCTCTTACTCGGAGCGTGTCCTCCCTTTATAGCACGTACCGCATTGTGGCAGACCACTTTTATGTACATAGGGGTCACTTGCGTGAACCGTACCGTATCTGGGGCAGATCACGAGGCACATCCTCTGCTGTCACACGAATCGTTAGGGAACCAGTCACGCGCTCGGTGGTCACTGTCCTTTTCGCGTGTATAGCCTGTGGTCGATTCGGCGCCAGGCTGACGCTGTTTGAGTAAACGCTTACGCAAATGCATCCGCTGCCTTCCGAAGCAGCTTCTGGCTACAACATTAAATGCCGATTTCATCTCTCAATATCGAATTCCGCAATAGTGGTGCGCCGTCCTTCGACGACTTTCCGTAGACGCTCACGACAATAGCTTGCGAACAGCCAACCAGCTTCGCAGCTTACGAGATGTTCGTTACCAGGAGTTGGGCCGGTGTGTCAGAGTCGCTTCTGTTAATGAATTTCCGCATTTGCAGTCCGTAGCGTCGGACAGTAGCCCTATACAATATTACAAGAACCGGGAGGGAGTAGTGCGAAAGAACTTCCAAGAACGAAATGCTCGTGTTAAAAAGAGTGTAGGACAGGGATGTAGTCTTTCGCCACTACTGTTCAGTCTGGACATTGAAGAAGCAATAACGGAAATAAAAGAAAGGTGCAGGAGTGGAATTTAAATTAAAGGTGGAAGGATATGAATAATAATATTCGCTGATGACATTGCTATCCTGAGTGCTGGTCGCATGAAACCAGTCAGGAGACAGAGAGAGAGAGAGAGAGAGAGAGAGAGAGAGAGAGAGAGAGAGAGAGAACGTCGCTAGAATGATTGCCCGCAATCTGGAAACCCAGAATCTACTCTGTAGGAATCAACATGGATTCCGGAAAGAGCGATCGGGTGAGACCCAAGTCGCTTTATTTGTTCATGAGACCCAGAAAATATTAGGTACAGGCTCCCAGGTAGACGTCATTTTCCTTGACTTCCGGAAGGCATTCGATACAGTTCCGCACTGTCGCCTGATAAAGTAAGAGCCTATGGAATATCAGACCAGCTGTGTGGCTGGATTGAAGAGTTTTTAGCAAACAGAACACAGCTTGTTCTCAATGGAGAGACGTCTACAGCCGTTAAAGTAACCTCTGGCGTGCCACACGGGAGTGTTATGGGACCATTGCTTTTCACAATATATATAAATGACCTAATAGATAGTGTCGGAAGTTCCATGCGGCTTTTCGCGGATGATGCTGTAGTATACAGAGAAGTTGCAGCATTAGAAAATTACAGCAAAATGCAGGAAGATCTGCAGCGGATAGGCACTTGGTGCAGGGAGTGACAAATGACCCTTAATATAGACAAATGTAATGTATTGCGAATACGTAGAAAGAAGGATCCTTTATTGTATGATTATATGATAGCGGAACAAACACTGGTAGCAGTTACTTCTGTAAAATATCTGGGAGTATGCGTGCGGAACGATTTGAAGTGGAATGATCATATAAAATTAATTGTTGGTAAGGCGGGTACCAGGTTGAGATTCATTGGGAGAGTGCTTAGAAAATGTAGTCCATCAACAAAGGAGGTGGCTTACAAAACACTCGTTCGACCTATACTTGAGTAATGCTCATCAGTGTGGGATCCGTTCCAGGTCGGGTTGACAGAGGAGATAGAGAAGATCCAAAGAAGAGCGGCGCGTTTCGTCACAGGGTTATTTGGTAAGCGTGATAGCGTTACGGAGATGTTTAATAAACTCAAGTGGCAGACTCTGCAAGAGAGGCGCTCTGCATCGCGGTGTAGCTTTGCTCGCCAGGTTTCGAGAGGGTGCGTTTCTGGATGAGGTATCGAATACATTGCTTCCCCGTACATACACTCCCGAGGAGATCATGAATGTAAAATTAGAGAGATTCGAGCGCGCACGGCAGTCGTTCTTCCCGCGAACCATACGCGACTGGAACAGGAAAGGCAGGTAATGACTAGACCGCGGATTTTAGGTAAAAACCTATTTAGTTCCTAAGTTCCTATTTGCATAAAAATTTGTACTTACGCGTTTCATGACTATTTACACTTAATAGCGTTAATTCTATAGGACCTAAAAAAAACTATTTCGACGTTAGTGCCTATTTTTGCCTATTTCGGCTTTAATATCCTAAAAAGTGCCTATTTCATCCTATAAGACAGTGGTTCCAAGTTTTTCCACACTAAATGACAGATGGAAAAAAATATTTTGTGCCCAGCGTGCAGCAAGGTGGCTAGTTGATATGCGCTCATGCTTCGTATTTGCCTATCACTTCGGTCTTTTTTTATTTTTTTATATCGCTATCCCTGTTAATACCAAATACTCTTTGTAGGTGTTTTATTATTCATATGTAAAAAATAGATCACGGATCTTTAGGTTAAAACGTATTTTTTTTCCTAAGCTCCAATCTGCATATAAGTTGGTACTTGTGCGTTTCATGACTAACTAAACTGAATACCGTTAGTTCTAAAGGACCTAAAATTGCGTATTTCGACGTTGACGCCTAATTTTGCCTATTTCGGCATCAAAATCCTAAAAAGTACCTATTTCGTTAATCTGACATGGAGTTCTTGTGTTTTCAAAGATTAGAAAAAGGAAGTAAACTTAGGGCTTTACGTCTCGTCGAAGGGGAAGGTCGTTAGAGACGGTTTGCAATTCCTTTGCTCGCCTTACTACCAACAGCACTCGGCACGGTTGAATGGTCATCCATCCAAGTACGCGCCGAGCGCGACAGTGCTTAACTTCGGTGAGCGAATGGGAACCGGTCAAAGATTTGAGTTACACATTAGAATCGAACGTGGGAGTACTAAATGTTATATTTGAAAATATTTCTTTCGTAGAATTCTGGCCAGCTGTGTGTTTTCGCAAAGAAACGGTTTCATAAGCCTTAAGCTTAGCACTGATTAAAAAACCACAATGTTAATCGTATACGCCCTTTATAGCTAAATTACTGCCCTTCCCGCATTTTCTCGCTGCTGTCTACAGGCAGTCCTATCAAACTACTATTTCGTGAAACGTATTATACGTGAATTTTCCGGGTCGAAAAATAATTTGCGAGTATTGAGATGTTTTCATCTGAAGCACCGGTAGATTCCATTCGCTTGTTCAGAAGAGGCGGCCATTAATAAGATGTTCATACTGGCAACACTGTGTATTTCAATTTATTTTTATTTTCTGTGCGTGATTTTTATTAGAGCCTATTTTAGGTTTTATATAGCCTAAATGAACTACTGAAGGAGCCTATTTTAGCTGCTTAAAACACACTTTTTTACGACCTAAAAATCCGTGGTCTAGTAATGACTGTGGCACGAAAGTGCCCTCCGCCACACACCGATGGGTGGCTTGTGGAGTATAAATGTAGACGTAGAATGCCACGAGGCGGTGTTCAGTCAGGTGGTGGGCAATGGTCACTTTGTCTTCTCTCATCAGTGTACGTCTTTTGCAAAGACGTGAATGTAAAATAAGATTCGAGCAAATTTACCAACACTTGTTCTTCCCATGTACCGTTCGCGCCTATAACTGGAAAGGGGGGGGGGGTCTTACGTGACAGTGATCTACGAAGTAAATTAAGTCACCTACCCTTACTTGGATTGCCTAGTATAGATATAGATGTAGCTGTAGACGTAGACCAGAGTAGTGTTGGTATCGATCACAGAGGGCGTGGTCGACAATGCTTGTGGAATCCCCTGGTGGCGGCGGAGGCGCGCCGCTGTGCAGCGAGCCGCGCCCTTCCCGTTCAATACTTCTCTGCTATCCCGATGTTGGGAGGCGGCCTCCCACCCGCAGGCGAACGGGTCCTCAGAGAGCTGCGGCATAACAATGAGACCGGCCGCGCACGCCGCGCATCGATCCCTTTTGTTCTCTAACTTGCCATCCTCCGACTTCTGCTCTGCCCTGCCCGCATCTCTCAAAGCGCCACCGGGCACCACCTCGCAAATTACTGAGCGCAAGTGCGCGCCGTCTTCGGAAATTCTGTACTTTGTCAGGGAGCGTACCTGTCAGCCTTTTTTCTGCTGCCGATCACTGATGCTCCTCACTGTAATATTTGAAGCAAAACACTGTTTCATTGTCTTTTCACATTCTCCACTTCCTGCACTACTGGCCATTAAAATTGCTACCCCCGCGAAGATGACATGCTACAGACTCGAAATTTAACCGACAGGAAGAAGATGCTGTGATATGCAAATGATTAGCTTTTCATAGCATTCACACAAGGGTGGCTCCGGTGGCGACACCTACAACGTGCTGACATGAGGAAAGTTTCCAACCGATTTCTCATACACAAATAGCAGTTGACCGGCGTTGCCTGGTGAAACGTTGTTGTGATGCCTCGTGTAAGGAGAAGAAAGGCGTACCATCACGTTTCCGACTTTGATAAAGGTCGGATTGTATCGCGACATTGCTGCTCGCGTTGGTCGAGATCCAATGACTGTTAGCAGAATAAGGAATCGGTGGGTTCAGGACTGTAATACGGAACGCCGTGCTGGATCTCAACGGCCTCGTATCACTACCAGTCGAGATGAGAGGCATCTTATCCGCATGGCTGTAACGGATCGTGCAGCCACGTCTCGATCCCTGAGTCAACAGATGGGGACGTTTGCAAGACAACAACCATCTGCGCGAACAGTTCGACGACGTTTGCAGCAGCATGGACTATCAGCTCGGCGACCATGACTGCTGTTACCCTTGACGCTGCATCACAGACAGGAGCGCCTGCGATGGTGTACTCAACGACGAACCTGGGTGCACGAATGGCAAAACGTCATTTTTTCGGATGAATCCAGGTTCTGTTCACAGCATAGTGATGGTCAAATCAGTGTTTGGCGACATCGCGGTGAACGCACGTTGGAGGCGTGTATTTTTCATCACCATACTGGCGTATCACCCGGCGTGATGGTATGGGGTGCTATTGGTTACACGTCTCGGTCACCTCTTGTTCGCATTGACGGCACTTTGAACAGTGGACGTTACATTTCAGATGTGTTACGACCCGTGGCTCTATCCTTCATTCGATTCCTGCGAAACCCTACATTTCAGCAGGATAATGCACGACCGCATGTTGCAGGTTTTATACGGGCCTTTCTGGATACAGAAAATGTTTGACTGCTGCCCTGGACAGCACATTCTCCACATCTCTCACCAATTGAAAACATCTGGTCAATGGTGGCCGAGCAACTGGCTCATCACAATACGCCAGTTACTACTCTTGATGAACTGTGGTATCGTGTTGAAGCTGCATGGGCAGCTCTACCTGTACACGCCATCCAAGCTCTGTTTGACTCAATGCCCAGGCGTATCAAGGCCGTTATTACGGCCAGAGGTGATTGTTCTGGGTACTGTTTTCTCAGGATCTATGCACCCAAATTGCGTGAAAATGTAATCACATGTAAGTTCTAGTATAATGTATTTGTCCAATGAATACCCGTTTATCATCTGCATTTCTTCTTGGTGTAGCAATTTTAAATGCCAGTTGTGTAAAATCCTGTCAGGTATGAAAATTATCTGGCTATGAGTTTAATAAGACATGACTGCAAGATATTAACACGACTTTTCTATAGAATAACGGAAAAATTGATAGAAACCGCCCGCGGGGATGATCTCTTTGTATTCCATAGAAACCTAGGAACAAGCAAGGCAATACTGACCCTTTCTTCTCATAGAAAATAGATTAAGGAAAGTTAGATCTACGTTAATAGCATTTGTTGACTTAGAGAAAGCTTTTGACAGTGTTGATTGGAATGCTTTCTTCGGAATTCGGAGGATAGCAGGGGTAAAATACAGTAAGCGAAAGGCTGTTCACAAATGAACAGGAACCAGATGGCAGTCATTAGAGTCAAGGAGCATGAAAGGAAAGCGGTGGTTGAGAAGAGAGTGTGACAGGTTTGTAACCTATCCCCGATGTTATTAAATCTGTGCATCGAGCAAGAAGTAAGGGAAACCAAAGAACAGTTTGGAGAAGGAATTAAAAGTTCAGGGACAGCAAACAAAAACTTTGAGGTTTTCCGTTGACATTTGTAATTCTGTCAGACGGAGCAAAGGACTTGGAAGAGCAGTTGAATGAAATGGACAACATCTTGAAAGATGGCTGTAAGATTACGAACAACAAAAGGAAAAGAAAGATGACGGAACGTAGTCGAATTAAACCAAGTGGTGCTAAGGGAATCGTATTAGGAAACTAGACACTTGAAGTAGGAGACGAGTTTTGCTGTTTGGGCAGCAGAATAACTGATGATGGCTGAAGTAGACAGGATATAAAATATAAATTGGTAATGACAAGAAAAGCGTTTCTGAGGAACAGAAATTTAACATCAGATATATACCTTAGTGATATGAAGACGTTTCCGAAGGGATTTGTGTGGAGTGCAGCCGTGTACGTGGGCGATAAGCAGTTCAGAGAAGAAGAGAACCGAAGCTTTTGAAATCGGTGCTACAGAAGAATGGTGAAGATTAGATGGATGTTGAAGATTAGATGGGTAGGTCATGTAACAAATCAGGAGGTAATGAATAGAACTGGGGATACATGAACTCTGTGCCACAACTTGAGTAAAAGGAGGTTCAGTTGATAGGACTCATTCTGAGACGTCAAGGGATTGCCAATTTACTATTTGAGGGTAGTCTGAGGGGAAAAAATCGTAGAAGAAAACCTAGATGTGAATACAGTAAGCAGATCGGGGGATGTAGGTTGCATTAGTTATTTAGAGATGATGAAGCTTGCACAGGATAGAGCAGCATGGAGAGCTGCATCAAACCAGTCTCCTGACTGAAGACCACAACAGCAACTATGGGCAGTCTTGCTATTAGAACCTTATCTCTGCTGTTCTGTGTGTATTTATACTGACCGTACGTATAGCAATACGTGAGCACAATAGTGTTGCCATCACTACTTCTGCAGTGTGGCTAAAATACAATGGTCAAGATATACGGCCGTTAGAGGTGACTGGTATGTGTTGCCGATGTTATGCAGAATATTTCGTATGGCCGAGCCCTATCTACCGCTGCACTTGTCCGTAAATGCTCTCATCTCAGTCTCAGCTCTTATTTTTCTCTCTCATGGCAACAGTATTATTTCGCTTTAGTTTGAAAGATGGCAGATGCAAGGGCACTGAATTTCTTTGTTGCATACAGCAATGTAGAATCAACGACCGTAGCTGTGGAACACACAGAGTAATATAAACGACGTTCGCAATCCGAAAAACTACATGCTTGCTGCTACCTAGTGTAAAAGATCTGCAAAAGTAAGCCATAATTGTGTTATACGTAGATTCGAATACTTTTTTTTTTTTTTTTTTTTTTTTTGAGCGTCATATTTTTCCTTGTTCATGAGCAGCAACTTATAATCTTCATGATTTTTTGTAGTCAAAATATGCTACAGTGTCGTAATATCTGTATCATGTTTTGATTACAAAAAGAAACAGTATAAGTGATGGTTTGCGTGTGAGTGATTTCTGTGAAATGTAGGAGGCATAAAACTTCGTAACCGCAAAAAGACATCTACAGTGCAAGAGAGGCAGAAAATCAGATCGGCAAACACACAAAAATATTTATGTAAACAAATGTACTTGAATATGGGAATGAATTCTCGAAATTCATTGTGCAGAGCATGAAAAAATAATTAAATGGTACAGTTTTCCGTTAATAAATGAGTTACTGTTTCAGATTTTCCAGAAACATCGATGATCGTGAACGGGACTGTCTTTTTTATTAGTATTTGTATGTCTACATCACTTTTCACGTATCATGACTCTGCTCGCATGGATGAAATTCATAGTTCTCTCTATTCTGGTATACAATAATAAAGTATTAACGTAAACATTTGATTTTTTACACCGTATTGAAAATAGTGTTTCAATATTCTGGGAAAGGTTAGTATCCAGAATCAGTTCACAAGTTTTGCAGAAAAGAAGGTAACCATTAAGCCCTATTTCTTTGTTCGTTTCTAACTTTTCTTCATGTGAAATGCAAATGCTGGAGGGTCACGATCACTCCCATCAGCTGACCTTCGTCTATTTCGCATCCATACTGTGACACACGTAAACATTTTTGGCCGGGAAATTGACAGGCAGCAGTGGCCCGCAATGTTGTCAAACATGCGGCTGCAATTCGTGTGGCCTGCAGTGTTGCCAGACAATAAAACTTCTATCTGTTGAAAGCATTTTGGAAAAATGGAATGGACCTGTAAGGGAAATCGCATATAATTCACTGGCGCAACATTCTAGAGTGCTTGGAATCTTCATCTAGAAGCCATGAAAATAGACATCTAACGAGTTGACAGACCAGCTACTGACCTTTTAACAGATGGGTATATGCCTTACGAATGTGTAGTAGAAATAATCGTAGAATTTAAGTGGCAGTCCTGGGAAGGAAGACGACTAAACCCGCGAAACGCTTTTGGACAAGTTTAGAGAATCTCTATTTGAGGAAGTGTGAGCGACAATGCTGGTCCCACCATCCTATACGTCGTTTATCAATCATGAGAATAAGGATGTTCATGTTGCATACAGACCGAGCGAGGTGGCGCAGTGGTTAGACACTGGACTCGCATTCGGGAGGACGACGGTTCAATCCCGCGTCCGGCCATCCTGATTTCGGTTTTCCGTGATTTCCCCAAATCACTCCAGGCAAATGCCGGGATGGTTCCTCTGAAAGGGCACGGCCGACTTCCTTCCCCATCCTTCCCTAATTCGATGAGACCGATGACCACGCTGTCTGGTCTCCTTCCCCAAACAACCAACCAACCAACCAACCATGTTGCATACAGAGGAACATTGACGGCCATTTCTCCCTCGCTCAATACTCGGACGTAGTAAGACAGAAAATTAGTATGAAGACCCTCCACCATACGACCTATAAGGGCCGTCAGTAGATGTAGAGGTATGCAAGAAAACGGAGAATCTATAATATTTAGTGCTCTTCTTATACGTGTCATTTATTTACCGTTCAAGTGGTGTCTAATCGGTGAATGCGAGTTCTGCAAGCTGTCCGTTCTCCTCTGTTAGAATACGGTATTCTCCTCATCCTCTCTTCTCTGAGCCCTCCTGAGACCTAGTCGTGTCGTGTCATCCCCCTTCTGCAGAATCCCCTCTTGCAGCATTGAAAAACAACCGCCATTAAGGAGGCAGAAAAGAAGCACCTAAGCGCCGATGAAGCGCGAGAACAAAGGCTCTCTGGAGATAAAAGGCGCCCACTGCACTTCGTCTTTGTGGTCAGAGGACAGCGGAACATGCGAGCGGCGTGCCTCCTGCTGCAGGGACAAAAGCACGGGATAATCGCATACGCGGGTTCCCCAGCTGTGGCGCATTGGTTGAGGCGGGAGTAAAACTCAAGGAATGCACTGACATTGTTACGCTACACATTATACACTGGATCTTCGTGTTAGCATCCGTTACTACTATGAGTACAGGATGTACATAAAGTCCAGGAACACTTTCAGTTATTTATTACAGAAGAACCAAACATTGTACAGATATCATAAATATGTCATTTTGAAGAGAGACCCTGAAAGTTTTTTCGTGTATAACGCCACAGCGTAGTTTGGTAATTTGTCGAAAGTCAGCGCTACTTGCAGACATGGCGAGTTTAGGTGCGGAGCGAGCTTTCTGCGTGTTGTAGGTAGACAAAAACAAGTGTGCCACAGCTCTTCGATGGATGTTTAGAACCAAGTTCGGTTAGAAGCCACCAACAAGAAAGGCCATTTACCACTGGCACAACAAATTCGTTACGACGGATTGCTTGTGCCCGACAAAGAGAAGCGGATGTCCCAGTGTGAGTGAAGTGAATGTGGAGCGCGTACGAGAGGCATTCATAAGGAGTCCAAAGAAATCGGTACGTCGAGCATCCCGTGAACTCGAAATGGCTCCAATGACGGTGCGAAAAGTTCTGCGATAGAAGCTGCCTATGAAACCATTCAAATTGGAGCTAGTGCAGAAGCTCAATGATGACGACAAAGACAAGCGTTTCTTGTTCACAGTTGCAACAATTGAATGGGGATGGTATTGTTGATCGCTTAATTTTTAGTGATGAAGCCACTTTTCACACTACTGGAAAAGTGAACAGGCGTAATTTTAAAATCTGGGATGCAAAGCATCCACAAGAATGCATTGAATTTGAGCGTGATTCCCCAAAGGTAAATCATTTTTGCATGTCACGTCGAAAACTGTATGGGCCATTCATCGTCGCCGAGAGCAGTCACTGGATATTCCTACTTCGACATGTTGCAGCAGCGGCTGATGCCTCAAATGCAATCGGACTCTCCATCTTTTAGCAGGATGGGCCTCCACCCCATTTTCATCGTGAAGTTCGCGGGTAGCTGAACATGGAGCTGTCCCATCGATGGATCGGCCGTGCTACAGAAGGGGAAAGCTGTTTCATGATATGGCCTCCCCAGTCACCATATCCCACTCCGTGTGACTCTTCTCTGCAGGGACACATCAAAGATCTGGTGTGTGTACAGCCACTACCACGTGGTTTAGCAGAGCTCCGGGAGAGAGTACGGGAAGCGACTGCCACAGTCGACGATGCCATGCTGGGACAGGTATGGCAAGAATTCGATTACCTTCTTGACGTCTGTCAGGTCACCCATGGTTCGCATATCGAATGTTTCTTCAAAATGCAGTGTTTATGACATCTGTAAAATGATTATTTCTTGTGCAATAAGTAATTGAAAGTGTTCCTGGACATTACGTACATCCTGTGTTTTGAGAACTGTCATGCTGAGATAGAAAACAGCCGAGAATACAGTGCTTATACCGATGTATTGGTCTTACAAGGAGACTATACGGCCATCGGATTTTTGTATTTATGACCAGTGAAGTTCAGTCTGCTGAAGTAGTTAGATGCGACTCTCAACAACTCTCGAGAAAGTCCCCTTTGAAGCTTTCCGAGCGTCTTTAGTTCCCTAAAGCAGGGACAACTTTCCGACTGGTTGTGTGGCTCCGTAGTAGAATGCTTGCCTTCGACGTTGCGATCCAGGTTCGATTCCCAGCTCGTGCAAATTTGGAAACGAAGGCACATGTTGTACGAACATTTCTGTCAAGCGTAAAATACATAAAGCTGAAGAATTGTTAGCGCTCTTGACTGGTAATCGCTAGAACACTGGTTTGAGTCTACTTGCGGCCATGTTTTTGGAATCTCTTTCAGTTCTGTGGTAATACGTACATCATTTTAATATGAACTCCATGATATTTTTGTGAAAAATGAATGCTGTCTCATGTCAAATTACATATTGCACACACAAATCTAGTTTTCGCTACAAATATAATTTCCTAACTATCGGTATTATAGAAAAACTGTTAACCATTGTCTAAATTTAAAAAAAAAATTAATTTCCCCTTCACAGAAATGCCCGTAGACAGGCACCTTCGTTTGCTTCGGCGGATTGATGTTTGCCGTCTTAACTTCACGTACCATAAATATAAAAACCACAAAAATCCAATTCCCATGTGTGCTCCTTGTTAGGCAAGTGAATAGCGATCTCAGTAAAAATAATCTACACTGTTTGTCAGATAGTTGTGCAGTATAAAAGACAGCGCTGGCTGAAGGTCCTCATGTCAGATATACTCCTCAAATCTAACCTCGGATACTCAGCTCGCTGCCTCGTGTATTGATGGTTATTTGTATTATGTTGTAGCGGCTCTAGTCATATGAGGTCGCCGAATTTGTTCATGACTGTGAGTATGGCTCTCCTGAACCCGTCAATTCCATTATAGCATGACAGTCGCGGAAAAGTGATCAACGCAAGCAGCAACATCGCGGAACGATAAACGGCAGTCTCACTGTCGAATTCGATACGTGGTGGTGGATGTTCCTCCTACTTACGCGAAGCATAACACGATCTTATCACGGAGAAAGTCAAAAGCTATTCCTGGATGGCCGGTGCGTAATGTTTACATATACAGGGGTGATCCATCTGCCCCTACTGTTGTCTTATGCAACCCGCAATGTTGTTGCTCGCATTCATAAACTACACGAGAGATTTTCATATTCGCTAGCTCGCTACGCTCAAACTATTAGTCCTACAGAAAAAATGAGCTGGGCATTTTTGTAGGAAATTAGGTGTAGATAAATTTTTTACTGGGATACGTTTTCGGTAGAGGTCTTAGTTTGAGTTATTCGAGAAAAAAACGTACAAAAGTAACCTTCAGACGCACAATTATCCCCACCCACCTCCCCCATTTGTCAGGATTTCTCTGGTGTTGCTGAAGACACTTCCTCCTTCGACTGTAAAAATATTTGCGATTGCACCAATTATTTCCCATCGATCTTTTTTGGTCTTCATTAACTTGCGTTATTACGCCACCAGGTTACTCGAACACTTACTAAAACACTTGTAAAACTGACTTTTTCTAATTTTCACCAAACAATTTTGTCAATTTTTATCTGCATAAAACAATTACATTGTGTCCGTCAGGCCTTCTAAGAGGCCGCTGTCTTTGTAAGGGTTAATTTTAGATCGAATTGTCACCGTAATTAGCTTTAGCGTAACATTTACATAAGTCGGTTTTGGGTTATTACTCTCAGGGGAACGTTTAAGTTAATAATGTTAACGAAGGTGTCGATTTGACTGGTGGTGTAAGAGGCAAATCAATAGAGACAAAAAAAGGTCCCGCAGCTCGAGGTCGTGCGGTAGCGTTCTCGCTTCCCACGCCCGGGTTCCCGGGTTAAATTCCCGGCGGGGTCAGGGATTTTCTCTATCTCGTGATGACTGGGTGCTGTGTGCTGTCCTTAGGTTAGTTAGGTTTAAGTAGTTCTAAGTTCTAGGGGACTGATGGCCTCAGATGTTAAGTCCCATAGTGCTCTGAGCCATTTGAACCATTTTTATATGCCATTGGTTTAGTTTCTTGTTCAGTATACGGCGCATTTTGGTGTAGATTGCGCAACTGAAGTAATGATTTTCATGAAAATGCCTGCCAGAGATGGACTTGACATTTTCTTCAAAATGATTGGTATCGCCCGGTCTTAAAATCGCTGGGTAATATTATTGTGTAGTCCTAAATTTTGTGTATGATTTAATGATACAGTTGCAACTGGAAGATTATTTTGGGGGGGGAGGGGGAGGGGGAGGGGGTGAGTTAGTAATGACGATTGTTGTTACGTCTGATGCTCATTTCACTGTCATTTCGTGGGGCTTGCGAATACGGCATAGTATTGCGTGCCTTTGATAACTAGTGTCTAGCGTAAATAAATTTACTGTTCAGGTACTTTGAGAAACGATATTTTGTTGTAAAATTTTATTTTGTCACTTTGAATTGTAATTGTTTGGCTTGGCCTGGTGAAAATTCTGTTGTTTTTTGGCATTATTCTTACTGTCCTTTCGCACTTTTGATGGTGTCATTTTCGATTTTAATCATTGAAAGGGTGATTCTTTTCACTCTCCATTATTCGTGTAGCCTTTAGTGTTCTCGAATATCTGACTTGAAATTTGTTGTTCTTGCGAGTTACTTAAAGACTTCTTTCAAATTTTTGTATTTATAGCGGTCTGTATCACTACATAGATTTTTGTGTTTAAAAAAAATCTATAGAGAATAACTTACATATTCTGATAAGATATATGCCCCCACAATCCCGAATCGCTTCCTGGCCTCAGTGTATGTTTCTGCTAATCGTATTGTATCATATTTTATACATTTTATTTTTATCGGCGAAATCTTAGGCATCTGACACCTTAAAAGTGGCAGTCACAGGTTGTACAGGGTTTTATGCTAACCGTAACACGTTCAAAAATCACATGGGTGATTTTCGTCGACCGCTATGTGCAAAATATTAGTTCTACAGAAAAATGAACAGGCTCTGTTTGTATGAAATTTAATGTAAAATTTTGTACTGAGAAGTTTACGCTGGATGCTACTGTTTCTCATTTATTCAAGAGAAACGTATAATGGTCACCTCTAAACGCATTTTTCTTCAAAACTCGAAAACTGTGGCCTCCGGCGAAAACGTATTCCTGTACAAAATTTAATTGCAATGAATTTCCTACAAAAAGGCCCCTGTTTTTTTTCCTGTAGCACTAATATCTTGCACGTAGTTACAGAGAGAATGTAAAAATCTCGAACGCTGTTTTTTAGTATTTTGTGAATGACAGGAGGGTGTCCACAATGAGGAAATCAAAGAAAAACTGGTAATGAACTCTGTAGATGTAGCAGTCAGGGCGAATAGGCTTAGATGGTGGGGTCATGTTACACGTATGGGAGAAGCAAGGTTACCCAAGAGGCTCATGGGGTAGGAGGAGTCGGGGTAGACCAGGGAGAAGGTACCTGGATTCGGTTAAGAATGATTTTGAAGTAATAGGTTTAACATCAGAAGAGGCACCAATGTTACCACTGAATAGGGGATCATGGAGGAATTTTATAAGGGGGAATATGTTCCAGGCTGAACGCTGAAAGGCATAATCAGTCTTAAATGACGACGACGACGACGCTAGATGCTTCTTCAGTTAGGACTAAATGGACTTCATCAGGATTAATCTGTAGTAAAAATACATTATAATGACTTTAAAAATAATCCGTATGCTGTAATGTCATAGCAATGAGTTGCGAGTATTACGAAGTACGTCTTGGATCGAGATGGAGAAAGAGAAGAGTGAGGTGCGTGTGGTGTAGGGACGCGGCGGCACGTGGGAGGCGGGCTGCGGTGTGGTGCGGGTGGAGAGGACAAAGGCGGCGCGGCCGCCTCGGGCTGTGCCGGGGGCCCAAGGCCGGCCACTCGGTACACCAGCCAGACACCTGCCACGGGCGCCCTTTCGCTCTCTCGCTCTCGCCTCACGTGACTCGCAGCGGCAGCTCGCCGCACAGCCACCGTAAATTAAATGTCCCGCTCTCCGCCGAGCTCACACGTTTCTTTCCCAGCAGAGATCGTAGCGAAATGCATCCACATACACAGGGAGACAGCCAACAGTCTCCATTCCAAATACACGCCGTTCAAAAGATGTCACATACTCCTACACGATGTACTATTGGACAAAACTAGAAGAAACGTTCCTGTAATGATACGACCGGAAACAGTAACTTTTGAATATGGGCCATTGAAGATACGCAGTTCTCAGCTGGCAGTTTATTCAGACGAGGTAGTCAGAGGTGTACAAACGCCTTCCAGCCTGCCTGGCCCTATCTCCGCCGCAACTATTAAAGCAACTCAACCTGCCGCAACGGAGACAAGAGTGCATGTGTACTGAAAAACAGTTAAAGCAGACCAGCTTGGGTTTCTGCAAGCCTGGCAAGTTTCACGGGGCTCCAGCTTGCTGCCCCTGGCAACAGGTTACGCTCTCAGTCCACCGTGATTGCAGAATAGCCAGATACATGTTTGCGTAGGGAGTTTCACTGCAGCTTTGCTGTCTGAACGGTTTGGAGCAGCAAAATAAGTCAGATGTAAACGAGACTGAGGAGAAATTAAGAATTTGGGGGTACATACCAGTCGCCGGCCGCTGTGGCCGAGCGGTTCTAGACGTTTGTCTGGAACCGTGCGACCGCTACGGTCGCAGATTCGAAACCTCCCTCGGGCGTGGATGTGTGTGATGTCCTTAGGTTAGTTAGGTTTAAGTAGTTCTAAGTTCTAGGGGACTGATGACCAAAGAAGTTAAGTCCCATAGTGCTCAGAGCCAGAGCCAAACTCGATCTGAAGATGGAAAAAGTGTGAAACAAAACTCATCCGACCAAATGGATATCTCCCATTGCTGCACGTCCAAGTTTTATGACTTCGCCGCAAAGTTTTCCTGTTACACGCATTTGCAACACTGATTTGTGGTTTTCAAATACCGGCGCGCCCTGTAATTTCCTGCTAACGGAGCTTCGTATTTTGGTGCTAACAGGGTTAGCGAGTGCGAAGCTTAGTACTGCAGTGGCGCTAGCAGCTCTCTTCCGCTTCTTTTTCATCGGTCCTCTTCAATGACGATCTGTTTTACGATCACTCGACAAACACTTTCGACGGTATTGTTACTTTGTGGTGATGTTTTTCCGCTTTCCCTGAACGTGGTATAAATCTTGAATACGGTGCCGCTTGAAACACCAAACACTACCTTGGTTGCTGAAGCCCACCACACGGGCACCAACAATTTGACCAAGCTGATATGCACTTACCTTCGACACAGTGCACTCACAACTACATGGAACACTGTTGCGACCACGACACTTGCAAAATACTGAGGAAATGGCACAGGTGCCTCCGTGGTCGCACACAACAGCCTAACCTGCAGGCTTGGCCGGTATCTGCATATACACTGATGCGCCAAAGAAACTGGTACAGGCATGCATATTCAAGAGATATATCTAAACAGGCAGAATACGGCGCTGCGGTCGGCAACGCCTATATAAGACAGTGTGTCTGTTGCAGTTGTTACATCGGTTACTGCTGCTGCAGTGGAAGGTTATCAAGATTTTGAGTTTGAACGTGGTGTTGTAATCGGTTCATAAGCGATGGGACAGAGCATCACCGAGGTAGCGAAGAAGTGGGGATTTTCCCGTAGCACCACTTCGCGAGTCTACCCTGTATATCGGGAATACTGTAAAACATCAAATCTCCGACATCGCAATGGCCGGAAGAAGATCCCCCAAGACTGGGACCAACGACGACTGAAGAGAATCGTTAAAGTGCAACCCTTCCGCAAACTGCTGCAGATTTCAATGCTGGGCCATTATAAAGTGTCAGCGTGCGAACCATTCAGTGAAACGTCACTCGTGTAACCTTGATGACTGCACTACACAAAGCTTTACGCCACGCCTAGGCCCGTCAACACCTACATTGGACTGTTGAAGACTGGAAACGTGTGGCCTGCTCAGACGAGTCTCGTTTCAAATTGTATCGAGCGGACGGACGTGTACGGGTATGGAGACAATCTTATGAATCCATGGATCCTGCACGTCAGCAAGTGACTTCCAGCTGGTGGAAGCTTTGTAATAGTGTTGTGCGTGTGCTGTTGGAGTGATACGGAACCCCTGATAAGGCTAGATACGTGACACGTACATAAGCATCCTGTCTGCTCGCCTACATCCAGTCATGTTCATTATTCATGTCGATGGACTTGGGCAATTCCAGCAAGACAGTGCGACACCCCACACGTCCGGAATTGCTACAGAGTGGCTCCAGGACCACTCTGCTGCCTTTAAACACTTCCACTGGCCTCAAACTCCCCAGACATGGGCACTATTGAGCATATCTGATATGCCTTGCAACGTGCTGTTCGGAAGAGATCTCTAGTCACTCGTACTCCTACGGATTTTTGGAGAGCCCTGCAGGATTCATTGTGTCAGTTCCCTCCAGCAGTACTTCAGACATTAGTCGAATCCATGCCATGTCGAGCTGCGTTACTTCTGCGCGCTCGTGGGGCCCTACACGATATTCGGCAGGTGTACCAGTTTATTTGGCTCTTCAGTGTGTATTCAAGCGTGCATCTCTCGCAATGTTTCCATGTTTTTCTCCAACCGCTGTAACTGTGTCGTCTACGAATATCCTAGTCCTATTCGCATATGGGGAAGGCTTGTAATACTGAAAACATTGCGGTGCTGCACCTGGCTGTATGTGTGATAGACGGGTTGGGTGGGAGTTGACGATGTACCGTCAGCTCTGCGGCAGGCGAAGAGGTGCCTGGCGGGCCAGAGGTGGCTGGCGCATCCGCAGGTCGCGTGGAGTCAGGGTCAGCCGGCCACGACCGCTGCTGCTGGTGGCTTCGGCTGCGGCCGCCGACCGCCGACCCACGCGCCCACCTCACTGTGACACGACACGCTGTATGCATACTACTCGCAGTTTCTTCTGCTCGGCAAGTGTACCGTGGACCCGGCTGCAGGCGGAACTAACTTGGTCGTCTTCCGGGGTACAGTACACTGCTGTTTGTAAAAAGTGAAACACAAAGTACCGAGAGATGTAATTACAGTGAAATTTATTCCACACTTCAGGGACATGACACAAATAATTAGCATTACCTACCTGTGTGTACATTCACTATGACTGTGGAAATTCAGTGCGGAGTAGCGCCAGCACGTGCTGCAATCAATGCTGCTAGATGTCGTGGTATAGAATCGAAAAGCGCCTGATCAGGGAACCAGTGGTACCTGTGGTTCTTCGAAGAATGCTTGCACATTCCTCACCACATGTGGCTGTGCGTTTTCCAGCTGAAATATGGCATGTGGAACGACTTGCGGGACGGGGTAAGGCCTCAGGCTGCAAAGTTTCCATAATGTAGCGGTAGCTGTTAAGATTACCTCCAAGACGTAGAACGCGATTTGGCGTGTTGTAGGCAATGGCGCCCCAAACCATCACATTTAGCGTTTGTCTACTACGCCGTTCAACAACACGGTATGCACGACTGCATTCACCACCGTGGCATATGGAGCCTTACTGTAGGACAACCCCCCTGTGGGCTAGCCACTCTTCAGCGAATTCGTGCTTGGCTACCAAGGGGCCCCAGAATTCGTAGTATCTTTCCCGTTCCGTACTGCATGTCTATCCTCTTGCTATTTTTTCCCCTCCCAAGTCTGGGGTGATAATAGTAATGTTCCTCATTGTCTGTAGCTGACATAAGAAGTCTGACCACTGTTTTCGTTACCTTTTCCTTTGTTTCCGTTCACCTCTCGTTCCTCCACTTCGGCCTTTGAGGTTCCTCTTTTTCTTCTTCCTCCCTGTGCCCTCCTGAAGGCCGGCCCACACGTCTGACGTGTAACAACCGACTGGGCAACGTGTAATTCCCAGCCCAGGTTTGGCAGGTAGGGTTCGATCGTAACCGTGGTACAGGCCAGGCCCTGAGCTGCTAGCTTCCCAAACTGCCAATTGGTCCCTTTGTCAGATGTTAGAGGTGTGACGTGTGAACTACCACCTAAGGTGGGTGCGCCCCCTTCTGAAGGGAGCCTCTTGTTGGAAGGAGCGCACCGTCCGAGACACTGGAAGTCATGGGGATTTTGTCGCAAAGTGTCAATCATCTTCCCAATCAACGCTTACGAGACGTAAACGTAATGAGGCTGATTATTCAAAGATCCTTCCCGCTGCATCACGGTTCCTCTAGGTCTCACGTACTGAAAACGGTCAGTCCTTCACCACGGTAAATCCGTTTGTTATTAAGAAAGGTGTTGCTACAGTTGCCGGCCCTGTCAAATCTTACTCACGTTTACAGAATGGCACTTTGCATTTGGAGACCACTTCTGATTCTCAAGCACAACACCTGATTGCTGCCTCGCTTCTCCACAGTTACTCAGTTAGTGTCAAGGGCCATAGAAATTTGAATTCTTCCTATGGTGTAATTTACACCAGGCTGCTCGACGGTCTAACCGAGGTCGAAATTCAATCTTACCCCTCTGATCAGGGTGTCATTGCAGTTCATCGTGTAATGAGAAGGTAGGTTCCTCCTTAGTGCCCACACACACTCATTTTCTCACCTTTGATAGAGTGGTGCTTCCGTCCAAGATCAAAGCAGGCTATGAAATTACCACAGTCCGGCCGTAC
Source organism: Schistocerca nitens (assembly GCF_023898315.1). Taxonomy (NCBI): domain Eukaryota; kingdom Metazoa; phylum Arthropoda; class Insecta; order Orthoptera; family Acrididae; genus Schistocerca; species Schistocerca nitens. The sequence goes on from NC_064614.1 coordinate 1,130,606,537, forward strand.
ATTGCGAACCCAACACTCTGCTACCAGTGTCATCGTTTCAACCACACTAGAACGTATAGACACCTAGCCAAATGTGTAACGTGTCGTAGGGATGCGCACGAGGGCGTTTGTCTGCCCTCCCCGCTTTATCAACTGCAATGGCGGCCATGCCGCCTCCTCTCGGGATTGTCACGTGTATCTTGATGAGCGGGCTGTCCAAGAGATCCAGGTAAAGGAAAAAGTGCCTTAACCCGTCTCTTGCAAGTTACTGGCTAGTCGCAAACCCTACGTTCTCCCGTCTGACACCTATAGTTCTGTTTTTGTTACCCCTCGATCCATCAAGGACAGGGGCATGCAGACATGCGACCTCCAATTCCGTTCTGAGGTTTTGAAATCGCCCAGTGTCAAGGTAGCATCGCTATACCCCCGTCCAGCTGTGCAACAAGCCATCAAACTCTCCCCTCAAGGAGCGAAGCCACCAGCTACTAAACCGATAGGCCGGAAAGGACAGGAGTAGTACTCAGGTGAAAAATTCCTCCAGCCAAACAACAACCGAGTCTTCCTCTAACCGGAAAGGCTCGAAGAAGTGCATCGAAGGCAAAACAGTCTTCTCCGTCGCCCACTCGCAGACCCTCTTAGACGGTGTCGCCACATGATACCTAAGCCCGGCCGGCCTCCTTGTCGCCGGTGCGCACCAACAACCTTTTTTCAGCGTTGGACTCCACAGACCGACCGCACAAGCAAGCTGATAATTCTGTGGACCCCATGGAGTAGGATCCTCCTCCTTCTGTGCCCTGTAGTAGCGACTCTTTGCAGGCTGTCACTCGGCAGCCACCGAGTTGACACCCCTACATCTCTTCATCATCGTGACTCTCGTACATCTCTTCATCATCGTGACTCTCGTACATCTCTTCATCATCGTGACTCTCGTACATCTCTTCATCATCGTGACTCTCGTACATCTCATCATCGTGACTCTCGTACATCTCTTCATCATCGTGACTCTCGTACATCTCTTCATCATCGTGACTCTCGTACATCTCTTCATCATCGTGACTCTCGTACATATCTTCATCATCGTGACTCTCGTACATCTCTTCATCATCGTGACTCTCGTACATCTCTTCATCATCGTGACTCTCGTACATCTCTTCATCATCGTGACTCTCGTACATCTCTTCATCATCGTGACTCTCGTACATCTCTTCATCATCGTGACTCTCGTACATCTCTTCATCATCGTGACTCTCGTACATCTCTTCATCATCGTGACTCTCCTTCAGTGGTACGTTCGCGGCCTTCAATCCCACAAAGAGGATTTACGGCTGCTTTTAGCATTCCAGTGTCCCCTTGTAATCTGCCTTCAGGTAACGAAATTGCGCCCTCATGACCGCTTTGAGCTTTCACATTTCTTGCTGATTCGTTTTGACCTTCCCCGAGATCGGCATTCCAACTCATGGGGGAGTGATGCTGCTCATGCGGGATGACATTCATGCTCAGTACATCTTCCTGACAACCCATCTTCAAGCTGTTGCTGTTCGCCTTTTCCTTCACCACCTGACTTTTTCCCTCTGTACTATACAGGGTGTTACAAAAAGGTATGGCCAAACTTTCAGGAAACATTCCTCACAAACAAAGAAAATATGTTATGTGGACATGTGTCCGGAAACGCTTACTTTCCATGTTAGAGCTCATTTTATTACTTCAAATCACATTAATCATGGAATGGAAACACACAGCAGCAGAACGTACCAGCGTGACTTCAAACACTTTGTTACAAGAAATGTCAAAATGTCCTCCGTTAGCGAGGATACATGCATCCACCCTCCGTCGCATGGAATCCCTGATGCGCTGATGCAGCCCTGGAGAATGGCGTATTGTATCACAGCCGTCCACAATACGAGCACGAAGAGTCTCTACATTTGGTACCGGGGTTGCGTAGACAAGAGCTTTCAAATGCCCCCATAAATGAAAGTCTAGAGGAGAGCGTGAAGGCCATGGAATCGGTCCGCCTCTACCAATCCATCGGTCACCGAATCTGTTGTTGAGAAGCGTACGAACACTTCGACTGAAATGTGCAGGAGCTCCATCGTGCATGAACCACATGTTGTGTCGTGCTTGTAAAGGCACATGTTCTAGCAGCACAGGTAGAGTATCCCGTATGAAATCATGATAACGTGCTCCATTGAGTGTAGGTGGAAGAACTTGGGGCCCAATCAAGACATCACCAACAATGCGTGCCGAAACGTTCACAGAAAATCTGTGTTGATGATGTGATTGCACAACTGCGTGCGGATTCTCGTCAGCCCACACATGTTGATTGTGAAAATTTACAATTTGAGCACGTTGGAATGAAGCCTCATCCGTAAAGAGAACATTTGCACTGAAATGAGGATTGACACACTGTTGGATGAACCATTCGCAGAAATGTACCCGTGGAAGCCAATCAGCTGCTGATAGTGCCTGCATACGCTGTACATGGTACGGAAACAACTGGAGCGTAGCACTCTCCATACACCGACGTGGTCAACGTTACCTTGTACAGCAGCAACTTCTCTGACGCTGACATTAGGGTTATCGTCAACTGCACGAAGAATTGCCTCGTCCATTGCAGGTGTCCTCGTCGTTCTAGGTCTTCCCCAGTCGCGAGTCATAGGCTGGAATGTTCCGCGCTCCCTAAGACGCCGATCAATTGCTTCGAAAGTCTTCGTGTCGGGAGACCTTCGTTCTGGAAATCTGTCTCGATACAAACGTACCGCGCCACGGCTATTGCCCTGTGCTAATTCATACATGAAATGGGCATCTGCCAACTCCGCATTTGTAAATATTGCACTGACTGCAAAACCACGTTCGTGATGAACTCTAACCCGTTGATGCTACGTGCTGATGTGCTTGATGCTAGTACTGTAGAGCAATGAGTCGCATGTCAACACAAGCACCGAAGCCAACATTACCTTCCTTCAATTGGGCCAACTGTCGGTGAATCGAGGAAGTACAGTACATACTGACGAAACTAAAATCAGCTCTAACATGGAAATTAAGCGTTTCCGGACACATGTCCACATAACATCTTTTCTTTATTTGTGTGTGAGGAATGTTTCCTGAAAGTTTGGCCGTACCTTTTTGTAACACCCTGTATATGTCCCTCCATCATTCGCTGTCACCAGGGCAGAATTCCTTCATCTTATTGGGCAGCTACCGTGTCACATTATGACGTCCAGTACCCTGGTGACGCTGTTTACGCCCCTCTTCAGACACACTGGTTACATATCCGCCTCACCGCTGAAACAGAGTGCCCTGTACGAGCCGAAGTGTCATAGAGCGACACACACGCCTGCTGGAGGCCCATCATTCTGTCACGTTCGAACGCACTCACATGCCGATATTCCACCGTGTGATGTCGGCGAAGCATAGTCGCTCTTGATTACTCGCTTCCACTTCGTATGACGGCTCCGCAGCGACTGAGCGTTGCGTAACACTGACCTGCTCGGTCGTACAAAAGAGGGCGCTGTTGGATCTGCGTGCACGCCACCTCTCTGCCACTTAAATCCCTTATTAGGTTCCGCAGTTCTGCATGTGTTGCAGACCACTGCTTCTGACAAGGGAAATTCCTCATGCCCACCCACTCAGATTTAGTGGTACCGTATTGGGTAGCCCGTCAAAACCTGAACACACATCAAGCATGGAAACAGGAAGAAGGTGTGCTGAACTGCGAAAAAAGAGCAAAATACAAACACTGAGCGCTCGAAACATAAAAAGTGCAACAAGGAGCAATCTGAGAGGGCTACTGCGTCATTGGTAAGTGGTCATGGTACTGACCTGCCAAACGAACGACCAGTGTTCAAACCTTCCTCGCGCTCTTTATTTATATACCGAGTGATCAAAAAGTCAGTATATATTTGAAAACTGAATAAATCACGGAATAGTGTAGATAGAGAGGTGCAAATTGACACACATGCTTGGGGTTTTTATTATTGGTTATAGAATGTGAGTCATTTGATAAGAATAAGTTACCGTCGCAAGTAAATGTGATGAATTGTGAGAGTAGGCGAGATACCACATAGACCTCTCACAGAAATGAAAACAACAAATAAACGGGTGTAAACAAGGTCACACCCCATAGGGATTGAAGAGTCAATTTTTAATTTTTTTAAATTTTTTAATTTTTTTAATTTTTTAAATTTTTTATTTATTTATTTTTATTTTTTTTTTTTGCAGCTTATGTGACAAGCTATTACATTTGCATCAAATCCGTGGGAATAATCACATTCATACGAAAATCTATATCGGGCAAGGAGGCACATCTCACTCACTTACTGGTCGTACAAATAAGGTGCGTTGATAAGAGATTCCTGTCATATAACACACGTGCTGTCACAAATGCCTTGTATGACACACCAGACGTGTTTTACGGTGGAGGATTCGATTGACTTGTCTTCGTGTCATCGAACGTTTGCGGTCCCCATTCGAAAGCCACTTCTTTTCGGCTGCTAATAGAGTAGTTCTGCAGAATCAACTATCATTGTAGGTCCGTACTTACACTTCCTGCTACAAACGGACGTTACACGTCGACAGAGACACAAATTTGAATAAAGTGAACAGCGAAAAAAAAAAAAAATAAAAGTTGGCGCGAGAGAAGTTTGAACACGGCTCACTGCTTGGCAGGCCAACACTGTAATCAATTTTTTTACTTCTGTATCGTTCGTTCGTTTCGTTTGGTTTGGGTGTACATCACAACATCAGTTCAAGTTGATCGTTCATTCCTCTACTCAGTTTTTTTTTAATTACAGAGGACTATCTACTCTCTGACCGAACACGCTGAGCTATCGTGCCGGCTTACCACAACGTCATTTCGGTTACTGGCTGCTCTATATTGCACTTCTTGTTGTTGAACCGTACATTGTTTGTTTTCTATTTTTTTTCACAGTCCAGTACGCCTTCTTCCTGTTTTAACTCTTGATTTTTGTTCAGTTTATGACGGGCTGTTCACTGGGCCATATTACCACTAAATCTGAGTAGTTTCCCTTGTCAGTGTTTCACTTTTTACAAATAATAGTTTAGCTCGTGCTGTTAGCTCGCACTAAACGCGTGATAGCGGCATGCGTCATCGCGGGCGGTCGCGGAACGTCATTAAATTTGCGATGGAAAGGAGAAAGGGGTGACAGTGCCAACGGAGAAGGCAACTGAATCGTACGAGAGAATATGGTAATGTCTAACATTCTAAGTGCCATATCTCACATTTGTCAGGAGAATCATAAAACAGTGTATCTCTCTCTGTACCAAATTTTTTTGGTTACGAAAGAACTGAGAAGGCTATTCTGATACCAGTAATTTATTAAGAACGTTCTTAATGCCATACCAGGGAACTGAGTTGAAGTTCAAATAACAAAGTCTCTGATCCAAGTACTATTAATATAAAGGCACTAAGATTAATTTATGATAATACAAGTACTTAAGTACAGCATTTGTATTGTTTCGAACAGCGACGTAGTACATAAAAACCAGCTATCATTTCTACTTCATTTCTTTAGAATAGAACAACAAAATTAAATTCATGAAAAAATGCCTTGGTTTTGACTACTGTTTCTTATACAGTTCCATTCTGGGAGTCAGATGATGCTCTTGCAGAATAAATGGCAACTTGTTCAAGAGATATTTCAGAAGAAGTACGACATGGCATACATATTCCATGATCTTTATTTTTTAAGTACCTTAGCATTTTCCACTCTCCTGTTTCAGGATAACCATTTTTAGCAGCTATTTGAGATGGATGAGTATGAGACTTTGATAATGCTGCATTTTGAAATGTTATACATTTTCATTGACAACAGTGTTCGAACAGCATCTTAAAACTGTTGGCTTTTTTCTACTTTCATATAGCATGGAGCCCCACTCTTATCTGGCTATTCTTCTGATCATTTAATTTCTGTCCTGCCAAAGGTCTCAGAAATCTCATTTCTACCACTTCTGCTCTTTTCAATTTTTGGTCGTTAAAGTCTATATTTCGGATTCGTATAGCAGTAAAGTTTGCCACAATGTTATGAAATCTAAATGCTGTCCCTTCCCCGGTTTTGTTCAGGAGCGTTCTAATTACGTGCAGTGCCTTTGCGTTTTCCTTTCAGGATCATTACCATAAGCACAACAGCTAACAGAACACAGATAACTGAAAATATGGACTTCGTCCAATACTTTATCTCTCCAGTACGATTTTTAGCTCTGAAATCCTTTTCTAGGAAAGACCGTAACTCTAATTTTTTGTGGGCATGATTTAGTTCCACTGTTTTGCCAGCATAATCTGGTTATCTGCAAAGAGGAGAGTTTAAATAGTGAACATATCGGTGATATGAATCTTTCATATGACATTTTATTAAAAAACTGTGATTCAGTCTTTGTGTTCATGAACATTTCTATTCGATAATAAATATAGAATTCAAATGACTGTAAAAAAAGAACGTAACGAGTAAAATTCGAACCAGATGCTTCATATTTACAAGGTTTGTGCGATACGCGTTCCGCTACCAGCTGATCTTCTATACACAATGCTCCAAATGTACTCTACTTAAGTGCTCAGAAGTCTTCATACCTTCAATGACGATGTTTTTTTTTTTATTTTGACAATCATCGTACTGCTTCAGTAAAATAACTGGACACTAGCATAGACGGTATTTGAATAGGAATACAGCAAGTGGCCGGAGACAGCTATTGGCGTATGGTAACTGTTGATGCGTGTATGTGCCTCACCACACCAGAGCACGGCAGAACTACCGTGTCTGCCTGCAATGGGCTTCGTGAGGCAGTAGCGAGCTGATTCAGCTTGTAACATTTTTTATACTACCTGACTACACGGCTTTGCCCAGGTATTTATTTCCTCTTCTGCAACCCTTCCCACAACCTGTCCCTTTTTCACAAGTCCCCTCATACATCCTCTATCCTCCACCTCATTCGCCCTCTCTCCTTAAACCCTCGTCGTTTTTCGTCTGTCAACTGCCCTTTCCATCTTCCACATGCTTCCTATATCTCCCTTTCCTGCCCACCTCCTCCTCCTCCTCTTCGCCCTTTCTCCACATTTCCTCCTTCTCTCTGTTCATCTCTTCCTGCTCCTTGTCACTATACATCTCCTCCTCCCCCCCCCCCCCCTCTCTCACTCGCTCTCTCTCTTTTTTTCCTCAGATGTTCTCATCTGTACGTATATCCTTGTGAACACATTCTGAGACTACCAACCTAACATGCCAGTCCTGCAGGGTAGCCTAGATGTCAGGTGTTAGTGACATCTTCACTCCACTCTAGACCCATAACCCTATGGGAACTAATTGGTCCCTTAACCCTACAGTACTTCTTTTCAGACAATTTGCAGTATGTATATCAAATTTGGTTGAAATAGATCCAGTGGTTTAGGAGGAGATGTGGAAAACGCACAATATGTATCAGGCAGTATAATTCTTGCTTAGTGATGACAGTGCAGCCATTGTGATCGTTCATCATTATGCAGAGCAGAAAAAAAATCTGTTCAGGGAAGAGAAACCACTGAAATGGTGCATTCGCAAGCATGGTTATAGCCCCTACTTGATTGGGCAACAAGAAATATTTGTGTGTGATGGCTACATCAGTAATGATGTCCAATACCTAAAGTAATAATTAAGAATACCTTGTAATGGGTATGCATCTTGACAATACTGAATATGGACAGTAAAAATTTAGTAGTTCCTGAAGTCCTAAATCTGGAACAGCATGATTAAAAATGTAACAAAATGTATCTGGTGTTCGTGACAGTGCGGGACTGTTTGCAGGTTTCCTGGTGATTGGGAAGAAACCTACCCTTAAGCGTGTTGTTGCAGGTGACGGCAGCTCAGGCGATCATAAATTATTCCAGGAGTTACTGCAACTTGGCAAACTTATTGCTTGGTCGGTCAGCCAGTGAGGCGCCGAGGGAGCGCCAGAGGCCACCTGAGGGACAGAAGGCACTCTACGTTATGAAGCAGCTAGAAACTTCGTAGTGCGGCTGAAGTTTTGCCCTGTGTGTATGAGCGCCATCCTAGACTTCAGGAGACTTTTACAAACAGCAAATTTCACGTGAGACTAGATGATCAACGTTTCGACTACTATTGCCTCAAATCAAGACGACGACATTGTTTTGCGTAGTGTTAAAAAAACAAGTCTTTCATATTCTGAAAGGTAGTATGCACCAGCCCTTTAGGTAAATGCGTTTTAGTCCATGTTTACTGGCCGTTCGCTCTTGTTTGTTTTGCGCACTGCCACCTCTCAAAATACGGAATACTTCGTTAACATACCGTATAGAGAGGTAGCAAGTTGTGACCACTAACGCACTTTTCAAGGAACGTAATAAATACATGTCAGATGGATTTTACCAAAATAGATGCCAGAAGTAGAAGAAGACTTATTGTGATATTGTTTCAAGTATGCGTGATAAAAATTAGAAAGTAAATTTCCAGTTTCCACCAGGGTTATCCATTAATTTCTGTACAATATTTCGATAATAGCACTTGTCATCTTATTCCTGGAATGAGAGCGATGGTTTCATATATTTGCAGTGTAGACTCCTGAAATGCTAAGTGTCACAGACCACATGACACTCATTTCACTTCTAGCGCCGGCCACTTCCTATTATTTATTATTATTATTATTATTATTATTATTATTATTATTACTTCTTTACTTTCTCAGACGTTAAGTCTGGTTGAGAATGGAAAGTGACGCGGACCTTGATCAAGCGTCACTTCCTTTTAACTGTATGGTATGTGTTATATTGCATTTAGGAACTTTCGGGTAATTGAACATGTATCAATAATTACTGATTTCTGTAGTTGTATATATACGTTTGGATGTAGCTCTATTGCATTGATGTACTGGTGGATATTGTGTGGTATGACTCCTGTAGTTGATAGTATAATTGGTATGATGTCAACTTTATCCTGATGCCACATGTCTTTGACTTCCTCAGCCAGTTGGATGTATTTTTCAATTTTTTCTCCTGTTTTCTTTTGTATATTTGTTGTATTGGGTATGGATATTTCGATTAGTTGTGTTAATTTCTTCTTTTTATTGGTGAGTATGATGTCAGGTTTGTTATGTGGCGTTGTTTTATCTGTTATAATGGTTCTGTTCCAGTATAATTTGTATTCATCATTCTCCAGTACATTTTGTGGTGCATACTTGTATGTAGGAACTTGTTGTTTTAAAAGTTTATGTTGTAAGGCAAGCTGTTGATGTATTATTTTTGCGACATTGTCATGTCTTCTGGGGTATTCTGTATTTGCTAGTATTGTACATCCGCTTGTGATGTGATCTACTGTTTCTATTTGTTGTTTACAAAGTCTGCATTTATCTGTTGTGGTATTGGGATCTTTAATAATATGCTTGCTGTAATACCTGGTGTTTATTGTTTGATCCTGTATTGCAATCATGAATCCTTCTGTCTCACTGTATATATTGCCTTTTCTTAGCCATGTGTTGGATGCGTCTTGATCGATGTGTGGCTGTGTTAGATGATACGGGTGCTTGCCATGAAGTGTTTTCTTTTTCCAATTTACTTTCTTCGTATCTGTTGATGTTATGTGGTCTAACGGGTTGTAGAGGTGGTTATGAAATTGTAGTGGTGTAGCCGATGTATTTATATGGGTGATTGCTTTGTGTATTTTGCTAGTTTCTGCTCGTTCTAGAAAGAATTTTCTTAAATTGTCTACCTGTCCATAATGTAGGTTTTTTATGTCGATAAATCCCCTTCCTCCTTCCTTTCTGCTTAATGTGAATCTTTCTGTTGCTGAAAGTATGTGATGTATTCTATATTTATGGCATTGTGATCGTGTAAGTGTATTGAGTGCTTCTAGGTCTGTGTTACTCCATTTCACTACTCCAAATGAGTAGGTCAATATTGGTATGGCATAAGTATTTATAGCTTTGGTCTTGTTTCTTGCTGTCAATTCTGTTTTCAGTATTTTTGTTAGTCTTTGTCTATATTTTTCTTTTAGTTCTTCTTTAATATTTGTATTATCTATTCCTATTTTTTGTCTGTATCCTAGATATTTATAGGCATCCGTTTTTTCCATCGCTTCTATGCAGTCGCTGTGGTTATCCAATATGTAATCTTCTTGTTTAGTGTGTTTTCCCTTGACTATGCTATTTTTCTTACATTTGTCTGTTCCAAAAGCCATATTTATATCATTGCTGAATACTTCTGTTATCTTTAGTAATTGGTTGTGTTGTTGATTTGTTGCTGCCAGTAGTTTTAGATCATCCATGTATAGCAAATGTTTGATTTTGTGTGGGTATGTTCAAGTAATATTGTATCCATAATTTGTATTATTTAGCATGTTGGATAGTGGGTTCAGAGCAAGGCAGAACCAGAAAGGACTTAAGGAGTCTCCTTGGTATATTCCACGCTTAATCTGTATTGGCTGTGATGTGATATTATCTGAATTTGTTTGGATATTAAGTGTGGTTTTCCAATTTTTCATTACTATGTTTAGGAACTGTATCAATTTAGGATCTACTTTGTATATTTCCAATATTTGTAGTAACCATGAGTGGGGTACACTATCAAAAGCTTTTTGGTAATCAATGTATGCGTAGTGTAGAGACCTTTGTTTAGTTTTAGCTTGATATGTCACCTCTGCATCTATTATCAGTTGCTCTTTACATCCTCGCGCTCCTTTGCAGCAGCCTTTTTGTTCTTCATTTATAATTTTGTTCTGTGTTGTATGTGTCATTAATTTCTGTGTAATGACTGAAGTTAATATTTTGTAGATTGTTGGTAGGCATGTTATGGGGCGATATTTAGCTGGGTTTGCTGTGTCTGCTTGATCTTTAGGTTTCAGATAAGTTATTCCATGTGTAAGTGTATCAGGGAATGTGTATGAGTCTGCAATGTAACTGTTAAATAATTTAGTTAGATGTGAATGTGTTGAGGTGAACTTCTTTAGCCAGAAATTTGCTATTTTATCATTTCCAGGGGCTTTCCAATTGTGCGTAGAATTAATTGCTCGGGTGACTTCATGTTGCAAAATTATCACTTCAGACATTTGTGGTATCATCTTGTATGTATCTGTTTCTGCTTGTATCCACCGTGCATGCCTGTTATGTTGTACCGGGTTTGACCATATGCTGCTCCAGAAGTGTTCCATGTCTCTTATGTTTGGTGGATTGTCTATTTTTATGTGTGTGTTATCTATTGTTTGGTAAAATTTCTTTTGGTTTGTGTTGAATGTTTGGTTTTGTTTCCTTCTATTTTCACTTTTTTTGTATCTTCTAAGTCGTTTCGCCAAAGCTTGTAATTTTTGCTTCTTTTCATCTAATTGCTCTATTGCTTCTTGTTGTGAGACTTTACCTAACCTTTTTCGTTTTTTGTCTGATATTTCATTTCTTATAAATTGTGTTAACTGTCCGATGTCTTTTCTCAGTTTTTCTATTCTGATCTGTAGCCTGTGTTGCCATGCTGGTTTTGTGGGTTTCTTCTGTGTGTTGGTTGGTTCTGATATCTGCCTAGTATGTATATTTAGTGTAGTGAGTGCTCCTACATAAACCAGTAGTTGTAACTCTTCCATAGTTGTGTATTCATTTATTTTGTTGTGTATGATTGTGTTGATAGTTTTTATTGTTGTTTCGACTTGTGGGCTATTTGGTGGTCTATGCAAGAATGGTCTAATGTCTGTATTTGTGTCTTTGTATTCTATATATGTCAACTGAAATTTTTCTTCTATATCTAACATGTGTGTCACTTCGTATTCTATTTGTGGTTGTGCTGGTGGCTGTCTTAAAATTTCATTTTCCTCTGATTGTTTAATTGATGCGTGTTCTTTGTTTGTTTGCTCTGGGATGTTTGAGTCCATTACTGTATTTTCTTCTTCTTCTTCTAATTGCACATTATTTTGTTCCAGTATTTGTTGTACTTGTTGTTTGATGTTTTCTAATTCTGACTGGGGTATCCTGTTATTTTTTATTATTACACGGATCTGATCAGCTAGACGTTGTTCTGTTAAAAATTTTAATTCTGGGTATCTGGTAATAAATGTTGTGTGTACTTGTGATCTGTATCCAGTTGTGTTGGTTCCTAGGTTTGTTGCTTGGTAATAACAGAACATGAGGTGTCGATTAACTTCATCTGACCATCTCATCCTCTGTCTTTGTTTTCCTTCTAGGGTGGTTGCAGGAAGCATATCCTGCAAAACACCTCTATTTGGATTTAAATCATTTTCCAGTTGGCTAGCAGTGTCATTACCATTGTGGGCGGGCATAGGGTTCAAGCGCCGTCCCCGACCATGACGGCGCTTGTCCGAGGCTTCTTTAGTTCTGTCCTGAACCAAGTAATCACACTAAAAGGGGGGTTAGCCCTATTAGTGGTTTGTTCTTTTCGTCGCCTTTTACGACTGGCAGAACATACCGGAGGCCTATTCTTTTCCCGGGCCTCCACGGGGTTTATTATTATTATTATTATTATTATTATCATTTACAGGTTAATATGTTGCTATTTTTATGTACATTCGTGACAGTTATTTTTCTTTTGTTGCAGGTGAGTATCTGAGTAACACTTCAGCATAGCAGGAGACGTGTTATCCAGGCAGCCACGGTAGGGCCTGCACAGTGACCTTTAATGTAGCTAAATCATGTCGTAGACACATCACTTCAAACTGTTACAGAAGTCAGGCCCCAGTGACGTGGACCTATACGTCTTACGCCTAGTCCTCCGCTCGTTAATAAATGTTAACGAAAATAACTGTTTTGCCCTTACTTGTGGCCAGTAATTCGCTATTTTGTTGTTTCACTGACAAGGGGAGGCCACGACGTTTGGAACGCGGATTGACTTCAAACTTCGTACACTCGTAGTACTCCATTAGGACAACAAAATGTGTAAGCAGTAGCGCGTACTTCTCAAGCGTTATTGAGAAAATCGCAAGATAATTTCGGTCGTCAAATATATATGGCTGTGCGTGGCCGTTTTTACCAGAAAGCGGCGGCAGCCGAGTGGGTAGCGTCCAAGCCCCGTAATTGCTGTATCGCTGGATAGTCCCCCGTTCGTCAGTTTTTTTATTTTTAACCCATTTTCCTTACTATTTGTATTACAATTGATATAATGGGAAAATACGTGTAATCGGATAAACTTTTATTAAATTTACAATGTTATTTGGCAATCTACAGATTTTTATTATCACAAATAATATATTCGTAACTGTCGACTAGTAAACGACCAAACGCATTGATACTGAAAATGTATGAGAAATCCCTTATACCTGGGAGGAGCCCGAAACTACTTGGCCTTTGTAATTGTTATACAGTGTGATTAAAAAAAATGTTTACAAACTGACATGGCACATTGGCCATACAAGGATCAGTAATCACATAGGAAACAGTCACAAATGCAACGAGGGTGCGGTACGGTCACCGAGAGGGGGTTTGTGTACAAACACGGCCGGAGCGCACGGACGAAGACCATTGCCATTCACGCCGTGGAAGCGTTGGGAATACGATGTCTACCTACACTTATTGCGAAATGGCTGAAACTGATTTTGATTTATGGCACGGCCAATTACAATGGACGAGTAGCCGTGCGATTGTATCGTGCGAAATATTCCGATAGAAAGGTGCCGTGCCGCACTTTATTCGCCACCCTGCGTCGCCGATTGTGCGAAACCGGCTCGTTTCCAGTGAACAAACCGGGTGCCGGTCGCCAACGAACAACGCGGACAGTCGGAGCGAAAGAAAGAGTTCTCGAAAGGGTGCAGCGTTCGCCGTCAACAAGAACGCGATGTGTATCCAGCGCCACTGATACCCCCCAACCCTCCGTCTGGCGTATTGTACACGACGGAGGACTGAATCCATTTCATTTCCAGTGCGTCCAGGCATTGCAACCGGTGGACTGCAACAAGCGCATGGGATTTGCGCGTTGGGTTCTGCAGGAATTCTCTGCAGACCGAAGCTTTACAGTGAGTGTCCTCTTCACTGATGATGGTGCGTTCTGCGAGGGTGTGATGAACGTTTACAATCTGCGCACGTAGGCGGATGCTACACGTACGCATGCCTCGTAACGCAAATTCGTCGTAAAGGTGTGCGATATTGTTTAATTGGGCCGTACTTTCTCCCGAAGCGACTTAATGAGCGCATGTATCTCCTGCGAGAGATTCTGCCGGACATACTGAATGATATTCCCATGTCTATTCATTGACGCTTTAGATTTCACGACGACGTAGCTCCCAGCGCATTTCGGCGTACAAATGAGGGCACATATGCAGGCAACCTCTCCCGGCCACTGGATAGGTCGCAGTGAGGCGACCGCATGGCCACCATGATCGCCAGATCTGTCCCAATCGATTTTTTCCTATGGGGTATCTGAAGGGCCTTGTGTGCGAAACACCGATTACATCTATTTACTATTAAAAACAGTCTTGATCACGATTTATTTATTAAGGTGACCAGTTTGGACCACTACTGTGGTCATCTTCAGTGATTCTCCAGCAGAAAGAGGTTACCACTCAGTGGTCTGAAGATAACAGTAGTGGTCCAAACCGGTCACCTTAATAAATAAATCGTGATCAACACTGTTTTTAATAGTAAATATTTGTAACACATTGATCACTGTCACTCCCATAATATATTCAAAAGTAACCGATTACGTCGCCGGGGGACAAGTGAACTGGATTGTTGGGACAGCAGTTCAAGATACACCAGGCGATTTGAGCGGGAGAGCCGTTCAATGCAGCGTCGCTGTCAGGCGTGTCTCGATGCCAAACTTTTGAGAACCTCCTATAGTGAGCGTCCATCTGTAGCAAATGACTAAATTTAGTAGCCCCGGATAGTTTTCGCGCCCATCGGTTCCTATGTGATTCTGATCTTTGTTGTATGCGCGATGCACCACGTCAGTTAGTAAACGTTTTTTTTAATCACCCTGTATATTTCAATAATATCTAGACAAGGACCATGTGCCAAGTTCAGTTACTTCTCACTTCCTGTTTCCTTCCTTCCACTATTCCTCCATTTCATAGGCGTTTTTTTTTGTTTTTTTTTTTTGTTTTTTTGTTTTAAGGAATTTGAAAAACACTAAACATCTCCGGCCATCTTCAAAACCATTTCTCACGTGTTCTCATGATGCTTCTACGTTGGAATCTTGCTAATTTTACCATTTTCAGCCGGCCGTTGTGGCCGAGCCGTTCTAGGCACTTCAGTCCGGAACCGCGCGACCGCAACGGTCGCAGATTAGAATCCTGCCTCGGGCATGGATGTGTCATGTCCTTAGGTTATTTAGGTTTAAGTAGTTCTAAGTTCTAGGGGACTGATGACCTCAGATGTTAAGTCCCGTAGTGCTCAGAGCCATTTGAACCATTTTTACCATTTTCCTTATGAAAGCATTTCTGTGCTGCTGCTCCCTTTTTTCGTGTTCTGTACTTCTAAATCCTATTCTCGTTTCCGGACTTATCTTTTTGTTAACTTATTTTTCCTTTATGCTTATCGTAACAAGCTGTTTTGTTAGCCTATTATCGCTGTCTTCCTAAATGTCCGTGAAATCATTTTTTTTTTCTGTAGTGTTTATTTCCGTAGCAATACTGGAACACGTGAGGCAATACTGACCTTACGACTTACCTTAGAAGAAAGATTAAGGAAAGGCAATCCTACGTTTCTAGCATTTGTAGACTCAGAGAAAGCTTTTGACAATGTTGACTGGAATACTCTCTTTCAAATTCTAAAGGTGGCAGGGGTAAAATACAGGGAGCGAAAGGCTATTTACAATTTGTACAGAAAGCAGATGGCAGTTACAAGAGTCGAGGGGCATGAAAGGGAAGAATTGGTTGGGAAAGGAGTGAGACAGGGTTGTAGCCTGTCCCAGATGTTATTCAATCTGTATATTGAGCAAGCAGTAAAGGAAACAAAAGAAAAATTCGGAGTAGGTATTAAAATCCATGGAGAAGAAATAAAAACTTTGAGGCTCGCCGATGACATTGTAATTCTGTCAGAGACAGCAAAGGACTTGGAAGAGCAGTTGAATGGAATGGACAGTGTCTCGAAAGGAGGATATAAGATGTGAATATCAACAAAAGCAAAACGAGGATAATGGAATGTAGTCGAGTTAAGTCGGGTGATGCTGAGGGAATTAGATTAGGAAATGAGACACTTAAAATAGTAAAGGAGTTTTGCTATTTGGGGAGCAAAATAACCGATGATGGTTGAAGTAGAGAGGATATAAAATGTAGACTGGCAATGGCAAGGAAAGCGTTTCTGAAGAAGAGAAATTTGTTAACATCGAGTATAGATTTAAGTGTCAGGAAGTCATTTCTGAAAGTATTTGTATGGAGTGTAGCCGTGTATGGAAGTGAAACATGGACGATAAATAGTTTGGACAAGAAGAGGATAGAAGCTTTCAAAATGTGGTGCTACAGAAGAATGCTGGAGATTAGGTGGGTAGATCACATAACTAATGAGGAGGTATTGAATAGAATTGGGCAGAAGAGAAGTTTGTGGCACAACTTGACCAGAAGAAGGGATCGGTTGGTAGGACATGTTCTGAGGCATCAAGGAATCACCAATTTAGTACTGGAGGACAGCGTGGAGGGTAAAAATCGTAGAGGGAGTCCAAGAGATGAATACACTAAGCAGATTCAGAAGGATGTAGGTTGCAGTAGGTGCTGGGAGATGAAGAAGCTTGCACAGGATAGAGTAGCATGGAGAGCTGCATCAAACCAGTCTCAGGACTGAAGACAACAACAACAGTGTTTATTTTTTGTAGATTTTATAATATTTTGTAATTGCTGTTTAATTTCCAGGTTTACGTGCTTCTTATTGGACCTAAAATAGTCCCCCTTCCTTCTTTCCACTAAGTTTGCTTTGTGTAAATAATAATTCGGTGCTCGGGATTCGCTTGTGTGGATGCCCTTTGCGTTCAGTGCTATGTTGTAATATATTCTTTTATATTTATCGATGTGCTCTTATTGTTGTAAATATTAGTTATTACTCTATTCGTTTTTCGCGGAGCTTCATTGATACAATTTTCCAGCCTATTTTGCCCTGCTGACTCTCCTAGATCTTTTTTTTTATTTTTTTATTTGGCAGTCTCATTGGGAGAGGGTGGCTGGATGTTTTTGTGTTGCCGCCTCCTCCGCCTTCGCCCCCACCTCCCCTCAAACGCACACGCACAGAAATTTTGTACCCTATCTGTTTGCGTGTAGTGTTATCCACATGAAAGTCTGAGGCAATTTTTCTCAAATTGTGTAACTGAGGCGTGACGTGTGTACCAACACGATATCTCAGTAGATATCGGCTGGGCGCATTCGTTCCTGGGTCGGCACACTTCCCCGAAACCCGAAATAGGCGTCCTAACGCGCGCAGGTATCAGAACGGTTCAGTGCCTCTCATAGATACTTAAACTTTCCAAACTTTTCTATTTTACCGATATCTGGTGTTCAGATTTTTGTAATATTGTTTATGTTAGAAAAAAAATTTTCCTCTGTGGAGGTTCTTAAACTACTTCGATTGGCTATCTGTTTCAAAAGACTTACTTCCCCATCCGGGAGATTTTCACAGTTCAGCTTTCTTCAATACATTGTATTGATCATTATTTCTATTATTTTCGCCGCCACCACCACTACCACTCGAAAAATATCAAAAATATGACCCACATTATATATCAAGTGCATTTGAATAGCTTGCATATTTTGCTGTTTTCTCTAGTGTTTATTCCGCCTAGTACGTGGCCTGTTTTTTCAGGATTTGCAGTTTCATGATTAATATTACTATTTCACTTTGTGACCTTTGTGATGCCACATTCAAGGTAACCCAGTGGAAGGAAGTCGTGTGTGCCTCATGTCTGTGCATCGTGTAAACTTTCTGTGAGCCCAGAATTTGCCTAAACAAGCTTGGGGAAACCGCCGAAAACCGAAACTCAGGCTGCCCGTGTACCTGTGCACAATAGTTAACCCGCCGCGCTGTTTCCATCTGGTTGTAGCTCACCTCCCTGTCTCGGAAGCTAGCGCTAGCGCAAGCGCTTTACACTTTACATGCAGGTATTTGAATATCTTACATAAACCACAATATACTACTGATGATGTGCTGACGCTTGTCCAGGTACCTGATGGGTTACAGTAAAGTAAAAGTACTGTTATTATCTTTAAGGCAGAAGTTGATAAAGATGTTGCTAAAGCACAGGAATGATGACGAAGCTCTTATTGGAAGAAACATCTCCTCTCTGAACGTGGCCGTCTGAAGTGTGCCCCCATATTAGAAGAAGAAGAAGAAGAAGAAGAAGAAGAAGAAATCTCGAGCTGTCTAAATCTCTGTGGTTTTTGACGAATTATCCAGCGGCATTCTCGCGAATTTTTCCAACATGGGGTGCCGTGTACTAGCAACTAAGTATCAAATACTTGTTGAGATGCAGCTGACGATGAATTGTAGTTATAAACAAAGTAATACGCATTAGTGGGTGCGGTTAGCAACTGGTGGAACGCCGTTCTGGCACGTGATACTCGTTACCGTTGTATAGTTTTTGCTGGGAATGTGTTAGCGTCATACTGCTTGCACGCTGCGACGCCAGCAGTAACGAGAACAGCGCGCAGTTCAGCGATTATAGATCGTGTAGGTGTCGCCATCGCAGTGATTGCTTCAGTTTCCTCTTTGCTGTCTGAGGTCATTTCCTCTCTATAATCGAAACGACATCGCACTGAAACGTGGCGGCCAAACTTGGCTGTCACCAGCGGACTAAATAATAAAAGCTAGCCGCTGTATGTTGCGGAATGTTGAAGTTCCTTACGGTTCCACCGGCGAGGTTTTAAGGGTTCACGACCGAGCGGATAAAACGTTACCTGCAACCGCAAGTCAGCGATCGGGATTTGCAAGTCTTCGATTCATATCCGTCGATATTACCTCTAGAACACCGTTCTCCGTCTTTATAGCCCGAGGGACGGTGTACCTTTCAGCTGCGCTACGGGACACGTGGGAACTGAGATGCGACTGCCAGGGAAGCATCTACTCAAAATACCGTGGCTGAATGTGCCGGAACCCCCACCCCCACCCCCCCCCCATCCCCTCCTCCGCTCTGCGCTTAATCCTTGCTGTTTATCTGGAGGATTATGCTTCGGTCGGAACAAGAATGGCTGGATGTGACAGGCAATAACCTGCTGCCGCTAAAATCAACTAATCGTCTCCATCTGGCCACTGAGGCGAAGTGTAGTCCTCACTCGACTACAGACAGGGACACACTCCAGTCTCTGATGCCTGTGGCGTGCAGATTCCAGTACGCCGCTTTGTAATTGAACGTGTTTTCTATTCGGGCATGAGGTCAAAAACTAGAAAAATACTGTATTTCTTCAGACTAAAGTTATCGTGAATGATGACATAACTTCGTACCAATGTTAAAAATGAAATTTTGTTGTAATAGTGCATAATTAGTGCACATTTTCGTTACCTAGCGCACAGTAACGATAGATATAAAATGTTACAATCTCTGTTGTAATGTGTAGTTAGACTTCGTGTCCAATATTTTCAAAAAACGGAGGAAGTGGTACAAAGTACCCCAGTTGATTGTAATGCATTTGAATAAAAGTGCAAGTACTGTTGTTAACCATTCCTCCTCTCACAGAGACAACACACATTTATTCACGCAGTTACAGTGTCAAAACTGTGGAATAGCTGCGCGTGGCAACAGAAAACGGTCGACACGAAGTATTTTGAATGTTGCTGACTTTCAACAAAGAGTACTGGGCGGGGGAGAGAGGGAGAACGCCACGCACTGTACAATGACTCGCAGAGAATATATATTCAGGGTGTCTGTCCTAAGAGTGGTCTGGCGCATTTTCTCCGATGTTTCGACAGATATTTTCAATTTCGTTTTTGTAATATGTAGCTGAAGTCAGCCCAAATAAATACTATTCATCACGTCTTTCAAATGACAGTGTCTACGAAAAGCGCCGGTTTGTTTCCCTTTTGTTTTTAAAAACTGTATTTTACGTGCTCATGCAATAGAACCGTCCGAAATTAGTCTATTACGAGATTCGTTTTATCGATATGTATTAACAGGAACAGTAAAACACGAATATTAAACGGGAATCCAGCAGCAACAGCACGGTTCTGGCCCGCTCTTACTATTACCGCCATGCAGCAGCTGTGTTACAGGAGTGCTGGTTATTCATTCTTTTTTACTCGCGCTCTTAATATATACCGATAATACGAATGACATTAGACTAATTTGGGACTGCTGTATTGACGTGGGCACGTAAAATTCCGCTTTAGAAATAGTTTTGTTCGTAAAGGGCAAACCGACACTTTTTGTCGCCACTAAGCATCACTTGAGAGAAGTGATTAGCAACACTTGTTCGGGCTTACTCCAGCTACACAATGCAAAAAAACTTGTAAATAACTGTCAAAACACCAGGGAAACTGCGTCTGACGACTCGAGGGAGGTATATATAATTATTTTGTGTGTGTATTCATTGAGGGTGGTCGGACGGGAGTTTAAACACTCTCTCACCCCAATACAAAGGCAGCACCTTGGCCATCCTGCTGCCCTGTGATGTAGATGTATGTAGATTAAATACCGAAATAACGTCCATCGAACATATCACACGTGTAAGTGAAACAATCTACCAAATTATGAGCACTCAAAAGTCGTGAGACAGTCATCCGGTTGGTGCGGTTTAGTCGATGGGCAGCGTTTTCAGAGGAATTTGGTCTTCGTGGTTGCGACAGTATGTTTGCATGTCAGACGTGCTTAGGAGCACGTGGCCTTGGCTGCACAGTCACGACACAAGGCAGGAGGAAACCTACTACTGAACTTCAAAAGCACTCGGATAATAATTTTAGGCTGTTACATTGTTCTTGGCAGTAAGTGCATTAACATGTAGTTCAACAGAGTGGTTTTCTTTATCAGCTTGAACAATTTACACTTCCCTATAGCACAAGCAATCGACTAGCAGAAGTTCTCACTCGCCTTCAAAGGCATTTGAATAACCAGATTCTTCCAGTAATACTGTTCGCATCGTAAGCATGAGTGCACACAAA
This sequence comes from Schistocerca nitens, assembly GCF_023898315.1. Lineage (NCBI taxonomy): Eukaryota > Metazoa > Arthropoda > Insecta > Orthoptera > Acrididae > Schistocerca > Schistocerca nitens. The sequence goes on from NC_064614.1 coordinate 1,130,627,504, forward strand.
TACGCTCGTCGGTGTACGTACGTTGTTGCATTCCACTTCAGCAGACTCTGCAACAGGTCGTTCGAAAACGAGTTGTTACTTTAGTGTCTGTGAGCATACTCCAGCTTAAATGTCGGCTTTCCCTGTGACGTTTACTCATTGTGTGTAATCGGAGAAAAATATTGTTGCACATTTTCGTGTTGTTGATTATGAAACAATTGTAAAAAATGGTTCAAATGGCTCTGAGCACTACGGGACTTAACAGCTATGGTCATCAGTCCCCTAGAACTTAGAACTACTTAAACCTAACTAACCTAAGGATATCACACAACACCCAGCCATCACGAGGCAGAGAAAATCCCTGACCCCGCCGGGAATCGAACCCGGAAACCCGGGCGTGGGAAGCGAGAACGCTACCGCACGACCACGAGATGCGGGCAACAATTGTAAAATTTCTCTCGTGCATGTGCTACTTCATCATTCTGCGTTTACTAAAATCAGTATCGAGAAAAGTGTTAAAGATTTTTCGTAATCATTTTATAAGTACAAAACATTTTTCTGTTATCTTTGTTTTATTTTAAAAAGTTTTCAGAACAGCTTATACTTCCTTGACATCACAAATATATATATGAAAATATTTAATCGTATGGCTAGGGCGCCCGTCGGGCAGACCGTTCGCCGGTCTTTCAATTTGACGCCACTTCTGCGACCTGCAGTCGATGGGGATGATAGGATGATGATGATGATGATGATGATGACTGCACGACACCCAGTCCCTGGGCGGAGAAAATTCCCCGGCCCAGCCGGGAATCGAACCCGGGCTCAGAGGATTGAAATCCGTCACGCTGACCATTCAGCTACCGGGGGCGGACATGAAATGGACTAAAATCAAATAAATCAATCACTAGGGAGGAAATCAGAGCAAAGGCAACAACATAGGAAACTATCAGTAGAAACTGTTCAGGTATTGGTTCCACTTCAGGATTAGTATTTGTAGTATCAGTTCAAAATTATGCCTTACTAGAAGGCTCATCGCGAATGTCGCCTTAAAACCCAGACTATGTGAGGACGCCTTCAGGTCTGACTCCAATTCACTGTGACCGATCCGTTCCCGCAGTCGTGCTGTTGCCAGATACCCGTGGGGAAGCCTCTGGTCGTAGTGTTCGAAATCATACGTGGGAACATGTTAGACAACAGAAGTTCGTGTGAGACCTGGAAGATTGCGTAGGTACCTTAATGGTTAAGACGACTGCTGACGACGAGCGCGAAATCGGCGTTCGGGTGCCCGTACGACGAAAAAAAAAGTTGTCAACATACATCAGTCGAGAATATACCCAAAAAAGACTTGGAAGAGATAAACTTAACAGAAGACGACAGCCGGAGCTGAGAAAAATTTAGAATCGAAATAAACTACTTAAGGGTTCTGCGAGGAAAACATAGGAAACTTTGAAGAATCTTCACCCGGGTACAAAAGTAACAAAGAGTGAAGGAATAATAGAGTAGTGGAGAGATAGGAAGGAGAACCTCATTCGAAAGAACAACTCTTGTGTGTGTTTTACCTGGCCCGCAGTTGGCCGGATTCGACATAAGGGGGAGATTAATCGAGAATACATGTACATCAATTGTGAACAGAAAAATCGTTCAAATTTGGTGGCCACGTAGTTTGCGTTCGCAGTTACAACATGGAGTAAGAGTTAGGTTGTTGGGTCCTTCAAAGTCATTCTGTATCAGTATCTAAATTCATTCTCCGCAAGCTACTGTACACAGTGTAGAGCAGGGCCGGCCGCGGTGGTCTTGCGGTTCTAGGCGCTGCAGTCCGGAACTGTGGGACTGCTACGGTCGCAGGTTCGAATGCTGCCTCGGGCATGGATGTGTGTGATGTCCTTAGGTTAATTAGGTTTAAGTAGTTCTAAGTTCTAGGGGACTGATGACCTAAGATGTTGAGTCCCATAGTGCTCAGAGCCATTTGAACCATTTTTTGTAGAGCAGGGTAATTGATACCAAAATTTGCAACATTTTTGGTCAATTCCCTTCACGCTTTGACCAAGGAGATAAATTACAAAATGTGTGCTTATGTGTGCGCTCTAGTCACCTGTGTCTTGTTCACTCCTACGCGAGATACGACTGTGGTAGCCGTTCTCAAAAGCGGGTTCTCAAAATTTGTCAAACAGTTTTACAAGAGCAATGTTGTCTTTCTTTCAAACTTTTCTATTTAACTTCCGCGAACACCCCTGTTAATGGGCTACAACGGCCGGTTACGACATTAGTAGCGCGTTTCTGATTCAGTTCGACGTCTTACTTGATACGAATGTAAAACACTGGAGCAATATTCCAGAACTGATCGCACTACACTGCCCCAGAATCTTTCCATTAATACGCGGAAACACGCGTTTTGCAGGCTTCTGGGATATGAAAAGGGGAGTGAGTTCATAATACTCTGAATAACAAACCCATGTCCGGGAACGTACCGTTTCCGCTTTACGACGGTTGCAGTTCAGACGCTTAACTCATTCACATCTGCTTGAGGAACTGAAATAGGCGTGATTCAGTATAATTATCAGACAACAATTCGAAAGAAAAGATAACGAAACATCCATTTATCACTTCAGCACATTTGTTTCTGTTAACACTCAGTGTCTCAGCTTCCAAGAACGGGTCGAGATCGTTTGATAGGAAGCTCAAGTATGCAGGACCAGTTAGCTTGAGTGGAAGAAGGTATGGCCCAATCACGTTACCGTCCAGAATACCTGCCCGCATATTAGTACCAAACCGGTGCTGAAATCCCTGAAACTGCGTGGCGGCAGTGTTTCCGTCTGCCCAGACATGACTTTCGCGAATTCAGAACATATTCCCTAGTGAACTTAACATTCATGTGTGAACAGAACTCGACTTGGAAATAGGGATGTGTCGATGAAGCGGTGCAGGAACCACGGGTAGTAGGCAACGAGCTGTGGAAAATCGGTTGGACCCATAGCGTGAACCCCTTGTAAGTGGTACGGACCTTGTTGTTCACGCAGAACGTGCAAGACGATACTGTGACTAACCAGGGGACCCTCCATACTGTAAATCACGGATTTTGATGCGCTTCAAATACGTTGTAGAGGCACTTATCGTGAGTATGCGGGGATCCGGTTTTTTAGCGACGGGCCTTGGTTTTTGAGAAAATCTATTTTGAAGTTTATTGCGCGACTTGTATATCCGTAACATTATGTGTATTCCGAGTAAGTCAGCGTAGCGCAGCGGTAAAGGTTTACGGCTACCGCGCTGGAGGTACCGTGTTCGAATCCTGCTCGTATACTTTTTTTCTTTGAAAATCGACCGAATTTTTCAATTTTATTTCAGAGAATATCAACACAGTGTTTGGTGTGCGAAATTATAAAGACATATTCAGTTATTAATTTTTTCTGTCATACTATATTACAAAATCTTATTTTTCATCGTCCACCTTGCTTGGTGTGCCAGAACAATATTGTGGGTGATACATCATAGAAACAACCGAAGCACAAATTTTCACAACACCACGCGCACTTTATGAAAGCAACCGTCTTGCTGGCGCACGGTCTCTTAATGGGCGATACCGGGAAACACAATTTTTTTGCATTCAAAAAGATTTCTCTTTCATCCGCTTATTACGATGCGAACCATGCGTATCTAATCATGCTTTCAAAATTAGGTGCCCTGGATTGATATAGGATTAGCGAACGTAATTCTATCGAATCTTCTTATAGAGGCGATCTGTCTATTGTGTATCAAGTCGGGAGCATTCTGAATAATTTTCGTGAAGATTTTCTCCTGTCGGTAAAAATAAACATCACATGTCTGGCAATAAGGAGTGCACTTTGGTGGTACCACTTTTAGGATGCAGATGCTCGCTTTCCTTTCATCAGTGAATAGATGATGCTATGAAGTGGAATCGGTTAGCCCTCCCCACGAATCGATAATACACAAAAAATTTTCCATCCCACGTACGGAAGAATTAGAGAACGCAAAAATTCTTCGTACACCATTTTCGTGAACTTCCCGGATTTCGTGCAGGGCACTACTACATTTCTGTATTTCCCAGTTAATTCGTCTGCTCGTTTTTGAACATTAGGACCAAATTTTCCGGTCGGCCTTTGCACACACCCAAAAAAAAAAAAAATAAAATGGGAGCAGGATTCGAACACGGTATCTGCAGAGCGATAGCCGTGAACCTTTACCGATACGCTACGCAGATGTGCTCGAAATATATGTAATGTTACGGGTATACAAAGCGCGTAATGAACTTCAAAAACGATTTCCTCAAAAACCAACACCCGTCGCTAAAAAACCGGATAGCCAGGTACTCACGGCAAGTGCCTCTACAACATATTTGAAGCGCATCAAAATTCGTGATTTACAGTTTGGAGGGTCCCCTTGTAAGATCCATTCCACACGCAATTGTTACAGTACTAACCGGGTTCTGTTCAACGTGATGCAGTATATTTTCAAATCCGGGCGAGCAGGGTTGCCGTGCAGAACCACAGTCCGACCTCCTCGTAGTCAAGGTACCTGTTTCTCAGAGCCGCTGCGTAACTTGGGCAATAAGTTTGTGCGATGACGTGCTACGTTGCGGGAAACGTTCGTGATACAGCCGACTTGAAGCTCTTACGTTACCTCGAACTTCGCCATACACAAGGAGCACGTCTGTGTATTCTGAAAACGTGTACCGAACCATGTTTACTGTATCGGAGGCGCACAGGCATTGAATAGGTCTCGCAGCAAGGTAGACGTTAAGTGACATCAGGTGTCTGTCTCACCAGGGCAAGCAACTCCGAGGCTTTTCACTTTCCCTCCGCAGACGTGAACGTGTTACACATCTAAATTGAAACCGTCGTAGAACAGAAACGACACGTTTCCGGACATGGATTCCTGTGCAAAATACACTACTGGCCATTAAAATTGCTACACCAAGAAGAAATGCAGATGATAAACGGGTATTCATTGGACAAATATATTATACTAGAACTGACAAGTGATTACATTTATTGCAATTTGGGTGCATAGATCCTGAGAAATCAGAACCCAGAACAACCACATCTGGCCGTAATAACGGCCTTGATACGCCTGTTCATTGAGTCAAACAGCTTGGATGGCGTGTACAGGTACAGCTGCCCATGCAGCTTCAACACGGTACCACAGTTCATCAAGAGTAGTGACTGGCGTATTGTGACGAGTCAGTTGCTCGGCCACCATTCACTAGACGTTTCAGTTGGTGAGAGATCTGGAGAATGTGATGGCCAGGGCAGCAGTCGAACATTTTCTGTATCCAGAAAGGCCCGTACAGGACCTGCAACATGCGGTCGTGCATTATCCTGCTGAAATGTAGGGCTTCGCAGGGATCGAATGAAGGGTAGAGCCACGGGTCGTAACACATCTGAAATGTAACGTCCACTGTTCAAAATGCCGTCAATGCGAACAAGAGGTGACAGAGACGTGTAACCAATGGCACCCCATACCATCACGCCGGGTGATACGCCAGTATGGCGATGACGAATACACGCCTCCAATGTGCGTTCACCGCGATGTCGCCAAACACGGATGCGACCATCATGATGCTGTAAACAGAACCTGGATTCCTCCGAAAAAATTACGTTTTGCCATTCGTGCACCCAGGTTCGTCGTTGAGTACACCATCGCAGGCGCTCCTGTCTGTGATGCAGCGTCAAGGGTAACCGCAGCCATAGTCTCCTAGCTGATAGTACATGCTGCTGCAAACGTCGTCGAACTGTTTGTGTAGATGGTTGTTGTCTTGCAAACGTCCCCATCTGTTGACTCAGGGATCGAGACGTGGCTGCACGATCCGTTACAGCCATGCTGGTAAGATGTCTGTCATCTCGACTGCTAGTGATACGAGGTCGTTGGGATCCAGCACGGCGTCTCGTATTACCCTCCTGAACCCAGCGTTTCCATATTCTGCTAACAGTCATTGGATCTCGACCAACGCGATACGAAAAACCGCAATCGCGATAGGCTACAATCCAACCTTTATCAACGTCGGAAACGTGATGGTACGCACTTCTCCTCCTTACGCGAGGCATCACAACAACGTTTGAACAGGCAACGCCGGTCAACTGCTGTTTGTGTATGAGAAATCGGTTGGAAACTTTCCTCATATCAGCACGTTGTAGGTGTCACCACCGGCGCTAACCTTGTCTGAATGCTCTGAAAAGCTAATCATTTGCACATCACAGCATCGTCTTCCTGTCGGTTAAATTTCACGTCTGTAGTATGTCATCTTCGTGGTGTAGCAATTTTAATGGCCAGTAGTGTATTATGTATGCACTTCCCTATACAAGTCTTGGAAGTTTGTAACGGAAATTCCCGAGCCGTCTGTAGTAGTCTTCCATTCGCGTTCCCCACGTTCTTGAGATTATGAACAGACGCAACGAAGGAAATGAAAGGTAACGTTAGTTTGTTTTCCTTGGGCGTCTAAGACGCGTTGAAATAATAGCGCTTTTTCTTTCTCCGATCATCTTTGGTGTAGGCCGTTGGCAGGAACACAGCGAGCAGCCAAAATTTCTGTTCATGCGTGACGTGGCGCCTGGCCAGGCGGCTCTGCGTGCAAGAACGCGCCTGTCCAAAGCGCCCACCACCACCGTGTTCACAGCAGTGATGCAGCGATCTGCGAAGGACGCCTATACTGTGTCCTTGTCCCTTACTTACCTTATGTGAACCTTAGCAGAGACGTGGTCCGTTTCATGACGACACCTCTCTTACGAAGACGAAAGACACTGACGTGAATGTGGATGGGTCGTTAAACAAATAATGTATTAAAGACTGGCAATAGCAAGAAAAGCGTTTTTGAAGAAGAAAAAAATTGTTAACATCGGATATAAACTTAAGTGTTCAGAAACCTTTTTATATGAAACATGGACGATAAACGGCTTAGACAAAGAGACGTTTAGAGCCTTTCGAAACGTGATCCTGCAGAAGAACGCTAGGGTTAGATGGATATATCGCGTCACTAATGAGGAGGTACCAATAGAACTGGGGAAAAAAAATTGTGGCACGACGTGAAGGGATCGGTTCGTAGGATACATTATCAGGCCTCAAGGTATCACGAATTTAGTATTGGAGTAAAGTGTGTGTTTGGAGGGGGGGGGGTTAAAAATTTAGGGAGAGGGCGGGCAAGAATACCATGGAGAGCTCCTTCAGATCAGTCTTCAGACTGAAGACCGCAACAAAAATAGTGACGTTAGGGACAATAACGTTCTATATCTGCACCTTTGTTATGCATTAAAAACCCTTATTACGTGAACTATCGAGAACATGCGAAGCAAATGTCTCGCAGTTTTTAGGGTTCAGGCCAGAAAGGAAGTGCATATATCCGAAGCGTAAAGCAATTGTCAGGTCATCTAAATCAGATTTTCAGTTATCATTAAATACAATTATTTTTATGAAATACATTAAAATCGTGTATTACATAGTTGTTTCCTTTTCTGTCTTCTACACTGGAGCGCCAAGGAACTGGTACAAGCATGCGTATTCAAATACAAAGACATGTAAACAGCAGAATACGGCGCTGCGGTTGGCAACGCCTATATAAGACAAGTGTCTGGAGCAGTTGTTAGATCGGTTACTGTATGGCAGGTTATGAGATTTGAGCGAGTTTGAACTTGGTGTTATAGTCGGCGCACGAGCGATGGGACACAGCATCTCCGAGGTAGCGATGAAATGGGGATTTTCTCGTACGACCATTTCACGAGTGAACAGTGAATATCAGGAATGTGGTAAAATATCAACTCTCAGACATCGCTGCGTCAGGAAAAAGATCCTGCAAGAACGAGACCAACGACGACTGAAGAGAATCGTTCAACGTGACAGAAGTGCAACCCTTCCGCAAATTGCTGGAGATTTCAAAGCTGGGCCATCAAAAAGTATCAGCGTGCGAACCATTCAGTGAAACATAACTCGTGCATCCTTGATGACTGCATGACACAAAGCTTTACGCCTCGCCTTGGCTCGTCAACACCGACATTGGACTGTTGAAGACTGGAAACGTGTGGCCTGCTCAGACGAGTCTCGTTTCAAATTGTATCGAGCAGAAGGACGTACACAGGCGTGGAGACAACCTCATGAATCCATGGATCCTGCATGTCAGCAGGGGACTGTTCAATCTGGTGGAGGCTCGAAGTGGAATTGGATCCGTATGGAACCGCTGATACATCTACATAAAACTCCGACAGGTGAAACGTATGTAAGCATCCTGTCCGATCACCTGTATCCGTTCATGTCCATTGTGCATTCCGAGGACTTGGAAAATTGCAGCAGAACATGTGACACCCCACACATCCAGAATTGCTACAGAATGACTCCAGGGACATTTTCCTGAGCTTAAAGACTTCCGCTGGCCACCAAACTCCCCGGAAATGAACATTATTTAGAGTATCTGGGATGCCTTGCAATGTGCTTTTCAGAAGAGATCTCCATACCCTCGTAGTCTTACGGATTTATGGAGAGCCCTGCAGGATTCATTGTCAGTTCTCTTCAGCACTACTACATACATTAGTCGACTCTATGCCATGTCGTGTTGGGGCACTTACGCGTCCTAGCGGGGGTACTACACGATATTAAGCATGTGTACCAATTTCTTTGGCTCTTCAGTGTATTATATTCTGTAATTGTACTTTATTTTCTGTTTACTGTTGTAAGAGGCGGATTCAGTTTTAAAGCAACAAGACGCATATACTTCGTAATTGTTCGCACTGTGTATCATAAAGCTAAACAACTAGCAACCCCCATCAGATGCTGCGAGTCATGTTGTACTGAGTCCCAGAAGCTTGGTTTAGATGTACTGAGTCCCAGAAGAACATTGAGCTTGGTTTAGATGTACTGAGTCCCAGAAGAACATTGAGCTTGGTTTAGATGTGCTGAGTCCCAGAAGAACATTGAGCTTGGTTTAGATGTGCTGAGTCCCAGAAGAACATTGAGCTTGGTTTAGACAAATAAAACCCTCAGTTGGTACATAGGGTGCTTTGATTATAGAGTTCTGCCAAGACCTGCGCAGACTCATTTTGTAAAAACATCCATTAACTGTACTAGACATTGTTGAGGATTACTCATCAAGTTTTAATTATCAGCGTGTAAATAAAACAGCTGGGACCATGGTTCTGCTCGGTGTTAGTCCTACTACATATCCACCCTTCAAGGCGACACATATTTGTCTCATCCGTGGATGACTTGGCTTAGACCTTGATTGTTGAAGTCCACATGTTGGCGGACCGCGTCGAGAATCGCCTCCTCGACATTTTTGAAACGCAAGATACAGATTAAGAGTAAACCGAAGAAAGACGGAAGTAATGAGGAGGAGCAGAAATGAGAATAGAGAGAAACGTAACATGAAAAATGATCACGAAGTACACCTTTTTAAGGAATTCTGCTACTTGAACCAAATAACCCATTACGGACACGGCAAGGACGACATAAAAAGCTCACCATTGCATGCAAAGAGGGCCCTCTAGGCCGAGAGAAGTCTAGTGGTGTAAAACATAGGCCTTAACTTGGGGAATAAATTTCTGAGAATGTACGTTTGGATCACAGCATAGTATGGTAGTGACTCGCGGACAGTGGGTAAACCAGAAGGGAAGAGAATAGAAGAATTTGAGTTGTGCTGCTGCAGAAGAACGTTGAAAATTAGGTGGATTGATAAGGTAAGCAATGTGGAAAATATCCGCAGAATGAACAAAGAGAAAAGCCACAAGGAGGAGGGACGGGGTGATACGTGAAGTGTACCAGTGGTAATGCAGTCGATACTTTAAACTGCGCGATAGCAATGACGATGTAAACGATGACAGCGCCACTAAAGACGAAGTAAATATTCCAGAATTCCAGTCGAGAATAGCTGCCAACATGAACTTAAATGGAGATATCGTCGGTGTTGCAAAGCAGCTTAAATCACTCAATAAAGGCAAGGCATCGGGTCCAGATTGTATACTAGTCAGGTTCCTTTCAGAGTACGCTGATGCAAAAGCTCCGTGCTTGTCTATCGTATATAACCCCTCGCTCGGCAAAATATTGTAACCTAAAGACTGCAAAGGTGCATAAGTCACAATAATATCCAATAAAGGAAATAAGAGTAATCCGCTGAGTTACCGACCCATGTCGCTATCGTCGATTTTCAGCAGGATTTTGGAACATGCACTGTGGTAGAACATAACGAATTACCTCGAAGAAAACTATTTATTGAGAGATAGCCACCAGGGATTCAGAAAATAACGTTGTTATGAAACACAACTCTTTATTTTCTTGAAGCATTTGACACCGTACCTCAGAAGCGTCTCCAGATGAAATTGTGTACCTGTGGACTGTCCTCTCAGTTTTGCGACGGGATTCGTTATTTCCTGTCAGAAAGTTCATAGTTATATTCATTTACGAAAAGTAATTGAGTAACACTGAATTAATATCGGGCGTTCTCCAAGTAAGTGTAATAGGCCATCTGCTGTGTCTGCTCTATGCAAATTATGTTGGTGACAATCTGAGCAGTCCTATTAGATTGTTTCAGATGATGCTGTCATTTAGCATCCTGTTAAGTTTTCAGACGATTAAAACCAATTGCAAAATGATTTAAGCAAGATACCTGGTGTGTTACGAGCAGAGGAAATTACTTTCGTCTGGCCATAATTGTGGGTTCTTTGATTGCCCTCAAACAAGAAGACATGAAACATTAGTTCACTTTATTACATAACTGAACAAAAGGTTCATTTAACTTTGACACATTTCTTTTCCACAGGAGCACTATATCATTTGCAACTGTCGTTGACTTGCAAAGCATCAGTTGATGCACTTACAAACTTCTCTTAAGGTACAATGTTCAAAATTTACTAAAGTAAAAGCTCATCGGAAAGTTTAACTCGTTGGCCGTACACTGTGACGTTGACTCCTTCAGGTGAGGTCACGAATGCTCGACACTATATTGAGCTCAGCGTGAGGGCGCTGCTATACTGAGAGGGGGGCGTGGTCTGCAGGAGTGAGTGAGTGCCTCCCATTGGTTGTTGCGGATTGGAGCGAGCTCTCGCTAATGATTTGTGGTATCAATTCGCGTTGCTGACTTTGGTGTGGCACCGCGATCTCTGGACGATACCACAGTGCGAAAAGTGGCAATTGACTTTAAGTAATAAAAAATATGAAGTCATCCACATGAGTAATAAAGGAACCCTCTAAATGTCGGTTACGCGATACGTCACACAAATCTAGAGACTGTAAATCAATTAAATACTTAGGGATTACAATTACGAATAACTTAAATTGGAAAGATCATGCATATAATGTTCTGAGGAAAGCAAACCAAAGCGATTTATTGGCACAACACTTAGAAAAGCAACAGGTCTATTAAAGAGGCGTTACCGTCAGCAACGAAGTCCAGCGCTGTCGGACTGGGATGGGTGACCCTCCGGTCTGCCGAGCGCTATTGGCAAGCGGGTTGTCTCAGCCCTTGTGAGGCAAACTGAGGAGCTACTTGAGAAGTAGCGGCTCCGGTCTCGGAAACTGACATACGGCCGGGAGAGCGTTGTACTGACCACATGCCTCTCTATATCCGAATAAAGTGACGCCTGTGGTCTGAGGATGACACGGCGGCCGGTCGGTCCGTTGGGCCTTCATGGCCTGTTAGGGACGAGTTTATTAAAGGGGCTGCTTACAATACGCTTGTTCGCCCGCTTATGGCGTATTGCTGCTCGGCGTGGCATTTGCATCAGATAGGACTGACGGAGGACATCGAAAAATTTTAAAGAAGCGCAGCTCGTTTTGTATTATTGCAAAATAGGGGAGATAGTGGTGCGGATATGATAGACGAATTGGTTTAGCAGTCATTAAAACAAAGGCGTTCTTTGTTGCGACAGGATCTCCTCATTAAATTTCAATGAGTAACTTCCTCCTCAGTGTGAAAAATTTTGTTGGCTCCCACCTATGTATGGAGAAATGATGATCATAATAAAATAAACGAGAGGTCGCACGGAAAGATTTAAGTGTTCGTCTTTCCCGCGCACTGTTAGAGTGTAGAAGGGTGGGGAAATAGCTTGAACGTGGTTCCATGAACCATCCGCCAGGAACTTAAATGTGAATTGTGGTATAATCATGTAGATAGAGACATGTGTTAAGCCATCAGAAAATATCTTCCGGGGTAATAGAGTTGTAGAGGAAGAGAGATTGGAATACATACAAGAAATAAATAATAACGTAGGGTGTGATGATATCTCTGAGATGAGACATTAGCGCAGGAGAGGAATTCGTGGCGGGCCACATCAAACCAGTCACAAGACTGATGACTCAAACGTTATCACTACGCTCCGCCATTCTGTTGTGATTCCATTAGCGGCGCCCTAAAATAGTGTCGCAGTAAGTTTAGCGCATACCAGAAACGCAGACATGTACCTACAAAAAATAAATAAATAAAATGAAATAATTGATTTTGGGGGTGACAATTAAAACTTAGACTATCGCCACGTATTTATTAAATTTGTGACACAATCTTGGGATTCTATTGTAATACATTTTTGTCTTCTTATTGTAGGATACGTTTGCTTCCAGGATCAGTAATTATACGAAGAGCGGAAATAGCGGAAATTCATTGTTTGAGAAGCTCTGTGACATGCTTGTTCCAGTTCAAATTTCCATCAATATGTACACCCTAAAAATTTGGAGCATTCTAGCCTGTTGACTGACTCCTGCTCTTGTGCTACATCAGTTGTTGGTGTGACTCTATTTTTTGTACAGAACTGAATTTAGTGTGTTTTTTCAAATTTAGAGAAAGCCCGCTTTCAGAGACACACTTAATAATTCTTTGGAAAATACCATGTTGCTTCCTCTATAGTGGGATTTGTTACCACACTAGTATCGTCTGCAAAAAGTACAAATTTTACTTGTTAAATGCGAAGTGGAAGGTCATTCACATACCTGTGTGTAAGGAATCGTAGCGAACCCAAAATTGAACCCTCTGGGACTCTCTTTGTGATCTTTACATGAGTCGCTGAAATTTATTTTCTGCCTTTCTGACATTGTCTGCTTTAGGTAAAACAACCATTTGCGTTCTGTTTGTCAAGTACGACCCAAACTGGATGTGTGGAAAGCCATCAGTTCCATAAAACTTGAGGTCTTCTAAGAGAGTATCATAATCTACAAAATTAAACTCCTTGGAAGGATCATACAAATACCAACGAGCGGTATGTTCTTATTTAAGGCTTGTACGAGTACTATTTGATGAGTGAATGTATACATAGCTATCTCAGTTGAGCAACTTTTCTGGAATCTAAACTGTGATTAGCTAAGTAAATATTTCAACTTAAGTATTCAACTAATCTGTAGTACATTTCTTTTTAGAACATTTTGGAAAAACTCAGTAAAAATTGGTCCATAATTGTTTAAGTCTGTCTCGACCCTTTTCATATGAAGTGGTTTAATAATCGCATATTTTTACCTGTCCTGAAAAATTCCCTGTGGTTGTGACGCAGTTGATGTATCACAAAGAACATTACTTCATTTGGTAGAGAAGTCCAAAGAAGACTGATTTTCGGCCTGCCATCACTTCCGATATTTTCTCTTTATTTTCGTAGATCGTCTCGTTACTTCTCATTTCCTAGCGATCTGTACTTTGTATTTAACCCATTATTTTTCTGATAATCCTTTCTATTTTTTCGCTTGATTTGTTCATTATTTTTCCATCAAGTTGAGAATCATAATTTTTTAAATACACGAAGATAGTCTTCTTATGTGAGATATTTCTGCAACATACTGGAGGCAACTAGCGAACAGGTCATGTAGGTTGATAACCTTCATAAATGTTAAAAATATTTCATTGAAGTGGCGGTAAACTAACAGGTAAACTCCGTTCTTTGATTTTTGAATTTTTATCTCTGATTGACAGTACAATATTGGTTTTGCGGTAGCCTATTGTCGTCTGCATGTCACGCCAGAAAGGCCTGGATATAGACTTTTGCTTGAGAAAACATACTGGCGCCTGCTGTACTGGAACTACTGAATTGCGACGTCAGTTCTAGCGCAATGTTTAATGTCAGTTGTCATAGGTAACGTGTGGGAAGTTAGGTTTTTTCATTCCATCCCTGATATTCACTGAAAAATGTTGCTGTGTAGTTCAAAGCCAGGAACTCTGAATTCTTCAAAAAATGTGGAATCGTTTCTGATTTCTCGCACTTTAAAAACCACCAAAGCAACAGTGTCGACATGAAATAGAACAAAGCAGCAGTTATCCCGCAGACTCATATGATTAAAGCCAACCGCCCCCACTTGCTCGACACAGTGTTTGCAGGGGAAAAGGAGGGAAAACCGGGCTCCTTAGGACAGTAACAGCTATTGATAGCCCATGCGAAACTGTAAGAGAGATGAATGGATAACGCAAACGGTGATCTTAGGAAGAACGGCGACGTTCTCTCGAAACGCTGTTGATTAAATTTAGAGAACCGATGTTTATGGGAGCCTGTGTGACCATTACGCTGCTACCATTGCACGTCTAAAATTATAGTGCCGAGGGCGCGTAAAGAGGCATATAAGCCGACGGTTGTGGCCGAGCGGTTCTAGGCGCTTCATCCTGGAACCGCGCTGCTGCTACGGTCGCAGGTTCGAATCCAGCCTCGGGCATGGATGTGTGTGCTATCCGTAGGTTATCTAGGTTTAAGTAGTTCTAAGTCTAGGGGACTTCGGTTTCAAGTCCGATAGTGCTTAGAGCCAAAGAAGCATATAGATAGACTTTTTCCGTTCCTCAGTACACTCTTTGAAGAAAACTATGTTGGTACGAAGTACCCTCCGCCTCGCACTGTACTGTGGCTTGCGAGGTATATCTTCAGATGCAAAAGGTGTTTTGAGAGGGTCATTTTATATACCTGTGTTTTATGCGTTAAACAATTTAATTTAGAAATAGCTTATAGGTAGCCCCCACGTGTTAACTTTCGAACGTGTTAGCAAGGAAAGCACTCTCTTACACTCTACAGTTGAGCATGTAATGACAAACAAATTGTACATACGTGCCTGTAATCTCACTCCTTACACACAGTTTCGAAGAAAAAAAAATGCAAATTATCTGCAGAACATGTTACTTTCCGCAACTGCATGGGTTTTTATAATGTTGGTCATTCTCAAGTACTTACCAAACTTTCCTTGAAATTGCAGTGGAGAGCAGTGCCATACATTCAAATGAATGCTGTGATTTCATTCCTACAACCGATACTCTTCGTCTCCGAGTATTTCGAAGTGTCATCTGCCGCCGCTCAGCGATAACAATGCACGCAGGCCGCCGCGAATTTAGCGACGGAGAGTGTGAGAAACTGCGGGGAAGCCTACGTGATGATGACAAATGGTGAGGCAGTTTGCGCCAATCAGCCACTGTTATTATGCAAGCTGGGTAGTCCGTTACTGTCTTAATGCTGTAACGCAAATGCCTCTCTGGAACGTAGCGCGTTGTTACACACAAGCTCAGCATGAGATTCTCCTAACGAAGTCCAAGGGCTCCTTCTGTAAGTTTCATCCATAAAGAAAGTTTATAACATGTTCACTTCTAACAAAACAACCCTTCAAAGTAATTAAGACTACGATGTCTGTCCATCAGACTTCCCCCCAGGGGTTCGAAAGTCTTTTGGTGAGTACGTGCTTGGCTACCACGGGACTCCAGTCTTCGCAGCATTACTTCCTTTGCGTGCTGCATGCTTGTACTTACACAATCCACGTACGCCCTCTACATCGGATGATTTTCTTGGTGCGTAAGCCAGGTCCAAGCTTGGACCTGTTCATGGTATGGAAATTTCCACTTCCTAGATTATCACAACTTTTCATTAAACAAACACATGGTCCCCACTGTTCGGTTTGACGTGCCACCAGTTTTCAAAATTCTCTAGAAGTGCGGGTTGTGCAGGGAAGGTCGCCCAATGCAATGTATGCTCCAGCTTCGTGCCTTTCCAACTTTACACACTTTCCCTTAATAAGTTAATACACACAAAACCAGAACAGTAACCATCATGTTATTGGAGAGGGTCCTCAAGTACCTGGACTGTGGTACATACAAGGATGACACCGTTGTTGCCTGAGCTGAAAACTCCCCATGTGTGTCAAGGAGTATGTGCCCATCGTGACTGGGACATGGGGACTCTGAACAATGGATTAATGGCCAGGGAGACATTGCTAAGGCTAGGTGGCACCATGGTAGATGAGCTGCAAGTGAAGCGAATGAAGTTTGCAGTCATACAGCGCCAGCAATCTATGTGGAAGGAAAGTCCTTGTTTAATGCAGAGGGACGCAACCCTAAAATATTCTCTTCCCTGGCTGCGCTATGGAATGAATGTAGGGCTAAGTGGCAAGCAGTACATAGTTTGCAGGAGGACTGATGGGGTTCCTTCTTGACAAGAACAGGCAAATGGCGGCCATCTCAAAAATGAAAAGTGGATCAATTTAGATCAAAACAGCGTCCCCTGCCAGTCATGGGTGCTGTTCACTTGTAACAAGTTGGTTGACATCCCAGTGACTGTTACTCCCCATGGTAGTCTAAAGATGGTTCAGGGCATGATTTTTCCCTGAGACATGCTCTTACCATCTGATGATGAGCTACATATCTGCTTGAAATGAAGGGCTGTACAATTTCTGTCATGTCCATAAGAGGCCAAAGAACAACAGGGATGCAACTGGTACCTTCATCTTCGCCTTTGGGGTGATTCATTGCACGAATACTGATGCAGTGAGAAACCATGTATCTCTCTCCTTCCATGTGATTCTTCAGGTGTTTGAAATTCTAGCACGTGTCTTCACATTGCAATTCTAGCCCCACCTGTAGAGATTGTGGATGATCGCTGCGTGCAAAGACTCCTTGTGCCCCCCCCCCCCCCCTCCCGCCCCAATCTGTGGCAACTGTGGAAAGCACCATTCTCCCTGCTCGCCACATTGCACCATTTTACAGAAAGAGAAGAAAATACAAGTCTGTGTACAAACTTATTTACCAAGGGGCCAAGAACTAGTATCAGCAGTTGCACCCAGCGTGTGTAACAGCGTCCTGTGCTGCAATATGATTTCACCCGCCGTGGCGACAGTACTCCCACCCATTACACCTCTTACTGTGGGCCCTTAGGGCTGCTCCACCAAAGTGTGTCAGAACATATTGTTTGCAGTGGTTTCTCAGATTCCTCCACATCTCTGGTGATTTCAATGGTCGTAACCCTTTGTGGGCCAGAACCACAATCTCTTGTTGCAGTCGAGACCTCGAAAACTTACTGACACAACTTGACCTTTGCCTGTTGTATACTGGTGCCCCTCACACCTTTTAGTGTGGTGCACACTGCTTTCTCAGCCATTGATGTTTCCACATGCAGTCCTTGTCTTCTACCATCCATCCAGTGGAGAGTCTACAGTGAACTGTGTGAAAGTGAGCACTTCCCGATCCTTCTGTCCTTGTAACTCCCCTGGATGCCTGCCCAGATGGGCCCTTTTCAGTGTTGACTGGGGCACCTCTGCTTGTTGCCTTCGGCTCCCTGCTGCGTGGAGATATAGATGAGGCAGTCCAGAAAAACTACAGCCATTGTTTCAGCAGCTGATCTAGTGATCCACTGTTCCTCAGCCCTGCCCCGACGGAAGACAGTACCTTCTTGGTCATCAGAGATTGTAGAGGCCATTAGAGATTGTAAGTGGACTCTCCAGCCTTCGGTCCCACAAAGGATTTACGGCTGCTTTTAGCGTTGCAGCATCCCCTTGTAATCTGCCTTCAGGAAACAAAATTGCGTCCTCACGACCACTTTGAGCTTTCACATTTCTTACCGATTTGTTTTGACCTTCCCCTAAGGTCGGCATTCCGTCTCATGGTGACGTCATACTACTTATACGGGATGACGTTCATAGTCAATCCATCTCCCTGACTACCAAACTTCAAGCTGTGGCAGTTCGTCTCTTCCTTCCCCACCTGACTTTTTCCCTCTGTACTAGATACATCCGTCCATCATTCGCTGTCACCAATGCAGCCAACAGTAAAAGTTGGATGTGGTGGTGTTATGGTGTGGTCCTGTTTTTCATGGAGGGGGGGCTTCCACCCGTTGTTGGTTTGCGTGGCACTGTCACAGCACAGGCCTACATTGATATTTTAAGCACCTTCTTGCGTCACACTGTTGGAAGAGCAATTCGGTGATGGCGATTGCATCTTCCAACACGATTCATAATGGTTAGCCTGTTGTGGAGTGGTGACAAGACAGTAACATCCATGTAATGGACTGGCCAGCACAGAATCCTGACCTGAATCCTACAGAACACCTTTGGGATGTTTTGGAACACCGACTTCTTACCAAGCCTCACAGACCGACATTGATACATCTCCTCAGTGTAGCACACTGTGAAGAATGGAATGCCAGTCCCCAAGAAACATTCCAGCACGTGACTGAACGTATGTCTGCGAGAGTGGAAGCTGTCATCAAGGCTAAGTGTGGGCCAACACCACATTGAATTCCAGCATTACCGATGGAGGGCGCCACGGACTTGTCATTTTCAGCCAGGTGTACTGATACTTTTGATCACATAGTGTAACTCAAAGAAATATTGAATGAGACTAACAGAGATGACACTGTTATTCGAGGACAACAATTACACTGAAGCCACTATGATTCATGTCGACCTCCTGGACCTTAGAGAAGGCGGCACTAGTGGTCCTTAATATGGTGTGTGATCACCAAGGATGGCAGTACATGATTTGTAACATGCTGCTTTGCTAGCTGCAATGTTGGTAAGAAATTTTTGTGACAAGGTGTTCCATTCCTCCAGAAGCGCGGTTGACAGGCGCTGGATGGCCGATGGTGCATGTGGACGTGCTGCAGTATGTCTCCTGTGCTGCAGTGTGATTCCTGAACTAGCCCTACACATGCTCGATGGCATAAGCAGGTCAGACCATTCGCCAAATACCCATCGTTCCCAGAGCTGCTGCAGGTGCCCTGTTCGACGCGGTTGCACATTGCGATTCTTTAAAATGAAATGAGGAGCGTATGCACCCGTTGGGAAGATGCGTCTGGGGAAGGGAAATATTGTCACATGTGTGTTCAAAGCTTTGGAGGTCAGTTTGCGAATGCAGCGTTGTGCCTGCACACACCGTATCACCTGGGCGCCAAAATGATCATGTACGACAATTTTCCTGGCTGTATGAGGGTACGTCCAGAATCACTGATGAGACTGAATCTGCTTTCATCAAAGAAGAGCACAGGACCCAACTTCTCATTAGTCCAGTCCCTTTGCTCTTGACATCACAGCAAGTGGTGCCACCGAAGTGCAGGTGTGCACAAAACACGATGTACTGGTCGTCGGGCAAGGAGACCACCCCCCATGCGGTCGCCATGCCACTGTGGAGCGTAAGAATGCCTGCCTTGCAGTCCTGTTAAATATGGCTCCAATTGCTCCCTCTGTTTGAGATGTCTTCTCTTGCATGTCGTGCTATGTAGCGGTCTTCTGCAGCTGTAGTTGACTGAGGCCGACCCGTCCTCTCCTTTGTGGAGCAGTGTCTTTTCGTTCGGAATACCCTCCATTCATACAAAATAATGCTGTGCGCAGTTCCATAGTCTGGGCTACATGCACAACACTTCATTTGTATAGTGCCCGCTGATTCTTCTCTGTGCAAAATCATCAGATATTGTCTCCAGGCCATGTTGTAATGATGAACGCGATCATTGTGATTCCTTTTGAATACATCGTGGGAGAGAACAGTGATCAATGTGTTACAAATATTTACTATCAAAAACAGTTTTGACCACAATTTATTTATTACGGTGACCGGTTTCGACCACTACTGTGGTCATCTTCAGACCAATGAGTAAGTACCTCCTTCTGGTGGTAAATCACTACTTTAGTGATTTACCACCAGAAGCAGGTTCTTACTCATTATTCTGAAGATGACCACAGTAGTGGTCGAAACTGGTCACTGCAATAAATAAATTGTGATAAAGACTGTTTTTGATAGTAAATGATCACTGTGCTTCGTAATGGTTGACTGACTGACGAACACTCTTTTTCCTGTTTGTTCAGTTCCCTTGTGTCGCGGGGCCAGTCCTGTGTGGCGTTAGTCACGTTAACCTTACATCTTGTGATGTCCAACTTTCTGCGCATGACTGGGAGACCTCTGATAACGTGCTCGTGCACTTTAATACATTTTCACTTTATAGTTAATATATTATGGTACTTTATCTAGCTCGTCATTAAATTTTGCAGAGGAGTGTGTGTAGATTGTGCTGGTGTAAGCTGTCGCCAGCACACCGGGCGGCAAAGAGGTTGCGAGTAGATAGATAGTAGGCACCGGAGCAAGCGAGACCAAAGACAGACTCGCAAGAAACTTTCCGCCAACGCCCTCTCAGCCGCCAATATTTAGATCGCCGCCACAGACCGGAAGGCCGAGTCAGTCATCCAGTGAGTCACCGAGTCGAGTCTTTAGTCACAGCCCAGTCACTTGCAGTTGCAGACAATCCGTCTCAGACAGCACATAGCGACGAAGTAATGTACATAGGAGACTTACACTTCACCATCAGTGAGGGTAACGTGGTCTATTAAGAAAGAGATGGTACGATAAAAACTTGCTTTATGATAAGCCACTCTCTGTTTGTGTTAATAAACAACCGTGTTAATACATGCGTGCAATTGTGTTGTAGAAAGAGGATACTGGCCACCAAACAACATCCTCAACTTGCTTCCCGTGGTACAAGCCTACAGTGACAACGAGATGACGCAAAATAGAAACCGTATTACGAACTCCGCTCGCAAACGAATTTCGGAAGACCTAATTCAGTACTTCGGCATCTCCCCCTATCTGCGACACAAAAGGAGTTGGAAAGATGACGGTGGATGCTGTGTTGACACACAAGGTGAGCGACAGCAGCCTGTGAGGCTCGGTGTCCGTGGCTAGCTGGGCGTGCCGCGGCCACCGACTGCCGGTCTACGTGAGCCGCCGGCCCCCAGCCACGCCTAACAAGGCCGCGGCCGTCCCCAGCTTTACGGCCGCTTGCCCGCGGACGTGTCGCGCCAGCAAAGCAGGCACGGCGCTGCGGAAGGATGCGTCTCGTCGCCGAAACACCGCCCTCCTGTGCCCATCTGCGGTAAAAGTGACTGAGCGCTGTGTTGGACCATCTTCCCTTAGAATTGTGTGTGTGGCGTAAAGCAATGTAATGATCAGTTCAATACTTTGTGTTGAAACGGAGATCGCTGCTTGATTGATATGTCAAATAACCGCCTAATCACTCATTCTCGAAGCAGTCGCGATCAAAATAGTGCAACAATACAGACGACAATGACGGCAAAGCTCAGTGCATCACTAAACGGTTTTCAACGTATGATGGTGTATATTATAATTTTCTTCACTTGTGTAGGCTGTAGTATGCAGAGAAGTTGCAGAATTAGAAAATTGCAGTGAAATGCAGGAAGATCTGCAGTGGATAGGCACTTGGTGCAGGGAGTGGCAACTGACCCTTAACATATACAAATGTAATGTATTGCGAATACATAGAAAGAAGGATCCCCTATCCTATGATTATATGATAGCGGAACAGACACTGGTAGCAGTTATTTCTGTAAAATATCTGATAGTATGCCTACTGAACGATTTGAAGTGGAATGATATAAAATGAATTGTTGGTAAGGCGGGTGCCAGGTTGAGATTCATTGGGAGAGTCCTTAGAAAATGTAGTCCATCAACAAAGGTGGCGGCTTACAAAACACTCGTTCGACCTATACTTGAGTAGTGCTCATCAGTGTGGGATCCGTACCAGATCGGGTTGACGGAGGAGATAGAGAAGATCCAAAGAAGAGCGGCGCGTTTCGTCGCAGGGTTATTTGGTAAGCGTGATAGCGTTACGGAGATGTTTAGCAAACTCAAGTGGCACTCTCTGCAAGAGAGGCGCTCTGCATCGCGGTGTAGCTTGCTGTCCAGGTTTTGAGAGGGTGCGTTTCTGGATGAGGTATCGAATATATTGCTTCCCCCTACTTATACCTCCCTAGGAGGTCACGAATGTAAAATTAGAGATTAGAGTGCGCACGTTCTTCCCGCGAACCATACGCGAGAGGAACAGGAAAGTGAGGTAATGACAGTGGCACGTAAAGTGCCCTCCGCCACACACCGTTGGGTGGTTTGCGGAGTATAGATGTAGAATATCTAGAAAACTGAGCAGTAGGCCTAAAACATTTATGTATTTTGTGTAATTATGAGGGTAATACCAAAAGTAAGGTCTCCTATTTTTTATGAGTACATAGAACTGTTTATTTTTACAATGGTTTACATCAGTTTACAGCTTGAACATTCAGCTATTTTTCGACATAATCACCATTTCTGTCGATGCATTTCTGTAGACACTGTGGCAGTTTGTGTAAACCCGTGTCATACCAGCTCGCCCTAATGATGTTCAGAAAGTTGTGAACCTCTTCTTTCACTTCATCGTCGGAGGTGAATCGCTTTCCGGCCAAATGTTTCATCACCCGTGACAGTTGAGTCCACAAAGTTGTCCTGTTTGGCAATGAAGAAATGCGCGGGAAGCATTAACTCGTTGCCGCATGTGGTCCTCAGTCAGCGCACAACTTCCGGTAGTTCAATGTTTCCGTTAAAATTCTGTGAGCGGTGCTTTCGGAAACCTCAGAAACCAACGTGCAGAGATCATCCAGGGTGATCCGCCGATCTTCACGCATGCTTTGCCCAACCTTCAACACTGTCTCCTCGGAAATTGACGGTCTCCCGCTCCTTTGTTCGTCGTGAATTTCGGTCTGACCAGCTGCAAACTCTCTACACCACTTAACATTTTTGACATCCATGTACGACTCGTCATACGATTTCGTCAGTTGGCGATGAATTTCAATCGGCTCAGTGCCCTTTGCGTCCAGAAACCGAATAACTGCGCGCAATTCGCACTTGGCGGTAACATCCAACGGGAGCTCCAATCTCAACGGCTGCCAAGCCAAGACCTCCACATCAGCGCGGCGTGCGCATGTTTACACACAGCGCGTGAAGCACTATTCATAACAGTGTGACCAACTGCCACACAGATAGAGTTCTGTACTTATAAAAAAAAAAATAGGAGACCTGACTTTTGGGATTACCCTCGTAACATGGTTAATTTTGGCTAAATGTTGTTTTCAAATTAAACCTTTATCAATTTTATGTCAGTGGATCTCCAAATGAACTAAATTGCATATAGTGGATATGAAGCCTGAAAAGGTTGAGCACCATTGTCTTAGACGTTTATTTACGTTGGATTTCTGGGAAACGTTGTTAGCTACTTTAACTATACTGTTGCAGCCATCATACGAGGTGCGGCTAGAAAAAAACCGGACTGATGCCGGAAAAAACATTTATTTACAATTTCATGTTATCTCCTTCAATGTACTCCCCTCCTCGGTCTCTACACCGCTCCATACGAATTTTCCACTGTTCATAGCAATGCTGCAGATCATTTTCGGTAAGTCCATACATTACTTCCGTCGCTTTTTCTTTTACTGCTTCAACAGTCTCAAATCTAGTTCCTTTCAAAGCTGACATGACTTTAGGGAAAAGAAAAAAGTCACAGGGGGCCAAATCAGGTGAGTAGGGTGGATGATCTAAGATGGGACTGTTGTGTTCTGCCAAACACGTCTTCACTGACAACGCACTGTGAGCTGGGGCATTGTCTTGGTGAAGGATCCATGACTTTTTTCTCCACAAATCGTTCCGTTTTCTCCGTACTCGTTCACGTAGGGTAGCCGGGACGCTAATGTAGTAATGCTGATTCACTGTTTGTCCCTCTGGTACCCAATCAATGTGCACAATCCCTTTGATGTCAAAAAAAAAACAATCATCATTGCCTTGAATTTCGATTTTGACATTCGTGCTTCTTTTTGTCGTGGAGAACCAGGAGTTTTCCAATGCATCGATTGGCGTTTAGTTTCGGGATCGTAAGTAAAAAACCACGATTCATCGCAAGTAATAACATTTTGTAAGAAGGTGGGATCACTTTCAATGTTTTCTAGGATGTCAGAACAAATCATTCTTCGGCGTTCCTTCTGTTCAATTGTGAGACACTTTGGAACCATTTTTGAACACACTTTGTTCATGTTGAAACTTTCATGAAGAATCTGCCTAACACTTTCCTTGTCAACTCCTGTTAACTCAGACACTGCTCTGATTGTTAAACGGCGATCTTGTCGAACAAGTTTACCGATTTTTTTCAATGTTTGCATCAGTTTTTGCTGACAATGGTCTGCCAGTGCGAGTGTCATCACTAGTGTCTTCGCGGCCATCTTTAATTCGTTTAAACCACTCAAACACTTGTGTTCGCGATAAACAATCATCGCCGTACACTTGTAACATTACAAACGTTTCACTTGCAGATTTTCCTAGTTTGAAACAAAATTTGATGTTAAGACGCTGTTCTTTCTGTACACTCAACATTTTCCGACGCACAGACAAAACGTCAACTACTTAAAACAGACGCCACGGGCAGACTGAGTGCAGGAGGCAGATGAAACTCGAGCAGTAGGCGGAGCGAGAGTCACGTGACAGGCCACGCGACTTTCAGCCTTATTGCATTCGTTTTATTGTTTCACCAGTACTAGTCCGGTTTTTTTCTAGCCACACCTCGTATATGCTTTTAATGGCGTGGTCTTATTACAGCTACCAAAATTGTGTATTGCTACCCACCAAACAGTATTGAAATACACGGTCCAGCCACACTGATTCGGGACCGATGACCGTCGCAGTCTGGTCCCTTTAATCCCCCAAACCAACCAACCACACTGATTTGATCACCTGTCAAAAGACTGAATAACCACCTTTCGCAGCACGGACCGATGCGAAACTTGCAGGATTAGTGTCAGTGAGGTTCTGGAAGGTAGTGACAGATGCGGAGCCCGGCCGACTCCCTTGCAGTGGCCAGCTGCGCGTTGAGGATCCATGGCGCAAAGAAACCGATCCAGGTGATCGCACACATTCTCGATTGGGTTTAAATCCGAGTAGTTTGATGGCCAGGGGAAGACGGCAAATTCATCCTGGTGCTCTTGGACCACGCAGGTACACTACAAGCTGTGCGACACGTTGCATTGTCGTGCTGGCAGGTGATGACACGCCGAGGAAAAGTAAACTACATGTAGAGGTGGACATGATCACAAAGGATGATTGTTGCACGGCCGTACACGCCAACCGCCATCTATCCGATGGAGCATTAAACGTCATTCATCAGGAAAACCCAACTGTCGCCACGCCCAGTTGCGGTGATGGATGGAAGGATGGATGGATGGATGGATGGATGGATGGATGGAGAGGGTTTTAAGGGCGCACGGCGGCAAGGTCTTCAGCGCCCGCTTAGTAACAGATTGAGACGGGTGTCAAGAAAATACTCAGAACAGTAAGATAAAACAGAACGTAAAACAAATGTAACAAGCTTGGAAAAAATATGTGCCTAGCCACACGAAGCGTGGGGCAAAGCATGCCGTCAGCAGTAAAACATGGACAACACAGGAAGAAAGTGGTAGAGGGAGCTAAAACAATATAGCAGATGGAAGTGGCTGGCTGACCGCGGCGTGCAAAATTCAGCCTTCATCGCCGATGAACAGCTCTGAGCATCGGTGCATGAACCAGGTGCCTGATGTGGAGGCCCATACGCAGCAAAGTTCGCTGAACGGTCGTTGAGAGACACTGTTAGTAACCCCTTGCTTCAGTTGCTCAACAATTGCACGTCTGTTTGCCAGTAGAAATTGTGACCTCCCCTTCTCTCTTTGCACCATTTCTTTCGCTGATCTTTCCTCTTCTTCCTTCCTTCTTCGTACCGTGGCTGTATCTCAGGGTTTTCAGTGCAGAACTGTAGTGAGAAGGGGGATACGCGTGTGGTGGTTCACGATACCGCAGTGCTGTGAGGGAGCGTCACTCGTGCCTGTGGTTTGAGAAGACTGATGACTGAAGTACGAACATTTCTCAAAAGAAAAGAAAAAAAAACAAGTTACGTGCTCTTTTTCTTTTAAAACTATAAATAGTAGCGTGGCTAGTACTGTCTATCGTTCTACTAATCTGAATGAAGTTTCAACCTCGAAAGAAGTTTATTAATACCAATTAGCTGAAATAAAAAAACTCATCCAATCCAGAAGTCACTCACAGTTACAGTAATTAGTTTCTGATGTTTGTGAAGTGGTCATTAATACTTAAAAGATCGTTTCAGTAATTCTATCACTGTCCGTGTATGAGTTGCTATGCAACGTGTCAAGCTGACTATGCAATGATGGATCTTTGTCGTATCCCGACAGTAAATCGCTACTCGCTTTCTTTAAGCATCAAGCCGATTACTATGCCGCTCATAGAAGTCTTTGATAGTTATTATCAAGCTGATGTCCGTAAATTGCGGTTAATGTTACTGAATCACAAACGCGACGATAACGCCCGATATCCAACCGCGTGTCATGAACTCTGCGCCGATATTTGAGAATTCGCTCGCGATTTGTTTGCACCAAAGTTGGACCGTGGTTCCCTAGAATAATTTTTAAATCAACTGCGGGTTGTAAATAAACAATTCTGTGCCCATTCATGAAAGTTACAACAGATCGGCACCCGACGACTACTTGATCGCGCACTCGAGCAACACCGAAGTTTTTTGTCCTTACAAAGGGAAAACATATCATGCACAATGCAACAAGGTGATTTGCTATGTCAAAACATATGTATATCTATCTCATTAAAACTCGTTACCTATTAAATGTTGTTCATAATTATTTACTCTGTAAATAATCAATAAAATTTAGAAATGACATGTATAAAAAAAATCTCAAGTTGATATGGACAACGGCATTGGTGCAAGTTCTACGTTGAAGGAATTCTGTGTGAATCTGTACTTGTAATATTACTAATGGCAATTGAACTTCAGTGTTTGGGTTGACAGAAAAAGATCAATGTTCATGTTCATAAGTTAATTATTTTTATTAAGACTGCATGTCTTAGTTGATGATGTAGTTATTTCTTCTCACAAGGGAACCTCCCCATCGCACCCCCCTCAGATTTAGTTATAAGTTGGCACAGTGGATAGGCCTTGAAAAACTGAACACAGATCAATCGAGAAAACAGGAAGAAGTTGTGTGGAACTATGAAAAAAAAGGCAAAATATACAAACTGAGTAGTCCATGTGCAAGATATGCAACATCAAGGACAACCTGAGGTTAGGAGCGCCGTGGTCTCGTGGATAGCGTGAGTAGCTGCGGAACGAAAGGTCCTTGGTTCAAGTCTTCCTTTGAATGAATATTTTAATTTTTTATTTTCAATTATGTGACGCACATGCCGTCACCAGTGTCGTATAGAATATATCAGAAGTGTTTTCCTGTGGAGGAATCGGTTGACCTATGACCTTGCGATCTAATGTTATCGGTTCCCATTGGAGAGGTACGTCCTTTCGTCTACTAATCGCACGGTCTTGCGGTGCGGTCGCAAAACAGACACTAAACTTATTACAGTGAACAGAGACGTCAATGAACGAACGGACAGATCATAACTTTGCGAAAAAAAAGAAGTAAATTTTTCACTCAAGGGAAAACTTGAACCAAGGACCTTTGGCTCCGCAACTGCTCACGCTAACCACGGGACCACGACGCTCCTGTGCTCACATTATCCTTGAAGTTGCTTATCGTGCGCATGGACTACTCAGTTTGTATATTTTTGCTTATTTTTTTCATAGTTCCACACAACTTCTTCCTGTTTTCTCGATTGATCTATGTTCAGTTTTTCAAAGCCTATCCACTGTGCCAACTTATAACTAAATCTGAGGGGGGTGCGATGGGGAGGTTCCCTTGTCAGTAGGCTTTACCAGCAGATAGATTGTCATTGGGGGTGAATATGTATTTGTAAACATGTTAGTTGTTGAGCTTCAGCTTCATGGGGAAATTTTTTTTTATTACTCAGTTTATTTATGAAAGAAGGCAACATCAGACAGTTCCTCCCTGAATGTAACCCAAACTTTGATTTATGTACCTTATCTACCCCTAGAGATTTTGCTGACTGAAAACCTAACTTTCCTAAGTAATACATTAGACTCAACCCTGCTCACCTCTCTAGATGAAATGTTAGTCATATAACATGGGTGCATGTCAATATAACACCTGCTACAGCATGTAAAAAAGTACCACACAAAACATCAGCAGCTACTAGTAATTTACAAGATTTTCATCCTTAGCTACCTGTATAATTTACACAGTAACTGGAATCATGTACTACCAACTCAAGCAGAAAGTAGTCCAAACGCCATACCTGCCGACCTTCAAGCTACAGTTTCAAACTATCACAATGGCACCAAGTAGAAGCAATGTGATGACAGACCTCTGTGTACAGATAAGTGCTAGTAAAGTTGAGCAAATAACACACATTGTGATAACTTGAGTGGTGAACAAAGTGAAAATAAGTATTAATAACTAGTGCTTCAATTTCCATATCAACTACTGGTTTCGACTACCCTACACTCACGTGACGCAAAGTAGTTCCGACTATACAGGACATAGTCATGTGATGTTAAAAAATCTTGAGTCATCGTTCAGCCGTGTCGTGTATAGTGCGTGGTGCACCACAGTTGCCTGGGCACCGGCTTTCGGTGACAGATTTGCCGAGCACAGTGTACTTAACCACGCGAACAGTTCATAAACTTAGCCGTTTCGGAAACAGTTCCACGAGTGGCCCGAAAGCCAATGATGCCTTTTGGACGTCAGATAAATCGCCAGTTTCCGCATTACGACGATTGCGCTGTTGTGTCCCCGCGACACGCTTCATATGCCCTCCGCTGGTAGTGCCGTCACCTGTCGTCTGTCAGCGGCTATTGGACGTTGACGTCGCAAATGGGCGGTGGTGACATTAATGCGACTGGACCGTGAATTACCGCCCGCAGTGTGGTACGAACGCCGCAGTACGACAGGCTACGGCCTTTCGGCGTGCCTGAGCGCAGTGCGTGCCGCCTACTCGGCATGGGTGCGGGCACGTGTATAGGTGTGTGTGTGTGTGTGTGTGTGTGTGTGTGTGTGTGTGTGTGTGTGTGTGTGTGTGTGGTGGGGGGGGGGGGTACCGAATTGCCGGCACGCTCGTTGCGACACAGCTGCCCGCGGCCCCTTTCCTTTCCTTTCCTTTCCGCGCCGCTTGCCTGCAGTGGTGCCCAGTACAGTACAGTACAGTGCTGCTGCCCGCTGCCTCTGCGTACCAGTGTGCGATTTGTGCCTTTACCGGTGGGGGGGATGTCGTAGGGGGTTGTTGTTGTTGTTGTTGTGGTCTTCAGTCCTGAGACTGGTTTGATGCAGCTCTCCATGCTACTCTATCCTGTGCAAGCTTCTTCATCTCCCAGTACCTACTGCAACCTACATCCTTCTGAATCTGCTTAGTGTATTGATCTCTTGGTCTCCCTCTACGATTTTTACCCTCCACGCTGCCCTCCAATGCTAAATTTGTGATCCCTCGATGCCTCAAAACATGTCCTACCAACCGATCCCTTCTTCTAGTCAAGTTGAGCCACAAACTTCTCTTCTCCCCAATCCTATTCAATACCTCCTCATTAGTTACGTGATCTACCCACCTTATCTTCAAGTATAATTATATATGTTACTAGCTTGGACCGTGGCGTTACCCATGGATAAACAGTTATTTATAAATAGATGTTAATGCCGAAACTCACTATTCACGCGTATGCACTATCAGAAAAGCCACTTTGTGAGATGTTTTAGTAAACCTTCAAATTTAGATCTCTCCTGAGTTGATCAAGAACCATCATGTCTCAGTTTTTCAAAGAGATGGACAAGAGAACTGTGACTTTCAAGAAAAGCTCGAAAAGCATTAAACGAGGAAACAACCCAACGTACGCGAAAAATACGGCCTAGTTTTAATAGCTGCGAGGATAATTCTTGTGAAACACTTTTTAGTAGTCTCTGATTTTTGGGACTTCGATAAAACACAGAATATAAGGAATCTAAAAAAACCTGTATATGGTATACATCTGCTTCATCATTCATAACATCGTAGACAGCTAATTTCCTTTTGTGGTTCATACAATGAACGACAGTTAAATCCTTATGTAAATGACTACGCAGTAGAGCGGCTACGCCTGTGTAAGGTGCAAGCATTGTTGAGCGACCATCTGTTGCGACACCTACAAGGTGGTTTTTTAGTTCATCATTTGTAATGCCATACTTTTCAAGAGCTGCTAACAGTGTGCTGAAAATGCATTCTCCTGTCCCACTTTCTCATTCAACAATGTCAAAAAAATAATCGCAAGCAACTCCCTCAAAGTACAAACGTATATACAGGGTGTCCCAGCTATCTTGTCCACCCAAAATATCTCTGAAACAATAACAGCTATTGGAAAACGACTTTCACCGGTATCAATGTAGGGCTGGGGCCCATGAATGTACATATTTGGAAACATTCTAACACGAAAGCATGTGTTTAACACAAACTTGTTTTTTTTTTTAAATGGAACACCTATATTTTTTCTTCAGCAATCCGTAGCATGCCAAAGCACATACACAATGGCGTTGATTGCATCGCAATATTCCCATTACATCCCGAGATATTGAGACGCGAAGTTGAAGCTTGAAACACCCGACATGCGCTGCTAGCGCACGTCCTGAGGCTCAGGCGTTAACCCCATGCTGCCCGTAATCGCGATGTGACTGACATGTGTAATCACACCTCCATACTTAACAAGAGGTCCGAAACGAATAATACGGTCTGCAGCCATCCTGCATTAACGTCGTACATTCCAGCAGGTATTTATCCCATAGGCTAGGGGTGATGCGGTTCTGTAACATATCTGTGTACCGCAACGTTAGTCACAAAGTTAACTTCGCTTATCGTTAATCCGTTACTAAAAAGGTAATGCCGTTCAACGTTAAAACTTTTCTTTACTGTAGACCTAGCGCAAGTGACAGTTAATCATTCACTCGTAATAGTAAAATTCATGTTGATGGTTTTAGTGAAACGAGCAAGTGGACTAAAAGTTTTACCGTTGTTTAGGTAAAAATGTTTTGATTTGGGAAGTTCAGGTAGGACATAGAAGATGAATGTAAACATGTTTAACCAATTAGTTTTATTATCACATAATTATCAATGTTATGTTTATCTAATGCGTTAAATGACAAATTGTTGCAAACAAATGTTTCTTAACATCACTGGGTAAAATGGCCCTTTGTAGAAACTTCCACTGTGATACCAGCACTACATACTAAACATAGCGTTCACATCTCATGCTCAAAGTGATGGCCATTGTCTTGCATACATAGGGTCACTCTGCGGATGAAGGATGCCCTACTTTGTGCTACTGTTTCCTCTTTGATGGCTGTACAAGCATCAATAATGCGTTGTTTCATGTCCTCTGGTGTTGTTGGTTCATGTTGGTAAGCAGCATCCTTCACTGCTCCCCAAAGAAAATAATCCAGCGGTGTAAGGTCCGGAGATCGGGCAGGCCACCTAACTGGGCCACCTCGTCCAATCCACCTACCAGGGAACTTATGGTACAGAAGTCGTCGTGCTCGTAAGGCGTTATGTGCAGAGCATCCGTCATGCTGATACCACATGTCCAAGAGAACAGGAAGATTGTGTCGTATAAATCTGGAGTATTGTCTGCCATTTTGGATGCCATTTATAAAGAAAGGTCCGATAATGGTATCTCCAATAATCCCACACCAAACATTAACTTTCCACGGACGTTGATGCTCTACCTGACGGAGCCATTTTGGATTGTCTGCGGACCAATAATGCATATTCCTCATATTGACAATTCCTTTGTTGGAGAATGATGCCTCGTCGGTAAAGAGAACATCTGCAAAAAAATTTTGATTGGTCAGAAGTTTTTGCTAAGCCCACCGACAAAATGTTACCCTATTGCGGAAGTCATTTCCATGAAGATCCTGGTGTAAATGAACATGGTAAAGATGAAATTTATGACGTTTAAGAATACCCTGTGCACTTGATTTCGACACACCAACTTCACGTTCAATTTGACGTGTGCTGATTTGAAGATTCACAGCTATGGTAGCGAGCACAGCAACTTCAGAACGTTCATCTGTGCGTGTTCTAGGACGATGTCGAGGTCTTGGATTTAAGCTTCCCGTTTCACGTAGACGAGATGTGAGACGACCAAACATCCGGCGCGAAGGCGATGGCTTGTCAGGGAATCGTCTTCTGTAGTGTCGTTCTGCCTGAACAGCATTTCGTCCACCTACCACAGGGTACAGTACAGGTATGTAGAGTAGGGTAGAAAACAGACACATTAACTTAATAATCATAATGTTCGCTAACAGTAATATCAACAAACAAGCAATCTCATAACGTATTTCCCGTCAACGTACATTCTCCATAGATCAGCAGCATTTCTACCATATCTTCATGTGTGTACATTATACTGTACAGTATAAGTTCTACAACACAATGTTTATTCACAATGTGTACTACCTCCGTGCCGTCACTAGATTACTCTGATGCACGACTACACTTGCAAGCGGTGTACTGCACGCCAAAGCAACAACAAATGTGATGCTCGGAGGGTGGTGGAGTACAGGAGTTTGCATGGGTCGCAAATCATAAACAAGGCGAAGTGGTAACTGTGGCAGTAGTGGGAACTACGTTGGACACTTGACTAGGTAGAGCCAGGCCCTGCGCGACAGGCACAATGGGTCATATAACGCATTAGATGAACCTTATTTTGGGTGTGCAGGATAAATAAGACAACCTGACGGGTGTACACCGATCGGTACTGGTTCATATTGTGTACGTAGATACGTAATACGTGCAAGACGGAAACCATTATGTGCTTTTGAGAGTTGATGGCAGCAGACCGTATTATTCGTTTCGGACCTCTTGATAAGTATGGAGGTGTGATTACACATGTCAGTCACATCGCGATTACGGGCAGCATGGGGTTAACGCCTGAGCCTCAGGACGTGCGCTAGCAGCGCATGTCGGGTGTTTCAAGCGTCAACTTCGCGTCTCAATATCTCGGGATGTAATGGGAATATTGCGATGCAATCAACGCCATTGTGTATGTGCTTTGTCATGCTATGGATTGCTGAAGAAAAAATATAGGAGGTCCATTTAAAAAAACATAAGTTTGTGTTAAAAACACACATGCTTTCGTTTTAGAATGTTTCCAAATATGTACATTCATGGGCCCCAGCCCTACATTAATACCGGTGAACGTCGTTTTCCAATAGCTGTTATTGTTCCAGAGATATTTTGGGTGGACAAGATAGCTGGGACACCCTGTATATTATTAAACAAGTTTTATTGGAAACCGTTGTACTTTCGTCCATCATGATACAAGCTCGCAAGTAAACGGATGACGCACCATAGAGGAAAGCAACAATGACAACATGTTAATGATGATTTAGTTCTAAACGTTTTGAAATGCTTAACTACTACATGCATGGAGAGCTGCATCGAATCAGTCTCTGGACTGAAGACAACAACAATAACTACTAGATAACACTTTTTCAAAATTAATAAGCAAACATATTAATAGTATTAATAGTAAGACTGTATTAAAAACTTTCAGTGTTCGGCTCCACAAATTTAAATTATATGTAAAGTTTTACTCCAGTGCGTGGGAAACAAACGTCCCAATCTGGGATGCATAAACTAAAACCAGAGGAGGGGATGGTCTGATGCAGAGAGGGGGAAATCCCCCCCAGCCCCCCCCTGCAAATCGCACACTGCTGCGTACCATTCCTGCTCCTCCCAGGATTCAGCTGAGGGGTCCATGCTCCGTTGCGGTTTTTCCTCCTACAAACGACAACAGTCGCTCATAGAAAGTCCTTATTGAACGAGGAAATCACAGCAAGCTCCAAACTACTTGGCGCTGGTTTTCCGGCGTGCGGCTTATCCGTACATACCGGGTGATCAAAAAGTCAGTATAAATTTGAAAACTTAATAAACCACGGAATAATGGAAACAGAGAGGTAAAAATTGACACACATGCTTGGAATGACCCGGGGTTTTATTAGAACCGTAAAAACAAAGTTCACAAAATGTCCGACAGATGGCGCTGGACAGCAAAACGTGACTGTGCATGACAATCTTGTATAAAAGGAGCTGTAATGAGAGAGAGAGGCGTTACGATCCTATCGCCATAGGAAGGGGGTTTGAACGGGTAAAGGTCCGTTGACAAATGCAGTTGTGGCGAGAATGATTTCGAAGTTCGAAGCCACGGGTTGTTTAGGCGATA
This sequence comes from Schistocerca nitens, assembly GCF_023898315.1. Lineage (NCBI taxonomy): Eukaryota > Metazoa > Arthropoda > Insecta > Orthoptera > Acrididae > Schistocerca > Schistocerca nitens. Next base: position 1,130,661,631 of record NC_064614.1, read on the forward strand.
GACCCCGTAGTGGCCGACCGAACACAAGGCGTAATGCTGCTGAGACAGTTCAGGAAGAAATGGAGACTGTAGCGGGTTCGTCTATGCACGGGGAAGTCAGCGCTCGTGCAGTCGCACGTCGCACCGGAATTCCATACACTACTGTTTGGTTGGCACTTAGGCGTACCCTCCGATGCTAACCGTACAAAATCCATCGGCATCGTGAACTGTTACCTGGCGATTTAGTGCGATTTGCGGTGTGGGCGTTTCAAAAGATGGCGGAAGATGACGATTGGTTGAGTAACGTGTTGTGGACCGACGAAGTAATTTCACGCTCCGAGGGTCTGTCAACGCCCACACCTGCAGAATTTGGGCTACCGAAAATCCTAGAACTGTCTTGGAAACTCCATTGCACGACGAGAAAGTCACGGTATGGGTTGGATTTACCACATGTATCATTATCGGGCCTTTTTTCTTCGAGGAAATGCGTGATCCTGGTTTTGTAACTGCTACCGTGACGGTTGAGAGGTACGCCGATATGTTACTGAATCGCATCATCCCCAGCCTGGCTGATAAACACCTGCTGGAACGTACGATGTGTATGCAGGATGGCGCTCCACCCCATACTGCTAGACGCGTGAAAGATCTCTTGCGCGCGTCGTTTGGCGATGATCGTGTGCTCAGCCGCCACTTTCGTCATGCTTGGCTTCCCAGGTCCCCAGACCTCAGTCCGTGCGATTATTGGCTTTGGGGTTACCTGAAGCCGCAAGTGTATCGTGATCGACCGACATCTCTAGGGATGCTCAACGACAACATCCGATACCAATGCCTCACCATAACTCCGGACATGCTGTACAGTGCTGTTCACAACATAGTTCCTCGATTGTTGAGGAATGCTGGTGGACATATTGAGCATTTCCTGTAAAGAACATCATCTTTGCTTTGTCTTGCTTTGTTATACTAATTATTGCTATTCTTATCAGATGAAGCGCCATTTTTCGGACATTTTTTTGAACTTTCGTATTTTTGTGCTTCTAATAAAACCCCATGTCATTCCAAGCATGTGTGTCAATTTGTACCGCTAAATCTACATTATTCCGTGATTTATTCAGTTTTCAAATTTATGATAACTTTTTGATCATCCGGTATATAGTCCGGCGATTAAAAAAAATAAAAATAAAAAAAATAAAAAATAACGAAGCCTGGAATATTGTTATAATTAGAACGAAAGTTTTAGTTTAGAATATGTAGTAACACCACCACCTTCTATCGTGTAAGGAATCGAACTCCCATCTATAAAGCAACTTCGTGGTATTGCTTTACAGATTAACTTTTTAGGGCTGAAGACAACACTCTAATTGTTGAGACAGTTCATAGTGGACAAAAACAGCGGTGTCGCTAAAATACTCTAAGAATACCATATAAACATTCTTTCCCGCAATAAAATATTACAGCGGCTATAGGTCTCGGTCAGAACGTGACCATCTTTAAACCATTCACACTGTGTGAATACCGAATGTATTTAGAGGGAAGTTTGACAATAGTAGTAACATATGAAATACATGATCTGTAACAAAAATGAGAGGAAACTATACCCCTGATGGTAGGCGTTGGCGGTGGACGGAACAGGTGCTGTGATTCAGTGGCCGTCAACTGCTAAGGACAGCCACGTAGCTCTTTCGTAAATACGCGACATTTCGCTCACCGCGAACCGAATTACGTCAGCTATAGCCCGTCAGTCTCAGATATATATAAACATTACTAATAGACAGATCTGTGGGTATTTGTGGAAACTTTTAGATCGTGTGCCAGTATTAAGACAGTAGTTAAGCGACTCCAATGGTTCCCGTGGTGACGTCGTGTACGGATATATGTGCATCACCTAACGGGAAATGATTTCAGAGAAACAACAGCGACTGGAAGTCAGATACGTACGAGCATGCAAGCAGTATTCATATATCAGTATAAATTATCTGACCGATATGGGTAACCACTGTAAATAAATATTTTATTCAGTCAAGACAAAGTGGAAACCAAAACTGGTAAACGAAGAAAATAACTGCTGTATTTGTTCATGTAAGTCATGAGCAAAGTCTGCGTAATTTGCCTTCCGTTCCAAGCAAAAGCTAGTCTTTCCCACACATCTGTGATTATGACATTGTATGTCCTGAATTGTTTGTCATACAGTGATAATTTTGTGCTTAAATTTACTGGTGTGTGTGCATACTGTCGCCAAAATGTGTTGTGAATGGAGATAGTAGTAAAGAAATTAAATTGCCATCCGTTATGAAGTTTCATTGTGTGAATAGCGAAGTAAGCGATAAACATAGTTTCATTCATCATTTAGTTGCTGGCGTCAGCGACAAAAAGTTTTGAAAAGGTCTGAAATTTTGTGTAAACTATCTTGTAAGCCGCAAACTGCTCATATTCTCAAATATTAGATGAATATATTCTGTGCGATTTGCGCGCCATGAGTCAACACTGCCTCAAGATATATACGCAGTACGTACCTGTAATACTTGTATTACTGTGTTAAACGTGTAACATAAGACTACACCTCGTTATGAATAAATTATGATAGCATTTTTAAATTTGGTCATCAATCATGTCAAAGATTGAAAACTAAAGTTTTGTTGACCATGGAAGCCATCTGAGGGCCAAGCTGCAACTGGAATTGGTTGGCAGTTTTAGGGCAGTAGTAATATATATTTCTGCGTGTACTAGTTTAGATCACAGTAACGTCCGTGAGTGGTTAAATAGGATTTCCTTTTAACATGGATTCGAGTAGCTAATCGGCCCAGTTACAGCAAACAGTGTGATTGGTAGAGGATGATATAAAATAGTCCTAAATATTGTTGGACACCCCTCAACTTGGTACTACCACTTCGTACAACCAGCACACTCTGGTAGTAGAGTGTATGCTGCTAGCTGAGGATAGAACGGCAACTATCTTCAAAATTTAGAGGTAACGCCTTGTATATTTTTTACAGACAGGAAGTGGCAGGCTACGCATTCCTCGCTCCCAGTAACGGCTGGGAGGTGTTGCAAACGCTCTTTTCTCTGGCGGGCACCCAAGAGCGCGTCCAGCCGGCCACTCTCACTCTGCGTGCTAAAGGTCAAGCAGTGGCGACCACTTGGCACCGGCGCCGCACACAGGGATGTAAATGCGTGCGGGCGCCGTAATTGCAGCAACGGTGCCTGCAATCCTATTGTATGCTGCGCGCGCAGCCTCCCGTGTCCCTCCCCCCCGCCCCCCCCCCCCACCTAATGAGTGTAATTAACAAGTAGCGCGGCGCTCGACAGGTCAGCGAACTCGCCATAGAGGCCCGCTCGGCTCATTCACGTCCGTTGTGCATCACTACTGCTACGATGGCGGTAGGTTCAGGGAATCGGGGGTAGGGGGAGGGGAGCGCTTCAGAGAAATCCGGGAGACGGGGGGGGGGGGTGTTCGATAGTTTCAAGGAATCTTGAGGAGGGAGGGGACGGCGGGGTTCGAGAGTTTCAGGGAATCGGGGCCCACAAGAGCTTCAAGGAATAGTCGGCAAAGGGACTGGGGGGAGGGGGGTGTTCAAGTATCGAATACATACCTGAGAACCGAAAACTTCTAATAGTAGTAGAGGATACGTGCTGGCACATTACTGTTCATCCATCTAGATTCCTGTACTCGGTTGTGTGTAAATCGTGCCTGCGTCCGTAATGTGTGATTTCCTGTCAAACGTACATCTCTAAAAATTTCTTTACTATGCAGTGTTCCTTGCGCAATTTTAAGGGAACTTTGCGACAAATAATACATTATGTGTATCCTATGCACAAGTCAGATTGTAGCAGGGTAATTTGTCGGCGCATTGTATCGCTGTGGTATGCCGATTGGGCTGCACTTCCAGACAACAAGCTTCGGGCCTTGAAAGCTCTTCCCGTGGCTTGGACGTCCTGCTCACGCCCTTCTCGGCGGGAGGAGGTAGTTTTGGCCCGGTTGCGAATTGGCCACTGCCGGTTCAGCCATCGCCATCTGCTGACGGCTGCGCCGGCGCCGTTCTGCCCATGTGGGCAATTGCTGACGGTCCGCCACGTTTTAACGTCGTGTCCGGATTTTAACACCCTGCGTCTCGATCTTGGCCTGCCATGTACTGTAGAAGCCATTTTAGCGGATGACCCACGAGCAGCTGCTCGCGTTCTTAATTTTATCAATTTGACAACCCTCTCAAAGGACATTTGATTATGCTGTTTTCTTTTTTAATCCTATGCCTGTCAGTATGTCTTTCATCGTGTTTTCCGTTTCGTTGCTGTTTTAAACTTGTGACTCGCGGTGCATTCCTAAAGTAGTCTGGGCGCTAATGACCGTTGACGTTGTGCGCCCTAAAACCACAAAAAAAAAAACTATGCACAATTTCAGAGATTTGCGTGTCTCGACAAGGCAAGCCCTCTCACAGACTTGGGTGATTCTGTGATTTTTTATTTTTTTATTTTTTTGCTAGGTAAATGGGCACAATTGTTGTTTGACACATGGTGCATTAAAGACTGACATTTATAGGATATTGTGACGTCACGTTTTAAACTAACATTTAACCGCTCCCTCTTGGTCATCATGTTAACGACTACAATCTCCCACTTTTTCTGCGACTGAAACTATGACGTAATTTGTCATTCCCGTTAGCTTTCATTGGCAGTTAATGTAAATTTCTTACTTAGTTTTTATCAACATTTACTTATAGAAAAAGTAACCATATAATGGTCTTTTTTCTTTTACAGTACAGCTTAAAGTTTTTGTTGTATTATTGCAAATGTATATAGGAGGTTGTTTGATAAGTCTGGTAAAACAGCGAGAAAAATGCTTTCGTTGACAACGCACATTACTTCTCGGCATAGTCTCCTTTGAGGGAATTACACTTCCTCCAGCGATCTTCTAGCTTTTTCATCCCATCGGAAAAATAGGTTGTGTCAAACTCTAATTTGGTGAAAATTTTTTCCCAGCAAGCAAAAGTTTCAAGTTAGGGAATAGGAAGAGTTCTCTCGGGGCAAAGTCTCGTGATTGGTGAATATTGTGGATAGGGGACCAATTCGAAGCCCAGTTCATGCACTTCCTCCATTGTTATCTCTGGTGTGTGGGATAATGCATTATCCTAGGGTAAGAGCCTGTTTTTGCGTGCCAACTTTGCATCTTCTTTCAGCCAACGCAATTTTCAAATGATGCAGCAAAGATGCATAATGTCGAGTTACGGTTCTGCCTTTTTCCAAGTAATCTATGAGGATTATTCCGTGGGAAACCCAAAAACAATGACCAACACCGTACCAGCTGACAAAATAGTCTTCTTCTCCTCCGGCGCACTTTCACAAGCCTTCGTCCATTGTTTTGACTGCCGTTTTCTTCTGGTTTCATCAACAGCCAGAATTCGACTCAAAAGGTCTTCCGGATTGCGATTAAACGTCGCTAGACATTACGTTGAAATATTATCCCGGATGCGCTTTCTGTCGCCTGAGAGCAGTCGCAGCACCGACCTCGCTCGCAGCTTCATAGCCAATTCTCTGTGTAGAATATTAAGCATTCGCTCAGTTGAGAGGCCTGCAGTCTCAGTAATCTCTCAATTTTTTATACGGCTGTCTTGCATTACCATATCATGCATTTTGTCAGTGGTTTCCTTTGTGGTGACCACAGTTGGAAGGCCGGAGCACGCTTCGTATTCGGTGCTTGTCCGACCACTTTTAAATTTATCATCCCAAAATTGAATGGTCTTCAGTGATGGCGCAGTGTCATCGTGACCTTCATCCAATACTGTTTTGATTTGTGCGGCAGTTCAGCCGTTCAAGTGGAAATGTTTAATAACAGCATGAAACACAATTTTCTCCATTTGTAATCACAGTTGTCCTAGGGGCTTCAGTCCGGAACCGCCCTGCTGCTACGGTCGCAGGTTCGAATCCTGCCTTGGGCATGGATGTGTGTCATGTCCTTAGGTTAGTTAGGTTTAAGTAGTTCAGTTCTAGGGGACTGATGACCTCAGATGTTAAGTCCCATAGTGCTTAGAGCCATTTGAACCATTTTTATAATCATAGTTGACACACTTAGTGTTGAAATTCGTTATACGGCCCTTGCAATAATCAAACTTATCAACATTGAAGGCGCAACAAAAATCTTCCATTCTTTCGTGGAACTTTACCAGATTTATCATACCACTGTGGTATATGCATGCAAATGTATGCATACTCCTGTGTTATTTCTTAAAGTGCATCTTTCTGTACAGCGATCTTTTTTGTATAATGAATGAGCAGGTGAAAACTACTGCCAGAATTCGGTAGATATTAGCAACTGGAAACAAGCGCGAACGAATATACATCTGAGAAATGAAACCTTTTATGAGAACATAAAAATAAATGTTTTCGTTGTGATCTTGAATTCTGCAGACACGAGCTGATCCGCTAGGTTAAATGGTGTGCGGGGGGGGGGGGGGGGGGGTTCTTCTCTGATGAGGTATTCGAATACCCGACCAGTTCCCGCTGGACATATCTGAATCGGCCACCTCACAATTCTTGTTTCTCAGGTTGCTCCAAAACTATTCTGGAGATGTTTGTGGCAACTTTTTCCAGTTCCTACCCTAGATGTTTCGGAAATGGTTGTGAAGAGGGAGCGGAATGACCGTCTTATGTGTCTGCTCTTGTACACTGTACACACCAAATAGCCAGTTTGATCGAAATTACCATGTCATGATATTTATAGACAGATCAAGAAGCGAGGCCCATTCCACGGTGTGTCTAAATTGCTTAACTCGTGAATGGTGGAAACATTTTACTACTGCCATTCCAAAACATGCATAAAGTTATTCGCTTCCTTTACTGGACGATCTGAACCTCTTCATCATAATACTCAAGCACTATAATTTTTTGCCAGCACCGCTCACGGGAGCACAAAAATACGTTCGATCGAAGATAGATACTATCGCAGTCTTTATCCTGTTCTAAATATCGTCACCATTTCCAACCTGACAGCGTCATACTTCTGCACCTCACTTCCATGATCAGAAATTAATTTTGAACACTGTGGAAGCCAGCCTACTGGTGTGGCGCAAACCGTCCAACGACGTTCAGATGTGCGGCTAGGCAGTCGCCGTAATGTTATATATATATTTCTTTGCCAGAGAGGCTAGATGTACGAATTATCAATTAATATATATTGTCTTTGAAATTAGTTTTGTAATGTGAATGAGAGTGTGAATATTCTGGTATAGCTTTTAATAAAGTGACGTCAATAGAAAAGAGAAAACTCTAGTAATAGTATGCTTACAGTTCTATTAGGTAATTATACACTCTGTCTCTCAATGATTGATAACGGAACATTACTATCAGCTCGACGCTGATCAGCAATCAACAGATTAGCTCTGTATTCATGATGGTTACGGGATTATAAATAATTGATTGCCTCTACCTTGAATTATCACAGATACTCCTGAATATATACTAAAAGTATAGTTAAACTCTTTTGCTTATAGCACCAGATAATATTTCGTAGATCAGTTGAATGTGAAGTAATAAAACCCGTAGCTCCAGATCGTGGTTTCGTCTCGAATACCAATATAAGATAACAAGCATAATCTTTTGCAGATGATATACTAGAACTAGAACCCTGTGACTAGGCCTGTCTGCCTGGGATGTTATCTCGCAACCTTGAGAAAATCTGAAAGTGGAAATATATTGATTTATTCGTAGCCGCCGCGTAGCTTGTGGAATCTGAAAGAAAGTTTAGCGTCCTAACCGGTGGCACGTCTCGAAGATGAGCTGAAAGAAAATTACTAATTATTTTCTAGTATGGCGCCTAACAATGGTCAATGTTCCGTTAAGGCCACGTCTACTCAGGACAAGCGTCTGTGTTTTGCAGTCGATGCACGCTGTCTTCTAGCAGGCCGAGGTCATCCGTCAAAATTTGCCACGCTGTTTCTGAAATACCTGCTTGAAAACTGCACCTCCTATTCGGCCTCGACAGCTTTAGCAAGACTCAGCAACATTCTCTGTTACTTGTTGTTGTGTTGCGCCTCCTCGGCAGGTCTGGTTATCGGCTATAAAATTAGCATGGAGTAGGAACTTCTCTTACGTGTGATAACCTGTTTCGCTGCTTGGTGGATCGCGTGCAAATCGATCTGCAAAATTTTCGACGGACTACATTTTATGAACTGTAACCTTAAATCACACTTGTACTTGACGAAAAGAGAATTGTCAGTACGACGGTGGGTTCTTTACTTGCTACGAGTGGACAACGAGTGGAAACTACGTGGAAATTATTAGTTCACTTTATTAGAAGATACATATGAAGGTTTATTTAACTTTGTATGACCCATTTCCACAGAAATGTTCTGAATATTCATTACTCTCTAAATATTAAAGTAGCACTGCATACAGACAAATTTACAAAACACTTCACATGAAGTGCGTAGCCTTTATGTTCACTGTTAACCCTTTAGCGAGCCGTGAGAAACCACATGAAGTGCGTAGCCTTTATGTTCACTGTTAACCCTTTAGCGAGCCGTGAGAAACATGTTTCCCACTACAATGAACTCGCTCCTAGTCCCGTGGGATTCACAGTTCTCACCTCTGTATGGTGCTACCACCTAGTGAACAGTATAGGGTACTACTTCCAATTGGAAGTTCCCGCCGTTTTTGCTGTATCTTCGCGCAGAGGTATTGTATAGCTGAGTGTTGCTCTGTAGAGGAGCCTTTCAGTGCTGTCTGCGTGACATTTTGTGATTTTTTTTCTCAAAGCTATAGTATAAGGTAAATACTTTTGATTTACCCAAATTTATGAAGGAAAAAGTCAAATTGGAACGAGGAGAATTCCAGTTTGAAACAAAAGGAGCTATTTCTGCAGTAAAATGGATGGATAACCGTCCAGTCACTTTCCTGTCCTCAATTCATGACCCATGAGAAACAGCCACAGTGAAAAGGAAAAATAAGGATGGTACTAGTACAGAGATTTCTTGTCTTTAAGTTGTGGCAGAATAAACAAAATAATGGGTGGTGTCGATAAGATTGATCATTTACGAGAAAGGTATGCTATTGGCAGACGTTCTGTAAAATGGTGGCACAGAATATTTTATTTCCTGGCGGATGTTGCTGCAGTGAACAGTTTTATCCTGTGGAAAATAAGTAAAAGAGAAAGTGGAAAGCATGATCAGCTCACATACAGGATCCATCTAGCCAGACAATTGATCGCTGGCTTCTCATCCCAAAAAAGGCGTGCACAAAAATCTGTCTTTCTGTCAAAAAGGGGTAAAGTACCTGAAGATTTTCGTCACGTTGCTGTAGGGGAGCATCAACCCATTTTAGGAGAAACCTACTGGGCGTGCCGTCATTGTAGTACCAAAGCTGCGGAAAAGACCACTCGCTGTGTTTGTACATATTGTCAAATACCACTTTGCATAGACCAATGTTTCAGAAAATTTCATGACAAGTAGTTGCGAACAATCATTGTAACAAGAGAAGTAAATTTATCAGATAAATATGGCATATATTGAAAAAGTTGTTTTTGTCATTTAACTCCAAGGAAGGGCAGTGGGAAGAATACTTCCCACCTTGTTGTGTGACCTCACTTTAACAGTTGGAGCAAATTTGATATTCTGTAGGATAAATATGCCTATCTGTTAACTACTATCTGCTCTGCATTCATTAAAAAAAACTGCTCAATAATTTTGTCCACGAAAGGGTTAACGTTCAGCATAAGACATAGTGTACACAGATTCCCTATCCGTCATCTTCATCGTCGGTCATAATCTAGGTCAGAATGTTCATTCGTTCGGCTGTATATCGGCTTCTCGATGCGGTGGCAGCGCGAAGCTGAGAGAGGGCGTGTCACCGCCAGTGCCTTGCATTCGTCATCGCAGTAACCAGCGAGACGTCGTTATCTTCTGTGGTATCGATGCGTGGCACGGACTTACTCACGGCACCGCGATCTTTGGATGGTACCACAACGCTAGCAACCGCTCCTCTGCGTTCTAGGTTCAGGCTGTTCAACGTGTGCGTGTGCACATCTCCTCCTAATCCACTGTACTGTTGTCAACCAAATTTCGTACACGTATCCCATACAATGAGGCAACAATCGCTGTGGGTGTAAGAACCACCTACCTAACGTAGTTCGGACGATATGTCATAAAGAATGAGATCCTGAAAAATGGCGCATCATGCATGACTTTTAAATTTATTACTTCTGTGTTACTGACTACTCGCAGCATATTTCGCAGACGAGATCCAGATGTGCCACTGAATGTACTTACACAAATATATCGTTGTATGACGCATAGTTCAAGAGATACGACGTGATAAACTTAATTTTTAATACATTTATCCTTTACCATTGAAACACTCCTTCAGTCGAGACACCTTAAGGAAACCTCGAACACTTGACAGCGCTTTTGACACCTTTCAACTGCGAAGCGAAAACGGCTGCAGGCGAAAACAGTAGCCATCTATAGAGAGCGATGTAGAAGCGGTGCCAATCGCATTGTATACACGCGAATAGCTGCGCCCATCGTACAGAAACTGCTTCATTGTTTTCGGAAACACATGGATACGTCGATATGGAGCAGGATTTTAGAACATACACTCCTGGAAATGGAAAAAAGAACACATTGACACCGGCGTGTCAGACCCACCATACTTGCTCAGGACACTGCGAGAGGGCTGTACAAGCAATGATCACACGCACAGCACAGCGGACACACCAGGAACCGCGGTGTTGGCCGTCGAATGGCGCTAGCTGCGCAGCATTTGTGCACCGCCGCCGTCAGTGTCAGCCAGTTTGCCATGGCATACGGAGCACCATCGCAGTCTTTAACACTGGTAGCATGCCGCGACAGCGTGGACGTGAACTGTATGTGCAGTTGACGGACTTTGAGCGAGGGCGTATAGTGGGCATGCGGGAGGCCGGGTGGACGTACCGCCGAATTGCTCAACACGTGGGGCGTGAGGTCTCCACAGTACATCAATGTTGTCGCCAGTGGTCAGCGGAAGGTGCACGTGCCCGTCGACCTGGGACCGGACCGCAGTGACGCACGGATGCACGCCAAGACCGTAGGATCCTACGCAGTGCCGTAGGGGACCGCACCGCCACTTCCCAGCAAATTAGGGACACTGTTGCTCCTGGGGTATCGGCGAGGACCATTGCAGCCGTCTCCATGAAGCTGGGCTACGGTCCCGCACACCGTTAGGCCGTCTTCCGCTCACGCCCCAACATCGTGCAGCCCGCCTCCAGTGGTGTCGCGACAGGCGTGAATGGAGGGACGAATGGAGACGTGTCGTCTTCAGCGATGAGAGTCGCTTCTGCCTTGGTGCCAATGATGGTCGTATGCGTGTTTGGCGCCGTGCAGGTGAGCGCCACAATCAGGACTGCATACGACCGAGGCACACAGGGCCAACACCCGGCATCATGGTGTGGGGAGCGATCTCCTACACTGGCCGTACACCACTGGTGATCGTCGAGGGGACACTGAATAGTGCACGGTACATCCAAACCGTCATCGAACCCATCGTTCTACCATTCCTAGACCGGCAAGGGAACTTGCTGTTCCAACAGGACAGTGGACGTCCGCATGTATCCCGTGCCACCCAACGTGCTCTAGAAGGTGTAAGTCAACTACCCTGGCCGGCAAGATCTCCGGATCTGTCCCCCATTGAGCATGTTTGGGACTGGATGAAGCGTCGTCTCACGCGGTCTGCACGTCCAGCACGAACGCTGGTCCAACTGAGGCGCCAGGTGGAAATGGCATGGCAAGCCGTTCCACAGGACTACATCCAGCATCTCTACGATCGTCTCCATGGGAGAATAGCAGCCTGCATTGCTGCGAAAGGTGGATATACACTGTACTAGTGCCGACATTGTGCATGCTCTGTTGCCTGTGTCTATGTGCCTGTGGTTCTGTCAGTGTGATCATGTGATGTATCTGACCCCAGGAATGTGTCAATAAAGTTTCCCCTTCCTGGGACAATGAATTCACGGTGTTCTTATTTCAATTTCCAGGAGTGTATATTGTGTTCGAACATTATGAATTCCCTCGAAGGAAACTGTCTATTGACACACAGTCATCATGGGTTTAGAAAACATCGTTCCTGTGAAACACAACTAGCTCTTTATTCACATGACGTGCTGAGTGCTATTGACAAGGGATTTCAGATCGATTACGTATTTCTGGATTTCCGGAAGGCTTTTGACACTGTACCACACAAGCAGCTCCTAGTGAAATTGCGTGCTTATGGAATATCGTCTCAGTTATGTGACTGGATTTGCGATTTCCTGTCAGAGGTCACAGTTCGTAGTATTGACGGAAAGTCATCGAATAAAACAGAAGTGATTTCCGGCGTTCCCCAAGGTAGTGTTATAGGCCCCAGTGCTGTTCCTTATCTATTTGGGAGACAATCTGAGCAGCCGTCTTCGGTTGTTTGCAGATGACGCTGTCGTTTATCGACTAATAAAGTCATCAGAAGATCAAAACAAATTGCAAAACGACTTAGAAAAAATATCTGAATGGTGCGAAAAGTGGCAGTTGACCCTAAATAACGAGAAGTGTAAGGTAAACCACATGAATGCTCAAAGGAACTCGTTGAACTTCGGTTATACAATAAACCAGTCTAATCTAAAAGCCGTAAATTCACCTAAATACTTTGGTATTACAATTATGAATAACCTAAATTGGAAAGAACACATAGAAAATGTGGAGAAGGCTAACCAAAGGCTGCGTTTTATTGGTAGGACACTTAGAAAATGTAACAGACCTACTAAGGAGACTGCCTACACTACGCTTGTCCGTCCTCTTTTAGAATACTGCTGCGCGGTGTGGGATCCTTACCAGATAGGACTGACGGAGTACATCGAAAAAGTTCAAAGAAAGCAGCACGTTTTCTATTATCGCGAAATATGGGAGAGAGTGTCACAGAAATCATACAGGATTTGGGCTGGAAATCATTAAAAGAAAGGCGTTTTTCGTTGCAACGGAATCTTCTCACGAAATTCCAGTCTCCAACTTTCTCCTCCGAATGCGAAAATATTTTGTTGACACCGACCTACGTAGGGCGGAACGATCACCACGATAAAATAAGGGAAATCAGAGCTCGTACGGAAAGATATAGGTGTTCATTCTTTCCGCGCGCTGTACGAGATTGGAATAATAGAGAATTGTGAAGGTGGTTCAATGAACCCTCTGCGAGGCACTTAAATGTGATTTGCAGAGTATCCATGTAGATGTTGATGAATTTTTTTCGATAGTACACTACAAACGCAGTTCATTTTTTGTTTTATTTCCTAATAGAAAATTTGAAAAATGAATACCTGTGCAATGATGGAATGTGAGGTTTATCAGGTAGTCAGTTTAATAAGTTGTCGTTACGAAATACTGACAGGAATCACTTATAGAAGAATGGGGAAACTGTTAGTAGGCGACCTCGGGGAAGGTATGTGTCGATTCCGTAGAAACGTAGGAACACGCGAGGCAATACTGACCCTCCGTCTTAACATAGATGTTGTGTTGAAGAAAGACAAAATCTATATTTATAGCATTTGTAGATCAAGAGAAATCTCTGTGCAATGTTGAGTGGAAAACAGTTTTAAACTCTGAAGACACCAACCACTAAAATACAGGAAGCAGAAGGTTATCTGCAACTTTCACAGAAATCAGACTGCAATTATTAGACTTTAAGGATATGAAAGGACTAGAACTTATCCCTGAAGCTGTTAAATCTGTACTCTGATCAAACAGTAAAAGAAACTAAGGAGAAATTTAGAAAGGGAATAAAAGTTCAGGGAGAAGAAATAAAAGCTTTGAGATTTGTTGATGACTTCGTAATTCTGCCAGACAGCAAAGGAATTGGGAGAGTAACTGTACGGAATGGATTGTGTCCTGAAAAGAGGTCATAAAATGGACATAAAGAAAAGTAAAATCAGGCTATTCTGAGGGAATCAGAGTAGGAAATAAGAAAAAGTAGACGAGTTTTGCTACTTGGGCAGCAAAATAAGTGAAGGAGGCCGCAGTAGAGAAGATATAAAATAGCGAGAACAGCATTTCTGAAAAACAGAAATTTAATTACTTCGGACATAAATCTAAGTTTTAGGAAATCTGGTTTGAATATATTTGTATGGAGTGAAACAGTTCATGTAAGGAGAATAGCTCTGAAATGTGGTGCTATAGAAGAATGCTGATAGCTAATTAGATAGCTAATGAGGAGATAAGTTGATGACACTATTTGACTTAAAGAAGCGCTCGGTTGACTGGATACATTTTGAAGCGTCAAGGAATATTGTGAATTTGGTAATGGAAAGAAATGTGGGAGATAAAAATTGTAGAGGGAGAACAAGGCTTAAACCCGTAAAAAGTTATAGTGGATGTAGGTAGTTGAATAGTGAGCTGTTGGTTTAGGTTCGTGAAAGAAATGAGCATTTGGTCAGTTTCTTTTTTTCAGCATGACTTTTCGTAGTAAAAGAGATGCAGGAGACACGTCATGGGCTATACAGTACGTCATCCCATTAAAGCAACATTGGCGATCTTAATCATAGAGCGAAGACAGACAAACGAAGCTGTAAGACAGTCCAGCAGCCGTAAGAGTCTGTTAACAACGGCACGTTGTTTTGCAGTTGGACAGTTTCTGGAACACTTCCAAGTCGGTTATTGTCGATTATTACTTACTTATCGTATGGCGACAACAGCAAATATTACAGTTATACTTTTTAAGGATTTAGGTTCAAAGCTAATATGTTTAAATTATGAAAATTAATAGTTCAATAATACTAAAAGGAAAACATTTAAACTATAAAATTAGAACTGTTAATTAAGACATACATTTAATCAGTTAAACATCTAATGAATGACGGCATTTAATAGCAGAGGGAGCAGCATTAAGTCACTGCTCGTGGATAATTTCTCAGAGGGCAGTCTCTGACAATATGCCGAAAGTTTGGTTCTTGGACCCCCACAACAACAGGCTGGAGAGTTTCGGAGCCCCCATTTATGCATAATTTGCACCTGGCGTGAGTGGTTCTTACCGTGTTCGGTCTTGGCCTCTCATCTGTCTTCAGATCAAATCCTGGTATTCTGGCAGGTGGATTTTGAACACCTTGACGTTTTATTGTTACAGCTTCTCTCTTCCACCACTCTTAGTTAATGTAAAACATCTTGCAGTTTCTTCCATTATGCCACAGTGGTGTGCTTGATATCAAGCACTCTGGAGGAGGGTCATTTAAGACTGTATGAATTGGAACGTCCTGGGATAGTTGAAGTGAAGCAGCTTCCTCCATTTTCGATTGTTTGTTTATTGGCATCGCAATTCAGATGATGGAAAATTATTAATGGTGTGAAGCCAAGGGATCTATGTGGATTTTAGTGTAACCGTAATAATTATCACTGATTCTTTCAGATGACTGATTTCCTTGTACGGGCACTGTGTTGCCATTCTGGATCACAATATTCAGCAACTAGGTATACCGTCAACTGTAGTGCCTAGAGTAAGTGCTTCAGCACCCCAGGTTGTGCCATCCGGTTTCTTTGATACTTCTGGTCTTCAGCTTTTTGCTAATATTTTCCAGGTATCTTTTATATGTTAAAGACCGATCGAGTGTGACCCAAAGGTATTTAGGCTCGAAATTGTGTTCAATCATCTGTTCACAGAAGTTCACATTGAGCTATTGGTTTGAAATTGTGCTGTATAAGTGGAATGCGGTTTGTTAGCATATTTCCCACAAGGGTAGTCAATTTCTTACTTTGGACAGGTGTTTTTTGTTTCAGCCTTGAAACAGTTTTTCATTCGTCCCCAATAATTGCGATAGGCTCTCTACTCATAATGCGTGTGCGGTAAGTTATCTGTTCTTTAATAATGCTTCATGTGAATGTGTTTAATATTTAGCTCCAGAATAATTCATACGATGTAACCACGAGTCTTACAGTAGCCGTAGCACAGAAAAGGAAGAAAGATGGAATTCAGCATCTAGTCTGTGGTGTCACCGCCAGACACCAAACTTGCTAGGTGGTAGCCTTTAAATCGGCCGCGGTCCGCTAGTATACGCCGGACCCGCGTGTCGCCACTATCAGTGATTGCAGACCGAGCGCCGCCACACGGCAGGTCTAGAGAGACTTCCTAGCACTCGCCCCAGTGGTACAACCGACTTTGCTAGCGATGGTTCACTGACAAATTGCGCTCTCATTTGCCGAGACGATAGTTAGCATAGCCTTCAGCTACGTCATTTGCTACGACCTAGCAAGGCGCCATTACCATTTGCTGTTTATCTTGTGATGCATGTACAGTCAGACCGATGTTCACCAATTATGGATTAAAGTTAAGTATTCCAGAAGCTACGTACTTTATTTGCTACTATAAAGACCTTGTCATTTTCCAGACCTCACGCCAGCCTGTGTGAGCTTTAACGCGTGCCTTTCGGTTTCACCTCATAGTGGCTTGGCTGTCTTGCCAAGTCACAACGTAGTCGACACACACCGCTGTTCGTGAGCGACATTTGGTGTCGAAGCTAATCTTTTATTAGTGCTAATGGCTTCAACGTAAACGAAAGTTTCAGTAACACAGTATACCTGGCTCATGCTGTGTGCAGACATTTCTCGTAAGTTCAATTTCGGTGACTTGCGTTTGCGACAAGCACGATGTCGGTAAAGTATGTATGTTTGAGTGTACTGTAGTTGTTGTTGTTGTTTGGTGATGAGATGTTAATGAACCTGGCGCCGTTCAGCAGCCCACTGGCGTGAAACAGCACCCAGGAATCCGCCAAGCTTAATGTCGTCATCCGACGGACGAGTCACCTGCCCCAGTCAGACGACCATACTCCATAAGACGCAGCAAAATGATTTGGAATTTTGCTGAAAAGTAAGCGTAAAGTCTGGATATGAGGAACTTTGCCCCACCGTTTGTACAGGGTGAGGCAAATAAAAGTGGCCCGAGGTACAGGGTTCCAGGGTATAAAGAAACACAGCAGAGGAAAGGAAATACATTACTAACCTCACTGTAGATGAATTGGAACGTGACCACCATTCGTCTCTTGGCACTTCTGGGCCCTGGTCATCAAATTGCTGAAGGCGGAGCGAAGTTGGGCTGCTGGAATTGCTACAGTCACAACCGAAATATTCTGCTGCAGTTCTGGAAGACTATGAAAATTGTTGTAATACGACTTAAGGCTCCCCTCAGAAAATAATTGCACACTGACAGATCAAGTGACCCGAGTGGCCAGCTAGGGCCACGACCAGACTGACCCCCGCTAGCAGCTCTGTCAGGTGTGAATGTGCTTCAAGGTTTGATCTACTATATGAACATTTGCTCAATACTGGAAGGGGAAGAAAGCCAATATGCATTGCGTGTGCTTACCGGGTGGAGTCATTCCAGACATGGAAAGGGTTCTTCCAAACGCCATGAAGAGCACAGGATGTAGCCAACTACAGGTGGTGGATCACTTCGTATCAATGATGTGTGTCGCTTTGGATCGGAAGAGATTCTCTCTGGCTTCAAGCGGTTAACAGAAGTGGTTAAGACTGCCAGTTTTGCTTCCGAGATGAAAGCAGAGCTCACCATTTGCAGCATAGTCGACAGGACCGATTGCGGACATTTGGTAAAGAGCCGAATGGAGGACTGAATCAGAGACTCAGTTCTGCGACCGTGTAGGCTGCAGCTTCGTCGACTTGCGCCATTTGGTGGTTGGGTTTCGGGCTCCGCTGAATAGATCAGTAGTCCACTACACACAGGAGGCGGCTACACGGATAACAGGGACTATGGGCCGTTGACTGGGCGGTTTTTTTGGTAGGAGGGTCCTGGGGAAATACATAAAGGGCTTCAATCTCAAAGCGTGCAGGTCGAATATAGGAAAAACATAGATACATGAACCATCGGCATAACGTAAATTGTCGGAGCTATGTTCGGAAAGTACAAGAGTTCCAAGAGCTAATAGAAAGCACAGATGCTCAAGTAGTTAAAGGCACTGAAAGCTGGCTGAAGGCGGAGATAAGTTAGACGAACTTTTTGCGAAGAGCCTAACAGTGTTCCGAAAGGATAAGCTAGACACAGTTGGCGGTGGTGTGTCACCATTTATACCAAATACATTAACAAACGACGGAGCTGATCCCCGTTGGTACACACAACGGATCAGAACACTGTTGCAGAAACAACGAAGAAAACAAGCCAAATTAATCGAACGCAAAATCCCCAAAATTGGCGATCTATTTTAGAAGCTCGCAATTTAGCGCGGACTTCAATGCGAGATGCTTATAATAGTTTCCACAACGAATCTTTATCTCGAAACCTGGCAGAAAATCCAAAAAGATTCTGGTCGTATGTAAAGTATGATAGCGACAAGACACAGTCAGTGCCTTCTCTGCGCGATAGCAATGGAGATACTATCGAAGACAGTGCTGCGAAAGCAGAGTCACTAAACACAGCTTTGCGACATTCTTTCACCAAAGAAGAGGAAATAAATATTCCAGAATTCGAATGAAGAATGAGTGACGTAGAAGTACATAGATATCTTCGGAGTAGTGAAGCAGCTTAAATCACTTGATAAATGCAGGTCTTCTGGCACAGACTGTATACCAATTAGATTCCTTTCAGAGTATGCTGACGCAGTAGCTCCATACTTAACAATCATGTACAACCGCTCGCTCGAAGAAAGATCCGTACCAAAAGACTGGAAAGTTGCACAGCTCACACCAATATTCAAGAAAGGTAGTAGGAGTAATCCACTAAATTACATTCTCAGATCATTAACGTCCATATACAGCAGGATTTTGGAACATATATGGTGTTCGAGCGTTATGAATTACCTCGAAGAGAACGGTCTATTGATACACAGCCAACACGGATATAGAGAACATCGTTCTTATGAAAGACAACTAGCTCTTTGCATACACGAAGTGTTGAGTACTATTGACAAGGTATTTCAAATTGATTCCGTACGCCTAGATTTCCAAAAGGCTTCTGACGCTGTACTACACAAGAGGCTGCTTATGGAATATCGTCTCAATTACGTAACTGGATTCGTGATTTCCTGTCAGATTTCACAGTTCGTAGTAAATGACGGAAGGTCATCGAGAAAAAAGTGATTTCTGGCGTGCCCCAAGATAGTGTCATAG
Organism: Schistocerca nitens; assembly: GCF_023898315.1. Taxonomy (NCBI): domain Eukaryota; kingdom Metazoa; phylum Arthropoda; class Insecta; order Orthoptera; family Acrididae; genus Schistocerca; species Schistocerca nitens. The sequence goes on from NC_064614.1 coordinate 1,130,680,689, forward strand.
GCTCTTTGCTGTTTCTCAATTATACAAACGATTTAGAAGACAATCTTGGCAGCCCTCTTAGGTTGTTTGCAGTTGATGCTGTCGTTTATAGACTAGTAAAGCTATCAGAAGATGAAAACAAATTGCAAAACTATTTAGAAAAGATACCTGAATGGTGCGAAAATTGGCAACTGACGCTAAACAAGGCGAAAAGTGATAGCTGATCCACATGACTACTGAAAGGAATCCGTTAGACTTCGGTTACACGATGAATCAGTGTAATCTAATGGCCATAAATTCAACTAAATACATAGGAATTACAATTACAAACGATTTAAATTGGAAAGAACACAGAGAAAAAGTTGTTGGTTAGGCAAACCAAAGAAGGGCATTTTATTGGCAGAACAGTAGGAAAATGTAAGAAATCTACTAAAGAGGATGTCTACACTACGCTTCTCCGTCCTCCTCTGGAGATTTGCTGCGCAGTCTGGGACCCTTACGAGATAGGATCAACGGAGTACATCGAGAAAGTTCAACGAAGAGCAGCACGTTTTGTACGCTCGTATTATCGCGAAATACGGTAGACAGTGTCACGGACATGTTAAAAGACTTGAGATGGACACCTTTAAAAGAAGTTTCTCGTTGCGGCGGAATCTTCTCACGAAATTACAATCACCAACCATCTCCTCCGAATGCGAAAATGTTTTGTTGAAGACGACCTACACAGGCAGAATCGATTATCATAATAAAATAAGGGAAATCAGAGCTCGCACGGAAAGATACAGGTGTCCCGTTTTTTCCGCGCGTCGTTAGACAGTGGAATAGTAGAGAATTATTGTGACGGTGGTTCGATGAACCTATACCAGGCACTTTAGTGTGATTTGAAAAATATCCATGTCGATGTAGACGTAGACTGTTGGAAGAAACTGGAGGTTTTTTCCTCCTCCGTTAATGCTGCCACAAATGGTTTCGAAGTTGGTAATGTAACGCGCTGAAGTCAGCGTATCATGAAAGATGGGACCAATATTGCGGCGTGCAGACACCGCATGTCAAACCTCAATCTTTCGACCATGCAATGGTGTTCCGTGGATGTTATGCGGATTGTCCACTGTCCAGAACCTTTGATTCCGTAAGTTGATATAACCGCTCAGGTGAAACCAGGCTTCAGCATACATAAAGAGAAGATCCATTCATTGTAATCTCATTGAACAGCCATTCAAAAAACTGGAAGCTCTGAGGAGCATCTGCTGGTTTTAATGCATGAACAACAGACACTCAGCAGGCATGCGTGTGCAGGTTCAGGTGGGGTATTCTTCCGCATGATCGACGTGATATTCCGGTCTCTTGAAATAGGTGTTGGGTTAATCTGGTAGGAATCTGAAGCATTTTCTGGTGAACTGCAGCCACGTTTTCTGATGTAAGGGCAGGTTTCGAAATGTGTTTAGACTTGTTCAAAACAGATCCTATCTGACGCCATTTTCGGACTAACTGTTGTGTGGCATTCTTTGCCAGCACTGACGACGTTAAACTTCGTGGCAAACAACTGACCACACCGTTTCCGCGATTTTATCGTCACGTAATTTTCCACAACGAACACCCGCCGCCCCCCAATGTGAGCAGCATAGCCTCCTTTGCACTGCTTCACTCGCACTGACGCAGCCCGGACTACGCTCTGAACCGGCGGGGAACACGTAACAGACTTGCAAGTGGTGCGCGTGTCACGGTTTGTGGTTATATGCATACATTCACGTCCAATCGAATCCACTCGTCTGAGCCACTTCTGTTGGTCCCACGCGGTGCTTTCATAAGGGATGAAAACTTTCCCCATCTCCAGAACTGAAAACGGCCACTTCAGGAGCTGAGCGCCACCTCACAAACGCGTATTTGCGACCTTGATTGCGGAAGTGAGTTGGAATAGGAAATTTGGAGATGAGCTCCAAGTTTTTATGAGAAAAGTTCAAGGATACTATGATATCGTTGATCAGACTGAGGTTAACCAGCTGCCGACGCATTTTATAACACTGCGAGATCGGAGATAGAGTTTGTCTTTGAAATGGTGCTGCTTTCAGCTCGAACAAGATGTGCTACACCAAAATTTGATTATCGTCAAACACACAAAGGAATACAGGAACTGATGCTTAGGAAAAAAGCATCCCAGCTTGTACCGCTAAAAGAAATTCTGTTCTGCTGCCGGGTAAAGTCATTTATCTGTAAAAACTCTACTTTTGTGTTCAGAAGTGGTACAACGGACAATTATAACCAGCTGGTCATATATACATAAACGCATGCAGTACTTAGTCACATTTCCTAGTATTGCACTTACTTGTTTGTACATTCTTCAGTAATCCGTCAACGAATGTCCAGTTTCAGTGCAGTAATTAAAACCCGGTGGAATGGAAGACAATCCTCATTTAACGAGCGCAACATGTCGCCGTTTTAAATCTCCGGTATATCCACATTGCGGTAGTCTATAGTATCAAAAGCAACAGTCGTCGCTTGGTTCAAATGGCTCTAAGCACTATTATGGGGCTTAACATCTGAGGTCATCAATCCGCTAGACTTAGAACTACTCAAACCTAACTAACCGAAGGACATCACACACATCCATGCCCGAGGCAGGATTCGAACCTGCGACCGTAGCAGCCGCGCGGTTCTGGACTGAAGCGCCTAGAACCGCTCGACCACAGCGTCCGGCTTGTCGCTTGGTCCACGAGCTGTTCCATTCATCTGTGCACCGAAACTCCTTATTACTCTTTGTTGACGATTGAGAGAGAGAGAGAGAGAGAGAGAGAGAGAGAGACTTGCAACAGAGCTACTTCTATTTTGGGAAAAATTTATATTTATTTGATCGTTAATCGGATCTTATAACGGCCATGATACCCTTTCTTACTCTGGACGAAGATTTTAGTACCTTTTTTTCATCATAGTTACTTAATAAATAACAATTTTAAGAAGATATAGTAGTAAAATGATTAGTGTATATAGTCAATGTGAATAAATGACACTATGAACTAATAAAGTTAATAGTGACAGTACTTCTGCTGCCGATGATGATGACAGCAGATATAAAAAGAATTTATGGGTGTACAAAATACCCATCTGAGGTAGCGAGTTCTGGGAAATATAAGTTTAAGGAGACTAATTACGAATACCGGTAAATACAGTGGACGTGTCGTTAACTGTCTTCTGAAGCTGGAGATATTATTTATTTCTCTAATATAATGCAGGACATTAATCTAGAGTCGGGTTCCTGCTACTGAGGAGGATTTCGAGAAACTGACTGAACGATGGATTGGGACAGAAGGCAGTTTACTCTGATAGGAACTAGTATTTCTCATGTTGCTCAGACGAAAACTTTAAGGTTGAGGAAGAACGTGAGGGACAGCGAAAGTTGTAAGACAGTAGAGAAGGCAGTGTGTATGGAAATATCTGCGCTTTTCTGCACGCAACCAGGACAGCCGTGAAATATTATCGGTGTCGAACATCACAGATACGTCGAACGTAGGCATTTATAACCTGTCCCAGGTGCCTGAGCTTTCCTAAGAAAGAACGTGCAGGATAACATCGCTGTAATCAATAATTGGAGATATAACTTTCTTTTTCAGGTCAATAGGAAGAGCTTTTTATATTTTTGTAGGGCGTGAAGAGATGATGATGCCTTATTGAAGATCGCAGTTGTATGCTCAGTCTAGTTTGTATATACGTCTATTATTACTCTTAGCCTCTTTGCTTATACAGCGAAGTTTATATTCGTCCCATTTAGCGAAAGATTGTACGGATTCCCGATATTCCGGGCTAATGAGCCTAGAATGACCAACCAGTACCCCATGGGTTTTGAGTGGGTTGAGTATTAAGTATATATAGTATACAGATTTTGATAGGTCGGTATTGAGAATATGTCTTCAGCTTTTGCACTTAGATACAACTGAAGGTCATCAGTGTACTTGTGGTATTAGCAGTAGGACGAAACGATGACACATTGACATACAGTGGAAAGTGTATAGGACCTAATACCGATTACTTGCGTTCATTGTCATTTAATGGTGCCGGACATGATGCATTGTTGGCGAGACGTCAGGTATCCTATATTGTGTTTCAAGAAAATGTTGAATTGTTTGTAATCTTTTGCCTCGTAATACCTGTTTTAAAGTCACCTTTATCGGTTTTAGCCGTTACAGATGCGATAATTCGCTTTTTGCATTCCATTCCCGAAATCACGGAATAATGAGGTGCAAAAGTACATAATGATCTCGTTGGTAGATTTCACACGCTGTGAGAAATAAAACCCCTTCTACAATTATTTCCAATAGTTTAAAAATTCCGTTTCTAATTTAGAGTTTCCCATTTCGATAATACGTATTAAATAGGTAATGCAACGAAACATCTCCGGATATCTTTAGGTTATGCAAAATAACATTGAATGTTAAACAAATAGTCGAACATCAATTGAGTCGTTTCATTCATAATCATTGCACATTTGTTGCCTTTTTATGGAGTTTTAACACACTCTGATATAAACTTTTTATTTATGTGCTCATGCAGCGACGTTCGTTTTTCGCAGAAACATACATGACGCGCCAGTGCGTAAAGTTCTAAAGGTCCCTGTTAAACTGAAAACTGTATTTTTCACGCACGCCATCTCCCCTTGGCATCAGTCGCTGCAGTAATATGACAGTGATCTAACAACATTCTGCTGCTGCTCCAGAGGTATAGTGACAGGCTGAGAAACACCTACTCTGGCAGTGAATAACCGATTTTTTTGTCAGAAATTCACTGTTTTAGTACTAAGCTTTGTTAAGTCATTATTGTTATAATCATTTCTTACAAACAGGGTCCGCCAGAGTTGTGGAATCGTTGGTGGGTGTTTATTCGCCTTGTCTTTAGAATGCGTTTCGTTTTTCTGAGACAGTCTACTCATTTAAGGAACGGACTAGTAGTTAATAAAATACGCAATTGTTGTGGTGGGCATTTTATAAACCTTGAGAGATTGGTACTTTAGGCTTGTCGATTAGCTGCATGTTTTCAGCCTGAGGGTGTTTCTCTTGTGGGCGTTCTCAATTTTAGTAGGGAGAGGGGGAGAGAGAGAGAGAGAGAGAGAGAGAGAGAGAGAGCGGAAAGGGGGGTGGGGGGCAGCGCAAGGGAGAGGAGTAAGTAAGTGCCTGCTTCCGGTGCTACAACCGTGGTCAGACATGTGTAGACAAACACAAACACATAAACGTATTTTGTTAGAAGCTGGAACCTACAAACATGTTTTGTGCATGCACAATTAAAGAGCTTAAAAATCTAGTATGAGAATTGTTGTTGTACATACACAATTTTTAAGGTGCTGATTTCTGACCTACCTAACAGAGGTTTCCTTTTTCTTCTGTTGCAGGTGAGTAGCGGGAGAATCAACCATGGTAGGGCTCTCACAGAACGCAGTGACCTAAATGCAGCTGATCCTTCCAGTACGCAGATCTTCTCAAGCTGTAACACGGTTTGGCCTTTGGGAGCGTGGAGCGTTCTCTCTCTAGTCCAATCCTTGGCTTGTAAAGAGCTTCTACGGGGAAAATTGTGTATTGTTTATGTATCCAGCAATCTGTTATTTAACAGTTACACGGGATCTGAGTCACCAAGCAGAAGCGTGTTTGTTTATTTTTTAAATTCCACATTCCGAACTGTCCTGCTTCCTTACCTTCGCCGCTATTGTGTCCTGTCAACATCAGATACCCTATACTGCCAGAGATATTAAAACTGCCAATCACCATCTGACAGTGGCCGTCTGCGTCTGATAGAGTATAATTCAGGACAGATCCCCTGCGTATTGGACTTCATTTAAGTTCACCTCAGTATCAGATAGTCCAGTATGTTTGAGAGTATTAGTGCGTTATTTTCTTTTCAGTCGCATGTAAATTTTAACATAGTTGTTTGTTCGTGATATGTACGTCCAAGGACAGCTTTTCTTGGTTAACCCGAAGTTTTCATGCAAATAATTCGGTCTTAGTAGCAGAGATATCGTCTCGGGGTGCACACTATGACTTTCCTCGAAGTCTTCCATAAACAAATTTGCGATCACAGAAGACAACCTGCTAGGTCTTAGTCTCACTATCGATATATCTGACTTTGGTCATCTTTGGTGGCACTAGTGTTCAGTGTGTATGTTTCCTGCGTTAGTCGAAGAACCGCGGTTTTAAATTTGCCTGTATATCGTCTGTCCGTTGTAGTTTACCTTGAAAATGGCGGGGTGTGCTCCCCCCCCCTCCCCCTCCCCCAAATATCGGCGGTCGCTATTACTATTACCTGGCTGAATTCTCGTAAGTTGTTTGAAGAAAGGTGCTGTTTAGGGCTTTCCCCGACGTAATGGATATTGCCGGAGCTCTCTGGCCTTGGTTAATATGACGTCGCTGAGACTTGGTAATAATTTGGACGATGGCTTGGTCGTCTTCTTCGATGCTGTTTGGTCGACACTAAACATTATGGCCTCAGAGTGGCGAACTGGTTGTTGATCGAAACATACAGGGTGGACATTAATAAAACCGACAAACTGCAGGACGGTATCCTGACAGGAAACTGAAGAAAAATGGTCCCATGGACATGCGTCCGGAAATGCATCGTTGCCACGGTAGATGGCGCTGACCATTGAAAGTTCCTCTGACCACTGCCGTGTCTTACTTGTGCGTTTCAGGCTGTGTGATTGACGAAGCGTACTGTAAGGAGCAGAATGGTTCGGTATTCACGTCGGGAACAACCCGAGGGAATTTTTGTGTACGACCAAGCAGATGGAAACGGTTGAGAGGCAGCACAATTATACGGAAACAAGTGCCCTCACAAACACCAACCACATCGCACAACATTCCACGCCCCCCTTTTTTGGGTGTTTGTGTGATCATGGGTCCTTTCAGATAGAAGAACGTAAAGGGAGGCAGCGAACTATAGTCTCACCAGATTTGAAGGACCGGGCTACAGGACATTAAGACGAACCCCAGTACAAGCTCCAGGCAAGTGGTCCACCAACATGATGTAAGCCACAGTATGATTATGTGTATCCTGCATGACAACCGCCACTATCCTTATCACCTGCAACGAGTGCAAGAATTAGCAGCAGCTGATTTCCTTCTACGGGAAGGATTTTGTCGTCGGTTTTTGCATCACACTTAGGGGATTTCTGTCATTAGACCTCTTTACCGACGATGCAACCTTTACCAGAACTGGGATCACCAATCTACATAGTCGTCATCTGTGGCCTAGAAACAATCGTCGGGGAATGATTGAGGCGTCTCATCAGCATGTTTGTGGACAGGGGTTGTTGGCAATCACGTATGTGGTTAGGTTACTATTCCACAACGCCACGACGCAGGAAGGTACCTGGACTTCCTGCGGAACGCTCTGCCTGGGCCGCTTGAGAATGTGCCGTCGACAATGTGGTTTCTGCATGTCTGAGCACCATCCTACTTCCGCATCACAGTTCGCCGACATCTCAACGTGATCTTCCCCGGACATTGGATTGGACGCGGAGGCCCTGTAGCATGATCTGCATGGTCACCAGACTTAAACCTCTGGGGGCATCTGAAAAGCGTTGTGATGCTGAACCAGTTCCTGATTTGCAGATCCTTCCACAGCGAGCTCACGACGCTTGTGACGCTACTCGGAGAGAGGCCGGAACTTCCGAAAGAGTGCGGCAATCCATGATGCAACGAGTGAAAGCGACACTCCATCCAATGGAGGCCACTTTGAACCTCTATTGTGACGTGGATCGATGCAGCTCGGTACCGTGCTCCACGACGATTTGTTGTCGTTTACGCACGACCACTTTTTCCGGACACGTGGTCATAGGACTTTCCGTTTCCTATCAGGAATGCGTCCCTCCAGTTTGACTGTTTTATTCATGTTCACCCTGTACTGCATTACTGAAGAAAGCGACACTGTTTTCACTGCCGCTACTATGGGCGTTTATGGTCTAGCACAGAAGCGCTGGCGTAGCGCGGAGAGAACAGACAGGCAGGCAGGCGTGTGCGCTGGCATGGCGCCAGTCAGCTGGAGAAGGCATTTACCTCTCATTGTTACCGTCCGCCCGCCCGCCGCAGCCTAACTTCCTGGCCCCCACGAGCCGACTAAATTTGGACCCCAGTCGTTATTTCAGCTGTCGTCGCTACACGCGTCTTGGGCTCAGCTGCTAGAGACAAAACCCCGGTACATCCCCCTCTTGGCAGGCGAACTCAGTTCCTTCGTCTCAGTTTCAGGGATGGGTTAGAGATATTTTCTGGGTATTTTGGTGCAAGAGAGCCGTGGTTCCCGGTAGCTTGTTGCTGAGTATAACTGTCCTGGTACATAACTTTTTTCCCCGCTGAAATAGTGCGGTAGTAGAAAGACTGGTGCGAAAGCAATGAGCAGAGGCCTCAGAGGCACAGACAAGACAATTAAGACATTGTATTAGCCAGTCAGAGTTTTGTGTACGCTCTTGACTGAACGGTATTCGTTTGCACCAGACCTATCCCAGTTACATTTATTTGTTTTTACAAACTGTTACGTAGTTATTACAAAGCACATTGCTTGTAATATTATTCCAAGAATGTGCAAAATGTCCCAGGAGGAAAGGTGATTATTCAGGGATATGATAGGAACGAGTATTCGAAGCTAAAAACTCCAGTAAACATAGGCTCTAAAATGTGCATCTTCAGACCTACGAGCGAGCACTTGTTCATCTTGGCCAATGTGAAACACCTTTTCTACTGAATAAATGCCCATGGCGCGTAAGATACGCATTTAGATCTAATGTTAATTTGAGTTTCTGCTTCGATCGATCATTCCTGTCACATCCCTGAATACTGGCCATTCCTCCTGGGACACTGTTGTATATCCCGTTTTGTTCTTAGCAATCCGTCGCGTCATTTACAAAATGACTGACGTGAAAGGGGATGATTTATATTCAGTTTAGCGCAGTATGCAACCTTTTTTTTTATTATTGCAGCGTGAAGACGAGAGAGTTACTTCCTTTTCGACTAATCATTTGGTATTCTTTCGTTGTGTTAGCCTCTCCCGGAGAGGCATAACATTACTGAAAAGTCAGATGAGTATTCTAGGCTCCGAGTTAAGATTTTTAGACTGATAAAACTTAAAATTTCCTGGGGATTTTTATTGGTTCCCCTAACAGCAGTGGTTGACAGATCCAAATTATTACGAAATTACAATGAAATTAATGCCCCTATCTGCATACAGGCGTCGATATAAGTCAACGGGGACAGCTGAAAATGTGTGCCCCGACCGGGACTCGAACCCGGGATCTCCTGCTTACATGACAGGCGCTGTATCCATCTGAGCCACCGAGGACACACAGGATAGTGCGACTGCAGGGACTTATCTCTGGCACGCCTCCCGTGAGACCTACATTCTCAACTTACTGTCCCGCACTATATTCATAGTGCCCCTGCCCATTATACTCATTACTCGCGGTTTTTTGCCGATTCCTGGGCATGTTTGTGCATCCGCACAGAAGAAGATGGTCAAATGGCCGGTGAGTCTTTTATATATATCATCATCATCAGCCAATTCAATTATTAGATAATGTGGCCTCTTCGAGTCGTGGATTCAGGTAGGCTTTCAGAAGTCTTCTCCAAGTGGGACGGTCTTGGGCAGTTCTCTCCCAGGTGTTACCAGCGATCTTCTCGATGTCTTTGTCCCATCTGTCTGGTGGTCTTCCTCTAGGCCTCCGGTGCTCTCTCGGACTCCACTCCAGTACTAGCTTCGTCCATCTGTTGTCTTTTCTTCTTGCGACGTGGTCAGCCCACTGCCATTTCAAGGAACCTACTCTAAGATGTCATTAACCTTCGTCACAGACCGGATGTCATCTGCCCTTTTCCTGTCCTTTCTTGTATAGCCCAGCATTGATCTCTCCATGGCTCTCTGTGCTGTCCTAAGTTTCCCTTTTGTGTGTGTGTATATATATATATATATATATATATATATATATATGTTCTTTCGGACATATCTTTTCATATCTTTTCCAGGTAAAATTTTCTTATTATGTTCAATCTACATTTAATGTTTTCTTATTTCTACCGCCGACGGTTTTGTGCTTATTTCGTGATGCATTAGGAGTTTTATGCCGTATGGTATTCGAACTCAGAACGTACGGTCAACTCGTCCTTGACTAGTGTAGTCGGAGAACTTTTCTCATGGAAGACTGCGTTTCACCTTAGAACGCCGGTACTGCACACGATTTTAAAATTGTCGCCAAGTTTCAAAACAGCCCAATCTCTGCCGTAGAGTGGAAGATACCTCTCGGAGTTACTTTGCTTCGCAAACAGTAACACACGTCAAACTATTTTCACCGTATTATTTCCGAATAACCGAGCGAGGTGACGCAGTGGTTAGCACACTGGACTCGCATTCGGGAGGACTACGGTTTGAAACCGCTTCCGGCCATCCTGATATAGGTTTTCCGTGATTCCCCTACATCGCTTCAGGCAAAAACCGAGATTGTTTGAAAGGGCACCGCCGATTTCCTTCTCCTTCATTCCCTAATTCGAACTTGTGCTCCGTCTCTAATGACCTCGTTGTCGACGGGAAGTTAAACACTAATCTCCTCCTCCTCCTCCTCCTCCTACTACTACTACTACTACTACTACTACTACTAATCCTCCTCATTTCCATATAAAATTTCCTCCTTACTTACTTCAAATCCGTCGTTTCCCTCTATGCGATTAAAATGTCGATGCGATTAAAACGTTTCCTTGTTTGATGACAGTGAGAGAAGGTGACAAGCATTTCTTGTGTGGAGCGCGTGTTGGCAACAAGTCGCTGGTGGTTGCAGTAACGCTGTAGTGCTGGGGCAGCGCGCCAGGCGAGCGCATATGTTGCCGGGAGCGCCTTAAAGGGCCGCCGCTTAGCCGGCACACATACTCGTATTAGCATGTGGTGTGCCGCAACAGCGACAACACACCTACTTAGTCGGCGTGCTGGAATGCCGTCCGGCGAGAGGCGGTGCTAGTCATCTGTGACTCACCGAGCAAAACTCTACCTTTGTTGCTGCTCTTCAACCAGAATGCATCGCGTGCAGCCACGGTTTCCATTAATGTCCACAGTCGTCAGAGACTGTTCACCAGTAGGGTAGTGATTCGTCTTGGTCCTAGCTTCTCGACGTGAAGCGATAGGAAGTGTTTAAGCTACATACATGTGTTGAGAAATGTAACTATTCTAAGATGATTTACATTCTTAAAGACGTAACTGGTTTCAGGCATGCATGCCTACCTTCAAACAAAGTAGGAGTGATCCACTAAATTACGGGCCCTTATCGTTAATGTCGATATGCAGCAGGATTTTGGAACATACATTGTGTTCGAACATATGAATTACCACGAAGAAAACTGTATTGACACCCAGTCAAAATGGGTTTAGAAAACATCGTTCCTGTGAAACACAACTAGCTCTTTATTCGCATGAAGTGTTGAGTGATATTGACAACGGATTTCAGGTCGATTCCGTACTTCTGGATTTCCGGAAGGCTTTTGACACTGCACCACATAGGCGGCTCGTAGTGAAATCGCGTGCTTATGGAATATCGTCTGTTATGTGACTGGATTTTTAATTTCCTGTCAGAGAGGTCACACTTCGTCTTAATTGACGAAAAGTCATCGAGTAAAACAGAAGTGATTTTTGGCGTTCCCCAAGGTAGTGTTATAGGCCCTTTGCTGTTCCTTATCTATTTGGGAGACAATCTGAGCAGCCGTCTTCAGTTGTTTGCAAATGACGCTGTCGTTTATCGACTAATAAAGTCACCAGAAGATCAAAACAAACTGCAAAACGATTTAGAAAAAATATCTGAATGGTGCGAAAAGTGGCAGTTGACCCTAAATAACGAAAAGTGTGAGGTCATACACATGAGTGCTAAAAGGTACTCGTTAAACTTCGGTTACACCATAAATCAGTCTAATCTAAAAGCCGTAAATTCAACTAAATACCTAGGTATTACAATTACGAACATCTTAAATTGGAAGGAACGCATAGAAAATGTTGTGGGGAAGGCTAACCAAAGGCTGCGTTTTATTGGCAGGACACTTAGAGAATGTAACAGACCTACTAGGGAGACTGCTTACACTAAGCTTGTCCGTCCTCCTTTAGAATACTGCTGCACGGTGTGGGATCCTTACCAGATAGGACTGACAGAGTACTTCGAAAAAGTTTAAAGAAAGGCAGCACGTTTTGTATTATCGCGATATATGGGAGAGAGTGTCACGAAATTCCAATCACCAACTTTCTCCTCCGAATGCGGAAAATATTTTGTTGACACCGACCTACAAAGGGAGGAACGGTCACCACGATAAAACAAGGGATATCAGGGCTCGTACGGAAAGATACAGGTGTTCATTCTTTCTGCGCGCTATGCGAGATTGGAATAATAGAGAATTGTGAAGGTGGTTCTATGAACCCTCTGCCAGGCACTTAAATGTGATTTGCAGAGTATCGATGTAGATGATGCACTAGATATTTAATACTGTATGAGAAATAATTAAGTCGTCATGAATGCCACGTTCGTTCAGTTGGAAACAATTTATGTAGTTCTAAACACCAAATATAGGCTCCACTTGAAAAAAATAGTGATGGTAGTCAGAAGTTAGCGCTGAATGATAACTTACAAACATGAGTAAGCATTTTCCTGCATATTGTATTGTAAATTTCTGTTGCACAGTTTCCTCTAATACCTTCTGTCCACAATAATACGGATAACACAGTAACATTTTTGTGACTGTCCTCTGTAGTTAATCTTTCCGTAAATGTAGAAACATTACCTTTATAGCGCTTGTAAAGCTTATGTTCGACGGCTATGCTCCTTAAAACTGGGAGTGAGTAATTAGGAAGGGTTTTCTTCTAAAAGAAGTAAACATTGTTCGTAAAAGATTATTATAACCTGTATGATGTTAAAGAACTTTTTCGTATTAAATATCGTGCAATGAAACGAGGACATCAAAAAACCAGAGTGCATGTAAGTAGACATTAAGCGTTAGTCTTTTTAACTAAAGTGATTCGAATCAAACAAACGCGACTTTAACGACGAAATGATTCACACTCTGTAACAGCTGGCGATATGGTGCTATCAACGTGTACATAATATGTGAATGTAGCAATTTAAAGATGGGTTTATACGCCTGAACCTGTAGAACTTGAATAATTTACACACAAAATATTTACTGATGGATAGGATATAAAATTTAGACCGGCTGTTGCAAGAAAAGCGTTTCGGAAGAACAATTTATTGGCAACGAATATAGATTTAAATATTAGGAAGTCGTTCCTGAAGATACTCGTCTGGAGTGTAGACATGTATGGAAATGAAACAAGAACTATAAACAGACAAGAAGAGATGTGGTGCTGCGGAAGATCGTAGATTGCGTAACTAATGAAGAGGTACTGAATACAAGCAGAAATGAGAGACAAAACATTTGTGGCACGACTTGACTAAAAGAAGGAATCGGGTGATGACACACTGAGATATTAAGGGATTATCAGTTTAGTATCAGAGAGAAGTGCGAGGGGATAAAAATCATAGAGGCAAACCAAGAGATGAATACAGTAAGCAGGGTGAAACGGATGTAGATACAGTAACGCGGAGAAATGCAAAAACGGATCTTCGGATTTAAGACCACAACAATTGACTTTTAATTTATTTCCCATTTACGATAAATAAGTCCAAAATTTGCAATTTTAAAGTCTGGCCATACCATTATGAGAAGTGCACATTTGGTATATAGTATAAATATGGCTTTTCTTTTGTGCCTTATGGTGTACAGTTTGAGTTGATAAGACTATATATATTCAGGTGGTTCAGTATTTCAACTATGAAAATTAGAATAAAAGGAACTGATGCTCTTATAAAACGTCACTAACCACGCTTATCATTTAGAGGTGGGCTATAATAGCTCTGAAATAGTTTTGGAATAGAATATTTAATTATTACAAATACACGAGGGGCGTTTGAAAAGTCAGTGCAAAGTCCGAGACATGGCACCAACGGCGCGTATCGAGGTCATGTTTAGTTAGTAGCATCTTTGGAAAGAACGCACACCAAGTTTCAGCCATATTGGTCAGTTTCTTTGTGTTTGGCATTCGTGTGAATCATCGAAGTCGAGTGGTTGTCGAAAAATGGACGAAAAAGAATTTCGTGTGGTAATTAAAGATTACTTTATGAAAGGCAAAACGCCTCTGGAGACTAAAGAGAAGCTTGATAAACATTACGGTGACTCTGCACCTTCGATTAGAACAGTTTATAAGTGGTTTCAAAATTTTCGGAGTGGCCATGTGGGCACAAGTGATGCCGAACGTAGTGGACGCCCTGTGGAGGTTACGACTCCAGAAGTCATTGATAAAATCCATGATATGGTGATGGATGACAGAAGGTTAAGGTGCGTGAGATTGCTAGTGCTGTGGTCATCTCTAATGAACGGGTACATAATATTTTGCTTAAACATTTGGACATGAGAAAGCTATCCGCAAGATGGGTTCCGCAATTGCTCAAGCTTGACCAAAAACGGAATCGTGTGAAGTGTTACAAGGATGGTTTGCAGTTGTTCAGGAAGAATCCGCAGGACTTTAAGCGTGGATGAAACATAGATAAATTACTATACTCCTGAGACCAAACAACAATCTAAACGATAGGTTACCGAGGGAGAATCTGCACCAAAAAAAGGCGAGACCATTCCTTCGGCCGGAAAGGTTATGGAGACTGTCTTTTGGGATTCGCAAGGGATAATCCTCATCGACTGTTTGGAAAAGAGTAAAACTATTGCAGGTGCATATTATTCATCGTTATTGGACCGTTTGAAAACCGACCTGCAAGAAAAACGCCCGCGATTGGACCGCAAAAAATTCCTTTTCCATCACAACAATGCACAAGCACACACCCAGCAGTTGTAGTCGCAAAATTAATGGAAATAGGATTCCATCTCGTGTCACATCCCCCCCTACTCTCCAGACTTGGCTCCCCCGGACTACTGTTTGTTCCCGAATTTGAAGAAATGGCTGGTGGGACAAAGATTTTATTCAAACGAGGAGGTGATTGCAGCAACTAATAGCCACTTTGCAGACTTGGACAGTTCCTGTGATTCGTAAGGGATCAACAAATTAGAACAGCGTTGGATGAAGTGTATAAGTCTAAAATGAGACTACGTTGAAAAATAAAAGGTTTACCCCAAACAAGTAGTTTTTATTTTTGCACGGGCTTTTCAAACGCCCCTCGTATTTCACTGCAGTGATACTTGCTCAGATAATTTTTAGTGTACCGTACTTCATCTGGGAAGAAGGGAACGCTTATTGGATCATTGTGTTGTCCGTCTGTCAGTTAAGACCCCCTTTTATCAGGAACCGGTAGAGGTGTCAAGTTGAAATTTGTCAAATACTAAGGTCTACCGTCACTTGCCGGTGTAAAAAAAAAAAAAAAAAAAAAAAAAAAATTAACCTTCTGAGTCAAAGCAATGCAAAGACGCGGTCATTTGTGTCACATATTTTCGTGCGCAAACTCACTCATCGAAACCTATAGACGACAGATCTGTATACGTAATGAAGTTTGTGGGGCACCCTCAGAGCGCAAGTCTTACTCGAACTTGTGCGGGTTTCTGATTTGATGTCGCGAATATTTCAAAATTTCGTATTTCATTGTAGGTAACTGAAGAGAGTTTTAGTTTCGTCCATTGTAGTTGCTATTTATAGTCTAATTCATTGGAATGGAACCGAAGCTTGGATTGGGCGAGAAGGACAAGAAACCGCCTATGGCAATTTCCAGGAAATAGTCTATTCAGCCGCCTGAAGTGGTCAAATGAAACAGCTGAAAATAGTATTCAGGATGGCCAGAACGAGATTTGTGTGTCCTGACCACAGCGCCACGTCACCTGGTAGGTTGGTAGCCGCTTTTACAGTTGCTCACCTCGATCGATGAGAACCCTTGGTAGTAATTTGCCGAGGAGTGCTTCTAGCTTCTCATCCGTGCTGTGCTGAGAGCCGGTTCAAGATCCACGTAACACAACCGGTCATTTGGGAGCGGCAAACTGGTGAGACGTAAAGTGCAAAAATTTTAAATGTCTTACCAGGAACCCAATAAACGACAAGTGATGTCTGATGCAGTGGAGGGGAAAGGGTGAGAAATGGTATGTCGCTTGTGTGGAAAAACGTTCCCATAAGCATCAAACTGAGATATTCTAAAGTAAGGTACATCCATATGTATTTTGTACCATGTTGTTCCACACTGTTAACGGATTCTGTTAATGTGTTGTAAATATAGTTGTTTACATGACCTTAAAGATACACAAATGCAGACACCTGCATACAAGTACAGTTGTCCGCAACCAGTCTGCTGACGTCAAAATACATACATATTATGAAAATGGATTGTTTATGTGTGTAGAATGAAGATGTGTATGTATTTTGCCTATGTCGTCCTAAACCACTGGACCAATTACAAACAAACATGGTACGAGTATCGCTTAGTGTCAGTCAACAATATTTGTGGTGGCAGGAACCACGTACCCATCATACTTAAGATGATCTGATATTGCGCTATGAAGAGGCGTTGCCGTAGAGACGTTTCTAAAATCGCGTTCTAGACATACGAAGCAGGTGCGCCCGACGAACACAAACCGCTCGCCATCAAGTGTCTTCATTTGGCTACTGTACTTCTGCATTTGTACATTATGCATATTTACTTGTACGACTATTTCATAATTTCATAGGTGTTTTTACGAATACATGGAAATGACATTTTGTTCGATATTACACGACAAACACAATTCATTTTTTGTTTTCGTTTCTAATTCATGGGCAATGCCGGGTTTGTCAGCTAGTAGTAAATAGGGAGCCAATGCACAACAGGAAACTACTTGATCCCTTTTTCAGTGCGTTCGGCCACAACCTTGAACATAAAGTGAGGGGATTAACACATGGAAAAGTGGAAGAAAAATTACGCCTTCATAGACGGAAGGACAGGAACGAGATGCATTCACTCTTGTAAGGCGAATTGAGGAGCTGGTAGAATAATAAGTATCCGCCCCAAGGTTCGGAAAGTTAAATGTCCTGGAGAGCGGTGTGCTGGTCTCGCGGCCTTTATGACGTATCCAAATGATACCGTCTGTCACGGCGACCGGTCAGCATTGCGTTTCCTGGGAGCTGATCGCAGAATTTAATTTTTTTGTACTTTTTATCTAAAGTGCACTTCCTGATTTGTAATACATTGCGGGTTGCGTTGGATAAATCTAGCGCCGACAATGGTTTGTAAATTAAATGCGTAAGCAGTGGCATTGACCTGTTGTGGATGTAGATAACACCTGACGTTGTCTAGATATTGTCGTGTTAGCGTATCTTCTCTTATCTGGAGCGTAAAATACTGTTAGTGAGACAGTATTTGATAGTGACATGTCACTTACGGCGTACCGAACGACTCCTTCTAGGATCGATATGTATTTGTTGAAAACAACACAGATCAGTCGTTTGGTTTCGAAGCGTACTTACATCCTTGTTTCTGAAGTTTGCCTTACTTACTCCTTTTTTTCCAGGCTCTTGGTGAACTAGCTTGGAGATTTTTCGTCGTTTTGTGTGAGGTACACCCAAAGCTGCTCGCGGATATCAAATACCTACTACCTCAAAAGTACGTTAAACTGATAACCCCGATATTTTCTGTATTCCTCGCAGTATCCGATTGGCACACCAACTTCATCTGTTGACCACATTACCCAAGAAGAATCTTTAGTTATCTTTTTTGTAGTCTTTCAGATGACTGTTGAGCTGGTCCCAAAGACATGCGATTGGCGATTCACCTGAAGCAGCAAAAAGGGACTTCAGAGGGCCTTTTCTCTCAAAGTGCTTTTAATCCATGTATAGAATCTGAGCAGCCCTCTTCCATACTTTGCAGATAATGCTGTCGTTTGCCCCATAGTAAAATCATTAGAAGATCGAAATGAGTTGTAAAATAATTTAAACAAGACTTCTGTATGGTGTGAAAACTGGCAATTAACCTTAAATAATGAAAAATGTGAAATCCTCCACATAACTAGCAAAGGATCGGTTAAATTTCGTTTACAGTATGAATCTCATAAGTATTTGAAGGTTGTCGATTGAACTAAATACCTGCGGATAACAGGCACATAGAACTGCTGTGGGGTTGGCAAACCAGAGGCTGCGTTTTATCGGCAGAAAACTTTGAAGATGTAACAGATGTATTAAAGACATTGTCTACACTACACTCGTCCATCCTCTTCTTGATGAACACTGTGTTGTTTCTTATATTTATTTACCATATGGCTTATGGAATCATATTTTAAAAGTACATACAATTAAGTTGATATAAGATAAAACGTTATGAATCGCTACAAACAATACACTTGTAGATCAGTATATATATGTATGTTTGTAGGTATGCATGTCTAGATAGTAAAGAATGTGGGAGACCCAGCAGTAGACAAAGGAAGTTGAGAGACCCATTTTTCATCATAGTTGTATATCCAAAGACTTCAAGCAGTTACTTGCTGCAGATGTTACTCCTGCAAAGTCTTTCCTTTGTTCCGATGTTCCGCAGTCGCACTGACCATCATCCGTAATTCCCAACTTCTGTAGCGTTGCTTTGGTCACGGCGTGATCAGTTCTGATACGGTTGAGGGAGCCCATCTTTTTCTTTCTGAGTAGTACCCGTGATCTATGGTGACTTAACTTCTTATGACCATGGGAGAACGTTCACCGATTTCTCCATTCATCTCTTAGATTATAGCTTTCTGGGGACGAGCTAGCCAGTTTTTACACAGAGTGTTCTGTTTACCCAGACTGGTATTCTAGATTTTAATCGAGTGCGTGGTAAGTTGTGTGTTTCATGAATTGAATTGGTACGTCTGTGAATCTTCAGAGTTTCTTCCATTAATGTGTGACTGCTTGTTGTCGTCGGAGATTTGGAGGGACAATACCGACGAGTACTGACAGTCGTGGTGTTGGTGTGGCTCTACAAATTCCTGGCACGATCCTCATTTTGTCTTTTAAATGGATGTTTGTTTTGTTGACATGGGCACTTCTACGCAAATAGAACAGTACTCAGCGACAGGGTACACAAGTACTTGTGCTGTAGTTGCTAAGCTTTTCGCATTAGATGCCCAGATAGCACCAGCAAGTTTTCTTAATATACTACTTCTCGATTTTAGCTTCAGTCCTATTAGTTCTGGACCGAGCGAGGTGACGCAGTGGCTAGCACACTGGACTCGCATTGGGGAGGACGACGGTTCAATCCCGCGTCCGGCCATCCTGATTTAGGTTTTCCGTGATTTCCCTAAATCTCTCCAGGCAAATGCCGGGATGGTTCCTTTGAAAGGCCACGACGTACTTCCTTCCACGTCCTTCCCTATTCCGGCCTCGCTGTCTGGTCTCCTCCCCCAGAACACCCCACCTCCCCTATTAGTTCTGAGTCTTTCCGAAATGCCTGAGAAATGTCGAGAGTCAAACACAAGTATTTGAGGTATCGACACTGTTGTAATTTTTTTGTTACGTAATATTGTATTCAATTATCTGTGAGGTATGGGAACTTCACGAGGTGGAACTGAAGGAGGGCACAGAAGAAGTTGAAAGAAGGGCAGCCCGACATAGGGGAGTGTGTGTCGCGGATATAATAAGGGAGTTCATTTGATAATCATTCGTTGCGGCGAGACCTTCTCGCCAAATTCCAGACGGCAAATTTCTCGTCCGCTTGAAAAAATATTTTGTTGAGCCCACCTGCATTGGCGAAATGACAATTGCAGTAAAGTAAGATGAATCCGAGCACGCACGGAAAGATTTGGGTGCTCATTTTCCGACGTGCTATTCGATAGTGGAACGGTAGAAAAAAGTGTGATTGTGGTAAGGTTTTAAGGGCGCACGTCAGCAGAGTATTTAGCGCCCGGAATAAACCGTAATGAGACGAGTGTGACGGAACTACTGATTTGAGATCCACGAATAAAAACGCAATAGAAGTCCTGAACAACTTAATCTCTCCTCCTCCCTCCCCCCCCCCCCCCCCCCCCCCCCCACACACACACACACTCAAAAAGCAAAGGAAAATGACAAATCCAACACAAGATTTGGAAAATATGTAAAAATCTGCCAACCGCTTGCATAGGTTTTCTAAATACCTTGAGCAGGTTTCGTCACCTCTAAGGGTGACTTCATCAGAAGGTAAGGTAATTACATGAGGAACATATCGTCAAAGATGTACCGTTGACGATATATTCTTCATGTAATTACCTTACCTTCGGATGAAGTCGCCCTTAGAGGTGACGAAACCTGCTCAAGGTATATAGAAAACCTATGCAACCGGTTGGCAGATTTTTACATATTTTTCAAATTTGTGTATACGGTTGCTGCAAAAGTCAGCCATGTTCAAAGTTGTACCAACACAAGGTATAAGGGGGAAAAGCGGATACCTGCGGCTGGGTCAACGCTGGAAGAAAAGGATCTGATCCAGCCAGTCTGGAACACCCTAAACTTTGCAGCATAAAAGCTTAGGCCACAGTCCAGACATATGACAGTGTTAAAACCTTCACCAAACACGTATCGTGATCAGATAAAATTGACGGGAGATCTCCACCTTAATTTGCTTCTGCTCGTTTGCCAGGAAACAAAATACACTCAGTTCAAATGTGGCGTACAGTGACTGAGCAGAAAGGAGGGTTCTTTCGCTGGAATAAAAAGCCATTTGTGAGGGGAAAATACCCAATGCTGAGGTGAGTCAGGGCCGGATCGACCACTTCCAGGATCTGCCAGGCCAGACAGTTGGCTTCCCTAACAGCACCTTATTGTCTGTCGCCACCTGCCACTCCTCCTCCCATGACTGCAGACATCTGTGTGCCATCATCGATATGACAGCTTGCGTGGGAATGGTGCATTCTGTAACTGTATGTTCCCTGGAGGCCGCCTTCGCCGCTTTTTCAGCCTAAATACACTACTGGCCATTAAAATTGCTACAGCAAGAAGAAATGCAGATGATAAACGGGTATTCATTGGAAAAATATATTTACTAGAACTGACATGTGATTACATTTTCACGCAATTTGGGTGCATAGATCCTGAGAAGTCAGTACCAAGAACAACCACTTCTGGCCGTAATGACGGCCTTCATACGCCAGGGCGTTGAGTCAAACAGAGCTTGGATGGCGTGTACAGGTACAGCTGCCGATGCAGCTTCAACACGATACCACAGTTCATCAAGAGTAGTGACTGGCGTATTGTGACGAGCCAGTTGCTCGGCCACCATTGACCAGACGTTTTCAGTTGGAGAGAGATCTGGAGAATGTGCTGGCCAGGGCAGCAGTCGAACATTTTCTGTAACCAGAAAGGCCCGTACAGGACCTGCAACATGCGGTCGTGCATTATCCTGCTGAAATGTAGGGTTTCGCAGGGATTGGACGAAGGGTAGAGCCACGGGTCGTAATACATCTGAAATGTAACGTTCACTGTTCAAAGTGCCGTCAGCGCGAACAAGAGGTGACGGAGACATGTAACCAACGGCACCCCATACCATCACGCCGGGTGATACGCCAGTATGGCGATGACGAATACACGCTTCCAATGTGCGTTCACCGCGATGTCGCCAAACACGGATGCGATCATCATGGTGCTGTAAACATTCGAAAAAAATGAGGTTTTGCCATTCGTGCACCCAGATTCGTCGTTGAGTACACCATCGCAGACGCTCCTGTCTGTGATGCAGCGTCAAGGGTAACCGCAGCCGTGGTCTCAGAGCTGATAGTCCATGCTGCTGTAAACGTCGTCGAACTGTTTGTGCAGATGGTTGTTGCCTTGCAAACATCCCCATCTGTTGACTCAGGGATCGAGACGTAGCTGCACGATGCGTTACTCCATGCGGATAAGATGCCTGTCATCTCGACTGCTAGTGGTAAGAGGCCGTTGGGATCCAGCACGGCGCGCGCGCCCAAAGCAGGGAAAATGACAGTCTCAAATCCAAGGTAAAACGGGAAAAAGGGGATACCTGCGGCTGGGTCAACGCTGGAAGAAAAGGATCTGACCCAGCCAGTCTGCAACACACTAAACTTTGCAGCATAAAAGCTTAGGCCACAGTCCAGACATATGACAAAGTGTTAAAACCTTCACCACACGCCGGCCATGGTGGCCGAGCGGTTCTCGGCGCTACAGTCTGGAACCACGCGACCGCTATGGTCGCAGGTTCGAGTCCTGCCTCGGGCATGGGTATCTGTGATGTCCTTGCGTTAGTTAGGTTTAAGTAGTTCTAAGTTCTAGGGGACTGATGGCCTCAGATGTTAAGTCCCATAGTGCTTAGAGCCATTTGAACCATTTGAACCTTCACCACACACGTTCCGTGATCAGATAAAATTGACGGGCGATCTTCACCTACATTTGCTGCTTCTCGTTTGCAATTTTGCCATGAAATAAAATGCACTGACTTTACATTTGGCGTACATTGACTTTGAACAGACAAGAAGGTTCTATCGCTGGAATAAAAAGTCACTTATGAGGGGAAAATGTCCAATGCTGAGGAGAGTCAGGGCCGGAGCGACCAGCTCGAGGATCTTCCAGGCGGAACAGTTAGCTTTCGTAACAGCATCTTACTGCCCGTCGCCACCTGCCACTCCTCCTCCGATAACTACAGACATCTGTGTGCCACCATCGATATGACAGCCTGCGTGGGAATGGCGCACTCTGTAACTGTATGTTCCCTGCAGGCCGCCCTCGCCGCTATGTGAACCTAAGTAGTTCTCTTGGACTCTGTGCCAAACATTTATGTCTGAATTGCAGAGTGGATGTAGACTGGGCTACTCGTGACTTGCACATGGTGGCCTGCAGCTGGTGGTGTCTCGATCTCCCGGACATTGCCCGGTTGTGTCTCGCCGGTAGGCGATGTCCAGGAAGAGATGAGGTGGTGTGGGAACCTGCGGCGCGGGCGCGCAGCTGGCGGAGGCCAGCGAGGTCAGTGCAGCTGAGCCGGTCTCGGCTTCCCACGGCTCGCTGGTCGTGACGCAGGCTGGAGGCTGCGGGCGTGCCCGCTGATTCACCAGCCGGCGCCTCCTGAGGAGCTGGCCTGGCCGAGCCGAGCCCAGCGCGCTTGCGCAACATCGGCTTTTTCCTGCGTTCTCTCGCTGGCTTCTGCGTCTCGCTCATGCGTACTAACCCTGTTCACTTTTTGTAGTCGTGTCAGCAGTTTTCCTGCTGCGTAGTGAAGGAGTTTCCCTTCTGATCCTCCAAAATGCGTGATGGTCGAAGCCATCTAGATGGATTTTAAGGGCCAATATTTCCCCAGTATGGCCATTGTCTTAAAGATTCTTTGCTGAGTAACTTCTAAAGGAGATTCCAGAAAGCAGAAAACGACCGATGAAGGCCTACTTTTTGCACCAAATTTTGACTTCCTGGAATGCCTGTCGGTTAAATAACGTCGCAGCTCAAAAAATCAAAGAGCCGGTAGGGAACCCACGTGCGGCTGAGGTACGGCGTGTGCTCACCGTGACCGACGTTGACGTCTACATCTACATTTATACTCCGCAAGCCACCCAACGGTGTGTGGCGGAGGGAACTTTACGTGCCAGTGTCATTACCTCACTTTCCTGTTCCTCTCGCGTATGGTTCGCGGGAAGAACGACTGAAGGAAAGCCTCCGTGCGCGCTCGAATCTCTAATTTTACATTCGTGACCTCCTAGGGAGGTATAAGTAGGGGGAAGCAATATATTCGATACCTCATCCAGAAACGCACCCTCTCAAAACCTGGACAGCAAGCTACACCGCGATGCAGAGCGCCTCTCTTGCAGAGTCTGCCACTTGAGTTTGCTAAACATCTCCGTAACGCTATTACGCTTACCAAATAACCCTGTGACGAAACGCGCCGCTCTTCTTTGGATCTTCTCTCTCTCCTCTGTCAACCCCACCTGGTACGGATCCCACACTGATGAGCATTACTCAAGTATAGGTCGAACGAGTGTTTTGCAAGCCACCTCCTTTGTTGATGGACTACATTTTCTAAGAACTCTCCCAATGAATCTCAACCTGGCATCTGCCTTACCAACAATTTTATATGATCATTCCATTTCAAATCGTTCCGTACGCATACTCCCAGATATTTTACAGAAGTAACTGCTACCAATGTTTGCTCCGCTATCATATGATCATACAATAAAGGATCCTTCTTTCTATGTATTCGCAATACATTAAATTTGTCTATGTTAAGGGTCAGTTGCCACTCCCTGCACCAAGTGCCTATCCGCTGCACATCTTCCTACTTTTCGCTGCAGTTTTCTAATGCTGCAGTTTCTCTGTATACTACAGCAT
The DNA here is from genome assembly GCF_023898315.1 of Schistocerca nitens. NCBI lineage: Eukaryota > Metazoa > Arthropoda > Insecta > Orthoptera > Acrididae > Schistocerca > Schistocerca nitens. The sequence continues at coordinate 1,130,704,932 of NC_064614.1, forward strand.
CATCCGCGAAAAGCCGCATGGAACTTCAGACACTTGATTTTTCGGTATGTATTTTTGAAGTTGCGAGTAGATAGTTTGTGGGGAACCGTATGACTGTGCGAATACGTAGTGCCTATCCGGCCGCGAGATTTTGTTCAGTCGTCTTGTTGTTTCTCTCGGCAGATGTTGTTTAGTAGCTTGGACTTTTAATGATATTCTCTTAAAATTGAATCGAGCCCCACGCTGGGCGCCATTTTAACGATATTCTCTTAAAATTGAATCGAGCTTCACGCTGGGTGCCATTTTAACGAAATTACTGGAATGAATGATTTGAAATTTCGTAGAAATAAAAAAAGGAAATATTAATTTTATTTCTTGCTTAAAAGTTAATTTGCCTTAGCGCGAACTTTGTTGTAGAACCACTCTCTTCATTACGTGTGGTAATAAAAAAACAAATTTTACTTTCTTAAGGATTACGTACATTTAAAGGAAATTATTACGTGCACTCATATTAATTGGATAGTACTATCTGGATAAGAACTGAGTCTCTTAAATCATTCGGCCTTGGCATACACTTTCCAGAATGCAGTGGGTTTTTCTTTTTGTGAAATATTTTTACTGACTTTTATCCCGGCACTAGCCATAGAACACAAGAATATTTTAATTAACAGAAAATGTCTTAATTATTGCCAAGCCGACATTTATCACTGATCAAACCTACTACATTACGCATGTGATTTATAGATGACGTGGGCATGCTCATTTACATAAATAATTCACACTTTTAATGAATACTAATATATTTAGCCCAAACAACAAGTCAACTCACATTAATTCGTACGCTTTGATTAAAGGCGGCAAAGTCCCGACAGATACAAAAGAAGTACATCTTAACTCTGCTGGATAACCACGATGCATACACAACCTTTAGTGCCCACAATGCGGGTTAATGAATCAGGCGCGTCTAATGGGCGCGAGCGTAGCTGCACATCGCGTCTGCTAGAGCGATCAAGGATTAACACTACCTCACTTCTTCCTCACTTCAGCTGCTCTGTCCACAACTGACCCTTCCTCACTCTAGCGGCTCTGTCCACACACTTAACTGCTCTGTCCATACAACGACAGAGAGTCTCCACATGCCAAAGATAAACAACGGCACGACTATTACGATTATTAACATTTCTTTGTAAATCGATTTCTAGCAAATATCGCTGATACCGCAAATACTGACACTTTTACATTCACATAATAAATATAGAAATTTCCTATCCTAATACAGAGAAATGTTACAAAAAAATATAATAAAAACAAACATATTTCATACCACATTCAGTAATATTAATATATATATATATATATATATATATATATATATATATATATATATATATATATAACTTGCCCAGATCGGCGTATATGTTACAAATAAATTGTGAAAATGCCAGGGAACGTTACATTGCCCCCTGGCAGCATTTGGCAAAGAGGTTTTACACTTTGACACAATGGTGCCAGTAACGTTCTTTACACCTCTGTATGTTTTATGGAATGGCTCTTGTAATTAGCCCCAGGATTATATAAGTACATGGCTCCCCCATTTGGGCGTAGGCAATCAGGAAACCTGGGCAAAACTGTGCCGGAGCCCAGCCATCCCAGTTGGTTTATAGTCCATATTAACAGTTTTTCATTTGAAGTATTTTTGCAGTTTGTCACAAACGGGTTTACACAATTACACAATATCACTATTTTTCTTGTGATACACTACAAGGTCACTTGTCCTAGGATATATCAATTACGGACGTACATAGTACATGTTCAATGTTTATCAAAATGAAGTCATTAATATGTTATTCAGTTTATGTAAACATTTCAAAAGCCAATAATGTATTTGATGAGCGGTGGGGTGCGGCGCTCGGCGCGGCGCGCTGACTTCGTGTAGGTCACCGCCCCCATCGTTGACAGCTACGGCGCGTACGGGCGTGGCTGTCTGGTCTGCTACGGGCTGCTGTGGCCGCTGCATAGCTGCTATAGCCGAACGCGTTGGATACCAGCTCGCCCGTGCGACGTCTTCTTGCGGTGCTCCAGGAAACATGCAACAAGTTCACAAACAGTATACTATCCGTATTTCCTGCTGTGGGAAAGAACGCACACAATTAGTGGTAGTTATTACTCAGTAGGCCTTCACTAGTCTGGTTCGCACAAGGTTTCATTGTCACAGTACACTTTTATGGGCACACAATATTTTCCACCCTCATGACTTGTCATTAGTCACACGCTCTTTCCTAGCGTCCCTTTACATACAAAAAGTTAAAATTTGACACTAGGTTTATCCACCGTCCGTTATCGGTTCACTGTTCGTGTTGTGCTAGTTCTTTATCAGTGACTGTCACTGTCTGTTTCTGCCGCACAATACTACACTTTTGTTAAAGTTTATTTATTTCTATTTACAATGTCCGCTGCTGAATTTGTTTGCAACAGCACATTCGTAACCTTTCACCAGAGTGTAAGATTTACGTACATACAATCAAAGTCCTACGTAACCACAGTGAAGTCTCTGTAGGCGAAAATTTACTTGGACCGTATCTGGCTAGCTCTTTCTTATTGATTGAATCTGCACATGCTTCAATTGAAGCTTCTTTGTGAGTTTCTTTACGCTACATAAATTTACAACAAGGTTGCCTCCCGTGGTGCTCTCGGGTCACTACTGGGTGCATTATTTTGTGATAACACTAGTGAGATAATAAAGTTCTCAGGGCCTTATATTACTAATATTGTTCCGGGTTCAGATCTGTCAATCTGACAGCTACACATAGATACACATAATATAAAGGATTGTGCCAAGAAATATCTCAAATTAAACACAAATTAAAAGAGTACATAACACAAATATCCACACACATGAAAAAAGTCAATCATATTCTTATAACTATACACTCCTACACTAGTACACCTTATTAATGTTCATTGTTTACAAAGGAACGGTGTCCGCATAGGACTATTAGTCTTTTACTGTAGGAATGCTTTTACATCCTTACGCGGATACAGTCCCCGTACTCTCCCTGAGTGGGGATCTGCTAAGAGATAGCTACACTCATGTGGCACACTTACTACTCTAAAAGGTCCATTATACACCAATTGCCACTTGCTATTCTGTTTCAAAGATGCCGAGGACTTAGGATGATTGCGTAAGAGCACCAAGTCCCCAACATTAAATGTTTGGTTATTCGTTACATGTCGATTATATTTTTCCGTCCTTTTCTGGGCGCACCTGGTAAGGTTGCATCCCGCTTTTCTTATCTTCTCTTCCTTAGGCTCAGGAATGACTGGGACCTTAGGCAAGGGTGCCAACCACTCGTTCAGAGCTCGATTATTATTCATTAATATCTCATTTGGTGGATACCCCGTAGAAGCATGCGGGGTTGCGTTGTGAATTTCGACAAACTTATGTATCATATCTGGCCACCTTGTGTGCTTATATGCAATGTATAACCTGCAAAATTTATTTAACTCTCCAAATACTCTCTCTACTAAACTTGCTTGTGGGTGAAAGCGGGAAATTAGTATACGCTTTATATCTTGTTCATATAAATAGTTTTTCCAGGTATGGCCTGTAAAATATGAAGCATTATCCGATATTATCGCTTCAGGCTTACCTACTTGTATAAAATATTCTTTGCCTAACCATTTCACTATTCCACGAGCAGTGGCTGATTTAAGGCAGTATATTTTTAAATATTTTGAAAAGAGGTCATACACCGCTAAAATGTACTTCAATCCACCCCTGGCTCGTGGGTAGGGTCCTGCTATGTCTGTAGATACTAATTGAAGTGGTCGATGAGGCACAATAGGATGCAGTTCAAACCTTGTGGACTTATTTTGAAACTTAGCCTTTTGGCACAGAGGACAAGTCCTGATAATGGTGCGAGTCTGCTGGCTTATCCCTTTAAAATAACAGAATTTGGATAAAATCCTTATTGTTTTGCCTATCCCAGCGTGACCCCATGCTAAATGCGTGTGCCACACTACAGCTGGGATAGCCTGTTGTGGTATACACACGACTCCGTGGTCATTTGACACACTTGTTTTATAATACAGAATATTATCTACTATTTTGAAATTCTGAACACTTTTAAGATTGGTTCCTTCTTTAATTTTGCTAATTATATCTCCCCAGATCGGATCAGTTTCCTGCAATATAGACATATTCTTACACATGTGTAAAAAGTCCCTCCTATGTACTTTATCTTGTACCAAGAGTATTCGATATTCCTCCGATTGTTCTAAAATATTTGACATTGAGGATTGCCCTAGTGGAAGCCTCGACAAAGCGTCTGCCACAACATTATCTTGTCCCTTTAGGTACATGATTTTAATTTTATATTCCTGTAATGCTAACCTCCATCTTAGCAAGCGGGTATGGTATAATTTGCAAGTCATTAAATAGCTCAGAGCCTGGTGGTCACTGAATACTTTGACTTCCTTACCATAGATATAGTAGTTAAATTTCTTTACCGCCCAGACCACTGCAAGAGCCTCTAATTCGGTAGCAGAATATGCTCTCTCGCAGCTGCTTAGTGTGCGGCTGGCAAACTCGATTATTTTTACTGTTGTGGGGTCGTTGCTCCTTTCCCACTGAAATAAACAAGCACCCAGACCGTATGAACACGAATCTGTCGCTATACAAAAATCTTTTGTCATGTCTGGGTGTCGCAATATGTTTGCATTCACCAAGGCGTTTTTTATAGCGTCAAATGCGCGTTGACATTCGTCTGTCCACACCCAGTGCGCATTTTTATGCAACAGGCTCAATAACGACTCGTTATTCATTAATTGGTTCGGGACAAATCGTCTAAAAAAGGATGCTAGACCTATAAATGCCTTGAGCTGTTTCTTAGTTCTAGGACTAGGAAACCCACGAATTGCATCAAGTTTTTTGTTGTCAGGTTTGATGCCTTGTGGTGTTATTATGTGACCTAGGAATTGAATCTGATTACGTCCAAACTTGGATTTATCAAGATTCGCTGTTACCCCTGCTTGCTTAAACCTTTCTAAGACTTTACTCAGTAGTTCTACGTGCTCCTCCCAGGTGGCAGTGGCAATCACTAGATCGTCTACATATACTGTCACCCTTTGCAGCAACTCCGGACCCAAAACCGCGTCAAGGGCTGTTATGAAAACTCCTGCACTTACATTTAGGCCGAAAGGTAGTACCCTAAATTGGTAGCTTCTTCCCCCAAATATAAATGCAGTATATTGTCTCGACTCGGGTGTAAGTAGAATTTGCCAGAAAGAACTTCTCATATCAATAGATGTCAAATATTGCACTCCATGGAATTTTCGAAGTTGCTCATCAAGGTTTTCCGGATGAGTCCTGACAGGTACAATGATTTCATTTATGTCTCTTGCATCCAGTACTAACCGTACCTGTCCGTCAGCTTTTGCTACCGCCACCAATGGACTACTATAAGGGGACAAAGACGGTGCTATTATTCCCCACTCGATCAGTTTTCTTATTTCCTTAGCTACTATTTCCTTCTTGGACCAAGGAATGGAGTATGAGGCTCGACAGTAAGTTTTGTGAGGCTTTACCTCGATCTTGTATTGATATCCCTTAACAACTCCTGGTCGTTCAGAAAATACATCTGCATAATTAGATAATAACTGTACTATTTCCTCCTGTTGAATTGAATTTAAATTTTCGGACTGTGATACTTTGTTCACTAATATATCCATATTCGCCTTTGATTGATCACCTTGTACGTCAGGATAATAGAGATTCTGCCCTGGACAATAATTGTCTAATTGTAGTATCGATTGATTCCTACATTTTATATTTATGGCGTTACAATTAGGTACAGGTACCTCTTCAGATCTAAGCATGGAAAATTCTATTCTCCTACCAGCATTCATCAAACTTAATTTTCCCCGAGAAAGGTCTATTATTGCGTCCCTCTCTCTCAAAAAATCTACCCCCAAAATGCAGGCTACCTTTAAACCCTTTACTACCAGGAATGAGCTCGTTATGGCTTCTTCCCCTATATACATCTCTACCCGCACTTGGAGCTTAATTATTTGTCGCTGTGCACTTATGGCTCCAGTGACTCTACAATTATTCACGGGAAAAGTCAGCATACGCCTTTCCTTCCCCAGTACCTTGAATAAGTCCATACTCATAACACTAACAGTAGCACCTGTATCTATGACCACTTGCACATCAATATTGTTAATTTTAACTTCTATTATCACTTGTACATTGTCCTTGTGTTCCTTTATGCACGTGGATGGTTCGGTTATTAATTCATCTCCCATCTGTACCCCGTCATTATACCTAAGGATACAGATTGTTTTCGGTGTTTTGTTTTGTGTCGGGCTGCTCTCACTCCAAACCGTAGCCGACGATGGAGAGCGTATCTCGGCCGCATCTAGTTTGTTGAATTATTGCTAATGGATGGGCGTGGCTGCTCTGTGTCATTGACCTCCACTATGTGCACGTTGTGTTGCGTCGGCCGCCACGGCTGCGCAATTGGCGCATTTTGTGGTGGCGGTCGGTTATTGTCATATCTATCACTGTTTTGCCGGTCCGGACTGGGCCTCTGGTTCTGTGGCCAAGTTCGGTTTGCATCATTATAAGTATTAGTGTTGTACGGCCCCCTGGCATTTTTCCATCTATGACTGCTTGGTGGGCCTGTTTCATACCGGTCATCGAACCTCCTTTTCCTATCATTATTCCCCGGTGGTCTATTTCCGTTCCGGTCTCTATCTCTATTTCCGTTTTGTGTATACCCTTGTCTCCTATTATTACCTCCGCCGTTTCTATTACTGGTTAGAGGCGTGTTATTTCTACCATTTCTATAACTATTTCCGTTACTTCTAATCTGTTCAGAGGCCGCCTTAATGTCCTCCTGAATCAGGTCAATTGCGTCCAGAATAGACAAGAAATGTTCCATATCATTTTCGGGCACGTGTATAAGCTTTTCCTTTACATCTATCGGCAAGTGTGATTTCAAAAGTCTGATCAAATCCCGAGATGAAATCTGTTCGTCCCAGTAACGGGTCTTATTAATGTACTTCTCAAAATATTTTCGCAAATTGCCTAATCGTGGAGAATACGGCTCTGGATTATATACTTCCTTCCGTAATCTCTCCTGAATACATGTTGACCAATATTTGGCCAAGAATGCCTTTTCGAATTGCTCATATGTATCGCAACTGTCAGCTGCTTCGGTTGCCCATAACGCAGCATCTCCCTGTATGTAAGACATAACAAACTGTATTTTCTGGGTATGACTCCAAACGCTAGGCAAAATGTTTCTAAATCCCTTGATAAACACTACAGGGTGAACAGATTTCTTCTCCGTTGTAAAGATCTGAAACTGTCGGTTCCTAATCAGACTTTCTTCAATCACTACTTTGGAATGACATTTATTTGTTCCGCTTACATCGGTTGCCTGTCCTGTCTTGCAGTCACAATTGTGTACTGCTGTATTTATATGCCTATCATTGTTGGACTTGGCTGGCGTGACATACGCCAGCGCATCGTCTTGCCGCAAACTTAGCTCCATTTCGGCAAGACGGCGGTCCACACTCCGCTGCCACAGCGGAATGTCCTTTTGCACTATCTTTTTAAGATCTTGCACATCCGCAGTAGAATCCATCTCTCTGGCCTCAATTGCGGCGTGCACTTTCTCATCTAATTCCTTTATGAAGTTACGTTCTACTTTGTGCACATGTTCGATCACTTTGTTCTCAATTACGTGGGTTGTGTTAAGTTCTAGTTGTTCGACCCTATTAGTCAGGACACTGACTTCCTCTATGATATTGGCATTAGCCATTTGAATACTATTTAGTCCTTCGCTTAATGCTTGCACCGTTTTGGGCATGGTTTCATATTTTTGTTTCAAGTTAACAATGTCACTTTGCATAACTTCTAAAGCTTGCATCAACTGCAAGTCCCTCTCATGCATGCGTCGGTCACGCTCTGCTTGTTTGGCATCACGTTCTTTATCACGCTCTGCTTGTTTACATGCAAATTCAGCTACCAATCTCTGGTCACGCTTTGCTTGTTCGGCATCACGTTCTTTATCACGCTCTGCTTGCATTTGTACAAATTCAGCTTGGAAAGTGATCATGCGCTCAAACATATCTTTTAATGATTGCACTTCTGACATCACACCACTCTCTGGTCCGTGCCCAGTGCTTGCGGATGGCTCACTATTTACGCTATCAACTGAATCACTGGGTGGCAGTGGCAACATTTCTTGCCCTTCTGCCCCCAGATTCTCACATTGTACTTCCTGAGCTACGTCACTAACATTACTTTGTGTCCCATTTTCTAACTCGGTATCACTATTAACTAACTGTTGCTCATTATCCATGTTGATATCTTTCTGACTACGCAATCTAACCATAGTAAACAAAAGAAATAAAATCTGAACTAAGTATCCTAACACTTCAGGTTTCACTCACATAAGCACACAAGAAATGGACATTACCCAATACATACGTACTATATACTACAATGACTAACTACTTAAATGTCCTGTTATTTTAAAACAAAGTACTAACAACAAGCACACCACTAATGATCCGAGGACACTGCACGGAGGCTACTTTACTACCTACAGGACAACTACACTGTAGCTTTACCTTTTGGTGATCTATCTTGGGTGCTGCTGCCCCCTGATATTGTGGAAGGTTATTAATTTTTCAAAATAATGAGCTCTCTGCTTCAGCTCCGGATACATAGTGTTCTCATGCAAAAAATCATACACAGGTATTACCACACAATATTGGTTAAGCAATACATACAGTACATGACAAAATTATTAAATGTCCTGCAACAAAGTTCGACTATATTAATTCCCTAGGTATCTCAAGGGTATTTCGTGGCCACTGCATATTCGAGCCCCACGCTGGGCGCCATTTTAATGATATTCTCTTAAAATTGAATCGAGCCCCACGCTGGGCGCCATTTTAACGATATTCTCTTAAAATTGAATCGAGCTTCACGCTGGGTGCCATTTTAACGAAATTACTGGAATGAATGATTTGAAATTTCGTAGAAATAAAAAAAGGAAATATTAATTTTATTTCTTGCTTAAAAGTTAATTTGCCTTAGCGCGAACTTTGTTGTAGAACCACTCTCTTCATTACGTGTGGTAATAAAAAAACAAATTTTACTTTCTTAAGGATTACGTACATTTAAAGGAAATTATTACGTGCACTCATATTAATTGGATAGTACTATCTGGATAAGAACTGAGTCTCTTAAATCATTCGGCCTTGGCATACACTTTCCAGAATGCAGTGGGTTTTTCTTTTTGTGAAATATTTTTACTGACTTTTATCCCGGCACTAGCCATAGAACACAAGAATATTTTAATTAACAGAAAATGTCTTAATTATTGCCAAGCCGACATTTATCACTGATCAAACCTACTACATTACGCATGTGATTTATAGATGACGTGGGCATGCTCATTTACATAAATAATTCACACTTTTAATGAATACTAATATATTTAGCCCAAACAACAAGTCAACTCACATTAATTCGTACGCTTTGATTAAAGGCGGCAAAGTCCCGACAGATACAAAAGAAGTACATCTTAACTCTGCTGGATAACCACGATGCATACACAACCTTTAGTGCCCACAATGCGGGTTAATGAATCAGGCGCGTCTAATGGGCGCGAGCGTAGCTGCACATCGCGTCTGCTAGAGCGATCAAGGATTAACACTACCTCACTTCTTCCTCACTTCAGCTGCTCTGTCCACAACTGACCCTTCCTCACTCTAGCGGCTCTGTCCACACACTGACTCTTCCACACACTAGCTGCTCTGTCCACAACTGACCCTTCCTCACTCTAGCGGCTCTGTCCACACACTTAACTGCTCTGTCCATACAACGACAGAGAGTCTCCACATGCCAAAGATAAACAACGGCACGACTATTACGATTATTAACATTTCTTTGTAAATCGATTTCTAGCAAATATCGCTGATACCGCAAATACTGACACTTTTACATTCACATAATAAATATAGAAATTTCCTATCCTAATACAGAGAAATGTTACAAAAAAATATAATAAAAATAACAAACATATTTCATACCACATTCAGTAATATTAATATATATATATATATATATATATATATATATATATATATATATATATATATATATATATATATAACTTGCCCAGATCGGCGTATATGTTACAAATAAATTGTGAAAATGCCAGGGAACGTTACAGACTTCTTCTGTAAAAATGAAAAAAAAAGATACATTAGCGTGGGGCCATTTGCTACCTGAAGGTTCTGCTGGATAAACATGACGTGTTTGGCTAGGTCTAGGGTTGACACACTGATTTGACAAGTCATGTGATACCTCTTAATATCGTGCCGCACCTCCTCTTGCACGGCGTAGTGCAGCAACCAGACGTGCTATGGAAGCCTCCTGCAGAAACATTGAGCCATGCTGCCTCTAGAACATTTCATAATCGCGAAAGTGTTGCCGGTGCACGAACTGACCTCTCGATTATATCACATAAATGTTCGATATAATTCAGATCGGGCGATCTGGCTGGCCAAATAATTCGCTCGAATCGTCCAGAATGTTATTCAGACCAACCGCGAATAATTGTGGTCTGGTGACGTAGTACACTGGTATCCATAAAAATGGATGGGAACGTGTAGTCCATGAATGGCTTCAAATGGTCTCCAGGTAGCCGAACATAATAATTTCCAGTCAGCAATCGGTTCAGTTAGAGCAGAGGGCCTAGTGCATTACATGCAAACGCCTCACATACCATCATGGAGCCACCACCAGTGCCTTGTTGACATTCTGGATCGGCCGCGCGGTTTGAGGCACCCTGTCTCGGATTGCGCGGCCCCTTCCGCCAGAGGTTTGAGTCCTCTCTTGGGCTTGTGTGTGTGTGTGTGTGTGTGTGTGTGTGTGTGTGTGTGTGTGTGTGTGTGTGTGTATGGTGTTCTTAGCATAAGTTAGTTTAAGTCGTGCGTAAATCTAGGGGCCGATGACCTCAGCAGTTTGGTCCCTCAGAATTTCACATAGAGTTGAACATTTGAACACTTTGGGTCCGTGTCTTCGTGGGATCTACGCCACAGTCGAACCCTACCATCAGCTCTTACCAACTGAAATCTAGACGTATCTGATCAGGCCACGGTATCCCAGTCGTGTTGGACCCAATCGATATGGTCACGAGCCCAAGAGAGGCGCTGCAGGCGATGTCGTGCTGTTAGCAAAGGCACTCGTGTTGGTCTTCTGCTGCCACAGCCCATTGACACCAAATTTCGCCACAGTGTCTTAAAGGAAACGTTCGTAGTATGTCCCACACTGATTTCAGCGGTTATTGCACGCAGCGTTGTTGCTCTGATAGAACTGACAATTCTGGACCAACGTCGCTGCTCTCTGTCGTTAAGTGAAGGCCGTGGGCCACCGTGTTGTCCGTGGTGACATGTAAACCTTGAAATTTGGTTTTCTCGACACACTTGACACTGTGAATCTCAGAATACTGAATTCCCAAACGATTTCCGAAACTGAATATCGCATGAGTCTAGCTCTAACTATCATTCGGCGTTCAAAATCTGTTGATTCCCGTCGGAAATCTTTTCACCGCCATCTGTATATGTGCATATCGCTATCCCGTGACTTTTGGTGCCTCAGTGTGGACAACAATAAGTTTCATGTGTTCCTATGCAAATTTTAACGTGGAGGCCCGGGAAAAGAATAGGCCTCCGGTATGTTCTGCCAGTCGTAAAAGGCGACGAAAAGAACAAACCACTAATAGGGCTAACCCCCCTTTTAGTGTGATTACTTGGTTCAGGACAGAACTAAAGAAGCCTCGGACAAGCGCCGTCATGGTCGGGGACGGCGCTTGAACCCTATGCCCGCCCACAATGGTAATGACACTGCTAGCCAACTGGAAAATGATTTAAATCCAAATAGAGGTGTTTTGCAGGATATGCTTCCTGCAACCACCCTAGAAGGAAAACAAAGACAGAGGATGAGATGGTCAGATGAAGTTAATCGACACCTCATGTTCTGTTATTACCAAGCAACAAACCTAGGAACCAACACAACGATACAGATCACAAGTATACACAACATTTATTACCAGATACCCAGAATTAAAATTTTTAACAGAACAACGTCTAGCTGATCAGATTCGTGTAATAATAAAAGATAACAGGATACCCCAGTCAGAATTAGAAAACATCAAACAACAAGTACAACAAATACTGGAACAAAATAATGTGCAATTAGAAGAAGAAGAAAATACAGTAATGGACTCAAACATCCCAGAGCAAACAAACAAAGAACAACACGCATCAATTAAACAATCAGAGGAAAATGAAATTTTAAGACAGCCACCAGCACAAGCACAAATAGAACACGAAGTGACACACATGTTAGATATAGAAGAAAAACTTCAGTTGACATATATAGAATACAAAGACACAAATACAGACATTAGACCATTCTTGCATAGACCACCAAATAGCCCACAAGTCGAAACAACAATAAAAACTATCAACACAATCATACACAACAAAATAAATGAGTACACAACTATGGAAGAGTTACAACTACTGGTTTATGTAGGAGCACTCACTACACTAAATATACACACTAGGCAGATATCAGAACCAACCAACACACAGAAGAAACCCACAAAACCAGCATGGCAACACAGGCTACAGATCAGAATAGAAAAACTGAGAAAAGACATCGGACAGTTAACACAATTTATAAGAAATGAAATATCAGACAAAAAACGAAAAAGGTTAGGTAAAATCTCACAACAAGAAGCAATAGAGCAATTAGATGAAAAGAAGCAAAAATTACAAGCTTTGGCGAAACGACTTAGAAGATACAAAAAAAGTGAAAATAGAAGGAAACAAAACCAAACATTCAACACAAACCAAAAGAAATTTTACCAAACAATAGATAACACACACATAAAAATAGACAATCCACCAAACATAAGAGACATGGAACACTTCTGGAGCAGCATATGGTCAAACCCGGTACAACATAACAGGCATGCACGGTGGATACAAGCAGAAGCAGATACATACAAGATGATACCACAAATGCCTGAAGTGATAATTTTGCAACATGAAGTCACCCGAGCAATTAATTCTACGCACAATTGGAAAGCCCCTGGAAATGATAAAATAGCAAATTTCTGGCTAAAGAAGTTCACCTCAACACATTCACATCTAACTAAATTATTTAACAGTTACATTGCAGACCCATACATATTCCCTGATACACTTACACATGGAATAACTTATCTGAAACCTAAAGATCAAGCAGACACAGCAAACCCAGCTAAATATCGCCCCATAACATGCCTACCAACAATCGACAAAATATTAACTTCAGTCATTACACAGAAATTAATGACACATACAACACAGAACAAAATTATAAATGAAGAACAAAAAGGCTGCTGCAAAGGAGCGCGAGGATGTAAAGAGCAACTGATAATAGATGCAGAGGTGACATATCAAGCTAAAACTAAACAAAGGTCTCTACACTACGCATACATTGATTACCAAAAAGCTTTTGATAGTGTACCCCACTCATGGTTACTACAAATATTGGAAATATACAAAGTAGATCCTAAATTGATACAGTTCCTAAACATAGTAATGGAAAACTGGAAAACCACACTTAATATCCAAACAAATTCAGATAATATCACATCACAGCCAATACAGATTAAGCGTGGAATATACCAAGGAGACTCATTAAGTCCTTTCTGGTTCTGCCTTGCTCTGAACCCACTATCCAACATGCTAAATAATACAAATTATGGATACAATATTACTGGAACATACCCACACAAAATCACACATTTGCTATACATGGATGATCTAAAACTACTGGCAGCAACAAATCAACAACTCAACCAATTACTAAAGATAACAGAAGTATTCAGCAATGATATAAGTATGGCGTTTGGAACAGACAAATGTAAGAAAAATAGCATAGTCAAGGGAAAACACACTAAACAAGAAGATTACATATTGGATAACCACAGCGACTGCATAGAAGCGATGGAAAAAACGGATGCCTATAAATATCTAGGATACAGACAAAAAATAGGAATAGATAATACAAATATTAAAGAAGAACTAAAAGAAAAATATAGACAAAGACTAACAAAAATACTGAAAACAGAATTGACAGCAAGAAACAAGACCAAAGCTATAAATACTTATGCCATACCAATATTGACCTACTCATTTGGAGTAGTGAAATGGAGTAACACAGACCTAGAAGCACTCAATACACTTACACGATCACAATGCCATAAATATAGAATACATCACATACATTCAGCAACAGAAAGATTCACATTAAGCAGAAAGGAAGGAGGAAGGGGATTTATCGATATAAAAAACCTACATTATGGACAGGTAGACAATTTAAGAAAATTCTTTATAGAACGAGCAGAAACGAGCAAAACACACAAAGCAATCACTCATATAAATACATCGGCTACACCATTGCAATTTCATAACCACTTCTACAACCCTTTAGATCACATAACATCAACAGACACGAAGAAAATAAATTGGAAAAAGAAAACACTACATGGCAAGCACCCGTATCATTTAACACAGCCACACATCGATCAAGACGCATCCAACACATGGCTAAGAAAAGGCAATATATACAGTGAGACGGAAGGATCCATGATTGCAATACAGGATCAAACAATAAACACCAGATATTACAGCAAGCATATTACTAAAGATCCCAATACCACAACAGATAAATGCAGACTTTGTAAACAACAAATAGAAACAGTAGATCACATCACAAGCGGATGTACAATACTAGCAAATACAGAATACCCCAGAAGACATGACAATGTAGCAAAAATAATACATCAACAGCTTGCCTTACAACATAAACTTATAAAACAACACGTTCCCACATACAAGTATGCACCACAAAGTGTACTGGAGAATGATGAATTCAAATTATACTGGAACAGAACCATTATAACAGATAAAACAACGCCACATAACAAACCTGACATCATACTCACCAATAAAAATAAGAAATTAACACAACTAATCGAAATATCCATACCCAATACAACAAATATACAGAAGAAAACAGGAGAAAAAATTGAAAAATACATCCAACTGGCTGAGGAAGTCAAGGATATGTGGCATCAGGATAAAGTTGACATTATACCAATTATACTATCAACTACAGGAGTCATACCACACAATATCCACCAGTACATCAACGCAATACAGCTACATCCAAACTTATATATACAACTACAGAAATCAGTAATTATTGATACATGTTCAATTACCCGAAAGTTCCTAAAAGCAATATAACACATACCGTACAGTTAAAGGGAAATGACGCTTGATCAAGGTCCGCGTCACTTTCCATTTTTAACCAGACTTAACGTCTGAGAAAGTAAAGAAAAAACAATAATAATAATAATAATAATAATAATAATAATATGTATAACTTACCTGACAAAAGAAATAACTTCTTGTGGAATTTTGGAATTATCCTAAAACGCATAGAACAAAAAGTCGAAGCTACACTCTCCGAAGACCAGTTTGGATTCCGGAAAGATAGAGGAACCAGAGAAGCAATATTTGCTCTAAAACTAATAATAGAGAAACGACTAGATAAGAACCTG
The DNA here is from genome assembly GCF_023898315.1 of Schistocerca nitens. Classification (NCBI taxonomy): domain Eukaryota; kingdom Metazoa; phylum Arthropoda; class Insecta; order Orthoptera; family Acrididae; genus Schistocerca; species Schistocerca nitens. Next base: position 1,130,720,621 of record NC_064614.1, read on the forward strand.
AAAACATACATAGCTTTCGTAGATGTAGAGAAAGCCTTTGATAATGTTAAATGGGATAAGATGTTTGAGGTACTCAAAAAAGTAGGAATAGACCATAAAGATAGAAAAATGATTTGGAACCTGTACAAAAACGAGACAGCAGTTATCCGTGGACGGACAAAGCAAGAAGAGGTGCAGATACGGAAAGGTGTCAGACATGGTTGCGCACTATCCCCTGTTATCTTTAACGTATACATTGAGGAGGCGCTGAAAAAAGTAAGGGAAAATTCACAGACAGGTGTAGTAATTCATGGCCAACGAATAGATATGATAAGATATGCCGATGATATAGCTGTCCTGGCTGAAAGTGAAGAAGATCTTGTAGTCCAACTGAATAGAATGGATAAATTTATGGGTGAAGAATATAATATGAGGATTAATAAAGCAAAAACAAAAGTAATGGCGTGCGACAAAGAAGATCAAGTGAAAGTCCAAGTTCATGTAGGCAATGAACTGCTTGAACAAGTTGATAAATTTACTTATCTGGGCAGTAATATTACCAGGGCTGGAAGGAGCAATGCAGAAGTGAGAAGCAGAATAGCTCAAGCAAAGGCTGCTTTTAACAAGAAGAAAAACATATTAACATCGAAGAGCATCAGCCTTGAAATCAGGAAAAGATTTTTGAAATCATATGTGTGGAGTGTGGCATGCTATGGGTGTGAAACATGGACTCTCGGGACAGAGGAAGACCAGAAGCTGAATTCTTTTGAAATGTGGTGCTATAGACGCATGCTCAAAATAAAATGTATCGACAAGGTCACAAACGAAGTGGTTCTGGAAAGAGCAGGTGAGAAGATTCAAAATGGTTCAAATGGCTCTGAGCACTATGGGACTCAACTGCTGTGGTCATAAGTCCCCTAGAACTTAGAACTACTTAAACCTAACTAACCTAAGGACAGCACACAACACCCAGCCATCACGAGGCAGAGAAAATCCCTGACCCCGCCGGGAATCGAACCCGGGAACCCGGGCGTGGGAAGCGAGAACGCTACCGCACGACCACGAGATGCGGGCAGGTGAGAAGAGAAGCTTCTGGAGTTTCATTGTTAAAAGAAGAGTGCAGTTTACAGGCCATCTATTAAGACATGAAGGACTCCTGAACACAATCATAGAGGGATATGTCGAGGGAAGAAGACCAAGAGGAAGACCACGACTGAGGTACATGGATCAAATCGTGAAAGATGTGGATGTAACACCTATAAAGAAATGAAGAGAAAAGCTGAAAGACGCACAGAATGCAGACAAGCTGCCATTGTAGCTGTTGCAAACCAATCCTTGGATTGACCACTAAAGAAGAAGAAGAAAAAGAAGGAATTTTGTTCTGTCTGCATAAGTTTACTGCAATAACGAAATATGTGTAAGCTTTCGCAACTCTCCATTTCGAATTTTTTGTAAGTGAGGGTTTTCGTGCTTTTCCATTATTTGATTTCTTCACTTTCTTAATCAAAGGATCTGTTCTCGGAGGCCCTAGTTCCCTTGCGGCTATCTACTGCTGGCAATTTCTGTTCCCAGAATGAGACTTTCGCTCTGCTGGGGTGTGTGCACTGATATGAAACTTCCTGGCGTTAAAGCTGTGTGCCGGACCGAGACTCGAACTCGGGATCTTTGCCTTTCGCAGGCAAGTGCTCTACCGACTGAGCTACTCAAGTACGTCTCACGATACGTTCTCACAGTTTTACTTTCCTGTTACCGTTAAAAATAGATTCAACATAGTTGATGTTTACACCGCACATGAAGGCCGATTCCTGCACAGTAAACAACCAACTCCAGACACAAAGTGCCGTTTGTGGAAATGATCAAAGTAGTTATGTCTACCAAAATGGCCGCTTGACTGGAATACAAATGAGGCGGCGAGATCCATGATGTCCTAAAGCACACCGGCGTCGATCACACATTTAAGTGATTATCAGATAAACCAGTGACAGAACTTTTAGTGAGTTTTCATGTATACAGTGTGGGCCTACACTGCAGATAATCCTCACTCAGCATAAGATCACCAGATTTCAAAAGCACGAATAAATGCTACAGTCTCACAATCGACGGTGATGTGCTTTAGGCCCTTATGATTTTCAGCACCTCAAACGGATTACTGTATGATAAAATTCACAACTTAATATACTATAACTCATTCAGAAACTCACAAAATAGGTTCACTGCTAGTACGACTTAACATATACTGACACCCGATCTAATTTTACTACAGTATATAGTGAGTGAATTAGCATATCTGGGAAGTGTGCCTTCATGGAGCAGGATTTATGCAGAGCGAACGAGGATAAAAAAACTGCCACAGTGTGCTACCACCTGGTGGCACTGACGTAAACTGGTAGTTCAGTGTCAAGGACTAGCTGTGCACATTGTTTACCAAATCCGTAGGTATTTGCCCCTTAAGGCAGTTACGTCACGCGAGTTGTGGATGCGCAAAAGCTCCTTAAAACTTGCATAACTGATTTTCACGGAGTCTAGAGCAGCAGTAGCACGGTAGATTTAAGTGCGGAATCTTTCAGATAGCAGCGTCTATGTTACATTTAACAGCATTCAAAGAAAAGTAGCCAATAAATCCCCAAGATGTCGATAGCTGGGTGTCCACGTGCTATTGCACTCTTACACAACTGCTGCCACTGGTATGAGAGACCTTTGTCCTACCTTTCTCCAGTGTGTGACAGAGCAGGTGTTTTACCTGTCACGTACATGACTGTAATGAGTGCTTCAGTGCTCTCGTAGCGAAATTTCGGGTCGATAGCGCTCCGCAATTTCATTGTATTACCAGACAAAGCGAAGTGGACACCTGGTTAGGATGGCAGCACCGTCGTACTGATGTCCGGGAAATGGAAAGGACGATAGTTCTAACATACACTCTAGTGAATCTTCATGGCAGATTAAAACTGTGTGCCCGACCGAGACTCGAACTCGGGACATTTGCCTTTCGCGGGCAAGTGCTCTACCAACTGAGCTACCGAAGCACGACTCACGCCCGGTACTCACAGGAGATCTTCTGTAAAGTTTGGAAGGTAGGAGACGAGATACTGGCAGAAGTAAAGCTGTGAGTACCGGGCGTGAGTCGTGCTTCGGTAGCTCAGTTGGTAGAGCACTTGCCCGCGAAAGGCAAAGGTCCCGAGTTCGAGTCTTGGTCGGGCACACAGTTTTAATCTGCCAGGAAGTTTCATATCAGCGCACACTCCGCTGCAGAGTGAAAATCTGATTCTGGATACACTCTAGTGTTCCTGAAAGTGCTGTACCGCAACACGATTCACGTCTCTGCACAACTGCCCTTGACCGCCAGTTTTGTTTGGCAATAGGCCTACGCTTCACACGCTATAACTACCACAATACACAGTGTTTATAAATTAGTTGTATGCAAATAACCTTCAACTGTGAAAAGGTAAATAATGTACAGAAATGTTTGTTATAGCACTGAATGCAGTATATCTCCAAGGTACATAAATTCGTAACCAGTTTCCTGTCAAATCCTATGAGGAAAATTTTTAAGTATGGTGGTAACCGCTTGTATTAAAAGTTGTCGACGTTTCCTGCAAGCGGAGGAACAAATACTCTGTCTTTAATGTAAGTCCCATACACAGAAGTCCAGGTGACCGTGGTGGCCAGGACAACGTTTCAAGCCATCCAGTCCAAGTCGGCACATTCCTACAGGGAAACGAGACAGCTTCACGATGATACTGTGATGGCGCACCGTATTGCTGGAAAGTAAATTCTGTGCCCCATATCCAGTTGTAATTGAGGCATTAGATAATGTTCAAGCATGTCTTGGTGCGATATGCCAGTTAAAGTTGACTCGGCAAAAAAAAAAAAAGACCGTAAATCTTGTTACACCTTACAGCGCAAGAAACATTTACCTTCGGCGAATTCCGAAGATGATCGATTACCTGACATGATTTCTTCTGACCCCGCATTACCGTAGGTGGTGTGGAAGGTGGCTTCGTCACTGAACAGAATATTATTACGAAAATCATCTTCAATCTGCATTTAGTTAAACATTGCTACACAAAATTCAACTTGTTTTTGTTTGTTCAAATGGTTCTAAGCACTATGGGACTTAACATCTGAGGTCACAGTCCCCTAGACTTAGAACTACTTAAACCTAATTAACGTAAGAACATCACAAACATCCATGCCCGAGGCAGGATTCGAACCTGCGCCCGCAGCAGCCGCGTGGCTCCGGACTGAAGCGCCTAGAACCGCTCAGCCACCGCGGCCGGCACTGTTCTTGTTTGTCCTTTTCTTTTAAAGCTTGCAACAGTTGCAGTTTGTAGGGTTTTAATGACAGAAGTTTCCATACTATCTTCCACACATTAACACTAGGCATATTCAGTTCTAAATTGGCACGCCTATTTGATTTGCCCGGACTACGAATATAACTTTGCGCACACTCTGCAACTTTATACGACTCAGTGATGATCGCGTGTACCACCTTGCGCGAATGTCGGGAACTAACAATGCTAGGCAGGAATAAAACTCGAAGAGATACTGCAATCAGAGATGTATCAAACATTTCTGTAAGTTATTTATCCTGTTAACAGTTAAAGGTTACTTTTGTATAACTGATACAATGCGTGTGAGGCGACATCTCGCCTGAATAAACAAGTTGTCGCTACAATTCTGTTGCTTCATTTTTTCATAAATATCTAATAAGGCGTGCTATTTTTGAAAAGATCGTGTTGTGTCGATCGCAAATCCCATAGACAGAATTTTTAATTTTTCTTCGTGTCTTTGCTTGCTTTGGAATAAAGTACCATTCGTGAAACCCGTGAAGCTTTTGCGTAGTTAACAATTCTTAGTACTGTTCGTAATACCTGAAGAACTTCGTCAATTGTGTATTTATGTCCTCACTCATGTCCCTCTTGTCGTAAGTTGCATGCCTTTGAGCTAACAGTTTCCGGTCCCGCCACCGCTGCACTCAGCTCTGCTTCCATCGTCAATAAAATTGATTACGTTAACAGCAAGCAGTCGCGGCTGCCCGAAAGACACTTTTCGTCAGCACTTTGTGTGCGTGCAATGCGGCGTAACAAAGCTCTCTAATTCGAATTGGAACTTGGCTCTATCTACTCGTATGGCCAAGTTAATTTTTGCTACTGCTGTGTGTAAGTTCGTCTGTGTCGAGTAATACTCGATTAAGCAAATAAAGAAAAGCCTTTAAGCTGCGTTCCAATTACTTACTATTGGGCCGCTGTTCGGGTCTCGCTCGTCTTCAGGAATGCGATGAAGGATGTAATACAAAAATTAAATTATACAGCAAGCAGTCGCGGCTGCCCGAAAGACACTTTTCGTCAGCACTTTGTGTGCGTGCAATGCGGCGTAACAAAGCTCTCTAATTCGAATTGGAACTTGGCTCTATCTACTCGTATGGCCAAGTTAATTTTTGCTACTGCTGTGTGTAAGTTCGTCTGTGTCGAGTAATACTCGATTAAGCAAATAAAGAAAAGCCTTTAAGCTGCGTTCCAATTACTTACTATTGGGCCGCTGTTCGGGTCTCGCTCGTCTTCAGGAATGCGATGAAGGATGTAATACAAAAATTAAATTATATCTGGTGTTGTGTCCGATAAAAAGAGATAATAAAAGCACACACCACTTAAACTGACCACATACAGGCTCACGTGAACTGCCTTCAAATAAAGTGGTTAAGCATCTAACGTGGGTCAACAAGAAATAAACTTCTCTTGAAAAATATAAGCATTTAATTACATTGCAACTTGTTAAACTCACGAGGTAAAACAAAGAGCCCATGCTGCTTCAGTAGGATACCACTTGCAACAGGTGTTCATAATTAAAGTACAGCTACTCACAACGGCTGTAATTATCAAATGACAGCGAACTTAGTAGATATAGTAATACTTAATGCGGAAACGATTTACGTCGAAAAAAATAGTTCCAGTTGTGGCCACGAGGTGCAAATCAGGCGCTGTACACGCTACGACATCCACGCTGTCATTTGACTAGCCCTTAATGTGAATGCACAGTATGGCTATCGAAAAAGAGACGTGCACTGTTAGTGAAACTGTTTTGTGTGAACGGCAGCAATTACAGTGTTGCAATGAGAGAGTATCGTCGACTGAAAGTTTGAGAAGCTGCCCGATGTCATTTAATGGTGTACAGAAAATTATAATGAAATACGAAAACATGGGTGAACTTGACGTGGCGCCTGGAAGACGTCCTATCCCGGTCGAAGTTTGTTGCTTTAACTGGCCCTGCAGGATGTGTATCGGGCAGTGCTACTATTCCTGCAGCGTCACGAGAATTATTCATCCCACCGTCAACATATGGAAAGTTTTGCGGTCGGTTTTACACAGGTACCCGTTCAAAGTCCAGGCGGCGCAGCAACTGAAACCTTAAGATTCGCAGCAATGTTCTGATTATGCTCTTCAGCTTCTGACACGAATCGAAGTTGATGACATTTGATCGGGCAGTATTCTGCGGAGTGATGAGGTACATTTTATGGTACAGGGTGCCGTGAATACACAGAACTGCCGAATTCGGAGTGCTGTTAAACTGCGTCTTGTGCACGAAGAGCTGTTGCCCTCGCCGTATGTGACTGTGGTGCGGATTCATAAGCACCTTTATTCTCGATCGTTTCTTTTGTGAAGAGAGCACATCTAGAGGGGCTGTGAGGTGTACAGTGACGTTTGTGCTTCGAGACCTCCTTATGCGGCATGCAGTTCCTGCTTTGGAAGGGCTACTTTGTGGAAACAGCTCTATTCTTTGCAAGATGGGGCAACACCTCACGTCGCACGCCCAGTTGAAGATACGCTTCCACGAATGTGTTATTTCCAGAGGTTTTGCAGATGCATGATCTGCAAGATCATCTGAATCCGTGTGATTGCTGGCTCTGGGGATACCTAAAAGAGCGCGTTTACCAGGGCCACGTTCGGTCTCTGCCTGATCTGAAGGTCAGTAAACAGGAAAATGTTGCTCTGGTTCCACCGGAACTATCTTTTTTTCCAGCATACATCGGTTACTCATTAACGCGTCAGAATATCTACGAGGCTGTGACTAGCTGCACTTACCTATAGTCACACGGTCGGTACATAATCAATGGGTTCTAGTGGTAGAGTTCGCAGAACTTCTGATAAACAGGCTCGTCGGCCATACCATCGTCATACGGCATTGGAATCCAGTAGACGGCTGACACAGTGTTTCACAACACACTGCATAGTTTTATTATTAAGTTCACAGTACACATGCTGTCTGAAAATGTCTTTATTCCACGACTTGTTTCAGTCTTTCATAATCAGGGTGTTCTGCACACTCGAACACGACTAGAAAGCATATACACTGGGCGTGGTGGCGCGGTGATTATTCGGGAGGACGACGGTTGTCTCGCCTCCGGCCAACCATAGTTAGGTTTTCGTGGTTTCCCTGAATCGCTCCAGCCAAATGCCGGGATAGTTCCTTTGAAAGGGCACGGCCGATTTCCTTCCCCGTCGTTGACACAATGCGAGTTTGTGCTCCTTCTGTAATGAGCTCGATGTCGATGGGACTTCAAACCCCGTCTTTCTTCTCCTAGAAAGCATACAAGTACGCGTAATAAAGTAAGACTGAGGGATCAATCCACATGGAGTCAGAGTTTATAGTGCTTAAAACGCTTTCAATTCTGCAAGTTCATCAGAACTGCGTGAAGCACAGTCGAAACCATGTAAGGAACTACTGTACTTACGTCACATGCCTCGTAAGTTTAGTGTTCATAATACTCTACACAATTAGAAGTGTCTGCCATTTAAACTGAACATTTCGTAACGGAAGGCCAACCGAAAGAGAGCACGCGAGGCCAAAAATATAGCGTACTGTGTGCAAGTGAAGGAGACTAGATTTTAAACATAATTCTTAACAATCTTTTCTGTGACCGACCATGATATAAACATATTGCAACTAGCTTAGAATAATTAATGTTAACTGCCTACTTTTTTATCGTGAGGTTTTGACGGTTGGTCAGTAGATAAAGATAATTTTTGAAAGTGGTGTACCAACCTTGATTTCTACCCAGTACACCACAGTTTTGCGCTACTGTAACTCTCTTCGCTACTGCATAAACACGATATTGGATTGTCCTTCCTTTATGAAATATTCAGTTTAAAGTGTCCGACATTATTTATTGTACAGGACATTATAAATACTAAACTTATGAAGTGTGTTGAAGTAGCCTTCAGTCCGAAGGCTGAAAAGTGTTGAGCAACATGCTGGTTTATCCTGTACAAGCCTCTTCATCTCTGTATGATTACTGCGATGTTATTCATTCGAACCTGTTTACTGTGTTCAAGCCTTAGTCTTCCTTTGCAGTTCTTACCCCATACAAATTAATGGTTCATTGATGCTTCTGGGTGTTTCCGACCAACCGATCCCTTCTTTTAGTGCGGTTCTGACATAGTTTCTTTCCGCCATTTCGGTTTAATACCGTCTCATCAGTTAGTCGATCTTCCTATCTAATCTTCGGGGTGATTCCATGGTTATGGACGTAACATCTGTACAATTTTACTTTGAAGTATTCGCTTGAAAATAAAATAGATCTGAATGGGACACTATAAATAGCGAAGGATTGATGATGCGAGCTCTGTTAATTTTCCACTTAAAAAGAAGAAGATAGGAATACCGTCAGTTTTCATGGAATGACCTCCAGCATTCTTTTGGAGCGCCACATTTCTAAAGCTTTGCTTTTCTCTTGTGTGAAGTGATTATCGTCAGCGTTTCACTTCTTCGCAAGGCTACACTACAGGCAACTAATTTCAGAAGAGACTTGCTAAAATTAGATTTTAATTGACGTCAACCAATTTCTCGTCTTAAAAAATGCTTCCCTTGCTATTGCCAGTCGGCATTTTATATCCTCTCTTACGTCAGTTTTAATAGGTTATTTTTCTGCCAAAAATAACAAAACTCATCTATTGCTTTAGTGTCTCATGTCCTAATGTAATATCCTGAGAATCGCTTGATTTAATTAGACTGCACTCCATTACCCTTGTTTTAGTTTTATTGTTCACCTTAGGATCTCTTTCAAGACATTACTTCTTTCATTGAATTGATCTTTCGGGTCATTTGGCGTCTCTAAGAGATTTAATTTCTTCTCCCGGAACAGAGATGATTCCCTTTACAAATATCCCTCGCGATTCCTTTTCAATGCACAAATTGAAAACATCGGGGATAGGCTACAAAGCTGCTGCTCTCCCTTCTCAACTACTGCTTTCCTTTCATGTTCAGTTCTTAGAGCAGCAGTGTGGTTTCTATAAAATTTCACTCCCTGTGTATCTCAGATACCTTCAGAATTTTGATTAGTATTCCATTACGCTGCAGTCTGATTTTTGACGAGCAAGATTTTCATCTCCTTTGTTTCCCTAAACCGCTTAATGCAGCGACAGGTATGGTTCCTCTCAAAGGACACAGCTGATTTTCTCCCCCAACCTGACTTTGAGCTCGTTCTCTAATGACATCGTCAGCTGCAGGACGGTAAGTAATTATTTGCCTTGCTTCGTCCTTATTCGCAAATCCAAAAATGAGTACCATTGACGAGTCAGGTATGTCGCATTATTAATACTTGTTTGAACCTTTAGTGAGACGCGTACGGGCTGTTCGTGACGTTATATTCTGTCTACATCACATCAGAAAAGCTCACATCTCATGAGCATGCGCGGTATAAGAGTACGTCAGATGTAGGTGGAAAGTAGTTCCAGTGTGGTTAATACGACCTCTATTACTGCATTACTTTCGGTGAAGTTAATGATTGCCAGCCGTCGAGGTGGTGCCATGATTAACATACTGGTCTCGACTCATCGGAAGGAAGGCTGTTAGACTCCCAGACTGGCTTTCCTGATTCAGTTTTATACGTAGTTTCCGTAAGTAGCAAGCGAATGGCAGTTCGGTTTCTTCGAAAAGGACAAGGCCGACTTCCGTTCCCGTCTTTCCCCAATCCAGGCTTGGGGTTCATTTTTAATGACCTCATGGTCATTGTTACACTCCAATCTTCGTTCTTAGTGGTCTCTAGTAACAGAAACTTAAACATGTCATCATTCAAGTAGTATATACGCTAATAGTTTTCAAAGTTATTTCATATTATTTCCGTTAGTATATACTGAATTAACGATGTGAAGTGGCCAATACAGTTCTTATTGTGAAAGAAATTTTCGGCCATCAGCCTTAGTGATTCTGTGACTGCTGGTAGTGTAAAAGTATACCGTCACCGGACACTCGGTGGAAAAGTGTAAACACAGTGCAGTTAAAACCAGAAAAGAGCTCGTGCTGTAAATGTTTTGCTGGGTAATTTGCACGCTACTTAGCTATATGTTGTCGCCTGATTGGTTGCATCAACCTGATTATTTCAAATTTTTCAAGTCATTATTAAATTCTAATGTTCGAGATTGCAATTGTTGGCTGTACTCAGTGACAAATCGTTTTCAGAAATCTGAAACAATGGATTAGGGTTTTGGATTATTTGAAAGAAATAACACGACTAAATATATCAGCGAACCATACTTCTTGGCAAGAGGCGTTCGTATTTTTACCCATCTTATTGTACATATCAGCACTACGTTGTTGTCGAGCTTTCAAAATGCAATCGACGAAACCGTAGTACTGATGAAGATATGAGTGTATATATCAGTCTAAGATGAATGAAAACCTGTCCCGGCATAAATGGAGTTACACAGGAAGTGGCTGGTTGCTGTAGTTTTAAAAAGTAGTTTAATCCGCAAGCATGGAGCTCAGACGCCTTTATCAAGCCTAAATTAGTGTGCGAAGAATATTCATCGCTTGCAGCTGCAAACATCGTATTAAAAATAGTGTATAGGTAACAGAATTATACAGAGTGAATAGCGTAAGAAGCGAACAGTTCGACATAGAAACGTAATTTACAGCAAATGATAGTGTGCAGAGAATACACAGTTTTCTTGTACGTTAAGCAACACAATTTCGCGTCTCAGTCGCTATTTTTATAATTTAAACGCACACCTTACATTGTTTCGGCGATAGCTATCATCACAGTCTGTCGGATTAGAAATGTAATACATGGGAAGTAGTTTGTCTATAAATATAATAATACATACACTCGTGTAGGACAGAAAATAAATCGCACTGAGAAACTCGATATACTGCATCTTGTCAATTCTTATGCACACTTGCATTATAAACTAGAGCTGTTTAGTGAAGCAGTCTATCCTAAGTGTTAATCTGTGCGCGTTGGGTGGCGTTAAATGCTAATAGACTTATCACGCAAAATTCAAACTTCTGTAAATTTTTTCCAGTATTAAGAATGCAGTTTCCATGTACAACCAGTCTATAAACTAATAAAATAGACAAATGCGACGATGAAAACAATTTTAATTGTGGGTTCCAGTTACACAAGGCAGAACTTAACATTATTGTTTCCTCTACTGCAAAGGCCGTGAAGGATATATTGTATCCTCTTCTTGTGGTAAAATCGTTACATAAAGCGTGACTTCGTTGTGAAAATGTTTAGCGAGGACTTTAAAATGTTAACATCAAAACAGTGGAACTGTAGACATTAGTACCGTCACCATCTCGCGGCTTTTTATTAACTTCTGCTGTTGACGCTGCGAGAGTGGCCATAATCGCCGAGATCCACGTCGGACACGCTCACTGCGGACGAAAGGATTGCACCGTTTTCCCCCTTTTACTGAGTTCTGCCGCACTTACACCGAACGGGGTGGCGCAGTGGTTAGCACACTGGAATCGCATTGGGGAGGACGACGGTTCACACCCGTCTCCGGCCATCCTGATTTAGATTTTCCGTGATTTTCCTAAATCGTTTCACGTAAATGCCGGGCTGGTTCCTTTGAAAAGGGCACTGCCGACTTCCTTCGCCATCGTTCTCTAACCCGTTGGGACCGAGGACCTGTTTGGTCTCCTCCTCCAAACCAACCAACTGTGAAGTTAGTGTTTTGTTAAGTCTCTTACACAACCCACCTTGTATAAGGTGTTAGTGTGCTTGTCTCAATTTTAAATGATTCTGTCAGTTCTCAGTTCGTTCTAAACTCTACTGTGAGACCTTAATTATGGCAATAACTGTTCCTCTTAACGTAAAAATTTAATGCTTCTCAAGTACATTATTAATAAACGCTAAGGAGTTGGCTGTCCGTCACGGTAACTTCTAGGTCGGGGATGTTGTGTTCTTCAGTTCAGAGACCGGTTTGATGCAGCTGTCCATGCTGCCTTATCCCAGTACCTACTGCAACGTACATCTTCCTGAATCTGTGTGGTGTATTCATGCCTTGGCCTCCCTCTACGGTTTTTATCCTCCGCGCTTGCCTCCAATACTAAATTGGAGATCCCGTGATGCCTCACAACGTGTCCTACCAACCAATCCCTTCTTCTAGTCAAGTTGTGCCACAAATTCTTCTTCTCCCCAATTCTGTACAGTACCTCCTCATTAGTCATATGATCTACCCATCTAATCTTCAGCATTCTTCTGTAGCACCACATTTCGAAAGCTTCTATTCTCTTCTTGTCCAAACTATTTATCGTCCATGTTTCACTTCCACACATAGCTACACTCCATACAAATACTTTCAGAAGCGACTTCCTGACACTTAAATCTATACTCGATGTTAACAAATTTCTTTTCTTCAGAAACGCTTCCCTTGCCATTGCCAGTCTACATTTTATATCCTCTCTACTTCGACCATCATCAGTTATTTTGCTCCCCAAATAGGAAAACTCATCTAGTAATTTAAGTCTCATTTTCTAATCTAATTCCCTCAGCATCACTTGATTCAGTTAGACTACATTACATTATCCTAGTTTTGCTTTTGTTGATCTTATATCCTCCTTTAAAGACATTGTCCATTCCGTTCAACTGCTCTCCCAGGTCCTTTGCTGTCTCTGACAGTACTACGTCATCTTCAAACCTCAAATTTTTTTTAATTTCTTCTCCATGGATTTTAATTCCTACTCCAAATTTTTGTTTTGTTTCCTTTACTGCTTCCCCAATAACATCGGGGATAGGCTACAATTCTGTCTCACTCTCTTGCCCACCACTTCTTCCCTTTCATTCTCCACGACTCTTATAACTGCCATCTGGTTTCTGTGTGAACTGTAAATAGCCTTTCGCTCCTTACCCCTGCCACCTTCAGAATTTGAAAGAGAGTGTTCCAGTCAACATTGTCAAAAGCTTTCTCTAAGTCTACAAAAAAGCTAGAAACGTAGGTTTGCCTTTCCTTAATCTATTTTCTAAGTCAGTATTGGCTCACGTGTTCCAACATACTACGGAATCCAAACTGATCTTCCCCTAGGTCAGCTTATTCGTCTTTAAAGAATGCGTGTCAGTACTTTGCAGTCGTGACTTATTAAACTGATAGTTCGGTAATTTTCACACCTGTCAACACTAGCTTTCTTTGGGGTTGGAATTAATACATTCTTCTTGAAGTTTGAAGGTATTTCGCCTGTCTCATACATCTTGCTCATCAGATGGTAGAGTTTTGTGAGGGCTGGCTCTCCCAAGGCTATCAGTAGCTCTAATAGAATGTTGTCTACTCCCGGGGCCTTGTTTCGTCTTAGGTCTTTCAGTGCTCTGTCAAATTCTTTACGCAGTATCGTATCTCCCATCTCATCTTCATCTACGTCTTCTTCCACTTCAATAATATTGCCCTCATGTACATATGTTAATTGATAGTATTCATTCACAGTACTTTCAAAATTATTGTCCAATGCGTTTCGGAGATACTCCATTTTCAAGCACTGCATAGGTATAATGGGCGTTAAATGTGCTTCAGTTTTTCACCTGACAGTAACAGAACCACGCACTTGTTACATTTAACAATAAAACTGCCTCACACGGGGCTAATGGGAGAAGTTATAGAGAAATGATAAATAAAGTATTACAATATATTACCTACCTCTGAAAGCACAATGTGCTCTCAACTGGTAATAGTTCACACTTGCACGTACATTCTGTATGATTTAAAATGTATGATTGTACTACAATGGTGTCCAAAATTAAAGCAACAAAAGGAAATTCTTCGTGGGTTGCGTTTATTTTGCCACAAAGCAATACAAACAGGTGACAGTAAAGTAGAAACAATGTAAAAAGTACTTAACGTAGACAACTGCAACATGCATAACGGCAGACAAAAACGTTCTTAGTTTTTTCCAACTTTACATAATTTCACACACATGCCGACAACCGGTTAATGTGCTGAGTTTGGGGTGTGACCACGTCTCGCAGCAATACAGGCCTGACAACGATGGGGTATGCTGTGAAAGATATCACCAGACTCGTGTTGAGGCAGTGACGCCTACTCTTCCTGCAGAGGAGCTGCTCGCAGCCTTGGAGAGTGGTTGGTGGATGCTAACGTGGTGCAAGCAGTCTCCCTAATGCATCCCAGACACCCTCTAAGGGATTCATATAGGGAGAGCGAGCAGCCCACGCTATGCGTACAGTATCTTCCGTTGCCTGGAAAACATCCATCAAACGTGCTCTGTGAGGTCTAGTATTATCTTACATCAGTACGACGTCTGTGTCCACAGCATTTCGCAACATCTGACAGCAGTTAAACATCGCCGATTCACCCAAACAATTTCAATGTAAAAAGGGTTTCGAATGGTAAACATAATCCCAACCCACACCATTAGGGATCCACCTCGATCTCCGTCCCTTTCCACAACGTTTGGGCCCCGAAATCGTGTTCCACGTTCCCTCCAGATGCGAATCCATTGAGAATCACTCTCCAGACTAAATGGGGATTCATCTGTGAAATATAAGATTGGCTCACTGTTTGACAGCCCAGGTGGCATGTTGGTGACTCCGCTCTAGACGTTCCCTTCTGCGAAGAGCGTCAGAGGTAGACATACGTATAGCGTTTCTCCGACAATAAAGGCCACTCTGCCGGAGCATTCTGCCCATCGCCTCGATACAGCTCGTCCAGTGGCTGCTGCAAGCTCACATGCCAGTTACCGTGCAACACTAAGGCGGTAATGTCGTGCCCTTACAGACTTCAGAAGTCGCACGTGGTCGGCCCTGCCCCGATCTTAGGGATAAAGTTTCGGTTTCTATAAACTGTCACCATATCCGAGAAACAACAGAACGATTTACATTAAGCCATCGGATCAAATTAGTTTGCTACTGTCCTGCTTCCTTTCTTTCTACAGCTCTCCTCCACAGTGTGCCTGGTAGGCATCGTCTCTGTGCCATACTGGACCATCTGTGACTGTGTCCACAGCGATTGTGGATGTGGGGCTACCCAGCAAACACTATCTCGTTGGCACGATTGTCTGTTGACCGGAATGCCATCTTCCGTACAGAACACGATCGCACGGACATCTGGTTGACAGTTTGTAAGATTATATCGTGAATTAGACACAGGGCGGAGAAACAGCGGTTTTGTTGTTTTAACTTTGGACACCTCTCCACATTACTCAAATGATGTATACTTATGTTACAGTGATGTGATGGATTATTGAATTTCTTGTTACTTCTGTGTACATAGATTCACGAAGTAAAAAAATGTCTCTAAGCACTATGAGACTTAACATCTGAGGTCATCAGTCCCCTAGACTGAGGACTACTTAAATCTAACTAACCTAAGGACATCACACGCAGCCATGCCCGAGGCAGGATTGGAACCTGCGACCGTAGCAACAGCGCGGTTCCGGACTGAAGCGCCTAGAACCGCTCGGCCACAGTGGCTGGCGAAGTAAAGTAAGAAATTCAAAAGTTACTTAAATGAGTGACAGTTCACAACCTTCACGTTCTTGCATATTTATCACGATATTTGACATGCTTAGTAGGATACAGTTTGATTAAAATACTCGTTCAGTTTACTGCTTCTCTTGGCAACCGTGTAATAATCCTTGTCGAGATTACAACATAGTAATAAAAATATGTTGTTTTACTTATGCATGAAAATGTAATAAAACTGCATGCAAAAGTGACCGTTAGTACGATATTAGCTTCTTAGGGAGCTTTGTTTTGTACAATATTTAATCACTTGTCATATTACTGGATTTCGAAGTAGCATTTACTTGTAGCCCAATAGCTTACACGATGGACAGAATGCTGTAAGCTGTGCGTTTATTTTTATTTTCCTTCCTTGGCCACACAATTTCTCTGCCTCGTGATGACTGGGCGTTGTGTGATGTCCTTAGAATAGTTAGGTTTAAGTAGTTCTAAGTTCTAGGGGACTGATGAACATAGATGTTAAGTCCCATAGTGCTCAGAGCCATTTTGGCCACACAAGTTTGTTAATCTCTCGGTAACTCCGAACACACTTCTTTTTGTAAGGCAACGGTTGCAATGTCAGTTCTGGCGTGCGTCTCGTGCGTTTCTTAAAGGTACTTGTAATTCTGGCAAAACAAGTTTTCTGAAAAACGAAGGTTGTCCCTCGCTCACCGTGGGTCGAATTACATGTAAAACTCCCTAGCTCTGCGGAGAGAGAAAGTATTGGGTTAACCCGCACGCACGAAGGTAATTCTATAGTCCCTGGATTAGGATCCCCACTAAGAAATGCAAAGTGATGCTCCTCCGACGCACTGGTGCGCGAAGGGAACAGCCGTCTTTGCAGATACAGGGGTCTCGTTTTAAGTGTGACCTCGTGTCGTCTTGTCTACACGCGACTCTGCTGCGGAAAGGTGCTTACCGAGAATAATGGGGGCCTTGTAGCGCGAGTTGTTTCGAAAGGCCCCTTTGGCTGTCGTGAAATTCGCTACAAGCAAGTGTTATTCCCGCTGTTTACATGCAGTTGTTTCAGCTGCTCTCGCCAGCAGAAATCGAAGATTTTCTTCCCGGGCTATAACGACGCCCAGCTACATTTCAAGAACTTGAGAAATGTTAAAGCTTACTAGTGACAGAACTTGGGAGGTGAGACTGTGTGACAATAACGAGAATGGACTGAAACCCATTGTAGCTGCACATTCTGATTCTGTGATAAGGATACAAATTTTCAGGGATGACTGAGAAGAGTGAATATATCAGTTTGAGGTATCAGCCCCCTGTTCCGTTTTGGGAGGATGCATATGGACAAAACCAAGAAAAACAAGCCTATTAAACTTCGGCTCTGAAGTGCATGTGAGCACTTGTTCATCTTCGCTACTGTGAAACAAATCTCTTGCAACATGCATTTCAAAGCCCATGTTTATGAGAAAATTTTTTCTTGTTTTGGTCCATACTACCATAGATGATGTCCACATCGCTTTCGCTTATAACTTTTGACACAGTTATTTTAAGGTCAGGGTTCCTCATCTCAAATTGATACATTTACCCTTCTCCATCATCACTGAAAGTTCGTATCATCATGATGAAATGACCCTGTATACAGGGTGATTGTTATTAACGTTTAAAAAATCCCGAAGCGATTACGCCGGCAGCTGTTTCCGAACAGTTCAAGGCGCTTCAGTCTGGAACGGCGCTGCTGCTACGGTCGCAGGTTCGAATCCTGTCTCGGGTATGGATGTTGTGATGTCCTTAGGTTTGTCAGGTTTAAGTAGTTCTAAGTCTAGGGGACTGATGACCTAGATGTTAAGTCCCATAGTGCTTAGGGGCATTAGAACCATTTTTGATTCGATTACTCTGAGAATAAGGCACATGGGGTCGCAAATGTCGCGAAATACCCGAAAAGTGGAAGACAGATGTTGAAATTATGACGTCACCAAATGACACCTCGCCGTACGTGCAGTGGTTGAGCTTACTTGTCCGTCGCATCTGATCATCCGAACCCTGGTCAAGTATTCGCGTCGATGTGGCTCAGGGTCCGCATATGCGACTGTAACACGTGCCTCAGGGCTTGATGCTTGAGTTTTGCGTGTGGCAAGCAGTATCTTTGTCACTGCATTAGACAATTGTGTGCTTACATTGATGTAAGATTTATTATTTTATTCACCTGTTTCGTGGTTTACGCTGGTTTACTGCGAACTACAGTACAACAAAAACCTACGGCATTGCGTCACCCGTAAATTAGTATGAGTATTCCAGATTGAATCGGTACTAGTAAATGACCCACGTTTTCTTTACTAAATAATGCTTGTAAACAGAAAAAAGGAACAAAAGGAAAGAAACACAAACCAAGAACAGATTTTACATGGTTACAGCGACGACATTAATTTTGTGACTTCTATCTACATTTACAACAGGTCACATTTCCAGAAGGTGTTCGAAATTTGCACCATTTATTCGAACGCAAGTATTACAACGCTCAGTCATCCCTTCACGCCTAAACCCAAACGCTACATGTGCGGCGAGGTATGTCATTTGGTGACGTCACATGTTGAACAATTCTTATCAGTTTTTGGGGGTAGTATTTCCCGACATTTGCAACCTCGTGTGTCTTACATCAAATTACTTGACTTACCGTCATCTACGTCATTTCGGGGTTTTAATCGTTAATACGAGTCACCTCGTATAAATGTTCTGAGAGTCAGTCTCTGAATAAAAATATTTTCTAAGTTCGTGTGAGATGAGTTACATGAATAACCTACAACCTTGATTGAAAATACTGTCGGTTAAACTGTTTTTACGTGGGAAATAGACCTTTTGCATATCTACGTAGCCCCCCTGCGGGTTCGGGGGTTAGAATAGGCCCGCGGTATTCCTGCCTGTCGTAAGAGGCGACTAAAAGGAGTCTCAAATGTTTCGGCCTTATGTGATGGTCCCCTCTCGGGTTTGACCTCCATCTTTCTAAATTATTCCGAAGAGCGAGCCAATTGGGGAAGGGCGCCTTACATGGTGCACTGTATCCGTCGTGCATTGAGACCTTTAGCCGGCTTTTTCGTCGTTGCGATGGTGTCCCGCTCGTTTTCCATCTCTTGGGCGAGGATACGTCCCTGGGTGCGATTACCACGCTGCACTCTGCAGAGTTGCTTTTAACTGCGACGACGACCTAGGACATTTTTGCACCTAAGATCCAGCACGGTAGCCAGTCCGTTGTGGTGGGGCCGCCATGTACCCTGTTGGTTGTAGCCCCCTGACAACACAGGGATCGCTCTACTGATGCCTGCGCCGTTAACTCCCCACGTATGCCAAGGAGTAGATGCCCATCTCCCTGGGGCATCAGGACTCCCGGCAATGGCCATCCTGCCAGGTGGCTATTGCTGCGGCTGGGTGGCGCCCCGTGGGGAGGGCCCTTGGTCGGAGTAGGTGGCATCAGGGCGGATGACCCGCAATGAAGCGTGGTACATCATCTCTCGCTGGCGGCCAGCCACCAGCAGTCTCTAAGCGTTCGAGGGCTCATTTTAAAGCTAACGTTTATGACTCCAAATCGTTCCCATCCCTGGCCACACCATGGGAGGAACGAAAGGCAATGAATGACAGTGACGTGTATTCGCCCAGGTATCTCGTCTGTACCAGAGCTGATGGTGAGTCGTTTCTATCCGTGAAGCCTCAGTTCTTTGTAGAGCATTTAGAGGGCAAGTTTGGGGAGGTGGAGGGCTTGTCCAAAATGCGCTCTGGGTCAGTTTTGATAAAAACTGCATCCTCTGCCCAGTCACGCAGGTTACTTGCTTGTGACAAGTTGGGGGATGTTCACGTTACCATCACCCCACATAAGAGTTTAAATATGGTCCAGGGTGTTATTTTCCATAGGGACCTCCTTTTGCAGTCTGATGACGAGCTGCGCGCCAATTTAGAGCGCCGAGGTGTACATTTCGTCCGACGTGTTCATCGGGGTAGCTACCGGTGCCTTCATCTTGGCCTTCGAAGGTGATACCTTACCAGAGAAGGTCAAGGTAATGGTCTACCGGTGTGACGTCAAACCCTATATCCCTCCCCCGATGCGGTGCTTTAAGTGCTGGAAGTTCGGTCACATGTCCTCTCGCTGTACTTCTAGCCTCACATGTCGAGATTGTGGACGCCCATCTCATCCCAATACTCCATGTGCTCCGCCTCCCGTCTGTGTCAACTGTGGAGAGCCTCATTCCCCTTGCTCGCCGGACTGCAGTATCTTACAGAAAGAACGCAAAATCATGGAATATAAGACCCTGGACCGACTGACTTACACTGAGGCTAAGCGGAAATTTGAACGGCTACATCCTGTGCGCATGATGTCATCTTATGCCTCCACTGTCACTCCTGCTCCTGCTCCTTCAGCTGCAAGATATACAGTCAGCTCTCAGAGTCAGAGGACCTCACCTGCCCCCTTGACGATGGGGGCCCCTTCTCTCGCTGTTGCTCCCACACCATCTACGTCGGGAGCAGCACCCACTAAGCCATCGGGGACACACGCCCATAACCCTCTGTGGGGTGGGTCAGTGGCAACAGGTCGAGGCGCCACCGTTGAGCATTTATTGTCGCAGCTCGATCTTTCGATTTTAAATGATGGTGCCTTCACACACTTCAGTGAGGCGCATGGCACACACTCCGCCATTGACCTTTCAATCTGTAGCCCTACCCTCTTACCGTCTGTCCAATGCAGTGTGCATGACGACCTGTGTGGTAATGACCACTTTCCGATCTTTCTGTCACTACCACAGCGTCACTCTTCTGGGCGCCCTAGCAGATGGGCTATGAATAAGGCTGACTTGGACTTGGTCTCCTCCACCGCCGCTCTTGAGCTTCTCTCTAATGATGACATTGATGCGGTGGTTCAATCGGTCACCACCGGCATCGTTACTGCCGCCGAGACTGCCATTCCCCGTTCCTCTGGGTCCCCTCGGCGGCGGACTGTTCCTTGGTGGTCGCCTGAGATCGCTGCAGCGATTAAAGATCGCCGGCGGGCGCTACAGCGTCACAAGCGACATCCCTGCATTGAACACCTCATCACCTTCAAACGGCTGCGTGCGCGGGCCCGCCGCCTTATCCGCCAAAGCCAGCAGGAGTGCTGGGAGCGGTATGTGTCCTCCATTGGCCTCCATGTGTCTCCATCGCAGGTCTGGGCCAAGATCCGACGCCTCTATGGCTATCGGACCCCTGTCAGCGTCCCTGCGCTCTCACTGAATGGAGCAGTTTGTACAGACTCCGGCGAAATTGCCAACAGCTTGGTAGAGCATTTTGCTCTTAGTTCCGCTTCTTCCAATTACCCACTGGAATTCCGCTCCATTAAAGAGCGGATGGAACGTCGGAGCCTTTCGTTTCGCACCCACCACCCAGAATCTTACAATGCTCCATTCAGTGAGTGGGAATTTCGCAGTGCCCTAGCCACTTGCCCTGATACCGCTCCTGGGCCAGATGGCATCCACTGTCAGATGCTGAAACACCTTTCAGTGGACTGCCAGCGGCGCCTCCTCGATCTTCACAACCGTCTTTGGGTCGAGGGGGAGTTTCCGTCGCAATGGCGGGAAGGCATTGTCATCCCCGTTTTGAAACCTGAAAAGAACCCTCTGGAGGTGGACAGCTACCGTCCCGTTAGCCTCACCAACGTTCTTTGCAAGTTGCTTGAACGGATGGTGAGCCGGCGCTTGAATTGGGTATTGGAGTCTCGGGGCCTTCTGGCTCCGTCTCAGGGTGGGTTCCGTAAAGGCCGCTCCGCCACCGACAATCTGGTGAGCCTGGAGTCGGCCATCCGTACTGCCTTTGCCCGCCGTCAGCACCTGGTCGCTGTCTTTTTCGACATGCGGAAGGCGTACGATACGACATGGCGTCATCACATCCTTTCTACGCTTCATGGATGGGGTCTTCGGGGTCGTCTGCCGATTTTTATCCGCCATTTTCTGTCGTATCGTACCTTCCGCGTGCAAGTCGCGGCGTCGTATAGTCCCTCCCACGTCCAGGAGAACGGTGTGCCACAGGGTTCTGTTTTAAGTGTCTGCCTGTTTTTAATAGCCATTAACGGGCTCGCTGCGGCCGTGGGAAATTCTGTCTCCGCTTCCCTGTATGCTGACCGAACTCCTTGCTGTGGTGGGGACCCACAGGTTTTTGGGTGTAGTTTTTGATGCCCGGCTGACTTGGCTGCCTCAGATTCGGCAGCTTAAACAGGCGTGTTGGCGGCATCTAAATGCTCAGAGATGCTTGAGCCACACCCGCTGGGGCGCCGACCGATCTACCCCGTTCCGGCTCTACCAGGCGTTAATCCAGTCTCGTCTGGATTATGGGAGTCTGGCTTATGGCTCAGCATCCCCATCTGCGCTGCGGGTACTGGACCCAATCCTACACAGCGGCATACGGCTTGCCACTGGTGCTTTCCGCACCAGCCCTGTGGACAGCATACTAGTGGAAGCAGGTGTCCCTCCCCTGCGGTTACGGCGCCACCGTTTGCTGGCCGCTTATGCTGCCCATGTTCTCAGCTTGCCCGGGCATCCAAAGTATCGTCTCCTGTTCCCGCGATCGGTCGTCCATCTGCCAGAACGTCGGCCCCGGTCTGTTTGTACAATCGTGGTCCGCGTCAAAGAGCTTCTCTCCGGGCTTCAGGTTTTCACTGTTCCACCTCCTTTCCGGGCCACTTTGCATACACCCCCATGGTGTGTTCCTCGCCCTTTCCTTCGGCTCGACTTGGTACAGGTCCCGAAGGACTCAGTCCCTCCAGAGGCCTTCCGCCGCCGCTTTTATTCCATCCTGGCCACGTATCAGGGCTCCGGCATTGTTTACACTGACGGTTCGATGGTTGCTGGTCGTGTCGGGTATGCGCTCACTCTAGGGGACCATTCCGAACAACGTTCCTTGCAGGATGGCTGCAGCGTTTACACTGCTGAGCTGGTCGCCATCTTTCGTGCCCTAGAGTATATCCGCTCCTGCTCAGGTGAGTCCTTCGTTATCTGTAGCGATTCCCTGAGCGGTTTACGAGCTATCGACCAGTGTTTCCCTCGTTCTCGTGTGGTGATGGCTATCCAAGAGTCCCTGCATACTCTTGCCCGCTGCGGCCGCTCTGTGGTCTTTGTGTGGACCCCCGGTCATGTCGGTATCCCGGGCAATGAACATGTTGACCGCCTGGTGAAAGAAGCCACGAGTAAACCACATCTGGATGTTGGCCTCCCAGAGACTGATTTGCGGGCAGTCCTCCGCCGAAAAGTTTTTGCGTTTTGGGACGCTGAATGGCGCGATCGGATCACGCCCAATAAACTCCGTGCCATTAAGGAGACGACGACTGTGTGGCGGTCATCCATGCGAGCCAACCACAGGGACTCAGTCGTCCTTTGTCGGCTCCGCATTGGCCACTCCCGGCTGACACACGGTTATTTACTGCGCCGGGAGGACCCCCCTCTATGTCGCTGTGGGGCGGCTTTGACAGTGGCCACATTTTGTTGGCCTGCCCCCTTTTAGCTGTGGTCAGGCAGACATTTGCGCTGCCTGATACGCTCCCTGCACTTTTATCTGATAACCCTGTTATGGCTGGCTTAGTTTTACGTTTTATTCGGGCAGGGGGTTTTTATCGTTTACTCTGAGTGTTTGTTCTATTCTTTTGTGTTGATTCTGGCCATTGGCCTACGATTTTACGCTGAGTTTTTAATGTGTTCTCGGTGGTTGGCTTTTCCTTTTTATCTCTATGGTCGGCCAACCACCGTCACACTCTGTGTGATTTTAATTTGTTTTGTCTGATCTCTGTAGGAGTATTTCTTGTCCTGTGGTTCAAATGGTTCAAATGGCTCTGAGCACTATGGGACTCAACTGCTGTGGTCATCAGTCCCCTAGAACTTAGAACTACTTAAACCTAACTAACCTAAGGACATCACACACAGCCATGCCCGAGGCAGGATTCGAACCTGCGACCGTAGCAGTCGCACGGTTCCGGACTGCGCGCCTAGAACCGCGAGACCACAGCGGCCGGCCCTCTTGTCCTGTGTCGTCTGACGTCTTTCTGCTGTTCGTTTTTATTCTCTTTGGGTGGTTTTAATTTTTTTGGAAAAAGGGACCGATGACCGTCGCAGTCTGGTCCCTTTAATCCCCCAAACCAACCAACCATACCTACGTAGATGCCATATTGTTACTGTCTTCTCAGTTTCACTTTCCCGTGCGTTGAAGAATTATGTTTTGGATTTCACCGTCGCTTCACCATTTACTATCCTTAGTTTCCCATCTAATCTCATGGATCACTTATTTTTGAAACAGAATACACAAATTCAAAATTACATTTTTCAGGTTCGGTTCCAGTGTCTTTCGAAATTTATCGAAATAAGATATTAGTTACGTTGAGGCTGTGTACTTGCTTCGTAGTGTCTTTATTTAAAACAATGTTGGCTAATTTTTATTTGTTCCACAGTAGCGTGAGTGCAAATAAGGACTGTGCTCGGCTCTGAAGGACCGAAGCTCGTGTGACATATACCATGGACTTGATCACTTAGAGCAGCTATATAGCAGACACCGGCCATTAGTGGTTTGAATAAATTGTTCTGCGTATATGTGTTGCATCGACTGAAACAGTTTTCCAGGAAATACGGTATCTCACTGAAAATGACATCGTATAAATTATGCTGAAAGAAAACGGAAAGTTATTAAAGGAGCTATCACTGCTTTTCTGTAGCTCACAAACGAGAAGTCAATAAACATAAAATCAGTAAAATGATGGAACTATATACAGTGAAACGCCAAAGAAACTGATATAGTCATACGTATTCAAATACAGAGATACGTAAACAGGCTGAACACTGCGCTGCGGTCGGGCAACTCATTTATAAGAGAACAAGTGTTAGATCGGTTGCTGCTGCTACGATAGCAGGTTATCAAGATTTGTGTGAGTTTGAACGGCGCTTTATAGTCGGCGCACGAGCGATGGGACACATCTCCGAAGCAGCGATGAAGTGTCGGTTTTCCCGTACGACCATTTCACATGTGTTTCACGTGGTTGTTCCACGTTTCATCCCTGTTACTTGTCGGAGGTAGTAAAGGTTTCGAGCAGTATAATATTCTTGTTTTATAATATTATAATACGTGTTATAAGAAACTATTACTACATAAATTGGTTGATGAATACCTCCTGTAACATCGGATTTCGGTTTATGGCTAAGTGCAGTGTTGCCTGTATTTCGGTATTGTAGAGGAAAGACATAAAGTACAACAGACAGAAGACGCGCTGAGCAGTCATTGCGAAACTCCGCATACGTGGACGAACGCTGCAAAACACGTATTCGCTTCTCCAGCGTTTTCACCTGACTAATGCACTTACAGGGAAGGGTCCTCCAAGTACATACGAAACAGCTGGAAAGCTGCTGGAGACAAGGCCATCAGGACGCTGTGTTTTCCAAACTCAGAAAAAGAACTTCCGCATCCGTTTTTTCTTTAGTTATCGTTCTGTAACAACCATTGTCCATCTCTGTTCATCTTCAGTCAATCTGTGTGTGGAATATTATTATAATGCTATTCTTGCTTTCTATAGTTTTTCCTGTGGATAAATTTTATAAATATGAGGACGTTGTACTTGCCCCAAAATCTCAAAGGGTGCTACCCAGCGACGTGGCACAGTGGCTAGTATGGAGAACGACGGTTCAAATTTCCGATCGGCCATCTAGATTTAGGTTTTGCATGATTTCCCTAAATTGCTTCGAGCAAAGGACACAGCCGTTTTCCTCCCAAACCCTTTCGTAATTAGAGCTGACGCTAATTGTCTAATGACCACACTGTCGACAGGGCTGTTGCCCATGTTTGACGTCGTTACTCACTGATGATGATTATCGTGTGCCGTCATCATATAGACGACAATGATTCATAGGTTACAATGGATTTGGCAGCTGTTTTAGCCAATTGGCCTATATAGATGTCACTGCTATGAAAAAAAAAATACATTATTGTTCTGTGACTCATTTTTCGCTTTTGGATGGGAAATCGTATGACTAGATAAAATAGAATAGGACACTGTGACTCTCCTCAACTATGAAGTTTCAACTAATTTAAACGTGGCACCTGTTTTTGAGGATGATTGCCCTGGTCGCCTGCGCATGTGATTACCGAATGAATTATTAAGTAGTTCACCAGATATTTGTCACTAACGAAAGTGCGCGAAGTAGCGCAGGCCATGGACGTGTCGACAGCAAGACATTAAAATTTCGCGCGGTAAGTTGGCGATGAAAGAACGGTCGGCCCGATCGGTGACCCGTTGCCGGACTGTGACCAAGGAGCGGGTGCGGCTTTTCAATTACGAAGTTGTTTGGAGCGCTTGAAACGAGATCTGGAGCACCTTCTTCGTAGACGTGTCACCCTCGATGGGACCTGGATTCACTACTCCCCGAAAACACAGGAACAATCACAAATACTGACTTCCCGGTCGGAAAACTTAGTGCGACGATTTTTTGGAACACGAAATCTCGTGCCCATGAGGTTCATAGAAGAAAGAAAAGGGATTACTTAGGGACATTATAGTAAGGTGCTCGATCCATTCCAGAAGAAATTGAAGTGAACGGAGACCCAGTTGACCAAAGAAAGTGGTGTTTCACCACGACAACTTGCCAGATTATTCCTCTGGAGTTTTTGCCACGAACCGCGGTGATTGGGTTTGTGTCATGAATTATTGCCGCACCCTCTATATTTGCCCTACTATATTTGCCCTACCTGGTTCCCTGCTATTTGTTAATGTGTGTCAATAAGAATAAAGTGCTTGAAGTTAAAAAAAAAATGTTCAAGTGGGGTTATTCCAGGGGGGTTTTGGAGTGCTTGAAACTTCATATTTTCGCAGAAGTTAAAAAAAAATGACACGGGGACTAGGAAAAAGTACGAAATTGTAAAATATTTTTTAAAATATGCCCTCATTTCTGACATACTTACTGAACTATCATTTGAAGAAGAGCACAAAACAAAAAATAGTTATTTGTTTTACAAGTCGGGATTGTATAACAGTAAGGAAATTCCAAGTTCAGTTTTCTACAGATGAAATTTTTTTTCCGTGTGCGATGGGTGTAATACGTAGTGAAACTGATTTATGTATCAGTGCCAGTCTACGGTTGCTACGAATTTAGTAGGTTAGGGCTCGTTTTAGCTCCCAATACATCGCCGGGCTCTTGGGAGTTAGTGCACCAGTTGATGGCGGTCTTGAAGAGGAAATGACTCCCGTTTTACTCGCTGCCCGGCGCTGAATGCCGACAGCGGGCTGCAAAAGGGTTGGCTCCGCAGTTAGCTTGCCGGCGGCGCGGCGAGGCGTCCGCCTCATTTCCGGGCGCATTCTCGCGCTCCACTTGCATCGGAAACTATTTCCGGCCTCACCCCCCAGCTTCCAGCTCCTGCTGAGAAAGGTTCTTTGTTTCGGTGGGATCGTCTCCCCAGCCCCCGTTGCCTGGCAACCGTAATCAGGACGGGGAGCCGCTGGCCTCTCGCAGCTGTCAGGTCCAGCACAGATGGCGCTTCCACTTCTCGAGACGATTGTCTTCTTCTACGCCCCGTCTAGAGTCAGTGTTCTAACCACTTTCTCTGTTCCCAGTGTTGACGAGCAAATCAATTTCGTCTTCAACTGCTTTTCTTAATCTTCCACTTTTGTTGTCGAATCCCTGGTTTGTTTCTATAGTATGTTGTTAATATGACCTTCAGTAAGAGAGTTCATTTGCAACGAAATGACGATGTTTGTCACTATTAAAATTTATAGATACACGATGTCCCTCCAACGACTCGTCAGACGCATTTTATCTGGTATTCCAGCACGTATTTACAATTTCACTTTTTCAATGTGTAGCTGGAGTCAGCCCAAATAAATAAAGCTCATCTCGTCTTTCATGTGACGCTCAGTATCGACGGAAAGCGTCAGTTTTTTCCCGTTTAAACAAAATTATCTGTATATTGAGCAAGCAATAAAGGAAACAAAAGAAAAGTTGAGTAGGTATTAAAATCCATGGAGAAGAAATAAAAATTTTGAGGTTCGCCGATGACATTGTAATTCTGTCAGAGACAGCAAAGGGCTTGGAAGAGCAGTTAAAGGATATAAAATAAACATCAACATAAGCAAAGCGAGGATAACGGAGTGTAGTCGAATTAAGTCGGGTGATGCTGAGGGAATTAGATTAGGAAATGAGACACTTAAAGTAGTAAAGGAGTTTTGCTATTTGGGGAGCAAAATAACTGATGATGGTCGAAGTAGAGAGGATATAAAATGTAGACTGGCAATGGCGAGGAAAGCGTTTCTGAAGAAGAGAAATTTGTTAACATCGAGTATTAACTTAAGTGTCAGGAAGTCATTTCTGAAAGTATTTGTATGGAGTGTAGCTATGTATGGAAGTGAAACGTGGATGATAAATAGTTTGGACAAGAAGAGAATAGAAGCTTTCGAAATGTGGTGCTACAGAAGAATGCTGAAGATTAGATGGGTAGATCACATAACTAATGAGGAGGTATTGAATAGGTTTGGGGAGAAGAGGAGTTTGTGGCACAACTTGACAAGAAGAAGGGATCGGTTGGTAGGACATGTTCTGAGACATCGAGAGATTACCAATTTAGTATTGGAGGGCAGCGTGGAGGGTAAAAATCGTAGAGGGAGACCAAGAGATGAATACACTAAGCAGATTCAGAAGGACGTAGGTTGCAGTAGGTACTGGGAGATGAAGAAGCTTGCACAGGATAGAGTAGCATGGAGAGCTGCATCTAACCAGTCTCAGGACTGAAGACCACAACAACATCTGTAAAGCGGAATTTGACCTGCCTATTCTATAGAGCAGTCCCAAATTAGTCCAGTGTGATATTTGATTCATCGATATTGTCAGGGACAGTAAAACATGCAAAATAACCAAGTACTCGAGCAGCGACCGAGCAGCGCTGCTGTATGCGTTAGCAGTAAGCGCAAGCCAGAACGGTACCGTCGCTGTTGGAACGCTGGCTGTTCTTCGTGTTTTAGTGTCCCTGTTAATTCGTATCGATAAAAAAATATTACACTAGACTATTTGGGGCTGCTCTCGAATGGGCAGGTGCAAATCCCCCCCCCCCCCCCCCAAAATCTTTTTTGTAACGGGAAAAACCGACGGTTTCCGACGACACTTCGCGTTGCACGGAAGACGTGATGAGCAGTATTTGTGTTGCATCCAGCTACACAGTAAACAAACTAAATTGCGAATATCTGTCGGAACAGCATAGGAAATGCGCCTGTCGACTCTTGGGAGGGACACCCTCTATGCAGGTTGTTGAAAAGTTTTTGGATCAAACATCTAGGGGTGATAGACAATGTTCTGAGGGACGACTATTGCTCGAGACAAAATGTTCACGGATACTTTCCGGCAAAACTGGTCGTCCTGGTTATGCCCCCTGAAGGCGGCAGGGCGTAAGCAGTTAGCGTAAGCTGTTAGCGTGAGACTTAGTACTGCCTGGCTGTGACAACCCAGACAACAGTTGCATGTATCAATAAAAATTGATACTAAACAAACGCGGCGGTATTCTCGTGTGGTAACAGAAGAGTGTGTTTACCCTTGTAGTTTCGAATTATGCACGTTTTCGTTACTCAAATCTAATGAGCTGCTGAAAGAACATTAGTCTAGACCAGGGTTTCCTAAACTGTGTTCCTTGCAGCATTGTTCTGCGGGAAGTAAGTGCCCTGCGAAAAACTATTAATAAAACTGCGTTTTATCCGGACATTTGGCCGGTACTATTTTATAAAAAATCATGGTTTCTGTATTGTTATATATGTTTCTAAATTGAAGTAATCACCGAATAAAACATTTTTGATTTCTAAAATTTCTGTTAACCTTCAAGGTAGAAGAGGTTTTCCATCGAAGTACAAGAACTCTTAAAATATATACTAAGATGGTATGTGTTCTATCGGACATGTCCGAAGGAACAGATACCACCGCTGATCATGCAGCTCGTTAGTCCCGGTCGGGGCGCACAGCTTCATCCGTCCCCGCTGACGTATGTCAACGCCTGTAAGCAGCTAAGGGCGTTCATTTCATTGTAATTCTTAAAATGTTTCGTCAGAGCAAAAGTTTGGGAACTCCTCGTCTAGACATTTTTGCTGCTTTAGTCATATTAACGATGCTTCATGCAGGTTATAATGAAAATTGAATAAAACTCTATTTACGTTACTAAGATACCATGTGGTGCTGTGGAAGGATGCTAAAAATTAGGTGTCCTGCAAAGAGACTCAGAGGGCCATAGACACGGGTTCCCAGGTAGATGCCGTGTTTCTTGACTTCCGGAAGGCGTTCGATTTCCCCACAGTCGTTTAATGAACAAAGTAAGAGCATATGGACAATCAGACCAATTATGTGATTGGATTGAAGAGTTCCTAGATAACAGAACGCAGCATGTCATTCTCAATGGAGAGAAGTCTTCCGAAGTAAGGGTGATTTCACGTGTGCCGCAGGGGAGTGTCGTAGGACCGTTGCTACTCACAATATACATAAATGACCTTGTGGATGACATCGGAAGTTCACTGAGGCTTTTTGCAGATGATGCTGTGGTGTATCGAGAGGTTGTAACAATGGAAAATTGTACTGAAATGCAGGAGGATCTGCAGCGAATTGACGCATGCTGCAGGGAATGGCAACGATGTAGACAAGTGTAATGTGCTGCGAATACATAGAAAGAAAGATCCCTTATCATTTAGCTACAAAATAGCAGGTCAGCAACTGGAAACAGTTAATTCCATAAATTATCTGGGAGTACGCATTAGGAGTGATTTAAAATGGAATGATCATGTAAAGTTGATCGTTGGTAAAGCAGATGCCAGACAGAGATTCATTGGAAGAATCCTAAGGAAATGCAATCCGAAAACAAAGGAAGTAGGTTACAGTACGCTTGTTCGCCCACTGCTTGAATACTGCTCAGCAGTGTGGGATCCGTACCAGATAGGGTTGATAGAAGAGATAGAGAAGATCCAACGGAGAGCAGCGCGCTTCGTTACAGGATCATTTAGTAATCGCGAAAGCGTTACGGAGATGATAGATAAACTCCAGTGGAAGACTCTGCAGGAGAGACGCTCAGTAGCTCGGTACGGGCTTTTGTTGAAGTTTCGAGAACATACCTTCACCGAAGAGTCAAGCAGTATATTGCTTCCTCCTACGTATATCTCGCGAAGAGACCATGAGGATAAAATCAGAGAGATTAGAGCCCACACAGAAGCATACCGTCAATCCTTCTTTCCACGAACAATACGAGACTGGAATAGAAGAGAACCGCTAGAGGTACTCAAGGTACCCTCCGCCACACACCATCTGGTGGCTTGCGGAGTATGGATGTAGATGAAATGGGAAGGTATTCCGCAGAATCGTTGAGAAAAGGACCTTGTGTTACAGAGTGATAAGTGTGCCAATACGTCAGAATTAGTGTAAGGGGGACGAAGATGCCAGAAACTGTGTGGAAAGGCAGAAGTTGAATGTATACATCCAATAAGTAAGGCTTTGGCTTAAGAGCTAGTCTGAGATGAAGAGTTTGGCACAGGAGAGGAAGCAGTGGCGAGCCGCACCAAACTAATCAGAAGACCAATGGAAAAAAAAAGAACAAGATTTGAGTTTCAAAGATAGGAAGAGTTAAACAGATAGCACCAATCCATTGCCTTGAGCAATCTCGTAAAGCACTGCTGTTTTACCCTTGGTAACGACACAGCGGGTGGTGGCGAGGCGAGAGCAGGTGCAGAGCAGAGGGGCCGGTCCCCTGCTTTCAGCAGGATCGCCGTCTCGAGTGGGCGTTAAAAGCACTCGCAGCACGGGCTGCCCACGGCCGCTCAATAGCAATCCCCTTTCCCTCGCCTCCGGTCTTAATTCTGGCGCTCCCCTACTTCCGGCCCGTTCCTGCGTGCCTGAGGGGACGCATTTGTGGTTCCTCTTCCGCCCTCAGACTGCGTTCTATATTTAACGCCTCGTGGACGCGTACATATCCTCCCCAAACTCGTCGCTCAGTCGGATGCTGGGCTTAACAAGCGTCACGAAATACTATGTCACACCTTGCAATGTTCCTTTTCCCGCAAGTCGAAGAAAAAAACCTCTGCATCTCATGACCTTCTGGGAGTAATAATGTTCAGGGATGTCAAGCAGAATGTTCACATAGGCCCACTCGTTGGACGATCGGATGGCGCCCATCGGTTTATTGGCAGAATACCAAAAAAATATGTTTACAAAAAGGATTGCTTAAAAACCTCGTGCGACCCATGCTGAATTATAACTGAAGTGTGTGTGAGACCCGTACTAACTGGGACTGACTAGGAATATTGAACTTGAAGAAGGGCAGCATGAAAGGTCAAAGGCTTGTTTGATGCATGTAAGAGAGACGCGCAGATACTGGGAAACTGAATTACTGAATGGTCAAAATAGACGGAAACTATCTCCATGAAAAGTTGACTCCAGAAGTTTCAAGGACCAGCTGTAAGCGAAGAACCAGGCATATTCTACAACCCCACGTATCACTCCCGTAGGGATGGCTAAGACAAGATAAGACTAGTGTAACCTCCCAACAGAAAATTCCGTAACCTACCAATAATACAATATGACTAATCTCTCCATAAAATTGTGCTTCACTTATAACCTTTCAGTATTGACTGTGAATTTAAACTGGTAAATTTTGGACGTCAGCAGTGCTGCATCATGGTCCTGAAAGATCATTCTAAATAAATTGAAAATTTTTACCTTAATTAAGTCGCCGGATAACGCGTATATATCTGATCCTATAAGAAATTTTTCTGGCACAGCCCTGTGCAATGCTGGCCGATACATTTGTCATGTATAAAAGAGACAACTGATTTTTTCTTTACAATAATCGGGATGACCATGGATTGGAGAAATTAGTAAATTCTTTAAATTGAAATGAATAACTGTCAAAAGTTTAATTTTTTTTATGAGAAAGATTATTATTAAGAGATTTTTAAAACATTTTACATGGGACTTGATATAACAATAGTACATATGTGCGAGGCTGCTTTTACCTTACACTACAACGCTCAGGCACCGCCATCGCTCCCCACGACCGGTCTCACGAACTCCTGACACCAGGCTGCTAGCTACTACTTAATCCTACTGCTACACAGTTCCTACTGCTGACAAGACTGCTCTCTGGTCTGAGATTCTCTTATAGCTTACATATCGCAGGCAGCGCGTTAGCAATCCATCGAAATTACATCTGCTAGAGTGCTAGAGAAGTAGAGAGGATATAAAATGTAGACTGGCAATAGCAAGGAAAGCGTTTCTAAAGAAGAAAAATTTAACACCGAGTATAGATTTAAATGTCAGGAAGTCGTTTCTGAAAGTATTTGTATGGAGTGTAGCCTTGTATGGAAGTGAAACATGGATGATAAATAGTTTGGACAAGAAGAGAATAGAAGCCTTTGAAATGTGGTGCTACAGAAGAATGTTGAAGATTAGATGGGTAGATCACGTAACTAATGAGGAAGTATTCACTAGGATTGGGGAGAAGAGGAGTTTGCGGCACAACTTGACAAGAAGAATGGATCGGTTGGTAGGACATGTTCTGAGGCATCAAGGGATCACCAATTTAGTATTGGAGGACAGCGTGGAGGGTAAAAATCGTAGAGGGAGTCCAAGAGATGAATACACTAAGCAGATTCAGAAGGATGTAGGTTGCAGTAGGTACTGGGAGATGAAGAAGCTTGCACAGGATAGATTAGCATGGAGAGCTGCATCAAAGCAGTCTCAGGACTGAAGACAACAACAACAACAACAGAGTGCGCTAGCAACATATTCCTTAATCATGGATCTCTTACACTAGTTTCAGTGCGCGTAGAGCAGCAGGAAGAAGCCCTAATAATTGGTGCAATGGTAAATACCCTCTGCAATGCACTTCAGTGGTTTGCAGAGTATAGCTGTGGCTGCAGATATGGTCAGGGCGAAGTGCAAAGCTTGCGATCCAGTTGGATGATTTAATGGTACCACACCCGTAGTGATCTCTTTACCAACGCACCCTCATAAAGCTTCGACACTGCTGTTGGTGATGGTTGTTAAGCTCGAAGATCTCTCCACACTAGCTGTCTTATTCATCTCTCGTCACTGCTGCATTCGTGCTGCATCGTAAACACATTTCTACATCTACATCGATGCTCCACAAGCCACCGCACGGTGCATAACGGAGACTACCCTATACTACTACTACTACTACTACTACTACTACTACGAATTTCCTTTCCTATTGCACTCGCAAACGCAGCAAGGGAAAAACGACTATCTATATGCCTCCGTGTGAACCCTAACGTCTCGTATCTTATCACCGTGATCCTTACGCGCATTGTATGTTGGCGGCAGTAGAACCGTTCGGCAGTCAGCTTCAAATGCCGGTTCTCTAAATTTTCTCAACAATGTTTCTCGAAAAGAACGTCGCCTTCCGTCCGAGGATTCCCTTTTGAGTTTCCGAAGCATCTCCGTAATACTTCTGTGTTGTCTGAACCTACCGCTAACAACTCTAGCTGTCGGACTTTGAATTGCTTCGACACTTTCCTTCAGTCCGACGTGATGCGGATCCCAATCACTCGAGCGTACTCAAGAATAGGTCGAAACAGCGTCCTATAAGCGATGTCCTTTATGGGAGAACCACTCTTTCCTAAAATTCTCCCAAAAAAACCGAAGGCGACCATTCGGCGTACCTATCGATGTTCTCACATGCTCGTTCCATCTCACATCACTTCGCGACGTTACGCCCAGATATTTAATCAAGCAGGACACTAGTAACGCTGTAACCGAACGTTACAGGTTTTTTTTCCGATTAATCCGCTTTAATGTAAATTTTTTCACTTTTAGGGCTAGCTGCCATTCATCACACCAAAGTGGAAATTTTGTGTACGTCGTCTTGTACCTTCCTACAGTCACTCAACTTATCTTACACTACGGCATAAACAGCAAACAACCGCAAATTACTGCCCAAAGTATCGGCCAAATCATTTGTCATTTACTTTTACACGAGGTGCATTCAAGTTCTAAGGCCTCCGATTTTTTTTCTAATTAACTACTCACCCGAAATCGATTAAACTGGCGTTACTTCTCGACGTAATCGCCCTGCAGACGTACACATTTTTCACAACGCTGACGCCATGATTCCATGGCAGCGGCGAAGGCTTCTTTAGGAGTCTGTTTTGACCACTGGAAAATCGCTGAGGCAATAGCAGCACGGCTGGTGAATGTGCGGCCACAGAGAGTGTCTTTCATTGTTGGAAAAAGCCAAAAGTCACTAGGAGCCAGGTCAGGTGAGTAGGGAGCATGAGGAATCACTTCAAAGTTGTTATCACGAAGAAACTGTTGTGTAACGTAAGCTCGATGTGCGGGTGCGTTGTCTTGGTGAAACAGCACACGCGCAGCCCTTCCCGGACGTTTTTGTTGCAGTGCAGGAAGGAATTTGTTCTTCAAAACATTTTCGTAGGATGCACCTGTTACCGTAGTGCCCTTTGGAACGCAATGGGTAAGGAGTACGCCCTCGCTGCCCCAGAACATGGACACCATCATTTTTTCAGCACTGGCGGTTACCCGAAATATTTTTGGTGGCGGTGAATCTGTGTGCTTCCATTGAGCTGACTGGCGCTTTGTTTCTGGATTGGAAAATGGCATCCACGTCTCATCCATTGTCACAACCAACGAAAAGCAAGTCCCATTCATGCTGTCGCTGCGCATCAACATTGCTTGGCAACATGCCACACGGGCAGCCATGTGGTCGTCCGTCAGCATTCGTGGCACCCACCTGGATGACACTTTTCGCATTTTCAGGTCGTCATGCAGGATTGTGTGCACAGAACCCACAGAAATGCCAACTCTGGAGGCGATCTGTTCAACAGTCATTTGGCGATCCCCCAAAACAATTCTCTCCACTTTCTCGATCATGTCGTCAGACCGGCTTGTGCGAGCCCGAGGTTGTGTCGGTTTGTTGTCACACGATGTTCTGCCTCCATTAAACTGTCGCACCCACGAACGCACTTTCGACGCATCCATAACTCCATCACCACATGTCTCCTTCAACTATCGATGAATTTCAATTGGTTTCACACCACGCAAATTCAGAAAACGAATGATTGCACGCTGTTCAAGTAAGGAAAACGTCGCTATTTTAAGTATTTAAAACAGTTCTCATTCTCGCTGCTGGCGGTAAAATTCCATCTGCCGTACGGTGCTGCCATCTCTGGGACGTATTGACAATGAACGCGGCCTCATTTTAAAACAGTGCGCATGTTTCTATCTCTTTCCAGTCCGGAGAAAAAAAATCGGAGGGCTTAGAACTTGAATGCACCTTGTAGAGAACAGCACCAGTCCTGTCACACTTCCACGGGGCACTCTTGACGAGACCCTTTTCTTTCATGAACGCTCGCTGTCGAGGACAGCATACTGGGTTCTATTATTTAAGAAGTCTTCGAGCAACTCAGATACAGGGTGAGTCACCTAACATTACCGCTGGATATAGTTCATAAACCACATCAAATACTGACGAATTGATTCCACAGACCGAACGTGAGGAGAGGGGCTAGTGTAATTGGTTAATACAAACCATAAAAAAATGCACGGAAGTATGTTTTTTAACACAAACCTACGTTTTTTTAAATGGAACCCCGTTAGTTTTGTTAGCACATTTGAACATATAAACAAATACGTAATCAGTGCCGTTTGTTGCATTGTAAAATGTTAATTACACCCGGAGATATTGTAACCTAAAGTTGACGCTTGAGTACCACTCCTCCGCTGTTCGATCGTGTGTATCGGAGAGCACCGAATTACGTAGGGATCCAAAGGGAACGGTGATGGACCTTAGGTACAGAAGAGACTGGAACAGCACGTTACGTCCACATGCTAACACCTTTTTATTTGTCTTTTTCACTGATGCACATGTACATTACCATGAGTGGTGAGGTACACGTACACACGTGGTTTCCGTTTTCAAGATGTTCAATGTGGTGGCCATCATTTGCTGCACACAACTGCAATCTCTGGCGTAATGAATGTCGTACACGCCGCAGTACATCTGGTGTAATGTCGCCGCAGGCTGCCACAATACGTTGTTTCATATCCTCTGGGGTTGTAGGCACATCACGGTACGCATTCTCCTTTAACGTATCCCACAGAGAGAAGTCCAGAGGTGTAATATCAGGAGAACGGGCTGGCCAATTTATGCGTCCTCCACGTCCTATGATACGCCCGTCGAACATCCTGTCAAGGGTCAGCCTAGTGTTAATTGCGGAATGTGCAGGTGCACCATCATGCTGATACCACATACGTCGACGCGTTTCCAGTGGGACATTTTCGAGCAACGTTGGCAGATCATTCTGTAGAAACGCGATGTATGTTGCAGTTGTTTGGGCCCCTGCAATGAAGTGAGGACCAATGAGGTCGTCGCCAATGATTCCGCACCATACATTTACAGTCCACGGTCGCTGTCGCTCTACCTGTCTGAGCCAGCGAGGATTGTCCACGGACCAGTAATGCATGTTCCGTAGATTCACTGCCCCGTGGTTTGTGAAACCCGCTTCATCGGTAAACAGGTAGAACTAAAACGCATTCTCTGTTAATGCCCATTGACTGAATTGCACTCGATGATTAAAGTCATCACCATGTAATTGCTGATGTAGCGTCACATGAAACGGGTGAAAGCGGTGACGATGCAGTATGCGCATGACACTACTTTGACTCAGTCCACCGGCTCTCGCAATGTCCCGTGTACTCATGTGTGGGTTCGTGGCAACAGCAGCTAACACACCAACTGCACCCGCTTCTCCTGTGACGGGCCTATTACGGACCCGTTTGCGTGCTACGACCATACCTGTTGCATACAGTTCGCGGTAGATGTTTTGCAATGTGCGGCACGTTGGATGCTCTCTGTCCGAGTACCGTTCTGCATACACCCTGCAGGCTTCAGCTGCATTTCGTCGACACTCGCCATAGATGAGTATCATCTCCGCCTTTTCAGAGTTCGAATACGCCATGGTCACAGTTCCTTCAACACTACACTATCACAGACGTCTGGTAACACGGTGTACTACAGTTGGTCTGCGTGCGGAGACCAATGCAGAATAACAATAGCAGCAAGCGCTACATGCGGACACCGCGACAGCTAGACCAAACCACAACAGTGCACTACAGCCACAGTCGTAAACACGGTCGTCATCGTAAACATGTCCCTGCAGATGCAGCTCGCCGACCGTGGCCCGTGTTTGTTACAACACGCAACTGAACGTCGGAGGTTTCAAGCGTCAACTTTAGGTTACAATATCTCCGGATGTAATTAACATTTTACAATGCAACAAACGGCACTGATTACGTATTTGTTTATATGTTCAGATGTGCTAACAAAACTAACGGGGTTCCATTTTTAAAAAAAACGTAGGTTTGTGTTAAACACTTTCGTGCATTTTTTTATGGTTTGTATTAACCAATTACACTAGCCCCTCTCCTCACGTTCGGTCTGTGGAATCGGTTCGTCAGTATTTGATGTGGTATACGAAATATATCCAGGGGTAACGTTAGGTGACTCACCCTGTATAATATTTGTGAACTTATTCCATATGCTCGTACCTTAGTTAACAACCTGGAGTGGGGCCAGAAATTTACAAATATGGAATCTGCCTGTTGCCCTTCATCCGCAGTTCGCAGTATATCATGTCATATTGTAACATGCATTCGACACTTGTTCTCTCTCTTATTCCGTGATGCCTCAGATTTGTCCTACCAACGTGTCTTTTTTACTCAGTTGCGCGATAAAGCTCTTTCCTCCCAACTTCGCTTAAGTACCTTTTTAATAGTCCACTCAATCGAATGAGGTGGCGTAATCGTTGGCACACAGGACTCGCTTTCAGGAGGACCATGATTCGGATCCACGTATGGCCATGGAGATTTAGATTTTCCATGAGGACGTTGGCAGCACGGATCTATTCTGTTCTGCAAGACATATTTTCTAAAACAGGCCCGGCTGTACTCTAACACTGAGTGGACTTTAGGGCAGGCCAGGCGCTGATTTCACAATGATTCCATCAATCGGGATTCTCGCTCGAGAGCCGCTTCCATGACGTCGCTGCCTGACTCCGCTACCCAGGAGCAGTCAGCTGTAGACGTTCCTCGCCGAAGTAGATACGGACTCCGTCGTAATGGCTTTGTGTATTTATTCCTGTTGACTTTCAAACGGCTAAGCGCGGGTCTTAGACGGTTTTGTTCCCTTCGAAATTTAAGTTTTGTCCCCTCAGTTTGTATCTCAAAGCTGAGCGTCCTTCGGGACTTTATAAAAAGCCTGTGCTTTTTAATTTTTTTTATGGACTTAACTCAGTGACAGTCGCCTGAAGTACTGATGACCTACTACTCCAAGATGTGCCTTATATTGTGTGTTCTTTCAATCCACGTGTGAGTGGATGTGCTATTAATCTTTGATAAACAAACTT
This sequence comes from Schistocerca nitens, assembly GCF_023898315.1. Taxonomy (NCBI): domain Eukaryota; kingdom Metazoa; phylum Arthropoda; class Insecta; order Orthoptera; family Acrididae; genus Schistocerca; species Schistocerca nitens. The sequence continues at coordinate 1,130,759,710 of NC_064614.1, forward strand.
GTCCAGTCAGTGTTACCGGATATTTCTTTCGCCGTCGTCGGACATATCTTTTTTATTCGATGTTTAATTAGTTCTATATTTCAGGAAAGAATTTTTTGCTATTACGAGCCTACATTTTGTATTCTCTTTCCTTCTACGCAATCAATTATTCTTCTGGAATAATAGAAAATCTCTAAGATTTATAGCGTCAGATTTGCAGCGTCAGATTTGCTAATCTCATTCCCTCATCATCAAGTGATTTGACTACATTCAATTACTCTCGTTTTACTTTAACTGATGTTCGCAGTTAATGTTTTTATCAAGAGACTATCTTTTCCGTTCAACTGGCCTTCCAAGCCCGTTGCCATCTGTGACAGTTTGTTTTACTATTTGCTCAGTTTACAGGTTGAACAACTAGAACAGTCATGTACTCGTAAAGTCGTCAGTCGCACTGCGATGTAAAAGACAAGGTTTTCGGCAAAACTGTCGTGATCACTGGCTTGAATTACGTCATTTTGTGACTGCTTCGAACGCTGGACGGTAATGGATGAAGGTTGGGAGGAGGATTATGGTTAATGGCCCCGTCGACAAGGGAGTTGTTAAAGACGAATCAAATGCCATGATTGTTGGTCATTGGCGTGGAACATCCAGAGATCGGATGCCGGACGTGATTTGCACCCCATAGCTCCAGAATGCGAGTCCACTGCCTTAACGGTCGCTAGACGGAGAAATTAAGCAGTTGCCTCGTACCTTCACAGCCTGTTGATTGCTATCGTCCTATTTCACAAGACGTATCGAAGCGAAATGTTTACCACACCACCAGTTATAAGTTGCGGTTGCGGGCACTCTTTCAATACCTAGTATGCGAGCCGATATGGCATCCACAGTTTCAAAGACACTGGTCTAACAAAGGCACAGGGGCAAACAGTTGAAGATAAACAATCTTCGAGCACCACAGGAAGCCTACGAGCCCTGCACACTCTGCTTCGCTAGGGTCCGCATCCGATCCTTTCGACGTAGCAGCCAGTCAGCAATTAATTCATAATTGACTGGATTTTGCCGCAGTAACGAGGATTCCCATTCGTTCTGTCAGGTGATCTGCTAATTGCGCACAGCTGCTCAATTTTGTCCCCTTGGATTGTGTCTCTTATTACCAACATTTACAAGTCAAAAGTGAGGACAGTTTCTACTGGCACCATGGAAAATGCCGTAAAAATCCGGTCCAGAAAGCTCTTGCAAGGTAATTCAGTGAAATCCTCCTCAACTGCCAGACAACACACAGTTTACAGAAATCTACCCATTTGCTATTGATAAGTCAAGAAACGAGTTGTCCATTGCCAGTGAGCGAATCGGAATAGAGGGCCTATATCCAACAAATCCGAAGCTGGAAGTGCACTACCACGACAGCGACCACCTACAGGCTAGAAACCATTTATTCCGATAAGTTAACGACGCCAACCCTGCCAGGCTACAGTATTACAGTAGCTCGACGCAATAAAGTTAATGGCAAAACAGTGTAGCGGTAGTAATGTTGGCTGATACGGTGACATTAGGCATTACGCCCACGATATGACCCAGACGGTAATGCTGTATTCGGAGCGTAACTTCAGTTTTCGTAATTCATCGTGATTTTATGGATAGTGCTGGCATCGTGAAATGAAATGAAATTTCGTGTGACGAGGGCCTCCCGTCGGGTAGACCGTTCGCCTGGTGCAAGTCTTTCGATTTGCCGCCACTTCGGCGACTTGCGCGTCGATGGGGATGAAATGATGATGATTAGGACAACACAACACCCAGTCCCTGAGTGGAGAAAATCTCCGACCCAGCCGGGAATCGAACCCGGGCCCTTTGGATTGACAGTCTGTCGCGCTGACCACTCAGCTACGGGGGGCGGACCTGGCATCGTGATATCCATGAACTTTATAGTACACCAAAATAATAATTGGCTCCGTCTAAATGGTTCAAATGGCTCTGAGCACTATGGGACTTAACATCTATGGTCATCAGTCCCCTAGAACTTAGAACTAGTTAAACCTAACTAACCTAAGGACATCACACAACACCCAGTCATCACGAGGCAGAGAAAATCCCTGACCCCGCCGGGAATCGAACCCGGGAACCCGGGCGTGGGAAGCGAGAACGCTACCGCACGACCACGAGCTGCGGACTGGCTCCTTCTGCCGACCTCCCGACTCAGATGATATAATAGCTGAACGGTTCAAAGAAAACTTTAATCTCATTACAAATAAGTACCCCACTCATACTGTTAAAATTGGTGGAGACTACTTCAATCTACCCTCGATTTGTTGCCGAAAATACATGTTCAAAGCCGGTGCTCGACAGAAAACGTCTTCCGAAATAGTACAAAATGCTTTCCCTGAGAATTACTTTGAACAATTACTTTATGAGCCCACACGAATTGTGGATGTTTGCGGAAACACCCTTGACCTCTTAGCCACAAATAATTCTGACCTAATAGAGCGCGTCATGACGGAGACAGCGATTAGTGAACACAAGGTCATTGTAGCGAGGCTCAAAACCACATCAACCAAAACCACTAAAAATAAACGCAAAATATATTTATTTAAAACAGCAGATAAAAATTCGCTTGATGCATTCCTAAGAGTCTCCATTCCTTCCAAGCTAACCATGTAAGTGTAGAGCAATTCACCTGCCATACTCCATTACTGGGTTGCATTAGGTGCTAGTTGGTCGAAGCTAATTGTGTATCTGTACCTCAAGAATAATTGTCCTGCAGTGAATATTGAAGAATAGGGACAGATATAATCAAACACAGTATTGACACCAGCCCTACGCCTGTGGAACTATTATACCAAGGGGTCCGTCTGGCATGACATTTCCATCCGATGCAGATAACCATCAACAACAGAATAACACCGCTTGAAGATACCATGATACCGGGGGAACATTTGGATTTAAGAACAAGCCACGGAGTAGTGAAAAGGAGTTTTACGGCGTAAATTCTTCCGCTCACACTGAGCGAGATGGGCCTTTTTCAAGACACTGAATTCACATTCAGGGGGACAGCCCTTCAAGTACCTTTCGACTATCCAGATTCAGGACTTCTATCGTCGCTCTAAATCACTAGAGGGAAATGTAGGAAATCCTCATTTGAAAAGTACACAGTCAGTTTCTTTCCGCATTCGAGCTCTGATTCGCTTCGAATGACCTCGTCGTCGCTGGAACATATTCTTCCTCCTTCATTTACTGCAATGATGGGCTAAGGGTCCGTGTTTAGACAAACAATTTAATGAAACATTTAAAGGCGGGCCGGGGTGGCCGAGCGGTTCTAGGCGCTACAGTTTGGAACTGTGCGACCGCTACGGTCGCAGGTTCGAATCTTGCCTCGGGCATGGATGTGTGTGATGTCCTTAGGTTAGTTAGGTTTAAGTAGTTCTAAGTTCTAGGGGACTGATGGCCTCAGAATATAAGTTCCATAGTGCTCAGAGCCATTTGAACCATTTGAAACAATAAATGTATTCTATCAATTTTCTAATGTTCTTTGTTCGGAAAGCATGATCTTTTTGCTACATATTTGGTTTTCCTAGCGTCTACTCCGCTCGAAACGTCCTGAGTTTAGTACTTGATTCGAAGGAAGCCATTTTGACAGTGAAATATTACACCAGCGCAAGTTCTGATGGGCGAAACAACCAGTTCTTGAAGAGATAAACGTTTGACACTTCATTTACATAGCTGTCAGCAGCTGCTGGTGAAATACTTTAATTTTTCCTCAAATCGCGAAGTTTTTCTTAATTACCCTGATTGCTTTCAACCATTTTGTTTTCACTAGATCTCACTCTAGTCACTTTGATACCCCACTTGTCCACTGCGTTCGGCTATGAAAATTCGGACGAAAACCCATTGCGTATTTGTAGGAGACTTTTTTTTTTTTCGCGTCACTCAGAATTTTGATCAAAAATATCATCAGCGAACCTCATTGTTTATACCACGTTTTTATTAGGCCGCCATAATGTCGATCTGTCTCTCTGCTCGTCACAAATTGTTCAGTTAATTTTAAACTATCCTACCGATGAGCTCCAGTTCTGTAGAATAATTTCTGAATACACTATGTATACATCCGTCTCCCCCTCTCCCCTTCGCAAATGAAAAGCAATATGGTAACTTGTTCAGTATCCCGTCTGAAATAAGGGAAAAAAATTGTGGTGAAAATGTTGGGGGGGAAATTATTCAGACGATTGTTCCTCTGCTCCCATATAATGAATAATTTCTTCAGTCACGTTGCTTAACACAGGTTTTCTATAAATTTTGGACCTTAATTCGTGGTTGCTCACCTTCCGATTGACTTTAATATTTTGCAATCGAGGTATTTTAATGTCGTTTTAAATTGAATTTTTGCATTATGTTTAGAGCTTTGAAGCACATTCAGCATATCCAGACACCATTAAAACCGTAAACGCACAGTCGTCCTCGACTGAAGTGGTATAAATTATGTCGGTGTGTCTGATCTAAGCTTTGCAGTCACTAACCTGGCTATTGTGGTAGTTTTCATCGGTTTAAAAAGGGCTGCTGCCACTTCCCCACCTTCAGCATTTGTGCCTTAAGTACGTACGCTCGCGTTTAAGGCGCATACACCGGGGGCCATCAAAGGGCGGCGAACGACAGCCAGTCGTTTCGTTGACCGAAATTTGCTTAGTGTGTGCGGGCGGCAAATCGGAGCCATGGAAGCGGTCGGCCTTGATTGCGATTCGATTTGCTGGAGGTAACATCAAAGCGGTGGCAGTCTGTTGGCGTTGGTGCCCTTCTCCTGGTGTGGACGCCGCGTTCAATGTATGTTGGTTCAGTAGCAATTTGTTGTCCTTCTAGACCGTGTATGTATTTAAGTTTTCCAGGACAGTTACAAGTCTCATATGTTTTATTGACCGGTTGTGCTCTTTAATTTCATAAGAGCATCATCAGAAAGTCTGGCTTATACAGTTTAATTTAACACCCTACTATCACTTTAAAGAGCGAAGGCAGTGAGTGAAACATACCGAATGCGGCTTGTGGGTGTCCTGAAAAATTTAAGTCGCTCTTTACCCTGCAGGCAATGCTTGCTCTAGCGAAGGGCGGTATTAATTGTGTTAATTTACTGGAGGACAGAGTGTAATACGTAGAGAGCGTTAAAGCAGATAGTTTTATCGCGAACGGAAACGTTTATGAACCCCCAAGGGCTGCGATTATTAAAACAAACTGAAATGACTAGACGCTTTGAGGGAAGTAATTCAGTTACTAGACAGTGATATACAGGATGTGGGTGAGAAACTTGCTTTTATTGACATCTTTACGAATTGAACGACAAATAGAAACAAACAAAACTGGGACTGACTACTAACTTTCTACTGCTGGTGCAGCTCTATTGAAAGAGGTGTTATCTTTGGAAATTTTAGGGCCTACACAGTTAAATAGCAATTCTAAATCTGTTTCTTACATTCGAAAGAAATTACGAATGGACATTAATTTTGTCTAGTCACCCAGCTCCCTACTTTTTAAAAGAGAGGTCGGCCACCCGCGTCGTTCGTTCTTATTTTTATGATCGTCAGCTTGTTGCATTAAAATAAATGCTGCACATGCGACGACTGAACAGCACGTTACATCCCAAATATGCTCAATAATTTTCATGTCTGGGGAGTTAGGTGACCAGCGGAAGTGCTCAAACTCAGAAGAGTGTTCCTGGAGCCACTCTGTAGCAATTATGGACGTGTGGGGTGTCGCATTGTCCTGATAGGTTGCCCAAGTCCGTCTGAATGGACAACGCACAATGGACATGAATGGCTGCAGGTGATCGTACAGGGTGCTTACGTACGTGTCACTATCAGAGGCCCATCTAGACGTATCAGGGGTCCCATATCACTCCAACTGCGTACGCCCCACCATTACAGAGCCTCCACCAGCTTTGAGAGTCCGCTGCTGACATGCAGGGCCCATGCATTGATGAGGTCTCCATAGCAGTGCACGTCCGACCGCTCGATACAATTTGAAACGAAGCTCATCCGACCAGACAATTCCAGTCTTCATCAGTAAAGTGTCGGTGTTGACGTACCCAGGCGAGGCCTAAAAGTTCGTGTCGTGCAGTCATCGAGGGTACACGAGTGGGCCTTCGGCTCCGAGAGCCCATATCGATGATGTGTCGTTCAATGCTTCGCTCGCTGACACTTGTTCATGGCCCAGCATTGAAATCTGCATCAGTTTGCGGAAGGGTTGCGCTTCTGTCACGCTCAACAATTCTCTCGTTCTTGGAGGATCTTTTTCCGGCCGCAGCGATATCGGAGATTTGATGTTTGCTGGATTCCTGATAATTACGGCACACTCGTGAAATGATTGTACGATAAAACCCCCACTTTCTCGCTACCTCGGAGATGGTGTGTCCCATCGCTCGTGCGCCGACTATAAACACCACGTTCAAACTCACGTAAATCTTGATAACCTGCAATTGTAGCAGCAGTAACCGATCAGACAACTGCGCCAGACAGTTGTCGTCTCATATAGGCTTTGCCGACCGCAGCGCCGTATTGTGCCTGTTCACATATCTTTGTATTTGAATACGCATGCCTATACGAGTTTCTTTGGCGGTTCACTGTAAATGCGCCGGTAAACCTGGTGTCGCATTATTATTGCTCAGACTATGTGCAGGTAACGCACAACATAAAACGTATCCCTATTGTCGTAGTTGATTGTACTAGAGACAGATTGGTTTCCGCTCCTCGTGAAACGAAATTCATTGAGATGCCAGCAAACGGCGGAAGAATACATGGTTAATGTTTACATCAGGTTTATTCTTGCGATGAACATGGTGTAGAGATAGTAAGTAGTAAGCAGCACAGCGATAGCAAAGCTGTGGTCTCCGATCTGTATTAGACTCTTCCGCATTCACCAGTCCTTCAGCAAAAGGATACCGTATTTACTCGAATCTAAGCCGCACCTGAAATTTGAGACTCGAAAAGGGGAGAGAAAAGTTTTAGGTCGCACCTCCAAATCGAAACAGAGTTGGTCCATTGTAATATGAGACACAATTTAGGTCGAGTGAATGACGATACAGCTACAGTAGTTTGGTTCGAGTCGTAAGCTTAGCAGTTACGCTTTACTTCCGCCATTACTATGCGTCAGGCGCTCCGTCCGTATTTATACGGGTACCCTTCCTTTTTCACGTGCTTCGTCTGGTTTGAATTGATTACTTACTTTTCTTTGATCTGAGAAGTGCCGTTCTTTGTTACAGGTGTTTACGTTACTCTAAGCTGAAACTGCATTATTGTACTGTCATGCATTGTTTGTCGCATTCTGATAATGAGTGTTTACGACCTGTCGCCGATCGCGGCATGGCTTGTTTTTGTGCGCGCTGCCGCCGCTTACAATAGAAAAATAGGAATTGTCTCATTAGCGAAACAATGGCAAGAGACTGCTATTTGTTGTTACTTACACTGCTGCTTTATTTGATAATGATCAACAAGAACCAAATAAGAGTGCGTATGATAGATGATGTTCTGAACGAGAGTTTAGCGAAAATTTTTCTCCGTTTGAAAATCTTTGCAGAAGCCTTTTAGTACATTACATTCTGCACAGAAATTAGTCCATCATCATTTAAGACTGATAATGTCTTTCAGCGTTCAGTCTGGAGCATAGCCCTCTTATAAAATTCCTCCATGATCCCCTATTCAGTGCTAACATTGGTGCCTCTTCTGATTTTAAACCTATTACTTCAAAATCATTCTTAACCGAATCCAGGTACCTTCTCCTTGGTCTACCCCGACTCCTCCTACCTCTACTGCTGAACCCACGAGTCTCTTGGGTAACCTTGCTTCTCCCATGCGTGTAACATGACCACACCATCTAAGCCTGTTCGCCCTGACTGCTACATCTATAGAGTTCATTCCCAGTTTTTCTTTGATTTCCTCATTGTGGACACCCTTCTGCCGTTGTTCCCATCTACTAGTACCTGCAATCATCCTAGCTACTTTCATATCCGTAACCTCAACCTTGTTGATAAGGTAACCTGAATCCACCCAGCTTTCGCTCATATACAACAAAGTTGGTCGAAAGATTGAACGGTGCACAGATAACTTAGTCTTGGTACTGACTTCCTTCTTGCAGAAGAGTGTATATCGTAGCTGAGCGCTCACTGCATTAGCTATGCTACACCTCGCCTCCAGTTCTTTCACTGTGTTGCCATCCTGTCAGAATATGCATCCTAAGTACTTGAGACCGTCCACCTGTTCTTTGTTCCTCCTATTTGGCACTCAATCCGTTTATATTTCTTTCCCACTGACATTACTTTCGTTTTGGCGATGCTAATCTTCATACCATAGTCCTTACATTTCTGATCTAGCTCTGAAATATTACTTTGCAAACTTTCAATCGAATCTGCCATCACAACTAAGTCATCCGCATATGCGAGACTGCTTATTTTGTGTTCACATATCTTAATCTCACCCAGCCAATCTATTGTTTTCAACATATGATCCATAAATAATATGAACAACAGTGGAGACAGGTTGCAGCCTTGTCTTACCCCTGAAACTACTCTGAACCATGGTCTCAATTTACCGACAACTCAAACTGCTGCCTGACTATCTATGTAAAGACCTTTAATTGATTGCAAAAGTTTGCCTCCTATTCCATAATTACGTAGAACAGACAATAACTTCCTCCTAGGAACCCGGCCATATGCCTTTTCTAGATCTATAAAGCATAGATACAATTCCCTGTTCCACTCATAACACTTCTCCATTATTTGCCGCAAGCTAAAGATCTGGTCCTGACAACCTCTAAGAGGCCTAAACCCACACTGATTTTCATACAATTGGTACTCACAGGTAGGAAAAAATTCAGAACGTTGACTTAGCCATATTGGCAAACATCCCAAACAGTCTTGCCAGTCGGATTTTCGTAGTACATTGAAATGCTGCTACATTCGAAGATGAACAATACGGAATTTGTGCCGCGCGGGATTAGCCGAGCGGTCAAGTCACTGCAGTCATGGAATGTGCGGCTGGTCCCGGCGGAGGTTCGAGTCCTCCCTCGGGCATGGGTGTGTGTGTTTTTCCTTAGGATAATTTAGGTTAAGTAATGTGTAAGCTTAGGGACTGATGACCTTAGCAGTTAAGTCCCATAAGATTTCACACACACACACACACACACACACACACACACACACACACAAAATACGGAATTTGTATTTACTTTGTTGGATAATGTATGAAAACGCAGTGGTCGAAACTCGAGGCAGAGAAAAAAAGCTCGTCTTCCACCTTTTTTGGCGCCAGTATTTATCTTCGTGCCTGCAAAGCATGCCTGTGTAGCGCTACATATATTCGACGGCAGAAGTTAGTTGTCGTGGCTCCTACCAACATCTTTCAGAACTCCCGCTTACTTAGCACTCGATTCTAAGCCACAGGCGGTTTTTTGGATTAGAAAAACCGGAAAAAAGTGCGGCTTAGATTCAAGTAAATACGGATTTTAGGAACCAGTGTTTGCATTCCATTGAGGAAGCCTTTATCTCTGCTCCCGTAGGTCTGTTTATAAATGTTACTGGAGGATCAGCGTCATTCGCGTGTGCGCAAGAGCCCTGGAAAAGTTCCGGGGGCTGTTGGCTAACGACATTAGCGGTGGCGCCCGCTCGTTAGCAAGGCTGAATGGAGAGCAGCAGCGTCTGTATGACAATGGTGAGCCGACGGCGGTTCGCACGCGAGCAGTGTGGCCCGAAGCCGAGTAATCCGGTCGGCGGCGCGGGCGGCCACCTGGCTGCACAGCTGGCGCGTGAATGGGGGCCGAGGGCGGCAGGTGTCGGCCATTCATCACGGCCGCGCCCGAGGCCGGCCGAGCGCGCCCGACGCGATCGATAGCAGACGGCCGCCGCCCACCGCTGCCGCCGCCGCTGCCACGCACCCGGCAGCCGCTCTGCTCTGGGGAAGGTCATCTCAAGGCCGTCTGCCAGAGTGCCGCTTCGGCACACGCAATCTGCGGGCTGACAGATGTCTCTGCGGTCAGGGTATCGTGATCCTACACGACGGTGCGCCAGCCGTTCTAGCCGATCGCTATATCTTCAGGTGGTTGTTGTAGTGGTCTTCAGTCCTGAGACTGGTTTGATGCAGCTCTCCATGCTACCCTATCCTGTGCAAGTTTCATCATCTCCCGGTACTTACTGCAACATACATCCTTCTGAATCTGCTTAGTGTATTGGTCTCCCTCTACGATTTTCACCCTCCACGCTGCCCTTGAATGCTAAATTTGTGATCCCTTGATGACTCAGAACATGTCCTACCAACCGGTCCCTTCTTCTGGTCAAGTTGTGCCACAAACTCCTCCCCAATTCTATTCAATACCTCCTCATTAGTTATGTGATCTACCCATCTAATCTTCAGCATTCTTCTGTAGCACCACATTTCGAAAGCTTGTATTCTCTGCTTGTCCAAACTATTTATCGTCCGCGTTTCACTTCCATACATGGCTACACTCCATACAAATACTTTCAGAAACGACTTCCTGACAGTTAAATCTATACTCGATGTTAACAAATTTTTCTTCTTCAGAAACCCTTTCCTTGCCATCCGCAGTCTACATTTTGTATCCTCTCTACTTCGACCATCATCAGTTATTTTGCTTCCCAAAAAGCAAAACTCCTTTACTACTTTTAGTGTCTCATTTCCTAATCTAATTCCCTCAGCATCACCCGACATAATTCGACTACATTCCATTATCCTCGTTTTGCTCTTGTTGATGTCCATCTTAATTCCTCCTTTCAAGACACTGTCCATTTCGTTCAACTGCTCTTCCAAGTCCTTTGCTGTCTCTGACAGAATCACAATGTCACCGGCGATCCTCAAAGTTTTTATTTCTTCTCCATGGATTTTAATACCTACTCCGCATTTTTTTCTTTTGTTTCCTTTACTGCTTGCTCAATATACAGATTGAATAACATCGGGGATAGGCTACAACCCTGTCTCACTCCCTTCCCATTCGATTCCACACAGAGTACGCGAAAGAACTTGCCCCCTTCTAACAGCCGTGTACCGCAAGTTTCTAGAGGAACGGAGGGTTCCAAATGATTGGAAAAGAGCACAGGTAGTCCCAGTCTTCAAGAAGGGTCGTCGAGCAGATGCGCAAAACTATAGACCTATATCTCTGACGTCGATCTGTTGTAGAATTTTAGAACATGTTTTTTGCTCGAGTATCATGTCGTTTTTGGAAACCCAGAATCTACTATGTAGGAATCAACATGGATTCCGGAAACAGCGATCGTGTGAGACCCAACTCGCGTTATTTGTTCATGAGACCCAGAAAATATTAGATACAGGCTCCCAGGTAGATGCTATTTTTCTTGACTTCCGGAAGGCGTTCGATACAGTTCCGCACTGTCGCCTGATAAACAAAGTAAGAGCCTACGGAATATCAGACCAGCTGTGTGGCTGGATTGAAGAGTTTTTAGCAAACAGAACACAGCATGTTGTTATCAATGGAGAGACATCTACAGACGTTAAAGTAACCTCTGGCGTGCCACAGGGGAGTGTTATGGGACCATTGCTTTTCACAATATATATACACTCCTGGAAATGGAAAAAAGAACACACTGACACCGGTGTGTCAGACCCACCATACTTGCACCGGACACTGCGAGAGGGCTGTACAAGCAATGATCACACGCACGGCACAGCGGACACACCAGGAACCGCGGTGTTGGCCGTCGAATGGCGCTAGCTGCGCAGCATTTGTGCACCGCCGCCGTCAGTGTCAGCCAGTTTGCCGTGGCATACGGAGCTCCATCGCAGTCTTTTAACACTGGTAGCATGCCGCGACAGCGTGGACGTGAACCGTATGTGCAGTTGACGGACTTTGAGCGAGGGCGTATAGTGGGCATGCAGGAGGCCGGGTGGACGTACCGCCGAATTGCTCAACACGTGGGGCGTGAGGTCTCCACAGTACATCGATGTTGTCGCCAGTGGTCGGCGGAAGGTGCACGTGCCCGTCGACCTGGGACCGGACCGCAGCGACGCACGGATGCACGCCAAGACCGTAGGATCCTACGCAGTGCCGTAGGGGACCGCACCGCCACTTCCCAGCAAATTAGGGACACTGTTGCTCCTGGGGTATCGGCGAGGACCATTCGAAACCGTCTCCATGAAGCTGGGCTACGGTCCCGCACACCGTTAGGCCGTCTTCCGCTCACGCCCCAACATCGTGCAGCCCGCCTCCAGTGGTGTCGCGACAGGCGTGAATGGAGGGACGAATGGAGACGTGTCGTCTTCAGCGATGAGAGTCGCTTCTGCCTTGGTGCCAATGATGGTCGTATGCGTGTTTGGCGCCGTGCAGGTGAGCGCCACAATCAGGACTGCATACGACCGAGGCACACAGGGCCAACACCCGGCATCATGGTGTGGGGAGCGATCTCCTACACTGGCCGTACACCACTGGTGATCGTCGAGGGGACACTGAATAGTGCACGGTACATCCAAACCGTCATCGAACCCATCGTTCTACCATTCCTAGACCGGCAAGGGAACTTGCTGTTCCAACAGGACAATGCACGTCCGCATGTATCGCGTGCCACCCAACGTGCTCTAGAAGGTGTAAGTCAACTACCCTGGCCAGCAAGATCTCCGGATCTGTCCCCCATTGAGCATGTTTGGGACTGGATGAAGCGTCGTCTCACGCGGTCTGCACGTCCAGCACGAACGCTGGTCCAACTGAGGCGCCAGGTGGAAATGGCATGGCAAGCCGTTCCACAGGACTACATCCAGCATCTCTACGATCGTCTCCATGGGAGAATAGCAGCCTGCATTGCTGCGAAAGGTGGATATACACTGTACTAGTGCCGACATTGTGCATGCTCTGTTGCCTGTGTCTATGTGCCTGTGGTTCTGTCAGTGTGATCATGTGATGTATCTGACCCCAGGAATGTGTCAATAAAGTTTCCCCTTCCTGGGACAATGAATTCACGGTGTTCTTATTTCAATTTCCAGGAGTGTAAATGACCTAGTAGATAGTGTCGGAAGTTCCATGCGGCTTTTCGCGGATGATGCTGTAGTATACAGAGAAGTTGCAGCATTAGAAAATTGTAGCGAAATGCAGGAAGATCTGCAGCGGATAGGCACTTGGTGCAGGGAGTGGCGACTGTCCCTTAACATAGACAAATGTAATGTATTGCGAATACATAGAAAGAAGGATCCTTTACTGTATGATTATATGATAGCGGAACAAACACTGGTAGCAGTTACTTTTGTAAAATATCTGGGAGTATGCGTGCGGAACGATTTGAAGTGGAATGATCATATAAAATTAATTGTTGGTAAGGCGGGTGCCAGGTTGAGATTCATTGGGTGAGTCCTTAGAAAATGTAGTCCATCAACAAAGGAGGTGGCTTACAAAACACTCGTTCGACCTATACTTGAGTATTGCTCATCAGTGTGGGATCCGTACCAGATCGGGTTGACGGAGGAGATAGAGAAGATCCAAAGAAGAGCGGCGCGTTTCGTCACAGGGTTATCTGGTAACCGTGATAGCGTTACGGAGATGTTTAGCAAACTCAAGTGGCAGACTCTGGAAGAGAGGCGCTCTGCATCGCGGTGTAGCTTGCTCGCCAGGTTTCGAGAGGGTGCGTTTCTGGACGAGGTATCGAGTATATTGCTTCCCCCTACTTATACCTCCCGAGGAGATCACGAATGTAAAATTAGAGAGATTAGAGCGCGCACGGAGGCTTTCAGACAGTCGTTCTTCCCGCGAACCATACGCGACTGGAACAGGAAAGGGAGGTAATGACAGTGGCACGTAAAGTGCCCTCCGCCACACACCGTTGGGTGGCTTGCGGAGTATGAATGTAGATGTAGATGTAGAACCACTGCTTCCCTTTCATGTCCCTCGACTCTTATAACTGCCATCTGGTTTCTGTACAAATTGTAAATAGCCTTTCGCTTCCTGTATTTTACCCCTGCCACTTTGAGAATTTGAAAGCGAGTATTCCACTCAACATTGTCAAAAGCTTTCTCTAAGTCTACAAATGCTAGAAACGTAGGTTTGCCTTTCCTTAATCTAGCTTCTAAGATAAGTCGTAAGGTCAGTATTGCCTCACGTGTTGCAATATTTCTACGGAATCCAAACTGATCTTCCCCGAGGTCGGCTTCTACCAGTTTTTCCATTTGTCTGTAAAGAATTCACGTTAGTATTTAGCAGCAGTGACTTATTAAACTGATAGTTCTGTAATTTTTACATCTGTCAACACCTGCTTTCTTTGGGATTGGAATTATTAAATTCTTCTTGAAGTCTGAGGGTATATCTCCTGTCTCATACATCTTGCTCACCAGATGGTAGAGTTTTGTCAGGACTGGCTCTCCCAAGGCCTAGTTCTAATGGAATGTTGTCTACTCCCGGGGCCTTGTTTCGACTCAGGTCTTTCAGTGCTCTGTCAAACTCTTAACGCAGTATAGTATCTCCCATTTCATCTTCATTTTCTTCAGGTGGTACTTTCATTGAAATCTAGTAAGCTAGACCCCCCCTCCAGCGCTACCCAATACCGGCGTTTTAGAGACGTGACACAGCGAGGAAAGCGAGTGGGGAATCATTCTAGCGACGACACTGGCCGCAAAAAGGGAAAGCCATTGACATTAGCGAATTTGACAAAGGTCAAATAGTTGTGGCCCTCCGCCTGGGAACGAGCTTCACGGAAACGGCGAAACTAACCTGCTCGTCGCGTGTTGTTTACGTCGGCATCTACGGAAAGTTGTTGAAACAAGGTAAAATTACAAGCAGGCGATAGTGCTGGATGTCCACGCCCATCGCAGAACGTGGAAGTCGGAGGCTTCCACGCCCTGTAAAGCAGATGGGCGGCGATCTACCCTGCATCTGGCGACAGATTCTACTTCCGGTCCAGGCTATAAGCGTTTCGGAGCACAGCGTTCAGCGCGCCTTGTGGAACGTGTGACTTCCGTAATATTTCTGGCTTAGTCAGCCATCATATTAGGTGTGGTATCGATAGCAATGCATAGTTTCAAAGGTTGGCACTACCACGAGACACAGCTGACAGCGCCCTCTAGCCGGTGCTGTTGAGTTCTACGAGCTCCGCGACTGCTTCGCCCCTTTTCATCAGGTGCAGCCAGCCAGGAAACTTAGCTTCAGTTTGCTCTCCATACGACGGGCCGAAGACTTCCCATCTGTACGAAGTGACGTATTCTTTCTTGCACCAGTAAACCATTTTTACTCACTGCAGTGCCGACGTATTTTTACTGCTCCTTTTCCTACCCACGCGCCGCCATCCAGGCGGGATACAAAATTAGGCTCCAAGAAGCTGTTCCCAGAGTAGTGGAGATGCAAGAATTTTATAGATGACGAAATGTGGTGTGAGGTACCTGTGACAGATGTTAGATTCGGTACCATTCTCGTGAGAAAGACTACCTGCTCTGTGATTGGCTGCTGTGTTCGGAGCAAGGGCGCCAAAACGTTAAAGTGTAGTTATTATTTGTTAAACTACTCATGGGAATGACCTCACTTTTTGATATAAATATCTCTCAACGGCTGACTATCAGTCATTTTAGAATTATTAAAAACAATTTAAATAAAAAACAAAAGACTGACAAAACTGCAGACGAAGCACTTCGGAAGCGTTCGGGTCACGCCTTTTCTGGTATGGCGCGCAAAGTGTTTCGGGCTGTTCGTCACTCTGGATTAGGCAGTCGAGAAGAAAAGACATGTTGTCTGCCTTAGGATGTGTTTCCAATTTTTATTTAAGTTCCTGTTCGTCACTCTGGATTAGGCAGTCGAGATGTACAGTCATGTTGTTTGTGGCAGGATGTGTTTGCCAGTATTCGGTATTAAAAGATTCACACCAGTAGTCATGAGGCACAGACACGTGCCACAAATAGTGTAAAGATACATTTTCGTAAACATTGTGTTTGATCATGTACTTTGCTGTATCAGAAGGTGGTGTGTTAAGATCATGTAGTCTTCTCGTGTCGCTATATTAAAATACGCGAGTGGCATCCCAAAGAAGTGATACATTATTTCACAACAGAACCTCGCTAAAAGTCAGTTTCAGCCTCAAAATACAGAACCTACGATCTGCGTGTTGTTTTCTGCGCTGGGGACATCAACTTGAAGACAGCAGGTTAGTGGACTATAACTTGACCTTCGTATTCCACACAGTGCAGTGGGAACAACTAGGCGCCTCACGTGTACTGCGTGCACAGAACAAATGTGCTCAGTGACACGTCATATGCCGTAATGCAAAGGAGGTAAAGGAGGATTATCGTTATTAACACCAAGAATCAATTCATTCTGCCTTTCTTGCCGTACTTCGCAGCCCCTGTTCCTATGCTGACCGAGCAGCATCGTCAGTTAACATTGTAGTCAGCTCGGGATCACAGTCATCCGTGGATCAGTAGAAAAGTGTGGCCTGGTCGGATGAATCATGTTTCTTCTTACGCCACGTTGATTGGTAGTCTCCAGATATCTACATGTTCATTCTACTCCGCAAGACACCTGACGGTGTTTGGCAGAAGGTACTTCTGGTACTGCTAACGGATTCCAGCCTGCCTGTTCCACTTACAAACGGCGCGTGGGACGAATGATTGTTCGGTAAACCTCTGTATTAGGCCCAATATCTTGAATTTTCTCGTCGTAATCATTTCGCGACATATATGTAGGAGGAAGTATTGTGTTGGACGACTCTTCCCGGGAAGTGCTCTCTCGAAATTTCAGTAGTAGGCCTACACCTCTCCCTAGTGCACAACGCCTCTCTTGTAACGTCTGCCACAGGAGTTCGTTGAGGATGTCTGTAACGCTCTCGCGCGGACTAAACGATCTTGTGATGAAACTAGCCGCTCTTCGTTCGCTCTTTCTGTCTTCTGTCACTCCTATCTGGTAAGAATCCCCTATGGGTGCTGTCTCCAGACGAACGGCTGCACTGAACATGAACCTCGCCAAAGGGACAGGCCGATGAGGAAGTATTATGTTATGTGGGACATTCCCCTGGGTGTCCATTGGACTTGTACTAATCGAAGGAGAAAAGACAGTTACGATTTATGTGAACATTACTGCGGATCACCTGCATTCTATCATACTTGATGCCTTGCAGTTGGCAATGGCATCTTCCAACAGGATAAGTCTCCTCACTTCAATGCCGAATCTTGTTCAGTGGTTGAGGAGCATGGTCGTGAGCTCACGTTGATGTTCTAGCCACCAAATCAGCATGATCTGAACCTCATGGAACACATTTGGTATGTTATCGGGCGCGAGCTTCGCGCACATTATCCACCTGCCCGCAGTTCATGGTAACTGCTTGACCTGTAGCTAAACATTGGGTGCAATGTATGTACGGGCTTCTAAAGTGAGTTACTCGCGTCGTCCCACGCTGAGACTATTGGACATGCAGAGTGTACCACACTCATACAATTACAGCCGGTGGTGACTTCAATCTGCCCTCGATATGCTGGAAAAATTATATGTTTAAAGCGGGCGGAGGGCATAAAATGTCATTCGTGAGGACGGGTCGTGAGTCCTTGGGTAGCTCAGATGGTAGAGCACTTGTCCGCGAAAGGCAAAGGTCCCGAGTTCGAGTCTCGGTCCCGCACACAGTTTTAATTTGCCAGGAAGTTTCATAGAACTTGTTTCCTTTTCGGTTTGCGTCATATTTTTTTCTGAAGTTGCATTGTTTGATCTTAAAGTCTCTGTCTCCATAATATGACGTAACTGGCAATGTTATGGAGTGTGTTTCCTATCTAATTTGCATTCGTAAACTTGCTGCATAAATCATTTCACAGGCGGTTCTTTTTTCCCTTCATGCACCGAAAAACAAGATGCTTCAAGTCAAAAGCCTCATGAAAAGTATTACTACAAACTAGGCTGTGGTGCCAACAAGCAGTTTTGTAGGTCCATTTGGTATGTGACGCACGAACTCGAAAACTTGCGAAACTCCTTCAAAACTTCCCTACGGGATCCATTTTCAATTTTATGGCAACGGACGGCCACAGTGCCGTGAGCAGACTGCAGAGACATTGTTCAGTAAGCGCTTAACGGCAAAGCTGCCTTTATTGTGAAGTCATGAACGTTAGCCAACCAGCACTACATGTACAAGAAACAGCATGTGCGTTCCTAAGAGGAGGTGTCTACCAGACTCTCACGGAGCCTCACTAAAAGTGCACTTGTGGACGCCATCTCACCGATTGTGGATAACTCACAGACTACGGTATCCACGAAACCTGGATCAGTTGATCGCGGGAGGCCGATCTTGGCGATCTCGATACAGGTTGCCGGGATGTTCTACGGGTCCCTCACTTTTGGGGGTCCCACGTAGTACTGCTTGTATTTTGTTTGTTTATTTATTTATTTTGAGGAAAAATTAACCGTTAGCACTGTCGAATTGAAAATCATAGCATCCTTCATGATTATGTACGCATAACTGTGCAATATATTTAAGAATGTAAATAATAGATATCGTGATATCGTATTTTCGAAGATTTGAAGTGTACATTCGATCTAATTCTATAATACTAAATCACATTTTAAATGGATTTTGTCTACTGTGCGTTATTATGAACCTGCACCACATAAAGTTCGCCAGATAACGTTTTTTGATATTTTCTCCAATCAAACAACACTGGCAGCTCAGCGAAACTGTCGCACAACGAAAATACGAAAGTCTAGCAAGCATTCTTTTGATTTAAGGTTAGTGATGATTTATCTCATTGCTGTTATTGCGGTCACATGTAACATTCTTATTACTCATTTTGAATTGAAGTAAGGTTGGATAGTGTACTTACATTACTTCCGTGTACCACGTTTCAAAGCATATTTGTTAAGTTTTCACGCATTCTTTAATGTTTAACCCCCCCTCTCTCTCTCTCTTTTCCTTCCGCCCTCCCCCCCTCTCCCTATCTTTCTCCCTCTCGAATGTCGCAGTCTGAGGTTACCGACCTTGACGAGTAAGTACAGCGTAGAACAGAATCTTGTATAGAACGAGAGAATGTTACAGAATTTCGTTCTCTCCAGAGGTTCAAACTAAATGGATGTTACTCCTTAATGCCGGTACTAATAATTTATAACCTATTTTGAAACAGTCTGCTAAGTCAACGCCTGCAACGGTGTGCGACTGTTGTTTCTACTTGCTCGATAATTTGAACGGTGGTAAACATCTGGACAGTCGTTGGCCTACTCTTTGTTCTTCGTGAAGACGAGACTAAGATCGCCCTGATCGTTTGGTCAGGTTCAGCGTATACGTAGTCCCAGTATGCGGTTCTCCAAATATTTTATTTTAGTCATGTGATTGAGGAACCTATTATTCGTAATAAGGATAAGTTGTGACGATTAGTTTTGCTGTTCTTGAATAATGTTGATGATATTGTTCAGTTAATGGTTCAAAAATCATGGTGCTTTGCATCTATTAGTGCTTAAATTAAGAATTTCTTGGACTATACCTCAAAATATTACATGGGAGTGAAATAAAACGTTTAAAATAACACGTGCATACGTAAGGCTGTAGTTGAACAGGGCCACCGCAGTTCAATTATGCCAGTGCTACAGGTCCCAGGAGGCGCTGTGAATCTGTCCAGTTTCCACACGAAGCACTAATGTAGTGAGCGTTTTGCTGTTTGCGCGCGGAAGAAAAACTGAAAAAAAAAAAATTCGATGGCGTGTCAGGAAGTGAATTCGTGATTGTGTATCAGGTCCATATACATCGGTTGACGTGGAACTCTCGGCAGTAGGTAACCTGATGATTTAGAGGACATGCTAAGTGTGTCTGAAGACCACTTTGATTACCTTGTGGCATGTGTTTCACTTCTCACTTCCAAATGATAAGTCTTCAGTCAACCTTCACAATCAGTTACAGGGGACCTACTGTTTAATGTAGACTCTGAATCCTGTTGCGAATCGCCATTTTTCACGTTAACAAACAATTGTAGGCCTATATCGTTGACGTCAATCTCTTGAATTATGTATTTAGACAACCAAAATCTCTATAAAAATCGACAGAGTCCAGAAACAGAGATATTGCGAAACTCAGTTCCTTCTGTTCTATCAGATCCATGGCGCTGTAGACAACGGAGCTGAGACTCACGCCATATTCTTTGTCTTCAGTATGGCGTTTGACACCGTCCCTCACTGCCATTTACCGAAAGAAAATACGAGCTTCCGAGTATTGGATTAGGTTTGCGACTGTATTAGTGTGTTGCTTACAGATAGCTCAACACGTCGCTCTTGCCTCTTAATGGAACAAAATTCTCGGATGTGAAGGTATGTTTCGGAGTACCAAAGGAAGTGTGACAGGACTTCCGCTGTGTACAAATTATATAAATGATCTAATAGAAAATTTCGGAAGCTGTTTCAAATGGTTCAAATGGCTCTGAGCACTATGGGACTTAACATATGAGGTCATCAGTCCCCTAGAACTTAGAACTACTTAAACCACAGTAACCTAAGGTCATCACACACATGCCTTCTTACAGACAACCGCATTGTATACGAAATGCCTTAAACAGCTTCCGGGGGCCGGCCGGAGTGGCCGAGCTATTCTAGGCTTTATAGTGTGGAACCGCGCGTCCGGTATGGTCGCAGGTTCGAAGCGCGACCGGTATGGTCGCAGGTTCGAATCCTGCCTCGGGCATGGGTGTGTATGTTTGCCCTTAAGATAATTTAGGTTAAGTAGTGTGTAAGATTAGGGACTGATGACCGTAGCAGTTAGGTCCCATAAGAGTTCACACACATTTGAACATTTTTTGATTAAGGTATTGTTCTTAAACCCCCTGAAGATCCAGGAACCCTCTCGGATAAATTATACCCCTTTTATTTCTCGAACAACAACTACTACTACTACAGCGATAATCGAAAAATATTTTCTTTTTTTACTGTTATTGACTTTCAGAACATTGTGTGTTAACGATATAGTTCACACACACATGCCCTGCAATTTATCTTAATCCATTCTATGTATCGTTTCTTCCCATAAAATTGTGACTATTCTTTTATTATGTCATTTATTCAACATTATTTCGTTTATAGGCAGGGCAAGGCAGCCGTAGAAACTACAGTTCAACATAGGCTTGGAACCACATTCCGATTCCAAGGCTCTCTGTTGCCCATTTTTCCATCGATCTATGTGGAGTATTTCGCGATACCAGATAACTAGGCCCGTCATTTCTACCCTGCCAGCTTGACATTGTTACGCGCCAGGTGCATTGCCCCTATCATTTTAGTGAACACTCGAAAATCGTTATTGTTGGCAACCGCGAGGAAAGGGCGGTAGTACGCGTTTTCCAGTGCCGAGAGAATAGCGTGTGACGTTGTCTCAAGATTTGTCCGCGGGAGGAAGTGACGCTTACGGCCCGTTCTCGGAACAGCGAAACGACGCGACGCGCCCTCCGTGCCGGCAGCGCACTTGGCGGAGATAAACATTCCCCGGAGGGGGGAGGAGTGGCGAGTGCGTGACGGCGGCGCGGCGAGCTGAGTCAGCGGCCGTGAAGGGGACAGGCAGGCAAGCAGACGGGAGCGCAGAGAGGGTGCCGGGCCGGTCCGGTCCGGGCAGAGCTGCGCGCCGCGGCAGGAAACCCCCACTTGGCACACGTTAACTGGCGCGCTTCGGTTTTCGGCAGCGGAAACCCAGCCTCTGCCCTCCATTTCCACGCCTACTGGCTCCTCGTCCTCCACGTAGTCTACAGCCTTTTCTGTGCGTGCACACGATACCTTCATTCTGTTCAACTTCGCGCATGCGCTTGAGTTCCAAACATCGGAGCTACGCATGCGCGTTTGTGCATGCGTTATTTCCTGGAGATGGATGCTGTTTGTAAAGTGCATTGCTTCCCGCCTTCGGTGGGAATATTTCCGCTGTTTAGCAGACGATAAACAGCTGGAGCCGTAGTGTGTTCAGGCTAGCTGTGAAGCTATTTACGTGCAATAATGACTGTTGACTTCCGAAGGAAGCACCTTTAAATTTATAGACGATTACAGAGAACGAAAAGTCGTATGGAATACCGCCTCTAAAGATTATTTGAACTAAAATTTGAGTTGCGAAGTCTTCAGATTCAGATACTAGTCACCTTTCATATTGCTATATAGATACCGTAAACTTCGAAGGAGGAGAATAGAGAAGAATAAGCCTTGAATGAAACAACACGTTTACTGTTATTGTTTATCTATTTCCACGATGCGTTGCAAAGTTTTAAACCTCCTTTATTTGAATTCACATTTGTTAGTATGACATGTGCGTTTGTGTTAAGATTTTTTGGAGGAGCTTGTGGAACTGTCTAGTGGGAGAAACTAAACGCATATTTAACGGCAAGAATATCTCCAGTGGTCACAAGTTCCATCTGTGACCACTGGAGGTACTCTGTCTTACTTATTTTACTTTTACCGTTAAATATACGTTTGGTTTTTGGTCAAAAGAAACCCAAAACCATGTTCTGAAATAGTCTTTTGTTTCTCCCAAAAAAGACAGTGCCTCAAGCTCCTCCAAAAAAAAAAGAGATCGTAACACAACACACACACGTCATACTAACAAATGTAAATCCACCTGATGATAGAGGTTTAAATCTTAGAAACGCGTCGTGGAGACAAACAGTGTGTGAGTGAGTGAGTGGTAACAGTAAACTTGTTGTCTCATTCAGTGTCAATAACTGTCACGGTAAAGTCTAACCTAAAATGTTAGAATAAGCCAGTAATTTATAAAAAAAAGTGTATGAAAACTGTGGACGAATATTTATGCTGTGGTGGCTTAATAGCACGACTACTACGTCTGAAAAAAAGAAATGATGGTGTATGTCTAGCTCCTCGACAAACTATACAAATCAAAGGGAAGGACATTGATGATGCAAAAAAAAATGCAATATCGCAAAAGACGATATCCCTTCTAGTGGATTATGGTAGCTATGAAATTCCCAATTTTATCAAGTCCGAGCTTGTTAATATACATATTATCATGCATGATTAAAGTCGCATAAACAAATAAAATACATATGGTGCGTTGCAAGTTAATTATCCCTCACATAACTATTGTGAACCTCCTTCACGAATTCTCAGTTTCAGGAATGATCACTGAAATTCTTTGTTTCGAAATGAAGAATAAATAGCTCAGATAGATACTGAAGCCTCTGTTAGTAGCTAACGAAATGTTATTGCCATCCTTATCGCTGCAGTTTCCGAAGCAGAAATGCAAAATCTCGCTGTGTCCTCCTCCAGAAATTTTCAGACAAATCGTGTCGTCACTTTTTATTTTTCGTACCCCTGTTATTTAAATACTTCTTTCCATACAGTCGCGTTTGTATTTACTTTTGCTGTCGCCTTTTCGTCACAATGGTTCAAATGGCTGTAAGCACTATGGGACTTAACTTCTGAGGTCATCAGTCCCCTAGACTTCGAACTACGTAAACCTAACTAACCTAAGGACATCGCACATATCCATGCCAGAGACAGGATTCGAACCTGCGACCGTATCAGCCTTGCAGTCCGATGGATGGCGAAGAAGTTCTGAACATTGCGTGCCACGTGTGGTCGCTCATTATCCACATTGCAATGTGGCCGTCGACACGCTCCGAAGATGTAAGAGGACAACAGACTCCAACACTTCGAGATGTAACTTTGGCTGGTTAGTCTACCGGCAGTGCGTACTTCGGGGCTGCGGAAGTGGAATCCAATACCATCCCAAAACATAATACCGGGTGCAGAACCAGTATGGCGATGCATAAGACAATAGTTCAACAGTCTCTCATTACGGTGTCTCCAGACTCGAATCTGACAATCGTGGTGGTGCAGAGCACGTCGGTAAAAACAATGTCGTTATATTCGGTTGTCCGTGTCCGTCATTCATTGCGACATTGCCGGCGCAAAAGCTTTGGTTTCGACTCAGTGGTAAACGCAGCAATGGACACCTTGAGGACAGTCCACTCTGCTGCAAAGGACGCGCGGGCACTGCAGGTTGCGCAACAGACGGAATTTGTTGCGATACAGCTCTTAACGCGGCAGAGCGGTCCATCACTGCCAGGCGCACGATATGCGTGTCACCACGTGTAGTGGTGCAACGATGTGGGTGAAATCGGTCCCGTCGTTCCTTCCTGCTTCCAGCGATTACATATCCGCGTCACAGTTGCTTCTTTCCGACCCACACGATCACCGATTTCTCCAAAGTAAATTCCACAAACCCTATAGGCAACTATTTTTCCGCGGTCAACTCCGAAACATGCTAGAAAGACGCCCGCTGTCTTCTACGAAGCATAAGCTGCTTGCGCAAAACAATCACAGGAAATAACAATTCCAGTACGTCCATACGGCTCTCTGTTCCCCCTTCATACAGCGATTGCAGGTGGCCCTACTGGCGCCCATGATGATGTGCGCATGCGCTGAAATACTAATCATGTGCATCTGTCGTCGTCGCAAACGCTTGCTGCAAATTTCAACTGATTTGGATGCTTCCTTCAAGGTGATGCATGTTGAATGACCGTCAGTGTACTTCAATGAAAATATCTTTACAACATATTGTGCAGTATTACGGACCTCAGGAAGCCTGTACACTCTTACAATACTTTTGGAATACGTTATCACTTCAACCAATGCTGTGTTTTTTTTATATAACAAACCCTGTGTCCAACGGTAAGGAATTGATGAAGGCTAGAGTCAGATTCTTCTCACATGATTTAAAAAAATTTTGCCACTCGACAAGGTATTTATTTACTTAGTTGAAACCAAAGCCCATTTTTCTTCCCATCACGCTGTTTATCCATGTACAGATAGCAAACATTAAAGACCAGTGCTTTCGAATGAACGGAAACAAAATGAGAGCAGATCCATCCAAGATTTCCATACTGAATTTGAGATTCTGCCATATAAGACAAAAAACAATATCCCCAAAGTGATACAATTTTGGCAACTTATCCCCAAATATCTTAAAATTACCATATTCTTTCAACTATCATTTGTTGTCAGTGTGGGTAACTTGAACATGAACAATTATGTATTCAGGGCCGTAAAATTATCGTACATATCAAAAATTATAGTACATTTACTAAAATTAATTTGTAAATAAAAAATAGCCTGGCCGGAAAAATAAAAAGAAGCTGTTGTAGGGGCGCCACACTTGCTTTCTTCACTCTTTTTTCATTGTTCTGTTGATTCACCATTCGCGCACCACCTATATCTCACTTGGCAACTCCACACGTGCTACTGTGAAGACACACAATCCGTTCCTGTCCCTCTTAGGCCGATAAATGCCTTCAGGAGGTGTAACTATCTGTCGTTACGTTACATTCAGTTATAAGTTAGCGTAGCAATACTGACAAGGTTTCGAGAGATCATCAGTATTTGAAACAGCATGTATTAAAAGGACATACGTTATAATATAAAACCGTAAACTAAAACGACGAATTTCAGTATGGCGTCTCGTCAGAACTCTATCGAAAGTTGCCAGGCATCCCCAACCGTCCAAATGGGCATTTATACATCATAGTGACGTCACGGAGAGGTTTCGTTGTAGTGAACCTTAAGTCGCCCACAGAATAAAAGGTGATAGATTTGAAGAAATGGTGACATCGGGTGGATATATGCCTGTATGTATTGTTTGAACTAAAATTTCGGAGACGGCATTAGCAGTAAGGCTAGGAAGATAAAAATACTTCTCCAGTTTCCACGGTGCAAAAAGTTTCTTCCCCAAAAGCTACCCCAAAAAGATTTTCCCCAAAATCGCGCGAGAAAAAAAAAACCGAATCCGGGGTTGCAGGATTCATCTAGCAGCAGCTGCTGAATCTCTCGGACGGTGATGGGGTAAGTGCACGTGCCCGCTGAGTTAAACAATTTTACAGACTGTCCGGTTAGCTCGTATTAGTCAGCGAGTAGGGTGTTTCACAGGCCAATTGACTGTTAGGTGCAGGTTTTTAAATTTTTTTTTTTGGGGGGGGGGAGAGTATGATGCATTTGCAACGTTACGTTGCCTGTCGAAACTGGACCTAAATCGATCCAATCACGGGAAATATTTGTAAACGAGAAACACGCCAAACGTGTATGAATGCAATGTCTCGCGGCGATAACATTGAATAAAATGTTTTCAGAAAACCTGGAGTCTACGAAATAGCTTGTGAGTGTGGCCAGAAGTACATCGGACAAACAGTCGGACTATAGAACAACGCAGGAAAGAACATGAGAGGTATTATCGTCTACGCTATCCTGAGAAATCTGCGTTAGCTGAGCATGCGTTAGAAAACGGTCACCACATAAAATTTGACGATACCTCTGTCGTGGCTCGCACTAACGGCTTCTGGGACAGTTTAATAAAGGAAGCTATAAAAATTTCCGCAAACACCCAGAATAGAGACGGTGGCTTGCAGGTCAGCACTGCGTGGTATCCAGCGATCGCGCGGTTGGAGTGGGCACATCGAACGCGGACTCAAAACATGCCCATGTATGGCAATGTCACGGGCACGAGTGACGTCACAGCTGGCAGCTAGTGTATACAGGGTGTTACAAAAAGGTACGGCCAAACTTTCAGGAAACATTCCTCACACACAAAGAAAGAAAATATGTTATGTGGACATGTGTCCGGAAACGTTTACTTTCCATGTTAGAGCTCATTTTATTACTTCTCTTCAAATCACATTAATCATGGAATGGAAACACACAGCAACAGAACGTACCAGCGTGACTTCAAACACTTTGTTACAGGAAATGTTCAAAATGTCCTCCGTTAGCGAGGATACATGCATCCACCCTCCGTTGCATGGAATCCCTGATGCGCTGATGCAGCCCTGGAGAATGGCGTATTGTATCACAGCCGTCCACAATACGAGCACGAAGAGTCTCTACATTTGGTACCGGGGTTGCGTAGACAAGAGCTTTCAAATGCCCCCATAAATGAAAGTCAAGAGGGTTGAGGTCAGGAGAGCGTGGAGGCCATGGAATTGGTCCGCCTCTACCAATTCATCGGTCACCGAATCTGTTGTTGAGAAGCGTACGAACACTTCGACTGAAATGTGCAGGAGCTCCATCGTGCATGAACCACATGTTGTGTCGTACTTGTAAAGGCACATGTTCTAGCAGCACAGGTAGAGTATCGCGTATGAAATCATGATAAGGTTCTCCATTGAGCGAAGGTGGAAGAACATGGGGCCCAATCAAGACATCACCAACAATGCCTGCCCAAACGTTCACATAAAATTTGTGTTGATGACGTGATTGCACAATTGCGTGCGGATTCTCGTCAGCCCACACATGTGAAAATTTACAATTTGAGCACGTTGGAATGAAGCCTCATCCGTAAAGAGAACATTTGCACTGAAATGAGGATTTACACATTGTTGGATGAACCATTCGCAGAAGTGTACCCGTGGAGACCAATCAGCTGCCGATAGTGCCTGCACACGCTGCACATGGTACGGAAACAACTGGTTCTCCCGTAGCACTCTCCATACAGTGACGTGGTCAACGTTACCTTGTACAGCAGCAACTTCTCTGACGCTGACATTAGGGTTAGCGTCAACTGCACGAAGAATTGCCTCGTCCATTGCAGGTGTCCTCGTCGTTCTAGGTCTTCCCCAGTCGCGAGTCATAGGCTGGAATGTTCCGTGCTCCCTAAGACGCCGATCAATTGCTTCGAACGTCTTCCTGTCTGGACACCTTCGTTCTGGAAATGTGTCTCGATACAAACGTACCGCGCCACGGCTATTGCCCCGTGCTAATCCATACATCAAATGGGCATCTGCCAACTCCGCATTTGTAAACATTTCACTGACTGCAAAACCACGTTCGTGATGAACACTAACCTGTTGATGCTACGTGCTGATGTGCTTGATGCTAGTACTGTAGAGCAATGAGTCGCATGTCAACACAAGCACCGAAGTCAACATTACCTTCCTTCAATTGGGCCAACTGTCGGTGAATCGAGGAAGTACAGTACATACTGACGAAACTAAAATGAGCTCTAACATGGAAATTAAGCGTTTCCGGACACATGTCCACATAACATCTTTTCTTTATTTGTGTGTGAGGAATTTTTCCTGAAAGTTCGGCCGTACCTTTTTGTAACACCCTGTATGAGGGCGCACCAACAGCTCACTGGCAGTCATACCACTTGACAATGGCCAAGGAGTGCTTGGCCGAAAGCTCGTGTAGTTTTTAAGCAAATGACGCGGTTGGAAACCAGAGAACATTTTATTCGACGCCAAACGTGATTTTCAGCTTAGTTTGTTCACGTTAGGACCGTGCCGCACTGGGATGCACAGCAGCTCTGCTGGTAGAGACGCCAGAGAGAAACATTGGACGCAGTGGAGCCGCCCGCACCTGGCATCCGCCCGCGAGGTTCTGCCGGGTTGGCGGCGCTGCCAGTGGGGCACACGGTGGCTTACGGCCGCTCCCGCACCAGGACGCCGGCAGACACGCAAAGCGCCACCTGCCGCTCACCTCTACCTAAGTATTTTCCCCTGAGCTCCGTGGGTAGCTTCGGCTCCGAATCTTTTGTCTGCGAGATTCAGATGAGATCAGCAACAAGGGACGCTCCATCTCTGGTCTACTCGAAACGCGAACTGGAAAAAAAAGTGTCGGGAATTACGAGCGTCATAAATGAAGCAAAGTTCAAAGAATAAGCCTGTTCACCTTATAATCACGTTCAAACTACTTATAATAATCTTTTCCACTCTTGCTGGCTAAAACTGTGGAAATTACAGATTTCCTCACAGCCCGTTCCAGATGCTCCAAACACAAGAACTTTACACACAGACGTAGCACATTTTACTATCCGGGCTATGGAAGTTTTTCTCAAAGCCGGCCGAAGTGGCCGTGCGGTTAAAGGCGCTGCAGTCTGGAACCGCAAGACCGCTACGGTCGCAGGTTCGAATCCTGCCTCGGGCGTGGATGTGTGTGATGTCCTTAGGTTAGTTAGGTTTAACTAGTTCTAAGTTCTAGGGGACTAATGACCTCAGCAGTTGAGTCCCATAGTGCTCAGAGCCATCTTTTTCTCAAAACCTATTTCCATACCGAAATAGCACAGCTACATTCCCTGCTGCAGAAAGTTATGCTAATTGCTTCGATACGTCAGGGACGCTATAATTATTTTTAAAAATAAGATACGTAATCAAATGAGGCAGGTTTCCTACTTTTTGTCTAAAGCATTTGTAAACTGAATTTTAGTCTATAATAATGTACTTTTCAAATAAAAACTGATAAATCACTTTTATGAATACTTTACAGTTACAACTTAAGCGGTAAATATCAGTGCAGACAATAAATAATTACCTACCGTTTGGACAGGTCACGAAAATCTTTTCCTTTGGTGAGATTACTTTCCTTAAAACAGTGTCCTTTTTGGTCAGTTGATTTCGGAAGATCTCCTCTAACCCGTCAAACGAACGTGCTGACAACCTCACGAAACTGGAAAATTTAGCACTGCAATTTCTTAAATCATACTTATTACATGTTGTTGTGGTCTTCAGTCCCGAGACTGGTTTGATGCAGCTCTCCATGCTACTCTATCCTGCGCAAGCTTCTTCATCTCCCAGTACCTACTGCAACCTACATCCTTCTGAATCTGCTTGGTGTATTCATCTCTTGGTCTCCGTCTACGATTTCTACATGTACGGGTTATTGTATACAGCGTGTCAAATAACCCTTATATGTCACGACCAGCAATGTGAGGATGTACTCGGAACGTCTTTTCCTACATTCCCATTTTATTTCGAACTTGCACACAAAGCTACTAGCTCTTCTACTGAGCGCAGACTGAAAGAATACTTCTGCATCTCGTACTGTCAGACCTGAGCGCTGCCAACAAACCTCCCGCGGCGTCGCAGTGCGTTGGAGCCCTAAGGAACGGGTTGGATCTCCCGCCCTTGACTGGAGCGCTGTGGTACGACGTCGCTCAAAAACAGAAGGGAGACTTAATGAGTTCTACAATCTGCCTATGGAAACTGGACATTGGGTATGGATCTGGACTGATGAAGACATCACTGAGGGTAGAATTACTAGTAATAGGTCCTGACCCTTACTCAGCCGGGCATCTCGGAGACAAGTTGCATCTACTTTTAAATGAGATAGTGTGTTCCAAAACACATACCAGACTGATGACCATTTTGCTCAAGGAACGTAATTAATGTTGTAGCAAAACAGCGGACACCTCGAGTACTTCGAAGAGTGGACCTACGTCGTACTAGGGCCGTAACAGCTTCGTATAGCAGTTTATCCAGCTATTAAGAACAACACATTGATGATCTTACTTACCAGACACTTCCAACATTCCCAGCGAGATGTGACATTATCGTCTTTTATTTTGCTACCCTAACCCTATGTTTGTACTTCTACGCAGTGGGTCGTCAGTATCTGGTTTGCTCGATAGGGTTCATATTAACGTCAGTAGCACTTCGTTCCGTTAGTTCCCCGAACACCGATAGCCGCAAACACACAATGTCTGAAAAATGCCTAAATGCCACAACTTCCACGAACATTTTTCACAATGAAGCTGCATCTCAGCCTATAATCCTGACTCGAATAATTAATCCAAGATTGAACATTGCTGTAATAATAATGAGTGCATGTTATCAGCTCTCCCGTGTCTCGCAAATGTTGCCAACTGACACAAATCTTAAGCCCGCGAAGACAAACGATAAACCATGAACCATGAACCATGAAACATGAAACATTGAGCAGACGAAAAATAATTTTTTACCACTGGGGACAACGTAAGCAGCTGTTCCTGCATGTCTGTTGATACATGACGATACATGCTGCTACAGATGAGAATTAACATTATAAAAATGCCAAATATAGTAAAAATTTATGACATGTGGGGAATATAATTTCCTCGCTGATTCTTAAAGAAATGTCACCGTCGGATCGAGACTTCAGCCTCTGCGTTAACTATCGCGACGGGCACCTGACTGCTTATCTGTGAATGAGCTTCAAACGACGCGGTGACTTGTGCCGAATTACCCCTGTGTCGAAAGCGTTGCTGTCTGCGAGGTCAGCACTTCAGTGTCTCCTGTCGCCAACGTGCCGTGCCTGGCAGGCGTGCAGAAAGCGTGTTGCACTTATTTAGAAGGGGGCGTTCAATCAATAAGGCAACACGCTTTTTTTTTCTCGGACAGTTTCGTTTGAAAAAAAAATGCGGAATTTGTTGCGGGACGTCGTGGAATATTCTCGCTTCAGCCCCCAGTTCCGATAGATGACGGCGCTATACGTTGCCTTCAAAATGTCGACTGAATCGGAGGTACGCTCTAAGCAGAGATCCATCGTTGAGTTCCTTTTGGCGGAAAACCAGAGCTTGGCAGATATTCATAGCCTCTTGCAGAGACCTGACAGTGAAAATGCAAGGGCTCAGACAAGTCTGCGCACCAGAAAGGAGCTCACAAAACTTGGGCTGTTCTCCCTTATCCAACCTACAGCCCCGATCTCGCACCTTCCGACTTCCATCCCTTTGGACCAGTGAAGGATGCACTCCGCATGAAGCAGCACGAGGATGACGGGGACGTTATTGATGCAGCAGGACGTTCACTCCGACGTCGACCAGTGGAGTCGTGCCGTCCGGACATACAGCCCCTCCCTGCAAGGTGGCGTAAGGCCGTCGCATTGAACGGAGGTTATGTCGAAAATAGGACTTTATAGCGAGAAGAGCGGGGAATAATGTGGTGTATTGGAATCCTGAATAAAACCTGCCTAACAGAGTGTGGTGGCACAGTGGTTAGCACGCTGGACTCGGATTCGGGAGGACGACGGTTCAATTCCGCGTCCGGCCAACTTCCTTCCCTAAGCCGATGAGACCGATGACCTCGCTGTTTTCTCTCTTTCCCCCAAACAACGCCCTCCAGAAACTGCCTACTTTCAGAAATACGGTGTGTTGCAGTACTTACTAAACGCCCCTCGTACATCAGTTTTCGGCAAGCCACTGTGAGATGTGCGGTGGTTGCACCTCCACCTTGTTATCTATATGTTATGTTAACCGGGGACCTAGAAACGACGGAGAGGCTCCGTCCTCGCCGCAGCCGCAGTGGTGCGCAACCCCACGGCGACTATCGCAGTCCACTTCACCCCTCCGCCGCCCCACACCGAACTCAGGGTTATAGTGCTGTTCGGCCCCCGGTGGACCCCCCAGGGAATGTCTCACACCAGGCGAGTGTAACCCATATGTTTGCGTGCTAGAGTAATGGTGGTGTATGCGTACGTGGAGAGCTTGTTTGCGCAGCAATCGCCGACATGCTGAGGCGGAATAAGGGTAACCAGCTCGCATTCGCCGGGCGGATTCGTGCCGGGGACCGACGCTCCTTCCCGCCAGGAAAGCAGTGCGTTAGACCGCACGGCCAATCGGGCGGGCCTGTTGTATATATACTTTTTAGATGTATATATATAATCACCTATAAACTCACATGAGAAGTATTTTAATTTATTTTTTAAATATAAGCTACACCGGTTGAAAATGTTAAAATTTTTACGTGCATTACTTCAAGATCTAATAAAATGGGTAATTTTTTTATATGGGAGGCTGTGGATTGCTGTGTTATGAAGAT
The DNA here is from genome assembly GCF_023898315.1 of Schistocerca nitens. Taxonomy (NCBI): domain Eukaryota; kingdom Metazoa; phylum Arthropoda; class Insecta; order Orthoptera; family Acrididae; genus Schistocerca; species Schistocerca nitens. Next base: position 1,130,792,148 of record NC_064614.1, read on the forward strand.
CATGTCCAGAAGAGGATGGGTACCAGGTTGAGAAGGCTGAAACAAAGCTTGAGAGACAAACTTTCTGATGGGAAACCATAAGAGGCAGGCTCACAGACAAAATGATTGATGAACTGCAGCAGTATTATGGAATGGCCATTAGAAATAATACAGAGGATTTGTTGAAAATGAAGCAGGCAGTATGGGCTACCTTCTTCCACAGGCTGTCAACTGATGAAAACCCAGTACACCACCTTTGCCCTCCTGAACCTGATTCATGATGCAATTACCGCAATGCCCAGTACTCAAACAGTTCATACAGCCATAAACATTCCATCCCAGTAGCAGTCATGGATATCATAAAACCTATTTACAGAGAGCTGGCAAAGCTTGGGACACTGAAGTGTCTGCATGGTCAGACTCAAAATCCAAATGAGTCGTTCAGTAATCTTATATGGACTCGCTTACCAAAAAAGTTTTTGTTAGAAGAAAGACACTAAAGTGGGGGTCAGTGATGCTGTTATTACTTTTAATAGTGGCAACATTGATAGGGTGAAAGTGCTACAGCATATGGGAATTAATCCTGGAGCATACAGCATCAGAGAACTTGAACGGTTGGACAACGTTCGCATTGATAAAGCAGAGTATGCAGCGCAGTTGGCCACTAAGGAGTCCAGAAAGAAGATAAAAAACTTGGAAAAAGATAAAGAGGATGATATACAGTATGTTGTAGGGTGCTTCTGAGTGACTAAAAATAAAAAATTAAGCACACATTGAGTTACAGTCTTTTGAAACTTTAGAAGTCGTTACTGAAAATGTACATTTTCTGTTGCATTTTTCCCTAAATCTCATTAACCACTTCCAGTGGAGTATTCAAATTTTCAGGGAGTAACAACATACATATCCTGACTCCACTGAAATAAAAGAACATAATGTTATGTATAACTAAAATTATTTAGGATGACGTACAAAAAGTACACAATTTTAATCGTGTAATTAAAAAATTGTATTTCCGAAAGCAATGACGGAAATGTAGTTATTATAGTTCAGTAGACTCAGAACTCAGTTTAAAGCCCTGTAAAATTTTCATGTCAATGGCTACAGTGGTTCCTGAAATACAGGGAAGCCAAGTCACTAAATTTAACACTGTCGGGATAGGGCGTTCAAACTCCCTTTAAGCCCTAATTTCTGTTTCGCCGTCATGATCAGTACGTGAAATGCCTGTGGAAGTAATATTAGTTGACTCACCTTTACGTCACGCTCTGTATCTTTCCTGTGTTTTGTTCCACCTGTATGTTTTGTGCAGTGACGCGTACGTGTTGATAAAGGAAAATCATGCAGCTATACCTTGCAAAGCATAGAGGACATTCTGCGTGGAGAATGTGAGTCCCATTTTCTGGGAAGTTGTTAATCAATATATGTACGCTTTCTGCGTATCTCTTGGGCGAAGTCTTGAATAGTCGATTAGCAACTACCTTTGTGGATTCACTTTGGAGACGGGACGCTACCCTGACCTTGAGGCCATCTGCACGGTCGAGGTCGCAGCAGCATGATCCGGACGTAGCCGGTTCGAACCCTGGAGCTGGAACAAATTTGTTGGCGGCTGAAGACAATGTGGCAACTCCTGATCACCAGGCAGTTTACCATTTTGCTAGGTTATTTAACTCTCCTCTAGGTCTCAGCAATTTCAGGTGTGTGAAACTGTTGATGAAACGTCGGTCGGTTGGAGACTTTAAGCGTGGTGTTACTCTCATTTGTAGCAACTCTGGATTGTATCCTCACCATTTCCCCGTCAGCCATTCATTATTAACAACATACAGGCGCAAGCGAGTCTTCAATGAGGTGTTAATTTTCAGAAATAGCACTTGTACTTTTGTGTGTTACGAAGTATTTCCAGTTCACAGACACGATTTGGATCAGAAAGGAGCGTAACAAAAAGGAAATCTGTGCAATAGCGTTTGCTGCAAGAGTATCTTAAGCGAGCAGAAGGAGCCACCGTCATGTGTGTGATAGTGAGTGACGTAGCAATGAGGAGAGATAGGGGGAAGGACGCTACACCGAGGTCATCAACTAGACTTCACAGAGGTCAAGCCTGAAACTTGGATCGCGGGAACTACACGAAAAGCAAATTGGTCTAATCTGTGTCGATCACAATGTATTTTAAAGCCTGCTGTAGAACTTGGGTGATAAATTTCATTTCTCAATGGTTTACGTCATATCATATTGGATAGTGTTACTGCATGGACGAACACATTCTTCAAATTGTTCTGTAAGTGCTCGTGAGTCGATGTACACACTCTCGATGCAAATATTTTAGATGTTAGAAAATAATAATCCGTTTTTTGAGATGTGGGATTATGGAGCAAACCAAATAAAAATGTCCAGTAAGCCTGGCCTCTGAAATGTACACCTTAAAAGCTATGAGCACTTGTTCACTTTGCTTCTGTGAAACACATCTCTTCTACTGAGCAAGTGCTCATATCTCTTAAAGCATACATTTTAGAGGCCATGTTTACTAGACATTTTTCTTGTTTTGGTTCGAAATACCACCTCCAAAAATATGGGATACTTTTTAATACTATCTATACAACTACTAAAAGCTTTATTTCAAAGACAAATAAAGGTGCAGTACACAACACGTATAAAATGACGGTAGAGTATGAAATACACAAAGGTATTAGCCGCCGCTAGGCAAATGTTTATTTTTGAAATAATTTATCTATAAGTAAACGTCGTTGAAATGAAATTATATCCAACGGTTATAGTAGTTCCGGTGTCGTCAAAATGTGCTTAGGCAGTAGAAGTAGAAGTGGTTTTACGGTGTAAGTATATCGTGTGTGTGTGTGTGTGTGTGTGTGTGTGTGTAATTTTTTTTCTCTAGTGCTACGCATCCAGTTTGTGGTTTCTTCTCGTGCAAAGTACAGGGTGTACATAAAGTCCGGGAACACTTTCAATTACTTATTGCACAAGAACCAAACATTGTACTGATATCATACATATGTCATTTTGAAGAGAAACCCTGAAAGTTTTTTCTTTTTCATGTATACCGCCACAGCGTAGTTTGATAATTTGCCGATAGTCACCGCCAGTCGCAAACATGGCGAGTTCAGGTGCGGAGCGTGCTTTCTGCGTGTTGGAGCTCGACAAAAACAAGTGTGCTACAGCTGCTCAACTGATGTTTAGAACCAAGTACGGTAAGAAGCTACCAACAAGGAAGGCCGTTTACAACTGGCACAACAAATTAGTTTAGACGGGTTGCTTGTGCCCGGCAAAGAGAAGCGGACGTCCCGGTGTGAGTGAAGTGAATGTGGAGCGTGCACGAGTGATATTCATAAGGAGCCCAAAGAAATCGGAGCGTCGTGCATCCCGTGAACTCGAAATGGCTCCAATGGCAGTGAGAGAAGTTCTGCGACAGAAGCTGCCTATGAAACGATTGAAATTCGAACTAGTGCAGAAGCTCAATGACAGAGACGACGACAGAGACAAGCGTTTTGAGTTTTGTTCGCAGTTGCAACAATTGAATGAGGATGGGGATGGCATTGCTGATCGCTTAATTTTTAGTGACGAAGCCACTTTTCACACTAATGGGAAAGTGAACAGGCATAATTGTCGCATCTGGGGTACAGAGCAACCACACGAATGCAATGAATTTGAGCGTGATTCCCCAAAGGTAAATGTTTTTCGTGCCTTGTCACGTCGAAAACTGTACGGGCCATTCTTCTTCGCCGAGAGCACTGTCACTTGATATTCCTACTTGGACATGTTGCAGCAACGGCTGATGCCTCAAATGCAGTCGGACTCTCCGTTCATCTTTCAGCAGGATGGGACTCCACCCCATTTCCATTGTGAAGTTCGTGGGTACCTGGACCCGGAGCTGTCCCATCGATGGATCGGCCGTGCTCCCCGATCACCAGATCCCACTCAGTGTGACTCTCTTCTGCAGGGACACATCAAAGGTCTGGTGTGTGTACCGCCTCTACCACGTGATTTAGCAGAGCTCCGGGAGAGAATATGGGAAGCGACTGCCACAGTCAACGATGCCATGCTGGGACGGGTATGGCAAGAATTCGATTCCCGATTGACGTCTGCCGGGTCACTCATAGTTCGCATATCGATTGTTAGTAAACAAAAACTTTAAGAGTTTTTCTTCAAAATACAATATGTGTGACATCTGTGCAATGCTTAGTTCTTGTGCAATAAATAATTGAAAGTGTTTCCGGACATTATGTACACCATGTACATTGAAACTGAAATAAATGCGCGACCTGTAGCTAAGTGTGTGTTAAAAAATGGTTGGCTCTGAGCACTATGGGACTTAACATCTGAGGTCATCAGTCCCCTAGAACTTAGAACTACTTAAATCTAACTAACCTAAGGACATCACACACATCCATGCCCGAGGCAGGATTCGAACCTGCGACCGTAGTTGTCGCGCGGTTCCAGACTGAAGCGCCTAGAACCGCTCGGCCACACCGTCCGGCAATGTGTGTTAAAGAAACACTCTTCGTTTACATGATACTCTAGTATTTTTCCTTTTTTACTTTCAGGGAATGAGGTCATATTTTTGTATGAATACCTTCACTAAATGATATGATGGGCGTTTATTTGAATATAGGATTGCTTACATTTGTGTACAAATTAAATGTCTGTATAAATTAAAAACTTTCTTAAATCAGAGTGATTAAAGTCCGTTCCTCTGAAGTAACTCATCCCTTCACGCTGGTATAATGTTGTCTCTTGGCGGGAAATATTGACAGGAGCTAAATGACATAAGTACGGTTTTGGCTGTCTATAAAAAGATGTGAATTTTGAATCTGTCTGCAGCTCCTTCGCTGTTAGAAATGGCTTGTGGTTTGCGTTTGTATATCACAATACCGCCTCGTCTTCTGAGCTTGAGTCTGAACCGACGCGCTGTCAAGTGTAACAAAATATTGCGGGAACTTAATAACAGACAGTAACCAGTCGACGAGATATACAGTGTTTCTGAAGTGATGGTCAATATTATATAGGGATATGACAGGAATGAGCTCTTGCTCATCTTCACTACTTTGAAACGCAACTCTTCTTATCAGCAGGTGCTCATAACTTTTAAGGTATGCGTTTTAGAGCCCATGTTTACTCGGCCTTTTTGTTTCAAATGATGATTCCTGTCATATATCTGAATATTGACCATCAGAAACTTGTGTGTGTGTGTGTGTGTGTGTGTGTGTGTGTGTGTGTGTGTGTGTGTGTGTGTGTGTGTGTGTCGCAGGAGGGGGGGGGGGGGGGTAGGTAGGCCGGTCTGCTTCACTCTATGCAAACGTTCGTACATTTTCCCAAAAGATGCTTCGAAATTTGCACGCAGTGTTGTAATAGCTTGAAACAAGCTTTGGTGTTCTTGTACAGTCAAGAGGGCGAAGCGAGAATTAACTGTGCGACATCTTTCAACACTGAGATGTGCTAAAGGAATGTGGAGAGACAGCGCTTCATCTGCGCGTGGCAAACCGGCCGCTACTACTGCTGCCCTTGTGCTAAATTATTGCGGTTTTGTGTTTCCCTCAAGGTGAATGCAGCTATTTTCAGCTGCGAAAGCTGCAGTTTGAGTTAGTATGCTAGCGTGACAATTTCATGCACGTCACATCTAGGGTTCTCCTATCGCTAGAGCTAACGGACGTCTTCCGCTATGAAAATGCATGGCACGCCATTCTGCGTGCTCAAGTGATTATTTACGGAGCTATTGTACATATTCATCGCCGTATTCATGAGCATTAGCGTAAGAGCGAAACTAACTTAAGGGGCGACATAGCCCAGTAGCATAGCTTACGTCACATGTAACAAGGTACTTCTCTTGCTACGGCAGCGGGGAAAAGTTGGTTGTCTTAGCAGCAAACTGAAGCACAAAAATACTAGAAAAACTACGGCGTCTATGAAGACAGCTTTGATAAAAAGATTCTTATTAATGTGGTTTATAAACAACTCCATACACACATTTTTAATCTGATACGTTTGAAATTGCTTGTAGTAAAATATTCGGCTAAAGTGACCTGTATGCTTGTATTGACACGGTATGTCCGATAACAAGTGTTACTAATCTAAATACATATCAGTGCCATTTCAGTCGTACAATGCTGAACTCTATGTGACAGATAGGATTTTTTCGCACAGTTCGGTTGTTAATTGCTTGTTGCTCTTACGTTCCGCAGAACCAGTCTAACCTGACAGTATCACCGTATACACGGTTCAGCGTGCAAGCCAGATCCGGAACGACGCTTCAGTTTTTGAAGTGTACAAAGAACTGCCAGGCATGGAAATAGCATGAACCTCATAGGAAGAGGCACTCAAAAACGAAAACGATGGAAGAAAAGTAAGTAAACAGTTCATTATCCCCAAAGTAATCACCATATCCGTTAATACATTTATCCCACTGTGAGAGAAGACGGACAGTGCTTCCTTGAAAAATACACTACTGGCCATTAGAATTGCTACACCAAGAAGAAATGCAGATGATAAACGGGTATTCATTGGACAAATATATTATACTAGAACTGACATTTGATTACATTTTCACGCATTTTGGGTGCATAGGTCCTGAGAAATCAGTACCCAGAACAACCACCTCTGGCCGTAATAACGGCCTTGGTACGCCTGGGCATTGAGTCAAACAGAGCTTGGATAGTGTGTACAGGCACAGCTGCCCATGCAGCTTCAACACGATACCACAGTTCATCAAGAGTAGTGACTGGCGTATTGTGACGAGCCAGTTGCTAGGCCACCATTGACCAGATGTTTTCAATTTGTGAGAGATCTGGAGAATGTGCTGGCCATGGCAGCAGTCAAACATTTTCTATATCCAGAAAGGCCCGTACAGGACCTGCAAAATGCGGTCGTGCATTATCCTGCTGAAATGTAGGGTTTCGCAGGGATCTAATGAAGGGTAGAGCCACGGGTCGTAACACACCTGAAATGAAATGTAACGTCTACTGTTCAAAGTGCCGTCAATGCGAACAAGAGGTGACAGAGACGTTTAACCAATGGCACCCCATACCATCACGCCGGGTGATACGCCAGTATGGCGATGACGAATACACGCTTCCAATGTGCGTTTACCGCGATGTCGCCAAACACGGATGCGACCATCAGGATGCTGTAAACAGAACCTGGATTCATCCGAAAAAATGACGCTTTGCCATTCGTGCACCCAGGTTCGTCTGTGATGGAATGTCAAGGGTAACCGCAGCCATGGTCTCAGAGCTGATAGTCCATGCTGGTGCAAACGTCGTCGAGCTGTTCGTGCAGATGGTTGTAGTCTTGCAAACGTCCTCATCTGTTGACTCAGGGATCGAGACGTGGGTGCACGATCCGTTACAGCCATGCGGATAAGATGCCTGTCATCTCGACTGCTAGTGATAACGAGGCCGTTGGGATCGAGCATGGCGTTCCGTATTACCCTCCTGGACCCACCGATTCCATATTCTGCTAACAGTCATTGGACCTCGACCAACGCGAGCAGCAATGTCGCGATACGATAAACTGCAATCGCGATAGGCTACAATCCTACCTTTATCAAAGTCTGAAACGTGATGGTACGCATTTCTCCTCCTTACACGAGGCATCACAACAAGGTTTCACCAGGCAACTCCGGTCAACTACTGTTTGTGTATGAGAAATCGGTTGGAAACTTTCCTCATGTCAGCACGTTGTAGGTTTCGCCACCGGCGCCAACCTTGTGTGAAGGTTCTGAAAAGCTAGTCAATTGCATGTCACAGCAGCATCTTCCTGTCGGTTAATTTCCGCGTATGTAGCACGTCATCTTTGTGGTGTAGCAATTTTAATGGCCAGTAGTGTATTTATGCTTGCCTACGGAGCCATGACTGTTCCCAGGCATGCCCCTGTTGGAAGCAACCGTCACGAATGTCTGTGTTCAGTGGTCCAAAAGTATGGAATCCTCTTGGGGAGAGATCGGGACTGTATCGAGGATGTATAAGGGTTTCCCAGCGAAGCTTCTGTAGTGTAGGCGAAACTACAGGCACGCCAGCTCCTGGAAAGTCATGATATTTTTATTAATTGAAAGATCCCGCTGCTATTATTGTCTTTCTGGAACACGGTCCCACTATTAACGTACAATGGTACGTGTCAGTTTGCAAGAATTCAAGCGTGCTATCAAATGCAAACGCTCAGGAATGCTGACGGTCGGCAACACTGTTGCAGAATAATGGCCGCCTACGCGTGACAGCGGGGTAAATGGATTAATATTTATGGCTATTACTTTTGAAATGATGAACAGTTTACTTTGTTTCCATGTATCTCGTTTCCATTTGACTCACCCTTAGATATCCAACCTGCAATGGAGCATCAGACTTTCATATTGCTAATTTAACACGTGATTTACTCAATCACTGCTACCAGAAAGTAATTTGTCATAACTGAAGACAAAAGCAGACTTGGCAGACTGTGATAAGCTTTTTTCTCACGCCCACTGATACCCCAGCTGCAGAATGCGCTTTTTAATGTTTTTGTGTCGGCCACCATTCCTAACATTTTCCTGGCAACTTCCTGATTTTTTTTTCCCTCGTTTCCGTAAAGTTTCTTTGCCTGTCTAAAAAATATACTTCGCTGAATTATTTTTTGCCTTCGCCGAAAGTGAGCTGCGTCCGCTAATTTAACCTAATTCTGCCGTGCGGTAAGCTCTTATTATGCGCCTCTTAGGTGTATAATTAGCTGGCGGTAATTCATTCATCGCTATATATAGAATGTCAGCGCCCTTAAATTACCGACATACGCCACTGTGAATCGCCGAAAATGTAGAAGACTGAGAAAGCTATTCAAAGAGTTGGATCTCGGGACGTTAGAGAGTTAGCTAAAGGATTAATCTGACAAAGGTTAATATGAAAGGTCAAGATGTGAAGCAATGGGATTATACATTCGTAATGTAATTTATGTGCTAGTGTCATCGTCTTGGAATACTCTGTTGTTCATAAAACAATTATTTTATCGTACATACTTGGTGTTCGTCTCACAGAAACTAAATTAAGAAAATTAATGGAGAAAGGCGACCGCGGTGGTGAATGTACACTTACACAGCTAACAATGACGACGTGCGTGTTGTATGTCCGTTACTGAAACAGGGAATTGTCTTGTGCTTCTCACTACTTTCAGTTCAGGAAGCAACGTGAGAAGAAAGTGTTGCCTGTGCACTTTCATGCGGGCTACATTCTCTCAACATTGAAGTCCCTCCACGAAGGCATAGAAACAGCGACAAAGACTTCTAGTACGTTATGTTGTCCATGGGGTTTCGTACGATATATCTTAATGACGTGGAAGCACTGAATTTGCCGGCAATTAATTTAATTTGTATTGAAGTACGATACATGTTATTCACAGATGAGTTCACTTTAAAAAAATCACAGAAATACGTACGCAAAACTTTGATATCAAATAGTTTAAAAGTTCCTAAATATTTTTTTGTGCGGAATGTTATATTATACAGTAGAAACTTTCTTAAGTTACTAACAAATTTATATTTGCCATTTTCGTGGGTAAGTGAGCGAAGATTTTGGTACCACTGTTTTTCACCTCTTTCTGAGTTTATTTTAACGAAGAGTGAAGGTAATTTTTCATTTAATAATGTAATTATGGAAGACATAATTCCATTTGAACTTCACGGTTTATTTGCAAATAAGTGCTGCCATGCTATAAAAATTTCTAAGCCTTGTAAGACTATTTAGGATGAACACCATGTTTTTGCCGTAGCACGGTTTTGTACAATGAAAACGTTTCCGGAAGTTGAGCTATGTTGAATATACTACCGTGTAGAGAAAGACTGTCAAGACACAACGTACGGTAACGGCTGAAATGACTTGTTTAGAACCATCTAAAATTTGGGGTTTCCTTTTCAGATTAATTTCTATGAAAGCTAACATTTTTGAAGTATCTCCATTGATAACCCGTGTCCGTGGTTTGTCGTGGCTGTTCGAGCCGTCGATTTCTTAAACTGTGTGTGCAGAGATTTTTTTTTTTTTTTTTTTTTTAAGAGAGAACATTTGTAGGAAACGAATCAGTAATATTGTTTCCTGCAATCTTATGAAGGGAAAGTAAGTAAATAAGCAGGCAAGTAAATAAGTAGACTAGAGCAGCAAGATTCCAATATGAACAAATAGTACTGCTAATGTTTCGCCTGTGGTACGCACTCCATCGAAATGCAGTGTGAGTTTTTACTACTGGCTTGCGTAGAGAATAGTTTGAGAAATAGAACTCATAGTCGTATTGCCGTTTTTCTCTTTCGGTCGACTTCATTTGCTTTCGACTTCCATTTACTCGTTTTTTTTCTCGTTACGAGTTATTTTTTTATTTGACTTCACACAGTGTACATTGTTTTCGAGACGCTGGATGTATGAGCCACACCGTGTCGAGCAGCAGTGGAATTCGGAACCGCTAATTTATAATTAATTGTGACAAATATATTCTAATGTTGCGTGTGTTGCTGTTGTTGACGTACTAGGTTCTAAAGAACGTGTAAACCTAGACCCTGTGAACCTGTGGTTGTGCCAATGAAAGGTGGTGGGGGTCCTATTGCGAAGTTAAGCGCTGTTGGCGTGTTGACTTTCTCTTAGGTTGTTTCCCACATGTTCCACAGAGGATGAGTGCTCGCTGGGAAGTGGTGTCTAACGACGTGTGACGAACAAGTGCTGAGCAGGGAGGTCTCGTGTTACAGCCGTTAGCTTCCGCGCGCTAAAGACGAACTCCAGCTTCGTTCGCCACTTTCTTGCGCTGGTATTCGTTTCGCGAACCTGCTTTCCTGATTAACATTCTACCGGGTTTTCAAGATTTATTGCTTCTCCCTTTTTTTTTGTAGTACCGGTGAATAGACTAGATTTCCGTACCTCCACTGTCATCTGAAACTTGATCACTACATAGTGATTAATAATAAAATCATAAACGAGGTATGGACGTTGTCTGACCACAAGTATGTGGACACTGTCTTAGTGGTCATTAACATGGGGCGTGTACATCCTTAGCCTTCTGAGGGCTTGAGTGATGTGTCTGAATGTCTTTGGCGGAATGGCAGTCCTTTCTTCTCCACGATCTGAAAACAGTGAAGGATGCTGGGGTCTGGAGTGAAGTTAACGTTCTGGCTTGTCCCAAAGGTGTTCCAGAGGGTTTGTGGTCGGCACACTGCGCAGGTCAGTTCATTTCAGGGCTGTTACTGCCACAGCTACCGTCTTATGACTCGGTGCTGATACACCCATTCGTCGTCGCCGAAATTTTCGGAACTCTGTACATAATGCATTAATATCCATTCACATTTAGCGTTTTCCTAAGCTCAATAATGAGACAATACAATAACCACGAAAAACACTCCCATACCGTACCACCTCCTCTCTGTTTCACTGGTGGCACCACACATGGGGGCAGGTAACGTTCTCCAGGGCACTGCCCAAACTCTCCCCTTCCACCAGATTGCGACAGCGTATAGTGTGACTCGTCACTCCGAATCATTCGTTTCCAATCACGTAGCGTCGCTCTTTACACGATCTCAAGCGTAGTCTAGTATTGATTGGTATTGATTGTGGGAATGGTTGGCAAATGAGACGCTGCGTAAGCATTGTGCCCCATTATTTTTAACTCCTTACACACACTCATTGTGCTAGCTGGACTGCTGGCAACACATTGGAAATCATGAGTGATTCCTTCCACTGATTTCATGCTGTTTTTTTTTATAGCTACCGCCCCCCCCCCCCCCCCCCCTACAATGTCTACCTCAGAAGGGCTGATATTTTGCTTGATGGATTTGTTACTCACGTGACATGCAATTACTACTCCACATGCGAAGTCACCGTACTCTCCTGTCCAACCCATTCTGGTGTCACTGCTTCTCTGCTGATAGCAGAATCCTCGTAATACACTGGCGGGTCCTTTGCTCGTGACTTCTAGTGGCGTATTTGGCATTATAAAGGAGCTTCCAGATACCTGTGATCGTATACTGTATTTGGCAGCACTTAGCATTAGCGCGTTTGTTTTGAAGTACGAACTACACTAAAGTAAAGTGATTCAGTTTTTAACTTTAAACATGCCACATGGATTATCACCAAAAAGAAGCCGGATGAAAAAGTTGCTGCTGTTCCGTTAAAAAATTGGAAAAATGTTAGAAAGCTGCCAATTATAGTTGCCGTAAATAAATAGGAACGCTTTCACTTGTTCAAAAGTGGCTATGAGCTTTGTGCAGTAGAACGCTGTTATTATTATTATTATTATTATTAAATTTCTGGCGATTATAATTACAACACAACGAAGGATTACCAGGGTATGGCGGAATTTTACTTTTGCTTATATGGTACGCTATGGACGTAAGAGGGCAACAAGGCCCCTGTAGTACTAAACATTTCCTCACAATTACAGAGATCCTTGGTAGAGCCACCCATGACGGAGTTATTCCACCTGCAGAATATGAGGCCAAATTCGCTCAGACTTCAAGAAGAATGTCATAATTCCACTTGCAAAGAAACCAGGTCCTGAACGTGTGAACATTACCGAACTATCTATATAATAAGTCAGGGTTACAAAATATTGACACGAATTATTTGCAGAAGAACGGGAAAACTGGTGGAAGACGTCGACGACGACGACGGCCACTTTGGATTCCGGAGAAATGTAGGAATACGCGAAGAAATACTGACGCTACAATGTATCTTAGGAGGTACGTTAAGGAAAAGTAAATTTACGTTTGTGCCATTTGTACACTTAAGGAAGCTTTTGACATTGTCAGCTGGAATAGTCCCTTTGAGATCCTGAAGATAACAGGGATAAAGTACGGGGTGCGAAAAAGTTATTTACGACTTTTACAGAGACCAGATGGCAGTTATAGCAGCCCAAGGACATGAAAGGGAGTTACGGAGGGAGGGGTGTAGTCTATTCCAGGTGTTATCCAATCTGAACATTGAGCAAGCAGTAAAGGAAGCAAAGGAGCTATATGGAAATGAAATTTAACTTCATGGAGAAGAAGTAAAAAGCTTCCTTCCAGTTTCATGAATGACACTGTAGATCTGCCAGAGGCGACAAAGGAGACTTGGAAGAGCAGTTGAGTGGAATGGATAGCGTCTTGGAAAGAGGCTATTAGACGAACAAAAAAAAAAAACTAAAATAAATGTCATGGAATGTAGTCGAATTAAATAAGATTATGCTTAAGGAAGTATATTAGGAAATATCACTAAAGGCTGCAGATGAATTGTGCTCTTTGGTCATGTAGTTCACTTAGTCGCACAGAATGACGAGCTCAGCTCAGAAATGTGCGCTTCAGTATGTGAATGCTGATAGATTGCTCTTAAATATATTCTAGAACAAATCACACCATTTGTGTCACTTGGTAGCTAATGTTAGTATACACTCAACATGGCAAAGAGAGTAGTTCGTGGTGATGATGTGGTTTTACAGCAACTACTAGAGCTAGACAATGCTCAGCTACCTGAGTACTCTATCCGCGCGCGACGATCAGTATACCAATGCACATACCCCCAGATTAGAAGAAAAATGACACAAAACGGTGTTTTGTGAGCTTCTCAAGAAAGGAAGTGAAAGTACATGTCATTGTTATAGGGTGTTGCTGCTCTACATTCAGAAGTCTGGTTTGATGTCTACCAGACCCAACAATTATACTAGGTGATACGTAAAACAATGAAACTAGCTGACATCTGATTCCACTAAAATCAGTTGCGTATTTAGATATGTCATTGGTTTAACAGGGTTGGATACTTTTCATTCAACTGCTAACTGTTCCAGGCTCCCGTTCCGAAGCGGTCAGGTATAAAGTCATGATGTTGATGGTGTACCATACTCTGACGAGTGTAGGGGATGATACGGGAGAGCCGCACCGCCGACTAGGCAAGGTTCTAGCGGAGGTGGTTTGCCATTGCCTTCCTCCGACCGAATGGGGATGAATAATGACGACGACGACGACGACGACCAGTCGTCTCGAGGCAGGGAAAATCCCTGGCCCCTCCGGGAATCGAACCCGGGACCCCGTGCGCGGGAAGCGGGAAATCTACCGCAAGAGCACGAGCTGCGGACGAAAAGTCATCATACAGGGACCTCATAAAACTAATCCCCAAAATTGCGTAACACTATTGTTTAAATTGTCTATTGGTGGCCCAAAATCTTTAAATGACTACTTGTTGTGGTTATGGTCTTCAGTCCGAAGTCAGGTTTGATGCAACTCTCCATGCTACTCTATCCTGTGCAACCCTTTTCATCTCCTGAGTGACTACTGCAACCTACATCTTTCTGAATTTGCTTACTGCATTTATCTCATGGTCTCCCTCTACAATTTTTACCCCCCACACTTACCTCCAATACTAAATTGGTGATACCTTGATGTCTCAATCTCTCTTCTCATCCACTCCATGCTTGTAGTCAGACTATGCCATAAATTCCTTTCCTCACAAGTTCTGTTCAGTACCTCGCATTAGTTACCTGATCTACCCATGTAATCTTCACCATTATTCTGTAGCAGCCCATTTCAAAATCTTCTGTTCTCTTCTTGTCTACACTACACTGTTTATCGTCTGTTTCACCTCCATACATTGCTACTCTCCCGACTGATATCTTCCGAAAATACTTCCTTACACTAAAATTTACATTCAGTGTTAACAAATTTCTCTTCGTCAGAAATGCTTTTTGTCGTTGCCAGTCGACATTTTATATCATCTCTGCTTTGTCCATCATCAATTATTTAGCTGCCCAAAAAGCAAAAATTACCTGCTACTTTCAGTTTCTCGTTTCCTGATGTAATTCCGTCTGCATCGCATGATTTAATTCAACTTCATTCCATAAACATTGTTTTGCTTATGTTGGTGTTCATCTTACATCCTTCTTCCAGGACACTGTCCATTCCGTTCAACTGCTCTTGGAAGTCCTTCGTTGTCTCTGAGAGAATTACAATGTCATCATCAAACCTCAAAGTTTTTATTTCTTTAGCCCTCAACTGTAATTACTGCTCCACATTTTTCTTCGGTTTCCGTTACTGTTTGCTCATTGTACAAATTGAATAACATCAGGGATGGGCACAATACTGCCTCATTCCCTTCTCCACCATTGTTTCCCTTTCTTGCCCCACCACTCTTATAATTACCGTCTGATTCCTGTAAAAGTTGTAAATGGCCTTTCTCTCCGAGTATTTTACCTCTGCTATCTTCAGAATTTCAGAGTATTTATTCCAGTCAACATTGTAAAAAGCTTTCTAAAAGTCTACAAATACTATAAACGTAGATTTGCCTTTCCTTAGCCTATCTTCTAAGATAATTCGCAGGGTCAGTATTGTCTCGCGAGTTCCTACATTTCTCCGGAATCCAAACTAATCTTCCCAGACGTCGGCTTTTACCAGTTTATCCATTCTTCTGCTTCTTCAAAGAATGTGTGTCAGTATTTCGCAACCGTGACATGTTAAACTAATAGGTTGACAGTTTTCACAGACGTCAGCAACTGCTTTCCTTGGAACTGGAATTATTACATTCTTTAAATCTAAGGGTATTACTCTTGTCCCATACATCTTGCTCACAGATGGAAGAGTCTAGTCATGGTTGGCTCTCCCAAGGCTATCAGTAGCTCTGACGGAATGCAGTCTACTTTCGGGGCCTTGTTTCGACTTAGTCTTTCAGTGTCCTGCCAATTCTTATCGAAGCATCATACCTCCCATCTCTTCTTCTACGTCCTCCATATCCGCATTCAGTGACGTTTATGGGTTGAGTATGACACGGCAACCATTCGGTACCGTTGGGCCTTTATGCCTGTTCTGGGGGAGTTTAGTGTTAGTCTTCTATGTCTATAATATTGCCTGCAAGTTCGTCTCTCTTGTATAGACCCTCTATATATTCCTTCCACCTTTCTGCTTGCCCTTCTTTGCTTCGGGGAGGTTTTCCATCTGAGCTCTTGATATTCATATATGTGCTTTTGTTTTCTCAAAAGACCTCCTTAATTTTTGGTTAGGCAGCATCTATCTTCCCCTTCTGAAATACGGTTCTAAATCCTCACATTTGTTACCGAGCCACTCCTGCTTAGCCATTTTGCACTTCCTGTCAGTCGTATATTTTTGGCCTTTGTATTCTTTTTCGCCATGCTCATTTACCGCAATTTTGTATTTTATCCTTTCATCAATTAAATTCAGTATCTCCTACCTCATCCAAGGATTTCTATTATGCCTTGTCTTTTTACATCTTTGATCTTCTGCTGCCTTCACTACCTCACCTCTTAACGATATTCATTCCTCTTGTTACTGTATTCCCTTCCCCTACTCTAGTCAAGCGTTGCCTAGTGCTCCCTCCGAAACTCACAGCCACCTCTAGGTCTTTCGTATTATCCAGGTTCCATCTCCTTAATTTCCTATATTTTTGCAGTTTCATCAGTTTTGACCTACGATTCATAACCAATAAATTATGACCTGAGCCCACATCTGCCCCCTGGAATTGTCTTACAATATAAAATCTGGTTCCGAAGTCTCTCTTACCATTACGTAATCAATCTGAAATCTTCCGGTTCCTTCAGGCCTCTTCCACTGACTACCTACGACACAAAATTCTTCCTATGGTAAATCTTTAGTTGTGGAATTTATAGCTTTTCCAAAAAATACGTATTTTCTTTTAATTTCACCTAGTAACCAAGTGAATAAAAATCCTGCGCCGCGCGTAATAGAATTTCACGCTTTTATTCACGCTATCTCAAAATATAAAAAAGACGAACTACTTGCATAACACAACTTCAACGCGAATTCTCAAAAGAAGTGCTAAAAGAACTGCGCATCGTTGTTGGTGTCTAGGTTTTAAGTAATTCAGGTAATGATGCAACCAGTATCATAACGTCAGTATCATACGAGCACAAAACAATCACTGACCAAATCATCTTTAAAATAGCGATGGCCTCGGACGCTCTTTCCTGGTTGTGCGACTGTTGGGTACTGCATTCTCCGGCTACTTTTAACTACTGTGTTGCGACTAGTTTATCAAACAGATTAGTACAAGGATGAACACCCACTTGTAGCTTCAGTTCTATAGCTCAGCAAATGTTCTTCCATATCGTCCTAACCTTAATACTTCACACGAGGAAATAAAGAAATAAACTGTGAAAAAAGAAGCAAAGTAGAAATAGTGAACGGTCCAAGCTCAAGTTATGCAGCATCCATCATAATAGCGTAGCCACGGCATCGTGGCATCGCGCTTATGTGTTGGCCAGCTAAGGAGGAGATCAATGTTCAGATATCAATCGTGCTGTTCTTTTTTTTTTTCTTTTCTTTTTTCAGGAGATTATGAACTGTCTGTCCGGTTATTGACGTGTCTGTTCGCTGTATTCAGATTTGTGTCTGTATCGTTGTGTAACTTCCGTTTGCAGCTGCGAGGTGTCAGAAAGCGGCCTCCAGACGTACGTCCCTCCTATTTCCTCTACACAAGTTATAACTCTTGCATTCTGCTTTGGAAGTTTTGACTTTCGAATTCCATTGTGTAACGTTGTTCGCACCCGCTTAACCAAGCGAGGTGGCGCAGTGGTTAGCAGACTGGACTCGCATTCGGGAGGACGACGGTTCAATCCCGCGTCCGGCCATCCTGATTTAAGTTTCCGTGATTTCCCTAAATCGCTCCAGACAAATGCCGGGATGGTTCCTTTGAAAGGGCACGGCCGACTTCCTTCGCCGTCCTTCCCTAATCCGATGAGACCGATGACCTCGCTGTTTGGTCTCTTCCCCCAAACAACCCAACCCAAGCACCCGCTTATTTGTTGTTGGCATTTCTGTGAAAGGCCGACTCGGTATCTCGCATGCTGTCACTATACATTTACTTGCGACGGTAGTCTATTCTTAACACATGACTTATATTCTGTAACCAATGTATGGTATGGCAATTGCCAACACTACAGAAGAAAAGACACGTGAATGACCGGACGGAAACTTCATAAATGGGTGGGAAAGAAATGGGGCACAAGGGAGATTCGAATACGGATCTACCGCTTTGCTGTTCTATACCGTGCCCACACAACCACGGCGCCGTCATTCAAGCATTTCGCTCGATATTGTAGATCTTGAGCTGGGACCGTTCGCTGTTTGTATTTTTGCTTCCTTTTTCACTGTTTAATACACTTTCTTCCTGTTCTCATGCTTGACCTGTGTTCAGTTTTTGACGAGCTATCCACTGGGTCATCTTACGACTAAATCTGAGGGGGTTGCGATGGGTAGTTTTCCTCGTGAGGAGGACACTCTGGTATGGACGACCATTGTTTTATGTACTCGTTATCAAACATTTCAGCTGTGGTGTGTGTAGGGCGTATTTTTGTCTGTTTTATTTACTTGACCGATTATTTTCTCTTTCTTTGCAGGTGAGTACCGGAATGATGATGCAGCATAGCAGGGAAGATGCTGTCCGTGGCAGTCACGGTAGGGGTTTCCGCAGAGTGCACTAGCCTAAACATTCTGTACCAGTCTGCTGCTTCATCGTCACCAACCGCACATTTTCACTTGTAACGTTAATGTTGAACGGGTTCTGTAGGCGAACGGGAAGCAGTGTGGCTTTCTCGCTGCCACAGCTCGACGCTGACCGACCTACTGAGTAACCCAATCCGTTTACATGGGGCGCCCAAAACCATATTATGTAAACCGATTTCCCAATACCGCCTCTCGGTTGTCTTTTAAACACTTCTAAATAGAGTCTGGAAATCTGCTTCTATTTGCCGACAATCGACTTCCGCTACCATGTAAACGCAACCGGTTTTGAAACGTTCTTCGATTGTCAAGCCACATATCTTTTTCAGAATATTTGGTTAATGCGAATTTATTGTGCAGTGATGGGAAAATAGAGGTATTAGGTTGAGAATGAAGCTGTCTAAGTGTAATATTTAAATGAAGAAAAATAACGATTGTTTTAACTGACTCATAAACTGCATCAGCTGTTTTCCAGACGCCGTATTTAACTGGGCTAGCCAATCAGCTTCAGACGTTAACATGTAAACGGTTTCTGAAATTCGGTGCCGGCCGAAGTGGCCGTGCGGTTAAAGGCGCTGCAGTCTGGAACCGCAAGACCGCTACGGTCGCAGGTTCGAATCCTGCCTCGGGCATGGATGTTTGTGATGTGCTTAGGTTAACTAGTTCTAAGTTCTAAGTTCTAGGGGACTAATGACCTCAGCAGTTGAGTCCCATAGTGCTCAGAGCCATTTGAACCATTTTTTTTTGAAATTCTGTTTTCGTCTTTCGAAAGACGTATGTAAATGTAGTAACTGTAGCAACTGTTCCATTCTTTCCGCTATTTCTTACGCTACCTCAAAACGAAGTTACTTTCCAGATGGCTCTCGTACGCCGGTAGTGCAGCCATCTGTTGCTCGTCTCTGTCTTAAAATAACCCTACCAAAACTTTCATTAGATGATACCCAACGTTGCAGTTAAGGAAAATGCTTGTGCCACTGTACGCTACTATGAAGACCTTCGTTATTGGTTTCGATTATTACTAACGACCATCAGCCACAGTGAGTTTTACAATGACAGTATCTGTGTGGATACATACCTAACTTTCGGCCGGCCGACTCTACATAACGTCAAAAATACCAACTGCACAACGAAACTCCGAAATATAGAAAGGTCTTGATCACGCAGTTCCTTATTAAGCTTTATGCGCTGCAAAATTTCATAATTAGACTGAAGCTGTGGAATAAAATGTACGACGAAATTAACGATGGCAAATATGTACATAATAACATAAGTATCTATCTCAATAATCCATATAAAGAAATTTCAATTAATATCGTACCTACATTTAAATCAAACTTTAGTAAAAAGCTCACAAAGGTGAATACACAGACTCAATATGACAGATATCATCTCATATAGGCATATTTGACAATGTCGTAGTGCGTTCGAAGAGAACCACTGCCAAACTGAATGTGACGATTGAGCTATGTAGGAAGTAATCTAAGGCAATGAAGCCAAAGAGTAAGAGCTTGTTTTTGTTAGATACACACACATAAAAAAAAGTTTTGAATCACCTCTGTTCCGAGAATAGCGGAACCTGCACAGAAAATTGGAATAGAGATCAACATAAACATCATTTCCGCCCTTTCTATTGCGCATGAAAACCACACATTGCATGTTGTACGACCATACAGCGAGACCTTCATAGGTGGTGGTCCAGATTTCTGTACACATCGGTATCTCTAATATCCAGCAGCACGTCCTCTTGCATTGATGCATGCCTGTATTCATCAAGGCACTGTTGGTTCAGTGTGTTCCACTCCTCAACGGTGATTCGGCGTAGATCTCTGACTGGTTGGTGGGTCACATCGTCCATAAACAGCCCTTTTCAATCTATCCCAGGCATGATGATGGGGTTTATGTCTGGAGAACTTGCTGGCCTCTCTAGTTGAGCGATGTCGTTATCCTGAAGGAAGTCATTAACAAGATCTGCACGATGGGGGGCGCGAATTGTCGTCCATGAAGACTAGTACCTTCCCAATATGCTGCCGATTGTCAAAAGCTTTCTCTAAGTCTACAAATGCTAGAAATGTAGGTTTGCATTTTCTTAATCTTTCTTCTAAGATAAGTCGTAAGGTTAGTATTGCCTCACGTGTTCCAACATTTCTACGGAATCCAAACTGAACTTCCCCGAGGTCCGCTTCTACCAGTTTTTCCATTCGTCTGTAAAGAATTCGCGTTAGTATTTTGCAGCTGTGACTTATTAAACTGATAGTTCGGTAATTTTCACATCTGTCAACACCTGCTTAAGAAAAATTCGGAGTAGGTATTAAAATTCATGGAAAAGAAGTAAAAACTTTGAGGTTCGCCGATGACATTGTAATTCTGTCAGAGACAGCAAAGGACTTGGAAGAGCAGTTGAACGGAATGGACAGTGTCTTGAAAGGAGGATATAAGATGAACATCAACAAAAGCAAAACAAGCATAATGGAATGTAATCGAATTAAGTCGGGTAATGCTGAGGGAATTAGATTAGGAAATGAGACACTTAAAGTAGTAAAGGAGTTTTGCTATTTAGGGAGTAAAATAACTGATGATGGTCGAAGTAGAGAGGATATAAAATGTAGACTGGCAATGGCAAGGAAATCGTTTCTGAAGAAGAGAAATTTGTTAACATCGAGTATAGATTTAAGTGTCAGGAAGTCGTTTCTGAAAGTATTTGTATGGAGTGTAGCCATGTATGGAAGTGAAACATGGACGATAACCAGTTTCGACAAGAAGAGAATAGAAGCTTTCGAAATGTGGTGCTACAGAAGAGTGCTGAAGATAAGGTGGGTAGATCACGTAACTAATGAGGAGGTATTGAATAGGATTGGGGAGAAGAGAAGTTTGTGGCACAACTTGACTAGAAGAAGGGATCGGTTGGTAGGACATGTTTTGAGGCATCAAGGGATCACAAATTTAGCGTTGGAGGGCAGCGTGGAGGGTAAAAATCGCAGAGGGAGACCAAGAGGTGAATACACTAAGCAGATTCAGAAGGATGTAGGTTGCAGTAGGTACTGGGAGATGAAGAAGCTTGCACAGGATAGAGTAGCATGGAGAGCTGCATCAAACCAGTCTCAGGACTGAAGACCACAACAACAACAACAACATGGTTGCACTATCGGTCGGAGGATGGCATTCACGTATCGTACAGCCGTTACGGCGCCTTACATGACCACCAGCGGCGTACATCGGCCCCACATAATGCCACCCCAAAACAACAGGGAGCGTCCACCTTGCTGCACTCTCTGGACAGTGTCTAAGGCGTTCAGCGTGACCGGGTTGCCTCCAAACACGTATCCGACGACTGTCTGGTTGAAGGCATATGCGACACTCACCGCTGAAGAGAACGTGATGCCACTCCTGAGCGGTCCATTCGGCATGTTGCTTGGCCCATCTGTACCGCGCTGCATGGTGTCGTGGTTGCAAAGATGGACCTCGTCGTGGACGTCGGGAGTGAAGTTCCGCATCATGTAGCCTGTTGCGCACAGTTTGAGTCGTAACACGACGTCCTGTGGCTGCACGAGCAGCATTATTCAACATGGCGGCGTTGCTGTCAGGGTTCCTCCGAGCTATAATCCGTAGGTAGCGGTCATCCACTGCAGTAGTAGCCCTAGGGCGGCCAGAGCATGGCATGTCATCGACAGTTCCTGTCTCTCTGAATCTCCTCCATGTCCGAACAATATCGCTTTGGTTCACTCAGAGACGCCTGGACACTTCCCTTGTTGAGAGCCCTTCCCGGCACAAAGTAACAATGCGGACACGATCGAACCGCGGTACTAGGCATGGTTTAACTACAGACAACACGAGCCGTTCTCCTCCTTCCTGGTAGAATGACTGCAATTGATCGGCTGTCTGACCCCCTCCGTCTAATAGGCGCTGCTCATGCGTGGTTGTTTACATCTTTGGGCGGGTTTAGTGACATCTCTGAACAGTCAGTTGACTGTGATACAATATGCACAATCAACATCTATAGTCACGAGTTCTGCGAACCAGGGTGATGCAAAACTCTTTTTGATGTGTGTAGTTCTACTTTTCCATACTGTTACGTACTTTCGCATTACATTCCGTATAACTCGATGTCCAAACGGAATCCATTACTTCCGAAATAGTCTGATCACTATTCAGCTTTACGATCGTCTAGGCATCAGTTTTTGTTAACTTACGATCCTAACTCCACATCCCCAACTACAATGTCGGCGTTGACGGGCCCAGACGATGCGTAAAACTTTGTGTCGTGCGGGCATCAAAGGTAGACGAGTGGGCCTTCGGTTCCGAAAACGCATACCGATGATGTTTCGTTGACACTTGTTGATAGCCCAACACTGAAATTTGCAGCAATTAGCGGAAGGGCTGCACTACTGTCACGTTGAACGACACTCTTCAGTCGTCGTTGGTCCCGTTCTTACAGGATCTCTTTCCGGCCGCAGCAATGGCTGAGATTTTGTTTTACTGGATTCCTAATATTCAAGGTACACTTGTAAAAAGGTCGTGCGGGAAAATCCGCACTTCATTCCTATCTCGGAGATGCTGTGTCCCATCGCTCGTACGCCGGCTGTAACACCACGTTCAAACTGATTTAATTCTTGATGAGCTGCCATTGTAGCACCAGTAACCGGTCGTAACTACTGCGTCAGACACTTGTCTTGTATAGGCGTTGCTGACCGCTGCGCCGTATTCTGCGTTTGCATGTCGTTGTACTTGAATACGCATACCTACAGCAGTTTCTTCCGCGCTTCAGTGTAGATATTGTAAATGAAAATCTTCTTGCGCCTGATACTTGCAGCAATCGAAACTGGTAGAAGTTAATAATGTTTTAAAGCAGCGGACGGTGGTACAACGCAGTTTTGATCTTAGCAAATACTCAGTGTGTGAATTTAGCTGATGAATATGCATATGAAAAATATGAAGTAAACTATTTACGAGAACTCGTCGTAGAAGGTGGTGCAGTTTTTGGCGCCACTGATGGTTTGTTAACAGCACAAATTTTCGCGGAATTGGGAAACTTCCAGCTTTGTCCACTGCGGCCACACTTGCTTTCCTAATTAATAGAGCGCCATTAGCTGATTAACCTGAGCTGCGGGATGGGACTGTTGTCGCGGAAATAAACGCTGTCATCAGACGTCAGGCCCGGGAAACGTGCACGACAGCCTCTGTGTGTGTGTGTGTGTGTGTGTGTGTGTGTGTGTGTGTGTGTGTGTGTGCGCGCGCACTGCAGAAGCTCATCCGCGAAAGTGCCGCGTAGTCCGACGTCGCGGAAACAGAATATTTCCGCTTGGGCGAATGCCCAACGAAGTACCAAGGGATTTACTCTGCCCGCCGGCATCGCAGCATTTTGCACAATTAGTAAGCCATAATCGACACAGACAAATTTCTGCGATACATTTTGAAATGGTATCAGAGTGCTACGTACTTACCAAGGAAGGAAGGAAGGAAGGAAGGTAGGAGTATTTTACCGCCTGTTGCTGCATGCCCCGTCAATTTTGTTGCTGTACGCTGTTCCTTTTCGCTGACTTACGCGTAAAAATATTTGCCGTGGATTACACAGGATTAACCTGCGCAGCTCCATACATTTTTTTTTGAAAAGTGTCAAAAATCTACCTCTACATCTACATGGATACTCTGCAAATCACATTTAAGTGCCTGGCAGAGTGTTCATCGAACCACCTTCACAATTCTCTATTAATCCAATCTCATATAGCGCGCGGAAAGAACGAACGCCTATATCTTTCCGTACGAGCTCTGATTTCCCTTATTTTCTCGTGGTAATCGTTCCTCCCTATGTAGGTCGGTGTCAATAAAATATTTTCGCATTCGGAGGAGAAAGTTGGTGATTGGAATTTCGTGAGGAGATTCCGTCGCAACGAAAAACTCCTTTCTTTTAATGATTTCTAGCCCAAATTCTGTATCATTTCTGTGACACTCTCTCCCATATTTCGCGATAATACAAAACGTGCTGCCTTTCTTTTAACTTTTTCGATGTACTCCGTCAGTCCTATCCGCTAAGGATCCCACACCGCGCAGCAGTGTTCTAAAAGAGGACGGACAAGCGTAGTGTAGGCAGTCTCCTTAGTAGGTCTGTTACATTTTCTAAGTGTCCTGCCAATAAAACGCAGGCTTTGGTTAGCCTTCCCCACATCATTTTGTGTGTGTTCCTTCCAGTTTAAGTTGTTCGTAATTGTAATGCCTAGGTATTTAGTTGAAGTAGGGCTTTTAGATTAGACTGATTTATTGTGTACCCGAAGTTTAGCGAATTCCTTTTAGCACTCATGTGGATGACCTCACACGTACCGTTATTCAGGGTCAACTGACAATTTTCGCATCATTCAGATATTTTTTCTAAAGCGTTTTGCAGTTTGTTTTGATCTTCTGATGACTTTATTAGTCGATAAACGACAGCTTCATCTGCAAACAACTGAACACGGCTGCTCAGATTGTCTCCCACATCGTTTATATAGATAAGGAACGGCAAAGGACCTATAACACTACCTTGGGAAACGCGTGAAATCACTTGTTTTACTTGATGACTTTCCGTCAATTACTACGAACTGTGACCTCTCTGACAGGAAATCACAAATCTGGACACATAACTGAGACAATATTCCATAAGCACGCAATTTCACTACGAGCCGCTTGTGTGGTACAGTGTCAAAAGCCTTCCGGAAATCCAGGAATACGGAATCTATCTGAAATCCCTTCTCAGTAGCACTCAGCACTTCATGTGAATAAAGAGCCAGTTGTGTTTCACAGGAACGATGTTTACTAAAGCCATGTTGACTGTGTGTCGATAGACCGTTTTCTTCGACGTAATTCATAATGTTAAAACACAATATGAGTTCGGATTTTAGCTCTTTAACTTCATTGTGACTTATAAATTGAGCCAGGTGTCGAAATACGTTTGTTTTAAAAAACTTATTAAGTAACATGCTATCATTGATGCCCCAAAAATCTTAAAATTTATACAACACAAGATCCAAAACTGTTTTAAATACCTAGAAGAATGGATAACGAGCAATGCAAAAAAGAAACATATTAATAGAGAGTAGAGTGCATAAACTGAAAAAGGGCATTCGGTATGTCGAAAACATGTAACAAAAAAATTCATGGCATGGAGCACACAAGTCCCGAAACACGGTACGCAATAGGAACATTAAACTAACAAGGACAATACTGCAGTGCTTGTGTTCCTTCGGGCATTCATCCATGTCCGGAGGCACTGTACTTCGTAACAACACAGGCGCGGCAATATCGTATTTATCCGGCAACCCTGGGAAAGCTACTTTCAGTTGAAATGTCTCCCCTGTGTGGGTATAATTACGCGTAATGAATGTACGTGTGCAGGTTGTAGGCACATGGTTGACGACATGTGCAAGTTCCGTTCTGGCCGTGAGCCGTGCTCGGGTAGTGACCGCTCGCGATAAGCGGGAAATTTGGGTTCGAGTCCCGACCAGCACAGATTTACATTGTCGTCACTCCATTACACTGCTTATGGCTCTATATATTCGCAACTTACATTTCATGTAAACTAATATGATTTGGAGGTCCTGAAATACTGAAAAAAGTTGAAAGAAGAATTTGAAGGAAAATATTGGGACCTAAATTAATAGTGATACTGAATACAAATAATGTTCAAAGAAAGAGCTCTATTTGAAAACGATAAAGTTGACTTAGGCAACGAGGAAAAGACTAAAATTATATGGATATATATACTGAATGGATAATAAGACCAACAAAGCACATCTTCGACTTACTAAACAGCTACAAATCCAAGTGGTTCATTAAAGTTATATATATATATATATATATATATATATATATATATATATATATATATATATATATATATATATAGCACTGGCTTCAGTATCTAGACAATAAATAACAAAATACTTTATATAGAAGCAGGATTTCAAGAAAGAGGTCTGCAAGACAATACTGAACCCAGGAAGAACACGAACGCCACTTCCGAAGGATGAAGTAACTAAAATTAAACCCAAAGAAGGAAACCCAAAGTTGATTTATTGTACCCTCCAAATGGGTTACTCGAATAAAAAATAAATAAATAAAACTCTTCTTGTAACTCATTCATTGGTTGGTCGAGCGTTCTTTGTGTGTTTCTTTTCGTTTTGTAGGGGAGGACGTAAATTACTCTTCAAAGTAGCATAAAGTTTAACAAGTAAGACATTTTAAGCTATGTCAAATAACTGTGTCTAAGTTTGCCAATGAATGACAGCAGCCTGTTCCAAAAGTTAAGATGCTCTATGCTGAAAATACTGATCGTTGTATCTTTTCAAGTCTGTTTCTGACTAAACAATACTGTAGAATAACATAGGTACTCTGTAAGACAAAAAAAAAGGCGCGCCACGAAGTAATTATCCTAATGGGACGGAAATTGGTGGATCTGATGTACACAAATAAACAAATGATTTCAATTCCAGAAAAAGTAGGTGATTTATTCAGGAGAATGAGCCTCTCAAATTGAGCATGTCAGCAACATGTTGGTTAACCTCTGGGCCTTGCGCAAACAGTTATTCTGCTTGGCATATATTGATAGAGTTGTTGCGTGTCCTACTGAGGTATATCGTGCTAAATCGACGAAAGAAGTAGCTTACAAAACGCTTGTTCGTCCGATTCTTGAGTATTGCTCATCAGTATGGGACCCTTACCAGGTTGGATTAATAGAAGAGATAGACATGATCCAGCGAAAAGCAGCGCGATTCATCATGGGGACATTTAGTCAGCGCGAGAGCGTTACGGAGATGCTGAACAAGCTCCAGTGGCGGACACTTCAAGAAAGGCGTTACGCAATACGGAGAGGTTTATTATCGAAATTACGAGAGAGCACATTCCGGGAAGAGATGGGCAACATATTACTACCGCCCACATATATCTCGCGTAATGATCACAACGAAAAGATCCGAGAAATTAGAGCAAATACGGAGACTTACAAGCAGTCGTTCTTCCCACGCACAATTCGTGAATGGAACAGGGAAGGGGGGATCAGATAGTGGTACAATAAGTACCCTCCGCCACACACCGTAAGGTGGCTCGCGGAGTATAGATGTAGATGTAGATGTAGATGTAAATTCCGCCCAGTTGGCACGTTAACCCTTCAAAATCCGAACTGGTTGGAGGGCCTTGTCCATAATCCTCCAAACGTTCTCAATCTGGGAGACGTCTGGTGACCTTGCTCTCCGTGGTAGGGTTTGGCAAGCAGTAGAAACGTCGCTGTGTGCGGGAGGAAATTATTTTGCTGAAATGTAAAGCCAGGATGGCTCGCCGTGAGGGCAACAAAACAGAATGAAGAATATCGCCGACTTTCAGCTGTGCTGTAAGTGTGCCGCCGATGACAGCCAAAAGGGTCTTGCTGTGAAATGAAATGAAATGAAATGGCGCCCTACACCATCACTCCTGCTTGTTGGGCCTAATGGCGGGTGACCGTGAGGTTGGTATCCCACCGCTGCCCGGGACTTCTCCAGACAGTCTCCTCTGTTTATCGAGGCTCAATTCGCAGCAGGTCTCATCACTGAGGGCAATTCTGCTCAAGTCAATGAGATTCCAGACAGAATGTGCCGACATGGGCTTGCCGACATACGTAGATCAATGGTAATCGGCGGAACAGGCGCCGTGAGCTCAACCTCATTCCTGTGAGCCACCTAGTAGTGATCCTTGCGGTCACAGAAGCACCAGTTGCACGTCGGTTCGATGATACTGGTGAATCCAGGGCTCTCAGTGCGCCTCTGACGATTTTTGGGCCCTCTCGTTATGTCGTTTCTCTCGGGCGACCGCTTCCTTCCTGACCCTGTGTTCTGCCATGGTTCACCCATTTCTGCCAATATTGTCGAATAGCGGCGTCATTCCTATTCAGATGTCGAGCTTTTCCTCAATTGCTCCAGCCGGCTTCTTTGAGCTCAATTAAAAGTCCTCTCTCAAAGCTGCACGCCACTGTCTGCGGGGCATACTTACAGTCCAACAGACTACACGGAATGAAATTCGCAGAGACTTTACGCCCTGGTATCAACATGTCCCCTGCTCTAGCTGCGTGGTGAAATTGCGCTGCAGCGTCACACTTTCACTCATCTGCCGCCAAAGTTTACAATTTTGCTTGTGTATACCTGTATGAATATCAATTTATGACCAGTTTGCATAACTACTGCTTGGTGAGTCGATTTTTTTCTTCTCAGCGTGTATAATTGTGAGATGTGTGTATTCAGAATTCTTTGCAAAATGATTCCTTGCAGATAAGGAGACGTGACACCTCTTTCTCTCAAGTACGCCACTTCAGGATCATGCAGGACCCAACTTTCGACTGCTTGATTGCTTAAAGTTTGGTTCCGACAGAGCTCTTAATAAATGACGAGTGATGTGCTGACAGTGAACAGTAAACATCCTAAGATAGATTAAAAACTTAAGAGGTTATTCTTAGGTGTGAGTTAATTATGTTTCTAATGAAACTGGAAGTTCTTTGTAATATGGCAAGCAGTATGATAAAATGAACTTCTAGGTATGGGACGCTAGTTCGTTTGTGGAACTGTATCCTATAAGGCAAGGGAAGACCCCAGAGTGTTTATGTAATAGTGGCACGGCTGCTTTTGTTTATTTTTTACGGCAGTCGTTTGCACTTCGCGGGTGAAAGCTCACGTAATACAGCTAGCTGTCTGTGTTGTTCTTTCGCCGTACAGAGTATAGAGATACTCCCGAAGCCGTAACAGGTACTAGAAATAAACTGAGAAATATTCATTAGTGGACAGCATTCGCCCAGTAAACGACGGTCTGTGCTAGTAACGTTGATCTCATCGTGTCCGTAAAGTGTCTTTCTGTAGACACTCGCAAGAATGACGGAGCTCCGCGGTAAGAGACAGAACATTGATTCGGTAGTAACTCCCAGCATTCCCTAAATCTTTTAAGAGATGTAACAGAGTGGTTCATTTGAAAAGAATACGGCTCATTTCCTATACTAGTCCGAGCTTGTACTCCGTTTCCAATGACGTAGTCCTTTTGCAGGACAATAAACTCCTCATATTTTTGTTCCTTTTGCAACAATATGAGGAATTGTCAATCTCCTGATAGTAAAACATTCGATCACATAAAAATTGGCCCGATGCTAACATTTCTGAGATACATGAGCTGAAAAAATAGCGAAAAATCAGTGGAAACTGTAACAACCGGAAAATACCCAGAAGTAATAGTCGAAAAGAATTTGAACTGCAATGATCACATAAAACTAATTGTAAGAAAAGCAGATTCCAGGCTGAGAGTCATCTGAAGAATCTCGGTGACAGGTAGTTGATCCATGAAAGAAGTGGCTTATAAAATACTTGAGTTTTGGTCATCACACTGGGAACCTTACCAGGCTGGGTTGATAGGAGTAGAGAGGACCAACAAAGAGCCGCACGATTCGTCACGCTGTCGTTTAGTAACACGAATGCGTCACAAGAGGTGACTGAAGAAATTACTATGCTAGAAGCTACACTGTGGATAAAATAAGTAGGCTGCAAAATGCCATGCACCTTAAGATACGTCCTCTGTCCCGCGTGAGGAAGATGTAAGTTGGGTTGCCTATCTTAAGGTGCGCGAAATATTTTATTTTACCCACATTTTACAAGGAGATGTTGTGTGTCGAAGTGAGCTTAAAATTGAAATAGTGAATCTTCGAAGATACGTCTCCTGAAATGACCACGACGATCGTTCTTCCCACGGACCATTTGCGAATGGAGTTTTGTAGGGGGGAAAGAAAAGTCTGACCTGAAGCACCTTCCGCAACATCATGTACGATGGTGTACAGAGTGTAAACGTTGATGTATTTCATATCACAGGCGTAAACACGACCGTCGCCGGATGGGACTGGTAACATATGAAGGTCTCACATAAAGGCTCATCATAAAGGCATATAATAAATGTCAGCCGGACTCAGTATGAGTGAAAAACTGATGATATAGAAGATTATGGTACTCCCCGCTGTCGTGAACGCTTCTGGAGTATGGAGCATTGCGGCTGACACCCACCTTAAGAGAAGACACATCTTGCAAAACCGAGCGCGACTTATCGTTTCCGGTGTACCTCTGTTCATATAAAACTGTCGTATGTCAACAGTATTACCTCTCATTAGGCCAAAAGGTTCATACTTTTGACTACAAACGCCCCCAATCCCAGTATTTCAAGAACAACAATTTTCTAATTGCTCAGCTTCCTCATTCATTGACACACAACTTCGCCCGACATCATAACCAGCCGTTTATTACCAGAATAACGCAGATTAGAAGACAGAGATACAGCGCACGCGCCCTTCAACTGGATTTCACAGTACCGTGAAAGCGCTGTAGTGGCGTTCAGCGGAGGCTCGACTGTGTTGCGGTGGACGGTGTCGTCTCGTCCGCGGCGGAAGTGATGGTCAACGGAGCTGCCGAGGCGCACCTGCGCTCCGCTCCTGCTGGCGCTGCGGAAGCCCGACGCTGACATCCGCTTGAGCAACCTGAGTTGCTGCCACCGAGCTTCTTCCTTTCGCTCACAGCGGAAGCTCACTGAGATGCGACTCTCCTCGGTGTGAATCTATGGCGCAGTTGCGAGGGGTAGTCATAAACGTGTAGTTTTCACCTCTCAAAAATCAAGCTGCGCTAATGACACGTGGTCACCGTGTCTGTCCTTCCCTACGTGTTTGCCTTCCCAACGACGGATGCCTTCACGGAGACCTTGGTTGTAGAAGTCTTCACTTCGTGTTGTTGAGGAAACATCCCTCTTAAAAAAATCACCTCTCCGTCATTCTGGAAATGCCAGCCAAGCAGTTATTTCTTAACTCTCGAAAAGAGGAAGAATTCACAGGGCGACATGCGGTGAGAATACGTGGAGTAGGACAAAATTAGATATAATAATGGACGATAAATAGTTTGAACAAGAAGAGGATAGAAGCTTTCGAAATGTGGTGCTACAGAAGAATGCTCAACATTAGATGGGTAGATCACATAACTAATGAAGAGGTATTGAATAGAATTGGGGAGAAGAGGAGCTTGTGGCACAACTTGACTAGAAGAAGGGATCGGTTGGTAGGACATGTTCTGAGACATCGAGGGATCACCAATTTAGTATTGGAGGGCAGTGTAGAGGGTAAAAATCGTAGAGGGAGACCAAGAGGTGAATACACTAAGCAGATTCAGAAGGATGTAGACTGCAGTAGGTACTGGGAGGTGAAGAAGCTTGCACAGGATAGAGTAGCATGGAGAGCTGCATCAAACCAGTCTCAGGACTGAAGACCACAACAACAACAATGCGGCATGTGTGACTGTTGTGTGCTTTGAGAGCTAAAGCTTTGTCGTGGAACAAAAACCCCCTTGGACTGCTTCCCGCGTTGCTTCGTCTTAATATCCGTAATTACCCATAGAGGTTTCGGTTTATGCTCCTGTTATAGCTTGGCCTTTACTACATCTACACACACACACACACACACACACACACACACACACACACACACACACACACACAGTCCGCAAACCACCGTACCGTGCGTACCGATGCGCATCCTGTACCGCCACTAATCATTTCCCTTCCTTTTCCATTGGCATGTAGAGCGAGGGAAAACCGACTGTCTATATACCTCCGTAAGTCCCCTAATTTCTCTTATGCTCGTGGTCCTTACGCGATATGTTGGTTGGCGGCAGTGGAATCGTAATGCAGTTAGCTTCAGACACCGATCGCCTAATTTTCTCAGTAGTGTTCCTCGAGAAGAACGTTACCTCCCCTCCAGGGATTTCCATTCGAGTACCAGAATCATTGCCGTAGTACTAGGGCGTTGTTAGAGTGTACCGGTAATAAATTTACCAGCCCACCTCTGTACTGCCTCGATGTCTTCTTGTAACCCAATCTAACGTGGTGTGGATTCCAGATATACGAGCAGAGTGTAAGTGTAGGTGGGACTAACATTCTCTTTGCGGTCTCCTTTACATATGAACTACACTTTCCTAAATTTTTCCCGATGAAACCTAGGTCGACCATTCGCCTACCGTCGTAAAATTCTTACAGGCTCGTTCCACTTCATATCGGTTTGCAACGTTACGCCTAGATATTTAATAGATGTGGCTGTCAAAGCAGCACATTCCTAATGCTACATTCCTAATGCTACATTCGAACGTTACGGGATTGTTTTTCATACTCATCCGCATTAACTTACATTTTTCTACGTTTAGAGCTAACGGCCATTCATCACACCAACTTCAAATTTTGTCTAAGTCATCTCGTATCCTTCTCCAGCAGTCAGTCAGCGACGACACGTTCCCGTACACATAAAGCATCATCAGCAGACGGCCGCAGATTGCTGTCTGTCCGTTAGGTCCTTTATGCATACAAAAATAACAGCGGTCCTATTACACCTCCTGGCCACTCCTGTCAGCGCTACACCATGACAGTCCACAAACCACTCGGCATCACCTCTCCAAATGGTGGTTGGTTTCTGACGATATTCGGCGGCGGTGATTCCACTGTGCGCTTTGCTCGGGGCCATAGTGATAGTACGCAGCACTCCTTCTTGGTGATTAGGCGTCTAAAGATGTCATCTGTATCCGTCTGCTACAGCTGTAACATTTCCGCTGCTAACACGGTTGGGCGGGCTTTGAGAACTGGTATGAGCAGTTGCGGAACCCAGCAGAGGGTGGCCTTTTCTACTGTTCAGAATGTCGCGCGGGACTTCAGTACTGATACGCAGCTGCTTTTCACTCCTTATACAGTCGCTACAATTTTGATTCGCCGGTCTTAGAGTACCAGTCCTCCTCTTGTCTTCAGATTCCGGGCTATTCGCAGAGAGGTGGTCTGCCGTTTCGTTCGTCGTTCACACTTGTTTGATCACAGTGCCCGCGAGGAAAAACTTCAACTCGGCCGGGAATTAAAGCCTCCCTCTTCGATTAGCTGTCTGCCGCGCTGACCGTGCAGCTACCAAGGCGGACTAGGAAAAAGTCAACGCACGATACTCATATCAGCGGGCTGCACCGTTTTGTTTTGGTTCCTCTAGCGCCGGGCGTCGGTATTACGGAACAAGGATTTCAGTGTGCACAAAGTCTGCAGACTTGTAGATGGAAAGTAATAAAAATGAATTACGTTACTTCGAGGCGATGATTAAAACTTCAAAACTGCCAGTTATATATGACGGACAGGGAGGAGTATGAATAAATCGCGTCTGATGAAGTCTCTGCGATACCTTGTCATTCACGAACAGTCACTATAAGCATCGGGTCCTCAGAGTGCCCCGCCAGGCGTGACTCGAACTTAGTTTCATTGATTCAAAGTACACTACTGACCATTAAAATTGCTACACCACGAAGGTGACGTGCTACAGACGCGAAAGTTAACCGACAGGAAGAAGATGCTGTAATTTGCAAATGATCAGATTTTCAGAGCATTCATCTACAACGGGCTGACATGAGGAAAGTTTCCAACCGATTTCTCATACACAAATAGCAGTTGACCGGCGCTGCCTGGTGAAACGTTGTTGTGATGCCTCGTGTAAGGAGGAGAAATGCGTACCATCATGTTTCCGACTTTGATTAAGGTCGGATTGTATCCTATCGTGATTTCGGTTTATCGTATCGCGACATAGCTGCTCGCGTTGGTCGAGATCCAATGACTGTTAGCAGAATATGGAATCGGTGGGTTCAGGAGGGTAATACGGAACGCGTTGCTGGATACCAACGGTCTCGTATCACTAGCAGTCGAGATGACAGGCATCTTATCCGCATGGCTGTAACGGATCGTGCAGCCACGACTCGATCCCTGAGTCAGCAGATGGTGACGTTTGCAAGACGACAACCATCTCCACGAGCAGTTCGACGACGTTTGCAGCAGCATGGACTATCAGCTCGGAGACCATGGCTGCGATTACCCTTGCCGCTGCATCACAGACAGGAGCGCCTGCGATGGTGTACTCAACGACGAACCTGGGTGTACGAATGGCAAAACGTCATTTTTTCGGATGACTCCAGGTTCTGTTTACAGCATCATGATGGTCGCATCGGTGTTTGGCGACATCGCGGTGAACGCACATTGGAAGCGTGTATTCGTCATCGCCATAGTGGCGTATCACCCGGCTTGACGGTATGGGTTGCCATTGGTTACACGTCTCGGTCACCTCTTGTTCGCATTGACGGCACTTTGAACAGTGGACGTTCCATTTCAGATGTGTTACGACCCGTGGCTCTACCCTTCATTCGAACCCTGGGAAATCCTATATTTCAGTAGGATAATGCACGACCGCATGTTGCAGGTCCTGTAAGGGACTTTCTGGATACAGAAAATGTTCGAATGCTGCTCTGGCCAGCAGAATCTCCAGATCTCTCACCAATTGAAAACGTCTGGTCAATGGTGGCCGAGCAACTGGCTCGTCACAATAGGCCAGTCACTACTCTTGATGAACTGTGGTATCGTGTTGAAGCTGCATGGGCAGCTGTACATGTACAAGGCTTCCAAGCTCTGACTCAATGCCCAGGCTATCAAGGCCGTTATTACGGCCAGAGGTGGTTGTTTTGATTTCTCAGGATCTATGCACCCAAATTGCGTGAAAATGTAATGACATGTCAGTTTTAGTATAATATATTTGTCCAATGAATACCCGTTTATCATCTGCATTTCTTCTTGGTTAGTAAGTAGTGTATGATTCCCTAGCGCTACAACCACAGGTTATCCAATGGGTAATGTGGAAACAGCACAGACATATTTATACTGAGGTGACAAAAGTCGTTGGATAGGGATACACACATACACAGGTGGCGGTAGTATCGCGTGCACAGGGTATAACAGGGCAGTACATTGGCGGAGCTGTCATCTGTATCAGGTGATTGATGTGGAAATGTTTCCGACGTGATTATGGCCGCACGACGAGCATTAACAGACTCTGAACACGGAATTGTAGTTGGAGTTAGATGAATGGGACATTCCATTTCGGGAATCGTTAGGGAATTCAGTGTTCTAAGATCCACAGTGGCAACCGTATGCTGAGATTACCAAATGTAAGGTAGTACCTCTGCCCACGGACAACGCAGTGGCCGACGGCCCCCACATAACGAGCGAGAGCAGCGGAGTTCACGTAGCGTTGTCACTCCTAACAGAGAAGCAAAACTGCGTGAAATAACCGCAGAAATCAGTGTGGAACGTATCAGTCAGAACAGTGCAGCGAAATCTGGCGTTGATGGGCTATGCCAGCAGACGACCGACGCGAGTGCCTTTGCTAATAGCACGATGTCGCTTGCTGAGCATGTCCTGGGCTCGTGACCATATCTGTTGTATCCTAGACGACTGGAAAACCGTGACCTGATCAGTTGACTCCAGATTTCAGTTGGTAACAGCTGACGGTAGGGTTAGTGTGACGCAGGACCCGCGAAGCCATGGACCCAGGCTGTGCAAAATGAAGGTGTCTCCGTATTGATGTGGGCGGTGTTTACGTGGCACGGTCTTAGTCCTCTGATCCAACTGAACCGACCATTGACTGGAAATGGTTATGTTTGGCTACTTGGAGACCATTTGCACCCATTCATGGCCTATATGTTTCCAAACAACGATGGAATTTTTATGGATGACCGCGCGCCATGCGATTGTTTTGAAGAACGTTCTAGGCAATTCGAGTGAATTATTTGGCCACCCAGATCGTCCGACATAAATCCCGGGGAACATTTATGGGACGTAATCGAGATGTTAGTTCGTGCACATAATCCTGCACTGGAAACGTCTTTGCTATTACGGACCGCTATAGAGGCAAGATGGCTCAATATTTCTACGGGAAACTTCCAGCGATTTGTTTAATCCATGCCACGTCGAGTTGCTGCACTACTCCGCGCAAAAGAAGATCCGACACGATATCACGATATTAGGAGGTATCGCATGACTTTTGTCACCTCAGTGCATTACATTACGGTTTCGACGTTTCTCATCCCACCGCGCAAGTATCATTTCATGTCCTGCATCTTCACTGATTTCATTCCCATGTTAATTCAATTGAAAGCTGAGTACGTTTGCTCTGTGTCGAAATCTATTAGTTATCGTTGAAGTGACTAGTAGTTGCCAGCAGGTCACTGCGTCATCTGTTGCTACATTGCTAACCCTTGGCACAGTGCACGGTCCAAGATGCATGTTGCCTATCTAATGGCTTTCATGAGGCAACAAAAATTTCATCTTCAATATTTCAAATTATTATTCACCGAGTTCACAAATTTTAAACGCTGTCAGTGTACTCATTAGGAGGTATAATCTTATGATAAAGGTTTAACACAGAAAGAAAAGTATTACGGTTAGAAACTGTATATATACCTTGAGGCAGCCTAATTCACAGTGCGCAAATTAACCGAAATTTATTCATCCAGTATTTGAGAATGAGAGCGATTTGCGATTTCCAACAAACTATATAGAAAAAGGTTCAAAATTGTGTTAAATTTTCCTTGCATGCTAAACGTCAGATATTTTACATATCAACTAGTTTGTAACGTAATTAGAGGTATGAAACTGTTTTATATATGGGAGGTCGATTATTTAAGAAATCGAGGGTGGGAGTAGTTTATTGCGTTTTGCGAATACCGGATACAGTACTTCATTGACGCGAGGCAGTATGAGTAAATTACTAGCGGAATTGCAGATTAGATGGATAGCTGCGATAAACGTAGCAATTTTCACAGGGCATAACAGCCGCGTAGTGGTAATTATTGAAAACTGAGATGTTTGTCATTTTTTCACAAGAGGTCGTCGGTATGGCAGGTTACTGAACGTTTGTGGAACGAGATGCAGTCGCATTTTGCATAAAATTCGCAGTTATCTACTGTAAATTAATGTAATAGGGTGCATAATCTCGAACTTATGGCAGAAATAAACAACCAGTTATTCCTAGAACAGGAAAAGAAGAGTTCTTAACCCGCTTTCAGTCAGCATGTACATAATCTTACATCATCGGGTTACTTACGAAGTAGGCGTTGATGCAACATACCGGCGGGAGGTAGGACAGTGGTTAACTTAATGTGTATTGAAGCTTTAGCTCTGAGACAGGTTGCTCTATAACAGAAAAATATATATATTGCGTATGTAACGAAAGAACACTAAATATCCAGAATGAGATTTTCACTCTGCAGCGGAATGTGCGCTGATATGAAACTTCCTGGCAGATTAGAACTGTGTGCTGGACCGATACTTGAACTCGGGACCTTTGAGGAGACGAGGTACTGGCAGAAGTAAAGCTGTGAGTACGGGGCGTGAGTCGTGCTTGGGTAGCTCAGTTGGTAGAGCACTTACCCGCGAAAGGCGGAGGTCCCGAGTTCAAGTCTCGGTCTGGCACACAGTTTTAATCTGCCAGGAAGTTTCAACACTAAATATGTCTGACTTCACGGTCTTTAACATGTTTTAGATGAAAGGAGAGGCAGTTTGTTGCGGCCGGACGCAGTAACTTTTGTCTTCTCAAGCCTTATAAAAATGATTCAAATGGCTCTGAACACTATGCGACTTAACTTCTGAGGTCATCAGTCGCCTAGAACTTAGAACTAATTAAACCTAACCTAAGGACATCACACACATCCATGCCCGAGGCAGGATTCGAACCTGCGACCGTAGCGGTCGCTCGGCTCCAGACTGTAGCGCCTGGAACCGCACGGCCACTCCGGCCGGCTAAGGCTTATAAAATAAAAAGAAATGTTCAAATGTGTGTGAATTCCTAAGGGACCAAATTGCTGAGATCATCGGTCCCTGTCCCCTTCACACTACTTAAACTAAATTACGCTAAGAGCAACACACACACCTGCCCGAAGGGGGACTCGAACCTCCGGCGGGAGGTGCTGCGCAATCCGTGACATGGCGTCTCTAACCACGCGGCTATAAAATCCAGACAGTTGCCATGTACAGTGTAATTTATACTAGCCCACAATCTCGGCTTTGCCCTGGTAAACATTTTGCCAGTTTTCTATTAGAAATGAAATCTTATAGCTACTCCTGCAGTAGATACGGTGTGAGCTGATCCCGGACAGTTTTCTCATGCTGGGCGCAGCTGCTTCGTTTGTCTACAACGCGATTTTGTAAACATTCCTGTGTCAACGCCTCTCCATAGCTCTATAGAAGGCTATTGTTTTCGCCTACGGCCGCTTCACAGTTAGAAAGCTATCGAAAGTGCTGGTGTCAGTGATTTCCTTCAGTTAACTCGACTGTAGGAGTGTATTAGTAGTAAAGAATGAATGTTTTAAAATTTCATGCATGTTGCATTTTTTCGATGCATCTCAGTGTTTACGACGTAGTATCCCTTTAACTATGTGTTGTGCAATGACATATTCGCGTAAGTGCCTTTAACGGCATATATGGATACTGCCTGCGAAATTTATTGCGAATTAAGTTAGTAACACAGACGTAATGAATGGTTTATGACATGTCTTATGAGCTATGCCGGGTACTTCCGTTCTTACCTGCAGTGCGATTGTTGCCTGACAGTAAGAGATGTGTGTACCAAGTTTAGCTGACATGGGTCCAGCAATGTAGAATATGTGAAAACACACACACACACACACACACACACACACACACACACACACACACAAAATTTTTGTAATGCAGGATGAGTCAAAAAGGACTTCACAACTTTGGAACGATATAGAAATTTATAGAGATGACTTACAGATCGGTTGATGTATCATTTTCTAGCAAACAACCTCAAGTTTCAGATAAGTGTCAAGTGTCACTTTGGTTCGAAGTGACTACCATTTGTGATGTGCAAACATCCCACCGGTACTGAATTTCAGCCACACTTGTGCAACGGCAGCGCATGATCGATTTTTCAGCTCGGCCAAATTGTTCGATAGGGGAGGAGCATAAATACGGTCTTTACTTAATCCCCCGAGAAAGAAATCTTGTGGTTTAAAGTTTGGGGAGCGAGGTGGCCTTGACAGCACACTCCGCACCAGTGAAAGTAGCCATTCTAATTGCACACTATACTGGCTTTCCTGATGGCTAAATAGGGTACTGATGCTCTTCGTGGATCAAACTTGAGATTGTTTGCTACAAAATGACACTCCTATCGATTCTATGAGTTACCTACTGAATTTTTATATCATTACAAAGTTGTGAAGTCCTTTTTGACTCACTCTGTACGTATGGATTAGGTACCAACGAACTTAATGTAGACATTGCAAGATCAACTTAGGACGTTCCTAGTAGACAGAATCTGCATCTACGTGGATACTCTGCAAATCACATTTGAGTGCCTGGCAGAGAGTTCATCGTATCACGTTCACAATTCTCTATTAATCCAATCTCGTATAGCGCGCGGAAAGAACGAACACCTATATATTTCCGTACGAGCTCTGATTTCCCTTATTTTCTCGTGGTAATCGTTCCTCCCTATGTAGGTCGGTGTCTGCAAAATATTTTCGCATTCGGAGGAGCAAGTTGGTGATTGGAAGTTCGTGAGAAGATTCCGTCGCAACGAAAAACGCCTTTCTTTTAATGATTTCTAGCCCAAATTCTGTATCATTTCTGTGACACTCTCTCCCATATTTCGCGATAATAAAAAACGTGCTGCCTTTCTTTGAACTTTTTCGATGTACTCCGTTAGTTCTATGTAGTAAGGATCCCACACCGCGCAGCAGTATTCTAAAAGATGACGGACAAGCGTAGTGTAGGCAGTCTCCTTAGTAGGTCTATTACATTTTCTAAGTGTCATGCCAATAAAACGCAGTCTTTGGTTAGCCTTCCCCACAACATTTTCTGTGTGTTCCTTACAATTAAACCTAGGTATTTAGTTGAATTTACGGCTTTTAGGTTAGTGATTTATCGTGTAACCGAAGTTAGAGTTCCTTTTAGCACTCATGTAGGTGACGTCACACTCTAACTGCCTCTTTTCGCACCATTCCGCTATTTCTTCTAAATCTTTTGCAGTCTGTTTTGATCATCTGATGACTTTATCAGTTGATAAATGACAGCGTCATCTACAAATAACCGAAGACGGCTGCTCAGATTGTCACCCAAATCCTTAATATACCGGGTGATCAAAAAGTCAGTATAAATTTGAAAACATAATAAACCACGGAATAATGTTGATAGAGAGGTAAAAACTGACACACATGCTTGGAATGACATGGGGTTTTATTAGAACCAAAACAAAAAACAAAAGAAACGAAGTATTGCTAGACTCGTGAAAGATCTCTTGCGCGCGTCGTTTGGTGATGATCGTGTGCTCAGCCGCCACTTTCGTCATGCTTGGCCTCCCAGGTCCCCAGACCTCAGTCCGTGTGATTATTGGCTTTGGGGTTACCTGAAGTCGCAAGTGTATCGTGATCGACCGACATCTCTAGGGATGCTGAAAGACAACATCCGACGCCAATGCCTCACCATAACTCCGGACATGCTTTACTGTGCTGTTCACAACATTATTCCTCGACTACAGCTATTGTTGAGGAATGATGGTGGACATATTGAGCATTTCCTGTAAAGAACATCATCTTTGCTATGTCTTACTTTGTTATGCTAATTATTGCTATTCTGATCAGATGAAGCGCCATCTGTCTGATATATTTTTTGAATGTTTGTATTTTTTTGGTTCTAATAAAACCCCATGTCATTCCAAGCATGTGTGTCAATTTGTACCTCTCTATCTACATTATTCCGTGATTTATTCAGTTTTCAAATTTATACTGACTTTTTGATCACCCTGTAGATAAGGAACAGCAAAGGGCCTATAACACTACCTTGGGGGACGACAGAAATCACTTCTGTTTTGCTCGATGACTTTCCGTCAGTTACTACGAACTGTGACCTTTGGCAGGAAATCACAAATCCAGTCACATAACTGAGACGATATTCCATAAGCCCGCAGTTTCACTACGAGCCGCTTGTGTGGTAC
Organism: Schistocerca nitens; assembly: GCF_023898315.1. Taxonomy (NCBI): domain Eukaryota; kingdom Metazoa; phylum Arthropoda; class Insecta; order Orthoptera; family Acrididae; genus Schistocerca; species Schistocerca nitens. Next base: position 1,130,833,412 of record NC_064614.1, read on the forward strand.
CGTGTCAAAAGCCTTCCGGAAATCCAGAAATACGGAATCTATCTGAAATTCCTTGTCTGTAGCACTCAACACTTTACCTGAATAAAGAACTGGTTGTGTTTCACAGGAACGATGTTTTCTAAACCCATGTTGACTGTGTGTCAATAGACCGTTTTCTTCGAGGTAATTCATAATGTTCGAACACAATACATGTTGTAAAATCCTGCTGCATATCGACGTTATCGATATGGGCCTGTAATTTAGTGGATTACTCCTACCTTTCTTGAATATTGGTGTGACCTGTGCAACTTTCCAGTCGTTGGGTACGGATCTTTCGTCGAACAAACGGTTCCTTCAGAAGTTTCTAATACATTGTCGCTCGTGTATAAAATTCAACACATTTGTTGTTTAAGGCAGGAGTTACTGCTGGAAGTTGCGGAATTGCAGTCGCTGTAGGGGTGGTTTCCTGTTATGAAAGTGTCAGAGAGGTTATAGGGTAGACCGGACGCAGTGCTGGCTCGTCTTTACTAACAGCAAGTCGGGGCGGAAGGAGGGTCGGCCTGGGGTGGTGCAGATAGCGTTGGGGCGGTCTTGTGTCACGCAATATCCTTGCTGTCTGCCGCCTGCCGTAAGCTCGCCCACCCGTCCTCAGACGCGAACGACAGCCAACACTACAGCAGCTGTTTCTGACTGCCTCTGCCTGCTAACCACAGGGTTGAAGGGAAGCAGTCATTGAGAAGGGGGCGATGCAGGTTTCTCCGTGACTTAGTTCCGTCAGAGACGACAACCGACTTGGAGGAACAGTTGAACGGAAGGGCTTGTATCTGTAATGGTATTATTTATATGAGCATTAGGCTGTAGCCTTTGGCATGTTTTGTGCCAAAGTTCCGTCTCCTAATACTGGAGACCTCATCTGAGGCTATAAAGACTCAGTAGTTGCAAACCTAAATCAGCTCGGATTGCTTATAGCATTAGCAGACAAAACGATAGGCACAGACACATGTAACAGAACATGCCGTGAGGTTCATACAACAAACAAAAGGATGCAAATTCCCGCTGTGAAAGCTTACATCGGAAATACTATCTCGAAATGTTGTTATAAAATCAACATAAATGTCACATAAGGGTAATGGGGTGTAGTCGAATAAACCACGTGTTGCGAAGGAATAATGATGAAAAGTAGAAGTAGTGGACGAGTTTTGTTGTTTCTGGAACAAAAAAACTGACGATAACGGAATTAGTGATCTAAAAAGTAAATTGCCAACAGCGAAAAAAGATTTTCTGAAAAAGAGACACAAATATACAGTTTGCATATGTTTGTGCTTGCAAAACTTGAAAAGTAGTCGGTCGATTGACTTGAATTTTTGACACAACGTTGCCTTCGAATAAGCGCTTGTTTTTATGTACCATTTTTTCAATATCTATAGGGTCTAATATATAAATAAAAATGTAATATATAAAGGGAAAAGTCACCAAAAATCCGTAAAAAACTCCTGGCCGATTTACTTCTAATTTTAAACGACTCCATTAAGCATTTACGGTGAGACGCCGTAAACACGGAGCAAGATAGAAAATGCGCTGCTGCCCTATGCTGTAAAAATGTGCTGTTTTCTTTCCTTTGTCGCAGTTAGTTTCGACTACTATACCGGGGCATCTAAACCATTAGACATACGCATGAAGTGTGTGCACAGTTGTGAAAGTGGACAACCATCAGTTGTAAGAATGGAATGACGACAATGTAAATTTGTGGCGGACCGGGACTGCAACCTGCATTACCTGGTTGCCCCGAGCGGTTCCCTGACCATTAGGCTATCCGAGCACGACTTACGGCCAGATCCAACTTCCATGTGCGTCAGTAATGTGTCTACAACCTCCACTCGCACATCCATTATATGTATTTCCGTACATAGGACACAATACAAAGACGCTCTGCCTCCCCCCTGCGGGTCCGGGGTAAGAATAGGCCCGAGGTATTCCTGCCTGTCGTAAGAGGCGACTAAAAGGAGTTTCAACCGTTTCGGCCTTCCATGTGATGGTCCCCCTTGGGGTTTGACCTCCATTTTTCAAAATTCTACAGAAGTACGAGCCTTTTGGGGAAGGACGCCTTACGTGGTGTCCCACTGGTCCCCAGTGCACCAAGACCTTGGCACTCAGCATTGCACCGGCGTTGTAACCACACCCGCTATTCCTCAAATTGGGCCTAAACGCCTGATGGGTTGCACAAGTTACGCCCATAGTGCATCTCCATCTGCACCAGCGATCATGATGGACTTTCCATGGCACCAGAAATCCAGCACGGTAGCCAGCCCGTTGTGGTGGGGTCGTCATGTACCCTCTAGGTTGTAGCCCCCTGACAACACAGGGATCGTACTGTCGATACCTGAGCTGCACCCTCCCCACGTCGGCCAAGGAGTAGATGCCCGTCTCCTTGGGGCATCAGGACTCCCGGCAATGGTCATCCTGCCAGGTGGCCCTTGCTGCGGCTGGGTGGCGCCCGTGGGGAGAGCTCCTGGTCGGAGTGGGTGGTATCGGGGCGGACGTTTCGCAGATGAAACCTCAACACGTATCAGGTCGCTCTGCGGCAGAGTCTTTCAAAAGAAAAGATACCGTTTCTAGTTCTGGTTCTCCTGCCCTTTCCCCCTTGGCCACTCCATGGGAGGAGGGACAGGCCCGCCGGCTTGGGGCGAAGTACTTCCCCCGCTATTTGGTCTGTTCTCGAACCGATGGGGGACATTCGCCACCTCCAAGCCCATGTTCTTTGTTCAGCACATTGAGGACATCTTCGGGGAAATCGAGGCTCTCAGCAAGATGCGTTCAGGGTCCGTTCTTATCAAGACCACCTCCGCCACACAGTCGGCGGCGCTCCAGGCGTGCGACCGCCTAGGGGACATCCCAGTATCCATTGTCCCACATCTGGCACTAAATAGAAAGCAGGGGGTTATTTTTCATCGTGACCTCCTGCTGCAATCTGATGAGGAGCTCAGGGCCAACCTGGAGCGCCGAGGCGTGCATTTCGTCCGGCGAGTCCAGCACGGGCCCAAAGACCGTCGCATCGACACTGGGGCCTTTATCCTCGCCTTCGAGGGGGACGTTCTCACGGAGAAGGTAAAGGTGATGTGCTACCGGTGTGACGTGCGACCTTACGTCCCGCCTCCTATGCGCTGTTTCAGGTGTTTGTGCTTTGGGCACATGTCGTCACGGTGTGAGGTTGAGCCCCTTTGTGGCGATTGTGGACGTCCTCTTCGTGAGGAACATACATGCACCCCACCACCTCGGTGCATTAATTGTCCTGGCGTCCACTCGCCTAGATCCTCAGACTGCCCCGCATATCAGAAGGAGAAGAAGATACAAGAAATCAAAACTTTGGATCGGCTCTCTTATTCTGAGGCCAGGAAGAAGTATGACCCGTGCCATTGACCACTTCGTTTGCCTCAGTTGTGTCCACTCCTTCCGCGGTATCCTCACCCCTATCCTGTCCCCCCTCCGCCTCCTCCGCCCATCAGGGGGCTCTGCCTCCGCCTCCCAAATCCCTCCCTTCCAAATCCTCCTCCCCCGTGGCCCCCACCCCCTCTGCCCCAGGGGCCACCCTTCCTCCTCCTCCTGCCCCCACGCCACCTGAGAAGCGATCCTCTTCTCAGGCGTCCATCGGGGACACGTTCTGGACCCCAGCTTCCGCGGTCCGGCGTTCCAAAACGGACCCCGCGCGTGAGGACCTTCTTCGGGTCCAGCCCACCATCCCTGTGCCTCCTCGGCCTTCCAAGAAGGCCTCCAAGAAGAAGTCTTTATCCCCCTCTCCACCCCGGCGCGTTTCGTCTGACGGTCCATCCGTGAGTCGCTGCTCCCGGCCGTCCTCAGTTTCGCCGGGACGCTCTGCTGCCAGGCGCTCAGCTGGCCTTTCGTCGGCAAACGATGCTGCCCCTCCTACACAACCAGGGACAGCGGCCGCAGCTGGCGACGAGTCGATGGAATCGGATCCGCCTCCCGTCGGTTGTAGCGTTGTTCCCTCGCAACCTGGCCCTCCGTGGCCGTCGAGGTGACCAGCTCTTCCCCTGTCTCGTTCCCCCAACTTTTTGACTAGCGATGGCGTTGTTTCATTGGAACATAAGAGGTATTCGATCTAATCGGGAGGAATTACAACTGCTCCTCCGCCTGCACTGTCCGCTCGTCCTTGGTCTCCAGGAAACCAAGTTGCGCCCGACTGACCGTATTGCCTTTACCCACTATACCTCGGAGCGGTATGACCTCACCCCTGCGGACGGTGTCCCAGCTCATGGTGGGGTCATGTTGCTCATTCGGGACGATGTCTATTACCATCCCATCCCATTGACCACCCCACTTCAAGCAATAGCTGTCTGCATTAATCTTTCTGCTTTTACTTTTTCAGATTGTACCATCTACACTCCATCGTCATCAGCTGTTAGTCGGGCTGACATGATGCACCTGATTGTTCAGCTTCCCCCGCCGTTTTTATTGTTTGGCGACTTCAATGCCCATCATCCCCTTTGGGGCTCTCCTGCATCCTGTCAAAGAGGCTCACTCTTGGCGGATGTCTTCAACCATCTCAATCTTGTCTGCCTCAATACTGGCGCCCCGACTTTCCTCTATGACTCTACTCATACCTACTCCCACTTGGACCTCTCGATCTGTTCTACCACTCTTGCCCGTCGGTTCGAGTGGTATGTCCTTTCTGACACCTATTCGAGCGACCACTTCCCCTGTGTCGTTCGTCTCCTGCACCACACCCCATCCCCACGTCCTTCGAGCTGGAACATACTGAAAGCTGACTGGGGACTTTACTCCTCCCTGGCGACCTTTCCGGACCACGATTTTCCCAGTTGTGACAGTCAGGTCGAATACCTCACGGCTGTTATCATCAATGCTGCCGAACGTTCCATTCCTCGTACTACTTCTTCTTCTTCTTCTTCTTCTTCTTCTTCTTCACGTCGCGTTTCCGTCCCCTGGTGGAACGAGGCTTGTAGGGACGCTATCCGTGCTCGACGACGTGCTTTACGCACCTTTCGCCGCCATCCTACGTTGGCGAATTGTATTGAATACAAAAGACTCCGAGCGCACTGCCGTAGAGTCATCAAAGACAGCAAAAAAGCTTGTTGGGCCTCTTTCACCAGCTCCTTTAACAGTTTTACTCCCTCTTCCGTCGTTTGGGGTAGCCTGCGCCGGCTGTCGGGCATTAAGGCCCACTCCTCGGTACCTGGCCTGACCTCAGGTAATGAGGTCCTTGTTGATCCTGTGGCTGTCTCCAACGCCTTTGGCCGCTTTTTCGCGGAGGTTTCAAGCTCCGCCCATTACCATCCTGCCTTCCTTCCCAGGAAAGAGGCAGAAGAGGCTCGGCGACCTTCCTTCCACTCGCTGAATCTGGCAAATTATAATGCCCCCTTTACTATGCGGGAACTCGAACGTGCACTTGCACTGTCCCGGTCCTCTGCTCCGGGGCAGATGCCATTCACGTTCAGATGCTGGCCCACCTTTCTCTGGCAGGCAAAAGCTTCCTTCTTCGTACCTACAATCGCGTCTGGACCGAAGGTCAAGTCCCCATGCGTTGGCGTGACGCTGTCGTTGTTCCTATACCCAAACCCGGGAAGGATAGACACCTTCCTTCTAGTTACCGCCCCATTTCTCTTACAAGCTGTGTCTGTAAGGTGATGGAGCGCATGGTTAATGCTCGGTTAGTCTGGATTCTTGACTCTCGACGGCTCCTTACTAATGTCCAATGCGGCTTTCGTCGCCGCCGCTCCGCTGTTGACCACCTTGTGACCTTGTCGACATTCATCATGAACAACTTTTTGCGAAGGCGCCAAACGGTAGCCGTGTTCTTAGACTTGGAGAAGGCTTATGATACCTGTTGGAGAGGAGGTATCCTCCGCACTATGCACAGGTGGGGCCTACGCGGTCGCCTGCCCCTTTTTATTGATTCCTTTTTAACGGATCGAAAGTTTAGGGTACGTGTGGGTTCCGTATTGTCCGACGTCTTCCTCCAGGAGAACGGAGTGCCTCAGGGCTCCGTCTTGAGCGTAGCCCTTTTTGCCATCGCGATCAATCCAATTATGCATTGCATTCCACCTAATGTCTCAGGCTCTCTTTTTGTCGATGACTTCGCGATCTACTGCAGTGCCCAGAGAACATGCCTCCTGGAGCGCTGCCTTCAGCGTTGTGTAGACAGCCTCTACTCATGGAGCGTGGCAAGTGGCTTCCGGTTCTCTGAAGAGAAGACGGTTTGTATCAACTTTTGGCGATATAAAACGTTCCTTCCGCCATCCTTACATCTCGGTCCCGTTGTTCTCCCATTCGTGGACACAACTAAGTTTCTAGGGCTCACGTTGGACAGGAAACTGTATTGGTCTCCACATGTCTCTTCTTTGGCGGCCCGTTGTACACGTTCCCTTAATGTCCTCAGAGTTCTTAGCGGTTCATCTTGGGGAGCGGATCGCACTGTCCTGCTTCGCTTGTATCGGTCCATAGTCCGATCGAAGCTGGATTATGGGAGCTTCGTCTACTCGTCCGCTCGGCCATCCCTCTTACGCCGGCTCAACTCCATCCACCATCGGGGGATACGTCTTGCGACCGGAGCCTTCTACACTAGTCCTGTCGAGAGTCTTTATGCTGAAGCTGCCGAGTTACCATTGACCTACCGGCGCGACGTACTGCTGTGTCGGTATGCCTGCCGGCTGTTGTCTATGCCCGACCACCCCTCTTACAAGTCCTTCTTCGCCGATTCTCTCGACCGTCAGTACGGGTTGTATGTGTCTGCCCTGCTGCCCCCCGGAGTCCGCTTCCGTCGCCTGCTTCGACAATTGGATTTTGCCCTCCCTACCACCTTCAGAGAGGGTGAGAGCCCGACACCACCGTGGCTCCAGGCTCCGGTTCGTATTTATCTTGACCTCAGCTCACTCCCGAAGGAGGGTACTCCGGCTGCAGTGTATTGCTCACGGTTTGTCGAACTTCGTGCTCGACTTGCTGGTCACACCTTTATTTACACCGATGGCTCCAAAACTGACGATGGTGTCGGCTGTGCCTTTGTCGTCGGGGCCGCCACCTTTAAATACCGGCTCCTCGACCAATGTTCGAGCTTTACGGCCGAGCTTTTTGCTCTCCATCAGGCCGTTCAGTATGCCCGCTGCCACCGCCATTCATCGTATGTACTCTGCTCTGACTCACTCAGTGCTCTTCAGAGCCTTGGAGCTCCCTATCCGGTCCATCCCTTGGCTCAACGGATCCAGCAGTCCCTCCATTCTTTCGCTGATAATGGTTCTCCTGTCAGCTTTCTGTGGGTTCCCGGACATGTAGGAGTGCCTGGGAATGAGGCTGCGGATGCTGCAGCCAAGGCTGCAGTCCTCTTGCCTCGGCCAGCCTCCCATTGTGTCCCGTCATCTGACGTTCGTGGGGATGTATGTAAGAGGCTTGTGTCGTTGTAGTGGGATGCTTGGTCATCCCTCCAAGGAAACAAGCTCCGGGCAGTAAAACCGCTCCCAACTGCTTGGACAACATCCTCCCGACCATCTCGGCGCGATGAGGTCCTTCTGACCAGGTTGCGGATTTGGCATTGCCGGTTTAGCCACCGCTACCTGCTCTCCGGTGACCCAGCCCCGCAGTGCCCTTGTGGTCAGGCATTAACAGTGCGCCATGTTTTATTGTCGTGTCCCCGTTTTAGTCAATTTCGTGTTGTCCTGTTCCTGCCATCTACTTTACCGGATGTTTTAGCTGATGACGCTCGAGCAGCTGCTCGTATTCTGCGTTTTATAACTTTAACTGGCTTGTCCAAAGACATTTAACCTTTTTACTTATTTTATCTGCATATTTGTCAGGTCCTTCTGGTGTCCCCCCATCCCCTTGAGTTTTACCAGATTCCATGTGCTCTCACAACAGTGACTGGGCGCTAATGACCTCAGCAGTTGAGCGCCCTTAAACCCAAAAAAAAAAAAAAAAAAAAAAAACGCTCTGCCTGTGTCGTGATAAATATGATGTTGTAGAGCCAGTGTTGTTGAGAAGTACGATTCATCTCCGAAGGCACATTGCATCGTAATTTGAAATAACACAGGTACAAAATGTTCAAATGTGTGTGAATTCCTAAGGGACCAAACTGCCGAGCTCATCGGTCCCTAGACTTGCACTCTCCTTAAACTAACTTATGCTAAGAACACACACACACACACACACACACACACACACACACACACACATGCCGGCGGGAGGCGCCGCGCAATCCATCACATGGCGCCCTAAACCACGCGGCCACACAGATACACCAGTATAGTTTTAGACAAATCGTTTCTCCCATATATACTTCATCATTATATGTGTTTGTAAACATATATTGTGTGGTGTCACCGCTAGACACCACACTTGCAAGGTGGTAACTTAAATCGGCCGCGGTCCTGTAGTACATGTCGGACCCGCGTGTCGCCACTGTGTAATCGCAATCCTAGCGCCACCACATGGCAGGTCACAAGACACGGACTAGACCTCGCCCCAGTTGTACGGACGACATAGCTTGCGACCAGACCTACCAAGTCTTCCTCTCATTTGCCGAGAGACTGATAGAATAGCCTTCAGCTTATTCCATAGCTACTACCTAGCAAGGCGCCATTTGTATCAGTGCTTATAGCTTACTACTATTCAAGAGATGTATTCCAACAAGAGAATAAAGTTAAGTATATTATTCCAGCTACGTACTTTTCTTCTTATTCATTAATAAGTCTCATGTTCCAGTACTTCACGCCCGTCTGCGTTAGTTTAGCGTGCACTTTCAGCCACTTCGTTCTACAAGGTGTTGGCCCCGCTGCCGACACATCATATTGTATAGACAACAATTTGCTGTTTTCTTCCTCATAGACCATTTTCACAGAAAACGGGTAAGTTGTATTTCTGGCTTACGGCGGAATAATACTATAGAATGTGAATTTGCAATAACAGTAGAAAAGTTGCAAGGTAAGAGAGGGGAGAGGGGGAAGACATGGACAGAGAGGTGGGCGGAAATAGACATAGAGAACGGAAAGGAGCAGGCGCACACACACACACACACACACACACACACACACACACACACACACACACACACACACAGAGAGAGAGAGAGAGAGAGAGAGAGAGAGAGAGAGAGAGAGAGAGAGCAGCAGCAGCAGGAGATGGAGAGGGAGGAGAAGGCGTGCAAGAGAAGGTGAGAACACAAAGAGGGAGGAGGAGGAGGAGGAAGAAGAAGAAGAAAAACAAAAAAAAACAAGAAGAGAAAGAGACGAACAGGGACAAGGGAGGGACGGAGATCGGGACATACATCCAATTCCCACACATATTAGAAACACGTGTCTTCGTTGCTTTTCCGTTTAACCAGAGTGAGCTGCAGCAGCGCATGGCTTGGTAAAGCTGGTCTACATATATTGTAAATTATAAAAGCACCCAGTACGTTTTTCTGTTTGTACTGAAGGCTAATATCAGAAGCTACTTTAAGGATTTTGATACGCTTTTCACTAACAAACTGGGTGACGAGGAAGGTTTGTGTATATCATTACGTATTATAAAGTCGTACAGTCGTAGATACTGTTGCCCGTGGACAGCCGTTACGAACTCTCTTTCTGTAAGTACTTGTTTGAAGTGTAGCCATAAACGAAAGTGAAACGCCACGGTAATGGTAACAGACAGGAAGAGAATGTCATCATGGAACAATTAATTTGTAAGGGAATTGTGAGCGGTAAAAATGGTGAAGAGTGGGCGCGGTTTGATTGTAGTAAGCAGGTGAAAATAATTGTAGGGTGCAGTTGTTACGCTCAAGTGAAAAGACATGTACAGTATCGACTAGCGTGGAGAGTTGCTTCGGAACAGTCTAATGCTGATGACTACAAAAACAACTATGACACCCCTGGTCCAAAACAGTCAAGCTAGAAACGAGACACTTTGTTACGCTTCAAACGCCAGATTTATCCACAATTTACTTCGGCTACGAAAAATGTCAAACATTCATGACTTGATGGTTAACAAAGGAACTGCGTAGTGCAAAACCAGTAGAGCCATGAAAACGTGATAATCACTCCCAAAAAAAAATAAAACGACAGTATTTTATTATGCCAGCTGAACTACAGAAGACAGAAATGTGAGCAGTAGAATGTGCTTTAAGTAGAATGACGGGAAACCCCCTGATGATTGTGTAACATTGGCGAAATTTGTATAGGTTAAGATAGAAAAACAAGAAATTGGTTTTGCTCGAGGAAAAGTCCCCAGAATACATATATTGTTCAAACAAACGAGGACGCAAATAAGAAGCTTTCTTGAAGAAATTCGCCGGCCCGGGATGGCCGAGCGGTTCTAGGCGCTTCAGTCTGGAACTGCGCGACTGCTACGGTCGCAGGTTCGAATCCTGCCTCGGGCATGGATGTGTGTGATATCCTTAGGTTAGTTAGGTTTAAGTAGTTCTAAGTTCTAGGGGACTGATGACCTCAGATGTTAAGTCCCATAGTGCTCAGAGCCATTTGAACCATCTGAACTCTTGAAGAAATTCGCACAACATGAGTAAGAGGTCATAGTACTCAACAAATGACCTAAAACTGCAGGTTCATTCGTGGCAGTGCTTCCAGAGAATATCGCATTACCAATTCAAAAGCGCGCGTAACACAATATCGCTCTTTCCAATTCAGCCTCGAAAAGCTGCGTGTCCGCGCTGCTCGCGTGCGCGCAGACAAGTTACTGTAGGTTATCTGCTGTTTGCCGGACAGAAGTTAAGTTTTCACATGTGAGCGGTGGCGTGCAGCTTTCTTGCCTGCGCCAGACTCCTGTGTTCTCAAGAATCGGAAATAACTGCCAGGTATAGCTGCGGTTACGCAAGCCGCCGCCGCTGCCATTGCAGCCTTGAGGCAGTGGAGGTATCTTTCGCTGTGCTGTTTATCGTTGCGGTATTCGTAACCCTCCTTTTTTCTTAAATATTCGTTCAAAAAATGGAATCACGGATAATAACACACAAGGTCTGGATTTCGTCAGTGGCCTGACAGAACACTTGTCTTTGCTTGGTACGGTAACCTAATCCTCTTCATGTTTCTCAACGTAATTTAGAAATGCTATTGCATATGTCTGTGATATCGTGGAAGGTAAAAAGACATGTCAGGACAGATTTGCGATACATTTTCTCCAAACCTGCATTGAATGAAAGTATGGGACAGCGAAATAGAAACTGAATTAGTACATTGAAGCGCCAAAGAAATTGGTATAGGCATGCGTATTCAAATACAGAGATATGTAAACAGGCAGAATACGGCGGAGCGGTCGGCAATGCCTATGTGAGACCACAAGTGTCCGGCTCAGTTGTTAGATCGGTTACTGGTGCTACAATAGCAGGTTATCAAGATCGGAGCGAGTTTGAACGTCGTGTTATAGTTGGCGCACGAGCGATGGGACACAGCATCTCCGAGGTAGCGATGAAGTGGAGATTTTCACGTACGACCATTTCACGAGTGTACCGTGAATTTCAGGAATCCGGTAAAACATCAAATCTCCGATATCGCTGCTGCTGGAAAAAAGATCATGCAAGAAGGGGACTGACGACGACTGAAGAGAATCGTTCAACGTGACAGAAATGCAATCCTTCCGCAAATTGCTGCACATTTCAGTACTGGGCCACCAAGTGTCAGCGTGCG